>NC_133949.1:8143881-10738524 GCF_031877795.1 Strix aluco | reverse complement strand
TACAGCAGGAGTGACTCAGCCACAACTGGAAGCTTCTGCGGGTGAAGTGGGGAGCGGGGAAGGGGGGGGGGGGGGGGCTGTTCCCAACGGTTTGGTCCCGCTCCGGCAGCGGGGCCCGGGATGGCTCTCGGCTCTCCCCTGCCCGTGCCGCTGCCTCCTCACAGGCAGGAGCCGGGCAGGTTTGGGGGGAGCCGCGTTGTGTAACTGTCTGCGAAACACGTCACCTTCCCTGCGCGCCCCCTCCCCAGCCGCCTGCGTCAGGCCCCGCTTGTGGGGACAAGGGGAGGAAGAGCGTGAGATGAGTAAGGCTCAGACCCCGGCGAGATCTGCACCCGATGCCAGGCTCAGCGGGGACGTCGCTTTTTCCAGCCCTGCCCACGGGAGCCCCTCTGCCCGTGCCCGGCGAGCCCCACGCGGGCAGCTGGCGGTGGAGGAGGGCGTGAGTCAGTGGCAGCGCCCGGGGAAGGACCACGGGGGGCCGGGGAGGAAGTGGGGGGTGTTTGGGGGAGACAGCGGCGCTGGCAGCATCTCTGCTTGTGCTCATCTTCTCCTGCCCCTCTGGGACGCTGGGAGAGGGCTGGAGGCTCTGCACAGCTTGGCGGCGGGCAAAGCGAAGCCGTGGCCTGCCGAGCCCCACACCCCGGTGCCCACAGCGGGCTCTGAGCAAGTGCAGCCCCAGGCAGGGCCCTATGTGCCCCCGGGGCTGGTGCTGTGGCCACGCAGGGGGCTCTGATGGCCGTGCTGGGGGACGGAAAGGGCCCCACCTGGGGAGCAGAGGGGTGTCACCCACCCCTGCCAAAGCAGCCAGGCTCCCAGTGCCACTGGGTGACACTGGTGGCCATCCCCAGGTCCCCTGTGCCCCAGGCCAGCGGCACAGCTGCCAGCCTGAGCGCAGGCTCGCTCCATCGCCGCCTCAGCAGTGCCCCTCGCTCAGGGAGTGACCGTCACACGCTGTTTTGGGGGAAAAACCCAACTCCCCCAGGCCTGGCAGTCTGGGGGAAGAGGAGACCCCCTGGCTCCCAAGGGGTGGGAGGACCTCAGCAGCCTTGTCCCCAGGCTTGCTGAGCCCCGAGAACGGCCGCAAGGAACAGACCCGGATCTGCGAGAGGCAGGCAGGGGCCCGGCCTGAAGGCATCGTGCCGGTGGAAAAGCTCATGGAGGGCAGGATTCCCGGGACAAACCCCCCCATTCCGGCAGGGAGGGGTGGTGATGCCCCCAGGAGCCACTTCCCTCCTCCCACTGCACCAGGGGCCAAGCACGTCCTTCCTCCACTGCTCACACAGGCACCTCCCGTGGACCAGGGTGGCGTTTCTTTAGTTTTATTAATTTGTTTAAACCGGTCTAGGAGCCACCTGGCAGGAGCCATCTTTTTAAACTTCCTGGGAAGAGGCGGCAGGTATGGCAGCGCCCCAGCTCGGGTCACCCATCCCTCAACCTCCCCTCCACAACCCACCTGATGGAGCAGAGCCGGGCTCTTTCTGCGCACTCGCCCCACGCTTGGGCTCCTTCCCCCGCTTCACGCCGCCGGCGAGCTGCGGCGCTGCCTCCCCCCGGGGAACCGGGAGCTGCCGGTCGGTCGGCGGCTGCGGGACCGCAGTGCAGGCTGGCAGCCGGGCAGCGCCGCTCCGCAGCGGCCGCCGTGAGCGGCCAACGGCTGCAGTGCCTCCTCCGCACCGTCCTGTGGAGCCGCTCGGGCGTCGAGATGCTGCGGCGGGAGCATCTGTAGCTCTGCCATAATTAAACGGCTAACGAACGGCGGGGCTGGCGAAGCGCTGTCTGCTGCCATCCTTCCGCAGCTGCCGAGGGGCTCAGGTGGGGGGAGCGGCAGAGACAAAGGCCCGGGTGCTCTGTCAGGGCTGGTCGCCGCGTTCGGCCTTGCCCCCCCACCTCCAGAGCTGTCGCTACAGCCGGGCGTGCAGCCCCAAGCTGCGCCCCTTCCCCCCCCCCCCCCCCAAAACAGCTTCTGGTGTCCCCGATGTGGTCACTGAGGGGTGACAGACATCCCACACTTCGCATCACCTGAGCAGGCAGCACAGACATGACACAGCCCACCCGTGCGGCTCTGCAAGGTGGCAAAGTGGGCAGGCACTGCCCGAGCCCTGCTAGCCCCCCAAAGAGCAACACTAGCCTGGGGCTGGGCTGCGGGGGCAACCAGCCACATCCTCCTGCCACCCTGCTGCTGCAGAACTGGTGACAAACCAGAGGGAAAAAAACCACCCAGGCCTTGAGAACCACTCGCTGGTGTGCCCTGACCCCAGGGCTGCTCCTGCACCACAGCATCCTCCACCCCTCGCAGTGCCGACACCGCGCTGCCCCACTGCTCCCCAGATCCCAGTGCTGCTCAACCAGAGGGGCAAATTAAGAAGTTTTATTCAAATCCTCTCTCTTACCAACTACATTGCACTGGGTGCCCAAGGAAAGCCGTGGCTAGAGAGAAGCCCTGTGAGCGCGGCCCCGGGCACAATGTCACTGGGCTGCCCCAGCAGCAGTCACGCAGGACACCTGCAATTATAACAGTAAAGATTTCCGTGTGCTTCTAGAAAACATCAGAGCCAAAAACATAGCAACAAGTTTTTCTTGTTCACGAAGGCACTTTGTACAGAGGAAGATACAAAAGTCCCCCAACACACGCACGCTGAACCAGCACACATTTCGTTCTCAAAATGAACACCAGCCCTGGCACTGCCAGGGACGAGAGGTTATTCTAGACCCAGATCAGCTGGAAGGCTGGCTCAGTAGCTTTCACCAGTGATACTAAAAAACACAAACCTTTGGGGTATAACCACTGCAGGAGCTGTGTGCTCTGCAGACATTTCCTGTGGCTGAGCTGAGGGATCCCCACTCTGAACAGCTATTCAAGCCTCTGAGTACCTCACATCCACAAAGCAGTGTCACCCTCCTGTCCTCAAACCCCTCATCATCACACCCACGTACTCATGCATACAACAAAGTTGCAAAAAAATAAAAAGGGAGATAACAAGCATTTAGTCTGGCCCTGCATTAACGCTGCAGAGCGGCACAGTGAGCTGACGAGGACTCTTTGGACCCTCTGGAGGGCACGGAAACACAGGGATGTTTCACCAAGATGGCAGGCTGCACGTGGCTCGCTGGAGCCCCATTTATTTCAGAGACTGTTATCAAACTGCCCCAGCCCCTGGGGGCTCAGCCTGTCCCTGTCCGGGGCAGAAACGGTCCAAGAAGTCCAGGTAGGCCTTCTTCTGTGGCGCAGCCGCAGGGATGAAGTGCCCGCCGGGGTGGGTGAGGACAACAGGCTCCACGAAGTGCTGGGCCAGCTCCCTGCTGAGGGGGGCAGCGATGACGGCGTCAGCATCGCCCACGACGTGCAGCGTGGGCAGGGCAATGGGGTCCCGGTAGAAGTGACCGTGGGCTGGGGCGCGGCTGGCAAAGCCGGCCACTAGGATGGCAAAGGCCACGGGGAAGCGGGGGTCACCGCGGGCCCGCAGGGCGCACACCATGGCAGCCAGTGCCGCACCCTGGCTGAAGCCCAGCAGCCCGTCAAAAGGCCCGTGCTCTGCCAGAGCCGCCGCCACGGCCGACAGCGAGTCCTCCAGCCCCGCCGGCGCCGCCGCCACCTCCCCCGCCTCAAAGGTGCCGGGCCCAGAGAACCACCAGCCGCGGGGGGGGTCGTCGTCGTCGTCGTCCTCGCCGCCGCCGGGCACGGGGTGCGGCGCGCTGACCACCACCAGCTCTGCGCGGCCACGCAGGGCCTTGCGCAGCGCGCCGGTGCGCTGGCGGAAGCGCCGCTCGCTCTGCCGGTAACCGTGCAGCCCCAGCAGCCGCAGAGTCCGTCCCTCCGACATGGCGCCTGCCGCCACCGGAAGTCGGGAGGGCCACTTCCGGCTAGGCCCCCCCTTCCCGCCGAAACGCAGCGCGCTCATTGGCCGGCGCGGCGGGCGGGCCGACGCTCTTCCGCGCTGAGGCGCCGGCGCGCCCCCTGGCGGCGGGAGGCCGCGGCGCGGAGAGCGAGACCGAGGGCGGGAGGAGGCGGCGCCGGTGGGGCGGGACGGGACCCCCGGTGCGACCGGGGCTGCCGCAGGCGGAGCCTGCAGCGCGGCTTGGCCTGGCCGGGAGCCACTCCCCGCGGGCAGCGGTGTCGTCGAGGTACGGGGTGCGTCCCCATCCATTCCGGTGCCGGTACCGGGAGGCTCCGGCGGTGCTTACCCTCGGGGGTGGGGCGGCTGCTGGTGCCCCCCCGCCTGCGCCCACGCCAGGTCCCGGAGCGTGGCGGCAGCAGGACAGGGTGCAGGCTGCGCTCACGAGGCTGCAGGGCCGCCGGTGCTCAGTCTCTCCTCACCCTCCGCCGGGGTGGGGAGCGCGGGCGGCTTCCCCTGCAGCAGAGGGGGGGGGGGGGGTCAGGATGGGGCCCCAGCCCCTGCCTGACATGTGATGAGCCCGCCCGTGCTCAGCCCCCAACACCCCACGGGGCACGGCCGGGGGGGGATCCCCCTCCCGGGGAGCCACGGGGCCAGGCGGGCGCTCACCCCGGTGAGGGCTGGCAGTGGGGGGGGGCACTCGTGTGTGTGCCCCCCCCGTCCCCAGGCGGGCTGGCACCGGCCCCGTTACTGATCACCGGGAACGAAGCCACAGGGTGGCGCTTTTGGCACGTGGCACCGGGCACCGAACAGCACCTGCACGGGGCGCTCCCCCATCCCCCATCCCACGGCCACCACGAGCGAAGGGACGGAGTGGGGACCCGCTGCCCCGGTGACACCCCGCGCCCCAGTGATGCCGCGCTGCCCACCTGAGCCGGCCGGCCGTGGCGTGGGGGCTGTGTGCCGGCGTGGTTCACTGTCCACGGCCCCAGAGACTGGCTGGCGTAGAAGTCCATGGGGTAAGGCTGCTGCCACTCGACATCCCGGAGAGCCACCGCAGCCTGCGGAGGGGACGAGGAGCTGAGGCCCCGAGCGGCACCCGGCGCCAGGAATCCCACTGGTTTCACGAAAGATCAGAAATCCCAGCGGCACACCCGCTATGCACAGACAAGTTGTGGAGGGGACGCTGCCCAGCTGCAGGGATGTCCCCGTCCTGGTGGCTCGCAGCTCTGCGGGAGGCTCTGGCACATCACCCCAAGCCAGGGCTGGTCCCCCCAAAGTGGGAGATGGGTGCTCACCTCGTAGGGTGTCAGCAGCGGCTTGCTGAAGGCTTCTCCCCAGTCGATGGAGAGTCGGGGACAGGCTACCTGCACCCACCTGAAAGGGAAACAAACACATGGCAACAGATGGGGACAAGCATTTTGTGGAGAAAAAGCCACAATGAGGCCCCGCAGCAGCCCCCCTAAGAAGGAAGTGGAGTGGGCAGGGAGTGAGGTCCCTACTGTGCCAGAACTGCCCTGCCAAGGACACCCATGTCCCCTCCCTGCCCTGTGGGCCCAGGTGACAGCAGGACAGACGTGGCAGGGATGGCTTCCAGCAGGAATCAGAGGCCTGGACAGGGAGGGGTCATCCTGGGGACCCCAGCACAGGGGGCTGGAGGCAGGGGCAGCAGCACTCACGTGTCCACGTCAGGGAAGAGCTGCAGCTTGCTGGGGAAGATCTCTGACAGCAGCACCCGCACGAAGGGCCGGCCCAGGGCACGGAGACGTGACTCCAGGTGCTGCAGCAGGAAAAGGCATTCGGGGGGGTTAGGGGAGCCCAGACAGATGCCGTGGGCAAGCCCCCCAAGCTCTGCCCACAGCCCCTTCCTGGCCATCAGACCCTCTGTGGGTCCCAGCTCTGCCCCACAGCCATGTCCCCTCGGCAGTCGCAGGCCAGGCACAGGGATAGGGATGGTGACCATGGCTCTGGTTCGAACCCAGCTCTCCCCAGCGTGTGCCTCAGCCTAATGAAGTAATTACCGCTCAATGACAACAATCTGTTCTCGTTAGCGGCTGCCTTCCCTGGGACACTGCCTTGCCATGGGCTGGCCGTGGCCAGAGGCTGCAGGAGGAGGAGAGGGGCCCATGAGGGGCCAGGGATGTCCTTCTCCTCCCAAGCCGGCACTAACTGCGCCCTGCCCAGCCAACCCCAGCCATGCCTGTGTCCTGCCCGCTGCGGAACAGCAGCTGCTGGGATCTCACCACCCTGCTCTGCCCACTGCTCCCTGCACTGCCCCAAATCTCATCTGTGGCTCCCCCAAAATTTCTGGATGTGAGTGGGGCCACCGTGCTCAGGGCACCCCAATACCGTGGGGCAGGACAGTGGTCCTGCTCCACTTGCCTGGCTGGGGTGCAGTAAGTGCCAGCACGGTGGCCGAGCAGGGACAGCAAACCTGATCCGAAGTTCATCTAATTAAAACAAACCCAGGGAATTAATTGCCAAGCTGCCTGTGCTGGGGGGGTCTTCAGGGCTGGCCAGCTCTCCCCAGCGAGGAGCAGGTTTAATGAGTCCTTGTCCAGCCTCCCTCATCTGCTGCTAATTGCCCTGCTGGCTCAGCTCAGGGGCACGCAGACCCCATCCAGCAGCAACCAATGGGCTACCAGCAGTGCTGGGTCCACCCTCAACCTGGCAGCGAGACCACTGTGCCAATGGCTCACCGGTCCTTCCCCCTCCCCAGGAGCAGCACCTGGTGTCTGGGAGGGGGCTACGGGGAGGGGGTTGGTACCTGCAAGATGCCGGGGGAGCCCTGGCGACCCAACGTGCCCAAGATGAGCCCCCAGCAGCGGGCACCGGCGGCAGTGCGGATGGCGTCCTGCCGAGCGCGGCGCATGCGCTCGTGGCCGTAGTGCTCCTGGGAGAAGACCTTGCTGTAGGGATCGTACCTGCAAAGCAAGAGCCCAGCTCACACACACCCCTCCACCTGCCCCACTCCATCCTGGCCCCAAATTATGCCCATCCTTCATTAGCACTAATTGCCTCCCACAGCATCTCCCCCCATGGCCGATGCAGGGCCCAGCCGGCTCGTTAGGCTGCAGAGAGGGGACAAGGACAAGGCGAGTGTCCCACTGCAGCCCCCAACACCCGGCACAGCCTGGGCTCTGCACGCAGCTTCGCGCTCAGCTCCCCCCTGTCCCGGCTCATCAATTATGAAGAAATATTTGATTTGTTGCTTTGTTTGACGAGGAGAATTTTAATCAAATCCCACTCGGTTTCGGCAGCTTCACCAGCGCCATAAACCTGACGTGCGCCTCCCGTTAGTAACAAACGACCTACTAAGAAATTCAGATTTCGCCAAATGGGCCCAGCCTTTCACTCTTGATATTTCATCTGCTTTCAGCGGCCTCATCATCGCGCTTTATGGCCTCTGCCTGCAGCAGCCGGGCTTTAATGGCTGCACCTCCACGAGCTTTCACAGGTACTTGTCAAAATGTTTATATTCAGCCAGAGTAAATGGCTGGCGTTCATCTCCCCCGCGCATCTCTTCACCCACCCTGTGGCCTCTCTCCTGCCTGTACCCGCTGCAGGCAGCTGCCTGCCTGGCCCTGGGGTGTCGGGTGCTCCTGGGGTGCACAGCTGATCCCCGGCGTGCTGGGGGAGCCGGGGTGCTCCCCACCGTGGGGCTGTTTCAGACCAGAGCGGGTGCCTGCAGGCTGCCCGTACCTGTAGGCAGGTATCCCTGGGTTGGCGATCATGATGGACTCCAGGTGGAAGCGCCCGTCGCCCAAATACCTGCCAAGAGAGGAGGGAGAGCTACGGCACATGGGAAACAGCGGCACCCATCCATGTGCCCGCCCGTT
This sequence comes from Strix aluco, assembly GCF_031877795.1. Lineage (NCBI taxonomy): Eukaryota > Metazoa > Chordata > Aves > Strigiformes > Strigidae > Strix > Strix aluco. The sequence goes on along the minus strand of NC_133949.1, from coordinate 10,730,852 downwards.
TCCCAAGCCACACTGCGTGGAGATGCCAGGAATCCAAGCTCCCACGCTAGGACCCAGGGGCAGTGGGCACGGCCAGGGCTCCCCGGCTCCGTGCAGCACCCCTGGCACGCCGGGGTGGGAGAGGCGGCCGTGCTCGGGGCCAGGAGGGATGCCCACGCCAGCATGGGGTGGCTGGGAGCTCGCTCCATCTCAACGGCTGGTTCTAGACGTTGCTGCTTCCATTTCTAATCGGATTTCAAGTCAGCAATTACATTTCAAAGCCTTTCATTCAGCTGCCCTAATGGAGTGAGGGCTTGGAAAATGAATTCAGACGTAAAACTTGACTAGATTTTGCCCTTAATTGGAGAATGACATTTTGGGAGATCAAAGCTAATTTGTCTGCAAAAGTTAGCCCCAGAGACGGGGGAAAGAAGAAAATAATAACGCAGGGAGGACGCAGGTATGCCAGCTGCGTGCACCTGCGCGGGTGGCTGGTGGGTACCGCACCGCAGGAAGGCCCCACTCTCGCCGATGCGGTGCCAGCCCGGCCGCCCCTGCCTGCTCCCAACGTGCTTGGGGAGAGACGGAAAGCAGCACCACTCCCCCAGCACTGGTGTGGCTTAGGGTGAAGCTGGAAAAGCTGGAGCCCCCCCAACCCCGTGCCTGGCAATCGCGAGCCCAGCTCCCCACACAGCCACGCTCAGAAAGGCGCCGGCACTGTTGGCTCCCGGCAGGGTGGGCGAGAGAAGGGGCTCGCCGGGGCCTGAACCCACACCTGGGCTCCCCGGCTCCCCCCAAGGGTGGGGTCCTTGTATTTATTTATTCTGCTGCGCACTGTATTCACAGTACATTAAGCATTTCCATTACCTAAAATAATTAGGTGATAGGAAGCGAAGTGCTCCCTCTAATTTGCTGTCCTTAAATAAAATTAATGTTGCTGTGATGTTGGGCCCCGGCCATTTGTCTTTTCCAATTATCCACCCGCCCTTCCATCTATTATCTATTCTGATATACGACTCAATTATTTCCTCTGTGCTACGAGCACACGCCACTCCAAACAGCGCAGGGAACAGGAGGGGACAGCCTGCGGACGTCCCACTGCCGCCCCCCAGAACCGCCCCATGGCTGGGCAGGGGGCACAGGCAGGGCAGGCAGCCTGGGCTAGGCAGGAGGGTCCTGGAGGACCCTGAGTACTTACACGATGGCGTCTGTGTCCTGGGCAAGCCGGGGCGATGTGCAGCCCAGGATCTCCCCTGGGGACAGTGGTTTGCACTGGGGCACACACACCTTGTACTGGGAGCGCAGCTCCTGTGACGCTGCCTGTGGGAGACATGGGGTCAGCAGGGACAGACTGTGGCACAGAGCGTGGCCGAGGCCAGTGGTCCCCAGCACTGCGGGGCACCTTTGGGGACACCCCAGCACTGGCAGTCCCAGCTCCATGGGGCACCAGCAACAATGGTTGTGCTGTTTTGCCCCAGCACAGCGGGAGCGGAGGGGAGCCGGACTGCTCGGGGTGGCACCATCACGGAGGGCAACAGCCCCCCGCACAGCCGAGATGCTCTGCGAGGCTCAGACAACGTATCAATTAAAAGACAAGGGGAAACGCTGAACGCTTCAATAGCCCCGTGTTTAGATAGACATGGCTCAAGAGGCTCATCCATCTCCTCCCGTACTGCCCAGCCGGCCGTTCAGGGGCAGACAGACAGACCCGCCAGAGCTTCCCCTGCCGCTGCCAGCACTGCATCAAAATGCCAAGTGCTCCACTGCCTGCCCTGACATTTACAGAGCAGCTCCCGGGGGAGCCAGGGAGGGGTGCCGCCATGAAACATTGATCAGAGTTATTATAAAGTACTTGATCAACATTATGGCAGCAGCATATTATCGCAGCGACTCGTCAGAGGGGAACCGTTACCACCAGCACCCCAGGGCAGCTGCTCCAGCCTCAGAGCTGGGGCCAAGGTCGGGGGGACACAAGCCCATCCTGTGTCCTGCACTGCTGGGGGTCCCCATCTCACCTGCACCGTGGAGACGAACTGGATGGTGCTGACGAGGGCCAGGGAGGTGCCCGCTGTGAAGTTGAAGCGAATGGTCTCGAGGAAATGGGACGTGTCGATCTTTATGTCCACGAACACATAGAGCATCTTCAGCCCCTGCGTGGTGTCAATGGGAACTGGTGAGAGGAAAAGAGAGGGTGTGAGTGTGAGGGCCCGGTGAGCCCGCAGCTGCTGCTGCCTGCAGTCAGGGGATAAAGCATGTTGGCAGGGCTCCCTGCACCCCAACCACCCCGGTGCGGGCAGGCCAGGGTGGGCTGTGCCACCCCTCTGCCAGTGCTGGCACCCTGGGCAAGGGGTGCAGATGGGAGCCACAGAGAGCACCCGCTTGTTTCTCTCCAGATAATGGCAGCCTGGGGAATCAATGAACACAAATCTAATTACCCCCGGTGCTAAGAAGCCTGTGTCACCACAATTAAGTGAATAATTAAAGTACACAGAGTCCACATCGATCCACAGCTCCGCGTTCACTTCCCATTTTGGTGCTCTTCACCTGATCACAATTAAGTGCAAATTACTCCCTCCCGCAGGGCACATGGGGCCAGGAGGGAGAGGGCAAGTTCATGCGCCCTGCTATCGGCCACACTGGTGATGGGAGCACCGTGGGCAGCCCGAAAGGAGCCCAGCACCCTCTCAGCACCCTGCGGGCACCCCAGGGTGCCCTGTGACCCATCCTGCCCAGTGCAGGCACGGTCCACGTGGCCACGAGCAGCGGATGGCGCTGGGCTGGTGACAGGCAGCCTAGCCAGTGCCTGCGGTCCCTGCAGGGAGCAGCTCCAGATGTGACTCCTGTCCCTCAGAGCAGCCTGACTCCTGTACTGGATACGGCCCCTTCCTCCCCTTCCTGCTGCTCATTCATGAAGAGCAGGCTACAAACCAGGGGTTTTATATTCCCTGTTCCAGTGGTGCCCATAACCCTCCTTCTGTAACAAAGCACCTAGCACAGATATTTATCACCTCGAATGCTCACGCCGACGTGGCTTTCAGGACAGAGTTCTCAACTGGGGAGTCAGTATTTCATACGGAGCCTGACGCAATTCTTCAAACCCATTTATACGGCCCCATAAACCTCCAGGAGGGCTGCCAGGTGCCGGGAGCATGGCAGCGGCAGGGATGCACATGCCTGCTACAGCAATTCTGCCGATCCACCTTAAAACCCAGAGCGTCTTATTGTTATTTTTGGGCTGATTCCATCCTGGGTGGACTTCAAAGTTAGCAGCATCTGGGACAGCAGCGCAGTTTCCATGGCAACTGGATCCAGAGTACGGTCCGCCTGGGGAGCACACAGCCTCCTCCTCCCTTCCCCGCCCAGCCTGCGCTGCACCTGCAAAGCTGCCTTCCCCGGCCCCGCGCCGGCCCCGGGGTGAGTGGAACCCCCAGGCCATCGCTCCCCTCTGCCGTGCTCCCGAATTAATCCCCCAAAGCCCAAAACTGCAGGGCGGGGGGATGAGAGCAGTGGCTCCCGGGTAAGTGGGGTCCTGCCAAGCCACAACCTTGCTGCTCTGCTCTTGGGCACAGGGCTGCGATTTGGGCGCTGCAGCAGCTCATGGGATGAGCAGGACAAGCATGCCCTGCTGCCCCCAAAATCCTGGCCGTGGGCAGCCACCCAGCCAGCCTGGCTCCATCCAAAGCCAGCAACCGAGGCTGGAGAACAGAAATCCCTCCGGGAAGGGATTAGCCCTTGCCACTAAGTCTCCGAGCTGGCATCGAGCAGCGCGGGGAGCCGCTCAGCACGGCACGGTGGCAGCAGCACAGCTCCGCAGTGCCACGCACGGCTGCCTCGGCAGCGCCCCGGGGCCGAGTGTCACCTACTCAGGCAGCTGTGTCCGTAGTGCACCAAGAAGTCAGCGCCCAGGGCTCGGGCTGTGTAGTCGTCCACGCAGCACGCGCCATAGGTCACGTCGCCCATCACCACCGCCTCCGCATCCGTGAACCTGCAGGGAAGCACAACAGTCAGGGTCACGGCTGTCTGCCGTCACCGCAGCTCACGTTCTGTCCCCCAGCTCCGTGGCACACCGCTATGGGGGGACCCCACACTGCCATTGAGCCCCTCGCCACGCGCTGAAGAGGACAAGCACTGGCTACTCTCCGAGATGTCAACATGATTAAGCTGGAGAGCGGTAATCCGCCTCTTCAATTGGGTAAAGCTGTTTGCAATTCAGCGGATTATCCGCTCATCAAACAATACGCTGCCAGCTTCCTAATGCTCCAGTGGGGAGAGGAGCAGAGGGAGACCCGGCGCAGCGTGGTGCCGCTGCTCTCACCAGCCGGCCCTGGGGACCAGAGCCACTGGGATGGGCAGAACAGCCGCCCTGGCATCCCCAGCTGTGCCAGCCAGGCTGACCGAGACACCGTCCCCCTGTGTCCGGGCACCGTGTGAGCTGGTGCACCCCAGTCCGTACCCGGCTGCGTCACCCACCCGTGTCAGTCTGGCCAAGCCGGGTGTGCTCCGGGAGCGGCTGGTGCTTAGGGAGCACTTGGCAAGGAAATGCTGGTGCTGTCCCCCATCCCTGCTCCAGCATCCCGGCACTCCAGCCCGAGCCCACCCGGCACCCGCTGGCCAGCGGAGGGGTACACACCGGTACCGGGTGGCAAAGCTGGGGCTCTGGCATGATTTAAAGGCACCACCTTTCTGGGTATTTTATTGCACCATTTCGGGGGATTATTAGCTTGGCTGCCTTCCCGGGGAGCTGCCGTGGTAGTTTACGGATGAAAGCAGGTATCGCGATGACAAAGCCCCGCGCCTGGAGGGGCGGCTTAAACCAGATGCTAATTCCTTATTTACGCCTCGCACCAGCGTGGCTGTAGCTCAGTGCCAGTGGGACCCCCCAGTCACTGGTGTGGGGCTGGGGCAAAGGAGCCGGGGGAGGAGGGCGCCCCAGCACAGCATCACCCCCCCACTGGTGCTGGCTGGGGACCAGGGTCCCGCACGCTCCCCCCCGAGCGCCAGGCAGGGAGCGTTACGTCGTCGGCAAGAATAGAAATGGTGGGCAGAGCTGGGCAGATGGCAGAAGGTGGAGAAATGGCGGAGCGTGCTGAATATTAACAGCTCCGGCCCATCCGTCAGCGCCCAGGGAGGGGGACAGGGGAGCAGCTCTGCCAGAGCATCCCCAGAGAGGGGGCAAAGCCATCCCCACCTCCCGCATTCAGCCCAGACATCTCCTGCTCCCCACAGTGTCCCAGGGGCTGGGGATGTAGTTGGGGACTGTCAGAAGATGGATCAGATCCTGCCAGCACCCAAATGGTGCGCTCCCTCGCTGCCAGCGTGGCCCGGATGGGAGGACGGCTCCTCCGCTGCCTGCCTGGCCGCACTGTGGGGCTGGGGGCTGCCGGCGAAGGTTCGAGAAGACTCTCCCCCACCCCACCGAGCCCCCAGCCCCCTCCTCTAATGAGAGGTGATGAGATGAACATGAATCAGACTCCACACATCTCAGCAAAAGTGGAAAATTATTCAGCTCCTTAAGATTCAGGACGGGGAGGTCTGACTCAGAGCAGCAGCCAGCGCCGCTTAATTTTTTATAGATTAAAATGTATGCAAATTGGCCCAAACCCCAGAGAAAGTCCCTGGGGGTGAAGAGCAAGAAAGTGAAATAGCAACGGTGGAGGGAGGAGGGCAGAGGCTGGCGGAGGCACCCATGGCCCTTGCCCAGCGTGCGGGGCTGCAGCTGGCAGTATGTGGCCACCGACCTGCAGGCAGGGGAGAGGGGGCTGAGCCCTGTCCCGGTCACGGGGAACTGTCCCGCTCGGCCACGGCCGAGCAAGGAGCAAAGAGGCCACAGGATGATGCTTGTGAGGAGGGAGCCCAATGGTGCTGCCGTTGCAGCCAGCAAGGGTGGAAGGGTACCAGCAGCCTGGCAGTGCCAGCAGGAGAGGCACAGAGGCACCAGGACGGCACGCACCGGGGTCACCCACGCCGGCTGGGCTGGACGGTTGAGCGGAGCAGCAATCATCTCCCGAGACAAATCAAAGGCAAGTACAGGGGCCTCCCCTTGATGTTTTAATCAGTTCGGTGTCGCTGGAGCCTTTCATCAAACTACAGAGGAAGGAAACGTCAATTAGCAGCCACCTGCCTCCGACGCAGGCCGGGGAGCTGCTTGCCAACCGGACCGGACTGGGATGCAGGCGAGGGGCAGCCACGGGAGTGTCCTTGAGGGTGTTTCGTGTCCCTGCAACTCATCGCAGCTGCGGACGGGTCCCAGTGGCGTGCTGGCAGGGAAGATGCAGTGACGGGGCTGTCCCCACCCAGTGCTGAGCCGCTCACTACAGCTGGGAGCTCATGAATATTGAACACGTGGGGAGGTTATTCATCTTTTACGTCCCGCAAACCCCAGCTCATTCTGAAAAACCGTCCGGCCTTAGCATTTTTCTCATCTCCCCCTAATTCATTATATCCTCCTTTAAACAGATGGCTCCCAAAATCCCATTTATAAAGTGCCATGCTCAGCACTGGCAGGATGCGCGCCCTGGCAGGCCGCGTCCTGGCCCCCATCCCAACTGCTGGGACCCCCAGACACTCCCAGCCCTGTTCTTCCCTGGCAAGCATGGGGCCAGTGACCTGGGGACAAGTTTGGGGGCTGAAAATGTTGGGACAGACAGGCACGCACAGGGCCAGCACGTCCTCAAGCTCAGGGCAGCTGCTCCCCGCCACCCAAGTGCAGGCGCTGGGCTGGAGCAGCCCTGATTTATCCTGGCCCCTCGACAAATAAATGAGAGCATTTGCTTCTGGCAGGAGTGTGGGGTCCCCTGACATCGCAGCAATGTGTGAATGATACCGTGCTGGTCCTCACCCCGTAAAGCAGAGCCGCTCTCCCTGGCGGAGAGGAGTCTGCAGCCCCGGCACATCCATCGCGCCTGGTTCCAGCAGCCCTGGGCAGGGAGGGGACTGCAGGGACTGAGCTGAAAGTGGCCGGGCCTGGCACTGTGAGGCTGCTGGAGGATGGAGCTGGCATCGAGATGCTGGGGTGCCTGTGTGTCCTGCTGGGGATGGGGACCTGGAGCGGGGTGCTCCTTGCTTCACAGCCACCTGCCTCGCCTGCGTGTGACTTCACAGCACAGTCACACTGTGGTGTGGTGTCACCTTCCTGCCGGGAAACGCCTGGGGATAAGCAAGAGGGTTATGCCCCGCAAATACCCCACACTCTGTCCCCTGGGGGAAAGGCAGAGCCCCATGATCACCCCACAAACCCTACACCCACTGCCTGCCCTGTGGCACCCAAGCCCAGTCCATCCCAGGGATGGGTTCAAGTGGGTGCCTCTGTTCTGGGGAGTGGGGGCTGAGTGCAGCCCCGGCTGAGAACAATGCGCTTAATTAGCAGAGAAACCCGTTACCAAGCCCCATTACCAGACTCCCAACTTCATTAGCACAGGAAGGCTGCACGTAATTAAAATAATGAGTTTGCAATTTTACTGCAAACGGTGCTGGAAGAGCCCCGCTGCAGCTGGGCAATCACTGCTGGCGGGCAGCGCGGGGCCCCGCAGAGCATCTGCAAGTGAGTCAGGACGGGGAGAGATTCGTGTCCCCACAGCCCCCCAGGAGCAACCGTCTCCAGCTGGGTCCCCTCTCCTGAGGGGACCTTCCCCTCTGTCCTCACTGGAGGTGCCAGGGCCAACCCTGCCATCCCGAGGGGCACGTCCTACGGGAACCCCAGCTTTGCTGGCCCTGCAAAAAAAACCAATGCAAGGCAAACCAAAGGCCCAGCACATGGTGGTGGCGAAGCCACCGCAGCCATCCTGCACCCAGATGGTGCCCATCCCCTCTTCCTCATGGCCGGGCCATGGCACTGGCCACCAGTGCCAGCTCCCTGGGCTCTGTGGGGACACTAGGAGGTGGCACAGGGCATGTGGTGTTGGGACCGCACCTGCGCTGGCACATCCCAGCCCTGGGAGGTGACAGCCCTATAGACCCCACACACTCCCCCCTGCCTGGTCCCCCCCCACGCCGTCACCGCCCAGGCTGAGGTTTTAAACATCTCCAGTGAAGTGAGAACTTCATTCTCCCTAATGATGCTGTTGTGCAGTTAATGACGGTGATTAAATTCCCCTGCACAGCGTGCTGCACCACGCTGCCAGCACCTCCGGGTTGTGCTTAAAGGACAAGGGGAGAAGGGAAGGCAGCGCTGGCCAGCAGAGCTATGGCACTGTGCAGCTGAGGCTGGATCCTGACCTGTGTTACCAGGATGGCTCTTTGGGACCTCCCAGTGACACTGCCGGCTTCGCCATGGCGCTCAGTGCCACATCACTCAGTGCCACATGGCAGACCTGCCTGGCCAGGGGACCTGGTGCCCCAGTCCAGGACCAGGAGGGGACAACCTGCATGGCACTGGGGACCTGCTGCCACCAGAGGCTTTTTGTCCTTACTACCACAGCTGCTGGGCTGGGTGCACGATGTTTAACTCTTTGCTGCTCAACCAGAGATGATTCAAGACCTTCCCTGTCACTCTGAAATGTCCCCGTACGCTGCTGGGCACACCACAGCATGGTCACTGCCATGCTCTGCGCACCCCCAGCACTGCCTTGTGTGGATGCTCAAAAGCCAGCGGGCTGTTGGGAGGTGCTAAGGCCGTGGCAGGGCAGCCTGCGCAGGCATCAGGACACCCCCAGGTGCCCCCCCCGCCGCCATCGCCCGTCCCCGCCACTGTGCCACGGCTGATTAGCAGGAGCCGCTTGCCCCGGCGCGGTGCGGGGAGACGGAGGGATTAGCAGCTGCGAAGCCTGACAGCTGACTTTATTAACAAGGAATCAAAAGCCCAGCTGAGAGCCCAGCTGATCCGTCTGCTCCAGCCCCAGTGCAGGGAGAGGAGGGGTCCGCTCATGGCTGCACCCCCCCCACACACAAGCCAGTGGTGCAGGGGGCACTGCTGTCGCTTCCCTGGCACGATGGCGGGTGGGCTGGGGGGCTGCTCCCCTCCCTGAGCTGCGGTCCGAGCTCCCCCCACGCACCTCTCCACGCTGCCGCCCCCCAGCACGAGTTACCCTCCGCCGAATTACATCAGCTGTGACAAACGGAGCCAATTTGGAAGGTGCCGCGAGAGCGTCGTGATGCTGTTTCGGCAGCCCGCCGCCCCGCCAGCTCAGCAGACCCCAGCCCCGCCGCCCCCCCTCGCAGCTGGCCGCTCACTCCAGCGAAGGTTCGATAATGACAAACCTATTAACGCTAATTAACTGGGCCTCACGCCGGTCAATGCTGTAAGTAGGTTCTCGATTTCAAAGGCTCCAGGCTAAGTACCCCACCAGCCTTTCTGGAGGCAGCAGCTGTGACACTTCGGCTACATCTTCATCCCCGCAGCCCCTCAGGGCTCGGCGAGCACCAGTGCAATGCTGGGAAGCCTGGACAGGGCACTGGGGGGGTCCCCACTTCGCGGCCCCCTCTCCTCCTTGCCTTCACTGGGGCTCCCCGGGGACTTGCTCACTCCCACACTGCAGTGGGGGACACGGTGACACCGCCATCCCCCTGCACGGGGACAGATGGATCCACAGACAGCACCACATCCTCGCTGAGCCGCCCATGCTGCAGCAGAGCGAGGCCACGTCCCCACTCTTGGCCCTTCCCAGTGCTGCCAGGCCACAGCACAAATATTTTATTAAAAGGCAGCTCCAGCCATCTGAGTGGCAGCAGACACAGCTCCGGTGGAGCCGGAACACACGGGGATGGGCACCGTCACCCCAGGGGCACCAGCCCCGGGCACTGCTCTGCGGCCATTACCAGAGCATGCAGGGGTGGGGGAGCTTGCTGGCACCCCCAAACCCCAACTCCCAAGGAGGGGCCAGGAGGCTGCAGGGATGGGCTGGGGAGAGGGGCTGCTTGCTGAGCAATGCTCCCTGTGGGCACAGGTATCCCCAGCACACTTGGCCCTCGCATCCCCTCTGTTCGCAGTGGGAAGGGGACATGCAACCCCGGGGCTGACAGTACCCCAAGCCCCCGTTCCCAGCCTGGCTGCGGCAGTTACTGCTGGAGCACACGGCTGCAGCGATTCCCGTCACGTCGGAGGCTCGTCCGGCCCCAGTGCTGGGTGAGGAGGGCCAGCAGGAGCGGCGGCCGAGCCACAATTCCACATTAATGCCAGCGATGAATATTAATAACAGGAAGAGGCAGGCACTAACGAGGCCACCTGCCGATTCACACCTCACCTACGGCAACGTAACCGTGTCCCAAGAGCGTCCCCAAGGGAGTGGGGACAGGGCTGGACTCCTGCCCACAGCCACAATCCTCCAGCCGGCGGTGCTGGTACACAGCCACGTTCCCAGCCAGAATCATGGAGGGCACCCGGTGCTCCCAGCAAGGGACTGGCAGTGAGGTGTCTCTGGGTGCTGCATGGTGGCAGTGAGGGAAGGATATGGCCTCGAAGCCATCCCCCATCCAACCACCAACCCACTGGTGCTGCCATGTCCCTGCTCTTGGCCAGGTACCTCTCCCCATGCAGCACCCATCTCCCAGCACCCATCTCCCACACCAGCACCCCCCGCGGCAGGGAGGGTGAGTCCAGCGGGGCTGCCAGCACCCTGGCATCCACCAGCATCCACCAGCACTCCGGCATCCACCAGGAAGTGGGGCTTAAGGTTTCATTCAGATAAAAGAGCCCCTTAATCCGCTGCCTTTGAAGTCGGAGACATGAAAGCGGCTGGGTGCCAAAGCCAGAGAGGAGGCAGCTCCGCTTAAAGGGACAAACCCACGCGGAGCCGCCCGCACTCGCACCCGTCCCCTCTGCCCCCCGCACCCGTCCCCTGCCCGCGCCCACCCTCCCACCGCTCCCTCACCCAGCCCGCGCGTGGGGCTGCCACGGTCCCGTGGGGGAAACGACAGCAAAGCGGGGACAAAGCCCGCAGGCACGGCTGCCTCCCCACCCGGCACGGCAGCGGCTGCTCAGCTAGCAGCAGCGGGGAGGCAAGCCTGCTCGCCCTGGGAAGGCAGCTTACTAATGAGTGCCGTGACCCCGATGGCAGACGAGGCACGCGGTGCTATTAGCACTAATTCACTGTGCAAAAACAGAGAGGGGCTGGGGAGGGGGCAGGCGCAGCAGGGAGAAAGCCAGCGGGCGGGGAGGGAGGGAAGGAGGCACGCTCGGCAGTAAGGAGATTATGGCCAATTTCTGCAAGGTGCCTGCATCCGCTGCCGCTGCAAAGCCCAGCTCCTCTCCGGCGCCTCCGACCTCACATCCCAAGCGGCACAGAAAATCAGGAGAGGAGCCACAGGGAAGGGGCTGCCTGGCAGCAGCTGCTTGCAGTCACCCTGTCCAGGCCACCACCATGGCCTCAGGCCTCCCAGCTGGAGAAATGCTGCCCCCGAGCACCTCCGTGCTGCTTTCGGGGCAGCACGGCTGCAGGGACAGGACAGGGCCATGGGGGAGTAGGGCAGGAGCTCTGCGCGGCCACCAGCCCTCCCCTCGCTGGCCGTGCTGCAGCGGCAAGCGTGCAGGCACCGCGCTGGCGTCAGCCAGTTATTAACGTGGCTGCTCCCCGGCTCCATCACCCCGACGAGGGCCCCGACACGCTGAGCTCAGCAGCTCCCGCCAGAGCGGCGGAGAGGGCCAGGCTGGCACGGTGCCGGTCCCTGTCCCCAGGGATGTCAGCGGGTCCCTGTGACCAGCTGCAGAGCAGCGGCTTTGCCTGCAGCCGGCCAGGCTGTGGCCAAGGTGTCCCTGTGAGGGCAGCCACGCTGGGGCCCCCCATACCCGCCTCGGCAGTAGCCCCGGGCCTCATCCTGCACAGGCAGCGCTGTCTGGCAGCCACCCCATTCCCAGCAGCAGCCCCCACCCCCTTGTCAGGCCCCGCAGCCGAGCAGGGAAGTGCGGAAAAGCCGTCGTCTTACCGCTCAACGATGTCCGCAATGGTGCAGGCGAACATGAGGAGGCCTTCCGGCATCTGCAGGGCCACTGGGAAGAGAAACAGCCCCGGGGTTAGGAGGGGCTGGAGGGGATACCCCAAAACAGGAACCTGGGCACCAATGGCTGGGGTCAACGTGTCCAGCTTGAGTGGCAACGGCAGGAACGACCCTCCCCAAATTGGCCAAAACCGGTGGCTGTGGCAGCCAGCGTGCATGTGGTCCTGCCCCGGGCCGTATCCGTTCTCCCTGCCCGCACCCGGCCCCTGCGCACACCCCTCATTGCTTTCTGAACCCGCTGACACTGCTGGTCTCTCCTGCTTCCCGCAGTAATGAGTTCCAGATTTTAATTATGTGCTGCACAGGAAAAGGTACTTTCTTCTGTTTATTTTAAACCTGCTCCTAATAATGTAAACGCGTGCCCCTGGTTCTCCCGCTACAAGAAAGAGTGAATAATCATCCCCTATTCAGCCTCTCCACACCATTCACAATTCCATACCCCTCTATCATATCCCCCTTCATTCACCTCTTTCCCTGCTAAAGGATCTAAATCTATTTAATCTCTCCTTGTACAGTAGCTGTTCCAAACCTTTGATCGTCCTCGCTGCCCTTCTCTGCACCTCCCCTCTCTGCTTCTCTCCCCGATTCAGGAGGGTGGCCAGCAACGCTGCAGCATTGTGCCTACCAGGAATTTATTCATCAATGAATGATGTTTCCTGGTGTGCTCCCTCCTCGCAGCTTGAAACAATCCCTTTGTCTCTGCAGCCCAGCTGGGGCCCCCAGTGCCTGGGGTCCAGCCAGGAGCCCCCCGTGGATCCCCACAAGCTGCTCCAGGGAGGTGGGGAGGAGCAGGGACCATGTTAGGGGAGGTGAACGGAGGAGGCCCCCCCCATTAATCTCACTGTCCTTTCACTTCCTGATCCCACCAAGACATCCCAGCTTCAGCGATATCTATCCAAACATCCTCCCCAGATCCCACTCCAACAGAAATCCCCATGCAGCCAAGTCCAGCCCTCTGGCCAGCGTGGGGTTATGTAAAGACCTGGCCCAAACTGCACTAATCTCACCCTGCTCCCAAGGCAGGGCCCAAAGCTGCATGTGCTCTGCCAGCCCCTGCCCGACCTGGCAGAGCTGGGCAGGTCAGGGTCCCAGCATCCCCCAGCCCATTTGGGACTGTCCTCAACCCCAGACTGCCACCAACAAGCAGACCTGCAAACAGCTTTGCCTCTCCCAGCGAGGTGTTGGCAGGAGGCAGCTGGGTCACTCTCTGCCAGCACGGCACTATGGGGACAGGGGATGACATCCCAGCCCCCCCAAACCCCACAGCAGGCAGAGTGCAGGCAGGACTGGCTGCAGCCCGGCGGGAGGCTGCGTTCCCCCAGCAACGAGCCCCTGGCTGGGCTCGGCACGCGCAGATTTTTAAATCCCAGCACGGCTGGCTGGCTGATGGGCTCGGCTCCCAGCTCTGAAGCCTAAATCCCAGCCGCATATTTACATTTAATTAGGAGGTGCTAAGCAGCAAAACACAGCAACGAAAGCCAGAGTGGCACGGCTGGGCGGCCTCGCCACGTCCTGATGGGCAGCCCTGCCTCACGCACCACAGCCAGGACGCATCAGACAGCCCCGCAGCCACCGGCCCCTCGGCGTCACAGCCAGGGCCAGCTCAGGCAGCAGCTCCCAAAACATCCCCCGTGACGCCTGCCAACTCCTGCCAGCTCGGAGGCAGCAGGCAGAGACATTTCCAGGTGGACACAACATTCAAATCTGGCTCTGCCCAGAGCCCCCGGTGCCACACAACCCCGTGAGTGGCCCCTGCCTGCGTGTGAAGTGAGGATGGGGATGTTGGTGACACCCGGGGATGGAGGGGGAGGCTCCATGTCCTGAAGGGTTCCCCCAAGCCGTGGGGACACCAAGCATAACCCCACCTCGGCTCATCCGCAAGCACCCCGAGGGCACCCTCGAGGGTCACAGACCGAGAGCTGGTTCAGCCACAGCGGGATGCACGTGCTGAGGGGGGGACAGACCTGGCACCACCCCGCAGCACCACAGCACCTGCTCCGGGGCCACCACGGCCACTCCCCACCCTGCCAGGGCTACAGTAACCCCCCGAGGACCCTGACAAAGGTTCAGATCTGATCTGGTCCAGCTTCCAACCAGCCTCTCCAGTCCCCTGGAGCCGGGGGTTGTGGGGCTCCCCCTGCCCAGCCCCGGCAGCGTGGCAGGAAGGCACAGGTCGAGAGGAGAGCAGCAGGGACTTGGCCAGCATCCCAGACACATCTCACAGGCTGACAGGTCCATGCAGCTCAACCTCTCCTGTCCGATGCGATTATAATCCAGAGATACAGATCTATTAACCCACCTCGAGGGAAAGAGAGCTCGCCAAGACAGAGCCGAAACAGGCCAGGCAGCTCAGCACCATCTCTGCCCCAGACTCACCAGCCCTGCACCCTGGTCCCCTCGCCACCGGAGAGCTCAACAGCACCAACCCACCACATGCTGCAGCCCCAAAACCCCTCATCCCCTGGGCCAGTGCTCACCCTTCTTGGCTTGAGCCTGACGAATCCGCCAGATGGTCTTGGGGATTTCAAAGTTGTAGTTTCGGGGCAAGGCCTCCACCGCCTCCCGCAGCTCCGCGTTACCGAGGATCTCCTCGGGGATCTGCTGCGCCGCTCGCCGTGCGGGGCCTCGGGCTGCGGGACAAACGGGGTGGCCTAAAGAAGCGACCGAGAGGGCAGCGCACCCCGTATCTCACAGGTCACCAGCATCCTCGCTGCCCTCACACCACCCCTAGGGACAAGCAGGCAGAAGGGGGTGCGTTTCTGCCCTTCACGCTGGTGGGAGGTTGCTGACACTTCTGGGGGGAAAACACCTTTTTTTTTATCCCAGAAAGCACCACTGTAACTACGTGAAATGCTCTAAGTGGGGTTGGGTTCCCCCAAGCCGTGGGGACACCAAGCATAACCCCACCCCGGCTCATCCGCAAGCACCCCGAGGGCACCCTCGAGGGTCCCTCCTGCCCCATCAAGGGGATCCCATTATCCCACCGGGGAAAAGGCAACAGCAGCGGGTGAGCCAGGCCCGTCCCCGGGAGCCTCATCCTGAAGCCGGCCCCCGCCAGCAACCGCCCCCCTACAGCTCGGCGAAGCCGGAGAGCAGCGGGGGAGTGACAGCAGGGGGATTATTCACTATTTCCAGCCCAACACCGGCACTCATGAGCCACCAAACCCTCCCCGCACGGCCCACGGTCGAACCGCCAAAGGGCCAGCTGGGCCGGGCCGGTGGCGGGGGAGGCCGGGCCGGTGGCGGCCCGGCCTCCCCCGCCACCGGCCCGGCCTCCCCCGCCGAGGCAACCGAAATAGCGCCCGGTACCGACACCGGGAACCCAGCGTTGACCCGGCCTCAGCCCACCTGCGGCGGGCACCGGGGCCGCGCTCCCGCCCCTCACGGAGGCCGCCATGGCTCTGGAGCACGTGAAGGCGGGAAGGCAGCACTAAGCGAGCCCCGCGCTAGGCCAGAGCAGTCGCCGGCCGAAAGATCGAGTGTGGGAGCGCGCCGGCGGGCCCCGACGGGACGGGCGGTGCAGCGGGGACCGGTGTGTCTCAGCACGGTCCCGACGGGCCCCTGGGTGCGCAGCGGGGCTTTGCCAAACTCTGCCGTGTCAAGACTGCTCCCCTTCATGTCGGGACCGTGGGCCCGCCGCATCCCCTCCCCCGGTGCTGACAGCCGCGGAGCTGCCGGCCCCAACGTTAACAAAAGGACAGGGCGGGGGCGCCGGGGCCGTTGTCACGGTGGCGGGTCCGTGTGTCGTGTCCCCCCGCTCCGCTCTGCCGCGGGGCAGAAGCCAAGTCCCTGTGAGGAGTGGGGCAGGAGGGACCCGGGCGTAACGGAGACCCCCGGGATCGGCGGGGGACCAGGGAGACAGCGAGGACCCCCCGGGGACAGCAGAGACCCCGGTGGCGCAGTGCGGACAGCAGCGCTCCCGGTGGGATAACGGAACCCGTGGTGGGGCAGAGGGGAGTAGGCGAGAGGGACCCTCGAGGAGCAGAAGGGACCGCCCCGGGGCAGCGGGGCCCCGGTGGGATGTCGGGACCGTGGCAAGGAGTGCGGGGACAGCAGGGGCCGGGGGGGCAGAGGGGACAGCAGAGCTCCCGGTGGGGCATCCGTGACCCCGGTGGGATAGCAGGGACCCGGTAGAGCGGGACGATAAGGGCCGGAGGGCACCGTAGGGGAGACAGGGACTCCGGAGGAGCCATAGGGACCGTGCCGGGGCGGAGGGGACAGAGGGGACAGCAGGGACCCTGACCGTGTGGCGGGACTCCGATCGTGTGGCGGGACCACGGTGGGACACCGGGGTGCGGAGGGGGGCGATAAAAAGCGGAGGAGACGGTGGGGACGGCAGGTCCCCGGGGAGCGGCAGGGACGATTCTGGACAGCGGGGACAGCGGGAACAGCCGTGACGGCGGCAGGCGCGGGGTCGGGCGGCAGAGCCCCAGTGGGATACCGGGGCACCGGCGGGGGTAGGGGGGACATACGACGGCAGAGGGGACGGCGATGGGTTGGGGGTGACAGCCGGTCCCGGGGGCACCGCAGAGCCCCGGGGTGGGGGCGGCGCTGGGCCATGCCCCCCGGTGGGGCGGAGAGGGCCGGGGTGGGGGGCGGCGCGGGGAACGGGAGCAGCGGCACTTTCACGAACTGTCCACGGGAGGCGGGAGAGGCGGCGGCGGCGGCGGCAGCGGCGGAGGAAAGGAGGGGGGAGCCCGGCCGGGCTCGCCCAGCCCTGCCCAGCCCTGCCCGCCCCGTCGCTGCCCCGCCCCGCCCTGCCCAGCCCTGCCCGCCGCTGCAGGCAGCGCGGCACCGGCACCGGGCGCCCCTTTATAGGCTCGGTCCGAGGGGGTGGGGGGCGGCGGCGGCCCCAGCCCCGAGGGGGCGGCTCCCCCCTAAAAGCCGGCGGCGGGACGCGCGGCGGGCAGAGGCGCGGCCGGCGCTCCCCGGTGCTCCGGGGCCGGCGCTCCCCGGTGCCGCTGCGGCTCGGCCCGCCATGCCCCCGCGGGGGCCGCTCGCCCGGGCCCCGGCTCCGCGTTCCCGGTGCAGCAGCAGCCACCGCTGCCGCCGCCGCTACCGCTCGCCGCCGCCGCGCCCGCGGCTCTGAGCGCCGCCGCCGCCGCCGCCGCCGGGAGACCGCGCCCGCCCCGGCTCCAAGATGCTCCGCCAAGGTGAGAGCCGCACCGGGAGGGCACCGGGTACCGCGGGCACCGGGGACAGCGGGGCCGGCCCCGAAGTTTGTCTCCCCGCCGAAGTTGGGGCCGCGCCGCCGGGCGCCCCCCGCTGCCGCCGTGTTACCGGCGCCGCCGCCTCCACCGAGGCTCGGGCACCCCCCGGGGTCTCCGGGGAGCGGCACCGGCGGCGCACGGCGGGAGCGCAGCGCGGCGGGGAGAGGGCGGGGGGGGGGGCACCGGGAGGAGCGGGGGGAGGCACGGCAGGCGCCGGGTCCCGCAGGAGCGGGGACGCGGCGGGTCCCGCGGGTCCCGGGGTACGGCGGGTCCCGGAGGCAGCGGGGCTGCGGCGGGCATGGGGGGGGTCGGTGCTCGTTCCCCGAGGCGAGGGAAGGCGAAACGGGGATCACCGGGGGACGCGGGGGGTTCGGCGGGGAAGTTGGGGCGAGCCGTCCCGTTCCGCCCCCCCCCCGAGGAGAATCGCTCCGCTGTGACATCACGTTATTTCCATGGCAACAGCCTGGGACATCATAGGGGAGCTTTTTGACATCACAGCGAGGAGAGAAGCCGGCCCTCCCGGGGGGTCCGGGGCGGGGCGGGGCGGGGCGGGGGGGGGCACGACCCCCGGCCCCACCTGCGCCCGGGCCAGTCCCACAGAGATGCTGGGGACAGTGGTGCCATGCGGGGGGACCCCGGCCGGCCCCCCCCGCTCCCGTCCCATGCCCCGGGGAGCGGGTGGCCACGCAGCCCCGGGCCCAACCCTCTCCACCACCACCGCATGCCCCTCTCCGGCGAGGCTCCGGCAGCGGGAATAGGTGCCGACGTCGCGTTCGCAGCCCCCCCGCAGCCCCCCGTGCCGGGGTGCGGACCCCCGGGCAGGGCAGAACCCCCGCTGTCACCCCGGGGATGCTTTTTCCCACTGGGGGGAATGTCACCTTGTGGCTGCGGGGCCTCGCACTCGGATGTTCCTCTCTCCGTCTCTCGCCTCGGCTTTGTTCGGCGTATTAACCCAATCGAGCTGCAGTCTTGAGAATAAACCCCGAGCCCTCGGAGCAGCCCCGGTTCCCAGCCCCGGTTCCCAGCCCCGGTGCTACCGGCTGAAGGAAAAGCATCATCCAGGCTGGGAAACTGGAAGCCCGAGGTGGAGTCAGGCGACGAGGCTGCCGGCAGGGTTGCATCCCACCAGGGGTAGCCTGTTTAAGGTCAAGATGTACAGCTTTCATTTCTGGAGCTAGAAAAACAAAATGCAAATTGAAGAGCCTGTGGGCTAATGCAAAACCTATTCTTAAAGTTTTTGTCTTGTTAAGCAAGGAAATAGAGTGCCAAATAGGCTTTGTTAAGTGGCAGTCTAATTAATAATTTAAAATCTTGTAGCTGTCTTTCATTAGAATTTATCTGTACATCAACCACAAAATCAGTCAAACACACTCATTTATAAGTTAATGCCATTCCTGAATAATTCAACAGGCAGTTAGAGGAGGCCTCCATCCCGCCGAGAGACTCTCCCCCCTCCCCGTCTCACCGTGGCCCGGTGTCACCGGGTGGGGGGTCCCGGTCCCCAGCATTTGCCCCAAGCAGGGTGTGGAGGGGGCACCCCACATGGGGAGTGAGGGGGAGACCTGCTGCCGGGGTGCGGGGCTGCGGCCAAACCCCTTGGTGGGGCCCGGGGGCCACTGGCCTTGTCGAAGGATGTGGCAGCACAAGGCTGCGCTGGTGGGAGGCGGCGCAGGCTGATGGTGGCACCGCCACCGCCTTCCCCGTCCCGCTGCTGGGGAACCGGGGTTGGGCTTGGGGCTGGGGGACATGGCAGGGCTTGGGGTGGTGGGAGCTGAGCTGCGGGTGACATTCCCAGGGGAAGCAGCTCCATGTGCCCGCTCATGGGGGGGGACAGCTTCGCACGCGGTGCCACGTGGGGCAAAGGCGTTTGCGGCAGGACAGGCAGCGGCCGCGTGGCCAGGGCAGCGTCGCGATGCCCCGGGGGCATTTTGGGCCTCCTGCACCCTGTGAGCTCCAGCCAGTGAGGCACCAGGCAGCCCTGGTGGGATTCAGGGTGGATTTTGGGCACTGGGACGTCATCAGTGGCGTGGAAGTGGGTGACAGCATGAGGTGCAGCTCCAGCCTGGGTGAGGGTGTCGGCAGGGCTGGCGCAGCGCTCTGCACTTTGCCGGAGGTGGCCGCAGGCAGGAGTGCAACACTGGCGACGCAGGAGAAGGAGATTTCCAGGTCAAGGATGACACCAAGGTCACGGGCAGCCTCGTCCCCGTCCCAGCCATCGCTCAGCCCATCGACGGGGCGTCCAGGCCCCGTCTGTCCCTGCAGCAGAGCAGCCGACGGGCAGGGTGCGGGCACAGGCTGGGCTGCGGTTCCTGCGCTGGGGAGCCGAGAGCCCAGAAACCTTTCTGCTTATAAAAGTTTAATTTCCTAAAGAGCTGAGAGGAAGCCACAAGCTCTCTGTGCCCGGTGAAGTAAGGGGGGGGTGGCTGGGGGTGGGGGTGTGTGTCAGGATGTGGCCCAGGCTGTCCCTGCGGTGGTGCTGTGGGGGAACGAGGGAGGCTCAGGCAGGCGAGAGCTGCCTGGGGCTGGAGCTGGAGCCGGGATGCGAAGGAGCCGTCGCCACTCAGTGACCCGCGCTGCTGGAGCCTGGCAGGGTCAGAGCCGTGGCCACACTCTGCTAAATGTTATTCCCACTTTTTGCCTATAAGTGCCACACCCAGTGCCCCACGGTCCCATCCAGGTGCTCGAGGCTGTGGGTGACACTCCAGGTGGCCTCAAAACACTGCCCTAAAAACACCAGTGAACCTGCCGGGGAAATGTAAAAATATGCATTTTCCGGTGTGATTTCACACCCACCTTTCCCCAAGGCACCCGTTGGTGCTGGAGCCAGCGGCACAGGATCCAGAGCCGCAGGCAGTGGGTCCCTGTGGTGTGCAGGATGAGGCCTCGAGTGGGATGTTGTTGCCTCAAGGCTGGGCAGGGATTCTGGAAACAGCCAGAGCGTTGATGGGTTTTGGCAGCCAAAACCCTCTTCGGAGGCAAAAACCAGGCAGGGAGGCGTGGGAGCCTGGAGGGACATGGTGGTGGCTGGGTAGGGCCAGGGCCACCCATGCTTTAGGGTGTTGCCAGCTCCCGACCAGCCTGGAGCAGTGCGGTGGCAACCCCCGCCCCCTGTTGCAGAGGAGTGACCCAGGACACGGCTGCTTCAGCCCCACGTCCCTGGGGACAGCACCCATCCCACTCTGCCTTACAGCGGGGCACCCCTGGGTGACGTTGCTCCCCATCCCCACCCCGGGGAGCTGCTCCAGCCGCCCCCAAACAGCTGAAAACTCCAGCTTTGTTTGCAAAGTGGAATCCCAGGGCTTAGCTGCGTTCGGTATAAACTCTGGTTATTAACAGCAGATTATGTCTTTAAAAAGCACTTTGGTGGAGCGGCAGGCAGTGGCAGGCAGGCGAGGCACCAACACCCAAGCAATGGTGACTGTTGGTCGGGTTTCTAGCATGTTGGGACAGGTGAGATGCTGCCCTGACTGGGCACCCACCAAAGGAGGCTAGTGTCTGATTTAAGAGCGGAGGCAACAAGTGAGGGGCTGGGAGGTGGCAGGGAGACCCGTGGGGCCGGGAGCAAGCAGGACGCTGGTGGGAGTCAGTGAGGAGGAGCTGGGGGTTCCGTCTGCTGGCGTGGGCAGGGGGTGCAGGGCACGGCCCCGGGGGCACCACTGGGATGCAGGAACATCCTCATCCTCTCGGGTGAGGGTGCTCCTTCACTGCTATTTTGGGTGATGCTGCCCAAGCCCAAGGGGTGACGAGCTGGTTTGGCCTCAGGTCCCTCTGCCAACAGCACAGCTGGTGCCATCCCCGCTCCAATGTGGGTGCCACGTCCCATCTCCCAAACTGAGGAAGCACCGATCCCCCGTACCATCTCTATGGAACAGCATCGCCATGGAAACCCACAGCCCTGCGCCTGCCGCCCGACAATCAGGGGGGACACTTTTAGGAATATTATTTTTACTGATGACAAATGACGGAGGCTCAGCGCTGATGGAGGAGATGCCTGCGCCCAGCACTGGGCATCGCCTGCCCTCCCCAGCAGCTGGGCTTTCTCCTGCCCGTTTTGCCGAGGGCAGGGCACGTGCCGATCGGGCAGCCGTGGCTCTGCCCGCGTGTTAAGTGCGGGCAGCGGCAAGTGGCAGATGCAGGACAGGGAGATGCAGGGGGCAATCTTCTTTGCGCAGATTAGGATTGGGGGGTTATTAAGTAGAAAATGCTCCATTTGGTGCAGAAAGCTCCTTTTCCTCTTTAACAGCACATGTGCCCGCCGGCTGCTTGCTTCCCGGTGGTGCTGGCACAGCGGCTCAGAGTGGGCACGGCAGCTTGGAGTCAGCCCGGCTTTGGTGAGAAGCTTTTTTTGTGATGCTCCTGCCCGGGCTGGTAGTGCCGTGACCACCCCAGTGACTCCCAGCACTGAAAGCTGGTTGCACTCAGGGCCCCATCTCTCTGCCCAGCTCATGGCCAGTGGGATGGGACGGCAGCAGGTTTCGGCCCCGGAGTGGTGATGGCACAATAGGCTGGGGGTCTGCGATGGTCCATCGCATCCCAGCAGTGTCTGGCCACGGGGAGAGCGTGGCGCTGGAGCCGGAGGGCATCGGAGATGCTCCATGTGCACCCCAAGTCCCAGCACCACCATCGCACGGGGAGGCTGCAGCCGTTGTTTACTGGGGAGCAGCAGCAGGAGGGAATTTGGCTGCTGCGCTGGCAGGGCTCCTTACGGAGGCAGCCCTGCAAGCGGAGGGGAGGTGCCAGCGGCTCCGCCAGCCCCGTGTGCCGCACTTGAGAACCGCTTTTTTTTTTTTCCCAGCCGTGTTTGCACCGGCGTTTCCACTGATTTGCTTGGGGAAACCCCAGCCCCATGGCCATGGGACCCCCACGGTGCCATCCAAGAGGTGCAAAGCCCATCCTTGGGCATGGAGAATATCCCAGTGGCTTTCTGGCCATGCGATGAGTCCGTGGTGGCCCGGATGAGCCCTTGTCCACAAGACCTTTGCCCGGCCAGGTGTCAATGAGCATCTGGGCATTGGGATGCACTTGAACAGAGCAGAGCCCCTCTGGTCCCCCGGTGTGAAGGCAGAGGGGGACAAAGGCTGCTGGCTGCATCCACTGCCTGCTGCTACCAGCTCCTGCTCCCCCCAGGCCGCCCTGCCTCCTCGCTGCCTGCAAATTCAGCAGCCCGTGGGGTGCTGGACATGGCCGCCCTGTGGGTAGCACACCGGAGCTGGGAGAGGGGCTGGGATGATCCCCCCTCGGCAGGGATGTGCCAGGGTGTTTGTGCTAACAAGCCCGGCATATTATAATTTCAATGGAATTTAAAAAACAAAATAGTCCTCAGACAAACGGCTCCGCAGTGCCTCTGCCAGGGCCTAAGATCTGCTGCTATCTATTTTTTAATAATTGAGGGTAATAAATATGTATTTCTTTCTCCTTTCTCTCCGTACTCCGCAGCTTGTCAGCTCCCTGCGTCTCTCCTCTGATCAGACCCCATCTTTGCCGTGTGGAAAGAAAAAAAAGGAAAAAAAATAAAAAAGGGAAAAAAAAAAAAGAGAGAGGGGGAAAAAAAAAAGATCCTTTAAGCAAAAAGGATTAAAGCCTTGAAAGTAGGTCTGCCCGAGCCGCTGAGCTCTCCCTGCTCCCCGCCAGCCGCAGCCAGGGCCAAGGAGGGCTGTGCCGGGGCGAGAGGAGCATCCCCAGGAGGCTGAATCCATCCCTGAGGGGTGTTTGTGGGTGCAGAGCCCGGCTGGGCGGTAGCAAACCCCCCGGGAACCAGGCTGCAGCTGGGCAGAGTCACCGGGCAACTTGGTAAACCGCTGTTCTGAGCCAGTTCTGCTTCGGCGGTGAATATTCCTCAGCGCTTTATTCCCTCTGGTTTTTGGATGGGGACATCGGCCCGAAAATGAGGGGGGGGTGTGTTGATGGCAGGGCTGAGCGTGGTTGCATGCTGTGGGACCCCCCTCCCCGGCCATGGGATGCTGGGGTGGAGGAGGCGCTGGTGTGAAGGAGGCGGCTATTTATAGCTTCCCTCGGCTTTTGTTCCTTTTCCAGTAGAGCTCCTCTCGAAATAGAAACAGCGACGGCTGCGCGGCCGCTCCCAGGGCCCAGCCTGGATGCGGGGGGCACCTCCTGGCCCGGGGCGAGGGGACACCCCCTGCCACGAGGTGCCGTCGCGTTGGGCATCCCCCCGTCCTGCATCCCTTGAGATGGGGCTGGCGTGGGATGGGGAGGAGGACCCGCCCTGCTGCAGCCCCCGCTGTGCTGGCGATGCTGGTCCTGACCCTGACGGGGGGATGAATGGATCTGGGGGGAGCAGCTCTGGGGGAGGGGACAGCAACGGGTCCCCCTGGGGACAGCGGGTGCAGCCCTTGGGAGCACCCTGGCAGGGTCCGTCCCTGTTTTGCAGCTCAGCCGTTGCTTCTGCTCGCTCTTCCCTCCTGACATCCGACCGCACGCCCCCCCCCCCCCCCCCCCCATCTCTGATCAATATAGCTGGGAAAAACAAAACAAAACAAAGTAAATATTTAATACGATCCAGGGAGCCACGGCGAGCGCTCCCCCCGTCTGTCTCCTCCGCCAGCCGCTCGCAGCAGCTCCCCAGTCCTAATGAGCCTGAGTGCAGCAGGGATCGATGGCGAAGGCAACCTCCGCAGAGGGGTCAGGTCTGCCACGTCCCCCCCTGTGCTGTGCCGGAGCCGAGGCTTGGCCCCCCGCGCCCCCCAGGGCTGCCTGCCCTCCTCCTCCTCCTCCTGCTCCTGCCCTGCTTTTCCTCTCCTGCGTCTCCTTTGTCCTCTCCAGCTCCCAGGAGGGATGAGGGCTCTGCTGCTCCAGCACAGCTGTCCCTTGTCCTGCTGCCATACAGGACATGAGCTGTGTCAGGCATCAGCTCAGGGCTGGAGACTTCCGCAGGGGTGCAGGACAGGGTGCGTGTAGGGCTGGCTCCAATGCAGAAAGCTGGTGTCTGTCCCCACACTCAGGGAGCAGCTCCCTCGTGGATGGAGGCGCAGAGCCTGTGGGAGCCCCAGGCACCCCCAGACCTGCCACCACCTCCTCGGCAGCCTCTCACCCCCTCACTTCGGTCCCCACTGGGGTCCTGCATCCCCTGGTGTCCCCCTGAGACCCCAAGTGCTGACCTGTTTGGGAAGTGCCGAGGCCGGGTGGCCGGCAGGCTGGCCCCACCAACGCCAGCGTGAGACTTGCCTCATCACTCTCTGGCTCCACGTGTTTTCCAAGTTTGGATGGTCCCTGGTACTCCAACATCAACGCTGACAGAGGGGCACATGTTAACAGGAGCTGCCAAATCGCCTCCCGCCCTGACACAGCCGACCTCCGCCAGACAAAGTCCCTGTAGGTTTAGGAGAGGGGCCGAGCCGTGCCCCCAGCCAGGCCTTCCATTGGATGGACCCATACATCACCGCACGGCCTCATCCTGCCCTGGGCCGTGGCTGGTTCCCAGCGGGATGCAGAGGTGGCACACTGGAGGCAAAACTCAAGCGGAGCACCCAGCTGCACTTTTCTGCCACCGTAGCGCTTTGCAAATTGTTTTTCCATGGAAAAGTCAATTGTTCTTGGTGGCACCCAGCATGAACCCGGGGCCAAATGCTGTCCCTGGGGTGGGACAAGAGGAACGGCCGCCCTGCCCGATGCCCCTCATCCAACCCTGCCAGACCTCCAGCACCGCAAAGCCCCAGCCAGGCTGCGCCTGGGGATGGTGACTGGATTTACAGCTGGAAAACAACCTGGTGTGCCCCGAGCACGGAGCAGGAAGGTCTGTCTCATGTCTCCAAGGTGATACCGAGCATCTCCCCGCAGCTCGGGGCTCTCCAGGCAGGCCGGGGGGTGCAGAGATGCCAGGGCAGGACTCCCCACGGGAAGTATGGCAGGAGCAACACGAGCTGGGACAGCAGCACGGGTCCTGCGTCATGGACGCAGGCTTGTGGCAAGGTGCCGAGGAAGTTTTGCAGCAGCATTAGAAAATGTTGACATGTTTTTTTGAAACAATTTCAGATCTGATATCTGCGCCAGATTGAGTTTGTAACCAGCTTTATTGTTTAAGCCTGCTGGGATTTCATCAAAGGCGTCTGCTGTTTACCCAGAACCATTTCATTGGAGAAAACAGCAAACAGACCTGCATTTCTATCTGATTTCACTTTTTCCTTTTCCTCCTGAATTTAAGTGCTTGTGAAAAGCATGGCTGATAAGGCAGAGCAATGTGGATAAATCCCGAGGACCGGCTCGGTGGAGGCTCCACCAGCTGCTCCGGGTTTATTAATAGACCGAAGGCAGTTGTGGGACCGGCTGCCAGGCTGCCCTAGCTGGGTTTGGGATCTCCATTCCAGCAGGTTGAGCTGGGTCCTGGCTCCTTGGGTGCTGAACGCTGGGGAAAGGATCCGTGCGGAGCTTTTTTACTGCTTTCAGTGCAATTTGAGGTTTAAGCTATGAAGGAGCCAACGTCTGTCCCTCCTCAGGGAGTGGCAGTGACCTGGGTGAGCCATGTACTCCACGACAAGCCCTGCCAAAGCCAATGCAGCCACGGGAAGCAGAGAAAGATGAAGGAGAAACCAAACTAGAAAGGAGCCTGGTGTAAACTACATTAATTCTCCTCGCACCTTGGTCCCTGGGGACTGCGGCGGCTGCCTGCCTGGCTCTGACTTCTGCCCATCGCTGACCTTGGAAACACGCTGGAGAGAGGGGTTGAAGGCTCAAGACGGGGCCCAAGAGGGTTTTACAAGGAGCTGACCTTGGGGTGCAGCCCCCTCTGCCGCTGCCTGCTCTGCCCCAGGCATCCTTCCTGCGGGTGCTCCTCATGGTCACCCATCACCAGCACTGTTTTCGCCAGGGTTCGGCATCTTCTCCATTTGGGAATAGCCTTGGTGGCTGTCCCCACCTTCCCCAGACTTTGGGATGGGGACATGGCAGGCTGGGGTCGGTGGAGTGCACCCTGCCACCTTCCTCCGCGCCCCTTCGGCATCTCCCGGCCACCCCGAGGGCTGGTGCTCCCTGGGCGGGTTGTGCCGGTGGCACCTTGCCGGCGCTGCGAGGGCTTGTCTCTTCCATCGATCACACCTGCACGGTGACAATGTAATTTTTATCTCCGGTTGTTTATTTCTCAGACAGAACTACTTGTAAATTCCGAGAAGAATATATATCCCTGCGCGTGACAGATCCAGCACACGGCGATTAATCTGCCCTCTTAAGACCTGAATGCAAAAGTGTCCCAATGTCACTCCTGGACAGGGTGTCGAGCCTCGGGGAAGCACTTTGGGGACGTGCAGGGATCTGGTGGAAAAGCGTGTCCTTTTCCAGGCGAGGCTCCCCTCCTACTTATTGCACTCGCTTGCAGCTCCGGTGGTCCCTGTCTGATGCTCGCAGCCGCTCTGGCTTTCCAGACTGAGTCTCCAGCTCCTCTTTTTGGGAGGTTTATGCAAATAGGGCTTTTTTTTTTTTTTCTTATTTAATTCCTGGCCGCTGCTGCTCACAGTGCCCCAGATAGCAGAAGTGCTGAGGACAGGCGTTTGCGTCAGGTCCTGCGGCACCCGCATCCCGGCCGGCCGCCCGACCAAGGGGAGGAGGGATGCAGTGAGGGGATGTCCCAGGGAGAAGGGGGCAGAGAGCAGCTGGCAGAGGCCAAGGACAGAGAGGTGAAGGTCCTTTAATGTCTGGTACCTCCGCACTGCACTAGCGAGGATGGACACCAGTGCCAGTGGGCATAGGTCTGTCCTCAGTCCGAGCATGGACCTGTCCCCAGCAAAGGTCAGGGTGGGGACTGGGGTGTCAATCTGGGCTCTGCAGCAGCCCACATCCCCATCAGCAACACCCCCCGTGCCATAAAGCTGCTTATTTACAACCTCCTACTCGGGAGCATCTGGGAAGTGAAGCGCGTCATTTCCAGGGAGAGCAAAATGCTGCATATTTCAGTGTCTTTTGAATTTTTTAGGTTTCCCTGAACTGTGCTAATGGGTTGGCGGTGGTGGGGGGGAGGCGAGGGCCCAGCCCAACTCCCGGCCTGCCTTGCTGCTCCGCTGCGCGGCCATGACTGCATTGCTGCTCTTAAAATATTCAGTGCTGTTGGCCACAATTTCACAGCGGGTCAAAGCGCGCAGAGCCAGCAAGAAGGAGGGAAAGTGTGACAACGAGATTAACCCTGGCCCGGCAGGCCCCCTCCGCGCTCGGCAGGCTGAGCACGATGTACTGCAGCCACCTCGTCCTGGGGGACAAGCAACGAGGCCAGGGGGGTGCTGCGATACCCAAAATGCCTTCGGTCACCCCATCTTGCTGCGTCTGTGGCGTCACTACCAAAATGCTGCAAAGGGGCAGCGGGAGCATCTCGGGTCCTGCCAGGAGACCTGAGCATCCCCTGGGCTCCAGCATCTCCCCCAGGCAGGGGATGCTCCTTTCCTTGCTCCAAGATGCTGCAAAGCTGGAGCTGTGCCGGGTGCTTGGCATTGCCCTGGTCATGCTGCTGGGTGAAGGGCTGAGGATACCCCCAGATCTTGGGGACATTGCTGAAATTCAGCACTTCTGCACCCCAAGGCGTTGTGGTTCCCAGGCCTTGCACAGCCATCAGTTAGTGCTGGCGATGGAGCGGCAGATTTACGATGCAGAAGAGCAGCCGCTTGAACCTAGAGGGGATTGTGAATGGGGATTTAATAATCCTGCCGTCGGCCTGGAGTTTGCCCTGCAGTTGCTGGCTTGTCTGCCAGGTTTTCCCAAGAAAACTTCCGTGACTGGGGGAAAAAAAATGAAGCAAAGCAAGTGGTCTGTGCCACCCGTGCAAGGTGGGGTGGTGGGAGGTGTCTGTGTACCGGCGTGGAGCTCAAGGTGGATGGGGGATGCTGCAACGGGCAGAAGGCTCCGTGCCAGGCCCAGCCCTGGGAGCCACATGCTGTCTGGAGGCTGGAGACCTCCAGCAACTGCTCCTTGCATGGGCCGCACGCCTGGAGCTGGCCTGGAGCTTGGCCGAGGCCTGGTCTTGCGTCCCCTGCTCTTTCCTTGGCTTCTTGGTTGTGTGCCGTAACATTGGAGCTCACCGACAGCAGCACGGATGAGCTGCAAAGCCCTTCTCCTCGCATGCAAGCGTGGCACCATCTGCAGGAGGTGCTGCAGCTGATGGATGCTCTCCCGGGGTTTTAAGGATGCTGTGGCAGAGCTATCAGGGTGTCCTCAGGGGTCAGCGTCAGCCCCCAGCACCCCACAGCCCTCTGAGAACAAGAGGCAGCTGCTGGGCTGGGGACTCTGGCAAGGAGTTGCCAGCACGGTGACCATGCCACCATCCTGGGCGGCCACCTCCAGCCCAAAGGCAACCAGCCCCACAGCGGCACGGCCTCGTCCCCTAGCACACCTGCTCAGCCCTGAAATCTCGCTCCCCAAGTGTGCACGGGCGTGTTGGTGTCTCTGCTGTGGACCGGTGATGCCCCCCTGGAGCCAGCCCCGGGGGTGCCCTCCTGCACCCTGTGCCGGCGACGAGCCGGGCTCTTCTCCCTAATTCTGCTTGATCCCTGTTAATGTACCAGCAGATGTTCTCATTATCCATTTAAACATATAATCCTCTCCCGAATCCTGCTAAGCTCCTGGCCTCCCCGATACCTCGTGGCAGTGCGTTCCACAGGTTAATTATGCATTTTTAATTAATCACTGAGCAGAGGGTGACCCATGAATAAGGCATGCGAAGCTCCAGCAGCTGGGAATAGCCGGCAAACCGTCCCCAGGCAGAGCCGCGCTGGTGTCACGCTCTCCCTGAATAACAAACCTGGCTCTGAAAATTCCTGGTTTGTGGATCTGGCATGACTGGAGGATGGGATGGAGCTGTGCCCCGCATGAATAGGACCCCCCTGCACCCCACATCCCCCACCAAACGGGGAGGAACTGTGTCCCCGTCGGAGCTGTCTGAGTCCCACCTGGGAGTGATGGAGCAAGCACAGGGGGGAGGAGGAGCAAGGCAGAGAGGGAAAAAAAAATCACACGTTGTTTTTAAAAAGCATTTTTGAGTGAATGCTGAATAGGGTTTGGGAAAATTGCCTTAAAGGCCTGTTCTCTGCAGGGACGGAGCTTTTCATGAAACACGAGTATTTTGAAACTTAATTGCACATTTGCACGGGCTAGTGTTTTTATTTCTCTCAGGTCTCCGAGGTGGTCTTTGAAGATTGCTGTCTCTCTGTAATGGTTTTCTTTATCTCAAATAAATTCCGCACACCTGTGAGGTGGAGCCGCTTGAAAGAAATTACGTCGAAATTGGCTCTTGATTTAATAAATCTGCAAATGGAGCTGGGATGCAGAGAGACGAGGTGGCTGGTGGGGCCGGCTGCACCTCCTCCCCACCTCTCCTCCCCTGCTCTCTCCATCAGCTCGCTTTCAGCCTTTTCACAGGCCGGGGCGAGCGCGGGGCTGAGCGTTGCAGGTCCAGATGCTGCCTTTCCTCCCTGGTAGCCGCTGCCAGCACGTCTGAGGGGGCTCCAGCCGAACACCCCGCAGTGATGACCCCTCTAACACCCACCCAGCCACCTCCTCTGGCACAAACCCACCCGTGCTTCCGAAACCAGCCTCAAAAGCTGCCGTCGAGCGAGTGTTCAGAGCCCTGCCATGTGCCGTGAGCGTGCTGGGCTGTGCCGGCTGGAGATGATGCTACGAGCTGAATGCCAACTATCCCAAGGACCCTCCTTTGAGGACCAGCCAATGTAATTTTCTTTCCTGGCCTCAGGTTTGGGGTTTGGAGCTGTGGTTTGCTCTGGCAGCTCCTCCTGCAGCTGCCCACCACGTGCTGCCACCATTTCTCCTGCTCTGATAATCCATGCCATGGCTCCCCAGCTCACCGGGGAACATTTAGCCGGCTCTCCATTTTGGAAGAAGAGCAAAGCACTGGAGAAACGCCTGCGGCACAGTTCAGCAGAGCTGGCTGTGTCGCTGCAGCAGGCAGAAACAAATCCCTGGGCGGCCGGGGCAGCGTGTGCTGGGCAGCCCCGGCTGTCAGGCGGAGAGGAATGGGCGGCCGTGGGAGTACACAGACAGGTTAATGGCAACCACGGATGCTGCACAATTGGATTTTGCCTCCCCATTTCTTAAGGAATCAGCATCTCTCCCTTGCTCAGAAATCCGACGGTCCCACTCCTCTCCCTGGGAGCCTTGGTAGCAGCGGGGTGACCTGTCACCTGTGGAAAGCACCCGCAAAGCCATTTAAAACCCTCCCTCCCCGTGCTGGGCTTCTCAGACACGAGGTTACCCACAGAGGCCACGCTGCCTCCTGCACAAACCCCAGCTGCTTGCACTTGCTCAGCTTCAGGTGAACAAGATGCCGGGCGATTTTATTGCATTGCTGGATTTTGTTCCACTCTGTTATTCACCACGATTGAATTTGCTGCTGCAAAGGCAGCAGCCAGTCCAGCCAGAGCTCCCACACTGCCCTCGCTGCTCCAGTGGGACCACGACCTTGTCTCTGTATCTCACTTAGCCCTCAGCTGGGTAATTTGGTGCCAGTGTGGGAGCCGGGCGTTTGTCTTCCTCCCGCCGAGCATCCCAGTGCAGTCTGACTCCCTTGCCTGAGCTAAATCCTCGCTCTGCTCCACTTTTAATCATTGACCTTGTCAATGCTTTCAGGGAAAGCATTTGCCTTCCCAGCTCCCTCCTCTCTCTTTCTCACCTGATTGTGTCCCTCTCTCCTCATCTCCCTGAGTAGCTGTCGAAGTTTCGATGCTATGCGCATCACCATGGTACCTGAACCCCTGGGCAGAGCAGAAATGCATGTCCCCATTGTGCATTGTCCCCTCCCCAAGTTTTAGTCACGCTCACTGGTTCATGGTGTCAGTTGGGAAATGGCACTTCATCTTTTGCCTTCCCTGCTTCTCGGACTTATGTAAAAAAAACACCTCAGGCTCTCCTGAAACGGTGGTTTCTTGGCCTGTTTTCTCTTTGTACTGGAAGCTGTGTGGTGGCAGGGCCAGGAGCATCCCACCTTTCCTTGTGAGTGCTCTTTGATTAGTGCAAACCTGTGCGGTGGCACCGATGTCCCGCACCCCCCCCCCAGCACCGTGGCTGGACCAGACATGGGACTGCGGCTTCATTGCACCCAGAGCCCTTAACAGAGACACAGGGTCATTCCTGGGGTTTTAGGAAACACAGCTGGGAGCTGTGTGAGCAGCCGGGGGGCAGAGCCAGCCGGGAAGGCTGCTGAAGCCTCGATCTCTCTGTATCAACAGCGACAACTCTTCTCCCCCTCCGCCTGCGCCATCGCCTCTGCCCCATGATTGAATTAGGGGGCTGTAACCCGCCTCCCTCCCGGCCCTGGTCCCGCCGCACCAGGCTCAGATGCTGAACTTGAGAGCCATAATTTAATAAGTCTCAGGCAGGCAGCGCGCTCGGATAGCCGTCGGGATCTGTTGCCTCCTCCCTGCCCAGTGATGCACTGATTTATACTCCCAGGCAACAGCTGGGAATTTGCCTGGGATTTTTGGTCTGCCAGGATGCATTGCTCTTTTCCCAAAGTGGGAAGCTCGTGGGGTGAGCCGGGAGCAGAAATAGGACTGTACGGGCTGCAGTCGGTGCGGTGTTTGCCTGCGTGACCCTTCGTTAGGCTGGCCCTTCGTTTGGGGGAGGGAGCAGAGGGACCCTGTGTCCTTATGGCAGCAGCCGCTCTCGGGCTTCCTGGGCACAACGAGTTAAAAGTTGCAATTAGTAAAGTGCTGACGATGGGAAGGTGGGGTGGGAAGCGAGCAGCGTTAAATGAAACCTGAAAGGTTATTCCAATAAGTGGCAGCACAGTTTCCAGCTGCGCTTGTTTTCCTGGGAGCTTGGGGATGAGGGACGGGATCCAAGGAAGGGTGAGAGATGCTGGGTGGGATGGGAGATGTTGCTTGAGGATGTTCAGGTGCTGCTCTGTGCCCTCGCCGGGAGAGCAACAGCACGGGAAAATTTGTCAGGGGTTTCTTTGTAAGTGCCCCCAGAGAAAGCCCTTTGGAGACCGGCAGAAGCTTGGCCCTTGCTGGAGTGAAAAATACGGCAGGGGAATCAAAGTGGGAGTGGGACAGGCCACTGCACCCCAAGGATGCTCACACCAGCACCAAGGTGGGAACGTGGTGGGGTGGGTGCTGCCCGTCCTGCAACCCCGGTGGCTCCTCCATGGGGGCCAAATCCTGCCGCAGGAGTGGAGCCCGGTGTCCCCTGCATTTGCGTGAGGAGGGTTTTGGGGAGCGGTGTGAGCCACGCTGCTTTTGGCAGGGGACCCTTGTCGCGTGGAGAGTCGGCTGTCAGCCACAGCGGGGGCTGCAGGGGGAAGTGGAGCTGGGTGCCAGGCTGGAGAGGAGCTGGGCAGGGCTGAGCTTCCTGGGAAAGGTGTTTCTCTTCCAGCTGAGCAGGCAGGAGCCCAGGCAGGCAGAGGAAGCCAGCGGTAGCCTCTCCCTGCCAGACGTAGCTGTTCCAGCTCTCCACTGGTGCGACACTACGGCGCTATTATTAGACTCCAGTAGGTCTCTGTGGGTAGCTGCGAACTCCCCGATGCCTCCAGTAGCTCGGCAGATACCAGGGCAGAGCGGGATCTGCTGGCACCGGTGGGGATGAGAAGCCCCAGTGAGCTCAGAGGGGGTGTGGGTGGCTGCGAGGGGTGGCCGATGCCCCCCAGCATGGGGGCATAGGGAGCCATGTACCATAGCCTGGGCTGGAGCTGCAGCAGCAAAAAGCAATTAGTTGTCTGAAAAGAGGTTTGGCTGATGAGGAGGTCACGGAGCATTTGGGGTTTGGTAGTGGCTAGGAGAGATACTGCTCTGGCAGAGAGGCAGGACGCAGGGCTGTGCGTGAAGCCGCCCCTAAGAACCACATCTGAATTTCACAGCATCACTCTAAAATGGAAACACGTCGCTCCCATTGCTGCTGTCCTTGGCAGGGGGCATGGGGAAAGTGTGGTGGGGCTGCGACACACCGGGACACCCCATCCTGTGCTGGAGGAGGGTTGGGGCTGGGGACACATGGTCTTCTCGCTCCCACCCTCTCCCCCAGCCTGGTTTCCAAGCAGGAGTGTTTAAATGCCTTTTATGTTGTGACTCAAATGATGAAAGGCCTGAAAATGGGACTAACAAAGATGAGTTGTACTTCAGAATAAAAAACCCATGAAAGCAGCAGATGCTGTCATAGGAATAAATTGTATCAACAGCGATCAGATGGGAAGTGAAAAGTCAGAATGGAGTTGCTCCCTCTTTCCCATTTCCAGCAAAAATTTCTGGGTCCATGAATTTAGCCAGCATCAGGTAGGATGAAAGGCATTGTCTGACAAGGCATTTCAAAGCATCTGGGAGCCTCCGGAGAAGATGTGGCCACTTGGACAGGGAAATGGAGCCCCTCAGTTTTAATGAGCATTTCAGTTGCCTTCCTTTATCCTTCTGCCAAGATCTTCCTTTTTTTTTTTTTTCCCCCCTTAAAAACCACGATTTCTGCTGTTTGCGATTTGTTTCAACTTTGCAAAATGTGCATTTAAGCAACACAATGGGAGGAGACTGAGGGTAAAACATCCCCATCACTCCATACAGCCTGGCCTGTTGCTTCTTGCCATAAATACCTCCCCACTGAGGCTGGCCCAGCCATTTCGGCTGCTGCCGGGTCGGCACCACCATCTTTCAGCCCCTTCCCAGCCCCTGCAACGATTTACCATCTCCCCGTCTCCCCTTTCCACTGCGACCGGATTGCATGCGGGCTATAATTAATAGAAATTAGACTGTTGAGACCTTGCAGCCCCCATCCCGTAATTACTTGGCCTCGCTGCATTCGAGGCACAGAGATCAGCAGTGAGCTCGCAAGCCACCGGTGATGGCAACGCATCCCGTTAACAAGCTATTTTTATTAAGCTTTTAATGCAGGCACTTGTGTGGCGCTGGGGGATGTGCTGCATCTCCACAAAGTCCACTCCCAGGGGATGCGCGGGGGGATATTTTGGGATGAAATGCTGGCATCAGAGCCAGACAAAGCAGGATATTAGCAAAGTGCCATGTCCCGATCACGTTCATTACTTGCAGACTAATTCCCAGCTCCCCACCGCTCCAGCCACCCGCCATCCAACCGTACAAATTTCAGGGGCTTGGCAAAGCATTGGTGCTCAGCGAGCGGTGACTCCCCTCCCCAGTCCTCAGCTCCTCCACACCCCCCCGCACCCCGAGAGCCGTGTGGGAGCGTAATGACACCCGACATCTAACTGGGCATGCGGCATCTCCCCACCGGCTCATTAAACCTCCTAACGGCCCCGTGCGAGGCGCGGGTTGGCCCTGGA
The DNA here is from genome assembly GCF_031877795.1 of Strix aluco. NCBI lineage: Eukaryota > Metazoa > Chordata > Aves > Strigiformes > Strigidae > Strix > Strix aluco. The sequence continues at coordinate 10,696,511 of NC_133949.1, read as the reverse complement.
TGATGGGCAGAGGAGCGGCAGAGTGCAGCTATTCACACTGCTCTGCTTTTATCGCTGTGCTTTTCACAAGCCGGTAAAAAGTTCAGTGCAAAGCACAGGAGAGGTCTCTGAAAGGCAGCCACGCTCACGACCCAGCGTGCCGGCACACGTCTCTGGTGGGGATGGGGTTTTGCCAGTGTCCGTGGTGCTCGCTTGGCTGCTGACCCGCAGGGAGGTTCACTGGGAGGGCTCATGGCATCACACACCCACCCTAAGAGGAGACCAAGGACCTGGGGAAAGGTGGTGCTACCCATTTTGGGTGCAGGAGAGAGACCTGAGGCTGCGGGCTGAACTCCAAATGACGCCATCACCTTTTTTTGGGGGGGGAGGGAAGAAAATGCGACAAGAGCTGGCGGCTTTGATGCCCGCCCATCAGTCTCCTTCCCCCCTGCTGCAGGCAGAATGATATGCTGCTGAATGGGGAAGAAGATACATGACAGGCTCCAATTTGCCCTCTTCTCCACCAAACGCAAGGACATCCAGTAAATCTGAAATGCAGAAAGACTGAAAAGGGATGAAAGGGAGCCTACACGGCATGGTACGTAATTGGCTTGTGGATCTCTGTGGCACAGGACACTGCTGGGGTCAGGACCTCAGCAGGATTACACGTTTATAGAGCTAATGCTCTCCCTATTAGCTATGCTAGCATAAAAACACTGCAGAAGGGCCCTTCACCTCCCTGTTTCAAGCCATCATTCGCTCCCTGCTCCATCCAGGTAAAGGTCCATCCAGCACATCCCTGGTTTTCTACAGACTCCAGTTTTCTGCAGCCTCTGGTTTTTGCATCTCCCTTGGATATGGGCTGGATGGTGTGGCAGCCGAGCGTGCACTGAGAGCCTGGGCAGATGTCACTTTGCTCTTCCATCTCACATTTGCTCTGTTCTGGCTGTATTTCTGATCCTAAAGAAACCCTCCGTAGGTCGTAACCAGCCACTGGCAGGGAAATGATCTGGTGAATCTGCTTTCGCTACACAGGAGCTTGTTCAGCATTTGATACTGATCTGGCTGGCACTCATCTGGGGTGGGTTTTGTCATTTCATCTGCAATTGTTTTGCTGTAAAGCACCTCGGAGGGTTTGCTAGCCGGCTGTTTTACAAAGGACACCGTTCTTATTACTTCTGTGAATGAACTACTTTGCATTTCTGTGAATGGGAAAGAAAACTTGTCACCTCAGGACAAAAAGGGAGTGGAAGTATCTGATGATCCCCTGAGACAATCCACTAAGCTCAAGTCATCCTCCTGTATTTCTCTCTCCTCCGGGGCAATTGGAATTATTAGTCCCTTCTCAAGGACCTCAAGATGTCTCTGTCCTTTGCCAGTTCCTGGCCCAGCTTCACTGCAGGCTGCTGGCACATCTCACCAGATCCCCGTCCTGTGCCAGGGACCAGCAGAGGATGCCTGGTGCTTGCTGGGGGTCAGGCCGGCAGCACCAGGAGCCGGTGAAGCCCCTGGCCATGCCTGAAATCCTGCAGTATCTATGGGCGCCATGCTTGGGGTGTCCCCTGGGCCACGCCATCGTCTCTCGGAGGAGTGGGAACAACCTGGTGTCCATCGACACCTCCAGCTGCAGCAGAATCCAAGGACTCGACTCATCCATGTGTAAACAGAGATGTGCATTTCCCTGCAGCATGCCTCTGCTCCAGGAAAGTCCCAGTGGCTTTTGAGATGCCGGTCCATCATGCGCAATGGGATGAGACACAGGGGCACAATAAACCCTCTGACAGCAGGGAAAGGAGAGTCAGGAAAAGAAGATCATCTCTTCTCTCTGGTATCCAGTGGTATGATGTGTGGGAATGGTTCAAAGCTGCACCAGTTTAGACTGGACATTCAGAAGCACTTTGTTTGACCACTGAGAGGGTGGTCAAACACGGGAAGAGGCTTCCTAGAGAGGTGGTCGATGCCCCAAGCCTGTCAGTATTTAAGAGGCATTTGGACAATGCCCTTAATAACAAGCTTTAACTTTTGGTCAGCCCTGAAGTGGTCAGGCAGTTGGACTAGATGATCGTTGTAGGTCTCTTCCAACTGAACTATTCTATTCTATTCTATTCTATTCTATTCTATTCTATTCTATTCTATTCTATTCTATTCTATTCTATTCTATTCTATTCTATTCTATTCTATTCTATTCTACTCTCTTCCAACCCCAAGCAAGCAGCAGCCCAGCCTCTGATTTAGATAATCTTCTCCCAAACACTGGATTTTAGGCTCTGCAGCCTAACCCAGAGCTACTGGGTTTGTGCCCCGTGCCTGCAGCCATAGGACCGGTAGCATCTGACTGCAGCTGTACTCCAAGGGCATTGCTGCAGTGGAAGGCGTACTGCAAACTGGGGTTAAGCGCAGCAGATTACACGGGGAAAACATGCTCTACATTCCCTCTGTTTCTGCATATGTTAGTCCTGAAACAAGCATTTAAATTGAACAAGTTTCTATAGCTGAGTTTCCAATCCCACAGCCACTTCCACTGTTGGCCTCCTTTTTTTTTTTCCCCTTTTTCTTTAGCTCAAGCAGCAGGAGGAGGAGATGCAGACACAGAGAGGAGTGCTAATTAAACAGGGAGTTCCACATTAGGGTACAAATCCTCCGGACCAGCACAAACCCTGCCAATTTCTGTATTTATTTATTATTTTTTCAGTACAATTGTAATTTCCAGTGGTGCCTCCAGCACCAGGAGAGAGTTCAGGGGCTGCTCTCGGAGAGGATTAGCGTGCTGGAAGCATTATTACTTTCCTTCGCTGTGAATTCAGGAGTGATTCCCTGATGGCTGCACTCTATATAGAAGTGAATCGGTGCTAATTTGTTTTTGAGGATCACACATCCACCAACATGTGAAAGACAATCCTGCCTCTCGATGTATATTTCGAGTCAGTGCTACAGCAAACAACGAAAAATAAGCAAGCAAAGGAAGCCAGACCTCCTTCGCCCAGAAAACCAGAGCTGGTAAAGAGCGGACTTTGAATTTTTTTGCCTGCTCATGTGAGTTGGTGCTGCACCTTTCCAGGAGTGTTTTGGGTTTTGGCTGTGCTGCCCATGGCGAAGGGCAGGGGGGGCTCGGGCATCCCTCACATGGAAAGCTTCAGGGATGCTGTGTCGGACGGGATGTCAGAGAGACTGAGCATAAAAGGCTCTCTTTTTTTTTTTCCCCCCCCTCCTTTTAAATCATCCTCGAGTTTAACAGCAAGAGAGGAATAAATTAAGTAATTGAATCCGTAGTGACGGAGGGGCCGGGCACCTGGCAGGAGAGCAGCCGCCCCGCCACCCATTGCTCCTCTCTCTTTATTTGTGTGATTCAGAGGGACGTGGTCCGTGGGGAGATACCAGAGCTGGCTGAAATGGAAGACAAAGCTATTGTTTCAAACAGAGTTATTGATTTTTACATTATTACACTATGAAATTTATGGTCTGGTTTCAAACTGCAATAGGAGTTAATGACCACCATCCAGAAACTTCCAGGTGACCTTGGCCTCGACTTTGGTGGAGGAAGGTGAATAGCTCCAGATACTGGGTCAGCAAATGTAAAATGAATCTGTGATGTCCTAAAGGAACTTGATTTTGGGGTGCTGCTGACCTCAGGTCTCTGCCCTGAGCTTTAGCTCACAGCAAACTCCAAGCTGGTTGACAGCAGTGATGGAGGGGGGAAATTGGATCTTCTCAGCTCCAGACAAAGGCCAGTTCTGCTGTTAAGCAACATTTTGCTCCTCTTGAAGCACCATGATGTCCTCAGAGCTCCTGAGCACTGTTCTCCATCCTCAACCGCCTGCCTGGCTCAGCCTGGCTGACCAAGGGTTTGCTCCGGTCGGTCACCGCTGGAGAAATGCAAACCAGGGGGCTCTGGGATGGCTGAGGAGCACCAGGAGAGGAGGCAACACAGCCCAGAGCAAGAGAAACCCCCTAAGAGGGGAGACCAATGGGCAGTGCCTGCAAAGCAGGCAGCTGCCTGCAAAGGGCATGGCCCATTCCCCGTGCTAGCTGGCTCTCCCATCCTGGTCACCCGAGGAGGACTTGCTTTTTAATGTCGGAGCTACCAAAGTGGGCTCAGGGTGACCAAGAGGAGGTTTATACCAGTCACTACGTGAGGTACCGGTGACACAGAAGGGTTTGTAGGGGCTACAGCACTCCCCAGTCTAAAGCCTTTCCCTGGTTTTTCTTTGAAAGGTACCTCCTGAGGCGTCTTTTGGCACCAGCTTCTTCCCAAAGCTTTCCTTAACAATATTCCTTCCAAATTTCCTTGTATGCTTCTTCCTCTGGGAACAGTCTTTCTGCTTGCCAGTGAAGGAAGACAATTTCTAGCCGCTGGAGAAGGGTTTTTTCTTGTAGTACCTTCTCCCTGGAACATCCCTGACACTGCACCCCGAGCTAAAGTCGTGTGAAGCCAGTAGCCTCCAAGCTCATCTTCTGCCTCGGAGGTCATAATTGCCATTAAATCACAGCTTGCCTAACCAAATTATGCAAAACCGAAATTATCTCCAATGATTTTTATGTTGCTGAAATGTTCCAGAACTGCCGGGGTGATGACTGGGGGATTGGGAGCAGCTGTCACTCCATCAGAAACCATAACTCCAAACAGCTGGGATCTGTCAGTTATTTATGACGCCGTTCGCCAAAAAAAAAAAAAAAATTATGAAGGAGGATGAGCGGTTGCCACTCTCCAGCTGAAAGGCAGCTCGTGCAGAAAGCAAAGCCCCGTGCCACATCCTGGCGCTGGGAGCTGGCAGCTGATGTCATGGGGAGCAAACTCACCGAGGATGCGCCTGCTGCCGAGCGCTGCAGGACCGCGGGGCAGCACCTAAAGGGCTTTGCAGGGTGGCTGAAAGCAAGCTGCTGCTCGCTGGGGAATTTAGTCTTTGTGATGGTCAGGATGGGCTTGTTTATTTTATCCTCTGTGTGTTGCAAAAAAAGAGAAAAAAATGACCAAAAAAAAATGCAGCTACTAAGCACAGGTCTGACACCACTTTGTCGAACCATCCTAGATCTGAAGATTCACTCTTGGCTCACGCCCAGTTGCCATCGCTGCTCTGGCCTTGCCTTTCATCGTCCTTCACTTGGCAGATGAAATTGTGAACATTTGAGGCTTCTTTTTCTCCCTAAACAACAGTTTCTCTCTATGGCAGTGCGAACATCCCATTCTGAGTTAGTTCCCAAGTGTCAAAGTATATTTTCCCCCGAGGGTGGTAGTTGTGTCTTTGTGCCCCAGTTCACTGGGTTGGATTTAGAAAGCATCCTCTGATAGATCCAGGGTGTGAGCGGGGCAGGAAAATCTGTCTCTGGAGCTCATTGGCAGCGAGGTGGTGGTGTTACACCAGGTGTGAACTTGGCCTCAGAAGAGGGTGAGTGATGAGTAAGCTTCTGCCTCTTTGATAATCCCGGCTGCGAGCAGAAGCCAGATGCTTTGTCCCCACTTGTAGCTCGCTCTGGTTAAGTATTATTATTTATATTATGTAGTAGCTATACATAGTGTTTTATGGCAGTAAAGATACATAAATCAGCAACCAGAAGACGAGGGCTTTGCTCTAAAGAGCTTATAAATCTAACAGCTTGAGCAGCACCGGTAATGGACACAGTAAGCAGGCAGTCAAGTTGCATGTAGACATGAGCTAAGACGGGTCTCCCAAAGCAGATGGCGGTTTAGGAGAGATTTGAAAGAGAAGCAACCTGCTCCATCCTCGAGACCAGATCCTGCTGGAGAATTAGACAGGCCGTGACCCATATAAGCTTGTCCGGGTGGAGAGGTGAAAGCGTCCACCCGAGAAAAGCAGCTCGCAGAGGGAATGGGCAAGGGGTGGCGAGGGCTCATGGCGGGGCTGTGTTTTGGGGGGCTCTGCAGGTGCATCCTCCCTGAGGCTGAAGCATCTTTTCTTGTCCGAAATGTTTTCTTCCCCTCAATCCTGAGACTCCTAATGAAAATAAGTAGCATTACATCTTCCTAAATAAACCAAGGCTCTGCCGTGCTCCAAGATACAGTAAAACATTAAAAGCCTTAAAATGCAAGAAAACTGCCGGCGCAGGTACACCCAGCTCTCTGGATCGAGCAGTGCTGCGAGGACAGGCTGCCCGCAGAGTGGAGCTGAGGCCAGCGTCCCTGCCGTGGTGGCAGAGAAGTGCTCCAACCCTTCGAACCTTCCCCCCCAGTCTTGGGTATCAAACCAGCTTTTTTTTTTTTATTTATTTCTTCCTGTGCTGGCACCGGCCCGGGAGGAACCTGGTCTGGGCTGGAGAGAGCTGTGCTGTGTCTGGCCGAGCACGCTGGCTCCGGGCGTCTGCATTCTTCTGGCCGCTTTCAGCTCTTGCACAAATTGAGGCTTCACGCTAAATGCATTACACTGTATAACAATTAATCCCGTGCTACATATAGAAAGTCCTTACTCATCAATAATGCATGCGGGAGGAGTGATTTTCACTCTCAGTAATAAGGCTAAGACAATGGAAACAAGCAGGTAATGGAGAACATTTATAATGATGTTAATCTAATAATGAGTCTAATGCTGTTAAAAGTAAGACTGCAAACTGGACGCATCCAAAGATAAATTATTTCAAGCATTCATTAACTGATGCCTAATTAATGCCCAATTAGAGAGATGCTACATGGGAAATGGTTTGGACAGTCGGACGAATTCATTCCAATCACTGAAACCTCAGTCCAAAGCAGGAGGCAGCAGAAGGACACAGCGAGCAGAAGCTGGGGTGACACAGCACATCAGTGGGAGAAAGCCAGGAGATAAACACCCCCTTGCTGGTTTTATCCGTGTCAGCAGGACTTTGTTTTTATTCACTTCACCGGCAGGTTCCTGTAGGATTTTTCCGTGCTGCTTTTGAAGCTCTCCCTCCCTGGTGAGCTCTGACACATGTGCCGGTGACCCTCCATCTGCCTCGAAACCTTTACAAGATGAAGTTGAAAGGGCTGCATCGGGAATAAGGAGTTCAACAAGTTAGGCAGGGTCTAACTCTCAGGGAGCTAGGCTGGGACCTTGCGGGAAGCTCCCACCGGCACTTTCCAGCCTGGGAAGCCCACCGAGACCCAAACGCTCCTGGCTGTCTCATCCCGGTGGGGCTGGGCTGCTGGCCATCATGACGCTGGTCTTAGCAGCCTCAGGAGCTTCATGACTCTGTGACCACAGCCTCTTTGTTTCTAGGGGCTCTCATACCTGGGTCTAAACTGTGACCAAGCCCAGGACACCCCAGGAGCAGCTTCACGCAGCACTAGGCACTCAGCAGGTTTTATGGGCTTGGAGGGAAAGCATCTCTGATGAGATCATGTGCCTTGAGTACATCCACCGGGGATTTCATACATTTCCTCTTTCCAAGTCCTGCCCACCTAATTATTATTTTTTTTTCTAAGCATCTGTCCTTCAGCTTCCCCTTTTTCCTTACCCTTGAGTTGCAGCACATAGGTAGAAAGACATCCCTGGCTTTTCTTCCTACCATCGTACTCTTGGGAAGCTGAGAAGGAGTAACACCCCAGGCTATCCCCACTGCCATCCACGACCATGGGAGTCACATCTCCCTCTTCATAGAACTCCAGCCATTAACTCACAAATGCCTGTTAATTAAAGAGATGGACTCAGTTCCCTCTGACCTTTACCTCTGGAGTTATCCCTGCAGGCAGGGAGCTGTTAAACACCATGCTCCCTTTCCGCAGGAGCTTCTACCTTGGCCGGGTTCCAGGCGGACCCAGGCTGCCTTCGTCCATTGCCGTGCATTGCTAACAGCCGCCTGTCATCACCATCCCTATAAGTGAAATCATGTATGCTCCCAGATCCCTGCCCAGCTCCACCTCCCGTCAGTAATCCCGTTAGCCTGGCAACTGTCATGTCACGGAAGAGCGCATAAAACTGTTGTTTGGAAGCAATATGTAATCTTCCAACCTGCTGCTTATAGCTGGGAGATGGTTTATTGATTCAGACCCTTGTGATTTGGTATTTGCAATAACAGACTCTGCATGTGGGAGATCGTCACAGCGCTGGTGCCTGGCAGGATTTTACTAATAAACATAAGACCTACAGAAGGCTTCGTACTTCAGTGTCACCAAGGTACGACAGGGACCATGAAGCCGTCCCACCTTGACAAAGCACATCCGCGGGTAAAAAACCCAGCAGAACGTATCTGCAACCGTAGCTTTATCTTTACCATCGTTATCTGGCACTCAGATAATCACAATATCCTCAGGATACTGCTGTTTCCCAGGCTGTGCTTGCACGGCAAGTTGCAGCAAGGGCTCCCGTGTTGGCAGGAAGCGCTCCGTAGTCAGCACCAGCACGATGCTCCCACCAGCACAACCCCTCTCTCATCGCAAAGGCACGACAGCAAAGCCAAAATGGTACGGCGGTGACTTGGAGAACGTTCCTTTTCCTACACAGCCGTAGGAGTTGTTGCGAATTAAACGTTCCTGACTTACAGCCCCTTTCTGGCAGCGGCGCAGGAATGAGACATTCCTCCTGGTAGCCAATGCTTAATTTCTGAAGGGCAGTGCCTGGAAGAAGTCCCCCTCTTCTCATCGCAGCCAAGGCTTGGTCCAATGCTTTGGCTAGCAATGCTATTTTTTTTCTATTAACAGCCCAGTCAGAGATGACTGCCTCTTACTGGTGATTTATGGAGAGACTGAGTAACCCAGTTTATCTAAAAATGTGACAACTTTGCCTTGAAAGGATGGATCCAGATGGACGGGTCACCTGCTGTTAACTAAACGGTAATAGATCTCCATACCAGGCAAAAGGCAATGGTAACCATGGAGTTATATTTCAAACACAATTAATAAGAAAACAGTGATTTTTTTTTTTGCCTCCCACTTGTATTCAGCTGTAGGCACTGAAAAGAGGGACTGTAAAAGCCCAAAGGGTCCAGGCTCATGGACTAGCTGGTGATAACGACGTGGAGTAATTAGAGATGAACTCCACTTCCACTCTCGTTTTTCAGATTATTACAAGCTGAGTGCAAGGCGAGGACTCGTGGGCAGGATGGCACCGGCAGCTGTGTGCTGCTCCGATGTTACTCCTTTCCCCTGTAAAGTCCGGAGGCAGAATTCATTAGACATGAGCAAATTTTGCATGTAAGAGGAAAAAGCCAAATCTAGGAGGAAAATCTGAATGAGAAATGACAAGTCTGGTGCAATGAGTCTGAAAAGCCACTCGGTGCAGAAGGAATAGCCTGAAAGCAAGCCTGGTGTGAGGAGTGGGAGCGAGACGGGAACGGGGCGGTGAAACCAGCACTCTAAGAGCTGAGCAGAGGGAGGGGATGATTATTGCCTTGCTCACCGCTTCTTCTCTGCAGCGAGAAAGCCCCGGTCACAGGCACATACTGTAGCATTAGAGGATGCAATATGTGTTGCCACAGGACATCCATTTAAAAATATGTCTGAGCATCCCACTTCCAAACGGAGTTTTCAGTTCAGCCTTTTCCACCAACTGCTGACAACATATTTTCCTGTAAATCACTTGGTTTTCAGGGTGGATGGCGGTGTCTGACAACTGTAGTAAAAAGAGATGGCAGGGATGGGTCTGCACCTTTGGGAGAGCTGGGTGTGCTGTGCAGATGCACTGCACATGTGTGTAATTTTAGGTGATTTGCTGGGAATTACTAAAGCTCTGTACTTTTTCCTCTCTGATAAGCGCGGGTGATTTAAGAGATGCATTACAGGAGGGGTGGACACCTACGAGGGTTTGCATCTCCTCTGTTTGCTCTCACACCTTTGCACAGTGGCATTTCCTCCGACTGCGCTGCCTGCTTCCAGGCAAGGGGCTTTGCTGCCTGCAGTGCCAGCATGAATTCTCACCAAGGAAGTTTCTCCTGCCCATTTCAGGCTGGGAGCACAGCCGCCTGCCTGTTGCGGGCAGGGCGAGGAGGCAGGGACTACTCCATACATCACGTTGAAAGTACCGTGGATGATGAGCCTACTCATCACAGCCGCGTGGGTAATTCATGAGCAGAGAGGAGGGCTGAGTTAATTGGGGGCGTTTTTCAGCCGGAATAGTCCCCATGGCAGTGATGGGTGGGCGGAGGGGTGCCCGAGTCCTCGCTGACGCTGCTCTCCCCTCTCTCTGCACAGGGGGGTTTGCAGAGCTGCTGCTGGTGCTGCTGGGGCTGAAGGTGCCTGGCGCCCTGGGCTGCCCCACCGACTGCGTGTGCTACCCATCCCCGATGACTGTCAGCTGCCAGGCTCACAACTTCGTCACCATCCCTGAGGGCATCCCCGAGGACAGCGAGAGGATCTTCCTCCAGAACAACCAGATCACCTTGCTGCTGCGGGGCCACTTCAGTCCCTCCATGGTCACCCTCTGGATCTACTCCAACAACATCACCTTCATTGACCCCAACACCTTCGACGGGTTTGTCAATCTGGAAGAGCTGGACCTGGGAGACAACCGCTACCTAAGGGCTTTAGCTGCAGACACTTTCCAAGGGCTGGTGAAACTCCACGCCTTGTATCTGTACAAGTGTGGGCTGAGCTCCCTCCCCAGCGGGATATTTGGTGGCCTCCACAACCTGCAATACCTTTACCTGCAAGACAACCACATCGAGTTCCTTCAGGATGATATTTTTGTTGACTTGGTTAACCTCAGCCATCTTTTTCTCCATGGAAACAAGCTCTGGAGCCTCCATCAGAACACATTCAGGGGACTAATAAACCTGGATCGGCTGCTCATCCATCAAAATCAGCTGCAGTGGATTCACAGGCGGGCTTTTCATGACCTCCGAAGATTGACCACCCTTTTCCTGTTCAATAACAGCCTCTCGGAGCTGCAGGGGGACTGCCTGGCCCACCTGGGAGCCCTGGAGTTTCTCAGGCTGAACGGGAACCCGTGGAGCTGCGATTGCAAAGCCCGTTCGCTCTGGGAATGGCTGCACAGGTTCAGAGGCTCCAGCTCCAGCGTCATCTGCGAGTCCCCTGAGCAGATGCACGGCAAGGACCTCAAGGTGCTAAGAGCAGAAGACTTTAGGAACTGTTCAGGGTCCGAGTCGCTCCATCAGATTAAAACACATACTTTCTCTACAGCGGACAGAGGAGCCTCCAAAACCCACCACCCTCACCACTCCTCCAAGGAGAAGGGGAAGGAGAGAGGGGCCGAGAACAGTTTGCACAGCAGCCAGCCCGCCGCCCCCCCCGGCTCCCGGCCGGGCTATCGCAAACCCGGCAAGAACTGCACCAGCCACAAAACCCGTAACCGAACCTCTAAACCGGTATCCTTGGGGCCGCGGAAAAACGGGCAGGAGATTCCAGACTATGTGCCTGATTATCAGCACAAATTCAGTTTCGGGGTGATGCCAACGCTCTCCCCCAAACGCAAGGGTAAGTGTACTCGGCGGACACCCATCCGCCCCCCCAGCGGGGTCCAGCAGGCAGCCGGCTGCTCGGGGCTCAGGGCTTCGCTCCTGGTTTTCATGATGGTGTTAGCGGCCGTCATACGCTGAGCCCCCGGCTGCGGACGGAGCGAATCTGTACTGCCACCAATCTACAAAGGACCAGAGTTTCTTTTCTTCTTCTTTTTTTGTACGTGGCTAGCGTTGGCCTGGCGAAGGGAAGAACGTTGTCTCGGCTTCTGACGGTCTCTCCGTGCCCGGCCGGGCTGCCAACACAGACTGTGCCGAACGCAGCGGGAGCGGATTAAAAGGCATTATCACACCTTGTCACAAACAGCCTAACCGAGCACCTACAACAAAAAAAGCCAACCTTACAAAAACCCAGATAACAGGGATGGTAGCCAATTTCTCGGTGACAACAAGCGGACAATGGACTGTATCCATGCTCTTGTGAAATCCTGTTCATTTGAGAGCGCTCTGAATGACCCCTCCAATTACCGAAAGGAACATAATTGCTGTAAAAACGATCACCGATTAAGCCTACACTGTTTCTCTGAAAGTGAGTGCAAGGACACTGATACTGATGTAATAAGGACATCATTGGTTCTCCCATGTTTTAGCCCTTTTGGCTCCAAACCCAGAGGCCAAAGTTGGCTGGGAATCTCTTAGAAGACAATCTCAAACCCCTGAATATCTCAGGCATTACAGCAGAACAGGGCTTGCCTGCTGGGCTTGGAGTAGCCAACAACCAAAGGAAAGACTGATTAGAGGTGGAATTAAATGAAAAAAACAACAAACCCAACACTTAAAGAAATGAGGTACCTGCAGGAGGTGCATTTTTTTGTAACCATGTTCACACATCTGAAAAAAAACCAACCCCAACAAATGCACAGGCTCCCCCCTTCCCCTCAATTATCCATATGTATGTCTTATAATGTTTATAAACTATATGGAAACTATATCTTCAGAACTAAGGATTGTATTGTTGAATTTATAGCAGACCAGTATATGATTTTTTTCTCGAGAAAACAAACCGGCAGCAGTGCCTACAGATGCTGAAAGCCATCGGGCGGGCTCAGTACACACGGGGGAACCACAGTGGACCAATGTTCTCAGCAATTCAGAGCACTAAACTTTGGGAGGGGTGGGGGGGTGGTTGTATGTGATGCAGCAAAGTCCATACCCAGAGAGCTAAAACTCACCCTTACATCCTAATCTGTAAGCGAGGGGAGAGAGAGATTAATTCGTCCAAATAAATAGAGCCATAGAGCTCTGTCTCCGGAGAGCGCTGCGAGGCCCCGGGGAGGAAAGGGGCTTTTTGGGGGCTGGAGGCAGAGAGGGGCTTCCCAGCTGTGTCGGTGGTGTGAGGACCTTTATAGCTGGACTAAGGTTTTCACTGGGGCAGCAAGGAGCAGTTCCCAGGCTGCAGATAGTCCTGACAGCGTCAGGAGAGGTTTTGTTTCTTAAAAGGAACAGGTTGTGTCACAGGAAGAGTCAGAGAAGGGGGAAACTACAGCTCGTAGAGGACTGGCAAGAAAGTGCAGTGCCCAGGGTTTCTGGTCCGCCATAGGAGAGAAAAATAAATGGTCCAAGACAGCTGTACGAAGGGGGTTGTGGCTAGGTGGAGGAGTGGGAGCAGATCTGCCTGTTCTCCTCGTCCCGAATTAAACCCCGCCGTGGAGGGATGCACGGGGTCGGGGGCACGGCAGAGCTGGCGGCATCACCGATGGCAGCCCACGGGCTCGGGGAGGTGCTGCCCACATTCTGCAGTCGGTGTGAATTCCCTGTCAGCGTGGATATGTGAGACCAAACAGACACTGAAGTTAATGAAACAAGGGAAATAAAAGTGATCTTGGACAAGAAAAGGCTGCTGTTCATTTCGTAACGATATCCCAGTGGTGGCATGTTTCTAGCCCTTAGCTCACGTGTGGGGCTGGAAAACCCAAAGGAAACAGCTCATGTTTTCCATCAGACACACCACTAGTTTCAGGAAGAACGGGCCAGCTGGGGAAATCCGCTCTCCTAACCACTTTGGGGGTGGGGAGAGGGTATTTATGCAGTGGCAAATCCCCTGGAGGCACCTGGAAATGAAAAGGAAAACTCCCAAGCAAAAAAAAATAAAGAAATTTCCCCGATGCACTTATTTTTAAGAGTGGTTGGGTTCTGGGAGTGGGCAGCTGGGAGGGCATGGTGTCTTCTGTCCATCTCACACGCAAGAAGGGGCAGGGGCTTAGATGTTTCACTTTTAAATATCCTTCTTGGGGAATAGCAGGAGTAACTCTGGGAGGAGAAGGGAAGAGATTACTTCATCAAGCCCTCTCCCTTCCAGCTCCTACCCAAACTTTTCTGTCTACAGGGCTCTAAAGCTCCACTAAAGGGATGTCCAATGCAGCCAGAACAAATAATCCGTGATCTGAAATAGCTCCCTCATGTCCTACTCTCTATAACCAATAGCAACTGAATGAGTCTGGCACTGTCCCTTAGAAGTGGAGAATGTTGTTATGTTGGTTATTTCGTTTCATACTCTGGAAATCAAAGCTCTCAGTGGGAGAATGAAGAAGAGAAGCACTTTATTAATTTTTTTTAAGTCTGTGTGTAACTCCTGTAATATAGGAGTGAAATGTCAGCACAGGAGATGCTAATGTTTTATAAATGATTTGGGTGCAGCAGGCACAATGGATAGTCTTTGAGATGAATTATATTAGAACAGACTATGCCTGGCTCAAAACCATAATTGTATTTTTAGTATCTTTTCCTTTAACGTGGAGGAAAAATAAAGGCAACTCCATGGTGTATTACAAGCCTTGTCAATCAAGCGCTCTAACTCCTAGCAATAAAGGCTACTGTTTAAAAACCAGAAGGGAGACATGATACACAGCTAAATAGGAGGTGTCGCTTGACATGGACTATAGGTTTCTGATGTTCCTCCTGCCTTCCCTGCCCACACCCATCCTTCCTTCACAGCCACAGCTCTGAGAATAAACTAAATTTTTATGGCATGCTCTGACGCTTAGCCTCAATAACTAACTCCCCCTGTGCATGGTTCATCTCTACCAAGGCCCCCGTTCACTCTCGTGTGTTTTTTCCCCAATCCCTTCATAGAGCATGTCTTCATGCATTTTGAATGTTGCTCTGAGGGCTGGCATGAATCCCCTCTTCTCCAAATCAGCACTCCCACAACCTCAAAGAATACATCTCTCCAGTCAAGCAGACGCAGGTATAACCATGACTTGCCGGAGATAGTCTGGCTCAGGCTGGAGATAAGTTGGAGAAATTTAGGATTTAATTAGAATCACTCCCAGACACCAAAGTTTTGCCAGAGAGGTCTCTGGGGTAAAGCGCTCAACCCCGGAGGTGGTGGTAAGCACCATGGCCACTTTGAGGCAATGCTGGGCAGTGGTCCATGTGCTCCCATTTTGGACAGGCTGGATTGATGGGCCGAGGCCAATGGGATGAAACTCAACAAGGCTCAGTGCCGGGTCCTGCACTTGGGTCACAACAACCCCATGCAACGCTACAGGCTTGGGGAAGAGGTGGCTGGAAAGCTGCCCAGTGGTAAAGGACCTGGGGGTGTTGGTCAACAGCTGGCTGAATATGAGCTAGCGGTGTGCCAAGGTGGCCAAGAAGGCCAACAGCATCCTGGCTCATATCAGAAATAGTGTGGCCAGCAGGACTAAGGCAGTACTCGGCCCTGGTGAGGCCGCACCTTGAATACTCTGTTCAGTTTTGGGCCCCTCACTACAAGAGGGACATTGAGGTGCTGGAGTGTGTCCAGAGAAGGGCAACGAAGCTGGTGCAGGGTCTGGAGCTCAAGTCTTATGAGGAGCAGCTGAGGGAACTGGGGGGGTTTAGTCTGGAGAAGAGGAGGCTGAGGGGAGACCTTATCACTCTCTAAAACTATTCAAAAGGAGGTTCTATTGAGGTGGGTGGTGGTCTCTTCTCCTGAGTAACAAGTGATAGGACAAGAGGAAATGGCCTCAAATTGCACCAGGGGAGGTTTAGACTGGATATTAGGAAAAATGTCTTCACCAAAAGGGTTGTCAAGCACTGGAACAGGCTGCCCAGGGAAGCGGTGGAGTCACCATCCCTGGAGGTATTTAAAAGACGTGCAGTTGTGGCACTTAGGGACATGGTTTAGTGGTGGACTTGGCAGTGATAGATTAAAGGTTGGATTTAATGGCCTTAAAGGTCTTTTCCAACCTAAATGATTCTGTGATTCTATAAGCCTAAACCCCTCTGTGCTCCACAGCTCTGCCTGGACTGCCCTGGCCACTGTACCCCTTCCCAGCGAGGAGGATCAGCTGTGAACTGGTGCTGTTCACTAATCACGAGCTCAACCTTTGGATGTGCATCAATTCCCCTCTCTGGGGTGCAGGCAGACAGGCTGCCTGTTGCCGATGTGGTTAGATGCTGCCGATAGCTCCCCACAGCTCGGCTGCAAGCTCTAAACGCCTCCCTTGGGAAACGTGTCACTTGAGCATTTATTTGCTCATCGTTTTCCCTTTCCTTTTGCATTCTCCAGTCTGCCGCCCGCACCATGCGCTGCTTTGGCAGACAAGGCGAGTTCCTGTCGCTGCTGCTGCCTTCCCCTTCTTTACATCAATGAGCTTTAATGCTCTAACTTTGGGCTGTTCATGCAAATCCTTTCCCTTAAAAAAAAAACAAACACCAGAGAACCCAGAAGAGACCCCAGACTGTGCCTGTGGAAACTGATCCCTGGTGGCAGAATCCCATTTCCTGAGTCGGAGCCAATCTTCTCTCCATTGTACCACTTTTCCACAGTTCCATCCTGTAATTGTTCATACAGAGCTTTTCATACATGCTTTGAAAACACAAACCATATGACGCTGCAGCTCCTTTATCCTCCCAGGCAGGATGAAAACCAAACACGTCTTGGATAGTGAGAATAAATTTTTAGTTTATCAGTCTAAACCAAGACCACAAGTCCACAGTTCCTTCTATATTCCCCACTGCTTCCAGAAAACACTTGTGCCCCCACCCCCCCCACCCCAGCACCAATTCAAAATTATTTCCTTTGTCTCGGAAAGTTGCTCTGCTACATGCACCCCTCTCAGAGGGACAGAACGAAAGCATCACTTCTCATTTCTTGTAAGCTAAACAACACTTTTTGTGGTCTTTCAAGTTCACCCTTCCCTAAATCCTTCATCTTTGTATGCTTTCCCTGTCTTCAGGGGGAACCACACCTCCAGAAAAAACTTCCCAAGATCCCATTTCCTATCGCATGACCAAGAATATTTCTCTTTCCATCGCTTACTATCTCTTGAGGTCTTGTAGGCTGACATCATTCCTCTGCTCCCCCAGGCCTCTTCTCTCCCTTAACCTATCCAGCAGCCCCCAAGCTCATGACTGCTTTGGCAAAACACAGGATCGCTGACACCAGGCGATGCTGATGGGAATGGTGATTACAGGGATGCTCTTGTACTGCTGACCGCGTCGGAGTTTGTGTGTTACAGATGGAAGCAAAAGCAACTATGAAAACAGGACACAGAGGACTGCAGCAGTGCTCACGTTTTGCAATGTGTGTTTTTGGGAAGGTGTCACGCTGGCATCGCTGCTGAGCCAAACCACTGCTCTACCCACATAAAAGCAGCCCCAGGAGCAGCACCCCTCCACAGGCCCAATCCATCTTGCTGTCTCCCAATACACTCCATCCTCCCCTCTCCCGGAGAAGCTGCCTTCAAAGGGGAGAAGGATCTTTCATCTCAGTGACCACCTCAGTTCCTGGCCCCCGCCCAAAAGCAGCCAATTAGGAGAACAAAAACAAGTGTTATAACGCAAGGCCCTCGCTACCTGGCTCATGGCTGTAAGGAGCTGCTCGCTAAAATCCATTTTTTTCCCCACCCTTTGAATACGGGTGAAATTCTCCACACGCCCAGCCGCTCTGCAGACACATCTTTACCTCTCTGCAGGCTCCTCGGCTCATCCCCACCCTCATCCATACAACCCGAGTCCTTTCCAGAACTGCCCTCCATCCTCTTCCTCCTTTGTGAAAACAGAATCAAAATAACTGTTTAACAAATCAGCCATTACCTTCTCCCATGTCACCAATTCCCCGCTATCATTTCGTAATTGGCCAATTTTCTCTTTTACCTTCTCTCCGCTCTGAATACGTCTCGGGAAGCTCTGATTGTGTGTTAAAATATCCTCCCTAATTCACTGCTCAATATCTCTTTCTGCTCTTCTAATTGCCCTTTTAACTTGCTTCTAATTTTTTTATAAATCTCCTAATCCTCTTCCTGCACAAGTTGTTTACACGCACTGGAGAATGTATATGTATTAGCAGATGTTCCTGGGTAAATAATGCACAAAAGAATATTACTGCTTCACGCAAGCTGCAATTACTGCTTTCCTCAGAATAAGCCCTGTTTAACCCTCCTATTTAGGGCACACGCCCCTGCTCTTGCTGCACATCTCCAGGCTATTTCACTCCTGCTGCAGAACATTAACACCACCAGCTCCACCACGGCTCGCTCGCTGTCTTCTGGAAAAAAAGAATTAAAAAAAAAAAAAAAAAAAAAATCAGAGGATAAAGGGAATGATACAATTATGTTCCAACAAATCTCTTTTTTTTTTTTGAGGGGGGGAACAGAGGTAGAAGAAACGAAACAAAATAGCTACACGACTCGAACACAGCGGCACAACCCCAAGTAATAAACAAATTTGATAGTCTCAGTGCTTTTGATTTATGGACAGCTTACTGCGCTCCCCGCTCTCAGGGAGTCGGTTGTCAGAGCCCTTGTGCCGCAGACAGGCAGAGGGTCAGGCAGGCGTTGTTTGTCATCCGCTTTGTCAAAGACTTCCTAAAATTACTCAAAATTTCCTTTCTCTTTTCCATTTCTTCTCTCAATTTGTTTGCGGCCTCCTTCTCACAAAACACTGCGGTACCACCAGATGCTTTGAATTCTGTATTTACCAGCTAAAGGGTGATGCTAAATCATGGGTTTAAAGTTACACATCTCATTCAGATGAAAAGACTCAGGTCGTCACCCAGGGAAAGCGACCCTGGGTCCAGGCAGAAGTCAGTGTTTTGCAACCTGACCCTCGATCTTGCTTGGAGACGAAAGGCATCGCTGGTACTGGGAAGCTCCGGGAGATGGGGGCTATTTTGTACTTACAGCTGACACTTACGGAGGCACTTTGCTACTGCCTAAATACCAAACTGTGATTAACAACAAAGTTCTGGCCACCAGAACGTCTCTGGGCACAGTGTTCACCTCTGTCACCTCCATCCTGCTAAAACCAGGTCCTGCTACGCCCTGCGAGGCTGCCTGCACCCGCGCCGAGCATCACGCCTGCCTGCAGCTGCCTGCCTGAACCTGCCCAGGGGACAGAAGATTAAAAAAAAAAAAAGATGGAGAGGGAGGAAAACCAAAATCAGATGGAAACAGTAAAGCTCACCTCCTTCTTTTCAGAGGCTGCGCTGGCATGCAGGGTCAAAAGCAAAACACTTCTGTTAAAATACAAAATTGTTCCTATGACAGACTGCAGATTTCTGAGGCCGTTATGGAATAACAAAACTCTTGACTATTTTCTGACTCCCCTGGAAAGATTTCTATTTCTTCCCTGCATCTGTACACTTTGTTTTCCAGAGAAGCAGATCCCACTCCCAGCAAGGGTTGCCATCCCCAGAGATGGATTTTGTTTGCTTCAATTTGAGCTGCACCAGTTTCATTTCATTCCCCTCCACCCCACAGTTCCTGCGGGCAGGTACCACGGCATCCTCAGCACAGGACTTTGTGCTGCACCTTCCTCACCTCACAGTCAAGATTTAACACCTCTACTTCAAGCTTACCAGCATGACTTGGTTATTTTTTTTCCTACAGATCTAGTGAAACTTCTCTCAAACCTGATTTCTCAATAGTGCATACAAATTGCTCTCCCTGGAAAAGGTTTTCATAGCTATTCCCTCGGTCAATCCTTCTACTGCTAAAATATCCTGTAATCAAAGGTCTTGGCTTCTCACAGGTCTTCTCTAAAGAAGCATTTCTGGGTGGGCTCTCTCATGAACTGCCTTTCATGCCCTCATGTCCTCAGAATAAGCCCCGTTTAACCCTCCTGGGAGCTCACGGAGTATCCGTATTATTTTCAACTCATGCCTTAACCTCATTCTGAAATATAAAAATTGAAAAATAAACCCCAACAACCACTTAAAAGGAAAAGCAGAGTGACCCTTTTGTCACATGCCCTGCCAAAGGGTCCTGAGAAGGACCAAACATGCAAAACCCATCGGCACACAGAGTCGGCTGCCTGCAGGGTACTGTTTCACAGCCCCGGGTGCCCTGTCCCCCAGGAGAACCCCCTGTCGCTGGAGAGACCTTGCCACATTTTCAGGGATTTCTGATAGAAGGAGACTCTGGGATGCTTGCTCCTCTTCAGCTCTTACACTAACACTTTTCTAAAGGCACAGCTCGGGGAAGCAGTCCTGCAAAGGAGAGCGGCATGTGGAGTGGTGAAACCGCATCCTTGCTGGCACGGGAAGACTTCTTGACTCTTTCCTGCATCTACTTAGCACATAGAAAGCAAAAGGAAACAAGAGAACATACACATATGGAGCCCCTGTTAAACCTGAACTAAATATACCGTGGGATGCTAACAGCCTGCCTCGACTTGCTGGCACTTCAGCTGGCACGGCAGGAACCGACCACGGGGTTCGTTGGGCGGCTGGAAGGGTTTTCTACAGAGCCAACGTGGGAAACCTCCGAAATCCCCCTCCGCAAGTGCTGTGAGTGTCGCTGCCGGCACAGCACTGCCCTGAAACGCTGGTGCCAGCATCCAGATAGCAAAGACACACGGAGCAGCCCTGCCTGACAGCATCTCCTTCTGGGATTCTCCATCTCCCTGCGTGCTCGTAGGAGCCCCTTCCCTGCAGCGCCTGAGCACGCTGGCTGGAGAGCAGCACAGGGACCAGCCAAGGACATCTGTGTGCGTGAGCTGCGCAGCACACCACGGCTAAGGAAGCACTCACCATCAACCGGGTGGATCTCCAGGAAGGGAGATGGAAACCGTCAAGATTAAAACACTGAGAGATGAGGCACGTGCTTGGGAGAGGCAGGAGCAGCAGGAAGGAGAGCATACGTGCAGGCTGGAGTGGGTACATGCAGCCTTGTGAAGGGGGGAAAAATAATAAAAAAAAAAGGCAAAGGTGGTCATATTTGACTCAAGAATGAAGGAAAGCCAGCTGAGAAATTATTAGAGACAATTATGTGAGCAAAGTACGTGAAAAGTAATCCCAGCTGCAGGGAGCTGGCGGGGGGAAGAAATCATGATGTGATTCAAGGGGGCCCAAGAGAAAAAGCACAAGAGCAGCGATGACCTGGTTTGCAGATGGATCCATTTCTCTTTCTGCTCGGGTGCTGAAGCTGAGCCTCATCCAGCTCACTCGGCTCTCCGATGGGTTGCGTGACTTCTTCCCTCACTGGTGCAAGTGGCAGGCACGTGCATGTACTGTGCGTCATCTGGGAATCATATTTGCCTTAACAGTCTGCACAAAGGCAAGTGCAAATAAGAATTCACTATTCATGTGAACCATTCTTCCAGCAGAACTAAGTTTTTAAGTCCAATACAATGCCCTGTCCCTGGGTGTCAATAATTGTGACATACACTAATCACTTTATTTCTATTTTCTCTCTTTCTTATTTTTCACATCTTTGGAAATAAAAGCTAATTCATTGTGCTGATTCTGATAATTTCGAGTCACGCACTAAATACAGCAATTCTTAAATAGGTTTTTTCTTTCCCCCTGCTGCGTAACTTCCCCCAAGTTATACTATATACAGCAAAACCAACAACAGCTTCAAACACCAGAGCAAGAAAACAAAAAGCAGCTCCTACATCAAGTCAGATCCCAGCTCCTCAGGCTTCCAGAACATCTCAACACAGAACTAGAGCAAAAGGGCAGATTATTTAAAGCCATTGCATGTAGGCCAATTTTCACTGCAGTTTCTTTTGGCTCTGATTTTCAGGCCCCAGTGGAGTGGCAAAGTCATGAATAAATGCAAGTAAACTGAGCTTATCCACTCTTATTTTGAGCAGTGGAGTTTACTCACCTCATGCTGCTTCAGCTGGAACACCGAAAGGTAAGTTTAAAGGAAAAAAAAAAAGGGGGGAACGGAGGATAATCTGCTGCTGCCCTTGCCTACCGACTCCGTGAGTCCAGCACGGAGTAAAGGCAGGGCCAGGATGCTGCAGAGCCGCAGTGTTTCATGCTCTGGATATTGAACGTACACAGTTATCTCCTGGTGCTGTGGAAAGGCTGGAGTTGGTCCCTGCTGTGTGATGGGCAGGGTGAGGCTCCCACGCCCCTGCCCGTGGGAACTCAGCTGAACAGGATTTACAGCAGGTCCTACCTAAAACACTGCACACAAAAAGCTTCATTTGAGGAGAAGACATCCTCAGATGATATTCTCCATCAGAAGGCAGTGTATGGTGGGGGAGGGCTGGATTTTGACTGCACACTACATTACAGACTTCCAAATGGAAAATAAATAGAGCAAATGTTTGAGAGTTTAAGAGGTGGCTGTTAGTCTCAGAACACTTCACCTGGCCATCGGTGTCCTTCCAATTAACAAAGCAGGACCAACAACCAAACGATGCTCACCTGAGGACTTTCCGCAGGGACATGGCAAGCTGAAGACACTTTCAGAGCTGGCAGGCTATGGCACTGCAAAGGTTGTGTAATGAATTAAATATGCTAAATACCATATTCTGCTCCTCAGAGCTGGGACCACACTTGCCCACTCACCTGGTTTGTACGACCTACAAGTTCCTCTAAGCTCTGGCCAAGAGCGCCGGAGCCTGTGGAGACCCACATAGACAGGATCTGAAGTCTACAGAGATAAATCCATTATGATTATCACATTAAGGGAAGGAAAAAAAAAAAAAGGAAGGAAAAACACCCTGCAATTTTATATCCCTGCAAGCATCCCTTCCGCTTAGCTTTGACCATAGCGGAGTGACTGCTGCACTTGTCTCCTTGTGGTCAAAACAGCAGCAAGAGCCAGTTTCTTCAAAGTTAAAAGAAAATAGTAATAATGGAGTCCCCACATTCCTGCTGTGTTTATAAAGAGATGTTTTCTTCCTGAGCTATACAGCATGGTGGGCTTAATCTGAAATTTCTTTTTAATCATAGCAGGAGTCCCAATTAACGTGTTGGGTAATCGTTCAAGTAGAACTGGAGTTTCACGACTGCAGCAAGGCAAGGAAAGGCACAGGATCAGGGTACCAGGGGATGGGCAGGGACCAGAATCACACCTGGGGTGCTGCTGCCGGGCTCACGCCCTCCCCAAACCACGGATGGGCTGCCAGAGAACAGGGGCAGCTCCCCACCTGCAATATTGACATGCAAACAGGTTCCCGAACTCTTCAAGCATCATGGATGAAACAGCTCCAGGAAAAACGGCATGGCGAGAGCGACTGCACTGGCGCGCCGTAAAGCACCAAATTGCTTTTACATGCACCTTCCCAAAGGGAAAAAAAACCCATCACAGTTGCTCCTGCTTCAATCTGCAGGCGTGTAATCCAACACATGTGCTTCCAGCGCGCAGGCGGGGAGGGGAACCTGGCACTGACCTACTTTCTTTTGTTGCTGGAAGTGCTGATCTCTATGCAGAATTCAACGAGCAGGCAGAAGCTGTCATTAGGGTCTGGCTTCACTTCTGCCTTACACCACTTCTTACATCACTGCAACCACCAATTCCAGCCCAATTACTCTCGATTTATACCAGTCCCGGCTACAGGACGCTCTGACCTCGTCCTGCCTGCAAGGAAAGAAAATTGCCGTCTGTCACGCAGCGGATTTTGGCCAGGCAGGGGGGTTACCTGCAGCCTTAGGAGCTAAACGCTATACTTACCTCGAGGATGCTGCTGCGGTCAGCACACCCTAACAGCCTAAACCAAAGCAGCATGCAGACGGCCTTACTCTACATTTTTTTTATTTTTCATTCACAAGGAAGTTGGGTCTGAGTTAGGCACCACACTGACCTGGAAAGCAAAGCTCTTTAAAATTCAAACGCATAGACCTAGGGTGGATCTCATGGGCAAGCATTGCAGGAAACACGGGCACACAAGCTCTTAAACACACGGGATTCCATCTCCAGGTGTAACGGGTCGGGCGTGCGCGGCCGACCCTCCTCCAGCTCTCCTCGCAGTCCCCGCAGTGTCTCCTGTTAGGATGCTGAGCCACAGCCCTGAGGTTTGGGAGTTACAGGCTCGCTGCAGTCACTGGGGCTTGGATAAATTGGTCTTCAGAGAAAACCAACTCCATCGCTTTATGCAAAAACACTCTTTAGTAACCTACTAAAGAGCTTCCCCCGAATTTCCCTTCCCTGTGCTCCCAGGTACCTGGGTAAAACATCCTGCCTTGATTTTGCAGATTTGGAGATAAAAGGCTGTTATGTTTAACTCGCATCCTTCAGAGCTTGTGAGGCAGTTATTCAAAACAAGCCTTCCCTTCTGCAATGGCCTAAGAACGGACCATTTTAATTGATTAGTTTGCCCATTATGGATAAGCAGAATAACAGCCTTGCAATTGAACTTAGGTCCTTGAAATGCAGAAAGACATCAGCCAGCAGTGCATTTGCAAGCCTCAGAGGCTAATTTCCACCCTTTCTGCTGTTCATTCTCTCAGTCTGGGATTTACCTAAGCACACAGGATGTGTCTCTACACCAGGCGGGTGGAATTGCTTCGCATTGACGTTCAGTCAACAGATTCTAATGATAAAACAATTTCAAATCTGCACTTTGATTAAAATCAAAGCCATGGAAAAATCATGCTAAGGTTCATCTAATGAATTTTTCTTTCCAAGACTTCAGCAGAAGCCTGCTAGGGACTAAATCCAAGGGGGTAAAGCTAAATTTGATAGTCTGATAGTCGTCTTTACCCCAACTGCTAGAGCAGGCTTAGCAGTATAAATAAATCTGGCGTGGCCACCAAGAAAATAATCCCATCTATTTAGCAGCAACAGTCTACTGGGGAGAGGATAAGAGGCATTTGAAGACAAAACCAACAATCTCAAACTGTATATATATGAAATTAAAGGATGTAGGTAATTAATTGTTTGATAAGATAATAAAATCTGCACTAAGCTAAGGCCACATGAGTCAGAGAAATAAGAGATAGAAAATATGTTCATCATTCAATCCACCTCTTTACCAACACATATTTTCTAGCATTTGTCCAGTGTAGGTTTTGTTTTGTTTTTTAAGTCAATGAATCAACTTTCTTGATATTCAGCCCAATGCCAAACAGGAGCTATTGGCATTTGCCGAGGATGAATAAATAACTAGTAATGGTGCAGTCTCATGAGATGGTCCAGGAAAATCCTGGGAGAGGTTTCCCCAGGACACGGCTGGCTCAATCACGCTACCCTCTGCTTTCTAAAAGAACATACATACCTACATGTATATATATATCTTGTTACACCAACCGCCGACGATAGCCGCCCATCCTGCACCTCTCCACTGATGCTTTTTTGCCTGCTGCTGCCATCTCCCCTAAATACCAAGTGACTTGTTTTGAGAAAGCTCATTTCTCCCGGCACCCTTACCTCACTCTTAGCAACCTTCTATTTAAAGTCACAATCTGTTGCAGCAAACCAGCTTAGGAGTATATAAACAAGCTGTTATGACCCCGCTGCAGGAAGGGGAGGAAATGGCCTATGCTTTAAAGTCAGCTGCCTTCAATAATTAGAAGCAAGTAGACAAACATGAAAGCAATGACGCTTCAATATTCTGTTATTTAAAGGGTACACCGGTGCTCAAGTCCCTCATTACCACCTAGGTATGCAGACCCAATGCAATTAGTCAAGCAAAGAAGAGTGTCACCTGCCACAGGAGGAGGTCACAAGCTTTTTCACCATCGCTATTACTGGAAGAAGTACCTGGGGGTTTTCTTTTTCTTTTTTTTTTTTTTAAAAAAAAAGACAGTCTTTGTTTCTTAGCATGCAACATCAGCTGCTTCTCACATCAGAAACCCTGAAAGGTTATTAGTCCTAATGCTCCACAGAAGAATTAAGAGGTAACAGCACATATGTTCTGCTCTGCCCCAAAGAGTGGGGAAGGGAGGAAAATTAGCAATTCCGCAGCAATACAGCTAAGCATGTACACCTTGCTTATACCATAGTCAGCTGTGGATGAAGTGAACACACCTATGCACAAAACACTCCCTTTGCAAAGGAGCAGTCTCTGCGTTATTGGCCTGAGAGGAGGAAGCTAAAGGTCCCATAAAGAGCAATGAGATGGTTTCATTTGGAGCTGCCAGTAGAGGAGAGAGTCTCCTTGCGAAAGGCAAAGTGGGGCTCTGCTTTATTCCATCTCCCAGATGGAAAGTGGAGAAAAAGGCAAAATCAGCACTAACATCACACCTGGGAAGCTTACAGTGCTGCGCAGTTTAAAACTGAACGGGGCACATATGTCCCATTAGGCTGTCTTGACATTACACTCACAAATAACCCTCAAGTGCTTTTAGGGTAAAAGCCTGAAACTTGTTTGCTAAGGGACTCATTCACATCAGCATCTTGAGCAGGGACCAACTTCTGCAAAGCTTCTTTCTTTAGGGAAACACAACGCCAAAGAGAGCAGGCACTCAGCTCTTCCAGGAGAGATTAAGGAGGAAAATTAGCAACGCTACAGTTTATGCCCATACCAATAAGAGCAGGCGTTTACCACCACTTAAATAATTAAAAAGATTTTTCACCAGTGACCAGGTTGTCACTGACTCATCTCACAGCTACCCGTGGATGCAGGCAGCAGAGCGATGGCTGGGGGCTGTAACAGAGCTCTGCTCCAAGGGGATTCTGCAACCCCAGTAATCCCAGCACAGCGAGCTGCAGGGAAGAGGGGAGGAAGAAGAGGGGAGGAAGAAGAGGGGAGGAAGAAGAGGGGAGGAAGAAGAGGGGAGGAAGAAGAGGGGAGGAAGAAGAGGGGAGGAAGAAGAGGGGAGGAAGAAGAGGGGAGGAAGAAGAGGGGAGGAAGAAGAGGGGAGGAAGAAGAGGGGCTGGAGAAAAAGCTCCCTGTTTTTCCCAGGAAGCTCTGACATGATTTCTTCTGGGATGGGACCCAAGGTTTGTTTTGAACAATTTTTAGCTAGACCATGTAGTACCAACTACATTAAAATGCTGAGACTTTGGGAGCAATTATCCCAAAAAAGAGCATGTCAGGCAGCGCAGTGCAAGTAGGCAATTAGGCTGCATGTTAAGAGGCAGAATCCAGGCATTAGCACACAAGCCAGCGCGCGCGGGACGCGTACCGCATTTAGTGTATTTACAACACATGACCTAATAGTAAAAGCAATAATTAGCTACTATTAATACCAATGGAAGAAAATAGAGGGAAAGGGAAGCCGCACAGCTAAACACAAGTTATTTATACAGAAGTGGCTAATCCAAGCCAGAAGTAAAGATGGCACGGTGTTGCGGCGTGAGCGGGCTCGTCCCACGCCCCAGCCATGGAAAGGGGGGACAGGATGGTCCACGCACGAAGGACGGTCTTGGGAAACCTCCACAGCTGCGTCACGGGCACCCCTGCTCGCTGGGAGGATGAGTACTCCAGGCTGAAGTAGGTGGATTTGAGTCCCATCTACATTGCCACTCTGTGTAACAAGCCTACACGTAACAACCACTTTCCGTGGAGAACCTCTCCCAGAATTTCCAAACGAGATTAATTCCTGTGCAACCTGTGGAGGGTAAAACAGAAGGATGACATTCCCCTTCTTCTTACTTATCCAAAATATTTCCAGGCAGTTGGGCAAGGCAACAACCGCAATGATGCAAAACACCACCGCACCGTCTCGGAGAGCAAGAAACAGGACTGGCTCAAAGCTTTTGTTAGAGAGAAGAGGTGCTTTCATAATACGGCCCTTTGTTCTGCCGGAGGAATTCAACTGCTATAAATTCATTCCCCTGGTAAATGCAGCAGTTATCAGGCATTTTACCACAGGATTCCTGGTCTCCTAGTGAAGTTAAATGCAGTGCCATTACAGCAGCACTTTAACGTGTAAATATTACATTCCCGGTTCTTTAGGAGATGTTCATTTAGTGAAATAAAATCCTGCTAGTAAAACACCTGATCAAACCCTTCAGCTGAACTGGCCCAGTAATTGCTCTAGGACTGGAGGGAGTCCAATGACTGGTTGCAATTTATGACCACTTTAGAAAAAAATCTACCTTAAGCATCCGCTAAGGACTGAGTTGTAGATGAGATCATGGAGTACATTTACATTGCAGCTTTCTATAACATTAAGTGGCCACTAATTCGTGCTGAATTCCTTTGTATTTCTGACAGAATGGCATCTGACAATCACAGAAATAGCCAAAAATTCCTCAGGAATAATGTTACTACAACAAGGAGTAAAAGGCAAAGGAATGATTCATCTTTCATGGTGAGACATGCCCTTTTCTATCATCTCTACTCACCCAAAATAATTTGCCCAGCCCAAATTTCACAGCCAGGGCTGACAGACACCAAGTTGTAAAGGGGTCACTTTCCTGAGCCACACAACCAAACCACAGTTGCAGTTTGAGGGAAATACAGTTAAAATATGAAGCTGTGAGAAAGCATAAAGACAATTAAGCAACGAGATGAGCTGCCCGAGGGAGGCTGCAGGAAAACCTTGATGAAGATTTTGCTGCAGGCAGGGGGCTGCATTAAATGACCATCATCTCCGCTGTTATTAAAAATCCAAGGATCGTGGTTGGAACCGGCCAGAGAGAACGGATGCAAAATACGACCATTTTAACCCTTTCAATTCAGCATAGAGAATCAGGATTAGAAAAGTGGGGGGAAAAAAGACCACAACGCAGGAAAAAAGAGAGTCATAAGTGTATCAGAAGCCTGTAAAGTCGTAAGTGTATCAGATCTGTGAAAGATCAGAGTCGTAAGTGTATCAGATCTGTAAAATGGCAGACCAGAGTTCAGAATCATGTCAAAGAGATGAAGGGGTGGGATCTATACAGATTTTAAGAGATTTGGTGTTTTCTCCTTCCTGCAGTGACGGTGCCTCCTCTCCACACTCCAGAGCCAAGGAGTAAAGGAGGACTTAGGCTCTCTGCATCCCTCCCAGCTCCAGAAAGCAAATGCACTGGTTCTGCCCTGGAAGAAAAGTGGTTTCATCACCTTCAACAACACAACCTGCTCCAAAAGGGCTTTATTAAAAAGGCCACGATCCTTTGGCACTTGAATAGCACCAAAATTAAAACACCAGCTCACTCCTCAGTCGAGCCTGCACACAGCTTTGGAGACAGCAGATTCCCCTCCTGTCTCCGCATCATCCCTAGGAGTAGAAATGCCTGGGGAAGCCACTGGGACATCTCCTTGTCTTGCTCCATGGACCCGAGAACCCTGGAGACAATGAAAAAGCAGCCGTATTTTGACTGCCTCAATTAAACAAATAGCTTAAAACTTTGTTATTTGCCTGGCACTGGTAGAAACAGGGTCCATATGCTGAACTAGAACAAGAACTTGTTTGAGGAATTGCTGCCTCAACCGTGAGATGCCAGAAGCCAGATGGGGGATTTATAACAGTGCAAGGCTGGCTTAACAGGCAGGGGCAGCTACAGCACAGTGTGTTCCCAGAAGAAAGCAACAGTCACCAGAGCCATGGGAAAGGGTTAAAAATAAAAGTGAGCAACTTTCTTATCATGCACTCCTTGCCTTCCACTAAATTAACGGCGGAATCAGAAATCAGACGACACTCCAGGCTGCCTGAAAATTGTTTTTACACTTCCAGTATGCCCGTGGCCAAAACCTAGACAATATACGTTCAGTGTGAGGTGATTATTTAATGAATTAAAGGAGCAGATACGTTAGGAGTTGAAGCTCCATTCTGCTGTTCTCCTCCTGAACAAAGACTTCAAGGACTAGCTTCGCCCAAATAGCAACAGCATCACTGGAAAGATGCCTGACTGATGTCTCGACTCTTTCAGAGAGCACATACGCCCTCCGCCTCTCGTGAAGCTAAGTGGCATGGGTCTGAGGCAAGGCAGTGGGATATACAACGTGAAGTTGCATTTTTAGATTCCCATTGGGTGCAATAATTATGGGTACAGAGTAGCAGCAGCATCTCTCCTTAAGGCTGTTAATAAAGTTCACCTTCACCAGCTAAGCCCATTCCTCTTTCCTAAAGACTGGAAGAGATTTTATAGCAGATTCATCACCTCCACCCTTTAATTCTATTTTTGGAGTCTATTGAACTTTTGCATATGTTGAAATGAAAAGAGTCTATATTAACACAACCACTTTTTTGTTACTGTAATGAGAGCCTTGAAACCACCACAAAGAGAAACATGCCTTTTAGCAGCTGAAACAAATTATTACAGCAACTGAGTCTTAAAAGGAATTTCAAGTAAAAATATAGTATTGCATGAAGTTGTTATGGCAACTGATGTTGTAGAGTAACTGCACTGGGGCAAGTTTTCCTCCTTCATCCTGCTCAGCAAAGTCTGGGAAAAAACTTTGTGATGAAATTGTGCCTTAATTAGTCAAATAAGTCATAAATATAGCTTATCCCAAAATCCTTAACATTCCAGCCTCATGCAGTCTGTGTGCAGTTAGTCTACTAATGAGAAAATATATCTACTAAAGCCCCACTTACCATTAAAAATCCTATCCAATATTTTCCTAATACAATTTATCAATTTAAACACATTGCACAATGTAATATTCTGCAGCATTCCATTAAAATGATAAATAGCTATGGCAAAAACAAGGGATTAAACATACTGTAATGTAATCTAACAGTATTTAAACGTAAATAAAAACTTAAACATGGACAGGGAAGCATACCGTATTTGAGAGCAAAAAGAGCGCAAGTTCAGCTACCGCTCTCTGAATTGGAGTATTAATAGGACAGAGGAAGCAGGGCAATGAGAAATGACAGTCAACTTCAGAGGATATAAAATTTCCATTAGGCTTTGTTATAAGATTACATCAAAGCAGTTCATATGTTTTAATCTGGGGAAAGAGAAAGCAGCTACTTGGGGTCTGTGCCTGGGGGCTGCCTCTGTGTACTGAACCAGACAGTTTGCATAATGAACAATTTTTATTCAATCAGGATTTCAGCACAGATAGCTTCCACTCAATGGGCTCTAGCACAAATGGGGTTGGAAATTGATGCTATTCTTCAAGCTCCACCTGCTGGCTCCGGAAGAAGTGCCGGTGGCTTTCCGAAGGGCCAGTTTTTGGAGGGACACCAAGTTAAAATCCCTGCACTGGGGTACAAATCCACGTCCACGTTCTGCACTTCTCGCCTGAGTTCAAAAAACCCACAACCCTCCACCCCTCCACCCCAAAAAAACCATCCCCCCCCGCCCCCCCCCAAATCCCCAAACTCTAAGCCCACGTTTTTCTTGGGTTGTACCAATAATTTGGCTGATTTAAGTTTGTTTAGGCAGGTCTTGAGCAGCAATAGTGCTCCTAGAGCAAAGGTGTGCGAGCTGCCAAAATCTGCCTGTTTGAACCCACCTGATTACCGAGGGAGCTGTCTGTGCTCAGAGTGCAGCCAAAAGGGCAAAGCAGCCAGGGAAATCGTTCCATTTAGTGTGCGCCTTCTGCACAATAATTACTTATTTAAATTTTACTCTGCTGGTTGAGCCATTAGAAAATGCACTATAAACAAAGGTGATTTTATGCAGACAATAGCTGAGCCAGTAATTTTTAAAGACAGGCGCACGATGACTTATCTCCCAGGATGAACAGCTCTTATGAGATAGCTGAAACAAGGTTTATAGCCTAAACCCTATTTTCTAGGGTTATTCCAGTGGCTGCACTGCTGGATCACCTTCAGCTTTAGCAACAACATGAGCTCGCTTGCCCCGCTGATGCAAACCAGGGTCACTAACAGCTTTATGGAGAGGAAGAGCCCAGGCAACACTTAGCTGCACGGAACTGTTTGCTAAATCCTAGGATGATCATTTAAGGCTTTCAAATATCCACCTGATAATTCAGAGTTAATTACCACGAGCATATTAGAGACGTTTCTGCCAGCACCTCTGGATTCTGCCTATTGATTAGGCACTGCGGCTGCTCTTGGGCTCTTGGAGAAACTGTTGCAGTGAATTTAGCTTCCTGCCTGAATTGGGTAGGCTTTGCTACTGACTGGCACCAAATCCCTTCTTCCTATTTCCAGAAGAAAAATAGCTACATTTTAATCTAGACCTTCCAAAGCTCCTGCCATGCCTGTGACGCCCTGAATGCAGAATTATGGCTTTCCCTGGTTTTTGCTCATTTGTCTGGAAGCCTGTAGATTGTTGTATCTCACCCCCAGTACTTTGTGGCTCAATCCAGAAATATTCTTTTATCAATTCTTCTGACAGCGATCCAACAAGAAGGGTGTGTTGGAAGATGATGCTAATCCAGAGAGACTATTCTTCAGTTGGAGCATTCATGAAGTCTAATGGACTATTGGCAGAAAGGAACTTCTGTAGCGCAATTAAAACTTGCTTCTGCGAGCTACAAAATACTGCAACTAAAAGTTAACTGTGCCAAGCAGGGGAGGTGGATTAGCTCAAGGAACATAAATTGGTGAGAGAAGCCACTTCCTTCTCCCCCCCCAAGCCTTATGCATTAAGCAAAGCCGAAATAATGAATATGCATTGCAAGGTGTTTGCTACAAGCCTACTTATAAAGTTCACAGCCAGGAACTCCTGGAAGGGGGATTTATGGGTGCAGTCACACACAGCTGGCACGCTCTGCTCTGCAAGCTTCAGCTGGGATGAACGCCCCCCCTGTAAGCACTTAGCACCCACCACAATAAACTAAGGTGTATAAGCAGAGTCTAAAGTTTATTTTCAGGAGCATCCCGTGGGGGGAATGCTAAATCATCCACCCTAGGTTTGGCAAATTCAATGAGAAGCCTGAGCTGGGAGGGGGGATGCGGCGCATCTCCCGCCCTGAGATACCAAATGTTCTCGAACTGCTCAAGGAATAGGAGGCGACACATGGGAAT
Source organism: Strix aluco (assembly GCF_031877795.1). Classification (NCBI taxonomy): domain Eukaryota; kingdom Metazoa; phylum Chordata; class Aves; order Strigiformes; family Strigidae; genus Strix; species Strix aluco. Next base: position 10,664,224 of record NC_133949.1, on the reverse strand, counting down.
AGGCTGCTGCTTGGGGACTGGACCCGTCATTAACACCAGATGACATCTCATTAGTCATAGGAAATGACACTAACAGGGATCATTAAAACACTGTGATCTTTCCCCAGTTTTGTTAACTGGGGGAAAAAAAATCCCAACAGAAACTAAGTTTTAAACTTTGAAAAAGAAATTAATATTCATTACTTTACCTTTTTGTATTTGTTTCCAAACATGGTAATTAAAATTCTAATCAAAATACAGTTATTCTTCTTCTTAAAAAGAAAAAAAAAGTTACTATTTTTCCTCAATCTTGCTTAGTAACAAGCATGTTCTCTCCACAATCCAATACAAGACTAAGTATAATGAGAGCAAGTCAAGCAAAGCTTTCTACAAGGTGAAGGCAGCTCCTGGAGCTTTAGCATCAGCAAGAGCTGCAGTGATACAGGCTTCCTCCTGCAAAGGCTGGCTTACGGACCGATGCTAAAGGCCACGTCCACTGATGGGTGGTGTATTAATGCTGTTCCTTTCTTCAAACCCCGTAAGTCTGTATTGCTTCATGGGAGAGGTTTGAAAATTAAGATTTTTTTTTTTTTTGGTCTTATTAATCTCTTTGCAGAAGCTGTACATTTGGAGACAGCACAGAAAATAGGTTAAGGCTCACAATAAGCTGAATGAGTTAAATCAGAATCAGGCAAGTATGATGACAGCCAGTTACTGAGACTCTTAAGCTCACGGGCCAAGGTATGAGTATGAAGGAAACTGCACTATCAAGTCAGATAAAATGAATACGTTGGTTTTGACTAGTCTATAAGGAAGGGTCAAGTATTGGCTTGCTGGTGGGACCTATTGCCAACATGAAATGACTGGCTGAAGCAAAGAAGAACTGACATTACTTCTCCAAATTATAAATTCTGCTCCCCAATCTATCTGAATGGATTAACCTCAAAACATGAGATCCGGAATTTAAAGATTCAGAATTCAGAAGCTATTATGAGTCAAGAGCAGGAATTAGCATTTGAGTTATAAATATGCTCTAACAAACTGACAGGAGTCGGCTTGCTGTTCCTTCTCTTTTTGAAGATGGTGGCATCAGGCTCGCAATATTTAGAGATATAAACCTAGAAGTGATTTTTCACATCCCAGCTGGATGTTAACAACACGGCTTGTTGGAAGAACACTGCTCCTCATCTTCTAACCGGTGCTACCGTGCAGTAAGCCGTTACGGTAAGGGAGGGTCTTTGTTCTCAGCGCAGGGGATGGGGTTTGTCCGAAGAAAAAGCACTTTCCCGGGACATGAGGCTGTGGCATGCCACTGTGAGCTCCTACAGGTCCTCACCTGTCCAAAAGACAGGCAGGAGAGAGGCAGACACAAGCACACCCTGAATAAACAGGAGCCACTAATATCAGAGAAAGTCTCCAGGCAGTAAGTAATGAAGGCACTAAATAACTGTACCCACTATTTGGATTTTCTGCCAAACATTAGCCAATTTAAAAGGCAGCAAGAGGCCTTTTTACACAGAGAGAATTTCTTTGAGCGCCGACTTAAAAGCTGAAGTTTGGCAGGAAAGTGTCTGAGAAGGATGGGGGAGAGGTAAAAGCCAATTTTACCTGGTAATCTGCTACACTATTTGTGTCCTACCCAGACCACACTTCATGCATTAAGAATACACTGCAGCTCTCCTCTGCGCTGGGGTAGCGGAGAAGCTAATGGTTTCTATTACAGGCGTGTGCGGAGGGTGGCTGTGGCATGCACATCTGTCTGCAAAATAGATGTTAGCTTTGGAAACTGCCTAAACACCTTCGTTCCCCAGCAAACGGGGATGGCAGCGGAGCTTTTCGGGCTCCCTCCCGGCGTGACAGGCAGGTGATTGACAGGGCTCGGGAGCTGAAAGCCCGCACGTGCTCCCACTGTAAATAGTAATGCTTAAAAGCAGCAGCCCTAACAGACTATTTCACAGACTCAAACTCAGTTACTCTAATGAGGATTTCCACACACACACGCACACACACACACACACACAAAAGTCTACACATCCTCAGTGCAAGGGGAAAAAAAAAAAAACAAACAGCAAAATAAACAGCTGGTGAAGTGAAATATGAGGTTAGAGCCCTCTCTGATTCAAGAGAAGATTATTAAAACAGCTATAAAGATGGTGTTGGCATCTCTTGAAATGAGTTTGTTACATTCAGAAGAGGCAGTTACACATGACAAACCATTTTCTGTTTAATTAGAGGGCTCTGTGTGGAACACTTCCAGGCGGAGGAGGGGAGCAGATTGCCACCCAGCATCTCAATTATGGGACAGTGCCTTAACGATTCAACATGCAAATGTTTTTAACTGACCGCAGAGAGAGAGAGAGGGGAAAAAAAAAAAAAGGAGAAAAAAAAAGAGGCTTTGTTCAGCAGGGTTAAGGAATAGGAGCTTTCTGCTAACCTTCAGCAAAGTTGGGCTTTCTTGCAGCACCTATTATTGCTTAAGGTTTATTTCTGCCCAAAAACTGGCTTCTACTTGCTGGCTGAAAAAAACTTCCATGAGGAAAACCATGACAGAGATACCTCGTTGTCCAGTCCTGGTTAAAAGCTTTCAATTCTTCCAACCAGGTAAAATAATACGTGGTTCCCGAATAGAGAAGGACCTTGGTATTCGCACCAAAGCTCTGAAAGTAAGCAAGCACGGAAAGGAAATTCTAGCTAATACAAGTTAAATATAGGTTATGTTAGCTGCATTTTACAAGCACTAAGAATGTTATTGGAGAAAGCTGTCATTTTTAATGACAGCACAAGCTCCAATTACCAGATAGCTGATACACTTGGGATTTGGAAGGTTTTTTTTAAATCACTTGAAATCTAAAAAAACCTTCATTATCAGCTTCTGAGTTCGATGTAAATAACTTCACCTGGTGCTAAGAAGTTTAACATTTCACAGGGCACACGAACAACTTAAAGCCATTTATAAATGTAGCTTCAGCTTCCTGGCAATTTAAACACAGTTTATGGCAACTTAAGCAGCAGCAAAGAACGCAAGGCTGGGCTGCAAGCAGAACCAGCCGGGGAAGACGAGCAAGGCTGAGGGAGATGTGGCGAGCTACCACGCCGAGGTCAGCCGAAACGATGGGGACGCAGCAGCACCGAACCCTGGGATAAGGCAGGAACACACACCAGGCTGCAGATCATCTGTCAGTTCAGGGAGAAGACTAAATCTTGCTGCTAGGCTTAAGAAAGGCCCCTTCAGCTTAGAACAAAATCACGTTATCACCTTGAGCCTAAACCAGAGCATAGGCTCCCCAAGCACACCCAGGGGCTGCTTTAAAAACACAAATGCAGCTACACTGATAGGAAATCCTCTGCCTGATGGTACCCCCCGGGTCTATCAAGATGTCCCTTAAATTTCCTGTGTTTTCGTCGCTTGGCAAGGTTAGCAAAGCCAAAAGTGAGTCAAAAAAGTCTGCAAACTTGCTTACAAAAAGCAGAAAGCTCCTTGGAAAAGTCTGGCTTCCCAGCTGCAAGAAGCAGCGCCACGCACACGGACGCTCCAGCTCCAAAATCTAATGCAAGAGGTAGCAAAGCTAAACGCTGAAAATTTTAGTTCCCCACAGATAATATGAAAGCCTTACAGTCAGCAAGAACAGCAGCCTTCTAGCTTGTGGCAAGCAGAAAGTGGGATTGAATCATTACTTGAAGAAGAACGTGTTTCAATGTCTATAAATAAAAACCTGCGAGGCACATTGCCAAAGAAGCTCAAGTCAATATAGCTTTTCTATATGCGCTGTCAAACTTTACTTTTAGACAGTATATTAATTACATAGTCAATAATTGTGGGTTTCATTAGTGTATTAAATACCTCAATCAATAATATTTATCCTTCTCAGAGACAGTCTTCACCAAAAAAAAAAGGGAGGAGTATTTTTTGATCCTGCAGTTCAAAAAGTCAGTGCAGCATATCAGCAAGGCTTTAATGGAAAACATAAAACACTAGAAACAGACAAAAATCGGATTATTACTCTTATTTTTCAGCCTTTTGTACAATAAGCCATGAGGGAATTCCAAGAGCTAAACTGATGGCAAAAAAAATTAGATTTCTTTCTCTTAATTGCTCAATGGTGATGTCAGAGTGGACATGACAAATGTTCACATCTTTTATTTCTACATCAGATAAACCAGCAAACCAGTTCTGCTCAGCCAACTTCCCGAGGATAAACTCTCAGAGCAAAGAACCCATTTCTGGTGCATCCCCCCATGGTCGTCTGCTGCAGTGCAGCTTTCGAGGTGCCTTTATCATAACCTGGATCATCCCTGGAAAATACATCCCTATGAGAAGTAACAGACTCATGTGGGACCTTCACTGAGCTCAGCCAGGCTGAGCCCAAAGAAAATCACATCAGGCAACAGAAAAGGAGCTCAGGAGGATTTTTTTTATTTAAAATCTCCCTTTAAAGGGCAAGAGGTTTGGGACAAATTTAAAAAATGCCTTTGGAAGCGTCCAGTTTATTTTAAATAACTTGCAAGAACAGTTATATACAAGGATGGAAAAAGAAAAAGTACTACAAGCAGCCTAGAGACACTCCCAAAGGCACGCTTTTGGCATGGCAGAGAGGCTGAATTTAACAACAAATCAATGCACTATAAACAGGAAAAAACTAAAAACAAACAACACCCCACCCCCCCAAACACAGACACCTAAGTATTCAAATAAAATACGCAGAAAAATGCGTAACAGTCCTCATGAAAAAATCCATCTGGCAATTCAAGCCACTTTTTTTTAAAAATTTATTTTAAATATACATATGAATGAAATTTAAAAATGTAAACATGAACAACAGACTAAAAAACTGAGAGGTCTGTGGGCCTCCTGCATCCTCACAGATAATATATTAAAGAGAATTTCCACTCCCTGTAATAAGATTACTGATATTTACTGCACTTCTTCAATATTTATAATACATACTATGCTGCAGACCACTCCCTTCCCCGAACACAGGCTTTGGAAGTAGCTAGCCTGCTCCATTTCAAGTTTTCATGAACCTTTTATATAAAAGTGATAGGAAATTTCTCTTTCTTTCCCATCTGAGTCACCTAAGCAGCCCTACAACTGCCTGAGAGGCAATTCCTCCAGCCAGTGAGGCTGGCCACAGTGAGGAAGAAGCCCTGTGGGGTGGCTGCTCATCTCTCAAGTGGCTACTTCGAGGGCTAGAAGAAAAGAAGGTAAAAGATGACAAGAGAGGACACGGAAGGAAAGTACGTCTTCCTCCCCCCCTCAAGATGTTATGCTGTATCTTGGGCAGCAAATGCAAATATCACCGAGAATTAAGAATCAAAACATCAGACTCATCAACTTCCACTCTCACACCCGTTGCACTAAAAGGACAATCCCATCGTGCTGGAACACGGAAGCCCACACACACACTCATCCAAGCTGCCAGGCGTAGCATACACAGCGTAAAGCCACCAGCTACCAAACACACGCAGAGCAATCGCTTCTGATCCGTGCAAAACCACCATTTATTTTTTACAACAGCTCTTAGAATATATTACTCCTCAAAGCTTTATTTTGGAAAAAAAAAAAAAAAAGACACCAAACCACCTGATGCATCTTAAAAACCAGATCTGACTCAAATGGAATCTCCCCTCAGAGACTCGTAAGGGTCACTAACAATTAATTTAGAATTCATGTACAGTGAAAACATAGTTAAATCCTAACAGTGGGAATTAACACAAACAGCAAACTACCGGAACGCAGCATGTCAAAGCACGCTCCAGATCTTCCCTCGGCCACGCAGAACTTGATGTTCTCATGTAATTGCCCTCGCACGTGCCTGTTTGAAACCAGCAGCCTCCCCATTTCATCTTCGCTTTGTACATTTATTTTAAAGCAAAACATTAGCAGCCACAAGAATCTTCATCTCACAGAGATCTAGTTATGAAGCATTGCAGCATCCTTTCAATTGAGCAAATACATATTCAGCCCGGATAACAGTTGAAGCCATCCAGCAATAACCTGGACACTAGCAGGGGGAGAATTATGATGAAGGAAGGAAGACACAGGCTTGTTTGCCAGCAACTCCAATTAGCATTGTGAGTCCACTCACTTCTTAATTAGTACAGTGAAAGGAGCCCAAAGCCTTCTGAAGAGCCCCATTTTCCCTGGCCCGTGCCAGTGGCTGCAGTGATCTACCAGGGTTTGGATGGCTGTGGCCACTTGGCAACGAGCGGGAGGAGAATGGTGACACCTCCACAGCCTCCCTGCCCTTGCCCCTCAGCTAGATGGCTGCTTCAGAACCTTGCTTTCTTTTGATTGACAAACTATTTATTAACCAATTGTCTTCAACAGTTCTAGCCTATCATCAGGGGAAAGAAGCAAGATACATAGATATATGCATATATATTTTATGTAAGTGGGAAATCATATCCCCCTGTCAGGACTCATTTTGCTAAATTAGCTCTTCTGGGCCCCTCCTAAAAAAGATCTTCATTCTCCTACTCAGTGGTGTAGTCCTCCTCTGTACTCGCCCCAGCTAAGATTCTTTTTTGCCTCTATACGTAGCAGACCAGAACAGTACATAGCATTCGAGATGAGATCTCACAGCAGAGGCTTACATAATCCTATGGTACTTGTATAGCTATACTAGAAATACCTTGCCTTACATAGCTTGATGTTTTTATCATATACTAGCTGATTAAAGCATGATTAAAACCCTCCAACTCTTCAGTCACTAATGAGCATCCACTTTATAGCAGAGGTATTTTTTTTATTAGTCCTCAAATAAATGACTTGTCACACAAACTGTTTTAAGTTGATTTTCTGTTCCAGCTCTCAAGGTCATTTGGCTGATCCCGTAAAATACCTTAATACTCTCGAGTATTGATAACTCCCATCTCTAGTGCTCTGGCTGATGGCACAGCAAACCCAGCCATCCGGAGGCACAGCGATTCCCTCTGGGAGAAGGAGCTGCCCCAGCAGAGGCAGGTGTGCAGCATCATCTCGTAAAGCTGCAATGCCAGCAAATACGTGCTCACGCAAACGCCCACAAAAACATCCGAGGGTGTATGGGCCTGAGAACTAGAAAGAGCCTCAAGGAACGTTCTGCATTACCACTTCTTACCAGTCCCCTCAAACTGGGAAGGAGGGACGGAAAGGGAGGAGCAGAACTACAAGACTGGTTAGCAGAGCGGAAAGAGAGATCATCACCACTAACCGACCCTCTGTCAATCCAAAACAGTGCTGAAGACTGTCATTTTCTAGTCAACACTTTATAAGCAAGGTCAGAGGGAAAAAATACTTCAATAAAGAATACAAGACAGCAGTAGAACCACCCCGTTATGATCCTCAGAATCCAAAACCAGAGGAAGGGGTTGTTTGTGCAGTTAATGGGCCCAGAATAATGTCTTTCATGTCCATCAATGGAAGTGGCATTTACAGTTCTTAAACATAAAGACTTATGATGACAAACAGGAAATCATGGGAAATAAAGGGCACCAACTGAATACATGAAGCAGCAGTGCTCTACAGAGCAAACTAAATAGATAAATTTCAGTTTTGCTACCAGAAACCCACTGCAGTTTTGCCTGGATGCTTGGAGCTGTGCAGCACATGCCAAGCTGTGAGCTGCAGCCAGGGAACACATAATTAATGTGATTAGGAGCACACAGAGCTAGCATGCTCTGCTGACTGAAAAGCCCAGTAGCATAATTACTGTTTTCTGTACTAGCTCTATGTCTGAACAAATCTCAAAGCCTGGTTAGTTTTAGACTGCTGTGTAAACGTCAATAAAAATCCCAGAAGTGCCAGCTCATCAGCATTCTCAGGCACAGAAATGGTGAAAATATCACTGCATTTCCATGCTGTTAACATCAGGCAAAGAAGTCTCCATTCTTCAGTCTAACCTTAGAGTTTGTAATAAGGTAACATCTCCCCCAAGTGAATGCTTATTATGAAAGCTAATTAATTGCTTTCCAGTAATGAGAAGTCTTTGGTGTTCAAAGAAAGCAAAACTTACTACACAGGAATTAAACAGTGTTTATTGAAACAAAGCTCCCCCCATTTAAAGACCTGTTTCTGATTAACATAATTACAAATAAAACCAAAGAAACTGAACATACAAACATACAAAATATGTATAGGCAGGAAATGTGAACTAAAAATCAGTCAAAAATCCATAGTATTAATTGAAGAGAAAACTAAAGCAATGCTTTGTAGTTGCCTAGATTTCCCTGGGGGATGGAGAGTCAATGCTTATCTGCCTTCCTCAGAAGAGACAATTTTGATTAATATCAGACCCATCTGACTCAGCCTATTAAACCCTGAAGGAAGGATATTCTTCAGATATAAGAGATATGTCTTTGATTAATAATTCTACCATATTGCCATTCCAAGCATTAACAACTGCATGGCACCTGTGGAAAGAGAAAGCCTTTGAATGCTATGGAAAGGAACTAACTTGCACTAATAGACCTGTTCTCCTTCATCCGTATCTGGAAGCTGCATGACACTCTTCCTCCTACCCTCTGCTGAACAAGTCCGAGTGTCAAGGTTGTCACTAGTTTCTCGCAAAGAAGATATAATGGTTATATAAGTCAGCTTTACATATAGTAAGAAAGCAAAGTTACTGCAGACATTCTGAATGGTTTGCCTAAAGACCCTGGCAATCTGTCTAGAGATTGCTCTTTAGAGCTGCCACAGCTTAACAGACCACAGCCTGCAGTATCGTGGCTATCAGAGTGCACTCTTACATACCAGGGACACATCTTCCGAGAAATGCATTAAACCACTGAGCCCACTACACTGGACTACCATGCACAGTGTAACTAATGACAAACTGTCACACAAGGGGTGGGGAAAAAGTCAACGTAATATCATCTGTTGAGTTTTGCTGGAAGCTCTAGCTTCACTCAGTCAGCACCAGCCTCCTCACCCCAGCTGAGCATTTCTCCTGATGCTTGCGATCAACCTCTTGCTGTATTCTCTGTAGTTCACAGGTTTGACATCCACTGCTGTAGCCTTAATACGAGATTCATCCTGTGAAAGAGAAGCACATAAAGGAAGAACGCTAAGCACTCCAGTCGTTCGGCTCTAACCTCCTTCTGCCCCAGTACCTTACTGCTCCTGGTATTAGGGGTTAGCTGGGAGTGCAAACTTAACTCCCAGAGCTGCTACGTTGTTTTTATTTGAAACAAGCCAGGCTTAATGAACCTGAGAGGGAGCAGTGTTAATGACAGTGGATCCCTCCTTTGGTGCTCAAGACTGACATTACTTGTTGTGAGCAAGTATCTTTGGAAACTTCTCCCCACAAATATAAGAGGAAGAAGCCACCTCCTATGGAGACAAGTCAAACGACAAAGTCACATGCTGCATTATTTGCTTTTTGGGGGATACTTACATTGTAAGTCTCCAGTTTTACTCGGATCCTGAACTCATACGTGTTGAAGTTTGCATTCTGGAACACTTCTTCAAATGCCTGTTCGTTCTGTGAGAATGACAGAGACAGATATCAGCTGCAGACACTCCAGGCTTCTGGTGGTAGCATGAACTTTCAGAACAGCTCGTCTTTTCCTGATGTTGGCAAAACAGTGGAACTAACTGGATCGTGTAGGCAGAGCTGAATCTTCCATCAAATTTTAGATGCCAAAACCAGTTTAAAGTTAAGAAAAAGTTTCGTTCAAGGTGAAAACTTTTTAGGTACCTAAACAAAACGTACAGTTGCACCAAATCTGCAACCAAACGTACAGAACGAAAATACTATAAAGCCACAAGAGATTCTCTCATGCTGCTGAACTGACTAATTCTGATGTTCTGATCACAAACACTGACAAGAGTTAACTAGTTCCCTATTAATTGTCTTATTAGGCATTTTGTTTTTCTGCTTATCCATCAAGGCTGTATGTATCCTTCACACCCTGACACAGACCTATTTAAGAGGACATTCTATAAAAAAAGTGGATGCGTATTTTGAACATGCTTTTATAACCATTAGAAGACTCTGTCATATTTATAACATAAGCTGCTTCTAATTACCATATGAACACTAAGCATCATCATCATTTATAACAGACAATTTGTCAAAACAGTAGAAAAGAAGCAGACAAGTTGTGGAGACTGTGGAAAAAGTTTATTTTTATAAAAATTAGTTGTAAAAACCTTTTCTGACATTCCACAAAAATCCTGCAGCCCCCTGATAATACAGACAAGTAATTATTAATGCATTTGTCTACCAGATGCACTTGACTTGATCAGTCACTCCAGCAGCAGACAGAGCATCTGATCTGGAATTGAACCCACCTCAGTTTCACTCATATTCCAAGTGTTACATCTGCTGTTTTTAAATGCCTGTAGCACTATTTTACACTACACAGTGATCCTCCTAAGGTTTAGAAAAGCACAGCAAATTATGGTGAACAGGAGTAGCTAGTTTCAGACTGCAAAATTTAGGCATATCCTTCCTGAATATTAAAAACTCCCTTCTTTTGACCACTGTATGGATTAGAGGATAAGAAAACTCCCTTAAAGCATTTGGCTTCTGTTTCCAGCTCTGCCACAAACTACGCTAACCATTAGTGAAGGGAAAATGCTGTTAGCATACCCGTTACTGCTACCCTACATTACCTCCTCTGGTAACAAGCATAGTGGAGAAGTAGATGAAAAACCTTGCATGCATATCTATGCTTAGCATGGTCACTAGCTGTATGTGGATTCAATATACACTGTGAACACTGGAAAGACTCCCACCAACTTCACAGGATACTGCATCAGGTCTTCAGAGAAAACCCACTAAGAAAAGCTTACTGAAAATGCATCAAGTACCATTTTTAAAGGCTCATAAAAGTGTCAAATCAAAACCAATTTCTCCTGGAACACAAAGCATTCCCACTCAAGGGCTCATTCCATATTATGTTCCATTTTCTATCCTCAGCCATTTCCATTAGGCAGCTCTTCAAAAGACATTACATGTTTGTACTGTTACATAGGATCTGCTGTTTCTCCTTCCCCACCCAGTTCTCTTCAGCATTACAAGTGACTAAGAAATTTTGTTTGAACTCTAGCAGAGATTAAGCATGAGTGAAGTAAGAAAATATTGACAAGTTAAGAATGTCTGAAAATGGAAATGCAAAAGTGCAAGCACATCTAATTAGAGTGCCCTAACAATACATCTGCCTACAGAACAGAGGTGTCGGACTTCATAATATCACAAAAACATAACAGCCCAGAACCACAAGCTTTGTACCACTTACCTTAGACAGTCAAAGTGCAGGAAATTTCCCAAAACCATTCTTGTATGTAAATTACATGAAAACTAGCCCTGATTTGCAGGAGCAGATGAGGTCTACAACAGTGTTTCAGGACGACCAGGACTACAGCCTCAACAATCCATCCTGCTTCATTTCCCTCCCACAGCCAAGCAATGGGTCAACCAACAGCTGGTACATCTGTGGAGCCTTAGTATCAACCAGCCTTAATCTGGGAGCACAGCAATGCTCATAAGCAATTCAAGAACTATGTTTTCCACATCATTATTTAAAAAAAAACAAACGAACACAACACAGATTTTATATAGTAGACAACTAAAAGCCAGGAAAAGATTATGTAAGTTGGAAGAAAGGAAAATGCAGCAGAGGAGCATATAGTGACAAAAGGAAGAAAATACTGTTTGTTAGTCTTTAATGACTTACAACCTTTAAAACTGTTCTTATCTGTCAAAGAAATAGCACTTAAGCATCTCTGCCAATGACCCATTTTACAAGTCATGGTTTTCAGATGACCCTCAAAGTTTCTGATGGTATTTGGTGGGAAAAAAAGAGCCTTCAGAAGTGGGCTAACACACATTAGTTCAGAAAGCTTCCTGCCTACTTACAAAGATACATACAAAGTGTTCTGGAACTTTTTGGTTTTAGTAAACAAATTTTTGGAACACATTAGAGATAATGTTGTTAGCATTCATGGCTAAAACATTTTTTTTTTTTTTTCCCCCCACATTCTTCCAATCTAGGTACAATGATAAAACATCCTGTCCTTTCTACTGGAGTTAACATGTGCTAAAGCTGTCAGTCCTCTAAAGACTGTAGTATTATCAAGTAATCAGCTGTCTCTCAAGGTCCAGGTGAAAAGGACAGGCTGATCTCCAGCTTTTAACAGCCAAAAGAGCTCAGAGGTAGACAGACTGACTGTGGGAGCAAACTACGGGGGAAACCAGGCAAATCTCTGTTCTCCAGGCAGATGGCCCGTGGAAAATAATCCTGAGGAGAGTAAACAAGTCCCTGCCAAGAACTTCAGACTAGGGAGAAGCAATGATTTGTGAACTTGTAAGAGATACTCAAGTTCAACATCTGGAGAACAATCTTGGGCTGTCAGGCCCCTAAGCTGGCTTATCACCCAGAGAATGAGCAAGATCAAATTCTTGCCCAATGAAGTTGAATATCCCTTTCTTTCATATGGCACTTTGGTATTTGTTTTAATAATGCTGTTAATTTCCACAGCAACTACATGAGCATAACCCAGTGCCTTGGCCACCTCTGCTGACTTAGGAGTGCTACATGTGCACACACGGGGATGAGATCATGCTCTCTGAGGGATCAGTGCCGGTGTTCCACACAGACCTTACATCTTTCTCCTAGTCGCCTTCAAAGTCAACATCACAAGAATATTTCCTTACCAGAAGGATCAAAAAAAAGCATGAAATTTGAGGGCAGCCCAACAAGATGTGTGAAACTCAGTTCAACTTCTAGGCATTTACTAAAAATACTATAAGCTCATTGACTGACCTTTTCCTTCAGTTCTCCCAGGAAAGCTGCGTTTTGCCCAAGGATGAATTCTGCTGACTCCTGGAAACAAGTCACCCACTGATACTCTAGACAGTCTGCAATGGTCACCTAAACCCCAACAAAAACCCAAAAGGTTATTTCATCCAGTTGCTTGTTCCTCAAGGAAGACAGAAGACAGTGCAAAAGAAAAATTTTACAGCTATAGAGAGTTTTAAATTTCCAGTAACTATCAGAGCCTTATGTACTGTAGGTACTTTCCATCACTGAGGGTGGAAGGCAGTGACTTTTTTTTTTTAAGCTCCATAGAATGTCACAGTAACTTAACACAAGCTAATATTGACAGTACATTGTGTCACAGGAAAAGGCCAACAAGATCACTGTGGTACACACTGATGGATATTCAGCTCTGTTCTGCTGTCACTGACGAGCTGTGAGCAAGAACAGGTAGCCCAGAACAACCACCACCATGGGGGACACCAGCGAGACTGCAAGTGGCATTTACTTTGTGCATACCTGAGGACTTGAGCATAAACACACTGTGTTATGAGGAAACTATCAAAACACTCAAGGACAAGACAGAGCGGAAAAAAGATCAAGTACCAGCCTCACGTGCATTTCCTGTCTGCTTTGACAATTAGGAATGGGAAAATAGGAGGCACACTGTTCTGAAGGCCTTGATTGTGCCTTCAGTATCCCCTTTATATTCTACGAGGATGATTCTGCTATGTAAAGTAGTTCATGCGTTCCTAGAAGTTACCCGCTAGAAATTATTCAGAAGCAGTTTGTGTTTTAGTGAGACTGCAGGGATAGTTCCCTTCTCTCTGCATGCCCACCTGGCACAGCATTTCTAAGCAGCAGATACAATTCCAGCTCATAATGTAAAACAGAAGAAGGTTCAATGCTTATGGTGTAAGCGGGCATCACAATAATAATCCCCAGACAACTTTGTGAAGCAGACTCCATTAAAGCATGAGGCAGAACAATACCTAACAAAAAAATGTACTAAATATAGGTAGCAGCTGTAAAAGTGCAATTACTGCTCTCCAGAAATGCCATTTTACTTCAGTTTATCTTCACTACTGAAGAGGCGTAGGCCATCTGTACTCTGCACTGCATAGTACACTTGGAAACCAGAATCAACTGAGCTAGCATCAACTTTTTGGCAAAGTGAAAAGCTTTTAATTGGAGCACTAGGAAAACAAACTGCTAATCAGCTCAATGAAACATCCCTCACTCAGGTACAGCATACAAGCCACTTCAGTATCCTCTAACCCACAGGCACCCCAGACAAACACCCCATTCTCGCAAAAGATTTCTATTTGGACTGTGCAAGGAAAACAGTGAGAAACACTCTCCTTTGATTCATTTACTTACCAGAAGCATCATGCGGTACTTGAAGTTGGGGAATTCACGATCACACTTTTCACAACGATACAGTCCATTTTGTTGGTCTATCACTTTTTTATTGCAATCCTGAGAGGGACATGCCTGGTACATACAGTTCTCTTTGCGCAGATGTACGACTGTGCCCACACAGCTAAAATAATCTGCCTAGGAGAGTGAGTGTGCAACATTAGCCTCAAAATACTCAATGTTTTCCAATTCTGAATTAGCTACAAAGCGAGGCACCCATACTTGGATATTTAGGATTAGAAAGCTTAACAGCTATGGATTATTGGGAAACTGTAAATCAACTCCTCTGTTGAAGTAATTTTCAGGCTTCCATTATGTTAAATAAAGCCCCTACAGCAAGATTATTTTGTGTTTCCATTGCAGGAAACTCCACTTGTTAGGTTTTCTTTAGATAAAGCATATTTGCTTCTCTATTGTGTCTGTTCAAATCACTTTTTCACAGGATTAAGATTCTGCACTTCCCTATGCTTCTTTTGGGAGCCAACACAAAAACCAGAAAGCCTACTGTGTAGTATTACAGATAAGCATTTGATTAAACTATAGCCTACAGAACAAAATACCCACTCACCACACTAAAATAATCATCCTAATGGTTTAAGATCACGGTCAAGTCTTTTAACAGATAAAGAGAGGTTGCTTGAGAAGTACATGCAAAAAGTCTTATAGAAAATAGCTGAATGACAGGTAAAGTTTTTCCTTAGATAGAAGTTCTTGCATATCCCAAATGGCTTAGCACTTAAGTTTGAAAAAAAAAAAAATTAAAAATAAGTCAAGAAGCAGTATAAGCCTAGAGAGGTTACTGGACTAGAATGCCAGAGACCTGGGTTTTATTCCTAGCTTTTCTATTGACCAAGTGTGCACCCTTGAAAACCACTTCCTCCTAATGCACCTGTTTCTCCGAGAACACTTTGTGCTATTTATGTGAACATCATTGGGGTGAAGTTCCGTGTCCCCCCGCCTCCCCCCCATTTATACAAGGCTTATAATTCTCTTGCAAACATAGACATAGTATCACGTTGAAACATCAACAACAAGGTTGAATTTATTTGAAAAAAAAGTTATTATTTAACAGCATAAGTTTTGAGAGAGTAAGCACATAACTGCTCAGCAATCAGAGCACTTCACTAAGCAGAATGCCTGCATAAAGTCTAGGTTTTTATTTTCACCCCAATACACAAGGCTTGTACCCAGTGGCCATCCTTTACCTTATCTCCTTGTCCCAAGTTCTCAGATTTGGCTTCAAACAAAGTTTTCCAATTGGTATTCACTCCAGATGCTGGCCCGCCCCTCACATCAGAGATTGAGGCACCTTCCAGAAGCTGCCCCTCAGAGTCAAACCTGGAACCACAAAGATGCACTTCTATTTTTGGATAGCAGACCATACAGACTTATCAAAAGCTTACATTTAGTTTCATGTACTTAATACCTGAGGGATTTTTTTATCAATGATTGCAAAGGAAACAATTACAGTAATTTGTGTATATTGCAAACAAAAATAGCATTTCAGAATAAGTTAATAGTCCGACTTAATTAGCGCAGTATTTTATAAACCCACAAAAGAAGGACAGCTTTGTTCTATATAACTGCAATTTGTTTGCCAGCTAGTGGTCAAACCACACACTGCACGCTTCTTAAAGGCAGGCAGATAACAAGATTTAAGGGCATCAAGATATTTCCATAATTAAAATTAAATTACACGGTACCATTATCTCCGCAGCAGCTTCGAAATAAAAAGCAAACAGCATTGAAAAGATTATGCTTCCTCTGTTAGAATAAGAAAACACAGCTTTTCAACAAAAGGTTGTACAGCCATCCCATTGTGGTGTTTGTGATTTGAGAAACACACCAGCAAGACTCAAAAACTGAACTTAATTAAAGTGTAATAGTAATAGCTAAGACACACAATCAATTTTATCTTCAACCACCTTCTGAAGCATGAGAGAACCACAGCTCAATGACAAATGGAGGATGCCATTATGTTTTATCCATGTTTGGGTGATTTAACTAGAACCTGAAAAACCCAGGATTCAGGAATCTGATGCTGTCGGCACTTAACCCTATTCGTTCATACGCCACATCTCACCATATCAGTAGTTATGGCAGACAATTTAGCAACCACCTACAGTAGAAGCAATGAACCATCAAGAAATCACTTTGTTTTACTGAAAACAATAAAAATGTTATTTTGCTATCTGAAAAATATCTGATGAGGAACAGACACTGGAAGAAGTCAACATAGTTCCTCCAGTCCATACTAACAGAGTGCGTATCAGGTTCCACACAATGGAAAAAAGACTGTGAAAGAAATATTGTTCTTTCAGAAAGTGGAGCTGGTCAAGTCTGATTTCATGCTGCCTTCAAGGCTTTGGGTCAGCATGCACTACTCCTATTCCAATTTTTCAAGGTCTGTATTGGAATTAGAAGTTCTTGAATTGAACAACTTAAGGACAGCCTTTGAAGCTCTAGTGCTTTCAAGGAAGAGAAGTTTCTACAGTTCTGGAATTCATATCCTCTGCTACCTTTCCTCAGTACTACACAGACTGCTCAAGTACAGAGAAACAGAATAAGACAAATACTCTGCAACAGGCTGGAATGAATCAACTTAAACACAGGCTCATACCATCCTCGGAGCTTAAAAGCCTCTGGGCTATCAGGGTTGATGACAACTGTACTCGAGGACAGGACAGACAGGCTTCTACCACCAAAATCAGAGACTCGGGCTCCTTTGATGGCTATCACAGGTTGTCTAGAACCATCAAACTGTTCAGCCTACATGTGTGAAAAAACAGAAAACATTAGTAGCACGCTACAGTAAAGGTACTGAACTTGCGGTTATAATTCACAGATCATGACAAGAGACCAAATCTGAACTAAACTATCTTACTGTATTTAGAAGGTAAGGTTTTAAATGCTATCACTAGGAGTTTAAGAAAAGGCAGCTAACAAAGCTGTAAACACCCCATTTCCTGAGGAACCAGAGAAGCCTTAAGTCACACCACTGGTTTTGAAAAAACAGAGTGGTCCCTTCCATTAGGAGTTTTACACAAGGATTTCAGAAAGGAAGATGGGTTATGGGAATCGACGTTTCTCCAAACAGGAGAAATTATTTGGTCAGATTAGACTCTTCCGGAAATGAAACAGTTCACTTGGCTTGATGGAGCCAATCATGTCTATTCTACTACAACTTAAAAAGCAGAAGTGTAGGTATGCTGACCAAACATTTTTCCTCGACTTCCCATTTTCGGTTTTTAATCTCATAAAGCTGCTTTAATGCTGTTCAGTCACCATCAGTTTGTTATCCGAGTAAAGTCTGACACTAACAAAGAACCTCTTGGCATGAGAGGTTTATGAAAGGTATAGATTTTCTGGACCCCACACCACTTAGCAAGCAAGAGGAGGATCATGTGCTTTAAAGATTACAAACAAGGTGGAGTTAGCAGCAGCATTCACTGCAGCCATGAGAGGCAAAAAGAGCACAAAACATATCCCAGCAGTTAGGGCAACAACCGTGATGAAGGAGATGCAGATTCTAACCCTAACTGTGCCAACTGCAAGCCATACACTTCCCCTCAATGCTTGCTGTTGTCTCTATTCTACAGGCAAACAGATTTAACTTTGTAAAACACAGACTCTGATGTCTGTTGGAAGGGTTATGCCAGGAACTGGTTACCTGTAGCCTCTCCTGTAACAACCTGCTTCAACCTCAAAACTCTGCAATATTGAACTTCCATTTACTTTATTTTTATCAGCAGATGGTTAATGGTGTTTAGCTACCTACAATATCAGTGCACTTGATCATTTAGCCATAAAGCACCACTGTCAAGCTGGCAGGATCACTCCCATTTTATAGACTGGAACATAAATCCCTAAGTATCTACCGCACTGGTGGAAAACAAAGTAGCCTGTTAA
Source organism: Strix aluco (assembly GCF_031877795.1). NCBI lineage: Eukaryota > Metazoa > Chordata > Aves > Strigiformes > Strigidae > Strix > Strix aluco. The sequence continues at coordinate 10,646,173 of NC_133949.1, read as the reverse complement.
AAGGATAAAGCAGCAGATTACTGCAACTACTCAAACTTTCAATTCCAAGGCTCAGATGCTTTAAACTCCTAGTCTGAGATACAGCCTCTCAAACCCCTAGTTAAGCAGCAATTTATGCAGGGTAACATGTATCCCACCCTACGAATAAAATTAATCTCAAATGAGACAGCCATAGCCACCAGGCTTTTCCATAATCAAACTGTAACTCGTACCCTTTCCTAAACCAGAAGCCTGTTATCTTCAGTCTTTGGGCTTGAGACATAATGTCTGCAGTTGTTCAGAACACATTAGTCAGATCATGTCAGCAGTTTGTCAGGGAAAGGTTAGGAACATCACACCTGAATGAAACCAGACAGTCTTTCACCTTCTCTCTGCCCCTGATCCTTAAACACCCAGGACCCGTCTCAGTGCTATGCCCATCTCAGATGACAAAAGCACACTCATTTCCTCACCCTACACAAAGGAACCTTTGCTTAAGAACAGGTAAGAGACCACATACCTCATTTCCCCATAGCGTAGCTGTCACCAGTTTCCCTGACGTATCCATCAGATGCACATTCCTCTTCGATACCTCCCTATTGTTAGCTTTCACTATAATTTTAGTGACATCTTCATAGCTTTTACAAATTCCAATTACATCTGAAAAACAGTTACAATGTAGTTAAGTTACTCAAGGGTCACAATTTGGGAATACAAGATCACAAGAGAAGAATTCAAACCTACTGTCAGGTTCTTACCTTGTATCCTAGCTCCCTATTCAAATCAAAACTGATATGGAAATTAAGTGTATTATGGTAGGAATGCTCCACTACAGAACTCTTCAGTGCTTTAATTTTGTTGATGAATTCATTAAGATATTCATGAATGCAAGCCTCACCACATTAGCAAGATCAAGGCATTGTACTATCTTTTCCCATCACATTCTGTCAAAGGACTTCAGCCCTGATCTTGTAACACACACTCTTGCTGTTTAAGCACAAGTCTCTCAGGCAAGGGGTTTCAAAGTGACTTGTACAATGAAGCAACTGGCTAGTGCCTTCACTGTAGCCCTGAGACCATAAGCTGCAACTTAAACAAGGCTGCATGTTTGGGTAGTAAGAGCTAATGAAATTCCCTTTGCACTCCCCCCAAAATTACCAATTTTAATATTACAGATCTACCTTTAAAATTCCTAGCTGAATGCCTCTGAATCACAGGCATCTTGTGCCTGTGAAACCTGAGAACCCTCGCCCCCACCCAAGCCTCTGATTTTTCCGGAGTACTCTGCCCAACAAATTAGAGAAAAACAAACCTCCAATACTTCACAAAGCAAGCCAAAACAGTCATGCAACTTGGACTTGAATGCAATGAATTATGCCAAAAATCACTAGAGAGATAATTAGATAGTGAAAGAAAGCAAGACCACGGAAGGTATGAAATGCACACGTGCTGAGCAAGGACATTTTTCTTAGCCCTTTTCTGTGGAAAACAATGATTATAGTACAATAAACAAGTATCATTTATGGTCTTTAGTCTGAAGCACAAGTTTGAAGAAAAGTCATTACATATTGTTAGTAGAAGAGGGAAAAGACATCTTAACAGGAAAACTGCCCAGGGTATTTTTAATGGCAACTATAACAGGATAACTTCATTGAAGAGATCACAACATTTGAAGCACTGTATGCTCACTACCTCCCCAGTATTCAGGACACAGAACTTCAAAGCTTTAGAGCCTGCCATTTTGCTACTCAGACTGACCAACAATTGAGTCTTTGGGTGTGTTCTCCAATTCAGAGATGGATACAAACTCAAACTGAACAGATGGAAGATGCTGGGCATCATCACAGGGCACAACTGAAGTCTCATTAGTGAATGTAATCTCATAGTCATTCTTAACAGCTGTATATTGCTTGTTAGCAGTCTTCAAATTGCCTTTGGTAAAATAATATACCTACAAGAGAAAGCAATGAAACAGAGGCTATTATCAGAAGTCAGACAGAGCAAATAGACTGTGTTCACCTTTAAAAATCCTTGCTATGCTGAAATTCCTCTTTTCTAGCTCATGTCAGACTATGAAAGCACAATGCTACCATACCTTGTTCAATTCAATGAGTGGAAAGAACTTGTCTGCTTGATCATTGAATGCAGTAGCTCTAATCTCACCCTGCAGGAAAATAGGGAGAGCTGGTCAGAACTGAAATTCGGCATGAAAAAAAATAAAAAGAAATCTTTGCAATGTTAAGTGGCATCAGTTCTACAGACAGAGTGTGGCCTGCCAGGCTAGCTCCAGGCATGTGAGAAACAAACAACATTCTCCTCACATTTGTAGTTATAGCTAAAACGATATATTCTACACCTGACCATCAAATCTCATATTCAAGTCTCAGTATATCTAGAGCTTCAGAATGAAATGCATAAAAGCTACATATATTGTATATACACCTCTGAAAAGGTACTCTAAAATTGGCATTAATTGCCATTGCATGCAAAAAAACCCCTCAAATAGATCATGCAGCTCCACAAGTCAGCACACAGTATATTGTGCTATCTCCCACTCACACGTTATGCCAAGTCTTTAAGAATTAATAACAATTATAAACTCACTAGATATAAATATTGTTTTTTAAAAAAAATTTGAATACAGACAGTATGCAGGGAAAACAAATGGCCGATGACAACAGGTTACTTTATTAAACCTCACATTTTATACTAAACATAATCTAGTAGAATCTTGTTTGTTTTCATGACAGAAGGCTGTAATTTGATAAGAGGTTTGACAAGCTGCAAGTTTAGTTAGATTAACCAGATACCATTCCCCAAACAAATCACAGATGATACTTCCTAGTATTACAGTAATTTGTGCTCCGATTTCCTCAGGAAAATGAAAGCTTATAACTTGGAGGCAATGTTCCTCTCACTCCTTGTTTTGTAACGTGTATCTAAGGATGAGACCTCAGTCTCAGTCTACAGGAAACCACCACAAACCTCAGTATTAGGCTGTCAGTTTCCATAAACAACTATATTTTGAAGCTGCAAAAATTCAGTCACACACTATAGACTTTGATGAAAAATAGTCAGTAAAGTCACACATTTAAGATTTCATTCTCAATAAAAACTGGGTTGTTGATGCTCAACTTAATGAATACAGGAATACAAGCTTCAGTCGTAATAAACCCCCCCCACATTTCCTATAATACACTTTATTTCCTCTATTCTGTCTTTATGAAGGGTTCATCAGCATCTGGCATACATTATCTTCTTCTCAACATATGACACTTACGCTTTCATCAACCAGCTCTATAGAAAAGAGCTTGCCTTCACCACGGGAGTTGCTCCACGTGCGGATCTGGCCCTTCTGGGTAACACGAGCACAAATGGTCCACCTGAAATCGTGCAAGAAATCACTGTTCTGTGTTGTTTGTTTGATTTTAAAGAGCAGCTTGAATTGACAAACCTTTGGAACTGGTATGTCATTATTTAAAAGCCAGAATCTTCCCACTGCACCTCAGGAACTTTACCTGCTTTTCTCCTGCTTTCTATCTTAATGGCCTAGACCATTAAAGGGAGAAAGTTGTAGAGAAAGCAACAGAGCCAGCCGTAAAGCATCTAGTATGATAAGAGTAGCAAACAATCCTTCTGCATAGAAGCAGGCCTCAAATCTTTTACTCTTCTAGGGTACATTTCTCATACAGCATTTTGCCTGTTCTGAAAAGCCACGCTCAAGAGCTCAATTATAGGATTCGCATTTAACTTGGGTAATCAAATCAGTTTGCATAACTTGAGAATGTCATTCACGAAATAATTACATACTCATGCTTTTCAACAGAACAGTAGCCAAAGTGAATAGCTTACTGAGCTGTTTTGTCATTAAGTTACCAGAAAGAAGGTTGCTTTAGGAAAAAAAAGAGAGTCAATTGGGTTCGAACTAAAATATTGAAAACCTATCAAGCTCAGCAGGGTAACTTCACCGAGACAATGCAAAGGCAAATCTCAGATTGTCGGGAGTGGTGATGAAATTTAAAAAAACAAACCCACAAAAAACCCCAACCAAAACAAAAACCAAACCAAAACCCATACGGCTGTTTCTATGGAAATTTTTTTTGTTTGTTTCTCTGGGTGGTTTTGTTATTGTTGGTTTTGTTTGTTTGAAGTTAACCAATAAACTCAAAAGAACTCAAAGAATGATTTGACAGATTGATACATGAGAATGCAAAAAGAAGCTATTGTTCCTTCATGCCTGTGACACTGAATAATACCTGGCAAACCACAGTAACTCACTTGGACTGGTATGGGTTCAAGCTGGCAATCGGCACTACTTTGGCCTGCGATCCCCCTGGAGTCTTCACTGAGCTGGGAGCACTCGCCTTACCAAACTGGTTTGAGGGAGCATGGTACTTCGGAGCAGCAGGACCTTTCGAAAAACACAACAAAGCATAAAGAATTTCAGTCTTGCAGACAAAAGCTAGGTTAAAACCAAGTTGTGGCGCAAGGTCAGGCAGAGCTTTTCCCATCACGCTATGGAGAGCTCCAAAGGCAAAGTGATACTTAACACGGGGTAGGCACTCAAAGCTCCGTTCACCATGCTATGTGGGCACCACAGAGTGCCTGCAAGTTTGTTGAATCACTTCTGCTCTTGGTCACAAGTATTTTCTAGGCTGCAAACTGCTACAGAAGAGACACTCTCAGACCTGTAGAGCACTTATACTGGAAGTGGAGATGTGTCCAGAGTCAATCACTTAAACACGGTCTAAGTGGGAAACAATTAGTTCACAGTAAATTCTCTAAAATGTGGCACATCAAGGTTTAGATCTACACTATTTGGGGCAACAACTAAGGAATGGTACTCCACAATCAAATAATTTCCTGACATAAAGCAATACTGCTAATTCTAACCTGAGTCTTATCAATGTATAAGCATACAACTCTTACGATCAGCTTTAACTACATGAAGAAAGAGCTTGTTTTCTGCTGCAGTGAGCAAGTGTCAAAATGTTACCATTTCGAAAAACTTCTTAAACACAGGGGTAAACAATACAGACAGGTTAAAGCAGTACCAAGAGCTAGGACTGACAACTTTTTTGCTTCAGAAAAAGCCTACAGGCTGACACTTAAATTGACTGCCTTTTTCAGTATCTCACCACTTAAAGTCTTGATTAAAAAAAAAAAGTATTTATAGATGTACTATCAAATAATTTCAGTCCAGTACCATCTAAACTGTTTGGCCTCAATATCTCAGCATCGATAACACACCCGTTGGCCAGCTCCAAGCCGTAACCTACTTGGGTGCCCACAGAGCATTGTTTCAAGAATGCAAAATTATATCAGACTAGATGTTCAGTTTACACTGCTTTGTCAAAGTTGTTTCCTTTTCTTTTTTAATTGAGGAAGAAAAGGGACAGATTTTTTTTCCTCCCTTTTTAAACATCTATTATTACATCCAAGTGTACAGTAGCCTCCAGAGAATTCACCTTGTCAAGCTATGGGTTACTCTTTAATGGAGTGTTTCTTGTGCAACACCATTACAGAAAGGATCTTTTTTAGATTTAAGCTTTAGTTTTGCACCTAACAAATGGAAACCAGAATTCCTGCCCAGGATTACTCTTACCTGCTAGTGACAAATTGCCATTTCGTTGCTGTGGTTTGCTGGGTGCTGGGTTTGCTGCTGGAGCTGAAGAATGTTGCTGCCCTTGCCCTGGTAATCAGATGGAAAGAGACCATATAGTACAGTAGGGAGCACATTAATTAAAACTACCCTTAAGCCTTTTAGGGAAATAAGACTTGCATGAAAAAGATAATTTAAAACACAGAGAACACAAGCTAAAATTCAGGTGTTACAAGACACAGCAGGTGCAAGCTCTCTGCTGAACAATATTACCATGAAGGAATTTTAGTCAGATATCTTTCCTCAAGCAACTGCTTTCTACTTTGAAAGAATTCAGGGTTGACAGTTATCTAAAAGGACAGCACTGAAGTAATCTTGACAACTTCTCAGTTTTTATAGGCTTCTATTGCTCTGACAGGTAGTTTCTGCTACTACCTAACAGCTCAGATAAAAACCGTAAGAGAATTCCCTCTTAAAACTCAGAAAGGACCAAAAACCCACTGGGTAAAGTCAAACCTGAAGTTAACACAAGACAACAAAAACACCTGCTATATTTTATTTCCAAAATATGAAGATAGTTAATGTGGGGATGATGGAGACATCATTTCAGCATTCAACAGGGTCCCTCCTGAGACACGGCAGTATATTAGGAGCAAAGTGGTGCCATAGTAAGTACACAGTGTGCATTTTTTGATTCCAGGACTTACTTGCCTTATATCGATGATAAATAACAAGAGAAAGAGCAGCATCACATAGTTATAGTACATTAGAAGACTAATCTACTGTTCAAAAATTTGAATTCCTTTACAGAACCGTCGTCCTATCATATTTTGCCTCCAGATGAGAAAATACCCAACATTTTCCTGTCTTTGGACACAACTAATTCTTAAGTCATCAGTTTGCAGGAAGTCCTTGGCCTGAGCAGGCAAAGCCCCCCTGATTTGGGATGTGAGGAAGATGATGGTCTGACCTTCTTCTCCACTTTCTCTGACCAAGGCCATAAGCATCTCCAGGAACAAAAGCAGAGAAACACAGAACAGAAGGGCAAGAAAGGGTGGCACAGAAGTAAGGGCAAGGAGCAGAAGCAACACAAGGAGACCCTGATGTAGTGTTGCCTGATGTTGTATAGTCTACAGAGGTAACCCTCTAGTTATTTTTAATCCAAAACAAGGTCCTTGCACAGAACCCAATCTGCTCCTCTAACTTGCCGCAGTAGAGTCACATCGGTGAACTGGTGACAGCAGTCTCCCTGGCAACAGAGTGACGTCAAACAGCAATGTGTATTTACTGCAGAATCCACTAGATGGAGAAGCCAGATTTCACCCTCACTCAGCTGCCTCAGGTACTCGCAGGACGCAGTCAGGGTCAGTACTCAACACCCCAAATTCATTTTGTGTAAGAGAAGGAAAAAAATCCAACAAAACACATTGAGGAAAAAAATATGTCTGGTCAGGGAGACACTATTCAAAAACAGGAACGTGCATATGAAACAGCAAGAGACTTCCTTGCTACTTTTGTTCCAAATTTTTTTTCCCTACAACTTTTTAATTAAACTCCACCAAAACACAAACAAAAGACCACCACATACATAAGAACAGTTGTGTATTATGAAACACAAATTCACATTTTAATGGCTGCCTACCCATAGCCTTGTGTTTCTCAACAGATTAAGAATATACGAACACATCTGTACATGTGTTCAAATACAAAAGTAGCAGAAATATCTCTGCAATTTTTTCACTTGTAGAGTCTAGGGACTCCTAAACTATGATTTTTGGTGGCTGCTGGCCTATAGATCACTTCAGGTACTCAGAAAAATGTCTGCTCTGCGTGGTTTTTGCTGTTAGTTTTTATTAGTAGAAGCTGAAAAAACACTTGAAATACCCGATCACATTTCTGCTATATATACTGGGTTAGTCAAACCCAAGACCTTTGTACCCAAGACTCCAATGGAATAGCTGCGTAACAGTAGTCTTCTGCTGCCAATAATTTGTCATCAAGAGGTGCTGCTGCAGTGCCACAGTGACAGAAGACCTGTCCCAGAACTGAGCAGCAGCATGGGGGCAGGAAGAGGAGGGAGGAAAATACACTTTGAAAGAATGCACACCAGATCACAATGGTGGGAAGGGCAAGAATAAAGAGTTCAAGTGAATTGCATAAGCACACAAACGTTTCAATATTGAAAGATTAATGACAGAACTTAAACATAAGTAGCAAGTAATTGTCATAGTAAGAAGAAAGTCCAGGAGAGTAATTTGAATGAGATTCATGACAGTAATAACATTACCATCTAGTTTTCAACAAGAACTACACACAATCTTAATTTTCAATGCTATTATGAAATGCTGCCTGAAAAGTTTTTATGACATGTATTAAGAAGATTGTGTCTCCAGCTTCCATGTTAGGCAGATTAACCACCTACTGCTGAAGCACAGAGTGGCCAAAAGCCAGCTTCTCGCTCCCTGGGGCCTACTGTGGTATTACACTCTAGGAAAGAACATACCTTAGTCCTAGTCCAGCAATTTGAGATCTGTATTTCAAGTAAGACCAAAAGTGGGCCTAAGCATTCTTTTTAAAATACATGAACTTTTTTCCCCACAAAGACCACGAAGTGCTCTTAGATACTCATTCTGCATTAGCTGGGCATTCCTCAGAAATACAGCCTCTCAATAGATACAGGACTTTCAAGAATATGCAACTTGAAATACACCTCTGCTATTTTATCAAGGCCTTCATGACAAATCAAGTAGTGCTGCAGAGCAGAAAAGCTGGGTTAAGCATACTTAATCTAAACTATTACCATCTTCTGTAACTGTAACCTTATTTAGTAACAAATAAAAGGGTAGGAAGTCTGCAGAATAACGTCAGTGTTAAAAATCAAATACACATCACAGCAAATTCAGCATCTCTTAACTATTTAGTGCAAGACCACACTTACTATGACCACAGACCTGTAACATCTCCAAAAGCATTCAGATTTGAAAACTTCATTGCTGAGTACTTTTGTAAACCCAGATGAAGAACATAACTTTGATCAAAGTCATGGTAATTTTACCAAAATTTGTAGTCTTAAAGGTATATTTTCAGCTCAGTTCTGTAAGATATCACATTCCCAGTCGTTTCTAAGCAACAATATGATAACTGAAAAACACTATAGTTCACAAGCTGTTGTATCACACAAGCAAGGGAAGCGGGAGAAAGGCACAAAACAGTCTGCTCAATAGCTATTCTGAAAATCTTGGTCTCTACAGCAACTGTGGGATTAAACCATAAAATCTGAGATGTCAACACATTTTTTAAACAGCAATTAGCTAAGTAACTATCAAAGGAACAAAGGATTCTTTAGGCTCATTTAACAAACGCCCCTCTAATTCCCCAGGAAAAAGAAAAGTTAATGAAGAAAGATGTCTTTGCCTCTGCAACAAAGTCTAATTTCTACTTCGATTAGTAAAGTAGATTTTTAACCAGAACGGCAGGTACCTACCACCACTGTTGGTCCAAAATATCCTACAGAAAATTGTTGCCACTAATGCGTGGTCCCTTAGTAATAAAAATATATTAATTCACTTCCACCAGGAAAAAAATTCTTCAAGAACAGCTATTTGCTATTAAATTTCAGCCATTATCTGTATATACGTCAATGACAGAGCTGTTCAAATATTTTCTTTAAGTGCTTATTATCTTCTCTCTTTTTTAAAGATGAGAACTGGAAGAACAGAACATACTTTTGAACGTATCTCGGGGGAAAAAAAGAGATATTAGTTCAAAAAATGTTTGCCTGAGAACTGTAAGCTCAGCACATGAAAGTGAAGAACAGTTACTTATGCAAGACAATAAAAACAAAAGATTCATGGCGGGTCAGATTAAGGTGCACCCAGCACATCACTGTTTCTCAGATGGCAGGGTAGGAACGGGTGCTTAGGAAAGTCTGTATGCTGGCCATGTTTTCATACCAGTCTCCCATCTATGTACTTCGAGCAATCTAAGTTTTAGTGCTTCCTGAACCTAACATTCATGCAGAGGATGTATTGTTATGTTTAACAGCCTTTAATGGATTTTTCTTTCACGTCTAATTGCTTTTTGAACCTGCGCCAATTTCTGGCACCTACCTCAACAAGTCCCATAATTTAACTATGCATTGTTTGGGGGTGCAGTACAGCCTTTGTTTTAAAACCACGACCTGACAATGTAAGAACTAAAGAGCATCAAATGAAGGTAGAAGAGAAAGAGATATTCATCATTCTTTATTCATCCCCTCCATGCCATCTTATACTTTCATAGATCATTATTACATCCTCCTCCTGCTGTTTTCTTTCCAGACAGAAGAAATTATAATCTATTTGATTACTCATTATGAGGAGACATAGAATAGCTTCCGCATACTTACTGGAACTCTAGGTAGAGACCACTAACGTACAATAAAAGCCTGTCAATGTTATCATAAGGTAGAGATGCTTACCAATACCATGTAGAGGCTGAAGCTTCAGCCATGGTGTAGAGTTTATTGAAACACGAACAAAACCCATTTTGTGTTACGCAAATAGAAAGGATTTTTAAGATCTGGACATCACTGTTCCAAGGCATAAGCAAGCTGAATGTGTCTGATTGCTGCTTTTTAAGTGAAAGAAACAGAAGGCTATCACAACAGTCTGTTCAGGAGGGTATTTGTTTACAGAGGGCACTCACCTTCATTGTATGGCACCGGATTGCCAATATTCCCACCAACCTTATCAGCAGTTTTCAGAACATTTACATCCATCAGTATAACCACTCTCCTACAAACACAGGATAGACAGCAATAAAGACTTTCAGTCCCTCTGCAAGTCTATCAGACTCTGAATATCCTTTTGCAGATAAGAGAACCAACCATCAGGGGCCGATTCCAGGGAAAAGCTCTCTACTGTCAACCCTCTCATGAGGTACAAGTAGGCTTGAAACAGTATCACATTTCATCAAGGACAGCCAACGGTGGGCTGAATAGGCACACAAAAATGGCTTGAAACAACAGTGGTTTAGAAGTATCAAAGCCATGCCAGATTTTACAAGAGAGAATATACTCCCTGCCTCAAAAGAAGTTATAGTCCCTCCACAAAAACACTGAATAAAAAGAACATGAACTTCAGTTCATATTCTCCTAGGCACACAGTTTTCCTATAGTCACTTCACTCGGATCTCTTCTCGTTTTGCAGTATCCTAACCTCCCTCCTCTCAAATTTTCATAGAAGACCAGATTCCACAACCCCTAAGTAACAAGAAATCTTCACTGTTTCTTTTCCACAGCAGATAATTTTAAGTGGATTTTAATGAGACTTAGTACCATTTGGAGTATTCCAACTGGAAACCTTCAATTACTAAATCAATGTACTAGGCATATCTGCACCTGCTGCAGTCACATTCTGTGATTTTTTTATTTCTGCTATTGCTTGTGTTGGGTACTTTCCCTCCTGCACCCTAAAGTCTGAGTATATTCAGATAATCCCAATCAAAAGCATCTGGCCACTGCTTAGTCACAAAGGAAAGAGCACTCACTAGTGCAGCTGCTTCTGTAAAACCATACTTAAGGAAACATATATACCTTCCATCTTTCAGGCTGTTGACGATGAATCTGTTAACCTGGCAAATACATTGGGCTGATAACTGTTCCTCTTCCACCAGAGAGTTCAGCTGTGTTGCCAACATGAATGCTGCAGAAGCAGAAGAAAAGCATTGAAACAACACATGTCAGCCTTAGAAGTGGCTGCCGTGGCTGGCCACAACTTTTCCAGTCAGTCTACTGTTGCATTAGATCTACAACTTCCTCAGTTAGTTAACACACAGAAAACAGTGTAACCACCAACAAGCCACCAAAACTGATCATAAACTATACCGTGTTTATCACCCAAACTTCAGAGTGCAGGGATAGCTAGAATGACCATATAAGAGAAAGATTAAGCTAAATTATTTTAAAATCATTTTCACAAAAACATAGATTTCTGTATTTTCATTATACGCTGTAGCAAGTTAATTGCTTAAAGCTCACAAAGAAAGTCCCAGAAGAGAAGGATTTTGTTTAAATGTTAAAATGCAGTTGCACACTTTAGTGTCTGTGGTCCCTGTATAAGCCACATTCTCCTTCAATATCCATTTCATCAACTTACACCTAGATGCTAGACCGGAAACTTTATCACTCTCAGCATCTCCACGCTTACAAAAATATCACTGCAGCTTGTCATACTTACAGGAGAGTGTGTTAACCCCATCACTCATCAACACTCGGTAACGTGGTGGCCCATTTCCTGTAGCAATAGCCCGTGTATTCTGTGGGGAAGCAACAGATTATTAGCTCTCGTTTGTTCAGAAACTCTTCGAAAACATAAAGTGACATCATTAGCAAATGACCTATCTATTCAGCATTTTTTTTTTTGAACACAAATGTCAATGGCATAGCTCAAGTCATGTAAAATGAAATTAAGAGTACATGAGCCTTGTTCAGCTCCTCTGCAGAGGAAGTTTGGCTGCACTCAGAAGCCTGGGCAAAAGCACATGCAGCCACTAACAGACTGGCACAAGAGGTAACAGAGCACTCACGATGACTTGCAGCACAGGCTTGGAAACGTTCTCCCCCTGCATTATGGCCTAGAGAAAAGAAAAAGAGACCCTCAGAAAGGTGCCACCACCTCACTCAGGAAGGCTTTAAGACCCTCAGCTGAGGGGAACTGCCGTAGAACAGCCAAAGACACAGGACTGACCGCCACCGTTAGACCCAGTCAGGGCCCTCCCCGCCTCCCAGGACCAGGCCCAGCTCCAGGCCTAATTTCCCCCTTGGCGCTCAGCCCCCTTCCGTCCAGTCCCGACCCGCACACACCGGCCAGGCCAAGCTTCCCCATCCCGCGGGCCCCTCACCGCGATGGCACCCTCGCTCAGCCGCACGCTCATGGTGCTGCGTCTCCCGCGCCGCTCCGCCGCTGCCGCCAAATCCTCCCGCCGCCCAGAGCCGTGCCCCCTCCTTCCGGTGCGTCCTTGCGTCACCGCGGCGCGTGACCCGGCCGGCGGCAGTACAACGCTCTTATTGGCTGCCCGGCGCCGTACGGCGGAAGCGCTTTGGGGTGTGTTGTGTCGGTGCTGCTGGGCGCCGCCATTGTAGTGCCAGTGATGGCGCTCCCGGCGGAGGAGTGGCGGCTGTACGCCGCCCGGCGCTGGGCCGCGCTGGAGCCGGCCCTGCGGGAGCGGTTGGCGGCGGCGGCATCGCTACACGACACGCTGCGCCTGGGCTGCGGCCTCCTCCGGTGAGCGGTGGGCGGGGTGGAGCGGAGCGGAGCGGGGCGGGCGGTGCGCGAAGCTGACCCCCGTGTCCCGCAGGCCCGAGACGGAGGCGGCGGCTCTGCGGCGGTTGTGCCGCCGGGCGCGCACGGGCAAGGAGCCGGCGGCCGCGCGCTTCTACAGGGAGGAGGGAAACCGGCTGTTTGGCCGCCGCCATTACGGTGCGGCTGCCAGGCTCTACTCGCAGGTAGGTGGGGCGGGGGCAGCCCCGTATGGGCCCCTCAAGGCCTGGGGCCTCCGTCGAAAGCTGAGGGGTGTGAGGGGCGGCTGCCGTGAGGGGATCCTCGGGGAGGAGCGTCCCTCAGCCCCCCACCCCGAGAGGGCCCCGTTGAGAGGCCCATCCTGAGGCAGCAGCTCTCTGGTCTCTGCAGGCGGCATCCCACGAGCTCCCCGGCAGCCCTGAGGTGTCCGTCTGCTTCGCCAATCGCTCCGCTGCCTTCTTCCACCTCGGGTGCTTTGAGGTAAGCGGTGGTGGGGCAGCGGGACCCACGGCAGCCAGCCGCCCCCCACCCTTCTCTGGGTGTGCCCAAGCAAGTCTGTGCACCCAGAGGGTGGCCTGAGGCCTCCTGTGTAGCAAGAGGGGGAATTGGGGCAAGGAAGAGCCCAAACACCATCTGGGGTGTCACTGCACAGTGTTTGCACACAGGGTTCAGGTGGGTGCTTCTGCAAATCCTGCAATAACGGGCATTTGTTTGTTAGAACAGAAGACTGCAGATCAGGTGTGCTCCGAAGCTGTGCTTAGAGCATCCATCATTACTTAAACTTTATGAAGGGGCTTCTGCTTTCCTTCTTGTTTTATGTCAGGAGCTTTATTTGGCCAACACATGGCTGTACACGTGGAATTTGCTGATTACCATTGTCGCATTAAAATATTCTGCATCTTAGATGGAATAAAAGAGCACGAGTCTCAACTGGTTTTCAAGTACGCTTAAAAGGCCTTGTCCTTGTTTCTAGGTCTGTTTGGAAGATATTGCCAGGGCTGAAAGTCATGGTTACCCAGAGAGGCTGCTACCCAAGGTCTTGCTGCGGAAAGCTGAGTGTCTGCTGTGTTTGGGGAAGTTACAGGATGCAGCAGATGCCCTCAGTCTGGTGGAGAATAAAATTGCTATGGATGGGGTCTTGACTAGTCCTGCACACCAGACACTGCTAAAAAAGTTAAGTCAGCTGAAAATTAAATTACGTGAGAAAGAGAGCTGTCCAGAGCCTGCACAAGAAGCCTGTGGTGACACTCAAAGAAAGTTGGAGATCTGGGAAGAGAATGACAGTATTTCAGGTGCATCTTCATCTTTGAGCTTGAATTTTGATACAGAGAGAGGACGTCACTTGGTGGCCTCCCAGGACATCCTGCCAGGACAGAGCCTGTTGAAGGAAGAGGCCTTTGTAAGCGTGCTCTGCCCAGGGGAGAGTCTTCTTCAGCAGGACAGCAGTGAAACACCGTGGGATACTCGAGCCACTAATGCAGATCTTTATTGCCACTGTTGTCTGAGGCAGCTCTTAGCCTCGGTGCCTTGCCGTGGGTGCAGTTACGCAAAGTACTGCAGCCAGACCTGTGCAGATGTGGCATGGGAGCAGTACCACAGGACGGAGTGCTCCCTGGGAGCGCTGCTTCTCACGTTAGGGGTCTTCTGCCATGTTGCCTTGAGGACTGTTCTACTGGCGGGATTCACAGAGGTTCACAGGCTGGTGGAATGGTCTCATGGTGGTGACAAGGACCTTCATAACCCTGAGGCAAGTTGCAAACATCTCAGGGAGGCACCAGCTAGAAAAGCTGGCAGCAGAGATATCCCTGGTTGTAACGACAGTGGTCAGTACCAGAGTTCTTACCAAGCTGTGTTCAACCTTCTGCCGCATGCTGAGAAGCATAGCCCTGAACATAAGTTCCTTTGCATGCTGAGTGTAGTAGCTATATGCAAAGAACTGCAAGAAGCTGGCCTAGAGGCTGCTGTTTTGAATCGGGAATCGTCTGAGAAGTGGTCCAAACTGAAGACATGTGAAAAAACATCGGGTGAATTGTCTCCAGAGCTGCAGACTATGGCAGAAGCGATGCTGAGGCATGTGTTGCAGCTGCAATGTAATGCACAAGCAATCACTGTAATGCAGGAGTCGGGTAAGATAAAAACTTCTAACCCCTCTGTTGTCGTTGCTCATCTAGCTTGTGTGGAGAGATTGAATTACCAGTTGTAAAAAGCTCCCATTGCAGATGGGAATGACTTGTTTAAAATTTAATGGCCTGTCCCATGCTGGCCTGTTCTTTGGTGCACATGTAGAGGGTATTTAGCTATTATTTATTGCAGGAATATATCAGAAACCTTTCTACTGCTATCTGCAGCTGGTCACAGTGCTTGTTGCATAAGTTGCGTGGGTTACTGAGCATTCATTCTCAACCTACTTGTTTTTCCTCTGTCTTCAGGGTCCGGAGATGGTGCTGTTGTAAATAAGAAGCCTGTGCGCCTGGCGACAGCCTTCTTTCCTGTCCTCAGCCTTCTGAACCATTCATGCTGTCCCAATATCAGCGTGTCATTTAGTGGGACAGCTGCCACTGTCAGGGCATCACAGCCAATCCCAAGCGGCCAAGAGATTTTCCATTGCTATGGTAAGTATTAACTCTCTGCTTGTCTCAAGGCACAGACATCCTTTCACCTCTACTTGGCATGCTAACTGATTGCTATTAATATCATAATTTCCAGTATAATGTTGCTTAGAGTCTATGTGTAAGCCTTGATCAAAGATATCAACGTAAGATTTTATCTCCCCAGCCCATTGTTAAATTTTCGCTCTCCAGTTATGTCCTCTCCAAAAGATGATGTGTCTAGTCTCAATTATAACAAAGATAGGTTTAGTCTGATTTTAAGAACTGTACCTGTTTAGAGATTTCTACCCTTGCCATCCCTTTGCAGGGCCTCACCGCTGTAGAATGAAGGTGGCTGAGAGACAACAGCTTCTCAGTCAGTATTTCTTTGAGTGTCGCTGTCAGGCGTGCCTTGATGAGTTAGAGTCTGATGTCAGGAGTGTGGTGTCCATGAGAAACTCATTCTGCTGTCCTAGCTGCCGGGCTCCAATGCAGGTAGTTCTTCCATAGTTATGACTGTATAACTTATCGGGATTTGTAATGTTTGGGTCTCGGGGAAAGTTGTTACAGGACTGTTGTGGCTTAATCCCAGCTGGGAACTAAGCACCACACAGCCTCTTGCTCTCTCTCCCGCCCCCAGCGGGAGGGGGAGAGAATTGGAAAGAAAAACTTGTGAGTTGAGATAAAGACAGTTTAATAGGACAAGAAAGGAAGAAAATAATAATGAAAGAATTAAAATATACAAAACAAGTGATGCATGATGCAATTGCTCATCACTTGCTGACCGATGCCCAGCCAGTTCCTGAGCACCAGCCCCGTGCCAGCTTTCCCCCCAGTTTATATACTGGGCATGACGTCCTGTGATATGGAATATCCCTTTGGCCAGCTGGGGTCAGTTGTCCTGCTGTGTCCCTTCCCAGCTTCTTGTGTCCCTCCAGCCTTCTCGCTGGCAGAGCATGAGAAGCTGAAAAGTCCTTGATTTAGTATAAACACTACTTAGCAACAACTAAAACATCAATGTGTTATCAACTTTACTCTCCCACTAAATCCAAAACACAGCACTGTACCATCTACTAGGAAGAAAATTAACTGTATCCCAGCCGAAACCAGGACAAGACCTCAGTCTGTGATCTCTGCTCAGAAGACAAAAGCCCCTGTAGAGTCAAGACAGTATCTCACTGTTCTTAGCAGCTTTCTTGTAATGTTCTTGTATGTCAGTGTTCTAGCATTGTAGGGAAAATAATGCCTTTAACAGCATGTTAAAATCCCTTTGAACTTGCTGAAGGAACTTCAGAATATCAAGGCTGTGAGGGAGATATTTAGGACAGAAAATGGAGGCCTGGAGTCTAGAACAGAAGGTGTACGGACAGGAGGTGTACGGACAGGGTCTGTATGTAGAGAGAGTCACACTGCAGTTCACAGGATGTAAATGAAAACAGCATGTAGTATGGGTTAGATGGGGAAAAATCAACACAGTATGTATTTTGTATGAACATTAGTTGTGTATCACATGACCCTGCTTTGGCCTAATCTATAGCTCACACAGTCGTAGCTATTCCTGGAAATTTCTCATAAAATCGAATAAGCTAAGAGCAGTTTACAAGCAAGTCACTTTGTTTAATGAATGCAACTGAGAAACAGCTTAGCATCTCTATAACACAATACAGAGATAACGGAGATGGAAAGTAAGTGTTGAGTTGAACGTGAGCAGGAATGATCACAGGGATGATTTCCACAGGGGGAAGACATGCTTTGTTGTTCAAATGAAGCTTGTGCAGTCTCAGTCAGCAGCGAGAGCCTGTCGTGCCGTTTACGGGACCTTCAGCAACAAATCAAGAAAGCGTTAGAACTGCTAAGAGACAGGAAGGCTGGTAAGGCTCAGCTTTCTGCTTTAAGGTCAGCAGCTAATGAGTACACATCGGGAGACGGTAGCTCTAGCCATGAGATGGCACTGTTGCTCGTGCAGTTGGGGTCCTCTGGCATGCAGCCTGGTGTCCCTGGGGACCTGAGCTTTAGGGTTTTTTATACCCCTGATCCGGGTGTTAATCTAAGTCACACGTTGTTCTGTAGTAACTAAAAGAACTCAGGGTAGCATGGGAGTTACGCATTCCCAGGCCTTGCTTTCCTGGAGTGAGTCAGGCCAACGCTGCCTTAGAGTACACAGGTTTGCAGGTGAGGTCAGTGTTGAATTCTAACCAAATCCAAATCTAGCTGTGTAAGATGCAAAGATGAAATTGGACTGATTTTATTTCATGGACCATGGAAAGCTGGAGGCTGGCCAGTAGGATGAATTTTATACCCTGTTTTGTTATAGATCAGGCTATCAAAATGCTGCTGAAGTGTCAAATGGATGCTGGAAACTTCTTGTCTCCAGAGCATTTGCTGATGGGAGAGATGGAGGATCATCTGGCACAGGTCTATGCTACTCTTGGTATGGTATTATCTTCTCATTATCTTTCGTTTTCTGAACTTTGAATTTAACATGACTAGCCTTTTCTCTGACTAGTCCTTTCATTTTTCTCCTACTGCACTTCTCTAGTTTTGACAGCAGGGCTCTTGGAATGACTACTTTAGCCAAAACTGCATTCCCAGCAGCCAGTGAACAATAATGTGATCTCATGTTCTTCTAGATTCCCTGTCCTGGTTCTGAGGTCAGCATCCTCACAAAAATGCTGTGGACATAGTTCATCACATTTTGCATAACGTGGTGGCAGTAGCTCTAGAAAGTGTTTACTCATGACTCATTTTTTGGTTTGGTTTGTTTTTTTCCCGTCAGGGAAGTGGCAGGAAGCAGCCAGACACCTGGAGAGGAGTATTGAGATTGTGGAAATGCATCACGGGCCATCGAGTATAGAAATAGGTCATGAACTTTTCAAGCTGGCACAAATTCTCTTCAATGGGTAAATTTGCTTTCATTCTCTGTCCCTTCCCTGCACGACTCCTGTGTGTCTGACACAGTATCATGGCCAGTGGTCCTTGGCACCTTGCAGGGTGTCTCACAGGACCGTGGGCAGTCTGGCACAGGTACAGCAGTTGGCCATTACTCAAATGCAAGTTCATTAACCCCACTGGCGTTCACTTATATCTCATGACTCTCTTTGGACCCATCTCTCTGCTTTGTGCCTGTCTATTCTTTTCTTCTCCCTGGCTTGATTATTCCCTGTCCTATTGTGTTATTTTGACAACTAGTCACCCTTGATGTTTATACCTCCATTGTATAATGTTGCTGACATCTTTTCAAAGGAAGAAATAAAATCCCCTTGCTCTACTTTGGCTCTCTTTTGGCAATCAGATCCCCTGACCGCTTCTGAAAATCTTATCACAACACCTCCCTCTAACTGAATTAATTTTAGCGGGCGCTGCAGTGAGGAAGTAGTGGGTACCTATACTCAAAGATTATGTTTTAAGTTTTTGTCCATCTCCTTACCTTTTTTTCCCTCCCATCCTCCCTTTGCAGCTGAAGTGCACACTATTTGCCTGGTGCTGAAAGGCAGTGGAGGGCTGCCTCTGTACCCATGAACAGGTTCAGATTTTTGTTGTGGAGGGATTAAAGGTTGTGTAAGTCAAGGAGCTGAATGAAAGTATTTTGTATACTCTATTCTTCTTCTCTTCCTATTTCAGATTTGCAGTTTCTGAAGCTCTGAGCACGATTCAAAGAGCAGAGGAGATTTTGTCAGTGCACTGTGGTCCTCAGAGTACTCAGATCCAGGAACTACAAGAGATGAAGACCTGTCTGTCAGAGCTTCCCAAAAGCATCCTTCAGAGGACTTAATTTCCCTGTCAAAGGAAGCTGCAATGTGATCTTTCATCAAAGCTAAGTTTCATGTGGTAAGGTAGTCATGCAGTACAAGCTGGAAAATCATGTGTAATGATTTGATAAAAACTTGAATGAAATCTGAAATGCTCTTTAGTGAGACTGTTGTAAATAAAATGACCAATTCTAACATGAGGGGTCTGTGTGTGGTATGGTGGGAAGAGATGCTGTTGTATAATTTCTGCATGTGGGTTTGAAGCAAATGTTTGAGATGCTTGTGTATGTGTGTGTGTTTCTAGAGATGTGCATCTCCCATGTGTGGTACCCTGATGGTTATGAACCTGCAGTCATCCAGACCTCGCTGCCTTTTATTTCTAATGCTGTGAAGATCTTTTCTCCTTGCCAGCGTGGAACGTAAATGGTTGGAATGGGTGCGGCAGCAGGCTGGTACAAGCTCTAAGAGGGAGCACTGCAGAACTTGGAGGGCTACCAGTGCAGACCTGTCAGCAATGAGGGATCAGTATAAACAACTGGTGTCAGTTTGGAAGACAGGGTAGGGAAAAACTCAGTATACACTAGGTGATGCATATAGGACAGAGAACCGTATTGTGGCTCATCTGGGGAAAATGGGGGTGTGAAGGCATGATGTCGGCAGACAATCTTTCAAGGGAGAATACTGGGGCTTGCTGAGATTAATAGCAAAAGCTCTTTTATTGCAGCATGAAGGCATAAGACTTGCAAGTTGTGTCTTTGTGCAGCAGAGCAGGGAGCCAGTATCCCTCCCAGTACTACCCTTTCCATTTGGGCCCTACCATTGCAGATTACTGTGAAGGGATCTAAACGCTCCTGGGGTCCAGGATCTTGCCAATGAAGAGGAGGGTTCCAGTGATATCATCTCGCAGTACAAGAAGGAAAGGTCTGTCCACGTGATATTCTATGGGGAAGGTCAGACGAGCAGCATTCACCCCAGGATTTGGTGTGGATCTTTCCCCATCTTCACTAAGCTCCAGAATTGCCTTGTGTTGCACATGAGATAGCTTAATAGGTTTGGCAGAAATCTTGGTGAAATCAGGTGATGTGAAAAGTGATTGGAGCCCTGGAGGAAAGAAAGAAAATTCCATTAGCTGAAAGCATGGATTGCAGGTAGGGGAGCAGTACTGCTAATGCTGTGATCCAGAAGGGCACGTAGCTGCTCTGGTTTAT
Organism: Strix aluco; assembly: GCF_031877795.1. Classification (NCBI taxonomy): domain Eukaryota; kingdom Metazoa; phylum Chordata; class Aves; order Strigiformes; family Strigidae; genus Strix; species Strix aluco. Next base: position 10,625,767 of record NC_133949.1, on the reverse strand, counting down.
TGGGGAAACAGGGAGAAGAAGCTTACATCTGTTTGTACTGAGCTTCTCACTCTCAGTAGTTTTGTATGAGCTTGGTGGAAAGATGTGATAAAAAGTTGAGGAGTCCTGGACCAAGGTGATTTAGTTGCTGGTGACATCTCTACAGACTGACAGCACGACCTAACTAATAACCCACCAGCTTCATATTCTTCTGAGAGCAGGAAGCAACTTGCCCACTGCTTTGAGCCCTGGCAGTCTGTAGAGGGGGTGTGATGTACATACTTGTCTCCTTTAGCGTGCTGCCAAGTGCCTCCTCATAGTTCAGCTTTAGTCTGGGCAAGCTTAGCACAGCGTGAACTGTCTTCAGCTCCTTGTCCACATCGTGGACAAACTCAGAAGTAAGGCTTTCCTCAATCAGAGTCATATTCTGGGTCACCTTCGTAGGCAGGAAGAACATGGCACTGATTCCCTCTGTCAGTGGCAGCTGGGCAATCTGGAAGGCCAGTTAGAAATAAGAAAGGGTCACATCAATAATAAACCGTTTTACCCATCCCATACCAGGCACAGGCCTGAATCTCAACTGCCTGGTCAGCCTTCCCAGCTAACATTTGGTGGTCTTCCCTGTTTGCTTTTATCGGATGCGATGCTTCCTGACCCCTCTGGCACCCGGGCTTTCATCAACCCGTGCTGCGCTCTTTCTGCTGTTCCATGGCAAGCGCTCTCCCTCACCTCTTGTATCCTTTAACGGGCTGCAGTATTGCTCTTGGGGATTCTCAGCTGGAACACCTTTGAGCTCATGCTACAGTGAAAGATTTGTTGAAAGAGGTAGAGATGAAAAGTTTTGAGGAGTGTGCCCTGCCCTTCTTGCCCAACTTTAGGTCAAGCAATACAGGCTAACAGGACCTGTGCGTTATTTAAATTCTGGACTGCTTGTCACATAGAATATCCTACTTCTACATTTGCTAAGAATCAGCATGCTGTCTTTCAAAGTAGGGATTGCAAAACCAGCCTGATGGGAGGAGCAAGGCTGTCTTCTGGAATGGGTTAACAGGTAGGTGTAGCTGAGCCTGTTCCTCAGTAGGTTTAAGAGATCTTGTGCAATATTTGCTGTCTGACCTTGCAGTTGAGTTCGGAGTCAAAACCGTATCGCAGTATGGCTTTGGGGTCTGACATCATGGACACCTTCACAATTCTGTCCTCATCCAGATGGAAGTCCTTCAGGGCAGTCTTTTTGGTGTCAAACTTGGTTTTCCATGTCCCTATTTTTTAAAAGATAAAATGGAGGATTTCCTGGAATAATAGCATATGAAACCAGGTTTGGGTCTGTGGCTGAGTAATCTTGAGCTTTATATATAGCGTATTTGTGCTTTAGGAGTTGAGGCATAACTGAATGATGGTAGAAATGGAAATAGATTGGAGCTACTGATTTACTGCCACTCTTTGGCCCCTCCTTTGCATCTGAGAATTGGCTAAATGGGAAATAAAAAAATCAAGCCAGTGTATGGGTGGAGTAGCTGTTGGGAAGTTGATGTCTACTTATGTAATTACAAAACTATTTTAAAGGGTAACAATTGTGTCAATGCATATAAAGTGCTTCTCTCCCCACCCTTTATTTTGCTCCTTGTTTCTAAGCAATAATTCTCCATGACGCTGGTTTACAGCATGTTCTAGAATCTCTCTAGTATCTCCCTCCATTCCCTCTACAGTGATGAAAAGGCTCAGTATACTGTTAATGCTGTGCCTTCCCTAGATGGTAATGTTCTGTCCCTTGCTGTGGAGTTTTGTGAGCTTAAACTTTCTTCTCTGGTCTCTTACTGCAAACAGCCCAAGACTCAGCTTCCCAAGAGTAATAATCCCTCCCTCAAGGACTATTTCTGTTCAGGTAGTGTCCATTTTTTCTTCTTTACTAAACGTTCTCAAACACTTTTTTCTTACACTCTTGTCTCCTTGACAGTCCGTTTGCTCTATTGGAAGTGAGCGTTCCCTCACACCTGTTCTAACACATGCGTAATAGACCCTCTCTGTAACCAAGTACACAACGTCCTTACCCTTGTAGGAAGCAGCCCCAGCAAGGAGAATACTGACGTCTGCGGGCACGTCCTTCATAAACCGCATAATCCTGCCCTTTGTCTGCTGCCGTACCCAGTTGTTGATTTCTTGGAGGTCTAACTGGGTATTGCCACTTAGTGCCCTTGGACGCATCTTGTAGGACTTCTCTAGTTGGCTGTGAAAACCAGGCTTCACCCTCAGTCCTGGGGAACAAAAACATCGATATTGCAGCTAGCTCCCTTATCAAAACAATCTCAAGGCAGCAGATTGCAATCAAAAGCCCAGCAGCAGTTCTCTCGTAAAACTTCTGTGGCTGTGTGTGTACAGAAACCTGCTTTGAAGAAGAATGACTGAAGGCACATCGAGGAAACCGATCCAAATCCTATAGCCACCCATGCTGGAGAATGGGATAACTCTCTTCTGAAAAGTAAAGAAAGGAGATAAGAACAGAAGGTTTGGACACAGCTATTCCTACATCAGTCTTTCTTCTTTCTCCAGCTTGCTTTATGAGTGCCGCTTACTCAACCTATTGGATTCTTGGAACCAGCAGGTTCCAAAAGATAGCTCTTAGCTTTCTCAGCAGATGTTTATTGCATGCTGAAAGTAGACATTTCAAATAGTTCTGCAAGGAATTAAGCAAAGGAATATGGCTGAATGCTATCACAAATTGAAAATGTGATTTGTAGTTCCTGGAAGTTAGCAACACCTGCCAGAAAACCTAGAGTGAAAGAAGAATTCTCAGCAATTCTAGGTCTTCCACATGTTAGCTGCTCTGTCACCAGTGTCTCTGTGTGCATAAGTCTGGTCTTTTATTTCTGTGCGCACAAACTTTCCAGGCTTTTTCTGGAGCAGCAACAGCATTCCATGCACTGTCTGCATCCTGGCTCAGTGGTATGTCAGAGCCAAAGCTGTTTGTGTGATGTTATTCAGTATGTTCTACCTGCTTCTAGTATTTAGGTAAAATTTGATAGAGGGGAAGAAGGACTTTTACTTTTCTCCAAGATGATACGGGAGGCACTTTTCATGCTCTTCTCTGGTGCAGTCATGCTGGTCAGTAGGTCCTTGTAAGTGTTGTGGACCTCAGCTTTGTTAAGCAGATCATAGAAGAGAGCACGAGAAATCACATCTTCTGTTCTTTCTCCAGCCCCTGGCAACAACAAGGGCAACAGTATGAGGGAAGGCTGTCAGGCCAAACAGCACATGAGGAAAAGGGGCGAGAACTCACCAAGCGAGAGACCAGAAAGTGCCGTAGCCAGGCTGAATGGAGACAGTAGCACATTGGCAGTGGCTGTCCGGCTAGATTGCTGACGGTACAGGTCGTAGCCAAAGTTGGAGACTGCAGCTGCCAGCTTGTTTACAGGGCTCTTATAGAACGGATCTTCCTCTTCGACCTCGCCAGCGTTCGCTCCATCAGCAGTGGCAGAGTTCTAGCAGGTACAGGGTTAGACTTTGGTTAGACTTGCAGTCTACAAGGGCAGGTACAGTTGTGATAAACATTTCAAAGGCAAGCAGTCCTATGATCTACAGAAATACTGGCTTAGCAACAGTTACTTTACTTTAAAGTGTTGCAGTAAAGCTGAAGGCAGCACTCGGATTGAAATCCACTATTCCTGCTTCACGGTCATCCCCTGATGTAACTACTGTGGTTTTATCTAGGTAAAGCAGGAGTTAGTCTCATTATGTTGCTAAGTAAAATCCTAGTAACTTAGGAGGGTAGTGCTTAATCCTTCCGTAAGATTCTCTAAAATTAAATTGCTTGCTCTGAGTATCTCTCCCTCATTCTCTGCATGTTGTCTCCTACTCACCTGCTCAGTAGCTGAATTCTGGGATCTGCTTGGGACAGTTAAGAGACCCAGGAAAAGGAGAACCACTGGAATCTGCATGCCTGAACCTACAGAGTAAGAACATGACAGAGGCAGTGTGAGCAACTGAGCAAATATATCTCTACCACTACTCTTCGGTGTATCTGGTTGTGACAGGAACTGCAATGACGCATGCTGCTGCTTGTCTTTCCCAGCTGTGAAACACACACCTGATCTTAGCTGGGTTTTCTTCTTCTCTGGTTTGAAGTATTCAGCCAGCCTGGCCCCGATGACTTTAAACTTGGGCAAGCGCACATGGCTGGGTGTGCCTGAGCACAAAAGCAGATGTGTGTGGCCCAAACCACACTGATGCTGGCAGTTACTGAGTGCCAAGGTCAAGAAAAGCACTAAATGGCATCTTCTGAGTTTCAGACTTAAAACAATGCAATACTTCATTTATAAAAGGTAGTAAATCCATGTTGTTGAATGGGGCAGAAGGCGAAACTGAGTGGTTGCTGCTCTGCTGTACAAGTTACCTGCCTCAGGCAGTAGTTTGTCATGTTTCTTGTGTCTGCGTGAACCTGGAAGGCTGTACAGCCTGTGTGTGTCCTTTGCTTCTTATTTGCAGTTCGATAAAGTAAAAGTAGAAGAGCTTTCTTAAAAGACAGTAAGGAAAGGGGCTGGGAGTAAATACCTAACGCTGGGCCAGATCTAGAGAAGTGAAAGACAGAGCTTGGCTTATTCAACATTTTTAATGGAGGTGAGAGAAAAGTGCCGAACTCCCCAAAGCTGTTCCTTCTCTGGAATCCACTTTTAGTCATTCCAATATTGGCGTATGTGGCCCTTCCAGACAGATCTGTCTGGTCCAAAGGGCAGTGTGTAACCCAGGGTTTCACTGCGGGTAAACCAGAGCTACTGCAGTAAGTGTCATGCCCCCGAGAACAGACGCCACTGAGGCTGGTCTGAAGCAATGTTTATATAGATTCCCAGAAATTAAAGGAAGAGGGTTGTATTTAACTAACCCCTGTGATCCAGGCATCCAGTGAAGTAGGATAAAGAACATGTGTTTCAGATTAACTTCAGCTATAAAGAAAACATGCCTGCTGGTAGAAATACAACTTAAAGCCACGTGGCTACAACAGCCCCAGTTCAGGACCCAGTCTGTTCAGGCAGAGGTTCTACTTCAGTGAAAGGCAGCTCACTGTTTCCCTCTCCTGCCAAAACCCTTTTCTTCTGCAGGTAGTTCTGCCTTGGAGAAAAAGGTGTCGCAGTGGAGGCTTTAAGTTTTCATCTATGTTTAGACAGCGTAACACAGAAGTGGTACCCTCTTTTCCCTGTGCGCTTGCATCCTGTGACCTCCCGCTATCCGAGCTGCCGAGTGGATGAGGTATTCTGGTGCAGAAGATGTGTATCAAGAGGATTTACTATACTAGAACAAACCGATGCACTTGGTGGTACGATTGTGGATATGATGTTGGGATTGCTTATATCACTGCAGAGCTTTACAGTGAATAGGCACCATGCTGAAAGAGAGATGATAGAAGCCCTGCATGAGTCTTAAGTTAAACAGATCTTAGTGAGGGCTTTGTGAGGATGCCTGCACCAAGCAGTACTCTTGCATGCTGAGCGGAAGAGGTTTGGCCCAGTCTACTTTAGATGAAGGTTTTCCATGGAGCATAACCTTTCCTCTGGAGAAAAAAAAAAAAAAAAAAAAAAAAAAATCTCAACACAACCTCTGCTTCCAACTACACTGAGCTCCTGGGAGCATGAGAGCGGAGATTGGTTTTGCAGATTTTGTATTGTTTTTGCCAGTACTGTCACCAGCTTCATATTTCTCAAACTTTGCCAAAAAGCAATTTCCATTTTAGAAAGACAAAGCCTTTTGCGTTTGAATTGGCCTGAACATCTGGATTCTATTTGCATGTCTCTTAGCACACAGCCAAAAATGCAGAGAAAAGAATTTGGTTGGAGCAGAGGTGGGATGGTTTCAGGCATGATTTTAAAATCTGTGGCTGCCTTTAAAGAGAATAGAAGGAGCAACAGCATGCAGCATGTGATGTTACAGTTAGGAAGGTACAGGAAGAAAACTTTGAGAAATGAGCTGAGAAGGAACTTTGTGTCTGGGAGTTGTCTGTGGAAGGCCTGCAGGTGCAAAGGAAGTATTTTGCTTTCCATCTATAGCGGTACAAGTCTCACATCATTTATAAACATTTCTGATTTTAGGGTGCTATGAAACATCACCCACGAGTTCAGACTGCTCGCTGTGATTGCTCAACCCCACAGCACTAACTCCTGAAGCATCTTGCAACCACTAGCTCTAGAGGATTTGACTATCACCAAAATTGTTACCATCACACAGAAAAAGCATGTTCCCAGCTGCAACACAGATGCTAGAAGGGCAGAAAACCACCCCAATTCCCAAGCACAGTTCAGTCCCGGAGGCAACGAGGTGCCCTAGGATGCTGGTGGCTCCCAGCCCTTGGTGAGATCTCTCATTTGGTGGGAATCCCACCCTTTAACACCTGCAGAAGAACCTTCCTTCCTGTTTCCCAGGTCCTCTGAGAGCTCCCCAGCCTCAGCCCCTGTCCCCTGCTCCCCTCGCCGCTGGCAGTGAGCAAGGGTGAGCTGCCCCTTACCTCGGGCTCCTCTCGGCCGGCTCCCAGCGGGTGCGAATCGGGGACACTGTGGGTTTGGTGCAGCCACTTCTGCTTTTTGCTGCTTCCCCCAGCCCAGCCTTCGGCAGGCTTCAGGTTACAGCTTCCCAGGGCTCTCTTAAAGTGCTCTGCTCCCATTTTCTGCTGCTGCCACCCTCCTGCTGAATTGCACTAACTTTTTAACCCTGCCCTCCAAAACAAATGTGCTCCCTGTGATAAGGGCGGGAGAGGCAGATGCTCCCTGCCCTGTTTGAGCAAGTCTTTTATCCCTGCAGTGTTGCTGCGTGTCACATGAGGGAATTTCTTCTGTCTCAGAGGTATGGTTAATGCAGCAGTGTTTAATGGATTTATGGATTTATGTCTGAGATTTAATGGAGAGACTTGTAAAGTGGAAGCAGGATTCTGTTGCTGTTTAAAGCAGTTAAGGGGAAGCGGTTCAGAAGTGGTTCTATCCAGTGATTAGTTACTAGTTAACAAGAAGTTATTAACGTAACTGTCTTAAAGTTTTTGGCTGAAAAGAGAGAGGCTAAAAAGCCAAGGATTCTTGGTAAAAAAGATGAATTAACAGAATGTTCTAAGAGCTTACAGAGTGATAAATGATCTGGAGAGGGGAAAGGGCAGAGGGGTTTCATTATTTTTTGCAATAGAATACTCTGTGGAGCACCCATCAGTGCACATTTAAATCAAGAGAGTGTATTTTTCGTAAGTATTAAATTGTAGAACTCATTGTAACTAGATATTGCAGAAGGTGAAAGATAAATAGATTTGGGAGGAAAAAAAACAACCCAAACCAAATTAGTGGAAGACAGGACCATTGAAGGCTGACAATGGTCGGATGTAACATCAGGCTCAGCAGCTGGGCAATACAGAGAACAGTTGTTTTTCCTTGTTGCTGGTCATTCTTGGCTTTTTTTCCCCCAGTCATTTGTTACAGAATACTGGGCTAAGTGGACACATAGCTAACCTGATCCCAGGCAGCTGTTTGTCTGCTTGGAAATGCTGAGAGTAAATTGTAGCCAGTAATGTCAGTGCCCCCGGTCTAGGCTTGCACTGGGACGTCACCTTTTGGGGCTGCCAGCCTCGCCACTAACGGGTAATAAGGAGTTACTCATACATGATGGCACTGAGCTCATACAGTCCCTCAGCAAAGAGGGAAGGATGGTTTTAGAGAAGCATTAGCTGCAGGTTTTGCAAGCTGGAAAAGCAAATCAGGTAGCCTGCCCTGTGATTAGTCAGTGCTTCAAAGGTGACTCTTTCTAACAAGAAGAGTCACAGCCCTGTGTTCAACTGCTGCTCAGCTGGCTCTGTGAGAAATCATCTGCAGAGAGATGTTTGTACTTAGTCTTCCATCATTGGCCCAAGAATAGGGGTGTTGGCTGCGGAGACATCTTCTGGTGGTTTTCATCTCTTTTTGATACCTAATTTGTGGTATTAAAATGCCCTTTATGGAAGGACCACTAGAGGAGTTTTTACATCTCGTCTGTATCTTCATGTGAAAGCCCATCTGTTTAAATACAGCTTTGGTTTTAAACCTTTTAAATCAGATTGGCAGTTGTATAGAATGCTATTATAGACCAAAGCCAGCTTTATTCCTGTAGGTGAAGGGTATCCCTGAAACGGTGCATTATACTTATCTAACTAGATACAAGGGCTTAAATCAGTTTTGTTAAATCAAAACATTTTACTGTTGTTCTGGTTTGGGTTCAAGACAGCAGGCAATATGCTGTCTGAACAGTGTTCACCTCTGCTATGGAAGTACTGATCACGTTCATGTGAATTTGCTCTACTAAGGAAAAACACATCTAATATTAAAGAAATTGAGCCTTATTTGATATTCTCAGCCAGTGGTGCAGATGAGCTGTAGAGCAGACGCCTTGTGCTAGTCATGTCTTTTCAGAATAGAGCTCAGTCAAAATGAAAGCTTAGCAAAGCAAAGTTGGAAATTCCTGAGCAGAGACATTAATATTACTTTGCATTTTACAAACTGCCTCTTCTGGAGAGTCGGTGGAGTGAAAGAGAGTCTTAAGGTTGGTGTAACTGATCGTTTGTTGAGCAAAGCACAGTTACGGAGGGCTGCTGTACTGTCAAATAAGATGAAATTAATAGTTTGACAAGAATAGCTTGGAGGAGGAGGGATGGCAGAAAGATGGAAAATAGGAAATAAGAACCAAAGCTGTTGGGAAACTGAGAATGAGGGGAAAAAACTTTATAGAAGAGGGTGAGCTGGAGGGCAGAGGTGTGAAAAGGAAGAGTTGCACTTCAAATTTTGCACAGGTTGCAACAGGGTGGCATTCAGGGAGGTTAGTGCTGAGGTTGCAGTAGCCAAAGCAAGACTTACCTAAGGCGTGGGATGGTATTTCTGAATGTTAGGAGTGAATCTGTATAAATAAATAAGCTAAAATGTTCCCTGTGGGCTAGAGCTATGCCCTCATAGTAGGGCTGAATTTTTGTGGGTTTACTTGTTAAAATTATATGGCCCTGTAATTACACCCTCTTTTTGAAGGGTACGTGTCACTGCATTGGTTAGAGGGGTAGACATTATCTTTAGCTGTTCTTCCCCTTTTAGACTGCAAGAAATGTGTAATTGCAGGTTTGAGCCAGGACTTTTTATTCCCCAAAGTCTCCTGCATCCCTGAAATTCATGGTTAGTGAGTCAGTCCTTCTCTTATTCCAGCAGATGGTGCAGACTATTCAGGGACGGAGGCTCCCAGAAGCATTCTGCTCCTTCCTTTGAGGGAAGGCAGTCTTCCCAAGTGAGGAAAACACTGCCAGAAGGATGGCCCTTGTGCTCTGTAACTGCTATTTCACAAAAACAGAGTACCATCCTTTTTTACCAGAAGCTGAGGGAGGTCGGAAGCAAAATCTACTACGGACAGCAGTTGTTTTGTACAGAAATAGCTGCAGCATGGCAGGCTACGGCGAGTTAGGCTAATATTTTTAAGTGGTAGGATGGCTCGCTTGGGTGGAGGGGTTCCCAAGAATCTTTCATGGTAGCTCATTTCAGACAGGCACTGCTGTATCAGAACAAGGATCCAGGGAGCTGTGCCCATCTCGGACAAAAGCGAAGCTGTAACGGGACATTGCTTCTTGCCAGAACAGGGCAAAAGCAGCGACATTCAGCTACAAGTGTCAAAACCTGCCCCTCCTTCCCCTGGAAGCTCTCCCAACCATCAACAGCATTGTGCTGTGGAGCCAGGAGTATCCCAGCAGATAGCAGATGCCAGATCAGCACCTTTCAATCTCCTAGTAGGTGCCAGCGGTGGTCAGGTTTTGCCCAAGAGAAAGGTTAAGGACTGTCACCTCCCTACTTACCACTGCATTGCTGCTCACAGGCAAAATACCCTCCTGTCCCTCTGCCACTAAGCTCATGCCCTAATTCAAGGAATTCTGCCCGTTTCGCAAAGCCAGCTCTGAGCCAGTGAGTGTGCCCTGCACCTTCTGCAGGTGAGATGCCCAAAGCTGATTGGACTCAGTCCTTGGACAGTCTTTACAGATTAGCCATTTCACCTCCCAGCCCCTGTTGTCCTCTGTGGTGAGGTGCAGCAAAAAGCTGATCCTTTGCAAAGAGCCCTTCTTACCTTTCCATCTCTCACACCCAGACTTTTTTCCTCCCAATCTTTGCAATCATTCAAGTTGCGTGCCTTTTTCCTTTCTCTGCTGGGTCTTTCAAGGCAACACCTTAAGCAAATATATTCTGCTTTACTCTTTATTATTCTGCCAACATAAAAATTACTAAAAAACACTTTATAAAATATGTCTCAAAAAATCTAGCGTTATGCAAGAACCTAGAGTTTCCCAGGAAAAGGGCTGGAGATAAGGATCCAAAGGGGTTTCCCACTGCAGACCCTCCCCCATCAGATCCCAATAGCCTAGGTGTGGGAAAGGGGAATCTTTGAAAAGAGCCTCTGCCTGGAAATAATCTGATGCATCCTAAAGATGGTTACTAGTCCAGTTATCTAGAGGTCATTTTCTAGGTGGGTACAGATGGTTTTCAGAGGAACACTTCAAGGGAGACATGTTCACAGGAACTGCGGAAGGAAGAGCCATATTAATATCTCTGGCTGTTGTTCAAGCTGCCAGATGCTAATGATGATTCCAGGCTACAGGGGACTCTAATAAGAGCTTAATAAAGACTCTGATAGAGTCTGGGGACAAGGAAGTCTCCCCTCCAGAACTGAGAGCCCTGGAAGGGAAATCCAGGCAGAGCAAGCTTTTCAGGTTCAACAGAGGGGAACTCCAGCCTGGAGAAGCTCGTCAAGGCTGGAATAGGCTATCCCAGGACTGGTCTCTAGGGATCTGTAAAGGAAAACTGCAAGAGATTGCCTCCTGTGGCCTCAGAGGGAGGCCTCCAAGGACAGAAGGCCTCTCTTAGCTGGTCCAAAGGGTCAGGCAGCAGTCCCAGAACACTTAGGCTCTGCTCCTCTCTTATTTGGGCATGGGGTACTCATTGACATCTGTTGCTTCACGTGAGTTCCGTGGGTCTTTTATCTGGGGAGCAGCATTGGGGTTAGGGTTCTGGACACTGCCTATAAAAAGTGGGATGCCTGTTTCATCTTCAAAGATAATGAAGACAAAGGGCCGGTCAAGGCTGAAGGCAGAGACTGAGCGTGAAATCGCAATGCTGGTAGCACCAGATGCTTCCACCCCATCTTCTTTAAGCTCCAGGGTAGATTGATGCTGTATACTGGATACGAAGAGAGGCTCATCTGTGATCTTCTGGAGATTTGGGCTTGTGAACAGCTCCTGGAGGCCTACAGAGAAGTGAGACTAAGTTAACATTTCCCAGTTGGTGCCACCAGCTCTGATTTTTCTCAAAGCAGCCCGAAGAAAACAATGTGTTGCTACATGTGTTGTCCACCATGGAGGACTGGAGAACTGGCAGGCAACAGAAACAAAAGTTGTGGTCCAGCCAGGTTCCCCAGTCCCCCTCTCTGTATGAAGGGCTGAGGGTGCCAAAACCAGAACAGTTTTCACAAGCTTTGTCCACCTGTTTTAGGACAGTAGTGTAAGAACTTAAAGCCTTCCTTAAAAAGCAGCAGCAAGTCTGAAGGCTCTTTCTTGCTGGGCTGGAAACACTTTTACAGAGATTATTTGTTTAAGCAATTCTGCAAAACAAAGTGAACTCAATTTATTCTCATCTGGAAATGCAGTGCTTAGTGTTTTATTTCAGTGAGCTCTCAGTTCCAGGTTTTGAGATCTGCATTCTCTCTGTTGGCAATTTCTGTGTCCTGGACACTATCTCTTCCTTTGCCATTTAACATAAAGGTTGACACACAGGAGGAAGTTGGTCTTGGCTGCAAATGGGGGAATAGGAAGAACTCGTAAAGATTGTGAGGAACTGTGAATGCTGCCTTCTCTGTAGTATAATCTTGTTGGAGCAAAACATTTGGTGCTAGGCAAGCAAAGAGTAAGGAGGAGGAGAGGAATAAGAGCTGAAAGAGTTTGGACGTTATCTGGAGCAAGCTGTGAGGCACAGCTTTAGAAACAAGGATGGCAGTTTTTAGTGTCAGAGAACAGATGCTATATAGATTGATCAGCTTCACTTACTCTGTGAAAATCCTGTTAGAGGCCTTACCCATTTGACTGAGAACCTTGTTGAGTTCCAGCTGGTAGTTCAGTTTTATTTTGGGGATCTTCACTGTGGTGGGTACCTCTCTGGGGAAAAGCTTGCACAGTTGTTTGTAAGGGAAGTTCTCCAGCACGTGAGAGGTATTCCAAGTATACTGGTTTGGTACAATGACCACAAAACTCATGTTACTCTTAAAGGGAAACTTGGCCACCTGGAAACAAAACCAACCAGAAGAATTTATGGAAGAGGAAGGGAAGTCCAGAAAGTGATGCTTTTAATTTAGTCTTTTTCTAATTGGTCTACAGAGCCAGTATAGCTACCAGACAAAAACAGCCTGGTGGGAAGGAGGTATCTGATTTCTTCAGGGAAGAAAGTTTGTTGGAATAACAGCATCAGATTTTTAGTGAACACATGGTGGGGTGGAAGCCCATGTGCACAAACACTGTACCCATTCTGGCAGTAGCTGTATTCTGAAGGGCTCCAACAGTACACTGTCTGAGGGAATTCCTTTCCATATTTCCTCATTTATCTTTAACTCAGGGATTTCAATCTCCATTAATTCCCATTTAGTGGTAATATCTCTTTGTCGTTGTTCCTAGAGATTGAGAGTGAAGATTCAACATTCTTGCTAGAAGCACGGACAAAGGATGCTTATTAAATTTTTGTGTGCCATGCCTGTTGAAAGACGTTTGGGTTTTTTTGGAGAGAATAGTTGCAGTCAGTGAAATACAATAGCAAGAGGAAATTCCAAGCAAAACTTGTAGTGCTCCTAATAGAGCCCTACCTGAATGTCCTGGGACTCCAGTGTAAACCAGCTCAGGGAGTACTTCTGGGCTTTCATCATCTCTACTGGGACCACGAACTCATTGTCAAGGTGGAATACATCTGGCCCAGTGAAGCTAACATCAAACTTATTCCTCCAAAACCCTATGAAAATAAAAGTTTAGAATTCAATAAAGTTAAATTTGGGTAGGAAAACAGAAACTGCCTAGCTGACACTCTTCCTATCATGAGCTCTCCAACAAGGCAGATAGTGAGCAGGCAAGTAGAAATACAACAAAGAGAAGTCAGTACCAAGGCTGGAAGGGCCCTAACAGCGTGAAGCTCTTATCTTCCAGAGAGGGCCTATGGAATAACAAAAAGAACAAGGATTAATCCTCATGCCTCAGCGTGGGAGATTACTGAAGGCTATGAAGATAAAGTAATGGATGTTTGTGCTTTGAAAAATGAAGAGTATTGCCTTTGTGCTGCCTAGAGTGAAACAGTGCTCCAAAACCAAGCTAACGCATTTGCAGATTTACCCCACAAATGTTTAGTCTGCACTTCCCTGAACAACCCTCAGGGAATTAAGAGGAGGATGTGCCTGACCACTGTGCTGTAGTCAGAAAGAAATCTGCAGAAGCTGCCTCTGAGCTCTGTGGTTGGTGTGTAGTGAGTTGCATGTGACCTGGTTAAGCTGAGCAGTGATGTAGCACTGTCTGGGATCCTGAACCACAAGGCAAAAATGCTGCAGGTTCCACCTGCTGCATCCTGGCTCTGCTGTCAAGTAACATTTTTAGCACATATGAAGTAGTTGGGAATCATTACTGTAAAGAAATCTAAGCAAGAGGAAGAGCAGAGGTACAAGAAAAGAACAAGCAGATTGACTAGCAGGAAGCAAGGAGAGGAGATGCCATTCAGCTACAGTGGTGGTGGAAAACTAGTAGATTTTGAACTATTCCTCTGGATGATCAGGCTTGAAAAGTAAGGCCTGTGGAGCTCACCATGGAAGTGGATTGCATTGAGCAAGAGCATCACTGTGTTTTCAGGGAGCTGCTGTAGGAAGGTGGGTATTTGCCCATTAGTTGCTTCCTTTACCCAGTTGTTTATAGCCACGAGGTCATCCTCACACATCCCAGACAGAGTCATGGGCTTTGTCCTGTAGAATTTCTCTGAATCCTCCAGAAACTTCTCTTTCACCTCAAATCCTGGCAAAGGGGAAGAATTCCACATGAAGTCATCAGACCTTGAAAAAATTTGCTCAGTAGCTCAGCTGGTAGCATGACACTCCCCAGGAGTGCTCAGGGAAGCAGAGACATCTCCTGCTATGGCAGCATGCTTCCATCACTCTGTCACCAAGAGTTTTATCGCACACCGGTACAGACACCCCTGTGCCAGCTCTCACCTTTCTGCAGGTACAGACGTGATGCAAGGCTGAGGGTCGATCCTGTGAGCCTTCTGTGAAAGGTGCCCAACATGTGGTGGAGACACGGCACTGACTCCAGGTGCATCGCCTCCAGCAAATGCTTCTCTGTCTGATCTGCTGCTCCTAAAAATCAAAGTCAAATTCCCATTAGTTCAGGCCCATGTAGTGAAAAACAGGGACGTTACTCTACCTGCCTCCTGTTAGAAACAGACTGCGCCTTACACAAGAGGTGGGAGAAACCTGAGAGTAGGAGCCTCGGCATGGGCCACAGAGGGAAGATTCAATTGTAATAGCACCTAATTGAAGCTGCAGGAGTAAGAGTAAGTGTATTTAATCTTCGCATTTTACGCATTGGTTCCTGGTGCCTCTAGGAGGGGGTACAGGGAAGGGCAGGAACCGGTGCTTTTGTAACTAAGACGTTACCCAGTGCCAGGTGAGACAAGGCGAGGGCGATGCTGAGGGGTGACAGGATCACATTGGTTCTGTTGGACTCCAGCTGGACCTCTCTCAGGAGATCGATGCTGAATCTCATCAAGCCATCTGCTAGCCTCTTGCTCTTCTTCCAAGTCATCTCACAGCTTTCATCTTCAGCCTCTCCTTCCTCTTCAGAAGAGGCAGTTTCCCCAGCTGGTTGCTGTTCATGACAGCCCACAGCCCCAGCTATGGCTTCATCCTCTGAGTTCCAGTCGTTCCTCGTGCCTGGCGGGGTGGTGATGAAAGGTAACATGGGTTCATCAATCTCCTGGAAGCTGTCGTAGGTAAAGTCCACGAGCTCTGTGTTTGGCAGGGTTGGGATGGCTCCCAGCAGAGCAGACTGTGCAACTCCAGCACTTTTCACATCCTGGGGAGAAACAAGGATAAAGTTGGGAAAGCAGGAGCACAGCAATCCCGTCCCTCGTGGGCTTTACTGCACACCTAAACGGGTTGAGAAAACTCTCCAGCTTCTCTCGTGGTGTATTTGCTTCAGTTTGCCTTTTAACTTTGAGGTTAAAAGCACCTCAGTGGGTATGGAAAACAGAAAGTCTTGTATCCTGGGAAAATGGACTGAGTGAGGCTCCTGCAGTGGTTCCTCCTCCACTTGCTCTCAGGACCTGCCCCAGGCACACGAGCCCAAGAGAGGGCAGGCACCACCACCTGCTCAGCACATGTCCTGCACCTTCACCTTTTACAGATCCATCATCCTCAACCTTGATTTCACCACCTCCTCTCACATATTTTAGGACTGCTGATCTGCCTCGTGCATCGGTCAGCACCCTCGACTGCTGTCACAGCCTTGATCCGTTTTGGCTCAAATCCTCCTCCAGGCATCTGTCTGTTCTTGACTTGTCTGTTCTTTTCCATCCCTTTTCTCTCCAAATTCTTCATTTTCCAGTTTTCTGAGCTTTAGCCTATAGCACTGCTGCTACTGTCCTCACATTTGCACGGTCTTAAACACATGCTTTTTCCCTCAGATCTCTCTGTTCCCACCGGCATCCGGATGACATTCCTCTACTGCGGGAGCGCTGCGCTCTCAGAGCCAGGCTTGATGGGTAGCATCAGCTACGGGTCTTTCTCCCTGTCACTCTCATAGCTAGTTGTTCTCCTCATCTTCCCTTACCAATCAGATTAAATAATCCACCTGCCAGTCCCTGTACACACCAGCACTGCGCAGTTACTGCGGCTGGCGCTGCCAACACGAAGGAGCAGAGCGTTGGCAGCAGCGGGGGGTGAGGTGGGGAGGGAAGCCTGTGCAAAGATGGACTTGGACTTTCTCACTGTCCTGGACTCATCCTGTCTCAGGACAAACTGGAAAACCATTGCAAATGCCACAGCATAACCTCAGTCCCCTTGGGTGGAACAAGTCATTACTTACCTTCAGCTCCCCATCTTTATCTAAGAGGAGATGCTTTTGCTCGATGGCATGTGCTAAAGAAAACTGTAGGGAAAAAACCAAAACAAAACAAAGAAACAAAGTTGAGTTCCAGATAATTTTCTCTGAATTTCCAGAGTCAGACTTCTCTGCCCCCACTCCTAACGCATTCCCATGGGGCCAGGTTGGAGACTGGCACTAGCCTGGCTATAGTTGTCCTCGCGTGGCTACAGCACGGGCAGGGCTTTAGGATGCAGACCCAGAGGCGGTGGGGTCCACTGTGGGGAGGTGGAAGTGACTGCCAATGCTGGATTTGTTTAGAAAGGGACCAGGTCAGAAGGGTAGAAAATAATGTATTCTCTAGAAACTGAGCAATGCGGTTTTGCAATCTCAGATCTGACGGGGATCCAGATTTAAAATGGGAGGAAAAAAAAAAAAAAAGCTGTTATTAAACAACCTCCTGTTAACCCCTGAGGGTCAGGGCCACTAAATACAGTTGAAGCCAAGTTTCCAGAGATTTTCTACAGAAATCCACTTGGATAATGAGAATAGCCACAGCTATATTAGCCAGGAAAAAGATTCGAAACCTTGCTGCACTGGGGCACAGGTGAGCCCCATAGCAGAGAAGCAGTGTCCCCCACTTCCAGGGCTTCTCACGCAGAAGCATCGGGTGGTGTTTGCCCCATGCTCTGGTGCAGGAGAGGCACCTCGCTCCCTTTCCCTTTGCTGGCTGGGGGGAGGGCTGTGCTCACACCACAGCAGCCCCTGCCATTGCTGGAGTGAAACAACTTACCCTTAGGTGACTGTGCAGAGCAGACAGGCAGAGCAGCAACAGACCCCAGAGGAACACCATATTTCTGGAACAGAAGGACCAGCCGAGAGAGAAAAGTTATTTCCAGCTGCCTGACAGCAGCAAGCTGAGCCTATTCAGGTCTACAGGGAGAAAATTATCAACCTGGCCAAACAGGTTGGCGCAGGAGCTTGCAGAAAGCAATAGGGAGATGAACAATGCTGCAAAGAAACAACACAGGACTCCTGGGTCCAACGCCAAGGCAGCGAAATCAGAGAGGAACGGGGACCTGCACCAGAGCAGAGCTGTAACCACAGCCAGGCTCCTACAAGACACTCTCCTGCTTGGATCCTGCATTTCTGACCCCATCACACTCATTCCTCTGGACTGCAAATGGTATTTCCCTAATCAGTCCTGCACACGCTGTGCCTCTGGCAGAAGACAAGAGCCTCTGCTCCTTTCCTGTGCAAACCACCAAGGTACAGGCACGGCATCCTCAGCCATGCCCCCGGCTCTTGGGAGAAGGGATACTAACCTGCCTTGGAGGGGCTGCAGGCACTCAGCCAGTGCTGTCTGGGAGGGATTTTGCAGGTAGAAAATGCAATATCAGAGCGGTTTCTCAGCAATATGTCCTGGAATAGAGTCCTCCCCTTCCCAGCACTCGCCTTCCCCCTTTGCTGGCAAATCCAGCCTCTCCCACCCCCGCACTCCGATTCCTGTAGGGGACAGTCAGAGCAGGGCTTCCAGGGCCATGGATAAAACCCCACCCATTGCCTGGCCACTGCTTCACCCAGCTGCTTTTCCCGTTCAAACTGAAATTCTTAGCATAAAGCCTCCATGCCAAAGCCCGGTCCTCAGCACAGCCGCCATACACTTAATTCCTGGGGCTGCTTTCCGCTCTCCGAGCAGTCTCTGCTTCGACCTGAAACTGCTGGGCTGCAACCCCAGTTGCCAAGTGGAAGAAGCAAATCTTGAGGCCATTTCGTTCCCCCTCCTCCCTCACACCAAATCCTGCAGCCACATATAACCCCGAATGCCCCTTTTCTCCCTGATGGTGCCCATCCTTTAACCCTCTGCCAAATTCACCCCCCTCTCCCGGAGAGACAGTATTGCTTGTTGGAGGAGCCCCCATTTACTGTCAAATCCTCGTTCCTTTGCCCTTTACCTGAAGTTGTTCGTGTCCACGTTGGAGCTGGCACCTGCTTTAGCCCGGCCGATAGCTCTGCATGGGGCACACACAGTCTCTTGTCCAGCCCACCTCTCCTACCCGCTGCCAGCGACCTTCGGCACCACCCCCTGTTTGAGAATTTGGCAGGCAAATATTGACCTACAGCATCCGGTTAAACATTTGTTTGGGCGGCAAGAGTGAATTTGTGGTGCATTTGGAGATGGGGAGACACTTTGCGGTGCTGACACCCTCAGGACAATGTTAACACTGAGTTTACCAGCTCCAAAACTCCCATCAGCAGAAGTAACGTGTGAAGTCAGTTGTCCCTAGTAGTGGTTCCGCTTTCCCTGTGCTGGGAATGTGCTCCTTTACTCATAACCTTTAGTGAAAATGCAGGGCTTGGTATTTATTGCCACAGGGCTCTCTCTGGTTTTGGAATTTTCTCTGCGGAAAACCCCAGATATTTACTCCCTGTGTCCCAGCTGCTTCTGCTGCAGCAAGAGCGAGGTATTAACAGATGGCTGGTGCCCAAGGCCCCGTGGCCGCGTACCCGAGCAGGAGGCGGCGATGCTCAGGCTGAGCTGAGCCAAGAGCAGCTGGTACCTCCCCGGGGGCACAGCACACACCAGAGCTCTGCCGGGGGACTTGGCCCTGGTGCCAGGCTCCATGGCACGCCCGCACTGCTGTGGCACGGAGGAAGAGTCTCGGGGACGGGCAGAACTCCAGGAGTCCCATCCTGGGCAGTTTCGTGCCGTATGAAGAAGCAATGGTGATCCTTCCTGGCTCTGTCCATGTCCTCGGCGCCAGAGGAGTCACTAAGGAGCAGTGGGGAACGCTAATGGGGAACGCTAACAGGGTTGCAGATCTTGCAGTCATCCATTCCTTGCAGCAGCTCCTGGTTCTCAAACTCACCCCAGATGAAAGGAAGGAGTGGAAAGGAGACAGGTCCAAGCTCTGCAACCAGAAACTACGTTCACAGAATCATCTAGGTTGGAAGGGACTTGAAGATCATCTAGTCCAACCGTTAACCCAGCACTGACAGATCCCAACTACACCATATCCCTAAGTGCTATGTCAACCCGCCTCTTGAACACCTCCAGGGATGGGGACTCCACCACCTCCCTGGACAGCCCATTCCAATGCCCAACAACCCCTTCTGGAAAGAAATACTTCCTAATATCCAGTCTAAACCTTCCCTGGCACAACTTGAGGCCATTCCCTCTTGTCCTATCACTTATTACTTGGTTAAAGAGGCTCATCCCCAGTTCTCTGCAACCTCCTTTCAGGGAGTTGTAGAGGGCCAGGAGGTCTCCCCTCAGCCTCCTCTTCTCCAGACTAAACCCCCCCAGTTCCCTCAGCCGCTCCTCGTATGACACGTTGGGACAAGCTGCTGCAAGATGGGGAGCTGCTTCCCCCTGGAAAGCAGATCCAATTCCCTGTGCAGCAGAGTCCTACCGTACAGCCAGGGCATTTCCCAGCATCCCTCCTCCAGCTCACCCAGGAACACAAGAGGTGCCTGAACACAGAGTTTTAGCTTTGGCTGCCAGAGCAGGAGAGCCGCAGGCAGCACACCCAGCCCCACACCGCGCCCGGGCCCCTCCAGCACAGAGCTTCCCCGCGCGGCCGTCTCTGCATCTCTTTCAAAGAGTTTATTAGAAGTAAATATTTACATCTATTGCAAATGGTTAATAGGCAACACGGGACTGAGAGCTCCCCTTGGGTAGGGAAGGATAGCAAGGGCCAACTGCTCACCTCCCCACCCTCCCTGGGAGCGGAGGGCAGCCTTCCCAACTGCAGGGGGCTCAGATGAACCGGCAGCTGGATGAAAGCCCTTTCCCCTCCCAGAATGACCCACAGCAGGCTCCTCCTCTGCCCAAGATAAGAGCTTCCCGTTCCCCTGATACTGGCTCTGACTAGTCTGAAGGATGGATGGGAAAAGGGCTGCAACAGAAGTGAGGCAACTGCTCCTACTGCTGGGTCAAAGAGCTCTCTCCTCGCCTTTGGGGTGGGAACAGGCAACGCTGACCCAGAGGGAAGGTCAGGAGACCATGCGGGATCACACCTCCTGGCTCACCCTACAAGGGCAGGAGTGGACCAAACCCAGCACCTTTTGGCTGTCCCGTCTTCCCCAGGAGTCTGACCAGCACAAAGGAGAGGATTAGAAGGAGGATTTCTAGAGAAACGCTGCCAGCGCATGGCACACAGGGCATCCCTCACCCCTGAGATAACCACAGGATGCAGCGCTGCCGGGGCAGGAACCAACAACGGGCCATCCCTAGCTTACTGCTCCAGAAGCCAAAATCCTCATGGAAGCGTCTAGTTCTGGCCTCCCTAGAGGGTCACATTCCCATCCCAAACTGTCCCTCCGCAGCAGCCCATTCCTAAATGAACTGGCGGAGCGGTTGGGTCTGTGCCTTGGCTGACTTCCATTCCAGCCTGTGCTCTGGAGCCAGTAAGGCAGCACAAGTGCTCTAGTTAACCTCTCCTCCTCCCATACAGGCTCTAACTCAGCTGGCAGAACCTAAAGTTACTAGAGTACATCCTCGGGGCTCTGAACGCAGACCACCAGAGGAGGAGATGCCCGGCATCACCCAGCTCCGAAGGTGGCAGTTCCCAGGCCCCGCTTATGCTAATCCTAGTAAGACTGTTCAGTGGTTCAGGAGTGGAAGTGAAGGGTAAGTGCAGATGGCAGTAGCTACACTTTTGTGTTCTTGTCAAGGGGGACCTCTTACCCCTTAACTGAAGTGGGGGGGATACCTGTGGTCCATATTACTCTGGAGGGCAGCTCACAGTCCCCTGGGGATCAGGCACACATGGTATGGAAAGCTCCAGGCCTCTCTGCAGGGGTGACAGTGACCTACAACGCCCAGTATTTCTCCCAGCAGCAGTGGAGGTTTCTCAGTTATGGCTTTTTTTCTTTTTGAAGATACAGAAAGAGGTTAGAGATGCTTCACCAAGTACTCACTAACAAGTACACCTGCCCCCCTGCATCCTCTGATCAGAAACATCTAACTCTGCCTCCTCTGTAAGCGACACCACTGGCTTTCAGCTCTGCCACCAGCACTGTGGGACAGCCGCAGGCTCCCGGGCTGGGGGTCACTACGCCAGAAGGCGTATGATGCCGTTGTCCGAGCCCAGCAGGAGATGGCATTTCGTGGGCAGCACCGCCAGGCTAGTCAGCGTACCCCGAAAATTCTCCGAGCTCAGCTTGGTCGTGCTGATGGGCAGGGCTGAGGACTCCAGCATGGAGTAGACGCCAATCTTGTTGGCCACAGTGCCAGTGACCACTTCGTTGCCGTAGAGGTCAAATGCGTGGATGGGTTCAGATGCAGATTTGTAGTGGTGCAAAGGTTTCTGCTCCAGTTCCTTCCAGACAGTCAGGGAATGATCCGAAGATGAACTGATTAGCACGTTGCCCTCTGCAGCCTGCAGGAGAGGAAAGGCCAGTGAACCAACACTGCTGCAGTAAAAACTCCCAATCTCATCCTGCAAATGAGATTAGCAGGTAGCTGCCAATAATCCAACAGTCCCAGTGCAATCCCTTGGGAAGTCCCAGGCATTTCCAAGCAGCTGATAGTACTGAGCACCATTAACAAGGCATCCGGGTGAATGCTGGAAGCTACAGGACTCTCTGGTAGTTGGCAACCTCCTCGAGAGCTATCCTCCAAGAAAGGGACTGTGTCTCTTCTCAACAACACCCTGATAGCACAACTAATTTATCATCTGTTACTACTGCAGTGGGTAAAGAGATTATCATGTGGTCTCCCCCTCCACCAAACCACCTGCCAGTTTATTTTCCTTCTCAGGGAAAGGAATTGGGAGGCTCTCTCACGGTAGAAAACACTGCTGAGGGTAGGAGAAGCCTGGAGCTGCTTATTAGCAGAGCTAGTGAGAGGGTAAACAACCCACGCAGCTAAACTTTGTTTAACCTGCATTTGGGTCGAGGACACTGGAGCCCCAGCGCTGCTCCCTGAGGGTGGGTAAATATGGACAAGAGTTATTCATTAGAGCAATGCTCTTCCAGGGGGACTGAGAACCCTGTGAAGAAAGCAACACGCTTGCTTCTTCATGGGGGATGTGTCTCACCCCTGCCCCTGTGGCAGAGCTGCTTGGCAGGGACTGGCACCTGGGACTGTTCAGCACAGCCTGGACCACGAACAGCCACCTGCAGCACTAACCACGGGGCAGGAGAGCTTGGGGACAGAGCAAGGGCTGGAGGAACGCCCAGAGGATGGAGCAGACAGGCCCTGCCAAGCAGCACGTGCCAGAAGGATGCTCCGCACAACGTCAGGGGATCGACAGGGCTCACAGAGCAGCCCCCCACCCTGATCCCAGATCCCAGCTGGACCTTTCACCTTGATCTGCAGGATGTCTCCCTCATGGGCAGGCCACCCCCGCATGATGAGTCCTGTCCTGGTGTCCAACAGCACAATGAAGCCAGAGGAGAAGCCAGCCATAACGCTGCGCCCGTTAGGACTGACAGCCAAGCAGCGGATGAGCCCAGCGCTCACCCCACTGGCCAGGCGAAACTCGTGCTGCAAGAGAGAGACAGTCCAGCTACTGCGGGGCCAAAGACCTACGGGATCCAGGTATTTAGGGGACAAGGCCCATCTGGCTTTCACGGAGGCACCACAGCTGGCTTTGGGCTAAGCACACAGATGGAGGAAGGTGGCTCGCAGACGCCCTACCTGTAGTCCTGGCTTCCTGTGATCGATGAACCGCAGCACTGAGTCTGCGCTGGCCACAGAGATGCTGTGATAGGGAGGTGGCATGGTGGTCACAGCTGTGATGGGGACTTTGCTGTCTAATTCATCAAAAGTCCGGAGCAATTTGCCTGTAAAAACATGATGGAGAGGTTACATCAGTAGATGTACTGAGGAGGTACACATCAAACCTCCAGTTCTGTGCAGGTTTTTAACAGGAGCCATCAAAGCTCAGCATGGCCCCTCTGTCTTTAAGGACAGGACCAGTTCACTCCAGCCAGCCCTCACCCTTTCCCTTCTCACCTGTGAACTGGTCCCAGATGTGCACGGTCCCATCACAGCTCACCACGTGCTGCGAGGCCTCCAGCTGGCTCACGTAGAAAACCGACTTCTTGTGCTCAGCGTACGTGAAGCGCGGTGGCACCTCGCTGGTGCCATCCCCGTAGTTGTACAAGGGCCACAGGCGGACAGTTTTGTCCTTGCTGCCACTAAGAAAGAAGTCCTCGCTGCTGAGCGGTGCCACGCACTTGATGGCCCCTGAATGCCCTGAGAAACTCTGCAGCTTGATCTGGTGGAAGTGGAAGCGGGGGTCGTGTTGGCTCACCCCAATCTCATACTGCCAGTAGGCCAGCCAGTTCCCACACAGCATGTGGGTGCTGCGAGGAAGGTCGTGCTTCAGGGTATTCTCCTCGCTGGATGAGCTGGGAATAAAACCATCAGTGCCAGCACTGAGGCGAAGTAAGCCAAGACACTCGCGCTGTGTGTCCACAGGGACCTGGATGCGGTTTCCTACCAGCACGCTCCCAAAAGTACCAGAGTGACTGTCCTCGTGGTGGCTAGAGAAGGGCTCGGTCCCTCGCGTCTCTTGGTCTGAGCCCACTGCACTGGCTGTTTGCTCCAGGCTAACGACCTGCAGACTCTTGGGGTTCACGTTCTCCAGGTGGAGGCTGGCCAGCTTCTCAACCAGCAAGTGGTTGGGCACAACCGACCGGATAACATCACCTGAAGAGAGAGAGAATGGGGCTTCAAGGGAAGGAATTTCCCCATCAGCACCCCCCACCATCAACAACAGAACAAGGGTCAGCACAGGGCTGTGAACACGGTGTCCTCCACGAGCGAGCCACAAAGTACTTTGGCTCCCAGCCAAAGCAGCCTAAAGGCCGGTGGGCTCCCGACCCCACAAGCAGACCAAGCCGCAGTGCAGAAGCTGTGGGTTTCCCCCAGCAGCCCTCTGACTTCTCCTGAGTTCAGGTCCAGCACATCCGCGCAGAGCACGGAGCTCTCACAAATCCTAGGAGACGGTGGCCAAGCCGTACCTAGCAAGCAGGAGAAGGGGATGTAGGTGACATAGGCCATCTCAGGGTTAAACACCTTCTGTAACTCCAGCAGCACGGCCGGATCCAGGGCCAGCAGCTTCCCATCTGAAAGGGGCACTTCCATCACTGGCACCTCACAGCTGCTCAGTGACTCCACGGTCAACCCCTGCACAACAGGAAGATACCCAAGTTCAGATGCTCTCACCACATAATTAATTACACAAACACAGCCTGGGCTGGATGCTGCTGACACCAGTACTGGTGTATGCAGGTTTGCCCACCACATTCCTGCAGCTGGGTGCTGGGGGATGGCAGGACATCACTGACCTGGTCTTGCAGCTCCTGCAGCAGTGAGAATGCTCCAAAGAAGTTTCTCACTGTGTCACTCAAATGCTGCTGCACCATCTCCTGCCCAATCCGCAGGCAGATCAAGGCAATCAGGCTGATTGTCTTAACGCACAGGACAATACGGGCCTGGGCACCACTGGGGAAACTGAAGAGGACATCCATTACCAGCTTGCACTCCACATACCCCTTCTTCCCCTCCTCTGCTTCATGCTTCCTGCCTTGTCTGGGTTATCAGAAGGTCTTGAGCAGCACAAGCTCCACGCGCATGCTGGGCACCAGTGCGAGGAGGTGCACATCAGGGCAGGAGCAGCCCCACAACCCCAGGAGCGTTAAGGCCCTCACAGAACCATTCCCAAATCCCTGATTTTGAGTTGTGCCGATGCTGGCTGAAGCGCTTACCCGACAGCTGGCGAAGTGAGGAAGCCCAGCACTGGGAGCAGCACCTCCTGGCTGATCTTGGGGAGAATGTCCATCAGCGTGGTGTCCGAGAGACACACCACGATCTTCTGAGTCAGCGTCACAGCAGCCAGGAGCCCTGCCTCCTTCCGACTGTTCAGCCGGCCGCCACCGGACCCGCCACTGGGCGCAACCTGCAAAAGGAATCCTTCAGTGCCAGGGCCACCAGCTGGACACATCAAGGGTGATCCCAGGATCACCCGAGCTCAGCCTCAAACACCAGCACGGTAGTGCTGGGCACAGCCCCTGGAAGAGGAACCTGAGCACTGAGTCTCAACAGCAACTCATGTCTTGCACTCAAGGGATGAGCCTGAAAACTGACAGACAGACATCAGCACAAGAGATGAGCCCGGAGACAAGGGCCTAAAACATCCCCAAGCTCACAGGCATCCTCTGGAGGGAATCTCCCTGCAGGATGCTCCCATGGCTGGGAAACTCAGAGGGGAGAGAGACAACCCCAGACTAGCCCAGACACCCCAGAGCACAGGAAGAGGGGAAACCTATTACATACAGGTGACTTAAAGCAAGAATCATTGTCTTCATCCCATGCTGTGTTGAGCCTGGCTGCACAGACTGCAGAGGAACAGTCCTTGCACGAAATATCCAAGCACAAATTATGGGCAAACCTGCCGCTGACTTCTAGAAATCCAGCTGCTAATAATTTCATGAGGCAGAAGAGCACATCCCCTTTTGCTGACAACGTACCAATGCTGGTTACAGCAATGCCAAAGAGTTAACAACATCAGCAGCAACAGTAAAAGATTTCTTTCTAGATTATCCTATTTCCTAACTCCTAGACAAATCAAACACCCAAGAAAAGAGAGCCAATAACAAAAACCACAGACAATTCCCAGTTTCCGCTATATTTCTTGTACACCTGCCATCTTCCAGCTCATCACAGAGGCTCTTCCTCTCACAAAATATCCACTCTGCCAAATCCTGCAAGAAGGATTTACTTTATCCTATTTGTGACCTGCAAGTTTCATCGCTTTAATATCAGGTTGCCAAATGCTGTTCACAGGGGGATTAATCCCCCCAGCACCCCCAAGCAATAAGTTTAGTAAAGCAAAGCAGAACAGCTGGAGCTGTGATTGCAACTGGGTGGGGAATGATTTTGCTGAAAAATGGGATTTTTTCCCCTGAAAAATCTCCCCTTCAACACTGGAAAAACTGACAATGCCTTTTTGTTTTCTTTAAATGAACAGCTGTGGCCTCTTTTCCTCTACGTTTAAATTACCAAAAAGCTATTGAAGTTTTCCATTTAAACAAGAATCCATAACCAAAGTGTTTATAACCACTAGAAAGGGAGCAATATGAAAAATAAGCCTGTTTAAAACATTCAAAAACATTTTTTTTGATGAAAAACTGTTTTTTCAACCAGCCACATTACACACATTTTCTTCTTGCTATTCAGCTACGAATTTCAAGCTGAAAAGTTTCTCCTGCCAGTATTTTTTATACAGTTGAAAAACCTTTAGCCTCTCCCCAGCTCACCCCCTATCTACCCATACAGACCTCTAAAAACACTTGCTCCAGCAATCCCAGAGCAGCCCAGGCTGCTCCGCCTGCCCGTTATCACAATCCCTGTGCCAGCTCTCGCCCAGCAAAGCAGAAGAAAACCTTTTTCTCTGGCTTCACGTGTGCCAGCAACGGGTCTGAGAGGGAAAGCCCCCGGCAGGAATGGGGAAGGAGGATGCAGATCCACGGTGGCTGAGGCTCGCTAAAGAGCAAAGCCCACGAACGCAGCCGTGCGAGCGATCCGGGGCTTACGGCAGGGGGTGAAAGTGCCTCTTCTGGCTGCATCAGCACAGCCCTTCTCAGCCAATGCAGCCGGCGCTGCTCAGCCCACACTGGCCCAGATGGAGCTCAACCGAGCACACATTTTTAGGCAGGAGGCTCCTGGTGAGGCTGGACTGTTTTCTGTGCATCCTCCTTCTGTGCCTGGACACAGCTCTCGCCCCCAACACGCGTGAGAAGAGGAGAAAAGGCAACACTAACCAGGTAGCTGATGTAGGGCAGGTACTGGTAGGTGAGGACAGGCTCTCCGTACAGGTACGCCACATGCACCAGACAGGCCAGCACTGGCTTGGACACCTGATCTCCCAGCACTGGCCGTTTTTGGTAGATATTTCCTGTACTCAGGGGACTGTTCTCATCGCTGCTTGGTACAAACTGCTGCCTGGTAGGGCCTGCCCAGAGACAACACCATGAGCTGAAGCAGCAGGCTACACCCAAGCCACCAGGCACCCAGCAGACTGTTTTGGGGCAGAGCCCACCCCGGGCCCCTGGGGTCCGAGGAGCAGACATTACCGACGTAGCAGGACGTGAGCAGACGGAGCAGGTTCCTGGCGATGAAGCGGGATGTGACGGTAGGGCCCAGCTTGGCTGAGAGCCACCTCACCATCTTACAGGCTGTGTCTGCAAAACAAAAACAGTCGCAAGGACAGAGCCTGGCAGAGCGCAGATTAGCTATCACCCAGCTCCTGCCCAGACCCTGCCTGCCCCGCAGGCAGCTCCCTGGCTCTCAGATCCACACGCTGCAGCGGAGACCTGGCCTCTTACACTGGTTTCATCGCTGTCCCCAAGCTGGGACCATAAACACCCCCAAATCTGGACCCACTTCTTCCCATTCACTGCCTTACTGGGTGTTTGCCACACACAGCAGAAAGGCTCAACGTTGGCAGGGTCTTACCCAGGAGTATTGTCTGCTCTTTGTCGTCGGAGTGATCTGGCAGCTCCTCTCCCTCTCCGTCCTCTGGCTCGCTGCTGTCATCAGCCAGGGTGACATCCACAGAGGCACCAGCATCCACAGCCACCGTCAACTCTGCATCAACCGTGGCATCATCGTGCTCCTCTTCATCATGCTCCTCTTCCTCCTCCTCCGAGTCCTCGCTCTGTTTCAGGTCCTGGCTGCTGTCCATCGACTTCAAGCTGCTCTTGTCCTTCTGGGAGTCCCCGTCCGCAGGTCTGTCCTCTCCCAGGGACACCTCGCTGGCGCTGCTCTTGTCACTCAGCCGCCCAAGGCTGAGCGATTCCTGCTCCTGGGGCTGCAGGGACTCCCCGACATAGAGGCCACTCTGGAAATCCTCGCTCTCGGGCAGGTAGGCTTGGTCATGGAAGCTGACACCAGAGGTGTAGTCAAGGAGGTCGAGTGCAGCGGAGCTGTGCTCCACGTCCATTTTGATCTCCTCCCCAAACACACATGACACCGGGCTTTCCCCTCCACTCTCATCATCCTCAGCTGTGCCGAGGAGGGATTTGCTCTCCTCCCGCGAGCTCTCGATGCCAACGAGAATCTGCAGGATGTGGGGAAGGAGGTTCAGGAGGAAGGACTGCAGCCCCAGGCGCACTATCAGCTGGGCGACAAAGCAGTCTGTGTAGAGGTAGAACCTGCCGTGGCGGTAGCAGGGGGTCTCATATGCTCCGATCAATGGCTTGAGCAAGTATTTATTGGCATTCTTCGGACCCAGGGATTTAGCTATAGGTTCAAAGAGATACCACGCTGCGTAGACAGCGGTGTTCTCCTCCGACATAAGAGATAATATGAAGGGCAGAAGAATCTCCAAGCCTTCAGGAGTGATTTCAGAAAGGATCCCCTCCACCTGCTGCCACAGCTGGAAAACAAGTTCCCGGCCCTGACCTTCATCCTCTATCTTCTTTGCCTGATAGGTGAAAATGAATTTGTGCAGGGCTGGGAAGTATGTGGGGAAGGGGACAATAGAGCTGAAGGGGCTGAGGAGCTGTGTGGGACAGGGCGGGGGGAGGCCCTGGGAGACAGGTTTGTATTCAAACAACTGCACCATGCCCTTGCCCAGCCTGGTCTTCAGAAGCTTCTCCACCGGCACGCTCAGCTGCAGCAGGACGTGCAGCACGTGCTGGAGCGGGGCCGGGATCTCCTTGGGATGGTAGCGACACAGATTACGCACCACCAGGAACCGCTCCAACAAGGATGCGTCAGGTTTCGAAGGACGAATCCTTGGTGCAAATATAATCTCAGCTACCAGAATGCCCAAAGCTTGCATGTCCCTCTGGAAGAGGTCCGAGAGACCCAGGGGTGGCTCTTCCCACAGCTGCTCCGTCAGCTGCATCTCACTGCTTAAGCCTTTAACCAAGAAATTGTCCAATTTTTCCAGTTCTTCCAGGGCCTGGAGCGGATTGAAGCCTTCAGGAAGCGTGATCTTCATGTCAACCTGATCCACAGCGCCTGCCTTGCTCCGACGGAGCGGTCGGACACCTGAGGTTTTGCCTTCGGTGGCATAAGCAGGGAGGGTGGAGGGCTGTGCTGAAGGCACAGTGGCACAGGGCTGATCAGCAGCTCTACTGGTAGCAGAAATTGAATCTAGGGCTTCTGTGCCTTGCTCTAAATCATCCTCACCAGCGATGGGTTTCTCCCCAGACCAGGTGGTTTCACTGGGAGTCGCCTCCAGGACCAGCCCATTAACCACATCCGTCACCTGGCCTTGGAAATCCTCCAAAAACACAGTCTCCCGGATGTTCTGGAGAAGAGGCCGGGCAATGGCTGGAGCTTCAGCAGGCGTGTAGGCAGGTCCCACCATGCGCCTGGGATGCGGCTGGTCAAAAAGCTGCACAACCCCATAAGTAGTCAGATGCGTGTGGTTGTCTACTAGGTGGAGGCAGACATTCTTCTCCTTGACAGCATCTTTCCCCAGCAGCTTGTACCCAAAAGTGAGATCAATCCAG
The DNA here is from genome assembly GCF_031877795.1 of Strix aluco. Classification (NCBI taxonomy): domain Eukaryota; kingdom Metazoa; phylum Chordata; class Aves; order Strigiformes; family Strigidae; genus Strix; species Strix aluco. The sequence goes on along the minus strand of NC_133949.1, from coordinate 10,596,198 downwards.
TGGTGGAGGTCCTGAGAGACTTCCCGGCTCTCAAGCAGCATGCGGTGGACTTCGATGAACTCCTCGTAGGAGCTACACCAAGATGGCACGTCCAGATCGGGCATGTCCGGATGGATGGATCGGAAGATGGAGGGGTCTGTATAGAACTCTGGGATGCACTCATCCGGGGTCCAGCTCTGCATACGTTCCATGCTGGCTGGATACTCATTGGGCTCCCACTGGGACCTCACGTGGCAGCACAGCACTGCCTTGGGTGTCCTCCGAGCCGTGTACACGTAGTAGGTGATATCCGAAAGGACATCGGAGATGTGATGGGGGACATGGAGCTGCTCCCCACTTGACCCACCAGCAACAAATGCCTGCTTGGTCATCTCATAGGTGAAGTCCAGCTGCTTGTCTCCCTTATTGAGACGGAACTTGGATTTCCTTAAGTCCCTGAACTTGCCGTTTTTGGTAGTGAAGTCCACCACCCATGGAAGAACCGGGTGATAATTGGGGTCTCCCATTCTCCTCCCAGCCAAGCTGTTCAGACGCATAAGGTAGTCAAAGTTGCTGACCTGCCCATGTACCCACTGTAACACCAGGTCCCGGAGGTCCTTCTGGCAGGCGGTGCACCTCATCTCCTGCCCTCGCACGCCAGCGCTGCTTTGCTCGCTCATTTGTTCCAGACCAGCCTCCAGATTCGCTTCCTCCTTCTTCGGTCCCTCGTACTCTCTAAAGTTCACGCGGAGGCGGCTGCACAGCTTCTCATCCACAGCCACATCCCGAAGGGAAAAGGCACCACAAGCCAGACCCACCTGGTGACAAGCCTTCATGGCCTGCAGCACATGGAAGAGGAGGAAGAGGATTTTGGCGTGGCTGTTGGTGAGCTTGGCCGGGCTGAAAGTCACGATGTCGTGCAAACAATACTGCACGTAAGGGTAGATGATGTACAGCATGTTGGCTGACTCGAGCAGAGCTTCAGCCTGCAGGACGTTGGGGCAGGAGGGCCCCCCCTTGGCAGCCGTCACGCTCTCCTTGGCGGGAGAAGCACCGGGCACGCTCTTGCCCACCTGAAGGACGGGGCAACCATAAGCCTTCTGCAGGGCAACCCGCAGTGCATCCAGGGCTGGCACGGTGGGCGGCGTGTCAGCGTGCCGGTACGGCCGGACGTAGAGGCAGTGAGCCCGGCACCACAGGTTTCGGTAATTCTGCGAGGCGACGCTCTGCATGAAGCCGTGCAGGGTCTCCGGGTTGCCGTTACGCTGGTCGGAGGCGGGGGGCTGCACCCGCAGCGGGTACGCCAACCGATCCTTCCGCAGCCCGTGGATTTCCACCCGGGTCCAGCCCGCAGGCAGCTTCTGCACGGAGTGCTGCAGGAACGTCCTCACCTCCACGTCGCTCAGCCCCTCCGGCCGCGGGCACAGCCCGGGCAGCACCCGGCGCTCTTTGAGGCTCGCCAGCCATTTCACCGGGACGAAGGCGGTAACGTGGGTTCTCTCAGCAGCGGCGGCCAGCTGCCGGCGGTCGATGTTCAGGTCCTTCTCCACACTCTGGAGGAAGCCGTCCATATTGGCTTCTCCTGGAAGAAAGACAGCCCGGAGAGGCTGGGAGTGAGCGGAGGAGCACGGCACCGTCCCTGCCCTCCCCACGGGCGCCCCAGCTTCCCCACTGAGCAGGCGCCAGGCAGCAAGTCTCACTTCCCCATTACCACCCCCGTGAAAAAAAGCTGGTTTTAGGAGCTTAGTCAAAAGATGCTGTATCTGGGCGGGGGGGGTGTATGTGAGAAGGGACCAGCCCTGGCTGGGGGGGACAGGATGGGACCTCTGCAGCCAGACAGGGGGATACAGTGGGACCTCCACAACCCCAGGGCCAGGGAGGGGGACATGATGGGACCAGTGGGGGGACTTGATGGGACCTGCACAGCCCAAGTGCTGGGGAAGGGGACGCAACAGGACCTCTGCAGGCCAAGGGCTGGTGACAGGGGACACAATGGCACCTCCACAGCTAGAGGGGGAGAAGATGAGATCTCCAGACCCCCCCATGCTGGGGAAGGGGACATGATGGGACCTCTGCAGGCCCAGGGCTGGTGCGGGGGACATGATGCCACCTCCACAGCTCTGGGGCCGGTGGGGGGGGACATGATGGCACCTCTGCAGCTGGTGGGGGTACACGATGGGTCATCTGCAACCCCGGTGCTGAGGAAGGGGACGGGACAGGACCTCTGCAATCCCAGGGCCGAGTACGGGGCGGGGGGGGGGGGGTGGGCAGGATGACACCTCCGCAGCCCTGTGGCACTGCCAACCCCCGGGGGGTGACCCGAAAGGCCGCCCATCGGCAAGGAGCACGTCCGCAGCACCAAGCCAGGGGCCACGGCCGGAGAGGCAGCCCCCGGCACCGCGCGCCAGCCCCGGGCCCCACCGGGGAGGAGGGGAGGAGCAGAGCCGGGCTGAGCCCCACAGGCCCGAGATTCATCCCAGGGGCCCTCACCCCCACCCCGGGGATGGGGTGGGGGGGTCCCGCAGCGCCCGGCCCGCGGCCCCGCGTTACCTGGCGGCGGCGGCGGGCTCAGCCGCGGCGGGCGGCGGCGGGGGCGGCGCGGGCCCCGGCCATGTTGGTCAGGTGACGGCGGTCACATGCGGCCGCCGCGCCGCCATGTGCCCGGGGGACGCGGGGCTCCGAGGGGCGGGGAGGAGAAGGGGGGCGGAACGGGACACAATACGCCGCCGAGTCCCGGTACCCCCGGGGGGCTGCGGCGGCAGGGGGCCCGCTCGGGACGCGGGGCCGGGCTCCCTCCAGCGGCCGCCGGGGGGGGAGTGGGGGGTGTGCAAGGCCGGGGCGCGGTGCCTATACACGGGCAGGCGGCGGGGCATGACGCGGCAGCGCCGCCGCCACGGCGGGCTGAGGTCACCGTGACGTCAAGGGCGCCCCGGGCTGTCAGCTGGAGTCGGGCGAGCCGCGCTGACGAGGCAGCCGGCCTTAAAGGGGTCCCCGCGGCGGGCGGCGGTGGGTGGACCCCACCGGCGGCAGGTGAGTGCCGGGGGGAGCCGGCGCAGGGCAGCGGGGCCAGGCCACCCCCCTCCGCTCCGGGGACCTCCCGCTCTCTTCCCACAGGCTACGGGACCGGGGCGGAGCGGCCGGGCAGCACCCGGCCCCTGTCCCTGTGAGCCGAGCCGGGTCCTGCAGCCACCGCCCGGTCTCTCCCGCCAGGCGCGGGGCTGCGGCGTTGCCCGCGGGGGAGGTTGCCCGGGCACCCTCCCACGGCCGGACCCCACGCAGCCCCTTTAAGGGCGCCGGGGGCTCCCGCCGGGCAGCGCCGCATGGCGCGGCGGCGGCAGCGCGTGGGAGTCACGTGGGTGGGACGTGGAGGCAGCCCATTGGCCCCCCGCCCCCGCCCGCTGCAATCAGCTGTTACTGGGGCGAAGGGCAGGAAACGTCCTTAAAGAGGCGCCGGAGCCGCTGACCGCCGCCTCGCACCCCCCCGCAGGCTCGGCCCGCAGCCGCCAGCCGGGCCCGGGGTGGGTCCCACTTGCCGGGCCGTGCCGCTTCTGCTCTCCGCTCCCCCGGTCACGGCTGGCGCAAAAGGGCGCGGCCCCTTTAAAGAAGTTGTCCAGTCATCGCGCGGCGCTGCCAAGTCATCGGGGTCAGTCGAGTTCCCGCGGCCCCGCCCCCCCCGCCCGCCGATTGGTGCGCGGGGCGAGCGCTCACTTCTGATTGGCCGCCGACTTAGAGCAACTTCTCGGAATCGGGGCTGTCACCGGCCCCAGCGTTGAAAGTCGCGGACGGCGGCGGCGCCGCCCGAGGGCGGGAGGGGGCGGCGGGGGCGGCCCCGCCACAGGGCCGCGCCCCGCCAGGGGCCCGTCGGGAGGGCCGGGCGCTTTAAGAGCCGCCCTCACCCCCCCCCCCCACCGCCTCCTTCACCCTCTTGAAAATGCCAACTCACAGCACGCGGGGCATGCCGGGAGCGCCGCGCCGCACTACACCTCCCGGCATGCCTCGCGTCGGGGCGGGGCCAGCCGTTTCCTAGGCGACCGCCGGCTGGCCGGGGGAGAGCTTAGCGCTCCCCCCTCGGGGTGGGCGGGGCAGAGCGCTGGTTTAGCCGTCCTATTGGCTGAGAGGCGGGCCGTGCTGGGTCGCCATTGGCTAAAGCGAGTAGCAATCGCGATGGGGGCGGGCGCCGTGAGTACCGCCCGTGCCGGGAGGTGATTGGTCGGGGGTGGGGCCGGTGGGTGGCTGCGTCATGACTCCGCCAGCTGATCCGAGACGGGAGCCGGCGCGCGCGGCGGCGGGGGGAGGCGGCGGCGGCGGTGGCACCGGGCCGGGCCGGGCCGGGCCCGGCCCAGCGGGGCGGTGGCGCTGGGCCGCGCCGCGCAGGTGGGTCCGGTGGGGCCGCGCTGGGGCGGGCGTTAAGGGCAGCCGAGCCCTGCGCGGGGCCGCCGGTGCACCGGGGGTTGAGGGGCCCGGTAGCCCCGCCGCACGCTCTGGAGTCCTGCCGGGGAAGGTCACCTTTCCCCGGGGCAGGGCGGTTGCGGGGGGGCTCGGCTCGACGCGACGCGACCCTCCCAGGGCTCTGCGGGCGCAGCCTGGGCCGGGCGGCCTCGCCCCCGGTGGCGGCGGGGCGGGGTGGAGGGGGGGGGTTGGGACCGGGGCGCGGTCCCCGGTCCGGGGGGTCCCCGGGGGGCGGGCGGGGCCACAGCCGAGGCCGCCCCGCGACGGGCGGGGGCCGCCCCGGGGGTGACCTTCACTCCGGGACCGGGCTGGGCAGACTTTGACCCAAGGCCGCTCCCCGCCGTGGGCACGGACCGGAGCATCCCGGGCAGCGGAGGGGGTGGGAGGTCGGCGGGGTGTCCCGGGGGGAAGTGAAGGGACCAGCTCTATCGTGGAGCGGCGGAGGGGAGCTGTCTCCGTTAGGGGGGGAGGGGGGAGTTGGTTTTACCGAGACGGGAGACGTTGTGGGGGGGGTGTGACTCGGTTAAACCGGGAGGGGGGCACCGGCTGGGGGCACAGCGGGTTTTATTAGCGGGGCGAGCTCCCGCCAGGACCCTTCCCAGTGCCGGTGGGGTCTGTCGGTGCTGAGAAGGGGTGGGGGAGAGCCCTGTTACCGGCAGGCCCCCCCCTCGTCAACCCCCGGTACCGGCAGGGCCCCCGGTGCTGGCGGGGCCAGTGGCTCAGCGGCGGGTGCTGATTCACGGGCCGGCGGGGGTGGAGCAGGGCCGGGACCCGCTCGCTGGAATCCGGACCAGATGTACCCGGCACGCCAGGAATGCTCGGCATCCCCGCCAGGCCCCGCCGCCGCCGCTGCTCCACGGCTGCCGCCACCGGCCCCGCACCGTGAGCCTCCCCGCAGCCCCCCGCCGCGACACCCACCGGGACTCCGGCCTTCCCCCGCCGCCTGCGAAGGCCTGGGGCCAGCCGGGCTCCCGAGTGCCTTTGGGGTGACGCTGGTGGGAGGATGCTGCAGGGAAGCCACTGTGGTGACTGGCTGGGGGGCTTCCTGGGGCCGTCTGTCCCCCCCCAGCAGGGTCGGACGCTTGGGGGGTTTCCCACAACTCAATCCCTGCAGCCAAAACACGGGGTGGTGTGGGAAGGGTTGTTTAGGTTTTTTTTTTCTGGGGTGGAGGGGGAAACAATGGGGTTCCACCCTGGGCCTGGGACTTGGCGTCCTTGTCCTCTGACAAAATGACACAGAAAAAGGCTGCGCTCCCCAAAATTCCTCTGGCGGAGGTTTGGCAGCAGCCGCCTGACAAAGTGTCTTCCCCGGCAGGCGGTGGCTGGCTCCCGGCCAGGTGGGACCCGGCCAGCGCGGATGCCCGAGGTGAGCAGCCGGGGAATGCCATAACCCTGACCTGCGGTAGCCTCCCTGCCACGGCCACTGGTCCCTGCTGGAGCAGGTTGCCTTATCTCTTATTTTCTGGCAGAAACAGCCTCGATTTCCCTGCCTGTCGCTCGTGTTTCGGGGCTGGCTGCAGGTGCCGGAGCCGATGCACCACCTGCTTTGGGAGAGGGGAGGGATGGGAAGAGTCGAGGTCGGAGTTACTTCTGGATCCTCTGTGACAGGGGAGCGATCCTGTGGGATCTCAGCCGTGTGGAGCTTCCTGGGGTGGATCAGGGCTTGGTGCTGGGGTGGGGGAGAGGAGCAGCTCTGCCGCCTCAGGTGGCTGCTCTGGGTGACGTCTCAGCTCAGCGCGGTTCAATCCTGGCTCTGACGTGTGCGTTCCCTTCCCAGGTGCTGCCCCGCCGCCCCGCTCCTGGCTAACCAGCACCAGTTCTTCAGTGGCAAGCTTTATGTCCTTTTCTAGTAGCTAAAGCTGCCAGTTGAAGAACTGTTGAATGTAGCCACTCTCTTCTCATCACCGGGACCTTGGACGTCAGCCAGACCTGTGCCTCGAGCAACCAGGATGAGCCAGTCTGCGAATTTGAGGGCTGAGGATGAGCCCGACCAGGATGAAGAAGTCTCCTCGCAGCCTCCAGACAGAGCTCGGCTGGGGGATTGCTGGGCAGCCCTGCCAGCGGGGCTGTCGAACGGAGTCCCACCGTTGGGGTGCCACTGAGCTGAGAGATGACTAGAGAAGACTAAAAGAGGCATTAAACTTTCTGTTTTGCTCAACAGTTCAGTTTTAGGAACTTTGTTGCCTGTGGGGTGCCCGGACCTGCCTGGTGGGAGGGTGGTGGGGGCTGTGATCCCCTCGGGGTGCTGGGGGGGTGCGTAGCACCGGAGCTCAGTCCCCAGCCAATGCTGCATTGGGGTCCACAGCTGGAGGCTTGGTTGTTCAGGTCTGTCCCGAGCAAAAGAGGTGACCCAAGGCTGGGTGCAGCTTGCAGGAATGACCTGCTGCTGAGCTCAGGAGCAGGATTAATCCTGCAACAGGCCGGGCAGTGGGATGGAGCCAGAGGAGAAGGGCCGGCTCCACACCCACGCTGCCCTGGTGTGGGTCAGGGCCGGGCGCGGTGGGGCTGGGCTGCCGGGAGCGGGTGACTCAGGGCCGAGTCACGCGTGGCCCCAGACGTCTGTTCTGGGAATCACCATCTCAGGCTGGGCAGCCCTGTCTGTGGCTGGCCCTGGGGCAGCACCAGGATTCCAGGTATTTGGAGCCAGCGGCGCTGAGAGGGGCCTGGGTGAACCTTGCTGGGCTCCTCATGGTCCAGGCTCTGCCTTGGTGGTGGACAGAAGCAGAAGACAGCCACGGAGGGGACTTGGAAGTGGCTCTCCAGAGATGGAGATCCCCCCCTTGCCTGGCAAGAGGGGAGCTGTATATCTCTCCTGTGGCTCAGTGCGGGGTGGAATATCTCTGTGTGGACCCAGCAAGGGTTCCTTGGTGCCTGTCCCATCAGACAGCCAGTTCCACCACCACCTTCCAGGCTGCCTTGGTGGCTGGGAAGCAGAGGAGCCTCTGGGTGCTGCTGCTCAGGGCCTGCCAGGAAGAGCACGACTCATCTCAGCTCTGAGGGTGGGCAGGGAGGTTTCATTCAGCACGCCGGTCACGCTGACCTTCTACTTTGCACAGGCTCCAGCTGCCCAAGGCAGGGCTGCTACCAAATTTTGGCACCCAGCGATGCGCAGGAAGTGGCCTGATGTCCGTGAAGTGGTAGAAGTGAAGCAAATCTGTTGTCCTGGGGTTTTTCCTTATATAAAGCTGCTCTGCTTGGTGTGTGCTTGCCGATGGCTCTAAGAAGCCAAGTTTCTTTGGAGTCACTGTCACCTCGGATTGCTCTCTGAGCAGAAAGGACAATGGATGAACACCTCCAGCTTGAGACAGAGTTGGCCTCTTCCACCACAGCTGCCCTGCTGCAAGTCCGTACAAAATAGCTGGTACCTGCTCAGTGCTCAACAAATCCTGGAGTGCGCTGAGGGGGCAAAAAGTCATGGTGGGGGGGGGGATGTGCAGGATGCCTGAGGGCAAGGAGGAGCAGCTCCGGGGCTGTGCTCCCCCTCCCACACATCACAGCACAGTGCTGTCGATGCTTGATACACGGAGGGGAGCTGTGTGCTCCGACCACCAGCATCTCTGCCCTTGTGTGCCTCGGCGTACAGGTAACGCTGAGATTTGCTGCTTCCTCCTGTCGTCACAAAGGACTGACCTCCTCTGCTGAAAACCGGCTCTTTTCCTGGTAAGATGTGGCTGTTTCAGAGCAGAGAGTTGTCCTGAGGAGCAGCACCAAGCCCCTAGGGCCAGGAAATGTAAAATAAATTTTAAAAAGTCATATTTCAGGTCAAATTGATAAGTGAGAAGGTGGCAGAGTGCAAGTTTGTGCGTTTAACACCAAACCAGCGTTGCAGTATCTTGCCTGCTGAGTGAACAGGCTCGGCCTCTGGCTAGCCTGCGTTTAATGTAAAACCAGAGCTGTTTTAGGCTGACAAAGTGCGTGTCCCTGCGGGAACTTGCCCAGCTCTCGAGGTTTACCCTTCCTCCTGCAAAGCCCCATGTGACCGGTGAGTAAGTGCAGTGTTTCCTGTAGAAAGCACAGCCTTGCTTGCTGTTGCCCTGCAGAAATCTAGTACCTCTTTCCTCAAGCATCGAGGCTGTGTTTCCTGCAGCATCTGGCCACCTCCTCAAAGCATCCAGCCTGCAGGGACATGGCAGGAGAGGAGACACCGACTGGGGCATGCAATATTTGGATGGCTGTGGCGATGCTGGCAGGTGCTGCTCGCTCAGAGGTCGGATGGCAGCCCTCTGTCCTTAGGGATAGGGTATTTGGTGCGAGTTCCTGCACACAGACCATCTAGTTCCCAGCTGGGAGAGCAGCTTGCCTTGGTCATAGCTACCCTCGCTGGGAAAATGTGCTTTTGCAAAGTAGAAGGTCAGCGTGACCGGCGTGCTGAATGAAACCTCCCTGCCAACAGCCAGCGAGAAGAGCAGGAGCGGTTGGTGGATCTGTGAATGTGTGGCTGCTTCTGCCTGCTCAGACCCTCAGCCGAGCTCCAGGACGTGGACATCCACCTCTTGCCCAACAGATTCCCAGTTTGGAAGAGAGGGGAAAGCTCTGCTTCGCTTTGCCCAAGCACACAAGCGAGCAGCCAAGGGCTGTCTGCAAAGGCAAAATGCAGGTGCTGGATTCGGCTTTGCTCATGATTTTATTTCTTTTGTGCTGGGATGGGAGGATGAGGAGCTGTTAATACTTAGTTGACTCCGTGCCCCTCGCAGCAGGACATGTACCGAGCTTCGTTTCTGCCAGCGAGGGTGTGTTGCAGATGTCGCAGGCCCTGCAAACAAGAGGTACGTTGGGGATTTGCAGTAACTCATCGTGACTTTGTGTGTCTCAGTGGCCTCTGCTGCCATGGGGACACAGCACAGAGCCACCCACCAGCTCGGTCAGGGTGTCACTTACTCTGCCTCTTCTTTAGAGATTTGTTTCCCTGAGTATAAAACTTCTGCGATCAGAGACACCATGGGGTCACAGTTCAGGCTGGCAGCTGCAGTCACGAAGCCGTCCCTGAAAGGGAAAGCGGAAGAATGTGGCTCTCTTCAGTGTACATAACTCAGCACGGCAGCATCCCTGTGGCACCCTGGCTGGAGGCCAGCTGTATTTTGGAGGGCTCGGGGCAGGGTGGCTGGCACCGCAGGCTGCACGGGGACTTGTGGCAGATTGCCTGGCGCTGCTGGGAGCTGGGCACCGAGCCTGGGAGCAGTGGGGCAGAGGGAGAGGAGATGTGTCCCCGGCTCCCTGCCCAGCTGGTGTCTTCATCAAAGCTCATTCTCTTCTCCTTCCCTCCTCTGCTTTGGTTTTCTCTGAAACCATCTCACCGCTGGTTCAACGGCCAGCAGCTGCCTGTGGTGCGCAGCCGTGGGAGGTGATGTGGAGCCTCTGCGGGAGCTCTGTGGGCCGCAAGGGAGAGGACTGGGCCCTGTTCCCAGGGTGCTGCCATGTCAGGGCACAGACTGGCCACAAATTCACTCACCTGATGTAAAAGACCAGGAATTTCTGTTCCTCCAAACTGCCCTTCACAACAGTGTCCGTGTAGCCCTTCCCACAGCCTGTGAGAGAGAGCATTGCAGCCTGCTCAGGGAGCCCGGGTAGAGCGGCTGCCACCCATCCCACCACAGCACCATCGCAGCAGGGGCAGAGGGGACAGCGACTGGCTGAAGAGCAGGCATGAAGGCCCTGGACAAGCAGAACTGACCCAGAGGTGCAAGACTGCGTCATGACCCTAAGCCTCTCCTTGGCTTGGAGAGGAAAGTTCTTCCTCCTTTGTGACCGCTAAGCCACTGGAGATCAGCAAAGAACAAGAGCTCTGGGTAACCTTCAAGCCCAGAGCTCAGAAACAGGGTTCACAAACTCGCCATGGCAGCCAGTCCAAAAGTTGAGCTGCTTCACGTAAACTCTGCGACCGCTGCGTGTTTACAAGGCCCAGACCCATCTGGTGGATGAGCAGATGGGTAGGAAGCAGTTCGGCTGTTCCCACTTCTCTGCCCCCTCCTACCTGTGTAGCGAATGCTTTTTCCAAACATCATGGTCCAGAAGAAGGGAACAGTGTGCAACTCCTTTTCCTTCTTCAGCATGTTTAAGGCAGCAATGTGACCTGTGATAAGCCAGCAGAGGAAATATTTTTCTTACAGGTCTTCAAAGAAGTTCCCCCCTGCCTCTTGCTATCCCGCTGTCCCCTCTGCCCCATTCCCTCCGTGCCCAGTTCCAAGGGGAGCTGGAAAACGAGGTGGCTGCACTGTCTCACCGTGGGCCTCAGCCACCTGTTGGTGATGGATGCTGGTCCGGGCCCCGCTGAGCAGCGCTACAGGAAAGGAGACCACATCCCCCGCAGCAAAGACATTTGGGATGTTGGTTTGCATGCGCTGATGGGACAAAAACCAATTAGTGGAACGATGAGAGGGAAGGGATTGGGTGTGGACCGGGGTTACTCAGCTGGCACTTACCAGATCAACGAGGATGGCACCGCTGTCATCTCTGGCGATGGAGGTGCCCTTCAGAAATGCTGAGTTGGGGAACACCCCTGCAGGGAGAGGAGCAAGGACAAATGCAGCAAAGCTCTGCAAAGACAGGGAGGAAACTTGGCCTCAGCCCTACAGCAAGCACGTGCCCGTGGTGCCTGTTCAGCCTGCTTGGAGCAGAGCAGCCCGCAGCAGTGACTGGTGCTTGGGCTGGTGCTGAGCTAATCCAGGGGCAATAAAACCAGGGCCCAGAACAAGGCATGCTCTGATAACGCAGCAGTGACCTACGGAGCTCAGCAAGCGTGCCAAAGTCATACTGAGAGCATAAGTAGCTCCTTTCCTCCTGCCAAGCATTCACTCATGGGCTGCTGAATTTCTCCAGGTCTTTGGGGCCAAGAGGAAGGGCTGGATGATAACAGAGTGGGAAAGAGACTGCAGGGAATGGTGTTCTGGGAAGGAACAGTGATGATCTGGGCTTGCTGGCTGTTCTCCCCACTCCCAACGCTGCCTCCCTCTCCCAACTGAGATCTCTTACCTATTCCCACCACTACCACATCTGCAGGTAGCTTCTCTCCACTGTCAAGAACAGCCTCTGCAACCTAGGAAGGAAGCAAGAATCGTTAACAAAGGGTTAAAAACTCTGTCCTAATTCCTGCAGCCTCCCTGCTGCCTCATTCTTTGCTGTCTTTTTTCTTCCCCAGGTTCAGATCACCTTGTCCAACTAATGTGTGTTGCCAGCAACTTAAGAGAAAATTACACTGTTGTCCCTCAGATACAAACACATACTGGTGCCCTTTGAGCCTGGAGTTGTGCTCAATGAAAAGAAACGTGAGGGTCTAGACATGGGAGAGGAAAGTCTCGATGTAGGCACTGGGTTATACTTCAGTTTGGGGTTTTCCCCCCTAAAATTAGCAGTTCAGGGATCATAATGGCATGACTGACCTTTCCATCCTTTCCTTTCAGCTCACAGAGTTCTGTTTTCATGTAAAACTTCACCCCTTTATTTTGCAGCATCTGAAAAGGAAGAGGAAGCTGGTTTGAGTATTCACTAGGAAATTCCAGGCTGTACTGCTGCAAAAACAGCTGTACCCAGCCAAAACCCAGGCAGGGAGCTCAGCTGCTGTTCCAGGCTGCAGAGAGGTTTCATTTGTGTCCCTGGCTGGTGCAGGGTGCCTGGAAGACTGGCTTTGCTCTGCTGTCCTGGTCAAATCTGGTGCGTGAGGTGGGTCTAGGATGAAGCAGGGCCTGGGGATGAAGCTGAGCTGGGGACCGTGACGTGTGTGTGAGGGAGGTTGGGACCAGCCGTGTGTGCAGAGCTCCTTCAGGGAGCTGTATGTGAGAAAGGTGGCTGGGCTCGCGGGGTTATGACTCAGCGCAGGGGCTGGATTTCCTGGGCTGTCGCAGATCACGGGGCTGCTTGGATAGCATGTGTCTGTCCTCTGTCCTAGAAACGAGCAGCGGTTTTTTCTGACCTTCATGGCGACACCTCCAACCTGAGGACCCAGCGCATTCTGGAAAGGGAATTCCTTTTTTTCGACCACTGAGATGGCACCAGCCTTGTCTGAGAGGAAGGCAGCTACCTCCATTCCTGCAAGGGAAAGGCATGCCCAAGGTAAGCCTGCTGCAAGCATGGACCTGCACCCTCCTCCTTGGAAATCTTTTCCACTTCCAGATGGGGAGAACAGATCTGATGTATTGCCATGCTTAACTGCTCTTCTATGCGTTTCTGGGCTGAGGTGTTTAGCTTCCCCCATTCTTTGTTCTGATGCACTACAGACCTGGATATTAGGAAATACAAAGAGCAGCTCCTGGTTGTGTACAAAATAGCTCCCTTTCTGTGCCTTACCCCCTCACTTTCCCAATGCTTCTGTGAAATCCAGCTCCTCTGAAGGACAGTGACCTTTTAATAAGGCACATTTCTCTCTGTCCGTGTCCAGGAACTGTTTATAGCTCTCAAAGTTTCTGGCTATCAGGGGAAAGAGTGAGTGCGTGCTGTGTAACGCACACCCCCACCAGCTATAGGGCTGCTGGGGGAACCCAGCCAGGTAGTGAATGAACATCCCTTCCCTGAGGGCCTCAGGTTAATCTGCACACACAACAGAAGTGGGCTTCAAGGCTGTCACTGGTGACTTAATACCCACTCCCGCTTGGTACCTACGAATGAAGCTCCTACGATCACCAGGTTCTTCCCAGTTGCCAGCTCTAAGATCTTGCTGGAGTATTCTGGGGTTTGGAGAATGCACACATTCTGCAGGTCTGCGCCTGGGACTTTGAGGAGGCTGGAGCTGAAAGAGAGAATTGAGATACATCTCATGATCAGAAATGAAACAGAAGGAATGAGGGGGAGCACAAACCCATGCAATCTCTTGGCTATGTCATCCCATCCCCTCCCTTTATCTCATCTCCTACCACCTCCCTCACACGCCTCTGGGAGACTTCCACATCCCAGTGTTGACCCATCTTGTCCTGCCTAAAACTTTGTATGTGTCAACTGCTTTGTGCACTCACTGGCTGCCTGTTGCAATGAGCAGCTGATTGTACTTCTGAGAGGACCCGTCCATAAAGCGGACCTTCTGCTTCTGGAAATCCACTGACACTGCCTGGAGGAGAAAGGAGGCAAAGATCATATGGGTACCTCTGGTCCACTGGTGTCCTGCCACATCGATCCATTCCACTTGCCTGTGACTGCACACCCTATTTCTGGACACTCAGGTGAGATGAGGAATGCTGGGGTCCTCTCTCTCACTTCCTACAGGTCTTAGGCTTTAGGAGCGCTAGGTATGATGGCACCAAGTCTAGGTTCCTCTACGGGGCGTGCAGAGGACTAGTTTCAGGGGTCACCCTCTTCACATGTGAGAGGCACATCTGTCCTTGGGTAGCACAGATCAGTGTTACACCCAAGGCATGCACACCGTCCCTAGCACTGGCCTTGGAATGCTGTCCCAGAATATAATGCATGTACTTAGGCAGAGCCCTAATTTCTATAACTGCAGCGCTTTGCCTGCAGGTGTGGGCATCCCCTCCCCATGGCAGGAACAGGACTACCCAACTAGGACTGAGCTCAGCTGCTCTTGTACCTCTTTCTCTGTCCAGACCTCTATGTCACGAGCATCGAGGAATTCAGGTTTCCTCAGGTAGATGTCCTCAGCTTTTAAGTCCATTTCCTGAAAACAAAACAGAAATATGAAATAAAGCACTTCTTACAGACAGCAATACTCTCGCAGTGTTTACAGGGAAGTGAGTTTGCAGGAGGTAAATTTTGCATTAGTAAATCACAGCTCCCCACACTGCCCCATCTCTATCATCTTCTTGTCCCCCCCTTAGAAAAACCCATCAATTCAAACTCTAGTGGGAAGAACTCCGTGAAAGGGGATAAAACCATTAGCTTATAGTGGACTCTGAACAAAGACTTTCTAGGAGGAAGAAGAGAGATGTCAGCTGGAAATTATACTCCTTTTTCCTCTGGGTGCCTCAGCCCTCCTTCTGCTTTGCCAGAAGGGCTCACTTAATTGCTCAGTCTGGTCCTGAGCGTGGGCCATGCCCCTAATTCACACGTGGTACCCAGGCACAGTCCCGCCCTTCTCACATACGAACCTTGCTCAGTTTGGACTTGTCATATGGAACATGTTTCTCTTTGGTGGCCATGATGATCCTGCCAGTAAAGCCCTCTTGGCGAAGTGTCTCTGCACATGCCAGGGCAGCCACACCTACAAGAGATGCTCATCTCAGTCCTCTTACACATCACTGAGGAGTAGGAGGAAGGCAGCAAGTCCTCCCCGGAGAAGAGTGGCAGCTCACAGCATATGTGGGGAGGGTACAGTACAGACCACTTTACTGACCTCCCCCCAGGAGCAGCATCGTGTCCCGGTTGAGAAGGCATCGCTTGCTTGCATCCTTCACCCTCAAGCTGCTTTCAAGATCCTAGAAGAAAATGAGAAATGCCAAAATCATACCTAGCTCAAGGTGCTGCTTGTGCTTAGTGACAGCAGGTGAGGTCAGTACCTTCTTTTTTGCAGTAACAAACACCTTTCCGTCTTCCACCGTTACCTAAAGGGGTGAAAGGAGAGTGCATTCAAGTGCTGCATTCATGAGGTTGTGGTAGGAGCTTTCCTGGGAGGTTCTGGTCCACTGGGCCATCTGTCTCTGACACACCGAGAGTGACTTGTAGGGATCTTGGATGTCAAATCATGCTGAGAAGCTCATGAGCTTTTCTCCTCATCCCAAGAGCACTCAGGAAATGGTGTAAATCCTTTTTTCTTTCCAAAAGAGCTGTGTTGGCTGTGAGGGATACCAGGATGTATGGGATTACCTTTGGTTGAAAGGAGCTTTAGGACAGGGAGTTACACGAGCCCAAGAAACCATCCCATGTGACCTGGACCATGGACCTGTGGCCAGGGCAAGGTGTTTTCAGATGGTGTCAGGGACATAGGGCTTGTGAGAGTGAATGAATGTGAGTGATATGGAGGACATGGCCCAAGCTGGGAGGAGGAAGACACAAGAAGTCACCTTAAAGCAGGGAAGACAGTCCAGAGCAGGGTATTCCTCGATGTCTCCAGTTTTGATGTTAAAGCAGGCACCATGCCAGGGGCAGCGCAGCCTCTGCCCTTTCAAGACTCCTACAATAGAAAAGCCCCCCACAACTGAGTGGTGAGAGCTGACCTCCCTGACATGGCTTCTCCCCGCTGCCCAGAGCCTGCGTTACCTTTGCTGAGCGGGGCACCATAGTGGGGGCACCTGCTGCCCAGGGCACTGAACTCCTTCCTGTTCCTCACCAGCAGCACTGGGTAACCAGCCACCATCACCTCACAGAGCCTGCGGGAGAGGTGGAGAGGTGGGCACCCTGGGGAGACAAGGCTCGGCCCCTTGCAGCCAATATGCCGCTCCTTCAACCAGCAACATGGCGGCCGCCAACATGGCAGCTGTTGCCATGGCGATGCCACCCCTGCTGCCTGCAGGACTCATGGCAGCAGGCCAGGCCCTGGGCTCCCTCCCTGCTGGGTACTCACTCTCCATCCCCAATGTCATCCTCCTTGCAGACCTCAGCGGTGACGGTGTCATCGTAATCCATGCCGGTGGCTGCGGGAGAGCAGAGGGCAGGGTCAGCTGCTATGGATGCTGTTGTCTGTAGGCACTGTCTTTTGCGCCTTTGCACACCTTTGTGCCGTTGCTGCAAAATCCCACCCCAAAATACAGGGCCACCACCACCCCATCTGGGAGCAGGTCAGCACTGTGCACTCAAGGGGTCCCAAACACAGAGTACAGCAGGAAAAAAACCTCAACTGGAGGAAAAAACACATTTCCCCCACTTTTTTAACTTTATGTCCAAACCTAAAGTTCATTCCTCTTCCCTTTTCTCCTCCAACTTAACCCACTTTTTGTTTTCAGCCTCGTGTCCCATTAAACTCAACTGCAGCACAGGGTGAGTGAGCAAATATGATTAATGACCATTGTAAATAAATACAATTATTTATGGTGAGGTGCTGCTACCATATCCTACAGCTCCCCCAAACTGGGGTCTGAAGAGCTGCTTCAGCCTCACCAAAACATCTCTAACATTTATGCAGAGATGTTATTCATGCTAATTGCCATGAAAACGTTGAAGATTAAACATTTAGAACAATGTAGCAATATTATGCTTCCGTCAAGAAAGATGTTCCTTGTCTATGTTAAAGCCAAAGCCATCCCCAATCAGAACAAGAAGTAGATAGTTTTCCTTGAGCAAGGACAGCCTGGAGCAATTAGACCTTGAAGAGGGCACATCACCAACTTGGCAAGCAAACTCAAGGTCCATGTATCCTTAGCTGAACTATATTATAATACTAAATGAGCTGAACTATATTATAATACTAATGAGTTGAACTCATTATAATACTAAAAATCATGCCTATAGGTCAGGAAGACCCTTGCCCAGGTGAAGACCCTTCCCCTGAGCATCCGTAGTAGTAGAAGTATCAGCAGTATTATAATTGAATGTAAATTACTAACCAATCATCATAGAGAAGATGGATTTAGAAAATTATTAACTCTGCAAGTTTTGTGTATAAATATAGCATGAAAAGTCCCACTGGTGTGCTTGATTTGTGGGAAAACACTGAGCACCTAGGCTTGTGCATCCCTAAAATAAATAAGCAGTGTCTCTCCTGAGTGTGATTATTGACCTGTTGCACACCAGGAGATGAATCTGCTTTTCAGACAACAAAAGCAGTAATCCCTGCCCAAAATGCCTCCTGGGCTAGAAAAGAGCCAAAAACCTTGATCCTTAGAACTGTCCCTGCCTTAGCAATCAACGGAGAGGCTGATCAGAACTCTCCCTCTCTGTTTTGGAGAAAAAAAAGTAGGGAATGGAGCAGAGGAGGGTTGTTCAAGGCAGGTTTCAGTGCAGAATGCTGACTTGCTCCTGCAAATCCCCTCTGTGCTGCTGACCCACTGCTGGGTCCCTCAGGAGAAGCATCGGTGGGTACTCACCCTGTCCTGCCGTGGGGGGCTCCAGTGACTATCTCCTGGGTCGGAAAGCCACCACCGCCGCCGTCTGCGAGCTTCTCCTCCGCCGAGGTGACACCCTCGCATCTTATCACAAGCGCCCTCCCCACCGCCAGCCCACATCTGGGTGATGCTCTCCCCGAGTTGCACAACGTCCCCATCCGTCAGGAGACACATCTCCTGGAAGCAGCTGCCTGCCAGCAAGTCTTATCTGATTTCTGCAACTGGTCTGCACCTAGTTAAGTGTATTTTGCTCCGGTTTAGAATTGCAAAAGAATTAAGGGCAGTTAGGAATTACGGCGCAGGTGTGGCCTAAAGACCAGGTGCGTTGTGTGCAATGTGAACAGAAACTGAGCGGATGCAGGGATACCCTGCTGCGGCTTCCCCTTGTCCCTTTTCTCGATGGAAAGCACTCTAGCTCAGTGCAATGTATTTTTGCAGAACTTTGGAATGATATTACTACTTTTTTTGTATTTCAATAACATTTAAAATTATTTAATTTGATTTTTTGGTAAGACCTCCATCGATTTTAAGGAACAGGAAGGGTTCAGCACCTCTGCCCGTGCCTTATGTCCCAGCTCTGCTTCTGGTTCAGTCCGCTGATGTCCAGACACGTGGTCCCATCATCATTTGGTCCCTGAAGGATGGCACAGAGCAGCGTGCTCCTTGCTGTACTATTTTTACAACAGAGTGGGAGTTGCAAAAAAACCGGGTGTAACGCCCACGCTGTTTGTGTCTACTCCAGTTCTTATCTCTATTTCAGAGTCAATATGTTTCACAACCTTAAAATATGCCTCAGAATTTAGGGGGGAAAGTTACTAGCAGTGTGCTTCCATCATCTACCTTGCAGGACTGCAGCTTTGCAGGGACTGGCTTTCTGCCACGCAGCACATTCCCAAATCCAGCTGGGGGGACACACAAAAATCCTTTGGTGGGCATGGCCTGGAGAAGAAGGCATGCACAGGGATGCTCGGTAAGTGCAAGCTGGCTAATTTTTGAAGCAGGTCTCTTCGCTGGACCCGCCAAGCAGTGAGCACACCGTCTTTCAGCACCCAGTGCCGGGGCGCTGCCGTGTAAGGAGTGATCTTAGCCCACGGGAGATGCACGCCCATGATGGGCGCAGGTGTGAGGTATTTTCTCACAGCGCCAACGAGCAGCTTTTGGGTTCTGCCTTCCTGGCCAGGAGCCTGAATGTGAAGCAATTTGGCTGCAAACATCTCTGTTTAAACTCTCTGTAATTATTCCCCAGAAGCGCGTTCCCACGTGGAGAAGCAGCAGCCCTCACAGAGGCGTTCTCTGACTCAGCAGAAATCGCTGGAAAACGTTTGCTTACGGATGAAAGCTGCAGCGCACCAGCAAAGCGGCAGGTACAAGGGAGTGCAGCTGTGGGACAAGCCAGGTGGAGCTCGGTCCTGTGTGGTGGCACTCACATTGCAGGGCTGAGCAGCTGATTCGGCTGCTGGATGCCGATGGATGCTGCTGGATGCAGCCGAGCAGCTGGGGAAGGGCTTTTGTAAAATGCAAAGGGATAAAGGCAAAACAAAACACCCATCTCTGATGGGGGCAAAGATGATGGCAAAGGATAGAAAGTTGAAAAGGGTATTAGACAGAAGAGGGAAGGTTTGGGTTAGCTGCAGGGATGCTGCGTTACTGCGTCTCTGAGAGCCAGCACCTAGAAACACACAATATGCCCTCGAGGGATTCGGGCAATAGGATGGTGTTGGAGGCAGATTTTTCGGAAAATGCTATGTAAGCATCTTTTGGCCCTTTGTTAGGTAACCCAAAGGTCGTTACTCAGAGTGATTAAGACCTTTGCTTGTAACACACAGCAGAATTAAACATAGGAAGGAAGAGAACAAAAGGAAGCAGTGCCCTCAAACTCGAACAGAGCCCAGGTAGGCATCGGAAATCTCTGACCAGACCTGCTGCCCACATTGGTGCTGACTCACACGAGCTGCTGAGCTGACCTCGTATTTTATTAGCTATCTTCATTTTTGCTGTGTCTCTCCAGTGTCGTCAGCACTCTGGAAAATTCAAGTTTAGTGGTGAAGATTTGAGGGGGGGTAGCTCTCCTCCCCTCAGTCCCTCCTCCCGTCCGCTGGTGTAGCCCATTTTTTCATGCTGTAATGCAGCCGTGGCCGTGTGGACGCACACTTGTCCCACCTTTGCTTGTCCCCAGCTTGCTCAGGTCAGGGACCTTCCCTGCCCTAGCAGACCTGCTGATTTTAACTGAGCATTACCCACAGAGTCGAATGTTACTGAAGACTGTTCAGGCGCAGGAAGAGGAAGCGAGGTGAAAACTGCAGCAGAGCTAACATGATTAATGGGACACCGCTCTCAGAACAGCTTGGTTTGTGATATTAATAACGAGAGAATTCAGGAGGGAACCTAACCTGTTCCAAGTTGCAGAGCCGGCAACAGCAGGAGACGCAGTTAGGAAGCTCCTGCACTTATATTTAACGCAGGAGGAATCAAGTGGGCTCAGCAACATGTGATGCTGCACAGAGGGGGTGTAGGGGCTGAGACATGCTTCCACCTTGCAGGCTCATTCTGAACCTGTCTGAATTGCACAAAAAAAAGCATGCGGTCATAAGTACATCATGATGTAACCAGAAAGCACATAGATACCCATCAAAAATTACTTAAGCTTGAGCATGGTGAACTTAACAGGGGAAAAAGTGTTTATCCCACAAGGGAAGAAGACATGGAAAAGGAAATATTTAGTGGGAATGAATTTGCTTATAGGGTAAGAATAATTATACGTGCTTCTTCGTAAGCATTCGTGTCTGGCGATGGTGAGAGATGGGATACAGGCTGGGCAGACACCTGGCCCCATGCTTCACTGCTCCCCATAAGGAAAGAAGGAACATGAAACCTTACTAATAGCAGCAGATAAATAATTCAGGAAGTAGACAAATTTGGGGCATGTCAGCTACTGAAAGGAGAGGAGAAATATAAGGAACTGCCCATGTTGCTGTGCTTGAAGGGGTTTTGCCAGTCAATGTGTCTGTCAGTGGAATTTTTTTTTATCCTGTGGCATACCTGTGCAACTGGAGTGAGAAGGAGAGAGCGCATCCCTTGCACAACCAAATCACGGCAGCTGATGAGCCCTTGAGAGACATCTGAGCCTGCAGCATCCTCAGGGACATTGTACTGTTGTCACAGGTTTCTCCTACAGGTCCCTTGTGCCAAATCCTGAGAAAAAAAAAAAAAAAGACTTCCAGTCCTAGGAAAAAGGAAGAAAGCCAAAATCAAGAGCATCCAGAGCAACCTGCCATGGAGTTGTTTATCACGTGGGCAAAGCTCTGCCTGGGTGGCTCTGGCTCTCGGGTAAGGGGGGCATTCCCGCAAGCAGAAGGCAGCGTGCTGTGCTGGCAGCTGGCCCCAGAGCATCCCGGTGCTGGGAAGCTCCCAGGAGACATCGCATTATTCAAGGAATGATCTCAGGAAGGACGGCCAACCTGGGCAGCAGAACACCTGCAGGGCTGGTCAGAACACTGGGGCAGGGAAGGGAAGAGTCTTTCCCGCAGGAGGCCGAGGTTGCAGGCTGGAGCAGGGTGAATGGAGGGGCTGCAGTGCAAAGCCAGATGATCTCCTCTGCCGGACAAGATGAAGTCCTGAGGTCAGTGGTTAAGTGACACACACTTTGGCATTTCTTTCGTTAAATCCTGGACCTGTGTGTGTGTTAAACGGAGCTAAGGGCTGGGGCAAAAGGCAGTAAAAACGCTCTGCGCTGCCTATGCCAGCAGAAACCCTTCTGCTCACCACCCTCGCAGAGACTGATGTGCCTTTCTCCTCTGGCTATGGTGAGTATATCCCCAGTTCCACCTGGAGAATATCCAGCTTCCACATCAGGAAGCTATTTCTGGCTGGAAGGGGTGGACACTCGAGTTTGCACTGATTTCAGCTCTCTTCACAGCTGCCTCTGCAATGCCTGGGCATGCTCTGCCACACATGGCGTGCATTTTGCACAGTAGATCCTTTAATTAGTGCGGAGTTACAGACTTTCTGAATGAAAATGTGGATATATAGAGTAAAGCACGCCTATATCATCTTACTCCCTATGGCCTCGCAGATAGAGCGGGGACACACTTTAGAGAGAGATGAAGACGACGGCTAATTAAAGTTTGGAAGCCAAGCTGATTTGTTTGAGAACTTGGAGTCCTCAAATGATTTTAGGTGTGAGCCAAGTCTGGCATTGGATGAGCAGATGGGCTTCATGCCTCCCTGGCTGGAGAGAGGGAGATTAAGAGAGCAAGGCTTTCCAAAAACAGGAGCATGATTTTTGCTAGAAGGACTTTGCCATGTCAGAAGCTCCCACATCTGTTGGCTATGGGGAGCCCTGGGTGGTGCTCGGGAGCAGAGTGGTCTCCTCCTTGTGTAAGGGATGGAGGAGCTGTGAAAGGACACCCAAACCCTCATCCAGGAGTAGTGGGGAGCATCTAGGGGAGGACATAATTTATCTGACAGAATTCATATGGGGGATTGTCAACAAACTGCCAGCTCTTTATTGTGGAAAATGGGTTATCTCTCGCAGGTGTGCTCAGAGGAACTCCAACCAGTGAGGGGGAGAAAAGAGCCAGTGTCCAGCTATTGACAAAAGTGCTCTACCCTCAGTTTACACCCGGGCTGCTGCTGTAAAGCCCCTGCTATGGGATTAGCTGTGGTCCCCACGGCGTTATGGGGTGGACCTAGTTATGTCCTTGCTGACATCTAGAAGGAGTCCCCTCCCTTGCTGGGAGCAGGCACCGGCAGCGACCCGTCACCAGGCTGAGCTGCCTCCCTGCAGAAAATGAGGCCGTTTGGGGCCTGTTGGAAAACTTCTCGAAATTTGGGTGAAAAAGGCAATATCTCCAAATAAGGTGTGAACGAAGAGTCCCATCAGCTCGGGCTGCTCTCTCCAGCGAGCGTGCAGGGACCTCTTGTGGCAGCTGTGCCCGAGAGCTCCTGTCCCCGCTCTTCTGTGTCCCAGGCTGCTTCTGGGACAAGTCTGGCCTCCCAGCCTGGGGGACGTGAGTATTTGGCCCGATGTGGTGTCAAGGGACCTGTTTGTAACTGGGCGTGGAAGTCTCCAGCTCTGAAACCAACCCCATCGCTGCAGAGGAAGGGAAAAAAGGAGAAAAGGCTGGAAAAAGAGCTTGTAAGAAGCCACTGCTTGATGGCAAATCCTGGTAAAATTAAGTAAAATCTGGTCTGAAAGTATCCAAAAAGTAGTATCTATATAGCTGTTGCTAGTGCTCAAGCAGTGGGATCAAAACCCCTGAACTGGAGGCTCAGTTAATCACAGCTTAAATTCCTCTGATGCGGAAGTGGTAGGTAAAAGCTCTCCAGTGTCCAGAAATATTTTAACTATTCCTGTCCCTGACCCAAGCCTGGCCAAATGTTCATCTTTAGAAGAATAAAACCACAAATGAAGGAGTCCCTGGGACAAATAGGGCCAGGCTTGCAGATGGTTCATGGTCTGGGACTTTACCTGCAGGCAGGTGAAGGGCAGGGCTGTCCCCGTGGAAAGGGGCAGCTGAGATTTCTGAGGCTAAAACACTGCAGACTCCTCATTGGGAATCATCTCTCTGCAATTTTATACTGCCATTAAATGATTTTTGTCCTCAGTGCTCTGAGCAGCCCGGCATGTCTCCAAGGCATCTCTCCCTTTCCTCAGCATATCTTATGCTAAACAGAAATGTCTGCATTTGGCCTTCTCAGTAGCAGATTAGCCGGTGTGATCCTTCAAGTCCTAATACATGAGATTATTTAAAATCCCTTGAGCGGTCAAGTCTGCCAATTACTTCAGGCAGCGTCTCCCTGCTACTTAACCGCTATGAAATTACATTGTCTTGTCCGGCTTTTAAGCAAATTTCTGCAGCACGAACAGATGCTTCTCATTCTGTTGGGACTATCTCACCCCTCTCCTTCAGATCTGACTTAATTGCTCTCCTCCTCAGTGTCCCTTCCATCAGCATATTACTTGTTGATGTTTTGGTGTCCATCACCCCAGCCAGGGCAGCAACTGAGAGCTCAGGCTCCACATGTTTCTGTTTCAGCAAAGGGAAAGTAGAATATTTCATCCAAAATTAATACCTCAGAGGAAAGGCAGAGTTTGACATTAATCAGTGCGTACACAGCGACTCATCCCATCTGCAGAAGAGAAGCGAGGTCTGAGCAGCAGCCACGTTTCTGGTGGAGACATCAAAAAGCAACAGGGGAGCGATCAAATTACGTGAAGCTGGAAAAGCAGCGTAGTTGTAGGATGGAACTAAAGAAGTCGTGGGTATGGGATCCTGAATTCCCACAAACCCAGGACAGCAGAGCTGGGGTATCCCAGACATCGGGGAGCTCCTCTCAGGACCAGACAGGGGACAGGGGATGGAGGACAACTGTTCTGTGGGCAAAGAATTTTTTTTGGCAGGGTAACTGGACCTTTTTGCTTGCTTGATGTGCAATCTGAGCCGGTGGTGAGTGTCTGTGTGGGTCCTTACCCAGGGTGGGGGGCGGCTCTTCAGCACAGTGCAACAGTGCAAGACCCTCACTGGCATCACATGCCGGGGATGCTTTGGGGGGAAGGACCACTGACCGCAGCACCTCACGGGTGAGGTGTTCAGCCACCCGGTGCTACCAAGGCGGAGGAGGAACCTCAGGGGAAGGAGGAAGATGTCCCCAGCTCCAGCACAGCAATGGGACACCCAGGCCTGCGCTCCGTGGCACGCTTACAGCTGGCTTTTGGGCTGGCCATTGTTTCTGCCGTGCAATGCACACCCGGGGTGCCCATTTCCCATTCCCCCCCTCTCCCTGAGTCACACGCTCGCAGGGAAGCACTGCCCCTGGGTGTCTGCATCTCTGCGTGGGGGCATGCGGGAAGTGCCAGTGCCAGCAGCGGGGCGGCTCCCGCAGCCCCCCTGGCCCTTCCCTGCGGGACGATGCTTGCTGTTCCCCAGCCCCGGGGGCCAGTGGATGCCCATGGCTTTCAGGGCCAGGGGTTGCTGTTGGTGGCCGGTTCTTTCGCCGCCTTCCGCCTGCTAAACCGGGGACTGGAGCGACTGGTGCCGCCGCCGCCCTCAGCCTGGCGCAACCGCTGGAAGTGGCGCAACATCTGGACATCGCTGGCACACAGCGTGCTCAGCGGCGGCGGGGCGCTGGCCGGGTGAGTGGCCCCGGGCACCGCGGAGCCCTGGAGGGCATCTGGGTCTGGGGGGAAGGAGACGGGGACACTGGACTGCTGGGGGGGGGGAATGGTGGCACTAGAAAGGAATGGGGGTGTCGAGGGACCCCGAAGGGAACCTGCAGTCAGGGGGGCACTGAGGGAGACTGAGTCCAGCCAGTGGGTAATGGGGGTGTTGGGGGACCCTGAGGAGCACTGAGAAGGGTGTGGACCTGGAAACTGGGGGGCACTGAGGGATGGAAGGGGGATCAAGGGGCACAGGGGGACCGAGGGACAGGGAGGCACTAAGGCAGCAGGGGATAGGGAGACTCTGGGGGAAATAGGAGGACAGGGGTGGGTGGTCATGGTGGGATCAGAGGGACGGGAGGGGTCCAGGAGGGGTCAGCAGCACCAGGTGGGCACCAAGGGCACTGGAAGGGAATTGGGGGACCAAAGGCACTGCTCAGCACTCACAAGCCCTCTCCCTGCAGGTTCTGCCTCCACCCTGGACTGTCTGAGGACCTGGTGGGCACGCACCCACCCGGGGCACACAGCCTGGTCGCTGTATCTGTAGGTGAGGGGGAGGAGTGGGCTGCCCCCTGTTCTGTCCCCCAGGGTGTCCCCAGGGGCTCATCGGTGCCTGACACCAGCCCCTTGAGCCATGTCGTGGGCAGCGACATCTCCAGCACCCCAGACAATCGCCCTATTCTTGGCAAAGGACAGTGACTCCTTTCTGTCCCACGCCACCCACAGCCAGGAGGTACTGGGCACCAGGCTCCCCACCACTGTCCTCATGGGGCAGCCAGGGCTTGGGGCACCCCAAACATGCCCATGATATGGGGTTCATGCAGGTCCCCCTCAAAGCCTTGAGCTAAACCTACCACTGTGGAGGCCAGGAGCTTTGAGTCCTCTGGCTATGTGAAGCTTTTCCCCGCCCCCCCCCCCCCCCACCTTGTCACCCTCTTGCAGATCTGTCACCAGCCCTGCGGTCAGTGCTAACCAGCTTCCTGGCATGGCTACAGCTCAGCAAGGAGGTTTGAGTATCTAAAATGCCAGCATGGGGTTGGTTTGGTGGCAGCGAATCCTGCAGCTCTTAAGGGCTCCAGGCTGAACAGGATCTGATTCTGGGAGGGTAACAAGGATGAGGGTCAGTGTGCTGCCTTCACTCTCACCCTTCTCTGGGAACAGATCCAAGTGATCAGTTAGTGCCTCTCCCTAGGAGCACATCTGACAGAGTGATTGCAGGAGGGACCCAAAACACACCAATTTCTTTCTCCTGCCATGTGTGATCCTACTCCCTGCGTGACTCACCACCCACACAGGGTTTGGGCTGAGCTGTGGCCATCATTCCCCCGGAGGGGCTGCCCAGGCACCAGTCAGGTGCAGAGACTGCTGGGGAGGTGGGGGGTGTCCCTTGGCACAGCCCTTCCCGGTCCCCTTCTTTGCTCATGTCCTCTCTGATCCCAGGTTATTTCCTTGAAGACTTTGTGGACATGTTGTGCCATCAGAAACTTCACCAGTCCTGGGAGCTGCTCTTCCATCACTCCGTGGTGAGTCCACCAGCCGCTCTCCGAGGGACAGACCCTGGCACTCGTACTGCCAGGGAGGCTGGGGGACAGGAGCAGGGCTCCTGCTGTTGCTGGTGTGTGTGTTTGCTGCCTGTTACAAAATCACTCTGATTTTTCTGCCTGGGGAGAGGAGCCCAGATGGCAGGGCCTGGAACTCCTCTTGGCCCAGCTCCTCTTCAAGGGCCTGCAGAAAGGCACCCAAAGATGAGGTAGGAAACAAAACATGTGGACAGAGTAGGGAGGAAGAGGGCTGGGGGGCTGATCCATAGTAGTGGCGTGGACAGGCAGTGACTCAGCTGTCCCCGCAGGCACGGGTGAGCAGCTCAGCTCCTGCTGGCTCTCAGTCACTTGAGCATCTCCCAGGAAGGGCTGCACGTCGCCTCCTTCCACCTCCTGCTCCCTGGGGTGCTCTCCTCTCATTCGGGTCAGAGCCATGGCCATGGGGCTGGTGTGGCTGGAGCAGCTGTGGTGCAGGAGCCCCACACCAGTGCCAGATGTTGGCTGTGCCCAGCGTGGGTTTCTCTTTGATTGCCTCCAATGTCTGGATGCAGGAGTGTTGAGGATGCTACAGGGCAGGGGGGTGGCACCGCCTGGAGCTGAGCAGCAGAGACGCTGCGGGGTACAGGGGAGGCACATGGGTCTGCAGGGCCTGGGGGTGGGGGGCAGGGACAGCACTGGGACCTACCTGGAATGAGACAGGGGAGGCGATGGTCAGACCTGCTGTCTCACAGACCCAGTGAGCCCTGTGGCTCTGCTGGCTGTGGCTTGTGAGTCAAAAGGTCATCTCCACAAGAGAGCTAATTTAGGCCAAGACAGTGACTTAATGAGCAGGGAGCAGATAATCTCATTAAAGAGCCAATACAGAGAACAGCATTAATGGTATAAACTGAAGGACGGAGTGTGCTAAAGCGTGGGCAGACAGAGCCTGTCCCCCCGCACAGCAGGGAGGGTGCAGGGCAGAATCGTGCCCACGCTGCCCCCAACAGCCCTGTCCTCTGCTACAGCATCCCACAGCCCCAGGGTGCTTCAACCCAGGCTCGGGGCATCCCGAGGGGCTCTCTGATGCACCAAAATCGCTTAATCCCTGCAGCGTGCCTGTTCTGGGGAGAATCCCTGAGCCAGCAGCAACCATAGCCCTCAGCTACACATCGCCCCTCCTGCCCCCTTCACTGTGTGCAGAAAACCTGCTGGGCCACAACCAACTGCATTCCCCAGGTCACAAAAGCAGGGTTAGGTCTGGCTGCTCTGTCTCCTCTGCCAACCTGGAGTTTATAGAAGTGTTTCCCTCTCCTCCCACTGGGAAAAAAACCCAGTTCAGGTTTCATGCAACAGTGGGGAGGCTTTATCTCATGCCTGAGGCTGCAATGCTGCAGAGGTATGTGTGGGGTGATGACCAGTGGTTTGGCACTGGCGTGATAACTATTTCCACCTCTGCTCCATGCTGTGCCCAAGCGTGGAGGGCTCCGGCTTGCAGCAGCTGAGAGCAACCAGGTCCCAGGCTCAGCCTCCCTTCTTTCTCCTTCCCAGGTGATTGTCTGCTTTGGTATCGCAGTGCTGCTCCATCAATATGTTGGGTTTGCCCTCGTGGCTTTACTGGTGGAGATTAACTCCATCTTCCTCCACCTGCGGCAGATCCTGCTCATGGCCAACCTGATGCACACCACCTGCTACCGCCTCAACAGCATCGTCAACCTGGGCACCTACGTGGTGTTTCGCATCGCCACGCTGGCCTGGATGACTCACTGGCTTTTCCTCAATCGGGAGAATGTGCCCCCGGCAACGTATGCTGTAGGCACAGTGGGCATGGCAATCATGACGCCCATGAACCTCATCCTCTTCTACCGCCTGCTGCGTAGTGACTTCTTCAAGTCCTGCCAGGACGTGCAGCGGGAGAAGGAGGAGTAGCCCCCTTCCCCGCAGGGTCACGAGGATGAGCAGCCCGTGGAGGAGGACAGCAAAGTTGGTGGAGAGTGAACGTGGCTGTTCCAGTACCTTGTGTGGAAGGTCCACGCTAACAGAGCTTTTGGGCCTTTCTTGTGGCTGCAGATCCTGGGCCCTGCGCAGC
This sequence comes from Strix aluco, assembly GCF_031877795.1. Lineage (NCBI taxonomy): Eukaryota > Metazoa > Chordata > Aves > Strigiformes > Strigidae > Strix > Strix aluco. Next base: position 10,568,088 of record NC_133949.1, on the reverse strand, counting down.
AGAGAAGGTGCTCACGGACCAGGCACTGGGGCTCTGCTCCCCCTGCACCTTTGGATGACGCGGTCAGATGAGCAGGAGCTGCTCAGAGAAGCCTCGACAGCTCTCGCAGCTCCCCGAGGCACCGCTGACATGAGGAGGGAGCAGAAGAGCACTGTTTCCCCTCTGCTCTTCTGGACATCCAAACACCACAGCAGTTCCAGCTGCTTCCTCGTGATTTCCCTCTCCATCTCCAGCTTTTGTGCAGGTGTGATGTTTCCAAGGTGGTGCTCTGGAATGACCTCCTGCAGTGTCCTGCCAATGCATCAATGTAACAAGACTTGTGTTCCTCTCAGCTCCAGTGCTGATATTTTACCTGTTTGTCTCAGCTTCAGCACTAATACTTAACACATCCCTTGCGATAAACAACTTCGTCTTTTCCATATGCTCTTTCAGTGGTCTGGATCTTTCTTCCCTCTGTGTTGTGTCTATGGTAACAATGGACGTCTCTGTGGCTTCAACCTTTACAATAAAATAAATCGGAATTAAAAAACCCAAACCCTCACTTCTAAGCCAGTTGACTGATTAATTGTCTAGATAGTAATTGCTCAATTTCAGTTTAATCTATATTGCTTTAGCTAAGAAAAAAAAAGACCAGCTATTTATTTTTCCATTGACTGTTTTGTGTAGTTCTCTTGTGAATATTGCTTGCATTGTATTATGAAAACACATGCATGTATTTTTTTCCATTTCAGACATTCACTTCATAATTTTTTTCCCCCTGTGTTTCTCCCTTTCCCTTTCTGAGGTGTTATCTGCCAATTGTTACAGTAAATGAGGCCTTTTTATGTAGGTTTTTAAGGGTCACTTTTCATTTTTGAGAATTAGTATTCATAATTGTATGTCTGCTGTGCATTTGGATGATCAAATCAGCTGGCAAAACGAAGCTGTGTTAATTGGTAAACTGACACAGCTTGGCAGACCAGCTGAGCTCCAGGACATAGAAACTGTTACGCTACTTTGGATGAAAAATACCAAATCACCGGAGTGCTGCAGCAAGAGAAAAGTGTGGAAATGCCCCGTGAGGCTCAGGACATGAACACAGACCAGCTTCCGTACTTCAGCATCGCAAGTCTTCTGTTCTTCTTCCATTACCCTGGACTGATTGCATTTCAGGCAGCTTGCTTTTAAATATTGTGAGAGCCCACCAAGTTCCCAAAGAAAGTGGATGCAGAATAGTGTTGAAGTTGCCTGCCTGCAGCTTTGGATGAACTTTGGACATACTGAATTATCTGAAATACTTCTTACTTTCCTTTAATCTCTAAAGGACAGTCAACACTGTAAGAGAACACACCAATGGGCCTTGCATGTGTGGCACTCTGTGAATTCTCTTCCCCACTCTTCAATGAAAATCAAGACGCGATTGGCAGATTTACTGAGAAACTTGCAGGGTACACATCCAAGCTAAAATAAGGCTGACATCCTATACAATTTAAGCTTGTGTTTTCAGTCAAGTCACCTCCTTTTTGCAAAATGTTACCATGCAAACATTTACATATGATTTCAGAATGCGTGCAGCTTTGTTCTATCTTTTTGAAAGCATGGGATACTGGGAAAAATGTTTTTATATGCTTTTGAACAATACATCTGTCACACTTTTATTCTAGGAAACAATATTCCATTGTGATGATTGGGTCCTGTTCTTTGATGTAGTAAGTTGTTATATGGAAAAAAAACCAAAACACAACAACCTGAAGTGGAATAATCTCTTTGCTGTTCTAAATTATGTCTACTTGTGTGTGGAAAAATTGCACCAAGTATGTTTAACTACAGAAATGCCTTCTAGCGTGATCTCATTCACATAAAGCAGTAACTCCTTGGGTTTTTAAGCAGTTGAAGTCTGTGAGAAAATGATGCTTCCCATATTCTCTCATTGTGAACTGCTGTAGCCCAGCCCATTTCTGTCAGTAAGTACCGTTCATTCTCTAAGGCTGAGTGCTGCCTCTTGCATTTCTCTGATGACAGCATGTCCTTCTCTAACCTAAAACCCTACAGCTATGACAGACCTGTCTCAGCAGCAGTGAAGACCACATCCCACTGACTGCCTTGCCCTTGCTGGCTGTTTCATCCCCTCAGTACCAGGATGCCATTGCCATGGTGATCAGTAAAGCCAATCAAGTTTACAAAGAATTTCTCAAATCTACAGATGGGGCTGATTTTAATGGACAGGTAGGACTACTTTCTCTTACATCAAAGTAAAATTCCTTCGGAGCAAGGCTATTTCTTTTTAAGCCATTGTGCTGAGGGTTTTGAGTTATGAGCATGGGACAATGCTGCCAATACGACCAATGAACGTTAGCATGGGATTAGCTGTGCAAAATGCCTTCTCAGTGCCCAGCATGAGAAAGGCACTTCTGAAATCCTGTACAGTATCTAACCTGGACTTGGTACTAAACCTTCTCCCACAAGCATTTTGACCCCTGAGCTCTTACTAAGTATTGCTACAAACTCTGGTAATGTGTAAGAGCCTTAGCTGTGCTGTAAGTGTGATATGCTAAGCAGTGAACAAACACACCAGCCCGAGACAAATGATAATCCATGTTACTGAGTTCCTCACACACCTGCTATAGCTGATAGAAAAGTTGGGACATCTCTGACTAAGACCATAAGGAATCCAACATTTAACTATTGCTATTTCCTTTTTGCCTCCATCACAGTAGTAATAAAACAATCAACAGTAAAGAAACTTAGAAGACAAATACTCAGTTGCCAGCACTGTAGCAGATTTCCTGTGAAATTGGGAAAGCCATGTAATTTTTCTAGTGTGACTCACTCCTCACAGCAGATTCCAGCAGATGTGTCACAGTTACTGTTCCTGCTTCTCCACCTTTAGACTACAAAACCCAGTACTTTGCTGCTTCACATAGAATAAATATGATACTGTTACACTGTGTGAGTTAGTGAAAATATTTTGTGATGGGGCCCTCTATGTAGCTAGAAACATGCACTCCCTTAAAGTACAGTGACCTCTAGACTTCAGAAAAAGAAAAAAAAAAAAAAAAAGACAGTATAGAATACAGTGTAATCCTTGAAGGAAAGCATGTGTCTTATTACACAAACAAATTCTTTTCCATAGCAGTAATAAGAGTATGCTGTGGCATATCAGTATTTTTAGACTAAAATTTGGTTTGGAGCCAGTTTTAATATCCATAGTAAACTGTTCTTGCTTGAAGCATAAAAACAGCCCAGCTGCAGTGACAGAACATTATGAAAGGTGAGATTATGTAAAGAAGAATTATATCAGTTACAGAAATAATGGTGAAAACAATTGTCTCAACAGAAATTGAGTGTTACAGGTTTTTTTCTTTGACAAAGCTACAAAGAAGTTTCCTTGGTGTGTTTTACAAATGATATATTTAACATTTCATGTGAAAAACTCTGCATGACCTCCGTATACTCCACAGAATTTTCACCATCAACAATTACCAGTACTGTTAAAATGGAAGTGACTTCTCTATGCTGTCCACAGTGCTTTGCTTTGGTCCTTAGATAGAAATCTCAGCTCTACCTCCGAATAAGTCCTGTACTTCTAAAATAACCTAAAATAACTCTTCATATAACCTGACCTCCACCTTGTGTGTACCTTTTCTTTCATATTTCATTCTCTTCTATCCATTTATACTGCAAGTTCATTAGATCAGAGATTGCCTTTTTGGTTTTATACAGTATCTGGAACAAGTTAATTCCATTACCTTAATGCCAGTAATAATGAGGATTAGAAATGGAATGGTAAATTGAAGGAGATACTATTAATCCCCCACAGAACGTGCTGTTAATTTTGTTAAGGTTACCTGTGTCATATAATTTTCAGTTCTTTGTGGACATCATTGTGTGGCGTAGGAATTTGAAAATCAGAGAGTCAATCAGCATGCTGTTCAATTCTATACAACTTTAGAACCAGAAATCTCTCAGGATAGATGTTACCTTAATGTACTTTGATTTGTTTGTTTGTTTGTTTCTATCCCAATAAATGCACTCAATTAAGAGAGTGTGACGTGGAAATGCACTAAGAGAAGTTTGAGGTTTTTCCCTATCTGCATCTTGAAGCACTTGCTTTTCCTAACATTTCTCCATTTTGAAAAAATTGCTAACATTTCTTCATTTTGAAGAAATTGTGCACATCCTGTTATCCAAAACTTGTAGTTTAGCATTGTAGCCAAGCTAAATTAAGGCTAGAAGCAAGTTAAGCTTTGTAAGGAGAGGTAATGTCTTCTGTTAAACTATCTGGAGTTGGGAACAGCAGACTAGATATTTGCTTCCGTTTGAGAATTGCAGAGAAAGTGTTGCTGGAACCCGTGGAACTGTGGGGTTGTTATCAAGGAGAAAGGTGATACAGCTATTATCATTCTCAGACACAGGCAGGGGGACAGGGAGAAAGAATCATCTGCCATGAGATGGGGAGGTGTTCAGTGGAATTGGCTTGTGAGGTAGATTCTAGTGGGCCATAAAATTACTCCAACTATTGAATTCCCAATTTTAGTACTCTATGTATTTTAATTCCCAGGTCCATACTTTGAAGGTAGTTTGTACGTTTATATTAAATGCGAAGCAAGAGTGAATCTCTCTGCTTAACACCTCATTTAAAAGTTCCATTCCCTTGTCCTGACAGGGGAATGCCAATCTGGTTTTAATCTGTTGAGATCCTCTTCCCTGCATGACTCTGAAGGAAATGTTAAGTGGCTTGAAATCTTTCTGAGACTGGATGCCTGGTGATCCAGACTTTTCAAGCTGGAATCTGGCTGCAAGCAACTAGAAGAATTATGGCCCATTTGGCAGAACTCCCAGGTGGTCAAAAAAAGTCCCTGAGACAGATATTTTTGGCATAGGTCATATCTCTGGAGATAAAAGGATGCGGCAGAAAGCGGCTGCGCATCTTCAGCTGCAATAGGAACCAAGGTGTAAAAAACCAGGAATGAGGGTATGGAGTAAGACAGCAACTCCTTTGCAGTGCTGTGATGCTTTTTCCTTCTTTTAAAACACTTGCTACAACTCCCCCAAACATATCTTTATTTCCTCAGGTGTGTCTCACTGCTGACTGCATTGGAAGAATTTTGGGCTTTGATGCCATCTGCTATAATTCTAAATACAGCTGACGAGAGTCGGAACAACAGCAAGAGAGGAAGCACCAGCAGCATCCAGGCGAAGAGAAAAAGATCCACACAGCTGAAACCCTCTACATTCATTCCCTGGGGGAAATCAGCTCCATGTAAACCAGAGAAAATTTAAGGATTTGGTACAGTGCCATGATAGCCCGGAACTTTGCTCATATATCCAAAAACTGCTGTTTGAAAATTAAGTCTGCAGCTTTCAGTTTTATGACGTACAGAAATCACTAGTGAAGGTTTTAGCTGTAAATCTTGTGGTTAAATGTGTGAATCTATGGGACTGGACTCTGTTGGGTTGGGACCTGCGGGCATACAAATGGCTGCCCCGCAGCGCCCCCTACAGGCAGCGCGGGCTGATCTGTGCCACACGCTGCCAATCAGAGCCGGCGCCGAGCTGTCAACGTTGCCTCTCTCAGCCAATCGAAAGCAGCGAAGGGCGGGACCGGAGAAAGCCGGCCTCCCACCGGAAGTGATTCTAGGCACAACTTCCTTTTCTCTTCCGTCCCTGGTCCCGCCTCTTTCCCCTCCTCCGCGTTCTGATGGGCTGCGCCTGCTGTCTGCAGGACTGCCCGAAAGCTGATTGGTCAGCCCTCCCGGCGGTGCGTCCTGCCCACATCCGGGCCTCTGAGGCGCGGTGGCGACGGCGCTGGGCCGCCATTGTGGTGGGGAAGCGCGGGGCGTCGCGGCAGCCGGTGAGGGCGGGCGGGGGGCGATGGGGACCCGGGGGTGGGCGGAGGGTGCTGGTGGGAATGGCGGGGGAGAGGCCGGGGGTGGCCCCGTCCCCGTCCCCGTCCTGAGCCCCTCTCGACCCCCGCAGGTGCGTCGCCATGGCCGCCGTCTTCCCGTACCGCGGCGGCTGCGCCCCGGTGCCCAGTCCGCTGGCGCCGCTGCCCGACTACATGTCTGAGGAGAAGCTGCAGGAGAAAGGTGGGTAGGACCGGCCCCTGCACCCCCCTCCTCCCAGGCGGGACCGGGCCTGACCTCGCTGCCTCTCCCTCCCTCCCCGCAGCCCGCAAGTGGCAGCAGCTGCAGGCCAAGCGCTATGCCGAGAAGAGGAAATTCGGCTTCGTGGACGCTCAGAAGGAGGACATGCCCCCCGAGCACGTCCGGAAGATCATCCGCGACCACGGCGACATGACCAACAGGAAGTTCCGTCACGACAAGCGCGTCTACCTGGGGTAAGGGAGCCCCCCGCTGTGTGACATGCTGGGAGGCGAGCTGAGCCCTCTGCTGCTGCCGTGTCACACCTCCTCGTCGATCGTTAAATAGGGAGCTCCTTCTCCAAAGGGCTTCCTGTGTCAGTTGTTCATAGAAGGTGGCATAGTAGCTCAAGGAGGATGGGATAATCAGTTGCACGAAGGCAGCAGTGCAGAAGAGATAAGTGAAGGAAGTTATTGCTTTGAATTTATGAGAAAAACATCACTCTGGATAACACATTGCTTAAAAGAAGTTAGGGGAGAGTGTGAAGTAGCCAGCGTATGTTTTTTGCAAGATTAAAAAAGCATTGTGAGTGCTTCTGTAACGTTTGGGTTCAGAGAGCCATCTCATGCACATCATGATCCGTTGCACAAACTTCCCATTGCCCATAAAAACTGCAGAAACATTTGAAATTTTCACCTGTAACATTCTTAACGTGTAACGATCTGTTGGAAGCCAAACCAGTAGAATACAATTTGGTAGTGTGATGTTTGAAGCACAAGGATAGAACAGGAAGTTTGTGGGTTTATTGCTGGAGGCCTTTATGAATGGGTTAGCTGAGCAGTTTTCAGGAGTAAAAGGTGTAGAGGTAATTGGGTTGTGTCTTTTGAGATCCCTTCCCACCCTGATTTTCCTTGATTTCTGTCTGCAGTGCTCTGAAGTACATGCCTCATGCAGTTCTGAAGCTCTTGGAGAACATGCCGATGCCCTGGGAGCAAATCAGAGATGTTCCAGTCTTGTACCATATCACAGGTGCCATCTCTTTTGTGAATGAGATTCCCTGGGTCATAGAGCCAGTGTACATTGCTCAGTGGGGGTAAGTGCCTTCTTCCTTCACCCTGGGTGGAAACTTGTGAGCAAACACTCGTGTGTCCACAATAAAAGCAACATTTAATGGTCTCTGGGTTTCTGTCAGGTCGATGTGGATTATGATGAGGCGAGAGAAGAGGGATAGGCGTCACTTCAAGAGGATGAGATTCCCCCCATTTGATGATGAAGAACCCCCTCTGGATTATGCTGATAACATCCTGGATGTGGAGCCCCTGGAAGCGATTCAGCTCGAGCTGGATCCAGAGGAGGATGCCCCTGTGCTGGACTGGTTCTATGACCACCAGCCGCTGAAAGACAACAGGAAGTATGTGCTCCTCTGGTAGCACAATTCACTGGGAGCGGGGAAAAACAAATGCACTACCTATAGATAGCAGTATATAACCTTCAGTTGAGTCATGCTGGGCTACATGTGATGTTGGTGGGGAGAGAAAAACCTTCCCTTGAGGATGGGAGGGAGAACCTGATTGTTGTAAAGCTATACCTCTTGTCTTCAGCATCCTGCGAGGGCAAACGGCTGCTCTGTCCAGGAGGGCTGCTGCCCAGTTAGCTGCTAAAACTCTGGTGTTTGTTATGCCATAAATGTGACAACCTGGATTGTCTGTTTGGAATTTGATATTTGCTAAAAGTGCACAGATGTTGTTTATCAGTTTGGATTCAGAGGAGGAGAGGAACTGGAGAAGTCAATATATTTTAGGCAGATGTAGTCCATAGTGGTCTTCAGCAGTCCTGCAGTCTTTCTTTCCATCTGGAGGGGCCCACGTGTTGGCTGTCTTTGATATTCTCTGCAGATGATGGGCAGTGACGGGTGTTTAATTATTTCTGGTCCTTTGGTAAAGGCCCAGTTGTCTTCTGGCTGTGTACTGAGTGTCTGTGCATTGTTCTTCTGCAGGTATGTAAATGGTTCAACGTACCAACGCTGGCAGTTCACTCTCCCCATGATGTCCACGCTGTACCGCCTGGCCAACCAGCTGCTCACCGACCTTGTGGATGACAACTACTTTTATTTGTTTGACCTGAAAGCGTTCTTTACCTCCAAGGCGCTGAACATGGCTATTCCTGGAGGTCCCAAGTTTGAGCCTCTTGTTAGAGACATCAATCTTCAGTAAGTGTTGGGTTTAGGAGGAAGGATAAGTGGTTATCTGGGAAAAGGGCTGGGAAGATTAATGTGTTATCGGGTGTCTTGCCTTGGGTGAGCTGTTGCTGGGTGTTTGCTCTCTTTACCATTAAGTCTGTGATCTGCTTGCTGCTTTGGAAACTGTGTGGTTGTTAGTGAAAGAGAAGTCTGAAGGAAAAGTGCTGATACCATGTCTTCAGTCAAAAATGTTTGCCTTTCTGTTCCCCTGAATGCTCATATAACAAATATTTTTTGTCTCATTTGAGGGATGAAGACTGGAATGAATTTAATGACATCAACAAAATTATCATCAGGCAGCCTATCAGGACAGAGTACAAAATTGCTTTCCCGTACCTGTACAATAACCTGCCACACCACGTCCACCTGACCTGGTAAGTGCGGCAACCTCAGGAGCAGAGAGAGGAGGGGAAAGCTGTCAGAGTGCTCTAATGCATGTTGTCTTTTGCAGGTATCATACTCCAAACGTTGTTTTCATTAAAACAGAAGATCCTGATCTCCCAGCCTTTTACTTCGATCCACTGATCAACCCCATTTCACACAGACATTCTGTCAAGGTGAGTCACTGTCCGAGAGAGCTTGTGATAAACCCTGCATGTGGAGGTGGTGGGGCTTTAGCATCTTGCTTGTAACCTTGCTTCTGATGCACACATAGATGTTTCAGGAGAAAGCAATAGCCCTTTCACAAAAAAAAACAGTTTTCATTTATAGTCTTTTTCTACTTCTGGAGTTGCACAAAGCTGTCTCCTTTGGTCTCTGTGGGATAAAGCTCGATGTGTAATTAACAGTGTTATTTTAGAGTCTTCTGGTAGGTTATTATCTTTTTGGTTGCCCTTGGTTTGTTCACAAAGCTGACATCTCCCTTAAGTTTCCACCATAACACCTACCTCGGGGTCTAGTAGCTAACATTAGTTCTCAGGCCCCCTGGGGCATTGTAGAGTGCTTTTTGCTTCTCTGATACTCAGCACTGTGACACCTCTACCATGAGAGCAAAGAAATGGTTTTTACTTGGTTAACTCTGAAAACTGAGCTAAAGCAACCAGGAGACAGACGTTGTGTGGTGTTTCTGCATTTCAGAGTCAGGAACCATTGCCTGATGATGATGAAGAGTTTGAGTTGCCAGAGTTTGTGGAACCTTTCCTGAAAGATACCCCGCTCTACACAGATAACACAGCCAACGGCATTGCCCTGCTTTGGGCCCCACGGCCCTTCAACTTGAGGTCTGGGAGGACTCGGAGAGCTCTTGATATCCCACTGGTCAAGAACTGGTGAGTTCTTTCCTCAGGGAAGGGGTGTTCTAGTGATTGTGACATTATTATCTTGTTACAACAAAAATAAAGACATCCTGTGGTGACTGGTTTCTGGAGATTTTAGAGGAGAGTTTCTGGAGACTTGTTCTCTAAGGAATGTGAGTTACCTGAAAATTTGAAATATGGTTTATCCCTAGGTACCGTGAGCACTGCCCAGCAGGCCAGCCAGTGAAAGTGCGAGTCTCCTATCAGAAGCTACTGAAATACTATGTTCTGAATGCGCTCAAGCACAGACCTCCCAAAGCCCAGAAGAAGAGGTAAGTGGGGTCTGCTCAGTGGGGAACTGCTGATCTCTGATGAGGATTCAGCTGATTACAGTCTTTGCTCTCTCCAGGTACCTGTTCCGCTCCTTCAAGGCTACAAAGTTTTTCCAGTCGACAAAGCTGGACTGGGTGGAAGTAGGCCTGCAGGTGTGTCGCCAGGGCTACAATATGCTGAACTTGCTGATCCACAGAAAGAACCTGAACTACCTTCACTTGGATTACAACTTCAACCTGAAGCCTGTGAAGACCCTCACCACTAAGGTAACGGTCCATGTGCTATTTTACTTGAGTAAAGTTCACCTGAAGATTGTTAAGTAGCTAGTGCAGTAAGACAGGCCACAGTGCCTCAGCTGTTCAGTTGTTGTACAGACTGACCACATTTGAGCTGTTTCACTCTTACATAACATTGTTACATAAATCCTAGATTTTTGTCTCTTCCAGGAAAGGAAAAAATCTCGTTTTGGTAATGCTTTCCATCTGTGCCGAGAGGTTCTACGGCTGACTAAGCTGGTGGTGGACAGCCACGTCCAGTACAGACTTGGAAATGTGGATGCGTTTCAGGTAGGCTCAATTTTTTTTTTTTTAAAGGTGAGGAGGAGAAGCGAGAGGAGAAGCAGAATATCTGGGCAGGCTTATATAGTATGCACAAAATGAATGTTGCCCTGTTGTTGGAGAAGAGGGGGAACAACAAAAGCATGCAACATTGCATGAAATTTTGCTTTTACCCTAGTTTATAAGAATCAGTCGTTGCATGAGTCAGTGTTAGGAGCTTTATATGCCCTAATACACTCTGCTCCTGGCTATAAAATAAACCTGGCTTCTTGAGGCCATGTGTGTGGTGTTTATTGTTGTCTCTGCTCCCCGTGTTTCAGCTGGCAGACGGCTTGCAGTACATCTTTGCCCACGTGGGTCAGCTGACAGGAATGTACCGGTACAAATACAAACTGATGAGGCAGATTCGTATGTGCAAGGACCTGAAACATCTCATCTACTACCGGTTTAACACAGTGAGTTCCACTTTTCCACATGATGGTGACCCCACATAAACTGAGCAGGGGGGGAGGGATTTGGGAGTGTCAGTAAGTGACCTGCTGTTACCATGTCTCTGTTCTTCCAGGGGCCTGTGGGCAAAGGTCCTGGCTGTGGTTTCTGGGCCCCAGGCTGGAGAGTATGGCTGTTCTTCATGAGGGGGATCACGCCGCTGCTGGAACGCTGGCTGGGGAATCTGCTGGCCAGGCAGTTTGAAGGTCAGTGCACTGCAAATCTTGGATGGGGGAGCAGTGTGTGGTAAAGATTAATGCTATTTACTTGCCAGCTGGAAATGCAGTTTTCTGTCCCATGTGGTGGTCTGTATCCATGCTCCGTGCCAATCCCAAGAGCTATTGACTGGTTTAGAGCTCTTAAGAGATCAGTGCTCCCAGCATAGATCCCAAATGGAAGTGGCATTCCCTGCTCCATAGCACTATGGGGTCCACAGCTTCCTTTCTAATCACCTACTTCAAACTCATCAGTGATGTTGTGGCAGTGTAATTTCTTCAGACATCTGTACCTCTGTGTATTAGGAGGAAGAGGAGCACTGCCCAGTAATGTCAGCACTGCTGAAGTACTTTGCTTTTTCCAGGCCGTCACTCCAAGGGTGTAGCAAAGACCGTCACGAAGCAGCGTGTGGAGTCTCACTTTGACCTGGAGCTGAGGGCGGCTGTTATGCATGACATTCTGGACATGATGCCAGAAGGAATCAAACAGAACAAAGCCAGAACCATCCTGCAGCATCTGAGCGAGGCTTGGCGGTGCTGGAAGGCCAATATCCCCTGGAAGGTAAGTCTTTCGCTTGGCCTTTTGGTTCAATTTTAACATCTCCCAGGCGGAACTGCTCTTGTGAAGGTTCCCACTCCTGCTTCCCTCAAGTTCCTGTCCCTCCCCAGGTGCCAGGGCTGCCAACTCCTATTGAGAACATGATCCTGAGGTATGTGAAGGCAAAAGCTGACTGGTGGACAAACACAGCTCACTACAACAGGGAGCGGATCCGTCGGGGCGCCACCGTAGACAAAACTGTCTGTAAGAAGAATCTGGGCCGGCTGACCAGACTCTACTTAAAAGCTGAGCAGGAACGGCAGCATAATTACTTGAAGGTACTTCTGTCCTGCCTAAGGTTGCCCAGATTGGTGCCATTTTCATGGGGAAGCTTTCGCTGACTAATGCTGGTGGTGTGGTTCTGCAGGATGGGCCGTACATCACTGCTGAAGAGGCTGTTGCTGTGTACACAACCACAGTGCACTGGCTGGAAAGCAGAAGGTTCTCACCCATTCCTTTCCCCCCACTGTCCTACAAGCATGACACCAAGTTGCTGATATTAGCCTTGGAGAGGCTGAAGGAAGCTTACAGGTAAGCAGTGGGAAGTGATTGTATTCTGCAGGCACAGGCATCTGCACTGGGAGAGGCGTCTGAAGCTATTTTGTTACCTGTTATTCCTGGAATTGAGTATGTTGTAAAATTTACCCTGGTGGACTGGTAAAAGCTGTAGGTTGTGGTACTGCCAGGGGTGACAGGGGGTTCTTCGTGGCCTCTGCTGCTTGGGGCAAAAACAATGCCATGCTTCTCAGACTGGGGATATGGATTGTGAAGAGCTACAGATCTTGTCCTGATCTGCTTGGCTGAACAGTATTTCATCAGTTTGATGTGGTGGACATTAGCTTGTTCATGCTTAGGTGCATGAGCTGTTCTTTCTCACTTTCAGTGTGAAATCTCGCCTGAATCAGTCGCAGAGAGAGGAGTTGGGTTTGATTGAACAGGCTTATGATAATCCTCATGAAGCTCTCTCCAGAATCAAACGACACCTTTTAACTCAGAGAGCCTTCAAGGAGGTAAGTGTCCTGGTGAAGGCCAGACCATACTAAAAATTAAGCTGCATTCAGGACCTGAACGGTGCTAAGACTTAATGTTATCTGTCAACTCTAAGGCTCGGTTTTGCCTCTTCTTTTTTAGGTGGGTATTGAGTTCATGGATCTCTACAGCCACTTAGTTCCTGTTTATGATGTTGAACCCTTGGAGAAAATCACAGACGCGTATCTGGATCAGTACTTATGGTATGAGGCCGATAAGCGAAGACTCTTCCCTCCATGGATCAAACCTGCTGACACTGAACCTCCTCCACTGTTGGTGTACAAGTGGTGCCAAGGTTAGCAGGGTCTTGTATTCCATACAAAAATGAGTTTTCTTACTGGGAGCTTGCTTCCTACAAAGTCCCCTTGGGAGCTGAGTTTTCATATTTGCAGCTTGCAGTCAATAGTCATTACAATCGGAGACTATATTTTATAGGTTCTCCTGAAGGAGGAGAACTTCCATAGCATTTTTGGTTGATTAGAAATTTCTGTTCCCATTTCTGGATAGATTGGAAGGACCAGAGGCTGAAAAATCACACATGACAGGAAATACATTGACTTCCTGTGCCCAGAAGTGTGCTGCGCTATTGTGTCAGATAACAGATGAGCTTGTTTGTCTCCTCAGGCATTAATAACCTGCAAGATGTTTGGGAAACAAGTGAAGGTGAATGCAACGTGATGCTGGAATCTCGATTTGAGAAGATGTATGAGAAGATTGACCTGACGTTGCTCAACAGGCTGTTGCGTCTTATTGTTGATCACAACATTGCTGACTACATGACAGCCAAGAACAACGTGGTGATCAACTACAAGGTGATGATTGCTATCAGGAAAGGGAGTATGTGGACTGGGAAATGGAGAGGTTTTGGACCCATGGGGGAGGAGGGGACACAAGACTTGCCAGAGAAAGAAGTGATAAGGAGTAAGAAAACCCTTCTGGGTCCTGCTAAAGAGCAACTGCTCAGCTAAAGGTCTGTGATGTATTGTGACAGGTTCTCACAATTCTCCTTCGTTTCCTCAGGACATGAATCACACAAACTCCTATGGGATTATTCGTGGGCTGCAGTTTGCTTCCTTTATTGTCCAGTATTATGGGCTTGTGATGGACCTGCTGGTGCTGGGTCTGCACCGTGCCAGTGAAATGGCTGGGCCTCCCCAGATGCCAAATGACTTCCTCAGCTTCCAGGACATCGCCACGGAGGTGGCCCATCCCATTCGCCTCTTCTGCAGATACATTGACCGTATTCACATCTTCTTCAGGTGAGACCTTCGGGCCCTGCTTTCCTCAGGTGAACTTCTGTTCTGGCATCTTGCAGCAGATGCTGTGGAAGTGAGAATTAGTACGCTCCTACTCCAGGCTTTACCCTTTGCTAAGAAAGGTCAGGAATATTTGAATTGACAGACTTCCCAGAAAAACTGTCCACATACCTCCTCTTGCTTTCTCAGTTCGCTTTTCTACAGCTTCACTGGATCTCTAGAAAAGCAAGAATATCAAAAGTTCAACTGTTACAGATTTTCCACTGGTAAAAGAAGCCTTTTCTGGCTTCCCAGCAAGTGGACATAAAATCTGATGTCTGTTCATGGAAAGATAACCCAAACAGTCATGGGTTGCTCTGTGCTAATGAAACAAGCCCCCTTCTTCAGCACGAGGATACAGAAATTGGATCGTTACCTTCAGACATGCTATGGGAAATAGCTGTGCATAAGCAAGTCCTTCTCTGTCGGGGCAGACTGGTGTTCTGAGAAGCTGGTCATCTAACTCCAGATCCTATTCTGTGTATTTCCAGGTTTACAGCAGATGAGGCAAGAGACTTGATTCAGCGGTACCTGACAGAGCATCCAGACCCCAACAATGAGAACATTGTAGGCTACAACAATAAGAAGTGCTGGCCCCGGGATGCTCGGATGCGCCTCATGAAACATGATGTGAACCTGTAAGGACTGCAACCTGGAAAAAAAAAGTGGTGGGAGAGTGGGCAAGTTAGTTGTAATAAATAGCTGTTGGAGACTGATAGGCAGGTGCTCAGGAAGAAAAGTAAGAAGAGGTGAGGGGTGTGTGCTGCGATTCTGGCAATGAATGATGGGTGTGAGAGACAGTGCTAGGAAAGCGTTGAAAACTTGCCCAGTTTCTATTTTGCTTCAGTAACAACCTGTCACTGTGAACATCTTGTTTTTCAGTGGCCGTGCTGTATTCTGGGATATCAAGAACCGTTTGCCTCGATCAGTCACCACAGTGCAGTGGGAGAACAGCTTCGTCTCTGTTTACAGCAAGGATAACCCCAACTTGCTGTTTAACATGTGTGGGTTCGAGTGCCGCATCTTGCCCAAGTGCCGCACCAGCTATGAGGAGTTCACCCACAAGGATGGTGTCTGGAACCTGCAGAACGAGGTAGGGAGAGGCTCTGACAGGGGGCAGAGCAGGCCCTGCTTGGCCCCTACCTGACACCAGAGCAGGGTTTGTACCTGCCGGGAGGACGTGCCCGACAGCGTCAGTTTGCCAGCTCTGTAACTGGGACCACTAGCAAGTAGAGTTACAGTGAACTGGGTATGAACTTTCCTTCCTGGGAGGGATGAGTGGGGCTCTGAAGCTGTAGAGCTGCTGTTCAGCCTCTTCCCTCCCCGTATTGCACAGATGCCTGATGGCAAGAGCTCACCTTATGGTCTGGACTGGAGAAAGGGGGCTCCCGGGAGGGAACTGATGTCCCTGTGCTCTTGTAGGTCACCAAGGAGCGCACGGCTCAGTGCTTCCTACGTGTGGATGATGAGTCTATGCAGAGATTTCACAACAGAGTGAGGCAGATCCTCATGGCATCTGGCTCCACAACCTTCACTAAGGTGAGGTGGGAGGAAGATATGGGGCAGAGCTTTCTGCAGGTGCTTGGGGAGCGGGCTGAGAACTGATCCTTGCTTTCCTTTCTAGATTGTCAATAAATGGAATACAGCTCTGATTGGCTTGATGACATATTTCCGGGAAGCTGTTGTAAATACTCAGGAGTTGCTTGATTTGCTGGTGAAGTGTGAGAATAAAATCCAGACTCGAATCAAAATTGGTCTGAATTCCAAAATGCCCAGCCGTTTTCCGCCGGTGGTGTTCTACACCCCTAAAGAGCTGGGGGGGCTGGGCATGCTCTCCATGGGCCACGTCCTCATCCCGCAGTCTGACCTGAGGTGAGTTGTGCTGCTTTAATGCTTGCGTGGCTTGAGTGTTCTGTTAGATGCTCTTTCCTATAAAAATATCTGAGAATGCCAAACTGTTCTATGTTAGAGATACGTTGCCTTTACAGTAGGTCATGGCAGTGTGACCTGTGAAGTCCTCTGTCACTCTGACCTCACTCTTGTGCCTCTCTGCTCCAGGTGGTCCAAGCAGACAGATGTTGGCATCACTCACTTCCGCTCAGGCATGAGTCACGAGGAGGACCAGCTCATCCCAAATTTGTATCGTTACATCCAGCCATGGGAAAGTGAATTCATCGACTCCCAGAGGGTATGGGCAGAGTATGCCCTTAAGCGACAAGAGGCTATAGCCCAAAACAGGTGCGTTTCTGTGTCTGTGTGAGGACAGGCAGTGTGTGAAGTCTCGCACTGTCTCAGGGTTCTGGAGGCGTTGCTGACCCCATGGTACGTGCTGCAGGCTGCTGCAGCGCTGCTGCCTCACCTCTGGTGGAGGTGTGAACTCTGCAAGCAGAAAGTGGGCCCTTGGCACAGGTTAAGGGAAATGATATGGCAAGTAAAAGCTGACATCAGACCCATTTATGCACTTAAAAGGGCAGGTGTTTTCTTTTGGCTGTTTGACATGAGCGTATTCATGACCGTTATAGACACTTTGAGCCTCTGAGTGCTTGGCATTTTAGAATGTCTCCTGCCAGAGCCCCAGGGTCTGTATTACTTCTGTGATTTCCTCATTTGAAATATTCATTAATGCTTTGCTGTAAAATTGAGACGTAACAAAGTGTGGGGATTTTTTTCTTCAGGCGTCTGACACTAGAGGATCTGGAGGACTCATGGGACAGGGGAATTCCTCGTATTAACACCCTTTTCCAGAAGGACCGGCATACCCTCGCTTATGATAAAGGATGGAGAGTCAGGACTGATTTCAAACAGTATCAGGTATTGACTGGGAATTTCTCTAGCTGGGTGTGAGGTTCAGATACCTGTTCCAGACAATGTCCTTTCACCTCGCGTTATTGCAGGTGCACTTCCTTGCCATGTGTTGGGACTGGTAGAGGTTGTTGAGAACCAAATGCTCCAAAACCTGTAGGTAGCCACTTCTGAAGCATTTGGATAGATTGCAGTGTCTTGGGGAACACCACACTTAGCACAATTGAATATTAAGAAATCAGTTCTGGGTAGGGGGAAAAAAGGTCCCAAAACGAACATTCCAAAACCTTAAGTTTTAATAACAGTGGAAAAATTTATTATTTAAAGCCTCTAATGGTAGCTCTGTAGAAGGTCAGTCTCTGAGAGATAAAAACACCATCTTAAATTCTACCCAGCCTGAATTGCATAGTGACACTGACTGAACTGTGTAGATGGGCTGTGTCCTCCAGAACTGAGGGCACGAGGCTTTTGTTCGCTGAGATCATCGTCATCATCTTGGTTCCTACAGTTGGTGCAGCCAGGTTCAATGACATGAATTGAAAGCTGCTCACTAGTGCACTGCTGTTTCCAGGTCCTGAAACAGAACCCGTTCTGGTGGACACATCAGCGCCACGATGGCAAACTGTGGAACCTGAACAACTACCGCACAGATATGATCCAGGCGCTTGGTGGAGTGGAGGGAATCCTGGAGCACACTCTCTTCAAGGGCACTTACTTCCCCACATGGGAGGGTCTCTTCTGGTAAGAGAAACCTTGATGAAGCCTCGTCTTGCAAACTGGAGCTTAGTGGTGCGCCAGGAGGAGTCCTCAGCTCAAGCTGTACTGATTCTGTTGAGCCATCTCTGTTTTTCAGTCATCCCTTGAGCACACTGTATAGTTCAGTTGTGAGGGCCCCTGGGACTGGGCTATAGCCAAGCTTCATGCAAATCCATAGAAATTTCTTTGCATGAAACAATCTTTCCCCACTCCCAGCGTGTGTTCCCTGCCTCTGTTCCATATGGCAGCCAGCAGAGCTGAGAGACATCTTATGCAATTGTCTGCCCTTTCTAGGGAGAAGGCCAGTGGCTTTGAGGAGTCCATGAAGTGGAAGAAGCTGACAAACGCCCAGAGATCGGGTTTGAACCAAATTCCAAACAGAAGATTCACCCTGTGGTGGTCTCCTACCATTAACAGAGCCAATGTAAGTACCTGGAGTTTGTACCTGAGTTCCACTGAAATGAGAGCAGTTAATCCATCTAACTAATTCTTCGGAACATCTCTTACAGATGAACTAATTCTCCTTATGAGTAGCTGTTCTGTTTTCTAAGCTCCATCAGTTGTGCTGTTGCACGTTCTCACAGCTGCTCTTCCTCTGCAGGTATATGTCGGGTTTCAGGTGCAGCTGGATTTGACAGGTATCTTTATGCACGGCAAGATCCCCACGCTGAAGATTTCTCTCATTCAGATTTTCCGAGCTCACTTGTGGCAAAAGATCCATGAGAGCATTGTAATGGATTTGTGTCAGGTGAGCAGTATGTTAAATTGATTTGTTTCTGTGCAGTGCACGCTCCTTGTGTACCAACAGCCTCCTGCCAGCAACAGAGATTGTCCCAGGGATTGTGGCAGGGCTAGCCCGTCCTTCTTCAGCAATTTGACAGCGAAGGGGAGGAAATGGGATTTTCCTGGGTGCCTGTTTTAGCTCTGTGTGGAGAATAGATTCTTTAACTAGGTTGCTTGAACACAACTCATCCTTGACTGCCTTTTCCCCAAGGTATTTGATCAAGAGCTGGATGCTCTGGAGATTGAGACAGTGCAGAAGGAGACAATCCATCCCAGGAAGTCATACAAGATGAATTCCTCATGTGCAGATATCCTTCTCTTTGCTTCCTATAAGTGGAATGTGTCACGTCCATCATTGCTCGCAGATTCCAAGTGAGTGTTTTCCCTCTCGGTCTTGCTGCAGAGCAGAGCTGCTGATGCTGCCGTCCCAAGCCAAAGCCTCTATCTCTTGGGCATTTAGGATTGGTTTTCTTTGGGGACACAGGAGGACACAGTCATGCCTGGCAGAGCACTGAACTAGTTTGGGTAGATGGTTGCTGCATCTGCTAGCGCTGCCTTCTGCAAAACACAAAGACTGTCGTTACTCCTGTTCTCTCCTCTAGTTGATCTTCCCCCAGAGCCAGAGCTCAGGAGGTTCTTCAGGAAACCCCCCCAAAGCTGTGCTACCCTAGGACTGCAATCTGGAGGGAACTGGACATTGTCTGCACCCGTGCTGTGTTCAGTTTGACTGAACCCTCACTGGACATTCTGTGGGGGACATGACCCTCATGACAACACAGTAGAGGGGTAACTCTGCTGCTTTATTTAAACCTGCAGCTGAACCCCTTAGGCTGAGGGTTTCTATTAACAGCTTCTGCATTCAGCTGCTGTGTGAAGAGAGCAGTAGAGTCCCTTTTCAGGGTGGTACGCAGACAGTAGCTGGCTTCAGTGATCGTGTTTGGTGGCAGTTACTCTCTGTCAAAGACGGGCAGCAACTACAGGAGAGTTTTGTGCAAGATTAAATTGTTCTGGCCTGCTTTCTCCTCAGAGATGTGATGGACAGCACCACCACTCAGAAGTACTGGATAGATATCCAGCTGCGCTGGGGAGATTACGATTCCCATGATATCGAGCGCTACGCAAGAGCCAAGTTCCTGGACTACACTACAGACAACATGAGTATCTATCCATCTCCCACCGGTGTGCTCATTGCCATTGATCTGGCCTATAACTTGCACAGGTGAGATCTGCACCTTCTGTATTTTAACTGTAATTGGTAGTTCCTGGCTGTGTCCTAGTGCCTCTCCAAACTGGCTTGTGTTCTGGGCGGGGGGATGAGGGGAGAAGGCAGAAGCTGGGGTGTGCAGTCAATGGCATCAAGCATCTAGGCAGTTCTTCCAGGTTGCCCGATTTGTGCTTAGTCAATGATTCAGTTCTCCCAGCTCACTAATAATTTGGGGTTTTTAGGAGATTTCTGTCAGACTCTTCTAAAGGAACAGGCTTTGTTTAAAGCCCCCCTGTAAGTGGGGCCAACTGTTCCTCACTGGAGAACTAGGGGGAAAATCCCAGCAAGCAGCTCTCTGCTCCAGTGTGCTTGTTAAAGAAGACGCAGCTTTTCTGGGAGTGCGGCATGTGTGTGCTGTGGCTTCCCACTGAGAGGAGGTGTAGGGAAGAGCTGTAGGTGAACAGCTCCCCAGAACATCGTGAGAGAAATCGTGCAGTGGTGTTCAGCAGGCAGAAAAGTGCCTGGCTGCTGCATGGAAAGGCTTGTGCGTAGCTGTTGTCCCTTTGTCTCGGAGCTGATGGCAACAACTCGCTCTTCTGTTTTTCTTCATCAGTGCTTATGGGAACTGGTTCCCTGGGAGCAAACCTCTGATCCAGCAAGCTATGGCCAAAATTATGAAAGCAAATCCTGCGCTGTATGTGTTGAGAGAACGAATCCGCAAGGGGTTGCAGCTGTACTCCTCGGAGCCCACGGAGCCGTACCTTTCCTCCCAGAACTATGGAGAGCTCTTCTCCAACCAGATCATCTGGTTTGTGGATGACACCAATGTGTACAGAGTGACCATTCACAAGGTGAGGCCAGAGGCGTATCTCGGGGGAAGGGACAGGGACTGTGAGGGTCCTGTGCTCAGGGTGGCTGTGGAGGCACACGTGACGGAAAACGAGGAATCAATGTGGTCCCAAATTTTGGCAGTGTGCACAGAGCAGCTCTTGCATTTCCCCTACAGTTCCTGCTCACAGCAGTTGGCTGTTCTGTAAAGGTGTGGACAGGCAGCATTTATCTCCATTTGCACTTTCGCTTGTTTTCTCAGACTTTTGAAGGGAATTTGACCACAAAACCCATCAATGGAGCGATTTTCATCTTCAACCCCAGAACTGGACAGCTCTTCCTGAAGATCATCCATACCTCTGTGTGGGCAGGACAGAAGCGTTTAGGACAGGTAGGGCCTGGCTGCCTATCATGCCTCGGGCTGCGAGCTGGGGGTGGGCTCTGCTTGGGGCGCTTGCTTGAGCAGAAAACATCGTGAGGGTCTTCATCTTCCTGCCTCTCAACAAGTCTGGAGCTCTGATTTCCAGTGTGTAACCTATGCTGAGGCAAGTGTCAGCACGGGATGGAAAAGTGAAAGAATGCAGGTGTTGATGTTGCAAGTTTTTTGTGGCTCTGACGTGTGAAGAGCTGACATCTTCAAGTAGGGCTTGAGAAACAGCGCGGTGCTCACGGCTACAGCAGATCACGTGCACTTGGCTGTACATCCAGTGCAGTGAGAAGCTTCTCAGGTGGCAAAGCCGATGAGCTGTTGTTTCTGAGCCAGTCAGGAGTAACTGAACTCCAGGAATGGGAACTGCTCTCTGATCAGTAAGAAGGAAATGCTGGGCCTTGTCACTGATCTGGAACAAGCCATAAATTCCAGTCGTATTTTTAGAATTTGGTTTGAGTCTCTCTAATTTCCAGAGACATGGAGACGCTGCTGTTGGCAGAGAGAGATTTCTCTAACCCTGCTGTCTTTCTGTAGCTGGCCAAGTGGAAGACTGCTGAAGAAGTGGCTGCCTTGATTCGGTCACTTCCTGTGGAGGAGCAGCCTAAGCAGATCATCGTGACTCGGAAGGGCATGTTGGACCCACTTGAGGTAACAATGCACATACTGCTCTGAGGACATAACAAAATCTTTGGGAGATTGCAGAACAGTCCTGCATTCCTGTGAAGGACTTGATCTGTTCTGCAGTAGTTGTGAGCTAATTCCTCTTCTCGATTAAACTCCAGGTACACTTGCTGGATTTCCCCAATATTGTGATCAAAGGCTCAGAGTTGCAGCTGCCCTTCCAGGCCTGTCTGAAAGTGGAAAAGTTTGGTGATCTCATCCTGAAGGCTACTGAACCCCAGATGGTTCTCTTCAATCTCTATGATGACTGGCTGAAAACCATCTCTTCCTACACGGTAAGCACAGCATGCCTAGTCTGCATTTTGCTTTGCCATCGGTAAATTAAGCAGGAGCCAAGAACGGCTCAGAAATCCATCCCAGTTCATTGCTTGGGAGCACATGGCTCTGGGTCTGCCTGAATTTTCCTTCAGGCTGATTTCAGTGGCACTCATGTGGAATATTGGTGTGCCCAGAGGAGTGCTGTACTAGGGCCTTATCTATTTGGTTTCCTTTTTCTGACTAGCTGTGTCTTTTTTTTTCTTCTCCAAGGCATTCTCTCGTCTGATCCTGATTCTCCGGGCGCTACATGTGAATAATGACCGAGCCAAAGTTATCCTGAAACCAGACAAGACAACCATAACGGAGCCTCACCACATCTGGCCAACCCTGACAGATGAGGAGTGGATCAAGGTGGAGGTGCAGCTGAAGGATCTCATCCTTGCTGACTATGGCAAGAAGAACAAGTAAGCCACTGTCCAGCTGCAGTCACCCTTCCTGCTCTGGCAGTGTGGCCAGAGTGCTCTTTGTGGAGAGTAGGAGATTTTTAAGGGCCTTTGGCAATGAACTGTCAGCTTTGTAAGGAAACTGGTTATTATTATTAATTGCTTTTAGTAAGGCAGATAAAAATGTCTGCACCAAGCCTTTCTGATCTGCACATCATGTGATTTGGTCCCTCCTCTTGTCTAAAAAGTTCTTTCATTTTTTCATAGCACCCCGCAAGTGGATGTTCTGAGCTTGTGCCTTGGGGAGAAGAGTCCAGAATGTATTTTGAAATGCCTGACTTGGGTGGATTTTCTCTTTCAGTGTGAACGTTGCGTCCCTCACACAGTCAGAGATCCGAGACATTATCCTGGGCATGGAGATCTCTGCCCCATCTCAGCAGAGACAGCAGATTGCAGAAATTGAGAAGCAAACCAAGGAGCAGTCCCAGCTGACAGCCACACAGACCCGCACTGTTAACAAACACGGGGATGAAATCATCACCTCCACAACCAGCAACTATGAAACCCAGACTTTCTCCTCCAAGACTGAGTGGCGAGTCAGGTAGGGAAGCCAGCAGGGCTGTGGCATGGTGGAAAAGGTCAGAGTGCTCGGGAAGGGATCTGTGCACCCTCTAATAATCGTCTCCTCTTCACAGAGCAATTTCTGCTGCCAACCTCCACCTGCGAACAAACCACATTTACGTTTCATCAGACGATATAAAGGAAACAGGCTACACCTACATTCTGCCCAAGAATGTGTTGAAGAAATTCATCTGCATTTCGGATCTGCGGGCCCAGGTGAGCGTGTGACGAGCCTGTGGCAGTTGTAGCCCGCTGCTGGGGCATGTGCCATGTGTCCAGTCTTGGGCACCTCAATACGAGAGAGATCTCGAGATGCTGGAGCGAGTGCAGAGGAGGGGAACGAAACTGGGCAAGGGCCTGGAGAATAAATCCAGTGAGGAGCGATTGAAGGAGCTGGGACTGTTGAGTGTGAGGAGGAGAAGGCTGAGGGGAGACCTCATCACTCTCTACAGCTCCCTGAAAGGACGTTGTAGAGAGGTTGGTGCTGGTCTCTTCTCACAGGTGATTAGTGACAGAACAAGAGGGAACAGCTTTAAACTGCAACAGGGGAGGTTCAGACTGGACATTAGGAAAAAAATTTTCACAGCAAGAGTGGTCAGACAGTGGAATAGGCTGCCCGGGGAGGGGGTGGAGTCATCATCCCTGGGTGTGTTTAAGGGTCGTTTAGATGAGATGTTGGAGGATGTGGTGTAGGGGAGAACTTTGTAGAGGGGGGCTGAGGGTTGGACTCGATGATCCCAAGGGTCTTTTCCAACCTGAATGATTCTGTGATTCTGTGACCATGTGGCGGAGGGCTGGGAGCTCGCCCCTGTCCCTGCAAAGCCCTCTGTGCTCCAGACAGACACTGGCACTACGGCTGAGCACACAAGTTCTAGCCAGGTCCTGATGGCTCCTTGTAGCCCAGACCTGGCAGAGGGAAACTCAGCGCTGAACAAAACTACACTGTTCTCCTCTAGTGAGAACCTGCTGGCTGAGAGCTACTCTCCTTACACACCCAGGGCAGGGCCCACCCACCCTCACACGGTTACAGGGAGGTTTCTTCGAGGCTTCTGAGGCAGGTGTTTGTGTTCCTAGATTGCAGGTTACCTGTATGGTGTGAGCCCTCCCGATAACCCCCAAGTGAAGGAGATCCGGTGCATTGTGATGGTGCCCCAGTGGGGAACACACCAGACTGTGCATCTCCCAGGGCAGCTGCCCCAGCACGAGTATCTTAAGGTGAGTTGCGCGTCTGCCCCCGCTGTGGGTGCAAGATCACTGCCTCCCGTAACAGGGACCTGAGGTGGTGGGGTGGCTTCTGTGGCCTGTTGCAGATGTGAGGCTTTTGAAGGGCTCAGCCTGATCTGGGATCAAGTGAAGGGGAAGACTTTGGTCCCTGTCTGCTTTTTGCCGTGTGCGAAACAATTCGGTTTTAAACGCCTTTTGTTTCTCTCTGAAACTTTTTGTCAGGAAATGGAACCTCTGGGGTGGATTCACACCCAACCAAACGAGTCCCCTCAGCTCTCGCCGCAGGATGTCACCACCCATGCCAAGGTCATGGCTGACAACCCCTCCTGGGACGGGGAGAAGACCATCATCATCACCTGCAGGTGCGAGGCAGGGAGGCTTCTGCCGTGGGAGGCCTGGGGGTGCAGTGCTTGGGAACACATTGAGGTCTCAAAACTAAAAATCTGGCAGAAAGGGAGCGTTTGCTCATTTCTGGTTTCCCTCCTTCACTCCAGACAATTATTATTTACCCCTCTCTCTGCTCTCCTTTCCCTCAGTTTTACACCAGGCTCCTGCACACTGACCGCCTACAAGCTGACCCCGAGCGGCTACGAGTGGGGCAGGCAGAACACGGACAAAGGGAACAACCCCAAGGGCTACCTGCCCTCCCATTACGAGCGGGTGCAGATGCTGCTCTCGGATCGTTTCCTCGGCTTCTTCATGGTCCCGGCGCAAGGGTCCTGGAACTACAACTTCATGGGTGAGCTGCCCCGGGCAGGGGCCGGGAGGGGAGGCAGTGTGAGTAGGGTGGGGAGGAGGAGGAAACAGCTCCTCGAGGACGTGTTCCTTACCCGTTTCGCAGTGGCTGGCAGGGCTACCAGCATTATGGTGTCCCCTTTCCGTGGTACCAGCACTAGGATGTCAGTTCTTGATGATTTTTCAGTGGCAAGAGAGCAAACTCTGATAGAGGGGAGAAATAGTCGTCTTTGTGGGTTGTAGTGGCTGGTCTATTGCTGCTGAATAATTAATCCCTGTCAGGCAGCAGAGGTGATAATGGAAAATGCAAGAGAAAAGCTGTGCTGGTACGATGAACCACAGACAGCGGCAGAAGGGATCAGGAATGGAGGAGAGGGGCAGACAGAACCCTTGGCTGGCTGAGCAGGACTGGGGGGATGTTGTTCTGTAAATCTTTAGGGGCAGGAACTCAAAGGGTGATGAATTTATGCCTTTAGAATTCTCTCGTTTTTGCTTAAAAATTACCTTGTGAGGGTAGAGGGCTCCTGAGGAGGGCTGGAGGCAGGGGGGGTGCAGGGGGGTGATGGCTTCTCTCTTCCAGGTGTTCGCCACGACCCCAACATGAAGTACGAGCTGCAGCTCGCCAACCCCAAGGAGTTCTACCACGAGGTCCATCGCCCTTCTCACTTCCTCAACTTTGCCCTGCTGCAGGAGGGGGAGGTTTACTCCGCCGACCGGGAGGATCTCTACGCTTAGTCCTCGCCCTCGCCGCCCCCCTCTTAGTGTTGTTGATATTCAACAGCGTGTGTGTGTCCCCCGCTGCCCCTCGCCCCCTTTTCCCCCCCGTGTTCTTGTACCGTATCCAAGTGGCTCAATAAATTTTTTACGAACGGGAGCGCTGCTGCTGAGGTCCCGCCTCGGGACGGGGGGGCGGCCCCGGACGGGGCGGGCGGAGCCTGAGCGGGGCTGCGGCGGCGGATGGCGGGGCCGTGGCGGGGAGCGGAGCCGCCGTGGCGGGGAGCGGAGCCGCTGTGGCGGACCCCCCCGGCCCGCCTGGCCCCGCCGCACGTTTACCGCATGGCGGGGGCGCTGGGGGCCGAGCTGCGCCGCCTCTCCGGCCGCTTCGGGCCCGAGGCCGTGGCCGGGCTGGTGCCGCCCGTCGTGCGGCTGCTGGAGCTGCTGGAGGCGCTGGTGGCCCCGGCGGGCGCCGAGGGGGAGGCGCCGGCACCGGCGGGCGGGCGGCAGGACACGGAGGTGAGCGGGTGGGCGGGGGGGCTCGTGCGACCCTTCTGCCTTCGGGGGTCCCCTCCGCGGTGGCTCTGACCCGGCTGTTCCCGTCCCCCTTGGGATGGCTCTGACCCAGCTGTCCCTACCGCCTGAGGTGGCTCTGACCCGGCTGTCCCTATCCGTGGGGGTGGCTCTGACCCGGCTGTCCCCATCCCCTGCGATGGCTCTGACCCGGCTGTCCCCATCCCCGGGGGTAGCTCTGGCCCAGCTGTCCCCATCCCCCCTGCGATGGCTGTGACCCGGCTGTCCCTGTTGGCCCGGGGGTGGCTGTGACCCGGCTGTCCCTGTTGCCCCGGGGGTGGCTGTGACCCGGCTGTCCCCATTCCCCAGGACCCGGAGCAGAGGCTGTGGGAGGCCGAGCGCCGGGAGCGAGCCCTGCATGGCCGCCTGGCCCGCCTGGAGGAGCAGAACCGGCAGCTCCTGGGGCAGCTTGCGGAGAGTCAGTCCCAGGAAGGTGGGTGTCCCGGTGGGTTTGGGGTCCCCTGCCACCCTGGGGTGTTCTCGTGAGGGATGGCAGGCTGGGTGCAGGTCTGAACCTGCTCTCTGTGCTGCCCAGCCCTGGAGTCTTACTGGGGAGCACAAACGCTCTTGTTCTGCAAACCACAGGAACCCCAAACCCCCGGAGCACCCCGCGAGCCCCCAGGAGTGTGGTGGGGGCACAAGGGTGCGTCAGGCACAGCCTAAAGCTCTCAGCTTCCCTCGTTCCACTGTTCCTACTCTGCCATCTGCCAGGAGCGATGCTAGAATGATGCTTTGCAGAAGCATCAAGAAACCCCGTAGTGTTGTGGGGTCGGGGGTGTCCTTGGGTCCCGGGGGCCGCTCACGCCTGTCCCCCCCCGTGTCTGGGCTCAGATAGCACAGCACGGAAGGAGCGGGAGGTGATGCTGCGGCTGAAGGAGGTGGTGGACAAGCAGAGGGATGAGCTCCGTGCCCAGGCCCACGAGATCGTCTGCAAGAGTCGAGACACGGAGGCGGTGAGGGTGTGGGAGCTGCTGGGTGTGGTGTGTGAAGGGCCTGGGGACCTGCTTTCATGTCGCTTCCCCTTGGGGCTGTCGTCGGGGCTGGTGAGCCTGCTGGGGCAGGTGCCTTTCCCGGGGCTCTCTACGCGCCGGTGATGGCCCTGGGTCGGCCAGGAGCAGCCGCTGTGCCTCACTCTCCTGCCCCGGCCCTCCAGCTGCAGGAGCAACTGCATCGCTTCATGGCCATGAACGAGGACCTGCGTCACAAGGTGGCCGTGGTGCAGGCGCAGCTCAAGAGCGCGCTGGAGAAGAAGTCGGACCTGGAGGCCGCAATGCTGCAAACCCAGAGGGAAACGAGCAGGAGGAACAGGACCACCTCTGAGATCCAGCGGCCAAAGCCCAGCCTGGTGAGTCCCAGTCCGTGGTCCCGCTGCTGCAGGGCATCGCTGACACCCACCCGGCCTTCCCGGCCCTGCGTGGGGCTTCTGGCACGCTCGGACCCGCCGGCTGCCAGCAGGATACAGCTGCTCGAGTGAGCCCCACTGCTGAATTTTTGAACAATTGAAACAATTTTGAACAATTTGAACAGTGCAGTGTCTGAGATGCAGGTAATGCCTTGTCTGTAAAAACCGATAGAGGTGGAGACAGGAGTGAGCGAGGCGAGGTGCTGGGAGGAAAAGCCAGGCGGGTCTCAGAGGATGAGGAGGGTTTGTCACGTGTAGCAATGGATGGGAGGTGCTGGCTGAGCTGGGAAACCACCATGGTCTGTGGTCTGCAGCGACTCCAGACAAGCAAACTCATTCCTGAGACTTTTCTATCTCTGCCTGCACGTGGCACCCAGCCTTTGGGTGGGGGCTTCAGGGTCTCCGCTTGCCTGCTGACTGTCCTTCCCTCCCCCCAGGAAGGAGCACCGTCACCCACGGAGGAGCCGCAGCGTCAGGATGTGGGCAGGAGCACGGCTCACTGCTGCTTCTCCAAGGAAGAGCTGCAGCAGATCCTGCAGGAGCGGAACGAGCTCAAGACCAACCTGTTCCTGGTGCAGGAGGAACTGGCCTATTACCAGCGGTGAGTCCTGCCGCGGCGGCGTGGGGCAGCCAGCCAGGTCCCTCCTGTCCCTGCAGCCGCCCATCAGAGGCTGCTGCTGGTGCATTCGGGGTGGATTTCTTTGCCAGGCTCTTGGTTAACCAGCTGGCTGCTTTTTGCCAGGGAGCTGCTGAATGAAGAGAGAGTTCCCAGCTTCTTCTTGGATGCGATGAAGTCGACTATCAAAAGACAGAGAAAAAAAATCAGAGCCAAAATGCTGGGAACGGTGGAGGAATCGGCGAGCAGGTGAGTCCTCCTCACCGGGAGGACAGACTGGGAGCCTCCCGTGCAGGGTGGATGCCAGCCAGCGGGCTCTGGTGTTTCCATGTGACGCTCTGGAAGGGATTTACCCCAGGCCAAGAGCTGCCTCCTCCCTGCCTCCCTCCAGAGATCAAAGGTTTAATGTCTGCAGTTGATGTCTTGCTCTGGCTTAGCCCTGGGAGCGCCACAGGGGCTGGGCTCTTCGCTGCAACTCGTATGTCCCTGTCACCAGTCACACGTGGCCTGGCCAGATGCCACTTGTCCCCGCGTGGATGTGGGAAGGGGAGGCAAGGTGGTGG
This sequence comes from Strix aluco, assembly GCF_031877795.1. Classification (NCBI taxonomy): domain Eukaryota; kingdom Metazoa; phylum Chordata; class Aves; order Strigiformes; family Strigidae; genus Strix; species Strix aluco. Next base: position 10,539,403 of record NC_133949.1, on the reverse strand, counting down.
CCCTGAGACCACTGGACACAGCAGGCTGGTCCCTGTGCTGTACGGTTGGAGGCTGTCCAGTGGAGAGCCTTTGAAGGTGACAGTAGAGATGGTCCCTGGAGGCTCTGCAAGATGTTGGTGGGCAGCACTGGCTCCAAGAGACGTCTCACGATGGGGAGGGGAGGATGCTGCCGGGCACCAGCCCCAGCTCTGTCTGTCTGCTGATGGCAGGGAGCAAAGCCTGTGCTAAAGCTGCTGTATGGCATGGGGGAAGCTGGATCTCACTGGTTTTTAGGGGCTTTAATAAAGGTCTGAAGGAGGCTTGAGCTCTTGTGATACTGAGACCTGCTGCTTGCTTGTGTTGGGGGCTCTGCTGGCAGCAGGGAGGTCTGGGGTGTTGACTCCTGCCTGCTCACCTCCCTGACTGGCAAGGAGACCCACTGCCACAAGAATGCTGCCCTGCAGTCACCTCTCATGTGCTCCCCGCTTCCCTGCGAGGCCTGGCTGTCACTAGCCTTGGTGTCAGGATGTCACCCGTCTTGGCCCAGAGCCGTGGCCGGTGGTGCCGATTGTCGGGCTGTTCCCCCACAGTACCATGTACTTGCCATGTGGGGTGAGATGCCTAAAGACTTTACAGCAGGTTGTGGCTTCTGCTGTTGTGGCAAGCGGGGACACACCATCCGCTGACCAAGCGCTGGGGGTTTGAAGCCGATGTCTGGAGAGCCTTGTGGCTCAAGATCACCGAGTCAGGGCTGGGCTTGCCATGAAACACAGCTGTATCTGGGACACCAGCATCGCTGTGGCCTTGTGGCACGTCACAGCCCGCCGGTGCTTCAGGGAACAGTGGCTCCAGTCCCCACGTCCCTGGCTCTGCGGCCACCTCTGCACATGTGGCTCTGTGGGGGACACTGCTCAGCTCAGGATGGAGCCCCAGGGTGGCTCTGACACGCTGCTGTGGTGAGCCTGTGACTCAGCGCAGGTTTTTCCCCCACTTCTTTGTGCTGCAGCGATGAAGATGAGGGCTCCTGGCTCCCAGCTCACGGCACAGACTCTGTGGATGCTCAGCCTCCCGAATCCAAAATTAGGAGTTTGTAAGTTTGCTCCCGTGCTCGGGTGTTGGTGGGAACGGGCGGCTCTGCCAGCAGAGAGGTTTGGGGCTTTGCTGTGGACCCAGCGCCTGCTGAGCTTGGTGCCTGCCCTGCAGGGTGTGACGGGGACGGAGGTGGACTGCCCAGTGCGGGGCTGGCTGGGATGCTGCCAAAGGGGGGGCCACTTGGTTCAGGGGGGATCTGCCTCGTCCTGGGCAGGGGCAGGTACAGGGCAAGCCTTGCTGCTGCCCCTGGGGTGCCACACGCTCGCAGGGGATTGCAGCCGGGCTGCGTCCCGCTGCCACCACCAAACACAGAGGGAGGTTGGGATCCGGCTGCTTCCCTGGGAAAGCTCTTCTCCCCCACGGCCGTTATCTGCTCTCTGTGCAGTTTTGGGCTGTGGTATCAGGGCAGCAGCAAAGACCCCCCCACATCCAGCTGCTCCGGAGCCTGGGAAATCATCGACTCACTGGACACGCAGCTGGAGCCGAAGGGAGAGAGCGAGCCGGCAGCCAGCTCCCCCGACAGAGCCACGCCAGCCCTCTGACCCCACCTGAACGGAGCTGGATCTGGCCTCACAGCAGCACTTCCCAGCTCCTCTTCTTCCAGACGGCAGCTCTGGCCACTTCCCCGTCCAGTGACGGCGAAGCTGCAGCATGGGCAGCCTTCCTCCACACCCCCCCGGGACGCTTCGGCTGCAGGGTGTTGGCCTGGCACAGGCCAGCTCGGCACCTCCAGGCATCTCTGCCCGTTGGCCACCCTTTTGTTATGCCCATGGGCTTAACTACAGGGGTCCTGCACAGCTGTGGCCCCGCTCCCCACCTCCCCGTGCCGCTCAGCGTGGTGGGGGTCTGCACCATCTTCACGCTGCTGCACCCCAAAGGGCTTTTCCCGTCTGCTGGTGACTCTTTCCGCCAAGCACCTCTGCTCACAGCCCGGGATCCCATCACCCAATCCTGCCCTGTGGGGGTATTTTGCTTCACCTCTTTCTGTTCATACCTCCCCCCATCCCTGCAATGTGAAGGTCAAATTGGGGTGCCTGGGCTGGGTGGCTGGGTGCTGTCCCGGGGTCACCGCATGGCTGGGAGGGGCTGAGCACACTGCACCGGGTGTCCAGGCGCTCCCGTGTCTGGGAGCAGTCGGGATCAGCACCACGAGTGCCACTTCTGCACTCTTCAGGCATGGGGTGAATTGTTTTTGTACTGGAACCTCTTCCTTCTAATACTGGGAACTGGAAGACTGGAATAATCCTCGTGTTCTCGGGGGCAAGTTGGGCCCCTTGGTCAGGTACTTTCTAGCTCTAGAAGTGGAGTTGGAAATAAACCAATCTCTCGTTTCTCCTCCAAGGTATCCACTAGAGCCTCCGCTTTCTCCTTGCTTGAGAAGGGCTGAGTGATGCTGCCGGGCTTTGGTCACACTTCTCCAGCCTAGCCATTGCTTTTTGTGTGCCGATGTGATGGGCTCTGGCCAACTGCGCTGTGTGACGGACCCCGGAACCCCTTTCAGGGCTCAGCTATGATGGGGAGTGGGGCTGTAGGGGCTGCAGCGCTGGGCGCGATGGAGTTAAGTCCTGCATGGTCGGGGGAGCAGCGTGCTTCCAGCCCAGGGCCCCCCCAGCTGAGCCAGCCTTGGGTAGGAAAAAGGTGTTTCCTGTGCATCTGCTGACACAAAGCTCCTGGGGAGACTGCGAGGTGGGACGGCAGCCAGCAGCGCTTCAAAGGCCAGCCTGGGGCAGGCCGTGTCCCCATGGGGAGCGTGGGGACCCCATCTCTCAGCCCCTGCCAGGGGTTGGCAGTGCCGTGGGGTGGCTCACGGGGGTTAGGGCAGTGGGAGGCAGCAGATGCCTCATGTGGGTTGGGGGGATATTGGCTAAAACAGCTTTGGGGGTGCTGGAGGGTGGCACAGGGGGAGCGGGACGACCGCAGGTGAGATGTTCAGGCAGGCACCAGCCCCTGCGTGGCTGGGCCGAGCCCCTGGATGCCCGTTTCTGCTGCTAGGGTGGCAGCAAGGGCCAAAACTAGCCTGTGCGGTGGCATTCCCTGCCTTCCCCTCCCCACCGCACCCCTGACGTCTGAATCGGGGCGCCTCCTCCCGCGTTTCCTCAGGAAGAAACCCAAGGCTGGTGGGAGGAAGAGGCCGCACTGCGGGAGGGACGGGACAGACGGGAGACGCCGGCGCAGGGCTGGGGAGCCGCTGAGACTTGGGCCCTTGCGCCCCGCCGGGATGGGGAGCGCCCGGCCCATCCTCTGCCTCCAGCTGTGGCTGTGGGTGCAGAGCTCTGCCCAGGAGCTCGACTCCAACGGCAGGAACGTCTGCAGGTAGGTGCCATGGGGGTCCCCACTCGTGCCCCATCTCCTGAGGCCTCTCAGCAGCCCCAGGGGGTCATCGCCCGTTTGTCCTTCCACGGACAGAGCTCTGCAGCCTGGCGTTGTGGGGGTGCAGAGACTGGGGTGATGCTGGGGACCGTGGCTGGGGCACGTATGGGCATGTCAGGCACCCAGACCCTTTCTCCAGGAGTTATTTCTGACGCACCCCCAACACGCAGGACAACGGGGGGATGTGGGAGCATTGGCAAAACTTTCATCATGCACCAGGTGGGAAAGAAAGGTGTCGCAAAACCCAAAGGGCTTTTGGAGCTGATGTCCCCTCCACTTTGCTGCTACGTTGCTGCTTCTGTTGGCCTCGCCATGGATGGCTACGCCTTTCGTTGCCTTCACTTTGATGCCTTTGTGCTGGGTCACTGGCAAAACTTTTGAGCCACTCCCGGAGCATCAGGGACCCGGTTTGGGCTCCGTAGCGGCTGAGCGGAGCAGGCCTGCCCCAGCACCCAGCCCCGCTGCCCGCTCGGGCTGCAGCCTCTTAAATTTCCTTCTATTTTGCTGGTTTCCTTCCGGAGCGATGCCCCCGGGGCCGCACCGCCTCCTGCCCGCTGGGCCCAGCCAGGGCAAGTGTTTGCTTCGCCTTAGCCGAAGCTGTGAAGCCACATGTGAACCCACGCCGGTCCCAGCACCCCCTGTCCAGGCTGATGGCCCCCGGGTCTCTCCCACAGGCTCCCTACCGGCCCGGAGTGCTGCCCTGGCTGGAAGCAGGAAGGGCGGGAGTGCACGGCCGGTGAGTGATGGATGGTGACAAAGCTTGGTCCTCACGCTCGGCCGGGTGGCTCCTCCGTGGCACTGGGTGTTGGGGGGAAGCCCTACAGCTCTCCTCAAGCGGTGGTGTTGGGGTGCTGCACCGTGGGGACCCCCAAACACCCACTGAGTGAGGTGCTAATGGTGCTGCAGCTCGGCCAGAGGGATGGAGCGGGAGGTGGGATAGTGGTTTTCCTGGGAATTCTGCCTCGGCGGGAGGTGGTAGGGCAGAGGGGTGCGAGCCCGGGGGGTGCCATCGTGTGCTGATGTGCCTGCCCTGCTGCCAACAGCACTGTGCGAGGGGGAGGATGCCTGCGGGGTGGACGAGGTGTGCGTGAAACCTGGGGTTTGCCTCTGCAAACCTGGCTTCTTCGGAGCAGACTGCAGTTCCCGTGAGTGCTTCCACAGGGCTCAGCCCTCGCTATCCCCTTTGCCAGCCTGGATGCTCAGGGGGGCAGTTGGGTGACCCCATCACCCCCCATCCTTGCTATCTCCTTCCCTCCGCAGGCTGCCCCGAGCAGTACTGGGGCCCCGATTGCAAGCGGAGCTGCCCGTGCCACCCCAACGGGCGCTGCGACCCGGCAAGCGGGCGCTGCACCTGCGACCAAAACCACTGGGGAGATCATTGCCAGTTCCCCTGCCCATGTGGCCCCCATGGCCGCTGCGACCCCCTCACTGGCACCTGCCACTGCGAGCCGGGCTGGTGGGCACCCACCTGCAAGAAGCAATGTCAGTGCAACCCCGCCAGCTCCCGCTGCGACCCCCTCACCGGCCACTGCCGCTGCCTGCCGGGCTGGTGGGGCAGGAGGTGCAGCTTCAAATGCTCCTGCAACCTCTCGCCCTGCGCCCAGGAGACGGGCAAGTGCGAATGCAAAGCTGGGTTCTGGGGGCCAGCATGCCAGCGGCGCTGCGACTGCTTGCACGGCTCCTGCAGCCCCCTCAGTGGGCATTGCAGCTGCAGCCCCGGCTACCAGGGCAGGAGCTGCCGGGACCCCTGTCCGGTGGGGAAATATGGGTCTCAGTGCGTGCACAGGTGAGCTGGGGGCAGCGGGGGGATCCAGAGGGTATCCAGGGGCTGCAGCCAGTCATCACGGTTGTGTCTGTCCCTTTGGCTGGGCAGGGAGACCCATCCTGGGGGGTTTGAGCATCTCTGGTTGGATGCAGCATCAGTGTTGCCCCAAAAGTATTGTTCAGTGTTTAAAGGGTGGCTGCAAAGAAGTTGGAGACTCTCTTTTTACAATGAGTCACACGGAAAAGACGAGGGGTAGCGGGTACAAGTTGCTCCTGGGGAGATTCTGATTGGACACAAGAGGAAAATTTTTCAAAGTGAGAACAATTGGAATAATCTCCCCAGGAAAGTGGTGGATTCCCCAGCATTGGACAGTTTTAAAATTCAGCTGGACAGGGGGCTGGGCCATGTTGTCTAGATTGTGTTCTTGTGAAGGAAGGTTGGACCAGATGATCCTTGAGGTCCCTTCCCACCTGGTCTTCTATGATTCTCTGAAAAGAAACATCTCACTAACACCAGCAGAAAGCACCGGTGTCATCCTAAAATCTGGTCGTCCTTGGTCCTGCTCCCCAAGGGTGATAAAGCAGCATCTCTCCCTGCTTGCCTCCTGCTCTCTTGCTACTACAGGGCATTAGGCACTATGGGGTATCTCCCCGTGGTCCAAACCGATGTTCAGTGCTGGTGTGGGATGAAAACTGTGTTTTGGAGGGGCCAGGGGTGGGTGTTGAGGCCTCATTGCCCCTCTGCCCACGCAGCTGTGGGAGCTGCAAGCGCAGCCAGCCCTGCTCACCCGTGGACGGCTTCTGCCTGGCCTGCCAGCCCGGCTGGAATGGGACCCTCTGCAAGGAACCCTGCGCACCCGGCTTCCACGGCGAGGGCTGCCTCCAGCCATGTCCCCGCTGCCGGCGTGGGGAGGCCTGTGACCCAGAGACCGGGTCCTGTCTGCACTGTGATCCCGGCTGGATGGGACCCAGGTACGCCCAGGATCGCGCCACCAGTGCTCGTAGTGGGGGTCCCTGCTCCGGGGTGCCGTGGGCTGATGCTTTGCTCTCTGTCTGGGCAGCTGCAACAGCTCCTGCCCTGTGGGCACCTTCGGAGATGGATGCCAGCTCCTCTGCCCAGAGTGTGTTTCGGGGAGCTGCGACCCCGTGTCGGGAGCTTGCATCTGCCAGGCGGGCTACTGGGGAGCCAGGTAACACCAGGAGCAGGGCAGGGCCGGGACCCCGCTCTCCCCGGGAGCATTTCCCTCCTTTTTTTCTCTCTTCCAGCTGCAACGATACCTGTCTAGAGGGGTATTTTGGAGTGAACTGTTCCTCACCCTGCCAGTGCTCCCGGGGGACCTGCCACCCTGTGCGGGGTGACTGTGTGTTGAGTAAGAGCAACCTCAAATTTACTCCTCGGCACTAGGCAAGGGACTGGAACATCCCTGCTGGGGAAGGTGCCGGGAGGCTGCAATGCAGCCCGGTGCCACCCGGTGCCTCCTGGCCCCACCACCAGTTGCCAGCTCCTGCGCTCTCCTTGCGGGGCAGCTCTATGGGTTTGGCAGCCACAAGACATGCCAGACTCAACCCATCCTCTCCGCACAGGTTTTAAGGACCACGGGGCCCTTGCGGCTGCCATCCTCGTCCCTCTCCTGCTGCTGCTGCTCTGTGTTGCCTGCTGTTGCTGCGGAGCTGGTCCTGCAGATGCTAGAGACAGGTATTTTTTTATATTTTGCAAGCTTCAATGCAAACCCCCCTCTTCCATGTCCCTTGACATTCATCTCCCCTGTGCAGGGCGGCTGTGCCGGACGATGACGTGCTGGCCAGGATGAAGCACCACGTGCGGGGGGTGCTGGCAAACCTCAGTGCTATGATGCCTTGCTTTTCCCTTGGTGGCTACAAACTTCCCAAAGTCACAGGTGAAAAAAGCAGAGCTGCCAACAGGCCTTCCAGGGTGTCACCCCCACCCCACGCTCTCTGCATCATCACCATTTTGGGGGGGAGCCTGCAGCCCCCCTCGCCCCACTGCATAGCTCAGGGCAGGTGTTGCTGTCTCACCTCAGCCCAGAGCACCCCAGGGTGCCCCAACTCAGCTGAGTGTTTTCTCCTCCCCAGTTTCCCACCACGACACGGAAATCCCCTTCAACCCCAGCTTCATCGAGCCACCGTCGGCTGCGTGGGTTTCAGACAGCTCCTTCTCCTCCTCCTTCGAGACCGACAATGAGGGACCCGAGTACTCCGTCCCTCCCAGAGAAGGTGAGATCCATGACTGCTCCTCCTCTCCCTGGCCACCCACAGCCTTTCTGGGCTGCCCAGGGTCAATCCTGCCCTGTGACCGACCTTGGGCATCTCAGGGACGGGTGCTGGGCACAGGCAGCGTTTATTTTCATACCGTCATTTTTCAGTCTGCAAGGACACACCGGGGCCGTGCTTGGCCTTGTGTGATAGGACATGCCCAGTGTGGGCAGCCCCATTTCACAACCTCCTCCTGGGGAAACACTCCCAGGGACAATCCTATTGCATCAGCCCCTGTCCCGATGTCCCTGAGTGCGTCCCTGGACAGAGGGGTAGCTCTGGCAGCCCTCACTCTCTTCCTCTTCTCCCACAGGCATCCCACTGCTGGGGGGGGCTGAGCTACAGGATGGGGCATCCCCCCCTGCAGAGGCACTCCTGGACCCATCCGCCTTCGACTCCGAGGATGTCTCGCAGCCCTTTGCCATCCCTCGCACCTCCAGCATCGCCAAAGCCAAGCGGCCCTCTGTATCCTTTGCTGAGGGAACAAAATTTGGGGCGGCAGAGACCCCCAGCCCTGGCCGGAAGCCCAAGACCCCGTGGGTCCCATCCAAGCTGTCCTCAGCACCAGGGGACACAGCAGCTGAGCCCCCCACTGAACGACCAGCCAGCGATTGCTACGAGAGCCCCGAGCCCCTCAGCAAGGGGGAGGAAAGCCACCGGCCATCGCCCCGGGCCACCCCGGGGGGACGCCGGCGGGTGGTCTCCAGCACCAGGCACGTGGCCCAGAGAGTGGAGGCGCTTGAAGCGGCTGCAAAATCTGGCAGCTGGGAGGCAAAGGGGAAGGAGACCAATGTCACCACCATCTACATGATGGTGGGAACGGCTGGGCAGGACCCCAAGGCGGAGGGGGGTGGCGAGGGACCAGTCCAGGCCGTGCTCAAGCGGCTGGGCAGCTTGCAGAAGGGCAAGTGGGCTGCAAAGGAGGAGCCCAAGGTGAGGAGGAGCGTCGAGGCCATCCAGAAACCACCACGCCGGGCCTTGGCGCAGTGCAGAGACTCGGTGAATAGCTGCAAGCAGAGGGAGAGTGTCCCAGGGGCTCCCGCTGAGCCATCCCCTGGCAAACATCTCCCTGGGAAGAGACTGTCCTTCCTTCTTGCATCTCCCTCGCCGAAAAGCACCGAGGCCCAGGATGGAGCCAGTGATGCTGCAGGTGCCACGGAGAGGGGCAAAAGCCCAGAGTTAGTCCTCAGCCTTGAAATGAAGGGACAGGCTACCCCGGAGGAAGAGCCACAATATGAAAACGTGATCAGCAGCAGTGCTGATTCGCCCCCCAGCCCAGCCAAGGAGCTGCCGGCCGCCCCTGCGGCCACCTGAGCCACCACCGCCTGGGCTGGGGCAGCGGGAGCCCAGGAGACCCCCCCTGACCCCAGCGTGGGGGGAACGGAGGTCCCCCGCTGAGCTGTGAACTGGAGAAGCATCAAGACTTCCCGTTGACCCCTGTTCCTCCGTGCCACGTTGCCATCACTGTGGCCGGCACAGACAGGTGATGCTGAGAGCCGCAGCGGTGGCAGCCCTATGGGGGTGTGGTGCATCAGGGCTGTTTTCTGCTCCCCCCTGCCCTATGTGCCCCATTTTGTGTCTGCCACAACCCGGAGGGACAGCGACGCTCTGGACACAGCGGTGGCACCTTCTGGTCCCTGTCAGCACTAGGTCTGGGGACACGCGTCCTCCTTGTAAAAGGGACTGGGGCTGCTGGGAGCTCTGCTGGGAAACGCACGGGAAAAAAACAGTTTCATCCCATCAGCTTTTACCTTTCCCTGCTCCAACTCCAGTAATGCTGCTCGGAGCCTCTTGCTGTAAAGGTGCTTCTCTCTGTAGGGGATTATTTTGTGGAGCTGGGCTGGGGAGAGATGATGGGCTGTCACAAGCAGCTTCAGCAAAAATTAATTTTAGCCGCTTAACTCGCAGGGTATCTGGGTCTGCAGGGGTTTATCTGTGTGGCTCTGGCTTTCATGGCAGGCTCTGGCTGCCTTCGTTTCTGTGTACACATGTAGCACATGAAAAGGCTCATGGCACAGCGTGGCGTTTATCGACGGCCTTTTAAAGTCCACATAATACCAAGCTGCAATTGTGCAAGAGCAAACGTGGCAGCGGGGCCGTGACCATCAACCTGTGTACCTGGCGCCGTGCTGGCCCTGATAAGGACAAAAGGTGTGTGGAAAATGGCATTTCCACGGGCACCCTAAGCTCCTGCCATCTCCCACATGTCATTCCTGCTGCAGCGACATGTCACTATGGGTGGCTGAGATGTGATGAAGGTGCTGCAGCATGTCCAGCACAGCCGAAGGACCTCGGGCAGCCCGGGCGAGATGGGCACGAGGGCTCTGCTGCTCGTGCAAGGCGGTCGAGACACCAAAGAGGATTTGCAGCGTGAACTGGTTTTAGATGTATCGAAGTGGTAGAAGTTTCTTGTATACTTTTCTGTTATTTTGCGTGGCATGAAAGCCTCTGAATGAAAATTAAATGTTACCAAAGCCCTTTGGGAGCTGGGTTTTCCAGCCACCCTCTGAATCAAAGACACGGCCAGAAATACTCTCCGAAGTGTGGAAACTGTCAGCAGCCTTAGGCTTTCAGGTTTTCTTTTTTTTCATTTTCTGGTTCTGTCAAATTCTGAACTCTCACTTACGGAGCTGAGCCCAGAGCAGTGCTAGAGACCAGAGGGCAGAGGGAACGCGAGTGGGCCGTGAGTGTCCAGAGCACCTACACTGCAGGCTGCGTCTCACGCATCGTGTGTGGAGCTCTGTGTGAATCCTCCTTCTGGTCTGGCACTGCTGAGTTGGGGTTCAGGGTTCAGGGTGTTTTGGAAAACAGAGTGGGTTTTGCTTTTTCCATTTTGTTTTTTGTGGGTGCTTTTCTGCAGCACAAAGCACTGAATCTCCACGGTCCCAGGTGGGTGAGGCTGCCAGTTTTGCAGACAGCATGCAGCACTCTTTCCTGCAGTGGTATCACCCACTGCCGTGATTATAACACCAAATATTCTGGTACAGAAATAAAAAAGCTCATCCTGGCAAGACTTGAGCAGCAGCCTGGCCAGACCTCTGTTCTGCACAGGCTTGTTTTTGTTTTGACACTATTTTATTACAGTGACAGGAACAGTCCCACATTTTATTTATAAGCAGCCATTTTTTCCTAATCATTTGGATATTTTCAGCCTGTGAGCTGAGCAGTGTTGTGCCAGAAGTGAACGTCACGTGAGTCAGTTCGCCCTGGGTACAGCATGTAAATAGCTGACAACAACCTGACAGCCCTTCCTGACGTTGAAACATGCATCCAGCTTTGAGAAAACGCTGCTGCTGCGAGAACCTTTCATGTTCATGGGCTGAATGCGAGGCAGGATGTTTCCCCTGCTTGAAGACAAAGCATCTTCACCCTGTCTGGGCAGTGCAAGAAAAACAAGCGGTGGATTTTCAGTGCCTGCAGCGTGGTCACGCTGGTGTCTTCTTGCTAGGGATGCTTCGGTCCGGCTTTGCCGTGGTTTTAATTCTGGATGTGGGAGGTCTGCAGAGCTGTTGGGTGAGGGAGGGGTTAATGTCTTCCCGTGCTGGATCTCTGACTTTCCAAAGCCGGCTGCAGTGGTTTGAAGCCAGCCTGTGGGAAGCTGTTCCAGTGTGCTGGTCCTGTCTGTAAGCAAAGAGGCATCCGTGCTCTCTGCTGGGGCAGCTCTTGGCCTCACGGAGGTAGGAACAGCGGCTCGAACCATCCCCCATGGCCACAGGGGTCTGTCCCCTGTCACTTCAGCTTTATCATCTCCTTTCCCAAACTGCCCGAGCTCTGCCTTTGAAGAGGACCACGTCGTTTACCCAGTGGCTCTGTCCAAGCCTGCTGAGGACCTCCCTGCGTGGCCAGGCAGGAGCTGTCCCCTCCCTTCCAGCCTAAACTCATGTCTGGCCAGTTCTATAAATGTGTCTTTGTGCCAGTGCTGTTCTTCAGCTTCACTTTATTTTTTTTCTCCCCATGATGTTTACTCAGTCCCTGGGGTGTATTTATAGATGGCAGCGGATCACCTGATAGCTTCTTTTCTCCCTCTAGGATAGGAAAACCGAGCCCCTGCCATGCTCTTGCTGTAGCGAAGGGTTCCTGTGTCCCCAGACAGCCTCCGAGTCCTCCTTGTGCTCCTTCTCGTCACAGTTCATGTTTCTTGGACACAGCGACCAGGTCTGGGTGCTGAGGTCTCCCGGGGCCTCGTGCTGTCTCAGCCTTCCTCTACCTCTGCTAAAAACACAGCACAGATCCAGGCTGCCTTATTTTCTTTGGGCTTTTGGGTTTGTTTGCTTTGGCTTAAATCCACTTTCCAGCTGTTGCAATGTTTGACCCTTATCCCACAGCCAAGGCCAGAGTTTCCTCTCCCCACCCGCCGCAGCCTGCCCCTTTCTCAGGGGTGCAGCGGTGGGTGCATGTCCGTCTGTCCAGGCCTGCAGCTGCCGCTGAGCAAATCAGAGATGTTTACCTGGCCACAAGCACTGTTTCCATCTCCTTCAGCCAAGAAAAAAAAACCCTGTTGTGATTTCCAGGGGCATACAGACACCTTCTCTGGCCCAGGACCTTGCTGATGAGTGATGGCTTTATGGCAGGACTAGAAATGCCGCAGAGGAATCGTCTGAAAAATAATTTAATATAACAAGAGGGCAGAGCTCTGGCCAGCTCGGATGCAAAGCCGCTCTTGTGCCTTGCAACGATTTTACTTTTATTTCCTGAAACAGCTGACCGTGCTCGTGGGCCAGGGGGTCTCGGGGGCTCGTTGCCCCCATCCCGTCGTGCCGTGAGGGTGCTCAGCCCCGGCGGCCGGTCCCCAAAAGGGCCTTTAAACGGGGAGCGGGGGGCAGCTTCTCCGCTCCCTCCTCGGGCGGGGCGGGTGGGTTTCTCAGGAGTGATCCGATGCCCGTAACGGCGGCGGAGGAGGAGCGATAACGCGGGTGCTGTTACCGACACGATGCGGCTCCCCCGGCTGCCGCCCGGGGCCGGCGCAGACCGGCAGCAGCCGGTACCAAACCCCGCAGAGAATTTCCCGCTGGCCCTGCGGGGCCGCCCCGTACCGGGGGGTGGAGCGGGCGGGCGCCTCATCCCGCTCCGCCGCCGTCCCGTTTTCCTCCCTTTTCCCTATTTTTTTTTTTTTTTTTTTCCCCTGAAAGACGGCGACTGCCCATCACCGGAGGGGGGGGGAGCGCAGGGGGGGGTACCGGGGGGGGGGGGGTGGGCGCGCGGCCCGGCACGTGCCCCGGCGGCGGCGGCGCGCGCGGTCATTGGCTGAGGCGGCGGCCAATCAGCGGCGGCGGCTGTTTGCCTCGGAGGACGGATAAAAACCCCGGGTGGGCGCGCGGCGGCGGCGGCGGCGCGCGGCGGCGGGTGAGCCCGGGGGGGGGGAATTGTGTGGGGAGCGAGGTGCACGGAGGGGTTTTGTGGGGGGGAAGAGCGGGGTGGGGTTGGCATCGGGGAGGGGTGGCAGGGTGCGTGATGGGGCTTGCGGGGGGAGAACGGGGTGTGTTGGGGGGTCAGGGGGAGAGGAGGGTGCACGGGGAGGGGTTCGCGCGTTTGGAGGAAGAAGAGGGGTTGGTGAGGAAGAGCCGGGTGCAGGGGAGGGATGTGTGGGTAGGGAGTGGGGTGCGCGGGGGACTGGTGGGGGAAGAGGAGGGCGGCTCGGGGAGAGCTGGGTGCGCGGGGGATTCATGAGGGGAGCGCAGCACGCGTGGGGGGGTTGTGGGTAGGGAGCGGGGTGTGCTGGGCTAGAATGGGGTGTATGGGAGGGGAAGGAGCTGGCTGCACCGCTTGCCACACAGAGGATCTCTGTGCTAAGGGCGTGTGGGACTGGGGAGGGGGTGTGGGTGCAGGGCTGAGGAAGAGGAGGCGGCGGAGGAAATGGGGGAGTGTGGTGGGTGGGTGTGCGTGGAGGGGCACGGCTGCAGGCTGGCTTCCTGGGGCAGGGGTCTCTGCATCAGCTTCTGTGGCTGGAGGGTGGCCCTGTCCTCCTGGCAGCCTTGCAGGGAGCTGGGCCAGACCCCTACCCCTCCCCCAAAGCAGCCCAGGGCTGACGCTTCTGCCCTGTAGAAAGCCCTGAGAAACTGTCTTGGGCTGTGGTGTGTAGCCAGCTGATTTCCCCAGAGTGCCTGGGCGTGCTCTGGGCTTGGGAAAGGCTCAGCTTGTCTAAAATGGCCACCTGCCTTATGACCCACCTCTGGGCTGCCCAGAGCAGCCCCTTGGCCAGCCAGGTCCGCTCCCAAACCCACTGCTCACTCTTGTGAGCCCCAGGGACTGGGACAGTGGAACTGGAGACAGTTAATGTGGCTGTAGCATCTGTGGGGCAGCTCGGGGATGTCAGTGTGCTGAGGTGGAGCAGCGTGGGCCAGGCTGTCTGCACAGCTAGGATGGGGCAGGATGCGGCCCGCCTTGTCTCTCAGCTGAGTGGTCCGGCAGTTAGCAAAGTGCTCCTCGATGAGTCTTCTGTGGTATAAACTACTTATATAGGACCCATGCTCACCTTCCAGAGCAGATCTGTGCTCCTGCGTGGGGCAGAGCAGAGCTGGTGGGTCACTAAAGTCAAGATTAGGGCTGTAGGGCTGCCTTCCCTTGTCCCAGCCTCTGCCTGCAAGCAGCCGGGAGATTGGGGTGCTGGCTGAAGCCCCCTGCTTTGGTACATGTTTCCTCGCTGCCTTACAAATGGGCCGCCTGCCCCGTACAGGTGATGGAGGAGTGGGCTCCGGGCAGTTGATATTTGCTGCATTTTCATACCTGTTGCTCGAGAAGTGGAACGGAGTCCTTGAACGCTCCTCTGTCGCATGGTGTGTGCACTGGAGGGGCTGCTCCAAGGGCACCTGTGCTCCCCCATCCCTCCAGGTAACTTGGCAAGCTGGTACCTGCAAAGACGAGTTTTACACCTGGGTGCCTTACATTCAGCAGGCAGGTTTGCTTGCGTTCCAATAAACAGATCTCTTAAACCATGCTTTTTTGCGCTCTTTGAGCAGCGTATGCTGTGTCTGTGGACTCACTGGACGTTGTTCTGGTCCCTGCAGGTTGAGACTCTGAACGAGGCCACCTTCCCACACAGCAATGGCACCCACACTTGCTACTGCCCATCGCCGGCGCTGGTGGATGGCATTCACAGCCATCATTGAGAACCTGCTCTTCTCTGCTGTCCTGCTGGGCTGGGGGTCCCTCCTCATCATGCTGAAAGCAGAAGGGTTTTATTCCTACCTGTGCCATGAGACAGGTAAGAATGCTCTGGAGACTTGCGTGAATAAGTTGCTGCTGAGGTTTGATGGTGTGGTTCCCTGTCCTAGGGTGGCGTGGAACTGGCTAGAGTAGGGCTGAGCTTCAGGTCAGTCCTGGGGTAGAAGAAAGGGATGTGTGCTCTGTTCCAAAGCTGATGGCATCCTTCTGATGGTGTAATGTGTCTGTAGTTGCTGTTGCTTTGCAGAGCGATTGGAAAAGAAGCCTTAAAGATTACATAAAGCTTTTCTGGACAGTCTTTTCCACTTGGCCGTGAGTGGAAAACTTTTGCATGGTGGCCCGGCTGATGTCTGCAAGGGAAGGTCTGATGGGTTCTGGAAGGTGATGATTTGTGGGGATGGTGTCCTGAGTTTGTAGGAGGAAACTGTAGGCACTCGTTCCTTAGTGGTAGGAAAGAAGAGAGTGTGGTTGACAACAGGATTAGGGGAGTCCAGTGCTGCTGTTGAAGAGAAGTTGCAGAAGTAAATGCTCCTGATGTTTTCCTCCTCTGACACCCAGGATGTGCTCAAACCAGTCTGTGTTCTATGGGGGCTTGAGATCCACCTTCTGGCCCAGCCAGAGGAAGCGGTTGTCCATGTTGCAGATACAGCCTTGCAGGGAAGGAGGCAATTTTGTGGTGTGGGAAGAATAACCCTGGGAAAAACAACATGTAGGTGGATGTATAACCCCACTTGGGCACAGAGAGAATTGTGGTCTGGGGAATCCCACAGCGTGGTAGGGTGGACAGCGGGGTTAAAAGGCACCTGAGGGTAAAGGTGTGGTATGGATTTGGAAAGCTGCTTTAGTGACAAGGTTTGCATGTGCTCAGAGAAGGGAATAACAGAGTGAGGAGAGGTAGGAGCTAGGTGTTTGGGCTCTGTGATGGTGGATGAGATGAGAAGGTGGATCAGCCCGTTCAGGGCTGGTGAGTATCAGGATGGAGGAGGAAGCAGTAGGGGAAGAAAAGGAGTTGGAAACAAGTGCATGGACCCTCAGTGGGTAATGGTAGGGAATAGTGGGGGAAATCTGAGATGTGGGGAAACAAAGTCCAAGCAAAAAGTCACTGTGAACAGTTGTGATGATACTTTGGGTTTTTTCCTCATCCATTGACTGCTTGTTACAGTCTTCCGTTTTGTGTGCCTGTGAACAGCTGCCTCAGTCTTGTAGAGCCTGGGTTGGTGCACTGGCAAACGTGCACATGTTTTGAGTCTTCTACCAGCCCTAGCTTAGTTGCTTAATCTCCATCCTATGCTCTGCTCATAGTGTGATGCTTCCAAGTGTGTCCATGTCACCTGAGTCTCCAGTAGTGCTCCAGATGGCGTGAGGGAGAGTCCTCAGTGGCTGGAGGCAATTTAGGATTTCTGTTCAAGGCTGCTCTGTTCTTGCCAAGCCATGGTGACTTTGTCACAGCCATGTGTAAGAGATCTCGTTAAACCTATCAGGTGGGGCTTTCTGCCACTGAGATAAAACTCATGAGAGTTAACAGGCAAATGCTGACTGTCTCTGAAAGCAGCCATTTTCCTATCTGCTTCCTGAGATGTGCCCTGCTGACAAGAGCCCTGCTTCACTTGGAGCCCACCTCCTACTCTTTGCTTTGATTGCTTTCAATTCATCTGCCTTTGCCCTAAATCAGCGAGATTCTCCTTGGCTTCCCACCCATGTTTGCCAATCTGTGGTTTGTCTGGCTCTCCCCGTGGGAGTGCCCATGCCACAGACCTCGGGGAAGATACAAATGTTTGGACAGTGGTGAAATTGCTGTCCTGAGGGTAAATTCTTCCTCCCAGTGACCAACCTGTGCCCTGAGGCAGCGAACTTAATCCCTGAAAATAAATTTATGTAGTCAAATGGTCTCATTGTCCTCAAATATCTGGCTATCACTGCTGAACTCAGTGATTGCTTGTGATGAGCATCAAGGACCAGTTACTCCGGTTTCCTTGTTCATCCATGCTTACTCATTTTCCTTTTTCTGTTTTTGTCCTCACTGTAATAATCTCAGCCATTTGGTGGGGAAGAGCCCTAGCTCCAAGTGTGGGGAGAGCAGACTCCCTTGCAGCTGCCCTGCAGCGGTCACTGAGTGACTGGTACTGAGCTGAGTTTGACCTCTGCTGGCATTAGGATGGCCCAGTGGTTGCCTTTCTCAGCATAACCTATTGAATCTTACAGCCTGAGTGGATACTTGGCTGGAAGGTTGGTGCAAACAAATTGTAACTAATAGCCTTTGGGCACTTGTTGTTCCTAATGCTGCTGTGTGCATGTAAGTATTGCGAAAAAAAAAAAAAGACTTTTCCTAATGAGCCAAAGGTTCTTTGCAGGGCTTTGCATTTGTCAGCAAAAGCTCTTGCACTTTGTGATGCCTTCCAACAAAAGAGAAAACTAGACCTTGGCCCTTCTGCAGGATCTTCTCTGAAGGTAGCAGCAGCTGCCCAGAAAATGACTGCAATTCGTGAAGTGTTCCTTGTCTTCCTGTTGAATCCCTCCTCCTTCCCTGCCTGCCCTTGGCTTCTGGTATTGGATTTTACTCTGCCACCATGCAAACACATGAGGTCTGCCAGACTCTGAACTCAGTTGTGTGACAGTGGATGGACACCTAGGAAAAAAATCCACATAAAAATAACAAATATTTTTAAAGCAGTTGTGCAACAGGGTTTGAGTGGGGGGTTGTACCCGTTCTGGGCAGCAGGTTTGGCCACATCCTGAGAGGTATGTTTGAAATTTGCTGACAAGGAGTCTGGTAGTGGCACTTTGTTCCCATTTTAATTTTACTACACTACTACTTGGCCTTTAACCAACTGAAGCAGCATCTTTTATTTGGTGCAAATGCTGATTTTGCATTTTTTATCAGGATTTGGGCCTTATCAGCTGTTGGGGAACTTGATCTGTTCAGGGTCTTGTGTTGCTGCAATGTTACTGGGATTGGGAAGCTCAAGGCTTGGGTCTGAGACGTTCAAAAAAAAAAAATAGATCTTGAACTTGGTAATCTGTTCACAAAGAGCAGAGTTAAGGAGGCAGTTGGACAGAGGGCCTTCCTCTAGAACAGGGCTGCAGAAAACCAAATAGACGATAAGCTAATTCTCTTAGGGCAGGTTAACATGCCTTAACACGGGCATAGGAGGAAGGTGCTGTCTTACAGCTCTTTGCTCTAATTTATTTGGGGTCTGTGGTGGGAAACTTGCAGTCTGAAGGTCCCTTCTAAAGCTGGTAAGATGTGACGATGGCTTGTGGAAGGGCTGCACACGTGACCCTGTAAACAGGAAAAGAGTAAATGTGGTAAATGTTCATTTTCTACAGGAAACATGCTGTGTTGGTTAGCAGCTGTCAGTGGTATCGGAGAGCTGCATTGGGAAGGTGCCGGCCCTGGGTGAGAATTGCTGCAAAATGGAACTGCAGCTGGGGGGAGAATGGAAGTTTAACTGGAGCCTGTGCCTCAGTTAGATGAGGCTTTCAGCTGGGTGCCTAGAGGGGAGGTCTGAAGTGCAAGTGGATGGACAGGCAGGGAGGGAAACCCGAATAAATTGCATTTGCAGTGGTATAAAGCAAGAACATCTCCTCCCAGTTCCCAGAAGTATGACACCATCCTGAAAGGAGAAAACATGTTCTTATGTGGGCAGACTGCAGAGATCAGTTGTTTGCACATGTCTTTCACTGTGATTTTTTTTTTTTTTCCACAATGCTCACAGACTCTTTGGCCCTGATTTCTCTGTCTTTTTTTTTTCTGCCCCCCTCTTCTTTTTTTTAAAAAAAAGAAAAAGGAAGGTGAGGCTGTGCAGTCTGTCCCACAGAGCTATCACCAGGGTGGCTGGGGGTGTCTTGCCTGCTTGGCTCAGTCTGATCCATGAAACAAGATGAAAGGAAACCTCCTCTCTGCTGTCTGAGATGGCAGCCACTCTTGAAAAAGCCAGACTCATTCCTCTGGTAATGTGGTGTGTGCCTGGGATTTGAAGAGGTCAGCAAAGAGTAGTTAATGATTGACCCTCTCATGAAACCTACAGCACTTAATTTGGGAGAAAGGATGACTTTAAATGTTCCAGTAACAGCCTGAACAAATCCCAGCGATGAGCTTGACATAAATGATTACCAAGGCAGCCTTCCTCTCACCTAAGCTGTCATTCTTTAAATAGTAACTTGAACTACTAATTGGGCAGTAGAAATCCTGCTGCTTGTAGGGGAAGTGCTGTAAAAATAGGCAGTATGTTCTTGTAATTGCTGATAAAGACTTGCAGCTTCTAGTTTGACAGCGAGGCAGCGGTGAGCGTACATGGGCTGAGCCTGTGCTCCTGGCTTACGCGGGTGGCACTCCTGCGTGTCAGACCTGGCATGCTTGCATGCAGGTGGACTTGGCAGGAGAATTTGGGGAGGGCACCACTGTCGACACAGAGACAGCCCTTCCCCAAAGCACTGTTGTAGATAGAGCCAGGCACGTAGGAGACTTTCCTCAGCAGTGTGGCGTGTACTGATCTGGAACAGGATCTGAGCTGTGATTGAGGGAAACTGGTGTTTGCTGTAACCAGGTGCATTAGGTAGGTGAGTTGTTAGGCAGGTTCTCTGCCCATTAATCTCCTCCTAGCTGCATGTCATATGCTGCCACTCGCTCTCCCGTGCTGGTGACCTGCTGGCACGTGAATCTGTGCTCCCCAGTGAGACAGCTCTTGGCTGGACCTTGTGCATGCTGCACGCACCTGCAGCCCCTCCAAAATGTTCTATTTATGGAGGTGACTCAAAGGATCAGAGGATGTCAGGGGCTGCTTGAATCATTTCCATTATGCCTCAGTGGATCTTCTCTTGTTGCTCAGGGGCTGCTTCTATTTTCACAAGCAATTTGTATTTCTACATAGTGCTGTTGCCTGGCCCCTCCTTGGAGCTGGTGATGAGCTGCTGTAAACAAGGTGGCTGGTACAAGCAGGGACTGAAGTTTGGTGCCCTGTTCCCAGCCTTCCTTCAGAGAGGGACAAGTTTCTTTGATGTTTGAGCTGTGTCCTCATCACCTCCTGGTGTTGTTGCTCATCGTGCGTGCCATCGGAGGGTCTGCTAGCAGGCCTATGCTGTGGGAGCTCCTTGGGGTCATGCTGCAAATGTACATGTCTATATTAACAGTAATTTGTCTACTCTGGCTTTAAATGTTGAATATATCTGTTTTGAGATCTTTGTGGGGAGGGTTGACAGGCTCTTTACCACGTGCAGCCAGAAGTTACAAGGTCACTGCACTGTCCACATCCCTCCACCCTTCCACTCCCCAGCTGAGCTATCTCTGTAGAGTGCTGACACAGCTAAACTGCTACTACTTTGTCACACTTTTTTTTTTTTTTCACACCTCCCCCCCCCCCCTCCTTTGTTTTCCCAAGTTTAACCTCTCCCCCACATCTGTTTCCTATGAATTTATCTTTGTGGAGAGCCCAAAAAGCCTTGATGCTGTGGGTGAAGCTGTGTGCCTGTGCCTGCCTCATGGAGATGCTGTCAGTGTTTAAGATCCTGGGCTACACCGAGAGGAGATTGTGGGAAAGATGGATGAAAAAGATTGAGATGTAGTGTGAAAACTGCAGAGAGCCTCCCAAGTTTGTCCAGGACTGATTTCTAAGGATGTGACTTGGGACCCTCAGGCTGGAGTGCTGTCCTCCCTGCAGAAGGGATGCTGATGGGACGTGTGGCCTTTTGGGGATATCTCTTGTTGTTTACTCTGGCTATCCATGACTAGCAGGGCAAGAGAAGGGACAGATTAAGTTATCAATCAGGAGCACATGTCAAAGGGAAGGAACAAATAGTCATCACTCTCCACAGACAGTTTGAGACCATCTTAAAGGTGTTGGTGAGAGCAATGTAAATGGAGAGAAATACCGTGGGCCTTCCCTGGAGTGCTGGGTGGGGACAGAAGACAGTTTGTGGGCAGCTCATAAACCTCAGATATCAGCACCTGAATTCCTGCTAATCCCCAATGTCTGGAAGGTGGAGCATGATTTGTTTGCAATGGACACAAAGCTGGGAGGGTGGTTTTGGCCAGCTAGGAGAACCAGGGTGAAACCAGTAACTGTAATGGTGCTGAGGCTTGGGTAGAAGGGAAGGAGTTGCAGTATGCAGCAGCGTGATCTCTGGTGACACAGGGAGGGTGAGATCAGCCAAGGGGATCTCCTCCATGAGTCGCACCAAGCAGTGAATGTGAAGTCACTTGTACGTGAGGGATTCCTGCAAATTAACTAACTAACCAGGGCTCGCTGGGAATCTCTAGTCTTGCTTCATGCGGATGGTTATGTAGGTGACTTCTCTCTATTCCTCCTTTAATATTGAACTCTGTCAGATCAATTATTAAATATGGAGGAGAGGGTTTTATGTCACTGGCTTGCGGCAGCAGTTAGAAAGCAAGTGCTTTGTCATACCAGCAAAGGTTACTTAGTCAGATAAGCATTGGGAGGAGAGGTGGAGTGCACTAGAGCTCTGGGTTAATGAAAGTCTAAAGGCACACATGCTTGCTTGAGGAGCTGTAAACCTTGGGATGGGCTTGTCACAGGAGCAGAGTTGACATGAGGCAGAAAACTGCTGCTGCAAAGAAAAGGGAACTTCTTTACTTTTTTTTTTTCCCGAACTGTCCTGTTTCTCTCTTACACAACGTGGGTTCTGTTCAGCATGGGAGTTCACATGCAGAGTTCCTCATGTAAGGGCAAGAACAGAAAGCTGGAGATAGAATTGATCTGTATGGCCTGAGCCCACTTGGAGAGAATAGAAAATGCTAATTATGGGGCAGAAGTTAAAGATGCAATCAATCCTTCAACAAATGGAGAAGGCAGATGAGCTGCCAGCCCTCCTAGGAACAAGGTAGTTAAATCCAGGATGGATTTTTCAGAGCCAGGGCAGTCAGGAAGCAGGGTGGCTACTGCAAAGCCATTCCTCATCCCGATGCTCACAGTGAGGGTAGGAAGCTTTTTAAGTAGGCTGTTGCTCTGTGCCAGGCTTTGTCAGCTCAGTGTCTGAACCCAAAATAACTGATTTGGCTGTAGTTATTGCTTCCAGTTTAGGGAAGAGATCTGTGAGAACCTGCCAGTTGTAGTTTAGGAGGATCTTATTTTTGTATTAGGCCCTTCAGGTTCTTCTGGGTTTAGTCCCCTGTAATTGCCAGGGCCTTGCTGTATGGTTGTTTTCATAAATTAATGAATCTCTGTCCTTAGGTTGTAACCATGCTGCTGCTTGGGATACTTGCCCCCTGGGTGCCTGCGCATCCTCTTCCAGCTCCCAGCTGAGCTCATCAGGTTTCCCTTGTCCTTCTGCTGCTCTTCTTTCCTTTCTCCATTCCTCATGGATTATAATAAAAAATGGAGTGTGGAGGGCGTGTGCCCAGTGCGTTGTGGCACCCTGCGTGCAGGGCTTTTCTCTTCCCTCCTTCCTGCAACGCTGCAAGCCTCATCCTAACACACTGCAATGATGATCCTCTATCATCCTGTGTAGGAAACGCCACCAGCAGCCCTGAACACGAGAACAGCACAGCTTCAGAGGACAAATGGCCTTCTTGCAATGCCCAGGATGAAATGCTGAACTTGGCCTTCACCATTGGGTCCTTCTTGCTCAGTGCGATCACACTCCCCCTGGGAATTGTTATGGACAAGTACGGTCCCCGCAAGCTGCGGCTGCTTGGCAGGTTGGTGTCCTGGGCTCTCCATGTGGGCTGAGGGGTGAATTCATGCATTGTCTGGGGCAGATGGGTGCTGTGTGGGTGCTGTGCCTGTTGCGGAGTCCCTGCAGCCTTGAGAACTGTCTGAGAGATGGGGCTGAGAGCTGCTGGCCATGCACAGGGCTCACCGGAGCAGCTCTGGGATGATTTCAGCCAGCACAATGAATTCTTCCGTAAGAGAAGGGCCTGGGACTCCATGTCCGCACATTTCAGCTCTCCAGTGTTGATCTGCTCCCTGGCCAGATGGAGCCTGGAGGAAGAGCGGAGTCATTTATGAGTCACGGAGGGTAGCTTTTTCCTTGAGCTGGGAGCTATGTCCTGAGAGGCACAAACCCAAAATGTTACATCATCGTTTGCAAGCTGGGGAGTTAACTTGGGAATAAACACATCCTGCCTGCCTTTTCTAGGGCCCTTCTCTGCCATGTGGTGTGTTGCTTTCTGCCTCAAATAGCAAGGTCGCTAGCTGCTTCCATCATGGCATGTAGGGATTAGTGACTTGTTGGGCACAGTGGACCCCAGCACTGCTGAATTTTAATGCACCGAACAATACCAGAAACCAAACTGGCCTGTAGGCAGAGTGGGAAAAACAGGGCAAGTCTCTGACTCAGACCCTACCAGAGAGGAGCAGGTAAAGACTGTGAGTGATGTGACCACAACTGGGTCTTGGAACGAAGGCTGCTGCTGTCTTTGGTCACCTCGAGGTACGGGTTGGCAAAGCTCTGTGCTGCAAAACCAGAAGGGAAGTTGAATCCAGCAAGAGCTGCGTCAGTACTGGGAGGAAAGGTTGTTGCCTCAGGCCTTGTGCAAGGCTTGTCTGTAATATTTGGGTATTTCCCTGGATTTTCTTTTTCCAAATCACTAGCTTCCCTCCCTCTTACAGAAATTATACTGTGCTTGCTTAACAAAGTGCTGAGGAGGTAGAAACATCTGTAATTTACTGTGTGTAAGTGCGTCTGTAAGAAACTTGTGGTTTTGGTTCCCTTTCAGCGCCTGCTTTGCTGTGTCCTGTGTGCTGATCGCGTATGGTGCCAGTAACCCAGACTGTAAGTAGGCATTTCTCTGCTGAGCTGGGAGGGCTTTGGGGCTGTGGCTTGCGTTTTTTTGGGGAAGCAGGCAAGCATGCACGGCACTGCGTGCTTTGTCTGTCACACCTCCAGACTGTCGCACGTCCAGTGCTGTGCTGGGGTCTTGCTGAGGACACAAGCCAAGCGTCTGCTGGCCTGTGGGAGCAAAGTGGCTCTGGGGAGAGCTGGTGTTTCACAACTCTAAGTGGAGAGCGTCGCAAGGGCCAAATGTCTGAGATAGTCAGGTCTTTCGGCTTTGCATTTGAGCAGGGCTGGGTCCTGTAAAGAAGCAGTTCCAAACAAGTTCATGGCTTTTTCGGGGTTGGGAAATAGGTAACAGCACACAAGGTGTAATCGGTTTTCTCACCAGGGGTAGAGGGAGCGTGGTCGTCAAGACCAGATAGTGAGATGACACTTTGAATCCAATTCTTTCAAGTAAATCTTTCTGTTAAGGCTCATTCAGACAAGCTGCATCAGCAAGTCAGTTCATTAGAGAAAAGAAACACTTCCATCCTGAACAGAGATGATCCCATCCTGAATTCTGTCTTGGAGGAGAGCCCTGGTCGTCGTCCTCTGTGTGGCTGGGGAGATGGGTGGTGGGTCAGGAACAGCGTGTCATGTCCTGAGGGTGTTGATCCACTGAGGTTTTTAGTGTCAGGACCAAAGCCCTCAGGACTTGGGTCTCCTTTCCTTCTCCACCCCAGTAAAGGCTAAGAGCGTTTTTTTATTGTTGCAGCTTTGTCTGTGCTGATATTCATTGCTCTGGCTCTGAATGGCTTTGGTGGGATGTGCATGACCTTCACATCGCTTACGGTAAGTGAAGAGTTATTACCCGACTCTATTTTATTCCTTACTATGGCCATGAGCTGGGCTAGCAGGAAAGAACAAAGTGGATCTTTTGCTTGTGGCTTGAATAGCACCTGGTTTTTGTTTGGTACAAAGGGTCACTCACGTTTACCTGAAAGGCTGAGTACTAGGTGGTTATTCTAAGGCTTTTTTTCCCCTGGTCCTTTTTTTTTTTACCTGCCCCTTGCACCTCAAGTGAAGGTGGGGGAAAAAAAGGAAGTGTTTTTGTCTAGAACTCAAACTGTCTGTATATGCAGTGCTCAGCTACCTGGCACAGGCTGGACGTGTGTTTGCACTGGATTTAGCATTGACATACTGCGGGAAGAATCAGCAGGGTACAAACCCTTGCAGCTGCATATGACCAACTTTCTGCAAGCGTGGTTTGTATCTCGCCCCAGGAAGACGGCTGTTCTTGAGCACAAGACCTTTTGCTCTCAGAAGGTCCCTTCCATGCGCCCTTAGAAAAGCTGTGCTGTTGAATGTACCCAGCTCCATCTGTGCAGCCCACTTCAATCTGTTTAGTCCGTGGATTGTATTGCAAGCATTTGTCAACAACTGTCAGCTGGATCTCTACATTTTGGGGTTCTTTTTGCCTGGAGACAGAACCAGTATCATTCTCCAAGTAGTTGCTTTATTTTCTACCTCATTACCCTGATCCTTCTCAGTGTGGCTGAAACAGGGCTGGGTGGAAAGTCTCTCAGAAGACAGTCTGGGAAGCAGTGATGTTTCTTGAGCTGTGGTTGAAAACTGCAGATTTGGACTGCGTTAACTTGCTGTTGAAGTAAAACTTTCTGTTAAGGTTACCTCTGATTTAACAAGGCTTAGATGCTGGCTGAACAAGTCGCAGGCACTGGCTGAACTCCTTGAGACCTAAATTTGGCAGAGGCTGGGTTTACAGATCACTGTGTGTACTGTGATGTTGCTGCTGCTGTTGCTTTCATATATTCAAAGCTTTTAGAAGTCTGTGCAGATGTTGGCCTCTCCTTTGTATGTAGTGTTCTTCCCTGGAAGCCTTGGCCATGGTCCCAAAGAACTATGGGGCAAATGTCATCCTGCCACGCTTCAAATAAAAGCAAGGAAGAGAGGAGCACATCAGTGCTGCTGTGGGAGAGGATTCCCATCCTGCTGCTGCCAGCATTGGTTATTGTCTCTCTGGGTGGTTATTAAGGGGTCACAGATTATTTTAGAGCCACTGGTGATGACAGAAGTGAGGGCAAGGATAGGGCAGAAATATATTAGATGTGCTGTACTGTGACTTTTAGCACCAGTAGTAGTAAGCAAAGCCACTTATTAGTGCCCTCATTAGTGAGCCAGTTCCGCAGCACTAAGGAAGTACAGCAGCAGAAAAAGGTCAAGTCTTCCAGGAAGAGATCCAAGCCTTGAGGAGGTCTGAAGCAAGTAGCGATGCTGTGAGTTCACACAGGGAGACCTCAGGTGGAGCCCAGCCCCTCCTGACAGCAGTGTGTTTTGTAAAGAGCTGAGGTGGCTTCAGGCCTGCCTTCTCAAATCCAGATTCAGATGTAGCTGCTCGTGCCTCCCTGCAGAGCCGCACAGAGGCATTTCAGTACCTGAGGCATGAGAATGTGATTAAAAATAATCTGTAGTGGAAGGGAAGCGCTTCTTCACCTGCATCGCAGCGTAGCTGTGGTGGTGACTGTTAAAAGCAGCTGTATTTTGCTCGTTGGTGGCTTACTGTTTTGTGTGGTTCTGCCCGCAAGCTGGGGTGCTCACAGCTGTGTCAGGAGCCATCTTCTGTGGTGACATGGTGATCTCTTGTGGGTCCCTTCCACCTGTGGCCCATGGAGACAGGATGACAGGTCCATGGCTTGCAGGCTCTGGGTGATGTGGCTTGCACGTGCTGCGCTCTGCGTTGTGCCCGGGAGAGGCTGAAGTGAGCGCTGAAAGGGGGGACTCGAAGACCTTTTTAAAGACGTTCATTACGCAGAGGCAGCGAGCACAAATCAACTTGTGGTGCCAAGTAAGCTTGTTCTGGCTGACACAGGCACGGGCTGCCGAGCACGCACGTGCATGCACAAGTCAAAGCAAGGTGACTTCCTTCTGCTGCCAGCTGCAAGTGACCTGAAGCGCTCCAGGAAATGGGTCAGACCCGCTGGTGCATGAGCTGCTCCTCGGTGGGTTACAGTCGCTGCTTTGTAGCAGGGTGGCTGTGAAGGGAGGCCCAGCAGCGTGTGGGGTTGGGATGCTCCCGGGGTGCTGCGGCTTGTGGGGCTTCATTAGGTGTTGGGACACCTGCGTGCGTGGGCATGGTGTGATCTGATGACAGGGCAGGAGATGGGATCCTCAGTGCTTGTGCAAGGGGTAAACCGGATCTCTGAGGATTACAGCCTGGGACAGTATTCCACGCAGCTTTGCCTCTTGGTTTTAAAGCCTTTTTCAGTAACAAGTCCCCAGGGTATCATGAAAGCACATGGCAAGCTGCAGAGCCAAAGCAAGCTGCCGTTGCTGGGTGCCTTGCATGGTGGCTTGGGGAGGAGGGAGAGCGAGCGAGCGGGGCTGTTTCCAGTTCTGGGAACAAGGTCAGACTGTGCCTGTTGTTAAAATGCAGAGGGGAGATTTCTGCCTCGTGACTCGGTCTTGGCCAATATAAGTGAAGATTGGAAATGGAAACAGATCTGTGTTGGTGGCTCTGACAGCAACACAGGAATCTGGCGCTGGTTCTGCTCTGAAGCTATTTCATGCAAAGAAATAAACATGTGTGATAAATTACCACAAAGAGCCTTTTATAGATTGTTTTCTGTCCTGTTTTCCTTTCAAAGAATTACAGCTGTTTTGCTCTTATTTTCTGCTACAAACAGCGTCCTTTAATTGGGGGGAGGGGGGGCATCTCTGTGTAGAGGATCTTCTCTGCTCGGAAATATTAGGAAAACTTGGGGCTCTGTGTTCTTTTGTTTGCTGGAGAATGGGAACAGGAGTTTCCATCTGCTTTGGACAAAGTGGGCAGTTTGAGGCTTTCCTGAAGAACATATTTTTAGTGTCTGTATAACTTCTAAATATACTCCTGATAGGGAAAACAAAGTTTTGCTTGAACAAAAATACCATTCTCCAGTAGCCTAGTTCTCAATCCCTTGACTTTTTGCACTGTTCTTTCAAATGGTCCTTGCGAGAGGAGGGAAGCTGGGTCTGGTAATACTGCTGTGGTACCTTTTGTATATGGATTGTCCCCAGGAAAAGGCTGAAAAAATTATAGAAAATGATTGAAGGCCTTAAGCTTACTATAGGGCAGATGAGAAAGTAATCTGCAAGAGGAAATTTTATCAGTTTAGGATTGCATACCTGTAATAAAGGACTCCAGGAAAAAGTTATGGTACAGCAAAATTAAGTTGGTACCTTTCAGACAGAGCATAAAATTAATAATACATTGAGTATTATTGACCTTTAAACAGAAGGCGTAAGAGTTTCTGTCATTATGTCTTGCGTGATTGGGGCTGTCATACCAGAATGGGCAGAAGTTAGTGGAGGAGTCCCCTCTGGCCAGCAGGGATAAGATCAGAATGAGGAGCAGAGCTTTTTGATGGCAGGAAAATGAAGAGCCCACTTGCTCTGTGGCTGTTGTTTTTCTCTCTATGGTTCATTTTTTCCAATGCTTGCTGCTATAAAGACAGCATGAAAAATGGCTTAGTAAGTATTGTGTGTTATTTTAGTAGCTGGTCTTTAGATGAGACCTGCACAGGCATTGCCAGTGCTGGCACTTGCAGTCTGAGAGGTTTTCTGTCTGGGTATGAATTACTTTTTCCCTGCCTTCCCTCTGCCTCTCCAGGAGTCCCGGATTTATTTTCCTCCCAGGTGCTCAGTGTTAGCAGTTTCTGCTTTGACTGGGTTGGATAAAACCTTAAATCTCCTATGTCCAATTTTTAACCTGGCTGCTTGTTTGGTGCCAAATAGGATTTTAGGAAATCTCTAGCCTTTGTAGGACTTCTGTCCCCATTGCGGCAGAAGCAGACTTGGGTTTTCCTGGATGCAACTGCTTGCTTTCAGGCCTGCTCTATGTCTCCAGTAGCCCTCAAGAGCAGGAGAATCCACCTAGGAGTTGCTTGTCTGCTGTATGAAAAAGGCTTTTTGTGATCTCTGGGGAAAACCAGCCTGAGCCAAGAAGCAGCTGTGTTTGTGGAGCTCTTGCCCTGCTCTGAGCTCCCCAGCAGGAGCAGCTGTTTGCTGTAATTTCTGGAGATTATTTTAGGTTTGGGGTATTTGAGATGAAATCAGTGCCCTGCCTGGTGACAGTGACTAGCCTTTTTGCACCCTGCCGACACTGTATTCTGCAGATGCTGTTTTCTGGGGTGTATATTTAGGCCACTGCTTCCAAGAAGAGATTTTTTTGTGCTTGGTAACAGACCTTTGGATCCTTTGCCGTTTCCTGTCTGCAGCTCCTGAAAGCAGCCTGCTGGCAGCTCTCCCGCATGCAGGGATCTGGGGATGGGTGTGGGGATCCTCGCTGCGGAGGAGCGCAGCGTTTTCTGCCTCTGCCGTGCGTGTCTGCTCGGGGTTCACCAGCAGCATCAGGCCGGGCACACCATCGCCGCAGTTCCTGAGCTGAGGTTATCTGAGGACCTGGAGACCGCACTGCATAGGAAGCTCTGCAGTGAGACAGAGGATGATAAACAGTCAGATGGATCCTAGAGTGTTCCTGCACAGAAATACTTGTGTTGTAAACACGCTGGTCCTGCTGTGACACAAGCCAGGTTTGCTTGCCTTATATGCTACTCCTGGGAAAGATGGATTTGTTTTTCAGCAGTGGAAGGGGAATGTGATGACAGCATTTGCTTGCTCAGGCTCGGTCTAATATTCCCTGAATCATGTTGTTCAGCAACATCTTTAAACAGGTAAAATGCTGGTTATGCTTTCAGTCCTAGAAGGCACCTGCAGTGTCCTGCTTTGAGGCCCTCTGAGGCTGACGTGGTAGTGATGCCCAAGTGAATCTGGGGAGTAAGTGACCCAAAAAAGGAGGTGGGAGGGAAATCTGCCTGCCTGCAGCACAATCTCTGCCTGTTGACCAGCTTCAGGAGATACTGGCTGAGCTCTCTGTAGCCTACAACTTCAAAGCTTCTCCCTGTAATTTCCAGTTTGCAGGCCAGCATTAGTTAGTGACAGAAACTTGCTTATTTCTGGTTGTTTAGAAAAACAGGGAGTTCCTCCTTTCCCAGGAGAGTGGGAAGGTCTCACAGCTCTTTCTGCCTGCACCACTCTGCTTTTGGGTCCTGAGTGGAAGCAGGGGCTGGAGAGCCTGCCTGCAAGTGCTTCTGCTGTTGAGGTGGCAGAAGGGGCTACTGTGAACTGCTTCTAGCTGTCCCTGCTGAGAGCTTTGCTTTCCGAACAGATCCTTGCAGAACCAGCCTGGTCTGCTCTTGGCAATGCCATCACACCTGATAGGAGCCCAAGCGGAGAAGTGGAGTGGGTGGCAGGAATAGCAACGTGAGGTGCTGTTGCCTGCTTCTTGCTGCAGAGTTCAGCAGCTTTATAGCTGCACCAGACAGTAAAGCCGTGGATATCTAGTGTTTGCAATTGCCTTTCTGCACCAAGCTCCAAGCTAGTGTGCTTGGGCATCTGAACCATCCATCCAACTGATGGAGACACGACCAGCTTTAGCCCCCCTGGTAGAGGGAGTCTGCTTTCACAGAAGGAGCCAGGGACAGAGCTAGAAGTGGAAATGCAAACAGCAACACAAGTTTGTTTGTCTCTGTTCTTCTTGTTATAACACGAACTTTCTGCTCTACTGCAAAGATTTGTTTATGCACCCTGGTTCTGCACCCAAACCTGGCAGTTCAAGGTGTTGCAGGGTGTTAAAGACTGTGCAGCTGTCACAACCTGTGTCTAACAACTCTTGACTAAGAAGAGGGTGATATGCAGAGAACTTGGGCACATACTTTTTTGAAGAGGAAAGGAGGTGGTGGCTACAGACTTGGTGTAATGAATTCTTAAAGAAATCACAAGGGCTGGAGCAAGCACTCCCATGCTAAAGGTAACCAATGCAAAGTATGCTGTCAGTCTGGATAGAAGCAGTGTCACTAAGCACATAAATCTTGGACTGTAGATAATCCCTGACACTGGAAACACCAATGCAACCTGCAGAGCAATATCCTAAAGAGCTAAGTTATTCTTAAGTAAAACTGACTGCTTCAGATTCTGGTATCCAGGAGGCTTAATCCTAAAGGTCAATATCTTCTGAAGAAAGCCTCCTTCCCTTTTCTTCCCTTCCCTTGGCAGCAGCCTGTTTCAACCAATTTTTCTTTCCCCAGCTGCCCAACATGTTTGGTGACCTTCGTTCCACGTTCATTGCTCTGATGATTGGCTCCTATGCTTCCTCTGCTGTGACTTTTCCAGGAATCAAGGTGAGGCTGTGGGATCATGACTCATGACTGGTGGTGTTGTGCTGGAGTCTTGCACCATTTAGCAATAATGTGGAAAGAAAGAGGGATTATTTGTTAAATCACTCTTCTAAGGATGTGCCGTTGCAAGACTCAAGTTCCTGTCAAAGACTTTCCAAGTGACTGCCTCAAAAACTCAACAAATATTGCAAAGCAAACAGACTGTTTGCTAATAGACAGTAAAATTTTAAAGGTGTTAAGTAAAAGTGAAGAAGGGAAGAACTTTTTTTATGAAAGGTTGCTTTTTTAAACTTTTAAGGAGAATATATATGTATTTTAATACACATGTATATTTAATGTGTGTGATTGTCACGGGTAGCTGGCTTTGAACACAGTTCAGAGCTAGCAAATGGCACTGAAGGGACAGAAGAGATGGTCACTGGGGCTGCCTTGGTAGATCGCTTAGTGGTTCTGAACCAGAGAGTTTTGTTGCAGAGTTAGCGTAAGGGGGATATAATAAGAATAAGCCAGTCTCAAGTGTGCAGGGAAGTTCCTACTGGCTTTCCAAGGAGAAGGTCCTAGATGAAAACCTTTGACAGTTATCTGCAATACTGCATGCTTTTCCAGCTGGAGGTCCTGTTGTTGTTTCTGTAGCTGCTGTTAAAGATGTATACATCTCTTTCTAAGCCTGGATGTCACAAAACTGCTTTTTGTTACCACTTGAATTAAACCCGTTTTAAACGTAGCATGTTCTTTCTCACAGCTCCCTCTCAGACCTCATTCAAAGGGTGTTGAAGTATCTTGCTGTTCTGATAGCCAAAACCATATTCCCTTGTGATTTCCAGGTTATATATGACTTTGGGGTCTCCTTCATCCTTATTCTGCTTGTCTGGGCAAGCTGTGCAGGACTAGTTTTCCTCAACTGTTTCTTCAACTGGCCACTGGAGCCCTTCCCAGGACCAGAAGACATGGACTATTCGTAAGTGTCCTCTAGTCTGGCCTTGAGGGCTAATCCCATTCTTAATCCTCTAGAAAGTGCTGGCACAACTAGTTTAGAGGAGTGGACAGGAAACTCCCTTGCATGTTGTTTATTGCCACCACTTCTGAAGTTGAGGATTTATGTCTGCCATTAGTGTTATGTCTTGACTGGTGAATATCTGTGGAAAGTGGAACTTTCCAAAGCATAGGAATTATGAAGGAAAAATGATCTGTCAGTAGTCATAAGTATTTCTGTATTGACCTGTGCTAGATTGGCCTGGAGGAAGTACCTCTCTGCGCTCTGGATGCAGACTGTTTGTGGGTTTGTAGATGGAAGCTAGTGCCCTAAATCCACACAAAGCCTTTCTGACTCCTGCAACTTTGCTGCCTCTGATTCCTCACCCTGTGTTGCAGCTCTCTTGCTCTTTACTGCCCAACAGGGTGAAAATAAAGTTCAGCTGGCTGGGATTTGACCACAAAATTACTGGGAAACAGTTTTACAAGCAAGTCACGACTGTGGGGCGCCGTCTCAGTGTGGGGAGCTCCATGAAGGGCCCCAAGGAGCCAGCAGCCTTGCAAGAGAACAACAAGCTCTGTCTGTCTACGGTGGACTTAGAAGTGAAGTGCCAGCCCGACAATGCAGGTGTGGTTCCATGAGTGCCCCAGGGGTGCTTGTGCCGGCACAAGGCTGTCGGCCTCTCTGCTCTGCTCCAGACCTGTTTATAAAACAGGTGATACACGATCCATAGTTGCCAGGGCCACATGCTAGCCACCATTATTTAAATAGAAGTTCAGTTGTATAAGGAATCCTGTCCTTGTATACTTGCCTAAAGACACCATATGGTGTTGCCAGTCGTGGGGACGACATGGGTAACTGGTGGGGCTGCAGAAGGACAGTGCAGTTGGTCACTGCTGTCTCTTAAGTAGACTGTTGCCGTCATGACCAAGCCTTCCTTACTCAGGCAGTGGTATGGCAAAAGCGAACAGTTTAAAGCTTTGTTTTGCTCTTAATCCATAGAATTAGGTGAGTCTTCCTTCCTGCTTCCTTGCCCCAGTTACTGGGAGCCAAACTCCGAGCATCTATAGCTGTTCATTATGGACGTCTGTAAAGCACCAGGTAGTTGTGAACTCCTTGGAGCTGCCGCTGGCACATGGTGTTGGAATGACTAGCTAGGAGAAGACCTGTTAACCTGGAGGCGAAAGCCTCATCTGAAATTTTACGTGTTTATGAAGGTATGTTGCCTTCTTCAGAGACTCTGTTATTCCTTCTGCAGCTTCTCCCTCCTTTATGAAGAGTGTCTTCAGTCCTATCTTGTTGCTCAGCCTTATCACCATGTGCGTCACTCAGCTGCGGCTCATCTTCTACATGGGAGCCATGAATACCATCCTTGAGTTTCTGTCTGGAGATGAAGATCAAGGTAGGGTAACCTGAAGACTTTTATCGGCTTCCTTGGAACTGGGACCTGACCCAGACTTGGTCCTTGCAGCCTGATTACTCAGCAGATACACCGTGTATGGCAATTAGTGGTGTCAGAGTGCAGCTGACAGCTGCTGGTAGGGTCTGGCAGAGGGCTGGAACTAGCCCAGGACAAAGGGGCAGCGAGGTAGACGCTTGAATGTCAAGCTAATTTTAGCCCAGTGTCTGTTAAATACTATTCCATGTTATTTCCCCAGATGGATTGTTGAAAGTAGCTTCTCAGGATGGACTGTGGGTTTTTTTTGTTTTTTTTTTTTAAATTGGAAAACCTATTTCATCAGGTATTTGCTTTGCTTATCCTAAGCAAGCACAAAGTACAGAGCAGCTGACTCATGACTGGTGGTTGGACTAGGTGTCTCAGCCCAGCAACCGGGGGTGGGAGAAGTGAAGTCATAGCTGTTTTGTGCAGCTTGGTGTGTGCCGGGGAGGCTCAGGGGCGCTCGCTGCACTGGACTCGTATTTATAGCTCTGATTCAGTACATGGAGCAAACAGGAAAGAGTACATTAGTTTACTGTTGTTGAAAATACCCAGGATTGCAAAACAAGACTTGGCCTTTTTTTTTTGTCCTTTGTAGTAAGATCCAGTTTGAACTTGTTAAATCTGGATTGCATGAAGCTGATAAATCAAGAGGCACTCCTCTGAAAACAGGAGTGAGCTCTGGGGGAGGGAAGGAAACTCGGGAAACTCCAAGTGCCCTGGCATTCCCTGAATTGCTTTGTTTCTTGAGCCTTTGACAGCCCGCAGCATTCAGCTCCTTATCTCCTGGCTCAAGAGCCAATTTAGACATTAAACAGTAAACAGGACAAACTTCACACTGCCTACCTTTCCCAACACAGCTTAGTTTTCTGCTTACCTTGTAACTCTTTCACATTGATTTTTTTCTTTCTTTCTTTTTACCCTGGCTTGCTCTACTTATCTTTCATTTTTTTCCCTCTCCTCCCCTCCTTGGTATTTTAGAATTAATATTAACTATAATATGCTGCCACTTCTGTTTAGATCAAGCTCCATGTTAAATAAGGGATTGTGCCCGTTGGGTGCATTGCATTTTTTGCTGTGCCACCTTTAAAATTCCTTCCCATTTTCCCCCTCCTCCCCCTGAATGTAGCCTGGGCTCTCAGTGCAGTAGCTGTCTTGGTGTTTCCATGGCATCAGCAAAACAGTGGTATTGTCTAGTCGCAGCAGTGTCAGGCTGCAAGAGTCGTTCCAAGAAGTGTGCAGCTCTCTAGAAATGTAATCTGTGCAGATCACAAGAGGATGGGACACTGCTCCCTTGGACTTCTCATTCTTCTTCCAGTTATTTACTTGAAAGTGGTTTGTTTAGAGAGCTCCTGAGAGCAGTTGCAGGTGGAGGGAGCATTCAGCAAGGGAAGAAGAGAGTTGAGTCAATCCTGCAAGTGTTATGATCAAAGAAAACTTAAATATTCCCTGGACTAGAACAGGAGAGAAGGATGTGGGGAAAATCATTCAAATAGGTAGTAAAGTCCTTAAGTTGCAGTGAGGCAATGTGTCCTTGAAAGTCCTGTTTCCTATGCAGATTACGGTGACTTAGACCTGTCATGAAATCTGGAGGTGGAAAAAGCAGTCAGCCTGTGGCTACTTATCTTCTGCAAAGCCCCCAAAGATGGGGGAGAAGCTAGGGAGTGCAGTAGCTCTGTAAATGACTGTATCATTGTGTTGTAGGAAGTCAGGAGAGAGTAGGCCTGTTGTGTCTAGAACATGAAATTTGGCTGCATCTTTCATAAATTGCCACCTTGTTTTCAAATCTGGTAATACTTGGAGACCTTGGGTAGAATCAGGGTGGGCTGGAAGACTCAGCTGTATGAGGTGCTTGCTCAGGATAGCTTTGAGGGAAAGACGTGTAGAACGGTGGATGTAAAGGGTTGTGCCCATGTGTGTACACTTTGTTTGCTCTATCCAGGCTTCTACTTCTGCCATATCTACTTCTGCTGGTACTTGCTAGGTACTGTTCTCCCCCCCCTCCACAGGAAAGAATGTTTGCCCTATTTTGTAGCAGCTACTGTCTGTCCTTCTCTTGCTGACCCCATAAATTTCATTCCCTGCTTCAAGTTGGCTTCTGCTCTTGGTGTTTAGAGCCCAAGATTAAGTGTTCAGAATAGCATGAAGAGGCAAAACATGACAGCGTGGCTTGCTTCTTACCCTCTATTAAAAAATAACCAGACAACAGCAAATCAGCTCCAGGAGTGTTTGTAGAGGGTGATGCCACCTGTCTCTCTTGGCTACAGCAGTTGCTATAATGAGATGGGATGTGGGGCCACTTCGGGGCTTGCCTTTGCGGAGGTAATGGGGGCATGAATGTGAGGTTGGAGTTGGAAGTTCCTCTTGGTTCCCCTGCCAGCGACTGGAGCCAGGAAAGTATCATCAGGTGCCGTGCCCGGGCACAGCAAGGCAGCCGTGCTGGGGTTTGATACTACTGTATAGGAGAGAAAGGCTTGTTGGAAACTTCTCTCCATTACCAAGTTGATTTTGGTATAAATTCTGGCTGTACTGCTTTGGCTAGATCTCTAGAAATGTGTTGTGAGGGATGAACTAAAATTCTCTTTGGTTGTTTTGCTTACAGTGCTGTAACTTGTAAGTACTCTGTGCTGAAATGGGCAGTTTCAGAATTACATCCTTCTTTCAGAGCTGTGGTACACCATGACTCGCCCTTCTGTGTGATGCCTACAAATCCATCACGTGGGCTGCAGAGAGGAAGTGGAAAAAGTATTGCAGGGTGGAGGAACTGTTCAGTAACAGGAGGGGACAGTTTTTTTTTCTAGCATCAGCTTTCCCTTAGCAAGCCATGTAGACACTTCTCCCATCTTTAACACATGGGGAGTTTTCATCAATTTGAGTTTTTAATGATTGCTCTCAGATGCTGTGCTTTTTGCTGCTCATCTCCACTCCCCCTGTCTCCAAACCTCTCCATTCAGCACAAAATATGTTAGTCCTCACCTTCTCAGCCTGGCTTGTCCTTGCTGGACTTCCTGGCTGGAGAAGATGTAGCTGCAGCTCCTGGGAAGGCAGGAAAAGAGATGACTAAGGCAGGGCTGGCTGTGCAGGACATACTGCTTGTAAGAACTTTCCCTGTTGGTCGTAGCCAGAATAAACCTCACTGACACTAAGCAGTTGCTGGGCCCCATTTCTGGAGCCCTACCTGCAGTTGGGCTGATGCTGCTCAGAGAATAGTAGTGCAGGATCAGAATGGTTGAAGCAAGTGCGCCCAGTATGTCCACCCTGATGTCATCTCTGGGAGGCTAAATGATGAAGCAGGGCTTTGGTGTCCCAGCTCCTTCAGCCCTGCCTGTTAGCCTGTCAGTACCTGGGCTCTCAATGGGGAGGAACAGCTTCTTTTCTCTCATCTTTTTTTTTCTGTTGCTGCTACAGTATCACTTGGACTTAAAACTTTTTAAATTTTTTTTAAAATTTTTTTTGCCCTGCAGTGGCTCTCTACACTTCCATTTTTGGGGTATTGCAACTGCTGTGCTTGCTGACGGCGCCTGTGATCGGGTACATCATGGACTGGCGGCTGAAAGAATGCGATGATGGCTCGGAAGAGAATGAGGAGAGCAACGCTGAGCAGTGCGTAGTGTGCGCCACACGGGACATGCAGCCACGTAGCAGGCCTCCTCTGCTCTGCATAATGTGTTTTGTGATGAAAGACTGAAAAGAATATTGGTTCTTCAGTATAGAAAAGAAAGCCTGAAGGAAGACTTGATAATTGCAGAGGAAAGGACCAAACTATCTTCCATGTCTGCTAAGATCAGTCAAGAAGAGCAAGTCTAAATTGTAGTAGGGGAAGCTCAGACTGCCCTTCTAGCCTAACAGTAAGAGTAACAGCACTGAAATAATTGCCCAGATGTTCCTCAGCTTTCACTGATGGAGACCCTACCACCTCATTAGGCAGACCTCTAGCCAAACTGGTTTAGACAGAGTTGATGTGATATGTGGAGAATCTTGCTGTGAGTTCCAGTAGCTGCTGAAAGTGCTTTTTGTAACATAGGTTTTGCTATCCTTCCAGAAGTGACAAGAAAAAGAAAAAGCGTGATCGTCAGATCCAGAAAATCACCAATGCCACCAATGCCTTTGCATTCACAAACGTCCTGCTGGTTGGATTTGGAATCACCTGTCTTATTCCTAATCTACCGTTGCAGGTGAATAGGTGAAATGGGTGGGTGTCCTGGAGGGGCTGGCAGTGTGGGTCCTGGCAAAATGACGGGCAGGATGGTGCCAGGAGGTCCTGCAGGCCAGCAGAACCAGCTTGTGGCAGGGCGGATTTCTGGCATTGCTGGGAGACTCCTAGACTGCTTTGGGAAGCCCAGTCTTAGATATGAAACAAATAATACTACGCAGCTGACATCTCTTGAGAGAACCTAAAGAAACAGCTACAGTTAAAATATCAAGAGTTGATCTACAATTTATTCACACTTAGAAGTTTCTGCAGCTGAGCTCTGTAACAACAAATGCTTTCTACCAAGATCCTCTCAGCAGTGCCTGTGCATTTAACCTGGGCTCTTTAAGCTGCTGAGGTTCAGAAAATTTGCTGTAAGAAGCATGACACTGATATATACAGGAGGTTATTTCTGCATCAAATGCTATGCACAGTGGTACCTGTGGGATTATAAACCTGTTAAAATATTTATTTTGTGGCACCACCTGTTTTTGGCAGAGGAGTTTAGTGATTTTATGCTATACTTAAACATGCCTTGATGACATAAGCAAACAGATATAGTTTGCTCATACTTGCGTATTGTCTGCAATAACTTGTGGAAAATTAACTAAATTGGCCACAAGTGCAGTAAAAACAGCATTGTGACCCTGGCCACAGGTTGCTGGGGACATGTCCTTGCAGCAGTTCCATCTGCAGATGAGATGGGTCTTGCGTGTGGTTAACCTCAGGGGTCACTACGTGTTAGCTGTTGCAAAGTAAGGGAAAGCAGTGCTTTTAGAGACAAGTACAAATTTCTTCCCTTGTGCTGATCTTTCAGGTTTTGGTTCTGGGTTTTCAAGCCCAGCTGTGTACTGGAAAGGAGAATAGCTTTAGGAATAGTTGTATGTTGGGGTCTGGAATACCTAGGTGGTAACTATGGTGTGACACTTTTCTGCTTCTCTTTCCAGATTCTTTCCTTCATTTTGCACACAATTGTGAGAGGATTCATCCACTCAGCTGTGGGAGGCCTCTATGCAGCTGTGTAAGTCTCTGCTTACCTATAATACATGGCTGGACAAATAAACTGACTTGGGATGATAAGCTCTCCAGGTGAGAGGGAGATCAGGAAGTGAAGTCTTCATGATCAGAGGGGAAAAATGTTGCAACTTGTTTCCGTGGTCACCACTGGATATGACAGTAGCTGGACTGAAGTCCTAGCTGAGACTTTCCTTGTTTAGAAGCAGCTCACCCATTTGGCATAGCTACTGCAATGAGAGGCACAGCTATGAATGGGCCTCAGCTGAGACTAGGCTATTGACACTAAGGTTATATAGTAAGAACTCAAGGCTTTTTTTGTCTTGTAATGAGTAGCTATGTGTATGTGTCCAGGTAAAACATTAACATAATTGAATACATTGCTACTGGTCTGCTCTGAAATTACATTGGTAAAGCATTGCTCAAGATACCATTTGTGATGCCTACTCCCTTTCCCAGGACAGGTCATCCATCCTGTTTCCAACTTACCAAATTATCAATAGCTGAATCTGAATGCTCTTCCTTATTAAGCAACGCTTTTGGTTTTGAAAACAGATCTTCCCCTCTGTCCTGAGCTTGTTGGACAGAGGAACAGAAAGAAGCTGTTATCACTGAGGTGGGAAGGACCTCTTGAGACCATGTAGTCCAACCCTCATGTCAAGCAGGGTCAGCTAGAGCAGGTTGCCTGGGACTCCATCCAGTTGGGTTTTGAATATCTCCACAGATGGAGACTCCACAACTCTACAGACTCCTGTCAAAGGTTTTGGTCCCAGTGTCTGGGGAATCCAGACTAGAAAATCCATCTAAGACTCTACTTCAAAAATGCATAAACTTTTGGTTCCCTGGCATCTCGAAGCAAAAGATTTTTGTCTTAGGCAAGGTAAATACCTATTGCTGTACATATCAGCTTGCTTGTGAACTAATGCTGTTTGACCGTAGCAACTCCTGGAACTTCCTGGAGTTGAGGTATTTTTGCTTTGAATGTGACTTCTTTGAATATTTGAAAGTTTTGATCTCCTATTTTCTTTCCAAGCTTAGTTTAACCTGACCCTTTTTAAACACAGCTCAGTCAGGGTAAGAGAGATGTTAGACTGTTCCTGAAATTTATTTTTTCCATTAGTAGTATCTGATATTCAGCACTTTCCAATCAACAGTATTGAAACAGTTTGACATAGGATCAGACTTGTCCTCTAACAAGGAAAACACATACTAACCTGTTGTGCAGGTTTCACTCACTTCTAAAGGGAGCAAATTGTTATGACCAGATGAAAATGATTGCTCAGCTGCAAATGCTGTCATCTGGATAAAGAGGCCCTGCTTTTAACTTGTAAATACCAACACTTCTCCCTTTGCAATAGGAACAGTAGTTGTATAAGCACTTCCATCTGGCTATGGTACAGCTGCAAAACAAGAGCTGGATCTGATACTTCTTCAGTTTGAGAGCTCAGGATGAGGATAGTTTGGAGAGGAAGGCTCCAGCCTTGTCACCAGCTGCATTCTGCTCTAGAGAGCACTGCGCACACCGTCGGGTATAACTAAATACTCTATAAAAAGAGGTAGTTATACATAAGTCCAGGAGAGAGAAGTTCTTCATAGTGTGCCTGATTGGGACTGTGCTCTGTTGTTAGTCGACTGGGAATGTAATCTGATCTGGGTGACGTGCACCAGTCAAGGTGACACATAATAATGCTGTTGCTTTCTCTGTTGACAGATACCCCTCTACTCAGTTTGGCAGCTTGACAGGGTTGCAGTCGTTGATCAGTGCCCTTTTCGCCCTCCTACAGCAGCCTCTTTTTATGGCATTGACGGGACCTTTGGAAGGAGACCCTCTCTGGGCAAGTTCTTCTCAAATTTAATGTGAAAGCTTGGTGGATAAGATGATTTTGGCTCATTTTGACTCCTGTGCATGGACCAAGGTTAAAAACAGCTGGAATTTTACATGCCCCTTAGTCTGCTGTTACCTTGGTGCTGTCCAGGAGACGCTTTCCCATTCTCTGGGAAGGAAAAACCATTAACCCTTGTGCTGGTGTATGGAAAAGGAGGAAGGGAGATGGCTGCAGGAGTGCTTTCTGCTAAGTTTCTGTGGCGAGTCAAAATCTGTCAGGTAAAAGTGAGTCAATCTATGTGGACCTCAAAATGCAGTAGAAATACTGTTTCCTTGAGAGCTATTAGCTCCAATTACCTGTCAATTTTGGGTTGCTGATGCTACTGTCCAGAAAGCCAAGTGGCTATTGAGGATTGGCCTAATGTGGTGTCTTAATGAGAGTCTGTCTGGGCAGCTCAATAAAATCATGGCATGGGTGGTCTTGGGAAGAGTCCTGGTCTCTGGGCTACATGTGCCCACCTCAGCAGCCTGTTGCTTTACAGTCAGCAAACTTGCTGTAAAAGAATTGTAACTTAAACAGCCCTGCCTGTTCTGTGGAACAAGACTCCTGCAGCCATGATCCAGAGTGACAACCTTGCAGCATTCAGCTTATACATGTGGTGCTCTGGGCACAGGAGTGTAAATATAAATACAGTGGAGGTTGTTGCCAATACACTGAGCAGGGCGTCTCCTGGTTTGCCCACAGCTGAGTGACGTGGGCTGGGTTCTGACTCTTCAGCACGCGTGACTGGGTTGTTATCTTCCTAGCCTGCCTGATTTTTGTTTTGTCGTTCTTCCTCCAGGTGAACGTTGGCTTGCTTGGTGTGAGCTTACTGGGTTTCTGCCTTCCAATCTACCTGGTCTGCTACAGACGCAGGCTAGAGAGAGAAAAGAAACAGAAGATGGATGATGCCAAACTTTTCTTCAAAATCAATGGCACTCCCAATGAGGAAGCCTTTGTTTAAACTGGTGCTTCTCAAGTACAGCCTCCCCTGTACAGGTTCCTACCACATCCGTGGGTTCTACCTGTGGTGTAAGCCAGGCTTTTTCTCTCCTGGCTCTGCCAGTCTTTGCTCATCACTGGAGTGAGGGCCGGACATCATGACTGAGCTTTCCTCAGATACGTGGCAGGAGGAGACTTCCCACTCCTTACTCCAGAACACGGGACACTTTTCCTTTTTATAAAGGCCATGCAGATACTGTGTCTTAAATTATCCCCTGATCACACTCTCCAGTGGCAGTCTCTGCATAGGAAACTGGGGGGAGAGAAGGAATAAAGGGATGGGGGAAGAGGGAAGAAAGACCATAATTTGAGTTTGCAAATGTAGCACACCGAAGTCTGCTTTCTCCCCTTCTTCCCCCAACCTTGGCTGACATTGTCTCAGATGTGAGCTGCACTCTCTTCCCTCCCTCCCTGAGGTTTCATAATGGTCTTTCTGCTTGATATGTAGCTGGACCCAGTGGTTTTAATGTCTATCCAGACATACCCCAGACTGTTTCTGCGGCAGGGAAGGGGATTTTATTCCTATGTGTATGAGCACAGCTTCAGTGTACTGCTAAATGTTGGCTGCTAGCACTGACAGCTCCCAAACCTTTTATTACTGCAAATGACACAGACTGAGCAATGGATCTGCCTTCCACACCGAAATGAAGAGCCTAGTGGACTGCTTGGTCCTAGACCAAGCCTTCAAAGGCCTGGAATTCCTCTTCTTCCCGGCCTGCAAACCACCTGTACGTGTTTTTAAACTGTCTGCAGTCCTGGAACCTTTGAGCTAGGAATTGGATCTTGTTTACCGATGAAGTGCTTTGAGACTTGTTGCCTTTTGCTGCCTCTTCCCGCCAACATGACCCTGGGAGGGGAGCAGCAGTGCGTAAAGTGGAGAAGCTTCTTGAAGCTGAGTTCTGGGGCTCCCAAATAACTTGGTGTTCACGTGTCGTGAACTGACTTTCTGTTGAAACGAATTGTGCAGAACACTCCTTTGTGTCTGGTAACTGGATCCT
Source organism: Strix aluco (assembly GCF_031877795.1). Taxonomy (NCBI): domain Eukaryota; kingdom Metazoa; phylum Chordata; class Aves; order Strigiformes; family Strigidae; genus Strix; species Strix aluco. The sequence continues at coordinate 10,497,336 of NC_133949.1, read as the reverse complement.
GTGGACATATGGCAGGGTGATGTGGTGATGTAATTCTTCCTCTAGCCATAGCTTATTTACATTGTCATGATAATAGCCCCCAAGCTGCTGAACACCAGGTTACTGTGACTGACCAAAAAGCTGCCGGTTTGGCTGTATTAAGAGCCTTCTGCAACGTTGATGCTCTGTCTGGACAGAGTATGTGGTGATTGTATGGTGACACTGACTTACAGAGCAATAGATGTGCGTAAAGGTGCCCCAGGCCTGTTCACCATGGAGGGAATACAAAGGGAATTCTTAACCTGCTTATTTTTATAGAGGTTTTCCTAAGTCTTGTTTAAAGTCAACTTTTCAGCCCTTAACCTTGTTGAGGTCGGTAGCTCAGCCTCTGTAGCTGTGTGACTAAACCACTGCACTGTGTGGACCTGCTGGGAGCAGGAACTGCGCAGCGTTGAGGATGAACGTACAGGCTGGGCTGGGCTGAGCTAGTGGCTGCAGGAAGGTTGGGGGCAGAAATAAAACAGTTATGAAGATGGTAGTGGTGGTGCTTTCTGAACCGCCAACTCCTGCATTACTGTGAAGCCTGGCAGGGGGTGAGTCATTCAACTTCTTTATGTCTGGTCGGAAAAGTGCAAGACTCAGTCACTGCCCTGTTAGCTCTAAGCTGGGGATTAGAAACAACAGTGCACACAGATCTTCCTTTGAGAAATTACCTGGAAACTGGGCGTCAGCTCCCTTGCTGATGGTTTGAAGCGTGCAGACGCCCAGCCCTGCCAGGCCTTCACCTTCCCAGAAAAGCCAGCTCGGTGACCTGTTGCGTGGCCTGGGCAGGAGGAGTCCGGGCAGGAGGGGCTAGCAGCCCGCGGGTCCCTGGCTGGTGGCCGCGCCAGCACCGGGCAGCTCTGTGGGACAGCAGCGCCATCTCGAGTCGCCGCCTGCGGCGGGCAGTTCAGATGCCACTCCGCTCCACGGTACCTTCTAGTCTTCAGACACTCGTTTGGAAATGACTTGCCACTTGAGTATTTTACACATTGTGGATTTTTTTTTAATGTGTTGCCTTTATTAAATGTGTTTGTTCCAAGACAGCCTTATCGCCTGCTGTCAACACTTTATTCTTCTAGAATTTTTTATCTTTTGTTGGCTTCTAGCTTTGGTGATGATTTCATGACCTTCCCAGGTTTTCTTTCTTTTGTGTCGAGCAATAATTAAGGGGGCAGAGTTTTGATTTACTTTTGTGTTCACCTGGCATTGTCTCAAGTACATGTTCAGAGACCCACCAGCAGTAGTAGAGCTTGCCTAGGTTTCCAGAGGGCTTTCTGCAGGATTCTGCATTTTGTATTACTATACTTGCTCCTAAATATTTTAAGAAGATTCCTACTCTTGCTCTGAGATATTTGTGACATGACAATGACAGATTAAGTATCTTTTTTTAGTAAGAGCTCAGACAGGTGAGTGTCTGAGCCACAGTCCTCAGGCTCAGTGTCTTTAAAAATAGAGACAGCTGTTGGAAGGTGTCAGTGTGCTAACTCAGCATTGCTTCCACCTCAGTTTCAGAATACTGCATGTGATAGCTTCCACTCTTATGTCGCTCAAATTCCTGATATAAATGGCTTTGCAAAATGGTGGAATACAGAGTGGCAGATTTTCATGAAGTCGTCGCAGTGGAGGTGATGCTGCCTTTGCAGTATGTGCAGCTAAATTAAAGAACACCCTTTCATTCCTGCCATCTACCTACTGCAGTTCCCCGTTCCTGCCCTTTATTAGGAATATCCTCTAACCCAGTTTCATCTGATAAAACGGTGAATATATGTGGTCAGTGTCTCTGCTGATGTGCCATGGTGTTTAGAAGCTGCTGGTCAGCTGTGGGGAATAGAGCTCATGCCTTCGATTCAGCTTCAAGCTCTGCAGACTGAGAATAAAGTGTGCCTTTGGCTTGCAGGCACCAGGACTAGGGGGTACACAACAGTTTTAGATGTTCAGAGTTGAACAGACAAACGGGAATGCTTTCTCGTGCAGTGCAAAGTCAAAGTGGAATTCACTGCTGCAGAACCTAGTGGGGAACAGAAGTGTAACTGTTTTTAAAAAGGGGCTGGTTAAACAATGGTCTGATGCATCCGCTAACTCAGGGAGATTTTAAGTTGCTGTAAATAAGAAAGTTATGCCAAGGAAAGATTACTGTTCTACATGCTCTGTCTCTTAAGAATTGGTCAAAGATGGGAGAAAATACATGCTGGGCTAGGCAAAACACTGCACTGATGTTGTGGGGTTTAATTTACTCTGACAGTTGTAAACCAAATTATTTTCAAAAGCAGTCTCAAATTTATCTAGCAAAAAAACTGCATCTGCGTGCAAGATGTGCAAATACTCTACTGATTGTGGCATAACTGCTTAAATACCGCACCTCCTGCAGGGGTGAGCCCCCGGGAGGACAGGCTGTTCGGGCTTCAGCCTCTTCTAAATGTTGTCTTGCATGGTGCAAAAACAAACACTTGGGATGGTCCTGTTAGGTGTGATTGTTCATGGGCTGTTTGCCTCGATGCTTTGGGGATGTAAGTGTGGATTAGTTATGTTTGGAGTGGGAAAACAGCATTGCTGCTTTCTAGCCAAGGGATGCAGGACCAAGGAGATTCCTCATGCGCTCTTCTGTGTGCATGAGCCACCTTGTGGAAAAAATCAACGGGCTACCAAAGACCAAAGAGACACATCGATTTAAATCAATAATGCATTTACCTGTATAGCTCAAATATAGGTCAGTGTGTTTAACTTACTTTTGTAATTCTTAAATGCTAGAATTTGTAGGGGTGTGTTTTATGCCTGTTGTACCGCCTTACCCTCATCCATGTGAGAAGTACAAGGAGGCTGGTCATGGGAGAGACCTCATCTCCACAGAAGCATCCCCAGCTGAATGTCATGAAGCAGAAACCCGATCTGTGAGTACTTGCTGTTTGGAGGAGCCCTCAGTCAAGGATGTTGCTATGTAGAGGTGATTGCACCTTCTGGAAACACTGCTGCTGGCTTCTACTGACTCTTGCATGCATTTAATGTGCATCCATGTTTTTTAAAAAATTATAAAAAAAATAGTGGGGAAGGGAAGGATGACAGCTTCTTTCTTTTCACTAATCTGTCAGTACCTAAGCCTCATCAATACAATCTTTATATCACCAATGCAATGATGCTATCGAGTAGCATAGAAAATCTGTGCTGTTTTGCTTAACAGGACACTTACAACTTTATTCAGTTACTGTTATAGAGCATCTGGATCCTTGAGATGAAACTGGACATGGATGCCTGGAAAAAAAAAAAAAGAGTAAATCTTGCTGAGACTCCAACTTAACTGCAATGCTGCTACAGCAATCAAAATGTTCAACTCCCACAACAAAGCCTGGCCTCTTCATGCTATGCCTACAGTGGAAAATTGTAGGATAATGAGATTTTAACTAAGTAAATCACTAAAATGTTTTAAAGTAGGGGATTTCCCTCTTGACAAGCCAAGGAATTTGGAAAATATGCCACAAAATATAAAGCAAATACTGCAGGGTAAAGGATGAAATAATAATGGAAACTAATATTACAGTAGGATTCCTGATGAGAATGGACTGTTGGTTTGTTTTTTTTTTTTTTAAAGCTATGTCTGATTTGTATTTCACACTGTTATCTTCTCTGAAATAGCTCTGGAACAATGATGTGTTATGTAGATGCATTCTTACATGTTAATTATAAACCCTCCAGGTCCTTGTTTCTCTACCAGTGCTGCCCAGCCTGTCTCTGCGCAATCTGTTTTTATCAAGTGTCCTATGCTCCGCGTTGTCATCGTTCCTACTGCTGCTTGTCACTTCCTTGTGCCTGACCCTGTCACTTGCTTTTTACTCCGGGGACAATCCCCTTTTTCAGAAAGCCCCCTCTTCTTACTCTGACAGCATTAGGGGGTCCTGTTCACAACATTTTTTGTAGTGTTTGTCAAAGTTGAATCGTAAGCTCCTTGCGCCAGGCCTGTGTCATCTTTTCTGTGTTTGTAAGGTGATGTGTGTTCTTGCAGTACTATCTAAAAATAAATGTGGTATTAAGTTAATCATTAGTTTTCCTTTTGAGGCTGAACGTAATAAAGGTATTGCTTGGTTCCTAATGAGGCTATGTAAGCATGAATGCTGTACATGGTGTCATCTGCCAAATTGCTTGGCTGCACGTTGACTGTTTCCTTGCCTCTTTCATCTCTAGGCTAGGAGCAAACAGATTTTAATGGATCTCTATCTGAGAAAATTTTGATCTGTTGTTTTTTCTAATGTAGACAGCAGGCTAAGAGATCAAGGTGAATTATACAAAGTGAACAGGTATCAAATAATGAAAGATGAACAACTCTGGCCTTAACTGGGAATGCTAGAGAAGAGGTACAGGGTGTCAGTAGGAAAGCTGCACATTTTGGTTATCCATGCTTGAGCTTGGTGACGCTAAATGTATGGCATTTCATTTTACCCATCTAATAAAGACAGTCCTTGATCTGTGATTCCAGTGACCAAGTAGTAAAACTAGTGCTTTTAGCTGTTTTTTTAATGAGTAGGTGTTCCATAAAAGGGCTTTTTGCAACTGTCTTCTGACAACTATCTGGGGCTACTCTCAGTTCGGGGGGCCGCTGCTCAGTAGTATTGAAAAAGGACTTGCAAACGCTGTAAACCGTGACCTGCTGTCGAGGTGGAGCCCCAGCCCCCCTCACCCTGACAGCCGCCCCGACCTCCCCGCTCGCTCTCCCCGTCGTTTGCCAGCCCTCCTCCTCCTCCTCCCCAAGCGTGTCCCAGACCCCGTGGAGCGGGGGCGGTGGTGGGTGTCCCTCAGGCCGGGCTGGGTGGCGGGGGAAGGGGGAGTCGCGCTGAGGGAAACGCTCGTTCCCGCCGCCGCGGAGGGCGGGAAGGTCTCGCGCCCCCTTTCCCCCCCGGCCTCACCCCGCGGCCGCCGTGCGCGCGCGCGCCGCTGAGGGCAGGACGCCTGCGTGGCGCCGTGACGCAGCCGTTGCCGCAGAAACGCCCCGCCCCTGTTCCCGCCGCCTCGGCTCCCCCCCCCCCCCCCCTTTCCCCCGCCCGCCCCGTCCCGGTGCGGTGCGGTCCAGCGGAGCGGCCGGGAGGCGCCTGTCACCTTCAGCGGGGCCGGCCCGGGCGGGAGGCGCCGCCATGGTGCTCATCAAGGAATAGTGAGTGCGGGGAGCTTCCTCCCCACCCCTCGGTCCCCTTCACCCCTCCGGCTGTGCCCCGGTCACCCCCCCCCGGCGGCGCTCGCCCGGGCCTGGCGCCGTAACCGGCCGGGGGCGGGGGGGCGGCCCGGGCCGGCCTTGCCCTGCACTGCGGCCGGCGTCGGGCCGCGGTGAGGGAGCGGGAGGAGGGGGGGTGAAGCGCTGTGTGAGGGCCGCGGCGCCGGTGGGGGCGGGAGTGAAGGTCACGGTGGCGGCGGCGGCGGCGGCGGGGTGGGGGCGCCCCGGGAGCCGGCGGCTGCCAGCGGCACCCTCCGCTTGGGCAACCGGCGGGCACCGGCCTCCCGCTGCCCCCTCCGCGCACCGCCGCTGCGGCTCTCCGCTGCCTAGCCGGGCGGCTTGGGGAACCCTACGGCGATGCCCCCCCCCCCCCCTCCGCGGCCTCCGCGGCCACTTGTCCTCGCCGCCGGCTCCGCACTGGTGGGGGGGCGGGGAGGGATGTTCCCGGTGGCCCGGGGAGGGACTGATGGCGCCAAGGGCCCTGCCGGAGCGGGGAGCTGGGCTCGCACCCCGGCCGGGAGCCGCCGGGGCAAGGCACAGGGGTTTCTGTGCGGGGCAGTGGCTTTTCGGCCCCTTCTCGTTGTAATAGGGCTAATGGCGAGCCTGGTTTTGCCCCCCCCTCCTCTCCTTCAGCTGGGTCATTTCTAACTAGAGACTCCCAACAAGACTGAATGTGCCAGATATAAGATAGCTCCAAAATATTTTTTTGATGTGGAAACCTCACCTTGGAGTTCCTCGCCATCCCTGAGGCAGCTGCGGTTGTTGTGCCCCGTGATGGGAAAGAAGGGGTGGAAAACAGGCTGGACGATCTGTCGCGAGTGTGTGGAACTATTAGTCACGTCGCTTTTTGAGGTCTTGCGTTCACCTGCTTTGTGCTTGCTGCCGTGGTCTGCTCGTTTGCACTTTGGCTAGGTGTTTTCGAGCTCTTCATACTACTGCACGTATTTGCTGAATTCTTAAGGTAGACTTGAGTCCATTCTTAAGTGCATTCTATTCTTTTACACTTCATTTGACTGATGGAAGAGGCTTTTTTTTTTTCCCCCTTATAGAAGATTGCTGTGATCCCAATGATAAAGTGGGTTTTCAGGTCTTCTCTTAGACACGTTTACCTGGGTGATGGTGGCCTCTTTATAGCAATTACTTTGCCGGATCATGGACGATGGTGTGGATTTAAATATTAAAACTGTGTTGAGGGTTGTACTGATCCTTGTAGTTGTCTTTAAACTTGATTAACTTTTTTTTTTTTCCCACCAATCCTTAAACTCTTGCTATTTTTATCCAACAATAGGGGTGCAGAGTGTAAGAGCAGCAGAGCTGGTCTTTGTCACATAGAGACACCGTTACCTTCTGTGGTGTTAAACTGGGTAGCAGACAGAAACCTGGACTAAGTGCTTAGTTTCAGGTGCATGAAGAGATAATTAACTGCTTCCTCTATAACATCTGTTTCATTGATTTTTTTCCTATGAATTTAGTTGGTTAGTGTACTTTTCCTCTTATAGCACCAGCCTGGTTTATTTCTATTGGCATTCATGTATCTTTTTCATGCTTCTGCTTACAATCTCATCCCCTGTACTGCAGTAGAGCTCACTTGCCAGTGAGCTATGTTACCCACAGGGCATCTCGTAGGTAGGAACATAGGTACTTGGAATTTTCAGATTTCTGAGAGTATGAAAAGTTCATTTTGATGAGCATCACTTCCAAAAGTCATTTCACTTGATATTGTCATTTACCTCACCAAATCAACATATCTACCAGTCTTTCACACAGCCTGTTTCAGAAACAAATGTGAAGTGTAAATGTTAAGACTAAAGGTTAAAAGACCAGAATTACGAAATTTGTTTCTTTTTAGAGGCTTCCATTTCTATTTTCAGAAGGGTCACTAAGCTTTTTAATTCTTGTCATTAGCTATATTGTCCTGTTTCTTTTCTTCCCTTCTTTGTGTCTTTGTTAAGACATAGGTGGCTCTAAGGACAGTCAAGGTTGCTACTGTACTTTAGAAATGAGCATTTTCTTTTGACTTCTTGGGATTCCCAACTAGCTCTAACAGTTGCACTCTGTGAGTTGTGTCACTCTACTAGTTCTGGTATAAATGTTCCTTGATGTTGTATGTGGAAGTTGCCAATTTTACATGCTATTTGAGATGGTTTTTGACTAAATCTCATGTTCCAGGAAGCAGTTGTTTAAGGCATATAGAAACTATTTGTTTTGGATACTTTGCTGTTATTGTTTGATTAATTCTGGTTGCCCCAACAATGCATACAGGTACCTTACTGCCTACCTAGTGTAGGTGATAAAATATAAGTGAGCTGTAACTGCATGTCATCTGAGCAGATTATTCTTTCATCTTTGTGACCTCTTGTCACATCCTCCCTACTAAATCAAATGGGTATTCCTATATGCTCCATAGGTATTTTAGGAGATGTTATAGTAATAGAACAATATTACAAAAACTTGATGTCACATCTTTTATTGTCAGACAGTCAATCTTTTCTGTACAGGTTCTTGTACTGATGGTTATGCAGCGATAGCTTTAATGTTTTCATATGATGTCCTATCAGTCTTTCAGACTTAGCTTTCATTTCTACCTATCCATCCTACAGATAAGCTGCATGGGTTTTGTTCATTTGTTTGATTGGGGTTTTTTTGGTTTCAGGGTTTGTAAATGCTGGTTCAGGTCTTGCTTGCTCTCCTTATTTTGATTTAAACTGCATCGGAAGACCTTGAGGAGAATCAGAGTGTAGAGACTCACTTCCCTTTCCTGTGAAGTGACGATGATGACACTGACCTTCTCTGCAGCTGTACTTCCCTTTGCTGTCATTTGAGGCAAATTTTGATCTAGGAGGGATCTTAAATGTGTTCATCATTTCAGGCCTTTGATATGGCAGGCAACCGCATCATATAATTTCTCATAAGTTGATCAAGTTCTGTCCCAAAGTTAGGAGTCTTTGTTTCTGTTGCTGTTCCTGCAAAGCTTTTCCTCTGGATCCTCCCGAGTAGTCTTCCCTCTTCCTTTACCACTTGACTACCTGTAAGTGTTAGTCATCCCCCTCATTCTTGGTTTGCTAGGCTAAACGAATTGTAAACTATTTAGCCTTGTGTTTCTGTTTCTCCATTCATAAACAGTGAACTCTTAAGATAATATTCAGATCTAGTGTCCTCCAGTTTTCTAAATGGAATTTCATTAGCTTACATCAATCTTTTTACACCAGGTTTTCTAAAGAAAAATATTTGAACTCTTCCAAAGACGTTGTTTCTTCCCTGTTTCTTAGTCTTTTCCTTTACTTACCATCCTGTCCCTCTTTTCATTCTTACTGCAGTTTTGTCCAGTTAATTAACCTAATGTCATGCTTGATGGCATGGTCTACCTGTGGAAATCCTTTTTTTTTTTTTTCCTCTCCCTTATGTAAGAAATAACATATTGAGCTGGACCAAAGGTCCTCTTCCATCTTGCCTTCTAGCAGATATCTTTAGGAAGCAATATATAGTGAGCAGAATGATTGTTGTTCAGTATATCCTACCAGTAAGTGGCATATGGACTTCCATGAATTGATCAAATCCCATTTTAAAATTGCTTATACTTCTTGTGTTTGGCAAGGAATCCCATAACTTCAGTATGTATGATGTAAAGAAGTACACTCAATTGGTCTTAAATTTGTTGCCTAGTGATTTCTATTATTTCCTGAGTTGTTCTCTCTAAGACATAGTCATTGTTCCTTCTCCATTCACTTTTTCACACCATTCATGACTCTCTAATTCTCTACCATATCTTAACCCTTTAAGTGTTCTTTCTTCCAAGCTGAAAAACCTAGTCTAACTACTTTCTTCTCCCTCAGAAGCTTTTTCCCATCTCCAATCATCTTTTCTGCCTTCCTTCACTTGTTCTGTATCCTCTTTGAGATGAGGTGACCAGAATTATATGCATTATATTCAAGATGTTGAAGCATGAGAGATTATAGTGGCATAACTGCCTTTTCTTGCGTGTATGTATGATGTTCCAGTTTCTGGTGTTGTGTCTACTTTTGAACTGCCACTGAGCTGTTTCCAGATGCTTTGCCATAAGGACACCAAGATATTTGTTGTCGATAGCTAATGTGGGGCTCATTAACCCCATGTGTTTGGGGAAAACGAGTGCCTATAGCACATTATTCTTCTTATTGACAGTGAACTTCATCTGCAGTTCTCAGTAGCTCTTTCTGCACTACTTTGCAGCCAGCATAAAGCATTGCTGTCATAAGTAATCTTGCATAATCTCAAAACTTTTGCCCCTCTTACTTCTTGTGGTGTTTTGCTGGTAACGTTCCTCTAGCGTAGAAAAAAATTTGATTTTTGCCAGTATTGCTTTTCAAAAATCAGTTTATGAATAAACATGACTTTTTCCTGATCCCATTATACCTTCATTTCTTTGACACTAATTCCCAAAGATATGGGAATTCTTCCACCATAGCCGTATCCATTTCATATCTGTATCTTACTTTGGTTCCTTGTTTCAACATCATCCTTACTGAAAGCAGAGGTCAACTACAAATCTAGCTTTGGAGATAGATATAATATTTTTAAAGGCCCTAACATGCACGCATTTTTATCAGCTTTAAATTTAGTTTTATTCTTGTCTTTTTCAAAAAATCTCAGTGTGACTTCTGGCAGTTTTTGCTTTGTAGTCCAGTCAGTTGATTCTAAGAGGCATTCAGGAAACCGCAACGGGAAAAAAAGTGACTCATGAATAGAAATGGCAACACCTTGCTTTGCAGTCAGCTCTGAGACAGCCTTCCATATAGTTCTCTATTTAGTGGTCTTTCCTGCTGGATAGAACATACAAGCAAGTCGTGTAATGGCTTGTGACTATCACAGATCTCTGCAAAATTGTTGAAGCACATAGCAACGCTCTACAACAACTTGATGAGAAATAAGATGTGACTATTGAAAGGCTGTAGCGAGAAGGAACGTGCAACTGTTCTGATGCTGTGTCGATGTGTAGGCTGGTAAGGCATTACCAGTAAGGGTCTGTGAGAATTATATGGTTCTAGTGTAGGACTGCAATTATGCTCTACCATGTATTGATTCTCTTTGAGGCTATTATATAACTAGTCCTGGGACTAAAGATAAGCGCTCGGGATGCTCGCACTAGGTGGATGCTGGAATACTGGGGGGAGAGGAGAGCTGTGTGGCTGTTGTTGGGAGGAATGTGTCACGTAAGTTTTGCAGCTGCAGGGATGTTTGTTAACTTTCTGTTTCTGTATTCCCTTTCAGCCGCGTTATCCTGCCTGTGTCTGTGGAGGAGGTAAGTCTTTTTCTTCTTGCTTCCTTTCTTTAGGACTGTAAATAAACTTGATCAAAGCAGTTTGTATGAACAAAAACTGGAAAATGCAGGAGGATATAGCTGTCTTCAGGACCTCTGTGAGCTGTTACTCATTCACCATCATTCTGACCGATTAATTGAGTTTCTTTAAGCCTGAGGGTACTGATTATCTCTCCTATAAAGTACTTTCAGATGTGTTGATTACAAATCTTAACTTGTCAGACTGTTCTGAAGTGCAGTTTCCTTTTGATTAATACTATTGTTCTTTTTTTGTATTTATTTAACGTGAAGAGGAAGCTTCAGTACAAATTTAAATTACCCTTTAAACTGTGTTTTGCTGGAACTCTTTTGTTTTGAACTCTTAGACAAACTATTTCTTCTGATTTGTGAGGCTGGTATGGCAAAAGAAAGATTGTGTGTATCTTTCCAAGGACTCTTTAAGACCTGTCTTCTCTAGCTCTTACAGAAAGAAAGCTTTATTTTTAGTTTAGGTAAAGCTCTAATTGAGAGAAGAAATGTAGTTTTTAATGGACATGGTGATTTTGATCACCAAACTGGCTGTGAAATAGCTGTGCAGAATCTGAGGCTGATTCCCTGCTGTTTTCTCTGAGAGTTGCAGCTTGCCTTTCCTTCCTCCCTTCTGCTTTGAACACCACTCTTGCAGAGAATCTGAACATATAAATGTTTTCAATTTTTTAATGTTCATACTACCAAGGTAGGTGAGAAATTGAAATGACTGAGTCACCAAGTCTATAGCACTTCTGCAGTAGATTCCTTATTCCGGATGTATTTTTTTTTCTTGTGATCCTTGGCTGTAAGCCTTAAGTTTGTGAGCTCTGATCGAGAGCTTGTTCTGACTCTTAGGGAGAGCTGTGATAACAGCACTCTTGTTCATTTTTCTTTCCCCTGAATATAGCAGCTACCGTGACAGAGACAGTGGTGAGCTGGATCATGGTGGCACTGTTCTAAGCATATCCCTTTTATAAGTCTCTACTCTTTTGACAGAACACAGTTTAGAACTTGATGTAGTGTATTCCTGCAGCCAGGAGGCTGGCTAGTGAAAGAAAAGCAATGGCTAAGCCGAGTTCCTTGTTCCTATGGATCAGTCTGCTGTGACAGGCATCACATACTGACGGAAAGCCCAGACCTCTGATCAGAGTGGTTATAGGTTTGTGTTGTATGTTGGTGCAAGAATGAGGCTGTTCATGCCAAAAGTCTGTCTGTTGCTTACTCCTTACCTGTAGCTTATGTGCTTTCTGCATGAATCTGTTTCAAGCAGTTTCAGCAGAAGTCCAACTGAAGTATTAGAGTAGCTATGTCTGGATCTTTTATTGTGCCTGAGTGCTACTTGTGTGGAGAACTCCTTGTCAAAGAAAGGACTAACATGATAAGCTTTATCAAGTAAGCAAAGGATGCAAACTTGCAAGTTAGAGAAAGGTATGGGTAGATGGTAAGGTACTCCAGAGCTTAATAAACAGAACACTTTAGCCTGAATAACAGGAGCCCTGCCTCATAATGGCATGCCTGCTAGGTATCAAGCTGTGTGAAGAGAAAGTCAAAGCATCCGTATACAGATTGTTTCTTTGAGGGGGTTAGACTGGATGGAACTCAGCACAGGGTTTTTCTGAGTTCTCTGATACTAGGATTAACCTTCATCCAATTAAAGCGAGTCCCTCGCTATGCTCTTTTCCCTCCCTGGCTGGCTGTTCAGTGCCAGGCATGTTTGAGCCTTGTGTGTAGGCTGCCTGTGTGGAAAATTGAGGTTTCAGGCAGTATGTAAATCTGTTGGTCTCTAGCAGCCTCCTTGTCTGAGGATGCCTTGGGGTCATCTGTTTCAGAAGATGTATTCCTCTCCTGGATCAGAGGAGTTCCAGAGAGTTGAGTAACCTCCTGAAAAGTCTATAAAGTGAAGCGAAATAAACATCATTAGAAGAGAAGGGATAAAAATACTAGAGAGAACACCTTAATGTGCTTGGATTGTGGATAGACTGCCAACTCGACCAAACTTAATTCTCCCCAAACTTGGATATTGCCACCGTGTCCCCTGAGTGATACCCCTTTTTCAAGGTCTGGTGGTTCTCATGTGATAGGCCAAATTTCAGGAACCAGTTCCCTAAGCAGAAGGAGTTCTAAAGTTTTCTTAGCTTTGCATATGTACTTATGTGATATGTAGTTTTAAAGGTATGCTTAAGAAGAAGGGTCATTTCCCGTATTGACTCAAAGGATGACTTTGGGTTTGTGTATTGCTTCATCCCCCTTCCTGTGTGGAAAGATGCTGACACATCTGTGCATCACTTGGTCACTACACTGCTGTATTGCAAAGCAGCTGTTAAAACTTCATTGCTTTCAAGGATTTCCTTGTGCACAAAACTCTGAAATAGGGCTCTGGAGACATGTTGTGGCTCTTGACTGTGTAGCTGCTCATTAAGCATCTCTGGCTAGCAAGAGAATTTCTGATTTCACTTTAATGCGGGCTATTTCTGCTCAAAAGATCTAAGAGTTAATGCCTTCTGCATGCATATTGTTGCCAGACACGTCTGATGCCAATGTGTAAGATGGGGAATGAAATTAATTATGACCTTGAGTCATTGTAATAGGGCTAAGGGAGTCTTCTGTGTCATTCTGTGGTATGCCAAGGATTCTGTGTTCAGTCCCCTCACCCCTAGCAAATGGAGTTTAACCAATAGTAAAGAACTCAAGTGAAAACTAGTTCTCAGGAAGGCATTGGGAAGATGTGGCTTAATGAATAAAGGGATCAATGCTGAATAATTAGCCAAGTGACTGCTAAGGTGGGAACAAAACGGTGGAAGAGAAGCCCTGGTGATGACTAAAACTTGAAGGCTGGGATGTAGGAGTTAGACTGTAGCAGACCGTCTTCTACTAGGAAACTCTGCCAAGATGTGGTCCTGCTTAAGTGCAGGCTGCGAGCTGCACTCCGGTGTTGTTTTATACACTGTCACGCTGCAGGGAGCAAAAAGAAAAAAAACCTTGTTGTATCTTAGGTGCTAACCTTTATGCTTGTACTCTGACCAACATCACATTGCACGGTGCCAACTTTGAGAGCGTGGACTTGAGCGGCTGTGTGGGTGTCTTGCCAGCTGCCACTTTGAAATGCTGGTATGGATTAGAGCTGTGTGTACACATTCTGTGCTGCCTCTTTGTTCCTCTCACATGGGAAGGAGCTTGCCAAACACAAAGGACTCATTAATTGTGTTCAAAGCTGCTTTCAGGAAAATAACTGTTCTTGAAGATGGCTACACTGAGATCAGACCTTCTGAAAGAAATTTGGTGTAATGAAGATCTGTTGTCAGCTGCATAAGAGGTGTTGTGACACAGATCAAGAGGGATGACTTCTTGCAGAAGAGAGGGAGGGTTTTTTGGAGCTCTCAGGTCTGCAAGGATAGGTCTGTCTGACACTTTGGGCTTCATGGAGCCAGAATCTGTTGTTCTGTTAACTTTTGCAGGCAGATGCTGTGGGATTTGTTCATTGGGACAGTTTTATTTGGGCCTTTTCCTCTTTTATCAATGCGATTAAAGGATCAGAAATAACAGGGAAGATTAAATGGTGAAGATGCCAAACCAAAGGGCTTATCCTCTTAGTGTCTGAACTTTGACCCACGTATTTAAAACGGAGAAGAAATGAATGAGAGACTGTTAGTAAGAGGAATTAGTTTGTGGAGACCTGTCCTGAGACTTGCTGCAAAGTGGTCAAAGCCATTCAGTCCTCCCCTCTAATGCTCCAGTTGCCAAACTCACGATAAGTTCTCTTCTCTATGAGTGTACCTGTGCCTCTTTACTAAATCAACTTGCTCCTGAGGTTTCACAACTCTCATGTTTTGCTCTTCTGGAGGGAGGTGAGTATTCTGTTTTGTTTGGGTCATCTGCAGGGAGTCATGAGGAAAGCAGTGTAGTGTATGAAATGTCAGAAGGCAGAGAGTTGTATTGCAGCCCAAAATCCAGACTGAAACCCAATCTGCTGGTGACGGTGCAGGAACTGTCCAGCCAAGTGAGGGGTGTTTGTGTAACCTGGGCCAGCACCTTCTGGAGAGATATAGCAGAGCTCTTGCTCTTAGCTCAAAAGCGGTCTGTAGAATGCTTTTCTTAGAGATTACTTTTACTGGATGGCTGTTTGTTTTGTTATATTTTCAGGGATAGTCTAACAGGTACTCAGACTTACAACACATCAGCACATGAAGTATTTGAGACTGTCTAGAACACTTGTCTAAATCCTTTGGTATGCTTTTTGCCCTGCCCCAGGTTAACTGAGCCCAGGACATCTAGCCTTACTCTTTGGTTTACCATCTACTACTCTTCCAGTAAGAACAGATGTTTTCTTGGTCTTTGTTCGCACCAGATGGTACAAAACACCGTAGAGCTTGAGTACTGAAATTTAACCACTGTAGAAATCTTCCTTCGTTGCTGAGGATGTACTAGCCCAGCGAAGTATTTCTGGGTTGTCAGCTCAGAGCAGTATTCCACTTCTCCAGCCCAGGTTTCAGTGTAGGGAGTGGTAAGTGCTACTCCTGATTCTGATGCACAGCCCTATGCTGGGGAAAAGGAAGAAGACCTAATCAGTGTTCCATTGCTTTGTAGTTACGTTTTGGAGTTTTTTGGTTTGTTTGGGGTTTTTTTTTTTGTTTTGTTTGTTTAATCATTGCACTTCTGATGCCTAAGACTTTGTTGGATTACCCTTTCAGACTGCCTCTCTCTACTGCCTTTGGCAACAGTAGCTGTTTGGCTTGCTTGCAGTTCTGAAAACTTAACTCTGTTAAGTTTGAACACTTCCTTTTGAACTTAGTGCTTTAGCTTCTTCATCCTCAAACCTTGACTGCTCATCTAACTTCACCTCAGAGACCTGCCTGAATTTTCTTCATTTGATCATGTTTCTTTTGAGCTCTGCATCCCCTTTTTTAGCTACCAGAGGCAAGAGTGTATTAGTCTTTACATCTTCTGCAGACAAGAATGTTCTCTTTTGCTCATATTCTTGATTTTTCCTCTGCTCTTCCCTGTGAAACATTTGGGCATGCTTCTTATCAAAGAGGTTGTATAGTATCAAGTAGTTTGAGGGATTCTTGGGAAATAACACTGCCAAGTGAGTGTCTGTAAGAGACTAAAAAAATGATCTTAAGAATTTTACTGTATGTTGAAATTCTGTGCTCTCCCTGTTAATGGTTTAGTGCTCGTGGCTAAGAGGAAGTGTGATACAGAAAAAAACCCAACCCAAAACAAAGATAATAGGAAAAATAGTAGGGGGAGCAGTGACAGCATGGATCAACCAGTCATACTGGATGTTAGTGGGTTCAGTTATTTCATTAGATAAAGTTTTCGGAATGGATTTAGTTACATGGAAGTAAAACATCATTTGAGGTTGGATTAAGACAGTTGAGAAGGAAGGAAAAGGATTGGTTGTAGAGAGCCTGACAGAACGGAGTTTGAAGTAGGTTCAGAAGGGAAATGGTGTTCACTGAAGAGAATGACCTGATCTGATCATAGTGTCAGTTTTGGCAAGAGAGATTTAAGCATGTTAGTATGTTAGTAGGCCTTGTCGTAAAGGCCCAGAAGGGGGATGCTCATCTTTGACTCTAATGGGCTCCTAAGCTGTGCGCATCTAACAAGTGTGTTTCTCAGACCACTTAAATTAGGTGGTGCAAGTACCTGTTATCTTCTGTCTCCCTTCTGCAGTTCTTCCCTCCCTTCCCTCCTACCCCCCATTTTGTCAAAAAACTTCATGTGAAGTTCTTTGGGACTCTTCTGGATAAAGTACTGTATGCCTATTAATTTAGGACTGGCAGTGTGTTGTTATCCATTTGACCTGAACAATTGCAACACCTGTGTGCCAAAAACTGAAAACCAGTGGATTTTGCTACAGTATACCTGAAGTCACCTGCATGTTTTTTTAAATGTTGACCTGATGCTCCTTTAATCTGTTTTACTTTCTCCTGAATTTGTGTTGGTTTGGAGCTTGAGATTTAAGGGTTAAAGGTAACCATCCTATTGGCAGCAATTTCCTCATAACTACCACTCAAGCTTTATATCAAAATGAAATTAAATGAGCTGCTTATCTGGACACACAAGTGGATGTCCTTTTCTCTGCCTTCTCCCCAGATAATACATTTATCCTTGACTTCTTCTGGTAAAGTTATTACTTCTGCTAAATTATAGCTATCACAATAATGTGTCTTTAACTTCTTTAGTATCAAGTGGGACAGCTGTATTCTGTGGCAGAAGCCAGTAAAAATGAAACTGGTGGAGGTGAAGGAGTGGAGGTCCTGGTGAACGAACCCTACGAGAGAGATGGAGAGCGTGGGCAGTACACACACAAGATCTACCATTTACAGAGGTATGTGAAACATTTTATTTCTAGAGTTGGGCAAGGTTCTTCGGGCAAGAGGAACTGGTAGAAGGTGCAGTAGGGTTGCAGGAACTGTGTAAATCAGATTATGTAAAGATAGGGAGGGAAGATAGGAGCGTAATGGCAGCTGGGACGTGGTACTGCTGGAAGCAAGCATCACTGGTACACCTATCCACCCCCAAGAAAATCTGGCTCTCAGCTTTTCAAAGCAAATATGATCCTGTTACCCAGTATTTTCATACTTGAATTTGGCTAAAGAGCAAAATGCCTCCTAGATTTCAACCTGTTTTCAGCCTCCTTTTTTTTCCCTCCCTTCTTTTTTTCTTTCCTTTCATTATCTAAAGAAGGTTTAGATTAACCTGTCCAATTCAGCAGTCTCTGGAAATCATCGTACTGTGGGTGGGGAGAACCCCACCAGTTCCACCGATGCGCACATGTGCGAGTCTCTAGCGTCTGCGTTTCAGGTGATGTTCTGCCTGTCTCAGTGTCTGGGCCATAGCTCTTGTTACACGTAGTTCTGATCAATGCCTTTCTACCTATTTCCAAATTCTGCAGCAAAGTGCCAACATTTGTGAGAATGCTGGCCCCTGAAGGAGCTCTCAATATACATGAAAAAGCATGGAATGCCTATCCCTACTGCAGAACTGGTGAGTGCGTGGGGAAGGACTGTGGATTGCTGGCTTTTTGGTTTCCTGGGGAGGGGTTAGGAGGGGATAAGGAAGGAGACAACCAGTAGGGAAGCTGTTTCAGCTCTTAAATCTTAGATTTTTTTTTTTCTCTGAGCCCTTTCTGTGGTCAGGAGAAGCAAAATATAGTGCTGTGGAGTTACAAGAAATGCCCTTGTCTGATGTGCTGCTCATGAATGACAGTGGGGAAAAAAGATGAAGAAATGGACATTAGTCCTACTAAAGGAACAGATGTGCAACACCAGTGAAATGAATATATGAGGGATGATTTTATGTACTCAAGTGCAGCAGAGCATGGTGGGAAAAACAGTGCAAGATGCAGGAAGGGAACAGGGAAGATTTTGGTTGGGGTGAGCTCTGGAAGCTGTGGGAAGTGGTGGAATAACGTCAAACTCATTTTCTACAGGAGTGTTTATTATTTTATTTACTCATTGAAGTTATCAGCCACAATATTTAACCACTACTGGTTTTGTGGTCTTTGTTGCTGTAGGAGCTGCAAATTTGACTTTGCCTCCAAACTTACGTAATATTTTTGGCTGTGTTTTATGCTGTTTGTATCCTTGAAGGATACATTTTATGGTATTTGGTAGTTGTACAGTTGCTATGGGAACTGTAAACTTAAAAATTCCAGCTGTTCTCAAAACTCAATGCAGAAAAATTTATTTTTCAACTATTTCCTTAAGAGAATTTAAAATGAAGTGTTTTAAAAGAAGGAAAAAGCTTTGCAGTGGGGGAGGATAATGTTAATTCAGTATGTGAAATCGCATGCAGCAGTGTAGTGGAATGGATGTTTCAAATACAAAATTCAGATAGTGTCATCATCAACTGCAGAATAAGTTTCTAATACGTCACATAATACAAGATGCTGAAACAAAGTTATTTACAACTTACGTTTCTCATTTTTATGCAGTTTTCTTGCTGCGTATTACTTAAATTAGCAAGTAAATGTCTAGTTTATTTCCATGTTAAGTACACTGAACTGGTTTAAACACAAAGAGTTCTTTCATTAATTCTTTAAATTGTGGAAACAAATCTAAGCTGACTCCAGTAGATTTTGTTAGACATAATGCCTTGCTATATCCTCCTCCTCCTCTTTTTCTTCTCCACCAATTTCTGAGACAAAGGTATGGAGTTAGCTTGTTTTGTCGCTCTTAGCTGCTTATCCTTCAATTACACTCTGCTAGAACTCTACTTAAGTGGCAAAAATGTGATACTAAAATCAAGTACAAGACTTTCCAACAGAGTCGAAGAAATTTCAGACTTTGGTATGCTAGAAATGATAACGTAACAAAAAAAAAATCCTCAACTGTAATAAACATCAATATAATATGAGATAGAAAGTGCTTTGTTGTGGGGGTTGGAGCAGAAGGCAGTTTTTATGCGGAGGCTGACAAATCTGTTTAGAGAATCTGCCAGCCTGACGTGACTCAAGAAAAGCTCAGAAAAGTTGCTGAAACCTTCACTTGCTAGTATTGGGCAGGAGGGAAGAACCCATGTATGTGGTGTAGGCTGCCTCGTGCGTTACCGTTTTACTTTGGGACGCGGTGGGGTATTTTGGTCGTGCGTGAGAAGACTTGGATGGCCTCACATGAATCTTTGCGCAACATAGAATGCCGTGCTGGCTTACGGCTTTCAGCCCTCTCACTAGAGTTTGAAATTCAAGAGCCAGGGACAGCGTAAGAACTAAACCTGGTTTGACTGTGTAGGAGTTAGTGGTACTTCTGCCTGTGCCCTCCTGTACCAAGGTGATACTACCGTGCTGCTCCGGAGCAATGCTTACTTGCACAGCAGGTATTACATAGAGCCTTTTAAATTTGAATAAAGCTGTACTTTTAGTTAATTGTGCCTCCTGGTATTTTCTTTAATTACACGAGATCATCCTTCTTACATTTCCCTGTATCTCCTCTGAAAAGCTCAATTATTACTTTAATATGCATATTATATACCATTATCAAAGTAGTACTCCAGACTGAGGGAATTTAAATGCCTAGCTTATAACTTCCTGCAATTCTGCACACTCGTTTGTGCTGTAATATGTTGGTTTTATGTACTTCAAATGGAAGCCTTGCTTTGCGCCTTTGAGAGTATGAACTGTAAATGAGATTGTCGTTGTATGTATTTACCACTTCTACAGTAAAAATGAAGTGAGGATTGCCTAATAGTTATAACTGTGGGCTGGTGCCAAGGAGAACAGTGTTCTTGGTTCTCTTCTGCAGTCTGACTTAAATATGAATGCTGCTTGAATGTTTTTAGAACAGCAGTTTGATGTGTGTTCCACTCTTCTGAGTGTCAGCATGGCCTGTGGCCAAATGTCAAGAAATTGAGAAGTTATAACTGCAGCTGAAATGTGTAGGAGTTGCTGCTGTAACACCTCAAGTGCAGGCCCTAATTTGTAGCAAGCTGAGCATCTGAGTTTTAATGGACATTTCTAAAGAGATTAATTTGTTTACTTTACAAATGAGGAATCTTCCCCACAGAGAAGAAATTAGGAAGGTGAAGAAACCTGTTTTAAGGCAGCTGCATAGTTATGGCGCATAGTCATGGGGAGGTGGGAAGACTCTGGTTTATAATTACTGCTGGTTTATTCAGTATTTTGTTTGGACTAGCAGGGAAAAAAAAAATCTTCTTGCAAAAATAATGAAATGTTCTTTGAGATGAAGTTCACCCTTTTAAAAATTAGCCTCAGCTCTGCTTGCTTGTTCTCTCCCTCTGCTCCAACATGTCGGTCTAAATAATTAGCCTTCTGTAAATTGCTGTTTTTCAGATTGTTAGGGGTTTAGCACAGTCCAAGGCCCAGCAGTAGGCAATTAAGGTAGCTGGATGTGCCTGATAGGTGATACGGGACAGTACTGTCTATAGAACGTTGGGAAACTCGCAAATTGTAATAGTACCTTTAAAATAAAATTGCTTCTTAGTAAAGCCCTCATGTTAAACTTCAGAACAAACCAGCAAAGTTCAACTCTAGCTTCAGACATCCTTATTCTTGAGTAGAATTGCTAACGTACTCTGGCTCAGGTGGAGCAGATGCTGACTGTTACAGGATCTTTAATCGCTTTTCTGTGTTGAATAATTGAGCCTTACTATCCAGGGAGTTTAGTTACCACGAGCAGTAGAGATGCAGAGGGTCTGGTTACTGCGTGCAGGAGCGATGAGGTCTGCACTGGCCTGAAATCCAGCATGTGTTTGCTTCAGAACTATGGAGAGGTTTCTTATCTGCAAGCTGAGAAAGGATTGGTAAAATGCCGTCAGCTGAACATACTTATTCCATCTTCTCATCCAGCTGGCTGGAGTCCAGAGAGCAGAAGTGACAGTACATAATTAATTGCTGCTACTCTGGGTTTCTCCAAGTCTGAGAATTTCCAGAGGAGAAGGGGGTGAAGTTAGCTGGTTTTTATCGACTTCTAGGGTGTTTTCCTCAGTAGTATCAGCAGCCCCCTGGAAAGCTGAAGCTGTCCCTGTTTTGCTGATAGTGGGAGGGGGGCGATGGTTGTGGTACATTCTTTTTTCACTAAAGTACTATATCTCTTTCTTTTCATGTGTTGATTTCTTGGACCAGTTATTACAGTAAGTATTGTTTTTACTGATGATCTATGGAAGCATGTGTAATGTCTGAAATGAAGTGTTCTGGGTAGAAGAAGCTCTTTAGCTTGAACTAAAGGCACTTCAGCTTTTGTCATTTTAAGATCATGTAGATTAAACCCCCTTGCCAACTGTGGCATGTCCAAACAGTGTAACTAGGGACAGGGATCTTTCTTTACTGCAGCAATGCTCAGTTTTACGAATGGGAATGTACCATTGCTTAGAGAAACTGATTAAAAGAAAGTTAGCTCGTACCATTATGTCCCTTTGAATCATCTGTCTTCTGAATTTGATATTTCCTTTTTACATGCTGAGTGTTTCACTGGCTTGTGCTTTTGTTTCTACTCCCTTGAGGGAGGATAGGGTTACCTTTGGAAGTCCTTTTCTACTCACAGTAATAATGAGAAATGGAAAGTTTTTTGCTTAGTTGGCAGAACTGTGCTGCTCGTCCCTTCCCTTTCCCGTGTCAAAAGCTCTCAACACAATCAGTTAAATATTATTGTTCACTTGGAAGAGTTGCATCCAAATATGGACTCAGTGCTAGATCAATAATCTCTTTGAAAAAGCCAATTTCTGCCTAATTAACTTACGTTACCCCTTCTAAACTCTAAATAGAGTCTCAGATATTGTCCTTTAAAGAAAAAGTTATTTGTAAACTCAAAATGTCTCACTGAAACAATGGAACTTTTGTTTTTTCAGTGAACAACTTATAGTTTATTTGATCTTACGTATTTAGTGATCAAACAATTTTGCTAAAAGCAGTGATGTGTCTACAGATAATTCTGAAGTTCCCTAAGTCAAACCCCAATCAAGTTATAACTCTTTGAGTTGAGTTTCCTAATGCTTATCTAGCTAATAAGAAGACAAGTTAGATATCCAAAGAATAACAAGAAGCTTTATTTTGATGACAGAATGAGTATATGAAGGATGACTTCCTGATCAAAATTGAAACCTGGCATAAATCAGATCTTGGAACACAAGAGAATGTAAGTACTTGTGTCATATATTTTATTCATCTCTTTAATGTCACAATGCTGCTTTCCGTGCTAGATTAGAGAATTGCTGTGTGGAACTGTCTATTTGCCATGTTCCTGGATTTGAAATGCTCATCGCACTAACAAGGCAGAGACTTCCTCCTGTTGGCCTCTCATATATGCTGAATAAAATTGTCCCCCAAACATCTGTTCTGTGTGAGCACCTTTGCTTCTTTCGAAGATCTCACATTGTGTGTTTACCACGGTGTCCTCTCTGTGTGTGGAAGGGGAACACTGGTGTCTGTATCTCCATCTGTATTTTTATGATTTTAGAATGGGAGTGTTCTGTGGCTGAATCAGTTACATCAGTCTTGTACTTTCACTGCAGGTTCATAAACTGGAGCCAGATGTATGGAAGAACGTAGAAGCTATTTATATAGACATTGCTGATCGGAGTCAAGTACTTCCCAAGGTATGGTAGGTGGGTAAGAGCTCCCTAGTGTGGGAGGCCTTGTGCTAAAAGAGGGATAATGTACAAACTGTGTTCCAAGGGATGGCCACAGGTAACAGGACAGTTGAGAGGAGGAAAAACATTCCTTAGAAGTGTTTAAGCAAGCTAGAGGAAGAGTTCTTTTAAAAGCTCTGTCAATACTGTCTGTAAAATGTGTTGCTTAGCCTTACAGTGCATGTAACAGGGTATATATGTAGTTTTACAACATTGCAGCTGATTATAATGGTTAAATAGCAAGAAATGGCACTGCCCTTTCTATACAGGATCTTTTTTTAAACTACCCATGGCTTCACAAGTGTATTTTGAAATCATGTAGCTGATACTTTGTTCTAACAACCACTACAGTTACTGTAAGGAACTCTCAGGGATGTTCCTGTACTGTACTGGGAAAAAAAAACAACTATACAAAACTGGAATATTGTTTGAGTTTTCCCACCTAGTATTTCTGATACCATTCAAATATGACTAATTTACCTGTTCTCAAACTTGGCCTTGGGTATTAAACCAGAACTAGTACTCATTTTAGCTTTTCTTTCCAATAAAGATGAACTGGTAGAACATGAGTAGTACCTGATTCTGATAGGTTAGGCAGGTACTAAGCTGTTTCTGCACATACAAACTACTCTGAATTAAATGCTCTCAGAGAGCAAGGCGAAGTCACCTGTAGCAGAAGACTCGTGAAGAAGATTTATCCAATTTATCACTCTTAGCACTAAACTGCTGATGATTTGAGTTTGTTTTCATTTTAATTGAATTGGGGGTAGGAATAGAGTACACTCCTCAGTCTTAATCTGAGATGCACAAGGGGAATGTTGCAAATTATTTCCTGTACAATAGGGGGCAAAACTGATGCCTCTTTCTTTTTGGTGGTACTGTGAGTTTGACTGTACTTGTTTTCTAGTGTGCAGTGTGTGAGCATCATCCTGATACAGTGCTGTGAAAAATACTCGATACCGCAGCTCCAGAGAACACAGCTATTTTCTGCAGCAACAGTGTTTAGCTCCCAAAGAACGAGTGGTTACAGGAAACCTGACCTGAGGGTTTGCAGATCTTCTTCATAGTCTTACCCCAAAGGAGTGCTTGCAAAGGTCATACAGTTTGTTACCACTTCTTCACATAGGTCTAGAACACAGCACAGGGCGGGGAAATAGTTTTCTTGAAGAGTGCCTGACCTAATGTTGAAGTCTGAAAACAGTAGCTCTTGAGAAGGCAGTTAGAGGTTAGTCTTTGCCCACCAGAAAAATAAATCCTTTGTGACAGTGAGCAGCTGGATAACAGTAGGATAATTTGTGTTTAATCTTGTGTATTTGTCCAATAGGATTACAAGGCAGAAGAAGATCCAGCAAAATTTAAATCTGTCAAGACTGGACGTGGACCTCTGGGTCCCAACTGGAAGGTATGTAATGCATGAGTTCAGGAACTGTATCAGCTTGCATGACTGAAGTATAGATACTGGGACTTGGAGCCAAAGATATATATGTAAAACATTGGATTCACACATTGGGTCCTGTAGAAGGAAATGCAGAACTCAGCTGGGGATCTGTTCTGAAGGTAAAGGAAATGGAAGAGTTTGGTACAAATAGATAGAATGAGTTCCAGGAAATCGCCAGAGCTGTCTGGTGTTCAGCTCAAGGGTTCACCCAAGAGAATTCAAGGATGAAATAGCTGAATTTTCAGCAGCAGTGTTTAACCTTTCACTTAAATCCTTGGAATATGAAGACTGTGGAAGTGCAAATATGATACCAGTCTTTAAAAGAGACCCTGAATGGGATCTGGGGAGCTACAGGTGTGCAAGTCTGATCTCTAGCAGGAAAACTTAGTAGATGCTGAGGTTGATATGAAA
Source organism: Strix aluco (assembly GCF_031877795.1). Classification (NCBI taxonomy): domain Eukaryota; kingdom Metazoa; phylum Chordata; class Aves; order Strigiformes; family Strigidae; genus Strix; species Strix aluco. The sequence goes on along the minus strand of NC_133949.1, from coordinate 10,472,880 downwards.
AGTGGCTATGACTCCTGTAAAAGGAAGTAGGAAAGTCTGCCTTACAAACCTTGTGGAGTTTTCTTTAAGGCTTGATAATTATGTGGATGACTTGGATGATATAATCTATTTCCAAAGTATTTTAGATAGGAACTTTGTCAAAAGACTTTTAAGGAAAGTAAGTAGCCATGTGTCTTGTTCCACTCAGACGAGGGAGACAAGTGACTCTAGATTTGTAAATCCTCAACAGAGTGAACAGCGGTGAGACAAGTCTCAAAGTCCAGGCACGGACATTTATTAACTTCCCACAATGTACTAACTGGATACACAGTAACTGGCTAAGTACGTAACGAGTTACTGCGAGCGATATAGTATGCCTCGGTTACCTAAAGATAATAAGGAAAAATGGGAAAAAATAAGAGAGAGAGAGAGAATAGAGAAATAGGGATCACTGGTCCAGGTTCCTGTGTTGGTCCTGTCTGAGTTCATCAGGGATTCATCCGTCTTCTTCACACCTTCTTTTTTCTTTCTTTCTTTCACTCCTTGCCCCACCGCAATTTATACACACTCTCCTTGGGTCCCTCCTCTGGGTCGACCCACGTACCTGCGTATCCCATGGATGGGAGGGGTGAGGTGCTTCACAGGATGATGTAATTAGCATGACCTTGTTAATCTTCATTAGCATATGCAGGGTGTCAACTTTAATATGCATTTCACGGATAACGAAGCAAAGGTCATTCACCAGAACAAGCTGCCCCAGAGCAGAACCATCCTGCTCTCCACAGGGCTCCCCCCTGCAGCCCCTCCTGTGCTGTCCAGGCAGCCTGATCAGCGCCAAAGGCCACACGATCACCCCGTGACCATCGATTCGTTACTCGTGAGTCTTGGAGACATTCCTCGGCTCGCAGGGCCTCTGCTCCCCCCATCCCTGATCTCTCGCAGGCCTGTTCCTCTCAGGGCCTGTTTCGGGGAGTTACAAGTTGTCTCTCACACCGTGGCATAACAGTGAAGATACTGAAAAGCATAAATTTAATGGAAGAAAAAATGGAGAGCAGAGGAGAGGAAGGAGTGCTCTATTCTCAAAATGGTGGGAAGGCCAGCTGTGGAGGAAACTAGAGTTTATTTTCATCATGCTCTTAAATACCCTGGGAAAGGGATGAGCAAAGATGTGACAAAACTTTTCCATGGAAGAAAGGCAAGGTGTAAGGATGCAAGATGATTGTGACGAATTGTGGAAAGACTTCATAGTTATGACTGAAGGAGCTGCTTTTCTGGAGACATTTGACCTGAATCCTGATGTGAATATCTTTGTGTCTTTGCAGAAGGAGCTGGGGAAGCAGACAGATTGTCCATACATGTGTGCTTACAAACTGGTAACAGTCAAGTTCAAGTGGTGGGGTCTGCAAAATAAAGTTGAGAACTTTATACAGAAGGTAAGTGAGCTCTCTGATGGAGAGAAATGTGGAAATGAGGTGTGTTTCATCTCCCATCTGCTTTAGCACCTCAGCTTCTAATAGTGTATTCTGCCTGGAGATACTAACTTGAAGCCCAGTCATGTCGCCTCAGGCAATACAGTCAAGGCCTCTGCCTGATACACTGCAGTTGGTTAAAGTTGAATTCAATTTGCTGCTAATCCAAGGGCAGGGCTGGCTGGTTGTTCTGCGAATTGGCTGTTGAACCACTCTAATGTATGAAGGTAAACTGGCTGTTTTGTTGTTTAATAGATCAGCCTGAGAATTGCGGTCATTTGGTAGTTGATTTGTGAATGATGAGATCATGCATGTATACTAGAGTTATTTTGGTCAGGGGCGAGACATATTTTTGTGGGGAGATAGTTAGAGCTTCAGTTATCTGATCCTAATCAGCTGAGGATGTTTCTGGCAAGACATAGAGCTCTAGTCATGTTTTCCTCTCCTAGTCTGCTGCTTGAACAACCCATGTTAAAAAATAAGCAGATGGTGGGAAACTTCATTAACTTAAAACATGAATAATTGCTATCCTGAAAAGAGCTTTTTCTGTGGCAGAGTTCATAACCTGTGAACTGCAGCAGGATGCTAGACTTGGGAGTCAGTACGTGCAATTTTCCAAGCAATGCTGTGTTCATAAAATGCCTGTGACTTCAGATCATGGAGACTTCTCAGTGGTTAATATTGATAAACTACAGTGCTGCTTCTGCAAAAGCAATTCTCTGGTGATATAATCTAAAGAGAACTCTAAGGGGGAATGACCATGCTGCTGCAGGATTTAAAATTCCTGTAACAAAAGCCCTGAACAAAGCAGTGTCTTGAATCCCTTTCTCTTTATGAGTGTCTCTTCAGCTACATGTTTGCATCAAAGTAGTCAAGCTGCTTTTGATGAGAGCAGGTTATCAGATGTGAAACCATAATTGGTAAAACTGAAGTGTCCTTTCCTAATGAGAACTTTCCAAGAGGCATTGTATACCCCTGTCTAATGATTTTGTCTACCTTATCTCCTATAAAATAGAAGTAAATTGCTCCTAACTTGAAGTAGCTGGTGCACATTAGTTACCCCCACTGAAAGGTTTTCAGCTGTGGAAAACAAGTTTAGGCGTTTTTTAGGTCACTGCAAAAGAAAAAAGCAAGATACGTGCATGTCAACCCTTTACACTTGCTAACCTCCAGTTTTTAGCAAGTCAAGGATTATCTTAAAAATACTTTTATCGTGTTTTTCCTTTATTCTGCACCTTCAGGCCAACTGTCATGCTCTAAGTAAACCCACTGGAGCACTTCAGGCAGAACAATACTGTCAAATGAAAGGAAATTACTAAAGCATTCACTAATTCTTTCAATGCACTGTGCAGACTGCTGTCTAGGCTTGAAACAAAATGCATTTCTCAGGGGATTCAAGGTTCTAGATATTCTGTTAAAAGAATAAAAACTAGCTTGCTCCAGTTTCCAGTTGTGGTAGCTGTATAGAAAGGTGGGCGAGGGAGCTGGTTGTTCAGTGTACACATCTCTGAAAATTGTTATGATCCGGTTAGATCTGTATTAATTGCCCTATGAGTAAGCTCACTTGTATGTTTTATTCCTCCTCCTTTTGCAGCAAGAAAAGCGTCTCTTCACAAATTTCCATCGGCAGCTCTTTTGCTGGCTTGATAAGTGGGTTGATCTGACTATGGAGGACATTCGTAGGATGGAGGAGGAGACCAAGAGACAGCTGGATGAGGTCAGTGGAAAAGCAAGGCAGTTGTGGGTTGTGTGAGAAACTGTTTCTATCCAGTACCGTAGAGAGAGGAAAGACTGCTGCACTGTCATAGCATAGTGTGTGTTGTCTTCCTGCTATTTAGGTCATGCTGCTTTGAGTGATTGGCTATGACTGCTGTGCTGGCATCCCCTTCTAATCATTATGGACTTCTCCTTCTGTGTGTTGTTGAGCCAATAAATGTATTGAGCTGCAGGTAATGAGGGTATGAGTGGCAATGATTCATTTACTGCTTTAATATCTGCTATTAGCTTTTACCCAAAGGTCATTTTTGTCTTCGTTGTTTTCAAAAAAACAGTTCAATAAAAGTATTTCTAGCTGTGAGTATTATAAGCAGGTAGTGGGGGTATGTAACAGGGTTCTTACTATGAGAAACACAAATTTGGTAATAATGGTACATTGTTCTGTGATTTGTGTCCTGCACTGCACCCTTCTCTTCCTTCATGCCTCAGGATATTTCATTATAGTTTCATGTCCACTCTGCCCTTTGGCTAATGGTTCCAGATCCTTAGCAGACCTTGCAGCTTAACCAGAAATGGTGCCTGCATGTGCATATTCACAAACACTGATTTGGGATGCTCAGATATAATCAGAGTCTTGCATAGAGGAGGTAGCTTAGTGTGTTCCATACCAATACATTTGCAGATATTGTGTGAGAATCGGTACTTGAATAATGTTTCCTCTTTCAGATGAGAGAAAAAGATCCAGTGAAAGGAATGACGGCTGCAGATGACTAACATGACTTCTTCCTTGTGCACTGTAGGTATCGAGAGAGTTTGACAAAACTCTGTATTGCTCTATTTAGGAGAAAAAATACGTTTGGGTAAGAAATGATCCTGTTCGTAGCTTCTGGCAGGCAAATCTGTGGTATTGTTTTTATAGTGAACCTGTTTCACTGACAGGTTGATGAGCGAGTTTACTGTCTTGTTTCAGAATTATTTGAAAGAAATGTCTGAGTGAAAAGTGTAAGAAAAATATGTTGGAACATTTTGTAGACTTTACTGCTGTTCTTCTGTAATGCCTATGACACTGTCCATGACTTGCAGAGAAACTTTTGTCAGTTCTGGAAGAGCAAGTTGGACCTGCAAATACTCAGAATACATTGGAAATTGAAAATTCCTTGCAAATATGCTTGGGATGTATTTCTCGCATTGTTTGCTAACAGTATTTACTAATAAGCCAAGGCCTGAAGCAACACTTGCACGTTGCAGGAGAAGCAGCAATGACAACTTTAAAGCTTTTGACTTGTTTTTCATCTATTTCACTATGAGTATGCTAACTTGGCGGGGGAGGGACTATCATACTGGAGAGCGTATGTGAATTTGCCTTTGTTGGCCAAATCCCTAGGCTGTATTCTAGACAGCATGCTGGATGATAGATGACGTGTAAGCAGCGCTGACAATGTTGAACCTTATTCTGTTAAACTGTGTAATCAGTTTGGGGTTTGGTGGTGGGGAATTTTTCTTAGACATTTACAAAAATGTAGTAAGTATTAGGGAAGTGAGAAGGAAGACATTGTCCATTTATTAATTAGAGAAGTCCAAGTTACTAGCCACAACTTTTCTAGGGCAGTAAGACGCTGTCCTAGTTATCCTTGGCCAGAATGGTGTGGGGCAGAACCACAGCCCTACCAAGGGCTGACTGTTTACCTCTGCTTGTCCTCTGTTACCTGCTGGTTGTTTGGTGGTAAGTGGGGAACACAAGGTGAAGGAGTGACAGAAGGGATGTCTTCTGATAGATACAGACTAATTTTTTAATGTAACTTAAACCTTTTTAGTTTCCTCTTCGTTCACATGTACTCTAGTTTGTAGAGAAGTGAGTTGGTGGTCTTGTAGCCTCTGGATGTGTTAGATTGTTTAAATTGCAATTTCTCTTTGCCATTTTTTGGCTATATTGGAAGTTCTGCTCTGGATTAGTGCTGTAATGTAGTGATGCAGCGGTGTATTGCCACTGTCTGCACTGGTGACAGTGTGTCTCCCATTTCCTTCCCGAAGGTTCAGTCTGACACTTCTTTTGGCACACTGCTCTGCCAAAGTGGTTCTAAAATGTCTTCCTGTTGTCTCTTTATTTTAGTTTGCAAGACAGTCGTCAGGAAGGCCCGGGGAATCCACACTCTTGACTGACGGACCATCTCTGGATTAAGCCTTTCTATATCCAATCGGCAGGCGATTTTAAATCTCCCATAGCTAATTCTAGATGCCCCTTAATATTGTGAGCAAATAGACCGTCTGGTACTAAGCACTCCAATGTTAGCACGTATACGAAGGAGGTAGCTCCTTGGAGACGTGTGACTTAGAGATCGCTGTATTTACAACTCCTCCCTCCTTTTTTTTTTTTTTTCATTGTGTTCAGACCAATTTCCATGTGGCCCTGTTTGATTTCCAAGTGACATTTTTAGCTAAAATAGTCTTGTGATGTGGTGACTTAGGTTTTTTTTTTTCTTGTTTTTTTTTCCAAGTGGGATAAACTGCCACCTTTGTTCCTGCCCAGCCCTTCACCATTCTTTGAATGTCTATTTGGAGAGGGAAACTGTCAGTATTTTAGAGTGCAAAACTATTCCACAAAATGCTGTGCTCTGACCTTTGCTCCCAGGGTAAGAAATTTAGTGGCATGTAATCCAAATACATAAACTGGAGTAGCCAGATAGAGTTCTTGGTCTGTGATGAACCATATACGTGGCTTCTGCACAGCATTACTTTGTTCTGTCTCAGCACGCATCAGTTAAAGACTGCACAGAAGCTGCATTCGGCGTCCCTGCACTAGGGCCTTCAGCACATAACTGTTGAGTTTCAATTTAGTTGTACGTGGTCCCTTTGGCCCGTGTAGCTATATTGTCCTTCAGCTGTGTGTGTCAGCCTTACAAAATCATTATGAAAAGTTGCTTGACATAGGTCGTAACTTCCTGGTTCTTTATTTACTAAGACTTCCCATAACTTACAAAGCTAAAATGATTTTGACTACTAATAATGTGATTCTCCCTGGACAAATTGGGGTGTAGCAAAAGCTGGTGTACAAGTAAAGTCTTGGTATCTGATTTCATCCAGGTGCCTGGGTTGGTGGTTCTGCTCAGCAATAATATTCTTCCCTTTGCAAGACTGACTAAAATATCTCCTTTCAAGCTATAAAAAAGCAACTTACAAAAACCTGCAGTTGTTTTTTAGGATATCTGTCAGTTGTTATAAATCACAAAGGATACTGTTAAACAATGTAAAGAGCGCTGGGTATTTTATGAATTCAAATACTTACTGTAACTATCCTTATGTTGATATCAGCTTTAGACAATCAAATAAGCAGAACAGAATCAAAGAAATGCTGCTTTATTAAATACGTATGAGAAAAAACCCAATTTCTTTGCTTATGCCTAAGGCCCAATGTTTGATTTTTTATTTTTTTTTCCTAGTAGTAATCACTTTATTTTCCACTTCTGTATTTGGCAGCACTAACATGAAATACTGAATGCCAAACACAGTCGTGGGTGTATCACCACTTTTGAGGAGTCTTCTTGGCATTCTGTAATACATCCGACTCCTTCAGCCCTTCACATTCCTGCAAGCAGGAGATCCTGAAATGATCCTGTGCCATGCTGAGCAAGCGTGTGCTGGGATCTGAACTGTTTTCAGTGTGAGGGAAGATGAGGCATGCTCTGGAGGGAGAGGATGGCGCTTGGTTTCTGGGGAGGGGGCAGTTTATCCCTTTATTTTTAGTTTGTTATTTTGCCTTACTCATGTCTAAGTGCAATAAGCTCTGAATTGTACCAGTAACTCTGGCAGGCTCTTCTCAGTGACCTCAGACGGTTTTGCGGGGTGGGGGTGGGGTTTGAGGGATTTTTAGCAATCTCACCAGGCAGAAGTAAAACAAATTTATTGTAAAATAGGTGAAGAAACTAAATTTTAATCTGTGAGGCTATTTGGGACCAGGATGTTTTGTGGCATCTTCTGTAGCTGTTCAAGAAGTATTCTAGGAGTGTAGGCCCCAGTTATAGTTCTTTCAGTTTAAAGTATTTTTAACTGAGAATTTATGCACTGACTTCTGTTGATGTTTGTCGGTTATGTTTTGAGGGATTCTTACACTTGAGGACAACCTGAGAATACACGTAGCAGACTTGTTCTTTCAATTTGTGTTATCCAAGAGGCTTTCTATCCGATGACACTAATCGCTATGGAAGCAGATTGTAACATTCCACCATGCAATCCTCTTTTGATCCTCTGATTTCAGAGTAAGAGCTTTTACACAAAGCTTTCCTGATTAGTGGAAAAACTGGGGGGGGGGGGGAAATGCAGGAACTCCAGCCTGAGTACTTCCCCCCTCCTGCCCCTTGTTTGCTTTCCTTCCACTTTATAATCCAAAGTGAAAGCATCCCTCAGCCTTGGGATGGACGAATCCTGTAAAGACCTTTCAGTCTCGATGCTTGGTTCCTGCTAGTGAGCGTAGCGAAGATCACGCAGCATTGCCGTGCTGTTTTCTTTCATCAGCTTTGGCAAGAACCCCTCAACCCGCCAGCTCCCGGAGGGGTTATCGCTGGGCTGTGGGTCTGTCGTAGGGCGATGGTCGTGCCGTGACCCTCTCTCCGACCCACGCTGTGGGGGTTTGGGGGTGCAGAGGCAGGTACCTCACCGCAGCCTGGGTCAGGCCGGTTTGCTGGCGGGGCCGCTTGCCCCCCGTCCCCCCCGCGCTGCACCTCTCTGGGTTCCTCCCCGCTGGGCCTCCCCGACACGTTCAGATGGGTTCATCGTGCTCTTTCCTTTGGCAAAACACACACTTTGTAGGATGGGTTAGATTATCTCGTTGTTTCTTTAAATGTGAGTTTGTGCCTTTTTTGTCTCCTAAATCTTCCAATACAGGCATATTGGAAACGAAATCTAATAAAATACTAGACAGAGCTTCACGCCTCCGCCTCCTTTGTTTTGGGGGCTGCGAAGGGGTGGGGGCGGGTGGCAAAGGTGCTGCGCCTGCACGCGCCGCCGCGGTCCTCCCGCCCGCCTGGGGGCGCCCTCGCGCGCCGCCCTCCTCCCTCAGCCCTTCCCGCCCCCGACCCGCCGGCCAATGGGGCGGGGCGCTGCCGGCGCGTCGCGGCTGAGGGGAGCGAAGAGGCCGCGGGCCGCGCCGGGTGAGGCCAGGCAAGGCCGGGCGAGTCGGGGCCGGGCCGGGGCCTCTGCTGTCCCCCTGCTGTCCCCTTCGCAGCGCTTCCCGACTAGAACCCTGGGGATGGAGCCGGCGGGCCCGGCGCACCGCGGCGCCGTGAGGGAGCTGAGGTGAGCGGTTGGGGGTGGAGGGGCGGCTCGGCGTGAGGCGCGGGTCTGAGGGCGGCTTTGCCGAGGACGGGAGAAAAGTGGCTCAGTCGTTACGTAATTAACTCAGAATTAGCGAAACTTGTGTTTCTGCTTATTAACAGGGAGTTACACTAATTGGCGATGTTACGTAGTCATAGGAAATAGAGAAGAAAAGCTGATTTTCTGATTTGGAAGCGTCGCTACTGAAGTCGTTTCAGGGAGGCTTATTGAGTATTGTTCGGGTCCTTAGGACTTTCCCGAGACCTACTTACATTTAACGAGGGCAAGATTTACCGCGCTTGCTATTAATATATCTAGTCTCTCAAATTTGTTGCTTTTTGTGGAGGAGGGAACTTGAATGAGTCTTTGGTTTCTGCTTTTACAGGGTTTTCGCGATGTGTCTTCTGTGGTGATAAGTTGCGGTGTCTTGCACTGTGGGCTTGGTTCACTAGAGAAATCTACTGAAAGGGTGGTTAAGTAGCTGTCTATAACAGGAAAATTTTAAAAAACCCAATCCAACGAACACTTAACACTTGCTCAAAGATCTTAAAAATCATGGCAGTGTTATAAATACTACGTCCCTAAAAAATTCTCAGTTATTGAATCATTTCAGGAGTTAGTGATGCTAAATGATGTCTTCAGTAGTTTGCTTGTATTTAGGACTGTTTGTAGGAGGAGTACTTGAGACTGTACTCTAGTGGTACTGAAAGCTTCCAGAATAGTTTGAGCAGTGTCCTCCTCCCTTTGGTAAAGGCTGTCTTTGTGGCATCAGATGAAAATTGGTGTCACTCTAGTTTTCCCTGCTTGCTGTGGGCAGTATTTGTACGGCCTTGTGAAGTAGTCGGAGCATCAGCAGACCTTCGGGACTGCATAATGCTGTAGGTTATTTGCTTTGCAGATGCACGTACATTCCTCACTTTTAAGTTTTTCCTGCAGACGTGGTCATAACCTGCAGTGAAACTGAATTGTTGAGGATGTTCTTGAAATTTTTACAAGTATTATTTCCTTTGGTGTAAATGCTAGCACTGCAGTCTTTCCTGTGTTCTTATCAGTAGTGTGGATACTGGGCACTTTGAGGAATTTAATTTCTGTCAGTCATGACTGATGACTTCAATATTATTTCAGTTTTGTTTAATCAGATAATTGTCTTAAGAATTAGTAACTGGAGAGTGTTCCCAAGTGATACATCTCTGATGCCAGAATTAGATCTGCAGCATACATACCCTTTTCTCTTTTTTTTTTTAATAGCTTTTGGCTGACTTCAGTGTAGTCTTACAGAGAGAAACTATTGGTGAGAGAAATTATGGATCATTTTAGTCTGGTATGCAAGGTCACTTTCCAGCTCTTTCATATACATTGTGTGTCACCTTCAGCAGGCAGTTGATTGGGGATAAAAATACGGCCCTAACAATGGGTGTACTGGTGGGATTCACTATTTAACTGTCAGTGTTTATAAGGTCCTTATAGGACCCTAAAATGAATGGAAAATTAACAGCCTGTTATTTTTTAAGTCTGTCTGACCTGTAACGAGACTGACAGTAAAATAAATCCCTTTTTAGAAGCTCTGATATTGAAATTACCGTCTTGCAAAGAAACAATAGGCAAGTCCTATGACATGTAACTGTTTCTGACAGTGCTCGAGAGGAGCAGCAGCTTTGCTTAGTTTTGGTCAAAATGGTGTATTTGTGTGTTTGGGAGCTGGAGATTATGTTCCTACTAGCCTACAGATAGAGGCACATGATTGATTCAAATCAACAATAAATTCTTTTAAATCTTGAGCTTATAGAATTAACCACATTAAATCTATTATGAAGAAACAATTCACTGTGTGAGGTAGGATGGGATTGCAGCTTTTGTAACAACCCAGTGAATGTGGTGGTAACGCTACAGGTTTTTTCAGCGTTTCTGCATCTACATTTGTCCTTTTGTGTTGCTGAAGCAATGCTGAATTTCCAACAAGTGAAAATTTGATCTGGAAGACCCTTAGCCATCTGTTTCTTTTATACTTAGGATTTTAATGGGCTAGTCCTTCAGAGTGTAGTTATTCTTGTCTTTTGAGCAAATGGCATCCTTCAGTAGTGAAGATGCATTTCAAGATTCATCAGCCCTCTCCCTAAACGATGTGGAAAGCCTGCACAGCTTCCGCAGCCGGTCTGCAAGTTTCAGCAGCACGGGGTCCAGTGGCCGCTTGCAGCTCCGTCAGCGAGTAGCCCAGCTTATGGCTTGTGTAGAGGACATCAGCTCGGATGATGAAATTCATGAAGAAGTGTCTCGCACGCTAGATGAAGCTTTCCGTATCTGGGGGAAAAAGCTGAAGGATAAGTGGCAAGAACTCAGGTTTTGTTCCCTCTAATTGATTGGTTTTGTGGTGGTGGTGGGGTTTCTTTTTAATGCTAGCTAATAAATAGATTTCTGATTGATGAAAAGTGACAGAAAATTTTTGTTTTCTCTAGACAGAAATTCTGTGGGGAAATTAGATGCTCTTAAGGTTGGTTACCTGTTGACGTTTCAATTTTAGCATTGGTTTTGTGTGACTTTTGTTTGTTTGTAGACTACACTTAGTTACCTGGAATGTGGGCACAGCTTCTCCACCTCCTGATGTCACTAGTTTACTTCAGCTCAATTCACTGGGCCCAACTGTGGATATGTATGTTATAGGGTACGTATCTATTAACGAACTTGCTTTGTAAGTTTATTGCAAAACTGCGAAGTCTCAACAGCTTACTGTCTGTTTTGGGAGGACTGTGCCATGTGAATCACTGCCTAGGAGATGGTTTAACATTATTGCTAACAGAAGGTGAAGACTAGAGTTAGTGACTTAGAACAGAGATGATTTCTAGCAAGAGAATCTTCTTTCTGCTGTTGTTTTGTGACAAAATACAGAATATCTTTTTGCTAAACATACAAAAAGTTGTTGGCTGCCGTTTTCTTTGTTGACGCATAGAGGCATATTCATTTTGATATGAAAGTTATCCAAAATTCAGCATGTTTTAAAGAAGTTAGTGCAAGCTTATTAGGCACAATCTGACATCATGTTTTCCAAACTTTCTAGAAATTTTAAAGACCTGATAATAGGTTATTTGTCATAACATATCTTGAGTCTAGCATTGTCTTAAGCTCTGTCTTCAGGTTTATATAAGCTCCTTTAACTTTGCTTTTCTCAGTGTTAGATGTTAGACCTGTGGATGGGTTAAATTGCTTGTAAATGAGAAACTGAACAGCAAGAAATTTCTGACTTAACGCTGAGAGAGGTCTGTTAGGATGTTGTGGTCTGTATTCTGCAAAGGTTATATGAATTCTGACAAAACCAAGTGATACAGTGTGAGTAATCTTGATCTATTCAGCTTACAGGAGGTGAACTCAAGAATCACAAATTTTCTGTCCGACTTGGCATTTGATGATCCATGGAGCATTTTTTTCATGACTGTATTGTCCCCATTGGGATATATCAAGGTAATTGTTTACATCTCTTAAGTGTCACAGCAGTGAAGGAAAATGTCTTCCTCAGCTCCATTCAGATTTTTTTTTTCCCCTCAAACTCTCCATAAAAGATAAGTTGATGCTGTTTTTTGCATGTGTCAGTCACTTCCGTAGGTATACATATGTTAAAGTGATTCTTCATCACACTTGCGTTTTGCTGGTTTGTTGATAAAGGCAATTTTATTTTTTCTCTATTAATAATAATGTCCTTAATTTTAGCAGTAAAAATTGAACATATGTTTTTTCATTTCTCATTTGGAGTAGCTGGGCAGTTCTGATGCTTTTGCAGCTCAGATGACAAACAGCAAGAAGTTGTTCAGATATACTGGCAGTGTCCCGTGTAAGTGCTGCAGAACCGGGTAATGAATAAAAAAATACTCCTGTTGTAGTAAGAGTACATTCTCAAGGAACAGAGTAATGAAGATTATTTAAAATTAAATGTAATGTAAGCTTGTACTCGACAGCATATTTCTTGTGGCCACAATATCTCTATCTTGTTTGTAGAAAATTTTTTTGCTCTGTGCAATACTGGGGAACTGTATTGTGATGCTTCTAATGTAGTCTGCTTAAGTACTTGCTTTCACTGTAAATATCCCAAGCAATGGCTGTGATTTTGGTTAAGATTGGTAAGGTTTGTTTCTTTTTTTTTTTTTTCCAACTTGTTTGCAGGTGAAAATAAATTGTATATATGTAAAACAGTATTTTAGTGGGTATATATCTTTTTCTGAGGACTTTATTTTTGTTTGAAGACTTAGAACGTTGTATGGTAGTTTTAAGTGACAAGATTTTTTTGTAATATCTGGGCCATAAGATCAGCTAAAGTACTAGCTCTTTTAATAATGCAAGCAATAAACGTAGGATGTCCTGAATTTCTCTAATAAAGAGATGCTAAAAGCCTTTTGAATGTTGCATTGGTTTTCTAAACCAAGCATTATTTCAGGGTGATTTTGCTGAGATGATTGTGTTATGTGCATGCTAATCAGACTCAGTAGTTGTGCCATTCTTTTAACCATAGCTAAACAAAACAAAGGACCCATTGGGAACTACAAAAAGGAAGAAAAAACATTGTTCATTCTAGTGTAAGTCATTGCTGATGAACGTTCAAAATTTGTCTGTGGGCTGACATTCAGGCCCTGTATACAGACAGTTAAAAAGAATTCTGAGTGGTATGCATGGTTGCTTTTGAGTTCTAATTTATAAATGTGGCACTTTGGACACACTAATGAATGGATGCTGCCACCTAATGGTTTTCAGCAGGACTTGATTAGCTCTAATAATAAGATGGGACTGTCAGGCCACGTCAAAATCAAAACAGGCAGTGAGGAGAGCTTCTGCTGGGAATTTGGCTGAGAAGGGGAGGAACAATTACCCCTTCTTTGCTGACCTGTGACAAGGTTGGGTGTGGAGGGGTAGTTGTCATCCTTGGGGCATTCTGTCCCTTCCCTAACAGGGTCCAGTTTCAGAGTGTTAAGTTGGTTGGGGTCAGTCAGTTCTTTCACCATAAACAGAATCATGTCCCCTCTATGAAGGGTTTTTGCTTGATTTGGCAGTATGTATTGGTGGGACGTGGATGCACAGGAGGCATCCACTGTGTTTTGGTGTTCCAAGACCTACAGAGAGAAGAGGTTTCATACAGATCTTGAGAAGCATCTGGGGACTGGCCCACAGCGGCATGAAATGTAGCAAATAATAAAGGGACTGAAAGATCTTGGTATCTCATGACATAATTATGGAAAGGAGAATAGTGGTTACACAGAATGTCTGATCAGATACAAATATTTATGCATCATCTAGATATGAATATTTACGCATCAGCTTTAAACTGACAGAGGGCAGATTTAGATTAGATGTAAGGAAGAAATTCTTCCCTGTGAGGGTGGTGAGGCCCTGGCACAGGTTGCCCAGAGAAGCTGTGGCTGCCCCCTCCCTGGAAGGGTTCAAGGCCAGGTTGGACGGGGCTTTGGGCAACCTGGGCTAGTGGAAGGTGTCTCTGCCCATGGTGGGGTGGTTGGGACTAGATGATCTTTAAGGTCCCTTTCAACCCAAACCATCCTGTGATTCTGTCTGGTAATTGAGATCCATCATTTCAGTATAATGCTTAGTATTTTGTTGGGTTCAAGAATGTTAACGTATATTCTGAAATCATTCAATTGTGTAGATGTGGAGGCAAAGAAAGGAGCAATTCTGTTTTAAATTTTGGGCTGGCATGTACTTCCTCAGCAGTTGTACAGTCAGTGTTATTCTTAGTATCAGATTTTATTCTTAGGATTTAGATTTTATTCTAATGTTGTCTTTCTCTAAGTTCGTCCAGCATAAAATTGAACTATAGTTAGTATATTTCAATGTCTGTATTTTAAATTGAAACATTATCATTAAAACAAACACAAGGAATTTTGTGTTTCATGCCAGGAACACTGTAAAGTTCGTAAATTTTTAATGAAGAACATCTTCATTAGACTACTTCCACACATACACAAAAAGCAAACCACAAAAAAAGTCCAGTATCTTAAAGCTTAAACAGTGTCTTACCTGCTCCCTAAGTATCTTTGGAAGTGTTTGATAAATCAGCTTTTACAGGCTTGCGGGCAAGAGTTACTGCTGTTAGCAGCTCATTGTTTTTGCAAATGCCTAGGAGTAACTGCTGTGCTTTTTAGGCATTTTAATGGCATCTAGAATGATTAGTTATGTGCTAAAGGATGTTGCAGTTTGAAAAACTTGCTCCTGTTGGCGGACTTGTAGGTGTGCACTGTTAAGAATATAAGTGAAAAATCAAGGGTTTGGTTCTTCATGAATAAGATGCTTAAAGGTAGAAACAAGAGACTGGTGAGGCAGAAGAAATGTCTTTAAAGATGTTTGGGCAAATACACATGTTTTGAGGTCAACTTCAGATTTGTAACGTTACAACTAATCTTAATTACTTGAGAGATTCATCAAAATTGTTTATAAGCAAGTCTACCGTAAGAATGCGTTCTTTACAGCCCTGAAATGCGTCTGCGTTTACTGTGTCACAGTATTGAAGCCAGGCTTGGCAAGGGACTTGCATGACTTCAGCTATTTGTTCTTCACCTAAAAGCTCCTATAAACTAGACCCCAGGAATTCCAGATACCTCCCTGGAAATGACCGTGGCCCCTCTCGTATCTCTTCCAGCTCTCCTCCGTTCGCATGCAGGGGTTACTGCTTCTGCTCTTTGTGAAGCACGTCCACCTGCCTTTCATACGGGACATTCATACCCACTACACACGCACGGGCCTGTATGGATACTGGGTAAGGAAGGCCTGGTTGCCTTGGTTACGCTTACGGTGGGGTGTGCCTCTAAGTGGTTTCATGGTGGGAGAGAGGATATATGGTTTACCTAAAAATTAATAAACTGACAAGCAGTGAGACCTCCCTCGTTTGAACCTTGTATGCACAGGCCATAACTTTACCAGTTTATTAGCTGATACGCAACAACTTATGTAGGAAGAAATTGTATTAGTTTAAATAGCAAGATTTAGAACTGTATAGGTGGTGGTAACAGTTATGTTTGCAGGTGTTGACTGCAGTTTCAGAGAATGTTGTGCATCTTCCGTACCAGGGGAACAAAGGAGGAGTCACCGTTCGCATGTCCCTCTATGGTCATACAGTTTGTTTCATGAACTGCCACTTGCCAGCTCACATGGAGAATACAGAGCAGCGACTGGATGACTTTGAGAAAATTCTGGAAATGCAGTTTGAAGGAGAGAATATTCCAAGTACCTTGGATCACGAGTGAGTTGGTCAGACCCTATTCTCTCTGTATTCTTTTTATCTGTTGCATGGTAAATTCATGCACTGAAGAGTTTGGGTTTTGGAGTTTTCATCCATCATTTTTATTTCAAATGTGTTTTCAGCCTTGACCCTGGATCCCGGGAGGAAAAGCTAACCTGAAAGATGGAGGTCTATTTTGCAAGACTGTTCTCTTCCAGTCTTGAATTACATTAAATTTGTTAGCGTATGTATTGCACATGTGATGTGCTGGAGAGCTTTAGAAGCTAAAGCCCGTTTATACCAAAAATCCTTTAGATTGCTATTAAATGTTTATCTTCCTTGATTTTTTGAGGAGATTTGTGTTATGTTTTGGGCTGGTTTTATTCCTGTTGAAATTTTAGAATCTGGCTAAGGGCTTCTCAGCCTTTAAAACCTTGATCGATGATTTCTCTAGCTATATGAATTACACTCCCCTCAGGTGTCTCACAAAAAAAAAAAAACAAAACACCAAAACCTAATTTGGGCCACTAATTGAGCTCTTGTTCCTTAATTCTGCAGGAATTATTTCTATGTTCCATTGTTTCCATGTGCTGGAGTCTAAAGATGGTAGTAGAACCATTTAAAACAGGGTTGAGAAAAACATTTTAGTTTGGTAATTTATTTTTTTTATATATACCTGTAGAACTGCCAGGATAGATAAATCTGGAATAGATATGTAATATCACTTTAATTGTTAATGAATTCATTAAAATTAGGTAAAAATGTAGGACACATGAATTTCAAAATTATTACTTTTCTTGCCTTAGTATAAGTGTTTGATATTTCAATTTTATGTTTTTCATTTTCTCGATTACGTGCATGAGCATGTACCAAATCACTTGCTGTCATCTTCTAAGAAGAAATTACAAATGGCATTAGAAGAAAAGTTTTGTTTCCCTAAGATCAAGTTTGGAGTATCCGCCCCTGAACAAAACCTTGAAAGTAGGGATTTTCAAAGAGAAGTTAATTTACTTAAAAACTGGCTTTCCTGTTGTTTAAAACATTGCTGATGATGCACTCCAGTGCTTCGTAACATAACTTTCTTTGCTAATAACTATAGAACACCTGGTATGTATCCCTGCTTTCCCAAGGCACCAAACCAGAGCTCTGAGTTAGTGGATTAACATAACCAGCTGGTGTATAGGTCATTAATTTTGTGAATTATTTTACCTACTGTTAAAATTTAATTCTAAATGTGTCTCTAATAGAGATGTAAGTCATTAGGAGACTCAGGAGAAGTTAATACCCAGGCAATAATGAGCAAGTGGCAAGAATGCAACAGACTTCATTTACTATTTCAATTTCTTTACATTTTTTGTTTAGCAGCAGGTTATCCCTGTGTAATCTTATCTGCAACTACTTAATGTCTGTGTTTAAACTGTTCAGATTAAGTAATATAAGTGATTAGAACACCTCATTAGTGTAATGCTTTATATTCTATTGAATTCTTCCCTTGTGTTAATGGATTCCTATAAATCTTCCTTGTTTTTTTGCCTCCCCCCCCCTTCTTTTTTTTTTTAAGCCTTCTCTTCTGTTTTGGAGATCTAAACTTCCGGATAGCAGATTATGGCATACATTTTGTCCGAGAATCAATAAATAACAAGCGTTACAATCTGCTGTGGGAAAAGGACCAGGTATGTTGTCTTACTCTGTTTGGAGAGTTTGGTTGGTTGGTTTGTTTTTAATGCATACAAACACAACACGGTAGTTAACATTACCTCTTGAGTTTCTAATTACTATTAAAGAGCACAAATTCAGAGTAGTCATGAGGTGGGACAGATCTAGCTGTTCACTCTCTCACTTCGCAGTCAGAAGCCCCAATGAATTGTGAACTTTTTCTGCTTTTGTTTACTTTCTTACTCATTTACAGTGCTCATGTTTGAAGCTTTCTTTGAACTTCACGGCTTGTGAATTGTTCCTCACCTTCATTTCTCTTCCTTTTTTCCTCCCCTAAGAATTATATTTGAGAGAAGCTTATTCTGGAATTTGTTTTGAGTAGAACTGCTGCAAAACTTTTAAAGAGATCGTGTCAAGAGTTCTGGCGGTAACCAAGAGGCACTCCTGAATTTACCTTTCCAAATATGTTGTGCTGACTGAGAAGTTGAATTCTTCTTGGAAGACGCTTTCTCATCTCCATTTCCAGTTGCCCTTTAAGCTCTGATTTTTAAACATAATCTTTAAAAGTTACTTTTTAATTCTGCAGTTAAATATGGCAAAAAAGAAGGAAGCATTTCTTCAGGAATTCATAGAGGGTCCTCTGCAGTTTAAACCCACCTACAAGTTTGACCTTTATTCGGATGTATATGATACAAGGTAAAAGCATAATAAGATGAGTTTAGACATGGAATATTAGAGTGAATGTGGTGTTGGACTAAATATCACTTTCATAAGCAAACTTGAGTTTCCTGAATGTACTGGTTAACTGGGGCTATTGAGCTATTCTGTTAGACTCATTCAGTGTATTCACATTTATTCACTGAATAAAAGAGTATTTCTGGCTGAAGAAGCCTGAGTCTGCTGATTGTGTGAGGGAAGTAGTGAAGCAACCCAACTTTCTTTGTGCAAAGACTAGATTAACAGAATAAATTGGCGCTTGTTTAAGCCACTTCTTTTTAGTTCTTTAATACTAAAAGTGTCTATTGGTTGTCAGAAATGAGCAAAAGGAAAAGAGTAATTGTCTGCAATTTTTGTTTTCCTTCTCTGCTTAAGCATTTCATTAGATATTGCTGGTATTTGAAAATAAATGTAATAAACGTGTCTTTATAAATTATTTTAAGTTGAAAATGGAGTAGCTTAAGTTTCCAGTGTTTTTCTCTGACACTTTTTTCCTCTGTTTGTTGTTAAGTATTAGTCTTATGTTTCAACAGAAGGATAAGTTCTTGTCCAAACAGGGGTTTTGTACTGATATTTTTCTTTACTTCCAGAGAGCAGAAGTCCCTGTTTTGGTTTAAGTAAGAAGAGAACTTTTTGGATTTCATAGATTTGTAAATATTTCAGAATCAAAACAATGCTCCTTCCTGAGCTTTTGATTTGATTTTTGTGAAATATTTGAAAATCAGATAACAGCTGATTTTCTTCAGGGATTTTCTGAACCTGTCTGAAAGCTGTAGTGTTATCTACTCTGCTGTGCACTTAATATTGGAAGTTTATTCATTTGGCTCCAAAGACATTTTTGCTCCCTACTTGAGTGTGAAGAGACATAATGGGAAATCCAGTGAACAAAAAATACTTACAATAATCCAAGCCTAGACATTGTAAGAATGATTCACAGCCTAATAGTCTGTACTGGCTCATGTAAAGAACAAAAAGTATGCTTGCTCATACTGTGTGCGTTCTGCTGTTGTTAGAGCTAGCAGAGGTATTTTGGTCACATGGAGGGTGATCAGTAGACCTCAAGGCAAGCCCCCTTGAAAAGTGTGCTTTATGTGAAGCGCATAGTATTTTGTTATCTTTGATACTTTTTCAGTGTGGATTTTGAGGTTTTGTTTCCTATCTAATATGCCATTTTCTGTAAAATAGTGAGTGTATTAAGCTGGTCTTTCGGTATTTTCTTGCACAGCAGAGCAGACCTATGGCAGCTCATAAAGATTTCTGTCGGTTTATATAATTACTGAAGTAAGTGGGATATGGCTCCTTAGTCATTTAAAATCTTTCCACCTTATTAAAGGTGAGTCAGACTTGTATATGGGAAGGGGTAAAACAACAGTATGTTGAATATTGAACTAAATGGCATTTCCAGTTTCTGATGATTTTGATATTCAAAGTTATTAAACTGACAGTTTTCCTTGCACATCCTGCTCATTAACTTTTATAATCCAATCCAGTCCATTCTAATTCCCCTTCCATAGGGTATGATCTTTTCTCCATTTCAATTTGAAGTGATACATCCATACAGAGAGTTGCTGTTAAGTCTTCCTCCACACCTCCACCCTTCTTCTCCACAGAGAGAACCACGAAAGGCTCATGTCTTCTGTTGTTACTGATATGGTATAAAAGGAAACTCTGATTTACAATTACAGTTTAATCTATAGCACAGTTGCAGGTTGCAGACACAACTTTCTTGATTATGGAATTTTTAAAGCCTTTTGTTATGAGACAGCAATAGCTTGCAAACTTGAAATGCAGGCTAGTACAATTTAGAGGAACTTTAAATAAAGCATTACTGTGTCACCTGTGAGTAGTATAAGCTACCTAAGTTTGTCCGTTTTTTGTTGTAAGTAAAAAGAAACTTGTTCTCAAATGTTTTGAATAATTTCAAACATCATTCAGACTCTTCCTACATCTTCCTTAAGTTTATATGCCCCATTTCTCAGAATAACTGTGCATTTGAAGCTTGGGGAAGTTGCTGTATTATCTCAATGTTATTGCATGTTTTTATGGAGTATTTTAGGAGAAAGTATCATTTCCTGTATGAAGCCAACTAACCCACTGAAATGCCCTTCTCCCCTTCATTTTACTCCTCTTTCAGAAACCTATGAAATTTACCTGTGGTAAATGGCATTGAGTTCAAACGAAGGAAACCTGGCTTGTAAAGCGTATTGAACAGAGCTGTAAAATGAAGCTTGTATGTGATTGCCTTCTTTTATTAATGTGTGTCTGACAGTCTTTGAACTTTGAGTAGATTTTGCACGGTATTATTAGCTTTTGGCAACTGTTTCTCTTCGCATTTCACTTTTATCTTACACTTTTGCAGTGAGAAGAAAAGAAAGCCAGCATGGACTGATAGAATTCTTTGGAGAGTGAAAAATCTCTGCCAGCATGCATCAAAAGAAGACAAATTCACTGAAGAGGAACAGACAATTTCTGTTACTTTGAATAACTATATCAGTCACATGAGCTATGGCATCAGCGATCACAAACCTGTTACAGGAACTTTTGGGCTTGAGGTGCTGTCCCAGTTATGTTGTTAAGAATAACTTTGTTTTACTAAGTGTTGCCTTACAGAAGCTGGTTTTCTAAACTTTGTAAGTCATAATCTCTGTTTTGTTCTGATTGTAGTAAAGGCAGAAAATTGCTTTCAGGTTATTTCCATTCAGTTAAGAGTCCCACAGCAGGTGTGGCAGAGAATCACTTGAAAAGAATAACTGAAAGAATGACAGACTTGACTGACTTTAAATTCTGTTCTTTTGTCTAGTTGAAGCCTCTTCTATCACATCCTCTGGTCACGCTGAATCCTGAGGGTGAGTGGAGCGCGGAACATGATGTTCTAATCAGCTACTCTGCAGTGCCTGAGCTCCCAAGCAGTGCTTGGGACTGGATTGGACTCTTCAAGGTAATGTTAGTGCATCATGGCTCTTTAATGAAGATGGTGAGTATGACTGGAGGAGGTAGTTGATAGTCTTTTGTGATAGGACATTGTGATTCTTGCTAGTGCAAAACTCTTTGAAATAGTGGTGTATTCTTGATTGCCATCAGTTTCAGTATGCTGACAGTTCAGTTGCATAGCATGTGAGCTCTTTCGCACCCTTGAAATTCTCTGCAAAGATAATGTGGTGATTTATTTAAGTAAAATGGTGCAGAAGCTGTGAAGAGGAATTGTCCTCCCCCAATGCCTGCACTTCAGAAGATTTATACAGCAAAGAGAACAAAAATAAAAGTCAGTGGAAGGATGAGAGAACAGAGCACTTGCACCCTCTCAGAAACAAAAGATTTGTGCAAAATGTTTTGATCCTAAAAGTGAAATGTTTTAATTACTTCAGTGAAGTAGTAAACATCTCTCATAACTTTGAGTTTTCCATGTAGTGTCTTTTTTGCTCCTTTCAGGAGGCTGATGGTTTGCATCTTTCTTTGCAGGTGGCTTTCAGGCATGTGAATGACTATGTTACTTACGCTTGGGTAGAAGATGATGAAATTTCTTCTAACAAAGACAGTAAACAAGTAAGCCAGTTGTATTTCTTTCTAATGTAGTTTCCCATAGAGTAGCATTCAAGGTCTATTTGTTCCATATCCCCTTCCTCTTATGGGGGGGTATCCTCTTTCCCAATGAAAGCTAATTGGGAGCGATATTATTGTTTAAAATCCTTCTTGCTAATTCTTACTAATTTTCAGGAAGTCTAGCGTACTGTCTTAGGTGTGACCATATTGCTTAAGGGAATTGCTGAAAAAGCAATTTATTCCTGTAGTGACTTTTGATTGTACTAAAAACTACTGTCATTTTATATTTTTGTCCCATTCCTGCCACTGAAATAAGTGGCCATTTTTTAATGTGATTGTCATAAAGTTATTGTGTGATTTTTTTTCACTACAGTTGTAAGTACCTAATGTTACTAACACAGTTCCAGGTATCTAACACAGCTACAGATGAGGGTTTCTTAGACTTTTCTTCATTTTGGCTATTGAGTATTTTGGTCCCTGTTTAAAAACTGCTGTCTGTTACATAGCTTCCTAATAGTGATTACCTGAAGTGTTTTCAAATGAACAAACCAACCTTATTTTGAGTACAAATGATCTGTTTCCAGAGGTATTTGTCTGAACAAACAGAAATTCAAATATAATTTTGGAGACACAGTGAGTGCAAGGATGGATGAGATTTTCCAGGCAACAATGGAAAGCAGTTATTTCTTGATAAAGATTTTGTAAGTTAGCATCAAGTTTGCAGCAAGAGCCCAAATTGTATCAATATTCTGAATATCAAAATTTCTCTGATACCATGGTTTCCTATCACTGAGCTTAGAAATCTAAGCACTATGAACGTTGTTTTAGCAGGATACTGTGGGCTGCAGCTTAGGAACCATTGGGTCTTTAGGTTGGTACAGACCTGAGGTGGTGGGTTTGCTCTGCTGTTTTGTGGAACAGCTTATTGCAGTTCATCTCCCTCCCTGCTGTTTGTGTGGCCTTGCCCCTTCCCTTACAACTCCAGGTTTCTTCTCACTTCTTGCTGAACCAAGTCAGCTTGCACACAAGGTGAAAGATATTAACTTTTCCTCCCTGAGTTAGTTTCCAGATAGTTTCATGAGTTATTTCTGTCCTGATCCTTTTTAGTTTATGCTTTACAACTTGCTTATAAATAGTAAATACTGATTTACTGTCCTGAATGGCAGAGACTGCTGTTTTGTAAGCTTCTTTCTCTGTGGAAATTGCCCATTGCCTATTCTTATTCTTGTTGACAGGTTTACATGAGTGCTGCAGAAATACCTGATATGGGAGGAGAATTTTTGCTTTGTTATTATAGCAATAATTTGCAGTCAATAGTTGGTATCAGCCAGCCTTTTCAGGTAATATATTTGGAAGCTTTATTTAATGTCGATGTGATTTTTATGTCTTTTGCTTTCATATGTGTCTGAACGTAGGTGTGTGCAGCTGTGTTAATCCTGGGGGAAGTGGCAGCAGAAGTAATTGCAAAAAGGATATGTGCTGGCTAACATCCCATAAAAAAATTTGCTGATATGTTAAAAGACTCTGAGTAGCTATTATGGCAACATATTGTTGTAATGAAATAAGACAGGTTTCTTTCGGCTTTCATTTTTGGAACTCCAGGCTCTGTCACTTAGGTCTTTAGTTTCTGTAAAGATGAGAACTCAAATAAACTTAAATGCTGCCAAGTTTCTGACAGATTGTAAGTGAACTCTTCGTGTTCCATTCTGTGGTAGATTTGCACAGAAGTGCTTCCTGTATATTTAGTCACTTGAATTTGGGAAAGACAAGGAGCTGGAACTCAAGTTATTTAACAGGCTGCTTTGTTTAATTTCTGAAAGGATGACTTACCCTGCACAGACTAGATGAAGTGACTGAGCGTTGCTTCTTCTACACAAGCATTTTTTGCCAAAATCATTATGTTTGTGCATAATTTTCCATGCTGTAATGGCTGTTCTAATGTGTTGTAGAATAGTTAAAATGGAAGTTCTCCATTGTTGTTGAATGAAGGGGTTTTAGAAGACTGTGAAACTCTATTGTCTTAGGGGATACACTAATGAAAGTTGCTGGGCTGGCTGGTATATCTCACTGATACTGTTCATAATTTTCTTTCTATGTTGGTGAGAAATATTGCAGAGTCTAGTATTCCACTTGTCTCTTGAGTGTAAGATCTACCACAGACTCTGCAGGATAATTATCAGTTGTATGTGGATACAACACGCCATATGCCTTTCTTTTTGCATGACACTTAATGCTTTGGTATCAGTCTAGTGGGTTTTTTACTAGATTTTTTTTTTTTTTTTTTAATTCATAATTGCTGCATAGATGCATCACTTTCAGTGTTCTCAGTTCCTATCAAGTATGTAAGACATCTTTTTATAATGGTGTATTGATAGTATAGAGCAACACGGTGTTTCTGAATGTGTTAATTTATTAACTGCTGTCTGTCTTCTAGATTCAGCCTAACAGAACGTTAATAGGAAAGGATCTGACACAGGAAGAGAACAGTTGGATGCAGAAACCTGACAATCTGGAATCGCATGATGAGTTCTGAAGGCAGAAAGGGCATTTAGTGGTCCTGGTTCAGGAGTTAGATGATTCTTTATGTCTTAGTGATTATAAGCTTTTACTCTTAGAAGATGGAGTAAGACAGTGCAAGTAAGACAGGTAGGATTGTTCAGAAATTTTGTAAGCTCACAGAAGATAATTTATTGTGGAAACATATTTTTATTGTTACAGGGAGAGTAACTCTCTTGCACTGGATGAGAACTGTAAAAATAGCACCTAATGAATGCTGTATGTTTTAAGGTGATAGACATTTCTAATATAATGATTTAACCTAAGTAAATCGCGATCTGTAATAAATTTTTAGGCTTTCTCCTTTTTTGTAGAGGATATTTTATTTACAATATTTACTATGCTGTAACCACTTAATCATTGATTTTCAGATTTTGAGTTTAAATGAAGTTATTTAAAAAATTATTTATTAGATACAGCTAGTTAGCTTGTTTTAAAATTTTATTTGACTTTCAAATGTAAGCTAATTACCTTTTGGGAAACAGATGTGGCAACAAGTCACATGAAAACAAAATCTTTGGAGCGTGTAAATTCTCCTTTGGTAGTACATCACTCTTTTTCATGCCTTACTGATAACTGTTTGTAGGAGTTTCCATTTCTAGTTTTTCCAGATGCAGATGCATTTATCAAAACACACTTTTTCTGATTTTTTTTTTTAATTCTTCTTTTATAAAATGATTTATCAATTTGCCTATGCATTTCTCCCTCTGATTTAAAAAAGTAAAATAAAACTGCTTTTATGCTAGTCCCTGGCTGAGAGTTAACCAGGATCCCACGATTTCTGAAAGAAATTGCTTAAGTTGAGAAATGCTTTATCATAGGTGAGCAGACCAATAGCACTTGAAGCACTTGTTAGCAAAGAGCTAATGGTCATGTTCCTAACCCCGATTGTTTTTTGCTCATTGAGTTTAGAAAGCTAAATCCATATTTAAGTACTTCCCTGATACCATCTTGCCACGTAGTTGCTACACTTACTACAGAGACGATGGGAATTATAAATGGGGAATTTCAGTGGAACAAGTTTTTTCTTATGGCATAATCTCTGCTACCAAAATTGTAAATCTCTTCAATTTAAACCAATTGGTCTGCAAAATTTCTGTTTTCTAGAGGTGCTTAGACCTACCTTAATGTATCCTGTACACTTGAGGATGGAGATGGAATAAGAAAGATCATGTACCTTTAAAAACCTCAAAGGTAGTTAGCTTCAGAAATGGTTTTGTTTCTTGATGAGGAAATGGAGATGTTTGGAAAGGTTTGGAAGAGGCACCAACATTCCACAGAATCTCAGACTGCGGTGCTGGAAAAGAGCACTCGTGAGTCTCCCATGTTCTAGATACCCAGCTTCGAGCTGCCTACTGTGTACGGTAAGTAGAGTTAGTTACTAATCACTGTCATGCTGGCTGTGGATGGAAAAGAGAAAATTTGGTTCAAGTGAAAGAGCAAAGCAAAGGATGTTGGTGTGTTTATGTTGGAGTATTGCTTCAGAACAGAGTGAATTCCTTTTTGCTCTTTTTCTCAAAGCTTTAGCTTTCTCAAGATTCTTTTGAGATAAAAGGTTAAGACCTTGGTATGACATTTGTTTTGCAATTACTTGCTTATATCATTCACTGTATAAAGTCTGCGGTCCGGGTGTCTCTGTATACTGTGGAAACTATAACGTAGGTTAACTGGTTAGGTAGTTGCAGTGTGGGGTTTAAGAACACTTAGCTTCTGTAAATTTTAGTTAGTAGTACCTCAGCTTAATGCTTGGTGTTGGGAACTGTTTCCAGTTGTAAGTGGTGAGGGCAGGTTCAGAGGATACTGTGTTCATTGCACGGATTAAAACTGCCTTGAGGTTTACAGTTTGTACATTCCTGTTAGACTTTGGAACAAGAATAGAAACCGTTTTCACATTTGTACGTGTCTTACAAGAATTTGTTTTGCACTAAATCTTTCAGATATGTGACTTTTCATGGCAATTAGGGCATCAGACAAATCCCTACCGAATTGCAAAGAACTTTTGCAGTTCTTGAGTTGTGCTCTGTTTCTGATTTTACTTGTGGAACTGTATTACTGTACTCCATGCAAGGAGATTCTGTGGAGAGCTCAAGGAACAGTGGTCTTTGAATTCCAGACCACAGCTGGCGATTTGTTGTGGACCAAGATCCAGTTTCTTCTGATCAGGGTGCATCTGCTGTTCGTGAGCAGCTCAGAGGGGGAGCTATACAGCCGCTTTACATGGGCAAGAAACTCAAGATCCCTAATGTTGTATGAGAGCTGATAACCCTCTCGATCACTGGACACAGAAGCTGCATTTTGTAAACTAATCCTTTGAACCACAGGACTTCACTGAAAATGCCCACAGCAGCTGTGATTGAATCTGCTTGTGTGTTAGTAGGATGCTGCACAGAACTCTATACTTCTTTCTTGAGTATTATGCACACAGTGGCACTTTTGTATACTACTGTTACCTATGGTAGCTTTTCAAACTATTCCATGACCTGTAATGATGCAATTTCTGATGAAATTTATCTTTGATAAAGCACCTTTATTGGATGTTATAATCACTGGAAATGTTTTTATATTCAAGCGTTTTCATGTACCACTAAAATAAATCCTGGCAGTGAAGTGTCTACATGGCCTGTATTAATTTGAGAATGAACACGTTGGTTCAGGTGGGGAGGATTAATTTGTGCATGATAACCTTTCTCCAAGAAACTTTGCTCTTGTTTAATGCACTGATAGAACTATTTTAGAATGGAAGTATGTCAGTAATAACATACGCAGTAGGGCTTTGGACTGCAAAAGAATGGCGAGGACAAATGCTGTTTTTTCTTTTGGGCAAAGCACATTAATTTTTTTTTTTCTATTTAAATGAATCCAGTATTAAATAGACTTCTGCTTTGGATTCTCTATTCCCTCTTCCCTGTTGAGGGAGGTTTTGATATTTTCCTTGTAAAAATGCTCGAGCCACTTCACATTGCTTTCTTAATTTTTAAGAACAGGTTCTTCTAATTTCACTTTTTCAGTGAATTTTTCAGTGTGATTTGAGATGTCTTTTCTGTCTTTGTGAAAAATCTGCTGTTTTACTTCGTATTTTAAATTTTGTATGTTTTAATATAAATTTCCTATCAAGTAATTTCCATCTAAGGGTAACTTTTTGTAATTCCCTGCTGTTAGAGAATTTATTTTAAAATAGGAAATATGTCTTACCAAGGAACGTTGTCCAGTGTAGCCTTATTTAACTTCCATATATTTCTGATTCCTAGCTAACCTCAGGATGTGCAGTGTATCATTGCACACAGATAGTACAGCTCTGTGTAAACAGGAAATATTTCTAAGATGTCTTGCGTGTTTGTTAGACCCTAAAAATACGTTCTGATAAAGACTATTGTTTCTACTACCACTACTTCCTTCTCTGCTCTTGGACACTAACTGACACTCAGATGAACTTGTCTTAATTAATATACTGCAGTGGAAAGGCCAGCTGAACAATGCTTGAATTAGGTTTTCCTTGAGAGAGGAAACGATGCCTTTTTTGAGAACTCTGCATTACTAGCAGGAGTATTTCCGATGGCCCTATCTGTCCTTGGATATAGGGAGTCGCTATTTGAAAGTGATTGAAATGAGGCAGTTTCTTTTGTGATAACAAGATACAGAGATCACAGAAAGTTCCTCATACTCATCACTGCATGAATACCAAAGTTAATTAACTTTGTAACTCATGCATTAAGGAGATAATACCCTAGTTTCCTTATACGTGTTTTTTCTTTATACCAGCCGTGAAAGAGAATGGAGAAAGGGGTTTTGTGTAAAGATGGAAGTGTTTGAGGCCAGTTGTCTATGTGCACAGCTTGCTTTCCTTTATCTTTAGCTCTCTTTCGTCAGGCGCGCGCCCAAACACCAGAGCGCTGTGTATACCCAGTAGTGCACAGTGTAAGCTGTTCTTTGTGTGCCTGCTTTGTTCAGCCAAGGCAGTGGCACTCGCCACCCGATGAATCTGTGCAGAACACTCTGAGTTACTCTGGAATCTGATCTGCTCGGGAGCTGTGCTGAACGTGTCTGCTCAATCGCTTCAACTTAAGAAGAGTCGTGTATCTGTGCGTGCGCATCCCACCTCCCTCTATTACAGTGGAACTGTCATCTTCCCCTTACAAGGTCTCTGCAATTAAGAGTAAGAGCATCTCATATGTGCAGTCTAGAAAGTAGCAAGAGAACCTGTGTGGGAGCTTTTGAAGCACGGGTTGGAAGAATCATTGAAGGAAAAACAGTGAAGTCGGGGCAAGTATGAGATCTGAGAATACAAACTGCTGAGAGGAAGTGCAGAGGTGTGTGAAAAATTCAGAAAATAAGAATTTGCTAGCACCACAAAAAGAAGAATAATGTAGTAGCAAACATTTTAACTTGTTAACCGTAGTTTGTCAGTTATCAAATACAGGCATCAGCCCTAGTCGGGAATGTTTCAGCATTGCTTAAAAAGTACAAGCTTTACTGTAACTGTGGTTTTAAAGTGTACTGCTTGGTCTCAGCAGAGACCACACTATGTTCCTCTCTTCTCTCATCCATTTTGTTCTCTCTTTTATATATTTTTTTTCTTCAGCCTCTTTCTACTATCTTTATCCTTTTCTTTTTTCCTCTTATTCTCACTTGTAGCCCATTTTCAGAAGTTTTTTTGCACATAATTCTGGTATCTACATCACAGAAATCATTCCAGTTAAACAGCCCTTGTGTTCTAGACTATTAATCTTTGTAATTTCTCTATATAGGAAGAGGAGATAAGATAGGCTGGGTATTGCTCCATATTACTGAGTAGGGCGGTTTTGTTTGGGGAAGTGACAGTAATGTTTGGGGTTTTTTTTCAAATGTGATAAAATCTCTTTTTCAGTAGAACCCTATATTGGGAAGTAAGTGGTCAAGGAAACAATTGTTGGACTGAGACAATCTTGTATATAACAGCTAAGGGAAGTGTAACAATAATTCCAGATATGAAACATAGAACAGTGACAGGCCATTTCTTTTTTCAATTACTGAACGGAATGGTGTTCTCTGTATTTGCTCTTCAATGGGCAGGTGCTTGTTAATCTTAACTACTAAGTAATTTTTTTGACAAGCAGTATCATCTGGAATTGGTTTGTAGTAGAGTTGAAAGTTCAAATTCGGCTTTTCCAAGAAGATTGAAGGAATTGTCCCCTAACAGCAAGTCTTAAAATACCTGATACTTAGATTGATCTTTTTCCTCCCCAGTCACAGCCAGGATATTTGCATCTGTTGGGGGTGTATGGGGGGGTCATAGGTCTAGTACTGCATTAGTGGATGACATGGCTGTAGTAAAGCTCTGTAGTTGCCCTTAAACCAGTGTTCACCAAATTATTTTTCTCATATTCATAGTAGGAATTTTTGGGCAGTAATGTGCAAGTTAATTTCCCTTGTCATGATTAGTTAGTTACTCAAAGCTTCAATTAATAATGATTTCGTTCTGCAGCAGTTTGAAGAAATTCCTGCAGTTACCATGGGAGCAATCAGTATTTTCTATTGCTCTATCTCTAAACCAAGTATCTTGGAGACAAAGATGAAGAATCTTTTCTATATAAAATCTCTCAGTAGATTTGTTAAAGGCTACTGCAGGATTGTTTCGTGCTAATACCTATGAAACAGCATCCGCAGTGACTTCTCGAAGTCCACTGAGACTAAAATGGAACAGCAACAAAGTTTGCGGCAATAAACATGAACATAAATTTAGGCTTCTTGGAACTGTCTTGACACATTGTAACTAGTGGAAACTAGTCTTGAACTTAATTGTTGTTTCAGCTCACACCTACACTTAGTATAAATACAGAGGTTCATCTCTTCCTCTCACAACAGGGCTCTGAACCAAAGATTGCAGTTAGTCAAGGTCTTCTCCCAGACTACTTGGAGTGTTCTGCTGCTGTGCATTGAAATCAGAACTATCCATAAAGAATAGAAAGATTAACTGACTTACCTTGGAAAAATGGAACTGCAAATTGAATGTGTTCCTACAGGAGAAATCATCCGCGTGGTTAGCCGCAATGGAGAACACAAGACTGTAAGCCTGCTTTTTATTGTTCTTTTTTCCCTTCTTATGTTTGTTACATGATAACCATCTTAGTCACCGTTGTTCTGAACTGTGAAATGCTAGTGCAAAAATACGAGGCTTCTGCAAGACTGGGTGGTCTTTGGAGTGACTGTAGCTGTGTTGTGAACAGTTTTCTCTCACTAGAATGAAATTAGTAGCAGTGAATGTTAACATTAAGTGACTGGGAGTTTAGCAAATTATCAGAGTGTATTTTCTGGAGAAGTACTTCAGTGTACCACGGTTGGTGTGAGTTGCAGTTGGTGTATTGGCCTGGCTGTATTCATTCGATCAGAATTCTGGAAGCACTTTCAAACAACAAAGGAAAGGGAAAGAGCTTTGAAGAGAGTATTTTGATCCTCTTCAATATTGATTGTCTGTATCTCCCCTGGATTTGTGCCCTGAATGCTATGGGAAGGTTCACAGATCAGAAGTTCAGTGGTAGAGGACCATATTAACGGACTGTGATTAATGTCTCGAGGAACTGAGTATTCTGCTAACTTGTGACTTTTATTGAGCTGGGTTCAGGGTTTGTATGTAAGCAAATGGAAAATCCATGAGCTAATTATTTCTGGTTTGACATGTTAGATGTAAACAGTTAAAAAGACACAGAACTTCTCTAAGAATAATTTCAGTTTTCAGTACTTGGAATGAATGGCCAATCTGTGTGTTTTGCTTCAGAATGATTTCTAACTGGATTTGTATACTTGCTAATTAAGAGTCTAAAGAGAAGGAACTGTGTAAAAACTGTCTTAATTCCTCCTTATGTTTAAATGTACCTAAATGCAACTGTGAATTTATAGCTCTCTGTCATAGGTAGTTATAAACTATTGAACAGATCTTCAGCTCTGGTAGCAGATTGCCCTGGGCAGAGCCATCTTGTGCTGAGGTACATCTGTGCATGCTGCTCCAGTTTCCTCACATAGTCTTTCTAGTAAGTAATCTGAAACTCGATCTGAAAATTAGCTAAAACACTTACTGTGTGGGTTACACAACTGTTTGGAGGAGTCATTCTACTTCAGAAAAACCTGAGAGCTCTGCCTTGTCGGGAGATGAGAGGGTGGCAATTCTGGTATTCTTTGGTTTCCAATAAATGGTCCAGGAATGTTACTGACTTATTTGTAGTGACAGTAGAGGACACTGGCGGGACTGAATTGTCTTTCCCAGAGGGATCTGTTCCTTTAAACCTTACCCCGAATAGCATGTGCCAGGACCCTGGGGGAGACATCAGAGAGAGAAAAGCTATTAGTTCAGCTTTCTAAAAAGTTTTAAATACTCATTAACGGTCCATAAAACTGCAATTTGCTACTTTGAGAACAGCAGTCTGTGTTTGTCAAGTACTGTCGGTGCTGCAAGAACAGCCAGAGAAAAGCAGTTTCCGATGTGCTGTGCTTGAACAGAAGCTCAGGGTTGGAGAGACCAGGGTTGGTTAAACCGCCGCAGGAATGGAAAGGCAGAGCTTTACTGTTTCAGCTCCGTGCGCCTCGGTCTGTTAACGTTAAATCGTAAGCAGAATTTCCTCCGGATCCAGACAGGTGCGGCTGCAACTGTCAGCACACGGGACGCGAACCGGTTCGGTCAAGCCGCTTCTTACCGCGGCGGGGGGTCCCGGGGCTGCGGGGCCCAGCGCTCCCCGCTCCTCCGGAGGCGGGTGGGGGGGAGCTCCCGGGCTGCGCGGCCGCGGCCCGCCCCGCGGAGCTGGCGGCAGGTGAGGGCGGAGGCAGGGCCGCGGCCTCCCCGCCCGCACCCCGCATGCCCGGCGCTCGGACATGCGCGGCGCGGGCTCCGCGGGCGGGAGGCGCCGGCGGAGCCGCCGCAGGGCCCCGAGCAGCGCGTCCCGGGAGGAGGAGGAGGAGGTGGGGGGGGGAGAGAGCAGGTGAGCGGGGCGGTGGGGGGGGGGGGGGGAGGGGGGGGAGCGGCGTGCCCGTGGTGGGGAGGGGGGGTGGGCAGGGCCGGGGACCGCGGCCGCCCCCCGCCGAAAGGCGCCGGGAGCTCGGCCGCATGGCCGCGGGCTGCCGGGAGCATGCTGCCGGCTCGGGAGGTGCCGGGGGGGGGGCACCGGGGGCGGCACCGGACGGCGCCCCGGGGAGGGCGGGCAGCCGCGCCTCGGCCGTTCCCCGAAGTCAGCGACCTTCCCGGAAACTCTTAAAATGACCCTTTCACAGGAGCCGGCGTGTCTCCGGCAACCCGGGAGGGGTCCCCGTGTCGTGTGTCCCCCCCCCGTCTCCCCCCCCCCCCCCCCCCCCCACTCCATAACGTTACCGAATGCGCTCCGGTAACGTTTCCCTGACCGTACCCCCCCATGCAGCGGGCTCCCCGCCAGGCTCCGGCCTGGGACGGGGCGAATCCCGCCGAGGCTGGCGGGGGGGGGACGGGCTGCTCGGAGCTGAAACGCGGCCGGTGTGCCGGGGAGGTCCCGCCTTCCCCCCCCAGAACGACACACACCGAACTTGTTCTGTACGTCCCTGTGCTGGCGGGTGCTTTACTGGGGGTACGTCCTGCTTGCGTTTATACTGGAATAATTCTTCCGTGTTTGCCGGTGCTTGCACAGGTGCCGAAAAGCACTTCGTGAAGAAATCTCGGTATTTTTAGTCCTCCCTTACAGGTGGAGATGTTGTCAAACACCTGCAACTTCTCCAGCGTAGACCACAGGTCTACACCCCCACTAAGGCTCAAGGGCCCTCATCTCTTGTGCTGCTTTCTATGCCAGTTTTTCGCTTTTCTGAGATACCTGGAGTTAATTGCTTTAAGTGGCAGTGATTTATGGAAGGAATCTGAATGTGCTGAATGAATGTCTTATTCTAGTAATTTGAACTTTCCGAGCAAGCTGGCTTGATCTGCATCCTCACGTTTGGGAGGACTACAGAGGAAAAATGATTCTGAGATACAATACAGAGATTATTCTGGTATTTGTTCGTTCTGTGACACTTGCTTGAGGTGGAAGGCTTCTCTGGAACTACTTGGAGATGGCAGCTGCCTGGTTTTAGAAAGTGACAAAGGAGAAAATTTGCTTGGTTGGTGGGACAAGCCATGAAAGCAGAACCACATCTTAGAGTTACTGGGAAAAAAGACGGTTTTCTTTCATCTCCTTTTGGAACAACAGACAATTACCAGTTGTCAGCACCTTTTCAAAACTTTCAGAAACTGCCTAAGGCTTACAGAACTGACGGGTTCTTAACTTTTACGGTAGGCCCTGATATGGCAACCACTGTCATAACACTTAAGTATTTTCAGTTTTGATACTGGATGTAATCCTGTGTTTTAGGGAGGGACTGTGTAAATATAAATCTTGTAGTCTGTTTTGCCTGGCAGAGACCAATGGAGTGCTAGACTGTATGCATGCTATCCTAATTTATCATGACATAAAGCATAGATTATTTTTTTTAAAGAAGAAAAAAAAGTCTGAATCATAATATACTGAGTGAGAGATCCCATGTGACTCAGGATGCAGAGTGTGTAATTTCTATTCTCTTTTGCATAACTAGTAAAGAAACTTGTAGTTTATGATGCATATACAGAATTTATAATGTCTGTAAGAGAAATTATAGAGAACCTGACAAAATTATTCAAGCTAGGTAGAAGACTTCTTTTTTTTTAATTTGATCAAAGCCCACTGAAGGAAGGACAGTAAAAAACTGGGGGCCAAGAATGCTTAATAACAGGTTAAATATGGTGTTGTTTCTTAAGAATATGCTCAAATTCTGTGGATGCCTTCATGCAAAGGTAAGATAGTTTTAGTCCTGTTCCAGTAGTATTCAGACATCTGGGATTTTTCTGTTTGTAGTGTCGTGTTGCTTGTAGGACCGAGCTTTACTGTGTTGGGAACTGCATGCTTTCTAGGAACGGTGCAAATTCCTCTGCCCCTGTCAAAATGGACAGTCTGCACCAAATGCAGGAGAAGCAAACCGCAGCAGCTGGCCGCAGTCACAGAGCAACGTATAAACTATAGCTCCTGTGTGTTTCAGCCCGTTGCGCCCCTCCCTTGCCCTGACAGTTTTGAATAGTTCCAGCATGCAAGATGTTGAGGATCACTGGGCACTTTGCCTCCCAGTTTGATGGAGTAACAGGTGAGGGCTGTTCACAGGTGCTTTCAAATAACTAATGCCTTCTGTAGGACAAATTTATATTTGGGAAAATGCAAGGTGAGAAAAGCAGGTGGACAGGACTTAAAGTACAGTGAATTTTCCTGACGATGGTGTGTCCTGCTGCCCTTTGTAAGTGATGCAAATGTAACTACATCACTTGTCCTTTCATACAAGCTAAAGAACAGTTTATAAAGATGTATTTATACATTTCTAAAATGTTGCTGTGGGGAAAACCATTTGCATTGTGCTTTGGTTTACCTGTATCAGTGACAGTCAAATGTGGTGAACTTTTCAGAACTGATCCAAGTTAAAACTTCAGTGGGCAAAACAAACATAATTTGTCTGAAGCAGTTTCCCAGCTCCCGTCGTGTGAGCACATGAACATCTCACCTGCACAAAGAATACGATGGTGCAGGAAGAAATGGCTGGGATCGGGTGGGGCCTGCTCCATTGGTAGCAGCAATGCTTTGTACTGGCATAAAGTGACTGCAATTATAGTGTGTGTTTGTCTTCCGTCAGGGGTTTTACTGTGGTACACACTGCTGTACTGCTTTATAACCAATTCGTGAGTGATGTGGTTGGCTTTGACTAGGATTACTATCCCCGACGTCGACGGAAACCATACATCTAACCTTCTATCAGCTTTTCTAGCGGATGAGGTTTGCATGGGTTGTCTTTCTGTGAGATTGTAACAGTTATTTTTCTGCCTGAAGGGAGCCGCTTTTACTGTGCCTCTGTCTGGATTGAATGATCTCTCTGCTGGAAAATATCCTGCTATGTATTTTGTGCCCTCCTCTGCATACTTTACTCCTTGCTGACGCATTAGTGGGGTAGGTGGCCAGCTCTTGCCAGAAAACATTAATAAAGATGTAAGCAAGCCATATAAGTAAATGTGAAAGGCTTAAAAAGTTTGTTATGGCACAAGGTTCTGAGTGGACAAATCTGAAGTAATTTGTTGCAACTGAGTCATATTCTGTGGGGGTGGAAGGTCTAGTATTCCTTAAAGCCCTGCCCTGCACTATCTAAATAGTCTTCAGTACAATAAGGAGCAGCAGGGCCAGTACCTTTTCTGTTTAATATATACTTTCAGTATAGTCTGTCCTATATTAAATCCCTGTACGGGAAGGCGATAAAGGTTGGTATTTAGAACTCCTGTGACGTTCATGCATGCATGGTTAGCTCTCCCTGGCTGCTTTTTTCTTTAGGAAAGCACTTGGCCACATGTGAATGACCAGCTAGCTGTTCTTCATTGGGACACTTGCAGCCCTTTAACCGGTACGTTGACCTTGGTCCAGTTTGGCCACCGCCCTTCCTGTAATTCAGTTCAGCAGCTGATATAAATGGACATAATTTTTAGCATTTGGCAGTACCTTTGGAATGCTACAGTGTTTGCCTTCTAGGCAGTAAGGTCCTGGAGCTGGAAGATATGGCAGCCTGCAGTTATTGGGAAGTTTTGTACCAACTGGGCAGTGTCATTGTTGGTGGCAAAGAATGTTATGTCAAAATGTGTTCTGATTTTTGCCAGGAAATGGATAGTCTATGAATGACAGAAAAAAAAAAATCATCCACGCTGTCCTAACAGATGATTTTTTTCTTTCCCAGTAAAAGAGCTTTCTAAAATCACTGCTTCAGTAATTTCTTTTGGAGGCACTTTACTACAAAAAGTTTACCATGGATATTTGACTCTGTATTTCCTTGCAGTGTTCTTATATCTGACCGGAGATTTCACCCTTACAAAAGGTAAAATAGAGATGTGGTTCTAATGTTTGAGACAGTGCATACTCATAGCTGGAGAGCCTTTGTGGTGGTTTTAAGGCATCAGGGAAACCTTTGTGTCTTAGCAGCTGAGGCTGCATTTCATTAGTTAGTGAGCTGTGATGCCTTATGCCAGCTGACAATCACCAGGTGTATTTGACCGTTTTACTAACGAAGAGGAGGATTATTGAAGGAGCTGTAATTCAACTAGAGATGAATGTTTCCCAGAGGATTTTGGTGAGCTTACAGTTGCTTTTTTTCTTCATTACCATATACTTAATATTTTATGGTTGTCTCCATGTCTGTTTTCATTACCACCTGTTGCGTGCTCTAGATGGGATATTCCTGTCCAAGAAAGAATCATCTTTACTTCAGAGTCGTAATGACAAACAGAACAGTAAAGAGGGTAAACTCATCTCTCTCGCTGTGCTCATTGTTCGTGGCTGAAGGGTCCAGTTGAGCCAATGTCCAGTTATATAATAAGGAGATAGTGATCTGTTTAGCTTTTTAGAAAATAAAATTCCACTGAAACACTCTAACTGGAACCATAGAAGTAGGAGGAAAACTATTTTCCATTCTGAAGTATGTCTTTGTATAGTGCTGTGAGTTGGGTTTTTTAACAGTAACTAATAACTTCTACATTATACAGTCCACACTGAGTCATTGTTTACTCAGGGAAATGACTTTCAACAGCCAGACTTGTTTGCTAGCTTTAATAACTAAAATATGCAGTTCCACACTTTACAAGACAGCACACTATAATCAACATTTTTAAAAAACAAAAACTGATACATATTTGCAACACTACACAACGTTGCATTGTAAGTAGTATTTCTGCAATTCAGGTTTTGATCTACAGCAAAGGCTGATGTGTCCAATGGTGCAGTTTTGAGAAGAGGGAAGATTCTTGCGCAAAATTATTGGGGTTTTTCTAGAGTTTTATTGAACCTTCCAAATTAGAGACCAGAGCGCCATGTTCTTTGTCCACACATGTTGTTGTTTCAAGTAACAGGTTGTCTTAAACTCTTAGGATTTTTGGAGTCTGTTCAGAATTGCCTCTTCTGCATCTTGGGAGGGAAAGCCACACCTCTGCACCAGGAAGCCAGAAATTCTCTCTCGGACAGGATTGGAACTTAGACAGCAAAAGAGATGTTTCTTTTGCCTTATTTTATGTGAGCACTGGAGTTCAGTTGCAAGCAGTTTTCCACCTTTTCTTGACTGTTTATCTGCTGTTTTGTGTTAGTACATTATTTTCTCACAGATGTTACAGGTAGCTTTCCTACCCACCCATTACATCTTATTAAGATTATAATAACAACAAGGGTTTGTATACCTGGTGGTTTTTTGGTGTACTGAACAAACAAGGCCAAGTGCACACAATGCAATATAACAGGGTTTCTCCCTTGGTTTGTCCATGTGGGAATGAAGTGGGGGCAGCTAAGCGTGCCTGACTCACGTGTGAAGGGACAGTGTGGGAAGAATGTTTGGACTGTTAAAATGTAACTTTTGAAGGTGTTTTCAGATCTTCCTTTTGAGTTTATGCATTTCTGAATTTTGTGGTCAGTTCTCTTCCTTTTTCCTTTAGAGCTACTAAGCGTACTACATCATTAAAAAAACATTGCAGCTTGGAAGAGAAGATTCAGAGCAATATGATTACTGGAAAAGCATAGTAATGTATAATGAAGACCTGCTTTTATATCTGTTGCACCTTTCCAAAAACAACAGACAAAAGTACCTATCACATTTCTCAAATAAACCCAACACTGCATTTTGAATAGCGTATTCAAAATGTATGTTTTTGATTTCTCCTAAAGTCACAAGGTTTTTTGGCCACAATTTTGATTAAGAATAGAAAGAAAAGCTTAAGGTCTCATGAAAATGAGCGCAAATACAAAAGATGTGACTTCCAAAATCCCTGTTTTATTTGTGCATGGATTTGTTGCTCTTAAAGTTGGGAGATGGGGTCAAAAGCAAGTTCTGCAGAGAAGTACAGAGTGTGTTTTTGTGTGCCTGATCATAGCACTCTGTTGGAATGCAGATGATTTTTAACTTCAATCTTGCTGATCTTCTGTCTGGAAATCTATTATTTGCTTAAACAAGCATGGTGGTGGTTTGCATCACCCCTAAACCTTAGAAAACATTGCTCTGAAACTGATTTTTGCCACCTTAGAATTTCTCATGTTTTACTTCTGTATCTCCATTAACACAATTAACTGTACAGTGCTATGAGAGCCTAGCAGGATTTGGAGTTACAGAGAGCGCCAGCATGTTTCCTTGGGCATAAAATCATGCTGTTGTGACTGCAGGATATCTGGGAGGAAGCTAGCTTGTTCCTGGTCAGTTAGGGTGTAGAAGGAGAAGTCAAAGTATGGATGCACATACCAAGGTTGGATGGTGGATTTACATATTCATAACCTCAAGGGGATTTGAATATTTTATGCTGGCTGAAGGGGTGGGAGTCTGAAAGAAAACTAGAGGCCAAAAGCATGTGGGAGGCCAGAAAGAAAAGTGGAGGCTGGAAAGGGGCGGGAAGCCAGAAAGAACAGTAGAGGCTGAAAAGGGGTGGAAGACCAGTAAGAAAAGCAGAGACCAAAAAAGAGTGGGAGGCCAAAGTGGTGTGGGAGGTCAGCTGGAAAAGTTTGAGGAGGATAAAAAGGTGTGGGAGGCAGAAAAGGTTGGGAGGCCAAAATAAGCCTGTATCATAGATCCAGCCAATCTTACTTCACTCTCCTTTTTGTATCTGCAGCCTCCTGAAGTAGTGGATCCACAGACTATTTAGCAGAGCTGCAGAAAATTAAAGCTCAGCCTCATGCAGTAACTTAGGGACAAATGCCTGTATTTTGGCTCTCTTATTATTTCAGTTGGTGCTGACAGTTTTGGTTTCCAGCAGGAAGCATTTCTTTAAATTGTTTGAAATCTTGGTTGTTACAGAAGTACAGATGAGCAGTAGCACTGTCTGTCAGTTAGATGTCAGCTGCCTTAAAATACTGTTCTTTAAGATCACTAAGAAGATGACTCCTCAATTCATAGAAGGAACAGTGCTCTCATGACTGCTTGTGCAGGGATTGGAGAAAGCTAGAAGCATTTTGGGATAATAGAAGGGATAATTTATGCATTTTTATGAGGTATTTCTAAAACAAGTGTGTTAGAGTCCCTAGAACATTTAAGAAAAACATGATGACAAAATGATACGAACACAGTATCTTTTCTTTTTGCCTGATATAATTAAAGACTACATGGATTAATGGTTATGGGCCATTTATATATTTGGGTAAAGCTTTCAGACGTTATTTATCTGAAGTATAAACTAATCTGATTTGACATAATTGTGTCCTGATACAAGGAAGAAGTATAAAGGAGAGCAAAACAAAAAAAGAAAAAAAGAGTCAAAGATGAGCTGCTGTTCCTGGAGATTGCTGTAGACAGTGACCACCTTGAAACCTTCCTCTGCTGCATCAGCAAGAGCTACCAGAGCAGGGGGTGTCTGGTGCCAAGAGCCTGGTGGGTGTTGGGAGTGAAGGTTTCTGTGCTGCTCTGGCAGCCTGGCCATGAGGGCACCATGTGAAGAGGAAACGTTGCAAGAGACGTGGAGCTCTGTATGCAAAAAACTTGCAGAGCGGAAGGGGGTGTTTGATCTCTCCCTCTTTAAACTGAAACCTGGCCGGTTGCCAGGTGTCTGTTTGTTCTGTGGTGATTCCGTATCTGGGTGGGGACATGGGGAGTTCCTTCCAACCTTAAGCCTTGAATTACCTGGCAACTTCTGCGATCCAAACCACTTTCTCAGCTCAGCTTGCAATGGGAGGAAAATTCCTCAAAGTGGCTCTGTGTAGGATGAGAATGTGGACTATGTCCGGGCTGAAGTCCATGGAACTCAAAAGTTGCACTCACGTAACTGTTTACTTTTTTCTAGAGGCTTCAGTTAAGTCGGCTGTTTGTCATCAAATGCATTTTTGACTGAAATACTAATTGTCTGCCATCAGAATTAGGTAGCCTCTGTGAAAAGAATTGCTGCCTGAGTGGAAATGGGAAGTGGAAGAAAATCGGTGTTGCTGCAGGTGGAGTGCATGTGTCTGGAAAGAAATCTTTTCAGTGCATTGTACAAGCAAACTATTGCTTTCTGAGGAAAAGTTTTGTTGTGACAAATCTTGCTCTTTATTTTGGATAGGCTAGAAAGGTAAATTCTGGTATAAAGTACTAAAAGGAGCTGTCAGCTTGGTACCTGGCCTTCCGTTTTTAGCAGTGAATTTCTCTGGTTAATCTCTAGCATTGTGCTGAACTCTCTGAAGTGCTTTTCAGGTCATACTTTCACTGGCCTCAAACCAAATTATCTTAATTGCAAACCACTTATCTGAACTGATGGTTAGTCAACACAAATGTGACACAGTGCTCATTAGAGTAGAAAATCAATCAGTGTTTAGTGTGGGCTGGATTGAGATTTGCGGATTGATAGGGAATGGGAAGGTTCATTTGGGTCAGTAACTGGCACAGTGATGAGTGTGTGAAGTGAGCTTCCCCCTCCTGCCTTCCTGTGTGCTTGCAATCAGAGTCCAGCAGCACCAGCTCTCATTTCTAAGGCACCTGCCAAAAAATGTCAATTGTTCCCAATCTTGCTGTATAGCAGACCAGTGTATTATTCATTTTTCTGCTGGCAAATCTGGTGTGACATATATACCCACATGTGTCAGGCCAATTTCCTGATCATGGAACACTACAGCTGACAGTCTGCAGCCTCTAGTGTCTTCCTGGGCTTGTCCTGGAGGGTGCTGGTGGTGATAATACGTGTGCATTGCTTCTCAAGGCTTTAAACATTGGAGGTACGTGTATGTGTAAAGGATAGGGGATGAAGAAAGCATCCAGAGAGTCTTAGAGCTTCATCCACATCACTCTAAATGAAATGCTCTTTCTTAATTGTCTGCTGGGAGGATGTATTCCCCCAGTATCCAAGATAAGCTTATAGTGACATGAAGTTCTACTTAAATTGGTTTTGTTGTAGTTCTCCACTCCCTGCCTTGTACTTGCACTAGCATCCATTTGACCTTTTGGTGAATCAATTGAAACAAAGTTTGGAGAACAATGATGAAGAAAAAACAAACAAACAAAACGAAAGAAAGGTTCTGTTTGTTTAGTTCCCTGAACTGTCTCATCACAGAGCTGAGCACATCTGAGTCCCAGTACAGAGGAGGGAAAGGGCCAGGACAAGCACAGCTGGGGACAGAGGATGGGCTGCATAACAGTAATGTCAGCTGTCTAGGTCAACTTACAGCAGCCTGGGGCTGCACTCTGGCACCTTGGAATACACTTTCTGTGCTCTTTTCTCCATGGAGAAATGTCTGTAATGTAATGCTGTGAGAATGATGGCTTGTGTAACCGTTCTCTTCTTATGCTCCTGGTTTTTGATCCTTGAAGTCAGTGGTAATGAGGAGAAGCTTGAGTTTGCTAGAAGGTTCTGCAGTCATACTGGGGGACTTCTGTGCCCTGGTGTGTGGGCTGATTGGCACTAAAGCCTCCCAGTCTGTGGATGTGGAGCTAGGCCAGCTGTTTGGAACATAAATGGTAATTAGTTGTCTCCTAAATGTTCACTCTATTAAGATTTACAAAGAGAACACACTATCTCCACTCCACTTCTCATAATGGGGACTCCAAAGCTGTAATACCTCTTATAGCTCCTAAGCAGTACAGTAACCATCTGCCCATGGAGTGCCTGCATTGCTGTTGCCCATTAACATGGTATCAGGTCAGGAACAGAGAGGCACTGATACATCCCGGCGCAGACAGCCAGGATAGACGTGCTGAGACACCGAGCCAAGAGAGGCTGGTGTCTGTTCTGCTTGTTGCCTAAGCAGCACGCAGAGCGGCCGGGCTTCAAAGCGGGAAGTGTAGCCCAAGTCAGAGGGGTCCAGTTGGGCACTGATGTCTGGGGTGTTTTGCTCTCTCTGGCGCAGATACACCTCTGCCGCTTCCCAGAGCGTTGCCGTTGTGTAAGGGGGTTGGGAGAGCCAGCGCAATGGGGGCCTGGAGGGAGGACACCCTGCCCAGCCGAGGATGCAGGGATGCCCACTTTTGCACTGCTCTTAAACAGGTCTAAAGGTTTAAAGGACTTTTGGGCCCTGTGGGACTCTTTAGCAAGGTATATGTGTGAGGTAGTAGGACAGGGTTACTGTGTTGTGATATCTGAGCATCTCGTTGTGATCGACACAGGCAGGAAGGGCAAGAGAGAAGGAATTAACTTTGCTGCCAAAACCTTTCGTGCAAGAGGTTGGATTTGGACATGTGCCCTTTCTGGGCACACATGCAGGTTCCTGCAATTTGTAGCTGCTATTGCTGTCACCACCAGTAGTGGCACCCAAGTAAACAAAATTTAGGAATGTCATCCTGCAGTAGAAACTTCAAGAGACTATTTCTAGATGGAATTGAAGCTCCATGTGATTTAGTGGACTGTAGCCTCATTGTGAGGGTAGAAGGCAACCAAAAGTGGTTTGAACTGGAATTCTTTAGAGTATTGTTGCTAACACTGTAGTGGGCAGCTGGATTAAACTATTTTGGAGCTTTACTCCTTTTTGATACCATACTAGCACTCTTGTTAGAGAGGCTTCATAACAAGCTAAAAAAGCTTGACAGTTGCTAGTGCAAGCCCATATTTTTAGATGTTCTATTGATGTATTTTTTTCCCCCCAGAAAAGAGATATTCTGGCAAAAGACAATTAAAGAAACAACTTTAAAATGTGTATACTAAACACAAAGGTTATGACCCAGCAGGTAAGCTGGAGCAGCAGAGGCAGTAATGGGTTTAGCGCTTGGATTAGTGAATTTTGGAATAGTGGGGTTCAGCTTTGCAGGGAAGGGCAGTACCTGCATGTAGCTACTCCTGTGTCTTGTCAGCTGTTCCCGTAATTCTCCAGAATGTGGAATTTGTCAGCTCACCAGACAAGTGTGTGCTGCCTTTGTGCGGCCTGTCACGGACACCAGGAATACCAGGAATCCCAAGAATGTGAAGGACTCTCAAATTCCAGTTCTGCATGCTCGCCCTTCCCCTCCTCCTCCAGGCCCTAGTGGAAGCAGGAAAGGAGGTCAGGCTTGAAATACAGAGTCAAAGAAGAGGAATTTGTGAATATATAGCAGATAACGCCCATCACTCACTGTACTTTGCCACTCCCCCACCCCCCCCATTGTGGA
The DNA here is from genome assembly GCF_031877795.1 of Strix aluco. Taxonomy (NCBI): domain Eukaryota; kingdom Metazoa; phylum Chordata; class Aves; order Strigiformes; family Strigidae; genus Strix; species Strix aluco. The sequence continues at coordinate 10,429,650 of NC_133949.1, read as the reverse complement.
AAGTATGATTAAAGTCAGCCACTCCGCCCTGACTGTCTGAACCATACATACATGCACAAATGCCAGATTCTCTTCATTCCAGGCTGCTGACTTCAAGAAGGACTTGCTCTGACAAGCTGGAAATGAGGGCTGGCAGCTTCGTCTGCAACTCAAAGGCTTTATCTCTCTTAGACACTCTTCGTAACATTTCCCACAAATACTGTTCTGCTGGTAGGAGCTGTTGTATGCACAGGACGCCATCAGGCACTTATGAGTAGAGCCTTATGTTGTGTAACTCTCCTTAGAACAGGCAAGGAAAACTTCATAGAGCGATTGGCATCAGGCCCATAGGAGAGCTTGCTCTCCTTGCGCTTCAGCATCATTATTTAGGGAGCGTCAGCTCAGCCTTTTGATTCTTTTAACCCCCTACCAAGATCTGGTGTTCTTTCCTTCACAAAACTTCTCCTGTCCAGCCTTCATCTTCCTCTTTGACTACTTCCATCAGCTGATGATATGTTCATCTCCAGCTTCCACAGCGTATTCCTGCAGTTCATCACCTTGGCCTCTCTTTCCTCTCTGAACTGAACTCCCATCCTTCACTTCTTGCCACTTCACCATGGCAAGCACAAGTTGTTTGACTTCTAAGATCGTTCTGGCTTCACCAGCAACTTCTGTTTCTCTGATCTTGCCTCCTAGCATTGTGCTTCACTGCTGCTTCTGCTTAGTGAAGGATGCAAACTGTGTCCACCTGTTAGGGTTTTTTTGCATGTGCTTTTAAGCTGTTTGCCTATGCTACATATGCAGCCTTTCATTTACAGTATTTGTACTCCCTGACCTATCTTAATCAGTTGATGAACTCAGTCTTCAGTAAATGCTTTCCTGGAATGAAACCTGTTTGAGAGATGTAACAATGGTTCTAGAGAGTATCTGTGCCAGTAATTGCAAGACGGCCAAGGTCTTCTTTGGATGTTGTTTTTATTTCAAAATGAGTATTGGAGCAAGTATATTTTTACATTCATATAATATTTAACATGTTGAAATTGAGATAACTTTAAGCTTGATGCGGTAAGGCATGCAGCCTGATATAAAAATTTATCATAAATCAAATTTGAGTAGTCATTATGGTTGTGTCATGATTTCTGCTTAAAAGGGTATCTTTGATGTCATCATCATATTGCTTCAGAAGCAGCTTGCCAGTGTTATTTCAGGTTGTGGAGGGTGTGTACATGTATGTATTATTCTAAAAACCATAAGACCTACAAGTATCAAATGTCTGCCCAGTACTTCACAGATTTCACAACTGACTGTTAGTAGACAAAGCTTTTGGGGGGGTGGGGGGGGATCTGGCTTTTGAGGGAGGGCTGTTTTCACAGCGGCTGTGGCCTTGACTTATGGCCATATAACTAATCCTGTTGAGCAGCGAAGGGATCCCACTAGTCTCAGTTCCAAATCTTCTCTCCTGACCACAGGACTGCGCTTTCTGGACATTGTGTGAAAAAGATTGGTGAAACAAATACTCTGTTCTCCTTATCTCTCTCAAGTGGTGATATAAGAGAATTAGAATCAGTGTTGTAGTAAGGATTTTGAAGAAGAAGCTGGCATAAAGAAGTACCCACAGCATTTAACCTCTTGTGTTTTATTCATCCTGGAGCAAGTGTAATTTAAAGTGACACCTCTATAATTGATGAAGTATCTTTTTACCATTTGTTTAATTACCAGTTTCAATGTCTAGAAAGCAGTGGATCAATAATTTACAGTGATGAGCTTCCCTGTGTTCCTCTGTTTTTCCAGTTCAGCCATACAAACAATAACTACTGAAACAAACCCTCAAGTTTTGATGCTTTTCTTTTTCTTTAGGTAATTTAAAAGAGCTTAACCTTTTTTCCTGCCACGGGTGTATTCCCAACACAACTGAAGCTGATGGCAGAGCTCCCACTGGCAGCAGTGAAGCAGGATAAATCTAGGGCTTGCTGTGTACAGTGTCAGCTCTTACCTTTTTGCAGTCTCCTTGTATTGTAGAGTGGCTCTGGCCGGGCTCATGTTGCTACAATAGCAAATGATGCTGCCCTGGCAGTATCTGAGAGCTGTTAGAACAGAAAATTTAAGCAAAGGAACCAAAGCTGCTGCCTGCATTTTGTATGTATTTCTTACATTATAGTCATTGATAACATGTACTGATTTGCTATGGGAGATACCTATTCTTGACGCTCCTGGACCCTTCTTTCAGGTTAGAGCTCAGATTCCCTTGTGGCCTTGGATCTCTCACTTTCCCCAAGGCGACCTAGAGAAGCTATGCCTGTCAAATCAGAAGAAAGTAAGTGTTTACCTCCCAGTGGGATGAGCCTTCTGACAGTTTGTGTCATCATCCTGGCTGCCATGGACAGTAGGGTTTGCTCAGACAGCGTCAGAACGAAAGCGATCTGACTTCCATGAGATCTCCAAATCCGTGCACTTCTAGCAGGATTTGGCCTTATGTGCAAAGGGCTCCTATCTACACACTGGTGGCCTCAAGGCAGAAGGTTACCTTTCATTTTTTTGAGGATGTGCTCATTATCTGCATCAGCACAAGTGGATGATTCCCCTTTCCTGTCTCTTATTCTTAGGGGTGCTGGTCCTCATCTGATGGAGGACAGAATGCTGTGGGACAGTTGATATTTCTGGTAATGTCATAACTATTATACCCAAGTAACAGGAGCTGTAGGAATTCCTTCAGGATCTCTCATTTGAATTGGCCATCACAGCCCAGAAGAAGTTTTTGTTTATGTGGTAGATGTAAAGGGTCAGTAGGAAGATTGCCGGGCCTGCATGTGACTACCTATTTTGTCTGCCTCAGCAGGATTTATGCAGTTTTTCAACCACCCAGTGTAGGACTATAAGTAAATTGGAGAGAGAGAAAGGATTTGGACCTAGCCACAGCTGGGGAATGAATGTTTCCATTCACTGCATAGGCCCATGTTTATCCAGATGTGGAACATGCATTCCTGAGAACCACAAAGGAATGGGCTCCTCGATTATTCTTTAGTGTGTATTTTGTCTTTGTTTTTGATTAAATCTATGTCCCTGATATTGCAGGAAATCTTGCAAATGCTGTGAGCAGGACAGTGTAGTTCTCCTGAGTGGGCAGGGACTTGAAACCATGTCTTGGAGACAAGATATTCCTTACACTTCAAAGGGTGATTACTAAGTTGCAAGCCAATGAATTTTTTTTTACCTTTTTTTTTCAGCATCAATGTGATTACTACTGCTTTTACTTTAAAAAAACCTTGATTTAATGTAGTCTTGATTCAGTAGGAGTATCAATTTTTAAAATGTTAGAAAACAATATTCTGTATCATGTGATGAGTGCAAGCTAACGCCAGTGGATGTGGGATGTCCTTTTGAAATGTCTGTATTTTCCAGGCATCCTGGAATACTTTTGCCAGCATGATGGCAACTCATTATTCCCTGTTTACTGTTAACTGAGGATGTATCTCTTTTAGGGTAAAAATGTTTGCAATTCACAAAAACATTAAAGACTTTGTTCACTGTGGAATCTTTGGGGTGCTGTCAGACTGGTCAGAAGGAGATTACCTCAGACAATACCCTTCATCTGGTGGCTTTTACCCTCCTTTTCAGAAGCAACAGATTAGGCAGGGTAAAGGGAAGCAGTTCAGACATAAGCCAGCTGCAATATCATCTGCCCACGTGCTCCTCTTGGTTGCCAGGCCTCAAGTCTGACACCCTGCCAGATAGCCAGTCTGCACTGTGTGTCTACTTTTCTTTCATCTGCTTTTGGAAACTGCTTAGGCCATTTCTTTTAGCATAATCTGGAATTTCTACAGATCATTGGATATTCTTATTTTGGGTTCATGATCTAGTTTTACTCCAGACTGTTGTTGAAACTCTTTCCTTAAACTTTTCATAGGGAACTTATGCCATCACAATAAATGTAAAATGCTCTTTGTTCCCTTACAAAGAAGGGTTTGAAAGAACTTCAGTACCATATGTGTTCCTAACAAGTTTTATTAGAACTTATTTATAACTTTTCACTGTCTCAAAATAACTGCCTGCCTTAGGCCAGCAAAGTCAGTTTGGGACAGAACTAAAAAAAGTGGTGGAGGTACAAATTGTGCCTGTAAACTCTATGCTTATAAATCATCAAATTAAAAACTACTCCACTTGTTTGAATGTCTAAAGCATTGAATGTGCCCTTTTTCTGGGCTCACAGAACTTGGCTCCACTTGGTAGTTTGTAGCTTGCTTACAGCATTGCTAACTTTGCATTAAAAGAGAGTCACACCCAGAAGGAAAATAAGGAAAGAACTCGTTTCTCCCAGGTATCACCCGCTTCTGGCATCAGAATGAAATGTCGCAAGAATACTTGCAGATTGGCTTGTTGGGTTTTTTTTCCTTAAGGAACCTAGAGACATTACTTGGAACAAACCTGTGACAGATGCCATTGTACCAATATGAAATGTTGCTCATAGCAGCATTTCCCTAAATTTGGGGTACAAATTACACTGATGTATACATCTTTATGCTACTCTAAAATTTCCATACTGGGCATTTTGTTATTACCCTAACAGGAGTGGGCAGTAGTAATAGTTGTTGGGGCATCACTCATGTATGAGTTATTTTATAAAAAGCCCCCAGAATTTCAGGAAATATATTCCATATGTGATCCTCTCTCCTGTGCTTTTCAGGAAAGTTTTAACCATTTGGCCTTTATTTTTCTGACATTGGAAGCTTGAATATACTAATACAATCTGGATATTACCTGTGCTCCAATCCGCTCCGTAGCGGGAAAGTTCATGGTTTTGACAGCAAACTGGGAGTTCAACAATAGCTTTATTCAGACTTTATGAAAAGGAAAAGCTTTACATTAACTAAAAGAAATGATTTGGCTATTTTGGAGGGAGGTATTTCCTTTTTAAACTGTTTTTCACAATACCAAATGGTCTGAGTTTGGCTGTGGTTTATTTTAATGCAAAATTGAATTGATGAAAGTTGTCAATTAAAAGAAAAAAGACCATAGGACAAGGCAGTCAAGTTTAGTTGTTTCTTATAAAGCAGTCTCATATAGTAGCTAAATCTGTTACTTGGGTTTTCATAAAATGATATGTGTTGACACAATTAAGAATAATGTAATTCTGATAGCCTTCCCTAGGTTTCAGATTTAACCCGCTAAAGAAGATAAAGTAGCTTAAACTTACTGTTTTGGTGTCAGCAGTTCTGAACAGAAAATTCCTGTATTTAGAGAAGAATTTTATGGTCATCACTGGTGGCATGGTGGAAACTTGAGATCCTATCAGTATAACATTAGTAGGGATGGTTGATCTCTGCTTCCAGACTCCTAGTCTCATACCTGTGACTCGTCTCACTTTTTAGAGCCAAGACAAATACCTTATTTCTCCTGGAACAGACTTTTTGAAACTGAACAAACAACTTACTGCATCCTTTGACTTGGCATGAAAAATAACTAGAGAAGACAAACAGTGTTAGGGTCCAGGCTTAAAGTTGAAACTTCATACTGACTTAAATGCACAGGGAGCTAGTTCCCAAAACATTGTTTTTTTGCAAAATTAGTTACCTTTCAGATATCACCGAGCACAAGCAATATCAGCACAGGCTGTCTTTCTGAATTGCTTTATAATTGTTATGGAGCTGTTATTACATGAGAAAAGAGGCATAAAGGTATTTAACATAAATGCTTTCTTGTAGTTGGTTTTCTGTTTCTTATGTTTCTTATGCTTGCTGGTTCTGAAAAAAACTCTGCCTGTTGCCTGCACTTGTTTTCCCCTTTGCTGTGCAGGTGAGAATGTGAAGTATTTAACTGGACAAAAATGTCAGTTTAAAAACCTTCAGAAATCAAGATGTCCCTAAAGATAAGTCAAATATGAAACATCCTCTTGGGACAGAACTGCTGTATGCCCTGGAAAGCTTAACACACCCTTGAGTGCACACCCTTTTCTGGCTAGGTAGTATGGGGACAAGGGCACGGTACGAGCAACTGGTGAAGAACATACCTGAGAGCCTGGTTACACTGGAGCAATCCTCTGGAACAGTACAGGGACCTGTAAACGTCAGCCGTGTTCTCATCGGGACGGTGAAGCTCCTGATGCTGTGCTGTAGAGGAGTGCTTCTGCTGTCAAAACTCTGCCTGTCTCATCAATGAGTCTTTCATAAGGGCAGCCTAGCTTGCTTTTTTTAAGGCTCTCAGCCTAACTTCGCTGTGGCAAACTGACCATTTTCAGCTCAAGGAGGTCTTACCAGCTAACGCGTTAGAAAATCTTGGCTGGGATGTGGCCTCAAGTTCCACTAGAAGCTGTGCAGCCCTGCAGGGGCTGTATTTGTAGACAGGAGGGAGATGGGATGTAGCAGGCTACAGATACAAAATTATTTGTACATTTTGTCACAAACATCTATTGCTGTCAGGAAAAAACTCTGGGTGATAAACCTGACTAGGAATTTATATTTCCGTGGCAGCTGTGGGACTGTGTCAGACTGTGTTTGCTCAGCAAGCGTCTCTGCCCTGGGAGCTGAGAGCTTCTGGCTTTATCCAAAGAGAAAGCAGAGATGGAAAGATACCCTTCAATGGGGATCACAGGGAAATGTTCCAGGTATATCACTTTATCCAGACAAGGTCTTTGTGAGCATTGTTGTAGGAACTTCCCTTTCATTTGTATAAGAAGGAGGAAAATTTGTCTTTAAAGGGCTTGCAGGTCTTGTGTCTGCTGAAGTGACAGTGAAGTGTGCGTTGGAGCTACAGTTACAGCTCCAGACAGAAGTCAGTCTGACAGTTTTCCTGAGACATACACAGCTTGTTGTAGCTACATGCACCCGTTTGCTGCCGAAACTGTTGTCGTGTGAGACATTAAGGCATACAGTTACGTGGGAACACTGAAAATTAAGTTAAATGGCTTTTTCCATGGGTGCCCAGCATCTTTACAGTTTAAAATAAAGTGAGTAAGAGAGCGCTGTCCAGTTCACAAAACGCAGCAGCAAGCTGTTGTGCTCCATGGATCTACTGCCTGGGAAGGGCTGGAAGGGGAGCGGTCAGCCTTCCTTCTGCATTAGCACTGGCCACGTCATGCTTTAGGACGTGGCTGTGTCTTTTCCTGCCCTTTCCGTATCAGAGATGTGCTCAGCCTCGCTTTGCAGGCGCTGTTTTGTCAATTTAGAAGTCTGTTCTGTGTTTTTCCTGCTGTGAAGAAAAGCAAGGGCATGATAGAAAAAGGAACGCAGCAGCTCTAATTTGTACATTTAGTTTTCTGTTTTGGGCTGTGGAAGAGGCCTCCCTCTGCTTAGGAGAGAAGAGTCACGGGTTAAATAGTGTCCATCTCTGGGAGGGAACCTTAGGTTACTGCATGCTGCCTTCCGGGGAATACTTATGTGTGAAAAGCCCTGCTCTGCCAGTTGTGTCCCTCCTCAGTACTCTTGTGTGTTCTTCTTTTCCAGACTGCAAACAGTTTAGTGCTGATCTGGCCTTATATAGTCATTTCCTATTATTAGAAACATTTCCTTGGGATCTTGCTCAGGGAGTAGCAGAGGGAAATCCTGTTTCCTTCATCTAACATGCAGGCAAAGCACCAGTGTTCACTCTTTCCTTATCTAGTGTCGATAGAACAAGAAGTTTTTGTTATGATATGCTTTCCAGTCTTAATCCCTTTCTAACACTAAGCCTCTTTTCAGAAATGCAGGAAAAGAAATTTGAAGGAGTAGGAACTATCAGCCACCAATGTGAGCTGTAAGGCATTGTCTACAACCTGTAAATTCTACCTGTTCTTTCTCAACCATGTTTTTATCTCTCAGATTTAGTCATCCTAATGCTTTGGAAAACCAATTCACTTTTTCATGTTGGCTTGTGTGAAAAATAGTATGATAGATAGGAGGTTTCACCCAAGTCTGCCAGGGTATTGATATAAAACTAATGGCTGTGTCAAAAAGTAAGAACAAATTTATATTAAGGAGGGAGAAGTTTCTGTTTTGCGTGCAATGAGAACGTGTTTTTGAAGGAGAGCTTGGTCACTGAAAGCACTGAGATACGCGCAGGCTTTGAACACTTAATTTTTCCTGTGAAAACATTTTTTCCCCTTAAAAGGAAGATGTAGGTCCTGCCACTGGGAGTGACTGTTTAGAAAGTCAGTTGGGAGGAATGCACATCAGCTGAACTGAGTCAGGCTGTTTGTGTTAACAGTTCTGTCAAAACGGCTCTTCTTGTTCTTGCCACGGACTCTGCAGGGGAGCTGCTTAAAACGATTGTATCAAAGTAAAGGCAAAGCAATCAAACTGAATTAACTGTTGTTTTTAAACTCTTTGCCATTGAAGTTAGTTCAACAATGACTGCTGGATTCAGAATGGGTGCAGTGTGTTTGTAAAATCAGCTGAAGAGGCGACTGTCTTGCCGTCCTGTAAAACAACCAACAGAGCTGTAACACAGGGCAGCGTGCGGGTGGGATGGAGTGAGAGTGGCCACATGCATGAGACAAACCGGCATCATATTAAGGGCATCTGGTAGTTATAAAGTGGGACTTTGTTCTGATGGTCACTGTCAAAGCCAGTCATCCATTTCTGTTTCACTGGTTCAACAGAGAGCAACAACAAGGAAAATTTATCTTAATTTGTTAGATTAACCCAGTTTCGGTTTTCACTCACGTCATAGACCCAGAATTATTGTGTGTGTGCGGGAGCCATAACTAAATACGAGCGCTGCATATGTGCTTTTTAATCTGCCATCTCTCAAACACATCTATCATCAGAGGTATCAAGACAGTGAATAGCACTTACAGAGAAACCGTAGGAGTCCGAGGGGAGGTGTGCATCTCCATTTTTTTGTAATATTCTCGTTTATTTGTGAAAGACTGAGCTTGGGAAGAAGACATGTTTAGTGTTCTCACTGAAGCTTCCTTGAAACAAACAAAACCAGTATTGACAGTTTTAGGCATTACAAAGCATAAATTAGAATCCAAAATAACAATTTAAATATTCTTTGTCTTCTGGTTTTTGAACCCTTTTGGCCACACCTATCATGTTTTTAGGCTTTTGTCTATAATTGTGCAAACACATTCACACAGAATCGGAGAATTTGGAGAACTCATGATGTCATGAAGTCTGCAGTAAAATTAAGGAACTTTACCATCTTGAGACGCCTTTTGAGTGAGTATAACGGGCTTTTGATTTAACCTTTGTAGGTCTGTGGTTTCATAATTGATCAGGAATGTTGTGTCTCCAGGGACCAATGTCCTGTGTCCAGGCTTCTCTTGCTAACTACTTGTTTGGGGAACAGCTGGCTACCCTCTGCACAGGGAAAGAGGAGATGCATTAGTACAAACAAAAAGAGGGTAGAAACCAGACAATTCTTAGCAGAGCTAATGCTATGGGGAAGAGGTTCTGCCTTGTTATCAAGCCTGTTACAGTATTTAATGTTGCTTCTTTGGCAGGGCATTCATTTATCCAGTTATCATGCAGTCAGATGTTATCCTCTGCTGGAACAGGGCTTTTTTCCTAATCAATGGGCCAAATGTCCATCAGAACCTCCAGTTTCTGCTATAGGGTGTCTTAGGAATGCGAGGCATTTTAATCAGTTTTAGATCAGTATAGTCTGGGCAGCAGGACACGTGATAGGTTAAAGAAATTTCTATTTTTTAAAACGTTCCTCTGACCTGCAAGAGGAAGGGATTTCAAATTCCTGGCCTGTTTAGGGTGGTTTGTTTCCCATGGTGTCTTTGCCAAGTGCTTTCTAATTATGGAATGTGTGTTATTCTGTAGTTCTTTTGCAAGGCAGAAATAATGAATATTATAAAAATCCAGAAAAAAGATATGCATTGATAGATGAACTTGATATCATTTGCTTTTGGAATAATGTAGATGTGATCCACATTGATTTTTGAATAGCATAAACCCAAGCCAGCACCTCTTACCTCTGTGTTTATGTTGTGCGGTGGAATCTGCGCAGCAGAGGGGAAGACTGTTTGCTGATGCCGGTTTCATGGGCCCAAACTCCAAATTTGTTGGTGGTTTTTTTCAGTAAAGCCACTGCTTGCAGGTGTAGCTTAGCAAGTCACGCACTACTCTGTGAGCCTGTCGGAGCAGGGCTGACAGGAAAGGTTTCCAGTCCCCTTGCTTTGAATGTGAAATTGTATGCAGGGAGTCAGCTGCTTATCAGCAACGAACAGAGCAATCCCAGTGCTCTAATCCAGGGTTTATATGAGTCACTTCTAACTGGTGAGGCCTGGAAAACTTGATTCATACCTCTGCCTGTAGTTGCCTGTAGTAGTGATACAGACCTAGCCAGCCATCCTCAGCAGAAATCACAGACAAAAGCTGGGCTCTGTTGCTGGAAAGGAACAGCCTGGTTTGATCACCTTCATAGTCCGGGATCAGGATCTTTTAAATCAAAATTTTGTTGGTTATCTCTGCTTTCCAACTATTTTTTTTTCCCTCCCAATTTTAGCTAACCCACACGCAGGAGGGTTTTCCTTGCCAGCAAGAGCAGGGCAGTAGTTTGACTACAGGAAAAAAAACATTTTGAGTGAAGGTCTTACCACTTAAAAAGTAAATAAAAGGGTTCTTCTGCATAAAAAAGCCAAGGGAAATGTGTGAAAAAAAATGTACTTCTGAATATTGGGCTCTTGGATATTCTCCTCTTACAAGGCATTTTCAGTGATGTATTCTGAGGAGTGTTAGGAGGTGTAAACTAGGGGAAAGGTGAAGCTGTTAAGATAACTCGGTGCTAATACATAACTTAAAATTGTAACATGAGTGTTATTGACTCTGTTGTTTGACTACAACTAGACTGACTTGAGAAATTATGATGGAGGCCTGACATTCTCCTCCTGAAGGATCAGAGCTGCCAGGCTACAGCCCCAATTATACTTGGAAAACTCCTGGCTCAGGGCTTGCTGTTGTGATTCAGTAATGGCTAATGCGGCTCAGTTTGGGAAATGTAGTTTAGATTGCCTTTGATCTTACCTGTGCTCCTGCACCGAGCAGGGCTTTGGAGTGTTCTCTATTTCTTTCAGTGCTCTGAAACAGACCAGTGCTAAACCCACCTCTGAAATGTGTCCTGAGGCTGCCTCCGTTAATAATTCGCCTAGCTCCTCAGTTGGTTCACGATAAGAAGTGAATAAAAATCATGCCAAGTAGTTGTGCAAGAATTGAGAAGTACTACGAATCATTTTCAAAATGGAATCTAATGAGGGCAGAAGAGCTGGTGGCACCACAGCTCTCTTCAGAAGCGTTATCCAAGCTTCACCACAACTCCTTGTAACCGCTGGCACCTTCCTGCTGTGACGAATGACATCCACCACAGCGCAGGATCTCTGGGATCAGTGCCGTGGGTCTGAGCTAATTAGAGAGGAGTGCTGCACTGAACCACTGACAACATCTGCTACATTTCTTGGGTTTTAAATAGCCTCCTATCTGAGTAGTGGCCATGCACAGCCTTGTTTTACTTTAAAAAGCTTTCAAGTAAAGCAAGTAGCTTTTTGATTTAAATCTTTTTGTTTTAAAGCTTGACTTTACCCTTTCTGTAATAGAATTTGAAAAGTATGCATTTTGATAAGAAAAAAACAAAACACAACAACCCTCTTTAAGTAGAGCTGACTCCAGATAGTGCCAGTCATGAAATACCAGCTGTGAAGCTTGGGAACGATTTCATGGCTCTGCGTGTTCAATGGTTAGAGAACCTGCCTTTTGGCACTGCACAACTTGGTTGATGACTGCCACGAGGGACCACTTTAAATGGATTCCAACAATTGAGATGCTTTTAAATGTTGGTTCTGGGCAGATATGTAGAGTAGGGCTTACTCAGTAGTGCTGCATGCTGCCTGGGGTGTTACAGTCATATCTGATCTGAGACTAATACATTTAAAAAGGCTCTTTGGCCCTTAGAGAAAGAGAATTGGTTTGGTTTTTGCCTTCTTCTCTTACCCTATGGTCACGATAAAAGCCTTTCCCACTTAAGAAAAGAAAAATAATATCCTCCAAGAGTTTTATGATGACAAAAGGGTAATATTCAGTTTGCCACCTCTGTTTACCTGTGTGTGGTAGTGAACTGGTGGTGACAGGTGATATACAGTATGATTACCTAAATTTCAGAAGTATTTGAACAGATACAAGAGAGTCTACATCAGTCTCTTTTCAGAAGATGATGCACAGCTGGAAAGATACGTTCCTGTTAATGTTGATAAGGTTCTTGTGGAAAATTAGGTGGTGGTTGGCTCAGGCTGATGTTTGCTCAGTGCAGATGTGGCTGCATGCGTTTAGAGCGAACGACCTCTGAAAATTCAGCTGGTGAGTTCGTAGTGTTAGATCAAGTTTGAGACCTCCTAACTGCAACTGCAGGTGCAAGTTAGGTGTTTTGCCTTATGTGGGTGGGCAGGGCCTTGTACGCTGTGGATAAACCTCCAGTTTCTAGCCATTTGCCGTGCTCTCGGCGAATTGTGGAGTCCCATATCGGAGATCACTTGGAGAGGTCCGTTAGGAGGGTGGCATAAAGGAGAAATGGGTGGCGACATGCTTTGTGCAGATTGCTGTCATCGGTGTTGGGAGACTTGCAGACAGAGCCCATCATCTTCATTAACTGCTGTGAGTCAGATCAAATGGCTGACTAATTTTTTAGTCATTGTTGCTTGGAAATGGAAGGTTCTCCAGTTCAGGGCAGAACTCATCTCCTTCAGGGCTCTGCCTGGCCTCCTGGGCACCCGCCAGGCAGCAGCTTTGTATGCTCATAGTGTGAACAACTTGGGACCTGGAACACTTGAAGGGTGGTATACTTTGACCGGGCCTTGTGCCAGGGCAGTGTGCTATCTGTAACAGATCTGTAGCTTTATTTGCTATACCTGTAATTCATTTTAGGATGGACACATAGCTTAGACCATTGAGGAGCAAAATAATTAGTAGAATCACAGAGTAGTTTTAGGTTGGAAGGGACCTGTGGAGATCTCTGGTCCAACCCTGCTTCCAGGCAGGGCCAATTTAGATCAGGTTGCTCAGGCATCGTCTGGTTGAGTCTTGAATAACTGCAAGGATGGAGTTTCACAATTTGGGGCCCCTGTTCCAGTATTTGACAGTACTCATTGTGAAAAAAATTTCCTTAATGTCTCATTGGAATTTCCCTTCCAGCTTGTGTCCATTGCCTCTTGTCCTTTCACTTTCCACCTAATGCTAGTGAAGGCTGCATATACATTGTGATTTTGGTCAGAACGCCCCTATCTCTGAGGGGTGGTGGTTTTTCACACTCTTGGTGTAGCTATGGCCATTAAATTCTTCGTGTGAGGCCAAACCCATATGGCCCCAGAGATGACTAAACATGCTACTTCTGTTTGCAAGGGCTGGAGACTAAGGGCAACAGTGGCTTGACTGTGTCCCACTAGGAAGAGTCTTACTTGGTAGGGCAGGTTATTTTGTGATAAGGACCTCGGGGACCTCCATACAGAGTGGGTGTTTTCAGGGTGGGTGTCTCAAAATGTTTCTGGAATAAAATACTGCTGAACCAATATGCTGAGTCCTTGCAAGGGCAGACAGGGCAAACTACATCTTACCCCTGGGCTCTTCGTGGTCCTTTGATTTGCTGAGAGTGGGATTACAAGTGTAATTGTAAAAAAATTTTGCTGTGGTTGGGGTGAGTTGGGAGTGGGTTTGGGGAGCCCTCTTGATGCTGCTGCAGCTGTTTCAGTACAAAACTTGCCATAATGGAGCGTATTGCTTCCTGTCCTGTTTGCTGTGGTTTTGCGTGTTGGGCTCTGCACCAGGTTTTCCAGTGCCTGTGATGACTTTTCTTTCCGTTTTTCCCTGTCATTGGGCAGCAGGGCTGGCTGCAGGCAGAGGACAGCTGACTTGTTTTCTCATGCACTACCTCTCATGATGTGTGCGCGGCTCTGGGAGGGGAGGAGAGTTCCTCTCCCTCTCCTCGGAAAACGCCCTCTCCAGGATGCTCCAGTAGGAGCTGGTGGGAGGGAGGGAGTTCTGACTGCACCGAAAATGTCGTGGAAAAAAAAAAAAAAGAGCAACTGACAGAAGAGAGAACTTGTCCTCAGATTCCTGCTTTTTGCAGCAGCGTAAACTAAGTCTCTGCAAGTGCTGCGGGAGCTGGCAGGAGGCAGAAATGAAGTTCAGAGGCGCGGTAAGATTTATTCAACTGTTTGGGTGGTTTTGCAGCTTTCAGATGTGTATCTAAGTCTGAGAAGAAGGGAGGTGAATTGTCAAGGTTTCAGCGGGAAGGTGAAATGCTTCAGCCTGCTTGGCGTAAGACCCCTTCATTGGAAAGTTACGTGAAAGGGGTTGAAATAGGATTAAAAAAACCCAGGAAATACATGTTTTGAGGAGGGAGCCAAGGTGGGAGTTGAGGAGGTGGGAAGAGAGAGGGGAAAGCCGTGCTCTGCCTTAGGGGAGAAGGAAAGGTGGAGCTTTTGCTTGGGTGGAAGGGTCGTAAGGATGTGAAGCGTACTGGTGCTGGGCTCTGCTTGTGTCCTTCCTAGGGACATGGGCTGCTTCCCCTGTGACTGCCACCCCGGGCAACAGCAGGAAATACCTGCTTGAGGACTCGGCCACTCAGTTTCTCCAGGGTGTATTTACTTCAGCAAAACTTTGTCCGTGTTTTAGCAGCAACCAGAAAGCCTGGGACTGTGTACTGCATTGCGGGACAACTACCGAGAGCTTAGAAAAATGAGTATGTGGCAAAAAGATTGAGAAGACTAGGATTGTTACCTGGAAAAAGATGAGTAAGAGAGGAGGAAAAAAACCCAAACAGTAGTGCCACAGAGAAGGCAGATCGTGAGCTCCCTTTTTCTGTGTTGTAACACGGGAAGAGGGACATTCAGCTAAATTAAAAGTTGCTAAAGAGATGCAAAGATTATTTTCATACAATATGTAATTGGGGCTGTGGAATTCACTGACACTGGAAGATGTGGAGGTCAAGAATTGAGGGAATGTTATAAAAAAGTGTATGTGGGCTTTTGACTGGATAAGAATGTTCAAGGCTTTAATTGGTAAACTTACCAAATTTAGGAAGAGGAGGATTGAAAACGTCATGTCTGTAGATTTAAGCAGTTCTCTGACTGTTGAAGATTTAGCATGAGGCTGGAGTATCCCATACCTGCTCAATCTAGAGATCCTTGCATGTTTTCCTGAATAGTCTAGTGTTTTCCACTGTCTGAGAAAGGGTCTTAGTGATGAAGGGAGGCACAGAGCTTCTGGAGGACCTGTCTAGTCCCTCCCTGCGGCAGCACATTTGAAGGTAGAGGAGATAGTGCTCGAGAGGCTTATGCTTGGATTTCTATTGGCACGGAGGACTGTAGAAGCCCACAAACCTCTGTACAGCAGTGGATGTAGAGAAAGGGTTTTGAATGTGATACATGTGAGCATGATAAGCAGTGATGTTGTCTAGGGTGGTGCTTGATATTCTCCAAGAGAACATGTGGGTGTGGAAGTGCCCTTCACATGCCCTGAGAATGCACTGGGGTGCTTGTTCTGTTTGGAAAGTTTTACTATCTTTGAAAGACCTAATGCTCTGAAATGGTTGTGTGGGGCGTGTGGAATGCAGCGGAGAAGGTGGGAAGGTATGGTGTGGGGAAGGGCAGGGTGCTGCAAGAGTAACAGTGCGAGACCCGCCGTAGAGGCGAAGGGATGTGTACATTTAGAGGGGAACACTGCAGCCCTTACCAGAGCAGTGAACAAGGGCGCAGGGTCAGCGCCCCGCTGCTGCACGCGGGGAGGGCGACTCCGTGACGTGGTTCTTAGCTGTAGGGCAGTGTTTTAGTTTCTGCTCCCCTCTCACCTGCTCGGTCTGATATGGAAGTCAATGGCAAAACTTCCTTGGAAGGGCAGTGATCTGGGTTTTTGCTTTCCATGCCATCTGTTTGTCTTCTGAAGCTACTGTGGGATGCCCAGGGCTGTGACCTGAGGTCACAGGTAGTATTGCTATGTGTGCTGTGATCAGCAACATCTTTTAATGAGCAACAGCTTGTCTCATCTGCTCAGGAGCAAAAATGTCAGCTCACTAAATATAGAAATTCAGTGTATTTACTTTTCCAGCCTTGGTGATCTTTCTGGTTTGCTTAGTTCATTTTTCTTACTGCTATTTTATATTTAGCTTGGTGATTGAAGTATCAGCATCCCCTCTTTGGTCTAAACATTTTTCTTCTCCTTCAAATCAGTTCTTATAATTACTTTTTTCTTTTCACTAGTAATTGCTTCTTTTTTTTTTTTTCCTAATCCCCCCCCCAAAAAGAAGTCTAGAAAATATAATGATGTTATAAACATTGAACAAATTATATTGCCTGCTTGCTATGCAAATCTCTATGCCTTTCTCTGGTTTCTGGTCCATTGTAATTTGCATTTCTAATTTACATTTGAGCTCCTCTAGATACTGATTCTTACTGTTCTAAATGTTGCAAGTGTCAAATGTCATTGATTAATATACTGAGAGTCGCAATTAATTGCAGCAACATCCACACCCTGCATTATTGTTTTTCAAAAGATTAAATTTTTGCTTTCACAGTTCTAACTCCCCACGACCTACATGCATTAATAGATACTTAAAATAATGCACACAGTGTGATACATTGCTCATATTTCCCATTCTGCTTTGCATTTTAGGGTGGGAGATTAAATGGTTCTGTAGCTTGAAAAGTGAGGGAGGCAGTGCTTTTAACTTCTAGGCAGTTTGCTAGTGGGACATAGCAAATCTTTTTGAGAGCAGAATAAGCGTGGTTACCCTGTATTTCTGATTATTTTATGTTTTAAAAGGTATTCTGGTTTGTCCCTACTTAAAATATGGAAGACTTCAAAATAAATTGTTTACAGACATTAGTCAAGGAAGAGGCAATTCTCTCTCCTTAATATCATTTATTGAATAGTGTATAGTTAAAACCATTCAACATAGTTTTAGGACTGGGAGGGAAGTATCAGAGAGGGAGAACCAGTTTCTGAGCATGGACAAGCGCTCCCTGACTCCAGACATTCCTTTGTTGGCAATGTATTGCTCGAAAAGAAGCAAGAATAAAAACTGATTCTGCTATAAATGGTCCTTGAGTGGCAGCTGCTAACATGGTAACTTTATTTGCAAGTTGAAGTTGCTCCCTTTAACTCTACTAGTCTGTGTCATCAGAGTTGTTAACTGGTTTTGATCCCATTTGATCTGAGAGTTCTGATTTTTCTCAAGTTGTCAGTTTAGAACAGCTTAGCACCTTGTGGGAAATACTGCAGTCTTCATTGGGCTTACATAATTAGAAGCAGAATAAAAGTTACTACATTTTTTCATTAAACAAGTCCAATACATGAGATTTGGGCCATATAAATTATTGTCTGAGCTCAGATGGCTTCAGAAAGTGCAAATAAATCCATGTGGTTAGTTGCAGAGGATTTTTATGTGAGATACGGAGCTGCCTCTCAGGAAACCCTCTTTCCAACCCAGCTGTGAACAGAGTTTTCTGTCTCCAAAATGTGCAGCTAACTTCCAGTGTGGCTAAAGGGAGGAGGATCCCAAGTGCTGCACTTCAGTCTGTCAGGGATTCGCTGGCAGGCGGCAAGTGCTTGACTAAGATCCCTTGGTCCAGGTCCACCTCAGTTGTTTTCATTATTGCTTTCTCTGTGTAAAAGGAAAGAAGAGCTATCCCATTCCGCACCTCAGGAATTGAGGCTCTGGATAAAATTGTTGATTTTTGTCTGCTCTGCTGTCTAGCCCATGCTGTGTCCAAACCCTCTCTCAGGCTGTAGAGTGGAGTAGAAATCAGAGGATTTTTTTTTTTTTTTTTTTTTCCTTCCTGCAGCTTTGGCATGGCAGTGAAGCATGTCATACTATCCAGGAGACAAATGTGCTTTAACTGCCGCCTCCCCACAAGAAGTTCGTTCTTGGTTCAGACTTCTTATTGTCTTCCAGAATCTAATCTGAATTCCCCTTCCCACTCACATTTGGTTCTTGCCTGTTCTTCCGTTCCCGGCTTTGTAACTATTTCTGGAAGCCCCAGATCAATCATCTTTTACTTGATACTGAGATAAAGATGCCTGCCTCTTTCCATACAGCACCCGCTTCCTGCGGTCGTTTTACTGCATGTCTCCTGGTCTATGGAATGGACACTAGCTAATTTGTAAAAATGCGTTGTCAGTGGAAAATATTAAAACAGACATTTTTAGATGTAGGAGCAGAAATCTTGTTTACATTGTGTGACTCTTCTTTCTAAATCAGATGGTTATAAAGCTTCCCTGAGCTGTATGATACCATTCACTTTGAGAGCTCCTGGTGCTTCCATGTGCATCACTCATGGATGCTCCAGGAAGGAGGGAGTTGCCTGAGCTGCCAGGTGCTGCCTGTTCTCTCAGCAGTTGGCAGTGCTTGTGTGTCTGGAATTGCTGTGCCAACCCTGACTGCTCAGGTGTACCCTGCTGGGAAAATCAAGGCTGGGACATTTTGGTGTAAAAGACTCCTTCCTACACACCTGTTGGGCTGCTGGGTATTGCACAGCCGTAGACCAGCCGATGGACAAAGCACTTGACAGGAGTTTCTTGCTCAGTTCACATCAGCCCTGAACTCCTGTGCTCATGTTAGAGTTGCCCTCCGCCGTCCATCACAAAAGAAAATTTCCCCGATGTGCTCAGACTGAGTCTCTCAAGTACTTCAGATTTTGTTGTGCAGAGTAAAAGGTCTTGGCTTTCATTTCTGAGGTGTATTAGATCTCCAGGTCCTAAATAGAGGAAGGTCTTTATCATACTTTGGCATTTAGCATTGTTTAAAAGAAAAAGATTTGTTTACACCTTCACAATGACATGTGAGAGACTTACTAGTTCAGTTTAGGAAACTCTTTGGTATAGTCTTGAGTGCTTTTGTACTCCCAGGAGCTGTTTGTGAAAGGGTATTTTCTGGTGGTGTTGACTCTGTTGTATGAATACAAAGGACGGCTGGAACCTCCGCCAAGGTAAACCTGGCTCTGCTGGCTGCATTCAGCAGCACCGATTTACACCAGCTGAAAGTCTTTCCCAAAATTTAATCACACAGAAGAAAAAGGCATGTGGAAGTAGTACTGCTTTGGTAATTGCACTGGCTTGGTCCCCGCCATTCAGGAGTGACGGCTTTTCCTTCCCTGGCAGTGAGCCACTGTTGTGCTGACAGCTCTGGAGAAGAGATTAAAAGCAAGGAGTGGGTTAAAATAGTGTGGGAATGAGTCCCCTGGAACTGTACCTCGGGGTGGGTTTGAGAAACGCAGTGGCAAAAGTCAGCTTGTATTTTCTAAAGCAGGAGTGACCATTGGGACAGTGATTTTAGTATGGGATGAAAGGCCAGTTTGAGAGAAGAGATGGGCACTCCGGAGCCCACAGAGCACCAAGATCAGATGGAGATTGCTCAGATTTTTGTAATTCCCTGTTTGCAGCCTGTGCTGGGTATGGTGTTAGCATGGTATATCCTATAAAGGTTGGGATCCTTAGCCTGGTCCTCCTTTTGATTCCTGCAGGCAGTGTTGCACGTGGCTGAGCTAACCTAACTACCTGGTACTGTCAGAAGGGCACCTGTGCTCCCCTTCCTCCTTGCCCTGCATCTGACACCCACCTTGATCCCATGGGAAGGTGATTCAGATCACTATGTTGACAGGAAAATAACCAGCTGCTTTTTTTCCTGGTGATTGTTTTGCTGCCTTAGTGAGTTGCATCAGTTCAGCTCAGAAACAGGTAATTGCTTGCATTAACACGTGTCAGGGAGGTGAAGTCCAATGTGTTTGGTTTTCGCACAGGGCTTTCAGAGGTGGCCAAGATGATCTCTGGCATAGCACAGAGCAGAGGATGCTGTAAATGAACCATACATCAGCTGGAGGCGTTTTGGCAGAGATAAATCTGTCCACTGCAAAGACGCTGTGGGAGCCAGTCCTGTCCGTAGGCAACCTGCTTTAATGGTTAATTAGCTTCACTGTAATATATTTAACCCCCAGACTGGGTCTTCTAGAATTAATTTACACCACCAGATTTGATGTCTGCCTGCTAACACAAAATAACTAACATTTTAGTTAATTTATTCAGTGCCTTACTGTCACACTCATCATTCAGTAGGAACATATGGTCATCGTTGTGATTATTTTTTTTCTAAACAGTGTCTTCTTTCCCCACTTTCTTCCCTTCTGCATTACTGCTCTATTTCCATTTTGCAAAAAGGATTTCTTTTCACCTTCTTTTACATTGCATCTGTTGAAGTTATTGGCAGTCAAATAGTTAACGTTGACATTTTAAGTTGGTGGTAGACTTGGACATAAGCAATAAAGCAATGAGGGAATGCTGGCACAGAGAAGTGCGTATTGCTCGGCTGTGGTTTATGACTGATGTTTATATTTGCATTGAACTTGCGCTTGGGAGGGTACAACACAGTTTATATTCTGGAGAATCTGACTGCATCATGTCGATTAGGTAACCTGGTCACATTTAATTATTGATGAAAACTTGCTTTTAGGGTTGTTTGGTTTTTTTTTTTTAAACTGACTGAAAATTTCAGGTAGTTATTTTGTCCTCACGGAGGGACGGTGGAGATGAATGAGAAGAAAAAAGTGTGGAGGAAACTGAAAGCTACTTAGCCTTAACTGTCTGTCCCAGAGGAGGCAGCTGAAGTGCAATTTTCTGTGTTGTAAGTAGGATAGATTGCTGCTTCCTTATGCTGGATGTGTACAGCTGGGATCGGTTTGTCCTGAGGGAGGGAGTGGCTGATGAAAGAGCTGCTGAAACTGCTAAGTGCCATTTTCTGTGAAAGTCTTTAGGATTATATAAACTTGAATTAACTGTGCAAGGGTGGAAGTTTCTCCTCAGTCATTTTTGAGGCAGCTGTGTTTTAAAACTGTATTCATAAACTTACCCATTTGAAAACTAGTTATTTTCTTTTGATTTTGCCTTTGTTCCCATTACCTTGTCCAAAACCTGCTCCAGGATTGCACTGCTCTGATAGAAAGATTCTAATTTCTAGGCAGTGTTTGTTTGTATGTGATTTATCTCTATTTCTTTTGCCAGTGTTGTCCTTTATATCACACCTTCCTTCTCCAGGGCTTATCCCGTTCCTCTTCACCTTGGTAAAAGAGGGTGGAAGAAGACAACAAAGCTCTTTGCTGAAGGTGTGGAGGAATTGGCTTGGAAATTTTTGGGCATTTTGAGAAGATTACTTAATGACCGTATCTGTAGAATTTCTCCCAAACTGGATCTTTCCAAGCTTAGAAATCAGGCCTTCCAGACCATGAGACTAATGGCAAAAAATAAAAAGGGAAATTAAAATGATGTTTCTTTGTGGTGTTTGAGCCATTAGAGTGGATCTGGATTTGAGATTTCCAGGAGGCACTAATTTTTCTTTCTGAAAGTTGCTAGTTTCATGCAGTTGCTTTGGACTTTCAGGAAGGAAGCCAGTTATAACTTGCAGAAATAGGCAAAACTGCATTTGTAAATGATTGGTAAGTCTAAACAACTGCAGACTGAGGGAATTTGTACCTGTTTGGGCCCAAATTTATACTTCAGTGGGTCTTGCCTTTATTACTACTTAACAAAACTTAAGGTAAATTTTCTTCTGACCAAGGTTGTTTTTATCTTTTTTTCCTTGCACGCCATCAGTCCCTGTGCTCTGACCACTATTATATCTTGAGAAGGAGCAGAAAGGAACTACCTGACAACGTGAGTCAGCAAAAATCATCTACATCATTGTGCAGGCTTTTGGGGCTGGACGACAGCGTTGCAGCAGGGGTCCGGCATTCCCACTTTGTAACACTGCTACAGGAGAGGGTGCCTGGGTATTGCTGTTAGTACGTGAGCTTAGGAACAAGCACCAGTGGTGGTGGTGCCAGTGATGGCAACATCCCAGAATATAGCAACAGATTCTCTGAAATGCATTAGTGCTTTAGGGAAATGATTTAGGAGAAGGGTGCTTGCTGTGAGGAGTTTGAAATGTAAGAAGGGTTTAAGAATATGACAAGGAAATGCAGACAGATGAGGCAAATGGTTTAATATGTTGCATCTTCTGTCTCTAATTTCTGTAGTGTCTCTGGTCTTCTGTGCCTTGTACATTGTCTGTCTGTTGTGTAAAAATTTTCCCTGCAAGTAGCGACTGAGTCACTTAGTGCACATTTCCTCTCCCTGTTTTAGTACGTGAGGCTGAGTGAAGTAAGAAGTCAGCAGACCAGTGTTTTCCAAAGTGTCTGAACCACATCACATTGAAAATGTAACCTTTAAAAAAGGGTTAGGGAATAGAAGTTCCTTGATGCACGGGGTAGATGTTAGTGTCATCGTCTAAATTCAGTGGCCTGGGATGCAGAAGTGCCCATTTCTCATTAGTTCTGAGTTTTCCCATTGGGTATCTTGTGAAAGCCTATACATTGGTCAGCAGTGTGAAGCTGTTTGCTCATGAGATGAATCATCATTAGTCATAAGAGGTTCCTTACCTTGGAATGACTTCCTGCGGTGAAATGAGAGAGGAAAGGAGAGAGAACACATTTTGGTCTCACCCCTGCTAAAGGATGCCTGGGAAAGGAAATCCAAGTTTTATTGTCTTTATGAAATGCTTGTTTCAGTGATTGATTTAAAGTTATTGGAAGTTTAGCAATAACTTTTCCCTAATGCGGGCTTGTCTTCCATCAAAGCGATTAGTACAAACCAATCGATAAAAGTGTTAGTATACATTGACCAGAGTTTTCAGTAGTAGTAGTGGGGTTTTTCTAATATCATCTCCTGTTTGTAGGTTGTCCGTGGGTAATTGTGCTTGATGGTTCTTGTGGACTCAGCGAGCTGTGTACAAAACCACAGATCTCCTAACCTTCCTCTGCTTTTGGTTGCAGGGAGCGGGGGCTAACGGTATTCGTCTGACCATGGAGAGCGCTCTGACAGCCCGCGACCGTGTCGGGGTGCAGGATTTTGTCCTGCTTGAGAACTTCACCAGCGAAGCAGCATTTATTGAAAATCTGCGCAAGCGTTTCAAGGAGAATCTGATCTATGTGAGTAGCAGAGTGACAGACACCAATGTGTTCATCAGTGACCTGAACTTGAGTGTTTGCTGCAGAAGACGTACCGTAGCTTTGCTCTGCAGTTGAATTTGGAGATGGTGGTATCAACTTTAATAGACCGTGGCTGCTTGTGTCACAACTAGTCTGGGGTACTGTCGTGTTAACAGAGGTGGGGGCTCACTGCAGTGCTCCAGTTGAGGTTGTCTGGCATTTACAGGTCTTGCCAGCGCTGAAAATCCAACTCACACCACATTCTTCCATGTCATGAATCTACCCTGTGGTGGGCTTTCAGCAACCCCAGGCTTGAACTTGATCCTAAACAGTGTATCAGAAATAACCCAGTATTCTGGCTTGTTAGAAGCGTTAAGACCATTTGCAGGTGCTGTTTATCCAGCAAGGATAACGTGTCTAGCATAACTCCTGCAGTGTCATTCTCGCTGCACCCTCGGCCTCTTCGGAAGCCCTCAGCAGCATCCCCAGTGCACCGGGGCAGGAGATACACGGCCTTCGGAGCAGCCTGGGCTCTCGCAGAATCCGCTGCCAGACCTTCTGTAACCTCTCTGCTCTGTGTTCTCTGTTTCAGACATACATTGGCTCAGTTCTGGTGTCTGTTAATCCGTACAAGGAACTGGAAATCTACAGCAAACAGAACATGGAGCGATACCGTGGTGTCAGCTTCTATGAAGTTTCTCCTCACCTGTGAGTGGCCTGTGGGTAAACAGTGCAGTTTGTGCCGTTCCCACGCAGGCGTGTGCGGTAACGACACGTGAAAACAAGCAAATACGGCTTTTCCTTGTCCCAGATGCAGCACTAAAAATCATGGGGATAGAAAGGATCCTTGGGAGGGTGTGGTGTACAGCTCTTTCTATTCCTGTTCCTCTCTCCAAAGAGGATGAGTTGCCTTTGCAAGAGCAGTATTTGGAAAGGGAGTTGGTTCCTTCCTGGCTGGAGGAACAGAGCTGGTAACCAGCCCTGGCAGGACAGGAGTTCATTGTTCCAGGGTTACTTGGGGTCCGTGTGTCCACGCCGTGCGTTTCCCCTGCTGCTCCATCGCTCACTCGGCGGCAGGCTAACCTGGGGCGAGAGTGTGTCTGGATGTGTGGTGGTTTCTTTCCTACCTCTGCTGTTACTGCCTGACCAATATTTATCTGGTATTTCCCTTGTTGCTAAGACACCGTCAGCCTGTTGGAACAAGGAATGTATTTATTTACATGGTCTGGCCTGGTGAGCATTCCCAATTTCCCATTTAAAAAAAAAGTTTGAGGTTTAAAGTTATTTTTGAAAGCATTTAGATTTTTTTGTCAGACTGAAAGATGACGGAGAGCTGAGGACATTTGGCTCCAAAATGTTTTCTTTCAGGACCAAGGGCCAAATTCTGAGCACCTCTTGGAGGTTTTTTTTGTGGTGGTGGGTGTTTTTTTTTTTTTTAAAGAGGTCTTGGAAGAGTAAATGATATTATTTTTGAGCGAACTATTTGGATTGTTTATTACTGGCACATAGCCCGGGAGAGTAAGCAAAACAGAATGCGCTGCAAGCGCAGAGAGGGAAAGAAGCACCAGCACTTAGGAAAGTCTGCACACTTGAAGTTGTATTTGTTATGATAAAAATGTGATCTTTCAGCTTCTTGTGTGGACTTACACGGGGGGACAATTAAACCTGAAAAAACCTGCATTCAAACCTGCAAAGTTCTCCCCTTGACCCAGACGTGTCGGTACGTCGTGTCTGTGTGCAGGTGTCCGGCAGCTCGGACTTGCAGATCCCCGTTGCTGTGCGTAGGTTGCCCTCAGTCCTGCCCTCCAGGCAGAGACCTGGCCTAGAGGCAGCCACTTCTGGCTGTGATCAGGCCACTCTTAAGGGCTTTTTTTGTCCTTCGATGAGAATTCTGTGACTCTCTGGAAAATCATTGGGACTGTGGCTGCCTTTTTATTTGTCTGCAGTAGGTACAGGACTGAGCGTGATGGCAATGCTCACGTATAAGATGAAGTGCTAAGCAGAATTTAATTCCTGTATGTGCTACATAAAGTGACTGAAATCACAAAGTAGCTGATTATTCATTAGGCTGTTCTCTTTCTTGTTTTAACTGGTCCAGTAAGAAATTGTAAAATGTGCAGCTCATAAGTAAACCCTTGAGGACTGCAGTACCAAATACCACTGCTGCTCCAGCTGGGAAAACAGTATTTTTTGTTAACTGTTTTTATTGTTCCGTTAAAAAACATTACATTATTTGATTCTTTTTGCATTTAAAAGTATTCTGAGGAGCACTGAAATGCTCTGTAGTGTAGTACTCTGCGCTTCTCCTTTTACAGTATTCCAGGTGTCTTTTTTCCTCCTCTTCTTATTCTAAACTGATTCTAGAAAGCCAAAATACTTAAAAGATTGCTATGCCAGTGTCAAAATAATTTCAGGCTAGGCCTGAGCGCGGGGGTCTCTGGGAAGTGCGTCACACGTAGACATTCAAAGGAGCAAAGTTACATCCCTATGGGCTTGAACACAGCATACTTCCCAGACTGATCTGTCACATCCTGTCCTATTTATAACCTGCCAGGGGCTTCAGAGGTGGTGACTACAAATGGGACCATAAACATCTTTAAGTGATTCTGTATGTGGTATGCATGACTGCTAGCTTTCTGCTTGAACTTGTGGTCCTATAAAATCACCCAATAAAGGCCATGAAGTCTAGAGGCAGCTCTTAAAATTTGAATTAAATTTACATTCATTCAGCTGTTTTCAAAATACTCCAGAGACAGAATTTGGATGGGAAGAGAAGGACTTGATGACTTCAGTGGGGTAAATGTGCAGTTGTGTTGCTAGGTAGCTCATTGGTGTTGCCTTAGCACCAAGTATTAATAGACTTCAGAAGGCCACGGCTGTTATTTTGGTGTGATTATTTCTAATTAATTTCACAGCATGAGAGTTGGGTTGTTTTTGTTTCTTTTTTTTAAAAAAAAGGCAAAGCTACTAAAAGGTTGTCAAGCATAGGAAGATGGGATATCTGCTTGATTACCACATGTAAGACAACTGAAAATGCTGTTACAGAGGTTGTCTTGCATGAGTGCATTGTGAAGGGCTAATGCTCCTCTTGTCTCTTACCCTCTTCCGCTGCATCTGTCTGGTCCTTCTCCTCTCCCTCTGAGCAGTTGCCACCATTGTCAGACTCATCCTCCTGTCTCTGGTGGTGTAAAAGCGTGTGTGATTCTTGATATAAGATCCTGTCTGGTCTGTCACGGGGAGGAGAAGAGAAGAAAAAGCAGCAAAGGAAGGCGCAGGGCTCCAGGGCCAGCAGCAGCAAACCCTGGCTGTACGCAGGCAGGAGGAACCATCTGGTATTTTAGGTACCTTTTGTGCCTAAGGTACCTTAGGTACCCGTTTGGCCTAAGTTGGGTGTAGCTTATCTAGGCTGCAGGATGCTTATCAGTCTGTGCTGGCTTATCCAATTCTTCCTACCACCCAAGAGAAGCTGTGAGAGGTTGGGCTATTCTGGAGCCACCCAGATAGCAAAGTGCAGCTGTGACCCTCTGAGTGTGTCATCGCTTAAAAGATAAGCCAGAATAAAGATCGATGGTTTCCTGAATGTAAAGCTTTTTTGTCCTGTGGGACCAATGTTGAGAGGCCGTATATATTTAGAAAAGCAAGTTTACCTGCACCATTTAGTCATCTTCTACAGAAAATCTTCTCAGAGAGAGTCAAAAGAAATTTTTAAAGGAATTTGATAGATTTGTGCTCAGTGGTTAAGGTGTGTATAGAGATGTCGGCAATCTGGTGTGTCATCCCCAGAAGCAGCGCGCGTTTTCCCAGCCCCTGCACACCCACTTCTTTTGAGGTGTCTCTGCTGGGAGCTTGCACTGTGGGATCATCTTAGCTGAGGCGCCTCTGCCCTTCGCTTGTGGAAACAAAACTAATGCCCGGTTATCGCTGTCTCTCAGCTACGCTATTGCAGACAATTCCTACCGCTCCCTGCGCACGGAGAGGAAGGATCAGTGCATTCTGATCTCTGGGGAGAGCGGGGCCGGCAAGACAGAGGCCACCAAGAAGATCCTGCAGTACTACGCCGTGACCTGTCCAGCCAGTCAGCAGGTCGAGACCGTGAAGGACCGCCTGTTACAATCCAATCCCGTCCTGGAGGTAACTCTAGAGCCCGCGGCACGGAAACTTGACATTGAGTCATAGCAGCAGCGCTCACATTTTCCAGCTGAGGGGGTGGGGGCAGCTGGACCCCACTGGGCATGAGCGAGTGTTCTGCACTGGGAACGCTGGTTCACGGCGTGTGGGCAGACGCACACAGGGGAATCCCAGTCAGCTTCCAAGCCAAAGAAATGGCTGTTTGCTACTGAACTCTCTTGGCCCTTTCCAGTCCACCAGGAGCAGTTCTGGAGTGGCCGGGCTGCAGGGAGAGGCCGGCATTTGGCGTGGGCAGAGTTCTGGTGTGCTGCATAAGTTTGCCAAGCCAGAAGCGGAGGCATCCACCGTGGGCAGCGTTGCCCTCTGATAAATGCATTTGTGGGTGCATTTCCCAGTGCTGTGGTGTCCTCTAGTGTCCAGTCCCGAGCTGTCTTTGTAGTTCCCTTTGATATTTCCGCTCTGTTCTCCAAGGGAAAGGTGTGCTCCCGGTGAGAGGGGAAAGCCTGGCGGGCCCAGGCCTGTTGGGTGGTGCCTGCTGCGAGCGGAGCTGCGGGTGGCTGTGAGCAAATAGCTGTGATGAAAGAGGAAGCTTTGCGAAGACTGTCAGACATGACATATGTTGTCAGCAGTGAACTGGCATTAAAATAAGCTTGCTAGGAGGGATGGAAATGTTTTCAGAGGCATGTTCCATCTGCGATGCTTGCATTGGGTATAAAGATCAGCATTAGAATTTGGGTAGCAATCTGTTTCCTTCTTGGTTTCCCTTGCAAAAAGGAAAAATCTAGGCTTTAATGGCTGTAAATGAACAACTGGCAGCTTTACCAAAGTGTTTATAAATAATCGTATTTGATGTTTATTATTTTTTCTCTGATCATTTTAATTTCAGGCCTTTGGAAACGCAAAAACCCTTCGGAATGACAACTCCAGCCGATTTGGGAAGTATATGGATGTGCAGTTTGATTACAGGGTAACATAAAAACTGTTCTATACTTCAGAACTGGTTCTGGTCATAGCAGGTCTCTGTTCCCTGTGCTGTCTTGTACGGGCGTGTATGTGGAGCAGTTGTTTTTCATTCCCTCCACGACAGTGGAAGCAGAGCCTGTGGTAGCAAAGTTTGGTTCCAGAGGGTTTTATAGAATCCGCTTTCCTTTCTTTTTTCCCTCATTTGTCTATATAGAGAAACAGATTAAATCCTCTTACTTCTAGGGTGTACATGCACCATGCAAATGGATACTCCCAAACTAAATCCACGTGAGCCAGCTGTGATCTGAAGATAATCTCTGTCCCGTGTAACTTTGCCTCGTGTTTGTTTCAATTCTGATCCAAATTTCCCCACACCGTGTAGATGAACATAGTGCAAGAACAGAGTAGCTTGGCGTACTGCAGTCGTTTAAACGTCTCAATACGAATCCCTCCCCACTCACAGTTTTGCTGCTTTTCCTTTGTGTTCAGTTCCTTCTGAGAAGGAGTTTTACACAAGTCAGGATCCCATTCACTATGTGCTGTAGCCACGATCTGTAAAACAGCATCTTATTTTCACTCAGTAGTTCATTTTGCATACACTTCAAAACTGAAGTCACCACTCTGTTTTAGCTGAAATAGATTGGGATACAAAATGACAGATACTTTTCTGTCTTTTTGTAGGCTATCCTTTTGTATCCTGTTTGTCTTTGAATAGGCCACCAAGAACGAGAAATATTTCCCTCTGTGTTGATGAACTATTTCAATGTATCTGGTTTGATTTAGGGAGCTCCTGTTGGGGGCCACATCTTGAACTACCTCCTGGAGAAGTCCCGAGTTGTGCACCAGAATCACGGAGAGAGGAACTTCCACATTTTCTACCAGCTGCTAGAAGGAGGGGAGGAGGACTTACTGCGAAGGCTGGGCCTTGAGAAGAGCCCACAACAGTATCACTATTTAGTAAAGGTGTGCATTAATTAGTAATTCTTACAATATTGTTATAGTATAGGACCAATATATTCTCAGTTGCCTTTGTAGTTTCCTTTCCTCACTTAAAAAATAACACTGAGATGACTGCTATGAAAGGAAACATGGCAGAAGTGCACTGAGCCTGAGTTAATATATCTTTGACAATTATTTACTTATTTATATCAAACTGTGTCTTTTTAGGGTCACTGTGCAAGGGTCAGTTCCATAAATGATAAAAATGATTGGAAGATTGTACGAAGAGCCCTGTCCATTATAAGCTTCAATGACAACGAGGTGGAGGTAAGGCGTGTTTAACAGCACAGCTGATTTTTCTACTCTTAAGGAATTTTTCTGCTTTGATTTGTTATTTCTGACCAAAGGCAGCCTTCAGAATGAATGTATTATCTGCAAAAATCCTGGGAAAAAACCCCCAAAACGTTCTCATAAAATCTTCATTAACACAGAAATCCCCCTGCCTTTTCTTGCTGTGTGTTCCTTTCGTCATCCTGGTTTCTGACTGTCGCTTCCATTCCAGGATTTGCTGAGCATTGTGGCTAGTGTCCTGCATCTGGGGAACGTGCAGTTCGCTGCTGATGAGCAAGGAAATGCTCAAGTCACTACAGAGAACCAGATTAAATACCTGGCTAGGGTGAGTGTCACCAGTTAGAGATCTGTTACATTAAAGATGAATTGCAGTTTTCCTTCTTTTGAACTTGGTACCATCGTATCATTTTAGAATACAATTTAGAAGTTTACTTTTATTTGACCTAAATAAAATGCAAATATTAACATCAAAGCCCTTTAATTGACAACTTCTCTATTTACCACTTGATCCACCACTGACTTGAGGTTTTCACCTTCAGGCAGTGGGACAGGAATTAGACCTACTCTGGTATTTAGACCTACTTCTGAGTTTTAAAGAAAGAACAACCCCGGTGGCTTTGCTTAGTCAGTTCTCTGTGCCAGAACAATCAAGCCTGTTTATTTGCTAGGTCATATCACTGCCCGAGAGGAGGTGGTGTGCGGGCGGGGAGGGGGGAGGATTGACGTTGTGAGAGGTCTTGCAGTGTGGATGGGAAAATAAAGGGTTGTTCTGCTGGACTGTGCTTTTGAGGACAGCCTTTCTCATCTCTTCAAATTATCAGTAATAGTTTCAACGTACTGCTTCATAAATTAATTTCATATTCTACCACTTTGCAGCTTCTAGCAGTTGAGGGCTCTGTTCTTCGAGATGCCTTGATCCACAAGAAGATCATAGCAAAAGGGGAAGAGGTAAGAACATGAGCTGGGGATCGGGGAGGCCGATGGAATTAAATCAAGCTAGCGGTACACTGTCAGCTCTCTTCCCAGAAGTAAACAGTTCACTCCTCGCTTGTCGAGGGAGGTTGTCGATGCAGGAGGCCCACAGCCTAATGGTGACTTGCAGCCTGTACGGCTGGGAGATGCTGATGTGAGCTGAGCTGACAGGATGCCGCTGGGTGGCTGTTTATTAACAGTGAACTAGGGAAATTTCAGCCCTCGGTGGAACGGCTGTTGAGCGGCTTTGTTCTCCTGCACACAGCTCATCAGTCCCCTGAACCTGGAGCAGGCAGCCTACGCAAGGGACGCGCTTGCTAAGGCGATCTACGGACGCACTTTCTCCTGGCTGGTGAACAAGGTTAACAAGTCTCTTGCTTACAAGGTAACTAAACCTGCTGGTTGTTGATATCCAACCCAAGCGTGAAAGGAAGTTTTAAATCTTGTAGCTGCAAAGCAGAGAAGTGATAAGCTCCACGCTGTACAGTGATTTCTAAATGAATTTGTTTTCCATTAAGAAGAGGGTAAGGAGTAAATGCTGTAACTAAATTAGTAAGACGAAGTGATGGATCGTAGCTGTGAGTACATATCAACATTTCTTTTTTGCCCTATTGCAGGAAGGAGAGTTTCCAGGCTGGAGAAGTACAACAGTCCTAGGATTGCTTGATATCTACGGATTTGAGGTTTTCCAGCACAACAGGTTTGTTTCAATCAATGTCTCTGAGTTTGGAGTAAATTCCGCATGACTTCCTTCATTATAGTGTTTTCTCTCCATTATGAAATAAGATGTTATTCCGTCTCTGGTGCTCTTATTAAGAGAGAAAGAGATGATGTTTCAACTTTAGGAAATCAGTTGAATAACTGATAATCACAGGGCTTCTAACGCTTGGGGCATCCAGCTAGTATTTAGCATTTACAGCTGTTAATGTTCCTGGTATTTTAAAGAGATATATTCTTGCTGCTGCCCACTGATTGTAGCTTCTTTTACTTGTGCTACAGTGTTAGTGATTATTTTTCTGATTTTTGTTTGCAGCTTTGAGCAATTTTGTATTAATTATTGTAATGAAAAATTGCAGCAGCTCTTCATAGAGCTCACGTTAAAGTCAGAACAAGAGGAATACGAGTCAGAAGGCATAGCGGTAAGAGCCAATATCATCGCTTCCACTATCTCCTTTGTAGCACCTCCTGCAGGCCAGAGGACAGGTGATTAGAAAAGGAGCTGCTACTAATGGTCTCCAAAGTAAATGAATTGAAGAGCTTTCCTTCTTCCTTTCTCTTTGAAACACTTTGGTAACTCATGTGTGATACAGCTAGAAGTGAGTAATGCCATTCCAATCTTTTACTGTGATATCAAAGAAACACCTTTTAAAGGGAATGTTAGGAAAACAAATTTGATGAGTGAAAAAGCTTTTTTTCAAATTTGACAGAAAGATTATTTAAATAAGGTGCTGTCTGAAATGTTCTGAAATTTTCAAGATTTTTCCGGTCTAGAATTGTTTTCACCTGAGTGTGATTTCTTGTCTTTGTAGTGGGAACCAGTTCAGTATTTCAATAACAAAATAATTTGTGATTTGGTGGAGGAGAAATTCAAAGGCATCATTTCTATTCTGGTGAGTTGACAACACCTTTTTAAATGAAAAATTTGGGGCAGTGTAGTAGAAAACAAGGGAAAGAACACGGGGGAAGAAGAAGGTCTAAGCTTTTATTAGGATTATTTGGGCAGGTGGGAAGAGCTACGATACGCTGAACAGTGGCACCATTAAAAGTTGTATTGTATCACCTCCATCTGCTCTCGGGAAAGAAGCTTCCAATCCAGGCAGTCTGGAAGGAGGAAAGTGTTTTCTTTTCAGCTCCACAATTCATTTGTTGAACTAAGAGCTGACCTACCTGTTAAAAGGCCAAAGGGTCAAACTGGGGTGGTGTCTCTGAGACAGAATTAGAGCTGGCCTGTGCACGGACAAGCACAGCAAGAAATCAATACTAGAACACGTGTGCTTGTAGGATGAAGAGTGTCTCAGACCGGGGGATGCCACAGATACAACATTCTTGGAGAAACTGGAGGAAACTGTGAAGAACCACCCTCATTTTCTCACGTGAGTGTTCACATAGCTGAGGGCAGTGACAGTAGCAGGATCCAAGTGTGTGATATTGCCTAGAGCTTGAAGTATTCCTCGATAACATGGTAACTCATTGTGTGTGTGGCAGCAGCATCCTCAGTGTACGGGGTCCCGCATAAAAGATGATCATGTTTTCCTTTGCAAAGAGATTAGATTATGAGTCAAGATAATACAGAGTAAATTGTCAACACTAACTGCCTTGCTCTTCTCAAGACTATGCTTCAGAATACGACAGGAGCACCAAAACTCTTGTTACTGACTTGCCTTTTCGCCAATCCCTCCCTGGCATCCTATTGCTAATATGTCCGAGGGATTTGCAGGCTTGCAGCTCCTTGGCTCTTCAGATGTGACAAACTCTGGTTTGGAGTTTTAGCCTAGATCATTCCCCAGCACTGATGACTCAAGTCAGGCCTAGGAATAACTAGAACATAGAGCAGAATTTTATGGGTAAAAAGAGCGTTTAGAGGTGTATATGCATTAAAATGATTTACATGGTGTTGGTGCTTTTGAAATTGAGAAGTTTCTGTTGCACTACATCTGCTTCCCAGACAATCCTGATATCCTCCTTTGACTTTGGTAACCTATCCCTATTGCTGCCACTCTTGCTTAATGGCTGTGAATTCCATGTTTCACCTTTCAGATGGTTTACTTCAGTTTTGGAGCTCCAAATGGCTTTTTATTCTTACTGAATGAAATTTATGCTCAGATCAGGATCTGTACGGCATCTCATGAGTATGCCAGCTTGCTGCCTCTGATTTCATGTGCACACAGAACCACTCTGCAACCTCAGCAGGAAGCTGAAAGTTCATCCACTTAAAATAAACTTAAATGCATTTTCTGACATTTTTATGATTTTCTAGTTGATAACTCTTTATTTACTTTCGGTCTCGACAATCAGCAAGTCAGATTTATTCCCTGTGCCCCTTCTCTGTTCACATAGTCCCACCCTGGGATCAAATGCCATAGTGCTTTTTGAAGTGAACCCCGCCATGAAACAAATGGTTGTTTCTCAGGAAACTTCTTTGCTTTCACACCAGGCACAAGCTCGCTGACCAGAAGACTCGCAAGTCACTGGGGCGGGAGGAGTTTCGGCTGTCACACTATGCTGGGGAGGTCACCTACAGCGTCGCAGGTAAGTGTGTGCATCACCCCCGCCGTCTCTCGCTCTTCCTCCTCCTCCCGTCCTCTGCCCTTTGAATTAAAACAGCTTCACTATATAGTAAAGAAAAATCCGGGCATAGAATATGTCTACACATCATTTCATTACCCAGATCAATTTCCCCATCTCAAATTCCTGCCTTGTTGTGAAGTTCGGTGGAACAGCGGTGGCAGCCTGAGCGCTTTCTCTTTCTTCCAGGTTTTCTAGATAAAAACAATGACCTTCTCTTTCGGAACCTGAAGGAGGTGAGTATGGATAGAGGATGTTTCCAATACTCAGCAGAACGAGGAGTTGAGTTTAAAATGGGGTGGCACCTGAGGGAAAAGATTCTTCTAGACTCCTCCTGGAGAATGCACGTCCGTAGGGCTGCACTATGAAAAGTCAAATTGAGGTGCCCAAAGTTCATTTTATTATTAAAAAGCAAAACAAAACAAAACACCCCAAGCAAACAGTCTTGTCCCATGTTTCTTTGATAGTTCTCTGAAGAATACTCTGTACTTTATCTCTGAAAACGTCTCTCTCTGCAGACCATGTGCAACTCTGAGAATCCTATTATAAATCAGTGTTTTGACAGGACAGAGCTGACAGACAAAAAGAGACCTGAAACGGTAAGAACACCAGAGCTGGATGGAAGTGGGACTATTTCCCCTTTTTAAAAGACATGTCCTGTCTAACGTGCTAATCTAAATGCAAGCCTCTTACATTTAAAGCTGGGAGGCTGACATTTGTTCTGCAGTCACAAGTACTAGCTCTACATCATCGCTTCACACATCGTTTTCTTTCTTTTCTCCTAGGCAGCAACTCAGTTTAAAAACAGCCTCTCCAAGCTCATGGAGATTCTGATGTCCAAAGAACCCTCCTACATTCGTTGCATTAAACCTAACGATGCTAAACAGGCTGGTATGACCCTGGTGACTTTTTTTTTCCCTGACAGCTGTATACAGACCGCTAGATCGCAGTCAGTGCGGCATAGAACAGAGATCAAATGAAGAAGTCCCGCAAGATTTTTTTCATTTTGGGTCTGTCCCAGAGCTTTTTGTAGGGATGTGGTGACAGTACCAGCAGCCAGGAATCAGAATGGGATCACTGGTCTTGGGTGGAGTAGGGTCCTGTTTAAAGTGAAGCATTATTAACCTATGTAACTTCCTTTTAATGACCTTTGTTCTCACTCATTTATTCCTCCTGTATGCATAGAACATCCTAAAGGAGAACTTCTTTTTGGAACTAAATATCAATGTATATTAAAAAGGGAGAGGGGGGGAAAGACAGGAGACACAAAGTGAGTTTTGTGGGACTTGCCCTGTGAGAATGGGTTAGAGGTTAAAGATAACTGTGTAAGACAGAACCAAGAACTGAGCATTCCCCTTCTCCAGACGAAGGGACAGCTACATATTAAACATGTTTCTCTATTTTCATGCTCGCTCAAGATCGATTTGATGAAGTTCTAATCCGACATCAAGTGAAATACCTCGGGTTGATGGAGAACCTCAGAGTGCGCAGAGCTGGGTTTGCATATCGAAGAAAATATGAAGTTTTCCTGCAGAGGTAGGATTACCTTGTACTCCCCTCTCCCTGCTGCCCCCTCCCCCTGGTCTTGGTCTCAGAGATGTTGAGGCTGTGGAGCTGTTCCGAACAGCGAAGAGGCAGCCCTTACACCTAAAAGACTTATTTTCTTGAGGGAGTGAGAAGCAAGGCCTCTCTCCCTTCCCAGTGACCTGTCTGGACTGGATTTCTCTCCCTGAGCTTGCTTCTGCTGTCAATGTACAGGTACAAATCCCTTTGTCCAGAAACGTGGCCCACGTGGGACGGACGGCCCCACGATGGGGTGGCTGTGCTGGTGAAACATCTTGGCTACAAACAGGAAGAATACAAAATGGGACGGTTAGTTCTTCTGTTTTCTTAATTTGGGATGATGAATCATTGGACGTCCGTGTCATTGCTTTTAAATAAGGCTTCTCTATTTAATGGGGGAGGAAGAGATTAGAGATCCCAAAGGAGATGCTAAGGGCAGGAAGCAAACTTCTCCAGCACGTTAAACTTAATTCTGCATTTCTATTTCTAGAACAAAGATTTTTATCCGCTTTCCCAAGACCTTGTTTGCAACGGAAGATGCTCTGGAAGTGAGGAAGCAGAGTCTGGGTGAGTCACACACGCTGCAGTAGCTTCAGGGACAGTGAGCTGTCTGTTTTCTGATTTATTCTATTTTTGTTTAAAAAGATTACCCTTTTTCTACCAAAATCTGCTTGGTCACAATTTCAAATTGCTATTTTTCTTGTAATTTCAGCAACAAAAATGCAGGCCACATGGAGAGGTTTCTACCGTCGAAAGAAATTCCTACACATGAAACACTCAGGTACGAGAGCGAGCGAGAGGAGACGGCAGTGCTGGGGGACTGCATGGTTTGAGTGCCCACAACAATATGATACAGTTATGCATTGTATCATATCGTTAGGAACTTAAATTATGTTCTTTCCCATATGCCATGCTGAAGGCTGTTTATTTCCAGACCGGGCTTTCCTGAGCACTTTTTGTTGCCAGTTTTGTATGGAGTTAATATTGGTATGAAGGAGCTCACTTAGTGCAAAATCTTTGTATTATTTTTAGCAATAGCCATCCAGTCCTGGTGGCGGGGAACCTTGGGACGCCGAAAAGCTGCCAAGAAGAAGTGGGCAGTAGAGACTATCAGAAGGTGTGTAAAGAATAACCCAAGCCATCAAATGGGTACTTCTTAACAATAAGGTGATAAGAATAAACTCTCATCACTACAGTATCAGAGATTTTTTAAAATAAACTACAACTATTAAGTAAATCCCAGAAAATGGTTTGGTTGGGAGAGCCCTCTAAATATCTCTAGCTTTGATCACTTTTCTAATTTTGTAATAAAATGTTGTTCTTCCTCAGGTTCATTAAAGGTTTTATTTACCGGAACCACCCTCGCTGCCCAGAGAATGAGTATTTCCTTGATTACATCCGCTTCTCCTTCCTGATGAACCTCAAGCGTAATTTACCAAAAAGCGTTTTGGACAAATCGTGGCCAACTCCCCCCCCATCACTGTGTGAGGTAGGCACAGCCCCACGCCGATGTCACGGGGGGTGGATTGTATTGGAGACCAGGGGCCACCAGAGGCCTGAGGGGACCCTCCTGCCAGGTTCTCACTCAAGTTCCACGTTGCATTAGCATCTCCACTAGTAGAATTAATCCACACGTCATCACATGGGTGTAATTAGCATATCTATAAAATTCTTAGAGCTGTTGTATTGAAGGTTCTTGAGAGTGTGCTGCTGTTGCAACACCATTTTCTACTGCTTTTCTCATCCATTTCTGAAACTTTCTTCCCTTTTTCTCAGAACAAATTAAGTTCCCTCTGGACAGTTAAATTGGCTGCAATGACAGTGCGGTTGCCTGTGAAGAACATATTAAACTTCCTCTATTGCCATTATTATTCTGCATCTGGCAGAATTGGGTTTTTATCTGATCAAAACAAAATATTGCAGAAAGTCCCAGTTATCCAAAGGCCCTTGTTTGGTTGGGTGGGACAGCTGGAAAGTGCAGTGCTGCTGGTATTCACTCTCCATTCTAAAGCAGCTGGAGAATGTTGGGGGGCAACTGTGAGAAAGGTCAAAAATAAACTTCCTATTATTTAATTTTAAAAGTAACTCTGTAATGAAAGTGTTTTATATTGGTTTGTCAGTAATTTTGAGCTACTTTCATTTACTGTGAGATTTCTTCTTCAGGCATCCCAGCTCCTGCGACAGCTCTGTATGCAGAACATGGTCTGGACCTACTGCAAGAGAATCAGCCCAGAGTGGAAGCAGCAGGTACGAGACAACTTTACGTTATTTCACAAACTACACTGATGTTACTGGGAACAGGAGGGGGTTCTCAGCATTATTTATTATAAGAAATGAAGGAGGGGAGCAGCTGGATGGAGGGACAAGGGTGCTGCTACAGAGGGAGCCACCAAAGCAGCAGGGAGGTGGAGGAACTCTTGAATCACTGCATTCTTCAGCGGCTGGTTAACAGTTCCACAAGAACACTGTGATTCTTTTTAGGTTAGAGACAAAAAAACTAAATGCTACAATGTGCATGAAATAAAAGAAAAACCATTATATACATATTTCAATACATACTATTTAAACAGTGTTGTATATCTATGCTCCTGTATAATTTCTATACTGAAAAGCCCTGTTATTCTTCCCATGGAAGATAAAAATATAAGAAGCTGCATTATTCTGGTTGTACCGTATCAAGTAGAGAGTAAGAATTCTGCAGACACAAACCCAGTCATTTTGCAAACAGAGAAGTTATATGAACAGTTACAGCTGCTGTTCTAGCTAAAAAGACTGAAAATTATACTGATTATTTGATTCATCTTAGTCATGGAAAGGTAGAGAGGGAATTTTTTTAATGTTAAAAAAAGGCTCAGTAGAAGGACATAATAGGAAGTTTATACATTAAACAATTTAGATGTAACTGTTGGGAGACGATAGTCAGAGGTGCCATCGAGCCTTTTCTTGATTGCATGGTATATCATACTGCTTAGGAAGGCCTGCCAAGTATTAAGCACATGTAATGAAATGCTGTAGATTAGTTGGTGGCTGAGCCTGTGATTAAGGACACAGGATTAATACCAGCCATCACTGAGCTGGAGGTGGGAACTCAGCAGAACACTTTCTTTTCCCCAGCAAACCAGACTCACTAATCATGGATATCTTTTATCCACATTTTACCTGTAAATCATCTCAGGTACATTATACTGTGCAAGAGCACCCGTAACATCCATTTGCCCTAAATAAAGCAAAGGGGCTTTCCTGTTTCCTCATTCACTGGTTTTGTTCTTATTCTGAAAAAACACAAGTCAGGAGCTAAGAGCACAGGTCATGTTTGCTGTGTGGGGTGACTGTATCCTGGAATACTGCCCCTGTGAAAGGGACCAAAGGTTTATGGTGACTAATCATGTCAGCAGGAACTCCCAGGGCAGTACGGTAGCGGATTGAACTGTACTGTTTGGCAGAGGATAAGGTGGAGAATATTGAGGGAGTAGATGAGAGCTGTAATGAATGTGTTACACAGGTGCTAGTAATGACATAACTTTTCTGTCAGTACTTAAAGTAAAAATGTTGACTAGCTGAAAGGCTTCGGGCAGGGGAAAAAAATCTGAAACATGAAAAAAGCCATATGAGGTAGAACAGGAGAACAAACTTTAGCTTAAGGAGGAAGAATTTAAGAGAAGCAGTGCAGTGGGAGAATTCTGAGCCTTTTTAAACATGGGCATTATCAAAATCCAGAGCCTCGATGCCATGTCCAGATCAATTCCAACCAGAAATATGATGCATACTTTTGAGATTAAAGAAAAAAAAACAAACAACAGAAATTTCCTACCTTAATGATAGGGTAACTGTTGAAGATGTGAGGGATGTATGGAATATTTTGGGTAATTTTGTGACTAGTATGATTCAGGAGGTCAGACTTAGATGATGACTGCTAAAAAATAACAAAAAGGGAACATCACTTAAGACATTTATCTTTTTATCAAGGAGAAATTTTATACTAAACAAGAATACACCTTTTGTCCTTGCAGTTGGAACAAAAAGTAATTGCCAGTGAAATTTTTAAGGGTAAAAAAGACAATTACCCTCAGAGTGTTCCTAGACTCTTCATCAACACTCGACTTGGTGAGTAGGTGTTGTAAAGTTTAACGGGAATAAGGAAGAGGGGGATTAATCCACTGTTTTCTTGCTAGAAATTTCTTTCTAACCCCCACCTCTTTGGTTTTACTACAGGTAATGAAGAGATAAATGCTAAAGTCCTTCAGGCTTTAGAAAATGAGGCCATTAAGGTGAGATGCATGTCCTAATATTTTTGTCAAGCTTCTAGAGTTATTCAGCAGAATATCAGAAGATTAGATTTCTGAAGAAAATACAGCAAGAATTTTACATTATATTAAGCTTATTATACCTTAGAAGATAGTCTGTGGGAAGAGCTGATGGCTCAGAAACATGATTTGGAGATTTGAGCAAGTTTAATTATGTCAGTTAAGAATTAAAAGGGTTGCAGCTGGTGTGTCTGGAGAGGAAAGGAGAAACCTGCACAGACTGAAACTAAACCTGGATTTTTGAAGCCCACAGCCAGCTGTAGTCATCAAGTTAGTGTTCAGAACTCCACTAGGTCAACAAGGAAGTCTGTGGCAGAACTGAGAATAGGACTCAGAAGTGGTCTCCCATTCCCAGTTTACCAGCCACTGGTCAGTAACTCCTGCACACTCTCTAGGCTAGAGGGAAGGTAGCTGACAGTTAAACAAGTTGCAGTTCTAGCACTGTTAACACTTATTTCAGTATGCAGTTCCTGTGATCAAGTATGACCGGAAAGGATACAAAGCAAGAGCACGGCAGCTGCTTCTTACCCAAAATGCTGTTGTCATAGTTGAAGAATCCAAAATCAAACAACGGATTGACTATGCCAATCTGACAGGTAAGAATGGCAACGTGGATGGGCTCTGGCTCACTGGGCTGAAGTCAGCCTTCACCTTGGCTACAGTTAAGTAATAACACAATATAACCAGTTTGTCTTTGTCCTGGACAAGAATGGAATTATCTGATACTGACAAGCATTTCAAGTCTGTAATATCTTGAAACTGAGTTTTTCTAAAATTAAACTCTGTAACATGTCACAAAAATTACTCAATTCATCTCCCCCAAGCCCCCTCCTAAGTTATTTCCCAATTGCACATCTCTACCGCAGGGGAATTGCACCATTATTACATGGCAGCTGCTTGGGACACTGCTACAGCTTTCAACCTTCTAAATATTTGACATGGACTTGATACTTTTAGAGGGGGGAACTTGTCAAAGAGAGAAAACTGCCGAGTGTCTGGTGCATTGTACTTCATTACTTGGCTTTGTCTGAAACCTCTCACTTCAGAGCCTCAGCTCCAGCTCAGCTGCAGTTCCTCTTCACAGCCAATTTTGGTGCTAATCATTTCAGTGTTAGTTGCATGAGGCTATCTGCTGCATTTGTAACTCACCATTCAAAGTGGTTTCCAAGGACAACCATGATTTGGGGTTCTGTGACTCCTGTGAGATGCTGTTATGGCAGAGAGGTATGTTCATCACTGCTAGGGGTGGGCTAGCTCCATTTAAATAGCTAATCCAGTTTGTATCTAGTGTCACAATACTAAACAAAGTCCAAAAATAAACTGTGAAGAAACAGACACTCCTGAGACACAGCACAGTGCTCCTTAACTAATCCCTACCCACCTACCCCAGGGAGAGGATTTTTTTTCATTTAGCAAACATGAGCAATGCCTGGCAGAGGCTCAGCCTCTTGCTGACTGCATGGTCAGAAGGCACTGCTGGCTGGCTGGGCAAGTAGAAATGCTGAACTCAGAGCCCAAGTTGGTGTCAGTGCACCATAACAGGACCCACAAGGACCAGTATGGTGGGTGTGGGTTCAGCAGGGCAAGGAATTCACAGAAATGGCAACTTGCTGGGGCTCCTACAGCACCTCTGGCCTTTCTTATTGCATGTTGACAGTGCCACGGGGGGGGACAACAGTGACCACGTTGTTGCAGTTGCCCCTTAGTACCCCAGTAATTACAGCACTCACCCACCTGCTGGGCTGAAGTAGCTGTCCAGTGGGTGCTGAGAAGTAAAATTTTGGCCATAGGTCCCTTAACTGGCCAAAAGTATCCCTTTGTCAAGTCCATGACAGTTTGTAAACAGGCATTTGGACAGAGGCACCTGGAAGTTTCTTTCCCATCATAAAAAGGAGTTGAAGCTGATTGCCTGTCACCTTGCAGCCTCTTCAGCTCCTCTGCTGACATGTTAGTGCAGTGCTTCTGTGCAGCTTCTCAGCTGTCAGGTTTCTTGGTGTGGGAACAACAGTTGCTGCGTTCCTGGGAGAGGTTGTGAAACGCGCAAGAATCCGAGCGGTGATGTGCGGGGTGTCAGATGGCCATTTTCTATTGCAGGCATCTCCGTCAGCAGCCTGAGCGACAACTTGTTTGTGCTGCACGTGCACTGCGAGGATAACAAACAGAAGGTAGTGGGACTCATCCATCAGTTCTCCAACCACCTCTAGAAAAAGTTTTAAAGGCACAAAAAGCAGAAGATCCAGCTGGGGAGGGGGGAAAGGGCACACGTGGTGACATGCATGGAACTAACTTTGTGCCAGCTCCAAGCAGCATTTCGCTTTATTTACTTGTGCTCACAGATGGGGTTCACCAGTGACTTGTTTGCCAACAGGACTGGTGCTGTCCCTTGTGCCCATTACTGAGACCTTATAAATAAATCAACTGCCAACAGTGCAGTGTGACCTGCAACAGAGGCCCCAGAGATCTCCACCAAGCCTGGGTCACCTGGAGAAGCAGTTTTCCATGCTAACCTATGGCAAAGTTCTGTCCCTGTTAATTACAGCACAATCACTCTGCCCTACTGACACTAAACCATTGTCTCTCTCCTCCCAGGGAGATGTTGTACTTCAAAGTGACCACGTGATCGAGACGCTAACAAAAACCGCCATGCAGGCAGACAAAGTCAACAATGTCAACATCAACCAGGGCAGGTGAGTGAAGCCAAACACCTCTCGGGAGCTGCCTTGGGTTTCTTGTGTTCTGAAGGGAGCTCTGCTTTAGCATTAAAGGGCTTCAGAAACGTCCCTCTACAACATCAAAACATACCAAATACATCTTACTGAAGGCTCCATTTCTGTGAATGAGCAGATCTATCACAGCTAAGCATTGATACAAAGCAGTCACACAGGAGAAGGGTAAAACTAAGCTAGTGGAGAGGTCACAAATAGTCATCAAATTTGTTCTTACCTCTTCACAGCATAAAATTTACAGTTGGGCAAGGCAAAGAAGGCATAATTGACTTCATATCGGGATCAGAACTGCTTATAGCCAAAGCCAAGAATGGCCATCTAACAGTGGTGAGTACAGGCCGAGGGTGGTAAGAAAGGGTGGGTGGTTCACTTCAGTGGATCCAAACCCAGATTCTGGCATTAAACCGTATTTGCAGCAGATGGACATGTGCCACATGAGTTGCTGAAGGTGCTGCCCTGGTCTACCAGCCCTTTCCCCAGCTGGAGCTGTGCATTGTACTGTTCCTGCAGGCTACAGACTGCCAGGCTCATGCAAACTCATCAAGTGATTGTCCTATCACTCATTTTTTTTTTTCTCCCCAAGATTCAGGCTTTAATGCTATACTCCATTGCAAATCAAATTTTAGAAAGAGGATTTAAAAACACAGGAAGAAAAAAAAAATCCTCTTTCCTTCTCAGATTGTTTGTAGCCTTTCCTGCTAGTCAGATACAGTCATGTAACTGAATTATGAATTGTCAGATTAAAGGTTATTCAGAAATGAATCCAGAACACATTCAGACTGCTCTCACTCCTGTCCTCCTGCAGGCCGACTGGCCTCAGAGCAGCCATCGCCAACGTTGGCGCTTTGCTCTTCACTAGACAGTCCGTCCTATAAAAGGCCACAAACGTAGCACTGCCACAGGCTTTCCTTGCTCTGTGAACACCTAGGGATTGTACATGGGAAGAGATTAGATTTGTATAAGCGTGCTCAGATGAGGATCACGCTTCTTTATTTGCCATCAGTAGCAGCAAGCCAAGTAACTACTTAAGACTATGAAGAAATACATCCTGTAATTTTTTCCCCAGCCTTTTCAAACCATCCCTAGCAACATTTTTCCAGTTCTGCCCCTCCCTCCTTGGCAAAGCAAAG
The DNA here is from genome assembly GCF_031877795.1 of Strix aluco. Lineage (NCBI taxonomy): Eukaryota > Metazoa > Chordata > Aves > Strigiformes > Strigidae > Strix > Strix aluco. Next base: position 10,386,392 of record NC_133949.1, on the reverse strand, counting down.
CCTTGTGCTGCTAGCTGAGGGAGAAGTTTGCAATATATCCCCAGGCACTGTGGGCTCCTCTGACTTACAGAATTGCCAAGATCCGCTTTTGTTTCCTGCTGAGACCGCGGCTTCAGTACTTCACAGTAGAGCAAACTATGTACTGTGGCATCGACAGTGGAGTTCTATAAGCCAGTCTTTGGGGCACTGTAAAGATGTTTAGGAGCTAAAACTGTTGCAGCATCTTTGTTTCTAGCACACTTTCTAGCTTGTCCTTCTTCTCCTGCAGGTTGCTCCTCGTTTGAATTCTCGATGATAAAACGTGCCACCACAACAGGACCTTTCCCTCCATCCGTCTGACTGCACCCTACAGAATTGGATGGACATTGTGCCCAGCAAAATCCCCCCTCCTTCCTCGCTTTGCTCATTTTGTTTATTGTTACCAAAGACCTGCACTTTCAGAAATACATCTTGCTTTCTTAATATGAGTTCCAAAAGAAAGGCCTTCTCTTCCTTACCTTAGTGGCAAACACGTGGGTCCAAGACAATGTCTGTGAAACCGTGGCTCATGAAACATATTCAGCTGGGCTTTGAGGGAGAGGGAGCTCTGACTCTTATTAAGAGTTTAGACCCTGATGGAAACGACCAAACTTTTGTGCTTGTTGTCATCAAAAAGCACAATCAGAAAACAAGTAACTGCTGCTTTGTCAGCCAACTCGATGAAATGCCAAACTTTATATTCAGAAAGAATGTTTTATGAAGAATTTTGCTCTGAGACATTTTGATGCTTTGTGTTAAAGCCATATTGTGTAAATGAGTAAAACCCTGTAAATACTTTATAGCTGAGTATGAGAGATGCACTACAAGAAATGGAATTGATGTGGAAACTTTTATGTTTTAGATTTGAAATAATTTTTGGTTTTAGTTTATGATTATATGGTATTAACCTAAGAAACCCATCATGTAACTTCTTCAGTGATCTGGATCCAGAGACTCTTACCTTTTTTTTTTTTCCAAAGTCACCTGTCCCATTTCTTGCTCTATGATGATATTTTTATACTGTAGTAACTTTTTCATATCCACACATCCAACAAAATGTAATACAAACCACAGAGGTTACTACTCTGTGCTGCTCTAGGCTGGAAATGAAACCTGTAGTCCTTGGCCACAGGATGTGCACAGGGGCTTCCCCTCCCACCTTGTACCTGTCTGGAGTCACCACTGCCCCTTTCCTCACACAGCTCATCAGGCTCAGAGCAGCACCTGCAGAAAAAAAAAATTGCTTTTCCTCCTGTGTTAGCGATAACTGGAAGTTTGAGTTCCCACAGTAAAAGCTCCACAATGTTGCTATAAATGCCTCTCAGTACTGCCTTAAAGAGGAAGAGAGGGCTGGTTCAGCACTGCTGGCGTTACTGACCAACAGCTCCTTTGCCTGGAAGCACCTTCCTAAGCAAGCAGCGTCACTTCAGTGCTAACCCAAAGCTAGGAGGGGTACGTGTTCCCAGTGCTCACCGGTCTCAGGCTGCAACAGAGGTCAATACTAAGCACCTGCATTTAACCAAGAACCCAAATGGCCACAGGGTGGACAGCTCTGTGTCAAGTACCTGCTGACTGCACATCACAGCTCCAGCTTCCATTTCCATGTTCCAGACCTCAAACAGTGCATTCTGCACTCTACTTGCCTTACACTTCCTTCACGTTCCACCTCTAGCCTGATGCAGTAGCAACAACAGTTATAGTAAGCCCTAAATAAAATATAACCAAACATGTTGCCACTCACATACGATCGGCTCGGTCTCCTTTTTGGTTTCTGACATTATGCAGTTATCAAACACTGCCCCAGGCCTGGAATGCTGTATACACTGTAGTACATATACACCATACCACTGTATATGCTAGAGTGTATATGCTATACAATGCTGTATACGCTATTATATAACCTCTTCAAGACTACGCTCAATAAATTTTTACAAAAAAACCACACCTTGTCTTTGTTGTACAAACAGTTTCATCACATTATTTTTTGAGAGGGAGGGTATGATTTTTTTGCCTCTCATTTGTCACAGGGCTTCAGGCCCAATCTGTCTACGCAGAGGGTAACCCTGATGCTGACTACTACAAGGAACAGATTATTCCTAGAAAGAGATTTCTAGGACATCAGCTAAGCAGGGTGGACATTAAGGTAACATGGTTCCCTTCCCTCCATCCACACAGCTGGACTGGAGGAGGAATCTCTAAGGGCAAGTTGAGGGGAATGCACCAACCAGATGGTGGGTTTTTGTGCGTTCAGGTAGGGAAAGACTGAATAAATGGTTTGGAAGAGCTGCTGACTACTCCTGATGAAGCAGGCTGCTCTCACAGCTGTACTACTTACACATAAGACTGGGATCTTTCTTACTTTATCTCATGTCTGAAGAACAATGCTGTCACTTCTCTCTCCCCCTCCACATGTTCCTATTACAAGCAACAAAGCAAAGTTACTCTTGCTGAAATAACTCAAATAGAAAAAGAAACTCATAATAATATTTGGCATTTTTAATTTAGGTTTGTTTTATTTAAGTTTAATGTTAATTCCATGCTGTGTTTCAGTAAGAACAATACAGATTCTGTATCTGTGGCTCCAGTCAGATATCCAGTAGTACAAATTAGCTTCAAGTTACACATACTGAACAAAAGAGGTTGAGCGAGCGAAGGGAGATGGGGAAAGGGGAGGGAGAAAGAAAAAATATTGAACACGCATGCAGGCTTATCAATGCCACCTTCAATGCTAACCTGCTTTGAGGAAAAGTAAAGAATAGGCAAGAATGAGCAGCCACGGATTGTTGAACTGTTACCAGCACCATCATTTTCAGCAACATTTCAGCAGTTTGGAAACTTCTGTTTTTATACAGTAAAACCACTATAATATATGTCCCAATGCAGCCTTGTAACTTCAAGCTAAACACCCAATTAAGTTTAAACATTGGTATAAAATTCAGTTTAAACAGTTATAAAAAAAGAAAAATGCCACCACATGCGCACTACCTCGCCATAACAAATCTCTCCCCTACAAGTCTAGCGGCCTTCAGGTGTAACATCCACTTCTAATGGCAATCTCGCCACGTCGGGCAGGAGACAATACAGTAATGCTGAAAAAGCCTTTACGCAGTCCTGTTAGTGTCTTAAAAGAACCTAAAAGCTGGCACCAGTAAAATCCACAGAAATTCACTCTTGCCTTTAAGAACTTTTAAACTGTGTAAAAAAAATAAAAATAAAGAAACCCAACAGGGCAGGAACCTAAATTCTGAGACCCAATGTAAAAGTCAGATTTGGTGGTTCTCAGAGTGACACTGAGGGTTTTTGTGGGGAAGGGGAAGGGTGGTCAGAGATGGGTTCTCTTGTTGGCCTTTGTGTCTCACTGGTTTTCATCTTCCACATCCTGCAGCGCTTCTTTATTCTGTTCTTCACCTATGGAAGTGTTTAAAAGTAAGGGAGACATTAACTTTTAAAAATGAGACCTGCAGAATGGCTTAACAAGCCTCTAGAGATTAATAGTTTCATGCAAGTACACACGCTCACTCGCACACTTGCGTAAATGACACACACACACACACTCATAACACAGCCAGTTCTGGAGTGAAGCGTTTCCATGGAAATTAAGCCTTATAATCACCCCGTCACATTTCATACAGAACCGCAGCTCAGGCTATTAGAAGATGCACTCTGTCATAAGGACAAACAACAAACCACCATTTCTGAAAACTGAGACTGTGCATGGGATCAGTCCTGTTGATCAGGAGATGAACAGCCAAGACAAAAGTGATCAGAATGGCTGTAGATCAACATCCTTACATCAGAAAATACCTTCCCAAAACCTCATCTCTACTCCAGAGCACACTAAGGACATCAAGCTATGGAAATGAGACCAAAACAGGTTTTAGAAATTAAACTCTTCTCTGCCCAAGTCCACTCAAGTCTCGACAACAGCAAAGTACTGCAGTAAGTTTTATAAAATAACACTCATGGCATTTATTATTAAAGGTACCAAAAGCAGTATGGAAAAACATCCCTATTTTCAAGTCCAACATGACAACAAACCCTAGGCTTGAGGTTATTAAAGGAAAACATCTCGTGGAAATTACTTTCTCTTGAAAAATGGCCAGTTTGGACCTATTCAACCAGGCTGCGACATGCAGTGGAACCGAAGTCTGTCCATCAAGAAGACACCTGCAGCAAGTGTTTGGTTATACTGCAGCCACCCCGGGTGAGACACACGCAGAGCCTTCTGCATGTCTTTGCCTGATTTCTACTGCAACAGGAAGAAGTTTAACGTACTTCAGCTAGTGCCATAGCACATGCACGATTAAGTTAATTGATAAGAGAAACTTGGAAGTGTTTTCTTTACAATTATGCTTAACCATGTGAGATGGTACTCTCTTAAGGGCAATAAACAATAACTACCCATTCAAAAGATTAATTTGTAATAAAATCCAATCAAATGAGACTAATGACTTTCAGCATATAATCAGAATGCCTGCTCAGAGCATGTCCAGATGCAGAATTATCACCAGGTACAATACAAAGTAGATTTTGGAAGAGGTGGCCTAGGAACACAAGACATCTGACATTCAACAACAATAAAATTTACATTTAAAATTACACATCATTTAAGAGAGGAAAGCAGAGGCCCTAACCCAGGAAGATGATTAAAACGAGATCTGAGCATGCTCTAGCCAACACGCTTAAGCGATTATTCCCGTAACAGGCGACTGTGAAAGTACTTTTCATGCCCAAATATTCTTAATATCCATCCAGGTATGCAGCTCAATTCCCAAACATGTAAGTGACTGGATCTTAGTCAAGCGTATTGGACCTGGGCTGGGGTAACAGGTCACAAATTGGTAGAACATGGCTTAGCCCTGGAATGGAGCCAAAGATACAAGCAATTTATCAGCAGCAAGAGAGTGAGAGAGGCAAGCACGATTAGTGATCGGAAGAAAACTGACGCTGAAAAGTTCATTCAGCCATGACAAAGACTTACAAAGTAGAGTTTTTAGGAAATGAACAGTTGGACTTTCCTTTAGGAATCTATACAGCAGGAAAGAAGGGGAAAACAGGAATCATGAAGACGACATTACAAGCATGAAAATAAACTAAACAGCTCATCTATGACATGGTTAAAAGATACAGTAAATGAGATGAAAAAGTATAGCCAGCTGAGTAACACCTGATCTTGGTCATTCCCTACAACCTACACAACTGAAACCAAACCAGGCAAAAGCTTAATGCAGAACAAGCCTTTTTCAAGTCTGCCCTACCCCTTAGGAAACTGGTAATTGTGACGATGTTTTTGAGTGCCACTGCTAACTTTTACCAATCTTCAAAGGCTCTACCCATTTTGGAAATACGGAGTTCTGGAAGCAATAGTTTTAAGTGCATCAGCATATTAGTCAGCATATTAGCACGGTATGAGGAAATGCAAAAAACTTAACTTCACACCTATGTCTAAACATTATGCATGAACACCGTATTTTTTTTGTGGACCTGAAGAACTGCACCATGATTTTACATAGTTCTGCAGTATTTTAAATTTTGTAATCATTATCTTTCAGGCATGCATCATAAACTGTAACTTGGATAATCTGAAATACTTCAGGAGGAACAAAAGTATTTTCTTTGCTATGGAGCTAATTATGAAACAAGAAATTTGAATCTAGATTATGCCAAAAATAAATAGAAATACCCTCTGTAAATAATCTTGTTGGAACTTCTACGATATACAAGATACATGAGACACATTAGTCAGCTTGCATGCAAATAAAGATAGCTTTTGGAAGATGTTCTAATGCTACTATCTTCAATAGCAATCCAGCCTTGTTACTTCACCAAAATGGCTTCCAGTGTTCCCAGAGCACCAGGATATTTGGCTCCATTAAAAAAAAAAAAAAAAGTCGTATCTTAACTGTGGGAATTGGGAACAAATTTCTTTTTCCAATGGCAACGAAGGATTCCAATAATACCTGCAGTATTTAGAGCAGAGTCTGTACAGATCCATCCAGGATACACACACATGCTTCTGCACCATTAGATAATCTTACACCTCTGAAATCAAGGTGTGTCCCTTGCAAGAGACTCAAGCACTAGGAGGTAGGGTAACCCCACACATATAGCTTTCCCAGTTCTGTCAGAAGCCAGAATAAACAGGAGCAAAATATGACCTGCAACATTCAATACTCATTATCTGTGCAAACAGCTAGAAGCTATCAAGTAACAATACTTCTTTAAAACAAACCCATGAATCCACAAAACTAGGTAGTCAGTAGAAAGTTAAGGGATTCTACAATTGCTTTCAAATGGACACTACACCAATAAAGTACTCCAAAGTAATGCTATATGGCAACTGCCATGCTTCAAGTAACGTCTTACAATAAAATTTACAACACTCATTTATTTGCAGTTAAGCAGCAATGTTGCTTCCAACCTCTGTGCATTTCTAAAAACCTCACATATTTTAGAAACAGGACTGACTTCCCCCCCCCTTCAAGTTAAAAGTAAAGTCAGCTCTTTCCACTTGTCTCTCCAGGGCATAATTGTAGAAGACGACATGAGTTTAATCTTTCTAGATAGAAATTATGTTTGATTCACTACCAATAATCAGTGAAACAGAAGGCATAACTCAAAAAAATGAAACAAGTAAATTCATACTTAGCATTGTATGTGAAAGTGTAACAGGAAGAAGTCCATTCAGTATGCCAAAACACTACTTAAAAATTTAAATAACTATCAGATGTTAGTAAACAGAAGCAAGCAATGTCCCACCCTCTGGTGCTGCCAGGGGATATATTCTGTATTTGCTCTGGCAAGAGCCCACTTCAGGAGCCACAACCTAGCATTTTTGGGAGTACTAAAAGTACTGCAGACATCTCAAAATAGCAAATTAGATTTCCCCAAGCTTTTTTTTTTTTTCCTTCTGGTAATAAAGTATTTTACAAAATCCCTTTTCCTTTTTCCTCTTCTCTTTGTACTCAATTCTTCATAAGAAAAGTAAAAGATACGGAAAGTGCTGTAAGGTGAAGTGATTAGCATGATAGTAGTAATCTTCCACTAAAATGCCAACAGAAATACTGAGTGACCTGAAAAAAAAGGGAACTAGATCATTTGCAATACCCCCTCCTGCACTGGAAATTCACATCTGGTTGTAAGGACAACTGTTGATAAACACGATAAGCCGTAAAAAGAAAAGCTAAATTAAATTAAGTCACCACTTTTAAAATAACCATAGATGCCTAAACAGGCAGGTGGGGAGAAAAAAAAAGTTGTTACTAATTCCACACCTCCTTCCTTCAAGTGAGAACTGAAAAGCTTCTCAAAAGAAACTAGTATCACCTCATCAATTTATCCAGTGTTAAGAAAGGATAAGAGTTCAGGATGATCAATTAATTAGGAAAGACAGGAGTAAAACACCAAACCAATCTACATTTCCACGCTCTGTTTTCTGGGCAGAGATCAGGGGACAGCAACATTTTAGAGCAGTTTACTTACCATCACCCTGCATGTCTGAAGTCCATAGTGTCAGATTATCACGTAACAACTGCATGATAAGTGTAGAGTCCTTATAGCTTTCTTCACTCAGTGTATCCAGTTCTGCAATAGCATCATCGAAAGCTGCTTTTGCCAACCTATAAGCACAGAATAAATCAGATTTAACATATGCTGCTAAACAAAATCAGAAGCACACAAGTTAAACCTCTGCCTCAGAACACCTATCTTCTAGTTTAGCTACATGACATCCATAGCTTCTGTAACAAATTTCTGTATTATTTAACAGTGTTTAGATGTTCATCCAAGTATCTCCCATCTTCAAAACCAGTCACACCGTGTACTTAAGAATCTTTTTACCCAAGAACACTGGTTTTATCAAACATTTCTACATCTTGCGGTACAACTGATCAAGGTCTGCTAAAAGCTTAAAAGGAAGTTTATTACATAACCTGCAATGACAGGAATAGAAGAGGCATTTGCTTTGATCATCATTTTTTGCTCATATGAGATGAACCCCTACAGATAGATGAGCTATTGTCATTCTATACATGCTCAGAGCTCACAGAAAATTAGTAACGTGATCCCTATTACCTTGTATAATAGCCAACAGCAAGAGAAGCAAGTTAAATCACCTCACACTTTTTGCAGGATAAGGGCATGCACAGAGTGAACATGGCAAGTTGTTAAACTGCTATGAGTTATCAATGCAAGGTTATCACTATTCTGCTTCTCATACATGATCTATTCCCAGATAAACAAATGAATCTGGACTCAAAAGAAAATGACAAAGGTGAAAACCTTTCCAATTGATTGACCTCAAATGGAGCAAGTCATTAACTACAGCAGGAAGAAAACCAGTCCAGTGTTCCCGCTGAGGAAAAGCAGTTACCCAAGTAGCAACCATTTCTGGCTTGTCTGGTATTCACATAAGATCTCCCCATCTTCTCAGTCACTACCTACCTGCAGGCACGATCAGGAGAATTAAGAATTTCATAGTAGAATACAGAGAAGTTGAGCGCAAGTCCTAGGCGGATAGGATGTGTTGGAGGGAGTTCTGTCATTGCAATATCACTAGCAGCTTTATAAGCCACCAAGCTATTCTCTGCAGCCTCCTTCCTGTCATTTCCTGTGGCAAACTCAGCCAGATACCTATGGTAGTCCCCCTTCCTGAAAACAGAAACAGTACAAAGTCAGTAGTCCTTATTTCCCCACCAGCCACCAAATCAATAGCTTAGTTCTGAAACTGATGTTTATATATTCACACACAAAGGACACTGCTGCTGAATTACTGTCAGTGAATTTTAAACCATCAGGCAAGAAAAGGTTTCAGATCGCTTATTTTCTTGCATTAATACATGAAGTACAGCCTCCATTACCAAACTGCGTCTCTGTACAACTGCATCTCATCTGAACTAGACAAGTTTTTGATCTGAAGGACAGAGATAATTCAACTACAGGCTCAAACACTCTCTGATCATTTCAAGATCTGAACTATGCATCAGAAGTACAAAATATGCATCAAACTAGAGACGACAGCAACATACTCCAAGGCCAAGTTTCATTTCATAATGCAATTTTGAAGCTGACACTAGGTGACCGTTATCTGTCTACATCATCTTCTCTTTGTGAGGAATGTACGGCTCATTCAAGAAAACACTGAAGCAGGGATGTGATTTCTACATTATTAGCTCAATTAAAGAAAATGGTTGTTTCTTAAATAGAAGAGCTGCATAACAGCTTATGTTAAGTTCTCATGACCTTATTCCAAACAACTCTATCTGCAACCACATGATCAGGACACTAATACAAAGGCAGCCAAAAAGGGATATTGGTTAGACATGACTGAACTGCCCTCTTTCTAGAAGAAGCTACTGTGGTTGAATAGGCAGAAGACACATGTATAGCTACTTTATTTCTTTCTCTAGTTCAGATACAGTAAGATGTCCCTGCCTCATGAGAAGATACTTACATTTTGTAATAGAAAACCTTGGACTCGCCAGTGTTAGCTGCTGGAATGAGGTGTTTGTCCAGTACATCCAGAATGTCACAACAGATTAACTTCAGTTCAGTCTCAACCTATTAAAAAAACAAACCCAAAATGAAAAGAGGAGGCGAGGTTAGCATGTAAGACTAAGAGCTATTTCAAAAATATCCCAGTATCAAATAGACAACCTCATAAAAATCCAAAGAGAAGGACAGAAGGAAAAAAAAGATTCAGCTGCTCCACAGGTGCATTAAGCATAACAGCTCTGCATGGCACACAAAATAGGCAAGGCGTGATGTATGATGAAATGCGTAACTGTATAATGGAATTATGAATTCCCTAGAAGACACCTTGCTAGACAGTTGCACTATGTTTTACTCGGGATGTAATTTCTTACTGCAAGGCTTACACAACTCCTAATTCCTTACATTTTTGATCCTGGAAAGCTGCCCTAAAACTGGCAATGGTTAAGGGGACAATCTGACTGCAACTAATACAAATCAGCTGAACTCCATTACACCCCAGAGTTAAATGGCACCTTCAGAACACGTTTATAGTGACTACCTGGGAGGCAAAGCTCTAACAGAAGAGCCGCAAGACAAAAATCAGAGTATCAGAAGAGAATAAAGATGTGCCACACAAACAAAAAGGTCAGATACAAGAGGAAAACAAACTCCAGAAGGTACAGACTTCAGAAGCGGGTGAAAAAGGCAAAGTGCAGCAACTCAAGAGAAAAAGCAGAAATCATCAATACTAAGTGACATCTGTGGCCAAAGAAAAACAATATATAAAGCCTCATTTAAAAACAGATAATGGACTTTAATTGCCAAAGTTGAACACATGGTCACATCACCTTCTTTTTTTTAAATTCAGAATAGAAAGCAAGGTCTATGAGGTTAGGTTTTACCACAAAGTTTCACACCTGAAAGCAAAGAAACTAAGCATATCCAAAAAAGCTAAAAACCATCTTTTGACACCACCATTGCCAAAACCAGACTTGCTCTGAGCATCCCATGTCATTCACAGTAGGAGTGGTTGGTTAAGTGCAGCTGGTAACCTACTGCTCTTTCATGATTTCGCAGTAACTTTCACAGCTCCAGCTGAAGACAACTCTGGCTCAAGCAACTTTTATGTACTATAAAGTCGAGGTTTTCAAGCAGAGGCATCAATATCAGTTACAAGAAACTACCAGAAACTGCATGTCTTGGATCACAAGAGCAGCCCCACTTAGTCCACTATCCCTTCCTATCCGCCCACCCATGCAGTTTTCTTTCCTTCTTTCTTTAAGCATTTTTCTTGCCACGTAGTATTTTTATCACCATGTAGCTTCCAAACTATCAGGGTCTGTAACGACAACATCTGTCCTCAAAAGCTGTTGAAATTATAGATCCAAAATAAATGTTGAACTGGCACATACATACACATACCAATTTGTACAAAATGACTTAACAGATTTGCAAGACTTCCTTTAGAGAAAATAATCTACATCAAATTTCATGTACAAACAATGTCAGAATGCCCTAACATTCAGAGGAAGAGTTAGATGCTGTACTTAAAGTTATGTGACAAATGCTTAAGGAAGTTGCTGAAATATGGTCACTTGAGAAGAATCTACTTTATATTCTTGGGCTACAAAAGCTATAAAACCTTTGGCCAGCAGTCAGTTCCTGCAAACTTCTTTCCTCTTGATCCTCTTTTTCAATGACTTCTTTTGCAGAGAGATCTTCAGCAAAACTGCAAAGAATTAAATCAGTTTCTAATGCTCTTTTGTTAAATAACCATACACGTACAAACTTCTATTTTATCTCAGACAGACCTTTTTCAGCTTTGCTTAAAGGATCAGTCACACAAGTTATCACAGATCAGCTGCCGTCCAGGGCAATGTAAATGTCCTGACCAAGCTTAGTTTAAAAAGATTTAATACAAATCAAGTTGATTAAGAACAAAACAAAAAATGCACAATAAAACCCTAAAAGCTCTTTGTCTAGAACAGATCCCTTTCATAAAAGTGGCTCAATGAGCTCTGCAAAGCAGCAAACCAGCACAAGAGCCCACACTAAGCCTGTTCAGAGCACTCAGAAAGGCAGGTTTAGGGTCTATCACCATTCCAGCTCCAAATATGACATATGGTACTACAGGCTCTGCCCAGCACGGAAAGACTGCTCAACCCAATGGGTGCACAGAAGCCCCCACAATCCACCCTGCCTCTGTTTTATTTGAGTGGTAGTGCTGGCTTAATCAGATTCCAGACTGTGTTCTTAGCTCTGCAGATACAAAAGCTTGTAAACCACCTGGTGATCTAAATAAAGAAACTTATTAGAAGCAATGAGGGGAAGGGTAGCCTGTACTAGTTCTTTGACCTGTTTTAATATGTAGCCCCCAAAATAGCTGCACCTCACAACTGAGATGCAACATGAAACTAGAACAGTAGGAAACAGTTGCTAAAGCCTGTAACCTCCCTCCCTCCCACCCCTGCCAAAACAAACACACAGACCACCCACATTTATGCCAATTCATAGCCTAACCTTTCTAAGAAGATGGGAAGGAGAAGAGAGCCTTGTAGCTGCCCCAGAATACAACCCAGGCTGTAAGAGCACTTAGAAACACACATTCTCATATGCTACAAACACATACCAGTCAGAGGAAGGTGAATACTTGTCCTATGCTATTAGGGAAGGGATTTGGTTTTACCACAAGGAAGTGAACTGCATTATGTGCAGACATACACCACTTCATCCTCTCAAGGACGAAGACAACAAGTCTCAGTGCATTCTCATCTACAGAGATGCAGTCAGATGAGAAAGCCTGGGGCTCTACTTCTGTGTATCCAAATGGCCACAGGGCCCAGAAAAGCAGCAAAGTCTACAAAGGAAGCAAGTAAGTAGCATTTTTCCCCATGGCTATGTATGCGTTTTGCTACATTTACCTTAAGTAGTTTGGGTAAAGGCACAGCATGGTGTCTTCCATCATCTCTCAGTATTGCCTAGCATGTGCCTCAGACAAAACCAGCCCGGCCCTACTCTGACACCACCATCATCCCTTGATTTCTGCCCCAAGTCACACTGGCTTGTAGCTCGAACTCCAAACATTTTTAAGAGCCATATGTTAAATTATAATCATTACTGATGTAGACCAAAACCATCAAATAATTGCTTTCACACAAACTACACCTTCTACTTCAACTCCAGCATTACTCTATGGCTGAGCAAGGTCACACCTGGTTCTGGTGGTGAAAGGGATTTGTTTTTCTAGAGATGCTGGTTCTTTCAACTCCCCAGTGCTTTAAACTTGGCCTGTCAGTCCCCAGACAAGTGTTTTGGTTTTAGTTTTTTCTTCAGAGCCTTTCAAGCCTAGGAAGGGTCTCCCAACACCACTGAATTTACTCTGAAAAATGCCACAACAGTGGGTATTTGTTGACAAGGTAAGTGTAATAACCATAACTCTGCTGAACCTGCACTGGACCTTCTCTCTTCAAAGAAGCCCTGACCATGACAACAGAGCAGCTGTTCCAGCAGCGACAATGACCACTGTCATTCAAGCCTTTGCAATATGTTCTTCAGGCTCTTACTGCTCCCATGCCATCTCGCCAAACCCCTTAACACTCTCCTTACAGCAGATGCTAACTCATTGTAAGTCTCCCGGTGGCTACAAAGAGGGTCTGGTCTTCAGCAACAAATGATACATAGAAGCCTCTTGGAAAACGTGGGCTAGAGTTGAGGGGATGCAGCTAGTCTTTCTTCAGTACACAACTACATCACAGTTCTCCACAGTGCTCTTCCACCTGAAGCAAGTGATAGCTATTTAAGGATTTAACAGCTGAAGATACTGTTGGCATGGCACCACTTCACACAGCCCCTCTCTCGATAGATACTTCAAGGACTACACACATGTAATTCTTGCACACCAGTCTGTTCTGCATGGTACTTGCTCTCTTTACAAAGAGAGATGCAGACCAATGCCTTTTTTACACTCCCTTCAAAAACAAGAAAAAAGCCTTTTGACTATTAAAGGATCTTTGGCAGAAGATAGTAACCACCCACAAAACGTTGTGCAAAAAACCCTAGAAGCACACAGTGTAAGACAAATTTAAACAACCATCAGATAGCTATTGTCCTATTTTATATGTTCTGTTAGAATCATCAAGAAATGGTATTTGGGACTATATGTAACTGGCAGAGCCTCATCCCATCAGCATGCCAGCATAAAATTAGAAACTCACAACTTTAACAATTCCATGGAGCAACAGAAACCCTGTGAGTCAACAGAAAGCAGTCCAGAGGCATTCCTGAGAAAAGATTTCCAAGCCAACATCATTTCCATTGGTGGTGTATGAATCAGTGCCAGGTGATAGAATAGACTACACTGTTTCTCTTGAAGTGAAGATCTGAACCATGTGGAGGCACTTGTCGTCAAATAATGGAGATTAAGTCTCTACAGAAATGTGTGGGATTTAAATAGTATGGGAGCATGCCTGCTCCGTGCTAAACCATCACTTAAGGAAGGGGAGGAGGGGGAAAACAACAACTCACTGTTCTAACAGCTGAAGGTTTCATTAGCCCTTACAGATGAAAGTCACAGCTTGCTCCAAGTTCTCCATTTTAGGTAAAGTTGCACAGACCAACTAGACTCAGCATGAAGTTATGTGGATCAATTTCTCCCTCTCTCAAGAGAGAGAACATAGCAAGGCCCCAGAGGTTATTGCACATGCAGATTTCACAGCTGAGATGACCATGACATCTTAGCATCCCCCAGAACATGGAGTGCTTTATCTTAAATTGATTGCTTTAACTGCTATCAGTATAACTGACCAGCTTAGGAACAAACAAAAAAAAATTTTAAATCTACATTTTTAAGAACTAGATGCTGTCAGAGAAGCCATACTATCACAGCACTCATTTAAACATGGGCATAGCTGTCTGAGCTAATAATAGGCCTGCCGGTTCAATTGTACAAGACTAACCAGGCAACTATTTTTCACTGTCACCCAACCGCTAAGCACTTAGTTTACAGCAACTCCTGCCAAGTTCTCATCTGGGGGAAGAAGTACAAAACAAGGCCAATTTACACAAAATGCAACTATCAGTGATAAAAGACAAGGTAAAGGAGTCAAAGAAAGTGGCCATTTGGCTTCAGACTGCCTGACTTTATGCCAAAAACAACACTGATGATCCTTCCCCACTGGCATTTCAAGTAACAGTGTATTTTGAACTCCGTAGGACGGAGTACTGCAATAGCACCAAGTGTCAAAATCTGTATGATGCAAAGCAACTTTTATAAGAAGTAGAAGCTTAACAGCCAAGCACCTCCTTTGACATAGTTAATTTAAAAAAAAAAAGTTGCTTGGGCTAAGTCAGGTTGGAGGGAAAGAATAAGGCCTCCTGAGCACATGCAGCCTCACTCTTGAGAAAGTAGGGAAGAAACAAAGTGCCAGCACAGTTCAAATACTTAGCAGTTATACAGATGCACTGAAGGAAAGGCCCTCCCCTTCTCCTTTGAGGCTACTGCCCTTTTAAATGCCTACACAAAAACACTCAACCTCTCCTCTTCACCAAGTATTTTTATTCTCCAGACAAGAAGAAGACTTCATCTTTTCAAGACCATCACCTTATTACAGGTCACCACACTGCAGACAATCCAGACTACCAGAGCAATTTATGGCAAGGGGAACAAAACTAGACCTTAACTAAATGGCATTATGCCATAACACCAACTACATCTTACCATTTGCCGATATTCCCGAATCATTTTTAATTTATCTTCTCCACCTTTGTTTTCTTCTTTCTGTTCAATGCTGCTGATTATTCTCCAAGAAGCTCTTCTGGCTCCAATCACATTTTTATATGCAACAGAAAGCAGGTTTCTCTCTTCCACTGTCAACTCCACATCCATTCCAGCCACTTTCTTCATTGATTCAACCATTTCTAGAAGAAAAAGGTCAGGCCATTATTCTCATAGTTAAAGCATCTTTCCAACCATTCAACAGAAGTTGTACATTAATGATAGCTTATCAAAATAGGCTCCTTCCTCCTTTCATACACAGTTATTCCTCACTTTTATACTGGAGTGTTCCAAACAAATCAATGAGCATCTATACAAAGGAAGTATCTGATGTTCTTTTAAATGCTTTTGACAAGGCTTCCAAAAAAATTCTTTAAAGATATGGTTTTCTGGGTTCTGAGACAAACAAAAATGATTTAGCATTAGCAGCAAGCACATTTTTCACAGTGGATAATAGTTATCAGTACAATCCTACAGTAATGCACGTTCTTCAAAGTGCTTCAGAAAAAGCAGCAATTAAGTGAGAAAAGCATGGGCAAATGTAAGCTGGCTTTCAGCACAGATAAACTGAAAAATTACAGAACGCTCCACTGATTTGTCAACTGGAATACAGTGTAACATGGTAATTAACCAAAAAACAAAATCCAGATTTGAATAGATGTAGAGAAATATGATCACTGTTATCAGGAAAACAAGACAAAGTTCCAAAAGGAAACCACCAAAAGAAAAATTAGGTGCTTAGAGAAGTTACAAAAAAAGTCATCCTGAAGATACCCAGAGCAACCATATCTACCCATGCCAAGCAGCTATTTACGCTGAAAAGTAACACACAAAACCTAAGTTAATTGGTATCTGCAGTTTAAACCTTTTGAAAAGGACTTTTAAACCAGAGGTTAAAATAATTATTACCAAATATAGTTTTCCTATACTCAAGTGGAAGCAAAAGCTTGAACTACTTAAGGAATGTTATAATCCTTTCATTACCTAACCACATTATGATTGCTTGTGACATATTAGAAAAATAAAAACCAAAAATGTTAAATATACACTAATTGAGAACCTAGCATGCAACTTTCAGGAATCACAGGTTTTGTCCTGCCACACTGTGCCTCAGTTCATTCACCATTTACCATTCAGCTTCTAGAAGTGGTAGGAATCCCACAGACAGAAAACAAGACCAAATGAGATTAAGCCCCAACTATCCCATCTACTCAACAGGACAACTGTTTCATAGCTATCTGCCAGGTAGAGGGACACTAGAATGACATATTTAGCTTCTGCCAAAAGCACAATGATGTGATTAGGCTATGCTTCCCCTAATATGATGCTTTACTGTTCTGTGGCCTATTTACCTTGGCCACTCATCATCCCTCCCCCATCATTTTACCTCCTTATGTTCTGCTGTGTCATGGCAGCACATGCAATGGGAAACTAATGAAGCTTAATGTCAATTTTTTCCTCAGGTGCCAAAACTCACAGTTTTAACAGGCATAAGCTATTTCAGCAGTGGAAACTGTAGGCTCAATCTTTTTCCCTGGCAGGAACAATGTTATCAGTCTCCAACACATCTCCACATGTATAAGACAAAATTTTATAGTGGCTCTATTCTTACTAGAAGAGGAAAAAAAAAATCCCTACCTGTAGATCTTACTTCTCCAAATCACAGAAAGTAATAAAAAAAACTACAAAGGATTTGATAAAACTTTTACAAAACATCACCCTACTATTGCAGAATGGTGAACTGTTTTTCCTGAAGACTTCAAGAGTTGTCCTAACACTCCACATACATAGTTAGATAAGAGTAGTAATTGAAACCACATGACATCTGCAGTTTAAGAAATTAACCAGCATTTGTGAACATGCAGCTCTCCCTTCAACCATTAGTTGTAGAAGTTCATGAGCTGAAGAGATATCCTCTATGTAAATACAAATAATTTAGTGTAGAAAAAGGGGGGGGTAGTCATACCATACTTCATCTATGATGCTCCTTCCCAGGCATCCACCATCACTCTGAAGATCTCTGGTCTGACCCAGTATGACCATTACGCTTTAATCAAACCCACATGGTTTTAGATGTGTGGCAAGCTTAACTAACCAAGACCACAACAACTCTGTCCCATTAGATCTTCTCTGAAGTTATGAAAGCCAGAGGAAAATGAGTAACACTAATACCTTCTCTGGAAATGGCAGGTTTCTGTAGTACACATTTTTTTCAATTACACTTGCAACCTTGTGCATCCTACTGGTAGTCTGTCACACAGCAACATACAGATTAAAGAAGATTTAGCTTTTCTTTAAAACAGGTATTTATATTCTTCTTAACTACAGAGCACTTCAGTCATACTATGGGATGTACTACAACATTTCTATAGAAAATTTGCTTCTTGATGAAGTAAAAAAAACCCACCTATCCACACCCATCTCATATAATAAACAATGATACACACGTAATAATTTCTCCAGAAACGTGGAGGTGAGAAACATGTACAGTAACAGTCTTCAAGATCTTCTGGCCTGTATCAGGAAATTGCAACAACTGGGAAAAAAAACGGGGAAGTTTTATCAACTGTACTACACGCTTCCTTCACAATCTCTGCCCTAGAAGCAGAATTGTCTAACATGGAAATTTAAAAGAAAAAACTATACTCATTTACAGAGACAGCAAGTCTTGTGTATCTGATTCTCAGAACACACTCAAACATATCATTACAAATTTAATCATTTGCTTCACTTCTGCAGGATTTTATCCATTGCCAGCCTAAATGTCTACAAGCCCTTGAAACAGGAGTCCAACAAAGTGACTGGAGGACAAATTAAATTAAAGCTGAGCAATAGCTTTTGCAGCCACGTACCTAAGACCCAGCCCTATCAAGAAGCACAGCCTCTGTCAGTACACTTTAGCCCTGTTGCATCTCTTCAGTCTTCAGCAAAGGTCATTAACTATCACCTTGTAGAACCATAACCACACAAACAATGGTGCCAAAAGAAAACAGTCAACTGCTCAGAACTACTACCAGAAAACAGGCCTTGCCACCTCAAGATTTTTATGACCATGCGTTGTCAATAAGCCAAACAGACTTTTTGCCAAGTGACAGTCATCAAGGATAGGATGCTGGGGGTGGGGGACAGCACCTGAGGCTTTCTTCATTTGTGCTGAAGCACAAAACCCTCAAGCTTCACCAACTCTTCATACCACGTACATAGACTCTCTTAATACACTGATGAAGAGAACTAACTGAAGGGTCTTCTCTTCAAAATCTTAATCCTGTTACTAGTTAAATACAAAACCACAGATTAAAATCCCACCCATAAACAAGCATTTTACCCAAAGAAAAGACTTATCAGCCTACTCACAAACCTGTTGGAAAAAAAGGTTTTTAGTCTAGTCCAGAGCCCAATTTTATGATACAAAAATCTGGACCAGTATTTCAACAAAACAAAATATTATGCATATACCTTGGTCTTCCATGGTAAAGCCATAATCCAGCCCTGAAAATTTAAGCCTGATGAATAATCTTAAGAGCTCAGCAATACAAAAGCAAGATGACAGCGTATCTGTATCTTCTCCAATAAAAAACTAATTCTATACATAAAGTCATATATGCCTGTCAACAGAACGAGTATTTTATATTCTAAGTGCAGCTTTACCTATCTAAGATTCCACAAGGAGGTGAAAAGCTTAGAGACCATTCAAGACAAAATACAAGTCTGGGATTACATTTCAGTAATAAGGATTACTACAGTAATGACAACTCACTGCATACACAATCCGGAGATGCTTACACCACATTATGGAAAAAGTACCATTATGCAGATTCACAAAGACAGAGATTGTAGTTTAAGTGGTTAAATTCCAGCCTTTCAGTTGATTGTGGCTGTCACCATATTATGCTACTGTCAGATCATGCCACCATCAGAGCAGGAAATCCCAGAAGTGTAAAATGTGGAAGGATAGAGGAATATTTTGGAGAATGACATGCTTGTCCTAGATTTATATCCTTCCCCAGGCATTTGCTGTTGGTTGTTATAAGAACTATCACAATAAACAGACATTTGGTCTGATCAGGTTTGTATATTCTTACAAGAAAAAGGCATTTAACTGAAAATTGCCTAAGATACTACAAAACTGTAATAATGCCCACGCCATTTTTTAAGTTCCTACATTCTCCCACTATGATTAAGATGCTTGGCTCCTCATTTGAAACATTGCTGACTCACCTCCAGCCACCACAGAGTAACAGTAAGGACACACATGTACAGACTTTATAAAGCACGAAGGGTTTGGACAGTGGTTGCCACTACGCTGAGTGCTACCTACAAAGGATTTTTAAAGCAGCCTGGTATGGGGATTGGGATTTTTTTTTTAATATGAAAGACAAAAATTATGCCTTACTCTAAGTTAAAAAAGTAATAGGGAAGTTTACAAGTGTTGAGAAGCATATGTTTGACAACCCTCTACTAGAGGCCAACCCACAGAATTCATACAAAAGGCACAGTTGATAAGGAAACTTACTGTGTCACAAAATAATGAATGCCTCTTTACCAGATAAAGATGAGAAACTTAAAAGTATTTGCTGCTTCTCAAACTCTAGAAATCCAAGCAACTCAGGGGAACTGGAATGCCCTCATGTAAGAAAATATGGCAACAGGCTATGTAAAGCAGATTTGGTAGAAAGACTAAAAACCTTCCCAATATAGGATTCCAGACTTAAGAAACAGTAGACCATACCAAAGGAGTAGCCAGTATCTGACAGTTCTATCGAAGTTTGTGCTTGTAACAGAAACCACGTGACCTAAACAACAGCTGATGCACTAAAGAGAACCTGGTGGGGCAAAACTACAGTATTTGCAACCTCTAGTGCAGGTATCACAGTCTGTCACTAACCATGATGCTACAGTGTCTGATTTTTTTTTTTTAATGAAGCATCTAGTTATATAGCATACAACAGGGCACTTCTAACCAGATTTTCAACAATACGCAGAATCTACTTCAACCTTACTGCTGAAGTAACTATCCCTTGCCACCACACGCACAGGTTCAACATCGCTGCAGGAAAAACAAGAGCTAGAAAAAAATCTGATAGTGGTGTGCTCAACTTCCAAAAGAGGAACTACTTAAGTGAGAAAGCTTGTTAAAATAAGAACAGTAAAAGAGTTTGTTCAGTAAAGGTGGGATGGAGATGACTTGATGGTCATCATGATGAAGGCTCAAATCAAAACGAACCTTAGCAAAACCCATTCTTAAATACTATGAAGTTAATAGTAGCAGAAGCACAGCACTTCAGAAAACGGAAGTTGTGTTTTAAGTTTAATCCTTTCTATTCCCCTAATCTAAGAGGAATAAAGCAGACCAAAATCTTCAAGCTTCTAAGCTGCTTCTCCGTATCTATTTCAGCACTTCAGGAGCTAAAAGCTGCAAATAAGCATCTAGTGTGATGTGATGATGTGAAGAATACAGCAGAAAAAGCAAGTCTTCTCACATATGTGTACCATTGAAGACTGTGCACCATAACCAGTATTCAGAGAAGACTCAGTACTAGTCTTATACTTGCTTATTCTTGCAATAAACAAAAAATGATCAGTAGCAAGTCACAAGAACTCAAAGTATCTGATCCTAAACTGCTATGCATAATCTCTCAGTTAAGACTTTAGTAGCAGCAGCAACACCAACTATGTCAATTTTCAAGAAGTGTTCCAGCAGACACTCAAGAGGAACTACAGAACCATTAACCTAACACTCAAAAGGGGTCAAGTTGACAGGAATTGCAGAAAAAAAAATGAATGAGTGGATATGTGCATTAACATTATATTGTAGAGCATGGCCTTCTGTAAACGCAAGTAATGCCTCACAAATCTACTGTGATGCTTTGAATGAGTCAAGCATATGGACAAGGAAGACATGATTTGATATAGTCTACCTGAATTTCCCAAAGGCATTTGACAAGGTCCCTCACCCAAGGTTCTTTAAGGAACTCAACTGCCATGGGATAGGAAGGAAAGTCCTCACATGGATAAACACTTGGCTGAAAGACAGGAAACAGGGTATGAATGTAAGACTCAAGTGTTCAGAATGGAGAAAGATCACCAGTGGAATCACACAGTGCTGCACCGGGACAGTGCTGCACTGGGAAGCATGATCCAGAAAAATGGAAGCAAATAGTAAGTACTAACTTAGCAGTAGCAGCAAACTGCTAAGAACAAAGACAAAGAAGAGCTCAAGAAACAGGGGCAAGCACATTTCCTCCATTAAGCAATGAGTGTAACTGTGAAGATTAATGCCCACAGATTGCATTTTCCCCTAGAACTGCAGGCCTCCACCTGGCATCAGTGGGCACGATACCATTCACCACAATGATTAGCTCCAAATTCAAGCCAAGAGAAGGTAGGGCTCATCTTTTCATCCATTAGGAACTCTTCCTCTGAACACACTATTACATTGCCTGCTTTAGGTTTTTCTGCATTTGGCCAGTAAGACTTAAGAGATGGCTAAACCACTCCAGCAGCTTGCAGGGAGGTGGGTGGCTTTCCCCTTGATCCCTATCAATTCTGTCATGCCAGTTCAACACTTCTTTGACCTCTCAACTGGCTGATTCAGGTCGCCAGCACAGAAAACAACTCCTCGGGAAAAAAAAAAAAAAATAAATTCTTGCTTATAATTTAGATAACCAAACTGGCTCTAAGGGTCAGACTAGAACCCAAGTAAAACAGGAGGAATAGCCAGGGAAGAGAGGACATCCCTCTTTCAACAACCAGTTGTCAGATTAGCTCACCCCACTCTGCAGTGCTGCACCTTTACAGTTTAGTTTGTAAAAGCATAAAAGGAACACAACATTTACCCTTACACACTACACAAGATTCTGCAATTTTTCTTCAAGGTCTTCATGTGCTTGAAGCACCCCCAAGTAGATTACGACAACTAATTAAAAGCAGGGTACAACTACTGCAGTACTAAAAATTGATAATCCTACCTTAAGCTCCCCATCTAGAGCATGCCACACTTACCACAGTGTACAAGTTCTATACAAACAAGCATGAAAGAACCTAACAACTATATTCCCAGAAGTTAAGACAACCAACAGGTGGGGGGCGGAACGAAGAATATAAGAATATCCATCCTGCACAGTGGCTTAGACTACAATTTTGTGAAGAAAGCATCAGGTTATACTGCTATTCCTTGTATAAGGTTTTTAACAGCTGGTGCAGCCAAGACACCTCCATCGTTTGTTTGCATGACTCTGCAATATACACTTCTACAAAGCATACTTGTACCTTTATGCACTCAGAGAAGCAGATAGGTTAGAGCCAAATTATCCAAGCGACAGTGGGATTTTCTGCATAATCAATACTATGGGCTATTACAAGTCTTTCTTGCAACAAGAAAATGATTTCTAAGTCATCACTATCATCTCTTCAAGCTGTGAACACAAGCTTTTCTAAATAGAAGAGGGTTTCTCCAAACAAAAAATTTCGTTACAAATACTGAAAGCAAACATATGCAAATCTGAAAACTGAGTCTTATCATACATTTCTCTGCTTGACTGAGATCTGCTACTAAGTTATCTTCTAATTCAAGTAACTTAATGGACACCAACTCAGCTTCTGGACTCCTTGCAGAGAACCAAACCATCTAATTGTAGTGGTTTGTCTCCTTTGGTTGCTCCTGGTAGCCCAGGAGATTCAAGAAGGCCATTATAGAAAAAGGCCCTCTCTCACACAACTCCTCATGATCAGAAGTCAATTTTTATGGCCCGGTATGTAAACAATTATCACTTAAAAAAAAAATTAGCAATCTAATTCCTTCAACATTGTCTTGGCCACACTCTACCTCAGATTCCTGCATTTCTTATGGATATGTTGAGGTTTTTCCACCTTTTAGCACTTTCACATCTACCCAATTCAGAGACAAAGAGAGCAGTCCTACCCCATGTCACTAGAACACCAAGACCTTTGACAGACAGGTGTAAGTACTAACCATTAATGTGAGGGGACAAAAAAAAAAAAGAACCCCCAAAAAAACTTAAGTGTGCTTAGCATTTGCTTGAAAGAGACAGGTCCTCTGGAAATTGAAATTAATATGCAATCTAAATTCTAATTTGTGACTTAAATGATTGATTCATTAAGCTGTAAGTTCAAGACCTGTTACTATATCACACTTCTTTTCTAGAACAGGTTCAAATCTTGAATTGAGTCCACTGATGCACACCTTAGTGCCTTCATAATAAAGACACATTTCCCTGATAGACAAGTTATAAAGTCACAGGAGTCAGCTGTTACCTTGCTGTACTGGGAGTCAGGAGAGCTGTCAAATAGGATTGTTTTTTTTTTTTTTTCTTCTTACCTGTACCTTGACCTATTATCTGGGTTTTGGGGAAAAAAAACAAACACGCACCTATTTCATCTCACCTAAGTTACACCATATGGAAATGTGATGTCATATACTTCAAGACCTGTAGTACAAAACTGCTGTTTATAGTTTAAGTATCTATTTACAGTCTACCTTGTGTCATAACATGTCTCTCACCTGATTAAATGATAGATGTTACCTAGATTCCACAGCGAAGAACTGGCTTCAACATTCAGCAGCAGACTACAGGAATCCAGACACACATACTCTTGATATAAAGAACTCAAACATTAGTAATTTCACAAACCAACACAATGTTACCTACTCCAATTGTTTTCTTAAAAAAAGACAATATATAACTATATATTATTCTATTAATAATAGTCTTTGAAGAAACAGCAGAAAGTGAGATTTCTCACAAAGCTTCCTGTATAAGTAAGCTTCCTGGCATTTTGTGATTTGTCATGACATGCCTAAGCACATCTATGGAGACAGTCAGACACCTAAATCTCTTAATATCTCTCGAGATCAGGGCTTAAGTGCTACTTACACTGCAGAAGTACCTAGAAAGTTGTCCCCCTAATCTGGGCCAATATACTGAGGACAGTACAGATACAGGACTGTATTTCCAACAACGTACAAATACAGCTTCCAAAACTGCATAAATTCCTTAAGTGGGACAGGTAAGCAACAACAAAGAACCTACAATTAGATGCCTGTCATTAAGTGCTGCTATAAACGCCATGAACCACACATAAAAAGCAACCCATCACACACCACTCTTAGAAAGAAGATGGGACAGAACTTAATTGACAAAAAAAATTGTCATTCCACATTCATATTCCGTTACACAAGAGATTTGTATTCCAACATATTTGTAGACAGTACTTACCATCACACCATTTTACATGTGCCAATTAATAACTGTGCTCTTATGCTCGTGCATCTCAGAGATCAAACTGAAGAGCAAAATTAAGAATAACTTAGACTTTCATCATACGGCTTCCCAAACAATTTTCTTCACAGAATTATTTAGCAGTCTCAGCTATGATCTTGGCAGAACCGCAGTATTTCATATAAACAAGAGCAAATTATGCCAATAATTTTTAATTGTTTCAGCTGAACTAGAATACAGAATTAAATGCTATTAAATCCATAGTACATACTCTTCCAGGCCATGGACATGATATACACAAAGATACACTTACAACAGCCAGCAGAATTAGAGGGTGCACCTTAAATCTGCTTACCCAACTCGATTTCAACAAACTTTGAAGTCTAAAAACCACATCATTGATTTCAACACAACTTTAAGTTTAGTGCTCCCTCCTAAATGTAACAGTCTCATGCTATATCGCTTCTGAATGGTAATAAGAAGCCCTTTACATTTTGATCTAGCCAGCTTGTTTTGCAAACATCCATGATGCTGGATGGTAGAAAGTCCATCGAGGGAAATGCTGCACCAAGGCAATCCCTACTAATCAATTTTTATTAGTTGACAGGAAGTCTGACTGTTTTGCATTGCAGGTCTCTACAATGGGGTAGAGTCTGATTATTTGCTAAAGAACTGATTTACCAATGACTTAAGAAAACACCAGAAAGACAGTCATGCCTCAAAAGCTCCCAAAGATGATGAATCCTTCAGGACATTGGCCAAGCATTCAACTTGGGTTTCCACTCAAACCAAAGCCAACACTTTCAGTTGCACTGACTCATCCATACCAGGTGGAGAACCCTTTCCTCCCTGTTCACCAAACCAACTCCAGGAATGCTGCTGGAATTGGGACTGGGGGTCAATGGGAAGGAAATGCATCTTCCCATCTCACATCCTTTAGGGTAGGCAGTAAGATACTGCAAAAACCCAAAACCCCCAGCAGAAGTTGCACACTTACTGGGGAATATGGAATTGCATGCTGCCCTTTGTCCAAGTCAGTTAAGCTGTAACCCCAACATCCAGTTTTCAGGGGGGCATTTTAGTCTGTAAGCCCTTACAGTTATTTAGTGGAATTCTTAATTCTACCTTATTTCCCTACCGGAACTGTCACAAAAGAGAGTCTTATATAGGCCTTCCTTTTTTGTTGTAGTGTCTATTCTCCTCCCCAAAACATGCGTTTTTCAACAGTGCTGTCAGAAGCTTTCTAAGCACAGCTCAGTAAAAATGTGTCATTTGGTGAGAACTTGGTCATGTTGTCTACGAAAATTACGAACAGAAAGTATGTGGAGTGTCTTCCTACCCCTAAATGAAGTGTAACTGAATTCACACTTTTTACATACAAGGGTATTTATTTCACTTTAAACGAATAAACATAAGGTCTTAGGGCAAAAGTAACAGTCCCAGGAGAGTAACATCAACGAGAAAATTAAAGGCCCTTTCTATTATATGCAAGGGAAACGTTTAAAGGAACAGTTGCAAGACAGGCATTTTTGGGGCAAGAGACACCATCCAAGGTTGCCAGTTCCTCCTCCTACCACTTTTTCCCCAGATAAGAAATGATCAGGCATAGCACACAAGCTTACAGAGGAAAAAGAATGAAAAAACAACGGTGGTAAAGCAAGATGATCTGTAATAATTTCTACCACGTAATGAAAGCATATATATTTTCTTCAGGCAACGAAGTATCATGTACTCAATCCCTCCAGGGTGAGAGCTCACTCTCTCTGGGTTTGCCAGGGGCAGCAGTATCTCCAACCGAAGGCAAAGGAGGAGAAAGAAAAGCGCTAGCCCCCTCCCCCGGGACTCAATACGGCGAACAAGCCTCTCCCCAGCATCGCCTCCCGAGGGGCCGAGAGCCGGGCACCCACCTTCCGGAGAGCACGGCACTGGGCGTTGTCTGCGGCGAGCCGACCTCAGCCCCACACCGCCGAGCTCCGCGGGGCCCGGCCCAAAGGTAAGCAAGGCCCGGGCCGATCAGAACCGCCTCAAGCCTCGCCAGTCAGCGGCACAACGTGGGGTAATGGGGTCTCTTTGTCGGACCCCCCGAGGCGGGGGCGGCTCCCCTGCCCCCCCCGGGACTCGCCCTTCGCGGCCGCCATTTTATTCCCGGCTTCTGCCGCCACCGCCCCCCGAACCGGGCCCCGCCCAGGCCCAAGCCACCCACTCGTTCAGGCCCCCCATCCCCAGCTCCACCAGCCCCTTGGGGCGCTCCCAGTCGCCATTTTGTCTGTGCCCCCCTCCTCCGCCCCTGCCCCCCCTCCCCCGCCCAGCCGCCATTTTGTGGCCGCTCCCTCCCTCCCTCTCCCCTTGGCCTTGCACGGCCTTCCTAGCCAGCGCTCACCATCGTAGCGCTCAGCCTGCTCAGCC
This sequence comes from Strix aluco, assembly GCF_031877795.1. Lineage (NCBI taxonomy): Eukaryota > Metazoa > Chordata > Aves > Strigiformes > Strigidae > Strix > Strix aluco. Next base: position 10,359,485 of record NC_133949.1, on the reverse strand, counting down.
AACTTGGCCTGATAGACGAGGTCCTCCCGATCGTCCATGTCCTGCAGGCGGGGCGGCGTCGGGGACTGCACGGGGCGGATGGAAGCCGATGGGTCTGGGGGGCTCAGGAGCTACCAGCTCGCTGCTCTCCGGGCAAATATGGCGGCAGCACCTCCTCCCGCTGCATCCGGGCACTTCCGCAAGTGCGCGCATGCGCCCTACGGCCTCCCATGGCAACGGCGGCACCTTGGCAACGGGCGGGAGGCGGGGGCCGGAGTCGCGGCGGCGGGAGGCGGCAGCCCGGGGGTGGCGGAGGCTGCGGCCGCCCGCTCCCCCGCCCGGTTGTGTCGGGGCCGCAACGGAGAGGGCGCCGTTGTTCTAGGAGACGGAGGAGCGAAGTGTGGGGCCGCTGGTGGCGGGGTGGGGCCGGGTCCCCGCGGGGCTGCTGGCAGAGGGCCCTGCCTCGCGTGAGGGCGGGCCGCCAGCCAGGCCCCGCGCCAAGGGCTGGGGGTGCTCGGGGAGAATGGCATTTCCCTCAATGCATCTCTTTCTCTCAGGAACGTGTTTCTGCTGCCCTCAAACGCTGACAATACTATTTGAATACCTCTCTGTGTATTTTTGTACAAATGGCCGGGTATGCTCCGTACATCATGGTGAATCTAGAAATGACTGAAAGGCAGAAGGTCCGATTTAGCAGGTTTCTGCAATCTCTCCAGGGTGTTTACTCAAGCAAAGTATCACCTCCAATGCTATGCCTGCCGTAGGATATGATAATTTCACAGTTTTAAGAGGCTAGAAGAACTAGAACTTAAAACTGAATGTTTCACAAGTTCCTTCCAGAGTACTCTGAAAAAATAAGAGCGTACACTTAAATAATTAACGCCTTAATTTCCAAAATCAGAATGGTTTGAGAAAACTAAAAGGGATTATGCTTGCCTGGCATAAATTTAATCTTCAAAGATTTGCTCAGGGTAGCTGTGAATGAAGTCTCGTATCTCTCCTTTTCCAGTGTCTCCTAGGATGAGAGGGCTAAAGACTCCCAGCCTTCCTGAGGTGTACAAGTACTACACAAAGACCTCTGCAGTTTTTGATACACAACAGAGACTGAGCAGGCCCTGGCACCTCATGGACAGTGTCAGGTATCCTTCTATTTACTGCTTTGTATTGTGCCTACTGAAATGGGCTCCTGATGTGTGTCTGAGGGCACACACCTAAAGCACCATTTGAAGTGCATTTAAAGCACCATTTTTCTTTAATAGTTTATTGTTTCCTGATTCATTTTAACACGTTATTTCAGTTGGTGAACAAGAGCTTTAGGGTATGTAAAATTAACATAACCGTATAGTTTTCTTACCAATAAATCTAAAAATAGAATGATTTTTATATCACTGTTTGCCTACACAGAAAATCAATTGTCTGTTTCCATGGTATATCTTCAGCCCCAACACTTTTTTAAATCTCAGGATTATCTAATCAGAATTCCATATAACAAAAACCAGACATTAGCACGTCTTGGCTAAGGTGAAAATTAGGTGTCAAGTCCAGAAAAAAATTGCTATTTTCAATTTAGTCAAAACATGATCAGAAAATGCTGATTTTGTTGAAATTGGGAATCTGGGAATCATTATCTACCTTTATCTCTGAATTGTTTGTAAATACAGGGCACCATTACCAAGGCAGTTGTGATAGGCACCCAAAAGATCCCAGCAGTAAACAGGAACCATATATTTGTGTAAATATACTAAAACTCATTGTGAGACTTGCACATCACCTCTGCACTTCATAAATTTTGACCATAAAAGTCTATTTTTCAGCAGCTGAGGCTTAGTTTCATACGGGAGCTGTGCACAATAAATTAGATTTGCATCAATTTAGGAATTTTTCTGTGATCCTCACATTCAGCAGGTACTCAAGTTGTAGAGAGCTCAACAATATAAATAAACCAGGCCACTTTAAGCGTACTTATTTGCCAAAAGTGAGGTGCATGCTTGATATGCTTGCTCAATTATAGAGTATTGTCTAAATACTTCAAATATTTTTGAATGCACTTGTTACAGATGGCATGCAAATATTTGGAAATTGGCTGGGGATTTGGCAAAGCGTGAGGAATAAACATTCTAACGCAGGGAAATACTCAAAGCCTAATTTGCTGATGCAATCCTTGCTTGTCCCTCGCACCCTCAACTTTTACATGAGTCAATTCAACCACTACTGCAGCCAAAAACCATTGTTGGAAGGAGGGGGAAAGGAAAGGAGGGGCAATAGGTTTCTGCTCGAGTCCTGTGTGACGTCAGCTCACAGAGAAGTTCTGCAAATACCAGTCCAAGGTTAAGTAGCAGGAGGGCATGGCTGTCAGGGCAGTGTGGAAAGGCGTGTAGAACCTCTTCGTTTTGGCTGTAGGGAGCTCTTAAATTTTATCTCAGGTAATTTCATTAAAAGACACAATTGGATTGCAGCTCTGCTGCAGCCAAGTTGTATGAACACTGGAGCAAAGCTGGGGCAGTACTTTTACCTATTAGAATTTATTTTTTCCATCTGAATCTGATAGAATAATCTTTATTGTGTGGGGACCTAACAGGAAAACTTAGCTGGCATCTCAGCATGCTTAAATGCAAAGTCACTCATTTAACAAGCAACAGCCCACTTGAAGACTCTGTGACCATTGACCGAGAAAGTTATCTGTAGCTACCAGCCACCTGAATACGTATCAACTAAAATATGAGGAGCCATCACTGTACTGGAATGATTAAGAAAACCAATGTTGTCCTTACCCTTACCAGCAAGGAAAATGATTACAGCAGTACTCACATTATCAAGACTGGTTCTTGTATACTTTTAGAAACAATGGACAGTGAAGCAAGTAGGATTTTAATGGGGAACATAGAACATGGCCTTTTCCATGCAGCAAGAGCCTGTGGAACTAGGGAGCATCTCTAGAAAGCCCAATGCTTTCAGGGATTTTGAATGCCTCAAGGTTTTGGTCCATGATTCACTATGGCACATGCCGCTTAGCTAAGGAACCCACTGCTGTGAAGCTAGAACAGTCCTTTGGTGTACACCCCAAATTAAACTGTCTGGCTTTAGGTACGTATTGCCATCATGATTGTTACCCTTAGGAGCCTAGAGACCACCGTCCCCTTGCAGTTTTTAAGGATTGTAATGGCAAAAGTAGGTCTAATGCAGATTTGTGTTACAAATGGTCTCCTGCATGGGCTATAGGCATTGTGGTCCTCATTTTCTGTGCTTCGCCCCTTGACGGCACACTGCACATCTTAACCCTTCACTGAAATAGTGCTCTCCCACCACCACACTTACAAATGAGTCCTTCTGAACCAACAGTAGACGCTTGTATGAGATTCTTGCTGGTATTAATTTGTATGCATGTTTTTACTGACAATTCTAAGAATGAATAAACAGCTTATCCTTCCAGACACGCACCATCCAAAGAATCCCCAAACTATTTCCTGATACACCTGTGTAGGTAGAAGTGAGACTAATAGCTGAAGTCTCATCTTAACATTCCTCAGGAGTCCTCTTTTGCAGTGAGAATTTCCCCTCACCCCCGTAACTCAAGCAACTCATCTGATTACTGAAAGTCACCTTATTTCAAAAAAAGCCATATTTTACTGGCTGATAACTTATTTTAGTTACGTTGGTGTGTCTTTCTTCTACAGGTGTTGTTTAATTGTATTCATATGAGTATGGCCAATTAAAAGTGGCCATATCCACAGCTCTATTTTTAGATTATTAAATGCAAGTATTCCAACAATAGCTGATTGAGAATGACACCAAGTCAAAGTTTTGGCTATACTTTTATTTACTTCACGTACTATGAACATATACATTACATGCTACAAAAAAATAAAAAAAGACTTTAACTGTCAAGAAAGTGGATAGTGTTATAATACAATGGCACATGTTCATATTTTTCTTCAAACTGGTTTGGTTAGAATCCTTCCCCAAAACCATTAACAAAAATGAAGTGTTTTAAGATGATTAGAAATATTTGCATTATTAACAAATACAATTCAAACAGATTAACAAGATTTAACCAGGTCAAATATTAGTAAAAAGGCTGGGGTTTACCAAAATGAAATATATATTAAAAAACCATAGCAGCCAGTTGTACTTTTTAGTGTGATATAATGTGTAAATGCACCAGAAGAACACAGTGTAATTGAGCATTCTGCTTTCACGGTGTATTTCTAGAAATGATTATTCTAGTTCTAACACCTGCCTATGCACAAGAGACCAAAAACACAGCCAAGTAGAGACAAAAGATTGTGACCAACATTCTTAGCAATGATTTTTTTTGCACGCATCGGGGAGAAGGGAGGGAACAAATAGAAGAGGATAAAACAAAGGCCACAAAAGGATTTAATCTACATGTTCATGAACATGTTCTACCTACTTTAAGAGCTCGGTAAGTTGAAATGTCTATTTTGTCCAAATGCAAACATACTCATTTCTATCACCTAGGAAACAAAATCACATTTCGGCTTAAAACTGAATAGTGGAAAACAGTTGCATTAATGTATCAGTTGACTAAGAAAAACTGCTTGACAAGAACTTAGGATTCTAGTGCAACAGCAGCTATTAAGACCCCTCTAGTTTCTTTTTTTTTTTCCTCTTTCAAAGTGTACAAATATTCGCAATTTACACAGTCTTAACAAAAACACATCTACCAAGTTTGCAGGGTATTTGCTAGTTAATTTCTGTCTTTCATATTAAAAAGGCAAGATTTGCATAATAAAACTCCTTTCAGAAAAATGTTCCTTTTGGTATCTTAAAATAATTGCTGATTGGAAAGGTATAAACATATGGGCTTTCATTAACTGCAATTGGAAAAAAAATACAACAAACTGTGTTACTCTAAGAACAAACAGTTCATTATGTTTCTTTTGCAATACCTGAAGAAAAATATAAGCATATATGGGCAACTGATATACTCAGTATTAAGTCTGTTATTTACAGTGCAGCTATTGAAAAAAAAAAAAATCAGTCATGGTAAATATCAAGGTCTAAGGAAAATGCAAATTAGCCTTCAAAAATCCAATGTGTTACAGAACCTAGTTGCTCAATTTTTTTCCTCCAGGTAAGTTTTGTACTAAGCTAGAAGAGATCCCACAATCACTGGCATATCACCCTAACCAGAATAGCAATCCAAGCTAGAATAGTACTGCAATTCCTTTTTAACCATTCTTCTTACACCACTGCCACAACTGTCAGTTTCTAATAATCTTCAGTAGCGCTTATGAGATTGGTGATGGAAAAGTATGATTAATGTACATTGGCGTTAGGCTACAGAATTAACGAGTGCCCATTACCTGAAAATTAGTCAGACTTGCTGATGGATTAGTTTTGAAGTAAAACAACTAGTACTTAAATATTACAGAAATATAATTTCCAGCATGTTACACAGTTCTGAGGTAAAGTGTTACCAGTATTCTGTTGTACGGGTCGGTGCCTTGCAGCAATAGCCTTTGCAGTGGGAACTCCCTTGCAGCATTTACAACCCATGAGCCATTCTAGTCACATAGTTTGTATCAACCAAAATAACATTTTCTGTTTGATCCTATTTAGAAAAACTGTTCTGTATGGATTACACTGTGGTCAAAGTTATAAAATTTGCTTAAGTTTGGTCACTAGAGTGCTGTGCTTGGAAAACAATCCAGGGTACAGGCAAGGGATAGTTACTTCAGTGTTTAATTTCAGTTTACAAAACTTACTGAATCCATTCTGATTTATGTTAGAGAAAACCAGATAATTAGAACAGACTAAAAAAAAAACCCAACAAAACCAAGCAGTGCATAATACCACCTATTCAATGCACTGATTTTCATTATGAACTAGGAAGCCATATTATGCCTTTTGAGAATCAATCCAGAAGCACACAAGTATTTTCCATTAGTTTATTAAAAATAAAATCCTCATGAATTCACTATCAAATATTTTACAGATGGGAATTAAAACAGAGGACGCCCAGAGTAACTTTAAAATAAAATTAATATTTGGTTTGTCAGTTCACCATGTTTGACACTGACTTGTACTATAAGAGTATTGTACAATAGGAGTATTGAAGAATTCTAGAAAAATTAAAACTGGCCCTACATAATTTAATTTTACTGGAAAGCAGTGTCAGTATTTTAGTATATTTAGTGAATCAAACACTGCTTTAAAGCTATGCATTAAAGTGCTATGCACATATTTTTCAGCACTGACATGGATGTTTATGCTTCCACAAGCCTTGTATTTGTGGATAAAAAGATACTGGTGTGTTAATAGAAATTTTAATTTAAAATCAGCTGCTATGTTTGAAGCATCAACAGTACTGAAGAAATCAATCTAGTGTCCACAAACTTCTAGAATTCTGAGGTTGATTTGACCTGTCATTTACCATTAAAATGGTAAGCATCTGTAAATCATAAGGCTGTCCCCAGTGGGCTCTACATAAATCTGTACTGTGCATAGTTAACTGACCATGCAAAGTACTATACAGCCTTTCTAGGACAGAGAACTCTGGATGGGAAAAAAAAAAATATGGAGAAAGCTCCAGGATAAATTTGTGAAATTTCTATCTATATACTGAATTGTCTAAGGTTGATGTTCATTGCCTGAGGAAGAAGCAACATAAGCAATAGGACCGGAGAGAGCTATAAATGTTATCGTAACATCTACTTTACTGCTTTCTCCAACTGCTGCTGCTGGCAAGGTCCAGTCTGCTGTGCACATGGACATAAGCAGGCATTACAACCTATAATCACGTACTAGTTCTGCCACTTGACACACAAGTTATCTACTGTCGTACCCTGAATTACATGACCCTTGATTAAGGAATGGTGGTGTTCAGTCCCAGGGGTTTGCAGGTTATCAGAATGCTTATACAAGCAATACCGCTTTCAAGATCTGTCGGAACATAGTCTTGATGGCATCTGCAATAAAAACAAGTTGAGATTGTTCCCATCTGTAAGCGCAACTGTTGAGCCACACTCAGCTGAAGTCCTCGTCAGGATTCTGTTGATCCAGCAGGCGGACATGTGTGAATGGAAAGTGGCCACGTCTGCCATTACATTCTCCTTCCCACTGACCACTCACATTAATCTTTGTGACCTTTACCAGCTCACCGACCTGCAGGGCAAGAAATAAGGAAGTGTTACAATTCATAAAAACACACAGGATGAGCTGCTGCCCCTCCCCTTTAGTGTCATATCACCCAAGTGATCTTTTTTCCATAAAAAGTAGTTTTAGTCTTGATCATTTTGGATACACCAGCCTACCACCCAACCTGAAGAAAGCAGAGAGAGAAAGAAATGTACCTAGATTCGTGAGAGCTACCTAAAGTGAAGAGCCTGCAATCCAACACCAATCTTTCAGAGTACTCTTGGGACTTGACATCAGCTGCTATCACAATAAATGCACCTTGCTGAATTGACAGAGGCTTGCGCTCTGCTTGTACTCCATCAACAATCTCATGCAGGGAGGGAAGGCTTGCAGGTGTACAAAGCACACACTAATCTGCAAGCTAAACAGCTCCTTAATGTTGAAATTCCACTAAGTGCTTTTCAGGTAGTATTGAAAAAGTTCTGGATAAGTGGAGACTCTATCTCTCCACAGATTATAAAACACTGAGAGAATACATGGAGGAGTAAGAAGTAGTGCCGTAAGGCTACTCTGTTCTTACTCTGAGCATCCACAACTAGGCACTACCAGAGGGGCAAGGCCAGATGATATTTCAGTCTTGCCCACCATGGATTTCTCATGTAAATAAATCCCATGGGTAAAGACAACTGATGCCCTCTCCCCTCTTAAACCCAAATTGTTTGGCTAGAAAAATAAAAGAATGGTTACTACAGACCGATGAAACAATATCCTCTATTTAAGAGTATCCACTTCTAATGTACTTACTACACTAAATAAAAGCACAGTAATATATCTCATATTCTAATCTCCAACCCAATATTCACATAACCAATTCTAAAGGTATTGTCTCCCTTTGACAAAGGTGGAAAACTGCACAGCAGTCACTTTCCCAGGGCTGTGCAGTCAGGTAGTTCAAGTTGGGGCCACAAGTCTACGTCTAATCAGCGCCCAACTCTGTTGAATCTTGAAGGGTACTGTAATTAATAACACACCACCTAAGAAAGCACAATTTACATTGTAAAATGTAATTGTAAAATGTAAATTGTAACTGGAGTTAAAATTCTAACTGGAGAGTTAATAAAGCAATATTGAAGAGCTATCTACCTATTTCTACCCCTCCGTAGAATTTTACCAATAATCTTATTTAAAAGTAACATACAGAAGTTTTCAGAATTCTTCCCGGGTCACAGATGGAGAATGCTTTTGGGACAGATATACTCTATTTTCTTTCACTAATACTGTAAATAAACTCCCAAGGCATGGCCACAAGCCTTACTGTGTTTCATCCTGAAATTCACTGAATATACTAGTTTACACAGATGCTCATCACTCTGTTCCAAATTCATCCAAAACAGGATCTCCTTTTTCTCACTTTCCAGGCAGTGAATGAAGAACAGGGAAAACAATTTGATGCTACCAACCTCCATTAACTTTACAGGTTTTAATCACTTGCAATCTTTTGCCAGAACAGTTTTTAACAGTTCATAAATTCAAACCACTACATGGACATTTAATTAAGCCTCCCATATCTCTGATGATTACTTATCTGGTAATGAGAGGCACACTTGGGACACTTGCTGTAGCTTTATTTTTTCCTATTGTAGTCATTAATATAGACATTTTAATGAATCATATTTTGAAGAAAATCCTCTTATGTATTTGCTACAGGCAAAAAGGAAACCTTCCTCGACTCCTGAATGTTAGTTTCAGCTCTTTAGTAATTTAATCATGCAGTATGTATAATTTTGCTCCTGCTAATAATCACTCGGGAGTTGTACCAATAAAAATACTCTATTGACCAAAACAATACATCAGCTATAATTTAACAAGGGTAAGATTAAATATGACAATACTAGAAGCAGAAAATCTTATTTCCTGATCACAACCATTACAAGAATGCTATCCTAGGTCACTTTAAATTGCTTCAGACCTGGATGTAATATACGTATCGGCCTTCAACAGAAAGTATATAACCTCCAGCCCACTAGGAAAGAAAAAGCATGAATTGCACTTCAGCTTGTTCTCTGTAAGATATTTTCCTTAGACTGCTGGTCTCTGCTCTTATTGAATATCACACACTATTTTACATTCATATAGAGTTTATCTTGGATACCTTATAGCAAACTCACCTGCAAAAGGTGGGTTCAACAGTGCAAGATAGTGAATTAGAATATGGGATGCTTGTGACTGACACTCCCTCACTCCCAGAAGCATCCTCTAGCTGTTTGTTTGATTTTCCAGGGTGGTTTAGGGTCGTTGTGGCAAAGGGACACCCATTTATTAATGCTCCTTACTATAAGAAGCTACACTTGAAATCTGCATTCAGTAATTGTTAAAAGAGGAAAGACCTCTGAGATTAAACATTCGTTTTTTACCATTACAGTCATTTCATTTAGCAACCACTCTCCCTCTGATACAATCTTTCATTCACATTTTTATATACATATATATAAGCAAGCATGGATCATTTCACAAATGCCAGCTTAATAAAACAGCTTCATTGGTACCTTAATAACTTACAGATCTTTCTAGATCTGCTTTGAAACTCTGGGTGTTAATCTATAGTTCAAATGCTCTCCTGAAGACAATACAGAGAACCTTTCAAAAACATGCCTCATTATTACAAGTGCTGGAATTTTAAGACATTTAGACTAGAAGTGGATGCTCTCTCTGAATTCTCCTCACTTTTAATGTTGACATATGGTACCATTAGTCTATTGTGCATCATCCCACCAAGCACAGCACCTCAAGAACAACACTGTACCCTGCTATAAAGCCAGATTTGTCTCAGTCTTCATCAGAAGCTTTAAAACTAAATATATCCCATATGCTTCAAAGCAAAACTGAAGGTTCATGTGAAGACTTCTGTATGCTGTGGTTTTATTCCAAGTACTCCTCTCTGGTAAGGTCAAGATGGCAGAGTTCTGCTACTGTTACAAAGAAAAAAAATAAATCGATCGATCTCAGAGCCATTCACCACACAGATCTTCCCTTCTCCTCTCTTTTCTCTTAATTAATATAGACTGACAACTTCTTGAATAGGTCCGGTTACAAGCAAAATAAAAGTTATCTTCTCCTGCTGAATCTTTTTTCCATAATACAGCACAGCCTTTATTAGAACATCATTTGTTCTGATCCTCTTTCCTTGAGCTCTTCAAAACCATGTCAGTTTTAAAATAATAGAACAGTACAGATATTCTTTTTGCAGTTTGGGCCAAAAATGTTTGATGTTAAGAATCTATTTTCCTAAGAGAAACAGTGGGATCCACCCCCACCCGTGAATACTGCCAGATTTAAGGATAAGAGTTTTCATTTGGAAAGAATCCCACTTTCTATATTTATAGTTATTAAGAGGTCTGGGCAAAAACAGATTGATAAGATTTACATAATGCTTTCTACTAAGTTATCTAAGAAAGAGATCTCTAAATAAACAGAGAAGGAACACCATGAAGTGAAAGGGAATGTGAAAAAGGAGACAACAAGAAACAGTACTTTGATAGACAGGATGAAGAAAAACTTGGACAAAGTGAAGTGCATATTGCTATTTTTTCCTGTACAGACATTGAAAGCAACTCAGTAACATTGCGATTTGAAATGATAAAAGCTGCAAAGAAGCTAGGAAGGCCTACTAGAAGCAGTGATAAATGGCTCACATTTTAAAACTGAAGTTTTCCAATATTATACACAGAATAAAGAACCACCACTATTACTGCATTTCTTAAATGTAAAGCTGTAGCAAGGCAGGAATACATCATCCTAACCAGGAGGTTCAACATGTCAACCAGTAAGTATTTAAATAAGTTTACAAGGCCTAGAAAGTCCATTGTTCTAGTATAAAGGTCGAAAGACCTTAAATCATACATCCTCACGCAGGCGAGCTGAGCCTACACACTTCTCAAGTTTCCACCTCCCAAACACTTCAGCTATCTAGCCTACTATTGTGAATTAGTAAAAGACACTAGTGGTGCAAGCTAGCTCAGAAGAGAGATCCTCCACGAAACTACACTTTCTAAAGCACAGCATACTTGACAGATCATGTGACTTTTAGTGAAGAGGACTTCACTAATGTAAGGTCAGCCATGGCACTCACAAGCTGTTCTTCAGCGTGTAAAGGATTTTCCTTTCTCTCAAAGTTGCTTATGATGGCCTGGATTGTCAGTATTTTCCCACTCTCTCTATTTCACTCCATGCTACCATATTATAAGTTCACAGTGTTGTGGGGTTCTGCTTTAAGTGAAATAAAATGTAAAGTTAAGCTTAAGAGAACACTAGTGGCATACTAATAAAAGCTTGAAAACAAAATCCAGAAGGAAAACCAAAAGGTTTTGATAAATATGCCACAACATAATACCCAGTGGCTCAAAGAAAATCTAACATCTGGTAATTGCAACAGTGCACAAGGACATTCAGGAATATTTCCAAGATCCAAGAGGTGGCTGGGTGAAGAGGGAGAAAAAGAGGGAAAGAGACAGCATTTTAGGCTGTATGAAAGTCTGAAGGTTAAAATCTTTGCATATTTCCCCAGAATATGGCGAGTTGGCATACATTTCTATACATGCTTCTCAACTCAAAAATTTATTTTCTGTATCCTGGCTCTCTTTTGATTCAGAAATATAACAGAACATATAGTAAATCTAGAGTATATTTACACTGCTTCCCTAGATAAATTTTTACCTACAACAGGGAAAAATTTCACATCTCCTAGGTTGTACATCAATTATCAGATCTGTAGAATGTGCCGCATTTGCCAGTTCTGTACTAAAGCACATACTTATAACACATCACTGAGTTACTGAAGTGCCTTTTGTGTTCTGAATGATTAAATGAAGTGTTTGAGAGTGAAGAGGAGATGCTCTGACTCAGCACAGAAACTGTTTTTTTCCCAAGTACTTGAAATGTTATATAAACAGGAAGTCAATTAGGTATCAGGAAATTCCAGAGCCTTTAGCTCAAAGAAAGCCTAGATTAAAGGATACAATTTACATATCATCCTAAGGCAAAGGTCTGCCACTGAGAATACCTTAGTCTCAATTTCCTCAAATGTAACTTGGGGGATAACTATCTGATGTGTAGAGATAGAGCACTTCAGTCTCCTTTTTAAGAGGAAAAAAAAATTCCAAAAGGGCTTGTACAAGTACTTGATCATATCAGGAAGTGAATCAACCTTAAGGAAACTCACTGCTTTATTACAAATCATACTCCATCAATCACTGCTTTACACGAGACCTCCCTAATGAACTGTCATGTATGTTCCTGCTTCACAAACTAAAAACCAAAGTAATCTGCTTGAGGTCAAGATGGTACAATAAAACCCTGTGTGCGACCATCATCGTCTCAGTCTATGTAATTTTAAAGTGACTATCAATGTTTCCACTGATTGCTTCTAAACTGCTGACAGATTGATGGAAAAAACCCCACAAAACAAACAACCCAACACACCTTTTAAAGACTGGGGTGAGGCAAGCCACAGCGAACATGGGTTCAGACACACAACTTATGAACTGCTCCCTCTCCCTCCCCCCTAAAATAAAGACTTCAGAAGTGAAAACATGGATGGGGAAACACTTATGTTAGTGATGTTTGACAAAAGACATGATATTGGTTCAGTAACCTAAACATGCTATAATAATCAAACTCTAGTCTACAAGTGACTCTAGTCACTTAGCATTAAAAAAAAAAAAGCCTTTATCCATAATTTTTAATCATGATGTAAAACCAGTATTACAATGCTTTTCCCTTTCTTATTCCTACAAAACTATAATGTGATCGAAAGGGAAATCCCTTGAACAGATCTCTTCTTTCTAAGTTTTGCCCATTATGTACCTCCAAAGCCAAGGCTGTCTTGTCGTAGGCATTAGGGACTCGCTTCTGGATAACCCGGGCATAAATAGGGCCATTCTGAAGGTTAGGGAGCGGAGTGTTGATGCTGGGCTGGGCATAGGGCCCTGGCTCCGGCCCACCCAGTGGTTGTGGGTGGGAACTATCCTGGTTACCTCCAATCGGAGTAGATACTGAAGCAGAGGAAGGTCTATACTTCTCGACGTAAGGAACAGGTATCATTCCCCTCTTTCCTTCGCTGTCTTCTGCATTCCACCATTGCTCTTCAGGTTTATCCCGGATTTTCAGTATGTCTCCTTTCTTAAATGGAAGATCTTCTTCATCATTTCCATTAAAGTCAAAGAGAGCTCGCACATATTCTGCTTCCTCCTGCCTGAGGATAACGCCACTATTCTGCCTGGACCGGGAAACTGGTTCTATCAAGGTTGTAGTGTCCAAATAGTGTATTTTGTAGAATTCCAGTAAAGATGGCAAAGAATCAAACTCTTGGTCACCTATTCGAAATCTGGTGGGATTCAACCCTGAAAGAAGAAGGTAATATGTCAAAGAGAGCATACAACAGTTAAAACTGTAAATTAAGCATTTGAGAAGACGAATATGTTTACAGATAAATAATTTGATATTGAATTTGGTCATCTTTAGATCAACAGTCATCACGTTCAGCTTTTCTGTGTATTTCTAATCAAAGTCAGCACTATGAGGATAAATTTTTAAAGATTTTGTCAAAGAAAAAAATTGTTTGGCACCGCCAAACTTCACAAATTAGGGTAAAAATATCATGTTTCTCTGAATGTTATACAGACCCAATAGATAAAAATGTTCAGTACATCTGAGTTGCTTAGAAGCCTATACAACTTTCAGTAACAATTCCCCTTTTCCTGTTTTATATTCTAAATCTAGGAAGCAAATGACATTTTGGTACAATTTCAAGGAAGTGATTTTTTTTTTTAAACTCTATTTTGCAGTTCAAAGTTATTTCAAAAGGACAACACTGCAATAACGGTTATTTACCTGTTGCAATGTATCTCGGGTTAAAGGAGTGGACACTACAGAAAACTGCTTAGCACAGCAGCAAACAATTTGTGTGAATGAGCAAATGAAGTTATTTTTCATTTTGATAAAAGGTACCATTAGAGAAGATTATGTATATTTTATGCAATGCAAAGCAACAACATATGTTTTCATAATGGGTATAATTCTGTCTTTTAATCTTAAATCCTGTAGTTTCTTTGCCGTATTTGTCAGATGGAGCCTAAGCTATAAATCTGAACCTCAAATACATTAAAATATAGATGATGCTCATATTCAAGCCATTAGAGGTACCAAAGTGCAGATACCCATTTCAGTTTTCAGTGTGTGTGCTGCACTTTTTTTTCCATTTTATGTTCTTCAGGCTCAGATGGGGAAAAACATACGCATGATGTTCTATTTCCACCATGTACATACACTGTGTAATCAGTTATGGGAAGAACTGTGGAAGACTGGGGGAGGGTAGTAGAGAGGAAAAGATTTATGCTCTAATGAGTAACTCTTTTAGCAAGAAAGAGATGCTTACTTTGCAAGTCTGTTTCTCTGCAGGGAATATCTAACAGTTCCGAGACTTAGCTCTCGAGTACAAAGCTAGCAGAATTCTTCAAGCTGTCCCTGATCCAAACCCCCTTCAAAGTAGCACTGTCAGCATGGAAAGCTAACATTACAAGAAGTTCTTTCAAGAGAGCGAAAAGGGGTTCTAATAGAGAAAAGGGCAGATTCAATGAGATCAACATAGACAAACACCCCATAAATAAGTTTTGAAGTATCCTGAAGAAACATAAACATTAGGGAAGCTGGTTACAGGAAATTCAAAGAAGCAGAACTAAGTCATTGGAAAATGCACATTTGCATGCATTAACAGCCTTGAAAGACTTTCAAAAGAAATGAGCACAAATGCAATAAGCCAAAACCCAAAAGCAATATCCTCAAAAATTTACAGAAAACAAAACACAAACTGGCATCACCAAGAGATAAGGAGGCTAATGTAAATATCAGTGAGAAATATGAACCCAGCATGGGAAGAGAAGTAAGATTCCACCTTATTCTCCCAAAACATAATGCTGAAAAGATGCAAAACCCCCTCAGCTTTTGTTGATGAGATGTAACTTACAGCTCCAGACTTAACAAGAACTCTGGAATTTCATCTCAGTGGCAGTTTTTAGCTGTGTGATCTCACAGGAGATGACTTCTGGCTGGACAGGCAACATCCCTACACCACTTCAAAACAGCTTAAGTTCACTACACAAGCATATAATATGATCTGGGAACGCTGCACTTCCACTAGCATTGGAAGTGCAAAACCATGCTTTGTAACAAGTGGTATAGACATCAAGTTTCAGACAAACCTGGTCACAGAAACATGAGCATGGATCTATCTGCTACTATTTTACAGATGAACCTTTAAGGATCAAAGCTTATGTAGACACTTATGTCAAAAGAAAAAGTCACAGAAACTTTAAGAGGACCTGAGCAGCAAAGATCTTTGAAGTCATATGGAAAAGACTGAATCTCAGGTGAGTTCACTGACATGGAACTTATTTCACATGACAGAAATCTAGAGCCTGAAACCCTAATTTACCTCTGTAAAACCTGCTACAAAAACCTGCTGATTTACCTCTGTAAAAACCTGCTGACTCAGGATGCTGAGATCTCTGTCTCCAGCAAAGCGTACACAGAAAAATCTTAAAATGCACAGGAAATGAGCAGTTCATCAGTAACATTTATCAGCTTTGTCAGCATCAAAATCATCACTATGATAAACAAGGTTTTTTGAGGTGTCTTTTTTTTTTTCCTTCCTTTTTTTCTTTTGAACAGGTTCACCCTCTTGAATTAATGCGTAACAGCCTGAAATAGCTGCCAAATGTACCTGAATAAAACCAAAGTTGGACTCTAAGAGGAAAGTCCACTGAACCTTATGTATGGGGAAGGAATGACTGAAATCAGTGTACCGTATCCTGGAAAAACACATTCTAAGAGACATTTTGCACAATTGAAGAAGAGTGAGAGAACACAGACCCTCCAAATACATTCTAGGATCTGAAAGATCAATGCAATCCTTGAAGGGATAAACAGAGAAGCAGTAGAAAGGAGAGACATTATCTTCACTATGAGAACACTCCCAGAATACCACACACATTTCTGATGCTTTTGTTTTAAAAAAAACCCATAAGGCAGCTACAAAAATCTGAGGTCTGAAAAACCTCTTTGCCACAAGAAATCCACAAGCTTAATCCAAATTAATTACCAAAGAACATCAAGGCAGCAACCTGGTCACTGTCTGGAGAATTTAAATAGAAGACTTCTTAGTTCAGCTAAAATAGGCATAAAAAGGACAAAATAGTTGAAAGTCACAGTTGGAATAACGCAGGTTGGAAATAAAATACAACTACACCTTACCAAGCAAATGGTAAACTTCCCATCAGTTTAAGTCCTTTGTGTATACTTTCATTCAGCTAAAAGCTGAATGATGCTCACTTACGTAGCAGGGAAATAATCCTATTCACTACAGGCTTCGAAGTTTTGTCACTCCCTGGTATAATGAAATTCAAAGATTAACAGATTTCAGGCTCAGAGGAATTCTTCAGCTTCTTGTTTGAACTGCAACACTTCTGATACCTGTAGGCCAATGGAAAAATTAAGGCAAGATCTACCACAAGAAAAAGTGACAGACAAGGAAAATGTTTTTTTGAGAAGTAGAGCTGCTTTCCTTCATGATTCTGGGACAGTTTTCTTGAAGGCACAAGTTTGAGCAGCACATTGTTCGCATCTTCTGAGACCTCTCAGGAAGAGGAGAAGGCGTGTAAAGGTAAATCTAGCTACTGGAGGAACTTTAGTCACTTCCTATTAAAGTTGGACAACCGCCGTACTAGAAATTATCTTCCCTTCTCCCCAGCTCTGCACAGCCAGAGGAAGAATAGCTGTTCAGCTTGCACCTCTACCAGCAGCACTACTCAGCTCTGTAAGATGACTCCTTTGAATGAGAAGCACACAAAGGGTTGAGTATCATCTTTCTTACTCCATCCCAGCTCTATCTGTGCTAGGACTTCACCTGATTCCACCCATTTCAGCATGTCAGAACAGCTAGCGAAACCTCTGCTCTCAGGAAGGTGAGAAAAGAGTTAAAGTCCAAAAAGTCCCAGAATTAAAGAAAGTTTCAAATCTGGACCCTGTCAGTTCTATGTTTATCACGCACAGTGCCTCTGGACAAAACACTTCCACACTGTGTTGGCTTCATGCAGTCCGGAAAAGATTGCTTATATATGTTTTAAATACAGATACTGTACAAGTAGAGGTATAAAACACTTAATATTCTAATTCTTGAGGGTGCAGACAGGTGGCCTAACCACAAAGCAACATCTCACTTTCTCAGACACCTCAGGGGTTTCACATTTCTCTCTTCACTCCAATTGTTTTAGTGCCACTAGGCAGTTTTCCCTTTACTCCTAAACACTGGTAAGCCTTCCTTTTCAGGGCAGGGAAGACCTCACAAAAATACAGGTTTTCATTTTTGTTTCTAGACCTAGTCTGTAAGGACATCCTCCTCCTCTCCCCCAACTTATAAAGCATGTTTTGGGCAAGAAAAGCTGTCCTCATGCAGGGTACTGAGGCACAAGGCTCTCATTTCAAAGGAAGACATCACAGTGATGTAAGCCAGTTTCCTCCTGGAGCGTATGGGAACTCTGCTATGAAGGCATCCCACTCCAGCCTGTGTGCTTCTCCCACCCCCATGGGGACACCTTTTTCTCTTGTTCTTAAGTACCTCCCTACTCATGCCTGAGCAAAACAAATAAGTACCCACGAATGCTCTCTAAAAACAGTAAAACCCCATTCCCTGGCTCCTGAGAAGAGCTCTAAGCACACCAGGAGAATATTCTTACAGAAGTCACATTTAGTCATTTCTGCAGATAATCAGAGGATGAGAGAAAAGTAGATGTCTAATGCATACACCTCCCAAGCTTCTAATAGTTTGCATTGTAAGACCTCAATATAAAAAAACAAACAAAAACAAGCAAAAAAACCCCCCACCCCCCAAAAAACCCAAGTGTCAGAGTTAAATCATACTGCTCACACACATCTAAAGCCATTTCATATAGAGCTGAGTACGGATATCATTATGTAGAGATTACATGATTCCAGGAAGTACAGTCTGATTTTTTTTAAATCACAATGGAAGTGATTCAGAAGGGTAAGTTAAGCAGCATGTCCTTAAAATGCATACTTAGTGAAAACACCACCTTCTACACTGTATCTGTCATACTTTCCTAATTTAGAGACACAAATTTTACAACACTAAGGTTTCTGGCTTTATTACACTGTACTTTCAATAGAAAGCATACCTTTCTTTAGATATTTTAGGCATTTTGTTTTAGGGCATATCGTATGTTTTTACCCCAGACTCATATCAAATTGCAAACATGCTATGTATTTAAATATTTTCTCAATTGTCCATTATCATGCTAATGCCTGCATGGAGTACTTTGTCTTGTTTAGGATTTCTTTAACCCGTGACCATGATATTTCAGCACAAATGACACCCTAATTCCAATTCAGTTGTTAATCTCCATCTCCACTAGAAACAGAGTGGTGTTCTTTCCCATAATTCCGTGATTTATCTTTTAACAGCCTTAAAACACTTCAGGAAGACCATTCTCACTATTTTGAGAAGTTCTGTTAAATTCTTTTTTCCTTATGCTGAAAAATCACCGCAAGAAGTTAGAAACTGCAGCATATCAGGCAAAAGGTGAATTTAACGAAAAGTTAGCAAGTTGGTTTTATACTTTAGAAATGGAAGAAGTATCATGTTTATGTAACGCTATACAGCTTTTTATATTAGGGAAGCCAAAGCTCCTCACCTCATTCATTTGATATTGAAGCTGGGTTCCTAGTATCCCCTGCACACAGCAGTGCTAAAGCGGTCATGAATTGCACACACTTACTGAGACTAACAAAAATCAACCCAAGAACCTGATCTGGCATATTCAGATTTCCCAGTGAGACTTGTGTATTTGCCAAACAATCAATTGCTAAAAAAACTATACCATACAATTAACATAGCGAACTTGTTCTTCCTAATGGTTTAGCTTGACCACAATAAATACACATGACAATTTGCAAATATTTACCTCATTTTACTGCATTAGTTTCCCTATCCAAATGTTAAACCATCTTCAATCTTCTACCAATCTCTCTCCCATTGCAGAGCATCCCCCCACTTACTTTTTCTGAAAGAAAAACTTAATTACATTTTTAAGTGTAACTTAATATACAACCCTCCCCCGCACCTTCTTTGGTTTGTGTGTGAAAAGTGAGCAGTATCAACACATACGCATGATTTATTTAAAACTACTAAAATCTCAGCATAGGAGTATCTGTGGTGCAGGAGTGATGCACCACCTATACACATAACATCCACGAGAGAAAAAAAAAAAAGAGACCAACCCAAACATAACTACTTTTTAACATATATTAAAAGGCTGTGTGCCAACAGCCTACACAGCTACAACAGCAGCTGCTCTTCTAAAACACATAAACATTTCAAACAGAAAAGAACTACCTAATGGGCATTTAGTGACTTTTAAAAAGGAACACCAGAACTCCAGAATGTTTTAATATAACATCAGCCAGCCCACAGAACACCACAAATGTTACTGAGCTTAAAGAATGTAACGCAGTAAAAAAGTTAGGATGGCTACGTACTGAAGTGATACCACACTAACATGAAAAACACTTTTTCCAGGGATGAGTTGCTCTCCAGAAAAAAATTGTCTGAAAACGACAGGCACACATACTCCAGCGACTTTTATCACTACTAGCTTTAAAATCTTATTAGGCTGGATTCCACAACAAACCATCCTGTTAACTTATTCTGCTCTACGTAACCCCAGTCATGCATTTCAACAATTCGCACACCAAGCCTCTGCAAGCCTACAGCACAGAAGTGAAACAATGGAGAATCCACATCTTGTAGCAAAACATTTCACTACCCACGGCAGTAATGACTTCCACTTCCAGTTGAATTCAGCCACCTTTAGCTTCTACCTTGTCAAATTTTTTGTGACTTGAGTGCACTCTGCAGCTGTAGTAGGTTCCTGGGATAAACACGGTGACTTCAGGCTCTCCCAAGTTTGCCAGTTTGAAATGTTCCCCTGAGCAGTGGAAATTACTATATATTAGTGCAAACCTACTGGCAACAGTTTTGTTTTTTCTTAGATTATCTCCTTCTCAGTCAACCACAATCTGTGCAGAGACTGAAAAATCCTTTCCATAACAAGTACTGCTGCATCTTCCCAACATAGGTCTCTTATTCCAACCATAGATCTACATCAGAAAATAACTGTCTCTGTAGCAATTGTTTACCTTCTGCCAAATAAGTTCACCAAATCACTTCTTACATAGGTTTACTACACTTCAAAATTATCTAGTGGTTCCTGAGATGCTAGCAATACACCCACTTCATTCTGCAAGCATTAATATCCAAACTTGAGCAGTTCTGCTACCAACTTCAGCAATGCCCCCAGCAGGGATACTGCTGCCTTTGTATTACACGTTCTTACACATTAAGGACAGTGCATCGTTGAGGGCTCTTGTTCATTTAGTTACATTTAAACTTGCAGAAATGCTGCTTCTCATGGTACAGTTTTTCCTCTGACACAATCAGTATCTTCTGCTCTGTGTTACACCTAAACACACTGTTTTCATATTAGATGTTAGGTTGATGAGGAATAGTATCAAACCTTTCCTTTCTGCACACAGGGGAAAAAAATTGCTTTTATATTTCTGAAGAGTTCCCACTACTTAAACTACCCACATAATACTTTGATTCATGTCTTGAAATTTAGTCTCACAGTCTCCATTCTAATGCAAAACTATCTTGTCAGAATTCAGACTTTTAGATGACACTTCCACAGAACCAGCCTCCGGCAGAGGTGACATGCAAAAATCTATAAAACTGTAACTACAGTTAACGGGTTTATGAAAACAAAAGAACGCGTGAGCGCTCCAGCTGTAGGATCCTTCAGGAGGGGTTGCAATAAGCACTCAACTCCAGTACATGTTTAAGTATATTAGGTCGTTGGAAGGCAGGTGCAGACAGGCGGCTCAGCGCGGTCAGCAGCCCCAGCTGCAAAACACGACTTAATTCTACTACAAAGCGCTTCACGACTTGAAACACCGCCCGGGAGGAGAGTGGAGCCGCTCCTGGAGAGGCGCACACCGGGGCTCGGCGGCCCCAGCTGCCCTCCCCGGGGCTGCAGGGGCTGGGGGGGCACCACCAGCCCTGGGGGTCACTCACCCGGGGCCCCGGGGCCCTCGCCGCCGGCCCGCCGGCCTCCCGCCGGCCCCAGGCTGTTGACGATGTAGTGCGAGACGCGGGAGCTCTCGGACACCGAGAGCACGAAGTCGCCGGGGATGGTGCCGGAGTCGCGCACCAGGAAGGTCCCGTGGCGCTGCCCCTGCAGCAGCGTCACCGCCTCGGCCCGGCTCAGCCGCCCCCAGTACCAGCTCGCCCGGTCCTCGGAGTCGAACTGCCCGGCCATGGGGGCCGCCCGCCCGCAGGCCGCACTCGCTCCCCCCCCACCGCGGGCCGCCGCCGCCCGCGGTGCCCCGCTCCGCGCCCAGCCCTACCACCCAAAATGGCGGCCCCTGCCCTGACCTCACCTACCGGATGTGATCGCACGCGGGGAAGGGGCGGCGTCATCTCCCCGCGCCGCCCGATCGCGGGGATGGGCGGGGGGCGGGTGCCGGCTGGCGCGCTGCGCATGCGCTCTGAGGGGGTGGGCGGGTGCGCGCGCAGGGCGGGCTGAGGGGGAGGCGGGAACGCGGCGCTGAGGGGAGCGGCGCTGCTGTGGGGGTCTTTGTTCACTCAGTGGGCGCTGGTGCGGGTTGTCTGCGACCGGGACGGTCCACTCTGGGTACCTGGGAGCTGCAGTGGCTGTCTTCGGGGCTGGTGTCTCTTCACTCCTTGCCGGTGCTCTCACATCGGTTTCTCTGTCACGGGCCGGTGGGAGGAGGGTTCAGAGGCGCCCGTGTTCCCGGCCCCCAACCCAGGAGGGCTGCCGGGACTTTTCTCTGCAGTGGGTTACATCCCGTTAGGAGGGCTGCAGGCTAGGCCCCTGAGTGTCCCAGTTCCCGATGGCTTCCCAGCTTCTGCAGCTCGCTGTGGTAGTTTGTCTGAAGCCAGGTTTGTCTGCACATTAGGGTGCAGCTCGCTGTGCTTTCTCCTCCAGAGCTGTACCAGCAGTTCCTGCCCTCATCTTCCCTGCCAGCTGCACATTCCCACCCCACGGTTGTGCCAGCACAGCTGTTTTTTGTGGGACTGCGTACTGAATTAGGCCAATGAGCTGTTCCGGGTTAAAAATAACCCTGCAAAAGAAAAAGTTTATTTTTATGCAGGACAGTTCACTGACTGTGTTACCACAGGGGCCTGCAAATAGGGAAGAGCTTAAGTTCTACTCATGCCATGGAGGAATATGTGTGTGTGTACAAGTACAAATAGTGATGTCTGTAAGAATGGAGCAATATTTATCACTTTTAGATTGTTCTCAGATCTCTAAAAATCCATAGTAATGCCTGTAGAGCCTGGATAAATGTGTATTGAATTCTATTCCAGCTCTGCTGAATTCTGTGAGCTTTTTCCAGAAAGGAATGTGCTTTTTCAACTGTGTGGTCTCCATGTGGCAGCACTTGCATAAACATAATGTTAGAGCACAGCTGTCCTTAACTGTGAGGGTGCCGTGTTCTCTCTACTTTCTTGTAGAGCACTTTGGGGCCCTGTAACTGTGCCATGGATGGGACTTTGGCAGTGTGTCAGGTAACTAGGGATATATTAACCTTCACAACATCCCAGTGAGAAAATACTCTGTTTTACAGGTGGGAGCCCATGGTTCATCAAATATATAAGAAAACACCAGGTGCTTGATTTCAGCTTATCCAGTGGTTTAACAAATGAACATCCTTCCTCTGCTGATCCTGTTCTCTCTCCAGATGGACTGTAGGTAGGAGCCAGTCGTAATCTATTTGGAAGCTAGAGTCCCAGTTTCTCTGGTGATGTGTGGAGTTTGCAGAAATAGCATACTTCCATGCTTAGTTTTTCAACAGATTAAAAAAGCTGCAGATCCTTGCTGAGAGCCCAGGACACTAGGAGAGTTAAATCACAGCAGCAAGAAAAGAATTCCATTCTGTTCAGTCATTCATAGACTACAAACAAACAAACCAGGACTTTCTTGCAATGGCAAAATTCACCATTTTTCTGACTCCTGCCAGACCACTGTAAAAAAGTCTCCTTTTGACTGAGGGCCCCCAGACTGCTCTTTTTTCCCCTTCCTTCTCAGTCCCCACCCTTGTAACTCATCTCCCCCTGTTTTCAGATGAACCACAAAGCTACAGGAGTTTTGTGGTGGTGGAGTTCTCATCAGGTTTGGTTTTCTCTGCTACAAGCAGTTGGAAATTTTGTTGCAAGAGTTCCCTCTGGTGGTCAGGGATGGGGAAATAAGTAACACTTCCCTGCCATAAGACGCTCCTTTCGCTACTTTTTATGCTGGACTGATCTCTTAGTCACTCTCTGGCCTTCGTTATTTATAACAGTCTTTTCTTACTTAGGAATTCTCCAGATAATGACTAATAACCTTTTCCAAATTACTTTTTCCTCCCACATTTTAACCCCTGCACTCCTCAGTAATTTACTCCTCTTGACCTATCCTTTCTGCACAAAGGCTACCACAAAGGTGGAGCCCTTCTGCCCAAACCTGCTTCCAACACTGGTCTTTCACAGGCAGAGGGATTGCAGCCTGAGATGAGTGTGAAGGAAAAACAAAGCTCTTGGCCACAGTCTCAGAAGAATAAATCAGCTTGTAATTGTGAAGAATTCGCTGTTAATAACAAGATTCTGAAAGAAGTTGTAAAATATCGAGAAAATATTCCATTCTTCTACCTGCAAGCCTTACTGGCACCCAGAACTGTTTTTCCTCCCTCACAGCCTGGTTTTCCTCTCCTGATTTTATTGTCCCTACCAGTTGGCCTAGAGATTTTTTTTTTCCTAAGGAGCTCTAAAACTTTGGCAACCGATCTAAAGCTCCAGTTAATCAGTAGAAAGTTTCTTGCTGAGTTCAGTGAGCGAGTCTTGAAATTGTGCCAGGCGGAGAGCGCTGTAGTATAGCAATGTTCTGTCCTAGGCAACAGTTGAGGATGTTAAAGCAAAATAAGGAAACATCTGGGTTAACCAAAGGCTTTGTCTGCTCTTGCAAGGCAACCTGCTGTCACACAATCCTGCCTAACCGTCGCTTTGAAGGGTTCAGCTTTGTAAATCTGGTCTAAATCACATACATCAATACTGTATCCCACTTATAAAATTAAAACTAAAGGAGGAAAAGGTGCATCTTTTGGATTCTTTCCCCCGTGACCTCAAGAAATAGTGTTTCTGCCACAGAAATATGTTTCCTCTTGCAATTATTTTGGAATCTGCTCCTCTCAGGAGGTGTCTATGTCCTGTTTACTACTCCTGTGTTCACGTTCTGTGTGCGTGGCCTCTGCCATAACCATTCACACCCGCCTTGGAAGTGTCGCCTGTGTCAGAGGTTCCTGCCAGATGCTGGCTATGTGATGTCACCACCAAATATAGCACTTTTGGTGAATTCATGTGACATTAGCTGTTGTGTAAAGAGCTCTGCGCAGAGACTGTTAAAAATAAATAAGCCTGGAGTGTGTGATGGGTAGCAAGAAGATCTATTAGTCCCGCTGGATTATGTGTAAGGGGAGGAGCATCTATGTTGCCAGCTGCAAAATTTCTTCGTGATAAAGTCAAAATTTGCTACTGAATTTTGCTGGGATGTACCGTCAATTTGGAGGAAAAGTGACGTATTGCAGGGTAGGGGCTGTAAGGTTTTTGTTTGAAGAATGCGCAGAACTGAGGAATGGAGCAGCCTGAGCGAGTCCTGCAGCCGGAGAAATATTAAGAATTCTTAATTAAATTGTCTGGGTGTGACAGAACGGTAATTCACGGTGACGAGATGTGACTGTGGAGCCTGTCAGTTGTGGTGTTATGCCACGGATGGGGAAATAACGATGGCAAGACGGGAGCAAGCCCTCAGCTAGAGCACGGTCGTGTGCGAGGCGGGACAGCTAAACCCCGTGTGGTGTGTTTAGGCCCAGGGGAGAGAGGCCTCTGAACAGCCTGAACACCTTGGTGGGAAAACAATTCTTGACAAAGAGAATAACTGAGTCCAAGAACAATAGGATACAGGCTCACTGCAGAGAACTTTAACCTCAGAATTAGCTTTATTTTATCAGAGATGTAAAATTCCAGAGGGATCTTCCTACTGTATGTAAGAGAAAACATTTTAAGAATTCAAATCACTTTTATAATTATCGTCGTAGGAAGCAGAGCCTGCTATAGCAAGGTCCGGACCTTACAACCCCCCACTTCCACCTGGTTCTGTATTTTGTCCCGTATTTTTCCCCGGTGACGCGAACGCTGCGCTCCCGCGGCTGGGCCGGGGGTGCCTGGGGAAAATGGCGGTGCGGCCCTCTCGCTCTCCGTAGCCCTGGAGGACCGGCGGCGCCGCGCTCTCCCCGTGTCTCTATGGCCGCGATGTGCGCCCCAGCGTGTTAGCCCTCCCAGCCGGCGCCAGCTTCCGGTGGCGCTCTAGCCGCCCTGACGGCTCAGTGGTGGTTCTGGGCGGCGGCGCTCTGTGCCGCGGCGGTGTCGTCTCGCTGGCCGGGCGGAGGGCGGGCCTGGCGGAGTCATGGCGGCCGTGCGGGGCCTGCGGATCTCGGTGAAGGCGGAGGCAACGGCGACAACGGCGGAGCTTCGCGGCCCGGAGCCTGAGCCTATGGAAGTGGAAGAGGGCGAACTGGAGACCATCCCTGTGAGGCGTTCGCTCCGGGAGCTCATTCCGGTGAGGGGCGCGCGGTGGGGTCATGGGCGGGGGGGACGAAGGAGGAACCAGGTCCTGAGGAGGGGGCAGGGTACGTAGAGGTTGAGGGTGGTGGGGTGGGGGTCTGTGGGGATCTGTAAAGGCATTTGGGGGTACATTCGTGGGAAGAGGGGCAACAGGGGGTGGGAGGCGCAAGAGGGGAAGTGAGGGTGGCGGGGAGTGGGGCCATGAGGGGACTTAGAGGTGCCTGAGGGGACTTTGGGGTCAAATTGTAGGAGGAAGAGTCTAGGACAGGCTTGGGAGCGGAGAGAATAAAGGAGGTGGTGGGGTGGTGGAAAATTTGGGGTATAGGGGTGGACTGTAGAGAAAGGCTGTGAATGGGAGAACCTAAGAGTGCTTGATGCAGTGAACGTGCAGGGTAGGGAGCAGAGGGGGTGACCGTGGTAAAACTGAGTTGGAGACATGGGGAACATGGGCTCTGATGAGTGGGTTTTGAGGGTTTCCTTTCTATTTTTTTCCTTTTTTCCTAATTGTTCCCATACAACTTTTAGCAGAATTAGGTTTAATACATAAAAATGGGTCAGAGTTCTTCTAACCTCCTAAGTAGTCTTTTGCTCTCAAAACTTGTGTGGAAATTACTTCAGAAACTAATCTCTAATTAGCTGATTTACCAACATGCTTGAGCTTCTACCAAATATGTGGCCTAAGAGACAGCACCTGGCTGTACTTCCTTGTGCTCCATGAGTCAACCTTAGACAGTGGGGGTCTTTAACTTTAAAAATAATGTTTATTTTGCTTTTCTTTTTCTTTTTAATAACTCTAATCATTTGGCAGCGTCAGAGAAACTTTGGTACTTTGGTTCTTTTGGTACTAAGAAAAGCAGTTAGATTGTGTGTACTTTGGTATTTCTAAACTGAGACTGGCCTACTTTCTAGAAAAAGTCCTTTAGCTAAAATAATTATTGCAGCACAAGTGTAAACAATGTGTTTATCCCTAGAGAAAGCAAGATGTGTTCTTGCAGCTCCAGAGTTTTGCCAGGTGATGGTCCCGAGGGTGCCAGAATGAAGAGGTGCCATTTTTGCATATACAAACCGTGGAAGGGACAGAATTGGGTCATTGGTCCAGGGTCTGTGTGGTTTAGTGCATTCTTGTGAATTCAGCAGTCCTGACTGGTGGAAATGAAACTTGTAATTTTTTTTCCACATCATTCTCCATTTTTACTCTTTATCAGTAGGGTTGTATCAAAACAGTAATGCTTTATCATGCTGGGATTTGGAAGTTGGGTTTGAAATATTGATAGGACTAGGGGTAAAAGTTACTTGTTTAATTGTGGATATGGCTTGGTGTTCTGACTTTTGAGACTAAAAGTTGCAAATTGACGCTTCAGGAGTTGGGTATAACTGTTAAATCTGTTCATGTTTTACAAGGAAGTTATTCCCAAAACCAAAATTGTGGAAATATTAGTTAGGAAAGGTGTTTGATGACTTTCTCTGTATTGCTGAGAGAGAGTAAGTAAAAACTGTAGCAGTGGCAGACCCAGAAACTATATTTTGCCAAAGGAAAGAATCCTTATAGTAAAGGAAGTTTGGTTCAGTTCATATGCTTTTACCTTTACTGACATCAGTGAGAGTTATCACTTGTGTACCTGTCTGTCAAGGGATGTAGCTTGGAGTAAGGATGCATTTCTTGTAAAAATGGGCAGATTTTTTTTTCAGCATAGCAAGTATGTTGCTTTCAGTGTTCACTGAGATTTCACAACCATTTTGCTTTGTTTCAGGACACCAGTAGGAGATACGAAAACAAAGCTGGGAGTTTCATTACTGGAATAGATGTAACCTCCAAGGTAATTTTTGTACTATGGTTCTTCAACATATTTTAATTATTGCTGCTGGAAAGGAGGAACCATTTCATTCATTTCTTCCCCCACATGCCCAAAAGCTTAGCCTCATATTCAGATAGCTGGTGTTTTTCAACAACTAAGGAGTTCTCCTTTTGTTGGTTGTGGCCTGCATCAGGACCCGATATCTCATAAAGTGTGAGAATTAGCATTTTTAAGTTACAAAAATTTGTGTGCCAAAACCTGAAAATGTTTATATTGAAATTGCCTTGGTGCCACTCAGTATTGCAAAACAAAGCCCTTTCAGACTGGTCAGCCGTGGGTTTTTCCTCTTAGGTGAGTGACAGAAGGAAGAACAAGTACTTGGCAGGAACATCTGATTTCATTGCCTTGTATCTTCCAAGGGCATCTTATTGTTTCATTGTTTAAAACACAGTTTGAAGAATGTGAACAGCTACTACATTTAAATAACTTAGTTACATAATTCTGTGGAACTGTTTTAATCCTACAGCTCATCTCTGTACATTTAATACCAAATTGGCTGTTGTTTCATATTGTACAGTTGACCACTATATCTAGCATTTGGTAGTGGAGAAAAAGCATTTAGTCCTATACTTTATAGGACCGATACAATTTTACATGTTCTAACAAGTATGAATCCCCACCACGACAGTGTGCTGACAAATCCCATTTTGCATTAGTGAAGCTTAGAAGATTGTGCTTATCAAAGGCTACAAAAAGGGTTCCAGATGAAGACTGAAAATCCGCTTTTTGGCTTCAATATCTAGCTTGTGTGTTTTGTAATTCGGTAAAGAATTTGAAGTTCCCCTGGTCAGGGGAAAGCTGTCATCTTTTGCTATGTTCTTTAAGATGCAACTCTGAAAAACTTTAAGAAACGTGGCTAAAGATGTTTTGGCAATCTTTAAAAACTAGTAAAAAGCCCATGTTTATTTGGATATCATTGTTGGCAGTTTTTGCTTAATCACAGTTTGTGTTCCACATTTGACTTCCATTAGTAAGATCCAAAAATCTATAATACTTCCTGATAAATTCTGTAGAATAAGAAGCTTCTCAGTCAGTTTCAAAAATTGCATGAGATCCGCATAAGCTGTTGCTACTTAAAAGCAGCATGAATTGCCAGTCTAAATAAGATCTTTATAGTCAGCACTCCAGCTAGTGCTGTTAAATTCATGCTCAGAAAGGCAAGTTTACACTTTTGTATATATTTAAAAACCACATAGGGAAAAATCTTAAAAGACAAATTTTCCATGTGGTGGAAATGCTTTTTTTTAAGAGGTTTTTGGGGGTTTTTTTTTGAGAACAATCTCTGTACATTTGTTAGGAAGGAAAAGATGATGTTACTGTTCCATCATGGAGTCTGAGCGTTGTCTGAGATACCTTATTTTCCATGCATCTTGATTCCTGTTATGTTGCTGAACGTACATTAAAACTATTATGTGTCACAGAAATGTTTTAGTGAATTATTTCTACATTCTGAAACTTAGAGGTCTCTTCAGAATTAATAGAATTATTAATACAGATTGTTGTTGTCTGGTAGATTTTTAATTTAAATATCTGGCACTTCGGTGCAACTTGTTGGGAATGCTGCTGTGATTCCTGTTTTCACTGCATTGTTTTGCATTTGGCAGGAAGCAATTGAGAAAAAGGAACAAAGAGCCAAACGCTTTCATTTTCGAGCTGAAGTGAATCTTGCCCAAAGGAATGTGGCGCTGGATCGGGACATGATGAAGAAAGGTATGAGTTTATCCAGCAGTCAAGAAAAAAGATCCCTCTGTTTACTTCCTCACAGTTCCTTTACTTGATTTATCCTGTAATATTTCCTGCATCCCCAGAGGTTTTCCTAGGTCATTGCCAAAAGAAATCAGTTTGTGGGTTGTTTTCACCTTTTTATTTTCATGTAGTTACTTTTTAAACTACTTGACAGTTACCATTTTGCTCCTTGTTTTACAACCCCAGAAAGAAGACGACATCTTTTGTGCACCTTATTTACTGTTTGGCAACGGCACCTAGTGCTGCATGTCCAAGATTCATTTTCTGGATCAATGCTGCTTTAAGAATGTTTAAATCCTTTGAAAGGACCAGACCTTGAGCACTGTTTGTGTTCGGGTGGAGGACTGTGGCCCATGCCCAGTGAGATCCCGTTGTGTGCTGTATGGACAGTGAGGCTGGACTGGTTGCGCATGTGCTCTTAGATGGCAAGCTGCGCATGTTGGAATATAAGCAGATCAACCGCGTGTGCTTTTGGCATCCACTTAGTAGTTCTCAAGGCTTTTCTTCCAACTGGCAGCTTGGACCCACTAAGCCACGGCCTCTAACAGCTCTGCATCAGATGGTACGAGTGGAAGTGCTTTGTACACGTGTCCTGGTCACAGGCCTCGTTAGTATTCTGACTCTTTAGTGCTTAATGGTAGTACTTTGGCAGTATTTAAAAAAAATAAATTGTTTTTAAGGCAGTTTGATGGCATCTACCAGTGCTTGTAATGTTACCTGTTTTTAATTCTCAGTTTAGTAAATGTTTTCACTGTGGAATAATAGTCCAAGTTATGGTGTTTTAGAATGGTGTACATCATACATTGCTTTAATTAGCTTCCCTTTAGCTTATTTAAAATGTTTGCCTATTTAAAATGTTTGCTTTATAAACCCATATGTTACTAATATAAAAGCTTGCTCTATAGGAATAAGTATCAGTTTTATATCTCTTCCTCTTCATAGCAATTCCTAAAGTGAGACTGGATACAATTTACATTTGTGGGGTGGATGAGATGAGTACACAGGACATCTTTGCCTATTTCAAAGAGTATCCTCCTGCTCATATTGAGTGGTTGGATGATACATCATGTAAGTATATGAAGTCTTTTGTCTAATTCTTACTCTGTTTTTTAATATCGGTCCTAGCTGTACTTAACATGTCTTAGTGGCTTTCAGAGTCCCTGATCTTTTGTCTCAGTTTCCCTGTCATATGCTCTAGTCAAAAGAGATTTAGAAGGAAGGAATAGCATATGTTGAAAATCAAACCCACTAT
This sequence comes from Strix aluco, assembly GCF_031877795.1. Taxonomy (NCBI): domain Eukaryota; kingdom Metazoa; phylum Chordata; class Aves; order Strigiformes; family Strigidae; genus Strix; species Strix aluco. The sequence goes on along the minus strand of NC_133949.1, from coordinate 10,328,746 downwards.
CTGGTTGAGTATTATTGGAAAGAGATAGCATAGAATAACTTGTAAAAAAGAAAAAGGTCTAAAATTTTGTGCTGCTTACATCTTGACATAAATAGTATACCTGATTGTAAGTGTCACAAAAGATGACATTCTGAGAGAAGATTATTGAGCTGTGTGCAGTTAGGCAGGTTGGTATGGTTTTGTATTACGAAGGAGCAGACTTGTTGCTGTATTTGTTCAGTGCATTCTCAAGGAGAAATTAGTGGGTGGAAGAAGGTAGCAGCTGAATGCAATTTACATAGATCGGAAAAGGAATGTAAATTAATGTTGCAAGGGCTGTTTCAGGAAATAAGCATGCAGTGAGATTGCCAGAAACATATAAGGTTGTTGACAGTCATGCTTTCTTCAGTGATATTAAAGATTGTACAAGAGCTGTTTGCTACAGTTGGGTGCTGGGTCATGGAACTGGAAGGCTCTGAGGTCATGTGGCTAGAAACTGTGTAACTGAAATCATATAAAAAGAAGTAGGAACCAGTGCAGGTTTTCCATTTGGATTGAGATTGCTGGAAACTGGTTTATTGACAAGTATGGCTAAGACCTGAAAATTAGTAACATCGTTCCCTGCAATGACCCTGAAGGAATTATGCTCCAGTGCAAGAAAAAAGATACGGTATACTACAAAATACTGGTAACCTTGAAGTCACTGTGTATGACAGCTTGATATACTGCCACAAGGTGACAGAAAATTTGAAATGCAATGAGCCCCGGGTGGACAATTGCAGGGAAGATCTGCTAGATGAAGCTGTGGTGATGCGTAAGCTAGCCAAGTGCAGAGTTTAACTCTGTATCTGAGGCTGCATTTCTAAGATTGTCTGATTATCCTTTTTCTGTCTCATTATCCTTTTTCTTAAATGTTACATCAGTAAATTTAGCATGGAACCAGAGTGAACTTGCAGCAGGCTTCAGAGTCATAACAATACTTTACCCATTAACACACACCTTTTTTAGTGATTTCTTTTCATGCTCTGAGTGGCATGCCAGCTACACTTGGTGAAAATATCAAGAAAAAGCATTGTCTTTTCAGCATAGATTTGCATCACAGCATGGCAAAAATTTTAGCGTTCCCAACTGAATTACATCTCAAGGTGTCTTAGTGCAAAGGTGAATTTAGACAGTGTTCTGTGTTTCAAACTGATGAATGTGAAACGATAAAGGCTTTGAAAATTTGGAGATGTGAAGAGCAGGTAGGCATATATAAATGGAAAGTTATTAGCTGGTCATTGAAGTTAGTATCTGGGTGTTATACACCTTGTAAATGCTGTCTGTTCAAGTAATTTAAGAGAGAATCTTTTATTTCAGGACATTGTATAGTTTTCTTGAGATCTGAATACGCTCTGCTTAATGGTAGAATTAAATGACAGTTGTTGCTGTATTTGCACTGAATGCGTCCATGTAGAAAGCTTTTGTTCAAAACCTGTTTCTAAGCAGTTTTAGTGCTTGAACAGTCTCTCCTACTTTCCCCTATTTTCCTGCTTTTTGGAAAAGATTAACAGAATTCCACAGTAAAGTCCAAGGTTCTGTTAAATTGCCAAAGGGAAAAAAAATCAAGGTTTCTTTCTTCTCCCCCTGCCCCCTTAATCACATTTGTGTGCTAACACATTCATGAAATACACTGACTCTGATTCAGTGTCTAATCTGCTGTGCTCAGGAAGCAGTCTCTAATATACATGGATGTGCATTTCAGTGATTTTGGTTTTGATCAGTTGTGTGTATTTTTTGGTAATGTGATGAAAACTCTGCATCCCCCAGCTTATCAAGTGTGTTAAAGAATATGACTTCCCTTGCAAGAGGTACATCTGATTGCTTTTTTTTTTGTCATGTCATTATATAAGAATGTTTCTGAATTTTTGTTAGTAATTTCCCTCCAGTAAGGCAGTGTATGTGACTGATTATACAAACTGCATTTTGGTTTTGTGTGTTTTATATATGTCATAGGTAATGTGGTCTGGCTTGATGAAGTAACAGCAACACGGGCTCTAATAAATATGAGTTCCTTGCCTGATCAGGAGAAAACAAAAAGCAGAGAAAACAATGAAGAGAAGACAACTGAAAAAACCAAGAAAGGTAGATTGAGATATGCATATATAGACATCATCTAGTTAAATCAATGAAACTTTAAACTTGTGCTTGGGTACTGCATAATCTAAATTACTGAAGGAGCTTCTATCATGTAGTTTCAGGTAAATGTATTCTGCCACTTTAAAAAAGGCTTTCATCTTGGAAACCTTTTGAAGAACCTGCTTCTTAAAAGGTGGGTTGGAGCTAGACCAAAAGCAGTAATCCAGTCGATACTGAACATGTTAGATGCAGGGTCATATGCAGATGTGATATTTATAGTGGTACATGTTGCACAGAAATATGTCTGTGTGATGTGTGTACAAAGGCAGTAAAAAGGATGGTTTCTAAGTGTGGAAAAAGGAGGTGTAAGAAAATCTCCTATTTTTGAAATACCACAGGTGATTCCTTTCTTGATACACTGCCATCCTTTAAGTATATCGTTCACACTGATGTGCCATTGTATCACTTCACCACTGTATATCGTCTCTAAATTTCACTATTATACTTTCCAGAAAGCAGCACACTGAAAGATCAGTCATAAAAGAGTAAAGCAGCGCAAGTACCTCTTAATGTTCTGGTAAATCTGGTACCTAAATGCCTTAATTGTAAATTTATTTTATGGATGTAAGTTAAAAATCAGGCTTATTGCTACCTTATGACTGTTTGGCTGTTAGGCTGGTGTGATAAATTGCTGTGATTCAAAGTACTGTACCACACGGGACAAAGCAAAGAGAGTGGTTGTATTTATCAGCTCTTCCATAGATTTTGCTTAAACATGCTATGAACACAATGCAAAGAGTCAATCTCTCTATTAGATATTTGCAGTGCTACCAAGAAGTTTGGGGTTTAGGGCTTTGTCAGACTTGTGGATCCTTCTAATTCATCCCCTTTTCTTGTTGCTTTTCTCCACAATGCAGTGGCTCCTCAACCATCCATGTGACTTTAATTTTGGGGCAAATATTGATAATGCTTCAAGTAAGACTTGTTATGAAGTTTTTGGAGATTAGTAATTGTCTTGTTTAAATGGAGCATAAATATATCTATTTAATCTTGTTGGCTACAAATTACATATTGCAACACCATTACACCATGTCTCAAAATAAAACCTGTCATCTAAATTACTCCTGTGCATCTGGAAAAGTGGGACATTAGATAAAGTACAAACTGTTCAATTACATCTTAAGGTGTGAGATGCATACAGATACACTGGAGTAATCTGGCTTAGTTGCATTCCTTTCTTAGATAGGAATTTGAGGGATATTTAGGCATTTAGGGAAGTGAGAGACTAGTCTTTACTGTGAGAAGTTTATCATTTGGGGGGAAAAAAAGTGCGTGAATGCTGTCCCTGATGAAACTTAATTATTCAGGTTTGAATTTGTCTGAGTTGTTTACCTCAATTCTCTCTTTGGTTTCAGTTTGGTTAATTTTTCTTTATTCTTTTCTTTGAACTTGGGTATATTGTCAGGATCTTTTGAAGCTTCTGCTCTCTATTTTAAGTTTTCAATTCTATTGTTGGATGAGATTAAGATAAGGAGCTCTGAAATATAAAAGGTTTTTTTAGTCTTACGTCTATGAAGTACTTTGAGATCTTTGCAAATGATATTGGTATATGTTGATAGTTGTCCATATTCACTACTTTTTTTTTTTTTTGAGGACTGTTTGGGAAAAAAAAATCCAATATCGATTTTCTTACTCTGAGCTAAAAAGAACCCTGAAAAATCTATGCAAGCATCTCACAATTTTAATAGTTCTGGAAGTATGCACTCTTCTGTTAGTTATTTCACTTCAGAATTAAGTCACTAAAGTGTTTGGGTTTTTGTCTCCTGTCTCAGAAACTTCTAAGCTTTTTTTGAACCTGATTTACATTGTTAGTATTGGATACTTGTAGGTACTTGCAGCATTTTAAAGGGAGGCTGAAGGAAATGGGCTTTTATATGCCTTTACAGTCTTGGCCTTGCTGATCTCTGTCATACCCTGAAATGCAGTGCAAGTTCATTGGCTTTCAAAGAATTAATCTATGTGTGCTGCTGCAGGCAATTATCTGCACAGAGGCTGTCTAGTTAATGTTATTCTGTGCTCATGTGTGCTTCAAATTTCTGTAGACGTTTACTGTTTTGATTATTTTCTAGGCTGCACAGAAGAAAGGATAACACCTTCAGTTTGATTTCTGAGATTGTACATACTAATAATCAAATATGACTGTCACACTAAAATGGAGGTTATTTTTGTTTTCCCCAATTATTTTCCTTCTTAGAAAAACAGGAGGAAAGTTCTGATGATGAGACGGAAGAAGGCGAGGTTGAGGATGACAATCCAAGTGATGTTGAGGTCAGTACAGAAAGAAACTGAAAACACTATTAGGGAAATTTTGCTCTGACTGGTGTGAAGTCTTCATAACATTATTGTTTTAACCATATATATTTGCAATTCACAGTTAATTATCAAAGTAAATTAAATGGGGATATGACAGGAAGTGTAGATACAGTGTTGGTGAGAATAGCTACGTAAGTGTTTTGTGAGACTAGATTTTGAGGAGTGCTAGGGCATCGAGCATGTAAGAGCTAGACTGGCTGCTCTTTTCTGCTGAGAGGAGGCAATGAAAGAACAATAATGGAAGACAACGGCCTTTCAGCAGTGAAGGCAGTGCTTAAAGAGACAAATAGGATTTAGGCTGTCCGTAGATATGTGTAGGAATCAGCATATGCATTGATGTTTTGTTAAGTAATTTAATCTTCACCAGCTGAATATATAATAGGTGTGATTAGTATTTTCTTTAGGGATGGCTGAGTGAACGCTCATACATCATGGAAGTCTGAATTGGGCATGAGAACCTGTTAGTAAAACCATTTAGATATGAAACAAGGAAAAAAATTGAATAGTTGTTCTTCAGTGTCCTAGTTGTGCATGTCAGTCAGTAGTATAGTGTGATTTGAAAATTACTGGATTTAATCATCTGAAATAATGTTATGAAGGAAGAGAAGAAAATATTTAAAATCATTAGGGCAAATTACTTTAGAAATTCACATTGGTTTGTTAAGAAAAAAAGCAGAGTTTATTTGAACATAATTTGAAAAGTAACTTTCTTAATAATCAGTTGATTGCTTCTCTGTAAGGAATCCATTTTCATTCAACAGTAATATCATTTTTGAGTCCAAAATACTTTTTTTGCCCCCCAAAGTTGGATGCACTCTCCCAGGTAGAAGAGGATTCTCTCCTGCGTAATGATCTTCGCCCTGCCAATAAACTGGCTAAAGGAAACAAGCTATTCATGAGATTTGCTACTAAAGGTAAATGAACAGCTTAACAAGCATAATGAATTAATCACTTGTTGTAGTTTTATTTGTTGACTAATTAATGACTTGAAGTACCTAATTTTTATTTGCAGAATTGTTAGGTTTTTTGGTAATCAATTAGGTATTAGGATTTTGCAATAAATCCACATTTAATGTGTGAATTAAAACCAGTTCAAGTTGTATGAAAATTATTGTACCTAAACAATTTTACTTTGGGCTCAGAGCATTCTTTCCAATACCCTAGAATAGGTTTTATGATGCCTTTCTCCACAGAGGTAAATTTCACATTTTATAGATATGAAAATCACTTAAGATGCTGATGAGGTATTAGTGGAAATAATTGCTAAACACAGTTGAGATATTAAATGGTGTTTATGAGTAAAACAAAAATCCATATAATTTCTGGCCATGTGGGAAGTGACACATCTATAAAGAAAAGAAAGGTCATGAGTAAGGTAAATATAGCCTCCAGCAGTTACAGTGGGGTGTAATGCTCTGTTAAGCTGATATGTAGAAACTCAGTCTCCCTAGAATTAAGTTTCTAGACAAAAATAAAACTCTGGTAGTAGGAGAAATTTCAGAGGTGTCAGCAAAAGTGTATCCTTCATGAAGGAGATTGAAGTAACGCTGATCTGTAAGACATTCAGTCTTACTTTCATTTTCTGTGTCTTTGACTGGATGGTTATTTATTTTTATGCTAGTGTTGTAAGATATAAGAGGGAAATATTCCTTTAATTTATGTTTTTTTCAGATGACAAAAAGGAGCTGGGAGCTGCAAGGCGAAGCCAGTATTACATGAAATATGGCAATCCGAATTACGGAGGCATGAAAGGAATTCTTAGCAATTCATGGTGAGTATTGGATAGAGGAATTGGAACATAGTCTAAAACTGCTTTAATTTGTGGATTTTCTTTCTGTTCATTTTATGTAGATGTTTCTTATGTGTAAGTAGTGTTTTTGCAGTGTTACTGTGGATTTGTAAGGGGAGTATTTTCTCATGAAAATAAAGAATGTTTATATTCAAGACATTCAGAACAGATCTCTGACATAAATGTATGTCTGCTATTAAAGTGAGTGATAATTGCATATGCTTAATCCAGGACTGAATATGGGTCATTCGTGATGCCTTTTCTTTTTATGGTGTTTCAGGAAACGAAGATACCATTCACGTCGAATCCATCGGGATGTGATAAAGAAAAGGACACTTATTGGGGATGATGTTGGCTTGACTCCTCCTTATAAACATCGTCATTCAGGTAATTGATGCTGATTTGGCATCAGTTGATGGACTCTGTAAGAGCACAACTGGGGCATGGAGGGCTGGAAAGGACCTTAAACAATGCCTCATGTAATGCCCTGTGGAGCATGAAAGTGAAGTGTACTTTTAAAAAATGTATAACTGAATCACATTTTGAGAGTTTGCAAGGAACAATTGAGGCAGAAACTTCATGCTGCTCATTGGCTTACCAAAATAGCTATTACTTTTGAGGTGATGTTTTTCTTTTACAAATTTAGGACATGGGGGCTCTAGCATCAAGGGCAAAAAGAAGAGATAACATCTTTAAACTCCTTGGCAATTTGTCGTACTTGCTATGTCAGTCCTTCTCCTCTGTGAAAAGGCAAGCTCTAGATGTAGAACAGTAAAGATTAAAAAATTCTATTAATTAGGCCTGAATATCTTCGTCTATTCCTAAGGGAGGGGATGTGCATTAGAAAAATAATTGGTGTAAAAATCTTTGACGTGAGACAAATACAGTGTCAAAGTTTCATATGAGTGGCCTGTTAAAAATACAGCCATGGATGTATCAAATCTCATGGAAGATTTTTGCATCTTGATGATGTACTGCTTTCTGAAAAGATGGTTGCACACTGCTGATGACTAGATTTAAGTTGATTTGTATTTAAATCAGTGTGTGTGATAAATGTATACTAATGATACGTGCGTTCTTTTTGGCATTGCTGCTTACAGGACTTGAAAGGATTATTGCGGAGCCAGCAGCTGTCATATTAAACCCTGCAAGATCGTAGGAATTGTTATGCTTAGTTCAGGAAATATGAACTGCACCTACTGCAAGAGGCAGTTGTACTTTATATATTCAGTCCAGCTTTATGCTTGAGCAGGCTTCTGTGATAGTGAACAGCGTGGACTTTTTTTTCTCCTGTAGCAATTTTCTTCCACTTAGGCTATTCTGTAATATGGATTCCATTTGGAATATTTTGAAAAATATTCCCTCTCTCTTTAGCTGTAGAGAACTACAAAGACTCATTTGTAGTGGATCATTAATTACAGTGATTTTTATTCCTTTTTTTTTTGCTTTGGTTTTAAGGTACCTTATATGAATGATAAACTTCAGTTTATCAGAATCAGTTTGTTTTGCTACAGGCTTAGTAAATGTTCCTGAGGAGCCTATTGAGGAGGAAGAGGAGGAAGAAGAAGATCAGGATATGGATGAAGATGACAGAGTTGTGGTGGAGTACCGTGATGAACTGCAAGCTTTCAAACAGTCCCGAGACCGCAGTGCAGCAAGACGATCGAGTGCTAGTGCATCTGATTCTGATGAAATGGACTATGATCTTGAACTGAAAATGATATCAACACCCTCTCCCAAAAAGAGCATGAAAATGACAATGTATGCAGATGAGGTGGAATCACAACTGAAAAATATTAGGTAAAAGCTTCTTATTCTTTAAAAGTATCAGTGAAAAGGCATTCTAAATTTTAGTGACAGAGCTATCAAAGCTTAAAGACAAACTGTTGAAGCTACTTTTTCAATTCTTAACATAATTTTGGAGTAGATATTCTAAAAAGAAATACAGAAAACACTGATACAGGCTTTTAATTACAATTGACATTTTTTAAATATACTTTCCTTTGCAGATTTCTGTAACCCTGCTTATTGGTAATAATGAAGCTCAAAGTGGAATCAACAGAAGTGCATGCAAGCACAGTTAATTTCTTGCATTTCATAGCTAGGCCCTGGAGAAATAACTCCTCTTGTCCCTTTACTTCTTCCTCTTTTCTCAGAAAGAAGAATAACCCTTAAGTGTTGATGCCAAAAAGGAATTTACATTCATTATGGGCATATTAACCAAAATCGCATACATTGTAGATTGTTAAAATAACTTCAACGTGCATCGCTTCAGTACTATGATTATACTTCATTATAATGTCAAGTCTTTTAACAATTTTGAGTTGCTTATCTGCTCTGAATTTTGACCCAGAGGCACAGCGTTAAGGAGACAAACTTGATACCTGCCTTGAAGTGGATACTGAGGTATTCATGTGATTACTGTTAAACTTAGGATTCTGACTGGAACACGTTCTCTTCTAAGTAACGTTTTTACCTTTTGTTTCCGAGTAGAGAAATCCTGATATTACTGTTTTGTGATGTAATTTTACATACAAGAAGGCTTAAGAACTATATTAGATTTCATTTCACTTAAGGGACATTAAATCTATTTTCTTTCAGAAATTCCATGCGAGCAGATAGCATAGCAACCAGTAACATCAAAAATCGGATTGGCAATAAAGGATCCTCAGAGAAAGTTGCAGATGTAAGACTACTGTTAGAAGAAAAACGTCAGAATAATACTGGGCCACGTCAGCCAAACAGCACTGTAAAATCAGGTAATTTTAAACTGTTTTATTGTGCAGAATTGCAGCCAGCTCATTAAAATGGATATATTCATTTCACATCTGTGCTTCACTGCAACTAACAAACCTGAGGGAATTCTGTTCAGCAGCAGTTTCTGCATCCATACAGTTAATTTTTCCTCACTAAAAGACTGAGTTGGGGATTGCTTTGGGGAAAGATGAAGTACATTTGAGTGAAAGTGATGTGTATTTTTATCCCGTTTACTTGCCGGTTTCTATTTCCCCCACTTTGTCCTTTTTGATTTGCTCAGTCCTTGAGGCAGAGATTCTGTACCAATCTGAGAAACATAGCATGTTGGGGAGCTCATGTGCAAAATTAAATGTGAAATGCTAGCTACTTACATGAAACAACATGTATTACATGAATATGGACAATTTTTCAATTGGCGGGGTTTATTTTTGGGCTTAATTGACTTGCTTTTTTGACTTGGGTACATGTAATTTCAGCTACTTCTGACATACATAGTATGCAGAGGATTATCTGATTGATAACTAAAAGATACTCTTTTGTATCAATGTAATGTAGAAGTTAGGTCAGTATATTTTACCCCTCCTGCACATTTTGGGGCTCTGACAAGTTGGCACATAAATCCTCTAGCTTCCTTTGCCTTTATGTTTTGCTTTGAACCTTCTTTAAGACTAGGAATTTCTACTTAAACCAGACAAACTTCAGAATGTAAGACTCTCATCATGGGTTAAGTATCAATACATTTAGGATTCTTGTATTCTGGTTTTCATTTTATTCTGCAAAATACCAAGCAGTATTAGAATTCTAAAGCAAGGTATCTATACTCTGAAAAGGTTTGTTGAAGGCATAGCAATTTTCATATAATCATACCTCATGCTGGATACATTCACCCTGTGCTGCTAAAACAAAAGTGCTGCAAGCCATGGAATAACTTACTTTTTTGATCTTCTGGACAGAGCACAACCTGAAAATATTAAATGTCAAATTTATTGCCAAAAAAAGAGAAATGAAATCTGGATAAATTGTATTGCAGTCGTTGCCAGCACTGAAATCAGAGTATGAAAGACTTAAATGAAAAAACTACAGAAAAGATTAAAAACAGAAAATCTGTCTAGTTTCAAGTTGTATGAATTGTGAACAAGCGTAAAACTAGCTGGCAGGACTAGACTAAATGCAACATGATTTTTGTAATTTTAATCACTGAAAATATCCCTAGATGTGCGGCAAAGACTGGGAAAAAGACCACATTCTCCAGAAATCAAACCTCCAAGTAGTACCTCTGCTCCTCGTCGAGAACCAATATCAGATGTACACAGCCGCTTAGGAATCCCCAAACAAGATGTAAAAGGTCTCTACTCTGATACCAGAGAGAAGAAATCAGGTTAGTTTTATAGAGAAAATGTAATACTGCAATTCCTTTGATTTTAGAGTATGAGAGAAATTTCAGCAGAAAATCTTGAAGGATGTTCAATTGAGTGAAATTAAAGGTGAATTAGCAAATGTCTGTTCAAAGCTTTGAAACCTAAATACGTGTAGGTAGGTTGAGCTGAGTATTTTTATGAGCAATATTTTTATATAGGTATGCTTAAAAGTAGAGAACTACTTTAAAGCTGTGATCAAAACGAGGCACTAAAGTGTAATGAATGCAGTGGCACTTCAGACCCATGTGTAGCATTTTCTGCAAATAGGAAACAGTGAACAAGAATGCACTGAGCCTCCCATATTTTACTTTCAGCTACTGCTTCAAAGTGTAGTAAGTTCCATGCCAAACAAGGTGGGAGGAGTATGAGGAGTTTAAAGAGATGCAGTGCATTTAAGACTAGGTTCCTCAGAATTCCTCTTAGTCCTGTCTTTTTTTTTTAAAATGTTTGTTTTCCATCTGATTAGGTAATTTATGGACCAGATTAGGGTCTGCTCCGAAGACACAAGAAAAGACTTCAGATAAACCTGAAAACTCTGTGGCATCTCCAGAGGAAGATGATTCAGAGCTCCAGCGGGTTTGGGGTGCTCTCATTAAGGAAAAAGAACAGTCTCGGCAAAAAAAGAGTCGATTGGATAATTTACCATCTCTACAAATTGAAATCAGCCGAGAAAGCAGTTCTGGATCAGACACTGAATCATGATTGTTTTTACATTCTGATCTTCACCTCAAGATTGTGACTGCAGTGTGGCAAGATTTCCTTTGCCCAAAAGCTGGACACTGGCAAAGACTCTGCAGTGAAGGTTCCAGAAGTGTCTCTGTTCCTTTTATACAAAAACAGAGATGCATATACCACTTGAAACCTAAAGCAATCACGTTTGTCTGGAGTCTGTGGTTGACCCTGTGTTACATAGGGCATTGTCATATATGTTTATTACAGCAAACCTGTAGTTAATTCTAGCAAAACACTTTTCCCCAAGCTTTGAACTTATAAGAAGAGGCAGAAATGCTCTGTATTTTTAAGACGACCTTTTTGTTCTTAATATTTTTAACATGGAGCCTTTTAACAAAATATTTTACACAGTTCATCCAAAGAACAGGGCATTTCAAAATCGACATCATTGCCTTGCCCTTCTGGCTCTTACCAGCACCTTTCCTTTCCTCTTGAAGTAATAACAATAATGCTTCCTGGGTAGGTAGCCAGCAAGGATAAAGCATGAAGGGACTGACATGTTCCCTTCCTCCAAAGTACTGAATGTAAATCTAAGTTAAATGTGTTAGTACAGTGAAATTTCACAGAGTATCCAAGCAGCATCACTGCTCTCAAGGAATTCTGCTCATTTATTTTGGTGATACTACATTCTGCTGTAGTAGGGATTGAGATGTGCAAGACTGCAAAGTTGGCTATTTGAGAATTGTGTAAATTCCCAACGGTTTAATTTTTTTTGTTGTTACATGATGAGAAATTCTATTTCTTTCATTTTATCTGTATCATGTTTTGAAGAAATCTAAAAATTTAAAAACATACACTTTTATATTTGTGAGAATTTTCTTGTTGGCCACGGTGAAAGCTATAGTGGTGTTTTCCTGTGTGCTGTTTAACTATATATATATAACTGAAAGAGAAAGGAAAACTATAGGACCGCTGTCTCATGTCAATATTTTTGAATGTTCTTATTGTGTATTACATGTGGATGTGCACATGGTTGACTTGTTACATTCAGCTTTTTTACCCACAGATCCTCTCTAGGTAGGACAAAGATTTGATCAGTGTGCAACCGCAGTTTTTTCTTGTTGCCTGTGGCATTTATTTTGATTGCCAATAATTCTAAATAAGGAATAATGCTAGCACATCATATTCCGGTAAACAGAACAGGTAGCAAAGACATTGCCTGCTACATTTTGATAGTCTGAAAATTTATTTGCATTGTCCCTATTTCCTAGGTTGTCAGTCCGAAATGTCTATGAATATCTCTTCCCCTTTCTGCTTTTCAACAAACAAATGTTTTATCTTTTTTCCCCCTACTTTTGTACTAAGTTGAAGTAGGTTTGAGACTTCACAAAAGCGAGGAATCTGCAATTAACTTTTCTTATTGCTTTATTATGTGTAAGAATAGCAGCATGTAAAATTAAAGGTAAAAATGAAAGGTACAGTGACTAGAAGGGTAATCTGGGGACTGACTGGGCTTCAAGCCTTATTATTTCCTTGTTTTGTGACACTCATCCTTGATTTTATATTTAATTATTGAATATATAAATATGTCTCATAAAAGTACTGTTGAGAGTAAATGACTGCAATGTCTGATCCCTGTAATAATTCATTTTAACGTGTGCTTTCATGAACAGCCCTTTCAAAGCTTTCGAATAGAATCATACCCATACCGTACCCATTTCTCAAGATCCTGATAAAATTTATTTAACCAGTGTCTTTTTGCCAGTAAACCTTCGTGTTGTATTACAGCTTTGAATCCATTATGACCTTTCCTTTTCCTGAAAGGAGATAGTGGATATGAATCATGCACCTGGTCTATGTAGACAGGCTTCTGCATTGTTGTGAATCTTTGCATGTTTTTAAGCTCAGCAGCTGGTTGTGGTCTTGCTGATAACCACTGTGTTTCCATGTAAATACTCATAGCTTGAGCCTGGTGAAGGACAGACTAACTGGTATGAAGGGCAGAATGGGAATAGAGAATCTCTTCAACTGATATAAAAGATCTGAACTAATGGATATATGAAATCGAGAGAAGCAATGTAGGCAAAGGCTTGTGTTTGAGGAAGAGGAGCCATTGACACTGGTTTTGTCTTCCAGGTGGTCATAAATACACCTTACAAATGCCTCCACGTCAGGCAGGTCTGTCGTGTTTTGGTTTGGGGGGAGGGTTTTGTGTGTTAATGAGACCATGGTAGCTTAGCTGCAAGTAAAATAGAGGTTTACTGTTGGATAGAGAGGGATTTTTGTAATTGAGTGTTGTTTGCCTGGTTTTGCTTTTTGATGATGTACAGAGAAGCCTTGAAAAGTGTTTTCTGGTGTCAGGAACTCTAGCTTTGGTTTTCTTTAGTTACCTGAACATGAACTGCTGGGTTTTTATAATTAAAAATGAGCAGTGCATCTTTAGAGAATGCTTTTTCTTCAACATGGTGAAGTTAAATCTCTTTGACCTAGAGAGAGATTGGATAGAGAATTTTGTGTAAGTCCCCTTCTCTTTGTGGTCAGCTGTTTTGCTCCTAGCTAATGTGTTCTTGATTTTCACTGAACTCCCAGATATTATCACCTTTAGGGAATTTGATGGAGAAATTAATGTTCTGATACCGAGATGTGTAACCTATGTATTTGACTAAAATGTTGAAAATTGCAAGAAGTTCAGCTTTGGCTTTTGCTGGAGGATCTGTGCCTCAGGAAAAAATAATTCTGAATTTTAGGTGGCTCGTTACAGGACCACACTAGTCCTTCTTCTAGGAAGTGTTTGCTGTTTTAAAAAGGTATATTTTTGGTAAATGGTTCAGGCAACTGTTATATTGTGCGAAAGAAATCGTCGAGGGGGCTATGGGCTCTGTACCTGTAGCTGTCCTCAGACGCTGAGCGTGTGGCATTGATGGTGAGACTTGAAGATGAGGTGTGGGGTTTTTTTGTTTTTTTGTTTTTTTTTTTTTGTTTTGTTTTTTTAAGATGGTAGTCAATGTGTTTAACAGGGAAAAGGAAAGCAAAAAACCCCTTTATTTTCAGTTCAGGATGACATTATAGTGTGAAAATAATGAAACTTTTATTTAAACAGCTGTTCTATTCCCAATAAAAGTGGTCTGAAGTCACACTGACCCATCCCGTTTTGCCGGACCGTCCATGATAAAGGACCGCGCACCCCTCCCTGGTGCAGGGCCCGCGGTGCCCCCCCGGCAGCCCGGCGCGGGCCTTGTGCCTTCCTGGGGGCAAGATGGGGGTCCCTGCTTCGAGGTGTAGCCTCTCCCCGCCCAGGCTTAATGAATCCCCTTTCCTGCTTTCAACCGAGTAGACGGGTGCTTAAAATCGGGGTCCTCGCGGGCCTGAGAGAAAAACCAGAGTCCCGCCCGGGCCGCACTGCAGGAAATGAACGCCTCCGCCCACCCCTGCCTTGCCGGAGCAGTGGCACGGCCCACCCCGGGCCCCCCCCCGCCGCGGGGTGGTACGTCCCAAGCCTTTATAAGCAGCCGCCGCCATTTCTCGCGCCCTTTCGCCCCGCGTTCCCGGCGGCGGGTACGGCGCGGTGCGGGGCCGGCCGGGTGTGGTGGAAGGCGGGCGGGGAGGAGGCAGAGGCCCGGTTTGCGGGGCGAGGCGCCCTTCTCTTTTAGCGGGGGGCCTTTCCGCCGCGGAGCTGGGGGCCTTCGCACCCCCCCAGCCCCCGGCAGTGGTGGCACCCGCTGCGCCTCCCCGTCCTTAGGACCGCTCGGGCCGGGCCCGACCATTGGAGGCAGCGGCGGGGGGCGCCGTTGGTGCCGCGCGCAGGGGAGGGGCGTGGCCTCGCAGCACGTGGCGCCTGACTGCCCTTGTCCCCGCAGGCCGGCCATGGAGGCGGGCACGGGAACGGGCACCGGGCGCTGCCGGCACCCCGCCAGCGGGGCCGGACCTACGCTAGGGCTGCAGAAGGGGCTCCCCGGTAAGCGGAGAGGGGCTGGGTTGGGTGGGGAGGCCCGCGAGCTTGCTGCGTGGGTGAGCGAGCGCCAGGGCCTGCTGCCTGAGCCGCGGGGGGATGGCGCTGCCCTCGGCGAGCTCGCAGGGAGAAGCTTGGTTTAGGTTAAAGTCAATTCACATTCGGTTACCTCCCCCTCATGAGCCTCCTGGCTGCTTAAGGCGAAGCCCTCGCTGCTCACAGTATCACAGACTGCTGGGACAGCGTCCCGCCGGGCTCAGAGCTCCGTAGGGACTGTGGGGTAACGCCTCTGGGGTTAGCGCTTTAGTATTTCTATGTCTTCTATGGATTTTTATTTTTATGGCACTATCTTGAGCAAACAGGTCGCTTTTTTGGTTGGCCGATGTGCCAGGCCCTTTCTGTGCAATGAACTTTACAACCTTAGACTTGGTGGTCTGTGTAATTTCAATTTAAAAATTGCCCTTACGGTAGATGCCGTCTGACAAGCTGCGTAAGGGAGATTTCTAAGTTTTCTGACCAAAACCAGTTTAGAGAGGATTGTTGACTACTAAAATCTGTCCGATATAAATGTTTTGGTGATTCATGATATCAACACAAACATGGGTGGAATTATAAGCAGACTGTTGGCCGTGGGGTTCTGGTTTTGGTGGGGTTTGGGTTTTTTTCTGTTGCTTTGTTTCTTCCCGAATAAACCTACTTTATAATTTTCTAAAGTTACTGCTGAATAGTAGTATAGTAATGGTTCTTTTGCTTTTATTCCCACAGGAAGGATGTCTTGAAGTAAAGAGTAAGTTAAAGTTTATTTATTTCTAAGGTGTGCAAAGTTGTTAAGAAAGTTCCAGGCCTTTACTTGCATGCTAATGACTTAAAGTAGTTAAATACAGGACTGTTAGTCGAAAATGACCTGCAATAATTACAGCTTAAAACAAGTTAAAAACTAATTAAAACTAATTAAAAATACCATTAAGTTAACAGAGTTAATGCCTTTCATGAACAAAGGGGAAAAGGTACAACTGTTAGTTCAAGATGAAACAATTACTCTGTTTTAAGCAACCAGATGTAAAAGTTGTTGGCTGTTGATGATGATAACCCTGAATAGGAAGTGCCGTCAGATGCGAGAACTGACGATAACCTTCTTACTTGTCTGAAACACAGCTACATGTTTGCAGCGTTTGAGCTCTAGAAATTTGTCTTCTAGAATTAATCAGGAAACTTTGGTTTATACTTCTTTCTATGAAAAGTGCTCTTGCAGTACCTAACGTAGCTTCACGTTCATCTGTTTTACTTTATCTGCAGAGCCTGGTCTGTCCAGATAAATGTGACACACTTCCGACTGGAAGCGGGTCACTCTTTGGAGATGGCCCTAATGTGAAGGTAAGTGATGAGCTTCACTAGACCACGTAGAGTTTGATACCAACTGGAATCTCAGTTGAGAATAAGTGAGGCTTACAAGCAGACAAAAACTTGGGAGGTGTATTTTGTAGGTTCAAACTTTATAGCTTAAATGAATCTGCTTTCCCTCCTCTCTTCCTCAAAATTTAAAGCCCTGTGGTGTTTATTTCCTGGTATCTCTATATTTAGATACAGCTTGCAGGTTTTGACTGTCATGTACTAATTGCTACTAATGTCTACCAATTGATATTACAGCTCTTCACAAATCCTGTGGAAGGCAGAGAGACGGCAAGAGCAGGAGATACTGCTGGGTGAGTTTAATATTTGGTGTGGCATTACTTCAACGTGATATTTTTTGGCTACAGTCTCAGAAACATTACCTAGTTGAGAACGTTCTCATTGGCTGTGTTTCTATTTCTATATAGTCTTAGCTCTAAAAGTATAACTAATGAAGTTCTAGGGTAAAAAATATTTTATTAGACTTCAACACGGGCAGTAAATGTTTAAGAACTGCCTTCTGCGCTACAGTTTTGCTGTCAGCACTCTAGAGCAAAGGGATAAAGGTCTTGCTTCTGCTAGAAATCTATCAATTTACCTAAAGATATCATATGATGAAACTAACCAAAAATTGCTGGAATTACCGGCAGATTGACTGGTGGTGAACAAAGGTTTTTCTGATGATATCCCTTACATTAACATATGGGTTCATAGTTAGTGTTGAATGGTTAACTTACCCATGCTGTTGTATTGCAGGTGTTTATCCTGAAAATGTCTGAGGAAGAAGGAATCTGATAAAACATGTGCGTGAGCCTGGGGACTAGTGTTTGTATGCACTACCTATTTTTCTGCATTAAGAAGTTAAGAAATGGTAACAGTTACAGTTTTGGTTACACATACATTAAAATTCTCTCAAAAACCCCCAACTGGGTCTGGTTTTGTCACTACTTGCATTAAGGGATGATTTTCCATTACACAACACCTTTTTGATAAACATGCTGAGCACTCCTATAATTTGCTATAATATGATAAAAATCATATACACTGCAGTGTAAATAACGTAAATGGGGTTTGTGTAAGCATTCTATGTGGCGTTGGGTCATTTACTTGCTTTAAACAGTTTAAAGAAGTGATACTGCTGCTGTAATTACTGGAGAGATGAGGCCTTAAATACCCCTAACAGCAAGAAGAGCAAATGCAACTATTCCTGTATCTTGTTCCAGGCTTGCTATTTCTTCATTATTTTGGCCTCAATCTTTCTTAAAGTCTGCTGCAGTGGTAGCAGAATGGGTTCCTGCAGCAATAGCATTCTAGGCAGTGTTCTATGTCTCTTCTAAATAATGGTCCAAATGTGCAAATCTAAAACTAAAGGGGGAGAAAGGGAGGAGAGACTCTGTAATTTGTTCTTCAGTGTCACTAGCAAAAGTGGAAAAGGGTGCTTTTGTGATAGTGATTCATTCTAAGATTGGTCTACAATGGAGGTTGATAAACAAAAGAGTTTTGGGGGAGACTGGGTGACTTAAGGTGCTTAAATGAGAAAAACAGCATCTGAGACTGAAACTCCCAATTAGACTTGCTATGTCAGTATAACTGATGGGCTGTAACACTTCGATGCTATTTTTATATTTATAGGAGAGGCGTGGAATGTAAGAGTTTTCATCAAAACGAGAGCAAATGAGGATGTCCACTGAGACAGACTTAACAGTGCAGATGTTGCCGATCATTTTGCCCACTTGGTGTCACCAAGTGAAAGAGTATAGTCTTTAGAGTATGCTTTTTGAAAAAGATAAACATTAATATAAACGAATTCCTTGTGAGTGCATGCTCGTTCTGTGCCAACAAGAATTGAAGTAATGTTAACTGTACAGCTCCAAGTAGAAGATACCTTGGTCTTGCTTCTGAAAGTAATGGAACTTTTACCCAATTGGAAATTTTGCTGGAGGGGGTGTGGCTAGGAAAAGGGCAGTCAAGATGGCCAAAAAAAGAGTTGAAAATGGTAGTTTGTGATGAGTGATGTTCTTACTGTAGTAATTTAGGTGAACAGTTCTTGGTTTTCATAAAACAAAAAGCAGGACACAGCTTTACCCAGGGGTTTGTAGTCAAGAAAACCACTGTCACAGTGCAAGCTTGGTTATTTTCACAATGGGTCAAGTGAAAAAGGAGTGGTGACAGTGGAACATAAATGTTAGTCCAGTTCTGGGTTACAGACTTCAGAGACTGTCCCAGCTGTGACTGCACTTCCCTGTGTAGTTTAGGTAAAGACCTGAATCTGTTTTCTTGACTGTTACACCTCTGGACTGATAACCTGAAAGAAAAGATGATGCTATGGCTTGTTGCTGCCCATCTGGCATCCCAGGGCAGTGTCCCTGTCCCTCCAGTGGCACCGGTGAGCCAGGCTGACTGATGGCTGTGGAGCTACTACATGTGTCTCTGCTTGGGGCATAAATTGTATGAAATGTGGGATTTCACAGAGGTTTCTCTCATTGAAAAGTCAGTTCTGTACTTTAATCACGGAAGAACGGGTTTGATGTTTTTCAGAGAAATGTCAAAAAGCAATAGAGTGCCTGATACTATAATATACAGGTAAATTGGGATTTTTCCTAGGAACATTACTGTGAAACATGCAGGGTTTAATATAAACATTGAACTTGGGTAATGGAGTATGCAAAACTTGTTTGGAACTAATTCCTTTCTATCTGAATTGTATTTGAGCAGTGTGAGCAGGTTGCTCCAATGTTTATTTTAATTAAAATTTTAAAGTAGAGTTACATTCTGTTCCAAGCGTTTAATGAAACAAAACTATTTTTGCCTGATTTAAAGAGCTTGTGTATTAGAATGTGTTGACAGAAGACATTTTTTAGCTGGTATGATACACACTGGAAATAAAAATGGTTTTAAATGTTTCAGAAAGAGTACAGGAATCCACCGTTTTTTAAATGAGATTCTGTATGCCAGTAATGATAATGGAGATGAGTGTGGCCACAGTTACCTCACTAAACAAACAACTTGGCAAATTTTTGCTTGACTGTTTAATGTGCTGTTTAATTTGCTCAAGATAGGTTTGCAGCAACTTGTGTTTGTAATTGTTCTTTCTAGTATGTATCAGAATTGCCTCATTACAATAGAGTTGATCTGGGAATACTTCAATAAACAGGAAAAGGTTTATCTGGGTTTATTGAGGTTACAAGTTGGTGGTACCTGTTACAGTTAACTATTCATGAGTTTCATTTTAGTATTACTTGTTTATTGTTTTCATCAAAACCAAAATTCCTCAGCTGGGATCCTCTTAACAGGTTGGTTTTTGCTAAGATGAATGAATAGAAAAGTGTTATTCCTATTAGAATATGGTGCCTTTAGAACAAAATAGGTGTCCTAAACATATTACTATGATCTTACATGGGAGCATATATAATCCTACTATTTATCTTACAGTGCTTGGGGGGAGGTGAAATAAAATAATTCTGTTTTGATTACATTTGGAACACATCAATTTTACAGTGTTGGGGAATAAGCAACAGAAAAAATCCTGACTTTAAAATACAATTGTTTTGGATTTTCTAAAGGTTTAAGAGAACAGTTGGCAGGAGTCCCTGGCACTTAACAACAATCAACAACCATGGATAAATCTAAAATAGATGAGAGGATTAGAGCAGAAAGGAAAAAAAAAATACCTTGTGCAGTGAAGCTAAGAGTGACTGAGTGCCAGCTTTGAGCAATATGAGAGATGGCAGTGTCATAAAATTAATTTGTGAGGGAAAACAGTGACGTGGATGCGACTGCTGACCTGATGGAGAGTGGCTACTCTGGGTAATAGTCTTCCCGTTGGTGTCTTTCCTTCTGTACTGAGTTGGTGTAGAGGATGCCAGCTGCAAAACCATTTCTGTGATGTGAATATGCATTTAATAGTAATGAGATGCAAATCCTCAGGCTCCTTTTTATATAAGGCACTTAAAGAGATGGGATGGGACTGACCTGTAATCTCTGTTCAGGGGTTTGTGGTGTGACTGGTAAGAGGCATGAACTGTGGGCAGCTCATTGCACGTCATGTTTGAGGTAGAATGGATTAGAATGGACATTGCACAGATGGTTTCCTTGCGTGTGCCCGGGGAAAGTGCATTGGTTTCATCCCTTTCCCATGTTGTATGAAAATGATGAAGGACAAGAAAGTAATTGTGGTGTGGCTCGTGTCATGGTGGAGAGACATTACTGTGGGGAAATGGCTGCCTTGGAGTACTCCTGTTTTCCTTTTTGTAAATCACAAGCTTCACATTTCATATAAATGCTGGTTATCATCATTATTTCTTGATTAGTATTATAAAGCAATCTTATCTACAGGATTAAAATAATTACTCATGCAAAACCATAAATTACTGTAATTAATAAATCCCAGCTATTAACTAAAATCTCAAGGTGTGGTTTTTCTTAGCTTGGTAGCTGCTGGTTCAGCTGGATCAGTTTTAGCTGCCTGTATCCACTGAATGAGAAGGGAGGAGGGGGTATACTGCCTATCTTGCCTTTTCAGAATGAAATAGGTTCTAAATTTTGAAACTTCCCTCCTTTTCTCTTGAAGGCAGATGGAAGAACAGTTACTTTTCAACTCTTCTCTCCCTCATTTCAAATTGGTGAAAGAGAAGCAAACCACTATCAAAGGAATTGATGTTTCCTAGCAAGATACAACTGAGATGATACTAGTGTCATGCAAGGAAAATTTATGGGTTTGTTATCTTCCAACTGCCACATTAGCAAATGCTTTATTATAATTTTTCAGCTGCTACAGGCAGTGACTCGAGTTGCTCTGAGCAAAGAGTGAAGGCTCAGAATAGCTGGGAGGTGTTTGGCCTTTTTCACACTCACCCAGGGCTCAGGCTCAGCAGTGTCCATAGCACCTGATAAGACTTTGTGCTGCCAAAACTTTATCACATTTCAAGTGTTCCTGTAAAGAAGGACAAGGTAAACACATCGTTCAGTGGTCTGATACGACAAACATACCTTACTTTGTCAGTTCATGTAATTCAGTGCCTCAGCTTTATGCATAAAATAAATTTTAGCCCAAATGTTATGAACCTAATACTGCTTAAAATTGTAAGAGTTTTAGCAGGTGGAATTTGATTTAGAGCGTGCAAGGAGGACATTTTAAAAACAGGAGCACAAAATGTTTACTTTAATTAAAGATTTGCCCTGTTTTACCTCCTGACACTCAAGCCCACAAGATGGTGCAGTGATCAAGTAGAGAAAGATTTTGCAGCCTTGGAAGATACTTGTTTGGGGAAACATGGTTTTACTGCTGGTTTCTTCCCAGCTGTCTAATAAGATTTGCAACTTTCATTAACACGCAGAGAATCCCCCGCACAGTGAAAATATCACTTGTTAATTGGCTGTTAATAATGTTTCTTAGCGTAGGACCAGCAAAGGCTGAGCCTCCATTTTCTTTGACACTATGCAAACCGGTTGCAGTAATGGTCCCAGCCCCAAAGAGCTTCTGGTCTAAGCAGGCAGCAAGTGACACAAGAGTGCATGAATAAATGGTGTGATGAGGAGCCAAAGGAGTTAAAATTCAGTTTTCTTCAGTAAAAATAAAAATACGGCATGAAGAATTACTTGCTCTTCATTACCTTTCACTCAAATGCATGGAGCCTCAGGACTTGCAAGCCTGGCTGCTTGCTAAAGCCCACGACTTGCACAGCAAAGCCCTGCTGTGTCTCCTTGGTGGTGGGTGTTGAGCTTAACTCAGCTGAAGTCAATAAACACCTCACAGCCCAGCACCTGTGTGTGGAACTGTAAAACCTGAGCAAAATACAAATGAGCAAATAATTTATGCAATGGAGACTGAATTTGAAATCCCTGCTGTTTTAATCAAGTTGAAATGTTAAAAGTTTCATCTCCAATAATTAAGACCTTTCCTGTACGTACTTTTTTTTTGTTAGACTCCTGGTAGTTTTTGCAAGTCAATACGTAGATTTTTTTTTTTTTTTTTGTAACAGGGTTTTTATTTGTAATGGTTTGCAGTAAAATAATTATATAGCACAGCTGCAACATGAACTCTCTAAACAAATTAAATAATGATCCATATTTCTAAAGCTGCCTATGGCTTTCTGGTGGGATTTCTAGTTTTTCATAATTTTAATTTATTTTCTAGTTTTTTTGAATGACTTCCTTCACTTTTCCAGATCCTGTAGGAGGATAGTTTCTCCGGGTTTGGTTGTCTTTGTTTTTCTCATATTCTGTACGCCTGCTAACTGCATTTGATGACTTGTGTTGGCTGTGAGTTTCTATGGGGTGCTGTTATTAATGGTGGAATAGGTTTGATAGCACATTCTGAGACAAACTTCCTAGCTAAGTTTAAGTTTATCACCTAGATAATAAATTTTCCTGAACAGCTTAAACTTTATTAATAAATACCTGGGTCAAGATACTAATGGTATCAAATACTTCCCTTAGTCATTTGGTTATCAGAGCCTTTATCTGACAGCAAATGCAATACTGGTGTTCAGGTGATCTATGAATATGTCCAGTTGTTTAATGTGGCCCACAACGACAGCAGATGAAATGCTTAATATAATGCTTGCCATCGCTTGTGCCCCCATCAGATAATCTTGAAATGGTCTGCCAGCGGTCCTGTGAAGCCATATTACCACCTCGTTGCAGATGAAGAAACTGGAGATCAGAGCCTTGCTGGGGTGGGTGAGAAAAGGGAAGGCCAATTTAGTCAGTTGTTGGATAAAGCAATCTTACTTAACTGTGTCAAATCAGATATTTATTACCTTCAACTGTTGCAGTAAATAATAAAATCTTTGTGCCGAGTGCTCCTCGGGATGTGAAATACATAGGATACCTGCTGTGAAGATGATGAGAATTGTTTCAAAGCGAGGTACAAACTGAGAGCTTTGAAATGCGCAGTGATTTCAGAAGGTAATGGGAAGACGCCGTACCAAGGTATGTGCACTTTGAATTTGATTTAATATGTATCCAGTCATCTCCCTAAACAGCCTGTACGCTTCTGTACTGGGGGAGGAAGATGCTCTGTGTTTGCAAGAGGCAATATAAAGCTTTTGTGTCAGCGCCAGGTTGTTTGGTAGTCCAAAATGGGAGACCACATCAAGGAGAAAGTATTTCAAAGCTACTGCTTTTAAGCTTCAAAAGGGTCTTTGGAGATGACAGCACCGCTGTGTCACTTGGCAGCGTATCAGCAGCTCAGAGGCTAAAGCTAAGGAAAAAGAAGGGTTTGGGGGAGGAGAGCAGGACTGAGGTAACAGCAATGACACCAAAATTGCTTGAAGAACTGATGTAATACCCAGAGCTGGTCATATGGATGAAGGGACAGCTCTGGTCTGATGACTGCCCCTGCTCTGGGAGGCTGTTGGTAAAGTTCAGCCCATTTTGGGGGTTGGTTTCTCCAGCGGTTGTGTGAAAACTTGTTAGCTTGTGTCTTTGGAGAGAGTTTCTGGTACAGAGAGGTGGAGAAGGCTGCTCTGCTTCAGAGAAACTCCTCTTGTCAAGCTAGCAGCAGCTTAAGATGCTTGGGTTTGCCT
Source organism: Strix aluco (assembly GCF_031877795.1). Lineage (NCBI taxonomy): Eukaryota > Metazoa > Chordata > Aves > Strigiformes > Strigidae > Strix > Strix aluco. The sequence goes on along the minus strand of NC_133949.1, from coordinate 10,304,773 downwards.
ATGGGATGCTGCAAAATACATGTGGAGTACACGGAGGAAATTTGAGATTGTCAGAGGAAACAAAGAAAATAGGAAGTGGCAGTGAAGTTATAGTGTACTGTGGGAAACTTTTCCCCCCTTAGCATTTCTGGAGAGCATGTTCAGGAGCCTGGTCACTGTGGGTGCAGATTTTTGGTCGGTTTGGAGAGGATATTTGTGCAGAACTGTAAGTACAAAGTAAGATTTAAACTGTCACATGCAGTGAAGACTTTTTACCAAAGCCCATGGGTTCATCCTTCACAAGCAGGTCTTAAAGTCATTAAAATTGCATCCAATGCGTCTGGCAATTTCCCTCATCCCCTCTTACAGCCCCTGAAAATCTGATCACCTGTTGAAAAGCCAGGTCTGCAGGTTGCTGCAAGAAGGGGTGGCCCAATCTGTGTTGAACAATGTTAGAGCTTGAATAATCTCATTAAAAGCCTTGAGGCTGCTTGCTGACTGAAGGGCTGACAGGGTTGGGACGTTGGCTGACCCTTGTTGATTAAACAGCTGGTGCTCATTGGGGGCCCCAGGTGAGGCTGTTTACCTTGATTTCATTTTAAACATCACATCTAATGCTCCTCCTGATAGCTCAAGCATAGGGCAAGGATTGTTGGGGCTTTTCTTGTTGTGTTTGGGTTTTTAAAACTCTTTCTTTCCAGTACTTCATAAAAATAATACTACACTTATCTAATTTCTCCTGCTGCTCGCAGAATGGCAAGCTCCAAGGATGAAACAGCAAACTTCTGGGTAGTGCTGCGTGGCTTTGGAGGTAGGTGAGGAGGGAAAGCTGCAGTTCTGCTAGATGATTAAGCAAGAAGCCTTTGGAGTTGTAGACTAGCAGGCACAGTTGCAAGAGGAAGAAGAGGTGGTACCTACATCCATTAGAAGAGGAAAATAAAGCAGGTAGGGAAAAATTATGATTTCCCAGAAAAGCTGGTGTCTAATCACACTCCAGATTTTCCTAGAAATTAAGGGGCGGGGGAGGAAATGATTGGTGGTTGTGGGAAAATACTGATCCTGGTGTGTGGAGGGATTTCAAGAGGAGGCTGTTAGTGTCTCTTACTTTGGAAGAAGTTTTGGTGGGCTAGGAGGGAAAGGGAAAAGGAATGGATGATTTGGATTAAAATAAGGACAAGAGAATAGAGACATATTTAAGAGTTGTACAGCACAGGTGATGCTTTATTGTGAGTACATGGCATTACTTTAGAAATGCTGTGGTCTGGAGCTCATTTCCTATCAGGTATTGCCAATTACTTGACTCCTGCTTGGTAGTTATCACAGAATGCTGCTTTAATCCCTTCTGTGTGAGCTGTGCTGAATTTGTGTGGGACTAACTTTTAAATGAGGCTTGCTTGGCACAGGTGGAGTCGGAGTAGACTTGGTCCATCAGATGGGTAATTTTGCTGACGTACAAACCTGAGCTGCTAAGATCAGTCAGCAAGATGTAGTTTATATGAAAATCACCACCTAAATTAAAGCTGCTGTTCCATTGTGCGTGTGTACTGCGTGTTGCGTAGGTGCGGGGAAAATAGCTCTTGCCTTCTACCACTTCCTAATGAGTATTATCGCTTAAAGAAGCAATATCCACTCAGGTTAATGAGCTAGAATGAGGACAGTTTCAGCAGCGAGAGACGTGCAGAAGACTGAATTTAACTGCCTCCGAGATGGGAAGCCAGGTTTTCTCCCAGCAACGCTGGGGACTTGGTTCATTTAGCACATTGCAAACGTCTTCCCGTGCCACCAATTTACAGAACAGGCCTGACATACTGCTGATATGAGCTGAGGTTAGAAATGAGCAGTAGTGAAATACAGCTCCTATCTCCTGAGTGTTGCAATGCTTTAAGCTGTTCTGCTCGTTTGTTTGTTTGTTTTTTTCCCTTGGCTGAATAGCAGAGTGATTTTTACAGTAACTTTTGCCAGTTGTTGGGAAAATGCATGTCACCCAGTTGGCTTTAAGCACACTTGCAAAACCTCTCCAGCTGCTTGGAAGGGAGAAGGAGGTGCTTTGTTCTTTTGAAAATCTCCCCCTTATAATTTGCCTGATTATCTTTTCTGTTCCATCTCTTGCAAAGAACCTGAACATAGTTGGCAGGTTTTCGTGGCAGAGGCATATGAAGGGTACAAAGAGGGGCCAAGTTTTGCATTTTAGCCTGCAGCTCTATGCTGTTCCCAGTGCATGTGCTGGAGGGGAGCTCTGAGCTTGCAAGAAAGCTCATCTTCCCCTAGAGTGGTTGGAAAAGTACTTAATCTTTAAATTCATAATTTAACAAAGTAGGTGTGTACAGTGAAGGAGAAGAAATGAAAAAGTAATGGCGAAGTTCTGCTATTGGGAAGTGATGTGTAAAGGCGTGCAATCTGAAGTGGATGCCTTTTATTTTGTGTTTGAAAATCTGCGTGCACATCTATCTATGTGCAGGATTCAACAGGAGTTTGGTAAAAGCCAGGTTAACAGGTACCAGAGCATGATGCACGTGGTGCTCAGAGATCGATTCTTTGCTGCCTTATATTTCATTTATATAAGACAAGCTGGAATTAAAGGTCTTATCTGGAGGTAGTAGCAAGACAAGAGACAGCTGCAAAAGAGGAAAGGGAAGGCTCATTCCCGTGGTGATGCAGTTGGATTTTCCATATTTGTTATAGCCAATGTCCCTTCCTTTATCTTGTAGTTTTCCATATAAATTCTTGTAATTTTCCATATTTATCTGAGTCTCTGTATATCTGTTCCAGGAGTTTATACCTGTAGGACAGGCATGCCTGTAATAAGGCACTTTGAAGTCTAATCATGTAGCTGCAATTTTCAGGTTGTGTTTAGCATGTCTATTGCTGTCGCTTGTGGTCCTGCTGCTGGCGGAGGCCTTCAGCTGCTGCCTGTGATGCAAAATCCTAATCACAGAACACCTCTGCAAAGACTTGCACAAACCAAAAGAGGGTCTGGTTTCCCCTGGGGAAGGACACAGCTGACAGGTAATACAGCAAGCCGTGGGGAGAGACAGAAATAGAAAAGCCTCGGTAGAAAAAAACAGTGATAAATGCATGGGCCAAATCTTCAGTGAGTTATATACTCATTTTTCTCCCCTTCTTGGTACCGCACAAAGCAGTGGTCCTATGCTTCTCCTTTGTAAACCTCAAACTCTTATTTTTGCTTCTACTAACAATTCAGAGGGATGCAGTGTGCAACAGGGTTACTAAAGAGCTGTGCTGGCAAGTGATTACTTAGCTAAACCTGCCAGATGCAGCTAAGCAAACCCTTCTTGAGGAATGCTATATAGACTCCACAGGTTTATTTTCTCCTCAAATTGAATTAATAAAATAGCAAAGAATAATGAAAGATGGCACAGAAGCCATGGAATCAATAAGCTATTAGGAGGCAGAAAACCTGGGGAATGAATTTAGAAATCTGCAGAAATAATTAAAGGTGGTGGTAAACAGGTCACATCTTTTCTGACTTTGTTGAATCAGGTCTTCAATTTTATGTAAAACCATAAACTAAGCCAAAGGTAGAAATAGAAAACGCAAGCCCAAAACTGCCAGAAGGGACTACAAACAAAGCATCTCCAATTCCCCATCGGTCAGGAGTAGTTGAGCATGGGCTTATGCAGTTTTCATGCAAAAAGTTGGTACTGTATTCCTAAATACCTGTCCTGTGGTGCCAGCTTGGGATCCAGGGTTCCCCCCATCCCTTCTAGGTAGCAAACCTCTTGCAGTTCGTCCTTGTGAACAAGTTCTGCACTAACATTTGTTAATGGTAATACACAAGCAAAATAGATTGAATACTTTCTTTCCCTGCCAGCTTAGTGATTATGGTGCTCAAGGAAATAAGCTAACATCCACTTTTTATTCCCAGCAAGCACTCAGCTCAATATAAATCATGTGCTTTGGATGTACAGCTCTCTTTTGCTATTCTTTTATGATGTTGCTTGGAGACACTGGTTATTGCAATGTCTGAAAAAGGAGGTTGGTAAGTTTGGTTGTAAGTTCAACTGTCTCACAAGGTAGCAGAGGAGCAGTAGTTGCTACTGCATGGCCAATTGCTACTGCTTTCCTCTGTAATAAAGCTTCCTATGCGTGATCTGTTGTAAATTAACGGGTCATCCATCATGCAGCAGCTTTCCGCTGGGCAGGCAATTAATGGCGCAATCAATGAAATCTACTCAATTTAGCTGTGACCTCTGAAGGCTGATCTGCCAACTTCATACTCAGAGGCTGAGAGCTGTGAAGCAAACCTTGCAGGCTTTCCCTCGTCGCTTTTGCTAGTCCAGGACACACGGATTGCATAGAAAAATCTGTGGGATGTTTCCAAAGCCAATATTAATCCTGACAGTTTAGGAAAACTGATCTTCAAACCCACCTTATTTAAAGAAGCAAGTTGGGAGTCACTTTTGCTGGTTGTTAGCTTTGAGTGCATGGTGGAGGGATGCTGCGCTGCCCATGGTCATGGGCTGTCATGTCTGTACAGCTTCTGTTGCAAGAGAGCCCTGATCCTGGCCAAGACCTGTAACGTTGCCATAAGCATCAAAACAGTAGGATACATCAGATTTCTTTTTTATTATTGTGGCTATAGTAAAAGGGAAATTTCACAATTGAGTCAACTATTTGCTCACTGAAATGTAGGAGATCATTCATGGGCTGGAAGGGGAGGGTGGTCTGATCCATCCATCCCTGCTCCCAGGAGGCTGGTCCTCCCCCGTGCTCAGTACTTGGCATCTGGCACTTTTTTCCCTGGGCCCTAAAGTGTTTTGGCATTGGCCTTATCACTCCACCAAAGAAAATTATTCCAGCAAGAATTGCACACATCTGAACAGCAGTGTAATTTTGGTTCAGATGTCCTTGATCAGCAAGAGCTAAAGCCCTTCTGGTTCCTAACTGTGCTTGCTCAGTCCTTTGTATGTAAAACAGGTAGTCCTTGAGGGATAATACTTAGTTACTTTTCCAGATGCTGCTATATACGTTTTCCCCTATCAGCTAAGATTGAGCAGACTATTCGCTATCTCCAGGGCCAGCGTTACACACACCAGCATGAGCTGCCAATAAATAATGCAAAAGATTCCCTTAGCTGGGACTTCTTCTATTAGTAAGAGGAAAAAATATCAGGCTTCAGGTAGTGTGGGAGTAGCTGAAAGTTTTAGCCTCCTGGGTTTTCATGCAGATGTTTTTTTAATCCCAGATACTGTGATTGAGATTTGCCCAGGTCTTAACCTTTTCCCTTTTTGTGTCCTTCATTGCAACCCCATCAGGGAACCTTCTCCCTGGGAAAACTGCGTCCTGCAAACATCTCCCTTAGCTCCTGCTGGTTTCTTCTCTATTTAACCAGCTTCAGCTGAAGCACTCTTGCAAGAGCTGATTTTCCTCACACTAACCAGAGTATTCACATAGGTTTTGTTATGGCCTCGCTCACAGCCTTCAAAATCACTCCCCAGCTGTTGAGTTATGTTTTAGGTGGAAAAGGCATGATTTTGTGTGTGGCCTAACTCATGATTTTGGAAGGAGAGGCCTTGGAGCGTACATAGGGCTGGTGGCTCTCCTCTGGACCTGTCTGCTCAGGAAAATGGCAGCCCAGCATTCCTGAATTTTGGATATTGGGATTTCCATTGAGATTTTGATGTAGCTTCATTCAGGGCAGCTCACTGCAGCCAGGACAGTAGTGTCTGCTCAGGGGGCACTCACCAGACATCTACCATGACAAGTGTAGAAATCCTTCTTGGTCCCTGCAAAGCACTCTTCGCACTCCCCAAGCACTGCATTTTCCAACAAATACTTTAAGGACAATAGAAGTCAGCCAACCTGCTGTTTTCTGGGTTTTCAACTAGGTCAGCTTTTTCTTGTTTGAAAAACATGTTTTTCAAATTGAAAATCCACCTTCTTTTGCAGCAGTTGTGATTATTTTTCATTCACCCATTCCCTATAAACAGCCATTTCCTACGAACTTGCTTCTTACAACCCAGAGGCTGCAAAATACAGATGTAAGAAAAAAACCAGCCTGTACCCATCACCCTCTCCAGTTTTAATTACTATTTCAGTTCTCCCCTGCAGTGCTGTGCGTTCCCGGGGAGCACATGGGAAATCCTCCATGCGCTGCAGCCCTGCAAATATGTTTTGTTTTTTTTTAAAGTTTAGAAGGAAATGAAAATAAATACAACACAACAAGTTGGGTTTTGCTGAGGCAGAGAGGAGGCTGCATCAGGGAATCCTCAGTCCTTTAGCAAGTGCAGACACAACCATTTGCCTGCCCTGCCCAGACACCCTCCTGTGTACCTGGTGTTCAGTTTCTCCTCTGAATAAAGAGGAGGAAAGGTGAGGAAGAAAAAAAAAGATTTGTCCTAAGGGTGGGTGTGATGCGTGTAAGTAAAATGAGCGAGAATGAGAGAGCAAAATATGTGTTGGGCTGTGTGCATCAGGGAGAGGGGCCTCGATCCCCCCCAGGGCTTGGTCCTGGTGGGGAAGGGATTGTACCTGCGTGGATTTGGAGGAGCTGTTCTGGTGCAAGCAGTGTGGATTGCAGTGAGGTGAAATAAGTGGGCAGCCTCGCAGCCAGCCCTGCACTAGTATTTCCCCATCTCCTGGCTATGAACCTGCCTGCCTGCAAGCAGTCACTAGCTGCAGATATTTGCATTTATTATAAAGTTTGTGGGGTTTGTAGCTCACCATGGCGTTGCCCAGACTATTGCAGTGGGCTCAAAGCAGAGAGGATGGCTGTAATCCGTGCAGGGAGATGTTGTTTGCTCCTCACTTTGTCTTTCTCCTGGACAAGCTGTCCTTGACCACGCACGTGTAAATAGGACCAAAACCTGTTGTATTTCTTAATTTTTGGCTAGCTTTGTGTGATTAGTAGTCATGATATGCTGCCTGGGTGTGTGTGAACCCCTGTCTTGAAAGTGTGCAATTGCTGGTTGTGGGGTGCTGCAAGGGAGGGGAGCGGTCCCCATCAAGCCTTCAACTCCATCATCTTAGAAGACCTCTATTCCCCCAAGGCATGGAAAGGAAAGGCTGAATTTCCAAAGCCCAGCAGGTTGTGGTATTGCAGGGTCATCAGCTCTTTTGTTTATAGCTGTTGAGCATTTGAGAATATTTTGTGAAGATGGGGCCCACTTGTATGAAGCGGTGTAACTCGCATCGCTGGAGGCTGTCAGAGGATTGTGGGTGATGGATCTGGTTTCCCCGTTCGTCCTTCAGAATTTAATGCTAAATACATTTAATAGAGCTGGAAAGATCATCTCCTCTTGCTGAGTGTAGTCTGATGGTGGAATAGGGCCCTCAGGCAGATAAAAACTCAACTGCCTCTGGAGCGAAGGAAGAGTGGGATCACTGTGATGTTTCCAGGATGACATCTGTGTACCAAAGAGGTTGGGAAGAGATTAAATCTGTTGCTTATATAGGCACATTACACTGGAGAGGTGTCATGGTTTCAGATGGAATAAAGTTAATTTTCTTCCTAGTAGCTGGTATAGTACTGTGGTTTGTATTTAGGATGAGAATAATGTTGATAACACACTGATGTTTGAGTTGCTGATAAGTAGTGTTTCTACTAAATCAAGGACTTTTCAGCTTCTCATGCCCTGCCAGCGAGAAGGCTGGAGGGGCACAAGAAGTTGGGAGGGGGCATGGCCAGGACAGCTAACCCAAACAGGCTAGAGGGGCATTCCACACCATATGATGTCATGCCCAGTATATAAACTGGGGGGAGTTGGCTGGGGGACATCATGGCTCGGCGGTTGGCTGGGCATCGGTCAGCAGGTGGTGAGCAATTGTATTGTGCATCACTTGTTTTCTATATTCTATTACTATTATTTTCCGTTCCTTTTCTGTCCTATTAAACTGTCTTTATCTCAACCCATGAGTTTTACTATTTTTTTTTTTTTTCCAATTCTCTCACCCATCCCACTGGTGGGGGGAGTGAGCAAGTGGCTGTGTGGTGCTTAATTGCTGGCTGGGGTTGAACCACGACAGGAGGGTAGGTTAGTGGTGTTTTTCCCTTCCTCATAAGCATTAATGCATGAATACTGCTAATAAGGTCTAATGGTTTCCTTGGCAATAGCAGCTACCAGCGAGACGCTCCCAATTAATGGAACATGGGCGCCTTTGCATTTCTGAGGATTTGAGTGGTCCCTGCAAGAGCTCAGGAGCCACCTCTTCACCTGCTGCTGAAATTAGGTGTGCTGAACCATTGGAAAGTGCCGAAACAGTTGTGCCCAAATGCCAAGTCAGCTGCAGTGCGATAACTCAGTGTGGTGTCATCGCCAGGCGCAGGCCTATCACTGGCTTGGCCGCTGCCATCTCCCCCGCTGTCCCCTTAGTCCTTTAGGTCACTTTTTGGCCTTTCCTCTGCTGCAGTTTTGGGTAGATATTTGCAGTCTTCTGTTCTTCTTCAAAGGACTGATGAGCAGCAAGCAGTGCTTTTGGCTGAAGTATTTAGGAGCTTCTTGCGGTCCCCAGCAGTGCTGTCTGTGGCTTCCTTGCTTTCCAGTGCAGTCCATGCTTGGGGGTGACCATCACCAGCGTTCTTGCCTGCTCCCAACACCCCCAGGAATGTAACCCTCATTTTAAATGAATAATCATCTTCAAAACCCAAATAGGGCTTGTGCAAACTCTTCTGAGATAACCCAGCTGGAACGAGCCCTCTGGAGCACGTGGCATCAGCCCTTTCATGCTTCTCTCATTCCTCGCCTACTGCTTTGATTCCCCTCAGTGTGGGCTCTTCAATCTGCACAGAATGATTTCCAATTACATTTTTGTTGCTGAAGGCATAAATCTTCTCCCACAGACTAGTTTCTTTCATGCACAGGCAGAGCTGTGTGGCTCTGATGGAGATAACTAACCAAACTGGGCTTGGATATTTTATGGACTTTTTTATTTTATGGTGGCCATTTCCTCCCCCCTTTGACAAGAAATGACCTCATCCAACTTTAATATTCTAACAGCAGTGATTTTTCAGTACTCAAATCCTTCTTCTAGAGCCATTTAAAAGCTTCTGACCAGAAGCAGCAGCCCAGTGTAGCACAGGGAACACTGATTATATATGGAGTGAGATCCAAGCTTGTTTTGATGCTGATGAGCTGGGAAGGGAAGCAATCTCACGCTGCTTTCTTAAAAAAACCCCACTCTTTACTGAGCCCACAGGATCATAGTCATCCTGAGTGCAATAAATGGCTAATTGACCTAATCCACACTGTGAGGAAGAGACTGATTAGTAAAGCCCTCTTGTTTTTATAACCAAGTAACTGTCTCTACTAGAGCTGTGGGTTTTTTTATTTTCCTATGAAAGTCAGTAATTTGGTGCATGGTTCAGCATGCACAACTATATCAGTAAAAGGCCCTTTCTAGTTATTTCCCTTTCTTGGAAGGGCTAAATCCTCGCTGGGCACAGAGATACTGGCACAACCTGGCTGTACCAGTGGAGCAGAGCTAGCTCAAGTGGTGCAACATCTGCACGGGGCGAAGGGCTGGGGGACATGGGGTCTTTCTCTGGAGGTCTGTCCTTTGCAGCCTGGCCCTGGATGATCACACAGGGGACCCAACCACAGCATTTCACAGCAGAGGGGGATGGCCGGGATGAGGTGCTCCTGATTTGCAGCACATCTGCAGCAGCACTGGGGACAGAGCCTGACATTTAGCCCTGTGCAGCCAAAAGTTGAGCTGGTGGGCTGCTGGTAGCCCCTTGCAGAAAGAGTCTGATAAATGCAAAATATCTCCCAGTTGACTGATGTGTTTCACAGCAGGTAGAAGCTCAGCTGGAGGGGAAATGTGGCAGGAGCAACCTCCTGGGTGGTTTGTGTTGGCGAGGGAATTGAGCGTGCAAAGCATCAATAAATGATGCAGTGCTCTAAATGCAAAGCGCCTCTGGTTTATGAATTTGCACGGCCAAACTGGGGGGTCCAGATGGATGCTGAGGCCCAGGATGTCTGGTTCCTGTGCAAATACTTAGCAGAAAATAAAAAGCCAGCAGCAAGGAGCTTGTGATTTAAATAATTTAAACAGACGGAGGGGCCTGAGCTGTGCATGAGGAGGGGAGTCCAGTGTTGAGTACTGAGGTATTGAGCAAACCTGTGCCTGACCTCTTACAGAAGAAGGTGCTAGAGTTTATTTTTTGCAAGGAGAAATCTTGTTCTTGATGAAATCCCCATACGCTGAGTTAACAAATCTCCATGAGGGATGTACTACTGGCACAGCAGGGCAACGTGTGCATGTGGCAGATGAAGTAGTGATGGTGGATTTGCTGCCTGTGTCTCATTGCCTGCTCTGGGTCTAGGCACAGGCTCTACAAGCTGCCTGTCAGCCTTTCCATATGAACAAAACATCCGTGCCATAGGGTCTGTCCCACAGCCTGCAAGGAGACCCCTGCGTGTGGCTCCTGGGGAGGGGGAGAAGTGCAATGTCCCCCAAGGATGGGCTGATGGTTAGGGATGCATCTGAGACCTGGCCAGCCTGGTGTATCCCATCTTGCTTAATTTATACCTCTATTAAAGGTACTTTATTAAAATTGTAGTAATGGTGGAAATAGCCCCCAAGTGCTGTGGGAGAGGTCTCCTGGGAGTTAGGACAAGCCTGCTCCCACCAGCATGTTGGCTTCTATGTGCTGTCCCCTGCCATGGTTTGGGTGCTGGAACAAAAGATTATATAGAGAGTCCTTGCTGCAAATAAGAAGCCATCTCCTTCAGTGCCCTGAGACTGTAGCACTGGAGAGAAATACCCTGTGGAGCAGTATGTCATTCTCAGTATTCCTTTCTCTCGCATTAGTTTTACACACCGGAGACATATAAAATTTAACAGATGCTTTTATGATGCTTTTGAGTCCACCTTGTGCCCACCATGCAGAATCCAGCTCAAAAACTGGGCTATCTATTTCTCCAGCCAGCTACAGTGACCCTTTTTTTTAAGCACCCTGGAGAACCCAGACCTGCAGCGCTTAGCACTGTGTTCTCCTTCAGCTGTAGTTTTTGCTGGGGTACTCGGGGCTGTCAGCTGGGCATTCAGCCTGTACAGAGGAAAAATTCAACGCTGGGTCTTTATTAAACATTGTCATTTATTTCGATTACGGATAGCTCCTTTATTTTAAACAGAACAGTTTATTCACTGCAAAGTTTTTTCATGCCTGTTGGAAGGAGTTAGCATTAAAAAAAAGAAAAAAGGCTTGGATACATGCAAATCATACTGAACGTTGCCAAATGTATTAAAACGAGTAGCAGAGTTTCTTCTAAGTTATCTACTTGTGTACAGAGGAGAAACAACAACTGACAGCATGAAGCCCCTCTGGAAAAAGCTTCCTGGTGCAGTGATGTTAAATGAACAGAGCCAAAGAGATGACCAAAATGTCTGACTGCATTTGCACCCAGAACAAGCAAAGCCAGAGGGTCACTGCTGCGAGCCAGGAAAACGATGCTGTAAAGCTGGTCAGGGATGGCCTTTAAATAGATAAAAAAGGGCTCCCTCTTAGCAAAGGGAGTCATGTTTGGTCCTTTGAATGTAGGGGAGAGGAAGTTTTTCCACACTTTCCTGCCCTCCCCCAGGTTTAGGATCAAATGAAAATCTGGTTCAAAAGCCAAAGTGCCCATTCCAGCGCTGCTGCTCTGGGGTGATCTATTTTCCATCAAAAATAAAATAAAATCAAAACTGTGTCTCTTAGAAAAAAACGAAATAACATTTTAGAAACAAAGCACTTCTGGTCCAGGAGGGATGGACACATACAGCCAAGTGCCCCAACAGCCTTTCTGAGGCTTTAAATCCCTAGCTGGCTGTGTCTGCCCAGCCCTCAGTGGCAGTGATACAGGGATGAACCCCAGGATTATTTTTCCTTTTATAAACCTTCAGTATTGTGGTCTCTTTTGCCAGCAACAGCAATGAACCTGAGCTGAGCCCTGGCTCCAGATTTTGTGGATTGCTCCCCAAAATGGATCAAATACTCTCAGCGTTGCTGGTGCAAGCTCCAGGTACCACATTAAAAGCTCTGGGGTTATTACAGCAGCACGGCTGGTGGGAAACTGGATTTTACATCTGAATAAACACTGGGCAGGCACAAGTGCCAGCCTGATTTCGGTAAGGCTGGAGGGTGAGAGTGGTGTCCAGGCATGCTGCGGGCTGGGATTTAGCTCCGCACCAGGAAAGCAAAGCTCTCCCTCTGGGCTGGCTCACAATATTAAGAGAAACACCCCTGGTTAGTGTGTGATCAGACGTTTGTTGTATCTCAGCAGATATGCTATTCATTCCCAACTCCTAAAGTCAGAATTGGAAAGGATTTGTGGTTTATCTTGGTGGCAGTCCTCTTTGGGGTGACCGCTGTCTGTCTATCACGTGTGGGAGAGCAGCTGGGGTCTGGCTAGATCTAGTGCTAAGGAGAGGGAGCCCTTCCCTGCAAAGTCTGGGTATCTTTCTTCTCCCCCTTTGTGCTCTTTGAAGGGCCTCTTATTACACCACCTCGGAGATGCATTTTTGAGAGGTTAAAAAGCACAGCACGTCACTAACGTTTAAAAATACCTGGCCAGCTTTTATAAAATACAGATATTCAATGCGGTCACCTTTATGTGTTCTTTGAAAAGAAAAAAGTTGACATTCATCTTACGGGAGGAAGGCAGCAGTCTGGACTCCCGAAGCATCCCACTGTGTGAATCGACCCTCCGCCGGGACCTCCAATGCTGAGGTCTTGCTTTTAAGTCATCTTTGCTCAACGTGCCCACCCAAGAGCCATGGAGCCGAACATCATGTCTGCGCTGTCGCAGCACCTTGCTCCGAGTTGGGGAGCTCCCCAACCTCGACTGTTCTGTCTGTCTGCTGCAAGCCTATGTTATCAGTCTTGCCTGGTCCAGCTTGCAGGTCCTCCTGGCTCTCAGCCAGGCCATCTTGGCTTTCCAAATCGCTTACCTGACCCTCGCCGAACTCCAGAATGGTTGGCAAATTGCCTTGTTTTGGGCATCGTCTCTTTAGGCTGACCAAGAAAGGCTGCGGCAAGGAGAAGATGTCCACATTGTTGCCAAGGTCGATCCAGGTGACACTGGGGAACTTCTTGGGGTCCTTCAGGGTTTCGGTGAGGTCCCGTAGGATGGCTTTGGTGAGCCGGTTGCCATTGAGGGAGAGGGTGGTGAGGTGGGGCAGCACGCAGAGCACCGGCAGCAGCTGCAGCAGCATGTCGTCCGTCAGCTCCGTGAAGCACAGCTCCACCGTGTCGATGTGCTCCGAGCTGTGCTGGAGGTAGGACGTGACACGGTCCAAGTCTTTCAGTGTCAGTGGGATGCCCGACAAGTCCACTGTGTTGTCCTGAGGCTTCCCCATCAGGACAGCTTTCAAGCTGAGTACGAAGAAAAGAAGAGGGACGTTAATGTGGGGGGATGTCTCTGCTTGGTGGTAACGCTTTGGGTTCCCTGGCCATTCTCAGAGGGGGAAAGAACACGAGTTATTTAGGTAGGATGTTCAACTGGGGCTAAGCATCTGTTATGTAGAGGCCAGGAGTGTATCTGTGCAGTTGGGAGGCAGAGAGACATTTCAAGGCTATTTATTGATAGAAGATGGCCAGAAACAAGGAGAACATACTCAAAAATTATAGTTCAGAAAGAGTGCAGAGTTCTTGTCTACAGCCACTGCAAAACCCTGGAATAAAGAGGCTATCCTGATGCTCTTAAATATGCAACAAAGGGTAAGGAAGTCCTCTAATTAGATGGACAGGAATTGCTGGTGCTGGTGTAACACTTCTCACACTGCTGATTATGAAGCTCTTTAAGTGTGAGGACACGTGAGCCAGAACAACTTTAGTCCAAGACAGCAAATGTAGGACTGACACCTCCAGGGTTGGGTGGTTTGATCTAGTATTTCCAGTGTGTTAGACCTATTATGTCTCTTCAGTCTAGCTGCCAAGGAGATGAGCACTACGGAGAAGTCCTTAGATAAATAAATTAATTCTTACGATGGCCCTACAGAGACTCATTAGCATGAGCTAGACTGGAGTTTCACAGGTCAATTTATCTTCTAAAGTGAATCAAAGAACACATCTACAATGAGGACCTGTTGGCAGACTAGCACTGCTGAGGACTTTTTGCTAATGAATTATTCTGAGTGAATTAGGAGGTGGAAGGAGCCTCACGCATGCTAATTGCTCATGTCAACTTAGTGAGCTCACATGTCTTCTCTCTGCTGCGGTGGCACATGCGTTAGCCTCGCGCCAACCCAGCCAGCTGCAGAAATGCTTTTTGCCTTTCATTACAGCCTGAGCCAGGGAATGGTTCTGCCCAGCACCTGTTGGTTTTTCTAGCTGAAAATGCAAACCAGTGCTAACGCTGCTTTCCTTAGCTGCTGAGCAAGCCCACCACCTCCGCTACACAGATGCTGAAGGGCGTCTCCTCCAGTGCCAACACACCTTGTTTGAAATTAGTCTTGCACAGCACGGTAGGATGTTTTACAAGTGGTCCCACAATGTGCACCCCAAGCTGTGACCTGTTTGTGATCTGGGGGTGAGTGCAGGCAGCTGGTAAGCATTGGGCTTTTCCCCTGAGGAGTTACAGAATTAACACAGCTAGAGAGTTGTAAATTGTGCTGAGCTTTAATTTGTAAATAACGTACACAGACAACCTTGCAAGGTGTTGTGAGCTCCACACTAGACTTTGGGGGAATAATTTAGAATAGAGGCAGGGTGGAAGAAAATGAAGGTTATCTGTAAGTACCAAAGCATTTTATTGTTGACTGATTAATACCCGTGTTCACCACTGGAGTATGAGGAGCTTGCCATGGCTACTTGATGTACTATAGACCTGCAAGCCAAGGAGGAGTGAAATTCCTGCAGTTTCTATGGAAATAAACCCCCAAAAATGCTTGAGCATGTGTGTGTATGTATGTGTGTGTACTTTCTAAAATCATCATCACCGGAATGACTTTCCTAAATAATCACAGAAAGGCTGAAATTGCTACAAGCTACAGCTAAAGAGTTTACTCCAAGCCAGTGTGTCTTGAAGTGTTAGGAAAGGGCCAGGGAGAGCAGAAAGCCTGGTTCAGCCCAGCAGCAGAAAGGGACATGCTGTCAGGTGTCCCCCCCTCCCATGAAGGATGGCATGTGTGCATGGCCACGAGCTAAGTGCTCTAGTTTAACGGAATCTCTGTAGTCATCAGGAGGGCAACATGATTTGGGAGCATGGGGGCTGTACAAGGTATTGTGAGTGTCTGGATGATGATCTGCCATGCATGTCTGCTCTGCCAAGGGTGCAGAGCTATTTGCAGTGCCTTACTCGTCTGTCTTTCACACCCCTGTGGAATATTAGTGCCTGCCTTTGAGTCAACAGGCAGCGGTTTCCCAATCGCTGCAGGAGGCCACCTTGTTTGGTGGGGCAACACAGCAGATGCAGTCAGCAAGGCAGCTAGCTTAACAGGACTTATGTTGGTTTTAGCAGTAAATACAGAACAAGCTGTGGCAGGGCTGCCCTGACATCCTGCCTGCCATCGATACACGCATGTGCACCGGTTGAGAAAGCAACTGCATTTGCACTTGGGGTTAAGCTGCTGGCCAGATAATGTAATGCTGTGGAGGACACAGGGCCAAGACTCTGCTCTGCTGTCTCCTCTGGGCGTGTTTTTTCAAGCTGCCCATGAGAGCTGACTGCCCACAGACTGTTATTTCAAACCAGGGGAAAAAGGAGAGCTTTACTCCAAAGGTCCATGCCCATAGGTTGTGTGCTGGTTAACAAGAGAGTCTCCAAATCCAGAGCTACTCTTTTGCTCTCTTGAACGGCACAAGAGCCATGTACCGGGTGCCCGTGGCCACAGGTTGACTATGGAGACCTGGCTATGACCCAGCTGAGCTGGGGTGAGAGCAGGCAAACTCCTGGGTGCTGTTTTTAGACCAGAAACATATCACAAAGTCTGACCAGGTTGTGATGGGGAGGCTGGGAGGGGTGAAAGGCCTCTTTTAGAGTTCCCTTGGTGATGCTGGATTATGCTCCACAGTCTGTTTAGCAGTACTTTGTTCCTACTCCTCCTTTGAAGATCATATTACAAGGAAGAAATGGATGCAGATAGGCATTGGGATTAAAGTCAACTTCTGTCTAGAGGCTTGGCTAAACACTAGGAAAACAAGCTCTCTTCCCAGTTTCAATTTGCACTTAAGCTGTGGCTTTCTGATATTACTTTGTGGCAGAAAGGGAGGTAATTTCACAAACTCTCCTGGGCTCGAGCAGGTACTGAAATCAGAGCTGGATGCAACAGCTGTGCAAAAGGCCTTGATCGTCACCTGGCTCTTGGATCACTGTCATTTCACACAAACTATTTGCTTTCAGGGAACACCCCACAGGAAAGAACTAAATTTGTTTTTTTATTCGTGGTTCCTTGAGCACTTTATGGGCTCCCATGGCCCAGTGCAACCCTCCAGCTCTAATAGAAAAGCACCTGCTTGTTGTGCTGCGAGCAAAATGACTGAATTTCACCCAAATTGGGCTATGCAATGTTAAGGTCTCCTTAAGGAAATCAATTTTCCCTCCTTCTTCATGCCCCAGAAACTGCTCAGCTCCTCTGTGTGTGTTATTCAGGGATTTTATGTTTGAAGAGAGGAGCTTGTCCTGGCTGCAGTCACTGCTGCTGGGGGGACATTGCTGTGGGCTGGAGCAGACTTCAGCCAGGCAGAAGGGGAGAGACCACGAAGGGCATTGCAGGATCCAGGAAGACAGCAAGTCTTCCCAAAAAATGCTCGAATGGCATTAGACCAAATAGCAGCTGCATGAATTAATTTCTCATCCTTAAAAACGTGGGTTTGTGCAGCAGTTGGCCAATTTCTTTACCACCATTTAGAAGAGTGATTGACTTCTTATTAACCTTCTAATTCTAAGTACCCGGGAGACCTGAGGGTAATTTTGATCCATCATCCTGACTGCAGCCCTGGCATAAAGAAAGCGTTGGCATACGGCATCGGGCGAGCAAGCCGGGGCAGCTCAGCAAGCACTATCTGCTGTGACCATGCGTGTGCCACGGGCTGGGGCAGGGTCCGTCAGGCCCTGGGCTCTGGGAGCTCATCACTGCACAGCAAACCCAGTGGCCCTCGATAGGAAGCCATGGGAGATGGGGAGGATGACAAACATCTGGGATGTACTGCATGAAATAGCACCCGTCTCTTAATTTGACACGCAGCCCTACCTGTGAGGCTGTGCCAGATCATGAGAAACATCTTGGCCCTTGGTGGGGGAAAGAAAAAAAAATCTATAATGGAATCTCAAGAACAGAAAACAGGAGAAAAGGGACGTATCCAGCACAGAAGGTAGGACTCTGAGGAGTCGGGTGATCGCAGCAAAAGCAAGATCTGCAAGAGCAAAACCAAAACAGCCAGAGGCAGAGGGAAAGCCATTTCCTTCTGCATATGGCACCAGGAGCAGAGAAACCAGGGAGCAGCAGCGTGCTGGGGTTTTATGGCTGTATTATTTATTTAATATGTGCTTTCACTTCTCCAGCTTGGATGAAATCCAAGAGGGTCAGTCCTCTGGCTTTGTGGGGACCAGCTTTAGCCAATACAAACTGAAGCCCTGGCACAGAGCTGTGCTCCTTCAGGGCCTCATGCAGCTGAGTGGGATTTTGGGGTTAAAACACAGAATCCTTACATGGGTGCAGGCAATCCAGTGGGAACTGTAAGCACAGCTGGGTTCGCCGAGTCTCTGCACTGCCTTTGGGCATCCTAGCAAGAGAGTTGTTGTCTGAAGAGAAGAAACCAAACCAGCCTGATGGATGAGCTGCCCTTCACTAAGGGTTTTTGCTATGTGCTAAGTGGGCTGGGCTTTACTGATAAACAGAAGCCCCAGACTATGATCACCCACTGCAGGCTCTGAACCTGTGATTTAGGCCCATTCAAAGGTAGACAAATCCTCCTGGAAACCTTTTTCTTTTAAACAAATCTTGGCTCATTAAGTGACTTATTACACACATCAGCCAACAGTTGGGTTGGGGTAGGAGGAAAGGCTAATGAGAGCTGCTGTTACCATTTATTATGATCTGCACATTTCAGTTGTTGGTTTGCCCTGGGAAAGATTATGCATGCAGGCTGCCTAGCAAAAGACTGGCCAGACAATTTCTCTAATTTTAATCTTTTTTAAAATTTTGGTGCCTTGGTGCAATGGTGTAATTAGCACTTTCCCATCTGGGCTTCTCTCAGCCGCAAGACGCGGTGAAGCTGGGATGCACCTGCTACACCCCCCTACGTCACCTTAAAACTAAACGTATTACCAAACTTGCACTGCAAAGTGGAGAGGGGTGTGACGGATAATGCTGCTGGTTACTGGATTTATTCCATGCTGTGAGCTGGGCCATACAAAGAGGCTGGAGGAAGGGTCAGAACTTGGCCTTGCTCCTTCACCCCCTTCTCCTGCCATTGGCACTAAGCCTGACTTTGCAAGAGGGCAAAGGCATAAGGCTATTTTGCTCACTCCAGTAGCCCAGGCTGCTCAGTCTAAGCTAGGGCAATTACTAAATCTTTGTTTTTCATGCAGGTGCAGGAAAATAGCTACCCAGACTAAAACTAGCCAGAGAAAAGTTATGCCAATGAATTGATGCGAATCCCCTTTGCCTTAGGCAAGATCCTGAGCTGCTCTTCCACAGTGATGTGTTTTAAATCAAAATTTCCAGGGTGAATCTAAGTGTCATTCATCCAAAGAGCTGGGCCCTCACTTTAACAGTGTTAGGTTAGTCTTAAAGCTTATTTAACATAAGAAAATAGCTCAAAATTTCTAGGAGCAAACAGCTCTGGAAGCTCTGGTAGAAATAACTTACCCATGTGGAGGATCAGTCCTCGAACACACCTCAGTAGCAGGAGAACAAGAGGACTTTTAAAAAAAGTTACAAAACTATTGATGTTTTCCTTTGTTTAATGTGAGGTTTGGTTTGATTTTTTTCTTATGGCAAGTCAGATCATACAGTGCAAAAAACTATTATTAAGTGATCTGGTGCCAAGCTCCAGTGGGTAGGTCAATAATGTCCCTGGTGCTCAACACATCTGGACTCTCACTAAACTCTCCTGTGCCTTGGGGACCCATTTCACTGCTGCGATGGCACTTCTATTAGTGACAGTTCATGGTTTGCTGGGTTAGCTGGAACCTCAAACACACACCTCCACAGTAATTTAACAAGATCTATACTTATCCCTTTACAAGGTCTCATTTAACCTGTATGTGGGCAGAAAGACAGCTGTTAATGTGATGTGGTAATTTTTTAGAAACACTGGAAAAGAAACCAATGAAATAGTATATTTATTATTATTATTTTAAAGAAAAAAACAATGTTCATATGTTGGCAGCTACTTCTCTGCTGTATGTACTGCCGCATCAGTTTTTGGAAGCAGCCCCGGCGAGCAAGGTGCAGTGAGGCTGGGTCCAGGGTGATGCCTTGGTAACAAGCTCTTCCCACCTAAAACTAACTTGCTCTTGTCTTGCAGTGTTTAAGTACCAAAGCTGGTTATAGCGGGATCTTGCTGTCAAATAAAGCACATCATAGTATCCCTGTGAGTAAGTGATAACCATTTAATAGCATGGCTAAAATAAGCATCCAGGGGTCGATCTGTGTTTTATCCAGCATGGATGTCTCCTGCATGGAGTGATGCTGCCTGCCTGCCTTCATGTAACTTCTAGTGTGGCTTTAATTTAGCAAAACCAAGAAGATAACAAAAGGGGAATGGGGATAACTTCAGGGCAGCTCTTTTCTTCTTTTGAGCTGCTTTCAATATTGCTTCACATTTGGTTTTTTTTCCTTGGAGCATGCATACAATTTCTGCCAGCAAGTAAAAGAGAATTTCTCACTAGGGCTCTATCTTTTTCCCCTTGAGAGGGATTTAGCTGATACCTACTGAAATGGATTGATTATCTTGTACAAATAGCCTTCTCACCCTGACGATCTGCAGTCTAGATCAAAGGCAGAGGAAATCTCCTAACTTACTGGGTCAGAGCAGCCCTGTGCTTGTGCTGGGGGATGGCTTGCTGTTCTGCAGCAGCCTACACTCAATCTGTCCCTCAGGAAACAAACAAACAAACCCCAAACATGATTTAATAAAAATAGTTCTGTGGATATTCTGAACCATCTCATGAAAATGAGGAGGATATTATGTTAACAAACAGCTGTGAAAACTTTCATCCCTGCCATAAAGTTTGCCACAGAATGGCCCCAAATTTCTGGAGGAAGATCTTACCATTAAACAAATCCCTATGAGCTTTAGTGGAGGCTCAGTTACACCCACTTGGTTTCATCCTCACATTTTATGAGGATATTCCATAGGGGAAGACACAGATTTTTTTTTTTTTTCCCCAGCTGGAAACAGTATATGGGGTTTTGGCTAATGTAATGATAGGATTGGGTATACAACCGTGCACTAAACTCCTGATAACACTTTGACAGGATGCTGATTTATACACACTCATGCTGAACTGAAGGCTATTTTGCATGCAGTATTGAATCAGATGAGAAAGTGTTCCCATCAATAAGAATATTGATGTTTGGATCAAAGAGAATTAAAAGAAAAGTATTTCCTCTTGGTTTAAATTCATGACATTTCTCTAAAGCACTGTACAAATTGGGATCATGTAATAAAGTATAATTGGGCTATTGAGCCACTTCCTTGGAGGGCAAAGAAATAGCTCAAGAAAAATGAAGAAGAGGCAGCCCCACAGAGTGAAGAATTACAGTAAGAAATTTATATGATATCACTGGTGAGAAAATTATTTACAAAAATGTCAGCAAAAAATTATTGAACATAGTGAGTCATCAGAAAAAAAAAAGTCTTGAGATAAAAGACTTGTCCTGAAGTACTGGTAGTATCAAAGATAAGTATTAAATAGCTTTTTCAAAGTCCCTACTCCTGCTTCAAGTGATGACAGTCAAACACTGGAATAGATATTTTGGAAAAGGAGAGAAGGAATACAAACAAATGCATGTAGTCTGTTAGTAATAATGTTGACAAAAGGGTTAAGCTCTCGTAGCCTCAGAGAAGGAACATTTAGCTTAAAGGAGGAATGTGACTGAGATGTATATAATAATATATACTATATGCTATACATTATACATAGTGTATATATAATAATAAGGATGAATAAAACAGAGAATATGAGACTAGACTTCATCTCTTTTAATGCATGAGCTGAGGGACACCCACTGATGCTGAAAGACTAAACTCCCAGTGGATAAAAGGGAAGGAGTGTGTACACAAAGCTCAAATTAACCTCCTACTCCAGCCATGGGATATCACTGAGATCAAGGGCTTTGTGGGAGGTCCAAAGCGGACACAGCACTGCTGATAACATCAAAAGTCATGTTAGGATTTAAAAAAAAAATATATTTTTTTTTTAAATTGGCTGGGTCTATGTCCTGGAGTGTAATTGTAGAAATTCTACAATTCACCAAAATGGGGCCCTTTTGTTTCATTGCCAGGAGCTTGGACAAGGGCTTGGTGGGTTGAGCCTATGTGAGCAGTGTGTTACTGAACAGCAACGGCCGTGGGAGCTGGTCCAAAGGCTATGTCAGGAGGCTGGGGGCATATAAAAATATACACACATGTGACTCTGTATGTGTGTTTTGCAGCTGCTCCTTATTTAAACTAGGGAGAGACATTACAGTCCCAGAGCAAAAATGCTTCTGCTTAAGCCAGTGGCAAGGAAAGGACTGTATTTCCCAAGTTAAGTTCAAAAAAAAATCCCTTTTAACAGGTTTGTGATGCTGTCTGGTTGAATAATGTTCTTTTTTTTTAAAAAAACCCTCAACACTGATCAAAACATGAAAGATGAAATCCAAAACTAATGTAGACAGACCCCAGATCAGAATGGAGTTGCCAAATTCTCCAAAATTCAGAGACACGTGATTCCAACATTGGACCACCACAGCCGATGCTCACCTTTTACTTCATTCTTAAGTTTTTACTCGTCAACACTTCAGCGTGTGTGTGTGCCCTTGTGATTATTCATTAGCTGGTTTAGCTCATTGTTTACTGCCACAGAAAGGTTTAGAGGTTTACTAACAGTGTAGTTTAAAGTCTCTGTTTTTCACTGCCTTTACAAATTAATAGCTTGGAAAGATTTCACTCCTCTCCTTGGTGAGATTCAGAGTAAAGAGGATTATATATATTTATTATATATAAATATAAAAATATGTAACTTAAAAGCCCCTTTAGAGCTTACCAATAAACACATTAAAAATTCCTTAGTCTTCACTGTTAAGAGGGAAAGTACCAGTGGGGATTAGTTATTCTGGTCTCTTCTTGTTCCAAGAGCGAGCCTTCCCAGTTTTGCTAAGGTTTGCAGTTTTCACATCATAAAGTCTACACATTGCTGTTGTTAACTTCCCTCCCCTGCTATCAAAATCCCTGTTCACTCCTCCAGCGAGTGCCATCCAATTTGGGGGGTAGAAAGAGCAGATCGCTCAGCCTGGAGCTCATCGTCTGGGGGCTTTGCTCCTAATTTCGGCCCTGATGTGTGACACCAAAATTAACTTTATTATGGCCATTGATAAAATAGTTGTGGCTGCTGGAAATGCTTTGAGGGAATGACATCACCTAATATCCCTAAACAGGATCTCCTATTGCCATTGCAAGATCAAACACCAGGCTATTTCTCGGATCCAGCAAAGCATTTTTTAAAGCATCTTGTTAAGTGCATACCTGGAGGGAAGGCTAAAAATCTTCTCTAAATTTTTCTCTTGCAGCAGGATCCCCATCGTTGCATGCTGCTGATCGCTGCGTGTGATGCTTGCAGCATTCCTCCTCTGCGTGCCCAAGTGCACGGGCTGCTCCAGAAATAGCTCTTCGTTTACATGTCTTTCTTTTTCAAATCCCACTGAATTTTCTTTGGCTCCACACCAAGCTACACAGGCCTGTTCCTCCTCTATTCCAGGCATAAGGCTTGGTAAGTGCATGGGGTATTTGATGGGAGGAGTAATTCCTGTGCACCCAAGAGCATCCCCTGCACCAGGAGAACTGACACGGGTCTGGTGGCTTCAGCCACAGCATGGTAGTGGAAGGACCGCTGGCATTAGAAAGATCTTGATCAACGAATTCTTCCCATCATGGAGCAATAAAGTCAAGCACCGTTGATTTATATTTCTTTACTGAATTACTCCATGCCTGTGGAATGTCTCCACAGACACCTATTAAATTCTAAAAACTCGTGATACAAATAACAAGAAAAAGTCATTTTTACCCCTGGAGGAGTGCTGACCTTTTCCATCAGCCTCGACTCCCTCATCTCGTTTGATGAAGAGCCCTCCACTAGAGAGCAGTGTCACCCAGCCTTTGGTGTCTAAAAGCCAGCACCTCACCCCAAACCCAGATCAGGAGGGACACAGCCCACAAACTGCACCTTGCAGATGGATTCCACATTGCAAATGGGTTCCCACCTTGCAGGGAACGAGACGCTGTCTCATCCCTGGTGTGGTGAAGGGATGAGATGTCACTGTGCCATCAGATGTCCTACTCGTGGCACAGCCCTCGGCCCTTCTGCTGGGTATGTCACATGGGCTGAGTTTTCTGAGAGCTGACAGTGGTTTTGGGCAGCTGCACTCAGACTTTGAAGACCCAGATCCGGCCCTAAACACACCTAAGCATCCTAATAATGACCTCATCGCCCTCTACAACTCCCTGAAAGGAGGTTGCAGAGAACTGGGGATGAGTCTCTTTAACCAAGTAATAAGTGATAGGACAAGAGGGAATGGCTTCAAGTTGCACCAGGGAAGGTTTAGACTGGATATTAGGAAGTATTTCTTTACAGAACAGGTAGTCAGGCGTTGGAATGGGCTGCCCAGGGAGGTGGTGGAGTCCCCATCCCTGGAGGTGTTTAAGAGTCGGGTTGACATAGTGCTTAGGGATATGGTGTAGTTGAGAACTGTCAATGTTAGGCTAATGGTTGGACTAGATGATCTTCAGGTCTTTTCCAACCTAGACAATTCTGTGATTCTGTAATATTCAAAATAACGTGTGTGTGGAGGAAAGAATCTCATATTTTGGGTGCAGCATCTCTTTGGGGAGAAACAGTGCAGAACAAGAGAACAGGGAACAGAAGAAACAGAGAAGAGTCTTCATTTGGGGTGGGTGGATTAATTTACTTTAACATCTCCCAAAATGCCTCTAATTCCACCCTAGAGCATCTTTCTGAAGAAGGGAAATAAAGGACAGAAATTTTCTTTGCATTAAGCATTTTGGCAGTGCGATATTTGGTCCCTTCCTAAGGCTGATGTGCCTCAATCTTGTGCTAGCACAGAGAAGGGAAACCAAGGGGAAGGAAGGTCAGTCAATGCGGGCAAAAACTGCAGGTGGACACTGGCTTCTGCACCGTCTTTCATGGGCACATCGGCTGTGGGAAGTGCAAAGACTGCATTCATTTTGGAAACTGAGGAGGAAAATATCAGTATACAAAAAGGAACCAGACACGTTGAAATGAATTTAAAGGCGGGAAAAAAAATATGCAATGGTTTTGGTTTTCAGTCCAAACCACATAAATTTGACCCACTAACACTGGCCAAGTGGAAGTCACAGATCCATTACCCAGGAACTCAAGTAAAGTCCATCTGGGTCCAACTGCTGGGGTTCACGCCCAAGCTGCTGGAGAAGCAGCTGCACTTGGTGGTATTTGGTGACCGTTAGCCACTGATGGGCCCCTACAATAGTAACCCCTAGAGAAGGTCCAGTGGTAAGGTTAAACCAAACAAAAAGTCTGGGATGGACCAAAATAGTACTCAGTCCTTCCCATGGCCAAGCTCCATCAGCAAACCACTCTTCCCTGCAGCCTTCACCAGTCTACAGCGACGAGATTACTGCTGCGTCATAATTTCACAGCATCTCTGTGGTATTTAGTAAAAGGACCCAATTAAACCTTTAAAAGCAACAAGTTTCTTGGAAAATGAAGTACTGTTATCTGAAGAAGCAGCTTGATAAATATCTCCAGTAGGGTTAATTAAGCAGAAGAACTGCTCTCATTTGCATGCCACGCAGCCAGCTCCTCGTCATGGTCCAGAGCTGAGGAGCCTGGATTCAAATACTTAGTGAAGCGATGGTCTTTTGCTCTGTATGAGAACCACCATTTATGCGTTATGAGAACGGGGATTTTTCCCAACTTGTTTTTAATTTCCTGCGAAACAAAATTCTAAAAATAAGCATTTGGGATCCATCAAAATGCTTTGCTATAATTATAACTCTATTTAACTTATTGCAAAAAAATGTAAATATCCTGCTGTTGCAGTACTCCATTTTTCTAGCCCCATCCTCCCCAGCATGAAATGTATTTATATACTCCTTTCTGTGATAAATTTTGCTCTCAAGAAACATGCATTTTCTTATAGAGAAACTGTGCTGGAATATTTCCAACAAACTCTACTCCAGTGTAATAAGAAACTGCAGCTGACGCCCCATTAATAACATGCATTTGCAGAAAAGGCAATTTGCACAAGTGCCAACAGAAAAACAATCAAGAATTTAAAAGAAAACAACATGTTGGGATTGTTGCTTCTGTAAATGATCTCCTAGAAGAGAATTGGACCAGAATAAGAAATTGGTCAAGTTTGCATTATAGCAAACAATAGTTTGCAATAGAAGAAACAACATTTTCTTTAAATTCTAACACAGAAAAAAAGAAAAAGGCTGAAAAGACACTTGGAAAGGGGCTTCTAAGATTGAGTATATTAAAAATACCCAACCATTGGATCTACATGAGCAACTGCCCACTAGAGAGAAAGGAAGCTGATGTGCTCTGGTTTGACTGGGAAAAGGACATTTGAATTGAGTTGTAGTCCTTAGTGTCCAAAGGCAAAAGGCCATAGGAAGAGAAATCACTAGTAAATTGCTCATAAAAACATACAATTTGCTGCCAATATGTTTAAAAGAGTTCCAAACCAGTGAGTTGAAAGGAAGGGGACGAAAAAGGAAAGTGGGGACAAGAAGAAGGAGCTGCGATGGTGAGGGATGGTTGGAGCATGACAAGGCAGCACTGGCCGGGGCTCTAGCCCCTTCTGCAAAACCAGGATGGATGGTGGCTTGAAATCCTTCAATTCAGCCTCTCTCTTTGGTTTTGTTACCACTTTGTCTTATTGCAAGGAACAACCCTGCAAGCAGGCTGGATGTGACCCCCAATGTGGGGTGGGAGAGCATGGCTGCTCCCTCTCTGTCCCCCCTCACCACAGTTTTAGAGAAAAAGAAATGAGTTTTGACAGATCTTGTCTGTTTGCAGATGAAAGGGGCTGCGGCTAATTATCTCCATCCCTTTCTGGGGCCGAAGGAGCTTTGGGGTGGGGGAAACACACAGGCAGGGCAGCTTGAGAGGCATTGGCTCTGGTTTACTTCTTCCCACCAAAACCCTCTCCCAATTCTCGAACCTGCCCCTGGTGCTGTCAGACAACAAAAAAAGCCCAGGAAAAGTTTGCAGACAACTGCACGTATCAAACCGAACAGCCTTTTGCTGAAGGTTTGAGATTCACATTTTGTGTTTCCTGTTCCTTGAAGTAAGTTGAATTCTATTAATACAAAAGGGAAGAAAACAGGATTTTTGCTTGGGGTTGGGGGGGGGCGGTGAGGGGAGAGAAGCTTCAACTCTGATCCTCCAGCCCAGTTTTCTCATCAGAAACCAGCCCAAAGAGGAAAAAAAACCCCTCTCCCAACTGCTCTTCCTGCAATTAGGGAGTGATCAGCTGCCAAAGTGTGTGCCTGGGGCTTCGCTTTCCCTAAACTGTTTATTTTATTGGAGCACAGATCACATTTGGAAGAGTTTAGGCAGGCAGAGGTCCCCTATTGCCTGTGCTGCTCTGATGAGAGCCAGAGCACGAGACGCAGCCGCCAGCCCGGCTCCCAGGGTCCCTGCTTGTCCCTTGTGCTGACTTGGGAAGGCATTTTCTCCAGGGCCAGGAGCTGGTATC
Organism: Strix aluco; assembly: GCF_031877795.1. Lineage (NCBI taxonomy): Eukaryota > Metazoa > Chordata > Aves > Strigiformes > Strigidae > Strix > Strix aluco. The sequence goes on along the minus strand of NC_133949.1, from coordinate 10,277,938 downwards.
ACCCCTCATTTTCCCCTTGCCCCCGCCATCCTTGGCATATCTTCCATTTCAAGCCGAACCCCTGCCCGTCCCGCTGCCATCCCGACACCTCTGCTGTCCAAAGTGAGGGTTTGAATCACTACACGGGTCCTGATGCTCTTGTAGGTGGATCAAAGGAAAACCACCTACTTTTGTTTCAGCCTGACTGCAGACACATTTCAGAGAGCTGTTTTTTGGGGGGACACATACCAGTTCCCCCACCCAGGGTGGATGACAGACAAGCCTGCAGCCTTCCCGTAGCTATGGGGCTTGTGGCCTCCAGCCATGTCTAGCCGGTCAGGAACCACCCCCCCCCACCAGCTCCCATTGAGAGCACCTTACTGACAGACCACAGGGCACCCAGGCATTTATGTCAGCAGGAGTTACACAGCGAGAAGGTCTCGGTTGCAAGAGTAACTGGCTGCCAAATGCAGAGATGGGCAAATTGAGACAGCTGAGGTGAATGCCTTTCACCTGATGCTTGGCCTTGCTGTCAGTTTTTAATTGTAATTTGCACATATAGTGAGCCAAAAAAGTTCTGTTGTGTGTGACTTTCAATAAACAAGCGGTACGTTGGCCAAGAAAGCCCTTGTACTGTCACCGGCCAAGAAAGCCCTTGTACTGTCACCGTCCTGCTTCTCTGCAGGGGCATATGATACTCACAGAGGGACGAGACCCCTGGGGATTAGGCAGTGTTAAACTAATGAGACTTGACCGGTGTGTGACTGCTTCCTCGAGCCCTCCCTGTGCTGGGAGATGCAATCTGCTTTACATTAATGTGCACAGAAAATAATGGGTCCTACTCAGCACAGCAGAACAGAGCGATCATTGTAACCTCAGCTTTCATCAAATGAGGAATAACAGGATACAACCTGATCCACTACTAATTCCCTGCTCATGTCTTCAAAAGAAAAAGGGATGTTTTTTGTAGCTTTTTCATATTCTGTCCCAATGAGAAGATTTAATAGTACCCCTGTCCTCCTCTCTTTATAAGTACAGCAGAAAGTTCCTCACTGGAGCAGGGGGTTGAACCGGTTTTATTTGAGTCCCATAGGTTCCTTTTCCTGTTGGACATGGTTTCTCATGCAACTTTGCTATCTGCTTACAAAATTATTTCATTTTAATAGACCCTTTCCATAAGCCCGGGGTCAGCAGAAAGCAGCCGCTACCATTTCTGAGGCTGCAAAGCCAAACAAAAGAAAACAGGCAACAACGAGTGTCTTTAACTGCCGAAAGAAAACCCCCTCTTCCCCCAGCACTTCATTACTTTTGGCAGATTATTCCCCCGCTAATGTTGGGGATTTCAGCATTCATCTCCCCTAAAAAGATGAAAACTGAGCTAATATCGGAGGTGAAGCTGACTGCCAAGGCTGCCTTTTCAGCTGGGCATAACAGAAAAGTAATTTGATATGCTGCTCTTTACAGCAAAACATCAGTGCTGCCCAGCTCCCTGAGTCCCTACGGCACTGCAAATTCTGCCAGACAAGCAGGAAAACCACAAAAACCTTCCCTGAATTTTCCCTGACTGGCTGCGTAACCTACTTGCTTTTCTGCTAAAAGACAGGCCCTGTTATCAGCTGTATCAATAACAGCACAGACAAATCACCCTCGCCCATTCAGCTTTCTGAACGCAAACATTTTGCCCTTTTCTCTCTTTTCTGTACCCATCAGTGATGAGGTTTTGTGTCACTGTGCTCCGAGCTGGCTGTTAGAGGGCAACACGCCATGCTGGAGAGATCAGCCCAACAACAAATCTTCCCAGGTAATTTGTCCATATTATGTGAACACACACACATACATATATTTTTCCCAAGTCTCCAACACATCATCGTTGGGATAATGAGCCGCATTTTAGCACTCAGTGGCCAGCATGACCCAATAGCTGATTAAACCGGGGAACACAGGAGAGGACTCACTCCAGATGGGCATTTCTCTTAGCCAAGATGCTGCTGAGGAATAATCCTCATCTCCAACAGCAAGGTGAGAAGTGACCTTCACGAGAGACTGAGCACGCAGGGAGGCCAGCACATGAAGATGACTTTCTCCCAAAAAAAACCCCAGCTCCCCAGTCTGGTGCTAACCCTGGACAAGGGGAGGGTGAAACACCTGGAAGAGCATATTGCCAGCCTGGGCTACATGTTGCTAGACAAAAGAAATCAGCGTTGGGGCTGAATGCCCCCTTTCTCAGGGACTGGGATGTGTCAAAACACAGGCTGCTGTGTGTTGGCAAGATACGCCAAAGCTGAGAACTGAACATGGGCAGGGTCTGCACTCTGCAATTTGGTCTCCCTTTTCCTGGGGGTGCCAACCAGACCCTTTTGAGATGCAAAAGATCCTTCTGCACTTTCCTAAGTGCTGGCAGGATGCTCGGCCCATGGCCAAAGGGAGCTCTTTTCTCCACCCCATTGCTCGTGAGCCAAGGGACCACACCACGTCTAATGATGAAGTGTCAGACTGGAAGGGGATGAGTCAAGTCTGTGTCTGGGTCACCCATGGGGTGAGAGGGGACCTTGGGGCTGGGCTCCTGGGGGAAAGATGGAAACGCCTGGTTATGAGCAATTGGAGCAACCAGGGCTGCAAGTAGGCTGGGCTTGGGATGCAGGAGCCTGTGCCAGGAAAGCTCCAGCCGTGCCGGCTGCTGGCGTGCTCACACGCTTCATTACAGCCCTGCTGCGACCTGCATCCTGCTGCTCGCATCTCCTTGTGCGGGGCTTGCAGCCTTCTCCAGTCCAACCCTCCCCATGTGGGCTCTCCCACTCCTGCCAGCCCCACAGCAATGCACAAGAAAAAAGAAACAGCCCAGATCCAGCCCAAATAACGGTTTGGACTAGATGATCTTCAAGGTCCTTTCCAACCTAGATGATTCTGTGATTCTGTGAAATACACCTTGGTACCTCTTTGAAACACTTGATGCCCAGCTGTCACCATCCAAAACCTTCGTGCTGAAAACCTCAGTCTAGTCCTTCTCCTCCCCATGGCAGCAAGGAGCAGTGCTCCTACCACTGTTCTCCTTTGCACCGTTATTTTAAAGCATTATTTTCATTTACAGAGAGCAGCAGCGGGCACAGAAGGTGGAAACTCGCTCCAACAGCAAGTCGGAGCCCCAAGTCGAAGTGATGGATGAGCTCACTAAACACCTTCATTTACCACCACTAACGATGCACGATGTGAAAGGGTTTGAAAAAAATTTTAAAAAGCTTCTATCAAAGCTTCATCATAAAGCTTGATTCTCCTAATTGGGAAAAATAGCCAGGGGTGACAGCCATGCTGAGGCTGGCTGGTAATTAGATGGGCACTGCTGCTGGGGGCAGTGATGCCTTTCTTGCACGGTGGCAGGAGACCAGCCCAGTGCGGGAGCAGCAGTCGGGCCCTGGGCAAGGGACCAAATTGTCCCTCACCAGCTAAAAAAGGAATAAGGCAGCAGCTGTTTTAGACAAGACAAATAATCACGGGGTGTTTGGAGGACTTCCAAGGTGGGGAGGAAGCATGTGTGGGGATTAATTATTTCACCAGCTGATTCTCTCATTTAATAACAATTTCTACTAGTTGATTCCCTGCTCTGCAGCCCAAGTTGTGAGGATAGATTTAAATAATTGCCGCCATGTGTCAAAAGCACTCTCCCCAGAAGCAGAGGAAGTGGAAGAGTAATTATTAAAAAAAAAAAAAAAAATCACACTTTTCACAGCCTTTTCTAATCAGGTACAGGACTAGAAAACATATTTAGGGGATCACAAGCACCCAAGTGCAAGGAGGTGGGAGGGGAGCAGTGCCAGCAGGATAGATGTTCCCTCTAAGAGGAGGAAAACTACTGGGTTTTTCCTTAGTCCAGTTGCAGGACGGGAGAGGATGGAGGAGGAGGAGGGTGGCTTGAAATGGAGGTTTTAAATCACAGGTAGTGCCTGTGACTACTTGAAGCTTTTAAGGCTGCAGCAAGAGCATGAGCAAGCTCAGAAAAGCAAGTATGTAGGAAAGGATGTAAATCACCTCATTCCAGCCTCAGATTTTGTTCTACCTTAGCATATTTTCTAATACTTCTGGCTGTCAGTTCATTTGCTCAATGAGGGAACAGCAAAGGCAATTCAAGCATTTGTCAGGGTCAATATTCAGGGGAAAACGATGATACTCCATATTTTGGGTTAATTGTTTTAAATTCTCAAGCAACCCAGAGAACTTGCGAAGAGCAACGAATAGGGTAAGGGCTCATTTTACAGAGTGAGTCAGTGGAAAACCTTAAGCCCCTTCCAACGTGACAGCGTGCCCTGTAACACATACCTGGGTGGCATTGCAATATGCATGCATTATTTACATTTTAGCTCCAACAGCTTAAAAAGTAGGTCTTTGCTACTGCCAACTCCTTCTGAGTGAGCAAGGTGCGACGGGGCTGGCACAGCAGCTCAGCTAGCACATGGGAAGGAGCCGCAGCCTCGCCATCATTAGGTAGCTGTAAGGAATAACCTCTCCACCAGTAAAACAACAGCCATGAGATGCCAACCATCCCACCTGGCCAGCAATTACCCTTCAGCTACACAGAGGAGGGAGACAGACCAACCAGGCCAGGATGTGCTAATGCTGGATGATGTGGGAAGAGCCAGGGAGGCAGCTGGTTACACACCAAAAGGTTTAGTAGGTTGAATATGTCACAGGAATAGAGATCAGAACAAACACAGGACAGAAACCTGGATCGTAACTGGGAAGCCTTATTTGTGATGTGTCTCATTTCAGTCTGCTGAACAGTCTCAGAGATGATAACCACACATTTGCATTTCCTGCACTCTGTAACAGCGTAAATGAAAGATGGTTAATGCTGCCCAGCAAAGCACCCAAAACCAGGAGATACCAACCCAAGGGCACTGAGCCCCACTGTAGGGCATGACTCTGACCATCCTGAGTGATGCTTTACAGCTGGTGTGGGACACAGAAACTCACGTTCCAGTCAAAATCAATGCTGGCTGATGCCTGATCCCAGCCAGGAGTTATTTCAGGCAGGAGAAAGAAGAGGCACTTGCTGTACAAAGGGGCACTGCCTCCAGCAGCAAGCTCTCAGTGGCTGAGGCAAATTCCCTATTTCCAAGCCAAATTACACCAACACGAACCCCATGAATCCCAGACGCCAGAACCAGACTTTGCTGCTGAGCCACGTTCTCCCAAATGGCCAAACCTGACTGCTCGCCCCTGCTAGCGACTGGCAGCCCCAAACCTTGAGCTTGAGGTTTGAGACATTTTCAGATCAGATAGATGCTCATCCCGCCTCACATGGCACAAAATCTCTTCGCAGCTGGTGTCTCTGGCTCTCACGCTCTGAGTGCTGTATCATCACACTTGCCTACATTTTGTTTTCCTCAAATTTGCTGAAAGCTTGCAAATTCATGCTTGGGCTCAGCCACTAATAATCTGTTTGCATACCTGTGTCCTGAGGTCTTGAAAAAGAGTCCCAAGGCAGCTACAGTACTTTCTAATAAAGTAAAGACATCGTGCTCCCTTCCCATGGTTGTGAGCCCTCTGCAAGTAGAAGCACTCTCAGTGCCTCCTCATCAGCTGCCAAAAAGGCTTTTTCTGGATGTGCAGTGTTGGGATTTGGCCTGTTTAATCACCGAGTCACCTGTCCTAAATCTCATCGGTCCAACTATCAGTCCAACTCACTGCTAACAGAGCAGTGAGTGAATGCCCAGCTTTCCCCCACTCCCTTGCTTCAGCAGAGTGATGCTTGCTGCTAACATGCAGGAGTCTTTAGGGGAAACATGGTTGCCCATGGCCCTCTTGGCCTCACACTGCTTAGAAAGCTGTGCTGGCTCAGCAGCAAATCAATCCTGTACATCAAACCTCATGGCTGCCCTCTTACCTGTTGGGGTTTATCAGCACTCGTGGCAGTGGTTGGAGCTTAAGGCTTGATGCTGCAAAGCATGAAAGTGCTATAAATGCTCTTGGTGCAGGAGCTGGGATGCACCTTTCTTCAGACAACTCCAATAGATGTGGATGGGATGGGATGGGATGGGATGGGATGGGATGGGAAGGGAAGGGAAGGGAAGGGAAGGGAAGGGAAGGGAAGGGAAGGGAAGGGAAGGGAAGGGAAGGGAAGGGAAGGGAAGGGAAGGGAAGGGAAGGGAAGGGAAGGGAAGGGAAGGGAAGGGAAGGGAAGGGAAGGGAAGGGAAGGGAAGGGAAGGGAAGGGAAGGGAAGGGAAGGGAAGGGGAGTATTTTGGTTGGAAGGGACCTACAGTGATCATCTAGTCCAACTGCCTGACCACTTCAGGGCCATCCAAAAGTTAAAGCTTGTTATTAAGGGCATTGTCCAAATGCCTCTTAAATACTGACAGGCTTGGGGCATCAAGCCCCTCTCCGTGAAACCTTTTCCCGTGTTTGAATGCCCTGGTCTGGTGTGCGAAGGGGCACAGCATCCCTCGCCCATGCACGCAGGTACAGGCGGCTGTGCCTTGTCCCATCTAACCCCTCCTGGGCAGTAAGGTCACAGCACCGTGCTCTCCAGAGCTGTGCCAGCCCATGAGTAACCCGCTGGCCTACAACAAACAGCTTGATGTATCATCTGATTTCAGCCAGATGATTTCAACTCGCCGAGCATCTAGGAAATTTAAGCAGTACTTTCATCTCCGTTGCACAAATAGGACCCCATGGCGAGCAGCCCTGGGAAGGCTTTGGGCAGTGCCCAGCACCAGTCCCACCTTCCAGATGCTGTTGTAATATTCAGCAAAAATAACTTATTTCCGTCCCAAACTTGCTGGTCTGGTGGCCAGATAACTCTCAGTGGAAATGAAGAGCAAAATGGGTGATTTCACCACCTGCTTATCCTCCCTGTTTGGCATGTTTCAAGGTGTGTGAAATGCCCGTGCTTCCCAGGAAATGGGGAGAGCAGATCTGACAGTTTTCACTTTGACAGGCACAGGAGAAATCAAGTTTCCCCTGAATATCAGCAACAAGAAAACAGGATGGCAGCTTCTTTAACTGCCACGAACAGCATGTTGCAGAATTATTTCTTAATCGCAGCCCTTATAAGTATTTGCTCACCCAGATTTGCAGTACTTCACCTTTCCCTCCACAACAGGCATTTAATTTGCTCACCATTTAGTTCTGTTTTCATTGCGCCAAAGGTTATTCCAGTGTCTCCAACTCTTTAAATTCAACTACGAACACCACAGCACTTTCCTTTCAAGCCTCTCGGGAAAGACAGGCCACCCTGCCAGCTCGAGCAGATTGATGTGCGCTGACACGTCAAGGGACCCTGGCAGGGGAACACCCCAGGCTTGATTGGCATCAGAGCGCTTCTCCCCTCTGCAAGACATCTAAATGGCTTTTCCTCCCAGGCTGGATCCTGTCTCAGGTCAGTCTTGGCACAGATTTCCTCTGAAGACTGCGTTTTTAACTGTTGAGGACTCTCCAAAGCACACAAGGAAGCAGAAATAAGTCTGCCCTGCTGGAGACAGATGAAGTGGGCAGAAAAATCCCAGCAATGGAAGGGTGGGCTCGGGACCAACTGGTTATATTTGGGCTCTCCCTTGAAAGGGAGAAAAGTTTCTGACCCATGCAGAGGAAGTGATACAAGCCCAAGCCAGGAAACAATCAGCTCAGCATTGTCACCACATTGTGCTGCTCTAACGTGTTCCCACTCTATTCACTGTTTTTTCCTATGAAGACAGAAGGACAGGGATGCGTTAGGTGAATTACAGCCTGGAGCGAGCCTCTGCGGTTCTAAGTGAATGGCAGGTTGCTGCAGACCCTGGAAAAATCCCACCTCTGCACTGCACTAATGCTACTAAGCATCAGTCCAAAGGAATAAACATTCTGGGTCACATCAAGGTCTACAAAGTCCAGATCATGCCTGGATGTTAGTTAATGTTTAAGTAAAGGATCTAGAACTTTATTCAATTACTCCCCCCTGGCAAACCCTCCCAGTTTCCCATGCTTTAGAGACTTCTTGAGCCAGAGGCTGACCCTAAACTATGGTGTCTAATGGCCACTGATGAAGCTGTCCTTAATTTCTTTCTAAACTCTCTGTGCTTTTGGGCCCTTCAACATCATTTGACAGAGACAGCTGGGTGAAAAAGCAATTCCTTCTGTTCATTTCCAGCCTGCTACTTGTTGATGTTGAAGCTCTGCTGTAAGGATGATACACTCATTTAGCTGTTTAGCCAGGGGAAGTCGGCAGCCAGCTCAGAGCATCCTCACTGCACCATCAGGTTCATCCCTCCCTGCCTGATGCACATGTGCTGATTCAGGGATAAACTGTACACCAGGGACAACCTATTGCCCTGGTATTTATACCCCACTAGCCTTAAAAGAGCATTATTTAAAGCAAAAGCCGCTTAGTCCTGTACATTATTGACTTTAAAATGATTTAGCTTTTTTTTTTTTAATTCCTCTCTCATTCAGCAAACATCTTTCTCCAACTGGATGAAACCCTTCCCCTCTTTCCACCCAGCTTAGTCTGTGCTGTTGACCTGCAGCGGATCACTACTGGATTATTCATCCTCTCCTCTCCAACATCACACAAGATGTGTGTGTTCCCACAAGAAGGACAAAACGTTTCACTAAGGTTTTCGCATAGTCACAAAACACCCGACCCGCCAGACGGGATGTCTTCACGTTAAACAGCATTTTTTGAGAAGAGATTCATCAGATTTTCTGCATAGCAAGGGGAAGCACTGCGATGCACGCCTGGCTGTAGATAGCTGCATCTCGACAGGGTGTCCTCGAAGGGTTGTGATTTCCCAGGGATAAGCTGGCTCCCGACAGCCAAGCTGGCGCCGGTGAGGACAGGGCAGCTGCAGCCACCGCTGCTTGCCAGCATCTCCCTCTTTTTTGGGAGGGGGCTTAGCCGTATTTAAACCCAGGCTTAACCTTCCCACCCCACTCGCTCAAATCCATCTGTCGGGGTGCCAGTGTGGAGCAAAAAATTCTGTCCAGCTACCTTGGTGCGTGCAAAGAAACAGCCCCAAAAGGTTGCTCCGGTTCAGCTATCTGGGAAAATGGACTTTCCACAAACAAAGGAGCCCCTGACTGGGCAGTTTTGAAGCCACACAGACCACCAGAAAGCAAAAATACAGAAGGCACTGTGCTTCCAGCGATGCATGTGCCAAAGGGAATAAATTCAAGAAGCGGGAGCCCAGAAGAAGCATCATGTGGCGGAGCACTGAGACAGAACAACTGACAGGTCAAATCATGGTTGTTTCAGTCCCAGCTATAAGAGGTATATAAAGTCATATCTTGAGTAACTTTAAAAAGTCCAAAGAGTCCCAGATTGGCAGATGTAGGAAGGACCCCATGGCCATGGAGGAAAAAAGAGGTGAGAAGGATAGAGATGATACGTGTTGCAAAATCACCCACATCCAAACATTTCTCCCAACTCCTCATTGTCTCCGGGTACCTCAAAAGTTTTCTTTTTTTCCCTTTCTATTTTGCCAGGGTGTATGCCTTGAAAACAGCAAACCTGCTCGTTTACTGTGCTCTGCGTGGCTAAGAGCCATATCAAACAGCCGATGACAGTCCTGCTGGAAGACAGCCCCCTCCCGTGCTCATCAGTGTTGCAACAGTTTCCAAACATTTCTGCCAAAATATAGAAAGTACTCTGGTTTTATGTATGTTGGCTGACTGCTGCGTGTACCAGGCCAAAACGAAGGTGAGTATCTCCCAGAGGAGCTGCTGTAGGTGCTGCCTGGGTGCCAGCATCCTCAGCACTGCACGATGCCGGTGTTGCCCACAGGCATATCTGGGATTTCCTCCACGGGGGCCAAGCCTGATACAGGGTTTAACACCACACCTCATCCTGCTGTTGCTCTCATTACTGAGGCAATTCATTAATAAGGCTGAGCAAAGTGCTTTATCAATCTAAGACCAATGCCTTAGCAAAAACGATGCCTGATAGCTGATGCCTGTGAGCAGTTGGTGCCTGCAAGTTGAGGCCTGTAACAATTAGTGATAAGAGAAGCGTTCCATTATACCTTAAATATTAAGAAATTCTTTTACCAAACAATGTTTAACTTTGTATTTAACAAGGCCTGAGTGATTAAAAAGTACAGAGAAAATATCCTAACCTTGAGAATAGATACATCCTGGCAGAAATGTTGAGACAAGGTGGGTGAGAAAGAACAGCTTGGCTGGACAACAGAGCTGGGGAACATCCAAGGAGAAGAAATTGTCCTCAAAAGACTCATGACCATAAAAGGGAAAAAGGAGTAGGGGGCTAACTCCCCAAATGACCACCCGAGACCCCCACACATGCGTAATGTAGTTTTGCAATGCCAGCATTATGTAAATATAATATGCAGAAAGGTGGAGACTTCTTGGAAAAATGTATGAATATTCATGTCTTTAAGGTATATAAAGGATGAACTTTTGTTTGAGTGTGTGCACGTTAGGTAGAATCATCCCCAGTGCATCCAGAGCTGCAATAAAGAATGCCTGCTTTCTAAAACTCCAAAACGAGTCTTAGAGACTTCCTCTGCTGGCTTTTACGGTAACAGAAAGGCCAAGCAAAAAGACAAAATGAGATAAGCAGGATGCCAAATGCACCACAAGCTGGTGGATGCTCATGGGGGGTGACACCGCTGCTGACCGCGGCCGCCTGACAGCCCCGTGGCAGTGCTGGGGCAGACCCAACACGACCTCAAGCTGCAAAATCACTCAGCACATCTCTGACAGCAGCCAAGGGAGAGGGGTTTTTTGTCTTGCTCATCCTCCCCTTGTTTTCCACTCTCTCTCCCAAAATCTTAGCTTCCTTCTGACTTCTTCTGTGTCACTCCAGGTCTTCCCATCACATTAAGTCATCCTTCTATTACGGGAGGATTACTCAGTCCCCGTGGTTAACCCTCACCATTCCCAGTTAGCAGTGCTTAAGCAGGGACAACCCTTCACATCAAATAGATCTGTGGGATATACTGCCCGGGGACTCCCTCCCACACGGTCAACAAGTAGCCCGGTGACAAGGGACAATCAGACACCTTGCAAGACACTTTTGGTGGTCATTTAATATTTCCAGAGGAAGGTCTGCCTTGGCCAGGCTGGAATTTGAATGCTGAACCATAGCAATATGCAGAGATTAAATTCTAATTTCCAACCCTCTTGATACAGACAATCACAAAAGTAGGTTATAATAAGCTTGGAGATGGCCTCTCTTGTGCTCTTAGGGCAATTAACAGAAATAACGTAGTAAATAACCACAATACCTCTAATGCTGCAGGATACACACAGGGAAAAGCTCTGCTCCACCCCAGTAGAGCTCTTATTAACAACTGCCACGCACAGGCAGACAGCAGTTGGTATTTAGTGCCTACCCTGGGAAATGAATTGCTTTCCGCCTGCATCCAGACTGCAATCATCTCAGAGACAAACAAAGCTCTGTGTTACGGCCGCAGCCAACGCACAGACAGCTGGAGGTGGCTGGGAGCTTTGCAACGACACGCCTGGGCGAGGACAAGGGAAACACCAGCAGCCTCCTGCTGCGGAGGGTCACAGCCTGTCCCACCCTGGGGGCTGATGCATCTTTTTGAGCCACCACCAAACCGCTGCCACTGCAGCTGGATGTCAGCACAAGGATTTATAGACTCAGTGACCACACAGGTGCCGCGAGACTGCAGACCTCAGTCATCGTGATACGACCCAGCAAAGGGCAGAAGATCCACCATGGCCAGGAGCACCTCTGTCCCTCACCCACGTCCTTCTGTGAAAGGCAGGACCCTACCTGTAAAGCCAGGGCCAAGCATCCCACTGATGAAGCCTAACAGCCTCAGTTCCCAACCCCAAGCAGCCTGAAGAACCACTAAGAACCAGAGTTTTGCTTTTCTCCATCCCAAACACATGCACGAAGTCTCAGGCCATGCAGGGAGGAGCAGAGGTTTGGGAATTGCCTGCTTTCCACTGCAAAGGCAGAGTGATTTGCAACACACCCTGAAATCCCAACACCAGGCAATATCCCAGTCTGGTTTTTGTAGTATTTGCTCCATATGCCGGAAAGCACTTTGCTGCTCTGTCCTTTCTGATCTCCAGGACAGCCACGTAACACGGGGTAAAATAAAGTCCCACTGACAGACAGAAGAGACCACCCACTCATAGGTCCCAAAGGTCTCCAGCTCATAAATTCTCTGCTCTTCTGCAGCAGCTACCAGCACGCCTGCTGTGCACGCACACACATACACAGGATTTTAATGAAGAGACTGTATAATTTTTGCTTCAGCCTCCTCCCACCAACAACGGATTTGTGTTGGATGCTCTGAAGGGACTGTTTGTTGCAGGAGCTACAACTTCTCCTATCGCTCGCCCACAAGCTGCCGGCAGCAGTGGAGGATTTTAATCTACAAACATTCATTCTCTTTCTGTTTTCAAAAGGAAGGGCACATTATTCATGCACTGGGCTTCCCTCCTGTGAAAATTCCCCTTTTTTTGCCTCACAAGGGCTTTGTAGAGAAATGCAAGCACGCACTGCAAGCAAGTAGGAAAAATCAGCGTTCCTCCAGAAATGTTTTGTGCCCCCAATGAAATCAGGAGTGGGATGTTAAAAGATCATTCCTACCAACAAAATAACTGCTTAACCTCTGTAAGTTCATCACTAAATCAAAACACCCTCCTCTTCTGTTTTAACAGGTCTCCATACCTGGCTGCCAGGTGCAATGGAGAACACTGAACCCATAGGTAACCACAGGTTAAAAAGTGCTGTAGCCTGATGGAGCCTTCTGATTTTCCAAAAGCTGTCCCAAACTATTCATTTGCACTTTCAGCCAATTATTTTCAAGGCAATTTCTAACAACTTCACATCAGAGAGTCTTAAGAGAGCAAAGGGGAGTTCAGGCTGACTCCCAAGTATAAAGGAAGACTCCAAAGTGCCTACTTCAGACTAATATTACCTCTCATATAAAATCCTTGCTTGATGCAAATACTCACTCTTTGGGCACAGTCTGGAAAAGGAGGGAAAACATAAGCCTTCATTTTGCAAAGGTTCAGTTTCTGCCCAGGGTAAAATATTTAGGATATTCACAGCCATTTCAATGGGAAGAGTCATTGGCACTGAACTGTTGCTGAACTCTCCCAAGCTAAAAAATGACAGTTGTTGCAGCAAAATAAGGGATTTTCTGACCCTGAAGAAAAATTCCCAAGCAGCTTTGACACTGAAGCTCAATGGGAAGTGTTCCTCGGCGAAATGCATTTTACTGGCATGTTTCCACACCTCCTTTAATATCATGGAAAACCAAGCAAGCAGTGGTGCCAAGGTTGGAGGGAGTGAACTGGTTTGGGAGGAGCCAGAATGGGCAATCCTCGGTGTTCAGGTGCTACAAGCAGGAGCTGGGAGCTCTGCCTCCCACAGAGGTGGAATTCCTCCAAACTATTGCTATGCTGACCCTGAAAAGAAGGGAGAAAAGCACATTTTCAGCTGCCTCCAGCAGCAAGGGACCATGACAGAGCCTTGTGGGGCTCCATTCAAAGCCCATCAGTGTGCCATCTCAGGCACGCCTGCCAAACCTTCCCTATTGCCACTCCTGTTGGATATTTTGGCAGGTTTCCACGGTGTCATGCTTGATGCTCCAGTAATGCCTTTTGCCAAGCACTGGGCAAAAGCCCAGGGTACCACAGGGGCAGGCAGACTCCTGCACCCCACTGCGACAGGATGCAAAGGCAATGGGAGATGCTTGCAAGTGAGGAACAGGAGAGGTGTTGGCACTTTTATAACTGACTAGGGTCTTGCTCAGGAAAAAGCAACTTGTCACACTCTTCCACTCTGAAGAAAAGAGGGTTTAGCATTCTGTGGAGACAGGGAGCAAAGGCAGCCTCATTCCAGACACATAGCACCCTTCTGTGGGGAAAACATATTGGGAGAAAACCTATTCTCTGCATTTTCCCTTGTGAAGCTGATTCCTGCCTTCATAAAGCAGCAGACACAGCCCTATCCTCCTCTCTGGCATGACCGCATTGGCAGTATCTATTTTCCCAGCCTAACAGATCCAGCCTGTGGATGTGCAAACCCAGGCTTAAACCTCAAATATCCCCAGTTCTGAATGCACCATGGGCCTGAATGCTGGGAACAAGGCAGGAGATGGAGGAAGATGTATCAAGCAGGATTTTTGCCCTCAGCAGCAGTATTTAACACCACACTGATGGCGCTGGCACATGATGGATATGGCGCGCTGTGGCTGCTGGAACAAACCCTGCAGATAGCAGGGGCTGGAGGTATCAGCCCTTTCAACTAACTCCAGGAGGGCTTACTTTCTACCCTGGGCTACCAAATGTCCTCCCTGACTTGTTGCTTTGTCAGCAGCTGCTTCAAAACAATGTCTCGCAGGGTTAAACTCGCGCTTGGTTCCTACCCAGGCGCTGCTGGTGCCGGAAGGATGCGGAAAGCAAGAAGAAACACTCACTGAATTTTCAACCCTGCTTAGGCTGGGAAAATCAAAGAAAACAAACAATATTCTGCCTTACTTTATCATGCATAGCCCTGTAATTTGCACATATTATATGGAGAAGTACCTATTACACGGTTCCCACTGAGGCAGGGCCACAGGCAGTAATTTCCCTGCAGAAATGTATGGCAACAGAGAAAAAATACCTGTTTGCTGTGTTCACCCTGTTCATACCAACGCTCACAGAGAGACAGAAAGTGACAGCTCCTCTCGGACACTTTTATGATTAAATATATCCTCCATCTCAGAGAATTACAACCCCTTCAGTGCAACTTTCCTAACCTGTCCCGAGAGAAAAATGATGGCTTTCAAGCCACAAAACTGTCCAAGCTAGAGAAAAATCAACACTGCCCTAGTGGTGAGCTACAAGCCAAAATGTGTGAGGCTGCTAGACCCCCTTCGCTGAAGAATTATGAGCTCACCCGTTGCACTGGCAATGACATATCGAGGTTATATATGAGCAGAGCATCTCCATAGGTGCTTGGTTCAGTCCCTTAGGTGTGTTAAGAAAACAACAAAATAGAAAATTAGGCTTAAACTTTAAGATAGTGAGGAAAATCAGTACCTAATATTCATGTTTGAAATCCATATGCTCCTGAGAGGAGACCTGACTTTTTCAAATGCAAAGACCTCAGTGGTTCCCAGCACGCTTGTGCCACCTTCTTCAAACACTGCAGCTCCACTTTCTCTTCACTGACCTTGTCCCCTTGCTACCACAGTTATCTTAAGAACCCAATGGCTATTGTGGTAAAACACAATAAATCAGTATAAACAAGAATACTTCTGGAGTGCCTTAGGAGCAATGTCATTTTTCTGCAGACTGACATGTTAGAGTAATGCACAACGAAGCAGGAATGTGGTTTAGCACTGACTAACGCTGCTTGTTGAGCAGAGATGAAAGAATACTCTGTTTAAACTGGAATTTAGCTGAACAAGATCTGGTGCAACAAAGCAATAAAGGGGCTTTGGACTGGAATGAAGAGATACAGCTCAGAAAGCCTGTAAATGAGGTGGCTGCTGCTAAAGAACAGAGGAAATGCAGTGGGGAAATTCATAGCAGCAGAGACGCAAGAAACTGCAAGAAGAAAAGTGAATGATGTGACATCCCGATGTGACAGATCTAACTCCAACTCGCTTTGGAGCCCCAGGCTGGGCAGCACAGAGTGACCGTGCCCACTTCTTGCATCAGGAGGATGGATGGTGTTAACAGGGAGGTAACGGCATCTCCATTTCATCAAGAAACTCAGCTGGATAAAGGTATGTATATGCTCTGCAGTCCATACTGAAAGCTCCCTACCCTGGCTGGGTACCTACAGAAGTTGTGTTTGCGTTATCACTACAGGATCTGGCCTGTAAGGTTCAAGTGATCTGTGTTCACAAGCCAAATATGAAAAATCCCATGGAGCTGTGCCCTACATGCACAGTGCCCACATGCAACGGGCAACGTGCGGGCAGAGCTGTGTTCCGTGACAGCATGTACATTTCAAATAAGGGCAGCTCTTGGATTTATAAAAAAAAATACAGATCAATTATATTCCTGGTGTTACCAGAGCCATCAAAGAATGTTGCTGTTGTTTAAGACCTTGTTTAGACCAACTATAGCCACAATTCATCCTTTATGTACATAAGTATTTGGGAAATAATTAAGTTTCTCCACCAGCCATAGGAATGAACTGGCATTTGCTCACACAGGGCTATGGGAAAGCTGGCCAGCTGCTCCCCAGTGCTCCCTGCAAAGAGCAAACGGCCCCTTTTCCTGCAAATCCTCATCAGGCGCATTCCTAGTTCAGCCGTGGAGCAGATCTCATACCAGGACTTACTTTCCCTTCACCCCTGTGCTGTGCTAAATGCTCCCAGCTGCTGCCCACATCAGCTTTGCGTTGGAACCCGGCATCCAGGCTCGTCCCACCATCAGCAAAAAGGACAAGTGGCAAAGAAAAGAGAGTTGGCTGGGGCTAAGAAAAGTCACCTGAAAAACCCATGTGAATTGAGAAAAAAAATCAGATTGTTGCTTTTCACATGTCCCAGAGCTGGGGGGAGGATTTGCATGAGTGAGTGCTGGGAGCTCTGAGACATGAAATGGTTTTAGAAAGTGAAGAAAATGCCACATTGGCTCACCCTGGTGTGGGCCCCTCCCCGCAAGCTCTGTACCAGCTCAGGGCAGTCACAGGCTTCTTTTTGGGCGTTTCTCCACTTACTGCAGAGCCACAACAGAGTTAAAAAATCCATGGATTTAGATTCAGATTGACCCCGTTTAATCCCAGCGCTCAAACTGAGCTGCTTCACCCTAAATTCTTCCACGTTTCGCACCCCAGTGGCACCAACAGGAACTGTATGAGAGAAAGGGTTTTACCTGAAGCAAAACGGGGCTAGATTTGGAGTTACAATATGAATAACTGATATTCCTTCAGATGCTGCCCACTGCTCAGCTTGGCGGGGCTGGAACCACCACTCCACCCCCTCCCTGGTGCATCCCTGGCTCATCATTGTCACTCCTGTGCACAGCAGCAACACGGGCAGCAAGCAAAGGTAACGCACTGGCTATGACTCTCCAGGGATGGGAAAGACACAGCAAAGCCACGGAGGCTGTTCCCCTTGGGAAACACCTCCTCTCTCCCCACAAAGCGCGCAAGCCCGTGCTCCAAAGCCCTTATGGATGCGTGGAGCTTTGATGACCAGTTTTGCTTTTGTGATGCTGAAGGCAAGTGTTTGGCAGCAGGAGGAACAGGGAGATTCCAGGATCTAATTCAGTACTTGCTAGTTAAACACTGGACTGTAATTGCATCCCTAGGCAGAGCCAGAAACGTATGAATTGCTTTAGCAGGCTGGTTTCATCCTCCTGCTATTGGCTATCCCTACCAGGCAAAACGCCGATTTTCATCCTGGATGTTTAATATAAATATATGCGATTCAGAGGGAGGCATGGAGAGGGAGACAGCAAGTGAGAGACAGACAGATTTATAATATGCAAAAAAAATAAGGTCATTTGGCACAGGTTTGGGTGCTACGGTGCCAGGCAGCATGGCAGAGTGGGGCAGCCAATGCTGAGAGCTTCTCCCTTGATTTAGCTCTTTCTGTGCGCACACAGGCTGAACGTGATGCCTGGGGTGAGATGGAAACAGAAAGTGCGAGCCTCCTCCTCTGCCTACGCGGCAGGCTGCCTGGCCATAGCACGACCAACTGAAAAAATCAGCTCCAGTCCTTTCTATCATCTGTCCCCATCCTCCCCCTCCAGCTGCTCTGCTTCCGATTATCACCTGTAATGAATACAGCAGTTGCAGAATAAAGAAAAGCAATTTTCCCTTGTAATTATTTCGCCACATTTCTGGCGAGATTAACTACAGCTATTTGGCTTTGATCAGTGCTCGGTCAAGCTGCACCCATGTGTGGGGCTCCTGCTCACTGCGCTGGAGAGACCTCGGCAGAGGGACCAGGGTGTCCCAGGACAGGCTGGTCCAGGAGGGACTGATCCACCCCATGGCTAGTGGCTACGTCCCCAAGAGCCCAGTGGAAATGCCAACAGGCATATAGTGAAGTAGGAATGCTATCCCACTAAAAATTTGACTGTGGGCATGTGAGGAGGTGGCAATACAATGACATCCAGAGGCCACCACCCCTTCACTAGCCCTGAGCAAAAAGAGAGAAACATCCCACTAGTGCCTGAGACCCCCTTGATCCCACAACTGGGGAAACCTTTTAATCAAAGAGAGGGATCAGCACTGCACTAATGCATCAATCTCCTACAAATGCACTCCCCACTGCTCCCGACTGTAGGGATAATTAAACTCCGATTCCTTCCCAAACCTTTCCAACACGTCTAACGCAGCTGCAGGGGACAGGGGTCTATAGAGCATTAGGAGACAGGCACAGCCGTGACCCTGGAGAAGCGATGCCTCTTAATGAAGCCATGGCACAGATTAGGATGCGTGTGATTCTGCTTGTTACGAGTCAGTGCGCTAACGAGCGTGGCTCTGGCAGGCAGGACCCAGGAGCACAATGCATCCCAAAGATACAGATTTCTAATTAACAAAGTATTTTTGAGTAACTCTGCAGCTCCAGACCGGGAATTCTCCATGACGGGTTCCACTGCCCCTGCTGTTGTGCTGCAATCCCTAGTTATCATCAGGGAACCAGGGACAAAGCCAAAATACTCATTACAAGGTCAAGAATCACCATGCAGAAGGTGAGAGGGCAGGTTTCCACATCCAAAGCACGGGGTTGCATGCTTCCCACGGATGGATCCTCCAGGCAGGTTGCAAGGCAGGACAGGGGATGATTCCAAATTGTCCCTTTCTGGCCCCAAAGTTGTCTTGCAGGAGAGTCAGAAGACTTCCTCTCCAACAGGAAAAAAAGAGAATGAAACGAAAGAGCAAATTAAAAAAAAAGAGAGTGAAGAAAAAGAGGAAATGGCTTAAGAAAGCATGGTGCAGCCTGCAGGTGTTACAAGCCTGCAGGTGTTACTGCAGGGAGAAGGAGAGGAGGGAAAGGAAAAACCATCATCTCTTCTGCAGCAGCCCCTGTCTTGTTTTCCCGAGCCAGGGCTTGTCCCGGTGAGCAGGGTTCACGCATGCATCTCATCCCAGCAGGCAACACATTTTCCTCTACAGACCTCTAAGGAAGGCGATTTCTCATGCCTCATTGTTTCCTCTGGGTTCACACACAGCTCTCAGGAGGACACCCCAGTTTTAGGGCTCTGAAGCCCCCAAGAGCAGGTACCTCTTTCTGCCTATAACCTCCCGTCTGGGGCTGCTGCTGTAGAGAGGAGCCACCACACACCGGGCTGTGGACACTGCTGTGAGCTTTCCTGGGACCTTACTGACCTCGTTGCAAATCAAGAGTAATTCCAGGGAAGCTGAGGGATTTTAAAAGGCGTTAGGAGGAGACTTGAGCCCCAGACATGACTGGTATCACCATGACAGGCAGGACAAAACAGGCTTTGAACAATAAACTCCCCTGCTGTGAGTGAGGCTACATCTGTGCTGCCTAAGCTTTCAGCCTTAATTTTCACCACCCCCCGCCCCCCAAAGAAAAGCCTTAGCAAGGGGGTGGAGGCTTGCAAGGCACCCATGAACCTCCTGTCAGAGCCACCCGGGGACCACAGGATGGGCCACGGGTGCACCCACAGCCTGCGGGAGCTGCAGCCCTGACGTTTATCCCAGCACCAGCACAGGTGGGCTCCTGGGCCGATTGCTGCACTTTTTGTGAATAATTCATACTCTGCTAAATCGCTATTGCAACACAACAGCATACACATTGCAGTGCATTTTCCAATGCTTTTCCCTTAATAACCCACGTCTGAAATATTGCCAGAGCTCCCTGTGCTCTGTCCGTACTATAACCAAAGGCTTGTCACAGTTGTGAACATAAGCCAGTTTACCCCAAAAAACAAGGGCAGAGACCTTCCATTTAGAAAGACAGCTCTTAGCACCTGATCTGTATGGTGCGGGGTCCATCGAGGAGTATCTCTGAACATCAAGGAGAGATACCAAGTGAGCCCCGGGCTCGCAACAGGAACAGTTAATCCACAGACTGATGGAATTCCCACCACAAATCCCAGACTTCCCAGGCACTGGGTTGCACTGCTTCTGTGCCTGCGCAAATGGGGATTTTACAAGGGTAGCCTCCAATAAATCAAAATAAACCACATCCTAATTACAAGGGTTGTCCAGAGCTACTTACTAAACACCGGGGGCACAGTCAGCCCCCTGCAAAAAACGGCACATCCCTGTGCCGGAGAGGAACGGGAGGAACAGGAACTTTGAAGAAAGCCCAGGAATCAATTGATTTATTGGCTCTGTTTAGTTTCTAAATGAATAGCAACCAGCCAAGCAAAGAAACAGGACAAGATGCAGTATGATAAAACCAGCTACAGAAAGAGCTGGGAAAGTATTCCCACAGGCTTTGTTTTTATTTCTGATAAAATAGGTCTGTCACCTCCTACTCCACCAACCAGTGTCCCTCTGCTATCACCGCATCAAGCTGAAGTTCTTTTCCTTGTGAAGAGACAGATGTGAAGAGGGGTTCTGTAGCTCTCTGGTCATTAGACCAGCTATTAATTACACCACAGAGCAGAGCACTGATGGGTCGTGGTTGGCCAACAGACACACAAGAAAGTGTGGAAACTTAATATTTGAAAGTTCCCGCAACATCTGACAGCAAGGCTGTGTCAAGCCAATGCTGATACCTGGGAGCAAGATCCCATTGCTCCCTTGGAGGCATCACAGGGCACTTGGAAACCCCAGCCCAGAGAGGGGAGCTCTGGGAAAACACCTGCTGGTTGTTGGTTGTGAAAGGAATTACCCATCAACTAACACGCAGACAAAAATCAGGAGCAACCTTAATGGGGTAACTGCTGGCACACAAATAAAGCAGTGGGTGTCCGAGCACAGGGAAGATGAGAGAGATGTTCTCTCTATTCTCTACACACTCTCTATATTACGGCATTTAGACCTTAGCAAAGAGTTGACTTCAACTTCTAGCAAAGGGTTGGCTTCAACTCACAGCCACCTCCTAAACAAGCATCTAAACCAGAAACCCAGGCAAATCCCATCCTACAAACCCTCGCCAGGGCAGAGCCAGCAGCCAGCACCACATGTTCGCAGCCCCGGGGTCGCTGCGGTGCGGTCAGGGCTCGTTTACGGCCGAAACCTCACCCCTGCTATTAAAACCGTGACAAACCTCAGCTATTTCCCGGCTCTTCCAAGGAAAGGCAAATGTTACAGCAAGCTTATAAGATAAAGCCTCGCAAATCTCTGGCATGCGGACACATTCGCACAACTGTTCCAAGCTGATAATTAAGGACAGCGATTGGTAATTAAAGACAGAGTGGCACAAAGCACTTTAAATTTTTTCAATAATTTCTTGTCTTTTGGGCTGTAAAGAGCTCCCCACTGCCACATCAGCGTAACTTTAATAATGCCCTGATGGGATGACAAGGGATGTGCATTTCCTATTCTAATTAAGAAAAAAACCCACAAGGGTAACTGAGCTCCCGGGTCATTACGCAGCTCTGTGTGCTGAGCCCAGTTCACGGGGTACAGCTTTGCAGCACGCAATCCCAACGTGCTCCCTCTATTTCTGCCACTTTACAGGAAAGAGCAAATTTTAGTCACCAATACACCTTAAAAAGGCTCAACACGCAAAAGTATGGTTACTACTGCTAATGAAATAGAGGTGTTTCTCCACATTTGGGTCTCTAAGGACAACAGAATAAAAGGATGCTGAGCCAGATCTCCAGGAGATGTGGTCCTAATCCTATTTGGCCATGTGATCCTTTATTCCCTTGTGTCTGTTTTCCACCTGTGTCCATTTTCCTCCTCTCTTCTCTTTTCAGACTAAGTTTTTTCACTGGATTAGTCTCCACTATGGCTACAAATAGCATCTACTACAACAGGAACCAAAACTCTCTTGGGGCCACAAGCCAGCACCTGGATACAAATCCTGACTCTTCCATATTGTGGCTTCTTTTGTATTTCTCACTTCCTTAAACAAAAATAATAAATATATAATGCATAACATCACAGAAAACAAGGAGCCCTTTCCGTTCCTATCAGCCTCATCCACAGGTTTTTTGGCTCTGTGAATCCAGGATGTTGGCAGCCAGGACATTTTGCTGAGGACCTGGCTGAGGAGGGGACTGGGGTCATTTACTCCCTATTTTTAATCAACAATTCCCTTTGTGCAATCGCACTGCAAGCGACAGTGTGTGTGGTGACAAGTGTCTGTACGTTAATTACCAGCTAATTAGGATGTCTTGGAGCAGTTTGTCTCCTGCTGTCCAGTGCCCAGCATGGGGATGTTTGGAGGATGGGTGGTTCAGGTTTCCCAGCCTGTTTCCCCTTCCTGGGCACTACTGTGCTGCTCTCCTCTGCAACTGGGATGCAACGGGGAAAGGAAAATGGAAAAGGAGAACACTTCTGGGTGAGCACAAAGCAACTTGGTGACGTGACCAGGCATGGGGGAAACACTGGTGAGATTGGGGACAACTGATGATTTTAGAGCTTGTGGCAAGCTGAGAAGGTTTTGACCTCCCGGCTCCCTCGCAGCCCTGGCTAATGGTTTTAAGCACTTTCCTTCATCGTGGTGGATTTGTTCCTTCTGTCACTGCAGGTGTGCAACAGGCAGCTCCCACCTGCATCCGTGTTTGCACACCATGGCCAAAAGCATCGTGGAAAAACCCTTTTCCCCCTCTCCTGAGCCTGCTGGTGGCCCTGAGGATGCAAGGACCAGGGAGGGGACAGTGACCCACCGGGATGACAGTGGCTTTTGAAAGCTGACTCACCAGGACTGCGGCTTCCTCTTCATGATGCCCTGGCGTCTCCACTGCGAGTGGGGGCTGAGGTGGTAGGTGAGCTGCCGGCAAAGCTTCTCCATGGCCCCGAGGGAGTCCCCCTCCTGCAAAGACAAGGGAGGGACGTCAGGTAAGGTGTCTGCAGCGTTGCCATCACACCTGCAGGATGCTCCAACCCCAGAGTGGCTCCCCGCTAGGAGTGGGCAAGCCATAAGGGACCATGCTAAAAATTGTATAGGAAGGGGGAAAAAGAAACCCCACTGACTGCTAAGATGCTGCAAGGATGGGGCGATTCATCAAGGGCCACCCTGTTCTGCGCACCCGTGGACATTGCTGCTGGAGAACGAACGCAGGGGTGCGTGGGTCCTGCCTGGTTAAGGATGATGAGGTCCCTTCTTGGCTGCTGTGTTGGGGTTCAGGGGATCCGCACGGCGGGGTTGTCTTTTTGCAACTCATGCAGCAGCAGCACCGTTATTGTTTGACTCTACGTAATAGCTTTCAACACTAAAGTTTTACAGAGACTGATTAAGTAAACCAAACAACCCATCCATTACGGTCAAAACTGCTTTACAGAACAGCAAACACTAAGAGACTTTGTGAGCTGATGGAGATCTCAGGAACTGCACTCATCAGAAACTCTCAAAACATCTATTTATTAGAGAAAAAAAAAAGCTTCAAAGAAAACAGGGATTTTGGCAGCATCTTCTCAATTCTGATGAAAATTTCCACACAAAAGGATAGTGGCTTACAAAACTTTAATTCTGAGAGTTTCTAAGGATTTGGTTCTAGAAATTTTGGTTCCTGAAAATCAAATACCAGTATCTAGACTGTTCAATCATGTTTCAGTTTCAAGATCTTTATATACTAAGATGTGATATGACATCCCATAGTGTAAACCACCCGTCTTGCCCTGCCTGGCTTGCTCTCTGAAAGGTTACAAGCAGAGATTAACCTGACCTAAAGAATAATAATGATTAAAAAAAAAAAAAAAATCAGGACATGACAATTTGTGGCATCTGCCTGGTTTTACAAAACATCTTAGAGAAGACACAGAAATGAAAAAAGAAGCACTAAAATAAGAATCAGCCAGGGCTCTGCTCGCCACTGCTCTTCATTCGCGCTGATGGCTGAGGGTGTGTGCTGGGACAAGCTGGGCAGGGATGCTGAGGAAGATGCTGCATCTTCTCTGCCTGGACACCCAATCACTGCTGCCTTTGTGTCCTCACTTCGAGCCTGAACGCCCTGGCAGAGCTGCGAGCTGTGCATTTTGTGCAGCCTAATTTATGCAATGTATTCTCCCACCTCACCTCCAAGTCAGCAGAGCGGGACCAGCCTTATAAAGACATTATAAATATTGAATTAACCAAAGAGCAATAGGGATTTTGACAAATCACCTCTGAGTGTGCAGGGAAACAATTACAGCAGGTTTTCTCAGGGTAAAAAAACCCACAAAACTGGGACAGAAAGGGCCTATCTGCAGATGGCTGGAGCAGAAATATCAGTGTAGGACTTGTGGTCTTTAGCTTCTCTGTTCAATCCAGTCTGGAAGATGCTAAGCCTTGACAGAAATCAGGGTAGTTTATTCTCAGACATGTCCAGGTGCCTACACAGTGACTACCATTAATCAAAAGCTGATTTAATTCAGGGGCGATGCTTACCCAGCTCCAGCTGCGCCAACCAGCAACGAAGCAACAGCACCAATGCTCACCCCCCTCCATCAGGCGATTTTGGCAGCTCAGGTGGAAACTCTGGATCCACAGATATCAACAGGACACGGCGTACAGAAAACGCCACGTCAGCACGAGCTGGAAACAGCTCGAGTCAGGAGCCGCTTCACATCTGAGCTCCCTACGTGTTTGATGGCCATACCTCCTGTTTCCCAGTTTGCGGAGGAGGAAGTATGGGTTTAAGAGCGTATTTTAACCCATACTTTTCAACACCTCATTTATCACCGTGCTTAACTTGAAACGAGGGTTTTAATCCCGCAAATTTCAATGGGATGTCAGCCTATGCTAAACCTCAGGCATGCCGAAATGTCCCCTCCCGCTGGCAACCCTGCAGCAAGAAATACCTAGTGCTCTAGGCTTGGGGATGGATGAACCCTAGGAGGCTCAGCCTGTCAAATTAGCACAGAAAAAATAATAAAAGAGAAGATTTTATTTCATGTTTTCTACTGGAAGGTCTGGAAACATGTCGCAGCCATTCTTTAATTAAAGCCTCAAAACATTTTGGGAAGGCAATGGTATAGCTGCTCCCTCTAACTGCTCTCCATTTGCTCTCTGCCAGCAACACCTTCCTCGCTGTGTAACCACTATCCCTAATGTGAGAAGAAAACACCATGAATTTTGACACCTACCTATTTTTTTTAACCTTTGCATAATCATAGAATCATCATAGAATGGCTTAGGTTGGAAGGGACCTTAAAGATCATCTAGTTCCAACCCCCCTGAATAATATCCACAGCAAGCTGCCTGGTGCCATCAGCTCTTGTTTAATCTATTTTTTTTTCAGCTGTTACCCTTGCAAAGCATTGCAACAGCCCCTGAAATAACAGTGTCCACCCTCAGCACGGCACAGGGGTTTCCATCTCCGAGTCCTCAATGTGCCGCACGGAAAAACTCTTGTTAAAAAGGAAACAACATGCTAAAATGCTGTGGAGTGAGCGGCCACCATGTTGCAATTCAGAGCTGCAAATTGCCTCCAATATAAACCTGAAAGAGACAATTTTATTTGTCTGCAGTGTTATCCCAACAACTAAACTGTTGGGGAAGTGAAACGATTCACAAGATGAATGTGGCAAAAAAGCTGAGAAAGTAGAAGAAACAAGTTTTTGCTGGTACAAATGTGGCAGGACCATCTTCTTTCTCTGATAAGAAACTTTTTCCCCAAGCAGCGTGCTCACACTGGCCCTTGGTGTGCAGCTGCCAGACTTCCTGAGCGGTGTGTCCAGACAGCTGGTGGAAGCTCAGACCTGAACTTCACATAAAGCCAATTTCTGAGAAATTCAGCCCAAATAAATTCCCTCAACAGAACCCAGCAAATCATCTACCAAAGCCAATAAAGCACATCAAGGGCTCCAAGGAAAGATGCTAGAGCAGAGCAAAACATATTTTCATTCTTATCTCTACATCAGTGGCCACAGCCAGCTCATCCTTCACATGGTCATCTGAATCAGTCCACTCTTTCAGCCCTTTTTTCTTCATAATCAAGCTCAACTCCTAAGCCCTGCAGGTACCAGGCTACTTCTATTTTGCAGTTTTAAAATAATGATTTAGAGAACATGACTTAGGTACACAGCAACGCATGCATCTCCTTCTGGTCTCGGTACTGTGTGAGGGTATGAGCCAGCCACAAATGTATGGTCTTTTCCACACTGGTCTGTAGTGGTCTGTAGATAAATGCCCCAGTTTAGCACTGGGATAAATAAACAGCCCATTTCAGAGCCTTCATAAGACACATTATTTTGGGGTCAGGCTTCTTGCTTCTGCACATCTCATTCCCATCACTGCACTTCATCTGCCCATGGGTGAGACACAAACCTCTCTGCTTCAAGAACCCCCTTTCTTTAGGTACTTTCCTAAACCTCTGCAATTCCTCCCGAGAGCTTTGCGGGAGGCTCCAGAGCAGCCCCAGGCCTGACCCCCAGTGTATGAAAGCTACGCTGGGTTGCACAAAACACTTGTGCAGAAGAAGGGATTTAGCTGATGCAGTGCCAAAGGCAGAGCTGGACACTCATCTTATGGTCTAAACAAAGCTTTTTCACTGTTTATGATCCAAGTCTATCAGGAAATTATTGAAGCTGACGCATGCCCTGGTGGGACTGAGCCCAAGAGCTTGTTTGAAAACTGAGTCAGCTTAAAAATCAGCCCAGCCTCGCTCGTGTTGACAAAGTTTTAACCTTGCTGCCCGGTGAACGGGGAGAACACCGCATGAGGGGCTGCCAGAAGAGCCGGGGGTTAGTGCGTTACACTGGCAGGAGCAATGATGCCGAGCGCTATCCCCGTGGGCAACTGTCGGCTTCCTGACGCCGTGCCAGCACTACGCCGTGATGCCAACCTTCCCTCGGATGCAGGGTAACACGCCTGCTCTCCATCCAGCATGCTCCTCTCTGCCCTGTACCATCCGCATCCTCAGGCATGATGCAAAAAAAGACACAAACCCCATCGGGTGGGCAGATGCTGCTGACGTCCTCCCTTGCCGCTTCCAGTGATTAACCACTTCCCACAAAATCAAAAGCAATGGCCAAAAGGTCTGTCTGTCCCACCTACATCAGTCTATATCACATCACTTACGTTATAAATCAATATAAGGCTGAGGTTTTTGTGGTCAGAGGGCGCATGAGTGGCAAGGCAGACTTACCTCAACCTGCAGAAATTGAAACCCACAGCACTGGGTTTTGGCAAACACTATGTGCGCTTTCCGTAGAACGGACAATAATCAAGTACAAGACATATACAACGAGAGCTGCCATTTTTCACTAAGCATGTTGTATTACCAGCAGAACCAAACTGCAGCAGTAATCATTCCTGAAATAATCCATCAGGATGAACACCATGGAAGAACTGGCCTCTTCCAGCATGAGGTATTCACAGTGCACATGTGTGGGAATGTGCATTTGTTACTCTGGTTTCCAAGCTCTGGAAGGAAAACTGCAGAGCATCCCAGGGTTGAGGAGATGGGACAGACCACACAGAGAATTCAGCATTCCCAGCTGAAGATGCTGCCAGGAAAAAGCCTTTTTTGTAGAGCTGGGATATGCCCTTTCTCTTAGCACTACACTCTCAGGCCAGCTGATAAATGCTGGTAAGATGCTGGTGATGAGCCCTCAGCTGAGCTCCCTACAGATCCATCAGCTACACATCTGGAAACATCTGTGAGTTTGCAAAAGCTCTCAGTGCCATGATCTTGCACATGCCTGTACAGCTCCTACATCAACAGGGAAAGAAACCTGTGCTTGGCACACAGCAAAACTGCTTTAAGCAGCACCCAAATAGGGGGCAAAGCCTCTCTGCAAGGAGCAAGAAAGCTGTACAGCATCCTCGTTCCTTTGCATTCATCTTGGCTGCTCAGCTGGAAAGCTTTGAAACAAAACATGCCTCACAGAGCACATTTATGCAGCACCTTGGCTCTCAGCGAGACTTACAAAGCCCACAAAGAGCAAGCCTAGGTGGTGCAAGCATCGGCTCAAAAAAGCAGGTTTTGGGCAATGTCTTGGCTTCCTCTTGACTGTGTTCTCTCCAAGCTGGCAGAGACCCAGCACAGTTCCTGGCCATCAGACGTGATGCTGAGAGCCGGATGGAGGAGGGATGAGGGGAAAGCTGAGAGCAGAGGCTCTTCCCTGCAAAGGGCCCCTTTGCTTGTCATTCTCTGTCTTCGCCTGCCTCCAGCCCTCTGGAGAAGGAGAGGGCTGCTCACTGCCGGGAGGAGCCCGGAGATTCATGAGATTTTAATCCTTTAACAGACTTCAGCTGGGAGAGGGATTCATGGCACATGCCCCATCTGTGATCTGCAAACAGCCCCATCCCAATGGGATCTCGTTCAACTGGAAAATGAGGGGGAGTGGCATGAGTTGAGCCCCGTCTGTCCCCATGGCAGAGGGGGTGCCCCAGGCATGTGCTGGGGACCACCAGGCTCCTGACCCTGGCTCCAGCCCCAAAAGGAGAGTTCTGGATGAAGGGACGGAGCAACAGTGCTTTAAATGGGAATCAATTAAACCCCAGGTATGAATAAGAGCAGGTAAAGGCTAGGAGCCAGGCTCACCCCTGTTGTGTCCTGTTAAACCTGCCCTGGTTTCTGCAGGGGGACCTGTTTCATCCTCACTGATGATCTCACACCCGCAGTGTAGGAGAAAAACTGTTTGGCCTCTATCAGCACCCCACGACAGATTCTGTTGGTGAGGTATCACCCAGCATCTGCACACCACCTTTAACCACAAATGAGCGATCCTTGGACGTGCTCCTTGCCACTCTGCCGGTGGAGGGAGCGGGGTAATTGGAAGCAGAGGGATGACACCATGGGAAAGCAAACATGGGATGAACAGGACCACGTTTTCGCTGGGGATAAATAATCACGGCATCACTGCCTGCCCTCCTTGCATCACCGTGTGGCAACGACTCCTGGGCGATGCAAGGAGGTAAGGTTTGTATTCACAAACTGAATTTCAAGGCTGCTCCAAAAGAAGCAGCCAGAGAGCTCGGAGAAGGACACAAAGCAAATGAAAGCCTTGTGATAAAAATGTTATTACAAATTAATTTGTTTTCATTAAGAAATGAATCACCCGCTCCTCCTCCAGCAGCAGAATCCCTGGTGGTGTGCAGAACCCTTGGGGGGTTGCACCGGGGCCAAACATCATGTAAAATAGGTTAATGTTAATGATTAAAGAGCCCTGGTAAAGAATTCCTGCTGCAGCACAGCAGGGGATTGACCCAAATTAGAACAATTAGCCATTATCCCGGGTTGGAGGAAGCGACAGGTTTTTTTCTTGTGTTATTACACAGTCCCACATTTCTGTCACTCGCAATCAATCTCTGGGGAAGAAAAAAAAAAAAAAGGTGCTGTCCTGCAAATCTTAACATGCAAGAAGTTCCATATTGGCCCTCCCAAATAATGATTTTACTTAAATTTTCTTCTTCCTCTTTCCCGTTTCTTTTAAAAACACTTTTCAAACTTGCAACATCTCTTTCCAGATGCTGCAGGATTTGCAGTTACTACTCTGATGTGCAAAAAGCTCTCTCCATGCACAAACCACTGCAGCCACAGGCCAGGAAAACTGCATTCATCCTGGGAGCACCATTCCCCACATATGAAATATTTGATGTGGAGACCCCTCAGCCAAGAAGTTTGCTTTCCATACAGTTCAGTGGATGGTGACTCTTAAAACATGACCTATTTCATACCCAGAAGATACAGAGAATGATAGATTTTCTTCCAAATCCTCCTCCTTGTTTTCTTTGTCTTGGGTGATTAGCTAGGACAATAGGATAATAATTTGGGCTATTAAGCAAAAAAAAAAAAACAGTTGAGAGAAAAAAAAAACCAACCTATGTTCACAATGGTAAACAGAGTTATTACACAGTTAAACAAAGACATAAAATAGTGAGAGATGCTCTAGGAAGCCCTAAGACAAATCATCCTCCATGGCTTTGACATGCATCAGATACAAATTAGCGAGAAGCAAAGGAGACCAAATCCCCAGTGCTGATGTAGGGATCGACTTCCGAGTTTGGAAAGGATGAAAACAAAATGAAAAGGAAATGCTACCTCAGCACTGTGAAATGGCCCCGTGTGCCAAAGCTTTCACATGCCAGGAGATCCTTAACATGTGCCAAAGCTGATGGGCCACAGGGACCTCCAAACACCTACTAGGAAGGTGACAAGAGAAGGTAGAGGGACACATCTCAGGCAATTAGTAAGTGAAAGTCATATCTGCCATCCACCAGCGCAGAGCAGCTGAACCCCCACACATCCAGGTCAACGCAGAAGCCGGGAAAAAGCTTTGCCCACCCAAAACCTGCAGCTGCTCCTGCAGCTCTGAAATGGCTTTCCCTGGCCGCTGGCACCAGAACGGCATCCTGCTCCCCAGTGCTGGGGCCCCGGGGTTTAATAGAAACCGAATTTACGATGCCTTCCCTTTTGATGTAGTCACGCGGAGCTGAAGTCATCTAATGGCTTTCTGGCTTTCTTTTTTTCTTTCCTTTCTTCTTTTTTTCCCTTCCCCCCTTGCTTTCAAAGCATGGGGCTAAATTGCAGCCTATTGTTGCATGCAGACATCTGCGCTGCAGCCAGCCCCAGCCCCAGCAAGCCACCACCAGACTTTCCTTTTGAAGCACTAATGGAGTTTTCTCCAGCAAACCGTCCTCCTCCTGTGAGACCAGGAGCCGAGGAGGTAGCAAAGGCTTTAAATCAGCCATTCCCCTTTCACCAAAGGCCAAAACATGTCAACAGCCAGCCAGCAGCGAGTGCTCAGGTTGGTGTGAGATCGTCCCACTGCAGGAGGCTCATGGTTGCTCCTACCTACAACCCCATCCAGGTGTGCAGGGAAGGATCCACACCAGCACCAAACCCCTCTTGCATCATTGAGTTCCTTGGGCAAGGCATGAACGTGCACATGTGAAAATCCCCATTGTGCTGTAGGGAAGAGCTCTCCATGGAGGTGTCCTTAACATCACCAAGGATACTGCAATTCCCTCTCCATCATTTCAGACTCCTCTGGGAAGAGACTGCAGCGTGTGAGGAATGAGTGATGAGGTGGATGATGCCCAAAGGCAAGCAGAGATGGGCATGGTCAATGTAAGTGATAGATCTTGTCCACACAGAGGAAAACAAAATCCAAATAAAGTGACAATATGGCTTTAAATGGGTTCATTCGACCACCCAATATCCCCTTGTAGAAATTATTTTGAAAATAAATCAAGGCCATTTTGATTCAAATTAGAGGAGAAATGGAACAAATCTAATAAAGGCCATTTTAATAAGAATGAGATTGTTCCCAGCAGGGTTCACTGCAACTGAGCTAATCCACTTGATCTTTCCTGAATTTCCCCAGGTATGCAGCCATGGGGCCAAACACCGCCCGTGCTTCCCCCTGCTCAAGGTTAGGGCCCAGCACTCACTGGCAGCAGAGACATCCGATGACTTTTGTAAAGGGAAGGATGTGCCCCAGAATTAATTCAAGTTATGAAATGGCCAAGAAAAAAACAGCTGGTCCTGTAAGAGAATGAAGGTCTCTTATATGAGAAGAGGCATTTGGCTTCTTACAGGAAAAATGCATTTTTTTGGCATGGGAAATTTAGCTTTAGGCT
Organism: Strix aluco; assembly: GCF_031877795.1. NCBI lineage: Eukaryota > Metazoa > Chordata > Aves > Strigiformes > Strigidae > Strix > Strix aluco. Next base: position 10,246,434 of record NC_133949.1, on the reverse strand, counting down.
TGGTGACCCCTTTCTCAGCACGGCTCCAGCAGTGAGCTCACTGCAGAGTCCTTCCCAAGCTCTGTGTATGTCCCCTCTCCATCTATCCATGGAGCTGCAGGAGGTTTGAAAAGACAAAAAAAACAAAGCAGCTCCTGATTTCCCACTGTGGAAGGGCACTTGGTGGTGGAGCTGGGTCCATGGGGTGCAGGATTTGGGTCATGGACCTGAGAACAGCCAGCAAGACCCTCGCAGGGCTGTCCAACTACCATGTACAGCCAGCTCCCTTTCTTGGAGGCTCTCTGCCAGGAGAGGAGCATTTCCACCTTGGACAAATCTCTCACTTCTGTTCTGCAATGTTGCATTTTACAACGACTACTGCGGGTCCACAGGCCCTCAGCAGGCCTTACAGATGGTCAAAGCCTAGCATCAAATAAGGTACTATATCTTATTTCAAATCACTCTATGTAGTGGTATTTTCATATATAACTATCTCAAATATTAGGAAGTGGTTTGTGGGAAATTCTACTGAAAGTATGTTAAAAGATACACAGAAGTAGAAATGCATAGACATAAAAGTTGCACAGAGACAATGCAAACCCACCAAGCAGCTCCAGATGCTGTTTGGATAAGTAATGTTGTTCATACTGGAAACCCTCCTCCCTTCCTTCTGGTTTTCTAGAATATAGGCTTTACCATCAAAAATTCCCTCTTAAAGAAGGGCAGAGGTAAAAGCAGCTATCTAAAGTAGCATAAATAAAAGGCAAAGAAAAAGATGGCTTTTTTTTTTGAGAAGGAGAAGGACCAGTCTTCCATCAAGCAATAAACTATACTGTGATAAATGCCTATCAGAAAGTAAAACTTCCCATCCAGCAGCAACCCTTTTGTACAGGAAGGAGCATTCTGAAGATCTTGCAAGAACTGAGAAGAGCAGTCACTTCTCATCAGTGTTCTTGATCAGAAAACTCATTCTATTACCTGGCAAAACCCAAACCCAGCAACAAAACCATCCAGTATAATTTCAAACCCCATGCCCAGGCCTGCAGTGATCAGGCCAGGTACACAGAAACAGGAATGACAGCCCCAGCTACTGCACAACATGCCCCCAAACTGAAAATGCTTTTGCGTAAGACTAATTGAAGGTTGTGGCCATGATTAGCTGCAAGCCCCGGGCTGAGAGCATGTAGCTTAAGCAGCACTTCTGGTCTTCACCACTGTATTAAAGCAGCCTGATACACTGGCAGGAGCAGTGGCTGAAGGTGTCCCTTAGCAGATGGCAGGTACTCTGCGCCAGGGCAGACAGCATCAGCTCTGGCAGCAAGCACAGCAAAATTAACGTTTTGTGGAGTCCTGGTCGACAGCAACATAAAACTCAATGAGGGAGAAAGTCAGCAACTGGTGCAAACCATAAGTGGCCTCAACCTGGGGACTTCTGGGCCTGCCCCCAGGGATAACCAGGCTCTCAAGCTGAGGGTAACTGCCTGACCCATTGCTCCTCACCACGCTGACTGCAGCCAGTCTCCAGAAGATCCCATTAACTCCTTGGTCCAAAAGGAGCAACTGGTTTTGATCAAGTTAACCAAATAGCCATTGAGTGTGGCACATGCATTAACTTGATGGTTCAGAAAACCCCAAATCCTCTGCTTCCAGGCAGATCTATCAATGGTGCAAGCCCTCTCCCCAACACGGCCCAAACAAAAAAGGCATGAGATCGCTCCATCTTGCCATCACATGCTGGTTGCAGAGATGGGAGTGGATGTTGACCTCCCTAAGATGACCAGCAAGGGACTGAGCACCAGGTTAATTCTTTTGCTCTCAGTAAAGGATTTGCTCCTATTCAACTCCTACAACAACCAGCCAGGCTAGTCAAGCTCTGGACTGGCCTGACACCACAAAGCCACTGCCAAACCTGGGAAAGCCGTGGCTGAGGACATCTACACCGGACACACTGGGCATCCCGACACAGTACGGAGCACTAGGACAATCACACACTACCAAGGACCCCAGCAATTAAACCCTGCCTTGAACTAGCCCAAATTAGGAGCTGGTGAAGCTACAGCAGTAGCAGAACATTGAAAGAGGAAATTTGTAGAAACAAAGAAATGGGAACCAATTTTGCAGCTCAGGCCCCGCTAGATGCAGTGCTCACCATCTGCTTTGACGAAAGGCCAAAGTGCCATACATTAGATTCAGTGTTGACACACTGAAATGAAAAGCAATGTACAATAGGGCTTATCAAGAGAGCCAGAAGTACAAGATGAATGGGATCGCAGCAACTCAGGAAGTTATTCAAAAGGATCCTGGAGTAATATTACACTTGGACTTCAGAGAAGCAATTAAAGAAGGCAATAAAATTCAAGGTGATAGATAGCCCTGAGGAGAACATGTAAGATAAAGGGAAATTGCAAAAAATAATACAAAAATCTTTTGAGCAAGCTACTGGAGGGTACCCAGCTTAGCTTCCACAGCAGAGGATAAATGAGCAGGAGTCAAAACGATGTGGGGAACGGCAAGGGATCTGCATGCTGCTTTGCACCCATAGCTGCATTGCCTAATGCCACTGACTCCATCCTCAGTTGAGATGTGCACAGTAAAACTGTGACTGTGGAGGAGGGTTTTGAGCATCACCACTCCAACACATGCTCCTGACAGACACATCCTCAGCCAAATAAATTGGACCCACTTCAGCACTATAAACGAAGTCACTAATGGGAAGGCCGTTTAGGTGCCAGTGTTCATTCCTGGAAGGGTCACCGGATCATCCTTTTAATGACAAACGCATCTGTATCCTTCTGATAGACACAGGCAGTTATCATAAAACAAAACAAGCAGCTAAAAATCATTCATTACCCTGGAAATATCTCAGCAAACAACAAACTCATGAGTTAATCATTACACCTGGTGTAGAACAGCAAAGACAGAAAAACACGCAAGGTGCTGCACTGACAGGACTAAAAATGGGAAGAGGGGTCAGAGGTGCCAACCTCTAACGTCTGCTGAAGTCAGTGTATTCAGTGGATGATGGCACTCGCCTTCCTCCTACACACACAGACAGGGAGGACTGATTTCAGAGCCTTAGGGGATGCAGAGTCCCTGGGCAGCTCCTCCCCAGTAGGGTTCAGCTGCTCCCCATCACTCACTGTCACTGCTCAAGAGTTTGCAGGCAAAGTTTCCCCATGTTTTGGCAAACAGGATCGTCCCTCACCTACAGACCTGATGTCTCTACTTGCCTGTGTGGCCTCAGGCTGCAGCAAGCACTGTGTCTCCAGGGGGGCTCCTCTATTTGCTTTTCAGGCTCCCAGACCCTGCCGAGAGGTGACACACACAGGATGGAGACACATGCTGCAGAGTGATGGGTGCATGGAGCTTTGCACAGCGTCTGTGATGCCTGCCACCATCCTGCCCTGAGTAAACATGGCTTTTCAGCCAGACCCTGCCCATCCACGCTCTCTGCAGGAGCCAGAGTTTCTCAGGGGGCATCCCATTGGGAACTGCAGGTCGGAGCCCAACACCTGCTTTTGCTGCTAAGTACAGGGAACTGCTTGCCGTTCTTTGTACCCCTCTCCCCCCAGGGTTAAACCAGAAGTAGATGATTTGGTTATTTATGTCCCAGATGTAGGACATTGCGTAGAGACTTTCCCAGCCCAACAAGTCTCCTATGGAGCCTGTGTCTCAGCTGCACCACACCAGATCCCACGGGAAGCAAACCCCAGTCCAGTCTGTTATTGCTGTTGGAGGAGAGCAGGAGTGTCCCCAGGATACCACTGCAAATATTTATGTCATTCCATAGGGGCTCTCAGCCCCTCGCCACAAGCCCTGGGAGTCTCGTGACGTGCACAAGAGCCTGGGAAGGGGTGGCAGCAACCCCTCGCATCAGTTCTCATTGCTCCCCACTGCAGGCAGGCACAGAAACCTGAATCCCAGGGCAAGGGCATAACCCTCAGAGCAACGCTCGCCTTCAGCTCATTAACCGCTGTGGGGCCCTTGTAGGCACAAGAGAACTGGGAATTCTTTTTTTTAAAGAAAAAAAGATAAGATCACAGTAACAAAGCAGCAGCTAACAGCAGTGGCTGCGCTCCAGCCAAGCTCTCCCAGCAACAGCTCTGGGATGCACTGAGGCTTGAGGGAGCAGGGCCACTTCATCAAGTGCTCCAAGCGGATGTGAAACTACGAACGCAGACACGAGAGCTGTACTGGGGATTTCCTGGAAAGCTGGATGGAAAGGAGAAAATTGGAAGTGACAGAGAAATCTGAAGGATTAGCAAATTACCTAATGATTGCAAAACGCTTTGAAGATGGAAAGGGTGGGATAAAGCTCTTACCCAAATCTCCAAATACCCCAAACTGTGAGATAATCGCTTGCTGGACTTTGGCCAGAAATCACAGTCCCTGCCATCTATGAAGAGCAATTGCTGAAAATCCTGCTGGCAAGTTCCCTATCTGCGAGAACTCAGCTCTTTGCATTTCTTTATTACTTTTTGCCCTACAGAGACAGCTCAGCTGCATCCCCTCTGGAAGGAGCAATTATCTGGCGATTCCCTGGGGAAGGAGGACATATCGTACACGTGGAGTGAACTAGAGAGAGGGGCTCCTCTCACCTCATCAGCATGCCACAGGGCCCTGAGCCACCCCAAATCTGCAATGCTGCTCATCACACATCTCCTCTGAATGGCTGGGTGAAAGCACCTCAGAGACCTGGCACAGTCAAACCCCCAAGGGGCTGCAGAGCTGCCTTGGCGAGGTGACTCTGTGCTGGGGGCTGCAAAGGCAAGAGCTTGGAGATCAGCAGCAAAGGGCAAAAATTCTCCTTGCTCCAAGAAATAGCCTGAAGCATATGTCAAGACAGCTGTGATGCTGCAGATGGGCTAAACACAAGTAACTTCAAATTCCAGGATGAGTGCTGGAAATGCGAGCCTTCCAAGGCCCAGAGGTGTTTTGGTTCAGTCCTGATGAGCACAGGGTTGTGTACAGCCCCTCCCAACTCCAGGTATCACTTTCTCCTACTGTGAAATGCTGATAAAATGTTCTTCCTCTTCTTCATACAGGACTTGAAGAACTAGCATGGAGAGCTGCTTGGTAGTAACAGTGTTTTATCCTCAAATGCTTTCGGCTCACCCTGAAGCATCACAGGTACTCAGTACTTCTGAACTGCAAAGGCTGACTATGGCACCCAGCAAAGAAGCTGAAATTTGGGTATATGGAAACCAATGGATTTTCTTCAAGTCCATTGCATGGGGCAAAGGCAGGATTTGGGACACCATCACATAGGACCCCATACCTACATCACTCAGTTCTGCTGAGCCCTTGCTAGCTAAGCTCCATGTGCTCCTTGGCAGGGCTCTCTTCTCTGCCCTTCTGCAGACTCTGGACATGCCACCATCTCCATCCCTTCCTCCAGATGCTGGGGAACTGCCCCTGCTTTGCTGGAGAGCAGCAGTTGCACCGGGATGCAACAGGGCTAACCAAAACGTGCCCTGGGCACTGACCCTGCCTTTGGTGGTCAGGGTTGAAAAATGGGCGTACCAGTTGCTTCCAGCCCCAGAATAGCTGAGAATGGGTCACAGTATCTCTTAGAGCTTCTTTCACTCATCTTGACAAACGGTGAGCAGGACTCTTCTGCCTGAACCGAGTCAACCATAATCCATGGCTGGGCAATTCCTCAGCCATCAGCAGTGGCCTATCAACAGAGAGGAAACCCCTCCTTATTAAAACCTTCAAACTCTCCTTATTAAACCACTCATTTCTGCAAATCCACATTGCCAGCAGACCATTTGCTAGCTTAGTATTCATACACCTGTGAGTTAGTTTGGAAACAGATATTAAAATACCCATCCAAGTGCCCAAGTCACCCAGCTCTTCCCTCCAGCCACACTGTGGGAGGGGTCCCCATTGCACACTCTTCAGTGCTCCAGGCAAATAAATAACGCTCCCACCAGGAGGCAGGGAATCAATACGCTTCCTTCCTTTGCAGTAAATTATGTTCTGATTAAAAGCTAAATGAGCTGAACTCAAACGTCAATTACCATCAGAAAACATCAATAAAATATGTTGTTACTGTTTAATGAGGTACCTGTTTCTTCAGCCGTCATTTCCCTCGGGGACACTTACTCGCCATTATTGGAGAGGCTGCAGGTGAAGTGTGTGGCAGGGCCGGGCAGTCCTGGATGCTCAGCTCAGGATGGGGATGGGAACTTGCCTTTGACCAGTATTTCTGTGCAATGACACACAACTCTTGACTGCCAGAGCCATGCCAGAAGGGTCCTTAGAAAAGATTCAAAGTTAATTAGGGCAACTCCAGCATCACCCACAGACTCCGCTTTAGCCCCATGGGAAGGCTCAGCCAGGTTGTCTGCATTCACATGGCACCAGCAGCATCCAGGCTGAGGCAAACTCTTCTGCCAGGAGCAAGATCAACATGACACTGAGCCTGAACAGTGGTAAATAGCCATGCACACCAGCGGGACCCATTAAGGCTGCAAGCATTTATTTGAATTACTAAGCAGCATATTGCATTGTTCACAAAATAGTCCACAAGCTTGCCAACTCTAGTGAAAGAAGCTCAGCAAATGCTTTCTTCAGTTGTTCATCCTTCTTCATCACAGTTTTTCCGAGTTATATTCCCCATCTTGTGATTTTCTGGGAGCAAGGGACAAAGACTGCTTGACACAAATTGTTTTTGTGGCGTGGATTGCATGTGAGTGGTTCTTTGACATGCTGCTTTGGTGACATGTTTTGGAGGAGAGCAATGCATTGAGTAAGAGACCAGGACTCAGTTCAGAGGCTCTTCACATTCAGGCACTTGCAGTCTTGTTATGCTCTATCACATAGACAGGGTGGAGCAGCAAACCCTTCCTGTGTATTAACAAACTGACTTTTCTGAAATTTCAGAGCACTTTCATTCGGAGACCAAAAACTGCTGCCTCTGACAACCCTCCTGGAAAGCTGATACCAGTCTGCAGGAAGTGGAGCAGAGCATGCAGCTGACAACCATTGCTTATATTGACTTGAGGGTCTACAGAAAAGGCAGGTAAGATCTGGCTTCACAGGAGGTGGTGTAGATGGGCAAGTGTGAGGTGAGGAAAGAATATTTTCCAGAAGACAACCTGAACCCTCCAAGCACCTCGTGTGAAAATGCATTTTTTCTTTTATGTCAAAGCAGAGCTGCTGAGCCTCAGGTGCTGCCACAAGACAAACATTAGACCTTTCTCCAAGAGCCTTCACCAACACTATAGCGAGCTTTGATCATCACGACCAACAGCAGAGCACCCCTTATGGCTCTTTTTCTTGCCCATCATGAAGGGGAGGCCACCAAGAAACAAGGTGAGGGGAACCTCTTCTCTGTCCAGCCATGGAGCCTCAATGGCAGAGCCAAGAGCAGAGGCAGTGGGGGGTCTACGTCATCTTCTATGGGTTTTTTTCTCTAGAGGAGAAGAAATTGGGAAGAGAAAAAAGGAGGTGGGGAAGAAACAACTGACCCACTGTTAGGAATTGGTAGATCCTTCCAAAATGCAGCCATGGAATTATTCCTCCTCTTTTTGGCATTAAAATACTTGTGCTGACCTGCCCCCTTCTCCCTTCTCTTCTGCTTTGGTTTCAGCTCTTAAGTTTACTTCAGGTGCTTGGCAACTGCTGCCTTTTGAGAAAAAAATAGGGCCACCGTGAGGTATCTTTTCCTGCTCCTGGTTCTTTTTCTTAATCTTCTGCTCTGGCTCCAACCTGTGTGATGATGCCCATCACTGACAACTGGTGGCACCCAAGATGCTCTCGACTGCTTGGCAGAAGAGGGGAAGCTGTGCACGCAGTGCTTCGCACTTCACTTGCCGGCTCGCGTGGCACCTGACATTTTGAAGGCATTGTAAAATCCATCTCCAAGCTGACAAAAATCTACCCTGTGGCATTTAGGAGGGTTTGCAGATGGCTATGCAGTGGTTAGGAAAGGTCATCTTATTATTATGGGAACTGAGTGAGGGGCGCGGCAATTCTGCCAGCCGGCATTGAGAGTTTGGGTTTAAACAACCCAAAAGAGATAAAAAGATAAAAGTTTGATAAAAGTCATCCTGGCCTCACTGGACTTTTTTTTTTTTTTCTTTTTTGAAAAGCCTCATTCAGCTCATCCAATATCCATTTGTGTTTATACAGCCTCTTTCATCCCAAATTCTGCTGCAGCATTTCAGAGACTTTCAAATCACAGATTCTCTATTCACTGACCCCGACACGGTATCAGTTAGACAGCTGGGAACGTGAGAAAGGCTTCTTTGTCTCTCCACACTGCAGTAAGAGCTGCACACGCTGCCACGCCTTAGCCCAAACCCATAAAAAACTTCAATACTTTTTAATCCAAGGGAAGTTTTTATGTCACTGATAACAGGGTGTGCCAGGTGGTCTTCCCCAGGCTGCTCCCCCACGCCTACCCCTTCTGCACCGAACAGACATAACTCCCATCACAAGCTGAATTTCCCTCAGAGACACAACTGGTATAAAAGTCTGTAAAGAGATACCTAATTTTCAGAAATAGGCTATAATTTTCATAAATTTGTCCAGGTATCCAAGGGAGACACTAGTTAGCCAGAAAGGGGGGTTACCCCATCACACACTGCCTCAGAGAGGGGAAAACAAAGCAGCCCAGGCATTAAGGGCAAACAAACCCTACACACACGTGCCTCTAACAAAAAATTAGTGTCTTGCACCAACAGAGGCCAATTGGTCCTACAGCTGTGATACTCATGCTGTGGGGAAATACAGATTCAGCATCCATTATACGTTGCTATTGCTTGAAATATAGATAATCTACCTGACATTTTAATGTGGGTTTTTTTAAAAGGAGAGGAACTCTCTCCCTGGATTCCTACACCACGAAGCGTGCTTAAATAAAGGGTTGCATCCTGCCACTTCCTCGCTGATGTTGGCGACGTGTATTTTTTTAAAAAGAAAAATAGATGCTAGCAGAACAGTGCCACAGATCAGAGTGTGATTAATTGCTCAACATCCCCATGTGCAAACAGGCTGAGTGCTGGGGAGCAAATTCATCAGGCAGGGAGGGACAAGGACAGCAAGGGCTTCCTCATATCACACAGGGTTTGGACAAGGAGGCAGAGGCAGGGCTCACCCCCTGTCCCTCTGCAGTCCTGCTTCACATACAAAACCAATAATTTGACAGCAGTGATACCATCACAGCCCATCTAGACCTCACCATTATTCCCTTTTAGCCTTAGTATTTTAAAAAACCTGCGAAGTGCAATTTTCCCCTGTTTCCAAGGCACTCTACTCAGCTTTAGTTCACACACAAGGGCTTTAGAGAACATCTCACTTTTTGCAAAGAAAAGATGAGCAGAGGGCATGACACAATGAAGTTAGGAAAGAACCAGAGCTGTCGTTAGTGGGGTCTGAGCTTCGCAGCCTGTTTCATACTGCTGGATATTTTAATGTATTGCAGATGTCTTCAATACCCATAAAGAGTGATCTTCACACTTGGAGCAAGACCAGCAAAAAAAAAGAAAAAAAAAAAAAGGGGGCCATCAATACAGAATACAATTGACTTAGCTGAATCCCCATCATCCCCTTTGCTTTTATATCAGGTATTAGAGGGTTTTCATTCATAATCAGCTTCCTTTTATGATGTTTCTTACAGCAAAGAACAAATAATACTTAGTGCTCTTGTAGCACTTTGCACCTGGAATCTGAGAGCTTTGCAAGATGTGTGAGACGCATTTTCCTTGCACATCTAATAGCAAAAGGGAAAGGTAAGAAACTCGTTAAGGCTGACAAGCTCACCCGACAGACTGTGCCTGAGTGTCCCTCAATGTGTCATCACTTCATACCTATAATTTCAGCTCATACTGCTGTAAAAATAAATGTGATGTCAGAAACTTGGAATGATAATTTGAATTCAAGATCAAATAATAACATGGATGGTGGAGGAGTGGATTATGTGCTTGGTTTGGGAATAAATGCACTGAGCTGGCAGTCACAGTATCCTGATTATATTTGTCCTGTATAAACTGAGTTTATTAATACAGTTTTAGCCACATGCCACAGCACACTGGATAGTAAATAAGAGGGAAAATGCTCATTTTAAGCTTCAATGCAACTCCATCAGAAATAACACATTTTAAAAATGAAGAGCATAAAAAACCCAACAAAATTTAGAAGTTAAAACCTTACACCACGGGGCTGAAGAAGGGTTAGAAATAGATTATTTCATCCGAGTCACAATCACCACTTTTTCTTTCTATACTTTCTTGTTTTCATGGGTGACAATTCATGTAATCAAACCCATACTGCAAACCTGATCAATTTAGAGCTCATGCAGGAAAAGACATCTGAGCCAGCTAAGCATATATTTCTCAAATGACACAGAAGCGAACAAGAAAATAGATCTTCACTCTATCCAGAGCTACATGGAAAAAATCCATTTTACTTCCAGTCCCAGCACGTCACCTCTCCAGCTACATCAATTGCTTAGAAGAGTTTTTAAATGCCCTCCCTGACACATTGCTGTCACCATATATCTTGAAACACTATGAATTTTGGTGGGGAAGCTGAGGATCACGTTATCTGCTGTACACAGCTTCCGCACCGAGATGTTTGCCCGTATCTAGCACCCTACCTGCAAACAGGGTTGCATCTTTCACCTGTCGTCTTAGTGGAGCTGCACCCTTAGAGGTGCAGGCACCAACGGGAGAATGGACAGGCAAAGCTGGACTTTGGGATGGGGTTTTGCTAAGCTGTTCTGCCAGCCCTTCTGCGGCCACCAACCAGCAGAAAAGCCTTTCTCCACAGAAAGCAGCAGGATAGGGATCAGCAAAGCCAAAATCTCATTTTGCATTTACTCTGGGCAGCCTTCAGGGGTTGGAAGAGCTTCTACAGTACGTCCCCAGGACAGTAAAAGCTGGTGCAATCAAACATCCCAAAGTTGCAAGGGAAAAAAAGCAGCCTTTGCCCAAGGCTTCACTTTCTCCTCTCCCCCGGCTCTGCTCAGCACTTATCCCACGTTCAACAAGTCCTCAAGCTGGAGGAAAGCCTGACTCACTCCCTATCATGGTCATCAGTCATCCATACATGTGGCTTTGGTCTGTGGAAAAAATAAACCGGTTTAATTTTCCAATAGTTTATGGCCAGCTATTCCTGCTGGCAAAAGGAGCTGTGAATTTTTTATGGGGGCCCTTTGCTCCTTACGTGTTTGTGTTTTCAGCTCCTTTGCCTGGAATGACTCCCACTGGAAACCTGAGCGGCTGCAGGAAAGATACAGGGCATCGGGGCAGCTCAGTCCCACGCCATGCGGATTTGCCAAAGCATTTTTTTCCCTTTCCCTGTTCACAAGGCAACCCTGGACCGACAGACATCACCTCAGGGTCCAAGAGCACCAGTAGCACCAACTCCCTCCTTACCCTGGCACCCCGTTTTGGAAAGGGGCAGCTGTGAGCCGTGCCCAGAGCCCAGAGCGGAGCCGCTTGCTGAGGGACTTGCCTGGCCCCTTTCCATGGGGCTGGAGAGAGGCAGGAAGATAAAAGACTGCCCCAAGGTCATGGCCATGGGGAAGAAAACACTTGTTCAAATGTCTTTGATCCTATGCAAACACCCCCTTGAACTGACATTGGAAAACTTGCTGCACAACTGCCTCTTCTAAGGCATAATAAACTCCAAAGGTTCACAATAGCTGCACAAGGTGATAAATACGGAGTGCAACACCTACAACCAACACTCAACACAATGTTCACATGCAACGGCAGCATTTATTCGATCTGAAAGCCCAGCAAGCCACAGCTAGAGCTGGGCAGATGCTCTCTCATGGCTCCATCAGCATTTCTGGAGACGCTGTGGGGTCGTGCTGCAGGCATGTCCCAGTCCCTCAAGGAAGGGGTATTCAAGACACCCAGGTTCATTCACATAAGGATGGGAACAAATCCAAACCCTGACTTCCAAGTGATCTGGAAAAGAGTTTTCACTTGGCTCCTTTAGTAAAAGTCACCTGAAAACAAGCGCCTTAGGGAAGGCTGGGATCTCAGTGGGGTCTGGAGACACACGATCCAGCCTTTACACAATATACCCTGACGTCCATATGAAAGCTCACCCAAAACAATTTCCGCACGCGGGCTCATTCAAAGCACTCCAGGCTGCTCCAGCACAAGTTAAATTTTTTGCCTTGCTGCTGGTTTGAATTTACTTGCTGGAATAAGCATCCACCGAACTGTGCTGAGCCACAGCCACGTTGGAGAGCCCAGGCCAATTTTTTTCTGGCCATACAGACCAGGATGTGTTTACCCAGAGCTCGGAAAAACGATTCAACTTTTATTTTAGCTCAGAGGAGAGACCAAGGGGTCACCTTTAAGCTAAGGGTGGTATAAATAGAGGCTGAGTGAAAAAAAGCAACGTACAGAAAGCCAGGGAAGTGCTCTCTCCAGAAGGGAGGAGGAAAGCAAGACCCCATAACCCTGAGCAGACATGTATTTCATAGAGCAGGTAAATAGGGACCAAAGTCAGCTGGGTCAGCCCCATCTGTTCCACCTCTGTATGGATGTGGGCAAGTTCACAGCTGCCTCAACCTACATATTCATGTATATTCATGCCATGGGATGCAATGGCATACCTTCAGCAGGCAGAGTAAAAGCCAACACTTCTGCAACACTCCTGGCCCTGAGCTTTCTCCTGCTCTCGTACGCTGCCCCCAAGTCTCTGTCAAAGAAGCTGCAGGGAGGGAAAGAGGTCTGGGGGTAAAGAGGACTGGATGCTGGAAAATAACCCAGGTGACTAAGACATGCAAGTTTCTGGGGACATGAAAAAAATCAGCATCTCAGAAAACCACCACTAGACACTGGCATGAAATTACTTTTCATCCAGAATCCTGAGGTGCCAATAAAAAGAGGGTTTAAAGCACAGTCAGTGGCACCCAAAGCCCAAGAAAGGCTGTCATGGACTAGGAGCTGCAGCACAGTCCTGCTGTTGTTGGACTTGTCAACTGCACAGTCCCTGCTTTCCTCTCCAAGGCAACACCCATCAATCTCCCAGGGATGCTCCAGGGCTTAGCAACTGTCTGTGAGCCCCTGTGGGTCTCTGGTGGAGCGTCTCGCTGCACAGCAGAATATGATGATGTTTTCTTTGCTGCATTAATACAGCTGTCACCGCTCTCTTGCGAACACTTGCCACCTGCCAGCATTTGCCACAGCCGCCTCGTAAGGGACCACTGCCCCAGAGAAGCCGTCCCTTGCTCAGGCACCAAAGCAACTGCACGGCGTGGTGCAAACCCCGAGCTGTGCAAAGGAGGGGAAGAGGACCAAGTGCGTCCAACGAGCGGCAGCTCGTGCAGAAGAGCCTCAGTGCTGGATTTATTTGGGTTTGCTATTGCACGTTTTACCACCACGGTCTGCTAGGAGCCCATGATTCAGTACTAGGAGTTTGCATCTCTATGCTTACACTGGCACTAATTCCTTCACAGCACTTAGTGCCAAAAGAAACGTGCAGGGAGACATGCGAAAGCAGGTATTCAGCAGCAGAGCAATTCGCTGTTGCATGAGTGGCCTCAGGTTATTTTTACGAGGAGCGCAGAGCACACACTTGGCCGCAGCTCACCATTAGTCTCCCAGGGTAAAATGTGGAGGAGAAACCAGCTTAGTCACGATGCTTTGGAAAAGGGTAACCTCAGTGGGGGAACAGGGCCTCTCTGCCTGGAAACATGCCCGTCAAAATAGGTTTCTCCAGTTTCCCATCTCATTGCCCCATGGGGGAGGAGAGAGGAAAGGATCTTGTTCTCCATAAGAAAAGGGAAAGGGATATATCGGTATTCTCACACAGGTTTAGCTATGCAGCACTGGGATGTGTCTGTATCTTGAGCTCACGCTGTAGGATATGGGACATCCATCCTTGGTCTGGAGATGGAGATTTGGGTCCCTGCTGCCCCTGAGCCATGTCTGCACGCTGCTGCACCCGCTCCACCCTTCCCAACGTGGTTTATTGAGTGTAGAGAGTTTTATGAAGCACTTCCAGAGCCAGTTTCACACCATAGCCCAGGCAGACACACCCCAAGCATCACCTTGGCTTTTCCTCAGCAAAATTAAAGAAATCTTCAAATATTTCAAAAAAGCAATTTCCCTCATTTTTAAATACTGGTGGAGGCTATTATTAAGTAAGACATCGACAAGAAGCAGCAATGAATGACTCTCCCTTCATACACTCTTACAGGAAATTAAAGACCCATTATTAGCAGTAAGTACAGGAGAGCGATGCCTGCAGGTCCCAGCTTGGACCCGTGCCCCATCACACCTATGGATGATCCCTTCCCAAGAAGAGGTTAAAAATGCCACATGCAAGTCAAAAGGAGGCATGACATGGGTAAATGCCTTGCAGTTCAGCAGCAGAGATGAGAACAGATGAGCTAGCTCTGAGTTTGCTGTCTCCAGGAGGAAAAAATAAACAAACAACAACCCCCTCCAACAAAATCCAAGGATACAGAGCGCAACAAGTGTACTCTTGGCAGAAATTCAGCACCCTGATGAGCTCGCTGGGACCTGCTGGAAGATATACACATCCCCTTCAGGAACACCTGAAAAATATCTGGGGTTCACCGTGTGATCCCCAACAGGAGCTGGGTCTTGCTCAGATGTCCCCCCCAAGACATTGCTGGAACATTGGTGGTGCTGCCCTTCAGGAAGGCTGCAGAAAGGGCTGCACCCCTCTGTATCACAGGGAATGGACCCACAAACATCAGGTACACACCCAGCCTGGGCCATTTGCACCTCTCCTCCCTGCTCCAGGTTACGTCAATGTACAAAGTCTTACATGCTGCAATGAATCTGGATGATTGATGCCATGGTGCTGCTCCAGGCAGCTCTTTCCCAGGGACAAAAAGGCATGGGAAGGGTTTGGAGGACAAGGAAGGAGAGTCTTGGGAGGTTGTTCCTGGTGGCCCTCAAACAGAGCTCCATCACATGTGCAAGCATGACCAGAGCCAAATGCAGGTTATGGGGGTAGAAGGGCTTCCTTTTTGCTCAAAGTGAACTTTTTAGTAGCTTATTGGTTCCAGGCAGCAAGTTCAGGGAAGCCACGCAGCTCCCACACTCCCAAGGAAGTTGTTAAGATGGAGACATCCCACCAGGAAGCTCTGCAAACCCTCCTTTGGGCTTACTGGAAAACATCACTCAACCTCTTCCTACAATTCACACCATTTGTTTTAAATGTGACTTTAATTCCTGACAAGCAATGTGCAGGGGAGAAGAAAAACACAACCATAATAGATGAGCCTTCAGCTCCCCGGCCACACTCTGACCTGTACCAGAACAAGATGAAACACAGATAGAAATGTCTCTTTAGGAGGAAGCCCATTCCTAGGAATTTCAAGAGGAGTTGAGAGAGCTCCCCCTTGCCCTACAGCCTGCATGATGCTTTGCAGAAGAAAGGTATCTCCTTTGAAAGGTGCACATCTCAGATGTTTGCAACCAATTCATCTTTGGTGCATGACATGACACCATGACTGTAGTGCCAGACACATCACACTGATTTAGCAGTTGTGCCATCCTTCCAAAATTACAGGTAGGGAACTGCAGCACAGGAGGACTAAAAGATCAAAAATCCTCAGAGATCTGATGCCACCTACATCTCCTGCGATCGCTGTCCGGTAAATTTTGGTCTTCCCTCTTACCCCTCTTCCTCCTTATCCAGTGTGTTTTGAGAGCTCAGACATTTCACACCTTTCTAAGCCTATGCTGCTCTGTGAATCAGATACCGACAATATTGCTTATTTAAAAGAAAGCCTGGGGAAAGAAACCTTAATAATCCAAACAACCAGTGGCCACCATGCAAAGCCACATTTACCATGGAACGGAGGGAGCCAGCCTGGGATTTTCAAAAGCCCTTATGCTGCTACAGCCACCAGTGAGCAAATGGGGCCAAGAGTTTTAAAAGCCCACATCTGCCTGGGGCTGCACTCACAGAGAAACCTGCTCATGTCAGAGCCCAAAGAGTAGCCCACAGAGGCTGCGCTTTTTTAGAAACCTGGCCTTGAAGGCATAGCCAAGGACTCTCTCGTCATTTGGGGCCATGATAAATATTGCACAAGGGCGAGGAATGGTGTGTTATCCTTGTGAGGCAGAAAGTGTTTCTGATGGGGTAAGGTCTTCAACGTAAAAACATGAAGCGGCAGAAAGCAGAAATAATTTGCAAAACAAGGTGTTAACACCCAAAGTACTGATATTAGGCAAATGTCACTTGGTCAGCTGGAAAGCCCAATACTGTGCAATCAAACCACAATCTCCAAGCTGGTCCTCTTGGTCCAAAGGCACACAACCACAGCAGTAATCAGGAGGCTTTTTCCCTGGCATTCAGGGAGAAGTTCCACGCTCCCAGCAGAGCGGTTTCCCAAGCCAGCACAGTTATGGAGCTGTGATGAGACCATGGTACCTACCGGTTTGGGGCAGTGGATGTATCTAGCAAGGCTGATGATCAAGTCATGAGTGATTGGATCCACCAGGTTTCGAAAGCTGGCATATCGATAGAGAACATCATCCAGGGAGGTTGACTCCATTCCTAAATCCTGCAGAAAACAGGGTAAAGGAACAATATTAGATGTGCTACAAAAGCCAGTGCTAGCATGGATCTTAAAATTAGCCCACATTGGTGGTTCCCATGAAGAAGCCAAGAAGAAAATGATCCCCACCATCACCCACACAAGGAAGGGACACATAAGCACGTGACCCTGGGGAAAGCTGCACTCCTGTGTTTTATCTGCTCCGAAAAGAGGCGTTGGGGCTGCAGGATGAACACCCTCATGCCACTCACAAGCCATAAATCCACCGGGTGAACAGTGTGCTTGCAACAAGGTAAAATCAAAGATGACTCCAGAGAATATGACCACTCAATCGGCGTGAAACTGGAATTGGAGAATAAATATAGCATAGATGTGCTTCTGGGTCTGCTGTGCATAGGGAGGAAAGAATGAGCCTAAAATTGCAGCAATAGAAACAGGAGGATAAATTGGGGGTGTGTGGGAAAAGCAAAGTGCTGGACTAGATTGCCTGGGGAAGGGGTGGAGGTTCTGCCATTGGAGACTGGACAAGGATGTGTCAGGAACAGTTCAGATCAAGCTGATCCTGCCCTAGGGATGGATCAGACCTCCTGAGGTCCCCTCCAAGACTATTTTCTATGATTTGCAATCCTTAGACATAATAATTTGAGGAATTTTGGCAGAGAACTCACCATTATACGAAATATGTTAGTGCACAGGGACGAGGAGGGGAAGGGTTATATATAGTGTACTCCTTTTAATTCAAGTATTTTATCTACGCTATGTTTTTCTTCTCAGCAGCAGCCGATCAGGGGAGAGGACAGCACTTCTCTCAGATGAAGGCACGATGCAGCAAGGTTCACCAGCCATGGCTAGAGCCAGTCCATCAAGGAGATGCACCTCACAGGTCCCCTCCAACACTGGCGCTCCAGGAGAGCCAGCTCATTTTCCAGCCCTGCCTTACTGGGTGAGCTTGAGCAAGTCACTTCCCTTTTGCCTTTTATTTTTGACAGGAATAAGATGGTTTGTATTTCTCTTCAAAGGTCTGCTTTCGCTTTTGAAGAGTAAAGCCCAGAAGCAGCCTCCTCTACTTGGCATGGATGGGATTTAGCAAAATGAAGACCCATGGGTCCTACTGCATTTCAGGAAATTCATCTCTCCTTTGGGTAATGCATCCACCTTCCCATAGCCAAGACACCACCACACCTACACCAAGGCATTTACTTTCCAGATGACCTCTACAAGACTCAGTGGGCAGGGACATACCCACGCTGAGACCTGCCTGTCACCCTGCCATGCATTTTGGTGAGGTAGAGCCCCTACACTACCGAAACAACATGGAAACAGTTGTTTGACAGCCACCACTGAAGAGTGGAGATGTTACTTGGTAAGGAAGAACTGACCACCAGCATTGATCCAGTGCAAACACTTGCGTAGGAAGCCACAACCACTGGTCCTTCAAGTCCTCACTGGCAATGGGAGCTGGGTCTGTAAGTTGGTGGGATGGTCCAGCTCTGAGTGTCTATTCCTGCTTCTTGAACCAAAACACAGCACAAATGAGGAATCATTTCAACTATCCATGAAAAATCAGGCAATGATGAAATCCTCGTATCTGTATCTCCACTCCTGACCCCCAAGAACAGCCACACTGGAGATAGAGACTTGTCCACAACAGCATCAAATGCCAAGTCCTCCCACATAGCTGGTGGCATCTGGCATGAAGAGTTTCATGATGTTTGAAAACATATGTCTCTGGGGGGTGAAAAGGCCTGCTGCCCAGTCTAATGGCAGCGCTCCCAGGGATTAATCATAGTGCCAGCAAACCAAACTGGTCCAGTTCTACAAAGAATTTGAGGCTGAAAAGAGCCGAGCTGCAAAAATGAGATGAAAGTTTCAGGTGAAAAAGGAACGAGCAACGCAAGAAAAAAGCATAAAGGGGAAAGCATTTGGTGCTCTGGTCCTCTTCTTAGGGAAAACCAACCAGCTACAGGGATGAAATACAGGAGGGGACCCCAAGGACAGAGGGTGCTGTCATGTGGAGCTGGGGAAAGTGAAACATAAAAGTTATTTATAAGGTGCCAGTAATAGGAAGGTCTACTTGGCCATGTCGGAGTCTCAGTCTGGCTAAATGACTCAATTAAAAAAACCTGAAAAGTGTCAGACACACCACACAGGGTTGGGACAATATTATTCACCATCATCCTACAAAAGGCAGTAGTTTCGACTACTAACTTGTTATTTATTGAATATTTTGCACTTCTGCAGAACTTGCCATGTAGAGGAAGTTAGAGCATCTCACAAATGCAAATTGCGCTTGTCACCCACAACCACAAGTACTTACATGTAGGAACAATGCATTTAAAAGGAAGGCATTATCTCCCTTACAGGGCTGAGCAGAGCAGCTCAGTGAGATGTTAAGCCCTGCAAATTTGAGAAGCTGTCCATCTCAAATATGTGCTACAGCCAAAGCATCACAGCTCCCAGCCCTCACAGTATAAATGCAGCTTTTGCCCAAACAAATAGAAGTGCAGTAGGGTTGGACATAGCTGCTGTTGTGGGAAATCAAAAAATCAACGTGGCAATAAGAAAGTAGCTTTCACAGAGTCACAGAATTGTCTAGGTTGGAAAAGACCTTGAATATCATCCAGTCCAACCATTAGCCTAACATTGACAGTTCCCAACTACACCATATCCCTAAGCGCTATGTCAACCCGACTCTTAAACACCTCCAGGGATGGGGACTCCACCACCTCCCTGGGCAGCCCATTCCAACGCCCAACAACCCCTTCTGGAAAGAAATACTTCCTAATATCCAGTCTCAACCTTCCCTGGTGCAACTTGAGGCCATTACCTCTTGTCCTATCACTCATTACTTGGTTGAAGAGACTCATCCCCCCTCTCTGCACCCTCCTTTCAGGGAGTTGTAGAGGGCCATGAGGTCTCCCCTCAGCCTCCTCTTCTCCAGACTAAACCCCCCCAGTTCCCTCAGCCACTCCCCATCACACCTGTGCTCCAGACCCTGCACCAGCTCCGTTGCCCTTCTCTGGACACGCTCCAGTAATTCAACGTCCTTTTTGTAGTGAGGGGCCCAAAACAACACAATCATCGAGGTGCGGCCTCACCAGTGCCGAGTACAGGAGCAAGATCACTTCCCTGTCCCTGCTGGCCACGCTATTTCTGGTACAAGCCAGGATGTCATTGGCCTTCTTGGCCACCTGGGCACCCTGCTGGCTCATATTTAGCTGGCTGTCAATCAACACCCCCAGGTCCCTCTCTGACTGACAGATAATCACAGATCGGAGATCTGTGTACATGTACATCTGTTGTACATGTACACATGGATGAAGACCAGGCAGAAAAACAGAAATACAATTCAGGAGCTTCAACTATCAGAAATCCATGATCCCTGTCAGACCCAGGACACAGATAGGGACAGAAATGTGTGGCTGAGGGTGGGGACAGTCCCCAAGTCCTGGCAACACTCTGCAATTCGATCAGCTTAGGTGTGTGTGAAAAACACCCCAAGACAGCCTTCATTCCTTCAGCTGATGCCTCCGAGCTTGGCTGCTCCAGGGTCACAGTTTTCAGCTCATTATTGACAGCCACACATGCAATTTATTAATAATTTACATGAAAAAGTTCCCTTTCTCCTGCCCACAGCGTTTTAATACAGCAAATCCAAGCCAATAACACCTTGATGCCCTGCAATAAATTGGAGCCTGTCCTTTGCTCAGAGATGCTCTGACCCCAATGTAGGTGATGATGCTCTGTGACTTCAGACACACCTTCACTTAAAAAAACCCCACATATTCTGCCTTCAGACACTGGCTGTAGCAGCCAGAGGGATCTCGCACTGTGTGCAATTACAGCTCATGCCACAAACGAGGTAGCAAGTCTTCAGCTTCCTGGTTTTCTTGTTATTTTTAGGGGCATCACCACAGCACTGACTGAGTTAACACCAGCATTGCTGACGCTTTGACTGCAAAGACACCATTGGGTAAAAAAGAGCTGAGACAGTTAAAACACCACACATGTGAGGCTGTTCTCCCTTGCCGAGAGCACCAAAAAAGTCCCAAAACAACAAATCCAGCTGGCCACAAAACCCAACTGGCCAACATGCCCACTGATTGCAAACATATCTAGTTTGAAAAATAAAGAGACTGAACCAGTTTATGATCTATCCCACAGCTTCTGCCAAGTCGGCACTTAAAAAAAATTAATCTCAGCATCGAGATCTAGAGTTAAGATGAGGGTGTGCACTGTGCCCCCCAGGAGCAGCATGGTGACGGCCAGGCCAGCCCACCAAGGCTGCGCTGGCATGGTTGGCTTCAATTAGGCTGGAAAAAATAATTCCTTTGTTCAAGACCATCTTCCTCCTCATGTATTTTGGCACCGCATGGATCCACAGGCAACTGCGCAGAACCAGGTGGGTTCAGGAGCTCGGGCTCCTTTGCAAGAGGGGAAAAAAGGGAGACATAGAAATTTTGCAGATAATGTAGGGCAGGGAGATCCCCAAAGGAAACTCCCACTCCTTCAGGGAAAGAAACACCTCTCCTAACAGCAGCGTGGCTCTTAGCTTCTCAGTCAGGTGAAGCTTAACATTAGGATTAAGCAAACATGAAGTAAGAGCTGAATTTGGCACATGGTCATACGGCATCGCTGGCAAACACCACACACTACCGAAGGAGCCAGTTTGGGGGCTTGGTAAAAGTAATCCCGCACACGCAGCTCTCAACACACTGGGATCTTTGAGGATCAAACCAGGCTTAGCATCTTGCCACTTCTCTTTAAGCATCTCAAAACTCTGACAACTTTCTCTTAAGCTAAAATTAAAATGTAGAACCAATAAATCAGAGAATTTCTCCTCTTCTCTCCTGGGAGAGCTTACATTTTTCACACGAAGTATTCCCTCCTCCCCCCTGGTACACACTTTTTATGCACAGATGTCTTTCTCAGCTGCTCCCTAAATCTCTCTGCCACACCAGCATTGTCTCTTTTCCACCACATGTAATATTTTAAAGCCACTCAAGGCTGAAACTTGTTCAAGGCCAAGTGATGAGCTCATCTGCAATTTAATAACTTAACACCAGTTCATGCTGTCAGCAGCAAATCACAAATCACTAGCTTTGGAGAAAACGCCCAGCATCTGGCTGGAGTCACTTGGGGCTTTTTTCAGCATGTTCCCTTTTCCCAGGGGATCTTTACCTGGATAGCAAGTGCAACTTCCAATAAGTAGGGTATAAGCGTTTAAAACGATGGTATTTATGACCCAGGCAAGACCACAGCTTTCTTGGTGTAGGCTGGAGGGGTGTTTTTCCAGTGTGGACCCAAAACCATGCACAGTGCTGAGATGGTTTGGGAAGGTTTGAGCCTGTGCATCAGGAGAAGGGGAACATCTACATCCTTGAGTCACCTCGAGTCCTGACATCCCCATGGGCGCTGGCAGGAGGAGGCCAAGTGGACATTTCAGAGCAGCATGTCTGCCCATGTGAGGCAGCCGGCGCTAATGCCCAACTTGAGCAGGATTTGGGATTAGTGACAGAAAACAGAGAAAGTCAGGAATGCAGAAGTGACGGAAAGCAACCCAAAGGCTGCGAGCGGATCAAAAAACACCAGGGAAGAAGCTGCCAACCCTGACGTTAGGCAGCTCCCTGCAACTTGAGCTGCTGCCCCCAAGTCTGTCTTACCAAACTGTGTCCCTTACTGAGCACATCAGCTAAAGTCTTGCTTTGCGAGGCAAGACTAAGGAGTAGGGAGAGGAGATCGCTTTGGGGCTGAACAGAAAAGCAAGAGTCTCGCTCAATTCATTTTGCTGCACATCCTCCCTGCTGTCATCCATGACCTTCCTGCAATTTATCTGATTTGTTGCCAGTTTTAGGATGCTGAGAGACAGCCAAACCACTTGTCAGTACTCGGCTTACCCACTGGAAGGAAAGCTTCCTGCCACCAACTAGTTGCATTCAGCCTCCACAGAAGGAGTCT
Source organism: Strix aluco (assembly GCF_031877795.1). Classification (NCBI taxonomy): domain Eukaryota; kingdom Metazoa; phylum Chordata; class Aves; order Strigiformes; family Strigidae; genus Strix; species Strix aluco. The sequence goes on along the minus strand of NC_133949.1, from coordinate 10,223,981 downwards.
TCTGCAAATGTAGCAATACAAAGCTATTAGATTAAAAAAAAACAACAACACAGATAAAACCAATCAAAACCAAACAAACTGTGAAGGAATTGGAAATTTAAATCAAAGAGGTCCAGCAGAAAAACAATGCCTCCCTCCATGGCAGCCAGCAATGGAAACTTCCCAGCCACAGCCGTGAAATGCATAAGAGAACCAAATTATTTTGGAAAAACACCAAGCCAGGTGAGAGCCCAGGCATGGTCAGTCCTGCTGCCCTGCAGACCTGAGGCTGTGCTAGATGCTCTCTTCAACCTGAGTCCCTTTTGCAAGCAACCACCACATAAACACCCCTTTCACCCAAAAACCAGCACAAACTAAGAGTTCATCACTGACTTCCCCAGGCCAACACTAGCCAAGCAATGCCATTTTCCCAGTGAAAAAGGAAAAATAAATGCAAGGCATTTGGGAACTGTACCCCCAGCTCATCTTTCCCTAGTGCTGGGTAAAACAACTTGTTATTCCCCTTCTGATGCCTGTCAAAAAACACAGCACGACAACAGCTAACAGTTGAGCAGCCGGCTTTTGAAGCTCCAAGTTGTGTTTCCATGAGATGCAGCATCGTGTAACACTCCCCTAAGCCATAAGGAGCCATAAACAACAGAAGTCAAGCCCATTTTCGCTTATTAAGCTATTTATCACTGCAAATTGAATTGCAATTAGAGGAAAATTCAGCAGGTCCACGTGAGAAGTCATACAATAAAGCAGGTTACGCTGTTGCTGCTTTCATTAACACAGAGCGAATGCAGTTACCAGCTGCCCAAATGAGGTTACTGTGTAAAATACCACCCCGAGCTCCGGCAATCACAGCTGCTCATAAATATCCTGATAGCTGCTATTTTGGCCAGCACCTCTTCCAAAACTGCTTCATATCTCCACTAATAGCCAGGGCAACATAACGAATTTCCAAGCGGAGAGGTTGGCATTATAAACAAGGATCAGGCATGAAGGAAGAGAAGGATTAATATTGTGTGCAATCAATCATCTGCAGCAATTTATCTGGGAAAAATGATATCATGAGGTGAGCATTAGCAATGCAGTGAGTAAGGTCAGCTCAGAGAGACAGGCATGTGAGATGTGACTCAACAGCGAGCACAGTGTGGGTTGCTCAAAGGCTACGGGGTTGTTTTTCTTGATGGAGGACATATTTAGCTGCTCAATCCCCATACCTTGTGAAGTGCCCCCTTGAAAACAAGTAAAAAAAATGTCTTGCCTTTGATCCTTAGGATGTTTGACTGCATCACAAATCCTCCGATGTCTGGTTGACTTATGAGGTCAGTAAGCCACCGTAAAACTTGGTATTTATGGATTTGCCAGCTGCAATTAGCCATGGCTGGCCACAGCATCTAGAACCAGACTCCACCTGTTTTGCACATGATGAGCCTTTTGGCATTTGCTTCACAGCTAATAAGTCTGGTGCTGCTTTACTTTCCTATGAGATAAGACCAAGCAATGTGGAAGTGCATTGCTCAAAAGATTATCTGCCTGGTGCATTTATTGCAGCCCAACAGCTCCAATCATCTGCGTACATGCCCTATAAACCATGCGTTTATACATTGCAATAAGGTGTTTTTCACGTGCTATAAACAGCTTAATTCTTAACTGGGTATCCTAAAGAAACAGGGCTGAAATAGTCACACTGTCCATCCATCTCCTCCTGCTCTTCCCCAACCAGCTTTTCAACCCAAGAACCAATTTCATGGGTTAAGAGAGGAGTAAAGCATCTGAAAGGTAATTCCAACAGGTTTGGGGAAAAACCAGATCTCAGCAATGCAAAGATGCCCAAGTTTGCACCTTCAAAGGAGGCAGACAGCGTTTAGCAGCCACTCATGGATCGGCTGTGACTGGACAGCCAGTGATGGGACAGTATGTCTGGATGGGGCATCGCAGAATGCACCCTGGGAACCTCCAAACCAACCAGCAATTGCTACTGCAAATTTCTATGTCTAATCCACCAGAATGGTGCAAAAATGGAGTTTAAATATGTGGGATATTTTCCGTTTAACAGAGTTAATATCTGTTTGGAACCAACGATTGCTCATTCAAGCCTCAAGTGAGGGTGCAGTTAGATAAGAGAGTCTATGTTTCACGGAGGAAGTAAACATTTTCCTGGCAGATTGACTCCAATAATAAATGGTGGCAGCTTGAACCCCCTCCAGGACTCTCAAATTATAGAAACTCAGAAAGATGGATTAATGGGCAGAGATATGATGCTGCCATCCAGATAATAAACAACTGCAAATAAGAGATTTGCAGAAGAACGTGTTGCGTTTATTTTAAACTGTGAGGCAAATGCAATCCCCCCAGTTGGAGTTTGTCCAGACCACAGCTAACAGGCTTCTTCAGGAAAGTACCTGAGGATATTTAAAGAGAACAGATAGCCTCAGCTACCCATCCCATCTTGATTTACAGATCTAATGGGTTCCCAGTATACGAAAAGCTTGGAAACACTATTTGGGGAAGGTGACTCCAGGATTTGCTTTGAACAATTCAAACAATTGAGATCCATCACTGCCTTTAACACAAGTATTCATCTTAAGCTCACAAAATACTGTTCACACATCCCTTCTAAACCAGCAGGAGCTGTCCTCATCCCAGTTTCCCATCCAACCCAGTGCACCCATCTGAGGCTCCAGCCCCAAGCCAGGAACCTGCTGGCCACACAGAGCCTGCACCAGATGGCTTCTGGTGGGACTTGTTACTTCCTCCTCCTGCTCCCCAGACAGATTGGTGACAGCAGCAACTTCCTAGCAATGCACCCCACCCAGTCTCAGCCCTAAGGTGCAAGAGCCTCCAAAGTGCACCAAAATGCTCCCAAAGAGAGCAATCCCCCAAGGTCTTCCTCCTAAAAAGGAAAGTTGAGGGCAGAAAAAGCTGCAGGTCTAAGGGCAAGATGTGGAGGAGGCTGTGAGCAAACACATTGGTCTCTCTGGTTTGCTGACAGCTGAGTGCAAACACCAAAAGGCCACTCTCATGGCCTACTCGCCTCGTGCTAGCCAACTCTACCCAGAGCCCACCACATCACATGGCTAAAATCCAAAGAAAAAGGTTAATGCATCAATCCTGCAAGACACCCACCCTATTAACTCTGCTCTTGCTGCTGGAACTCCCATTAACAACTCCGCAGTGAAGCATTAAAAGGAAATATGACAAGTTTAATCAAGCATTTGCCATTTCCCTTCCCATGTGTCTGCTAAAAGAGCTTGCTAGAGCAACCCAGATGCCGACTGGAATGTCCAAACCACAGGTCAGAAGCAGAACCTCAATTTATCATTCCTTTTGCTCTGACTAGTACCTTTCACTATTAAATGCAGTAGGGGTTGCACCTGGACTCCTGCCCCAGCACAGGTCAGTGGCTCATCCCCAGGATGAAGGCTACGTACCAGCCCCAGCCTTGACCACACTGCTGCCAGCTCCTAACGGCACCTCTTCTCCCTGACACTCCACATGCAAAAAAATGCTTATTTTCTCTTGCAAAAGTGTCTGAGATCTCTGCTGGAAAATGGACTTACAGGACAGGATGCATCTCATCTCCTGTCAGGTAAGGATCCAGACTTGTCACCTAAGCTCAGTCTACTGTCAATTCATATGAAGATGGTGATTCATCCTATTCTAAAGCAACTGGGCTGAGTCAGTCTCTGGATGTGGCTGTCTCTATCAGTTATCTGCCAAGAAAAGCCCCTCTAATTAGCTAATCCTAGACATTCAATGTTTAGGCAACTGGAGCAGGAAAAACCCACTTGTACTGTTCTTACCTTTGTATTCCAGCACAGCAAGCACAGAACTCTGCATGGCTTTCATATCCACTCTTCCAGCCAAAGAACAGCTCCAACTGCTTTGCAGCTGATCCCTCATCAATACTAACTACATTTTTAAGTTTTCCTTTAAGCCTGCACTGTTTTGTTGGAGGTAACCAGGAGCTCAAACAACTCTTGTCCTTGGAAGGTGATGGTAGATGCCTTATGGGCACTGAAGACTTTTATTTATGCATGCAGATATTGTACCATGTTGTGTTCACATGCACTAAATACACACACACATCTTTATTATAAGTATTTATGGGAACAGAAAAAAAGGCAGAACTGAGATCCTTGAAGGAAAGCGGAAGAGATTTCCAAATAGATGACATTGTCAGATGGGGAGGAATCACCCGTCTTCATAATTTCCACTGTCTGTTAGAAGCACCCTAGTGCCTGGGCATACGGTAAGTGAACGATTCCCGATGCGAGAGCAGCATTTGCACTCACACACCTTTCCCTGTTTGAAATTACAGACGAGTCTTCCTGCACATGCTACAATTGATGAGAGTTCTTGGAGCAACACCGAGTCTACAAGCACTTCGTGCAATCTGCTGCTTATCCCCCCACCTGCATGTATTGAATTTCATTAACAGTAACAAGCCAAACACCCTTGCTTTACACATCCCTGCAAATATCTCTGCTAAGGGATATGCTAAAAAGAGAGTCCAAAAAATCTTGACACACATGGCCCAACCTTGATAATGTATCAAACAGGCAACAGTGCTTGAGCGACTGTGCTGTCTGCCTACCCTTCCACCTCTCTGCCCTTCCCCAGGTAACTGTGTGTCAGCCAGACTCATTAAACTATGAGAAAAGGGCAAAAATCTCAAAGGCAATTAAGGCCCTGTAAGTTTTGGGGAACCAGTGTCAGGGGAAGGAAGGGGCCCCAGTAAGGGAAGGACCAGGACTTGGCTGGTACACCCCATATGGCAGCAGATGGATGGACAGGAGGACAGACTGTCTGCAAGCTGGGCCAGATGGTCCACAGCTGCTGTCAGGGTTGCCTAGCTCAAGGAGGACACTGGGAGAAGCTGGATTTTCCTAGAGCTTAGGTTTGGTTGATGTGATAGACCATCAAGATAAGCCTTAGGAAAGCCAGCCTTATCTGGCCCTGCACTGGGGACCACCCTCTTTTCTAACAGAAAAAATGAGAGAATGGGAGACCTCACCTCTAACTCTTCCCTTCTCTAATTCAGCCACTTTCTCCAAGTTGCCCTCCCTTCACAGATTAACACAACATGGCATGAGCTGCTCGGCTCTGGCATTAATTCTGTTGAACCAGCCTCTGGTTAGCAGGAAAGCAGGATTTATTGTCTTGGCCCACTTGAGCCCCATCTCCTGTTTCCAATAGTAGCCGCCACCATGAGAGATTTCAGGAGGAGGTCTGTGTAGGTCTCCTGATGAACAACAGTGCAATCCTGCCTGCTGGGCAAAAAACCCTCTCTGAGCACAGCATAATCAGCTGTTCCCAGGAGCAGGCGATCCCAGTACAGCCAAGTACAGAAGGAAATGCAAATCAACATTGAAAAGGCACATTTGCTTTTCTACCCATTCAAAATGCTGCTTTCTGAAGGTGTCCCCTCTTCTCCTCAGCCAGAAGAGCTCTTGCAATCCTGTGATGGAAAAAGAAACTTGATAACTTCAGGGGATCAATCAGGTCTGCGTTAGGAGTGCTGCCAAAAACTCCGAGATGGGGATTACCCACACCTATCCAATATGGGGGGGTTGTTTTGATGTACAGCTCTGCCAAGCAGCAAGCACACAGCCAGCCATGCACACCACTGGGAAACACTCCCACATCATCCCCAAGTACTGAAATTCCCAGGCACATCACGCTGAACCTGCAGCGTCAATAATGATGTTACCGTATCACCGGGAAGCCTCCTGGACCCTCCCCCCAGAACCTAAAAGAAATCAATCCATTACTGCACATACAATAAGAGCTTGCAATCCAATAACCGCTATCTAAAACCTGGTTTCACTTCCAAGCCCTGGGTTGATTATTATTGCATTAGCTATGGAGGGATGTATTGTTACTGCTCAATGAATGCTAAGCTCTACTTCAAAAGGGACTGAATTTCAGCAGTGGAAGACTATACAAATGCTTTGACAATTGCTTTGGGATCCTTCAAAGCAGATAGGTGCTAGAATAAAACCTAAGATCTTATTGATACAGGTCTTAGCAAAAATAAGCATCAATGATTCCTCAACACAGATCTTTTCCAGAGTAGGCTATTCAAAGGAAGTAATTTAAGACATCTTTGAGAGAAAGAAATATTCAATTAACTCTTTAAACCGGCTGCTGTGGAATGATGTGGATGTTACAAAAAGATCATTTAAATTAACAAATTGCAGCTGACTCCAATAAAAAAATGTCAAGCCTTTTTTTGGGCCATTTATAGTTTTGCAGGAGCCTGGGTGGGAGCAGCGCAGGGACAGAAATGGGTTCAGTCAGACAGCAGCAAGGGAAGAGCTCGACACTGCAACGCGCACCACCAACACTACCCAAAGCACACCAACTACACCTCCAATACGCTGCCATGCTCTTGGGCTGCCATTGGTTCAGAAGGTGAAATATTTTGCCCCAGTAGGCAAGGCAATGGGCATGCTTCTCTCCCATCTTAGCCTGACAACCCCATCCTCTACATAGGCACCCATGGGTGCACCCCACAGGAGGAGAAATGGAAGCATGTGCATGTCCCACAACACACACGGTGCTGCTGCGCTCCTCCAAGTACAACATGTTGGTCCTGCTGCTGCCTTGAGGTGTTGCTCTCTACCTCATTCCTCCCAAAACCAGAGTTCAGTCTTCTTTTCCCTCCACCCAAACGTGTATGAAATGAACTGCACTGGCATCTGCATGTTGGCCAGACCTATGTGTCAACCACCTAAAAGAGGCTGAAGGAGCAATCACAGAATCATAAAAAGGTTTGGGTTGGAAGGGACCTTAAAGATTATCTAGTTCCAACCCCCCTGCCACAGGCAGGGACACCTTCCACTAGGACAGGTTGCCCAAAGCCCCATCCAACCTGGCCTTGAACCCTTCCAGGGAGCGGGCATCCACCACTTATCTGGGTGTCTCACACCTTCACAGTGAAGAACTTCTTCCTTGTATCTAATCTAAATCTACCTTCTGTCAGTTTAAAACCTTTACCCCTCACCCTATTCCTACACTCCCTGATCAAGAGTCCCTCCCCAGCTTTCCTGTACCCCCTTTAAGTACTGGGAGGCCGCTCTAAGGTCTCCCCAAATCCTTCTCTGCAGGGCTGCTCTCAATCCACTCATCGCCCAGCCTGTATTTGTGCTTGGAATTACACAAATCTTGATTTCCTGATCCACAAGAGGTCTTCTCATCTCAGTCTTGGTTTTCAGGCACATGGACATCCAAAACCTGGGTATATCATTGGTTTTCTACCAGCAAGTAGAGTGGAGTTACTCTTTGCAGCTACCTTGCTGCCCTTAACACAAGAATCTGGCTACGTATCACTGCAAGAAGACACATATTAGAGATTTTGCACTGGAAAACCTTAAAGGGAACAAGATGCAGGTAGATTTTAGCTTAAAGCAAGAGATGAGAAAATCAGGGTGAACTCGACATTGAAATAAAACCTCTCTGTCCCTTTTCTGCATTACGACTTATCCTGAGTTAACAACAGCCTATTCCACACCAAGCATAAAGCCTCCTTCAACGCTTGATACCTTTTCAACAGTTAAAAGAGGCTTCCAGCAAAGGAGCAAAACAAACAAATCCCACAGCACCAAACTCATTTTCTTACTTAAGACAGAGCAACAGCAATGGAATAAAAATAAAGGTTTCCACAGCTTCTGACAGTTTGCCAAGAAGGCCAGCATCACACAAGTAATTAATATGGACAACATGAATTTCAATTCTTTCATTTGCAAATCCAGCATCACAGTTAATCTCAAGCATGGACAAAGTCCATTAATAAAGCAGATTCATGTAATGGGATTCAAAGCAATGGCAAATCAACACATAACACGCTTGTATGCTAGAATAATCTATGCTTCGCATAATAATCACAGTAACTGTAATGCTGTGTATTTATATGGAGACATATTCAAGACAAACCCAGGCCACCTAATGAGCTCGGCAGAGCTTTTCTCCTGTGGTGGGATGTGGCCAGCAGTGGGGCTGAGCAGCCACAGCAGAAATACCCAGCAAGAAAATCAGATAAATGTGTGCATGAAGCAGTTGCAGCAGGGAAAAGAAATCAGGGAGGATGCTATTTAACACAGAGGGTTGGCACTCTCCTAACCTCACCCAAAAAAAGAAAAAAGGATACATTATGTGCCATCGTGTCCTTGTGATTGTGATAAAAAAAGGCTTCTATTGCTGAACAGAGGTGCACACCCATGGTTGGTTGCCATCCAATGGGTTCCCCAAAAGCCACGCGAGGGGCAGGGGTTGCCCGAGCAGCACAGGGAAGGGACAAACTCAGCAATCCCACTTCGTGACTTACACTTGGAGCTTGTGGCTTGTTTCTCTCCAGACACCAACTGCAGGTGGTTCAGAAGCAGTTTCATTAAACACCCACTACACGTGCTTTTGCACAGAGATACCCACAGTGCCGAGCCATTCCCCTAATTACAGGATGCTAACAAACACACTCCAAAACCACCCACATTCACACAGCTCCCACTTAGGGAAAAGTAGGGGAATCACCCACTTCTCCAATTAACCAAGCCTTTTTTGCAGGAGCTGTGCTAAAAGTATGTGATGCCAAGCATGTGATGTAGCACGAGAGCTAAGGCTGCATCCAACGAGGCACGGCATGGCTGTCCAGCACCTGCTTCCAGCTGAAGCCCCAAAAGACACCTGGCACCAACATCCACACACAGCGAGGGTTTCCCCTGCTTGACCTGTGATGCTCCAACCACTGCTGAGCTCCACATCTGCATAAAAAGATCCCCAACGTGTCAGAGCTGACTCCAAATAGAGAGGTAGAGCATGAACCACGGAGAGCCGCTACCCGCTCTGTCCCCATCTCTTCCTTCTGTTTTCAGGCAGGTTTTTAAGTGACCTTCCCAATTTAAAGACTCCCTAAATTTCACAAATAATGGAGTTATTCTGATTTTGGGGAGGTCCTCCCAACCCTGGTCGTTATCAGCAGCAGGAGTCAGGGCTCTCCACATCAGTTGCTGCATTGTTGGATGGTCTTGGCCAAGAAACTTAATTTCTCTTCTCTTCAGCTTCCCCAGCAGCAAGATGGAGGTGTAGCCAATGGAAAACCGAGCAGCTCAGTGGTGCAAAGGTGCCTGGAGATACAGGCAGCTCCCCGCATTTTTTGAAAAGCCTGGTTCCCAGCCCTAGGGCAGCGTGAGCTTATTGAATTAATTCTGATAACCACACTGCTTAGACCCTCCAGGCTGAAATCAGTGAGGAAAAGTATTTCTTACACCCCCGAGCAGCTGCTAGTGAAGCACCACATTAGCCTCTCCTGTGCAGCCCTACCAAAGAGCCATCAAGTGCCTCATCTCAGCAGCTTTTCAAGGTGCAAAGGGAGAGGATTTTGCTTAAAATCCCTCCTCAAGCCCCTCTGGTCTCACCCTGGGTGCATGGCAGAGCCCTCCTCTCCAGGAGGTGCCTGCCCCTGGAGCTCATCAGCCACTGGTCGGACCTTTCCTCTGTCCTCCACTGCAGGCTCAGGTGCATTTACTGATACACACCAATCCCAGCTTATCCCCTCTTTCACTTAACCACTGCCCTTTTGTAATTTTTGATGCCTCAAAGCCCATGTGGGGTATGTCTTCCCCTGAACAAACTGGAGAAACTGAGTCAGAACAAGTTAATCCCACGTCCCCAGACTCACACACTGCTGCCTTCTGCCTTAAACGTCCACATTTGCAAACACCTTTAGTTGGGAGGCCACGGTTCTGCTCTCCTCCTTCTCCTTTGGGATATCTTATCTCATGCTTGCCAACTCAGAAAACCACTTAAATATCTGATTAACTATAAGCACATGTTTAAGTCCCACTGAAGCCAAAGGGTTTTGATTAACAGAGCACTTAATACAGGTTTTCGCTAAGCAAAACTTCTTTCCTCCGCTGGCCTCTCCACCGCAGTCCCTTCACGGCAGCACAGGGTACGACTTGAGACATGATGGCTAGGTCACACCATGAACATCAGCTCACCAGAGCGAAATACAGCTTAAGTCATTGGTGGCAGAGCATTTTGCACAAAATCAGGCAACAACATCCCAGGAGACATAGGCAATTTGCAAGCTGGGCTGGTCCAAGAAGTGCTCTGCCCTGCGAGAGCCAGCACACTAACTCGCCAGCAAATGTTTCCAGTAAGTGCTATTAAGATCCTCCTTTTCATTTCACCACACATCACTGCAGAAAGGCTTGAGGGTGGTGGCTGCTGGCCTCTCTCCTCTGAGCACCAGGGCTGTCTGGGATGCGACAGATTAACCCACACATGGCCAGAGAGCCCCTGCACTTGGCCAAGAAGAGAAATTAATCCCAGGTTTCACTGGGGGAGCTGAACAAACACAGAAAATAAACAGCCTTTCTGCTGTGCTCTGTGCCTCCTGCTCCATTTCTAGGCTCTGGGTTGTCTACAAGGGGGAAGAGGTGCCCCCTGCACCCCAAAACTCACAGCAGCACCCCAAGCCAGGCAGGCTGGAGGGTGGCAGGGAGAAGCAAGCACATCCCTCCTGCCTGCCTGGGAGCTGCCTCCTGCTCAGACAGGCAGCAGTACGTTTTGTTCAGCAGTAAGAGGTGTCAAAGTCGTGTGTCCCTCCGCTGATTAAAAATGAGAATATTTCTGCTTTGTTTGACAGTCAGGGCCATTAAACTGCTCGTGTTGATATTTCATTTCCCAGCAAAAATGCCAGCAGCGTGCGCCAAATTAACTTGAGACAACTCAGACAGAAAACATACCTTTGCTCAGGAAGCTTCTGCGAAGGAAATTCAGCACATGATGGATTTGTGGCAGTGCAGTGCCCAGCAGATGACAGCACGCTATTAGCCGACACTTGTGAGTGATAATAACCACGCCTTAAGCTCACTTTGCAGGAGACAGCTTCATCGAAAACCTGCTGCCTCCACTGCTGAGTCACGCCAGAGCTCGTGCACTTCTAGCTGATGCAATGCAGACTCAGTACAGGCTTTTGCTTCTCGTCACTCCCAACCTGATTAGGAGTTTCCTTCCACCAGTGGAACCTCCACTGTTGGGATCTGAGACAAGGACCAAAAGGACCACCAGTCAGTCCCAGTAACAAGGCAGGAGGCAAGTCTAGAAAAGGTTTACCCTGGAGATGGCGATTCCTGTGTCAGCTCCTATTCCATGGTTTCACACCCATGGGAGCATGGCTGAGCCCCATGCCCTGCCACTGAGGACAAAAGCCTGGACTTGCACACTTGGTTCTCACAAGTTTAGCATGGTCAGAGAGACCAAGATGCAAGAAGAATGTGGTGTCAGCAGTGAGCTGTGGCTCATGGCACTCCCATAAGTGAGGTCCACAGCACCATGCCTACTCCTCCTCCACCTGGGGCTGATCTGCATCTCCCAAACACCCAGCTCCACACAAACAGGTTCCTTCATTAGGAAGTTAGAGCCTTTGCACCAGCAGAGAGTCCCTGTTTGCACAGAACAGGCACCGTTGACTCAACCATTAGATATCCAGTTTGGAACCAGCCAAAGCAGGAAAGATTCCACAGAGGGATGGAGGTGCCCAACAGGCTCCAGAGGTTTCCTTCTTGGAGAGCAACAGTGAGGGACAAAAGGATGAAAGGACAGCTGGTACTTCATTCTGTGAGTTTTGGCACTCATTTTCTTCCAGATAGAAGAGCCTGTACTTCCAATGAAGATGCTGACATAAACCTCCATGGAATGGTTCTGGGATGAAGGCTTGTAGCATCCAACTTGTCAGCTGGTCAGGGCAACCCTCAGGTCCTTCATCTTAACACTCTGCAGTCTTCATCCACAGAGAAGCAAAGCAGTTTTTCAGTTAACACATTGCCTACCCAGCCTTTCCCCCTACCTTGTCCCAACCTGGCAAAGCCCCCAAAACCACACTGAACTGGACTCGAGTGCTGAGGTCTCCTTGAAGTGGATGGGCACTAAGCAGAAGTGTTATTTCAAGCACAACTTTCTAGGTTTTCTCTTGAACTGGGCCCTAGATAAACCCTTCAGCTGCATCTCCTGAACTAAAGCAGCCATCCCAGCACATCCAGCACGAAGGCACAGGTCATCCGACGGGCCAGCTCGTTACCTCCAGCCCTGCAAGGTCCAGGCTGTGAGCTGCACACTGCTATCTTCAAGCACCACACTGGAGAAACGACATCCTCCACCACGGTGATCCAGCACAATCATGGGCTGATCCCTCCCTTCAGCACATGGCTGGCAAGTCAGATCAGCCCCTCCATCCCAGCCTTAATGGCTTTAGCTTGTTATCTGTTGGCTTTTCCTTCATTTATCCTACTGCAGATACTTCCTCCTCAAGTAATTCTCAGCATCCTTTTGAATTTCACCCCCCAAACCTGTCTGTTGACCCCCAAAACACTGCTGCCAACTCCAGCAGGGTCCAGCACACACCAGTCTCCAGAGCAGGTATCCCCATGGCTCATGCTAGGTTCTGCTTGTTCACTACAAGCAGCCAATTTCTGGAGTGGTTTTTGTGCCTGGGAAACTTGCCTATGAGTTCTGCTCATGTAGTCTGCAGGGACAGCCAGAACCTCCCCTTACACAAACCTTGGAGGAACACCAGCAAAGCACCCAGCAAGAAAAGCCTCTTTCCCCATGCCCTGGGCTATTTCCCTACTTCCTTACAATGTGACACAACCCCAGGAAGCATCCCCAGCCAGAAGCAGAGGCCTGAAATGCCGACAGTAACAGAGTACCCTGCTAATCTCTCATCCTTCTCCACGGGTGGCTGAGCCTTCCTGTGAAAACTAAACTAGACCCCATGATATGCTATGGCCAAAGAATATTTCCACAGGTGCTAGAACAAAGTCTTTGGCTTGAAACTCCCACCACAGCTCTGGCATTACAAGCTAGGAACATTTATTTTCCAACTTCAAAATAGCCAACACTAATATTTTTGACCACCAGTTTCTCCTGAAGTTAACAGCAAAGAAAGAAGAACCCTAGAAGCCTTCAGGATGCAGGACCAACTTCTTAATATCATTTTCCAGATACAACCACAGGGCTGAATAATTGCTGAAACCTGATGCAAGACGACGAGCTGAGCAAGAGCAAAGCCAGGATGAGCTCATTGCGTAGTCCTGTCCGCCGGCAAGGCGAGCCCTCCCTTCCCTGCTACAGTCCCACTGAGACATCCACAACCCTGGGCTGAAATTCCTCAACTGGTCATGAAACAGCTGATTTCAATATCAAGGCATCACTGAGATGGGACTAATAAGTCACTGGGCTTGTTTCCAAGGGTAAAAGCAACTGGTCCGTGGTCAATCAGACACCTACAGCCTCACACATGAGAGTTGTGGGTAAACCACGGCACTCGCAATGGGCTGGGGTGGCATTTAACACACAGTAACACCAAACAAGTCTTGGGATCTTATCCCCCCCCCAAGAAATGCCAGAAATTAATACTTGAAGGAAAGACTCCTTTTGCAAGACATTTAACAAGAAGAAAAAACCTTGCTTCTCTCTGAAGATGCCACAGGCTGATCCAAAATCACCACTGACAAGTAGAAAAGGTTGGAAAAACCTGCTTCTGAGGGTTAGCAGGCTGACAGACTCAATTTGCGTTATCGCTTTCCTTTTTTCCCCCCTTATCTTTCCCAACATGCACGTTCAGAAAGAGATAAAGAGCAGCTGCCCCAAGCCCTCCTCAAGGCTCTGCCACCTCTGGACACTGCTGTCCCTGATCTTGGGACTTCCCTGCTCCAGCAGATGCTCCCTTTCCCCTTTACCAGGGGGATGCTCAGCCTTTCCGTCCCTTTGTTCCCTCTTCAAAGCAAGTAGGACAGATGATTTCCCCCATTACATGGGTTTTGGAGGGGTGAGGAAGGCAAAGACCACAAGGTGCCCAGCTGCTGCAAGAGGGGAGCTGCAAGACCCCGTCTGCCCACTTCCCACCTTTGCTCTTCTATTAGAGCTCAGCCCTTGCAAACCCTTTTGGCCAAACTGATCTCACCCACAAACCAGCCCCTTTTGACTTGCTGAGGGCTTTCTTCTGACCTCTGCTCAGGGCTGAGAACAGCCCACCAGCGTCAGGCACTGAAGCCACGTCTCTCCCCACATGCCGTGGTCCTGCTGATGCTGCTTGCTCCTTCCATATTGCCACCTCTGTTCCACTTTTAGCTGCCATCATAGTAAAAGCTGGTTCAGGCCAAAAAAGCCTGCCTCCATGTGTGCATTGTACACACACACACAGCAGAAGCTCATAACCCCCAGGTCCTACTCCAGAACCCAACCACAAAATCAACTTCTCCTTCTCCCTACTCTTTCTTTTGCTTTGTGCAACTCATTCCGTTTAATTAGCAGCACAGCCTGGAGCGCCCGTGCTGCAAATCAGCCCTGCAGCATCCCACCGGCTTGTGGACGGGTCCGTCAGAGCTGAAGTATCCAGAGATGGAGCTTGGTCAGCGCTGGGTGCCACCAGGACTTCGCACATGAAACTTAGCAGCAAGAAGTCATTCTCATCCTTCTGCAATCAATAGAGGCAGCACTGTGAAATGACCTAAACCTGCAGGAACAGCACTTTATTCCTGCCTTTGGGATTATTTTAGGCTTCCATATTTTTGCTCCAGCACTGTCTCCTCCAAAGGGAGAGCGAACATGAGTCCTTCTAGAAAATAGAGTTGATTTACACAATGTGGCAACACTAAAAGAATTTTTTTTAAAAATGGCTTGCAGGAGAGGAGTTTAGCTTATTTATTTTCTTTGTGTTGGTGGAGAATAGCAGCTGATGGGCAAGAGATGAAAGCACCCCAAGCAGAGATTTCTTATTATGTTTCAGGGAGTTAATCTCATCAGAGAACTGCTTTACATCTGTTTGAACAGGGATGGAGACGTTCACTGGAGCCAAACCTTGTGCTGGTGCAGACATGCTGACCCTGTCACCTGCACCTTGCCAAATTCTCCACCCTCCTTCTCTGGACAGCAACAGACCAAACTGTGCATGGAGAGCATGCAGGAGCTCAGAAAGAGCACCGATGATGTTTCTTTTTTGCAGTTCAGCCTATCCACTTAACGACCAGTGCCACATACTGGAAAGTCAGTTCATGGTACAGTTACAGCAGGTGGTCCCCAAGTGGGAGCAGGGACCTGCTGTGCCGCATGCTGCACACACACAGTCCCACGTTGCTTGTGACACACCCAGGGGGTTTACAGAGATGCACACATCCTAAAAGCTGGGACAACACGGAGTCTTAGCAGCTCCCAGAGCTGCTGACACCCTCATCCTAAAGCAACAAGGCAAGAGAGAAGAAATGCCTCTTCTGGCATTCACCCATGGAAAGGACTGGATCTTTACACTCAAAAAGGAGATGTCAGAAAGCAGATGTTGTGCACATACAGAGACACCTTTTTTCCTTTCCCCTGCTTAAGCCAAATCAGTGAAATAACTCTTGAATACTTAAAGCATGCTTTCACTAGCAAGTCCCAGGGGAGAGGACCCTTCCCTAACGTGAGCTCCCGTGCACCCCGATGGATGTGGTTCCAGACTACACTCCCACTTCACACATGGGGAAACTGAGACACGAAGGAACTTACCGAACACAGAGTCCCCAGCAGCATCGGCTGGGGCCACACCACCCTGCTACGAACAGCACCGGCCACAGCACATCCAACACACCGCCATCTCTCGTTTGGGGCAGAAATAGGGTTTTCACCTATGTCCATCAAGTGCTCGTGAGGGTTGGGGTCTTTCCCAAGCCTATTGTAACACGGACATCACTGCAGAGATGTGGAAGGAGCCTGTTTGCACCGCCCACGCTGGCGATGCTCAGTGTTTTTAAGGGCACTTAGGTATATGGTTAAGAGCCACACTTCAAATCTGAAGAGAGGATGAAAAGCACAGCCTCACGCTCAGCGATGGCGAGAACAGGAGGTGAGAGCAGCAGGCACGGCTCTATACCTGCAGTAAACAGGGCCCTGCTGAACGCTCAATTCCCCTCCAAAGCTATCAAGCATGGCCCGCTTTTCAGACTGGCTGAATAAATCGCAGCCCTCCACCGCGCCTGCCGGGCAGGCAGTCTGTAATTCCCATTATACAGCCTGACAGGTTGGTAATGGCACACATAATAATATATTGATTTTGTCTGCTGTATGAGAGGCTGCCAGGCAGCTCGAGGAAGGGAATTGCTGAGATGAGGGTTTCCTCTCAAAACACCCGCAGAAAAATGGGATGTTCATTGGGAAGGTAATGGATAAGACCATCAGCTGGGGCAAATTAACTCCACTTTTTGCAGGGTGTTTCAAAATTCTCCCATCTTCCCACCCTAAGACTCAGTCAGTGCTGCGATTTACACCATGGGGAACTGGGAACCTTGCCCCTATCTTACAGGAATATATAAGTGAAGGAAAGTCAGTAGGTTTTGGGGGTTAAGGGAAGAAATTAAGTATTTTTGTATGTTTTATCCCATGCTTGTGTGTATTTATTTCCAGCATAAGATTTTTAACTATTAGGGAGAGCGGAGGCTGTTCTGGGTTGGGATTTGCTATTTGGCTCAGAAGGAAGAAGCTTGGAATCTTTCTTGAAGTCTTTCATAGTAATTTCCCTGTCTGGCACCAGGGAATTTGGATGCTCCTCTGAGGATCCACCTTGGCAGGTGCCTCCAAATTAGGGGTAAGCGAGGTACGGCAGCTACAGGGGTGGGATCCTCCCTTCCAAGAAACCCAATGGGTAAAGGCATTTGGCTCAGCAAAGACATTAATAAATGCCCAATCTGGCTAAGGAAGAATTAAGGAGTGGGTTGCACAAAGATTCAATTCAACGACATTAAAATTCAATTAATGCTGCTATTTAAAATAGCTTTAAACATTAAATACATTTACTTGAAAGCACCCATTTCAAACAAGCAATTTAAGGTGACACCAACCTCTGGTCATGCTTTAATATTAAACAGTTTATGTTAGCCCAGGTAAGCAGGACATGCCAGCTGCCAAAGTTTTAAGGAAAGTCACTGATGAAAACACAACCAGAAGACTGAAGTACAAACACAGCTTTTGGGGGAGCCTGGCTCTCTCACAAGGACAAAGAAAACATCTACATTTCAGTTCATTCACCCAGTCAAGCTGAACACCTAACTTCAACAAGTCAACGAACACATCAGGGGTACAATGGAGAAATGCATGTTTTCCAATCTGCAAGTAAAACTGAAACCTGAGAGACCAAGATTGCTAATTATGGTGACCAGAAGTGTAATTCATTATGTACAATTAATACTCTAGTTAATGAATCAACTAGTTTTAAATGTAAAATGTGTTTTGAAACGTTTACTTTATCTGCCCTACATATCCAGCATATTTTAAGTTTACTAACTGATCAAATAACATTAAAATACTAGTTTTCTGCATTTTAAACTCTTGTTTTCATCTCCATGTAACTTGAGTCAGAAATACAAAAAAATAAATCAATCGTGTAAACCTAAAATTCACCATTTCCCACCAGAATAAAAACATACAAAATTAATCACCCAGCCTAACAGCTGCCTAAATAAACACCCCCAGATCCACCAGGCTCCTTGCTCAGAAAAGGAAGTATCCGATTACACCAAGCAGAAGCAGCTTTTTACAACGAAACAGGAAAACATCCTCTTTCTTACAGAGTGACCAAAAAGAAATTCCTACCCACAAAAACGGCTGCTTAAATCAAGATCCCCTCCTTGCTGATTTTGGCTGCGGTCACCACCATGGATGTAGGTCATTCACACTCTCATCCCAAATTACTTCACACTTTCCACCTTCGCCCAGGAAGCCCACAGCAGCCATCGGGAGCGAGATTTCCCCAAATCCCTTCTTCTTCCAAACCTGTAGCAGGCAGAGCTGTATCCAAATAGGTGGTATATATGGAAATACATGAAGGAATGCTGGAATGAACCAAAGCTTTGCTAGCTCTGCCTACGTGCCACCATGGATCAACGGGCACCTTCAGAGAAAGAACCATCAAGGATGGGCTGTTGGACAGGTTTGAGTCCTGCTTCTGCAGAGATTTTTGCTTCACTACCCTGATTTTGGTGAGCTCAGGCTGGACCAGGGCCTGGGGCTTATTCAACACGAGCAGAACCCATGGTAGACGCTGCATCCTGCATGCACGGGAGTTGGGGCTCTGCCCCACTGTGCTCTTTTACCTTTCGGGGTTTGCACCCCTCAGGTCCAACCTAAGGCTCTCACCCCCACACTTGCCATCTCATGGACCCCCAACCTCCTGCTTTCCTCTTCCCACTGGAGGTGGGGGTGCCCTAAATCACAGTCAGAGAGATGGCAGCAGTCCCCACCACAAGCACCGTGCTCCGCAGGACCAGCTCTGCAGGCAGGGTGGGAACAAGGAGAGAGGTGTCCCAGCAAAAACCCGCAGCACATCTCCTGCTAAAATAACTATTTCCCACCATAGACTGCAAAAGGCTGAGGGCACGTCTGCTCTCCTTCCTCAGCAGATTTTGCTTTCCCCTGCTGGGATTTAATTGTTGTGCCAAAAAAGATCTGCCTGGCCTTGGGGAGGATGGGGGTGAGGAACAGCTCTGCAGAACAAGACAGTAATTAATTGCTCACCAGCTCCCTGCCATCCCTGGGGTGGGCTCAGTTTAAGCAGCCCCACAGACAGAGGAAGGGTCAGCTCTGGCAGCGTTTCCCAGCATGGTACCCAGCCACGGGACCAGGGGCTCCCAGGCACAAGTTTGCTTAAAGCCCTGTGCCCTTCAGTCACACAGACATGGGGAATCTCTGCCTTTGCACAGAGAAGATCACTGCCTGGGAGCGATGAAGATACAAGAACCGTTAAAGGCGTTATTGTTGTTCTTTAGTATGTTTTCTGAGCTCATCATGTTTTGGAGTGGGAGGAAGGGACAGACGGCATTCGCTCGCCTTGGCGTGCTTTGCATGCTGAGGTTTAGAAAACGGTGCTTCACCTCCTGCGTAGCTGGAGGTCCCGTCCCCGGTGGGTGCCACAGCCTGCTCCCGGCTGGGTAAAGGCAGGAGCCAGCACTTGCCCCATCCCCCCCAGCTTGGCCCAGCTGCTATGCACCCCAGCCATGCTGGTGGCTCACCTTTTCTAACCTGGCATACTTTCGCTTTCCCAGCTTTCCCAGCTAGTGTTAATTTTCTCATTTTCTGTAGCTAAACATAAAGCAAGGAGCTGAGAAACCCAGCACACGCTTCCCCACGCTTTCTCCAAAGAAACACGCACACCCACCCCCTGCACTTGAGGGTCCTGCTCGGAGTGCAGGCTGCTTGGTTGGGCTCTCCTTTAATTAATTAACATTCATTTCAATTCAATTACTATCAGAAGTTTAGAGACAGTGCCTCAGAAATAATCTCTTGTGCAACACGAGAATGCAATCCCCTGCCCCTGTGAACACACCCACAAACATTGCAAAATCTCGCAGGGATGGGCAGGCAGAGCAGCACCAGTGGGAAGCAGGAGCAGGTCTGCAGTGAAGCTGCTGCTGTTTCCCAGAAACCAACCTCAAAGGCAAAGGGGACATTAAAGGACTGAAAGCAGCAAGCAGCAGCCTGATCCACTGCCTGTGGATAGCAGACCTCAAGGAAACGCTCCATGGGCCAACAAGGATGCATGGGCTGTTGGAATCCACACAAAACCCAGAAACATCTTGTAAAGAAATTCCTCCGCTGATATCAAACCTGAGTCGTGCTCTGTAATGCAAGAGAGCCAGACCTCTAGGAAGTTATAATATAAAGCGGTCCTGAGGAATGAGATATCCGTTGAGATACCCAAAGGCACGAGGAAGGAGGCAGCTCCCTCCTGTCGGCTCTGGTGCGTGTCCAAGGCTCTCCCTTGAGCTGGCATCGGTGTGTGCTCAAACCCTTGCACAGAGAAAGCATCGCTGACTTTGAAAGACAGGAAGTCTGAAAGGTAAAGAGTATTGAAAAGATCTGAGAAAACCAGAAAGCTCGAAGCAGCTCCTGCTCGCAAAGCAGCAAGGTCAGAGCCAGGAGTAATTGGAGCTAAAACCTCCTGCTTGGGGAGGAATGGAAAGGAGAATTTGTTTTTTCTTTTAGAGGCAAGATTAAATTTACCATTCAGTGGTGTTTTCTCCAAAATTTGGAAGAGGAGGCGGCTGAGATACACAAAAGAGTGAAACAGAATTAGGCGTTAAATCACATTAGGTTTTTGGCGGGGACCTGCAGAAGTCGAATGCTAAAAAAATCCTGTATCTCTTTGTACAAGAATTAAATTAATATTTATATATAACCATCTCCCTTACCTAAGAGGAAGCCATGGTCACCAATGCCCCCAACACATGGATTATTATTATTGATCTAAAACTATCAAGCAGCTACAATATACTGAATTTCAAGTGCATCCCGCTGTATCCCTGTCCCCCAAGACCCCCTGCACACCATCACAGCACAGGTCCCAGTGCTGGGATCTGCAGGGAGGTCTCTGCCCGCACATCCATCACACCCACGTGCTGGCAAGAAGGAGAAGACATCCTCAGACACAGGGGTTTTTACAGTTTGAAGCAAGATAAAAAGAAAAAGAAAAAATAAAAAAGGTGCATGCCAGCCTGTCTGAGGGCTGGAGCCCCAAGCTGCCTGCGTTTCACATCAGATGTGAAAGCAGCAGCAGCCGGGGGGGGGAAGAAAAAAGACACATTCCTGCTATTATATAAACAGATAAAGTGCTGAATAGGGGCTGGCTTGCCAACTGCAACCATTAACCTCTCCTAGCTTGGAGATTTCTGGCTCCAGAGAGGGCACAGGCAGGACCTCCCCATTCTCCGTTTGGGAGCAACTGGCTGCCTACTGCCCCAGCCCAGCCTAACCCAGCCCAGCCCTGCAGATCCAGAGGAAGGAAACCAAGGTCTGACCCAGCAGTTTCATCTCTGACCCTTTCAGACGAGGCAGCCCTGTGCTGCACCACCTCCCAGATCCCAAACTGTGGCATGCGTGGGAGCCACCACCTCCCTGGGCACACAGTGCTTCCAGAAAGACTGAGCTGGGGACCCTGGGAAAGCTGGCGATGGAGGGAGCTCATCCAGGATGTGCTCCTCAGATGCAAGCAGATAGATGAACATGGATCTCACCCCCACTCAGGCTCTCACAGCCGTCCCTGCAGCAAGCAGGGCCTGCCCAGATGCATGGCATGTGTTGCATTAATGCATCCACCAGCAACACGGATTTCTTATGCGTGTGATTCCCCACTCCCAGGGGGGACATCCCTGCTAGAAGAGAAAACCCACTCTGCTCCGTGCCAGGGAGAGCATCGCTGTCGCACAGGGGAGCTCCAGGGATGGAGCCTGTGCTGCTGAGCGTGTACTGCCTCTGCCCTCCTTGGTGCTGCCTGACCTTCCCCCCCGCTCTGCATCTCGGCATCCCACACAGACACATTTTCCTTAGGAGAAGCAGCATCAGCCACCTTCCAGGGAGTTAATTAAAACCAGGCTGCTTGGATGCCAGACACCGGGACGCAACCACCTGCAAATCCCACGGGGGAAAGAAAAAGAGTAAAAGGAGCTGGGATGGGAAGCAAGTGGAGAAAGGACACTGTAGGAGAGCAGCTTGCAGCAGGGTGGGGTTAGGCAGCACGGTGAGGAGACCAGAGACCCCGTTTGGGGCAGAAAACACCCCACCACTGCCAGGCACAGTCATTTACTGTCAACGCCTCCAGCAGCCTAAGGGTTAAAAATAACTGTGGGGAGCGCTGGTGGTTTTGTCAGCAACCTAAACCAAAGGAAACGAGTGCTAATCCCAAAGCCGCCCTGCTGAGTGTCGAAGTTACCCAACTTCCACCACGCTGCAGGCAGAGCGGGCACCCAGCCTCGGCCCCCACTCCCCGTCCCTGGGGACTCCCGCTTGCAAAAAAACAAGCCCGATGCTGCAAAACCCCTTCGCCCGCAGCTCGCAGGCTGTGAGGAGCTGAGAAACCCCAGCCTCGGTCTCCTCTGAGGCATCGGCTGGTCTTAGCACTCAGGAGGAGGGACCAGGCCTTTGCCCCCATGGCAGAAACACCACCACCAAGGACCTCCAGCATCCCAGGGGCCACAGGACGGTCTCCACAGGGATGATGCTCCACGGCTGGTGGGCACGGAGCCAGAAGCAAGCACAGAGAGGCACAGTCCCGCTGCAAGGCACCCGCAGGCTGCAGCTAAACTGCACCCTATCAACCAGACCGCAGCACTCCCCAAGGTCCACTCTAGATGTCCCTAAGCACGTCCAGCTACACCACCGAGGAAAAACATTTAAGCTGTTTTGGCATCGGCAAGGCTGAAGTGCGTGATTTGAGGCTGCTGCAAACCCAGGGGCCAGCACCCTTTGGGAAGAAAGTTTCAATCTGTGACAAGGTGGCACCAAAAAACATCCCCTTTATCCTGATGAGCTGCCAGAGAGACCACATTCATTGTAAATTTGCTTGACAACAGACCCACCTCCACGGGGACCTGCTACACAACAGCGTCTCTGTCTCTTAAGCGTAGCTTGGGGAAATAAACCCTGAAAGCACTCCTGACCCTCAGTGCGTACGGTGAAGGTGCACGTTGTGTAACACTAAGTGTAACACACAGACCAGGCTGATATTGGGCCGTGAAGTGCTTCAAGAGCTTTTATGGAATGCACAAAGTTACACCACGGGGCCAAATTGCATTTTCACAGGTTGCTCGCGCGGGGGTAATGCTGCCCAGCTGGTCTGAACTCAGGTAAACCTTCCCCTGCCCATCTCAGCATGTCCCGAGCACCCACGAGATGCTGGAGCCTACTTCCCAGGAAAGCTTGGAAACATCTGCATTTCTCTCTTAGAGAGAGCTCCAGAAGTGGCACTAACCCTCCCAAGGAAGGTTGCCGGCCTTTTGATGTCTCACTGCTCCCTCGCGGGCTGCCCCAGCCGTCAGCCGCGCCTCACCGCCTTCACAGCCCCGCGCCAAACTCTCCCCAACAGCTCCTGCCTCCCCAGAAAGTGCAAAATCCCGAGTGCTAGGGAAAGAAAGTAGGGACAGGGAGGAAGGGCTCAGTGTGATATAAATCACAGGGACAACGAGGGTAAATCAGCTGCCATTTAATGTACTTACCAACCTTAATTAAGCAGGACCTTCCCCTGAGAATTGCTTTTTAATTTTATCACGTAGTCCTTTGCTCTGGTGTAGTGGGGAGAAGGCTGCAGGAGCCCAAAGTGAACTGCCTCTACATTAGCTATTTTTTAATTATTTTTTTTTACTATTCCCCCTGGCTAAGCCCCCTCTTACAATTAAGATATTCATCATTTAATTAATAAAGCATCCCTGCAAGACGCAGTCCCCATGGCACCAGGCAGCTGCTCAGAAGTAGCTGGCATTTAATTGCTGACCCAGCGGGGCGGACGCTGGGACACGTCGTGCCTTGCTCCCCGCAGCTGCTGGCTCCAAAACCCAGGGGTCAGCCTGGGACAGGGCAGGGGGATGCCTGCACCCACAGCAGGGATACATCGGGGGGGCCGGCCATGGGGGTCGCAGGCTGTCAATGGCAAGGGGGCAGCTGCCTGCACTGCGGGTGGCATCAGCTCAGTGGGCATCAGAGCGCATTTGCCCCTGACCCCTTTTTGCAAACTGGAGTTATCCTGGTGTCTTTGCCCATTTGGGGCCCTGACCCCTCTCTCCTGCCCTTCACACCCGGCCACCACCCAGGCAAGGCTGGTGTGAGCAGAGAAGCCACCTTACAAGTCGTGCAGCTTTGCTGCACCTTGGACCTTGCCATTTGGCTTCTGGCCCAGAGGTTTTATTACAATACTTCGCCCTCTTTTTCCCTTTTTTTTTTTTGTTTTAATTCCCAGAACTGTTGTACACCTCCTGCCCCATGCAGGTGATGCCCAGTGCTGGCGGATGCCTCCTCCTCCCTTCTCCCACCAGCCCAGCTCCACCGGAGCAGCAGCAACAGCCCAGCAAAAAATCCACGTTGAGCCATAACCAATGGTAAATTCTTCGAGTGAAACGTAATGTGCTGGGAAGCGCTTCACCATTTCACTTGGGAAAACGATCCGTTTGGCAGCAGAGAGGAGGAAAACATGCTTTGTTTTACAAATCCTCTCCCCAGCAGGAGAGACACTCCCAGAATTTAATATACTGCCAGCGCTTGGCTGCTTTAACCACTGAAACTCAAGAGTGCGTCAAAAAAAAAGAAAAAAAAAAAGTGATGCACTAGATAACATTAAAGCCTATCCTATTCTGCAACTGGTGGTTTTGGGCACAGCAATTCATCGGCACAGAGGAGCTGCAATTCTCCCACCCGTGACAGCTGGCGTGGATGGGGTGCAGGGTCTGGAAGTGGGGTCCCAGGTTTCTCCAAGTGCTGGAGACCCTTAATTTATTCAGTTTTCGCCCTCTTAGGGTGAGGCCCTGCAGCAGCTCCTTGTGGGAAAGCAAGGAAGATTCTGACAGGTAAATCTAGGAAGTCACTTTATAGCAGAGAAACTGGATTCAAAGTTATTCAGTGCAACAATTACTTCCATGAAAGGCAACTTGCTCCCAGGTGACTAGCAAACTTCTTGCAACCCCAAACTCCGGCCTCAATAAAATATTAAGTATTTCAGCGTATTTCCACTTATCCTCCAATCATTTGACTGCTAAAAGCATCCTACATGCAGCACTGGAGAGGGCAGCGGACGGCACTTTTTTGAGAGGGGATTTTAATTTTGCGGTGTGGGGTTTGGGCTCCAGGCAGTTGACAGTATTACCAGAGCAGAAGGAAAAAGCAACCGCTATCTCTAGCTAAAGAACCTGTCGTTAAGTTAGGCTGGCTGTGCCAAAGCAGCACATACCCTTTCGAATGGCCGCTGCCAGCTCCTGCACGCAGTAATAACATAAGTGTTATTTTGAGGGCAGGCAGCGGGATCGAGTTGCCTCCGCACCGGTGACTGCTTCTGACCTCTCTGAGGAGCTGTCTCGAAGCAACAAAGTCTGTTTGCTGTTCACATTTTTTATCTTTTTTAACAAAAAGAAGTCCACTTTATACCTTAGTGCTTTTATAGTTGTTCACAACCCCCAAGCATTCTTGGAAACACTAATTAATCCTTACGAGAGCCTGTAAAGAAAACAGCATTGCTCCCATTTCAGGGGACGGGAGCAGGATGGGGAAATTTGGGGAAATGCAAAAGGCCACGCTAGACATTGGTGACAGTGGTGGGGCTGGAAGGGCAGGACCTGCCCGTGCTCTGGCACGATGTTTAAAATATGGTTTTGCTGCCCTGTCCTTTGGCTGATTATCAAACGCAGCTTTTGTGGGAGCCTTGGCAGGTGGGAGGAGAAACCCCTCGAACGTCGTCTTGCAGCGGGTGGGTCAGGCAGGACGTTATGTTAAGGAAAGCTGAAAAGTTGGTCAGCCTCGGGTCTGGCAACATGCACATCCTGCTCAAAAAAAAAGGATGGAACACCTCCAAACGTGGGGATGCTGTCACCTACCCCTCGCTAGCACGCTGGGCTGGCTTCAAAGCTTGGTGAAGTCAGTGGAAAGGCTCCCAGTGACCTAAATGGCTAAGATTTTTAAAAATAAAAAGTCTAAACGTAACTGAGAGCTGGGCACCCAGTCACTAGGTTTGCTCGAAAACCCCAGTTTTGCAGCAGCAACGCATGTTACATTAGCAAGTACACGGACCAACCAACACCACAGCCCCTCTGGGGCAGACACCACATAAATGGCTCATGGGAAAAGGTCTGGTCTCTGCCCCACAGGGCTCACCCCTCCATCCCTCTCTCTGCAGGGGGAAGCTCATCCTTCCCCCCAGATCCTCACTTTCAGGCTGGGACGTGGCAGGAGCTCAGCTCTCTAAGACTCCCACTGCCTCACAGCCCCAGCTCCTTGGGAGCAAACGGAGCATCCCTCGCAGCCATCAATGCACCCCTAAAACACCACCTCCCAAAAGCCAGCCCGTGGAAAACCACAGCAATTGGGATTTGTTCAATGGGGCATCCCACATTCGCTTCCCAAAGGCAAGGAATAATACCGCCTCATTAGAAATGTGCTTTGAGTCTATTATAGTATCTAGGACAAAGTGTTCCCTATTTTGACACTCCAAGATATATTTTATCAGAGCAAGCTCTTCAGAAACACTCACTCACAAAGACTTATCTGACTGTAACAGGTTTCTTGCTTCCCCCAGCATTTTAAAATTAATTTCTAGCTTTTTTTTTTCCACCTCGTCAGATGACGGGATGCCCCCACGGTCAGATTTGTCATTAGGGCAGCCACCGTGACACATCCCAGCTCCCTCACACTCTGCACGGCCAGCCTGCCGGGAGGGAGAGGACAGTCCAGAGCATCACTGAGAAAAAAACAGTATCTAAAGCCAGAGAGAACTTGGGAGAGACTCACGTACTTCATAGGCACCAAGATTTATTTTGGGGGGGGGGGTGGGGTGGGGTGTGTGTTTGATATAAACACCTTCTAAAATTAGCACCTGTCTTTCTGCCAGCTCCAATGAGCTGTTGGTGCAACGATAAAGCTCTGGTGTGGCTGAGAGGGTGCAACATGTGGGCACAGATCTGCTGCCCAATGCACGGCCACTTCTGCCCCACAGGGTTTTCCCAGCCACGTGCTTGACCCACTCAGCCACACAGATCCCACAGGGAGAGGTCATCATCCCAAAGAGTCACACCTCCAGCTCCCAGGGAGGGGGCACATTCATCTCGGAAAAAGCACCTTATCTCAAGGTTGAGAGGAAGTCACAAGAGCTTTCTATAAAGGAACGCAAACACGTATGAAACTGTTCAGATTTCTCAGCTGGACTGCTCCAAAGATCGTCCTAAAGTCACGTAAACCAGCCGGACAGAGGGACCCTGGCTGATGGGGTAAATGAAAATGGGCCTCTGCAGGGGCTGAAAGGGTCAGGGACATGCCCCAAAAAACACCCCCACTTGCTAAAAAGTTAACGGGACCAGAAAATGGGGGGAAAAAATTGCAAAAAGCAAAACTCAAGACACAAAACCCAAGAAAAAACCCATCAGATTCTAGACCAGCTGTGTTTTCACGTGGACAGACTGACACTGAGTAGATCTACTGGACAAAAAAGCAGCTCCCAATGCCCAGCAAAGATCTGAGCTACTTTTCCCCAGGTGGTAGAACTGGTTACGCTGAACAGCTGGGTGCCTTGAAGGCTTCTTGGGAGAAAAACCGAGCTTGAAGACAGGTCTGTTTTCAGTTTGCAAGGAAAACTTGCTGTTTTTCAAAGCCCTGTGTACCCCAGAGCCTTGAAAATGCCCAGCACTTCGGTCTTTTTATCACCATCTATCAGTAGAAAAGGTTAAATGCTAATTTGCCGGATACAGAGCAGTGCTCCTCAGCTGCCTTTCTGTTTGCTCACAGCAACTTTCCGTAGTGTTGCTTCTCAGCTAATGCCCAACTCAAACAGACTTTCAAGGGGAAAGGTCTTGGGCTCCGTACAATTAATTCCCCGCTCCCGCACAGCGTCTCGCACACTCATTTCTACAAGCTGCAGTCAACGCCAGCAAAACTCCACCAAGTGATTGTGCGTCAAAAAGAACAAGATAAAAAGCAAAGCTGCCAACTCTTGGTATTTCTAAGCCGGGAAGAAAAGAGCTGATTCTCAAAAGCTGCTAGCTCAAATTGCCTCAGCGCTTTTCCAGATCAGCTTTAAACACCAAACTTTTTGAAAGTTGAGTGGGAACCTCCTTGAGTGGGCTGTGCATACTGCAAACCCCAGAGCTATCAGCACAAGCAATGAAGGGAAGGAGAAAAATGCACTCGGCAGGGTTCCTCGCTGCAGACAATGCAAAGCACCTCCCCGGGGTTATTTTCCCATCTCCAACACCATGACCACCCTGCAGCTCCTCAGCCACTTCCCCAAAATTACACCACGAAAGTTAGACCCGCAAAAACGGAGCGTGGCCCCTCTTTGCCAGCAGGCTTTCGAACCCGGGATGTGTTTTGCTCCTAGACTGCCTCTTCCCCACCGCCAGCAGGCAGCCCCCCCCAGGAGAAACCTGCCCATCCTCACCTGCCGCAGGTGCCTCAGCAGCTCGGTGGCCTCCTCCTGCTTCCCCTGCTTCACCAGCACCAGCATGTCCTGGATCATGCAGATCCGCCGGTGGTAAGGGGGCAAGCTGCTGCCACCACCCTTCCCAAACTTCTCGCCGGACTTCACCACGAGGGAGGCGAGGAAGTCCCCCCTGTCCCTGGGGGGTACTTTCTTGCGGTGATGGGTCGGGGGGCTCTCCCCGGCGCTGCCCGGCTGGCAGCCCTTGGTCTGCTTGGTGCCCATGGTGTGTAGCCCCGGCTCCTGCAGCCCTGGGGCTGCATCCAAGGGAGGAGGGGGGACGGGGGACGACGACTGGAAGCCACAGAAGGGGGGCACAAGGGGGCTGGGGGGTGCACAGGAGGATGCACGAGGGGATGCACAAGGGGTTTAAGGGTGCGCAGGGGGATGCACAAAGAGGGGGGGGGATACACAAGGGGTTCGGGGGATGCACAGAGGGATGCACAAGGGGTTGGGGGGGGATGCACGAGGGGTTCAAGGGGGTGCGGGACGGCGCTCGGCAGCCCCCGGGTGCCTAGCAAGGGGGTCGGTGCCCGGTGGCGGGGCTGCTCCGCTCCCGCAGGCGGAGGAGAGAACGGCTGAGCCCGGCGGAGAGCAGCCGCGCCGCGGCCCCGCCGCCCCGCTCCATGGCCGCGGGGAGCCGCGCAGCCGGGATCCGCGGAGCTGCTTCTGCCGGCCCCGGGCGGCGGCAGCGGAGCGATGAGAGCGGCAGTGCTCAGCGCTGCAAAGCGGCGGCGGCTCCGCGCAGCCCCCGAGCCCCCCGCCCCCGAACAACCCCCGCCTCCTCCTCCCGGCGCCGAGGGGGCTCCCCCGGGGAGGGGGGGGGACAGAACTTGGGGCGACGGGGGCGGCGGGGGGGGAGCAACTGTTGCGCGGCGGGGGCTCCCCGGGGAGGCGGCGCGGCTGGGCCGGCGGTGGGGTGCATGCAACGGGGAGAGCCGGGGGAGGGCCGGGGGCGGGCACCGTGCACCGAGGCAGGGCTTGCGGAGGAAGCTGGAGCCGGCCGGGGCTCTTCCTTCCTCCGCCGCCTTCTCTAGCTCCGTGGGGATGGGGATTGCAGCGGGATGGGGGGGGGGGGGATTGCACCGGGGGGAGGAAGCGGGGGGGGGGGGATTGCAGCGGGGGAGGGAGGCAGCGTGGTGGGGCATCCCTGCTGGTGGTTCCCGGGGAGGGGCAGGGAGGGGTTTCCCGCTGTGTTCTCACCCCAGGGGACCCACAGGCACTTGGCCACCCGCAGGGGTGGGCTCTGACCTGGGGAGGGGCCCCTCTCGTAACCCTGGCTGTCCCCCTCGGGTGCTCGGCTGAGCCCGGTCCCGGGGCAAAGCCCCAGGCAAGGGACCGCTGCGGGCAGGGTGATCCTGCGGGGCTCCCGGCTCCCGCCCTGGCTGCGGTGCCACCCCGAACCGTGGCTGCTCCTGCACCTTCTGGCCTCCTCCCTTGCCTCTCTCCCTGCCAGCAGCCGCTCCGGTGCCCATCTGGAGGTCACTGCTTGTGCTCTGCCATCCCCTGTCCCAGCCAAAGCCCCCCTCCAGCGCTTGCAACCGCCCCGCTGCGCTGCTCCTTCCAGCAGCTCCCCATCCAATGTTCAATCACTGCTTATCTTCCAGGCACTCCGCTGGCAGGGTTTAGGGCATGGATCAAAGCTCTTGGATAAAGATCATGATGAAACAACTCTTCTGGACAGGGACTGCTCACCTGCTGCAGGAGACAGACTGCTGGAAAAATGCCTGGGAGGAATAAGCTTAGGACTGACAAGGCCCCACCAGTAGCCTCAGACCCTCTCCTGATGCAAGGGGCTGTTTTCCATCCACCCCCATGCCTCTGCTTGGCCAGGGCAGGAGAAGACCCACTGGAGCCGCTGTGCAGTACCCAGGCTGGGAAAGCATCACCTCCTGCAGTAGGAACATGCTATGGGGGCATTTTGGATCTGTATTAGAAATAATCCCAAAGCAACACATGACAACTTTTTGCTTCCTCTGCATCCTGTGCAACTGCACATCCACGAGCACACAAATACTGTGTTACACCGACGAATAAAAGGCAGCTCTCCTTGATAGCCAAATGGCTGGAGGCCTGTGTAATTGTTTCTAAAATTCCAAAGGCCAACTGATGTAACACATTTTTATACGTGGTCACAAGAACAGCAGAGAGCCCCACTGACTGCAGTAGGGTTTGGCTCTGGTTTACAGAGCCATGCTGCACAGGATCCAAAACAGGACCAAACACTGGTGCCTTCCCCCAAGAAGACAGCTCATGGCTGCTGTCATGAGCTAAAAATGACATTTCACTGGTTCAGCCATACCAAGTAAAGTCACATGAGGAAACACACAGCCACATGGTTTGCAGAAACCACGAGTTTGTGTTAACCAGAGGCCTCACCCGGCAGTAAATCACCCCAGAGAAGTCAGGGAGAGGCAGCCAATTTGCCAATGTCAACAGGAATCAGCAGGAAGCGATGCCTGACACCCCCCAGCAGCATTTTCCCCGACTCCATTTCAGGTACAGCCTCCTCCCTTTAAAAGCATCAGCCCTCTTCATGCTTCGTGAACAGGGTGACAACACATAACAACATTAAACAGTCAAGTGCTGTTGTGACCTTGCAAGATGCTGAGTGGGGCCCATGTCTGAAAACCCCACTGAAAGAGCATCATTTCAGACCTGGAGCCTGATACTGTGCCCCAAAGTCCATGCGAACGGGACTGCCCACCTCACATATTCATTCTGCACAAGGTGATTTTCTCACCTGAATCAGCTGAGCATCAACTGCACGCTCAGTCCTGCTGATACACACAACCTCACTGCCAGGAGCTGGCAGACAAGGGGCTTCCAGCACTGAGATCCTCTGCCTGTCCCTGAGTTTCATCTCGCAGCCTGTTCTTTACATACATCTGTAAGTCTGTTGTACAGCAAGAAGCCAGTAAGATCGGGTCAGTTCACCTCTCCAATGAAAATATTAAATAATGGAAAAGAAGCAGAAAGAGAAACTCCTGCCAGGGCTGAGATCTCCCACTCCCCTCACTCCTGCAGAATTTGAGGCCACAGGGCCTCCTCCAAAGACACATCATCACATGAATGGAGCATCTCATCTAGTACGGAGGGAAAAGTGCCAAGAGCCAAGTTCTTATGCCACCAGCCCAGGAGACCACTTACCTGCAGCCTGTCCAGTTATCTCAGCTTGTCCAGCCAACAACCAAGAGCCCAAAGGTCACATGAAGCCTCGTCTCTGCCGGGAGCAGGCAGAGTGGGTCCTGTGCCCTTTACAGTCTTTGTGCTGGTCCATACTGGCTCTGGTAGTGGTTTGCAAGCAGATGCTTGTCCTGCAGGAAAAAGGATTTGGACATGACTGTCCCAGCTGGGCAGGGAGGAGGATGCTCACTCCGGGTCGGCTGGGCAAACCCACCCCACAGTGTGCTCCGGCAGCATCCTTGCTCACACCGAGAGGCACCGGTGGGAACTGTTCATCCGTGCAAAATTGGGATGTACAGTCTGGTCTGAAGAGAGAAGCCACTGGGGAAAACTTACTACTTTCAATATTTCAGGATTGATCTTCTAAGACGGTATCAGGCTAAACATCTTGTTTCTATAGGCACATGGAGGGGCCAAACCCAGCCCATCACTGATTTTGCTCCACTTTAAAAAAGGCTGTTTGTGCCAAGCCCCATGAAATGGGGCAGCTTTGTCAGCACAGGCTGCAGGACTCACCGTGCCAGGAAGGCACGGACATCTCTCCACCTCTTCAGGTCCATCCAGTGGGCCATTTCACGTTCGTAGGAGATCACCACACCTATCCCCTGGGGATCCCAATGGAACGGGCCACACACTCCCATGCAGACTAAAGCTACAAACCCCCTCCCTTCACCACCCGCTGCCCCGGAGGAGAGGGGAGCTCAGCCCTCAGGGAGCCCAGCCTGGCAGAGCCACATCCTGGCTGAGGAGGTGGTTTTGCACAGCAACCATGGCCCCGAGTAAATAAATAAAACCCAACCTTTGCACATATGACACTTTTGTCAGCAGGGCAGAGAGTTCATCAACTGCTCCTGATCAGGCCTATTTATAGCACGCAGGACAAAGCCAGCAAAAAAAAAAAAAAAAAAAAAAAAAAAAGACAACGACAAGAGCATGGTGTGTACTCTTGTTACACCAATGCAAAGCAAACACCAAGCGCTGCCGGGTCAGAGGGGTTGGATTTACGCTCCCCATGAGCAGATGCAAAGGCACCGTGACCACTCAGCGCAGCACGAGAGTAACCTCCAGGCTCAGTACTGGTGACTCGATGGTACAAGACATGCGGATCCCTCAGTAATGCTCCATCCTGGAGCATTATTCACTTCTACACCCTCAAAAGGGTCTCATCCAGCTACAGACCTAACCTCATGGCAACACTTAGCTTTCATACACACACAAAATTTTCCATACACACTCAAAACACCCGCCTACAAACCAAGCCCACCCAGCGCTGAAAAACCTGACCTCAGCACTTGTGTGCTGGGAACCAGGTCTGCCCCGCAGCTCTCTGCGGGCTGGAGCTCGCTCTGCAGCTCTCTGACCGATGAAGTGTTCTGCTAAACTCATTAGTAGATCCGCAGCCAATATGCATTTTTTCCTTAGTGCAGATGTGTGCAAACTGCAAATTAGTAGATGTTTGTCTAAGGGAGTTTGCTTTTTTTTTTTTTACTCCGTTCATACTCTTTATGATATTTAATATTAAGGGTGTGCTAGAAAAGTCCACTGCTTTAAAATGAAGTAACTTCAGATCATGAGATCGTGAAAGAAAACAGTTTCTTCTCTCCCACAAAACTCAGATTTAAGCATGTTCTCACTTCTACATCAAAAAGAAACTAAAGCTTTTCAATGCATTATGCATAAGCCAGGGAACATCCATACCACATGAGTCAATAGCTTGATGGAATAAGCTGGTGTGCAGGCGATCCAACATCAAATACCTGAAAACGGAGACATTTGCCCTCAGTTCCCCAACATCCCAGGTACCCACCACCAAACCATTTTGCGCGCATGTATGCATATACATTTGGTTTCAGATTAGTCACAGATAACACTAACTTCCAGGAAGGACTGACTGGTTTTACTGGAAGATCACAATCTAATTACACTTCTCTCTTGTCAGCCCACTTGTGTTGTGCTTTTTAAAGTGCTGCAGCTAACCCCTCTATCCACGTACTCACAGACTTAGATGGGGAATATTAATTTCACAGCTTGCCTAAGACAAAAATCTCCTTTCTGATCCCAGGTTTTGCCCAGGACTCCCATTCTAAACTGGAAAATCCACTCTGGACAAGTACGGTCCAACATGGAATAATCAAAAGAGGGTTATTGCTCAAAACACTTGTAGACCTCCATAAATGGGTGTTTTGCAAGACATCCTCACCATCACTTTTGCATTCAAGAGCTCTGATACTCCGCCTGAGACACCCAACTACACACAGCCTTGGAGTTCATGAGTTCTTCCTCACCCGACAGGTCTTGGTGGGGTTTTTTGGGAGCTCAGCTCTTAGTCTAAACCCCACCATTACTGTTTCTCTAAGATACAGAGAAGAAACACTTCCAAATTCAAGGACAGCTGTTCATTTTGCTTGTCAGGGCACACCCTCAGTATTTAGCCATTTCATCACCCCCCCAGATCTTTTCCACAACCCAGATCTTGGCAGGACTGAACAAAGCCACAGCAGTTGCAAGCCCTTGGAGCACCCACTGTCTCATCTACATCTGTCCTCTCCCCAAACATTCAAGGTGTTCAAAGCAGAGACTGAACTGGGACCAAGCTCTGCTTCACATCAAACTCTCTTGCTTTGGAGGGCAGCACAGGACTTGCTGATTTTTCTTGATAGGGATGGAATGATTAGGATTAATTTTAAATGTCAGCATCAGATTCAGGTTAGTGCTTACCCTGTGGAAAGGGCTAAGCTGACTATAAGAAATATTACTTTCAAGATGGCATTTAAAGGAATCCCAGAGTTAATGGGATTTTTGTTTCTTACTTAAAAAAAAGCCCCAAACCCCAAAAAACAGCCTTACTGTAAGGCACCATCAAATCCAGCAAGAGGAGAGTAGTGTCAACAGGCAATCTCTATGGAAAAAAGCCAAACTGAGAAATGTGATTTTTAAAGAACAAAAGGCTATCCATATCCTAAAGCTTGATTCAATTCAGCTTTAACAAGGCACAGCAGTGAGACAGAGTTGAAGGGCCTTGTGAAATGCTGCAAGATGGAATTGCAGATGAACTAAACTCCAGGATAAATGGGACAATATAATGATGAGAAAAATTACATGTACTAAGAGATGTTTTTAAGGAGAAATGAAAGAATCTCATATAGAAGCAGTTCTGTATCCTCCAGGCAATGGATGTAGTCTTCCCATATTCACCTTTTAAAAAAAATATCCCTGTCTTCATCCTCCAAAGCAAGGGAGAACACAATCTGAGTAGCCAGAGAAATATTGGCGCAGTATAGAGGGAAGCACCTTCCTCCTGCTCTTCCTTGCTGCTTGAAAGCTGTCCTGAGCTCTGGCATCTGTTTTCAGCATAGCCCAGGGGAGATGGTTAGAGAAGGGCCAGAGACAAGGAAAGGAGAGACATGTTCATCAAGCCTGGGTATCAGGGTGAAAAAAGTTACTACAGGCAAGAGCACAGAGCTGCCAAAATCCCCAAATCACGATGTGGAAAGCTTTCTTCTTAATTATTAATTTGCTATGCCTTAACACTTTCATTACACTAAAATAACTGTACCTACACAATCTTTTTAGAAGAAAAGAATTAGCATTCAAATCAAACCCTAGAACCCTTCCAAGCAATTCTGCTGCGACAGAAGGAAATCGGGATTTTTCATGCAACACCCTTGGCCAAACCATTTCACCTCCAGGTGCCCCATTCCCCTCACAAAGCTGGAGGGGCCACCAAAATGTGCCATCACCCCATTATCCCTCCAACAGCCACTGCCTCTCCTCCATCACCCTGGGGAGGCATGAGAGAAGGTCCCCCTCCAGTGCTTGCTCATGTGGCATGGGGCTCTTAACATAAAAAAAAAAAAAAATCCAGCAAAGGCTATATTAATCTTCCAGAGAATATGGGGGGGGGGGGGGGGGGGGGGGGGGAGAGAGAGTTGTTGGGGATTTTGGTTTGTTTTTTTAAACAAAACACACTGGTGAGCATTTAATCATTTAGCCCAATCAGAAGAGTAGAAGAATATTTGTTAGATGCCAGAAACATTTCCTCAATAAAAAGGGATGGCCTGTTGAGGTGTTTGCCTGCATTACACCCATGGGTGCTGGGAGGATGGACCTCTCTGCATCAAAACTGATCCCTCTAGAGCAGAGGGGAGCGGGGATGACCTGCCTCCCTCCACACTTAGGTATCCAACATGCACAGGGATTGCTATCAAGAGACGCTTCTATAACCTCATATTTTTCCAGATTCAGGTGCTTTCCCCCCTCCAATGCCAACTCTCTCTCCTCCCAGATTTCCCATGAAAAATATGTCCAAACTCAAACCCTTAACCCTGAGCAAATATAAAAATACTTAAGCTGCCGGAAGCAATACATCTTCCCTTCACGTGATGGCTTCAGCTTTTTTTCCACTCAACGATCTGGATGCCGTGTTTATAAAACCAAAAGACTGTTTACACACTGTCCAAAAGTTGTTTAGCAAGACATTAAAGCTGCCAAATATTTTTCTGGAGTCATCTTTAAAACTATCCTTTGCTTTCCCTCCAGCAGGATTAAAAAGGCTTGGACAATTTTCTGCACTTTGGTCTGCAAAGAAAATTATTGCCTTGAGATGCTTTAGCCGTAAAAAAGATCAATGAGCATTTTTATGGAGAATTATCCTTTTGTGCTGTTAGGGAAACAGCCAGTTCAAATGTGGATTTAGGAGTCAAAACTCTGGGAGCGTGTTCTTTGATAGCTTTGTGCTGCAGAGTCGCATCCCATCCCGGGCCCCAGTACCCGATCCGTACTGGGACGTGAACACCCAGCAGTGCTAGAGGGGTTAATCCATCACCAGCCAAGGTGGGTGCAGCGATGGAGGGGGCAAAGGGCTGTTGCATGAAGCCTAAACCAAAGGGCTGGTTGCTGCCCGGTGGCTCAGGGACTCACCAGGAAGGGGAAAACCTCACCAGGACCAGCCCTGTGCTCGGGGAGCACTTCTCCAGGATCGCACCCAGCTCTCCCGGGGGAGCCAGCCGCTCCGCGCCATTTCTGCGGTGAGGGAGAAGCGAGCACAGCGCCTGGTCGGAGCCAAGAGCCACGAGTCAGTTTGACTCACGCTCCTGATGGTTTCCAAATGTTTCCCAGCATCCAGCCGTGACGTGAAGACGAATGTTTTGGAGGGGCTGACCCCATCCGTCCCTGCCACGGCCCAACTCTGAGTGCATTTGGCCTTGGGGAGAGGGGCCATCAGTCATCACGGGAGTTTATCGAGTCTGTTTTGCACGTGCCAGTGTCACTGGATTAAACACTCTGATTATTTGCTCTCTAATTTCTGCTCAGCATTAACGCCCGTTTGGTGGAGCTGGCCTGAAGCAATGGATGTGCTGCTGTGAGCACCAGGCTGAGGTGGCTTCTGGGGACAATGCAGCCAAGCTTGCTGGCCCATTTCACACCATGGGCACTGCCTTTCCAGCCCATTCCTGATTTCAATCGGTGGCTTCAAAAGGTGAAAGGTTTCACATATCGTGAGCACCAACATCCCCAGCCATGTGTGTCGCCGGGCTCCTCCACCCTGACCCTCCTGCTCCCTGCCTGCATCATCTGCTGCTCCAGGACCCAGAGTTCAGCGCCCAAGGTCAAGTTGCTGCTCTTTGGCAGCCTCAGCCCCGTTAAATCTCAGCACCAGACGTGGGGGAAGAGCAATGCCAGCCCGGTTACCATTACAAATGTGCACAATAAACTGCCAGCCAAGCTCACGGTGCCTTTTGTTTAGAGGAGGAACAAAATAACCTCTATCCACTCGAGCTATTCGGGCTGAGTAGGAGGAACTGAGCTCGGGGGTTGTTTATCAGAAACAAACTGGTACAAATCCTATTTGTGCAAAGCTGCTTAAACCCTCTTGTTGAGTCTTTTCGGTTTGCCGGGTGCAGGGGTTGGCCTCGTTTGCTGATAAGGGTCAGGGAAAAGCAAGTTTACAGCCTGGTTTGCCGTCAGCCTCGACACCTGAGGGTTGCATTTCAAGCAGGCTAGAAATTTGCAGCTCTCCAGGATTGAAATAATAAATAAATCATAATTTCTAGGCTCTGTTACCTGCTGCTCAACAGAGCCTGAAAGGAAAATAAATGCAGATGAGAGGGGGAGGGCAACAAATAAATCCTCATAATTTCATCTCCTTTTTGGATTGCGTATGCTCGTTGACTGGATGTGTCCTTGGCGAGCTGTGCTATCATCACGGGCTTTATCTAGGATGAAGGAACTGTTTTCAGGGCATTCAAAAGAGCAGAAAATTTAGATTTAAACTCTCAGTTATGAGAAGCAAACCCCACCATGCACAGCACAACATCCTAGTGTTAGTTTAGTTGCAAAATTGAGTTTTACCCTCCTCATTTTAACGTTGTTAAAGCTGAAAAGAATTATATTCTATTTAGAGGAAAGAGTGGCATGGCATGTTTTTCCAAACAGGAGTAAGACCCCCAGCATGGACTGCACCAAGATCTGGACCTTCCCAAAGTCCAAAGCGATGCTATGATCCAGCTCAGGCACCTTCTCTATTCATAAAACTGAAAAGACCCTTCCTTTGAGGAGGAATATGTAAAGCCTTTTGTGTTTGCAGTTCAAATGTCTCAAGTGTGGAGTAAAACTGACCTAAATCCAAGACTTCCTGGCCACAGAGAGGCTTAAACCACAGGTTTCTTTCCAACCTGGAGTGAAAAGTTGATATTTCAAAAACAATTATAAATCAAAGTTTTCATTCACTTGTGCAAGGAAAACTTTCTGATTTTGGAAACACTGATTTTCTTATCGGTTTTCCGTGATGAAGTGACTAGAAACAAGGCAGCTGGCACCAATGTTACACCATGTCTCTCTCTAATAATGCATTTCCTCCTGCCTTCACCCTCTCTCGGGCAGGGTGCCTGGCCCAGCTGGGCCCCAGGGATGAACCCAGGACAATGCCTCTTTCCAAGCTGACCTAACAAGGTACCTGCCTGGCAGGGCAGGGGCAGACATTGCTGGGAAGCCTTGTCCATGGGATGAAACAGGCAATAAAAAAAAAAAAAGTTGCATCATGCACCAGCAGCAAGATTCAATTTCGTTTCATTGAAATAACCAAATGTTTTGGGGTCATTTCAGCAATAGACTGTAACGTGAGTCAGGCTGACCTGATCCAGCATGATATACTCACTCAGCACTCCCGTGGCAGGAGATACAGCTGTGTCGAGCAGGGAATTTGCCAAGCAATCCTGAGTGCTCACAGGGTCACGGCCCCCCATCCCTTCCCACCGCAGTGGGGGAGCAGAGCGGCCGAGGGCTTTGCGAAAGCAAGCCTGATTTATTTTAGATTATATGAAAAGGACTTATTCAGGCATTAAAATCCTGATGCTCCCTCGGTCTGGTCCCTGAGCACATCCCTAGGTAGGCAGCCCTAATTCCCAGCCAAGTTGCCCAAGACCCCCCATCAGCACAGCAGTGGGTACAGCTCAGATTTAAACCTCACTGGCAAACATTCCTCTTCTTCCTCTGGTCACCCCCAGAGGGTCAGAAGAGTTAACAGAACCAAGGATTTTCCCTTTTCCAACCTGGCAAAGAAGCCCAGACCTGGATGCTCAGCGCCAGAGTTCGCTCAGCTCCAGCTCCTGGGCTTGAGGCAATTAATTAACCGGCACTATACAAGGGGACGGTGAAGTCTTTTGCATAAAATATTTATTTCCCAGGAAGAGGGGGAGGGAAGATGCAGCTTAAAACATTCCTCGGGATGCCTAAATAATCCAGCCCAGATGGAAAATGTGTTTATAAAAAGGAAGATGTCAAATACAAAGCACTTCTGGGGGAACGCAGAAGGGCAGGAATAGAAGGGAAACAGCCAGGGCACCGCAGTTCACAGCCTTCACGCTGCAGGTGATACCCAGTCCTGTGAAATCCAAAATCTCCTCCTCTCTATTTATTTAAATTTTTTTCAACAGCACAAACAGGATTATTTTTCTCATCACAACAAGTGGAGGTAGGACAAGCAAATAACAGCACAAACCATTTGGTGAAGGTAAATAGAAGGAAAGAAACTGCAGCTTTCTTAAGAAAAAAGAAAAATGAGGCTAGAGGAAGAGGATGCAGGTGGACAATCCTCTCCCTTTCGCAGATGGGAACATCAAAAGTTTAGGATACTTTAGAAATTAAAAATGAGCTGTGCAGATGAGCCACAAACCAACGTTTAGACCTAAAATCTAGGGAAAATTTACAGCGTTGAGATGTGTGGATCTACTTTCCCTTTACTGTAAGGGTCCTTTCATGGGATTGCTCAGCACCTCAGTGACACTGCATGCAAGAGAAAAGCAGACATGAAATGGCCGTAGGATTAGAACAAAAACATTTTTAAATGCAGTCACTGGACTTAATCTCAGAGCAATTAGAAGCAATAGTCACCATCACTTAGCAAAATTAAAATTAAAAACTATCACAGAAATCAACC
This sequence comes from Strix aluco, assembly GCF_031877795.1. Taxonomy (NCBI): domain Eukaryota; kingdom Metazoa; phylum Chordata; class Aves; order Strigiformes; family Strigidae; genus Strix; species Strix aluco. The sequence goes on along the minus strand of NC_133949.1, from coordinate 10,184,397 downwards.
ACTGATGGATCAGACCTTCATCATGCCTCTGCAGAGACTCAGTGAAGAGGCCATCCTCCAAACCCCTAGCCAGCGGAGAGCTCCTCTGCTCCTCTGCAAAACCAACAGGCTGTAGTACCCAGAGCAGTATTTTTAGGGCTCTCTATCATCAGCACAACGATAACAGCGATCACTTCACAGCTCTTCAACAACCCAGAGCCTCTGCTATTACCAGCTGCCATCAGAGGGGTGAGAGCAGCTGGGATGTTGCAGAGCTCTCACCCTGGGACAACAAGCGCAGACACTCAGTGATTTGATTTTTTTCTTTTTTCCAGCATAACGAGCACAAATTAACCCAGAGCCACAAAAAGATTCAGCAAAGGGTCAACAAAGCCAGATGGTAGCAGTCCTGACCGAATTCAAAGGCCTCTTCCCTGCTTAGTCTTCTCAGCCCTAATCTAGATAAAAGCCCTTGCTTCTCAAGCAAAGAGCTTATTTTCCACAGTAAGAACATGAGGGTGTTAAATCTTGGAGAGCCAGGGGAGTATTGCTCTTTAGAGGAGGGGATGAGACATCCCAAGACCCAGCTGTCTCACATCTTGCACTTAATGTTCCCAGTTTCACCCTTCTATTGTAAGTGGAGGCAAATCAGTAGAGGACTTGGGATAGCCTACACCCCCATCAGGAAAGAGCAGCCAAAGCTCTTCAAAGTAACTTCAGTTGGTTGAGACCATGGCTCAGACCCCTGAAATAACAATTTTTCCAATGTGTGTTCACATTTTCAGACATTTTAAACCCAGGTTTGTAAGGCTATATAGGATCCCAAATGCTAGAGTAAGCCCACCCATAAGCAAACCCCTGTGGGACAGCCAAGCACGTGTGTCTCTGGATCACTCTGAAGGCTGTTTGCCGGGGATGGAGTCTGGATTTCCATATGACACCTTCAGAAGGAAACCTGTGCTTGGACACGTTACCCCAGGGGCACATCTGGCATTGGAGGGTCAACCCATGAATAAGCAGACACACCAGGTTTCCCCATGCTGTTGTGGGGGAATGCCGTGGCTGTAAATAGGAGGAAAAACTCATGAAGGCACAGGGAGGCCTCCACTCTCAGGCACCTTCTAGTCCTCGCTCTTGCTATCAAGATGGTTATCAACATCACCAGCTGCATTTCTGCTGCTGAGGACAGGAGCAAAGTCAGCTGGCTGGCAGCTGCAGATAAGTGATGAGCAGATGGATGAGACAGGGTGGATCCCGGGGGGTAGGAGGGAAAGTTATAGGCCTGAAAGTCTTAAAAGGCACAAGAAGAAAGATAAATCAAATCAAAGTTAAATGCTGCAGCTCTCCCTCTCGCTACAACCTTCGGCGCTGAAGTAATCCAGGAGTGCTTTGAATTCCTGCAGAGAGGGCTCTGAACATCTGATTTTGAATTCGAGCCGCAGTGCAGAGCAGCGAGCACCAGCAGCGTTAACCCAGAGCGTGGTGGGAAGCACCGTGTCCTGCCTTTCTTCCTGGCCATCCCAGGGAGGCTTACAGACCTTGCCACCCCCACAAAATCCTTCCAAAACACAACCTCTTATTTAACAAACATTGATACAGAGATACTAGACTGCCACCTACGACTACAGCAGCCTCACACCAACGCTCTTCCCTGCTGGGAGTATCAATCCTGTCCCAATCCAGGGCTCTTTCTATCTTCTCAACCATGGGACAGAGAGGTTTATCCCTGCTTTGCAGGTGAGGACATGAAGCAAGAGGCAGACTGGAGCAGAAGCATGAGGTGGTCTCCAGAAACCAACATCAGGATCTCTCTCACATTAACCCAAGCTCATATCTTTGCCACAACAGGTGAGTTCATTATTTTTTTATTAAAAAAAATAAACTGCAGAGGTACAGCTATGTTTCTTATTCAAGCCTGCTTTCTCTCAATGCACCCCTAGCTCTGTGAAGCATTTCCCGACCAGACACAGCAGTCTTCAATTCTTCATGAACAGCAGTTAGTCTCGCCACAATTTTTATTGTGCATCATGAATTTTAATAGAAATACACACAAACCCCAATCCCTCAGCACTAAGGCATCAAGGCGGGTAAGGTCTGTACAAGGTGAGAGAAGCTACTGTTTTTTTTAACACAGTCACAGTGAATGGTTGTGGTGGGTGAGGAAGAGCCCAACAGAGCAAATTCCATCCATGGAGACCGTGGAGCTGCCTGCAACTTAGAAATCATCTTGGTCAGGTCCTACATGACAGCAGGGCATCCTGACTTGGGTGCTCCATATGAGCACTGACAGCCCCCCAAAACACCCCAAAAACAAACCAGTGAACCTGCCCACTCCCATCTGACACACAGCACTTCCCACCCCACCTCTCCATCCATCCACACACAGGAGACAGCCCCACGCACCAGCAGCCCTCCCCGCTGTTAACACACCCCTTGATAAGCAAGGCACAAAGCTCCGAACACAGACCTCAAACCAATCCAGAGACATCAAAGAGATTTCTGGCTTAAATGATCTTTCTGGTTCTACTGAGGGGGGTCTTCTTCATTGTGGCTTTGGTAGCAAATAAATCAATTGCTTTGCTTTCTCTTTACATCAGCCTCAAAAATGCCTCCCCCGCCGTTCACAGACATCCGTGCTGGCATGATGCAGATCCCCCTGACTTCCCATATGGGACAGATTAGTGATTCACCCTCTGGTTTCAGCACCTCTGGAAGCCCAAGTAATTAAACTAAACTCCTCTAACACATCCTTGGCATCTTCTCCTGGAAGGTTAAAACAAACCAACCCAAACACTTTCATTTGCCAAAAGGTAAAGCAACCCCTACTAATGCTCAGCCTGAAGAAGCTTGGGTGACAGGATGGACGGACAGTCAGTTCAGTGGAGGGTTTCCCATTTCCAGGAACAGGCTCGCTCACAGGCATGCCAAAGGTCACAGTCTTACTGGCAGCTTTCTGCAACAGCAGAAACCCCAGGGGCTTGTGGCTGGAAGTGCCCTGTTTTGGGGAAATGAGCAGAACAATGCCCAGAGCACCCTCTCCCTGCAGAGAGGGCAGTGGGGAGGGTGGTTTCCCAAAATCTCTTGGCAGCAAGGTACCATCTCGTTTTGTAATCAATGGCACACTTATGGGCAAAGCCACGTGTCACAGGAAATAAGGCTGGGAGGAGGAGACAGCAGCATTACCAGTGTTACTAAGAAGCACCAGAAGACAGACCTCTCCAGCTGATGACTCTCCTGGGCTGTCCCATACAGGTATGGCAGCTCCTGGAGACATTGTGCTTCCAGCGACGTGAACATCTGCAAGCTGCTCTTAGGAAATTTGGCCAAAAATAGCAGACACCTTGTGCTAGCCTCAGAGTCACAAGCTTTTGGACCTCCTGAGGTCACACCATGGGACTCACATGGAGAGCACCCATAGCAGCTCTTACTCCATTTACCAGCCTCCTCCTTCACACCACAGCAGAGCTGTCTCAGTTCTAAAAGCTCCTGCAGGCCATGCCTGTAGACAAGGAGAGATGCTCTTTGCTTTTGAAGATCCTCTGAGAGATGCTCTCAGTGGAAAATATGCTACCATCTTGCCCTAAGCATGGCAGCAAACAACCTGGAGGCATGAGTGTGTCCAAGTCTCACCAGCACACAGGGGAAGCAGCAGCTCTCAAGTCACTGAGGTTCCTGGCCTGCAGGTCAATGCACGTCACGCACCTACTGCTCAAAGTAGATTATTAAGCCACGCATGGAAGGATTCAACACTGTCAGAAATGTTGGTTTCAGCAAGCTTCTGTTGCTCGTGATCTTAAACACCAACCCTGCTCATATGCAGCAGCTCAGGCCAGTAAGCAAACCTTTGCCAGACCTGTTCCCTGTCAGCCCCCAAAGGCTAATGCTCCCCACACCTGGGTAACAACCACTCAGTTCTAATCTGATGGTTAAGATATTCACATGGCAGCCAGATCAGCACAGCACCAGATGGCCTCAAGAGACTTAGGGCTTGCAAGAGTTTAGCAGAGATGCCAGCAGCAGATGGCAGGTAATGGGAGAAGCCCCTCACCTTCACCCAGAACTGCGAGCACCCTCCCTGCATGGCGTGTTCCTCTCCCAGGGAGCATCACCACGTCCTCTCCACCCCATCCCATCCAGGAACGGTAGCCAGGACTTCATTATTGGGCAGCTATGAATTTTAGCTCTATCTGCTGCTGTGATGCCATGAATGACTCAAGGGGAGCTCTTGATGCTGGCACATCAACCCGAGGTTGTATTATTCAGTGCATGCTCACACTTAGCTCTCCAGTTTTCAGCGGATCTGCTTAGATCCCAATTCTCAATGACAGGGAAATGTTTCTCTAAGTATTCTGACTTTGTCAGGGCGACCTTTCCAGGGCTCCATTATCTGCCCCAGCACATTCAGCCACCCCAGCCAAGCAATAGCAGGAAAGTCCCAGCAGTGCTGGGCTCCAATAAGCCCTGGACCCTGGGGGACTCCTTCCTCCAGCCAGTCAGCTCAAATACAGCAGCTTTCAAGCTGCTCTAATTGACACTAGGGTCCATGCCAGCTCCAGCTGTGCCCAGGCTTTGAGAAGATGACGGCCGCCTTGTGTGCCAGGCTGTGGGCTTCCCCCTGCGCTACAGTCACTTCTTTGTTTTGCGTGCATGTACAGTCATGCCCGGGCAACAGCTTGGAGGAGAGAGCTTTTCTACTGAAAAACTGCTTTGTGTCAGTCTCCGTCCCTTCTGCACACAAAATGCTGGGGAGACAGTAACCCCTGCAGAAGGGCTGTGTTGACACCAGGCAGATCGCGGTGCTCCAGCGACAGCAGAGCATCCTCGTGCGAGTGGCGTGTCCAGGGCAGGTGCTGCTGGGAGATCTCCCGTAATGAAGGCTTCCTCTATTCCTATAAACCATTTTATTCATGCACGATGGAGTGTCATAAATAATTATAAGCGAGCTGTGCTCCTGTAGCACTGTGTGCAGTGCAGGTTGCTGGGAGTTTTCCTCGCTTGCTGACAGCCAGCAGGAACCATGCACGCATCTTCATTCAAGCAAGATCCAAAGCAAGGGGAGAAAGGAAAAGAGTTCCCTCATCCACCACGGCTGGAAAACACAGGAACTGTGGCTTTATTTAAAATAGGAGATGGGGGAAAGCTCAAATCTTCCAAAAAATAATTAGGTGGCTAATTCCCATTGCCTTCAGAGCAAAGTCAGGCACAGGACCTGGGACCTGGTCAAGAGATACTAATGTCTTACTGAAGGCAGGGTTTGAGCCAATTTCCTGAAAACACCACCTCTCTCCTCCTGAAATTGCTGTTCATATCAGTTCTGAATTAAAACAAACCCTGTGCCTGTTAGCCAGCACCAATGTCAGACCTGGTGGGCTGAGGTTTATGACTGGCACAATGGAGAAAGGCAAATCCTCCACAACCCCTCCTTTAATCAATAGCAGGAACAGGCTTGTCTAATTGCTTTGCCCTTTGCTCTGTAAGCCTTCTGCTGACCAGACTAGGCTTCAACAGAGGAGATCTGCAAGCCAAATTTATTCCCTACATTAAATTTTCTGCTGTTCCCTTTCCCTGTGTGGGAGCAAGACCCAGGAAAAATTAACTAATTCCCCAGACTTCTCCCACGCAACTGCAGATGTGGAAGGACCTGTGGGAACAGAACCAAGCGGAAGTATCGGGCTGTCTCTGCTGCACTGAACGTATCAAGGAGCTGCTTCTCTCTGACACTCACCTGGAGTTTGTAGGACCAGCTTTGAGTCAGTCTAGAAGCCCTACAAAGCAGCCCTGGGAATGCTACAGGGCCTCTGTTGCGTGAAAGATTTTTTTCCAATTAAGAGTGCATCTGTGGCTTGAGAAGCTACTCGGGGGATACTATGTGCCTACTAAGTGAATGCTAAGGCTGGATGCATTGTTCATTGAAAATACAGATGGACGCAAAGAGACAAGGCATTTTGTCAGGAAGATGGTGTTTCAGCACGCTGTGGTCTCTTGCTGTGCTGCCAGGGGATGTGGTGGAGAGCAGGACTGCAGGAGGGGAGCAGCATGGGCACGCCCCTGGCTGGCACCCAGAGCCCCCCTAAACCCAGCAGGTCTCTGTGCGCTGGCTGGGAACACCTCTCCCATGGGGAGATCTCAGCTCTCCCTTTCCCCGTCGGCACCTCAGCTGGGTCCAGTGCAAGAGGAGATACCAAGCGGCTCAGCCTCAGCTAGAAGCTACAGATGAAGTCAAGCGCGCTGAAAAATCCCCATCTTCACCCCTACACCTGAGCTCGCTGCACAAAACCTGGGCACTGACCAAGTCCAAATGAACACCTGGGAACATCAGGGGAAAAGGCTGGAAAACTGCTGCTGCTCAAACAACTTTTCATCCCTTCATAAATGAAACCCCTCCTATTTTAGGGGGTCCACAACATCTGACAAGGAAATATTTCTCAGGAAGGAGGCAAGCAGCCTACCTTTGCGCTACTGCTCCTTACGCTCGTTCAGGAGACGCAGCCACGACACCCAACAGATGCAGACCCCGACTCCCCAGCAGCCCCAACAAGGGATGTTTCCACCTCCCTTTGGGGTCACAGACACCCCAGGAGGCTGTGGGGTCCCCGGGATGGAGCATTTCACCAAGGAAAGGGCCCTTGGAGCACCAGGCAGTGCCAGGAGCACCAGCTGCTGACCCGAGTCCCCGAAGGGCTCTGGCTTAGTCTGCTCCTAGTGGGTAGGGCGGCACCACGGACAGACAGACACACAGCCCCTACCAGCCTAAGCAGGACTCAGGACACCTTACACCCTCCTCTCTGCTGCTGATTTCTTGTGTAGCTTTGCCAGAGCTGATTTTCCCCTTCCTGCCCTTTCCCCGCAGGATCTGAGGCAGAAAGGGGTTCGTGTATCCGACACCCCCCACCCTCGCAGGACAAACACCCACTCCCAGCCCCGCTCAGGTGCCTGCTCTGCCCAGCTTTGGGGTAAGGCTGCTCCCCAAAGGCTGCAGACCCGTTCCCTGCCCAGCAAAGCCTTAAAAAGTTTAAGGCCGAGCTCTTGCCACCATCTAGTGGTGGTGCCCGGGGAGAGCTGCCACCCAGCGGCAGCCGCCCCTCAGCCCTGCCCGGGTGCCACCGCCTTGCTCTCGGCCTCCAGCTCACCCTGCAAAGCCCCCGCAGGTTGCAGCCCCCCCCCTCCTCGCCCAACGGACAGTTTTCAGTTTGTCTCAGTGCTACAAATTATTTGCTCGCAGGAGTTTCCAACTTCTTTTCCTGACCCAGGTCAGCTCTTGGTTTCTCCTTGTTTCCAGGCTCTAGGTCACCTACGTTAGCTCTGATCTCACCAAGGATTTCCTTGGGAATCTTCATTTACAAGCAGTTTGCTCCCTCCCCAAGCCTTAGCGAACACAGCGGGTTTTCAGGAGAGCAAGGCTCAAAGATGAGGAGCACGTTCAGCCACCCACTTTGCTCTAAGCCCTGTAGCAAGCCCTTAGCCCAGTGGCCACAGTCTCCTAAACCCTTTTTTGCTCACTCTGAAGCCCAGTTTTGCCCTACAACAGCAAAGGCACCCGTGGAGACACCCCTACAGCCCCCCACACCACAACCCTCCCCGCGGGCAGGGACTCACAGTGCCGGAGGAATCCAGTAACTCCAGCGCAGCCAGTTCACTTCCAAGCAGTTATCGGTATTGTGCTAAGCCATTGCACCCAAACCAGCAATTTACTGGCTGAAATACCTCCAGGGTTCCCTGTGGAGACAAGTCACCTCGCTGGCCAGGAAACAACAGAGAGTGCTAGGTGGTGACTGCCCCAACTCAACCACAGCCACTGCCCAGCTGAGGGGCAATCAGGGGTAATTGGCAACTCCTGTGGGTAACGACCAGGCTCCATCTCACAATCTTCTCCAGCTGTGTTGGGCCAGAGCTCCCAGCCTGCCTGGTTCTAGATAAATGCCAGACCAGCTCTCCCTTGGCGGTATGCATAAGATGGTTCTTCCTTGTAGCTCTGCAAAATGGTGATTACACCCATCTGAGACCCTCCACAACAGAGCAGGCAGTAACCTGGCCCCAGCTCCTCAGCAAACACTGCTACTAAAGAAAGGAGAGGGTAAGAGTCCAGAGGAAACAATTAAACTCCAGGGTGAAAATCCTGCCTGAGGTGTTGAGCTGTGGTGAGTGCTGTTGGGAGGAGATGCATGCAGCACAGCCTCCACTATGGGCCACAAAATCACATTTCTTACCCATTTGTGCCTGCTACAAGATGAGAGTTTTGTTCATACAGGACTCTGGGGTGAAATGGGTGCAAGGATATAACGGGTCTACCCACGCTTTTCAGTTACTTACCTTACCCAAGTTGCTCCTGGGCTCTCACCCATTCCCCACAGACACAACAACTCCATGGTGTGATTTATACCAAGTCCATAGAGAAGATATTACCATCCTCCCTGCTGGAGAGCACCCTCTTGCTAGAAGATAGAGGTCATTACCAGAACAGATAATTTCTGGAAAGTCTTATTCACAGACATTAATAAGGTCTACGAAAAAGCTGGTCTATGGATTGTCCCTTTTTATTTTGTAGCTACAGATTAAATCTTGTGTTGTTATTTATTTCATCAAGGTGCAAGAATCATGTTGCAAGGAGCTAACAATAGAGATAGCACAAGGAAATCTATGCTTAGGTCCCAACTGTTTCTTCAACATCCTGTAAAGAAACACCTTCAGAAGGTAAATAGGGAATATCGGTTCTGCTAGGAAGCCTTGCAGGTTAGGACATAGCCTCCCCCTCCCTGTAGCAGCATGGTCAGTCAGATGCATTTTCTAGCCAAGGATAAGTTTACTTCTATCAGTAAAGGTCACAGCACTTAGCAGAGCTGTAAAAGCCTTTTATAAAGGAGCAGCAGAGACCTACAAACACAAAGCAAGCTGCCTCAGTCACTCAGCAAGGAACCCAGATCTCCTGAGAGCCAGGGACACCGCTTAGCATCACTGCTGAAGGAAGGAAGATCCAAATCCAGCAAACTTGCACCTTGCTTCTCAGCACTGCTGCTATTTATTTAGCTGAGTTGTTTTCAACAAACACCTCAAGGTCAGTCTCCAGGCTACATCTGAAAAGTTGGCAAAAGCTTAACAGAAAGGATGGATGCCACAAAGGAACCTTTGTGTGCAGCTTCTCAGGGATCTTCCAGGAGCCAGTCTGTGGGGGTCAGAAATCAAAGGTTTGAAAGTCACTGAGTTAGCCTGTTAACAGAAGACAAACAAGTCACAAGAGGTTAACAGAAACATGGATTTCTACCTTTAGCTAGATTTATTCTCTCACTCTGCCAGACAATTCATCACTAGCAAAGTTTTGATTAGGGCTGGAAGGACAAGAAAAGGAGAATTTACAATCCAAATTTCAGCAGCTGCCAGCATACTCATTCATATGAACTTTTGAGAACATTTCTTTGGAACTCTCTATTTTAAAAAGAAGGCTAAAGCAATTTGGTTGCAAAAAGAAGGCACTGCTGCAAGAAGACAGATGCTGTTCCTAATTTTCAGCAATAATTTCATGTAATACCAAAATATTTGGCACGAAGCACCCGATTAAAGAAATGCCATTGCTGATGGCAGATGGTACTTCTCATCCCAATCTGTAGCAGCCTGCTAACGTTAGATGTAATCTGATTGCAAACACAGTGCATGCATTTTTTCCAGATGAGCAAGCTTTACATAATTTTTCATTGCTCTTATTTTAGTTTGTTAACAAACATCATCATTATGAGCAAACAACCTGATTACAGTGTTATCAAATGAATCCCTTCTGCTCACCCCACCCTTCCAACCTTCCAGCACCTGGAAATATCAGCAAAAACAGCCCTCCCCCCCCCCCCCTTGTACTACCTGCTTGTAACACCTAGTTTTAAGCTGCTCATACTATCAAGAGCCAGGAGGGAGCCTTGAAAGAACCTGACTTAAGGCTATGGCACTAAATTACAGCAAGACTTTCCCTATGCAAGAGGCTTGGGAAATATTCCAGGCTGCAGGTTGCTCACCTTTACTTTGAATTTTGTTCTAATCACACATTGATTTGCCAAGTACTTTTACCCCAGTGGGAACTCACGGCAGATCCTCCTTTAAGTTTACTCAAGTGTAACTCTATGCAGTAAGAAAATAGGGTTTTCTTCAAGGAAGTTGCACTTCTATAAACCTCATTGAACAAAGCTGTGCACTCGCCAAATAGTGGCTGCTTGAGTTATGAAAGAGAGTTTGTTTAACAGAAAACAAGTGAATACATGTCCAACTGCCTTTCTCTTCCTCTTTGCTGGCTGAGGGACAGAATTCAGTGGAGGCCAAAGATGACTGCTTTGCTAACTAAAGTAGTGACAGACTCACTCAAAGTTGAGACCATGCTAACACAGGGCAATAACGCTCATTCAGGGCAGACATTTCAGAACTAGGCAGGTTTCCTAGAGCCATACCAAGGGCATGTAAAAAAACTCCAATAACTTTTTTCTACTAATTCGCGGAGTCCCTCTCCCCAGTAAAAATTATGAAACAATGCTCCCATTTGCCACCAGATTTGAATAGGCACCATTTGGATGCTTTGAACTCTGTACTTCAGAGAAGCAAGACAGGCTGGCCTTCTTGCACTTGTCAAATAGTGTGTTTAGCTTTTAACAAGCGTCCAAGAGCAAAACAAAGTATGTTTTCCCTACTCTCTCAAGCACTGAAAACATGCAGGTGCAACTTGTTCCAGCTGCACAGTAACTGGAGCTAGAATTTAACAAGTTACATTATCTTCATTTCAACAGCCACCTGCAGGCACTTTGAAACACTCAGCATCTAGTCTTGGTTCAGATGAGTAAGTTACACAGCATTTGTAGCGAGGAGGCAGTGGAAGGCAGGATCATCATCAAGGTCTAGGTCACAAATTCTGCATTTCTCATGCTGGGCACCAGCTACGTTCCCTACATCATAATACATAAATTAAAAAAAAGTCTACCTAAGGTGCTCACTGCACCACGGGTACACAAAGGGTCTGAAATTCCAATCTATTGAGGACTTTCACTACTAATTTCCTCTGATGGTCCCTATAACATAGGTGATTTATGAAGCCTCCACAGCAACTGGGCAGTAGAAATAAAGACAACAGAATAAACTTCATCGTTTTTATTCTGCAAAGCAATATGCACATCTTACAAACACAAAATTAATCTAGGAGAGAAATGTCATTTCCAAATTGGCTATTGACCATCATGCAACAAGACAAGTGAAATGTAAGAACAAAACAAAAAAGCCATCTTAACCCTACAATCACCTGCAGAGGGTTGAAAACCAAGGCTCAGATTTTCTATGTAATGCCAAAGAAAAATGCAAAAGAAAATGGCAGCTTTCTAAGAACAAGAAAACACGTACAAATAGAATCAAAACTGATTCAAGTCATAGTTAAAAAGAAAAAGAAAACAAAAAAGGAAAGATCAATATGATCTGAACTTTAATATTAAAGTTTTTACTCTTCTGTTTGGCTGCATTAACTTTTGTACATTGCGCCTAGAACAATCCAATATTCCTCAGTATTACAGCATTTCAACTCAACGGACACCCTTACCTCTCTGCTGCAATACAGGGGTGCAAAGGGATAAACTAAGGCCAAAAAATACAACTCTAACATTTTCCCTTTTGTGTTTGTGGGTCACAATCTTAATATTTCTGGGTACTTCAATACAGTGGGTAATAAACTGCAAAGCAGGCTCCTCTAATTACCAAACAGCAAAACCAGATTAAAAAAACCAGCCCAAATTCCAGTTTGGATATTTGGAGTATGATTTTTAATTTGCTGAAACAGAAAGGACTTGGCTTTGCTTTTTTTAAGGAGTCATGTTATCTTGGGTGTTTTCTAGGTATTTCCAGAATTTGCTACACCACCCCAATCTGTTTCCTATTCCTGCCTTTGGTCCCCAGATCAAGCCACCCTCGTAGGCAACTCTAGAAGTCAGTATTAATGCAGAAGGCTGGGTATGCATGAATTAGGAACAGCTCAGACAGTTTTCATGAGAAGCTGTCTACCTGTTTTGACTTCACCGATTCATTTCAGTGAAGTAGTATTAGCCCATAGCAGCATCAGGAGAAAACTGGAAGCTTCATTTTATCCCTAGACTTCAAACTAGGCCATCTCTAAAGCTTTACCTTAACATCCCTGGAGAAAAACACATGTTAGTTAATACCACTTAAGTAACTGAAATTCTATAAAGAAAACACGTTCTGAAAAAAAGTGTGACTATTTCGCTTCAAACACTCTGAAGACTCATGAACTTACTGAAGTCCCACACATACCGACCAGCAGGGTCCCATTCAATAGTATGGTATTAGCTAATACCTATAGGTATTACTCACAGGTAATAAACTAAGTCTATAGGTAATAAACTAAGAATCTTATGCCAGCATAATTGAGACTGTGAGATTTTGACTTGAGTTTCTTCTTTTGTGTAGTTTAGAGCAAAAGTAGAAGGGAAAAAAGTACATGTTTATGTATGCAGACCTACAGCTATACACTATCTAACAAGAAAGCTGAAAGACAAGATGAAAGGTCAATTAAGGCAACCAGTGAGATTTTAAAAGCAGTGGTGGAAATGTCTGCAGGAAAACCCTGACTCATGAAAATTAAGGAGGCTGCTCAATAAAAAGCTAGAAAGAAACAGCAAAAGCCAGAATGGGAAAGGGATAAATACACAGAATAAAACCTCTGATTTAAGAATGGACAGAGAGAACAGTATGTGTTCTACTGTGTGGTTTCTTTGACCTGAATCACAACAGCCCTAGTGCTCTCCTTGTCATTTTCCCCTGAGTGGACAGCATTAAATGGAAATGGGACAAAGCTAATAAAAGTGTTATTTTCAGCTGCCCTTCAGAGACGGATGGAGAGTCCCAAAGTGAAGCTTTATACCAGACTATGGGATTTCTTTTCCTTTCATTGTTTGCACTTGCCCAAGGCTGTGCAGAGCCCCAGACTGTTCATACAATACATCTTTTTATTAAGTTTCACTCTCTAGAAAAAAAAAAGCACAGAAAGCTGCTCTGCAGCAGAGATGCACAATCCTGGTTTGAGGGCTGCAGATGGGAGGCCAAGTGGAAAGCTTTCCAGATAGTCTCTATGCTGACTGGTTCTCAGCATTCAGCAAGCCAAATGAAAAAATAAAGGAGGAAAAAAAAATAAATCAAACTTAGCACTTTTCAGTAAGAAACATTTTAAAATGGGACTTCACTTCTTCATTTTTTTACTATGAATAAAAGCACAACTTTGCCCTAAATACAGCACTATGAAAATGTGAATATGTATTTCTTTTTTCAAAAAAACCCTAAAATGTTGATACCTTTTCTTGCAAGCAAGGAGCAAATGGAAGAAAGTATTAGGCCACACAAATACACATTTAATTCATGTAGTAGATTGGTGGCTTTGGAAATGCAGTATTATATCAAAGGTGCATACTGTTTCAAACACACTGTACATATCATTGGGCAAAAAACAAAGATCTGTTGGTTTGTTTGAGACACTTGCAAAGGCATCTTAACCTGCCCAGATGCAGCTAGACAAAAATATCTTGCTCTGACTATATGTAGCCATATCACTAAACATATCTACACAAACATTCGGCTATGTCCACAGGTAAAGACTGAAAGTTTCCGGCCGCACTACAATGCGGAACAAGTGCATCATCTGACCTATTCTGAATATACTTTTATAAATATGTACAAATCAATTACAGGCACTTGAAATGTCTTTGGTTGGAATAAACCAACATTGCAAGATAATGTATTCACAGAGTGTTAAGACCCATTCTGGGTTCAGCAGGCAATGATTACGGTTCTCAGTCATTCTCAGTAAAAGTAGAGGATGGATTATGCTTCTGACAAAGCAACCTAAACAAAAGAAAAAGAAAACATTTAATTAAAGCCAAATTCTTAATCCTGTAACAGTGATATTACTTATCTCCATGCAGCTGGCCTATCTGTCCTTGCCTTTTCAAAGAACCTTGAAAAAATCTAACTTGGAAAGAAAATCAAAGTCTGAAGGTGTTTTGTACTTAGCATTATCAATTTAAAAAAAAAAAAAACAAAACACAACAAAAAACCAAAAACCAAACCAAAAAACCCAAACCAGCTTACACTACAAAACATCATTATGATCTAAAGGTGCCAACATTAGCTTCCTACTTCACAATTAAATATATTAATATTTAATCCTTCAAGCAAAGTGCAGGTCTCCAATGCAGCACTGAATAATGACTGTTTCAATAGCTTTCTCATGGTTTTAATTTAATTCTGATTAACAACCATTAGAATTATGTATCATGTTTTATTCAAATTTTTCAGTCTGTTGTGATAAAAGATAAATAAAACTACTCAATGCCATCTATTCAATACTTCATACAAAACGGTGCAACGTCAGAATTATGGCAGAACAGCTGCATTACAGCACCTACTGAGCTGCAAGAATCCACTTCTGTAGGAGAGAAATCTGAGAGAAATCTAACTCTGAGGATCTACAAAGCACATATATTTATTTTGTAGCACCCATCTGTACTGTCCACAATGAAACACCCATGTCTCTTTGAAAGGGGATTAAATCTACATCTCCAGAGATAAGAAAAACCAGTCTGTACTATGTAAAAAAGGAGGTTTTCTATGTTTTCTTATCAGAGTCAATATTTTGTTATTACACAGACTCACCTTTTCAGAGCAGAATTCTGTATTGCTTTGCCTCAGTTTGCTTGGTCTGCCTTTAATAACTGCATAGCAGAACATTGTAATCACCATCACAAAAAGAAAGTAACTGGTATGCATGAGATGCAGGTTTATTAGAGAACGATCATCCTGCACAGAGAATTAAAACCATTTACTGACAATGCACCAATAGCTGGCATTTTATATTAAAGCAATAATTATCAGATCAGCACAGAAATTACTTAATGAATCAACTTTCTCCCCTTTACCCAGCTGGCATAGTAATGAAAGTGATTCCTAACTGTGGCACAAAGAGCCAAAATGGTCCTCATTTTAAAAATCTGTACTAGAGATCTCTTCCCATATACTGGCAGTGTCTTTTGTCAAATGATTTCAAAATATTAATGTTAGACATTAAAAGCTGTGAGGCACATGGAGATTACATAAAGACCATTAAGCCCAGCATGGGTAAAGCATACCCAACTCTGTCTCAACCCTTGCACTACACAATAAACCAGCACTGAATACGGTGACTTTAGGACGTGAACAGAACCATATTCCATTAAACCAGAGCTAAACATTTATTCAACATAACATATAAAATCACCATGGCACTTACATCTGGAACTATAACAGTTAGTTTGGGATTTAAAGCATGATACACTTTTCCGATTGCTCCTTTGTAACACCAGAAAGGGTTATAATCTTGTGCATATTTTGTATTAGAGTCCCTTGCTGTGGTGAAGATCTTGTACCAAAGTGTAGCATTGCTGTAGGTTTCAGGAACACAATGTGGTGGCTGACTGCAGAAAAACAGAAATAATTAGCACTGCAATTGCCATTCTTCATTTTTGTTAAGGCTTTTAGAACTGAGTCAAGGCCAGTCTCCTCAACAACAGCATAAACCACAGTTTTATTTTGGACCTTCCAAAACAACAACAAAAAACAAAGCTTAACTGAAAGGGTGTATAAAAAAACCCATATCATTCCTATACTAAGATTAGAATTTAACTGCATGTTGTTCCAGTAAGTCAACACTCCACAGCTTAATTAGAAGAACACTGGTTTTCATAAGGCTTCACAGACATGTGAATCTATCTGGTGGTTCTCCAGGGTATACTGAATAGTGTCAGAGTCTACAGAAGACAAAGGGAAGCTATTTTGATGAAAGTGTGTACCTGCTGGGGTATGGTAGCAAAACAGCATTCAGCTTACACTGATCTCTCAGCAGGGAAGAGGGTAAGAACCTTAGTGTCAAGCCTTAGCTCTCATGCAAGGTAGTGGAATTAAATTACAGAGTATCTTTCTTAAAAATTCACAGATTCCTTTGTTCCTGGTGAAGTTTAAATCGCAGGTAGCACGTTGAAAGGCAGGTAGGGGCTATAGTTCAAAACATCTACAGAAAAAATATAGGGCTGCTAAAAGACTGCAAAAGTCTCAAGACAGGGTTTTTACTGTGGGGGAAGGCAGGCGAGTACATAATTTCTACAGTCAACAATAACCTTCATCAGAAAGTAACAACCTCAGAGGACCAGCGGAGGAATTAGTCACCCAGTAACCAGTCTATGAAGGAGTGTTTAAAATACACTTACACTGTGACAGGAAATACATTGCTGGCTGCTGTCACAGTCATGCAAGTTGTGAACACAACCTGCTCGCAGTGGCCATGAAGAACACAGTCATCTGAGTTCCAGGCAGCAGGCAGGGTGAATGTAATATTTATCTCCTCATGGGATTCTCTGCCTTTGAGAAAGAGAGAAGAAAAGCTGGTTTGCGTTCACAAAAGTATCGGAGCAACAATCACTAGGATAAGGACAACATGCAAATAACTAAGGCAGCAACCATCACCCTGAATCTGTACCTTTGAAGTCATCCAGGATCTTTACTATCAACAAAGAGAGCAAAAAGAAAGTTAAGAAACAAATCAAACCAAACTACAAAACCCCCGGCTTCTGGTCTTTCTAATCTCTCCTGCCCCCAGAAGAAACGGAGTCATTAGGCTCTATTCAGAAGTGAAAAACTCACTATAAGTGAATTCATGCATGTTCAGAGAACTTTATTAGAAAGAAAAAAATCACTGATCTTTAGCCTTTCTCCTCCCAAAGACTTTGTTCCACATTTGCTTTTTCTGGTGCTTACTTTTCAAATTGGAGATATTTGTGCAGACAAAAAGGTGCCAGCAGATATTGAACTGCAGATTAAGTAGTGTACATTAACTCCACATGGATATATTCATACTGAAACTAAATCCAGGCTACTGCAAATGGAACTTTGCATCTGATAGCTCTTAAAGCAGTAACAAAATAATAACATAAAATACAGTAATACAGATTTACAGCTATGGTAAATGTCTCTTCACAGCTCTCTGAGGTGCGAAACACCTTCAGGCATTATTATAAAATGCAACCCAGGCTAAAAGCTAAAATTCCATGAGATCCTACTATCAATTTCTACAGTCTCCTGTCAAAACTTACTGGCAGGGCAGCCACATAGCAGATCAGTCTCTTCACACCACAGAAATCGTTACCATCTTATTTGTTAATGTTTGCAATATTAAAGCTTATTCATGCATGCATTTTAGATAACTTTTTTTTTTTTAGGCAACATGCTACTTGATATCTCTAATGTATATACATTAATGCCTTTAAAACGTGAGTTTAGGACTTGCAGATGTATCAAGATAGAACTGAAGATAGTCACTGTAGAAGCTTTTGCTGCTCAGAATTTTGTTGGCTTAAAAATTACCTTCCATTGGCATTAGGTTAATCATTTAAAACTGCAAAGCCTCATCTTGGAAAACCTGCAGGTTCTTTTCCATTCTGAATGCAGGGAAAGGTTTTTCTAGCAAACAAGTGAGTGGGTCTATATAGGAATACGATCACAGCAGATCTGGAAACACATATATGTTCCAAGCAAAAGACTCATCTCACCAATAAGCAGCTGGTGAATTTTTATTTGATTATATAGTTTATCATTCAAATTTATAGAGTCTTGCATACCTGAGAGTCCAATCTGGTGTCCAAAAATTGTGGAACTTAGATGTGTGACATTGCGAGAATATCCACCAAATGGTCTGAGTGGGTCCAGCGTCAATGTAATTGTAACAGAGATGTTTATTGGACCTGAGTCCTCAAGAGTCTGTGGAGACTGTGTAGAAGATCTCGCCTGTCCACTGGTCACGGTACTTTCTGGAGTTGTGGTATCATTGATGAGATGCTTTAAGGTTTCATTCTCAGATATACAGAAGTCCAAATCATTAAACCTCAGGAGGAAAGTATTCCAGTCCTTAAAACAAATGTGAAGATTTCAATCAGATTAGCAAGTTAACTGTTGGCTGCCACTTCAAAGAGCAGTGCAGACCTTGATACGTACCATCACGCCTGCGGTTCCAAGCCATTTAACAAAAATTACATGGCTCACAAAGCAAGCACAAGTACCACCATGGCTATCTCAACAACAGGACAAGCTGTTTACAGAAGTCAGACATGTTCAATCCCAGCCACCGTCTGACCGCTGCTCAGTGCGGCAGCAGAATATCCTCCTTTAAGCTACAAAAGGAATATACTAACTTGGTCTGTTCTCACCACACTCAGGGTATGAGCAGTTTCTAGCAAGGGTTCCCTCATTACAGAATAGTACCACTAGGTAAGAAGTTTCACAAAGCAGCTAGCTGACACAACAGAGTAAGAAAAAGAACAGCTTCTAGTCATAGTAGGGAAGATCCACGTCACATGATTCAGCCTCATCCCCAAAATAAAACAAGACTATTCAAACATTCACACCAATAGCCCCTTTCTTTATGAAATTAGAGGTAAGTATAAGTGAAGACAATCTCCTGTAAAACTACGCACTCCCATGACAGGGTTCTTGGGGGGGAAAAAAATGTAACTCCTTAGCTTTGGGCATGTTTTTCAAATTAGCATTCCCACTGTTCAGCTCAGGAACTTGTACCTACCTCTGTCATTTCTGGCGACTTGATCTCCTTGATTTTGAAGAAATAACCCAGTGTCAGAAAAGCTATTGCCATAGCGCTTACACTGATCATAAAGACCACAAGCGGAGGTCGACTGCTGATGTAAACCTTCAGGTTCTCCAACAGGTTTATGTTGAACATTATTCTGATTGTTCACCTGAAAACAAAGATTACAACAGAGTGACTGGGCAGGGTACAGGTTGGTAGATCACATAAGTTTGAGAATAAAAAAATGGAATAACAACTAAAATGAGATTAAATTCTATGACTGTACTGTTCACTGAACACAGACTCAGTATGCTTTAAATAAAACACAAATCAAAAACATGCTCAACATCACCTTCTCAGCACCTGAAACTGCCAGCTGGGAACAGATTTTAAGAAATGAGGACTTCTAGCACAGCCGAATATCATTGATAAGCCATAAACCCAGTTATTTTCTTTGCCCACATACTTGGGCAGAATATACACTGCTACATTTTAATTCCAGTAATATCTGAATTCATCAAATTACAGTGCGGATGGAGTTGTAGTGCAGCCCACAGATCAAACTTTGTACATCCTTGCATATATTTTCAAAACTGAGGCTGAAGCCTTGAAGATCCCCTTTTACCCCATTCCTAGTCCCAAATGCCTCTACCTTCAAAATGGGATCTAAGAAGCTGCCTACGTCACTTTAGGCTTCTGCCTCAAGAATCCTGTGGTCAGAAACACCTGACAACCGCATGAGGGTGGAGGCTGGAAGACTCCTTCCTTTATTTGATTCTTGCAGGATCTAGAGAACTTTTGCTAATCTGTAAACAACGAGAGGACCTTATACATGCTGAGAAAACATACTAAACCATTAATTCTTGTCCAAAATACAGTATTTTGTCCAATTCCCCTTCTGAATTTTCATTTGCAGAGAAGATCGATCCAAACTAATTTCACTGTATCGGTTTTCCCACCTCCACTCACAACGAAAAGCAAGCAGTCCCATGTTAAAGAGCGGCCCTTGCAGCACCTACTTCAGAAGCTCTGCAAGGAATGAACTTCAAGCAAATTTCTTATCTTTGTCCTATCTAAAATCCTGGCTGAAAAGGCTTTTAACCGCAACTAAACTAGAAAGGCAGTAACTGTTCCTAGCAATGTGTTGCTTATCCCCAAAACTCATAGGAAAAGGCAGATTTCAGGACTAGCATCTGAAGAATTCAGCACTGCAGTGGTTAATGTTTGAGCACTCATACAGATCTGATAACATTTAATTAAGTCAGGGACTCTGCTCCCTGCAGGTCTGGGTGATTCTTATTGACTAGAAGCACACCTCATTTACAACCCAGATGTAGCATGGCTGAAGAGTGGCAAGTCTGAGGATGAGTTTTGAGAAAGAGGGCAAGGGAGAGGGTGATCTTTGATCTATCTATTGATTTAAAAGAAAGCAAGTGAAGGAAAAAGGACAAGCTTTCAAAGTCTTTTTCAGATCCCACAATAACCCCAAATTTCTTGTGTATACTCGAGATTTTACTGCGGGAAATGTTTCTGTTACTCTTAACAGAGGAATATTGACAAAACCTGAAAAACTGCCCCAGAGAGGGGAAAATTCAACTCACTGAGAATAGACCCGAGATCCTGTGGCAATAACACAACACTGAGTTGTGCATGCGTACTTTGCCAGTCTCCTCCCCGCACACCTTCTTGCTCTCCCCGGTGAAATCTGCTGAAACAGTGCTCGTTCCAGAGCACAAGATCATGTCCTGGGTTTACTATTTTGCACCCTCAGCCCATTTTCATCCACTCTGCAAAGACCAGAAAAGCTAGCAACTTTTTATCGACAAGAATGACTAGGTGCTGCAAACATCCCTTCACAAAAATAAAGGGGAATGTCTGAGAGTGGAAAGCACAGTGCAGAGAAAGGATGGAGAGAAGAGAGGAAAGAAAAGGCAACACTAAATGTGCACCTTACCAGAACTTCTATCTTTGTCCAAGACCAGCTGTGCTATGGCCAAACAGGCCAGTGGAGGTGGCAGAAGGCAGGAGTGAGGGGGAAAGGCAGAGCTGGTGTTGGCAAGGATCATGCTGGGTACGATCTGCACTTCTGTACTACGTTCTGCCTCCTATTTTGTCACTGGCAGCAAATTTCTTAAACGAACCCTAGTTAAAAAATCCCAAACGCTCCATCTAGAAGCATTGGAGACACATGTTGAGATGGAAAAAGACCAAAAGATAAACTAAAAGCAGAGTTGTATTCAGTGTTCCCTTCTGAATTTCCTTTTGAAAACAACACCACAGATGTAGGCTTTATTACAGCATTTAATCAAAGCTGAATGTCACCCACAGCATATAGAGTACTGTGATCCCTTTTTAAAGGGGCTTCCAACAGCTCCATTAGCATGCTTGTTTACCACAGGGTCTAAAATCAGCCATAAAATTGGATGTGCTGAAAAGCATACATATAAAAATATTTGGGATAATATTTTTATGTAAGGGATCACCAGCTTTTAAGTGCCGGTTGCTTAATATGCTCCCATAACTCAACGGCTTTGAAAGCAATTAGAAAAAGCTATAAGCTGCAATATCTGAAGCGTAATATGCCTTTGGAGCATTTGTGAGAGAAAAGGGAACAACTGTGGATTTCAATACTAGAGCTGACATGAAAATAGCAATTGGACACTGTTAGTGCAAACCAGAACCAAGAATAATGTTTCCATACTGCTGCCTGAAGAACTACCAATTTTTTTTATGACATAAAGTGCTTAAGTAACACTAATTATGGAAGAACTTGTGAAACAGATCAGTGCACATAAATCAAGATGTATATTCCCACTAGATTCTAGGGGTTCGGTTAATGGTTCACACACTTAAATTCCTCCTTTCTGTTCGGACCTGTTAGAAACACAACACAAATGGCTATTCTTCTACTAGCTCTAGTTTGCAACTAACAACTTCCTCTGTGTAAATGAGTAACCGAAAGAAAATACTTTAGACTTTTATTTCTTTTTCACACAGTTAAAAGAAGAAACCGAACGCTATTACCTCCTGGCAGGTCAGGAAAGCAAGATCAGATTTCAGTTTTTAGCTAAATAAATAATTTAGAAAGTGGCTCTAATAACTGCTGCCTGCCTCTCTCCACTCCGGCTAAGCCTTTTAATACTTGTGCAATAAAAATCTCCACAGTCAGCCTAACAAGTAACTCAAGCGCGACGGGAAGAATGAAAACTGCCAGCCTGGAACATTGGCCACCAACTCCGAAGTAATTGCTCGGTATTGAGGTGTATACATCAAGACCAAATGCCACATTCAGGCAGAGTTACAGCTGACTGTACTCATCAGGAAACACCTGACACGCACTGGAGAGATACTGTGCTCTTAAATCAGGCCCTACAAACCCCGGAAATTCTGTTATACAGTTAAAAAGATAAAAATGGTAAAGGATGGAAATACACAGCAGTTAATATGTCAGAGTCCCAGACAAACACAGAATTGGGTAGTCATCTAAAAAACGAGGAAATAGTCACTTATTCTACAGTTTAGGAGTCCTTCTCCAGTACAGCTCAAGACCAAAGATGAACATTTTAAATTCCTCCTTATTTTCATATGAAAAAGAACAGAAAAGGTAATTTCTGAAATAGACCTATGAGTTTTTCAAGAAAAAAATTACAAATAAGGAAAATCTTCAAGTTTATTGCAAAGACCAAAAAGTCAATGAAATGAGTCATAGCAGAAGTATTAAATTCCCAGAGGAACTGAATTCCTAACGACGATAAAAAAAAAATGCATGCTGTACTAAAGCAGGTATTAAAAGCAAAATCGCAAATGTCAAAAGGAAAAAAAACAAAACATGAATTTTAAAGAGATCAGAGTAAACGTCTGACAACTCTTACATATATCTTGCCATAATGTCAACCACCATCTTTTCACCAGAAAGCTTAAAATCATGTCATTTCCTTACAAATATTTCCCCTTCTCATTGTGCATATAAGTCATTTGAGAGCAGAAAAACATTTGGAGGCGTTTAAATAATAAACCACCACTGAAATACCTTAAGGAAGAAAACTGTAAGTGGAAGAGAAGGGCAGCAGGCCAGCACTAACCCATCCCAACAGCACTCCATTAAGACCTCGCATGTTTTCTAAGCCTGAACATCTTATTGCACATAATAGCGTTTAATTTTAACTGTGCAGCTCAGTTTATTTATAAATCAATTATGTTTTCAAAGATGCCCCATTACTAGTAGTACAATGAGGGTTAGGAAATGGGTCACATCAGGGTTAACCCCTTTGAATGAAAATAATGTTGCATGCCAGAAAAACACTCATAAACACAAATCAACCAAACTGTGATTTTCCTAGCAAATGATCCATAAATAATATGCAAACAAAGAAATGGTGCTGATCTCAAACTAAAGTGCCTCTCATTTAAGAACAGTAAACAGTAGCAGGTGCCAAAAATATCTTTAATTTGGTTTTCTTCAAACCAAACTTGAGGTCTAACACTTAAACCACTAAAATAGTAAAGCAAAATAGATTACACTTGTGTTAACTGTGAAGCTGCCTATTAAAGTTCAAAATATTCAAAATGATCTGTCAAAGCTTTATAAAGCCTAATTAACAAGAATGTCTGTATCTCTAATCTAATATCACCAGCCTGTTGAACAGAACTAGCAAAAGTAACCTCAGCTGATTTTATAACTGAAAATAAAGCCTCTGTTGGTTCTCAGAGCAGCAGCAATTATCCTCCTCTCCTTTTTTTAAGGGATAGAAAACAGGATTAAAATTAAAATTAAACAGAAGCTTTGAAACGCACCAGAAGGCTGCCTTTTTATGTCCTGAAATGAACTATTAATTTCTACTAGGTAAACTATCAAGAACTTTTATAGTCAGTTTCTTTCAGGAATTGGGGAAGGATAATAAAGTTTGTTTTTTTCCTTAAATCTTCATTAGAATTTCACAACATAATATTTTTATCATAAAACATGCGGTTGGGAGAAAAAGTGGAGTTTCCTACTTATTTTACAGAAAGACTTACTTTACCATACTGGTATCTATGGAAAACCAAAGAGGTGACAGTATCTGCAGCTGCTTCAGTTCATTTTTTTAGGAAGCATATCAAAACCCTGCGGGATGAAGTTGTACAGCCTGAAACCTCTGTCAGCAGCAGAAGGGCAGGCAGGGCTGACTCTGAGGGGAATCCTCCAGAGCACAGCACTTCTTGTATCTGGCTGATCCTCTTCCCCTGTCCTTCAGTGTTAAAAAAATAAAACGAAGTAAACAGACTCATAGTAAATGCCATCAGTTTTCTTCATGAAGTAGAGGAAGAGAAGTAATCAAGGCTTGTGGAGGAAGAAAGCTGATGAAAACATCACCTGCAATCCACTGCAACCAAATATAACAAGAAGATCAGCAGTCAGATGTGCAAACACACATCCACTCCCCCCAAGACTGCTCCAGGAGAAAGCACCCAAGTGGGAGATCAGTGAATCGGCTCAAACCAGTCGGTGGCTCATCACAGTTTTCTGAGCTATTTTATTCTATAAATATGTTTACTGATAAAAAAAACTTGTTCCTAGAGCCTGGAAACAGAAAGCATGGCAGGAAGATGGCCTGACCCTTTGCACATGCAAAAAGCACAGACAGAAGACACTGTACAGCACAGAACAAGAGCAAGATGTTGAAAAGGAGAAACGGAGATTCTTCCCCCGTGTTATTCTGGTAACGAGTCAGTCAGGAAGCAGATTATTAATGAAAGCCTGAGAGCCCCCGGACTTGCAAGAACAGAACAAAGCAAAAGGCTTCGTGCTTGCATGAAATGTTTCTTTTCACCTCTCAAAACACTTTTCAAGGCATAATTAAGCATTTCAACATCCCCAAGAGCTACATAAACAGCAAACATTTCAGTTCAACCCATAAAACAATGCCAAGGAAGGGAAGTAATTTGGTCAGAATTATAGTAAAATGTAAGGATCAAATTGACAGTGAGTTTCAAACACCCAAGCTCCTGACTATAAGTCTTGTTAAAGACAGAAAACTTAGAATAAAAAGTAGATGAGTTAAAAAAAAAAAAACAAAAAGGAAAATACGTGGATCAAACATTACTCAATCTGTGTACCCAACGTTTCCAGAGACTTAACAGCCCTTTCCAACGAATACGTGTTGTAGTTCAAAAACGTCTGTGGTGGATTTAACAGGAGTCCCTGAACAGTGCGTCAGCTGATGTTCCTGAGACAGCAAAGTTGATTTTAATTTACCACTTAAAGAAAAATTTATGCAGAAACAGACATATGCAAACAAGTTCCAAATACCTTTTTCAAATGCTGAGTTTTTAAAAAAATGAAGAACCAGAAAAAGGTAGAAAAGTTTTAAGCCAGGAAATATAAATGATGCGAGGAAAGCCTTTTTTCACTGGTTCAATGAGCCCCAAATTCTGACTTTTGTTAAAAGTGAAAAAACAATTTAAAATATACCCAGCTGTAAATAAAAGTAAACCTAAGCTCTGGTTGAAAATAGACATTTTGCTGCCAAACTTTAAAAAGGCAGCTCCATTTGTCAAGTGAGCCTGTGCCATGGGAAAGAGTACACTTTCATACACAAGAGTTCTGGCTTGGGCATTTTTGAAACCTTCCAACTTCTTCTACAAATCAATGTCATGACTTACAGCGTGACCTATCATAATCTAAATCATACGGACTGCAATAAAACAAACCATATTAGACTCAAGGACTTTGAAGTTGTATTAAAAAAAAATGCTATTCCGGTTACTGCTGCTTAGCATGAGAACCTGGGAGAGGAAGGCAAAGGTGTAGTATTTCAGTTCTATAGGATCTGTCAAAGTTCCATGAGAAATCAAATTCTGCATATACCATACTGTCAACAGCCAAGCAAATGCAGTTCACAGAAGGGCTTTACTCAAAAAGTATGAAAAGTCTCAGTAACAGTTTAATTATCAGAAACTGGTTTAGTGACCAACTTCAGAGGTTAATCATTGACTTCATTAAGGCTACCCATTCAGGAACGCAGTACAGAATTCAGCAGTGTAAGTACAGAAAAATGCCAGGAAAAGGCTCTTCAGACTGTTTGTAACAAGAACTGCTGCTTGTGATGAGAACTTGTCCTGGTTTCGGCTGGGATTGAGTTAATTTTCTTCCTAGAAGGTGGTACAGTGCTGTGTTTTGAGAATAATGTTGATAACACACTGATGTTTTAGTTGTTGCTAAGTAGTGCTTATCCTAAGTCAGGAGAGTAAGGAGACAGAGATGCAGACAGATACACAGCTTGAATCACAAGCAGAAAATGACTGACAAGTTGAGGAAATGGCAGCTTTAGTGGGAATGGCAAAGTAAGAGTTCTGGATGTGGAAAGAAGCTAACACCAGCTGCATAAGAGAAGCAGGAAAACAGCCAGCAGCCACTAGTGAAGGAGAAACTACAAACAGCAGTAAAAAACGACTGAAATAAGGGACTTAGGCAATAGCTGAAATATCAAGAATATGGCAGTAATATTACCATGTCTGAACACTTTATCTCCACTGGTCAAAAGAAACAGGACTTTAATTTGCTTACCCCAAACTCAGAGGTAAGTACAGTCTCCATTTTACAAATAGATAATTGAGAAAACTCGACATGCCAGGACATACACAAGTTTTCTTGCAAAACAAAACCCAGGAGTTCTGGGTCCTGGGAACCAGCTTTATTCACAGGTCAGAACCGTCTGCTCAAAAAAATGAAACTCCCAACACAGACATGCTTTTGGCAAGGGGAGATTTGGGAAAAGCAACAAAATTCTGACACCAACGAGTTTCATTAAATTCTTAGTTTAGGGCTTACTTGATAAAAGAGCTTAATTTCTACAAAAAATGTTGTGCTATTTAATTAAAAGAAAAATGAAGACGATCACAGCTAACAGATCGGCAGTGTTTAAGGAGGGAGCCACACTCACAGAATCACAGAATCATTCAGGTGGGAAAAGCCCCTTGGGACCATCGAGTCCAACCCTCAGCCCTACTCTACAAAGTTCTCCCCTACACCAGGTCCCCCAACAGCTCATCCAAACGACCCTTAAACACACCCAGGGATGGCGACTCCACCCCCTCCCTGGGCAGCCTATTCCACTGTCTGACCACTCTTGCTGTGAAAAATTTTTTCCTAATTTCCACTCCTGTGGCTCTCCACCTGTCCAGGGGCGATGGACGCACCAGCCTCCTGTCTCTTGCTGGATCCATGCAGCTCCCACAGAGGACACGGAGGTCTGTTGGTTCGTGCCCTCAGATGCTCCTCTCCACTGACAGAGCACAGTGTCTATTTTGTATTACCAGGTGACATCTCAAGTTCTTGTCCTTCAAGTAGGAAAGAAGAATCGCATTCCACCGGCCCTGAGCCACTCCTCAAATCACGGGAAGTAACAAAGCGACCAAGGTCTTAATCCTCTTTGATGTGACTGAATCTAGGGTCAAAGAGCATTCTGTCTCGCAGGCACAATTCAGTATTATCTCTGCTCAGCCTACCTACAAAAGTTATCCCCTGTCCTGCAGACACCTGCTGACCAGAAACTGGATTGCAGCCATCGGCTTATTCCCACAGACCAGAGGAAAAGCAGGTAGATGAAGCGACAGCAGCTCACTAGGTGAACCTAGAACCATTTCGTATGTCAACCTAGAAGCAAAAGGATGAGTATCCATTTGCTGTCACTCAACCGTTTATAAAACTGCGATGATTATTTACCACAAAAGATAGGCCCAGCCACAACAGGCTTTCACTCCACGACACGCTGCTCATTGCAAAACTTCCCAGAAGTTCCATGAGGATGTGAGAGTAATCCTTAATGAATTCTTATCTAGGCTCAAGGTTTGTCTAACAGAGCAAATTTACCCGTATAATTATGCCGCTAGAGCTAATCAGGCAAATAAATTTCCCCAGAGAAGACAAGCCCTTAAAAAGCAAACAAAGGGAAAGGGAAAATAAAAAAAAAGCTGTGCTGTAATCTGTTCTTTCCCTTGTCAGGCAGAAACGTTTCCCAGGGTGTCCGTACCTGTGATTATGATATACGGTTCGAATTTAACGTTAGGTATCTAGCAGCCATGTTCTAGGCATGATGCACCAGAAATTTTATTATTAAAAACATCACGACATCTTTAGACAAGTTAAATCCAAAAAGTAAACGAAATGTGGATACGTAGCGAACAGCAAAAAAACAATGAAAGAATCACTATTCAAAAGCTATTTTAAAACGGAAATATTTTTACTGCTACCGGAATTACACTTTCTCACTGTTTTTTCCTGGTACGACGCCACACATGCAGAGTTCAAGCTAACACGCTTTAAAAAAGATTTTTTAAAGTAGATAATAAAGTGAAACTAACGCTACAGCGTATCAGCCAGGCCAAAGCACCGCCGTGTATCCCACCGCCGTGCAGCTCTGAACACAAACTACCTGGGCTCGGGGGGCGGCGGAGGGGAGGGATGTGCCCAGCCCACCCGCTCTGTCCCCGGACACGGGGCCGAGGGGCCGGCGGCCGCTCCCGCCGTCACACAACCCTCACCGGAGCAACCGAACGCCCCGCTCCTGCCCACCGGCCCGCCAGCGGAATCTCGGCGTCGAGGCCCGGAGGGGCCCCCGCCGCACACCGGCAGGACCCCCCCACCCCACCCCCCGGGCGGAGCAGGACGAAGGCGGCCCCACATCCACCGGGCCCGCCAGGTTGGCGATGGCCGGGATCCCCGCGCCCCGCACGGCACGGGAGGCCCGCGGGCCCCACCAGCCGGAGCCACCCCCGTCCCCATCTTACCGGCGCCCAAGGGGGGGAAGAGGCCCCCGGGCCGGGCGGGTCGGGGCCCGGAGGCAGCGGCGGGGCTCAGAGGCGGCGGAGCTGCTGTACGGGCGGGCTCTGCACCATCCTCTCCTGCCCTGACGGGGGCTACGGGGAGGGGGCCGGGCGGAGGCCGCTGCCACCGCCGCCGCTGCCCGGGCACCCGCCTCCTCCGCCGCCGCCTTCCCGCTGCTTCCGGGGACGCAGCCGTGACCTCTCACCCCGGCCGGCCGCGCGGACGGTGGCGCGGGGGGGACAAGATTGCTGCGGCGCCGGCAACGCGCGGGCGGAGCCAGGAGGCGGGCGGGGCCCCAGCGGGCCCCGGGCCCATCCCCGGCCGAGCGGGCAGTGCCGGGCGGTGCCGCCCGCTGCCGCCCCGGGGAACGGCTCGTAGGCGGCAGCTCGGGGTCTGCGAAGCGCTGAGGGCTCAGCTCGTACCGCCCACCCGCCTCCTCCCCGTTGTCTCCTCAGGCCGCAGCGCAGCTCCGGCACCTCCTCCCGCTTCTCTTGCACAGGCGGTGCCGACGCGTCCGAGCCCCAATTCCTGCCACCCCCTCGCCCCTCTTCCTTCCACCCCCTTCTCCATTAAAAATGATCCAAAACAACTTTTTTTTTTTTTAAAAAAAGGTGTCCCCTACTTTAAAGTGTTCAAGATTAAATCCTGAACAAAGCAGAAGAATTAACATTTTAATTGTGATGATGTTCATAAGAGGAGAATGTAAGGTCTTGCACCTGGGAGGTGTAACACACGGGAACGAATGCAGCGAAGCGCCACGGAGAGGGTGGAGGGTGGGTGAGGAGGACAGAGCCAGGCTCTTCGCTGTGGCACCCGGTGAAGGGCCACGACCCAGTGGCAGATATCAGCACTCCCCAGCCTCCAGCATTACCGAGCTGGCCTAGCCCATTATTCCATCGTAACTTTGCTGTTCAGAGCAAGGCCAGCTCCAACGTCCTGGAATTTACAGCCACGGCCTCCACCTTCCTAACCTACCCCTGACTCCAGCAGCAGCAGTCTGACAAGCTGGAAGGAAAACATCTCTAAGTATTTGCAATAGTTATGGTACTTCAGAAAGAAAAAACACTACCCTATTTTCCTTAAGATTAGAAAGGTGAGAAATGACCCTGTCTTCAGAGATGCCGAAGGACAGTACTGATTACTTGCCTTGGTTAATGACTTTTGACTGAGGCTTGTGGAAGGCAGGAGGTAGTATTGCCAATGCACACTTGGCAAGCCTCTCAAAACAGAATAATACACTAGTTCTGCACACATCTCTGACAAAAGGAGGGTGGCTGTAGATAAAGGAAAAGGACACATTAATCTCCTACTGGATACCCAGATGAAGTATCAAACTCTTTTGTCTTGTGTTGCAGCCACTATAGCATATGAGCCTCCAAGGTTCAGTTCCTTCATCAGATGGAACACCGCTGCTTCTCCCCCCAACCGTTTTTAACCTTTTTTTTCCAAATTGCAGTTAAATAGCACTGGCTGTACATATCAGCACCTATCTGTGCCTCCCTACCTTAAGGATGAGATACCCAGCCACATGAGAATATACACCAGAGAATGTGTGAGTATTGATAACTGGGCAGAAGAATCAATTTAATTTCAGAATTCAGTTATATAAAACCAGACATACAGTTTAATTAACTAGTACTTTCTGTAAAATACCTTCTTTACTGCAGCAAAATAAATAGGGAGTTCACATGCAAAGAAGTAGTTTACAATGTAAGTTCCAATTCCTAGTAACGAGCTGTAGCCTTCATTTTCAGTAATACTGAACTAGTAGTGGGCTGTTGAAAAAACAAATAATTTCTGATACTGTGCCTGTCACCAAAGCACAGCAGCCTGTATTCCAGTTCACTTTAAGACAGTATCTCAGTGTGTCCAGAACTGACACAGTATCTCCCCGGCTTGGTGAGCAGCACCTCACAGCGCTCTGTGCGTGACAGCTTGCCCGGTCTGAATTTTTAAAGAAAGATACTCTGCAGTTATTACTAGGGCAACTGAGCGACCTTACTTTTCAGCAAGACAAAACTATTTCTCTTTCACCTACAGACAGGTCATCTGCCTAATGAAATACTGACAAGGTCTTAAAGCAGTCTAGTTACTCAAACATTAGAACGCAAGTTCCTGTGAGAGCTGCTCCCAGCGTTGCTACCACCCAAGGAGCAAACCACTCCTGCTTGCTTTTAGATGGGGTATGGAAATCCATTTTACCTGCCTTTAAGGAGGCTTTGTTTCCTGAAAACACTCCCACTTTAGTGGTTTGATAACAAGATGGCATATGAATAAGAGATACTTTAGTACAAATGCACCAGCAAGTCGTTCTTAAGTACTTAATCACTACAATGACCTTTCTACAAAGAAAAAAGACATTGTAACCTACATTTGCACTTGAATGGCTAAGAACTGTGTCTCCTGAAACACAAGAGAATGCAGAAGCCGTCACAATTATATTCACATTAATCATTAACAGCATAACTAAACCCAGTGACGAGATCTTTAGGAACTCATTAACAAGGCCATAATGTACACACTTTTATTTAAACATGGTAATTTACACAATAGCTAAAAGTTTGCTTCCTCCCCCCCCCCCCCCCCCGGAAAACCTGTGTACCTGGATATCAGAATTAGCACCTAGTGTTTATAAAGAAAATAAAGACTTTACAGTATTGTTTACTACAAGCACTGGTCAGATCCTAAGCAATTTGGCCGCAGTGACACATGATACATTAAATAATGTAATAAATAAATGTGATCATCCAATTAGTTCATTGCTTCACCTCAGCAGTGGAGTTTTGGGTAACTGGTTACCTCTGAAACACTAGGAACCCATAGTTCATAAGGCTAAATACATTTGACAAAACGGGACGAAATCACAGTTGTGGTCTGAAATTATTGCAGTGCAAATTTAAAACACCAGTGTTTTTAAAGCAGTGGAACATAATAAAGAGGTAGGTACTTTTCCTCCTTGATGGTAAGAATTTAACATTGCTTAGAAGTAGTTCAAGCTAAGTAGCTTTATGTTAGATATCTCAGGTACACAAACAAGTCATGGCAGACTGGATTAACTGAAAGATATTTAAAATTATATACAAAATGTTTCACTGGTATAGAAAAGTTATATTGCAAGAGGTTACTTTTTGCAGACTGAGCTATTATTTTTAACTTGAAGTATACCGATCTGAACTTTTAGTGACATAAAGCTGTATTAACAGACCTTGATGTTCAATGCTTTAGCAAGGTAAGTCCCTTTGCTAAAGGGGGGGGGGTCAAATAAAGACCAGAAGACTGACGTTTTGTGAAAATAAAGTGCACTCTTCTGCTCCGAGCAATGACTCGTGCTTCTTCTAAAAAGCAGCCTAATTATATGAACTTACTTATCTACCAGGATTGTCAAAAAAGCAATCAGGACCTAGCCCACTGATGGAAATTACTAGGCAATGCCAGAAAAGAAAGCCACTTTTGGTGCAATTCTTGCACTATGTCCTCCCCTCCCCCTTTTTGTTCCACATTATGCAATTTTTAACACAAATATTTCTTCCTATTTCTGAAGCCTGGCTCAACATTCTTTTCAGAAGTAGTAATATCAGCACTCACATGCACCACTGAAGGCTACCAGGTATACTGACAAAGCAGAGAGAACGTTTACATGAAGAAGTGTCATATTTTAAATAGTACTTTTTTTTTTTACAGAGCAGATTATGAGATGAATGTCAAGTTTTAAAATCATTACAACAATATCCTCTCTGACTGCCATTCATCAGTTATACCATCTAGCTTACTGAAACATTAACAGTGTACTTGCCTTTATACTGCAATGTGATTTAACTGAAAGGTGCCAAAATGAACACTTTTATATCATTTTCACTCATACACAAAATGTCATGCACAGTTGAGACATTAGATTTTAAATCTATTTACAATTTTACATATTTTACAATATATATTTCATCTTTACAGCTACAGAATAAATTCAGACTAACATTGGTACCTTTCGAGTTTCTGCTGGAACTTGAATTCTTTAAGTTAAACCAATTATTAAAAACAAGTAAGTGCATGCCTAGAAGGAAGCTTTCAGGAAAGATGTCAATGGACTAGTGTTGCTTAAAAATTACACCGGTTTGTGTAGAAAAATTTAAATTCAGTTCAAAAACCCACAAAAGCCTAATAGAAATCTACTTGACTAAAATAAATACAATTCATTACACTTAACAAAAAAAAAAAAGTACCTTTAAAAATGTACTGATTTAAGCTTATCTCATTTTTAGCCTTAAATTTACTTCCCTTCCCAAGTAGCAGATAGTAGTAGGTGAGGATAATGATGCTTTTCAAAGTTAACACTGATAATTATCCTGCATAAACCTGAGGCTGCAGTGGTGGGGGCAGCTTGTCATTCTCCACGTTTTCAGAGTCAATAGCTGCTAAGGCTTGATTTTTTGGTTTTATGTCTAATGGATATTTCTCAACAATATCTTGGACTTCCTTTGTAATTCCATCAGTCCAATCTATTAGGTCTTCCTCAAGCTTCTTGGCTTCATTGACAATTCTTTCCTGTCTCTCATTCAACTGAGATAGGAGGTCTAAGTTTTTATACATTTGCTTAACACCCAGGCACACATCAGGTGAAAAACTGTCAGATTCTTGCTTCTTCGGGGATGTCTGACCAGTCATAAAACGATCAAAATCTTCTTGGCTTAGATTTAAAGACTGAGCATCCAGTTTTTCAATGAAGGCCACAGCACAGCACTACAAACAAAACAGAGAGCAAGTATCACTGCAAGCTGCAGATTGGAATGTATGTGTTCTATTCTTTATCCTGCTGTTAGACCAGTAATCGATTAGTTAATGCCTCAACAGATGGCTCCTGAAGAGCTTTTCCAGAAGCTAACTATATCAGATAGTTCATATGCCTCTTTCCCCAAAGTTTGAAGACAAAAAACTGGAGAACATATACAGGAAGACAAGCACTTCAGCTGAATAGTACTGACTCACTAGATAATTACAAACCTCAGGGTCACTGCATTTTGAAGGTGAGAGAACAGAAAGAACACGATAACTAAACAAAAGCACTTTATTAATATTTAATAATCTGATCATCAGAGATCTGCTATGCTCTCTATTCGTTTTCTGAAGGAAGGAATGTCAAATGCCCATCTTACCTTGTGGATGCTCTCCTTCTATTAAAAGGAATTTTTAACATTCCAAGTATTTCATTCAACTACATATTTTACCTTGAGAATTGCTCTACGATGAAATGCAGAGAAGCCAAGTTCTTAATCATAATTTCTTCTAACATAAACAAGCACACCAATAAATGCCTCCTGCAGAAGCTTTAAAAAGCCTGTTTACCTCCACACATTAATGGCCTAGTTCTGCAGTCTCTTCAAGAAACTCTCATGGGCTTAAATGGGGAACTTTGTATCCGTAGCACCTGCACAGCCCAAACTCAGGATTTTAGGAACAGAAAGTACTTCTCTCCTTACAGAATAAAAATGTACCCAAGTCTTAGCATCAGACTGGTCAAATAAAGGGCTTGATGTTATAAAGAATGCATAGCACTGTCTGGTTTGGAAGGCAGAGAAGGAAGAGAGAGGAGATAAAGCAGAAGAGGTTGCTGTACTCTAAATAACCTCAACCAGTATTTGAACATTAGTTTTAATTTTCCTTCTATGTTATACTGTCTGCCTTTCCTAGAAATTCCTACATCCAAGTAAAAGACAATGCTGTTGTCTAAAACATCAACACTGTTCCTGCACTTACCAGATTGGTAAAATAGTAGCCATCTTCTCCTGTCATTAACCTGCTTGGATTACAGAAGCGTGTTATATACTGGATGTTAGACTGCAGACGGGGTGGGTTTCCCTTCAAAACAATGTATATAAGTGTTGGAAGAAAGTCATCAGCAGAAGCTGGTTCATTTTTTGTGATTTTAATAGCATTAAATATATGCTTGCTGCACTTGGTGATGCATGCTAATTTATCACGAGGGACACGCTTTGAATCCATTTCGATAATATCTGTAAGATAAAAAAGTTCTCAAAATCATTAAAACCATATTAATCAGACACCTGAATGAGTAGGACACTTACTAGACAATACTAATATTGCATCATTTTTATTTGTTGTGCTTGCTGTTCCATAAAAGTATCTGTTTATTCAACCTTTTCTTGGTTCCATATAAGTATTTCAGATAGATCAGGTAAGCCTAAACACTTCTGTGATAGAAAAATTATTCTTGCTTCACAGACAATACACTAGTCCAATACCACAAAGACTACTGCAAATCTAAAAGCCTGGACGCCCCTCTGATGACAGCAGAAAATAATCTCTATGAGCAAGAGATACGAAATTTAAAGCTGTAAATGTAAACTTCATCATTCACAAACCTGTAATTGCTTTTACAACCATATCAGAGACTTCTGGAATTTCTTCATTGACAGGAACACACAGCATTTGTGGCGTTACCCAGTGCAAAGCCCTGTGACAAGAAAAAAAAAATGTTAAACTGTTCTGTGCCAGTAACATTCAGGTGTTTGAAACCAGCTGCTTCTTGAACTCAAGGCACAAGGAGTGCTTTGTGTAAACGAGGCACTAGTCCACTCATAAGCTAGTTTATTCCACTGAAGTAATTTATTTCTAGAGAAAATATTGTCTTTTTTTGCTATAATTTAACAAAAGGAAACCAGTTAGTTTTCCTAGTGCAGTAGCTTTCATTATTCATTCTATTCATTCCTTCTAATTCTTAAATAAGGTGTTTTTAACCCTTTCTGGTTAAAAAGTTTGCCATTTTTGTGTGCACAGCAGATTTTTAACGTGCTTGATTCAGAGCTCATTTACAGGACTGTGAATTATTCAACTATTTTTCTTTTAAAGACTTACCTGATTCTCTTTTGGACAGCAAGATCTTTCTTCTCATCATCAGTTGTTTCAGGGCAAAAGACATATTTATACTGTCGAGTCATAATGTACTTTTCAATCTGATCCATTGCTTTCTCAACTTTTTCAGG
Source organism: Strix aluco (assembly GCF_031877795.1). NCBI lineage: Eukaryota > Metazoa > Chordata > Aves > Strigiformes > Strigidae > Strix > Strix aluco. The sequence continues at coordinate 10,148,990 of NC_133949.1, read as the reverse complement.
GGGCACTGAAAGGTACAAATCCCACCCCCAATACAGTAAATAGAGTATTCCATGGTTCTTTTGAAGATTTAATACAGTTTGGTCCTCTTATTACCAGATCAGTACTACTGACTTGAGCCAACCTCAGTTAATAAAGAATGGATATACTTGGAGTATTTTCACACTCTACAGCAGAAGTAAAAATATAGTGGTGAGAACACCATAGTGACATGCCAAAGTAAGTACATGCATAGGTTCACAATGAAGCACATTCATTTAGCACATTCAACACACAAATTAGGTTCAGCTGCTTGCAGCTTACAAGAATATTTCTCGAAAATAGTCTTTGAGAATAAATCCAGTGAGGTCTTCCAAGTCCTCTGTTCCTGTTTATGTCTAAAAAAATCCCTGGGTATGTTTAAGCTGTGCCACTTACACACCAGGCACATAAAAGCAGCCTGCAAGAGAAACGCTCCCCTCTCACTGGCTTCTTGTGCGTTACAGCGTAACGTAAGGCTCACAGCCTATTAATTGGGTGGAGGCTACACAGTCAACTTCAGTTTTAAACAAGTAGTATTGAATTTAAAACAAGAAATGAAAACAATAGAACCACATTTCATTGAGAGTTTAAGAAAAACCTGTAAAAACAAATAATTTAGACTGCAAAAGTTTATAGAACTGGTGCTGCTGGGAATAGTTCTAACTATGGGACTAGAATTTGTTAACAGCATTTCTGAAAGCTGGTTGGGAATGCTTCATTTTTACTTGAAAATACAAGAGGCTTTATCCTCAAATCATTACTTTTTCAGCAGTAAGATACGAGGAAGAGGAACATGATACCTTTCCAACGTGTCTGTAATTTCTCTGCTACATTTTGATAGAAATCCTGGGCACATTCAGATTGCTCCTCAATACTTAAGTCCTGTAACAGAAAACTGATTAAGTGTGCATGTGTGGAAGAAATGGCAGCAATGCCTCTGATGTTTTGTATTTGTTTAAGGAAAGCGTCCAGCTGCATAACAGTCTAAGAATGCAAATGTATCGTCAGAGGTGTTTATGTTGGCTAAATTATATTTAAAAATATGAGAAACCAAGACATACTGGTCCTTTAACATGTGAAAGACTCACATTTATGTGCTGAACAGATGTGTATTAGCAACCGAATTGGACAGGTGCAATGCCATTTTCCCCAGACACATCCCCGAGTAATAGTGACAAAATAACATAGACTATTAAGCAGAAGGTTTGCTCCCAATTTTGTCTCTAACTTTTAAAAGATGATATACAGTATATCAAAAAACAAGAACATAAATCATCATTTGAAAGACTATCTATACAGTAAGCAATTCTAATGATAAAGTTACTATGAAATATGTTCACAATGTTATTTGTGAAACCACATTGTCTTCTGGACATTAACTAACTGAGCTACTGAAGAACATAACAGAGGTTTGAAGGGTTAAAATTAACTTCACTGATCAAGTCACTTTTCACCATTAAATGGCAGCATAAAACCATACATTTTAAAAAAATTAAGAGTTTAGTTTCTGAATTCTCTAAGGCCAAAAACAGACAAACCCTGAAGACAAAGTCTCAGTTCTGATTGCAGTACTGCATGTTAGACCTGGTTTACGTGTAATAGCAAACTGTATGCTTTGAGAAAGACTTCCTTCTGACTAGCACAATTATCAAAGAACTAGGAAATGAGAGCAGCTTCAGTGTTTATAAACAATAACAACACTATTTTCACAAACTCTATGCTCAGAATGAATCGGTTGTAAAAGAAAAAAAATCTCAAGACATTTTCAAAGTTGAGGGCAGGTAAGATTCCATCAGAACTCCCTTTAATTTCCAGTCCAATCTGAGGATATAATTTGAGTAACTAAATACTAAATAGAAAAAGGGAAAAAAAAAATATTAAAAAAAGGTGTGCTGAATACTGACTCATTTCAACCATAGGTGGCACTACAGACACATTAATATTTCAAGAATGTTAAATTATTTTTTTTATGGAGAATGAAGATGTAAGCCTTTTTCCATATTAAAAAAAGCACAGTCAAGTTCTCCTTCCAGAAAGAAAAGGAGACATGTGGGTTAATACTGTATTATCTATATAACTTTTTAGACTTAAGATATCTAAAAGCTCATTATGTAAAATACTGTAATTTCCACAAGTCATATTTACCTAGAAAACTGTTTGTTCAACAGACTAATTTATGTGGGATTTATTTGTAACTAACTAATTTGGGATGCAAAGGAAAGTTCTCTCAAGATACCAGAGATACTGGGGTTGGAGGGTTTCTTTGGTCACAAGCCATACCAAGAAGCAAGGCATGCAGAATTTAAGGCTGCCACTAGATCTTCATTTGACTAAGCGTATCAGCTGAAGACTCCTGTATACAATATGTAAAACCCAAATGGCTGGAAAAAGTGCAGCATCTTCTCCACCTCTCCCTCATATCCCCATTTTATTTCTGTAGAAGGCATGCAAAACTTACCCTTTTATGATTCATTGTGTCCAAAAATAGTTTACATTGCTTATAGATGTCTTGTCCAGGCTTATGATATGTCTTGAGAAATTCTATGAATTCCTTGGATACTCGATCTGTCTCAATGCTAGCCTGCCTGTTTATAGAAGGGCTGGGAGCCTTGGCTTCTTGGATCTCTGCTGGGAAAATTTGGGCACATCAGATTAGCTTTTTTACACTGATGGATGAACTCAGTGTTTAATGCATCTTAAAATTTCAGGTTGTTCTTTTCAACTGTGCAGATGAATGAGCATTTATTTCTCAAGCTTTATGAGTGAAATGCTGGATATTATTAAACAAAAGTCTAGGAAACTGAGTATTCCACTGAAGTGAAACATTTATAGCCACATACCCATTTACACTAGTGGCCTTTTCATATTAGCAAGTTACTGTAACATGGGTTCACTTTTGGGTTTCCTACATATTCTTTCCTAGGTAAGGTATCTCCACGTAAGACTGAGGCTTCCAGATGGGATTCTGCAATGGAGTGGTCCCCTTTTCCATTCTTCCTTACCTTCACTTTCCTGCTCCTTTGCTTGCACCAACACAAGCATTCAGTCAACTGGCTCATGAACTAGCTCAGGGAGCTGTAGTTCGGGGCAGTCCTAGTCAAAAATCGGCGTTTCTTATGGGGTTATTTTTCAACTTGATCAACTCCCCAAGCTGGCTTCCCACCAGGTCACAGGAGCAGCAGTAGCAGCAGCACAAGACAAGGACTGGAAGCATGAAGTTGGTGCAAATGCCCTTCTTTGGCCAGGCAGCAGATGCCACAGAATCGCACCCGCAGTGTAAATGAGAACCTGGCCGTTTGTGTTTCAGCAAGAGCCCAAGCACCACGCCTGTTCAAGGAGGAATTTGCTTGGCACTCAAGAAGGATGTAGGAACACAGACGGCACACAGCACTGAATGCAGGTTTACATAGCTGCAACCACAGGGTTTTCCACATAAACACATCTGATTTTCCAAGGTTGTAAGTTAATTGTAGTGATCCAATACCTCCACTACCCAAGTTTAGTTCACCCACCTTTCAACTTGCCAGCCAACACTGTTCAAAATGAAGGATTGAATAGAGATGATGTAAATGAACATGATGAAAAGCAAGCAGCAAAGAGACAGAAAACATGAAAACATTCATGGTCAACATGATACAAACATATCTTTCAATCAGAAAATACTAACATGCACAACAAAAAATCCTTGTTTCAACAAGCATACATGCAGAACTCCAAAATAAAGAAAATAAATGGGATCAGTATATTTAAGTTGGTATGTTTTAGACTTGAGGTAGCTTATCAGGGGGTTTTTTGGTTTCTTATTTGCTTTTAAAGAGATAGAGCACTATAGTGAATTCAAAGCTGTATGATCCAGTGACTAACACCACTGATCATCTGACCCAAGCACAAGACTACACTTCAGCATAACCTTCTCAGGATAATAATTTGGTCTGATACCATTAGGATATTTATGGTATTTAAGCGATAAGAATGGAAAAGGTTTTGCAAATATTTAAATTCCAGCTGCAGCAATTAAGATAGAAAGTGCAAATCAATCTCCTTTAGTTAAACAAGAACACTTTTTCCAGAGGGGATTTCTTCCAATCTTCTTTATACCTAAGATTCAAAGTAGAATGCCTGTACAGTATTCAAGCTGAACAGCAACCATCACTATATGTTGATCTACATTTGTCACAGTTCATATTACATGATCACTAAGTAGAGAGCATAGCTTTGCAATAATAAACAAAGAAAGCAGGTCCACTTTTGAAAGGGTAAAATTAAAAGATATTTTTCCACAGTTAATTACTGACTTCATTTCAAAGAACAGCCAAAGATTTATTTACTTATTTCAACACTGAGCTCACTGTATGAGAAAAATCATGAACCTTATTCCACTATTTGACCTTAAGGAAAATGAATATGATTTTTTTAGTCACAGATTCAAAATAGGTAATTTTTTTAGTTATTAGAGAGATGTAGACAATTGAGTCAGATTACTGTTAATGTAGGCATTAAAAAAAATCTGAATGTTAGAATGAACCATCTTTTTAATGAGTCACACCAAGAACTACATGTAGTCACTCAGAAATGTTGCACCTTCATTAATCTCTGTGTTGAAATCCTGATTTAAGGAAAATGAACCTGTACAATATGCACTGATTACTAAGGTCTGCAGGAACAAATGTACTTTCAGCAACAAAATATTCACAGTTTTGTCATGTACTCTAGAAGAATTTAGTCTAACTAAAAAGAAGCTGATTACAGGGAAGAAATTCCATTTGAACAAGTTAAAGAGAACCTAGTAGAGGAGATATGCCAAAATTAAAAGAATATGGGAAGAATTAAGAAAGGATCACCTTTACAAAGAATAAACACTATTAATGTTAAAATCTTTCTCAAGGCATTCTACAAAAAATGCTAGTTGTCACAGCAGAACATTAGCACTCCAGTGATTCACTATGGTTGTGCCATGGTCATGGATCTGAGTCCAAGTAAAGAATATAAAAATAGTGTTGTCATTAGCTCTACTGCACACACCCATTTGTCATCTTCATATAATTTGCAAAATAAAGCATGGTACATCTTCAAATTTCTTCAGTCAGCAGAACAATCAGAATTGCAAACAAATAACATAGGACAAGATCCTAAAGCTGTTTGCATCAAGGGTTTTGGTGTCCTTTTGGTTTAAATGAAACCAGTATATCTTCTCTTGATATGAAATTGTCTTCTTGATAAATATAACAAACATCTGGAGATGTTTTGGGAATGCAAAAGTTCTTGGAGTGTGAACTATTAAACTGAAGTAGTTTCAACTTCTAATCAGATTTATAATGGCAACCTGGAATTATTTTTTTATAAAAATATGAAGCAGCACAAGATCTAGCTACTTCTTACAAAATTCTTAGTTTTTTGAAACTGCATAATCCTTCAAATGTCAGACTAAGGTAGAGCTCAAAGAAGCTTCAGCTTTATTCCTATAGTCTCCCTACCAAAAAGCAAAGAATTGGTTTAGAAATTCAAGTTCACTTCAAGATGCTAGACTTGCTTTTTTTGCCATCTTCATATTCAACAGCACAAGTTATAACTGGCACAACCCTAGTTTGTATTTTGCAAAGCCCAGCTAAGAAATAAGCTTACTAAAATCAAGCAGACAGCTTGCTCAAGCTGTACTGCATTACCTTCAGTAGGGGAAGCCAGTTCCCAGGAGGGAGTAAAAATCTCCTTCAAATCCCTGAGAATGTTATCAGCATTTCGCTCCCTCCCAAGCTGTCCTTGCTTAACGATTTTCTCTTGAGCCACTGAAATAAATGCAAAAGCAAGCAAGACACCGAGAGCAGGAGCATGTCAGGAGAAACGGTGAATGGGATATAAAAAGAAAATATGGAAAGTGAGAAGAATGCACATAAAAAAAGTTCTTAATACATAGCTGAATGCTTCATATAGCCAGCTGCTGCCCATGCACCAAGACAAATTCTAAGATGAAATCCAGACACAGAACTTCTTATTAAGGCAATACATTGTCTATAAGGCTAAGATACACTAATGTTGCTTTTTCTTCTGGAATGCCTCCTCCACAGTCTAGCATTTTCTGGTGTTTGCCCATGTAAGCTATTGCTATGCAAAGACATCCCTGCCATTAATCATTCTTACTTGTAACACATGCTGTAGAATAAACATTCAGCCAACCACAAACTTGATATTCACAACCCACATACACATAAACACTACAAGTTTCCTTTCACATTTATTTTCATTTAAAGGCACCCTGTTTACACATGCTGGTTTTTCTGTTGAAGTGATCCATTATGACAGCATCATCTGATATTCTGTATCAGCATTTCTATCACACTTAGACGTACCAGTTTGTTAGCAGTGACTGACAGCCAGTACCTTTTCTCCTGCTTTCTTCAGGAAGAGTTCCCCTTCAAGTCCTAAACCACAGTATCACACTGTGGTTGACTCATGAATCTAGCAAGAGCGTTTGTCATACAAACAAGATACTTCCACTCAGCAGCGCAGTGGTAGACCACCACCAGGAATACATTTATACTACACTTTAGTGGAAGAGCTCCTGTATAACTAACACAGATTGTTTGGCATCACCCAAAAGCTCATGTTTTTCTCTGTTTTCAGTAAGGTTTCACATATAGCAATCATTCTCCAGAAGCATCATTATTCCAAATTTACAATTCAAGTCACAGAGCACTACTCTGCCTTTTAGTACAATACATCTATCACAATTACTTTTCAACTTAACATGTTGTACAGAACCATTAAAAGCAAAGGAGAAAGTTACCCTTCTTAGCTCCTGTTCTGGAAGAAGCAGTGAAGAACTTCTTCACAGTAGTGACCTTTCGTGTTTTCTCATTGGTTTTCTTTTCTTCAAATTTTGAAAAGGTCAGTGACTGTGCCCCTTGGGTACTCTGACTACTGGCATATGCTTCTTCCTCCTCACGCTGAAGTCTGGAATTATAAAAATGTAGGTCTAATTTAAGTGCTTAAAACGAGCACATATAAACTAAATTCCTGTGCAATAAATTAATCATGTATTTGACATGCTAATTGTCCTCTATGCCCATCTTCATTTCTTGCTTCCTACCACATCTTCCTTCACTACATTAAATCCACTCTTTCCATGTTGCAACGGTGAAAGTGAGGGAAAGCCTAAGAGGGCCAGGGAGGATTAAATAGTAAGGTCAAAAGGAAGGAGACAGGAGCATAATCATGGTCACTGTCCCCTCAGGTCACAGCCCTGAATTCTACAAAGGTAGAGGTGAAGGGAAAGACTGTGGGAGGACTTCCAATAATCAATTCAGTTGCATCACGTTGTGAGTTTCACAACCTATTACCACAGGCAATCCTTTACCATCTTACTAAAGATAAAAACTGGCTCGCAGCTGAGCAAGTGAAATACCCTGTCACAATCTCAGAAATATTCTGGGAAACAGATCATTGCTGTCATAATTCGTTTTCAAATCTTGGTAATGCACACGCCTGCTTGAATGAATGAGGCGAACCACTTCACTGCAACACTGATGGGTGCTTTGCAAAGACCAAGCCCATCTTTTCATCTATATGTAAAAAGTAGGGGAGGGCAAACATGCTAATCCTTCAACTGTTACTTTTCTTGCTATGCAGAAAGATTAAAATAGGTTAAATTATATTGCCCTTCAAGATGCTAAAAGGTTGAGCAATTTTCTTTAAACATCCATCCAGCTCAGGATGGACCACAAATGGTCTTGCATTTCTAATGTCTTGAGGCAGGAATGGTGTCTTATCTGTGCTGACAAGCCTGTCTGTTCACTACAACAATCACAGCTTATCTGTTTCTTTAGCATCTCCCTACTGAACAGTTATTAAAGAATTCCTTAAATGCCCCACTTTATTGTACATAGATGTTGTAAGACTGACAGCATAACTACCTGCTCTAATAACACTTAAGTTTTTATAAATTGTTTAAGCCAAATTTATGGCAGAGGAAAAAAATGGCATGTCCTCTGTACTGTACTCAATAGCTTACCTGGCACCTTCTGATGAGGATAGAAAAAGTTTCAAGCACTTCTTTCTACCTTTCTTTGCAGTTAGTACATTTAATATCTTGCTGTTTAATATCTTCATAAGTGATCTGGACGATGGGATCAAGTGTACCCTGATGAAGTTTGCTGACGATACCAAACTGAGTGGGGAAGCGGACACTTTGGAAGGGAGAGCCACGCTGCAGGAAGAGGCTGGAAGAGTGGGCTAACAAGAACCTCATGAAGTTCACCAAGGACAAGTGTAAGGTCTTACACCTGAGAAAACAATCCAGGAGTGCAGCACACCTGGGATCTACATGGCTGGGGAGCAGCTCTGTGGAAAGGGGCCTGGGGGGCAACAAGCTCAATAGGAGTGAACAGTGAGCTGCAGTGGCAAAGAAAGCCAACAGGATACTGGGCTGCATCAACAAGGGCATCACCAGCAGAGATACAGAAGTCATTATCGCACTCTACTCAGCTCTTGTCTGCCCACACCTGGAATACTGTGTTTGGTTTTGGTCCCCGCTATATAAAAAAAGATGTGGACAGGCTGGAGAGGGTCCAGAGAAGGGCCACAAAGATGATCAAGGGACTGGAAAACCTGCCATATGAGGAGAGGCTGAGCAAAATGGGTCTGTTCAGCCTTGAGAAGAGAAGGGTCAGGGGAGACCTTATCATCATGTGGCAGTATTTAAAGGGTGGCTACAAAGAAGATGGAGACTCCCTTTTTACGAGTCACATGGAAAAGATGAGGGGTAACACGTACAAGTTACTCCTGGGGAGATTCTGATTGGACACAAGACAAAAGTTTTTCACAATGACAATAATCAGCCACTGGAATAATCTCCCCAGGGAAGCAGTGGATTCCCCGACACTCGATACTATGATTCCACTGGACAAGGTGCTGGGCCATCTTGTCAAGATTGTACTTTTGCCAAGAAGGGTTGGATCAGCTGATCCTTGAGGTACCTTCCCACCTGGTATTCTATGATTCTCTGATTAATCTGTTACAGTGCCAGACAGTAAAGAGAACTTTAAAAACAAACTACTTCAAGGCCTAAGGTATAAGGGTCTAGGGTAGTTAGATACCAGAAAACTTAGGGCTTCCAAAATATAACCATCAATTTGGGCCCAACTCAAGTTCAGAGAGCTTCCACAGATGTCACCTTCTTCAGGCAGGCTGACGTGAACAGTGCACTTAATGCCTTTTTTTTTTTTCTTCTTCTTCTTTCCCCCCCCTCCCCTCCAGTGACCTTGGTTAATGTATCACTGGGTAACTCAAGTTCACTGAAGGGTTCTAAACTCAAGTGTAGACATGTCTTTTGGGCATTTGTACTTTTTCCTATAGTTCTGGCATATATCACTAATACATCAAGGTAAGCGTATGTAGAGAATCTGTGTCAATACGAACAAACATCTTGGCCAGCTCAAGTCAACTGTCAATGCACTCTTAATACATAGTTAGATGCTCCTCCATCTTGAGGATAACCCTGAAACAGTTAATTCTGAGTGGATGTCATGTAACTCACACCTGGAAGTGACACAAAGGACAGCTGCAGTACAAAAGAAGATGCTTTGCAGTTCCTCAGGCAGTGGATAATGCTTTTGCTTTCTACCCAAACCCGACAAAAAGCAGTTGCAGCTGCTCTTATTTTCTCACTCAAGCATAGATTTTTACCAATTTTCAGGGTCAAGCATTTATCACACAAGGAAAACTAGACTATTTTGCAGAAAATATGTGCTTTAAAAAATTACCTAAATTATCAAATCTAGAGCTTTGATGCTTTCGGGCTTAACGTTGCAGTTTAAAAGAATGACCACAGACAAGACTAAAACCAAATTTTTAATGAGTAGCTGAAATGTAAAACCATTGTGCTGGCTATATTAAAGACAATAACTGCAGTCTCCAGAGGCAGAGGTATTTTAATCAAAATTGTCACTTTCACCCTTTCAACTGCTAGTTAGAATTACAGATTTCAGTATGCAAATTAGGTCAAAGTATTTGTTGAGAGGTTGGGGGGTGTTTACATTTGTTACTTCAGACTTTCTTTTGAAGCCTCTTAAATTAGAATGTCATAAATATTCATCTTTGCATCAAAAGGAAGATTTTAATTCCTGCTGAAAAGGTCAAATTTGAGAACTTATGATGAAACTGAGCTAGAGCAAATAGGACTAGAAAATAGGGGACAGGAATAGTATTTAGTGAAGCCACCCTACTGTAAAAGATGAAGGAATAAAGAGGGCTCTTTACCGCTCTGCCAGCTCCCAATCCTCTTGAATCTGTTTCTGCCTGGCCTTATGGTACTCTTCTCTCCAGCACTTGGAGCAAAATCCCTGCCAAGCAGGATTGCCATAGTAACCACATCCCTTCTTGCACAGTAGCTCTGACTGATCAACATGAATTCCTCTGCGTTCAGATTTCAGGTTCATTTTCTTCCTGTTTAAAGAGAAAAGGGTTAAAGACAGAAACATGATAACAACCTGCTAGAAATAACTCCTTCTGAAGGCTTGCCTTTTAGAAAGAAGTCACCTGTTTTAATTATTTAATAGTTCCATAGCAACAAAATAAAGGCCACAGAAGGGCACAGTTATATAACCATACAGCCCCGAAAGCCAACTGCAGCATTAGCATGTGTTTGCATAGCTTTGACCTGCAAACAGTACTAGACAGCTGGCCTGGAAAGCCAGCCAGTGGTACCAGTCACACAGCTACGTACACACGTGGAAAAAGGAACGAGTCTCTGATCTCACCAGCACATTGTTCTAGCAGGCACAGAGCAACAGAAGAAAAAAGAAATATAGAAAAGTTATAATCACCAGTGAAGGAAGCAAAGTGAGTAAGAGATAAAATGTAAATACGTGCGTATTCAGGCTGAGACTGTGTCTGCAAAGAATGACACTGGTGAGACTTTAGGTAACATATCTTTGGCCTCCAAGAATGCCTTCACAGCACAGTGAAGTATCACAGCTAACCCAGCAGGGTACATTAACATGGATGAGGTGTATCTCCATTTGCTTAAGTACTCGAGTTACTTCAGAGTTAAGTTGGGCATCTGTATACAGCTCAGCTCTCTAGACTTTATATATAGTGACTGCAACAAAAAGATTTATTCTCATGCCTACACCGCCACTGTGCAAAGCCTGTCTTCCAACAATCCAGCCCTCCCCTTTCTTTTCTCACTTGACAGAAACCATCCCACATGCCAGCTTGCTCCCAAGGGCATTTCAACTACTTCGTTCTAATTCTAAATGTTGCATTCATTTTAGGAGACAAGCAGCACTGGATCACCTGCATTAGCAAGTTTAAGGTCTGCATATTAAAATATTGACATTTGGATTGCAATATCGACATACACAGACACCAGAAATACCACAGCAAGGCACTGGAAAGCAGATCATGGTCACCAAATCCAGCCCCTTTTTATTCCTACGATCCTCTGCAGAGTGCTTCGCGTAAGCTGAGCAAGCATCTTAGCAATTTGGTTCCCTGCTCTCACATTCATAACCAAAGGTGCCCCCTAGGACTTCCTTCCTCTAACAGGAAAACCAGAAGATTTTTAAACCAACGCTGCCTCACAGTCTGAAGACCCTGCCCTTCCCTCCAGCACTTACTTAAGATCACACAAGGAAAACAGAACACACATAGAAACACAATGTATGAAAAGCAATTTTCATAAATTGAAGAATGTCAGTAACTGTCAGAGTAATCTTATTTTTCCCTAGATTCATAATGACCCTTAAATTCATATGTTTGAGGAATCTGGATCTCTGGTGGTTCATGTGTCTGCCCAAGCAACAGTTACTCACCCCTGGAAGCTCTTGCACTCAACAGTCTCAGAAAAAGCCTCAAACTCTTCTCTGGGTCATTTGGGTCATCATAGATGTGATATGCACAACTGTCATGATCAAAGATAGTTTTCTACTATAGGAAGTAACAGCTATTTTCTTCCAAGCTGAATTATATAAGATCAACTACTTTAAAAGCCTGGTGATTTCCCATTAATCTAAACCAGCTATTTTAAGTAAAGTAATGGGAAACACATATGATTTTCTCTGAGGGGGGAACAAATTAAATATTCCATCTTACTTATGTGAGTATTAAGGCTCCTTCCACTAACATCTTTTCTATCTTTCAAAGAAGTAATGAGTTTCTAAATATAATCTAAAAATAGTTTCACTGTAGAGACCTGTATGTTAAGGAATTGGTTTCTTAATGGCATCATTTATAAAGACACATTTTCTCATTTATATAGACAGAGAGCAGCTGAATACTCTTTTCTTTCCCACAGAAATGTCTGACAGACATTAATATGCTTCTGCAAAGCAAAATGAAAAAAACAACTAGATTTTTAAATATTTAAGAGAGCTTTACTTCATTCCCATACGGGCAAATTAAGAGAGGACAATAAGTACATTGCCTTCACAAAAATCTTTTGGTTTCTGTACTATGTTCATTTTCTGATTCCTCAAGTAAGGTCTTTATGTCGACTATAATGGTACACAGATCTGCTGACTAACAATCTATCTCGCAGATCAGAAATTAAACATCAAATGTTTGTCAACTGCACAGCATAGGATGGAAATTGCACGTTGGCAGTATTTGGAAACATGGCCCATTCTCAGAGCATCGTATGTGCCCTTTATCACCAATTCTGAAAAGAACGGGGAAGTGAAAGCTTGAAACTCTTCAGTTGCTCCTGATCCAGTTTAAAGACCACTTCCTAAAAACAGAAACTGCAGCAGCATTTTGATTAGAGACTTCTATTGCAGGTGCCTGTACTAGAAAAACCATCATGCATAAAATTTTCAATAATATTGCCATTAACAGTAAAGCTGATCAGTTTGAATGTTTTCATTGTAAACTACAGGGAGCTACAAAGACACAACAGATAAAAACATTTTCATAACAAAATCTTCAGAGAAATTTTACACTGATCTCTATCACCCAAGGAAATACCATCCCTGATCTATCACCCACTACAATGGAGTAAGTTACAGCAGTTTTGCAATTGCAGTCTGTAGGCCAATTTCATGAATTCAGGTGTCTGTTGTTCTTATTCAAAAGCACCGTACTTCAGACACTCAGACTTTTTGAAAACTAAAGGAGTAGAATGAAATACATGACTTTGCTTCTATTTCCACCACCATCTTGCTGTCTGAAAGCTTTAACAGCACACTCTGTTTCTGTGCCAATTGTGCACTTTCACTATCTCCATACGGATGCACAAAAATGAGCTTTCTGTACCCACAGAGCTTTAACCACATACTAGTGCCACAATTACCTTTGGCATCCTGCTAGCCCTTTGTGTGCAATAGAACTAAAAATAACGTTCTGTTTAGTGTCAAAATTCAGCAGCTTTCCCTGAAGTAAGCAAAGCAGGTCTCTGTAGAAAGATTTTTATTTTTTTTGCACTCTTTCAGGAGAGGTTTGCAAACAGCTGCAAAGCCAAGCCACTAGAAAGCAAGTTGTTCTTTGTTTCCTCCCCTTCAAGTATTTTTGATTGCAGTTACATCAGTTTCAGATCCAGGGACAAAAGAGGTCACCTTGAATCAATATGAAGAAATCACACGCTGCACTTAAAGCAGAGGCTTTCTGCTTCCTTTAAACACATACAGCCATTACAAAAAAGTTACACAGCCAATTTTTGCAGGTCAGCATTTACATTTTAATGAACAGAACAATGCAACAAGTTTTAATAAACTGAATATGAAAAATCCATCCCAAGTCAATTTTCTGCAACTAAATCACTGTGTACTTTTTGATCTTCCATTCCTAAAAATGTTTTGTTGGAACTTTTGAGTGTCCAAATTGCTTTTGTTTTTCTATATTTCCTTCTTTCCCTTCCACTACAGTTAAAGGTGTATCATTCTTTATTCAAAGATCAACTCCTCAGTGTATTTGAACAGTCACACCATTTATTTTGCATGGTCAGACCTCTTATTTCCATTCACGCCCTGAATGCATGACCTGTTCAAAGCTCACTTCCGAGTCACATAATCCAAAACAAAGAACAAATTTGATGTTTTCCTGGAGTCAGAGAGGTGGGCAACTCTGAACAGCTTTCATACTGCCTGACCACTGAGAAGTCAGGAAAACAACAGTATGGAAGGTAACAGACTTTCACATTTAAAAAAAAAAAAAAAAAAAAAAATTCGAATCAGGAAGGATAATAAAGTAACAGAAGATCATAAATAAAATTAACTAGTACCATTTGGAGAGGTGCACTGCACCAAACACCCTTTTTATATCTCCTGTACTCCAATTAAAACACTTCTCAACAACTTCAAGAAGCACCACGTCCCCCTCACAGGAGCAAACACCTGTAATATGAAGTATACTCATACATTGCTTGGCTCAATAACTGCTTCAAATAGTTCTGCTGTGAATATTGTCAGGGAAAGCAGAAATGACACTTCCTTACACATTTCCTCACAAATACCATGATACAGAATCTTCTTTTAAGCATTTCTGTACCAGTTCTAGACCTCAAAGGTTAGTATCTATGTTAGACACAACCCTTAGAAAAGTTTAGAAAAAGAACAGGCTCTTAGACTTAGTTATTGTTTTATAAAAATCTCTTTCCCCTTGTCACTTATTTGCAAGTAAAAGCTTCTTCCCTCCCATTTTCCTCTGAAATGGAAAACACCCAGCCCCTTTCTATGGCCACGATCTTTGAACTCCACCTAACACACCCTGTATGTGGTTCCTTAGAGGATCACTGCTAACATGTACTGTTACATCAGGGCTGCAAGAGTGGATTTATTCTGAACAATTACAACATGGAAAGCTGTCCCATTGCTGGCAGCCAGTGTATCTGTACCACAGCTACCAGAGCACTAGACTGTATGGACACCAAAGAGCTCCTTGTCTCACTGCCACACACGTTCCCAGGCCAGTCCCCACCCGGCCTGACAGCATCCTAACTCCGAGCCACAGCATCAGCTGCCCATGGATACGTCTTTCCGCGCTGTTCTAGGTGTTGAGCTTTATTTTTCCAAACTGTAGCGATATCAAGAGCAGATGAAAACTTGTGCACCATTGGTAGATGAGGCATACAATACATATGTTAGATATATTTGAAGGGTTGCACATCAAAGGTCTCTAGTGACAGATCAGATCTCCTTCTGTACCTTTTTCATAAGAATCTTACAAAATTTAGTTTTGTTACAATGTCTAGCATGTCAAAAAAACCCCACTGTGATTTAATTCAAAATTAGCTTTTTACTCGCTTTCACGCAATTTATTCTGAAGCTCTCAATACATCTTCCTATCAACGTATTTTTCTTGTTGTACCTTGACTCATTTAAAATTTTTCTTTTTATTCAGTAGTATTTTGAGCATCCGTTTTACTTTTTTAAAAGTGCAATACCAACTCAGAGGTTTCTCATCCCTTGCTCACACCCCTAGATTTTTCCCGTCATTTGTCATCCAAGAAGAATACCCAATAAACCATAGCTCTTACTTCAGAAAATTGAAATTCACATAAATTTTTTTTTAGAAAGAATAAACCAGCTGTCTGCCCAACAGCTCCTCTGTGACTCTGTCAAAGCTGCAACTGAAAACATATGTGCATACAGTACAGGGTTTCTGTTACCACAGTCGTGGAAGCAGACATCTCAGCCAAAACCAGAAAAAGCAACTTTTCTGCAAAATACTGCTGGCCAACAGCCACATCACTTTCCCCGAGTCACATACTTCAATCCGTCTTTGAAGATTTACTAAAGAAAACACAGAAAGGGTTAAGGCACAGGAAACATGCATTTTGGTACAAGTATTATCAAAGAAAAAGAACCAACGCATTAAGGTCAGCCAAGGTCAGCCAGGGGAGCGTTGGGAGAGAGTGGAGGAAAGAGGAAAGGGGTTTTTTTAAGAAATGTTTTCCATGGACCTGAAGTGCAACAGTATTCATTGAATGCAGATGCTTAATAAAACCTACATTCTAGTTTTCAAGAATTTTCAGTTTCAGGTCTCAGGAGACCAAGTTTCTCATGGGAAGCAATAAGGATACATCTAAATCTGTAAAGGGATTCCATCAAAGCATTTAGTCTTCAGACAGCATTTGCAGACTGCAATCTACAATCTTAATTCCCAACACACTGCTGGAAAACAGCTACAGACACCAGAACACAACCTACGACAGTCACGAAAGCTCAGGCAGCTAGACCTTGCTTACATCCCACCTCAGATGCCTACATTCTGGTATGGGTCTAGCCCCGAGTACATCAGGCTGGATGTCCAACCTCTGGCATCCAGACTGCTCATGTAAATGATGTTGGTGAAGTTCACCAACATGAGTGCAGAACTAACCAGGTTGCACTGACACAGAATTAGGCAACCAGATACTATGTTACTACTTTTTTTCTCTGATGATCTTCCATTACATTCCCATGGGAGTAAAGATAAAACCTTCATCATCAGTGCTATTTCACAATTAAAAATGATGGGATATGAAGAGAGCTCAAAATTTTGCCAACACCTGATGATCACATGTGGTATCTTGATATGCAGGCCAGTTACATAAAGCAGAAAACTAGCTCTAGGTTTCCAAAAGGCACTCCCTCCTCCAGTTACTAGGACACAAATCTTTGGGCCATTTTTGTCAGTATCCCATAATGGGGACTGAAGTAGCAGCAATTATTGCTCCAGGACATCATACCTCTCCTATCAGACTCAAAGCTCTCAACAACAGCAAAAGACTATATTCTAATTTTCACACAGGCCAGATTACGAAATAGCTGGAAAAAAAATCATACTAAACTTATTAAAGCAGGTATCATAGTCACAACAAAGAGCAAATGCATTCTTCCTTTTATGTGATATGAAAAAAGCTCTCCTTTCATCAAAACCAGATCTGTCACTAAGGGCTGATTTAATGCTCACATGAAAGAAACTACACTTACATAAGTTGTTCTTTTCAGCGATAAGCCTAAGATAATTTTCATAACATGCTGGGGTTTCCAAAGACTGCAGACACAGCTTTGGCTTCAGGAAAAGCACTGTGTGTGAAATAAGGTTGAGAAGTAGTATAGATTTATCAATTATTCAGACACCACCAGCTTGTTTTTCTTGTT
The DNA here is from genome assembly GCF_031877795.1 of Strix aluco. NCBI lineage: Eukaryota > Metazoa > Chordata > Aves > Strigiformes > Strigidae > Strix > Strix aluco. The sequence goes on along the minus strand of NC_133949.1, from coordinate 10,131,899 downwards.
CCTTTCTAACACGTACCTACCTTACTTCCCAGGGACTGAGTAGGCAGATACCTTTATTGTCAGTGCAGATTGCATCACTGCCACAACGACAAGATATTGACTTTTTCATAAACTATTTATTAGTTCTGGATTGTTCAGGATGGAAGAGCTGGTTGAAACAGCTCACATATCAAAGCTGAGTAGAAAGGGGTCTCAATCAATCTGTAGATGTCTTTAGTAAAAGGTAATTGCAAGCCAATTTATAATTATTACAAGCTGTGAAAACCAGTTTCTAAATAAATCTGCATGCTAACTCTGGAAATGAAAGCAGTGGCTTTGTAAGACTGTTCTGTAGACAAGTTTCGATCTTGGTACCAAAGTTCATTAAACACATCTAAAAACAGGAAAAGACTTCACATAACAGACAAAACAAGCAGATTGACACAACGGTATGAAACTGCCTTTGACTTCTGGGAATCCTATTTCAGCCTTCTACACTTCTGACCAAGAACAACAACAACAAAAAAAAAAGTCTCCTGACATCTGAATGCATACAACTTCAGTTACTGAAAATAAATTTACAAGGTAGATTATAAAGTGCTTCAAAACTGAGGGAGTGGACAGATAGGATCAGGTGAAAGTCTCTAACAACTATGAATTTTGCCTATGGAAAAACATCCTTAAAACAACATGTATGTATTGCAAAGAGCAACCACTGACCCAAATGCCACAAAATTCTTAAGAGCCATGTAAGTGTTGAAACAATCATGATTCATTTGTAACCCTAAACACTCAGGCATGTAATTAGCAGGAAGGTAATTAAACATGAGTTAATTTCCTCTAAAGGAAAGGGTGGAGCAACATGATCTAAGAGACTCACGAAGAGAAAATATGAAAGCCATTAGACAACTTACGAATTAGGAAAGAATCATGGTAGCTACCTTTGCAGAATAGTCCGTATGAGTCTTCACAGTTTTAACGTGCATTTTTCTTGCAACTAAGAAATTTCAGCTATAGAAGTTGTTTCCTAGTATAAACAGTACAGGTAGCTCACTGATGATCTTGAGAAAAGAAACAGTCGTTAAGTGTGATGACAGACACGCAGTGTGATCAGCCACCTGAAAATAACCGCACTGTTTGGTACTGTAATTTGGCAGGGGAAATTGCAGCCACTACTTAAAACCTCTGAAACCTCATGGCCATAAGGCTTCATCACTCTACCCACAGAGCTCACAATTTATTTCAACTTGAAAATGCATCTTCCCCCTCCAACAGGGGGACAGACCTTATGCTACAGTTGTTTGTCCGCATAACTACCGCCTGTAGCACTGACCACTCAGCTACAAGCAGCACACTTGCATGAATTAACAGACTGTCTCACCATCTACATGTGACTCATAATTGCACTTTTAAATGAAATCACAAGAAACATCTAAAAAGTGCTTTGTCCTGTTTGAATGGGAATTGAAGTAACAATATGAAGAGGATTAGCTAAAACTTCTAAAATCTCCTCAGAAACAGCAGCAGTCGGCTCCTACACGCTCTGTTTTTTGCCAAGCTGTCAACCACACTCACCTGGATACACATTAAAACTGAATTTGCTACAGCCTCAGAGAAAAACTTCAAAACATCTTATGCACTTTGTACCCGACTTGCCACTGACAGCATTTTAAAAGGTCTTCACAAGCATGAATTTTAGGTCACAAGTAGTCCATCATCAGTAATGAAAAAACCCCAAAACCACCATAATTGGGAATTATATAGCAAACATCAGGAGGGGAAGGAGGGAGCTGAGAAGGACTGTTCTAGACTGCAAAACAAACTTAAATACCAGAATCATGGACTATCTTCAAGCTTATAATCATAGTTTGTTGCATAAAGCGATCTTATGAATAATTGGCTTTCTATCCTATTCTTCCCTTCTACTATGTGTTGGTTTGGGTTTTTTTGTCAGCCAAGCATTCCATTGCATTACAATTCTTTTCCTAATCCTCTCCCCTGCAAAACACTCACATAACCACGTCGAGAAGGCCAACACATCCAATTCCTGAGTAAAGTACTGTTCCTGGAAAACACTACATCCTTCTATGCTGATAGGTCATTAGTCTCAAAAGAGTCTCAGGTAACTGGAAAACCAAGAGCTGCTCAGTACACATGCCAGAGTACTGGCATGAGGAACTGCCAATACAAAGCGCTGCTTCCAAAATAGTTGTGGGACTATGAGACCAAACAAGGAAAGTATGGCAAGTTGTGTCAATAATGGGTTTAAATCATAACCTCCATAATGCCACCCTTTCTCCAAAACTGTGCAGTGCCACTAATTCCCAGCACTGGTCCAGATTAGGGCCCCACTCACAACCGAAAACCTCATTTGAATTTTGCCTGTAACAACCCCCTCAATTAATCCAGCACCCCAGCCACCACACAAGCCTGTCCCCCTGCCAAAGATCAGAGCAGCCCAGCAGGATTTAAACCAGTGTCGAACCACTCCCTCGGAGAGTTTTTTTTGTTACTTGGAGTGCATCATTCATCTTTCAGTACCTCACACCCTCTCTGAAAATACAGCCACTCCCTACTTCAGAGGAACGACCTGAACGCTACCCAAGGTGCTTATACAGCCACAAACACCCACAAAAGCATCCAAAATGCACTGCTCAGCATCTCAAATACACTCCAAACTTCACTTGGCTCGAGTTTGAAGGACTTTGATCCCCAGTCTTACACTAAGAAGCCGTGCAGCAGTAACACTTACAAGCAAAGAGTCAAAAACCCCTCAAACCACAAGGAACTTAGCAGGAAAACTGGCTGAGGGGGCAGATTTGCAAAGTTACGTGACACCTTCACCCTGATCAACTATTGATACATACGCCTGGAATTAAATAATAATAACAAAAATATGTATTATAAAACCAACTTCGTTTTAAGAACTGCACATGGCAGAAACTGCTTCACTAAGTTTCTCTGTATCCCGGTGTGCTTAGCCCGTTACAGTTCACCTCCTGGAGCCCGGTGAACCCTTCGCACAGCCGCAACCCCGAGGCGAGGGGCCGGCTGTGACCCCCCTCCCCCCCCTCAGCGGGGCCCGCCCCGGCGCGGGTATCACCGAGACTCAGATCGAATTATAACGACCGGCGGCGGAGCCGACGGGGCGCGGGGGGGACGCTGGCAGCCACCCAACTGCCACCAACTGTCACCGCGCAGCTGCCAGGCGCGGGGGCTCCCTCAGCGGGGGAAGCCCTTCCCGCAGCCGGGCCCAGAGCGCAGGCACCGGGCAGCCCCCGAGAGTGCCGCCGACAGGGGCCCGCCAGGCCCGCGGCCCCTCAGCCAGAAGCGAAGCGGGTCAGAGCTGCGCCTCACCGGTTGCCCCGGGCGGCGGCGGGCGGGGGGGGGGGAACCCGCCGCTCCGCTCCGCGCTGCTCCGCGCTGCGCTGCGCTCCTCCCGCGGCGGCGCTCCCCTCACGGCGGCCCAGCGCTGCCTCCCCTCCGCGGCGGCGGCGGAACCGCGTGTCGTCACTTCCGGGGCGGGGCCTTTCCCGGAAGGAAGCGGGGCGGGGGTTGGAGCCGGCGGCGGGGCCGGGGGTGCTCGGGGCCTGCGGCGGCTGTTCGCGCTGCCACAACGGCGGGGGCTGGGGACAGCGAGCGCGGGCAGAGCAGGGGTGACTGCCCGGGGGGCTGAGGAGCTGCCACCCGTCCGGCTGGGCACGGCCTCGTCAGGGCTGTTTCACACTCCCTGTGTGTGACAGGGACAGATCCGGTCTGTTGGGGTGTCTTTCTCTCCAGATTCTCATTTTCTGCCCCTTCCAGCCCACCACACAGCAGCATCCCCCCTCTCCCTTCAGACACACCCCACCAACTCCCACCAGCTGCTTTGTTTTTACCTCAAACCCAGGCACTGTCCAGATCAGGCAGCCCACATGAGCGCCTGGGAGTGTGTTTATGCTGACGGCAGCAGAAATAGCTACTGCTATTTAAACCTTCCCTTTCTCATTTACACAGTGCTGTCACGCGCTGGTTTCTGTCTTTTTTTTTTTTTTTTTTTCCCTCCCACAGCTCAGCACAAACATCCAGATGTGAAAGCTGGGATCGTTTTAGCAACGCAAATGGACAGCAAGGAAAATGGTATTTTAGTTCAGAAACAAGGGGGAAATACTTCTAAACAGAGCCAGCTATGCAAATCCAGAACTTTCTTTTTGAGCATTGCCCAAGCAGGGACAGTACAGACCTTCTCTGGGCTGTTTCACATGAACGGGTGGGTACAGAGGGAAGGAAGTAGAACTAAAAGGATCTGATACCAGCCGGTGTCCCCGAGGAGCCTGCAGACATTGCGCAAGTGCCATCTGTTAAGGAAGTGCTGATGGACCAGTTAGTGGCTGGTGTCGTTAGACTAAGCCTGGGACGGAGACTGGTGTCTTTTTGTTTGCAGTCGTGCAAAGCAAACTCAAATCATAGGGAATGTGAGGAGGGGGACTGCAGTGGCTGCAGACCAAATCAGCCAGATTCCAACAATTTTCAGAGTAACACACTTTTATTGCACAACACAAACTTTATATCCACATTTTCTTCCATGTACTGTAAATAAAAAACATAGGCTATATATTACCTGAACTGAAATGTCTAACATAGTAAGAAATAATACACTACAGTATCCACAGTATCAAACATCACACATCAACTTACTTAAAAAAACAAAACACATTTGGAGATAATTCCAAACCCTGATCGTTAGCATCCAGGCTGGATTTTCAAAGGCATTACGGGTTACAATGCATAGACACATACAATTTATAATTCAGCAAAACAAAATCCATTTATAAAAGTCACAGTGAAAGTGGAGGTAAACTTACACTAAGCTTGTGTATGTAAAATGCCTAAGAACTGCTGTTCTTGAAAGAAATTTCCAGTTAGAAGACTATATACAGAAGACAACAACAGAACCTAATTACCCCCTGAAACCTAGCTTATTTGCAGAAAGATAATAAAAGACTGAAGGGGTTTTTTTCTGTTTGTTAAATGAAATTATGTTTCTATAGCCCAAAACTCAGAACTACCCTGGGTCCTCTCTGCTGTGCGTGAACAACCTGAAAACTTTTACAACTGTTTACCTATAAATAACCAGATATCAATACAACTCCAGGGTTCAGTAATACCAGACATAACTTAAAGCCACTGGGGGTCTATAAATTGTCCAGAGTAAAGCAGTTATTAAATGAAGAAAGTGAAAGAAATATCACGTCCCAGAGATTCATGATGAGTTAAGAGATCATCTTACTACAGTCTTTGCTCTGAAGTCTTCTCTTACCTGTCAGGCAGTTGCATCCCAAACTTGATTACTCTGCTTTGCCATGCCAAAAAGAAAGATCCAGTGCATATGCTGTGGCATAAAGGTCCTCAGATCCCTGAACAACGATGCTGAAATTCAGGTAGTGTGACCCCGCAGCCGCTTCACCCGTCACTGCTGTATTTCCCAGTGCAATCCACAGCCACTGGATTTTCCCACCCACTTAACTCGATACATCACAATACAATGAACTTACACAGAAAATGGATGAATAGTGGAGAGGTTAGCTGGGCTTCCAGCCTGGATCCTCTGCCTGACCTCACGTAAGTGGTGATGAATGTTCCTCTGCCTCACACAGCACAAGAGTTGAAATAAAATGGAAAGAATACTCTGCAATGCAAACAATCAGCTCTGACATGAGACCTTCCCTGTTGGTACTTCCATCATCTTCCTCATCATGTCACCTGTCCCAGGTCATCTATAAACAAGAATGAGCAGTGAGAATAAAGTTGGGAAGGAAGGTTCCCAGGGGCTGCAAATGCCAAATCAAGCTAGAAAATCATGACCTTTAATTAGATCAGCAATTATTTTTTTAAGAAAAAAAGCAAGTAGATGAGCGATCATGCACTTATCCTTCAGCTCATAGCAAGCAAAACACAAAGTCCTCAAAGCCCAAAATACAGGTACTTAGCCTGAATATGTATTACTATGAAACAGATGTAAGCCCTTAAAAGAAGAGTTTACATTTCTTAACAGTCTTTAGAAAAAATTAGAGCAGAAGAGTGAAATTAAAGTGATTATGCTATAAATAAGGTTTTAAAATTAATTTATTCAGCTATTTTCATCAGTAATAAGATTTTTACTGATTCTTTAGTAGCTATCAGTCACCATATCGTAATATTAAAATCCCTTTAGTTTAAAACAGTCTAAGTATTCACCTTGCTATGAAATTTGAGGGTGCAGCAGACAGAAGTAACACATTTCCTGCACATAGAGTTGTACATCTTAAAGGTTAGAGAAAGGGGTGAGAACCAAGGGGGAATCCAGTCAGAGTCATTATCTCACTGTGAATCTTCAGGCTAGACACCTCATCTCCTTATGCCTCTTACACATCATCTAACAAATGCAGATGTGGGGAGCGTGGATCAGGATCTCACCAAAGCCCTCCTTCAGAGCTAGTGAGGATTGTCCCTGGGGAAACACACTGCAGAACTAATTCCCTCCCACTTTCATATTTGCAAAACCCAGCACACACTCAATGCACAGGATCCTTTTGAAACAGGCTGTATTCAGTTCTGAGGGGCAGTGATCAGCAACCTCACTCGGCTTCAGATTTCACTAGGTAAACAGATATACCAGAACCATAAATAAAAGGACTGACCAGCCTTTCTGTCTTTCACAATACATACATTGGAACAATCTGGCTCAAAACAGATTAGGGTTTAACAAAGCTATCATTTACAACAGCTTAAAATATCAACATCCTTCAGGGCTTGCGGGAATTTTAACAATCGCTCCAGTAAAGGCCAGATTATGTGCTAATGCAGATCAGTACACTTCTCTGTAACAGAAGTCTTTGACTTTTGCCTTCAAGGACTTGTGCTAGCCAGACCCAACCCTGTGACTACTTTGTTTCACTGCTGAAGCCACAGGCATCTAAGCGGAGCAGGAGAATGGAGACTGCAATTGGACTGACAAGTACCAATTCTCTTAATGGACTCATTGTTGAGAATCAAGGAAGATTCATGATTTTCCTGTAACTATAATAGCCTTTACTTTTTCATACATTGAACACCTCTGGGATGAGTGATTTTACAAAATGGAGGCAGGAGACATCTGAGGCATAAGCAGGCTTATCAGAAAACCAGTGTTTAACTCAACCCTTAACTCTCATGCTAGTTTCAGGGAAGAGTATTACACAACTGAACTACAACAACAAAATCTCAAAAATATTCCCATTAACAAATTCAGGTATTTGCACATATTGCATCATGAGGCAGATTTCCTAAAACTTAAAAAAAAAAATCCATCAAAAGGGTGGTATGCAGAACTTTCTGCTGCAATAACTTACTGCCTTTGCTATTCAGATAACCAAGACTTGAAACCCCCCAAAACAAACCAAAGAACCCTCATCAGTGCAGAAGCTGATCCCTCATTATAGGTTTTGGTTAAAATCAGCTTTAAAAAAAAAAGTAAAATCCAGCAGTCTCAGGAGAAAACATGCACCACGAGAACAAAAGAGAATCTGCTAATGGCTCAAAGGCTTCCCAGATCAAAGATGCTAGCACCTTCACTTTCCTCCAAGGAGGATGGAAGTTCAACAAATGAGTATTTCAGATTACTACATAGAGTATTGTGGTATTCAAGTTAAGAAGCTCACACCAAGTTGAAAAGTTATGATATTTTAAATTTTTTTTTTAAACTCTTGAAATCAACAGTCATTAAGTGGATGCTGCACATAAACGTAAATACCTTTTCATGTCATTTTTGAGTGCTTTATAAAGACAAGTAGGTATCCTTTCTATTTTACAAGTGTAAAACAGATGCAGAAGCATTTAACGGGCTGTGAAATTGGCCAAGTCACTTCATATGAGACCTGATAGTAAGATCTCCCTTTGCTCCCTGTTAAAAACCACTAGACAATGCATATATAGAGGGGATGTTAAAAAGATTACTCATTAAGTTTTTGTTCAGGCACACAGCAACCTAATAGCTAACAATTCTACTTTTTAAATAACTATCCCTCAACTGTCCCACCACTACCCCCAGTATTCATAAAACCAGCGTAATCCCTGCAATCCAGATATGTAATCTGTGCTTTGAAAATATTTGAGACTTCTTATTTAGGCAGGGGGGCAAAAAAAGAGAAGAGTTGACTAAGACATATGTTCCCATATATCAATTTGGAACCAAAAATGGCATGATTCCTGTCTCAGAACATGAAGCAAAAAAATGTCTTTCCTTCAAATTGAATGAGCTAAATGGCCTGACAGGCACTGTCCTTCTAATGATCTGCAAACATGATATTCATAGCAACATTGTATTGATGACATGAGACCCTGTACTGCATGGCCAATTTGTCTGTGGTGTCAGCTTGCAAACACAGGGTATTCGTGAGTGTAGGGGTGCAAAAGTAGCAGTGTAGATGATGAAGTGGCAAAGAAGCTAAGTAGGAGAAGCACAGAGAAATAGGTAAATATGTTCTAGCAAACCTCTGGCCTAGCCAGATCTAAAGAAAAGTCCTAAAGAAAAAAAGGCAGTATTACATAGGCATTTAGTTTAATTAGACAATTATAAAGCATTCATGATATACAAAAACATCAATCATCTTAAACATGGATTTAGTAAATCAGCTACTCACATTTTTGTTGCAAACGCAGAATTTCAAAAATTACGCTATACGCCAAGAAAAGATAAGTCAATAATGTTATATAAACCAGTTATTAGATTATACTCCCCTGACATCCACCTGCACAACTCTTCTGTTTCTGTCAAAAAATGAATACATATTAGGCAATATCATCTAAATCATTGTAAACAACGACTGCTTAGAACAAGTGTAGTCAATAACAATATTGTTAACTTGCACAAATCACAATACAGAATGGATGTATGAAAGCACGTTGGCTCAAATCCATGTTTTCTTTTTCAATATTGCACTTAATGTTTGCTGCCTTCTGGAGGATCTGGAAGGATGAAAGCTTCAATTAAGATGCAACTGATACAGATCAAGATTTTAATTTTATCATTTTGGTTAGGTAGTGTTCCTTACTTATTTAAGCAATAAACAGGAAGATGTTATAAAATAGCAGTGTGTGCATATGAAGAAATAGCAAACATGATTGAAACAGGAGTTTTGCCATCATAGCTTCTCTAGAATAACAGTGGAAAAATTCTTAAAGCCAAACCAAAAAACATACTGTTAAATCAGACTGTGTTCCACTTCTGCAAGTAGTGCTGAAATTCAAACCAGAGTTATGTCCCATGTAAATACATATATGGGAAGTGGCAAAAACCACCGAATAACCCAGTAAAACTACAATCCTCATTGTAGTCTCTAAATAAACTGATGCTAAAAATCCTGAACTTAAATGTCTGAAGTGTACAAGCAGCCAAAACTCTGTAAGGCTCAGCTTTAAGATCTTGTATTATTTTATTAGAAATTGTGGTTTGCAGTTTAAGATTCCCTGGAAAAAAGAAAAAACAACCCAAAAGAAGACAGCACAGTAGTGAAGAAACCATGCAAGCTTCCTCTCATTTTAGGGAAACTTTACTAGTCTCAGTTTGACTTTTAATTTTGGGTTGTCAAACACAATTACAACAACTTGTAACACAAAGGCCAATATTTAAGAAAACAATTTAAACAAACTTAAAATGAGATTCAAATACATGTAATTTCCTCCTTCCCTCCATTTCAAAATTTAAACTCTGGACTTGAAACTCAGCACTTGACAATGATCCTCTGTAAGTAAACATTTGAAAAGAGATCATTAGAGCTATATGCCCCCACCTCAGAGAGACAATTTACTAAAAATTCCTAAGTCAAATACATAAAAGTGTGACAATTCAAACAATTTGCCTCTTTTTTTGCAAGACAATTTGATCATAAAGTCTTAGAATTATCCTAAAAATTACCTCAGGTAACTGAGAATTTTTATCATTGTAATTAACACATTTCTTAAGTGTTGTGGTCAAAAGTTTAATCAAGCAATATTCTTGGATTAACTAATCCAACGGAATGCAAACTGCAAACATTTACTTTCCCTCTCTCTTTATTTTGAGGTCACTTCAAGTGGGGTCTTTTAGAAAAACACTTGAGTTGTCTGTACCTCACAAACCAGTAATATCTTCAAATGTTTAGCTCTACCTTTCAGTTTTGGACATAAAGTAATTCAACTTCAGGCTGTGGTTACTAACGTTAGAAGTGCAACAGTTACCTTTTTAAAAGAATATCATTCTGCAATGGCTGCCTCTTTCAGTGTGGAAAGAAATTTACTACCCAGATATACTGGTTTATAATTGGAGAGAGATTTGAATATGAAGGTTGAAATTTTTTTTCCTGATATTACACCAGAAAGGGTCAACAAGAATGTTAAAACTGAGACTTAATTGTCTGAAGAAGGTGAGGTGAAGGAAGCATTGGTCTAATATCATCATTTGACTCTAACTCTAGAACAAAGTTTAATATCACAGAATGTAAAAAGAGTCAGTAATAAAATAATACACATTAAATATTCCTCTTGCTTCTGCTAATAGGAACATACATAATAGGTTTTTCTCATTTACCAAAAGCCTTTGTAAATGACCTGATTCTATAGAGCTTCTTTTTTTGTAGATACTGTAAACATTTAGAATTTCTAAGGCTAAAAACAGGCACAAGTCTTCCATGAACAGTTATTATTCCTAAAAGCATTAAGGAATATATTCCAAATCTGCTATTCCTTTTTATAACACTGGAAATAATTGAAATATAAGAATTCACAACACAGATTCTTAATTAAAAAAAAAATATATAGCTTAATTGTGACAACAATTAATAATGTGTAGGGAATACTCCTTTTTTTTTTTTTTAAATGATCTATTATATCAACATTACATTTCCAGAATATCTGTGCTGGGTGTTACTCAAATTTATAAAGTGGTAAGTAATTTATAAAGCAGTAAGTGACTAAAACATTTCTAAGTGGGTAAAATTCAACCACGTTTATGTCAGCATTATTAGCACCCCGGCTTTATAATAATGCAGGTGATGTCTGCAATATCCATTTTGCAGACTATGATACTAAAGCCACATGGTAGGTGGCACCTTCTTTTAAAAGATGTTAGACGCTCCTCTCCATAATTTCCATGAGGTGATTCTGTTTTGTGCCTCGTTAAGGTACCTGAGCCAACAGTCTTGTTTCAGGCTGGTTTTTCAAGATTTCAGAGGTTTTTCAGCCTCTGTAACAGGTTCCCTTTTGCTGAGCAGCTAAGCATTAGCCAACATTTCAGCAGACTGATTCCAACATATGTTAGCAGCAATGCATTTCCAGAGACACGTTGCAAAAATATTAAAAGCAATTGTCGTCTAGAAGTCCTTTTATCCCGTGCACCGTTCTGGACAAAATAACTCACCACCAAGTAATCTTGAATTCATAGATAGGACGTTTGCAGTAATAGTGATTTATCAGGTGTTTATCACACACGCCAATACACTGATGATCCACAGTTATCCCTCTATCAGACAGGTCTGTCACAATACAGTGCAGGAGATCATATACATCAGCCACAGCCTCCCAGGGGCCAAAAGATACATCTACTTCGCAATGATGTTCAAATAGCTTTGTCTCACTTTCACTCCTTTCAAAACGTAACGAATTGAAATGTGGGCATTCATAGGGAGTGATGGGCATCTCTTCTTTGAAGACACAGACCTTCAATTTTGCAAATCTTGCTTTTCTTTGCATAGCTCTAAGCTTTGCAATTTCGATTATCCGTTCCAAATGATCTAAAAAAAAAAATAAAATGTTGAAAATAACAATGAAGCACCTAGTAAAAGAAAACAAATGCAATTATTTCCTGTGAAATATATTACTGCAGTGTTTACAAGTTATTCTTATCATTAGCAGCAACAGGAAGCTGCATGTAGCTAGATATATAGTAATTAAATCAATCTCAGTTATCTTGTGAACTTGGTGTCCTTACTATTTGCCCAAGTTTATTCAGTTGCAGGTAATAACAGAACAAATGCAGAGGCAGGGAAACCTTCTCATTTAATAAGCCTTGCATGTTATGGCCTAGATCTTGCTCCCTTTTAAGACAGCATAAAAATCCACATCCTGGGATGCAGCAGGAACAAGCCTGACGTGGAGACCTTAAAGATCTAAAGAGCATGAAAAGTACGTAATAAACTTCTCAAAAACAATGCAATTAGTTTGAAAGCTGAAAGCAGACCTGAAAGCACTGTGTATACTACTTGAATCACACTAGAAGAAACAGTCAATACTACTTTGTTTATTTACCTTTGTAATATGGCATCAGGCCCAGGAAAGCTTGTCTAACTTTTTCTCCTTTAAGAGGCTGGATATCCTCTAGATTGTCTAGCAATGGTCCTATAGAATAATACTGAGCTTCCTTGTAAACTGACCTCACTCGTTCTCTGGGTGGCAGGTCACCAGATCGTAGAAAGTTAAGTATGTCTCTAGAAAAAGGGCAAAAATATTATTAAGTAACACGTTTCTGCCAAAACTGTTGCAGGTGGGAAAGGAGAGGAAACACTGGATATTCATTGTTTATTCTATTGAGACAGAAATCCTTACACTTAGACAGTAACTGAAATATTTCCAACATATGTTTTTAAAACGATGTGTTGCATTCAAGTTTCCAAGTCATCATTTCCATTTTGCCTCTGTTAATGTCAAAACTCACTCAAAAAAATACCATCATATTTTAAACAAAAAGTTCAAGGTGGAGTAACCACTTCAAATAAAAGAGGACACAGTATTTCATGAGAAAGAGATAGTAGTCACTGTATTTCAAATTTAGGTCTGTGACATAATAATCTTTTCCATTTTCCTGGAGAATCATATGCATGGACATTTTATCCCACACAGAACCAGTATTCTAACTGAATGAATGGTGCATTTGCATAGGAGGTGTTCTCTTCGTGGGATCAGAGCCATATACACTTGTAGTATATGTAATAATAATAATAAGGGAGAGCGAGAGAGAACATTTCCTCGTAGTTCTGAAACACTGTTAAGCTACAAGATCTTTAACAGGGTAAGAAATCACTTTAAAAGCATTAACCACAAAACTATTATTGCCCATATCGAATAAAACAAGCATTACTACAATCTTCATTAGAATGTCAACAAATACAGCAAGTGCTAACTTGGCTCTCTGTTCCAGCTATACTTTGAATTCAGACTGATAACATCACAAATAAATTGATTTCCCAACAAGGTGGCAGGCACTTCCAAAGTGCCAATTGTAAAGAAACAATTATTTCCCAATAAATATAGTGGCTTAACTTATTTCTGTCCCAGATTATAGTACAATCCAAATGTGCTTTGAAAATAATTCAACCCTTCTCAGTTGAAGAGATTAAGGAAATGTCTACGAAGGAGAAACAAGAAATACAAGTTAAATTGCGAATTGTGCTTTGGGCAAAGACCTTAACCCATGAACATTAACCCATGAACACTGCTTACCTTTTCTAGCAATCTCACACCAATTCAGAGTATTAGTAAGGTCATGGTTAGTTTAATTAAAAGTAAAATGAGAGCTAAACACATAAGAAGGAATCTTGAAAGCGAAGGAATATGGCACTACCAGCAAAAATAATTTTTTTAAAAAATTCTTTGAGGCTTGTGCTTTTTTAACCAGTTATATCCTGTTAATCACTGAAAACATCATACTTGCAACTGTTTAAGAAATCTAGATGCATTCCTTCCATTCCCTCTTTATCATAAATACTGTAATATCAGTTAAAAACCAGTGTTGTACAAAAAAGCTTCCTATGAAAAGCAATGCCAAATACATACTTTTTTAAAACATCAAAACAACCTGATACCTTGAAAGGAGATACTCTAGACAAGACAATGCACATATTCAAAACATTGCTTGTTTTTCTTTCCCCAAATTAAAACTTAAGCTCTTAGGACTAAAACAAGTAGTTTTTTAACTGCAATATACTCTTCCCTTGAGATGGTTTGAAGGTGTGGATGCCAGCAAGTCACAGTTACCTACTCCACAAATAAACTAGGAGGGAAAAAAATATTAAAACATCTTTTTGTTTAAAAATAATTTTCTTCAGTAACAACTTTTAAAGTATTCTGCTGAGGACACTGTACATACCCAAAGTAGGTTCCATCTCTGTCAATAAAATATCTGCCTTCAGCATCTGTTGGAATATAGTGTCTTCCACTGAACATAGCTGCCAACATTGTGTCCTCATAACGTCTCAGTGTTGACAGTCTTGTTGTAAAATACATGCCTCCTACGTTTAGTGGAACAACTTCTGGAAACTGCAAAAGCAATCACATCATCAGAAATGAGCCTCCAGTCCTTCGCAGACATGTTCAGGCCAAAAGGGTTACCACTGCGAGAAGACATAGCATACAGTCTTTGCCACTGTGACACAATTTGGTTCAACAAATGTTTCCTTCCTGGCCTGTCGCCACAAAACAGTGAGGTTCAGGGGTTAACAATTTGAATACTTTGGCTGGCTTCTGGGTGTAATCAGAATGTTTTAATTTTAGTTGGAAATGTGAAACAGCAGTAATCACTCAGCCTTAATACCAGATATTCATTAAAAGCATGAATGACTCCTGTTGGCTCTTTTGGGGAAAAGAAAAAACAAAACAAAAAACCCTCCCCACCCTTACACACACACCCATGCCCCCCTGCAAAGGTAGGAAATCTCAGGCCAACCTTGGGACTTGCACTCAGTTGCTACTCTACTGGTTACTTTACACTACTATTCTATGGTATACCATACACTGGAAAAAACCGGTGATTCTGTATTTATGTTAGGTTTACAGCAGGCATAAAATCTTAATATCACACCTTCAGATGCCTCGGTACTAGAATAAACACATACTTGTGTTTGTCAAGCCCAAACATTGATGGGAATTCTGAGCAATGCTGTCAAGCTAATGAAGTGAAATTCAAAAGACTTAGTTTTATTCCAAGTTTTTATTCTTTTTATTCTTTCTATTCCATTCTGGTTTTATTCTAGTTTTTATTCTTTATTTATTTAATTAGTTTTATTTAACTACTAATGGAAACTGAACTGGATATCCCTAAATACTCCAACAAAGAAATCCTGAATTCTCTGGCACCTGAGCAGTATGTGCTGCAATAACTGGACCTTATCAGATGAACAGTCCCAGAGAGCTCTTACCTGCTGAGGCAGCAGAGGTAGTGCTTGTCCTGCCTGGGTTGCAGTAGGAGTGGCTGGCTCTTGGAAATCATCCTCTGCATCTGAGCTCGACATGGCATCATCCGGGTTTCCACTCACTTTGTTCTGCCCCGTAACTACCACCATCCCTCTGGCTCTCGTAAGCAGGTCTGCTGGGTAGGCAGCCGTGGCAATGCTAAATGGGAAACAAGACCCAAATTACTCAGGCACTGTCCCCACCAGCTGCAGATCACGTGGCAGGCAAGGCACGTCGCTCCGCGGCTTTACAGCGATCATTTACAATGGCATTGCTATTACTGGGAAATGAATCACAGCAAGGACGACTATTGTGCTGGGAAACAAACTCGGAGAGGGCTGTCTCTGCAGGAATGCAGTTTGCAGAGCTGTACCAAGGTCCTACAGTCACAGAGCCCCTGCCAGTGCCTGGGTAAGAGACCGGCGTCCATTGGCTGTGCGGTGCTGGGTGTGATTGGCTCCGTCACGCTTTTGCAGCAAAATGTCATTTGCTGGGTGAATTTGGGTGGCCGCCGTTCCACGCATCCATCGCAATAGGCCATCCGCAGCGGCACGGCCCGAGATGCACGCTGCCATTGGCCATGTGCGCCGGGCAACGGGCTCCTGCTCCCACCCAGCTCCCCGGCCGTCACCTTCAGCCGCGAAAGCGGATCAGACCCCGCGCTGCACAACGACAGGCACTGCAAAGGCTCTCGGTTCAGGTCTAGCATTTCCTGTGAAATGAGAAAATTGAGTTTTCTAACCAGAGAAAACGGATGTTTTCCTGCCCGCTGCATCACATCGTACTGTACGCAAACGCACGCGTCTGATCCGCGTGTATTTAACTCCGCGTATTGTACTGTGCACTTACTGCTAATTAACAATTTCCTATGCAGAAAAAAAATGCACAGCAACACCAACTACAATGCTTTCACAGTGCATCTTCAACCAGAGGACGGGACGGACTAACAATAAGCTGCATTATAAAAACAGTAATTGAAAGAGCAGAGTAGGAAAGACTGGAAACCCTGCTGTTCTCTTTACGCTGCATTATGTAAAAAGTACCTCTGTTTACAGGATTGCTGTGGTGTCTCCAGTGGCATCACAACAGCCTAACAAAGCCATTATACTACTGGAGGCTTTATCTAGCTCTCTAATCCTCTAAGCTCCTTCTCTCAAATCACCATAACATATAAAAAGAGAAGGAATATTTGCACAACCACATCTGGTACATTTACTTATTGACTAAATAAATGTTTCATAAAGGTTGCTTCCACTCAAAATCAACAAGCAGAAATGACATAAAATTTTAACAGCCATGATTAATTATTCTGCCTTACTAATTCTGCTAGTACAGTCATTATGCACATCGCCAGGCTGTCTGTAGATCTTAGCTCTTAAAGGAAACGCTGCAAGTTCAAAATGAGCCCAGACAGAACCGGGATGCTCCTCGTCAAAACAGATACTCTTTAGAGAGCTGATCAGATCAAAACCTCCACGTTCTGTGGGAGTATCCGTGGCCTTCTTTCACCAAAATTTGGAGGTGAATTCTAGATCCTGTTTAACAACCTAATAAACCTAGATAAGTAGGTACTGTGAAGTTTTAAAAATTTCTTTTTAAACTGCAGCCTGTTAAGAGGTTTGTCTCAACTCAAGATGGGTATTTAATTTCTCTTCTCTACAGTTCAAAAAATGGACTTCAACTTCATAATCATTTTTCCACTACAGTACAATACACAGGCAGATAAACAAGGATGGAAGGCCTTGTCAATGTCCACACCCTATTAACAATTTTAATATTTGTCTGAAAACATTTATTCTGACATCATCAGTTATCAAAACAAGTAAACTATGCCTCAAAGATAAAGAACATATACAACATAAATGAATGATTATTTTGGTGGGGACTCCTTTAAGGAGGTAAGCAAATTATCAACAAGAAGCAGCTTGCAGAAGCTTAATTTATAAGATGCAAAGTCAAAATTGAGTGTGAGCCTCTATTTACTGTGAATGTATTATTTATAATGCTGTTACTTGACACCAGTGCTTTGGCTCCTGTATTTCCAGTTCTCTTAAGGCTATTTAAAAGAACTCAGGAGTGACCAAAAATTTGATCTTTGTCTACACTTTTCAAGAACATCCCATAGATTTCACATAAGTGGAGCGTACAAAATTCAGTTCCATTAAGAGTATTGGAATCATGGATCACATAATGTGTTTTGGGTAAGTTCATCCATTTGGCACTACACCAAAAAGGTCCTCTTGCCCAAGAGAGGTAGAGGTTTGAGAAAAAGGAATTCTTCTTCCTCTTTCATAATCCTCCTTCGACATGACACTAAGGTTTAGGAAAAAGCCATGAGAGAGCATATGTTAATTATGTTACGCTCATGAGTAATAACCTTCTTTGCCCTTGGAACATTTACACAAAACACTCTCCTACATAGTGAGGTTTAGCATACAAGATCTCAGCCCATAATTAGTCCAGGATTTCAAGAATAAGATTAGTGGTAGTAAAATGAAAAGATTGATCATTGACAAGTTTAACCTGTTTTTTGATGTTCATTAAAGGGTAAATGAAGTTCCTCTCTAGGTTTGCTTCACTTCCTGTTCATCCACAGACACGGAGCAGTGAGACAGCAGTTTGCTGACTGGAACAGAAAGCTTCCTAAAAGAAAAACATAAGCTAATCACTGGCCAGTCTTCTGACATACAATCTTCTGCATTTCGGTTCTCTTCATTTCACGAGGAATATGCATCCATCTGAATATTCTCTTCTTGCCACTCAAAGCATACGCACTAATTATTATTAACTATGCACAAAACCATTTCTTTTTTAAATCTCTCATTAAAGTTACAGAGTTTGTTTTGCTTATTTAAACTAAGTAAAATGCATCCTTTTCACTTTCCAATACGTCTAGGTCCAGATCAACAGATAATTAATGAGAAAACATCATCAATAAACAAAACTATCACTAAATCAAATGTTTAACTGAACCATACATCAGCACCATCCAACTCTACCAGAAGTACCTCCTTCCAGTTTACAAGCTACCTGTCATTCAAACGGCAGAGATGACTTCCTGGAGGTTTGTTATCCACAGCTCAGGTGCTGTCTCACATACACACACCAAAGCAAGCTTTACTAAATGAACTGGACTTGCAAGTTTTACTTCATTCCCTAGGGAATGATAGCAACCCTAAAGCTGCATCGAGTTTTACTTGATGCTAAGATTCAAAAAAGCTTTTCAAGGGTCTGCTGTTCCAACTTTTCCGTATCATTTCAAAACAACTTTCTCTTAAATACCTTTTGAGGTTACAGCGGTGTTGGCAAAGTTACATACTTACAAAAAAGTGACATAATGATTACAGGGTCAAAGTCTTTTTCATCAATGTACTGATGTATGAATCCATCATAGGAGACCTACACAAACTGCTATTCAAAGCTAACTCGTTGGAATGTGCTTGTTTTGAGGAGATACCAATCAGATTGTTAGGAAGGTTCTCCCCTTTTCAATAGAAACTGGGTCCCTGTGAGGACGCAGAATGAGACCTGACTTAGCAGTCTCCACAGCATACTTCAAGAGACTCTGATGATCAAAGGTTTGTGTGAACAAAGTGGGAAAAGATGCGACATCTAGTTAATTCTAATGAATCTGCGTCAGAATAGCAAAGAAACATCCTGAAAAAGGACAGGGATCCCTGAGCTGCAGTAAACTGTATTATACATTTGACTGTAAAATCCTGGACGTGCTCAGCATCTCTAGTCCTTAGCAAAAGACAACACAGGGTATGATGAAGGGATGCTGTAACTTAACTTCTGCATTAGAGAGCAAAGACACACGGTATTGGAGGATACGACGGGACACTTCATCACCAGTGACCTTCCTGGGTAGGAACAGGACAGCGGGGAGGCCAAACGACCAGTGGATAAAGGCTACTCAGGCTGTACTCACTGATTGCACCAACTACCGCCTTACGCAGAATTTCACAGCACGGAGAAGCTTTTATGAGCTTGAAGCAGCTTCCCAGTTTCACCGCCGTGAGGTGCGGAGGCACCATCCCACTCGCGGACGGGGCAGCACAGTCCCAAGCGAGCTCAGAAACCGTGTGGGTAAGCCAGGGCTCCAGCGAATTAAGTATTAATTCGGCACTTAAATATTAACTGTCGCTTACCGCCTTGCTAGGTCTTTCTAAACAGCCTAAACGTTAACGGAGTTCACCAGACAGCGCCTGCAGATGCGGGAGGTGACTGTCCGTGGTGTGACCGGCCCAGGCCCGGGTCCAGCCGCGGCCCCCGGCGGTCTGGCGGCAGCGCCCCGCTCCCTCGGCGGTCACTGGGAACCGCCGTTCTCGCAGCGCTCGGCCGCACCCTCCCGTCCCGCGGCCGGGCCCGGGCAGCGCCTCAGCCCGGCGCCGCGGGGTGTTTTCCCGCCCCTCACCTGACGGGCGGCTCCCGCCGTGCCGGTGGCCGGTTAACGGGGCCGCCGCCGCGCTCACGCCCCCTGCCGGGCCGCCGGGGCACCACCTGCCGCCGCGTCTTCCGCAGGAGGGAGACGGGCCGTCACGGAAAGGTGGGGGGGGGGGGGGTGGGCAACGCCGCCTCTCCCGCGCCCGTCCCGGCACCCACCGCCCCGCCGAGGAGCGGCGCCGCCCGCCCTCCCCCGCTGCCCGCCCGCGGCGGCTCCGGAGGGGGGAGCGAGAGCGGCCGCCGCGCCCCCGCGTCACGTAGGGCCCATCCGGGTCCCGCGCGGGCGGGGCCGCCGAGGCGGGGACGGGGACCGGGGCTGTCCCCGCACGGGGGGCGGCGGGAGACACCCCCCCGCACCGCTCACACAGCCACGGCTGCGTCGTGTTTTGTTTTTTTTTTTTTTTTCTCCTCATTTCTGCTCATCGATGAGGGAAAACATCCCCTAACTCATCAATTAATTATCCTTCCGTGAGTGAAACGCTTGTGCCGGCACCTGGCTCCCCGCCACCGGGAAAGGCAGCGCCGGGGTCGCGACTGGTCCCCGCCGCCCCGGGCAGCCGCGGCTCCGCGGTGACAAACCGCGGGTGGCACCGGCGGAGCTGCCAGCGTTTCCCAGGGAGAAACGAGGGGCAGCAGGGCCCTGTCTTGGCACTAGGGGGGGCTCCCGGCTTACTTTTGAGAAAAAAAAAAAAAAAAAAAAGGGGTAATCTGTACCTAACTGTAAAATTAACATTTCCTGAAGGCACTTTTCGTCGTTCGTTCACTGGTGGCTTTACAAATACGTTAATGCTCTCAAAATGGAGTTGTCGCAACAAAACAGAGGGAAACCAAAACCGTTTCAAATCCTGAGAGGCAGAGTTTGTGGAAACAAGTATTTCGGAAAGAACTCTTTGCTTAAAAGGGGTGGAGGAGGCTGAGGCCACCTTCAGTATACCTAGAGCAGAAAATGAGACAGAAAAACCAGCCCAAGAAAATCTTACTTGAATAATCACATTGCACACTGACAGATGCTCAAAGCTTTAGGATACAAATTTCACAGCAGGGTTTTCAGAAGCCGTTTCACCTGTCTGAACACAATTGCTTTTGATGAACAAATTCAATAGGCTAAAAATTACATACTTTTTCCTGAGGTGAACAACTCTCACATTACTCTTTTTCACCTCTCAGTAGGGTACTCTTTCTTCCTCATCACCCAGCTATTAAAAGAAAACAAAATGCATTCAAATCGCAAACCTTAAAAAGAAATCCAAACCCAGGACATTAGATCATATTTTCCATCCGAGTAATACATCAATATCTTGAATTATTTAAATCTTAACGCAGGCAAACACATTAAAAAAATAATCACATTTAAAGCATTTATTTTGAAAAATAAAATACAAAAGATCATTGAATTTTAGTTGTACATGTAATTTACCAACTTTTTTTAAATAAGATATTTAACAATTTCCACATGTGAATAAAACAACTGTTCCACCAAAAATCTTTTAGGACAAGCACAGACCACTCTTTTGAAAGCATCATACATTTAAAACCAAACTGCTATAGGGGAAAAAAAAAAAATAATCTTTGAACATGGAGTTTTGTAATTACGACAGAATAGCAATTTTGGAGACAAGCACTGCTTTGCTTTTTTTAAAACCTTAAAAAAAATAGTTGTGCAAATGTAATACAGTTCTACATTAACAGTGTTTTTTTTAAACAGGTTTACATGCTCTCACAACAGCAAAATTTTGAACAAAAACAGTATGAAAGAAATGGGGAAGAAAATTCTGAAAAAAGCAGGCCATGAGCAGTACACCTCACTGATCTCAGTGGGACACTCCTTGTAAGATCACTTCCACTGAAAAGGCAGCAGTCTTTTTTTTCTAAAGAAAAAGAAAAATAAAGTTATGTTTGAGTCTTCAATGCAATATTCTGTCCTCATCCTTGACAACACTTCCTAGTTACAAATAATGCATAATTAAAAATAATCTCTGTTTATCTCAGTAGGTGAAAAGTCACTATCAAGACTAACCACAGCCACTAAAAACTTTCCTGTAAGGAACGTGGCTGCCTTTTCCATCCTTTATCATTAGAGTTACTTCTTGGAGCACATTTACATGTGAAAAAAAAAATATATACATATACATATATATATATCTGAATTTACACCTACATTCAAAATACTCGGGGAAGTGGGCTGCATTTACATGCTGAAAGTGTCTCTTTTGTTACAATGTACCAGTGGCAGTTACTGCTGGGAAGTCAACAATTTGGTTTCTCAAACTCAACATCAGGCTTTACACTGAAAAATGTATTTAAAGATACAATATTTCCAAGAGGTAAGTGGCAAAATGAAGTAGATGTTTTAGCCATTTTAACAATGACTACATGAAAAGACTATTGTTTCTCTATCGATTTCAGAATTAAGGTCTGCAATTAATCTTTGGAAAATTTTTTATATCCATTATCTCTAATTGGTATGATGCTTTTGGCTATATTTAGGGCTACGTAGGTAGCCTCTATAGCACCTATAGCCACATAATAAATGCCTATGCTGGGTATATTTGTGTGGCATGTTGCTTTTGGCTATATTTAAACTGGATGCATTTTGCCTCCTTTTGTTGTCAAGCTAGAACGTTTGATAACACAGCTGACAAGTAGAAATCCTGGATTAATATAGTAAATCTTGCACCATTCATTCATTAACTAGTCTGGAATTTACTGAGCTCCCTGCACAGTCTTACCATTGTTAATTCAACAACTTAAATGCAGTTTATTGAAAATACTGGCTATGGGACATATTAAAAGCAAATTACACAAATCAGCTCATCTTTAGCAGTTTCCTCTATCTAGAAAGGGCAACTGATTTCAAAATGAAAGACAATTAAGAACCATCTTTAAAGCTTCCCTATTTCATTAAAATGGAGACCTCTGTTGTGCAAGTGTGCCAGAGTACCGAAAGACACAGACTCTAAAATGAATAAAAATCTCTGCTAAAGAATGCCTGGACAAGCAGTGGTGTAGTTTTATGTACTCCTTTCAATTTCAGGCTCTAAAATAGTGCTGACAATCCAATAGCATAGCAAATACTGCAAATTGTGATGAGCCATCTAGAACTGCACTGTGACTCTTAAAGCACCTGAACTATGCTTTTGTAGCTCTCACCACTAGGACTTACCTCAATGTGATTTTTACAGATTCTGAATCAAGATCCATATCTTCATATTTTTCTTACCCAGAATCTTACATGGAATTATGTAAGTTTAAAAAAAAAAAAATCACCTTAACTAAATCAAGAAGAGCAAGTGAGCAGGACTGCATGCTCTTTTATTACCTTCTGTGCAAGAAATATCCATTGTATCTTCTATTCCATAGGTTCAGTCTGTCAAGCAAATAATTAAAATGAAATTAGCTATTTTACATTAGAGGAACAAACATCATTATCAGCACCAGTCTCCATACCCAAAACCTCAATGTCTAGTTACATTCATTTTATCTTTAGTATAATACTAAAGGAGAACACCATCAATTTCAACTCCAGAGTCAGTTTTTATGTTTTAAGCATATTCTCTTACTATTTCACAAAGCTTATTTCTGCTTTTTAGATTATCTTTCTTTACTTTGGATAAATCTGCTCAGAGTTTGGTAAATACTGTAATCACACCAAGCCAACTGTATAAATCCACCTCCTGAAATTTAGCAGAGTCCCATTTTGAAATCTCCCTATCATATGGATTGAAAGAGGACATTTACTACCAACAGTGGACCAAGTTCGTTTGATCTATCACAAGATATTTGGAAAATACAAACAGCCCAATTTAACTAACAGATACTGCAGGCAGATCAAGGATCATTTACTTTGCTAGCACACTTTCTATACACGGTGTGCTATGTTTTAAAGATAGCTCATCTCCCTGCATTTTCCAGAAATCCTTATCATCAATATTTTCTCTCCTGTTCTGACAGAGCCTATGCTTGCAGCCATGTACGCTGCAACTTTATCTGTAGGGTTGTAGATAATCTTGAAATAACCACAATAATTGCATTTGAAAGCATTAGAAATAACTACAGCACACCTTCTCACCACAATTTGCTGACAATAACTTTTAAGCAGCACACATTTAAATAGTTGTCTTGCCGTTAAGCTGCATAGACATTTTGGCCAGCAGTTGAGAGTGAACAACGCTGTGAGCAACAGCACATTTAGCTGCGTGGTGCCAAGTTCTTAATGGTTTTCTATTAGCTGAGCACAACTTGCAAAGCATGAGCACTAACTGTTCAAAGGGTGAGAGCAGGCAAACATCCAGTAAAAGAGCAAAGCCCACGTTAGAGATCACACAAAGATTTATCAGAAAGATTTGGTGTCCACAACAAAAAGTTATATTCTGAAAACATGAAACAGACACTACAGCTATTCGACTTTACTGATCCATGTTCATTTTATCTTGCCACGAGACTTCCTTTCTACTGTCTTCTTTGGCTGGAACAAAAGAAACCAATTTTCTTTTTTAATCAATTAGTTTTCGTTTGAATGAACGGAGTAAGTCAAAATGCTTTGTTTGCAGGTGGTACATTCTCCTGTGTATTCTTCAATCTCTACATCTAACAGAAGTTATAATCAAAGTGTCTTTTCCTAATACTGGGGATCCAAAGTCAAAAAAAACTTGTGCCCATTATGTTTGGTTGTTTGTTTTTTTTTTTTTTTTCCTTTAAAATTAATGACACTGCAAATTATTTTACTTTTTATAGGCTACTTACATTCTAAATAAATTTCTGTACTGTATGTATCATTAAGGATGGGAAATCAAGTAGAAATATAAAGTAATGCAAGCAGACATACACAATTCTGGAGGCAAAGTGCCCCTAAAAATGCTTTCTCTCCCAATTCTGCAACACTATACTCCTGTACATGCAGGAGGAATTGGAAAAAAAAACCCCACCAAGTATTTTTCTACTTAGGCTTTACTTGAACACACCCTGAGACAGTAACAGTGATGAGACACTTCCTGTTTTTTCTATCAAAGCACAGTGTAGAGAGCACTTTAGATGGCATTTAGACATTTACTATCAATTATACAGCCTACAAAAATGGATTTTTTTATAAGCCTAGTTTAGCAGCTCTTACCCAAGAAAACAAAACCAATGGCTACTGTTCTACTTGTTTCATATAAAATATTTCATTTAAGCAATAAGAATATTTTTGTTATTTCTGTGATAAAGGTGAATTAAATTATTTGCTCCTTGTCTAGATTGTCTGCTCTGATTTTTCATGGCTAGATTAGCAGAGTTTAAATCTGCAAGGTTATGGGAGGGAGAATTCATTTCACTACACGTTGGAGAGGAAAAAAAAAGTGAAAAAACATGCACACAGAGAATCCCTTCAAGCTATTGAAAAGGAGCACTCCAGCAGGCAGCTCCATGGAACATGTCCATCTTGTCTGCTCTGTTACCTTCAGGAGACACAGAAGAGCTGCCCAGCAGCAAGGGTGCCATCTTCCAAACTGAACTCCTATGTCCATAAACGGGCTGGTGGTTACAGCCCCAAACCTTTCCATCACATCTACGTGAGGAAAGGCCATGAGGTGGGTAGCATGTCTCCTGCACATTCACATAGCTGGGGGGGAAGGCATCAACAGCTCCTGCAGTTTAAGAGAGCTCCATGATAAGGATTTTGCTTTTTCAACCACTATTGCAAAGGTTAGGTCCCTTAGGTAGCTGAGGACAATTAAAGGCACTTGAAGGGTACCAGATTATGAATTCTCAGTAAAATATGAAGTTCAATAGCTCACTTGATTATTAAATCAACACATCATCACTACCCATGGCTGAAGTGGTTTTGTTTGTCTGATACAGTAGTATTTCTTTTTCAAAATCTCTCATTACTTATCTCTGCTCTCCATACTATAGTTGCTTTAAACCTCTCCATGCAAGGCAACAAAAGATTAAGCTTCTCTACAAATAACAAACTTTGCAGTTTGGTCTACACAAAAGAGCCTCAAACTTTCCTTGAGTTTCAAAGCAACATTCAGTCAGCTCAGGTTTACAAGCACCATACTATTAACACTGGAGTTACACATACACTCAGAAGAGGCTTGGGACTGCTGAGTGCAAGAGCACTGGAGATTAAATTTCATGGACAAGCTATTCTCTTATAATCTCTAGTCACCTGTTCTCTTATGATCAAACAGAAAATCAAATTTGTGAAGTGGTTTTTAAAGACTTGTTGCATACTAACTTGCTGCTACAATGGCAAAAAGGAAATTAATCCAATACTGTACCTGTGGCACTTCTTTAAGAAAGTCAGGAAGCTGAAATTCACCTTTATAGACCTGGAAAAACAAAAAACAATATACTACTCAAAGCTAGCATTCACTACTGTGTGAAATGCTAAAGAGCTTGTTAAGGGGGGGGAAAAAAAAAAAAAAAAGAGGGATTCTTCTGGGTTACTAGCATCCAATAATGCTAAAACAGATCTACCTAAACTGAACACAATCTATTTGTAAAAGCAAGTTTTATTCATGAAGCTTGGTCGTCCAAAGCAGTTCTACAGCTGTATGCTCAGTCCCAGGCTTGCTCTGTACTCAACACTGACCTTGTTTGCATGAAAATGGCAAAACTACGTGATTCATATTTCAAATTTGCTCAAATTATTAAATCCTGTGTAATCCATTCATTACACTTTTAGAAAACTATTTTTTAACAAGATGATTACACTAGGAGCGAGTTGCTACAATACATACTTTTTTAAAGTTTACATATATCAAATCTGTTGCTTCACATTTTAGTACCTTCAACAACTTAAGTTCCCTTTGAGCTTAAATACAATTCACAATTGAAAGATTCTCTGTTCGAAAGAGCTACCTGTCACGATCTCATGGACTGTGTCAGAACAGATATACCAGCCAGGCAACAAACAACATTCAGTTCTCAAACATTTATATTTTACAGTTAAGAAGCTCAACAAATGTCATGTAACACACCATTTTCTGATGTGTCACAGCATTCATTATGTGCAAAATATGTATCATTCACACAAACGTAAGTATCACACTTGGACACCCAATCCCATCTTACTATGCTGTCAAAGGAAAGTTCTGTTAGTTTTGATAGAATACACGGAGACAATGCGACTACAGCCGAAGTCTGAAAATGCCAACAACTTAAGTTTCAATGCTATTAAAATGGCCAACACTCAAGGAGTGTCAGCATGTCCTTCTACCCTATTTTACACATATCTGTCCCCTTATTCTACATATCTACCTGGTGTAATTTTCAGGTAACAGAAAGTTTATACATTTGCTTTAATCCTTAAAGATACACAGATACAGATATATTACTAGCAATTTTCCCCAAGTACTCTGTGTCAGACCTCAGCAAACATACTGTGTGAGATCAGACACCTAACTCCTTCCCCCACAGGCTGTAACCACATGTCTAAAATCCCCAGTTCCTGGAGGACGAACACAGACTTGGATAAAGCTTAAGTTTGCCTTTATTATTTTCATAACATTTAGTCATTAATTTGCTTTTCATCTACAGAAATGAAAAAAACCTAAAAATCAGTGGGATAATCCTTTCCTATTCAGAGTAGATTATCATTATAGGTCCCTTCCAACTGGAATAGTCTATTCTATACTAATAGACGTATATGAAGCTATTAAATCTATATAAGTACAGAAGATCTCCACTTACTAGTAGGGCTGTCACAGTCAGTAGCTCTTACGATTATGAATTTCTACAACTGTAGCCTCATTACCAGCTTGACTTCATGAGAGTTTGTCCTTACCACAATTTCCAATCTTTTAGAGCATAATATTAATTCTGAAACAACGCTGTTTGGAGAAAGAGCAAGCAATAAATATCCTCAAACATACCAAGAGCCACACCAAACAAGTGTTTCCACTATCTGACCAGTTAGGAAATAAATTGGCAACGTATTGTCTTCTCTCTAGAGGATACTTCTTAAAAGCTGTTTGCTTCTGAGATTAAGCTGGAATACATTCCAAAGGGGGAAAAAGGTATTCTGTATTAGTTTGTTGGGGTTTTTTTTCAGAAGTATACTGGAAGCGTTTTACCATCCTTTATACTGAACCAAAAAGACCAAACACCCTGATGTCATGAGTTCTTTGTAGTCTTGTGTAGCTGTAATCATACAAAAATCAAAAGCCACAAACCTATTTAGAAGAATTCTATAAAGCCATAAAATGGAAATGGGGCTAGTCTAAAGCCTCACTCAAGAGTTGTATTCCCTGGTTTGCAAATTGCATCAGAGGAAGAAGATTCAGGAAGTCAAGGGATGCTTATTAACAATATCCATTTTCTCTGCTTTCCTATGAATAGATGACCAGAGTTATAAAGACATACTCATTTTGTCAATATGCTGCAGTGGCCTGGACTGCAGCTGAGTCAGCTCAGAATTTCCTGTCCGTAAGACGCCTCAGCCCACAACAGGCCTGCAGCATTACACCATATGACTCATATGGAACGGACTTAGGGGCTGGCAGTTCTTATCACTCTTTATTGCTAGGCTAAACATATCCAAAGAACAAGGCTTCACTAAGTCCCAACATGAGAGTAGGAATTACTATACACATACATTGCGGAACTCTGTTCCTTCCGATATTCCATGGTTTAGATAAAATAGAAAGGCCGATTCAAAATGACAGGCACAGCTCTCATTTATATTCAGCCAGGGGGTACTGTCATTCCCATGGAAACCTTAATGAAAGCCACACTGGTCAAAAATTCAGCGTGTGGCTTACTGGAGCCTAGATATACTATAAATATTTATAAATGAAGGAGAATATTTCATTTTTTCAGCTTGTAACCAAGCCATTAAAATGCAGGCTGTGTTCTAGAGAGCAGAAATGGAAGTTACAAATCAACAATATTATCACATCAAAAAATGCTACAGAACAACACAGGAACAAGAAAAAACAGTATCTTTTACTAGACTAGTGCTGATGTTGGAAGAAACAAACTTCTTCACCTTTTCTGGCAAACCACTACAGTCATTATCTGGGAATTCTTAAAACCAGTTAATACTGATGATGACAATGGTATATTGTGACTGATCACCACAGTGATCAAAACCATGTCTGTCTCTGGAAGCCTCCTTCTCTCCTTCTCCTGAAATTATGACTTGGTCTAATTTTTATATTTTGTATCTACATATATATGTCTGCTCTAAAAACTTTATCATTGTAATGCCCTTTATAGGAACAGCATTTACTCCTAATAAGCATCCAACAGTGGATAGTCAAGGCTACTCATCCATCAGCAATATTAAGAAAAATAATGACACTAATGTCATAGCCTGGAAAGATAAGAAAATGTTTCAGGGGCATTTGATATTATATTCACATGAAATATCATGATTTACACACTACAATTTACACAGGCAAATCTAACCAATGACAGGCCCAAGAAGAGTAGGTTTAACAGACAAGCATGCCTAATTTTGGCTCAGAACTGACATTATCTAGAATGCTGGTTTTGTCAAGAGTGAGACTGCACAGAAACTGGTTTAAAGTAGTTCCAGAACCAGTAAGTGGTCCCTTTTGAGTCAAAACCCAGGGATCAATGGCAATCCAGAAACCCTAAAAACAATTACTCCATCTGCAGCCAAAGAAATTAAGAAGTTTCAGATTCAAAATCCATTTCTGACCAATTTCTAAGTCTAAAACACATTATTCAGAGTGGCAGCAGAGGCGCAGAAGCAGGACATTGGAATGATTTCCAGTCTAAGCAAGAATTCAGTAAAATTGAGCAGAAATGGTGTTTATAATTTCTAAGGGAATTATTTTGCAAGTCCAACTGGATTTCCAAAGGAGGGAGGAAGAGAAATCTGAAGTCTGTGTCAGTTTTCTGTTCAGTGTTGGCAGTATTCAAGCTGTTCTATTTAAAAAAAAAAAAACCAACACATTTTTATAGCCAGCCTAAATGCGTATTATTCTCAAAAAGAGATCAGAAAACAAGTTTCGCATCCAGTTGTCTGAGAAAACCCTTATAAATACACAAGAGAAACTTAAGAACAGAAGTGTAACCTATAATTCATCTTTATAGAAGATTAAAGCACTCCTTTCACCCATTTTCAAGTCTGGTTTAGGAAGAGTCACATTATATTTGGTCAGTTCCAGTACACAGATATAATGGGTCTTTTTGCCTAAAAGTTAGCCTGCGACTAAGTGTACTTGGGCTTGGTAGATTTTCAAAACATCAAAGTTGCAGAGTACAAGGCTTTCGATGTTTAATTGTCAAAAAAAAAAAGTAACACTGGCAAAAACAGAACAGAGCCCCTTTCTAGAAACAATCCTTTAGTGCACAGTACATGGAGGCACCCTCATCTTGCTCTTTTAGACTTCCCTTAACTTTTAAGGCAGCTTACAAGGCCTACACAATTCTTCACCTCTTTGTTGGAACTGTCAAGAAAGGGGACATCTGAGATGTAAATATTTACCCAGTAGGAACAACACAGAGAGCAAGATTTTAGACAGGCATATGAATGTCTGCCAAAAGGCAGCTTGCAACCATGCCTAATTTTGTATTTTGTTTGTTAATAGCTCTGTACACCTTACTAATCATATATATGCATAATTGGTTTGAAAAAAAAGAAAAGAGGGTATCAGCACCTCTGGAGAAACAGATGCAGTTGGGAATCCACATACTGAAAGAAACACCCACTAAAGAGGGCAATTAAACATTTAAAGAACACTGAGAAAGTCTGTGCTGTTGGTGATCACAATACAGATGAAATAAAAACTCCTATTTTTGTTTTAAATATCAGAAAAATGGCCACAAAGCCAGATGCCTTTATGCTTAAGTTAGCCAGCGTAAATAGAGATGTACAGCCTTGAGCTGCCTGTCATTACACTATACCTCCACAATTACACATCTTTGACAGGTCAAATAATTATTCTCATGTATTAGTATATAAATATACTTTGCACCCTTTATCATAGATTGTTTCTGCCTTTGTATTTGAGGTTTTAAAAGTCTTGAAATCATGATTGTCATGGATGTCTTGACTCTTAACAGCAGGAGACATTTCCTCACAATTTAAAACAGGCGTGGAACAGGAGTTAATAGAACTGTTTTTTCCTCTAGATGTTACTGCAAAAAATACCATCAACAGAACATAGAACAGAGACAGATAACAGCTTTCAGATGTGATTAGAAGAAGCCACACGTATTTAAACAGTCATGATGAAAACCATAGCTTTTTCTATAGAGTTCTGTACACTTCCATCTCTCGATCTCTCCAGGGCAAGGAATAGAACTTCATGAAGAAGTTAAAAGAAATGACTGGAATATGTATTCCAAGCATACAAATTCATTTAGCGGGAAGTACGTGCCAAAGAAAATCTGATGTAATATGTTACAGATGTGAGAGGAACCCACTTAGCCAATCATAACATAACAATAAGCCAGTTTCTACTGGGCATAAGTCAGAGTCCTGCACTTAGAGCTGTCCTCCACTCGCGGTATAGTCTGTTAAACTGCTGACAGAGTTTCAGGCAAACTCGCAGTATTGGTATGTCCATATCAGATACTCTTGTAACAAGGAGTGATTCTACTTCTGTAATTCATCATAGAGTGACTGGACTACCAGTTCAGACAGCTTAATTATTTACATTTTCTGCATCATTTGCAGACTAAAACTCCTTTCGGTTACAGGATGTTATTTTCCTTTATGTTTAGGATCTAGAATTTGTTAAAACTCTAGGCAGGGCAAAATAGTTATGTATCTGTAAGGAAGGGACCACTGCAACCATTATAATAAAATTAACAGACCAGCAACAGACTTACAAGAAAAACACAAGATAGCACAATTCTGCAGTCACTGAATAACTAAAGGTTGCCTCTTGAGGAGGTCACATGCAGAGACCTGCTGAATAACGCAACCCTACTCAGACCTTGTTCTCTCTGCTCTGTGTTCCTTAACCCACAAAATAAAGATAATATTATCAGGCCTAACATAAAACAGATAAGCAAAAAGTTAATGGCTTTGTTATTGAAAACATCAGAAAAGTCTGTTATACTTGTGTAAGACTGGTACTCTACTAGTGCAGATACTGTCAGAGATGTCTCTCTTCGTAACGCCAATAGCACTTGAAGACCAATGTAAGAGGTGAAGTTAGCTTCACGTTGTTACTTCTTAAAACAAAACCAGAACTAAGGTAACAAAGTACTGGTTGCATCTTATCATTTTTGTGCTGTGCTACAGGAGCATGGAAAACCAACCCAACCATTTTGGTGTCCTAGGCAGGTAACATTAAAGTGAAAAATCCAAATTTAGCAGAGAACACTGTTTTCCTTGCATGACCTACAAGCACACAGAAATTCTAATTCAAGCACTGTACTTTAGCTGGTGAGAATCATCATTTTGTTTCCAGACTGAAGAAGAAAAATATTTAACCTGTACATATGCAAGTCACCGGCAGGGGGACAGAAAAGGAGAAAAGAGGGGGAAAAAAAAAAAAAACAAACCAAAACCAAGAACAGGACTTAACCACTTAGAAAGCTTAGGGGAAGCGAATATTTTGCACTGCATTAGCCACTCCTTTCCATTTTTCTCCAGTATAAGCCCTTGTTTTAAGGCACCCTTACACTGTTGGTTCTTACCTTCGGGACTAACGGCAGCAGCTCTGAAATTGCTGAACAGTATTTTCACTGTTAAGTCTAATTTGGAGCCTTTTCCAAGAAGTGATAGAATTTGCTCAGTGCAGTTAGTGCAGTGTAGCATAAAAGCAGTTCTACAAGCAGCATTTAAGCATGTTTTAGAACACAGACATCGTGCAGTTTAAAGTTTGGAATCTTTTAAAGTTATCTTCTACAAAGGGGCAACACAGACTTTAGTGTTAAAATACTGACCTGTCTGCATTCAAAAGAGGCTTTCTAGCTCTGAGTGTGTTTTGCATCCTGACCAATTTTAATGTTTCACTCCACTTATCTTTATGATTCCTTATGTACAGTATAAAAATGTTTTTAATCACATAAAACAAGAACTCTCCGTAACAAGAATCGATTTGTTTGTTTTTTAACATATCTGATAGCAATGAACTAGATGGCACAGTGTTGTTCCATCTTTAGGTGGAGCCAGAATCTCCCCTACCAGCAATTTCAGTGGTGTTGGGCTTCCACCCTGTTATTGCAACTTCCACAGTCAATTTAAGCCAGCATTATATAACCCCCACAAAACTGAAAAACTCCTCCCCTCAAAACCAACCCCCATCCCACAAAAAAAAAAAAAATCAGTTCTCCCCACTTACTATTGCTTTCTGTTTGCCAGACAAGGGCAACTTCCTTCACCTGAAGTGCCAGCTCACACCATTTTAAATGGACTAAGAAACTATGACAGTATAGGAGTAGCAAGTGTCAGATAATTCATCATTATTTCAAGTTAGTCACTCTAAGGGGTTACTACGCTAACACAAGACAGTTCGTCTTTAAAAGTCTAAACTTTATCTGTTTTCAATGAATAAAATTCAAGTTCTGTATTCAGTTTAAAGTTCTCAAGAGAACACAAATATAATAGAACAGTTTTCAAGCACAAAGTGACACAATAAACTGTTACATGCAAGATTTATATACTTATTATGTACTGAAGAGTCACTTTGGAAAGATTTTATTTGGACAGCTTCATCTCCAACAATATACCCAGTACAAAACTCTGTGAAAGACTATCCCAGGTGAAAAAATTTAAAAAGAGAGCAAGTAGTGCTACAATAATTTACAATTCACCAGCTAAGGGTATGCAATAACACACTTAACTTGCCAAGTGCCAGCTCTTAAAGGCTAGAAAAAAAATTTTTTTTTTTTTTTTTTTAGTATAAATTCCCTCTTCTCCAAGCTGCAGCAGCAAAAAAATTAGCATAGGTTTATGGAAGAGAAGGGGAAACCCACAGGACAGCATATGCTATCCCTGATGGGCAAAACCAACACATCACAGTTCCCCCCCTCTCACCCCTTGCTGCGTGTCCTCCCCTCCCTTTCCCCAAACACCTTAAAGTATTTTGAAATATTTGTCCCCATCCCCAAACAAAAACAAAATAAAGCTGTGGGGAAAACAAAACAAAACGTTCTTCAGAAGTGAGTCAGCTCCTGCTGATCACCAACGAGAATATTAGTGATTTCAAAGCTTACTTGGTTTAAGGCCAAGCTCAGTGGCCAGCATTTTGGCAATCTATATGCAAGATGCACGGTGGCCAGGACACCTGGCACTTCTAGAGAAGGTGACAAGCCTGCTGTCCTGAGAATTAGGTCACTAAGCAGCAAACTGGTCTGGGAGTTGGGAATCCTTAAATAGTGAAATCCGAGGAAGTCAGGACATCAATGTTTCCATAGTCACAGAGGACAGAGGACCCAGTGGTCTGAGCGGGGATTTGCTGGGAACCAGCTGGGAGGAAACAAAGCAAAGTGACTGGGGAGGAATTCAAGTGTCCAAATGCAAACTCCAACACTGATGTGAGCCATCGTTCTAAATGGCTCCTTGGGGTATGCGACATTTTGAAAGCCTCATGTTTCTCCATTTTCAAAAGGAATATTGTAAGTTTTGAAGATTAGCCATCTTTATTTCTTTTGCTTTTTTTGGCTTTTAGTCTCTCAGGACACCTCCCTCATTTTATCTATACAAACCATGTATGTAGAAGTAATTTTGTTAAAGAATAAGTGACTAGGAAAATATATACTGGGTATTATAATAAATAACAAAATTAAAATGATATCTTGGGCTGTAAGTAAAACTTAAATTAAAAAAGCAGTCAAAATATTAACAAGCATTCCGTATGCTTGCAATATTTGGATTGGGTATTATAACAGTAACCTCCAGTTTTTCACAGCTGTTTTTAACGTTGGTAAACAAACTAATTATGCTTCAAAGGAATCTTGTGGAAAAGCCTCAATACACGTAAGCCTTCAAAATTAGGCTTTAATTGTTTTAAAGGTATGCTTGTGGCTTTGTTTACTACCTGAATCTCTCTCGCATTTTGAAATGAAATACATTTCAAGAAGCCACACAATAGTAAGCAACTGAAATCCATACAATTTTTACAACTGGGACTGAGCTTGCCATACACTGGTAGAGGCCTCAGAAAGGTCACCATACAATTTAAATAAATTTTTACAGTATGAGTAAGAGATAACCAACCTTAAATTATTGCTCTACAATACAAATTTGGATCCAAGTCACTGTTTTATAGTATATATGGGTAGGTGCATGAGGATTTTGTTTTCAAGGCTCTGTGAAGTGGCATCAAACACCTTTTTTTTAAAGGGGTTGAACTGAGTGCAGAGAAGTTTGTTTGTGAACCTTTTAAAACAGTAATTACCAGGAAACCTATAAAATGCTAACCACTACCCCTACCACAAAAGGTGGGTTACCTTTTCCATGCCAAGCTAACAACTATTAAAATAGTCAATCTGCCATCCTTTAATACATTGATTGTTTAATGACAGTTTCCAAGGAAGGGCTTCTAAAAAGAAACAATGCAAAAATGTTTAGAGACTTCACAAAAAGATTTTTTTGTTAGTATCTAGCCCATCAACATACCAACCAGTTTGTTGGGGTTTTTTGTTTGTTTTTGGTTTGGTTTTTTGTTTTTGTTTTTTTTTTTTTTTTTTAATATCGGAAGGCTAGCGAAAGACAGTTCTTTTAAATTGATTAATTCAATTTTTGCAATGATTACTTTGTTGCAGCAGCAAAAGTCAGCTTCTTTTAATAAAGTATACATTATCAAAAGAACGGAAGTAAAGGGTTTATTATTCTTATTTCAAACAATGGTAATGAGCTTTTCAATGGATACCTCCAGGGATAAACAGCTGTATAGCCTAACTACTCAAATTCCAAAACATTAAATTCAGATTAAAATCCTAAATTTAGGTTAATCAGCACCAGACCTTCTTCCATCTCTTGTTTGTTCTACAAAGGACAGCAAAGAATTGGAAAAATCTGATATATTGATCATCTTGGGCCGCTTTCCATGGGTCACTTTTCAAATTCTACCAAGTATCTGGGGTATAATTTTGTGACAGAGCTTCTGCCAACTCTCATGTATAAAAAGCTGAGCTCATCAATCCAGTTTGATGCCCAGGGAAGAAAGCTAGCTTTTTTCTACCACTAACTAGTTCCCCAACTATCTGGGCAATTCTCTAGAGGTTCAGCTACACACACTAAAGAACACAGTTCAAGTCTGGGGTTGGGATAAAGGAAGATGAACAAATTGAAGACAAACAGCAGGAGCCAGACTTTCAGTGCTCAAGGTCCTACAGAATTCTTCCTTCTTCCCCCCCATGGCAAGGAAAACTTATTGCTAAGTATCAACAGGTATTAGAAACAGACTTTAAAAAATCCAAACAAAACATAGACTTCTGCTCTATAGCCCACATCCATTTGATCAATAATTAAACACACAAAAATGCCTTACCCTCCTTGTGTTTTCCACAACTTTTTGATCTGGCTTTCCATAATTTGGTGGATTGGCATACGGATCATAGCCCAGTTTTGCTAGCATGGGTGCAATCACAGGCATATCCTGCAGAACATCAGCAGGTATCTTCCCAACCCACTTTGACAGTGCTTCCACATTGACTGGCTTGATTACTTGGTCAGTAGATCTTTCAACCCTGTGGAGGGAGAAAGAAAGGTTTTATTTTGCATTCCAACCAACACTTGCTTTTTCACTAGCATGAAGACCTTTAGCTCGTTTGGGGTTTTTTCCCCTTCCTCTTTCTTCTCAAAATTTCATGTTTCTACAGACCCGATGGGAAGTGAAGTTTTACTACACAAGGCTAAAATGAAAATAACTAGCAAAACATTCATGCATGCTTTCTGGTTTAGGCTTTCACACAGAATGTATTGAAGCAAGTTCTTTATGTAAAGACAGCAGTGAAAGCCAAAGAGCTGTTAAGTGAAAAGTATGCACACACCTACATATAAAGCTGTTTTCCCACAGGCCTATTCCCACATTTGCTGTTTCATTGTCTTAAATGCTCTTGGAAGTTGTACTCTAAGTTAAAATTCATGTGCCATTTATTCCCCTCCATACTGTGACTAAACTTTTTTTTTAATAATAGATACCTATGGAAATGACAGAAAGCTATAGACTGCAATAATATTTTTCATAACCATTCCTTTTACTGATTGTTTGGTCATTACACAGTTCTTAAGGGCAAGTGCATAATCGTAGCAGTGTGGTATGTACTGTGTTTACAAAATAGTTGGTTTGTTGCTCATTTAATCAACAGTCCTAAAGTAATTCTCATTCTTGCACCCAGCTTTGTTGTGTGTTTTTGTTGAGGTTTTTTTTCAAAGGGAAGAAATTTGGCATCACTTTGTTTTCCCACATTCCTTGTTTCTTTCTGGATTAGAAGGCATACAACTTCTTTACTGCGTTTATTTCTGAAACAGGCCAGCAGGGCTCAGATCAGGCTCAGTAATTTATAACTCAAGAGTTTTTACTCTGAGTAATTTAAAACTTTTTTTCTGAACTCAGAAAGAATGCACATGCATTTTGGATGTCAAGGTTTATCGTTCTTTTAAAACAGATGAAAATTAGGTCTGTATATACAAGTTGCCTAAAGGAGTATTTACATCTGCATTGCAAGTAATACTGTAAGGTATGTCACTCTATCAGTGGTTCCTGCTGGCTGACTATACCTGCCTCAAGTCTGATGCTAAGCACACAACTGCCACATCCACTTGCAGCTATCATCCTTCCCAGACCTTCGTTACATCATGAAGAATTTTGATCTCAAAAAGCTCTACCACCCTGAAAATGAAATCGTTATACTTGAAAGTAATGGTACAAAGTATAACACCAATACCTCATCTACACAAGGTAAAGAATGAGAACACTGAGATACAAGTTAATTCTCAAGCGGCTAATTCTTCAGTAATACAGCAGGCAGAATATGAGAAAACATCTTGAGGAAAATAAATAGAAGTTTCCAGAAGTACTCCCTTTCTGAGTCCAGAAGCCTGAAGTCAAATTGCTCTCAAGACTGACACCAGTCAACTTACAAGAGGAACATGTTTGATTACAATTACCTAATTCATGAGTTCGAGAAGAGGCTGAAGAATTGTTGCACAGCAGACAAACATTAAATCAACAGCAAGAGGCACCCCACTCAGATGCACGCTGTACTGTGCAATGAAAGCCTTAAATTACAAACTATACATGTCTGCCAGTCATTAACTCAATTTGATCTTAACACCAGGCTTTACCTTGTTACTCTTCTTTACTCATCATAGCTCAGATTCTTCCAGGACAGAGGAAGGAAGTTAGTCATACAACGCTGGAAGGTCAGTAATTTAAGTACTTTAAACACAATCAACAAAGAACAAACCAGAAAGAGAAAGAGTCACCCATGGGGAAATTGTCTTGGCAAGCGGGGCCTTCACAGATTGCTGCAAAAGGTGATTAACGGAAGCTGATGAGTAAGCACCTAACAAACAAAAAACTGTAAAACAACCCCCAGGTTTTTCATCCTTACTCTCTTCAACCATTTTCAGTAGCTCAAACTGAAGGCAGGAACTCAGAGTGGGATTTTGAGACTAGGGAGTTGCAACCAAATTTCAGCCTTCCTGAAGGCTATTGGCCTGAGATCCTAAGTCTGTACAGCAAACTAAAAAGTCTGGGCATTGCCTTTTTGATCCTTCTAATTAGAAGATAAGCATCTGACTTCACATCAAATTAACAAGAAAATAACTGTTAAAGAGTTGACTTTCAGAAGTTCAAAGTGGCAAGGCAGAGGACACAGCACTAGAACAGTCAGGAGGAATCCTCAGAACCACGCTGCCTGGGACCCTCAAGAAAAATTTATCACTAGGTGTTTCAGAAGTGTAAGATTTACAGTTCTCTCCCTCTCAGAGCCAGTCAAGCCCAAAATCCCTTCACCAAAACTGCAGATTAATTTGACCATTTAAAATAAGGGTGATACTGTGAGAACTAGGTAATAGGCTTAGCTAATTACTTACTGGAACCCCAAAACAACGGGTGCTATACACCAATTAGGACCTAAATTCGTACGCATACGGATATCTCATCCTGAAGTAAAAGCACATTTAAAATGTGTATGTTTTGCTCCACTGTCATTTTAGTCTTTGGTAACAATAAGCTCAGCATGAAACATTTCCTGGTGATTAATAGTTGGCAAGAGGTAAGCAGGGAACTACATTTAGCTGCTCCTAGGCACCAGTTCAAAAATATGCTATACCACATTTGGTCTTCTGTTTAAATCTTTTTCTGTCCTTTCAGTTAAGGGGGGAAGTAAAATACAGTTTGCGGGAAAGATTCTTCAGATCAAAGAACATCTGAGGAATATGGGGGAAGGCAGACTGGGGACAGGAGGAAAGAAACAACCAAAAAACCAGAGCAAAACATGAAAATGTACCAAGTCTTGGCAAATTTGGTTATGTATGCATATGGCAAATGCTGCCTGGTCAGTGCTTCCAGGCTCCACTACAAAACCACAGGAACAGTTTCAGCTTTGAAAGCAGCTGGTAGCATGGAACACAGGACTAACCCCAAATACTTCTACATCTGTACTAGAATCAAATGAAACGTATGTATTAAAAATAGCATATTCTGAAGCAATTCTGCCTAGACAGCTATTTTCATAATAAGCCTAATAAAAATTGCTATAAAAGGGTTGACATTTCTTTGCATCAGTGGTCACTGCAGCTGTTTCCAGTTAGGAGGCAAATGCCAGAGATATATTAACAATACTAGTTATAGCATGTAGTCCAGCCATAATACATTCCTTGAACAGCCACGTTGGCAATTACTTCAAACCACAGAAGGTTTCCCGCTACTACAAATGCTGTGGTGCACATCCTTAAAACCCTTGCAGTGTTCCTCCTTGCAGCTGGATAAAAACCAAAATAAGAGGCAAAAACACCAAGTAAAACAGAACAACAGTAAGGCCAGGGCTCCATGAACAACAGAAAAAGCAGGGATTACTAAGCAAATGCAGAAGAGAGTAAGGCAGCCAACAGTTTCTTCAAATCAAGCGGCCAGGAGAACAGACAAAGTCAGGATCTTAAACACAGACGGTCTAGTATCTAACATTGCTATTAACAGACTATTGCATAAGAGTTTCTGAGTCTGGAATAAAAAGAAAAATGGAATCAGCTCACTGCCTGAAGAATTCTGCAAGCCACTGGGCACAAGCACCTTTTCAAAGAGTAATTTTTCTGGGCAGTTACCCCCTGCTCTGGACAAGGACCCCCTAGACAGGCAGCTGTCCTCGTCCACGGCACGCTTGCACACGAGAGGGCAGTGAGGAGCTGGGGATGCCAAAAGCGGGAGGTTTTAACTGGTACAAGGAAATCAAATTGGGAAATCTCAAGCTCCCCCTGCACAATTTCAATTAGTATCATATAAATACACAAAATGGACATCTAAGAGAATTTCATATTCACTGTTTTTTCTGCAGCGCTTGAAAGACTGAGTCACCAAAATCATTATAAATTTATAAAGGTCTCTTGCCACTGAAAAACAAATCTCACCACCTATTTCAAGGGCATTTGATTAGATAAAAACCACCACAGATATAACACTAATAACCCATTCTTTTTCCACTATTGCCAGAGCCTTCTGAAATAATTAGTTTCATGTATCATCTCATGAGAGATAATAAAAGCATAAAGAATTCTGTGAACAGATTGAAGGTCACAAGAACACTTTCATACTCGTTTGTCTTAAATTTGAAACTCTGAATCAAAAATAAACATGAAGCCACATTTTACTTTCAACAATCCATTTTCCTAATTTTTAGAAACATGAACAAGTATTCTCAACTCCTCACATCCCATTCCACCAGATTTAGCAAGAAATATTACTTGAAACTGTATGAATTCAATAAGGCTACTGACTTTTAGAATATAGACGTCCATTAATTTTTAAAAATGCTAATCTGGAAGCTGTAAGGTAGTAGTATTTTATTGGAAATGGCATTATGCATTGTTATTTTTACAGGATGCTTAACAGAACTTGGCAACCACCTATTTAGATCAGTAAAAGTGAGTTTACTCCCCCCCCCCCCAGCTGCCACTGAGAAGCAGTAACATGATACAGGTAAGTAAAGACAAGTCCACATGCAGGTACAGCTTGCAGAGACATCAAACAGTACACTGCTTCAGGTTAACATTATCAGAAGGCTTCAATCTGCAAACGAATAATACTGGAAAAAAAAAAGGGTTGAGATGCCTTCTTGATGGCTCTGTGAACACAGTGGTAGCAGCTGCGTTTCTTCAGTGGGAATGGTGATGCAAAACCTCCAGATGGTAAACATATAACCATTATCTGAGTTTTAAGTTCTCTTTGTACCCACTGACTAACAATTCTATGATTTGCTTTAATTCATATTCCCCTTCACTATACTAGAAAATCCAGTCACTTCCCTAGGCATTAAATAAACAAAATCTCACAATTTCTTAAAACTGTAGTTTTAAAAAAATGGAATCACTCTATATTTAACAGTTTGACACGTCTCTACCCAGCCCACAGGGCTTGCTGTGCAAGGTCCCTGTGTTACTCAGAAGCCCTTGACCAGTGACAAATATTCAAAAAACAGAAGCCAAGAAATTTAACTGGGCATGCCTTGCTGCTGGAATAGGGCTTTTTAATCAATATTTTAGAAACTTAAACAAGACAATCTGCTGGATGTTATCTGCCATAGCAAAAATGGGAAGAGAGGTTCAAACATTCACACTTTTTCCCCTCAAGTAAAGACTAGCCAGCTTCTGTATTTCAGCTGCAAATAGTGGCAAAGAAACCAGAGTAGTTTAACTGGAGAATTAACTTATTCTTTTCACAATACCTATCTAGCCTTTCTAAGCAGAGCAGATTTTGGTTTCTGAACGTAGCTAAATCAGGTGCACAGATGGCACAACAGGATAGTGAGAGATTTGCTTACAACAAGGTTAATTTTATTCGAAATGCTTGTCCTTTTAGGAGCACATGCCAACAGAAAAGCATGCCAATTCTGCTTTCTATTTTGTTGGAACAGCTTCTCAAGTTTCCTGGAAGAGGATGTTCTTGGCAAATATAACTCCAAGGCCATTCTTGCATTGACAACAATACTTAAGTGCCTGAATCAAATGGGTGATCTTGCTAGGATGAATAACACCAGTCTAGATAAAACAGACCAGCTTTATTTTGGGGCACAAAGAAAAGCAAAGCTATACTGTAAGTAAGGCTGATACTAGACAACAAAATTCAAGCTTGATTGACCATTAAAAATTCATTCATATGCTCCATACACATATGTTAGCGGGACAGTTGCTTAGTGGGAGCAATCTGAGATTGAAAATCGTTAGTTAAAATTATTCTTATTTTCCAGATAATATGCATCGTAAATCAGCTTCCCGAGACATCATTAGCTACTTAGAAACTGAAACCAAGTTATGAGTAGTCTTTTATATGCAAAAATGTACCATTTTACCTCTTAGAACAATACAAGGTAAAGGAGGAAGGCTCATACTCACTTTGAAAGAGAAACACCCCCTGCTTTTCCAATCATTTCTTCATGGTGCAGCACTGCTTGGTTCCATGGGATGCGAAGAAACTTTAAGAGAGTTCTCATCCATCTTTCAGGATGCAATACAAGTTGTTCGTAATGTACCAGCATACACCTTTCAAAACCAACCTCCATACACTGGTTATACATAGTTTCTATAGCACGATTCCACTTGGTCAAGCAGTCTCTGTAGCTGTTCAGGTCAAATCCAGCTATTGTGACTTTTCTAGATATCATGGAATGCACAGATGCACGACCATCCCGTACCATTAGAAGAAATCTGGCATTGGGGAAAATTCTAGCAAGATAAGTTAAGGATTTTAAAGCAAAAGGATCTTTGTTACACAAATATGGAGCAGGCTCCCCATGTTTCACAATGATTTCCAATAAAAACGCTTGCATGGCTGAGTCCAGAACCTCATCTGTGACTCCAGCTTCATCCAGTCGGATCTTCTCTTTGCTTGATCTAGCCCACATCTGCTTAACTGCTAGAATTCGTGGGATTACCCTTGTCTCTTCTCCACATCGAATATCCGGATGGGCATCAAGCATGGCACGCATTAAGGTAGTGCCACTTCGAGGTACTCCTCCAATAAATATTAAAGGCATGTCCTTGTTGTAAGCAAAGGTTCTGTTCGCATTTACATTGGAAGCAGTTCTTACTGTGCTTCTCACACTTTCCATCCTCACAGGCTGGCTGCGTTCTTCTATTCGATGGTGACACTCCATAGCGTGTTGGCCCAAATAAAACACTGTCACTGAACTGATCACCAGACATGCTAATAGCAAGTTCTGTTTGAGTTTTCCAACCATTTTGATAAAGACTGTCACTTCAAAATAAAGAGGCCTTCTATTTCAAATTATCTTCTAATTCACATGCCATGGGAAGCCTAATCCAAAATAAATTAAGGTCTGGAGAGGCAGGGGAAAAAAAAAAAAAAAATTAGAACTTTGTGAAGAACTACTACGATAAATCAAGAGAAATACCTGACAGCGTTCAGTAGAACAATTATCTCCTGGTGTTGCATTAAGACCAGTAAATGCAAAGTCTAAACATGATCATCCCATAATAAAAAGCCTCTTTGTTTACCCACAGAAGCAACACAGAACAGAACAAGATTCATAACTACAATTACTACTTACATAGAAGTTTGCTGGTACATTTTAAAGAATTCAATTTGAACAACTCTGAAAGAATTCTGGATAGCTGCTGTTAAACTTTATGGTCAAGCAAAGACATCATTTATATGGGGGACTACACATTAAAAAAGTAATTACAAAACCACTCTTCTTTACTTGAGGTTTTACAGAAAAAAAAAAGATCAAAAAAAATGACCTCTCTGAGCCAGTCACCCAGATAAAACAAATGAACAAGACACCCCACACAAACCATGTTAGAAATCACGGAAGAATTTCAGTATTAGAATGACTCTGGCTTGCTGAATAGATGGTAGCAGTATCCTGCTCATTGTCACATTTTCACATAACTACATTATTTCCTGCTTGGCTTGAAATGCTTTCTTTGCTTCACAGGATACAAAATCATAGTAAAAGATGTTTCACAGTTACATATCAACACTGACGGTGTCCAATTTTTGATCAAGGCCTTTAAGCAATGAAGAAAAATAGTTTGCAAGTAAGGGAAACTTCAATTTTTACTTCAAGGGAAGCTTTGATTAAAGAAGTGTATAGTCATTAAAAAGTACAAACACAATCCAGGATTAAAGTTGACTAAGATCAAAACTAAGATCAGTCTTGATTTAAATAAGAGCAACAACAACAAAAGAATCAAGCCATGCTGACTTAAAAATTGTCATCCATCCCAGTATCCAGATAATAGAAAGCACAATACACAAAAGAAAACTAATTATTTTACCCTAACTTTTCTTTATTTCTTTACCTAAAATTTGGCCCTTAGAGATATTTCTCTCAAAAAACCCCAAACCCAACATAACCATAATCATTAATTATTCCATTGATTAAAAAAAAACCACAAAAAACCACTAACCCTCCCCCCCACATTTTACGCAGTGTTTTGAACTCCAGCGAAATGTTAGCTGAAATACTGAAAAACTGAATAAATTAGGAAGAAAGAAAAATAGACCCTGTTCTCAATCAGCACCCCAGGGAAAAAAACCAAGAGTTAAAGCACTGCAAAATTTAAGTCATGTATAAAGTACTGTCAGAATAAAGTATATACTGCATTCTACCTTCAAATAAGGTTTGGATTCCTTTTAAGTAGTGCTAGTAAGCTTGCTCTTTCTTATAGTCTCTTCTACTTCATCTAGATAACTATTTGTGCTGGTCTGACAGCAAGAGTCTTCTCCCTCCAAGATAAAAGGTAACACTTCAGAGTTAAGAAATTGAAAATATGATTACTACACCAAAAGGTTTATGGCAAGAACCCATGTAGCAAATCTAAAGTAACAATAACAGTAAGACAACTATGCTTTATAAAGCATTATGGGAGCCCATATTAATGAAGTTTATGGTTATATTTATAGCATAGAATAGAAAAATATACCATAAAAAAGTTTCACTTATGTCATAGTATAATCTTCTTCCTGGTTGTACCATATCACATTTAAATTAATCATTTAATTTTGAACCCTTACAACTATTACAAAAAAGAAAAAGAGGCAAATCAGACCACTCATCGATTTTGTGAGGTATCAATAACATGGCTTTCATTCTGCTTTCTAATCTACAATTTAAGCAGTCGTGATTACTATGCGACAGAACAATTTTTCTATATGACTAATATTTGAATAAAGTGAATTTTACCACATCAAAAGCCAATGCTTTTCTCCTGTAA
Organism: Strix aluco; assembly: GCF_031877795.1. Classification (NCBI taxonomy): domain Eukaryota; kingdom Metazoa; phylum Chordata; class Aves; order Strigiformes; family Strigidae; genus Strix; species Strix aluco. Next base: position 10,086,955 of record NC_133949.1, on the reverse strand, counting down.
GTTTTTTTCAAATAAGTATGATACTATTTTCTACAATAACTCAGTATTTAAAAACAAATTAGAAACGTATTAGAATTAAGGGTTCGCACAGCTAACACGCCTATTACCAATTATTTTCTATAACCCTTTTTTTTAATTCTAAAAGTTATTTCTCCAAGCTGTAATAAAAGGAGATTAAGTCTGAAACCAAGATACACAAAATAAAACCAAGGTTTTTCATTATTTTTTTTTCATTTAGGATTCTGCAAATTACATTATTTCAAAGCTATTTTCATTTTTACAGATGAGAAGAAAAACAAAGACTGTATTGATGATTTCTGGACATACATATGAGTCTGAACAAAACCTTCAGATAAAAACAAAAGGTTTAAAAATCTGTCTGTTGAATTCCAATGTAGACACTTACAAGGGGGACTAATAATATGCCATGTCTTACAGTGAATACCAGTGGGCTGTACCCAACACTGGCTTAGATAAATCTTCTGCTCTGCGGCCTGGATGACTTGATCTTTTCACACCAACCTGCACACTGTATCTTTACTTTTACATTAACTGTTACAAATGGAATAGACAGTTGTTCTACCTGTATTCTGTAGTTAGTTCAACAGCTTTGGATTTTCATATGAGGTAGGCTAAAAACTGACTCTGTCTCTCAAAATTCAAATGAAATTAGTACTCTAATTGAAATTTTAAATAAGAGCTTGCTTTTCAGGGCTGAAATAACTCCCTGAACAGTATGAATCACAGATGCTTCTAATTGTGAGGAGCTCCAAGTACTGAGGTACCACCAACATTTTAAATGACCGGCTTCTTCAAAGCTGTTCCATCTTTGTCAGCAAAGCACAACACACCCCTGAATGAAGAACATGCTTATGCCTACTCTCTACCCTCTCTCCAAAACATTATCCACTTAACCTTTTCCTTCACACAAATGCAGTCATTGACTCAGAAGTTTTCAAGTCACCATCTGAGCGAGACTCTCCGGAACCTGTCCCTCACCAGACACTGTCCTTCCCAAACTGGTTGGCCATAGGAGTCAGGCTGCCCTGCTGATTCTGCTGCAACTCTCAGCAGCCAAGCGCCCTGCACTTCACAGTCCCTGTTTTATGAAGCTGTGCAACCAGACAGCAGCAGACAGGCAGAGGGCAGAATTCCCACTTAGCTCCCTGGCACTGCAGGGGCAGAAAACGGAGGAAGGGAATTCCTCATGCAGGCATCTGTCATGGCAGTATTTTTCTCTTGCCGTGCATCCAGTAGAGCCAGTTGCTGAGCTGTGAGCAGGTCTTGCCCCTTCACACTAACAAAGCTTATTCCAATCAACAGTTGTCACAATACTACACTCAAAGTTCAGCTTTTAGTCTTTGTTACCAAAATTAAACTGGAATCATAACTTAAGGATTAATTCACTTTTTTTTTTTTTACATAAAATGGCCAAAGAGCTCTCTCACACTCTCTTGCCAGATCACCACTATCATAACCAATCCACTCTCTGTAACAAGTTTCATTCTACTTACATATCCCTCCTTGCTGAAGAGCTGGCTTTAACTGCACTTTAAATAACTGGCCATTAAAAGAAACAAAGTTGCAGAAATTTAAGTGGAGGTGGTCTGAACAGTGCTCAAAAAGAAAGAAAAAAAAAAAAATCACACAGTCTATACTTCCATAGCACCAAAGAAAGTCTCTCTCCTGAACAGATTCAGCATGCAGACCTAACTTTTAATTAGGAAAGAGGACACTGTTCAGCTTAAAACTAGCAAGTAGTACATAGAATCTCTTTAAATGCTTTAGATACAGTAAAGATTTAGTTAAAAATCAGCACTCGTTCAAGAGAAGAGTTAACGCAACAGAAACAGTATTTTGCCACAGAGCACATAAGACCTGCAAATATTTACACTTCATACAATCCCTAACATTATTCAGTTTGAGCAAATTCCACAAAACTCATTTCCGGAAAAAAAAAAAAAAGCCCTCCCCAAAAATCTTAATCTTCCAAACTAAAAACTACTCTTTGAAGACACTAACATCCCCCAAATGCAGAAGTTAGGTAGCTGATCACTAGAGAAAAACATCTCAAGACCAAGTGCATTAACTGTTTTGCACTGATTGTTTATATTAGAATATAATTAAAAGAGAATACAATTTAAGAAAATCAAACCAAAACAAACCCAGATACCAGCAGTATGGGAGGAAAGCCCGTTGACTGAAGGCTGAAATCCTCAATTCACAGGTTGGGTAAAGCAGAATGACGCCGCCCTCTCTGCGCAGTTTCAGCTGTGAATGCAAATAAGGGTTGCAGTCTGTGAGTAGGTTTCCTAAACTGCTGCAAGTATTGACCACTCACCTACAAAACCAAAAACTCATCCATGTGACTAAAAATCCCACACCAAGGAATGACAGATGCTTTTATTTGATACAGTAATTTTGCTAATTGAAAGATGCCAAAGGCTGCAAGACCGTAAAGAGCTAGTATTAAGCTCTCCTACAACCTTCTGTGCTACCGTTTTTTTTTTTTTTTTTTTTTTACCTGGAGCACACAACTGCCATAAAGTGCAGCCAGACCTGGACTTTGTACGTCAGGAAACCAGCCAAGGAGCAGTTAGAGACAGCACTTCTCAGTAAACTAATCTATTCTACAAGCCAGCAACCCCCCTTCTGTGCCTAAAGTTACATATAAAGCTCTCTGGGACAAGTATGACATATGTAAGTCACTGCCCTTCTAGCAGCTTGCAAATAAACCCCACCTTCTCCCTCCTCTACATGAATAAGTGCTCTGGATCACATCTGTCAACCTGAAGGATCATTACAAGTCATTAATGTTCTGCTGTTAACAGTAACTGAATTGACAGCATTTAAAAAATCACAACAAGGTAATCAGCAATCCCTTGTCATCTTTTAATTAGAGCTTTGAAAAACTGTGGCATTTTTACCCACTATGACCCGAGAAGTGCAGAGTGCCACTCCACCTAAAAGCACAGACAACTCCTAACAAAAATGTTTCAAAACAAAACACTAAATAAAAAACCCCACCTAAAACAAACACAACCCCCTCACACACACAACACAGTCATAAGTTGAGGAAGTTGAAGATGACTAGAACGGTAGAGAAGGCGTTTAGCAGCAACAGTTTCAAATGACAGACTAAAACTAATTCCTAGAAAGATTTAAGTGTAACTCAAAAAAAAAAAGACAGAGTCAGGATCTACAAGTTTCAGTACGAGAATGTGCAGCTAAGCAAAAGTATATGTAACTGAATTTTATTCCCAGAAAAGTCAGGCCTGCGAGTCAGCCACAAGATGATGTTAGCAAAGCAAAAATGACTGCTTTGTTTCTTCCTTCTGCACACACTAATTCTCTCCCTCCTCCCCTCCCACTACATGCAGCGGGTCAAGGCCTTTTTCCTCAAGTTCATCCAAAAAATGTTGAAGATTTTTAGCTTAGTCAAGAAGCAAGTCATTCATTTGTATTTTATGTTAGAACAGTTTGGGTTTTGTTGTTGTTTAAAGCACTCCCTGCCAGGGGAAAAAAGATGATCCATTACCACCCAATAATAAGAAATCCTCATAAGCTCCAGAGCTCAGACTTTCACTTTGGAGCCTGGAACGAGTGATGACCACCTCCCTTCTCATGTTCAACCAGGCAGCTTTTACCAAGGCTAAGCTGACAGGAGAGCAACACTGGCATTATTCATCTCAAAAAACCCCAACCCACATATATATAAAGCATTTTTCAGTGATTAGCTTGTCCTCTGCTTCCATCTCCTGAACTGGTGGCTCAGATTCTGATTACCAAATCTCTTTCTAGGAAGAGCAAGTATAGTAGCACTACTTAAGATTTTTGTGAGTACATCTTGTTCCTGCATCCGTCCAAGTGTTCATCACAGTGTTCGACCTCAGCGCTTCTGGAGAACTTTGCTGGGAGGAAAGATCACACTCAGGACAGAGGTGAGGGGAAGAATGCTAGAGTTCATACTGCTGGAAAGTTGTCTTTCCCCTCACATTTTTAGTTTACCCTCATGACCTCCTACCATATTCCTATGATTTTCTTCTCCTACTTAGGAGGTCTACTCAATCCTTTAGTCTGTGGGGCCATGACACACACACACCCCCCTTAGGCTTTCTGCAGTAGACTCCAAAATACAGATGCCAGAAATAAAAGATTCTCACAGTTCAGAGATGTGTTCAGGTGCACAACTGCAGTCTGACTACTACACACGAAGCTTGTGGTATAAATCTGAAGAGGAAATTCATTTTACAGTGGCAAAGTAGCTAAATTGAAGGGAAAAAAAGCCTACACTATTGTTATCCATTGCCACTCTCTGCTCTTGACTGCAGAAGGAGAAAGGAAAATGTTGCTAGGACTTAAAGAAGCAAGTGTCAACCACGTCAGTATCTTCCTTGTCTCTTCTTGCACCTTCACTTTTCTTCTGTAAAAATAAATACCAGAAAGGCAGCAGATACTGAAAATTCTCAAGAATCATCTTCAAAACAATATACATACAGAAAACTGGTGACAATATATTTCTTAGAGGAAGTTCTATATTAAGTTCATCAAACAGTCCAAGTAAGAAGACCTTGCATACAATGTTAGTCTTTAACTTTCATTTAGGAATGCTGAAAGAAAGGAATTCCATAAACCCTTTCCTTCAGTGAACTGGTTTGTTTCTGGTTGTTCGTCTCTGTTCACCACAAAGAAGATTGCATAGGAAAGCTGACAGATACACGATAATGGTATAGCACAACACCAAGGAACAAGACTGAAATATTCAGAGTATACCACTTCAAGAAGCTACCCAAACCACCGTAAGATCATTTAAAAGAATGTTTCAAAAATCATTTAAGTATTCAGGAAGCATTTTTATGCCTTCAAAGCAACGTCTGCACAATCACCTTAATGATTTCCCCAAAGACAAGGTATCATGTATTACTACCAGTCACATAACAGAATGTGAGAGGAATGGCAAAGTACAGCACAAGCAATCAAACTCCAAGAAAAATACTCAGCAAAACTAGAAATAAAAAAATCAAGAAGCCTTCAGTACCAAGTCCATCTTTAGCTTTAAGTCTTCGTGGCTCTCAAGCCATGCAGCTGTTTTCTCTAGCTTTCTCCCCCCATTAGTTATACAGCAAAAAAAGATAAGAATAAAATGAGAAATTTTTATTCATCTCTACAAAGAAATAAGCAGTAAGTCACCTGGCAGAAAGCATGTGGGATGAAAGACAGCCAACTAGACCTAGCGAAGCCAGTCTTCACGCAGAGTGGTTTGACAAGAAGAATGATAGGACAAAGTTGGACAAAATTAGTATAAGGAAATGCAGATGTGTGAACAACATTCCCTTATAGTTCCTACAGTGTGAACTATGAGGGAATGTTGTTCACACATCTGCATTCCTTTGAACCTAGACTTTTTTTTTTTTAGTTTTTTTTGGGTTGTGGGGTTTTTTTTTGGTTTTTTTTTTAATCTAAAGCTCTGAAAAATTGTAAATGCCCAATTAACTTTCACAGCCATAGACCACTTCTGAATCCAAAGTTTCCATATTGGGGAAGACTTCATACAATTATGTAATAATTCCACAATTTCTAGTACAATCACATTACAAGGATTAAAAAAAGATGTGCTCGTATTTATGCACTTCCCTCATATAATCAATAGGTAAAAGATGAAGCAAGCTGTACCCTTTCCTTTTACCAGTTAACCCCTCCCAAAACCCCACTTTCTTCATAATCCTCTACTAAACAGATATATACACACACAAACATATATGTATGTGTGTGTATAAAGAGAAATTCAGAAGCATTTGTCCCTCCTCTAGATCTAACACTTACAAGCTTTCTTAACAAGCAAGAGAAAAAGACATACCAGATCCAAACCAGCTAATAAGGTTACCAAAGCACTCAGAATTCAGTATATTTAGGTTTTTCAACATTTAAGACCTCTAAGATAAGTTTAAAGTACATTTAATTAAAATGTTCTACTTCGAATGAAAGCAAAGGACTGTATATATTCTGCTCTACCTACCTATATAATACATAGAGCAAGTTATTTGGATTTGCATATTGAATGATCAAAAAACAGTTACCAACATGCTCCCAGTTATGCAAGACTACACAGCATTTGTTAACTACTACAGTTACTGCTGGAGAACAGTACAGCAAAAGGAATTTTACTGGCAACGCGCATAGGTTTAAGCTCAACATTTCTACTTAAAAAAAGAGAAGGAAAAAGTCAGTGGCACACTAACAGCAAACGAGCTACTGTTCTGTGCACTTTTATGTGTACTGTGCCTCCCAAGAGGGATTTCTGCACTCCATTATACCATAAGGTACTTTAAAAACTGCTTAATAACACTAAAAAGATATAGACCTACAAAAATTTGCACAACACGTTCACAATAACACATGCAAATAACTTCTTGCAGCAATACCACCAGCAAAACTACTTCCAGCTACGAGACGTGTTAGGTCCACTGCTATACAACTATCGCTAGAATGCTTACACATACTACGAAAAACGTTGTGTTTGCAGATGTAAACGCAGCGCTGTAAATCTGTTTCTGGGTGCCTCCCCTGTCGCGGCGCAGCACCCGCGGCCAGCCTCCCCCGACACATCTCGGCTGCTGAACAAAGACATCAGAAGCGCTGGGAGCTCTTTAAGCAAGTCAGCCCGCCCGTACGGAAACTTTCCGATTTACCCGGCTCGGATCCGCCGCACACCCCGCCACGGCACCGGCGGGAAGCAGCGAGTGGGCCCCGCCGCGCATCCTCGGGCGCTCCCGGCTGCAGCGACGGGACCGGCGGCGCTGCCCGCACAGCCGAGTGCCCCGACCGGCACGGCACGGCACGGCCCGGCCCGGCCCGGCCCCCCCGGCCGGCAGCGGCGCCTGAGGGGCGCGGGGGCCGCCTGAGGGGCGCGTGAGCTGCTCCCAACCGCCGCCGCCTCAGGCCGCGGCCGCCCCCCAGCCCGGCCGACAAAGGCGACGGCTCTGGCAGCACCGGAGCCGCCCCGGCGCCGGGCGGGGCAGGGCGGAGCGCAGCGGCTGCCGCCGGGGCTGCGCGAACGGTGAGGCGGGAGCGGGGGGGAACGGCCGCGCCCGGGGCCCGCTCCGCCCCGCCGCAGCCTCCCGCCTCAGGTGCGCGGCGGGCAGCGGCTCCTCACCTGCGCTGCCGCCGCCCCCGCGCCGCGGCGGCCGCTGCCAGGGCCGGGCGAGAGCCGCGCAGCAGCAGCACCGCTGCCCCTCCTCCGCCGCGGCTGCCCTCAGGCACCATCGCAGTGCGTCGGGACCGGGACCGGGACCGGGACCGGGACCGGGACCGGCTGCGCCGCCGCCGCCACCGCCGCCTCCCCTCAGCCGCGCGGCTGCGGCTGCCATGGAAATCACAACCACGCCCTGATTGGTCGCGGGCCTCGATGTGTCGCGGGACGCGGTTGGGCCGGCGCTGAAGATTGACAACCGAGGGGGCGGGTCCGGGGGGCGTTAACCCCTGCTGGCGCGGCGGGAAACATCTGGAGCGCACAGCTGGGGCGGGCGCCACGTGAGCATCTGGAGGAGCCCATGTGCACCAACGGCTGGACAGCTGTGCCAGACAGATGTTGGTAGCTGGGAACAGCTGGATTTTGTCACAGCTCACTCCACCAAACCACACCAGCATGGCGAAAAAAGAAAGGTAAAGGCTGGAACTGAGCGTTTCAACAAGAAAACTCTTGACCGAATGTCACCCACTGGCTTCGGTTTCCGAGGTCGGTCTTGCAGTTGAAACCATCCAAAACAGACAGTCCAGGTTCTAAGCGCTGCAACTGTCAGATAAATTGATAAAAGCTACAGTTAAACATTTTAATAGACGTGAGGCACTGACAGCACAGGACAGCAGCGAGCACCACCTGGCTCAGAGCTCAGGTGTCCTCGGGTGTCCCACACCTGTTTTGCGGCAGCAGGGAAGCACAAGCCATGTGCTCACCAGGTGTGCAGCTGTGCAAACATCTGGAATAGCACCAGGCTGGAGCATAGGCTCGAGCCCGAGCTGGCTGCCAGCACATCTCACAACTCCTCTGACCCACAGCTGGGTGAAGCAGCCAGGCAAGGAGCGAGGGTGATTTGCACCAGCACTTTGCCCCTGGAAGTGTAGCTGTATGAGGAGACTCACATCTATACATTAACTCACGTCTAACAAAGACTGGCCTTAGGCCATCCTAACCCCCTCCTTCTCAGTGCTCTATGCAGAAAGACAGCTTTTATCCCTAAAAAACAGGAAAATAGGTTGATCTCGACTTGTTAACATTAACATAGTGATATGTAAAGGCTGAATCAAACTGAAAACATATTTCTTCTTTAAATACAGGAGCTCTGGCCCAGCTGCCATCACCCCGTGGAAAAGTCAGTGCTGCTGCAGGGTCATATCAAAGGGAACAATCCCCTAGGACACTCCCCAGATTTGTGTTGCTTGCCAAATGGGGAAGAAAAAAAAAAAAATCAGCTAAAGGGATTTAACATGATGCCAGCCCAAAATAAAGTCTGGGAAAAGCTGCCTCTGCAATGAGCAGTGGTAATCAACACTCATCCCTGCTCATCCCCAACAGATGTTTGTGCCCTTTGCCCTCTGCCTCCCAAACCCTCCTGCAGCTGGAGCGTCCCCTCTGCCGCCACTGCAACGGGGCAGCACAGCACGGGGCTGGCAGCTAACGAGAGCCACCACTGATTGGGTGCGACTGGACTTGGTGAGGGCTTGACTGGCTGGGGACACCGAGGCAGGGAGACAGCACCTGCAGCGAGACCTTGGTATAAAAGGGATGGAAACCACCGTGTGGAAGAACATCCCCTTTTAATCCTGAAAGCCCTAAAATCAGGTCTGACTCACTCCCAGAGAGACGGTACAAATCCTGCGTGGCTGTGGAGATAACCAGCTGGGCTTTGCCGTCATCCCAGCCTCACGAGATGCGGAGCGACGGTGCCTGAGCTGACAGCGGTACCGTCAGGATGAAAGAATTAATCACAGCCCATTACCTTGTGTCTCACAGCCCTTGCAAAGCGCCTATCATAAAACTTTTACAAGCCTGTCAGGACGTGGTTTCCACTGATACTGATGATCCAACGCTCGCTGCCGGCGCTGCCCGGAGAGCCAGTACAGATGAGTGGCTTGTTCTGCCTGCTGCTTCACCGAGGTGACAGAGAAGCGTCGCTACCGAGAGGGCTGAATGCAGTGTGGCTCATGCGTGTTTTAATTGTTACGAAAATTAAGTGAAGGCAGCCATGTGAGCATGTATCTACATGCAGGCTCAGTATTTTCAGGTCAGGAAGAGCTCTGCCCTGTAAAGACTGAGATTTTAAGAGTCCTAACGCCTGTAGGGCTTTCAAATGTGCTCAGGGAGCTGCTGGGAGAGTAGAGAAACCAGAAACTCCTTTTGGGTGGTAAAATTATTTTCAAATTTCTTCTCTCTGACAGCTATTGACAGGGAATAAATGTCATTTGCTCCCAAATGCAGCTGGATTTGAACTAATGATTTAAAGATGAAACAGTGTGTATCCTGTTTCCAGTAAGTTTGCCTCAATCCATTAAACAGCACTTTTCAGATTGCTTTATTGGTTTTTCTTTTACAGCTTTAACTGTGACTCACACAGATAGTCCCTTTTAAAGGCTTCCAATCTGTGGCAATCAAACAGTGCCTCCAGGGCAGAAAAAATGTTGTTCTTCAAGGGAAAGGGGGAAAGCAGGACACTGCTGTGCGAAGCAGACAGAGCTACCGTACGTAGCAGGTGCCCCACGCTGGGCCCTTCTTTAATCAGTGCTTGTCCGGGAGCCACGGATCAAATAACCCATCAAATATTGCATCACGCAAAGTCTCGGTACAGGCAGAGCTTAACTCTCAGCCGTTAAGTTGCTGTTGCCGGTGGATAAACACTACAAGAAGCGATAGCACTTAATTGCTCATTATTTGACAGCTGCATTGGCTGTTCCTTGTTGGCTTGTTCCTGCTTTACTCCTTGAAGCTCGGAAATAATGTCTCCTTGCCGGGCGCTCAGCCACACACACGGGATGACGGATGAGCCCAGGACCAAAGCTGCTGCTCAGGGGGGAGCAGGGCTGGTGCTGCAGGGCCACAGCTCAGGGTTTGCTGAGCTCCAAGACAAATAGAAGCAGGTCCTGGTGACTGTGTCTGCTTTGTGCCCGGTTTTCCCTAGGCAGTGGCATGGCTTACGGTTGTTCCCATGCTTTAATTTCTAGCAGTGCCACACTGCACATCTGGGACTGCTGGTGGGAGGAGGAGGAAGGAAGAGCAGCCCTGAGTCCTGAAAGCTTGTGCTACTTAGGAGCCTGTATTAAACTTTTTTTTTCATGTTATTTCCGAATGTGAGCCACAACATGAACCAAAGCTTTTCTCTGAATCACTGCTATGGCAGAGACCAGCTGGACATCATCGCCTGGAGGGACTGAGCCTGGTGGCTGCATCTGCCCTCCCTTCCTGCCAGCTCCAGCAGCAGTGACAGATTGTGCTGCCTTACACTCATACCAACGTCCACCCGGTGAGCAGCATCTTTCCTACCACATCATACAAGTTGCTGGGCCAGTGCATGAGTGAGCGAAGTCCCCAGCAGCACTGCCCTGACCTCTGCTAACTGGAGGCCTGGCACATTCAGAGACAAAACCACCCCTGAACTTTTAATGCAACGCTTTTCCTGACACCAACTCCACTCCAAAAGTAGTGCTGAATACAATTTGAGTGTCATGTTTAAAAGCAAGAGACAGTTTGCTAGTCCAGATATCCTGGCCCTCATCCAGGAGTATTTTACCTTAATTCCACCTTCTGAATCCTAAGAATGCAAAGAATTTCCCTCTGGCTCTGCCCAGCTCATTCCCCGGTCCAGAGCAAAGAGAGCTGAACTTGCTGGCTTAGACATGTTCTTGCCAGAACTGTTAAATATTATTCGTTTTCCTCGAATGCCTCAGCAGCAATTGCACAACCCGGCTTTTCGCTGGCTGTCTTGCACGGGGAGGATCTCTCCTTTGCTGAGAGGCAGATGGAGGAGCTTTGGTGCTTGTGGCTTTCATCCCCATGCTCGCTAAAGGCGGTTTTGAAAGCCAGGGGGGTGAGAGGCTCAGCTGTTGCTTCTGCCTCAAAAAAACCCAAATCTCCGTGTTACCTCTGTTATAGAAGGATATATATGGATAGATCCATTACAGAAGGAACTGAGGAAACAGAGGAATTTGGAGGAGGATCCTGATGCGATAAAGCACAAAGAAACTCGGTTGGATTTCAGCTTGTGCTATGCGTCTGGGAAATTCATTTGGCCTTTAGGTAGAAGTAATCCAGAAATCCCAAGCCCCACGTGTGCCTGTGCTGTCTCGAAGCCCAGAGCACAGCTGGGCATCCTTCCTCCCCCAAGCAACCTCGCTTAAGTGCTTAGTTGGCTCTGAGTCAAAGATGTGCTTAAGTCAATCCTGTTATCTCTGCCTTTATGAATATGAACAAACTGCCCTCTAACTAGAGGAAAAAGGATGGACTTAACACTTTACTGACAAAGTAAACTGCTGGCAGTTAAACCAGCACAGACTTCAAGCCCTCGGTGGGTGCCATGGCCAGGGGAGGACCATGGGGCAGCATCTCTCTCCACATCCTGGCCTCTGTAATGACCTAAATTTATCTTGGGCCGAGGGTTATTCTAGACCCCAGGAGCAAGGGCAGGGGACAGGAATACCCCGCTCCTGGCTGCACATCACAACAGGATGGGGAGCAACGGGGGCAGCTGGTCCCCAGGACCGCAGATGGATCCCAGCGGTGTCTGTAAGTGCAGACTGAGCCAAAAAAAACCCAGCCTGGATGTTCAGGGAAGACTTACAGTCCCCAGAGGAGGAGAACTTCCAAGGACTATGTTCACAAGCCTCTGAGTTTAGGGAAAACAGGCCCCACAAGACATGAAGCTGATGACATCCCTCTGCATCCCCTCACAGGAGAATGAGATGTTTCTGCTGAATAGATGTTTCTGCCCCCAGAATCACACCTTGCACTTAACGCAGTCTGTCTTACGAGCAGAGCAAACCTGTCAGCTGAGAACCCAGCGAGGATGCTGTTTAACTTGGAAGGACGTTAATGTCTCTCTCTACGTTTCCCAGAGGCATGCTCATTTTTATTGCTTTTCTCTGCTACCGATATTATTTTTCTGGCCCTGCTGCCTTGTGTATCGATCATGTTGCCAGTGCAAAGTTTGCCCTTGGCAGTGCAAAGTTGGCCCCAGGGGATGCTGGAGCAGATGTGGTGCGTGCACCGAGGGGCTGGGGCACCGCTGGGCATTTTCAGTAGCCATACAATTTGTGTTTCACAGCCAAAGCCAGCAAAACCAAGCCATGAGAATCACTGTGGGATCAGAAAGGTGCCATTCTCGGTGTTTACCTGCAAAAAGCCTCAGCTGCCAGCACAGGGATCTGCTTAACCTGCATACACAGCATCATCCTTGTGCATAACCTGAAAGCATCACTCCTCTACCTCCAGCTTTGCCCCAGGCTCACAGGCAGTGATCCCCAGCGGTCTTGCAGGGCACGGGCTCATCCTGCTCCTCAAACCCACTCTCACCCATCCCATGTTGCAGCTGCATCTACCTGCCAGGAAAGGTATCAGCCTGAAAAAATAAAAGCTCAGCTCGCTCCCCGCTGCCTGGTGTCCCATGAGAAGGCAAAGCGTGACACGTCGGATCTGGTTACACATCAAACACACTTTGCACTGGCTCAGACCACTGCTGGAGGTCCAGGCCAGGGGCCTGGGCACGTTTGCTGAGCCAGACCCTCCTGGTTCAAACCACGCAGTGCTGCAGCCCCAAGAAACCCACCTCCCTGCCAGCTCCAGCCCCAGCTTTAACCCCTTATTTCCCCAATCCCAGCAGAGCCACGCTCTATCACTAAGCAGAGATGGCTTTTCTGCTGCAAACACCATTTCAGGAGGATTTAAGCTGTGATTATTGAAGTCAGGAGAACATGGACTTTTCTTTAGGTAGCTGCAACCTGACCTTAACGCGTCTGCAGCTCAGAGAGGAACAAGGCGGTTTCTGCTCCGACCCCGTAAAGCAGCTCTTTGTGATAAATAGCTCTATATTCCCCCATCTCTGTCTGATCTCACGTCTGCTGCTTTATAAATGTGACAGCTGAGAATTGATCTTTCCACATGCCTGGAGAAATAATTATGGGGCTAGGAATATCTCTGTGAAGTCCTCATCCCTGTTCTCACAGGCAAGGCGTTTTAGGCATCAGATGTATTTATTTCATGGGGAGATTTTTTCCCCAGCTGTAGGAGCCTCTGGAGGTGCAGAGTCCTCGGGTTTTTCCAGCCGGTAGGCAGTCCTAGCCATCCAATAAATATAAAAGTAGCTGTTTTTCCATTCACAGTGCAGGAGTGAATACTCTCCTCTTTTACATTTATAGGCATCTTCCCATATTCTTGGCTTGCAGACAGCTGCCTATGTGGCACGATGGACGTGTGCAGGCGGAGCGCTCGTCTCCGGCACGGGAACAACTGAGAACAAACCATTGCCTAATTCCTTCCCCTTCTTTAGGTTTTCTTAAAAAAAGAATAAATTTAAAAATCCAGTATCACAGAGATTGCCTAAGCTGGAGCTCTTATAAAGTCTCGTATGACCACTACCACACTGCTGAAGGTATTTGCTTCGAGTAACGTGTGATGCTCTTGGCTGCTTTTGTCGAGCTGCCCTTCATGGCTGGTCATGGAGGCAGGGAGCAAAGCGCTGGACTTTCATCCACCAGCGAGGAGCGATGCTCCTCAGAGCCCCGTTGCACCCTCACAGCCTGTCCTCAGCACATTTGTTCCTCACATCTGTGGGTGTCTGTCTGGGAAAGCACTGGTAGCAGCACGCCAACCCTTAACAGAAGAGGAATAAGCTATTTCTTGCAGGACTTGTCCCATGAAGTTGAAATGGCTGAAAATGCCCAGTGGTTTGCAGGATTAAGTCCTAAGTTTGTAAAGTAGTAGCACATGTAGTGGCCACTTAATGAGCTAAATAGCCATAAGCTTATTTATAATGCCGGTGATGCAAGAAATTATCTCATCTGTGTCTAGAAAACAGCGCAAGGAGGTGAAAGAGCCGCTCACAAGCCCCAGCATCTAAAAAAACCCCAAACCCAAAAAACCCACTGCCAAAGACACAGACCTCTGCTTGCATCGGATCAAAGGCTTTCAAACCCTCTGGCTGGGATGGTGTCACTGAAATCACCTTGGCTGCACACACCGTGCCCGGGCAGTTGGCTACGGTCCGTGCAACGAGTTTCTCTGGAGCAGGATGGCCAGCTTGGCTGGTCTTGCAGGACTTGGCTCTTGCAACCACAGCAGTTCTGAAAACAAAAATATCCTGTCATCTAAACACGTTGGCATCTCTATCACGCACAAGGTGCAGGCATTTTGAAAGCAGTGACTGTACACCGAGTGCCCAGTGAGTCCGTCACTCGTCCCTTCGTTAGCTGGCCAGCTTGCAATAGAAGTGTAAACAATTTTAAAATTACATAAAGCTCTAAAGGAACACCATTAGCGCTGCTAATGAAATCATATATGGTGCAGCCCTTTTCTCTGAGTTTCTTACAAGGGGTGTTAAAATTCAAACTATTAAAGATGAGACAAGACAGAATTTAAATCCCACCCCCACCATGGTTTCTTGTTCCAGACTTACAGTATTTTCATCACCCCATACTTCCTTTATGGCTGAGCTTGATTTGACAGCTAAAAGAAACTGAATTAAACCCTAATTCTCCCTCCATGGGGGCTGCTGGGTGGCCCCGCTGCTCTCAGGCTCATCACCACCAAGCATCATTTCAGCAATTGGAGCTTGGCACCTTCCCCGGGGGGAGATGAGGAGGGTAATGTGAAGCCCTAAAAAAAATACTTAATAAAATCCCATTGCTTTTGGGGACAGGCTCATCTGCTGGATCCAGCACCCTACCCTGGCAGTGTTCCCTGTTTGCAGTGGCTGAACAGCTCAGCCCAGGATGTTGCTTGAAAAACCCTGGTTTAGACCCATTTTTTATTCCCAAGGCTGTATCTTCAGGTCTTGAGCGAGGCACGTTACGAAATGGGTGAAGCCAGAGCCCCCGGGCCAAAGTCTGGGAGAAGAGTCAATAGGGGAGGGAGGAGCGGTACCTTCTGCAGAGCTCCCTCCTTCTTGTTTGGTTTCCATCAATCATTTATTTTTATGGTGGCCTTTCAAAATGGGAATGTGGCATTTAATGTTTCTCAGGCAGCTGCTGGGTTTGCTACAGGGAGAGAAATAGCCCTAATTGAAAATAGAGGAGGCTCCTTCGTTAGAGAGGTGATGGGAGCGGTGAGACCCAAGCAGAGAACCTGAGGGTGTGAAGATGTTGGAAATCTGCACCCACCAAAAAAATGGCCTATATGAAACTATAAATCCATGTTAGACAAGCTACAAAATCCAGACCTCCTTTCTCCCCATCCCCAGCTCTATCCACCGGATAATATCCCCCTCAACTATAAAACAGATGTTAAATTAAAAAAGCAGTACAGAGAAGAATAAAATGCACCAAAGAAATCATCTACCAAAACTCTGCCCATTTATGCAAAAAACCTGAGGCACAAAAAGAAACAATCTCTTTCTTTTTCCTTAAGAAAACCAAAATTGCACCAGCAGAGGCAAATAATGAACCCATCTTCCTGCAATAGCACTTTTAAGTCAACAAAAGAGAGCAACCATCAATACGCCAGTTTTCCAGACTGTGATGGAGGGAGGGAGCAGAAATAGCAAAATCAGGACTCACTCAGCCCATCCTGCATCCAATCCCCCCCACATGGCTTCTCCGTTATTTCCAAACACACACACATAAATAGAACATTTACAGTGAATGCTAAATGCCATGTGACCTATTGCTGTAGGAACCTGCTGAATTCTGTCGGTGTATTCCCTAATATTAACTTCTGCACGTTCTCTCACATTCAATTCTGGAGGAATATTCTATTTCTTGTTTTCCTGAGGAAAAAACGAGACTTTCTCTGCCAGAAATGGAGCAGAAAGGGCCGAACTCCTCAGCCAACATGCTGCAGACGCTTATAAAACGAAATAAGAAACTTTCTTCACTCGTGTGGCCGGCGAGAAGGTTTTGCCCTTAGATCACGGCTTTCGATTCCAAATACTTTGGGTTCCTTAGGGCAGAAATCCCTGCCTTGCTCTGCTGACAGCCTCTGACTGACCCGAGATGGAGGGAAAGCAGTTGATTTTGTGTTTTTTATTTTTTTTTCCTGTGGACACCTTCACAGCTCATTGCACAGACTTGCTGAAAGACAGCAAGGATGACAGTAGCAAACCATCCAGGACCCAGATCTGCAACGTGCCACCTCAAATCAGCCGTGCCCGTATGAACAACCCCCCCGTGCCGGCCTCGGGTGCAAGGCAGCTCTCTCCTCCTTGCTGCCCGCGGCATGGCCGTCCCGGCAAAGCGCTGACCTGCAGCCGCCGGCAGCAGCAACACACAACCCCATTTATCTGCACGGAGTCCCAACGGCATCGGCATACCCTGTGCAAGGACGTGAGAAACTCATCCTGCTTTGCCTAAAACACATTTGTTTATATATATATAATGCACATACATACACTGGAATACTCCCAAGGGAAGTGGTGACAGCACCAAGCCTGTCAGAGCTCAAGGAGCATCTGAATGATGCTTTTTGTTGTATGTCTTAGTTTTAGGTAGTCCTGTGAGGAGCAGGGAGTTGGACTCAATGATCCTTACAGGTCCCTTCCAACTTGAGATATTCTATACACACACACACACAGAGATATATGAATTTCTGCCCCAGTCCGTAGTTTTGGTGGGGTGGCCAGGCACCCACGCAGCCGCTCTCTCGCTTCCCTCCTCAACACGATGGGGAAGAATACAAGCTTTTAAAAAGAAGCTCATGGGTCAAAATAAAGACAGGAGAAGCCTCACGGCCACCAAACCACCGTTCCGGCAGCTGGAGGAGCACCCAGCCACGGCACAGGGTGACACAGCCTCTCTGCCACCTGCATTGTCCCACAATTTGAATTTTCAAAATTGTCCAACAAGTGCCTTTTACCAGCACAGCATCGATGCAAACCAGCCAGGACACAAGCGAGGCAGCGCCGCTATTTCTCCTCCAGTGACTAAGAAAATGTGACTATGCGATCAACCCTCATGAATGCATTTGGGGAAGCCTGCCAGTGCCTGCATTTGATTTCTTGCCTAAACTCCAGCCAGCTTAACGCAACATCAGCTTGGAAGCCATAAAACACGAGACAAACAATGTAAATCAGCGCAACCAGCAAAATTTAACAGGAAACAGGCTGTGCTCTTTATTTTCTGGATCGGAGAGCAGCTGGCCAGCGCAGCCACGATTACCTCTGAAAGTCCTTACACCCATTTGCTTATTTGCAAGCAGGGAAAAGAGAGCTGAAAGCTGATTTCATGTAATGTGGAGTTTGGTATAAATCAGATGTATATGACTTAAAATTGGACGAAAGACAGAAAAATCACAAAAAGAGACAGATACACTATTAAACTAAAAGACTGGAGAAAAAGCAAGTAGCAGGATGAAACTAATGTCTGGAGTTGTTGGGATTTACTGCTTATCTAAGGGCTGGCAGCAAGGGCAGCGGTGTGCACTGTACTGTAGAGCTACAAATAACTGCACTTAACACTTCTTTGGGGTTATTTTAAGGCAGGCAACAAGGCTGGCAGAAAGCTCAGTGTCACTTCTCCCTCCAGCAGATACATTCTCACCCCAGTCATGGCCAATGCTAAGCTGGAGGGTCTCAGCTGCGCTCACCAACGGCGCTCAGCGCATTGGTCCCACGAGGCTGCAAATGATACCAGGGATAAGAAACACACTGGTGGGAAGGCTGGGAGCCAAGTGCTGAGCTCACAGGAGGCTGAGACTTGAGACTGCTGTCGGGGTCAGCTCATGAAGCACCCGGATGATATAATCCCTCTCACAGGCTGATCAAAGTCCACTAAAATCCATTTCCATTCATTCGCCCCCTACTCTATTTCCCTTATAGAGCTGCTGCAAAGCCCTGCCAGCGGTGCCTGCTCGGTGCTGCGTGTCCCACAGGATAACGCCGTGATAACGCTGCGAATACCATCACATCTCCAAAACTGCAAGCCCAAATGGGGCTTTCATCAAAACCAGCCACTGCCCCGAGTCCAACCCACCTCTTGGAAGAGCATCCCCCTCACCCCCGACCCAAGCGACGCAACCCCCAGCTCACAGCATTGCTGAATTTCACCTTTTTAGTCTTAAATAGGCGATTCTGGTCCCCATCAGCAGGGCCAAGTAGCAGTGAGTGCTGGCTCCAGGCAGACCCCGTCCGTCCCACCGCAGCCACTGACCGCTGAAAGGATCACCAGTATTTGAAGAAGGGCTCAGCTGGGAGCCGGAGCCTGATTTCAGGCAGATTGGGAGGATCTCCACGTGTCGAGAGGCGTCTCAGGACGCACATCGGGTCTTTGGTGATCTCTTCCCGCCAGCTGCTATTTCTTCCCCACCCGCTTTTATAGGAGCCTGATAGCTCCCATTGGCTTGAGGCACATTTATTATAGTGACTACTATGACCCATTTAAATTGCGTTAAATAATTTCTCAGTTCATTGTCCTACAGAGATTAGTTACATATAAGCATATTTTAATGATTAACTATTGGGCTCTGCTGAGGCCCCAGCAAAAATGCAGAATCCGCAGCCTCCCTCCGTCTCTCCCTCCCCTCCTGCCAGCTCCCTGCTTCACCACCAGTCTCACAATATTTATGGTTTTCCTCAGAGCCTCCGCTCCTGGCCTGATACAACCAGCTCAGCTGGCACTAGAGGGAAGGCTCCAGCTCCCGGAGCTGCAGAAAGGCTGGAAAAAGCTCAAAACCCAGAGTCCGAAGAGGAAGAAGCAACATTTGAAGGTTAAATCATGAAGAAGCAGCGTTTGTAGTGTCAATCACAGATTTTAGAATGAATTGCAGGCTTTCTCAGGGCGTTGGGCACTAGAAATGAGCTGGAGCCTGTGGTCAGACCTCGCTCTGCATTGCCCTGATGAAACACAGCGAAATGCTGCGGACGGTGAAGTTATTTGGGACAGAAGCCGAGGTTCGTGCACAACCGTCAGCGCCAGCCACGGTCCTTGCCCTTGGCGTTTCTTCTCACACACGGCTGCAGGGCCAGGGCTCCCACAGCAGGGCAATTCAGGGCTGGATTCACCTTTTGAGCCACTGCCAACATCCGTGCACAAGGAAAATACGTAAGAAAGCAGCAACTGCTCATCCTTACTTGCACAGACCCCCATCCAAGCAGCCCCTGCTTCTGCACCCACATCTGCAGAGCAAAGCCTCACCTGGGCAAAGCACATCAAGCCTGTGCAACAAGCCCAAACAGGATAAATCACATTTCACCAGAATAACATTGGACACTCGTATGCTGCTTACCCCATCTCATCCCACCAAACCTGGTGGATTCCAAAATGGAGAAGCAACGATCCCACTGCAGGCACCCAGCATGGATGAGACAACCCCAGCACCACACAGGGATGAGTTACACACAGATGCCCTCTACCAGCTTTCTGGAGCACCAGAAGCATTTTAGGGCCATTTCCAGTGCAACACCCACAGCGTTTGAGCCGCCTTCTCCTGTTGCTTCAACCACTGGGGTCTCACCCGAGGCGGTGACACACGGGCAGGGGGTCCTGTCCCACTCGGAGCAGCCCCACAGGTCTGGGAAAGAGGCAGCTTTCTGCTGAGCCCACGCCTGGGGGCAGGACATTGCACAGGAAAAGGGAAAATGTTTAAATTGGCCTGAAGCAGCCCGTTTCCACCCCCAGCCCGCTCACGGATGCTGCGGTGTGGGCAAGTGGGAATAGCAGCATTTGGGGGGTTTTATGGACTTTGTGGGGTGATGAAGGAGCAAACCTGCTGGGAGGAAGCTGGGTTGGATCCTGTTAGGTTTCGAGTGGGTGTTTTCTGCACTTCCTTTTCCCTCCCTCACAGCCACCCTCCTGCTGCTGCACGCTGAGGAAGTCTTCAGCGCTGCCTTGCCACAGCATTTTATAAGGAAGTCAATGAACAATACAAAAAGCAAAAAAACCCCTTTTGCAGATGAATTTGAAGAGTATAAAAAAAAGCAATCGTATCTTGAAATGATATGCAGAGGATTGAAATATCTGACAGTGTTAGGTTAATGGTTGGACTAGATGATCTTCAAGGTCTTTTCCAACCTGGATGATTCTGTGATTCTGTGAAATTTAATGCTGAAGCTGGTGAGGCTGGGAAGGGGCTGGTCCGGAGCCGGCCTGGGATGGGGGCACAGGGCTCAGCGAAGTGCCTGGGAGGCACGTTGTGGAGGCACCAACCACTTCCCCCATAGGACAAGGGCCACCAGGTGCCCAGCGCATCAGGATGGGGACTGGGATGCCATTTGCCGAGGCATCAAGGGGCTTGTCCTGCGCGTTTCCCCCAAACCCCACCTGCTTTCTGCCCACCCGTGACATTTCAGAGCTCACTGTGTATTGCTGTGTATTGCTGTTCCATCCTGGGGCAGTCAGATAACTGAACACATCTCATTAACAAAAAAAGAGCAACATGAATCAGGCAACGAGCCCTCTTGGCCCAGTGCAAGAGCAGATGCTTGAACCACAGCCACCGATAAAAAACCCCTGGGTTCATCTTGGCTGATGCCCTCCCTCCTTGACGGGCAGGCAGCACAGAGAGCAAAAAACTTGAAGGTCCTTTTAGACCTGGCAAAAATATCTCTAGTCCAAGTGAGCACATTTTTAAAGCCTTTAGCATGTCTCCAGGGGTTAACTTTCACTATATATATACACGCATATATAAAGTGCGGGAAGAGCTGGGAGAACACCCCCCCACATGCTCACTGCTGAGCTGGATCATTTCAACAGCTCAGACTTTCTATTTTTGGATGCCTTTTTCTCGACAGTGTCTGGTCTGTAACAAAAGGGATTTGCTCCCTGGAACGACATCCCATGATGGAGGAGCCCCAGGGACCGACGTGGGGTGAGACGCAAGGTCAGGGAGCTGGGCTGGCTCTGCCACCCCGAGGTAGCCACCAGTTTTGATGCAGATGAGTGAAGGGCAAGTGCTTGGGGTGAAGGGGTTCGTTTATCCTGGAGGAGTCTTGAGGGTGGCACAGGGGTTGTGGATGGGCAGAGCTCTCCTTGGCCAGAGCACAGCTCATCACTGGGGCAGCGGGTTTAATCTCAGGCTTAACGTGCCCTTCTCTGCCCCCGATGCCCTGCAGACCCCACAGCCCACCCCTGGGGGATATGTTGGGTTAATAGAGGCATCACCCACTCAGGGTATGGCTGACCCCGTCCAGCACCCTGACCCGTCATGGAAACCTCTGGGCTAGCAAATCTCTGGGGAAAGCAAGCCTTTATCCTTAATTTCACATAAGCAATGCAGGGGTCAGAGACTGAGGCCCAGCGAGAGACTGCTCCTCCCCTGGCTCCTCCACCCTGAGAGCACAGCAGAGCAAATGCTCCAGAGGAGATGCAAAAACACCCCGAGCTCCAGGAGCAGCAGCTGATGTGTATTTTAATTCTGTATCTTTAAAGAGGAAAAAGCCAGCCAGTGCATAAAGAGCAAACCTGGCAGGAAGAATCATCCTGCTGCAGAATCACAAAGATACCAGGTCCCCAATGTGCTGCAGCAACCCAACACCGAGCAAAGCAGTGGTGAAGATGCCCGGCTACTCATTTCCAGCTGGGACTGATGGTTTGAGCTCATACCTGTCCCCCCTGCGCTGATATCCCTGATTAAAGCCCCACTCCACGGCCTCACTGCTGCCCTGACTCATCACCATCCTGTGGCCGCGTGTGGCTGGGGCATCTGTGACTTTCTGTGGTGAGAGGTGGAGGGCTTTTCAAGAAAACAGATGGGTTTGGTGGGGTTTTTTCTTTTTTTTTTTTTTTCTTTAAAATGAACAATGAAGTTTCTGCCTGGCCCCATAAAAGAAAAGGGCCGGGTGATTCCTGCCAGCTTTTCTCTTGCAGCTCGGCAGGGCACCGAGCAGGAGCCTGATGGGGCCAAACACTAATTGCACACAGCGGGTTGGGTGGGGAAGCTGCCTCTTACAAGGCGGACAAGGAGTGGGATTCACAAACAAGGGCTTTAAACCACAGCAGCACAGTGAGCCCTCGCGCTCAGTGCTGAAGCTCATCTGAGGTGACCGAAGGCACCGGTGCCACCACCGCCACCCTCCTGCACCCAGGCACTGCCTCGCCCCGGGCCTCCACCGCTGGCTGGGTGCTCCCCTGAAGCATCACCCATCTGTCTCCAGAGGCTGGATGTGGCAGAGATGCTGCGAGAGCTGTTTGGAGGGTGCTCTTTAGTCCCCCATGTACCAGCCAGCACAGCTGCAACTCCTACCAGGCTATTTGCAGCATCCCCAGGCCCTCCCAGCAGCTCCTTTCCCAGCTTTGCTATTTGCATCAAGTCCTTCCTGATGATTTTTTGGCTTTCCCATCTTTTTTCAGATGTTCTCTCACCCTGTTTGGCTGGTTCTCAGGCTGGCTTTATTTTAATTATCTTTAAAGTTTAACAGCATCTCAGCTACCTTTGATGGTTGTTTTTATAAACATTAAAGTTAATAAAATAAAGATCCTTAATGCAGAGGGAAATTAATTTAAGCAACATGTGCAGGGACACTCTTGCTCGTGGCAAGCAAAGTTCTTGGGGCTTAACAAATGTTTCCTAAGTGCTCGCTGCACTTTAGTTGTGCTTTGGCCACAGCTCTGATTTTTTCAGCACAAGTTTTTGCTCAATAAAAACTTTGCAGCATGCTTTCTTTCTGTGGGAACAGAAAATATTTTCTCTGTCAACGTCTTCAGCAGCTCCAACCTAAACAACACTGCCATCGACTCCCTCCAGGACACTGGCCGGATCCCAAACTGCGCCTCCACAGCAGCCCTTTGGAAAGGGGGCTAACGTGACCTTCCTCTCTCTGGGAAGGTTATAAAATATCATTCATGGTTTTAAAAGGTACTTTGGCCTTCTTTAGAGAATTCTCTGGGCTCGTCTGGGGGTGTGTAAGGGGGGGTTGGATGCATGCAAGCTGCTGTTGAAATATTTTAAAGAGCTTTAATATCCCAAGGACCACCAGTTCCCTGTCTGCCTTGACCCAACCCCTCTCCCCTTTTACAGGATCTCACGGGGAACAGGGATCCCGGTCCCTGATCTCACATCGTGGTGTGGGGAGTGTTGGGTTACCAAGCTAACTAAGGAACCAGTGTCCTTAGGGCAGGATCTCACAGCCCAGATGAAGGTACCACTCTCACAGGCAAGGAAGAGGTACGATGCTCAGTTTGGTACTCACCACTCCTTCATCTCTTGGGGGCTTTCCAGCCGCCTGTTCCCTGCCCTGCTCTTCCATGTCCCTGCCCATATCCCCAACACCAGCTCTAATGTGGCATTCACTTTAAGATACAAATTAGGTCTTCCCTATCAACACCAACACCTCACCGATGCAGTGGCAAAGGCCAGTTTTGGTGTCCCCAAGTCACCCTTTGCAAATTCTCTTGCTGGGATAACTCCAAGCGCTGCCCTCTCCACGTTGTCCTTCAGTCACGGGGTGCTCCGACACGCGTTGCTGTCACACCACCGAGGTCAGGAGAGCAACGTCCATGTACGCCAGCTCAGGATCTGCTCCCACAATTGCGTTTTAAACACAAGAGGAACCTGTGTAGTTTAGGTTTCCTGCAAAAACATGATCCTCTGATTGCCATTAAATAAATTAAATGATCTGTGTCTCTGAAAAGCATGACTTTCCCCTGCTGAAGGGGACACGGCGTGGCAGCCCACCCACAAGGGAACGCTTTCCTTTGGCTTCATGGCTCAGCCCCATCCTCAGACTTGATCTTGTGCCTAATTCAAGAGCACAGATGTTTCCATTAGAAAGTCATTTCTTCACACAGTTCAGCTCCCCGTTACCTCTGCTACAAGCGACGGGAACAATGTGCAGCGCGTGCAGAACATGCCTTCGTGGTGGGGTAATTCCCAGGGGCGCAAGGCTGTGATACCTGGCAACTCCTTGCTCTATGAAATTCCTAACTCGACTCCCGGTAACGAACGACCTCCAAGCATTCACCGCAGATACAGAAGTACATGGTCCCGTCGGGACTGCGGCAGGAAGGGGACAGCCCCAGCTGGGAGCAGAGCCTGCAGGCACGGCGGGCACCCCTGTGTCCAGGAGGACGGGACCACGGTCACAGGTGGGTGCAGCTGCCCCGGCACCTCGTCATGGACACCCACGCAGTCTCAAAGCGCTGGGAAAGCAGAGGGCTGCAGCCTCTGCAGCTCCTAGATGTTAGTCCAAAAGGCTCCTTTATCTGTCAGGATGCACAAAAATGTTAAACAAACCCTTGGGCAGCACTCCTGGTGACAGCCCTGCCCCTGCCCTGGCTGATCGCTCACCTCAGGGTTCCTAAAATAACAGCCTTTGGCTGAAGAAGAAATCAAGGCAGAGAAAAGAGAAACAACTTCTCCAAGGCCACAGGCTGCTGGCAGAGCTGGGATTTGCTGACTGAGTTGGGCTCCAAAGGCACTATATAACTCTCCTCTCCTTTTGCTGGTTGGGTGGTGTTGGAGACCCAGTGGAGAGTCTCGAGGTGGCCGATGCCGACCCTGCGACACAGTCTGCTCTCCACCTGCACCTCGCTACCCCGTGCTGCTCCACGCACCCATCCACGGGCATCTCCCACTGCCAGGACAGCCACCACCCGTCCTGCCACGCCGGCTCCCCGCTCCACATCTTCCACCCCAGCACTGCTCATCTGCAGGAAAGAAAATAAATCTCTAAGGACAAAGAGCTGACCTCAGGGAACAGCAGGAGCTGAGTATTAGTGCCTGCCTAGTCCCTGTGTCATCCTAAATGGACAATAGTTGTCACTCAGATTTAAACGTAAGGTTTTATTTTTGTGGGTCAGAGCACGAAGAGGCAGCTACTGCTGCCTGCTGGGTGGTTAACTAGCGAGCATCTCCTGCCTGCGCTGGAGAGGAGTCAACTGAGATATTTCCATGAGCCCTTCTCAATTACCAGGGATATTTCATAACCACAGATGTTTTTATCAGTGAGGCAAAGCTCATGGGGCGAGACACTATCTGTTATTTAGACCAGCTGGCACAATAGCAAAAAACCAGGCAAGTTTTCAGGCACAAAAGATCTTCTTCATGCTCCTTCTGCAGTACCTCTTTTGAAACAGCCTGGCATCCTCTTTGCTGTGGGAGCTGGTACCAGGAACAGGCTGGAAAAGGGTGGTTATGGCTAGCAGATGGAAAATGAAGAAAGGAAAGTGGGAAAAGCCCCGTCTTGGCCAGGTCGAGGTGTACACAGGCTCCTCCGACTCCCCCCTGCCAAAGCCCAAAGCATTTCAGGAGTCACTTGAACAACAGTAGCTCCCACTTGAGACCAACGCTTTTGAAGCCTGTGTCTAAACTCAGGGAAGCAGATTTCATGCTTAGGAAGCAAACCGAAGCATTTTCTGGGATACAGAACGTGCTGTTCGCACACTGCCATGGCAAAGAGTTGCCACCCCAGGGAGGCAAAGGCAATAAAAAGTTTAGTCATAGAAAATACAATACAGAAGAACTTGTGCATTTCAAAATCGAGATCCAGACACAATAAAAAGTTTAGTCATAGAAAATGCAATACAGAAAAATTTGTGTGTTTCAAAACCAGGATCCAGAATAATCCCCGTTTGGGCTGGGTTAATTCACCCGTGGCTCGACTCGGAGGGGCTGACCACAGCCAGCATGAATGAGTGAATGGTTCTGTATTTCAGGCCAAACTTAAGGCAGTGGAGAGGCACTACAGATTAATTTGTCCCGTGGAGCAACATTAAGCAAAACCCAAGAGAAAACTTAAGTGGTTAAGATCACACTGAAACACCATCTTATCCCAGCAGCATCCTGGGACACATCCTTCATACCAGAGGAGTCTTTTTTGGAACAGACTCAACTCACCATCATAGCTGCAATGGGCAGGACACACTGATAATGCAGAGCAACTCCACGAACTCCAATTTCAGCCCCAAGCAACTGATGAAACTGCAAGCACAACACAAAATCCTGCTGTGATCCTTGCAAGACTGACCCCTTCTCTCTTTAACAGCATCCCAGAAATAAAGTATTTGCACTGTGCCAGAGCCCCAGGCACCCACCTGCAAAGGGGCCACGCTGCACCAGGGATGGATGGAAAGGGGAACAAGGGAGAACCCCCCAATCTGCTGCGTCTCAGCTCTTAATGAGAGCAGCCTTTGCCTCCGTGCTGAGCGAGCAAACAAAAACATCCCAAGTCCATAGCGGGAGGAAGGGAAAGCACACTGACAGAAACACTGAGGTTGGACGGGAGCTCTGGAGATCACCTAGTCCAACCCCCCTGACTCAGGCAGGGTCAACCAGGTCTTTCCCCTTCAACTATCAGTTGGGAGAAACACATATTTCCAATGGGACGAAAAGCAAAGTACAAATTACACAGCCGGCAGCTCACCCCGCTCCCTCCGAGCGCAGCCTCCAAGACAGCTCTGGGACCAGCAGGAATTTGCTCCAGGGCACATCCTGACTTCAGTCTGCAACAACTCTGCTGTGTTCTGGTTAAATTTCTTAACTTTATTTCTTCTAAGGTATGACAGTTTCAAAAATATGTCCAGTATAATTATTCTTCATGTTTCAGAGGGCTGCTAGGATTACAGCAGCTGCAGACATCCACCCCGACACCGTACCTTGATGTGACTGGTTAATTATTTTAGGGCATGACTCTCAAACGGCGTAAATCTGCCCGGTTTGGATGACTGAAAGCAATAGCCTGTCTACAACCAGTAGAGATTTTAGTAAGGAAAAAGTTATGTACAGAACTGTTTATGACAGGACCTTTTTATAAACATTTGTATAAACACTTTTAAACCTCAAGAAACTCTGTAGATGTTATTTAACCCTTCCAGCACACTGATGCATTAGGCTTGAATGCTATTTCCATGTACTACTTCAATGTTGTTTAAAGACATGTTTCGGAAGAAAACCAGAAGTCCAAACTTTTTGGGTTTGCTTTTTCTAATTCAGACTACACACCTTTATCTAGTAAATCCGCCACACAAATACAGACAAACAAAGTGCATTTTGCTCCCTGCAAGAAAAGGAGAGCTTGTCAAATTCTGCATCTCAGTGATGGGCAACAGCCTCATACACAGCCCTGCCACGGCGTGACCACCACTAAAGCTGCTCAGCTCATCGGGAGGGATTTCCTCTATCTTCTACAAAATTCCCTGCAGACGTCTGTTTCCAATGTACTTATTTCCCTTTCCCAGCACCAGAGCACAGCCAGGTAGGAGTCACAGCTCCTTCTCTTCCCATAAAACAAACCTTCTTGCTAATAAAACTTCTCCAGAGAGGACTGCCAAACAATCCTAAAGAGAGCTGTCATTCTTGGGCTTAAATTTATGAAAAGAAAAACCCCAGCACCTCACAAACAGCTTGAAACCTCAGGTAAATTCTGGCAGCTCATTCCCCATTTATCCCAGAGGGATGCTGACAGCACAAGAGCTGCCCTAAGCAGAGCTGTCAATCAGCTAAAGCCCCCCGATACAAAATAAAAGGGAGGAACATGCAAGAAATTAGAAAGCTAAAAAGAAGATGCACTTCTTAAATATTCAGAAAGGGCTGAGTCCTCTGCCCTTTTCTTCTCAAAATTACAGACCATGCTTTTAAATACTCAATATGCACGTGATGCATCAGAGTGCCACTCTCTTCCTGCCATCTTGTCCCCTTCAAAAGAACTAGCAGAGTACATTTATTGTGTTAGATAACCAAGTGGTTACGAAAACAAAAAGCAGCCCTGGGAGACAGGCACATCTTTTATGTAATACACAGGACACCGGAAAAATGGTATCACATAAGCAAGATGACATTTGCTTTCCATAAACCATTTCTGAGTCTCGGGTTTCCAAAGAACACACCCGAGAGTAAACAACACAATGTGAAACCTGCTCTCAGAGCCAGAGTAATTCCTCACCTGTGCTTACACAGCCAGAGCGCAGACAGTAGATTTAAAAGTGATTTCTTGATGTAATGCAGATGTCAAAATCCCAGATCTCTTCAAATGTTACTCAGTATTGCATTTTTAGGGAAATTATAGTTTACGTATCTTAACTGAGACTGAACAAGTTATTCATGCACTTGCACAAGTTTAAGATATGTATCCATCTGGAATCAATTTTGATAAAAAGGTTAAATATAATAGCAATTGAACGAGTTCTTGTACTTTGTACAATATGCATACAACAGAAGACAACATGGATGCTGGCAAAAATCCATTACGATAACAAATCAGCAATTCCCAAGATGGAACACCCAACTTCAGAGTTCTGTTAAAATATTCTTGCTGGCTAAAGACACTTGCGATCTGGTTCCATCTGCTTTTCCTAAGTTTAAAACATGCTTCAATAACTTAATTTTAGAAAGAGACAGATAAAAATGTAAACACTTGCAGCCCAAGGCCACAGCATGTCAAACAACACCCGTGACTGCTAAGAGTAAAAATGCTAATTTTAAAATTAACTGCATGTCATTCCATAATATGATCTACTTATCTCTCTTGTTTTGTTGCACATTTACAGAAAAAAAATATATATTGATGTATCACAAAAACCACCAAGGACTTTCCCCCTCTTAATATTACACTTACCCAGTCAAAACGTACCTTTAGCCTCCAGCCTTGAATGCATTTAGTAAGATAAATTATCTTTGCGAGGTAACAAATATATTTTCCAATCATTTCCTTTTCTCTTCAGACATCAAAGCAGCTTAAAATACCATGACAATGTGTATCGTAAATCCCCCAGACACTGGAACTTATCACTCCCTTTCATATATGGCACAACTAAAGCTTAGAAAGCCTAAATTCTTTGCATAAAAATGCAAAATAAAGCCATGACAGAAACAGGGGAAAAAAAAAAGTCAGATATTCTGATTCAAAGTCTGACACCTTGTCTATAAGCCTCAAAATTCCCAGGATATACTTCAAACTGTATTTCTATTTCCAGCACATTATAATTGTAAAAGAATGGTCTGCAGTCACAGTATAAAACCAGTGCCATGTGTAACTCATGCCTTTACATATATATATGTATATATACACAAATGATTCATTGTAATCATCAATGCTTTCAACATTAAATACTTGATCCTGAAATTTTTAATCAGACAAAAGCTCAGTACACAGAAAATTCTGCTTCAACCAGGACTGATTCTCATTCTTCTAAACCAGATTAGGACTTCACTTCAGTGTTGACTCATTCATTTATTCCACAGTCGACAGCATGTTCACAAGACTGACTTGACGATATATAAATACTGGAACAAACGTTCAACGGGAAAATACTGGAACAAACGTTCAAAGGGAAAATACGCACCTCATGCCTAAATGTTCTTCCATTTCTATTACTAAGAGCCTTAACATTTGAGTCTGGAGCCTCAACTGCTGTAAACTAGTCCAACTCAGCTAATTTCAGTGGCAATATGTTGATTTAGCTGATGATCTGGATCTCTCTTTTATCAAGTACGGACTGTCAGACACCCTTGAGAACACTTACCCTACCAACAGATCCTCTCATTTCCATGATGCCAACAGCCTACTTGAAATCATCTGGCCAGATTCCAAGCAGTTCTTGTACATTACTCTATGTTCTGATCACTGAAAACAGCCCTTTTCACAAACAGCTCCAAAAGTTGGCTTTGTATTGTAGACTGTATTCCGAAAACCAGTTGGGCAATTCAAAAGCATATGAAAGCAATTATAATTATAGTACTGCTGTGATAATTAAAACATTGCCAGCTATATATAAGCCTATTCAAATGTACAGCTGTTACATGGGTAATGGAAAAAATACAAAAGCTTCAGATTCTGTGCCCCATAATTTCTTGGACTGCTGCATTACAAACTCAGTTACTACCATCCCTGTTTATGACAAAATGCTGAAACAATAGTGTCCTTTTCCATGCTTTCTTGTAAACAATTGCTTCCCTCATCACCTCTGAGTAATAAAAATTGTAACATATTTTACAATGATGTCCAATACAAGATTAAACTGGTATCAAGTAAAAAACAGAAAAATATTAGCTGATTTTCTTCTGCTGACGTTGTTGCCAGCTTTGGTCTAGATGCCTCCTACGCTTAGTCACCTTTGTCTTCGGTTGCCATTGCCGAGTCTCTCTGCTGTTCTTCCGGATCCCCTGGAAGAATACTGGTGACTGTCTGGAGAAGTGACTCAATCTGCTCTTCTGTTAGCCTTTCCTCGCTTTCTTCTACCATCTGCAAGTCAAAAAACAATCTATTGTAATCATTAAATCCATACTTCCTTCCTCAGCTCCACACAGAAGGACTCAACTAACTGGGAAATACTATTCTCAGTGGATGCAAGACATAGTCAGCTCATTACAAAAGCATTTTACAAAGTGGAATTCTTGCAATATTTTAAAAAAGAAAGAAGAGCTCCATTGTTATCCACTACAATTGGCACTCCACAATGAGACCCTGCTTTCTTTACAACACACTCAGAACAGGCTTTCCTCCCTGCTTTCTCCTAACGCCTCTCAACCTACACACCAGTATCCTGAGCAAGGCTTTTCATTTAGCTCATGTGCAGACCTACCTTCCCGACCTATATTCCTAAATTCCTGTGCTTTCACGTGAGAACTGAAATGAGATGACCTGAGAGCAGTTACCTGAACCTTGGTATCTTACCCAGCACCTAGACTATAAGTAATCAGGCCATAAAAGAAGCCACCTAATCCTACAGCAGCTATACTTCATTGGAATTTGCTTGGATTGTGAGATTCCTGAATATAAAGGCATATAAAAGCTCTGTGCAACACAAAACATGCTGTCATGAATCAACAATAAAATTCCGTAAGGTTAATTAGGGACCTACTCTCACTGTGGAGCTGTGGGAACTCTTACATCACTGCTACCCCTAAAAACAACTGCCCTAATTTATAGGCAGCTGTTAAAAGGAAAAGCTTGTCAGAGGACTGGAAAAGCAAGCCAAAAGAACTCTTCAAACGCAAATGAAACCAATTAGGATTGCGGGGTTTGAGATTTTCTTTCTTATACAAAGTCCTTTAAAATGTCCTTTGAAGAGCAGTGATTTATATTAATTATGGTTCCAAGTCAACACAGGTTTAATCAGTTCTAGCTATAAATTGTCAGCTATTCAGATGAATCTTGCCTTCTAAAAAGCAGAGTGGTATATTCAATTAACTTTTTTTTCCTTCAATGTCCTATGAGCCCTCTTTGCACAATCTGATCATCTTTCATCAGCCATTATCCACAGACCCTTGACGAGAGGAAAGCGAGCACACTAGAATCCACTCATGTAGCAAAAGGCAGACAGCGAATGGCCATTTGCAAATGACTGTTTCTGGGGACATCCTGATCAAAGGATGCAATTCTCTGTGGAGTGGCTTTCCAAGTACAGTTAGTTCAAGAACTATTGTAGGACCCTGGCTTGAAAAACAGCCCTGGCTCTCATTACTGCCAGCTGCTATACTATACACTATGCATTAAAATATACTAAAAATCCTCCTAACGTTACCCTTCTGTGTAAGCAACTGCTGCAGCTACTGAAGTGGTGATAATAGCCTGCTAGGCTGCATTTCAGAGGAGATCATCTCAGCAGCTTGACTAGCACACCTCGGAGCATCAACATTATACAGTAAGGTATGTTACAGAGCGTACATACACTCTTTGTTGCCAATACTGCCGACAAAGCCATTACTCTACAGATGACCTATGCTATTAAATTTTGTAGCGGATTATCAGGCTGGTTTTTGGACTGGATTACATTGTTATTAATTACTGTTACATTGAATTTTAAAGGTGACAGGCCCATAGCAGCAGGAGCCATACAAAGAAAAAGCCCACATCCTTTGGACAGGCAATATCACTTCTGGCAGAATGATTTATCTCTCAGTGCTCAATGTCTCCCGCATTCATAATCTCACTGCTTTTCGATCAAATGGCACCTTGCCTAGTTTAATTTGATTTATTGAATCACATGAAGTCCATCCTTGTTCCCCATTTAAATTTTAAACCTTCCCTATATATCTCCTTTCCCTTTCCTCTCCAAACATTTTCTCCTTTAGGTGCCTGCTTCAGGTATCCAGAGTTATACACAAGGATTTGATCAGAACTTAAACAGGTAATAGAGAGTGATTTTTGCATCAAGCATCAACTCCTCTCGACTTCTGCATTTAAGGCAGAATATACTTATGTGAGTGACTAATCACTGCTTCTTACGTGCTCCTCAGTGCTGAATGAGGAATGTCCCAGCTCCCAGTACGAACAACCAGGCTGATGCCATTTGCACTGGCTGAACATGGAAGCCTGCAAGACTGACAAACTGCAGATACCACTTGGGACAGTGACAGATGAGCTCTGGTGATTGCTCTGGCAGTTTAAGAAATCACACTTTACCAGAAAGTTGATGAAAGAAAATAGTCTCTCATGTTTCAGATGCTTTGGTGCTGTAACTGATGTCTCATTAAACTGTTAAGAAAAGCATCTTTAAAGAAAGATGCCAGATACTGCACTGAGGAGTGGGTAATGTAGCTCCAAATTCCCTTCTGCTGACAGATCTGTAGTCTCTGCCAGAGGGAAGTGGTAATTCTGTAAACTACTGCAGCAAAACTCATCAAGGGCTCACCTCTCGGTGCCTCCAAGCCACACATCCATTGCCAGCTCCCACACCAGGAACTAGTGATAGACAAAAATCTACATTTGGTAGGATGGACAGGTTATTATTCAAGCTGATGCTTCAGCGCTATTTCACTGTGATACTATTCAAGAGTTCAAAGGATCAAAAGCATAAGCTATAAAAGTCAATTTTTTTCACCTTTCAGGAAAACAGCCTAAGCAGCAACTTATGAAAACATAAGCAATCAGGAAGCAGCAAAGCAGCATGCCAGAAGCAAAAATGCAAAAATGAAGCACAGAGAGCAATGAAACTGTCCTAAAGGAAAACAGATATCAAGGGAAACAGAAGGTCACTCAGAGGCTTATTCTAGATTCAACAGATGTTCACAGTCTTCTGATTTACAACTATGAGACAAAATACCTTTGCTACTGATAGTACTAGGAAATAATGTTATGATGCTCAGAGGAGAAATTATATGTAAGAAAAAGCCTCAGAGGCAAAAAGAAACAACTGTTATTCAAGTACCTACTTTTCCAGCAAGAATTTTACCAATACATGAAAAAAATATCTTATCAAAAAGCCTTGCTAACCTCTAACTCGCATTTGGCTGAAACTGCTCAAGCAAGAGATTCAAACCATAAGCAGTCAGGAATGCAAACTTTATACTAAGGAAAACAAAAACGCGAGTGTTTTTAATAAGTGTATGACATAAGATGTTTATGTTGGCAGTGCCACACACACCAAATGGAAATAGATTATCCTCACAGATGATGCCATGTGCAAAGTGTAGGGTATCATCAACCAAAGCTCTGCTGAACTGTGCATTTTCAATATTCAGGGATTTGTGCAAGTAACAGAATTGGACAATGTTATAGTAACACAATTTATAGATAAAAAGCACCCTGATGTGCAGCAAGACAAGCATGTCTCCTTCTTAGGGCTGAGAGCAAGGTTTTTCGTGAAACGAACACAAGAGAAAGGCAGTAAGCATGTCAGCTATGCTACTTCTTGTAATAAACAATTCCCAAGTTGCTACTGCTTTTCAGCATTCAAGTCTATACCGTCCCAAAATAAACTACAGTGGTTTTGTAGCCAATGTTATAGTGTATCAATGCAATTCCTACATATACACACTACA
Source organism: Strix aluco (assembly GCF_031877795.1). Taxonomy (NCBI): domain Eukaryota; kingdom Metazoa; phylum Chordata; class Aves; order Strigiformes; family Strigidae; genus Strix; species Strix aluco. The sequence goes on along the minus strand of NC_133949.1, from coordinate 10,053,129 downwards.
TATTTCCTATGACATGCAACTATGTGGTCAAAATCGACTTAGTCAAGTCAGGCCTCAACAATATCTTCTATCTGACTCAAACCACTAACAGTTTAAAATTCTCATCACAATATATTCATACAGTAAGCAATTTTCACATTTCATTTCCCCCCAGGCTAATGCTCTAAATATAATCTACAAGCTGACCAAAGAAGGAATCAAGGAAGGAAGCAGGAAAACTGTATTTGGTAACTTAATTGGCATAAAATTCTTACAGCTTAAAAAAAAAAAAAAAAAAAAGAGGGAGGCATGTTCCCCCTGCAGCTACTATATATTTTTCAAGCCTGAGTACCTAGAGTTGTTTCTTAGTTTAGTGATAAATGTATTGACAAAAACAGCCAGATCTTCAGAACTGTGGAATATATACAAAATATTCAGAAGGCAGCTGAAGACACAGTACTGCTCACCTTTGAGAGCAATGCTACCTTTATTTACAAGTCTAATAACTAATTTTTCACCTGCTTAAGCACCTTGAACCTATAACTGTTAAGCCACAGCTTATGTTTTGACTTAATTCCAAGTACTCAAGAGGTCCAACTAGCTTAACTAGATTTTAAGCTTAAAATTAGGCAAACATTTACTAAATGGAGAATACATCAAAAAACGGATGCCAGTTCAGTTCTGCCTCTCCAGATACACCTTTGCATTGGCTTTCTAACACAGCAAAATGAAACATGCATCCAACATCCATCACTGAATCTTGCTACAAGAGAATGAAAAAGACAAATCGCTCGCCAACTGCAGAATTAAAACGCTGGCAGATGCCTTGCTCAGTAACATAACTGCTACTGGGAACCAGAGCTGTGCTTATTAAACAAATGTGCATGTGGAATATTTTACTACCATGCAGCCCTTCCCAGCTGCACATTTTAACAGTAGCTTTTTTAAACTGAGCACTACGTATGGATTTCTCAGAGGAACAAAACAACCACAATTACCAAATCAGAACATAATAACAGGATTACATTAAGCCGTAAGTCACATTAAAACCTGCTGATAAATTCTCATGGCAGAAAGTAATTTTCAGAAGCTTTTAAAGATTTTCTTTACCGAGAAGGTAAATCAGAAAATAACAGCTAGCCTGACTATCAAGATAATTTAAAAGATTAAAATGTTTATTCATAAAATAAATGTGCAAACCTGTATGTTCATAGTGCCATGTACACATGTAAGCACAAAATATGAACACAGACACAGGCATACTTGTCTAGATTTTTTTTTTTTTTACTTGGTGAAACAAGGACACAGTTTAGGAATGTGTTTTCCCTAATTATAACCATACCTTATCTTTTCTGCTTACCCAAGTAAAAGCAAAGTATAAGAGACTTCATCACCCTCACTGTCCTTCTTTTAAGCTTTCAGTGCTAATGTTTATTTCATTTAGCCTCCTAAGACACGACAACACACTGCAAATGTTGAAGAATAAATAAATCCACACTGAAGAACCCTAAAAAGTTCTGAAAGAACCGAGAAACTCTCTCAAGACTAAGTAATATTTGATGGGTAACAAACCTCAGCATCACAGAACAGAACAACCTGTGTGTTAAAAGCTGTTGTTTATTTGAATAATAAGCTAAGAATTCTATTTTAAAAATAGCCATTAAACTACATTAAAAAAGGAAATAGGGATTCTGATCACTTCCAAAGCTATCAAGCACATAATTTAACTTCAGTGTAGGAGGTACATATTTTATGAGAAAATGACTGCTATTTCCTCCTTTGAGCAGTAATTTGAAATTGTTCAGCACCAACATGCTAATAGAAAAAAGCACATAAAAAAGAAATAAAGACTGAATGATTGGATTAATGTCCCTCAGAGGTAATTAACCAAGTATGCAGAGTGGGAAGCAACCTATATTGTTGAGAAAATAAAATGTTTAAATCCTCCAACATCTTCCATTTTCCAGAAGAATACTTTACTTTATTATTTTCTATTCAACAACAAAAGAATCTGCCAGGCTGGTTATGCAGAGCACATGTCACGAGGTACGAAGCTGTCAGAGATGGAAATTTAGTTTTCAAAACCACAGAATTAAAATCTACTTTTCCATTCAGAGAGAAGAATGTGGAGCAATTTGTTCATTAGAAAAAAAGATGCTTAATCTTCAAACCCATCATGTTCAGCGTTAAGTAAAGCTGGGCCACTGTCATGGTTAGATCAACATCACTGTCTTTTTTTTCCTCCTTTGTGAATCACTGTGCCAGGAACAACATATGTTAAAGATTAAAACAGGAGGTCAAGATAACTGCAATGTGTACAGTGTTTTACCCTGTGGGATATGAATTAGAATTTCATGCTCCTTTTGTTGCTATTGCTGTTTGAAAATAAATCCTGGCACACAGTTCGGAAAAGACAAATATGAACAATTACAGCAATTTATGCATAAAGACTTAAAAAAGAATTTGAGATCAGAAGATCACAACATAAAATTGCTTTTTAGCTTAAATTTTATCAAAATTATTGTTTGCATACAACTAAAGACAAGGAATTTTATACAGGGAAAGTAAAAAAACAAAAAGCTGGAAAGGCAAAAAAGCAACGAGCAGTAGTAAATATAACTATCCTTTCACATCAGCTGTTAAAAGCCTACCAGGTAAATCTGACTCCACTCCACGGACAGGCAGCACTGAGTAAAAGTTGAGACATCAAAACTATTTGAGAAACCGAGAGACTGAGACATGGCTTGTTTGGCATTTTGTTTAAAGCTTTTTAAAAAATAAAATTGATTTGCCTACATTATATGAAGTGGTCAGAAGTTTTCATCATCATTTATATCTGATTCAATTCCAGGAGTGACCCAAAAGCTTTTGAGGGGCAGGGACAAGTGCAATGAAAGAGAACTGGGGCAATTTTAGACCTAGTATTCACCTCCCTATAGGTTGTCTCTCATCCATCGACTGCAGTGAATTGATCTGCTTGCATAAAATCTGTGTATGGGTAATCTTCTCCCTACCAACATCAACGAAGAAAATGCTGGCAGCCTCTGCTGCTCTGCATTATTTTATACTCAGAGATGCTCAGGGAAGACAGAGGTTTTTTGTGTTCAAAGATGCTGCACTGCTACAGTCTCTTTCCCCTGTCCTCACCAAAACCCAAAATGATTCAAGACAGTAATTGAACAGTAAAATCATTTCCTTGCTATGGCTTCTAGTCTCTGTATTTCACTAACAAAAACGGCCTGCAATTTCCTAGCAGCTACTGAGCTCAAAGACTTGATGTGCTTTGATGAAAGAATAAATGAACTTCAGTTTTAGGGAGGCTTAATTTAACACAGTGTTAACAATCCCGTCAACTTAGATTACTGTAATACTAGTTTTGGAGAAACCCCTCCTTGGAATTACAGGGGTATCACAATGGAACAGAAGTAACTCCATCCCCAATACTTTCATGACAATACAAATTCAGGCTAGTCCCCAAATGTATTATTATGTTTTTCACAAGTTGCTTTTGATCATAAGAGAAGGGTTACATAGCAATAATGGACCGACACTGAACTCAAATCTCGTATCTGTATTCTGTAAGTTTTAGCAATGAGTTTTCTCTAACTTTGACATTACAAACCTTGGAATATCTAAAGTATGACACTCTACAGAAACCTGACTTCTAACATAAAGGTGCAAATTTCTTACACTTGCCTCCTGGACTTCAAATATGACATAGGAGCAAAATTATTTTCAGTATTTTATGGATAGGTAAGATAATGAGGAACTGGGTAGGACAACAAGGGGAGGAGCGAAAAGACAGATAAAACCACACAGTCACCTGAAAGCAGCAGCAGATTACTGCATTTAAAGAAAAAAAGGGAAGAAAAAGACCTTCTGTGGTCTGTAGGGGAATACAGTAAATCTGTGTGTAAGACATGAAGCTAACAAAGATATGAGACAGGCTCTACATCATCGCCTGTGACTAAATTCCTAAGCAAAACTCATAAAGACTTTAATGCTTTTGGTTGGGTTGATGATTGACACTGATCTCTTCAATCACAAAACACAGTATTAATTCAGCTAGAAGCATTCTTTTACGAGACGCCTTCAGCACTGTAATGTCTACTCCTTGGCTACAAAGGAAAAATAGTCCTACTGGTACCTCTTTAACCAGTCTCTTTTTTGCAGCAAAATACAATCCTGTTACTACACAGTTTGGTTTCAGGATACGATTGTAAACAGATGTTCTTAATGTAAGAGATCTTTTTTAAAATAATATCCTTATTATAATAATCTCTATTACCACAGGATTTTGTATTCCTAAGGAGACACTTCAGAGAATATAACCATCTATTTAGTGACAATCCCTCTTTACATCAGAATTATGCTTAACAGATAGACAATGGCTACTTTCCATCAGAAAGTCTGTTTATATCCATTTCTCACTCTGCACCACTGCTCAAAATTCTGTATCAGTCATTACTCATTCCTTTTTAGCGTGTTTGGTTTCACTATAACCTAAAACCCTGCCATCAAAACAACCGTGTCATCACAGCTGTCAAAAAGTGAAGTACTTGATTACAGAGCAGCAGCAAAAAGACTCAGGTTAAATATATTCTTAGATGCAATAGTGTAACTAACCTTTAATGACTGCGTTGGACATTTTCAATATGTGACACTGAAGCAAACAGAGGTGGAGAATCTGTCTGAGAGAAAGATGGGCAAGTCTCTAAGGAGGTCTCAGAGAGGAAGCAGAGCCGATTTCAAACCATGAATGTAAAGATGTGCATAAAGGGATACATTCAATCACTGACCATGAGAAAGCAATTATTCAATTGATCTTCAAGGTTAAAGCTGGTTTCATTTAAGCTTCAAGCAGTCTGGAGTATTGTTACTTACCAGCTGTATTTCAACTGCCGTCACAGGCCTGTGGTTAAGCAACTGAAGCTTTTCTGCCCTGTTTAAAAGCAAAGCGTAAAACAATCCACATTACTATATAATCTGAGGATCACCTCAAATGACTGGTAAGATGCAAATACATTCCTGTTAACTTAGGGATGAAACACCACTGCCAAGAATAATTCTCACTGGGTTTGCAGCGGTGTCTAATCACCATGATAATTTGGGTATTTTAAATACAGTACTTTCTTGTGTGTTTAGACATACTGCTGTTGCCACCTCTACTCTAAGATGGCAAGGTAGAGACCCTTAGATCATTACTGTACAAGCATTAACTAACATGCACTGCTGCTTTGTTAAACGCCGTACAGAAATGCCAAACAACTCAAAGATCACAGACTCCTTTGCTATGAACACACAACCACAAGAATAATTATCATACCTAAGAAGTTACAATCCATCAGCCAAATAGCAATAACTTGTTTATTCTTTTAGTCCATTGCAAACGAGAAGTTAAAAAAAAAAAAAAAAAATCAGCTTGAAACCACTCATCACATGTACTGTCTGCAACCCACATGGTTCAAGCCAGTGCATTTTTTCATACATTATTAGAGTGAGCTGAGGCCATATTTTACACATATATCTTCGGGAAAAGATTCTATCTTCATCTCTGTTCCCATACAAATCTACCTTTCTGTTGTGTTTCTACAACTGTTGGGTACCATGCAGCAAACCAGGTGGGGGACTGAGCTGGGCTGTAAAGATAACCAACCTCTTTTCCTAGATTGTTTTTGACTTGATTCACTGCACAGTTCCACAAAGACTGGCATGACCATGAGCAGCAAGGTAGCAATAAATATAGAAAATGGCCAAAAACCCACCACTGCCCTCAATTTGTGCCTGAGTTGTAAAGGTATGGTCACTTATTGTGGTTTAAAAGACAAGTGGTAATTCATTAATTTGCAGTAATTCAAACACTTCTGATTGTCCACACTTTAAGGTAAGCAGAAAGCAAATCTATGCGTTCAGGTTTGGAGTCCTGTGCCCTCAAGCACAAAAGCACTTCAATCAATATTAGTGTCTCTTGTTTTGATTTTAGATATGAACAATGTCGCATCTGTATTGTTAATAGTTCAAATTCCGTTCTCCTCTGCCTACAAGGAGAAGTCAGTAAAACTTGTCTGATGTTGGTACTTAAACACAGAACACTTCACTATTCTGGGAGACAGTTTAGCACCACTGAAGCCAGTGGCAAAATCCCTGATACATTCAGAACCATCATTAAGCTCACCCAGCATCACTGCTTTGCTGGATTCATTTTAACCAAACACTATGAGCTCTACTTTTTCATCAAGAAATCACAAGATCTCACAAATATCCATTAAAACACTTGGATCATTAGAAAAGAAAGGGTATGAGGGAGAAAATTTCATTGACATTTAAAAATCTTTTTTTTTTTTTTTTGAAGATGTGATCAAACAAGTGTGTTCATTAAATTCAAACCACAACATGTAGGCAATAGCTCTGCAGCCAAAAATTATTAATTTTACACCCTACTTAAATACAAATCATTCTGAAAACAAAGTAAAAACCAGCTGTCATATGCCAGTAATGCATATTTCATTAATTTCAGAAGCTCAAAACATTAAATAGCAGCCTGGCTAATGATCCGAGCCAATCTTTGTGTTTTAGAACAGAAAAGCACAATAATACAACACTCCTAAAGATACAACAGATGTTTAAAAGGGCATATGAAACAGTAACAAATGCACTTTTATAAGAAAAGCATACAATTAAAGTATAACACATACAATGAGTAAAAGGAACTTGAATGTACATTTTTTGGGGAAAAAAAAAATCTTTAATGATTATTACTTGACACAACAGCCTCTCCTAGCAGCCATCTATGTCTATGCAGCACCTCTTATGCACATTAATGCATTGAAGTGACAGTTAACATACATCATCTTCCAGTTTATGATACAGTAGTGAACTACTATTTTGGAAGAACTAAAGCTTGGAATTTATTATTATTTAAAGGGCATCTTTAATGCATATTTAAACTAATTCTGAAGAGTTTCCCCCTGGTTTATTGGGCCTGTGGGTGGCTTTCAGGAGAACACAGATGCTGTAACTCACAGCCCCAGCTCTCCCATGCAGGCATTTCCAACCAACAGGTCAATGTCTGTGTGTCTGGAGATACTTCAGAGATACCGACTCATTTCAAACGGCCTCCCACACTGGCCACCCTTGAAATCTAACACCAGCTAACAGCTTATAACACTGTCAGGCACTTCAATTCTAAATCATTCATGTATGTGCACCGGTACACGGTCAAAGATCAAGGTGCTTATGCTCCTCAGGAGAAGCCTTTCTGGTGTGTACATGCACACACACATATACATGTCAAGAGACTGAATTTACTACTTAATGCAGCAGGCAGCTGACTCCCAAAGAGAATAAGGCTGTTCATTTATCCACCAAACGAGCAGCACTAGCATAAAATTTTCCTGGCTGATGTCTCCTGAAGGAAAAATCCTGTATTACCACAGATTGGATGATATAACAGACCCTCTTCAGCTAAAATGTCCATGATTGCAAGTGACTTAATGATGGGAACAGGACTACAGGAGACTGTGGCTCAGTGAAGACAACAGCTCTGCTGATACCAAACACTGAGCTTCATCATACCAGAGAGTTTTGTGATGTGTATTCACAGCCATAAAGAACAGAAAACAGCTTCAAAGAGATGACGCACTGACTGTTGGTTTTAGACCCAGCCTGCTGGTGACAAAACCAAAATGCAAAAAATGAAAAGTTTTTAATTGTTCCATCTAGACCCTGAGCCATTCTGCCATCATTTTTATACAATGCTGGAAAATAATTCTAATCATGACTTCCAACTTCAAAAGAAAAGCTTACACTTTTTAAATGCAGCATTTGTGAAATATTAACAATTCATAACAGAAAGCTCCAATAAATCCTCCTGTATATTCATTTACCATTAAAAAGCATACACAATTCAACATCTTGCATTTACATTACAAATGTACCCACTTCTTCCCTCTCTAAATTTCAAAATTGGAGAAGAGGATAAGGAACTAAAACTTTATAAAGGAGAAAAAAAGAAGAAAACTCCATTTTAATCAACCACAGAACCGTCTAAAATGTCTGTTTAAAAACCAAGTACAAACATTTTGAGTACCATCCTATCCTTTTAATCTTCTTTTCTACTTCTACAGAACTACATCAGATGATTTTTCTCAGTCTTCAGAAAAAGTTTGCAATAAAGTGACATTTGGCACCTGGATAAATGCCAACAAGTGTGGCAGACTTCACATCTATTTCAGATTTCACAGCTAAAATATTATTTTTACTGAAGAACAGGTAGATGTTCTACCTGCACATCAGCATCTGCCCCTCCAAGCAGGGCCATCAACTTACTCCTTAAAAAAGGTGCCTAAATACGTTCCAAAAGCAAATATTTTAACCATAGTTTCAAAGCATTTTCTAAGAAACACCAATTATCAAAGCACTTCCTTGAGCTTGCCCACACTTATTTGTGTGTCTTGTATGAAGTAGTAAGGATCACTATTCCCATTTTACAGACAGTAAGACTGAAAGGGAACAATTAAGCAGTGACTGCTTTAAAGGCATTGGGTTTTGGAGGTGTAAGAATGGGGAAGAGATGTGGCATGGGAGGAGAAAAGGAAAGGCCCTTGAGAGAGCACACTGCAGCAGATATTGCTATAGTCACTGACGGCTCCACTAAATAATGCTGAAAAGGACTGTGTGGTCATGACCCCTGGCCAGACTGCCTCTTTCCTCTTGGAGATTCTGTAGTGCCCTGAAGAGGATCTGTCCTTGTATTCATGAACTGTGAAGTGCATCCAGGCTGCAAAAATACAGGAGGATGCTGGGGAGAAGGTCCTTTGTATCAATTATAGTATAAAACTATTTAAAGGCAATTCCCACTGTAGTGACTATGTTCTCTCTTCCCTCCTGCAGAATACTGTTTACATTTTTCCTCCCTCTCCTGTTAACAACCCCTTGGCAGCACAGGGTTTGGTCTTAAATTCCAACTATTGTGATTTTACAGATGACACAAAGGCATCAGAATTAGTGTGGTTCCCCAGATTTATTAGATTGCTTTGGTTTTGGAGAATCAAGGATGAAAGCCAAATACGTCTCCGTTGGTTGGAAGCAGTGAATACACTTCCTTTGTTTTCCCATGCTAATCACTTATATCTACTTGTCAGCTTGATGTTTACAACATGAGACTATTAAGAGCATGGCTGAATTTAACACTGAACTGAGAGCACCACTGTTGGCTGCTTTATTGTCAAAAAGATAAGGTATTTATAACTGCTGCCCTTTACTACTGTCGTAAGTCATGAAAGGACAAATATAAAACCTTAATATTGATGGGAGACAAGTACTGAAATCCTTTAGACCAAAATTAAAATTGAGAGCAGTCATTTAAGGAATCAGTGAGAGAAAAAACCCACCCTTGTAAAACTGTAGCGAAAGACATGGCTTCCATGGAAGCAGAAGTCCTAACAGAGCTGGGTAAAGAATACTAAATAACACCGTCAGCATACAAAAATCTGGCCAATTCATCTGAACGTGTACAAAAGATTTAGCAGTTTTTCCTCAAGAGCTAGGAAACTGCCTGGTTCTGTGCCTGAGGCACTTGACCGAGGTGCAGAACCTGGCACTCTGGTCCTGGCTTTCAGTGTTATTTGCTTTACGGTCTCTGGCCAAGCATGTGTCAGTGCCTCAGTTTCCAGACATCTAGAACAGAGATACCATTTTCAGCTCTCACAGGACAGCTATGAGGAGATCTACTTGTAAAACACTTTCCTCTCCTCCCAAAGCCCTACTTACAAAGATAGATTTTACATTCACTGTTTAATGAATTCATACTTTATACAAGGTTCTCAGATCAGAGCCTTTTCCAACAAGCCTTTCTTCACTTTTGCAACAAGACATATCCCAATCCAATCCTACAGCTCTACCACATCTCCAGACAAAACATGTTATTTGACTTTTACAAAAGAATACATAAGCTAAATTTTTCTTACATTCCTGTTTTTCAAAGTAGTATTTTCGCAATTTGTTGCCAACAAAACTTCAGAGCCAAATAAAAAGGATCAAATAGCCAAAGCCATATCATGTCTGTGCTAAAGAATGCAAATCTTATTTATCCAGAGCTATTTTAAAACAGGTAGAGCTCCATCATGTTTATCACAGAAAGATTGCTGGCAGAGCCAGTAAAAACAGAACTAAATTAAAACCAATTACACATCGTGACTAAAACAATCAATTAGTGAAACTGTTCATGTTTCCTGAAGACTAGAAATACAGGACACAATAAAAAGTCACCTCTCAAAAGACTTTTTGCTTACAAGCCATTAACATAACTATACCTCATTAGGAAATAGATCAAAGTTTTACAGTCAGGACAAACAGATCTCAAAAGCATTATTTCAGCAAAGATGGTATCATTCAGAGTAGTTGCAGTTTTTAAAATGTGTACAGAAGAATGAGAGATAATTTGCAAGTAAGTCATTAAAGTGTGTTATCTGAAAAATTTCATGCCTGTTTTTGATCTGCAAAGCTCCCTACTGGAAAAATGACTCAGAACATCAAAAAGGAATTAGCAGCAGGAAACAAAACCCCCAAAAGCTACATAAATGACGTATTTCACCTGAAGGTGCTTGTGTACTGTTACAGCGTTTTAGAAATTATGAACATTAATTAACACTAAAAAATAATAAATCTTTAGACATGTTAACATTATATAATTATGATGATTTAAGCAATGCATTTGTTTTACTTACACTCAGATCGAATTCAAAGACCCAGAGAAATGCCCAACTATTCAGTAACTGTAATCTGAAAACTGGTACCCAGCCAGTTATTTGCTGATCAACCTAAACATCATTCTGGTAATGAAGATGTAGGTTATTTTATTTTGGCAAAATATTGCAAGATGGCAAAGGGATAACTGACTGTAATTGAAGACATTTGGACAAATATGTTAATACTAATGTGGGTACACCGGATACTACTATGGGTAGATATGCTCCTCCTGCAACAGAGAACAGTAACATTTTCTCTTTCTCTTCTGTTTAGTAAATATCCAGCTGCTAAGATTATTTAAGAAATACCAAGCATGCATGTGTTCAAGACATGAAGTTACCTCTGCTTACTCAAGAGGTCCACATTAGCAGCTCTTCCTCCTGTTTGTGCAGAACACAGACATGCACTCCAAAGCACATGATCTGAGATTTTTGATGTTTTGGTCCCCTGCGTGCAATTTCGGACCTTCCTACTCTTAACAAATAGACTGACCAGAAAGTTACTACTCTTGGCATCCCCTTGAAGCAAACACTCACAAAATGGCTCTGAAGTTCAACGTTGCAATAGAAAACTGGATTACTCAGCCCTCAACACTAGCAGTAAGCAGTGTATCACGGCGTGCTCAGTACCCACTGCACTGACTTCTTCTAACACTTGACACCAAAAATTGCCTGTTAGGATCAGAGTCTCCGTGTACCTCGGATTTATGGCCAGCATGTACACAAATTAGAAACTGAATACTCACAATTCCATCAGATATAAGCTTTAAGGAAGGCAAATGCTGCAAGCCTGAACATGCACCAGTATCAGTGCTGACTGCAGTATTCTGCAGGGGCACAGACATAAGCCTGAATTCAGTTCATGCTCCATTACATCAAAAAAATAAAATGAACTTTTTCCAACTCAAATGAACCCATCTTTACACTTTCTACAGCATGCATGTTTATATTCACACTCATTAAATAAAAAGGACAACTGTCCCATTCATCTAAACAGAAGGTGAAGAATATTTTCAGCTTAATTGCCCCAAAAAAGTCCGTCTTAGTATTTTCTCTGGACTGCCTGGATTTTAGTAACACTGTTTGGAACACGAAAGCTGCTTGTTCACGAGAAGAATACATACAAAAGATGAGTGATGGCTGAAAAGCATTTTCTCACATAAAAGCAAGATTCCACTAATCAGAGTTAATCGTCCGTTATGCAGACTCTTAACAGGACCTGCCTAGCGAGAAATCCCAAAATGGCAATTAGTGCTGTTAGGCTGAGCAGTGCCTCCCCACTTCTAGGCCACATCCAGCAGTAGCTGAGACTCAACTAGAGCCAAGATCAGCATTTCCAGCTGAGGGCAAAATGATGTGGAGTGGGCTTTGGAACATATGAAGCTCAGGCTGTGGGAGACAAAAATGTGGGCAGTTATGGGAGAAGGAAGTAGGTCTAAGGTCTGAGTTTGAGGGGAGGGTATATGTTGTAGGAGGCGAGGATGTAGGATTACAATAGTGTAATCCTTCACAATTGAAAAAAAAAAATGTTCTCCTAGAAGACAAAAAAAATCACTTGCCTTTTGTTAAAGACCACACTGCATATCTGGGTAGACAGAACAGACAGCATATTGCTACAGTGCATAATAAATTCACAGATTCTAAAAAATAATAAAAAGTTACATACTATTGTGCAAATTAAGACTAAAAGTATCATATTTTGTCAGCAGCGAGCCAAATATTTGCAGCACTTATATTTTAACCAAAACTTCATTTATGTGTCTTGGTATTGCCCATTTTTTAGCTACTGAACTGCTAGACTGTATCTAAATATACATGCACGCACATTTTGCTTTTCTAGTAAGAGATCTATAGGCATGGGTAAGAAAAAAACCAGTATTAGTGCCAAGATACAGCACACAGAGCTAAAAACCCCTAAAACATCTCTGGCTGTGCAAAGGCAAATTTATCCTCAGGAATGTATGTTTTTCAGTTGCTAAGAAAACCATAAAGTAACTGCAGTATACATTACCATGTACTTTATTACTAGCTGAAAATACTTAAGTGAGTCAAACCCTATGGTCTTGAGTCAACCACGGCAACTCACGTAGAATGTTGTCTGAATCAAGATCACAGGACCTGCCTTACAGATGAGCAGTCCCAGGCCAAGGTCTGTGAAATCACAGTACCAGTCTGCGCACGGTCTGTGCAACATACAGTGCTGTGTTCTCCTCAGGGGTTACCACTGGACTTCCATGTCAGTACATTTGTCCAGGATGAAATCTGAGGGCTGGCTGATAATGGTATCTGAATGCAAAAAAAATGAGCAACACTGCTGCAGATGAAAGGGTTAATGTCCAATCAATTCAGCAGGAAACACAATAGTCTTTTTAAAGACCATTAACTGATGCTGTTCTTAAACTAGCACCATTCTGACATTGGTGTTGAATATTCACTTTGAAAGCTCTGGAGGAGACAAAAATTACAAAGTAAATCATTCAGCCTTTAATATTGTAGAGGTTTACATTTGTTGTAATTTTTGGCAGTAATGAGGGAAAATACTTTCTAAAAGTACTGCTGATTTTCAGCTCAACGCTTCCTCGAATGTGTTGATTTAAAGACAAAAAGGCCAATGTTTATGTCCAATTTTAAAAAATTATAATAATAAGCAGTGATTGGAAATTTGATTATTCCAAAATTAGATCTAAGATAGGCTATCAGTAACAGGAAGAAGTACAAGTAGAGCCAATTTTCATTTAACTGTAATTACAGAGTGCAAGCTGAATAAATATTCTTTTCATGCAATGCCATTCTCACTACCTTACAAAATATGAAGCCATTCCAGGGACTAAAACTGGAAAATTAACTGCTAGTGGCATACTGTATTTCCAAGTACAACATGGCTTACTGTACTGTAGAGTTAGCCAAAGCTTGAGGCCTCAACAAGGTAATAATAAAATTCACTATAACGTCAGTTCAGAGATTTTAATTTAAAAAAAAAAAAAAATCTCAGTTCTACAGTTTCAATTTTACCAAAATAACTGATGACAAGGAAAAAACTGTGCTTTACCATACTTTACTGACCTCAGCAGTGAAATACATATTTAGATGTTTGAATTTTCTCCATTTACCAAGGCAGCTATCTGGAATGACTCTGAAAGGTTTAAGTTGTTTGTACAAGTTAGTATTCATTTTTAAGATATGCCTTTTAGGAAATCTAATATTTTTCTGCCTGTAACACTAATGAGAAAAATCCATCACAAAATAGATGGGTAACAGCAGAAGAGATATGTTGGTCTGTTAATCAGTAGTATTTGAGAAGCAAATATCAGCATGAACAAAGAAAAAACTTGAGGCAATTTTACAAGTACTGCACCATTTGCCAGCTCAATGCTAGCAGCTCTCTAACTGAAGCCAGAACATTTCAGAACATCACGTGTAGCCTGACAAGCAATGCATTCTGCATGGTAAGTACTGTAGGGTTGTGGAAGGAGGGCAGGAAAAATGAGAATTCACTTGACTAAAAGCCCTGTTCTTTAAATGAATATGCCTCAATTCTTGATGGTTCGCTGGATGGTGTCTGGTTTTTCTTCACTACCTTGTGATCTCACATGCACTAGCACAACCTAGTGCTTGAGTGCTGCAATAACATGCTGAGTGGGGAAAGTCAGCTCATCACACTACCTCCCTCCATCAGGTTTTTAGATATAGCTGCAAACCCTTCTTTTATTTAAAGCCCTGAAGTCTTTGTATCAGAAAAGAAGCTGCTGAACCTAATTAACAGCATAAACACACTGCTTAATTGTTTCCTCCTTGATTAAAGGCAGAGTCATAACAAGGAATTTAAACCACAGAGGAAGCAGTCTAAAATGACCAGGTGCTTCTGACCAGTTGTGCTTTTTAACCAGATCCTCTATTCTTTTTGCAACGAGAAAACAGAAAACGCTGCTGTGCCCTCATTGAGCACAGACACCAACTAACACACATCTTAAATCAAACCTTCAGAAAACTCTCACCAGCAGAGACAGCATATGACCAGCTAAGAGATTAAGGGAGAGAGAACATCTTTGAATGCCTTACCCAGAAAGGAAGTAGCAGACAGACTCTGGAGTTCATTACTCTTTGTGGGAGGAAAGGTCATTACAGTGAGATCACATAAGCAAGGTCCTGGAGAGCAAACATTGCAGGTTCTTTCCTCTCAAAGGGGAAGAAAGCTCTCTACCAGATAACTGGAACAAAATCACTAAGTGAAGTCTTTTATACAAATACCACCACCATCCCACAGAATGGAAATGATTAAAGCCTTTAGTTTTTCATTTATTTAACAACAAAGCAGTGCTGAAATGATCTTGGTTATGAACCAAAGGGTAGTACAAAATTTCCTTGGAGGCATTACTATTTTAAGTAGTTTAACATGAAGTGCATTATATAGTAATTGCACACCATATGCTTTCTGTGTTTTGGTGCGAAGAGGCTGACAGATGGGCTCTGATACTTCTAGCTTGAAGTGTCTGAAAGGAAAAGATTAGAAGAAAGAAGAAATGCCAAGATCACACTAAGCAATTCTGTTCCTTATATTGTAAAGTACATGGCAAATACAGAGCTGGCAAGTACTTTACCAGATGACAAAGATATTAACAAAGCAAAAATTGTACAGGATGCTCAAGAAACTAAGGTATCACACAGTCCAATCTGAGTTCTGGTAAGACATAAATGTGGTAAATTTCTAACCTAAACTAGTGGTTGGCTCTCCACTCTCATCCTTCTGCCATTATGCAGAAGGAAATTACTTGGGAATAATTCTCTTGCTTAACTTAGACTGATTCAGAGAAAATGGAGAAAGAGGATGGTACCTAAAACCAAAGGTACCTCCTAGCATCCATAAAAAAAATAAAATAGTCAAAAAGATCATTTGAAACTTGTAACTATTTCAACCTTTGCAGCAGTGCTATGTTCAAGCTCACAGAACAAGCAGGCGTGGGAAGGTGAGCATTTGGGTAGATCCTCTACAGAACAGCTAGGTGCTACGGGAGACTGAGAGATTCTGTAGCTACAATTTTCTGTGTTACGACCCAACGTCGTTTAGTACTTCACTCCTGGAGACCCCATACAGGGGAGCAGATGCAGTCAAGATATCTAACGTGGTAACAGAGCTCCCCAGCAAGTTTGTAAGAGTTAACCCTGAGGTCCTGGTCAAATTCCACCTGAAAGAAATTTAGAAATGACCTTTAAAACAATAAGAACTCTTTGACTTTTAATGGGACTCTTATATCTAACTCATTCAGTTACTTCTGAAAAATCCTATGCTGCCTTTTTAACTGCCGCTGGCTTTTTGTTGTGATACAGCATTCTTCTGGAGCTTCCCTAAACTGTTGCTCTGTACAGACTGAACAAACTTATTTCACTCCAAACAGGATGACTATTTCACATTACCAGAAATGAAGGATGCTCACTACTTAAGAAATAGTTTGCTGACAATTTGAAGATACTCTCCTTCATTTCCATACTGTCAGCTCTTTACAGTAAACAGAGCATCTTCTCCATCCTTCAACACCTCCATGTCAGAAAATAATTATGATACCTTGCCCACTACATAGATTAGTATCCTGCTATATAAAATGAGCTATGGGAGGACTAAACACTGACATACTGACCTGGCAAATTTAGTTCTACAAAAGAAAGCACTACAAGCCAAGTTACAATACCCATGACAAAGCTTCCAAGCACCCCTGTGTCTGCAATGACAGCAATACTGTGATCCGAGCTGCTGATATACTGGATGTGAGCATAATTGTTTGTAGAGAGGGGGCACTGGAAGTCTACAAAATAGCCGACAATCTGCTTTCTACTCAACTTACTATACTTTGGACAGGGTAAAAACTTGCCTTGTAGCACTGCACTCTCCAGATGTTCTCACTTTGCATTTCTTTACGTGACACAACCAAATCATTAGTAAGAGTCTCCTTCCCAGAGCATGAACTTCTTGGGAGTCCTTCCAACAGGGAAGAAAAATGCAGTCGATGCCTATACCACATAAACTACTCCTTCATGGTGAAGGAGTCATTTAGAAGAAACTAAATCTTTGTTCTTTCTGCTTTAAAATTCAGATGACCGATTAGAGCTATCCAAGCAAGTAGATAACTGATTCAATTTCTTTTGGGTCTGACTATTTATGACAGGCTTCACTCACACTCTGTAGAGAGGTTTGAGAGGATTATGCATTTCAAGCACTGAGAACAGGCATTCACATCACTGCCAAAGAGGAAAAATGCCCTTTGAATCTTCCTGTAATCGTGAAGGAAATCTTTTATTTTCTATGCAGGACTTCCCAAAATAAGAAGAATAAACTGTATTTTCAGCTTTACTAGAAACTGCAGGGGACAGGAGAAGGTTGACTGACACAATGCTTAGGTAACTGAAATGCACACCTCAGAAATCCTAGTGGATGTATCAGTGGACAAACAGCACAAAAAGAGAAGATGATCGTCTTAGTTTGCTAAATGCCAACCAGAAAGCATAACCCCGAGAGATTATCTCTAGCAGCTGGGGTTCACAGATTCACATAAAACTTAACTTCAGAATAATATTTGTTCCCATACATCTATACCAGAATCTTATTTACTCACTACCTCCCTGCAATACAGCCACCTTTTTTGCTTCTTAGGAATGAATGTATTTTTGCTTAAGGAAGTTCATAAAAATAAGACTGATAATAAACCGTGGTTGGGTTGGGGGTTTTTTGCAGTTCTCTTACTGTGTTCAAAACCCATTTAAATGTCTTCCTCAGAAGACATTTTATGAACTGTACTTTGCACTTGAGACCACGTGAAACCATGCTAAAAAACAACATACTGACAAGAATCTGTTTGAGAAATACATTGGTAAACACAGGCCCACTTAAGGAAATACTCATCCATGTAGGCGTTAACGAGTGCAGGAAAAGATGTTTGGATGAGTATTTAAATAACGGCAGAAAATAATTAAAACACATCGATCAAATCCAGACAGATTATCATACTGTGTACATGGGGATCAGTTTTTCAGCATTGCCACGAGTTTATGCTTTTATCAAAGGCACATGTCTACTTACTTGGTTAGCTTATGGCCTTTCATCGCTATGAGGAAATCTCTCACAGTCTCAGGACTCTGGTATCTACAAGGTGTTTTTGAAATGTACTTCAGTGTCTGCAACAGATAGAAAGTATACATTATTTCACAGTTACTATTTGCTTTACCAGTTGTGTATGAAACTGATTTTGAAAAGTCTCCTCAGTACTACTCATAAAAACTGGAAAAGTCAATTCAGGTTTTAGAGTTTGGCTTTTTACTTTTTTTTTTTTTTTCTCCTTAGCAGTGGGAAGTGCTGTCACAGATGACAGATCACCCACATTTTTCAGACTTCAGTAGGACTACACTGGTATTTGCTGAGGGAGTAAGAAACAGGCAATATGTAACTACAACTTTATGTGAAGGAAATTACATTAGTACTTATCCAGAAAGCCCCAGTGAATTCATTCTGTGAGGACATGATCCAGCCAGCTCATTACACATCCAGGTGAGAATTACAGCTTTGACTAGTCCCTCTGTGGCTCTGGATGGCCATTTATCTGATCTGTTCAAAGCCCAAAGTCCTATGTTGAAGAGTACAGGAAAGGAGTGAGTTTTAGCTCTATCTGCTAAAAAAGCACCTGATGTTTATGAAAGACATTTGCTTTCTTGATTTGAAATAATCTCAGGTGATGCTAAGACTGTGATCAAGACATACTTACAGCTATGCTGAACAGTAACACTCATTTACTTTTCCTTGTAAAACCAACATACATTTACAGATTGAAAGATAGTTTAAAAAGATAGGTACCAAGATATGAGGGTTGGGGCGGGGTGTGTGTGTGTGTTTAATTTTTGTTGGTTTATTTTTTGTTTTTTAAAAGCAGTAACACTTCAGAAAAGTTGAATACTATTCATCCTTAAAACCATGTTACCTTCTGCCAAGTTTTCATGTGCTCAGTGCCAGGGATACTCTCACTGCCAACCCATAAATAACTCATTAAGCTCTCCAGTCTATGGTTGTTTTCATCCTTTATATGCATATTTGGCAATGCTTTCTTAAAGTTCATAGAAGCAGGTTAGGTGGGTTGTCATGAAAATCTACAACAATACTGTAGTATTAGAAATGTTTTTCTGACTTGAGATAATTTATCTGTACTCCATTTTTTTACATGTAACACCTACTAACCTCAACTAAATATTGCAGGTGTTACATCCGCTTGCTTTTTTTAACATACCACGACACCTAGCAGACAGATAATACATAATGTAACTTGACCTGAGTTTAAAAAAAAATGTGGATAAAAACCCACACAAATTGCTGTCTTTTCACTGGAAGTAGCTTAAAATCTTCCTGAAAGTTGCTTTTTGCTTTGATTAGACCCCAAAATGAAGAGTGGAAATAATGAGCATCAATGGAAAAGTCAAGGAAATCCTTGCATTGTCTGCATTGTGTGCATCAGCAACTGAAGGATTTAAGAGTATTGTCAGTGCTTGTTCTGAATTAAGGAAGAAAATCTTCATCTGTTGATACTGCATAGCTATACATAAAGCTTAAAAGAATCAATACAACTGACTCATGATGCACTAACTGGATTGCAAATACAGAGATGTGTGGTAGGATATCACATGCACAGATTATCTGTAATAATAATAAAATACCATAAAATTCTATATGATACTCTATATTAGTTTCTTTCTAAGAAAATCTTTAAAATCAGAATTTGTATTTGGAAAGTCAGAAACCAAAAAAGCTGAATCAGTATTCACAGAGCAGAAAACAACAGGTACTGGGAAAAAAAGAGCTGCAAGATCAGTATGGCAAATAAAAACATATGCAAATGTATTTCCAGGGTATTTCCATTAAAATCTGTTATCATTTTTAAATGATAGGTAAAGGAAAACAGATTTCAACAACACAGGATAATTCATCCTACTTAACAGATAGAGTGTTGATGAAATATGAATCACTGGTACTCTTAAGCACTAGTTTCATTGGACTACTGAGAAATATACTTAAAAAGCCCAATAAGGTGTTAGATAACCATCCTTTTTGTTAAGCCCTGTCTGATGTTTTCAGATAAAATGAAGTTGTTATTCACCACTAATGACTGAAATGAAATCATCATATTGTCATGTAATAAAATTATTTAATAGGAGTAACTTCTTTTCCAGTTTAGTCTTTTTTCTGGCAATTTTAAATCAATTAAAACACCAGACATACAGCAAAACATAGCTCCAGTTTAGCAAGCTTCACCTAGTTATTTCAGTAGTAACGGATACAAGCCTGCACAGAGCTCATGAAGACATACTCAGCATGATCAAAGACAATCCCATAAGATCAAATTCAGGTTTTCTTTCAAATATAGAGAAAATACACCTAGAGCTTACACCAGCTTCACTCCATGCACAAAAACAAGCATCCTATAGGTATTTAACATATAGCACTATAACAAGAGAATTAAAGCTTTAAGGTGCACTCTGACAAAATATACTTACAGGATCTTTCTCAGCTGTTTCAAAGAGGTACAGGAAGACTGTTAGTCTCCGTGCAGATTTGAATTAGATATTTTGTAAGCCCCTATTTTGTTGAATATGGGGCTTAGGAATTACAACTCTATACCTTTTCAAACAAAGCCAGAACTAAAACAAAAACAAAGCCTAGGCCAAATCTTATTCACATGAGTAGTTCCACTGCTCAACGGGATTACTCATGCAAGCAAGGCAAGCTGCTTTCAACTTGCTGCCAATCGTGGTGCTACTCATGCAGTTCTCCGACACAGACACAACAGGTCATACTGCGAGTCTGTTCTGAAATTGCTAATTTGAGGTATTTCAAATGTTAATATTTGTATTTTACAATTTTAAAAGTTCTTCCTAGCAATAGATTAAACATTTATTACCAATCTGACATCCAACTGATGTTGCTATCTGTACATGTGATTTTGTTCTTTTGACAAAAAAAAAAACCACTCTATTTTAGTTGGAAATTATCAGTTTAATTCTGTTAATAAAAAAATATCATGTGATCCGTGCCTCAGCTTTGAAATCATGATTACATGGTATCATCAATTCATCAGATGATAGCAAGTTCTGCCCTAGGTTTTAAAAGGATAGAATATTTGGAATAAAAAAATCCCCACAAAACAAAACAGTTAGAAACCAGGGGTTTTTTTTTATTCTTTTTGCGACAGATTTTAATAAGAGCAGCTGCACACCTCTCCCCTGACAGCACAGTTAGACTACAACCTGAATAAACTAACAACAGAGAAGTGGCAAATAAAATATTTTACTGTGTTTTTTAATAGGGGAAATTTGATACAAAATTATTAATACACAGATCTAAGGATGCAAATACTCCAGTTTAGGGTAATTTGCAAAGGAATTTCACAGTGCTACTCACTTCATACATGATTGTGTTCAGATTCTGCTGACCCGAGCTCTGCTTGTTTTTTCCACTCTCTTTGCGCTGCTGCTTAAGATCAGTAAGTAACTGGAACACCTGGGGGGGAAAAATAAAGTGTTTGAGACCATATGACAGTATTTTACCTAAAAATATTACAGCAGGAAAACATAAATGAACAATACAAAATCCTAGCAACCAAGCAACAACAACAAAAAAGCGTGGCTTCTTTGGTGACTGCACCAGCAATTGAAATGAAAAATGTTTTGGCACCAGAATGATGAATAGGTATGTAAATTGTTTTTAAAAACTTGTGACTATTTTAAACAGATTTTCAGCACTTGTTAAATGTTATCCAAGAGCCCCAAAGGAGAAGCTGCCAGGATGAATCTATCCTACTTGTATATCTTATCTCATGTCCTGAACAGAGTTGGGTCATACCCTGCTGTACTGGCACGGGGCTCCCACTTAAATATGAGTGATGCTTGAAGCAAGATGTCACAGAAGTTTATGGCCCTACTGGATTTGTTATGACAGATGTACCTATAATATTAAAATGGATATATATTCTGTCTCACAGAAATGCAATTTTACATTATCTGGAAAAAAAAAAGTGAACTCTACACCTGTCACACTGCCATGAACTAAATAAAGGTTTGACCTACAGATGCTCCTAAGATTAGTGATCCTATTGTAAACTCCAGTGAAGTTATTCATAATAGTAAACATTACAGTGACCAGCATGGTGTTATGGTATGTTAAGACAGAAAGATTAAATTAGCTCCCTATTTCATCACAACAGCGTAATACAAGCAGACATTCCTGAAAAGAATGTAATAAAGTTGTCTTCACATTTATGATGTAGTGAATATTAATGTAGGAGAGAGATTCAGAGGGTAAGTCTGAAGGCAAGGAAGACATTTCGATTTTTGCAACTGTGCTTTATCAAATCTGTTGCAACACAACATCTTTATTCATCATAGCTAGATAGGCAGCAAAATGTTAAGACAGCATCACAATTACTCTTTTATTATCATATTAAATTACATTAGATTGAAATTTCTTCAGATGTTTTGCTTCAGGCTTTATAGTATATCCAGAGCCCATAACCACAGCAAAGTAACAGACCACTTCTAACTGTTTATTCCCTGATTTTTAGCTAGCTTCGTTCAAGATCCAGATCCAATGGCATTATAAACTGACCACTCCATAGAAATAAAATACAAACATTTCTAGACAGTGAGAAATAAAAGCATTACCAGCTACAAATCCTGCAATTACTCTACACTGCATCTTCTATGAAAAAGGAACACCTTGGCTATCAACCACCAGTAGTAAATCCTCACCTGAAGCAAAAACAGAAGCTATGAATTTTTAGCTAATAAATATTTGAAGAAAATACAGCCAGTGACAACGAGATACAAAATGACAACTCCAAACTCACAGAATAAATGTAGGCATAGGACATACAACATGTCAGTCCTGAATACTCCTTTCAAACACCACTTTTGGTGCAAAATATTACCTTGAGAAAGAGAATGTTAGCTATGCCAGTCAAATTGCAACTGGAAAGCGGAGCAAATAGAAAGGGATCAGTAGTTTTGGGGGAATCAGTACTTTGAAGGGCAGTGAAAAGCCATGCCCCAGAAGCCTATAGCTGCAGACACTGCAAATCCCTTCCTGCAAAGAATCTAAAAGCTGCATGCGTGACAACCGTGCTGTGAAAGGGAAATGAGAAATAAGCACTCGCATCAGTAACTTCATTTTCCACTTCCTTTTGCTCTTTTTCAACACATTGTTGGTACATTCACCAACAAAAACACTCAGCTGAATAAAGTTCTGACTGAAGAGCATGAAGAATGGATCCTGCAATTCTCCCTACTCTGGACCATACCTTTAGGACACCTACAGATTTTACATAATGTGACTGACACCACTACTTGAACCTAGATTCCAACAAATATCCCAGCAAACGAAGAAGGAAGCAGAGATGATTTTGCAATAACTAATCTCTGAAATACTTGCTATTTTCTGTACTGCAATAGTACACGCTCTTAACAAACAGACACTTAATACTAGTTTGGCTGACACAGTATCATCTATTTCTTAGGCAAGACAGTTCTTTCCAAGTACCTCATTAAAGCTCTGCTAAGAGTCACCAGATGGTTGCTCTGCTGTATGCACAGATGCAGCTCAAGAGAAAATATTTCAAGATTTCAGAATAGGATGAAACAGCTGTGCAACTTTCAAGCTTCAGCAATAAAACAATATAAACAAAGCTCAAAACAAAACATTATTAAGACAGCTAAAAAAGTTACATTCATAAACAAAGCGCTGAAATCTTTCCATTACCTGGCTGAAGTTAAACCAACAAGAACACTACATATCTTTTTACCGCTCTAAAAAAATCCCTTTGCTCAGGACAGAGTAAAATGATTCAGAACTTATCTATACCAGAAAATAAGATTATTTTTTTGTTTGTTATTTGTATGCCAATATTCATCATTTGTTATGACAGGGCACTGCAGCTTCCCCATGACACCAGATCAAGGTATATCACTGGCCTCCAGACTGTTTATCCTGAGTAACACACCTCAGATCAGCAAACTGCCTCATGCTTACTATAACCTAACCTGCTTTGGAAACACCTCGAGATCTTTAAAAAAATACTGTTAAGCATTCACAGGTGGAAGACTGCATTTCCAGCAGCACTGGCTTTAATAAAACCATGCATTAATGAGTTATAGGTTCTCAGATGATACTGCACATCACAAGGTTAAAGTTAAATACGAAACATTGATTCTAGCAGCAGCCATCTGTGAAAAACGTTTTAATTTTTCTGCAAGAATTTTTATTTGCAGTATTAAAGAGACTCCAGGAATCAGTGTGTCACATAACCATAAGATAAGACTTAAAAAAAAGGTATTTTGGACATTGCTGCCCTGTTAGAGGTGTCAACGTTCCTGATTTGGAATTTGATGCACCATACATCACACAAAGCACCAGTAAATCCAGTGCACTTGCCCAAATACACAAGTGTTTAAAGATGTGGAGAATCAAATCCTAAATAACAAACCACCATACACAAGAGGATTCAAGAAACTAACCACACAGCCACAGCGTAAATGTGACAAGGCTGAAGTTAAAGTTACTGACATTCTAAGGATCCACTCCTCATCTATTTGAAAAACATATTTATATCAGTTTTTATAGATTCTGGACCAACCAAATAGTAATACAGTACCCATTACTAGTGAAAACTAAGCATTTTCTAGAAAACTAGCTTTTCTTTAAAAAGCTTTTTTCTTAACAACAAATCAAATGGAAGGGGTGGAAATCACATACAGGTCTTACTGATTGCTGCTGGCAATTTTCAGCTTCCAAAGGAGTATACAAGTGACTGATTACAGCTTTAAACTGCTGGTTTAAAACCAGGAAGCAGATAAACTTACCTCAAAGTTACTCAGCAATGCTGCATTTGCATCCTTTCTAAAATAAAAAATGAAAACAATTAATTTATGCTCCAAATGAAACTGTCTAAAATGTTTCTTTGCAGAGTCACACAGACTCTAAAAGAACAGACACTACTTTCATAAAGTTTAAAAAAAAAAATCATCACAAAATCTATTTTTGGTGATTCTACAACTACCAAGTTGTTGCCGCTTCTGGAAAATATTTTTCCATATTGTTAGTAGAATCATTGCATAAATATACAGTATATTTTACACAATTTGCCCCATAAATCATAATACAGTATACTTTGCACAATTTGCCCCATAAATCATAACACACTTATACAACATAATCTTTTTACTCAGCCACGCTATCTCATTCACTCACCCAATTTTACAAACTGAAACCAAACTGCCTTGCCTCTTCCTTACAAATATGGGCCTCCAGCTTTATTTGAATAAAGACTGGCAGGAAAAATTCAGATTATACACACTATTTATTTATTAGTCAATACTACGGAAAAAGAAAATACAATTACTGGTTTTAGTATAACGTATGTACGTGTGTACAGATACAGCGCTGTATTTACACATACTGTACTGAGTTAAAAAAAAACTTACTGCATTTCCTCTTTATTTATTCTCTGAATCTTTATGTGGCTACTCCTTTATTAGCAGGGCAAGGCTGAGTTTCCCATCTTCCACCAGCAAACACTTCCCCACTAATTCTGTACCAATTAATCAAGAATGGTTATCCACTGCTGGTAGACTAAATGCACTGAGTCGAGTGCATATTTAGACTAATCCTGCCTCTACTACTACCGAATATTGTAATTTTATATTTTTAAGTTTAAAAAGGGGAGAAAAACTGACGCAGAACATCCTATATTCCCCGAACAACACATTCTGCTGAGCAGTCAGTAGCCACAACAACAGAAAGTTTCCATACAAAAGGAAAAAAAAGGCCTTTCTCAGGTCTCTGCAACAGCTTATAAAAAAAAAAAAAAAAAGAAAAAAGGTACAATGTATTGTTGAGCACCATCAACTGTTTGAATAGAACTGTCACGTTCATCACTTTCAAATGATTTAAATGCGTCCACAAACTTCCACAGGTTCTATCATTGTTTTTAAATGAAAAGGACCTTCTAAAATACGCTGAGATGAACTTCAACTTCCATTTCGCTGACTCGAGTGAAACTTCAGCAAGTGAGCTCACACATGCATTAGTTTTCATTCATGTTTTACAAACCATATAGCTTTTGTTGTTAGGTAAATGCAATTCTTCAGAATGTTTGCATTCAAGCTATTGCTACAGAAATCCCTATGGATCAAGGACATTCTTTGTTAGAAATAATAATGCTATAGAAGAATTATACTGGGAATTATTCTGTTAAATAAGTGAAAGGGTCATATAGAGTAAATACATTACTATGTAAATGAGTCTGAGAAACCTATCTGAAGTCACGTTATTTAAGACAATTGCTTCTTTTTTAATTCAAAACCACTCTGCCATTCAGAAAAATATTTTTTTTCTTCTAACAATGGATAGCAAACAAGTCAGTCTCAACTCTTCAACAATTTTTGTTGTGCTGAAACACCAGAAGTATAAACTGATAAACAAGACCAGTTTCAAAAACTGTTGCAGATTTATAAAGCAGAGTACAATTTTCTTCAGTCCTAACTCTCATGAATCAATGATCAATTTTACATTCAGAAAACAAGAAGCTATAAATAATGAATTCTAATATATATTTTTAAATTGTCAACTAAACAGTATGTTTAATTTTTATGAGATTAGGACTTAAACAGAAAAGGAAAAATAGTCACGTTAACACCAATGTATAAACACTTTTTAGAATCTTTAGATAGGTAATATTTGCCCAAATTTTAGACCAGACCAAAATATTATTGAGGTCTTCTGCATCAAAAACTACCTCAGTGTATGGCATCACACCTCTGCAAGTATCACTGACACTTCATGTTTTTAAATCTTCTGCTTAAAATACGTTGCATATTTGAACCACAACGTTTTCTGGAGGGTTCTTTTCTCTAGTAACAGATACTCCTGACGTGGTAAGAACTTATAAGAGATTTTCCTAGTTGCAGAGCTTCCCTCTATGAAGGCCATCAGGCAGGAGGTACAAGATTAGGAAGATTAAATTCCAACAGCAATTCAAGTGCAAAATGGACTAAGTTGTTCCACTCCAATGCAAGGGACATCCATCCGTACCTCAGGACTTCAGCCTCCAGGTCTCTACCTCTGATGCACCTTCCTATTGGTACTACAACAGGTAGCACCAGCAAAAGAAGTTGGGCTACTCAAGGTATTAAAAACCAAGTGGATGTATAAGCAGCATCACAGACTTACTAGTCATGGTATCAAAAGCATCTTTCTCAGCAGGGCAAATCCTATCCTTCCTCACAGTCAACAGCAACTTTGAGCCTGTGTATGTGTTTCACAGCGTTTTTCAGTATATAACAGCAAGAACAGCTCATTTCCCTGCAGGCTGCTACTCATGTTAAGGGTGACGTAACACAAACCCATATTGCAGTGGATGCTTCTTATTTGTTACCTGCTTTTGAATTTTACAAATAGAAGACTTAATGATACTATATACATACAACATTATAGAAGATTTAAGGATAATAAAGCATCCATGGATAACATGGACTGCAGTAGCTCAGCTGACCTGGGTGGGTGCTGACAAATGTCCCTCGGGACTGGCATCCTCCATGCCCCCATGCACTAGAAATCAGCGCCACGTACACATACATAACCACACAACGTAAGGGGCTCCACAGAACTCAGGAGAATGAGTTTCAAAGCTTCAAAACAGGTAAAATCCTACTGGTTTGTGCCCAGGTAATGCTTACAAGACAGAAACACGCATAGCGCCGTCAGTGTAGGAAGGCAACAAAACTTGCTGCCTGGGACAGCAGCCTGGGGACTAGCTCATGTTAACTGCCCCAAATTATCAGCTAGCCAAAATTTTGACTTGCCTCTTGTGTTTGCAATTGCTGGTGCACACCCATTAAGTTTTCTCCTTCTTCAGCATATTCAGGTGCTACAATGAGTCATCTACCTGATGCTCACAGGAATAACTCTCCCAGAAGCCACAGCAGAGGATTCATGTTTCACCTCTCCCAGGGAAGAGGGAAGGGAGCACAAGGAGACAGGAGAGCAGGTGAGATGGGGAGGGAAGCTGGGATTCAAGCTGAGCCACGACACCTTTTGTCCAAACAAACACATGCTTCAGCAAGATTTTTAAAGCACACCAACCCCCCCTCAGTTTCTCATCTGAATGCCTGAACACACTGCTGGTTATAGGGATGTTAAAGGTCCAGTATACCCCCCATACAGATATACCCCCACATGGCAGGCAGGTCCATATATACCCCACACACACACTGCAGGTAGGTCCATAGACATATACCCCCCACACACGTACCACAAGTAGGCCCATACAGATATACCCCCCCCAGACACACACCACAAGTAGGCCCATATAGATATACCCCCCCCACAGACACACACAAGTAGGCCCACACAGATATACCCTCCCCACACACACCACAAGTAGGCCCATACAGATATACCCCCACACACAGACACACACAAGTAGGCCCATATAGATATACCCCCCCACACAGACACACACCACAAGTAGGCCCATATAGATATACCCCCCCAGACACACACCACCAGTAGGCCCACACAGATATACCCCCCCCCAGACACACACCACAAGTAGGCCCATATAGATATACCCCCCCCCCCCCCCCCCCAGACACACACCACAGGTAGGCCCACACAGATATACTCCCCCCACAGACACACACCACAAGTAGGCCCACACAGATGCACCCTACACACACACACACACTGCAGCCAGGCCCATATAGATACACTCCCCACACACCCCCCAGCCCCGGAGCCCCCGCTGCCGCCACAGAAGGGTCGCAGCCGGGGGAGAAGCGGCAGCGGCCCGTTCCCACACCCTCCCTCCCCGCTCCTTACACCTCCATCTTGCTCGCCCTGGGCGCAGCCGCGCGCTGGAGCCGCCCCTGACCGCCGCCTCGCCGAGGAACTGCGCTTTGTAGTCAGGAGGCAGCCCGGCGAGGGGAGTGCGGGCGAGGCCGGGCTTGAGCTGAAGGAGGTTTTGGCGGCCGGGACGGAAGCGGAAAAGGAAGGAGAAATAAATAAATAAATAATTTTTTATAAAAAAGAACAAAAATAATCAACTGCGTTGGCGGGGAAAGAAAGGAAAAAGAACCAGTTGCATTGGCCGGGAATCGAACCCGGGCCTCCCGCGTGGCAGGCGAGAATTCTACCACTGAACCACCAATGCCGGTGATGGAAAGTGCGTGCCGCCCCCCGGGCTGTAACTACTGGGGACAGAGCCCATCTGAGTCACCCGCCTGCCAGCCCTGCTGGGCACGGCAAGGGGGAAACAGCCTCGCAGAGCTCCTTCCCCTCAAACCTCTAGTCCTGTGCAAACGGAACACGGTGAGGCTGAACTACCTGTGTAACACTCCTGGCGCCTTTTAAAGCACCCTGTACGTACAGGCTCATCACCATCACAGGTCTTTTCCTACCATCGCTGTGATTCTTTCCCATTTAATCTATGTGCTATTAAATTTTGCAAGAGCCCTTTTTATTCTCGAGAAAACTTGAAGGCACTTCAGTGAGTGCAAACAGCTGAAAATCCTATTGGCTACAGCAAGGAAAACTGGCTCCGAGACTGAGAGCCAGGAAAACATTAATTATTTTGCCATTATCTCTCGGGAAAAATTTATATGCAAACACAACAATGCTCACTCCCCAAGGAGTCACATACACATACACTTGCTTGTTTGCAGCAGGGCTGTAAGAGCAATCTAGGGAACCAAATGTGTTAGACTTCTTGTGCCCACAATCTCCAGCTCACAATACTAGCACAAAATCCACCAGCCACTCTTCTCTGCAGAAGCAAGCCAGAAGAAAGTCCACTCTCACTTTGGGACATGAATTCTCCTTGGAGTGTTGCAAATCCTCAAACAATTCTGAATAACATGACCAAACTGCAGTGCTTCAGGAGCAGTCTTCAGTGCCAGGACAGTGGGCAACAAACAGCCCCGGCCCTAGGAACTATCACCATCAGATACCCAAATGCTGGGCAAAGTTTAAAAGCCTACTGCAAAGCTTTTTTGGCCCTTTTCAGTTGAAGACCCCTAAAAAAGTTTCAGTGGATTTGTGGACCCCATCACACACAGATTGTACTACAGATAGAAATTAATTTATATGCCAGAATCATTTGTCATTGAGTCCTATGGAAAAAGAGCCAGGGGAAAGGTCTTCAAACTGCGGACTGAAAGCCGCTGGTCTGACTCAGTGACAGGATGTAATGGATGCTGTCCTTTTTCATGTCAGGATTAACTGACCTTGTAAGTTGGCCAAAACCGGCACAGCAAATGCTCTGTAACATCTCTGCCATGTTTCAAACCCTGCACATGAAACTGCCAGTACACCAGTTCCCAGGCAGGCTAAAGGGAAGAAGAGAAGGGAAGGAATGTCAGCTTTCATCTGAAAACATGGTATTTCCAGACTATCAAATTTCAAAGTTTTGTTCCAGAAATCTACTAATTCTTGCCTGCCTCTCATCACTCTCTTTAGATACACGTTCAGAATCTTCAGCATATTCATTTTATTTCTCCTTTGCATCTCCTCTTTATATCTCTCCCCCAGCACCAATTTATCATATTAATTTTCACTGTTTCTCCAGAAGTTTCATTCCAGACCTTTGCTGATATACTTTTTTACAATCCATGATGACGATGCCTGATCCCAGCAGATGGGATGAATGAACATAATACAAATGCCTCTCTCAACAGCTTTTTTTTTCCCAATATTCTTCCTAAATATTTTCCAATGAAGACATATAGCCTGTTAGAGTATGAATACATAAATGGACCAGGTACAGGTCCACTAACATCATGGAAGGGGAAGGGGAATATCTAGGAGAGAACTCTCTACCTTTACATACAACTTTTCAGGAGATGAGGTGATTAGCTCAATTCATTTTGTTTTTAATTGCTGCACTTTAGGTGTTAGACGGTTATGCTACACCATCCATAGGGAATGCAGACATAGGTTTTTCTAAATGTGCTTAGCATGTCAACATTTTAAGCATTGGTTTGTGATTGTTACCACTAAGGCTTGAAGAGAGAGGGGCCTCGGTATTAACTATTGAAAGCAGGGGGCCTAGTAATTGCTATTGAAAGCAGATCTGCAGGGTATTTGTATTCTTTGTCATGAAAGATGTTTACTGTATTCAGCATTTCGCTGATCACCCTATAGTGTCTTTTTTTCTTTTACATTCAAAATTCATTAAACAAAGTTGGGGTTTTTTTTAACAAAAAATGTCAGCACTGCTTCACATCAGTCTAGCTGACAGTGCGTTTGACTAGCACTTTCAGTCCATAAAGCTTTTTTTTTTCTTTTTCTAAACCAAAATGACAGTTAAAAAAGAATGTTTTTAAAGAAGGTGCACGGTAGCAGTTTAGGCCATCCTTTTTCTTCACCGGACTTAGTTATGAAAATCAGTTCTGTTATGAAAAGTGTATTTTTAGAAACCACTAAAGCACTCCTTCAGAGCTCCACTCCCCAAATATTGCACTCTTCCAACAATAAATGCACTCCGAAAGAAATAGTAACGCTGTGACTGATTACAAAAGCAAGTACAGATAAAGTTCAAACCTTTGAGGACATTAAAATATATTTAATTAAACTTTTCCATGCTGCAAAAAGGGGAACTTCCTCACTAGTATTACCTAATTGTACATCAGCTTGGAAAAAGGTGTAGCTGGGAATATTAACATATGAAGTGCCCCATTTGCTGTGCCAGAAGGGAAAATAAGTGGAAGAGCTTTCTCTCAGACCTTCCTTGGTATTTAACTGTGGGGTGGGGATTTGAGGGCTTAATCTTTCTATTTCACTAAGCAAATAAAATACTGAAAGAAGATGATGGGAAGTGGAGAGCCATCCAAACCAGAACAAATAGAGAAGGTAGTAATAAGAATATGTTTGTGTGCATTAGAAAACCTATTTTGCAATTCTATTTCACTCTTTTCTCCTCAAAAAAGTTCAACTCTTGAGCTCCAAGCATCTTTAAGAAATCCTATTTCTTCAATGTCCTTTTTTATGATAATGACTTCTGCTCGGATTTACAGTTTCACTTCCATTTTTTATTATAAAAATATCGCTCTATAGTCTACATTACTTATTATACAGAAAGGATAGTTATTTCCTGTTTCATCTAAAAAATAGGGAAAGAGAGAATTAATAATCTCCTAGATACAAACAGGGACACAATTTAATCAGCATACTACAAGTAAACTAATCCCTATGAAGTTTGCTAAACACACAGTGATACTGCTGACAGATCCAATGTGAAAGCACACGTCCTTGCCACATGTAATATCAGACACAGATTAATAAAATCTTATTGACATAAATTCACTTTGGTTGTAAATTCAGTGCTTACGATTCTCCCAACACATCATCAGCCTCCTCTCAAAGCCCAGAGTAAGGACAAGGACACTCCTAAAGGGTGAACAAGACAAGAAAAGTGGTAAAAATGAGGGATTTCAGAGTAGGGTGGAACATGGTCACAAAATATCAAGGACTGTTTCCTGGTGTAAATGTCCTAGTGTAAAAAAGAAAAGGAGGTGAGGTGAGGAACTGAGAGAACAGTAGAAAAGGACAAGAGGGTTAGTTAAAGGGAAGAAAACAACCCAACAACATGTGGATGACAAAGCTGGAATATGTTTCCTGAGCACTGTGAAAGGTTTGGACCATGCAAATGGGAAAATATTATACTGTAGCAGCACACTCAGTAAGGGAAACCAGCAAGTGTTCAGCTTTCTGTGGAGTGGCTGCAGAAAAGTGCTCAGTGTCTGAGGAGTTCCTGAGAAAGCGGTGCTGAGCTGTAGCTTTGTGAGTTGCTGCTCCCAAAGCTCGCTTGAGTTTTAAATCAGTTCTTTACTTCCATGATGTTTAGGGTTTGATGAGTTTAAGACACAGGCTATTTGCCAAGGCACAGAGCACAGCCTCACACCCTCACGCCCCACAGCCACAGTCTGAGTCTCACAGGAGCCTCCTTGGCAAGAGTGACCCCATGCTACTGGGGACAGCAGGGAAGCCCCAAAGCTGAAGGTGCAGCATCCTTACAGGTGAGGTGGAAAGTCTCATCCACACAGAAACGGGGAAAAACACCTAGCTCCCATCTATTTTATTCTGTGTGTTTGCTGGGGTGGCAATGGGGACAGAGCAGCGATGATGATCCAGCCATCATATATCAATTACATTCATATCAAAGACTACTCATTAGAGGGGTATGACACGGAGTGATGTGATTCCTTCTGTACAAGAATATCCCAGAAAAGGGGCTGCCTGTCCACACACAAGACCCTCTGGCACTGCAGGAGCACCAACACCTTCGCTACCAGGCAACATGAAAGCATCTCTCCCAACCCTCCTCCTTGCAGCGACCCTCCCTCCAAAGAAACTTCTCGCCCTGACTTGCTAATCATGCGCTGGTCGAGCAGGGGCTGGAGGCAGGAGAGGGGTGGGAAGAGCGAAGGGGGCTGAGGTGGGGGCCGGGAGCGGGGCCGGCCCCGGGGACACTCCGCCCCGCCGGGGCGGGACGAGCCGCCAGCCCCGCTCCGAGGCGTGTAAAAGCGGGACGGCGGGGCCGGGGAGCAGCGAGCGACCGGCCGGGGCTGCCCTACGGAGCAGGTGAGCGGGGCCGCGGCTCCCGGAGGGGCCGGGCGGGCAGCGGGGACCCCGGCGGGCAGCGGGGACCCCCGTCCTGCTCCGGGGCCGGCGGTAGAGCCGAGCATCAACTCACCTCCCCTCACCTCCCCTCCCTCACCCCTCCCCTCGCTGTCCCACAGGTTGCACCAGTTGCCGGGATCGCGGCACCAACCAGCAAAAACGTCGTCCGAAATGGCAGCCGAGGTGAGGATGAACTTTTGTTCTCCGGCGTGCTTGGGGTGCTCTGGTAGACACGAGCTTGTCTGCGCGATACCCCCAGCCCTGCAGCCTGCCCTGCTCCTTTGGGTGCTTCTCTCTAATATATTTGTTTTACCGGTGTTTAAATGAAGAAGGGGACAGCAAACCTATTTGCTGCAGTTATTTCTGCCAACCCAACTCTGATTTCGGTGAAAACTCACGGTAGCGGAGATAGATAACTCGAAGTTATACTTTGGTACCTCTTCCCCATCCGAACACTCGGCTCCCAGCACTGGCCTTTCACTCCCCATCCCCTCCACCACTCACCTCAGGGGACTGGTTTCCCAGTGAGAAGCTGCAAAACTTTGCTTTTTTCAACTCCTATTTCCCCGCCGAACTCCCTGCCGCTCCTCCTGACAAACCTGCTTCAAAAAGAGATCTCCAGCACCCACCCCGTGCCTACACCCTGAGCTCCGCAGGCTCTCCCCTGCTCTCCTCTCAGGCACCCTGGGTCACAGAGTCCCTGGGGAAAGGGCTGCTCGGGGCCCCGGCGCTGGCCACCGCCCGCTGTCCATGGTAGCCCGGGGAGTGGCCCGGTAGCCCCGCGCCGCGCTGATCCACAGACCTTCCGCGGGGTGGTTTGGGGTCGTGGGGTTTTCTTTCTTTTCTTTTTCCAGTGAATGTCTGTAATACTGAAAGGTACCCAGCCCTTCCTTTCTGGGGTCTGCACATTAACCAGTTTTATGCTAATTTTATGCCAAAGCTTGCAAGAACATCAGGGACTCCGGAGATGCTTCAAACGGTAAATTCATAGTCACAGGAGTGTTTTAGGGGATGTGGCTTGTGCTGGCTCACAGCTCTTTGTCAACCGAATATTTTCTTATAATCTCCCTAAAAGAATTGATTTTTTAAAAATTATTATTTCGAGTAACAGTAGATAGCTTTCACTATATCCCTGATTCCCTTTTTTTTCCTGTCAGGAGACTAACAAAGGGTCAGTGATCAGCAGCTGCCTTAAAAGACAGATCCATGCTGGTCTTGCACTAGATGCCCTGATATTCGTTTTCATGGACAGGACATAGTCTCTCCAGAGTAAAGTACCTGGAGGATTCCCAAGCCAGACCTGACACCACTAGGGCTAAATTCTAGTGACAATGACACTCCACCTCTTCAGCTACTTGACAAAGGTCTTAAAGTCCAGAGATTTGCTGGTCAATGACACAGCAGTGAATAACCATTATTGAGTGTGTCCTCAGTTTTACTTGGATAAGGAGTGGGATGGACATTAACTGATTTTTAGAGGATTTATTGGTCAGACTTTTGAACATGCCTCAACTTCATTACTTGCAGGGGGATAAAATGATGGGAGGAAGGTTTGTTGGAAGTACGGATCCAGTCATGGAGATGCTCAGCTCTTCCATTACCTATGATCAGAGACTGTCTGAAGTTGATATCCAGGGGAGCATGGCTTATGCCAAAGCCTTAGAGAAAGCCGGTATCCTATCTAAAGCTGAGCTGGAGAAGATCCTGAGTGGCCTGGAAAAGGTATTTATTTTCTTCATATATGTCCTGTGTGCTGGAACAAATATCTACTTTTCTGACAGCATCTGCAGTAGCCTCCCTGAGTTGCCCTTGGAGACATCCTGGGCAGGGGATGGATGCTCAGATTGCATCCCGCTGAAGGCACCAAAGCCCAACAGTAGGATGTGAACCAGCTGACAAGCCCCCAGGGAGACCTGAAGCCCTGATGAGCACACTCTCAATGCTCATTACGGCAGCCCCGGGGCCTCGGCGAGGTGTGCTCGGTGTGACCTGCCTGCCCATCCTCTTCAGGCTGAACATTCACCAGGAATTGTTTCAGTATGAATTAGGAATATTCTTTTTCTGCTGGCACTTGGGATCCTTTTGAGTCTGGCTGCCCGAGTAAGTAGGAAGCAATGCATAGCATTGTATAGGGGTGAAGAGAAGTCAGCAGCTAAGCGCTTTTTTAAAATATCCATTGTTGTTGCTCACCCACCATGGACAATGGTGACTCTATACAATATTTGTATAGGAAGATCTTTGTGGACAATGCTAAAGCAATCACTGACATGTCAGCTCGCTCTTTCATTGCAATGCTTAAATCCTCCTATAGCCATAACTTCACACGTTGATTTCCACTGGGATGGCAGAAGCTGGTATTTGCTGGGGACACTTACAGCCCCCCCGCGCAGCAGGGTAACCGTGGTGGCTGACTCGTGTTTCTGCTGGTGTTTGTAGATCTCTGAGGAATGGTCTAAAGGAATCTTTGTGGTGACCCAAACTGATGAGGACATCCACACTGCCAACGAACGCAGACTAAAGGTCTGGATCCTCTCACCTCTTGTTCCCATTCCAGCTAGATCTGCCTGACGTTAAGTGCATGTGCCTCTGTCCCTCTCTGAAATTCCTCTGGACCTTGTGGCACTGAAACCTCAGGTGCACAAACAAGTGTCTCCAAGACCCCTTTTGTGGAAGAGGCACTGTACAAGCATAGCTCCCAAACTTCTCCTTTTTCCCAGAGGAGATCCCATGGCTACTCACAGATTGCTTGAGCTGAGTCCCTCCCAGGCAGGGGGGAGGTCTGCTCATGTGGAATCTTCTGCTTAGAATATGAGATGCTGACAGAAATCCTCCTCTTGTCCTCAGGAGTTGATTGGAGACATAGCAGGAAAGCTGCACACTGGAAGAAGCAGGAATGATCAGGTATATACAGAGCTTTTTTTTTTTCTCCTTTGTATTCCTCCCCAGCCTCACTTCAGGAGACCTCAGACCAGAATGGCTTTTGGCTCTCTTCCTGGACAGCAAGATATAGTGACATTACCACATCAAAATGACCAAATTATGAGAGGAAGATGTTACTTCCCATCACAAAGATCAAAGAGGGGATAACACTGCCAAGCCTTTCTGGGGAACAGTATTTGGTCACTAAGTATGTCACATTCTGCTTTGTCTGACGGTGGCCAATCTCATACAGGTTGTGACCGACTTGAAGCTGTTCATGAAGAATTCCCTCTCTGTCATCTCCACTCACCTCCTGCAGCTCATTAAGACCCTGGTGGAACGTGCTGCCATGTAAGTCCTTTTCCATATCCATCGCCTTGGCCTTGCAGGGCCAAGAGACTTCTAGGTTTGGTCTTTGACTGGCACCACTCAGGGCAGCAGCAGGGCCTTCTGTGGAGGACACTACAGACAGGGTGTGTGGTAGCACAGGGAAAGGCAACAGTCCCCCTTTCTCCACAGTTCACATCACAGAGGCCTTCCTCTTCCCCCCAGCGTGTCCTAGCAAAGGAGTTGAGATGGGAGGTCCACACAAGACTTCAGAAGGCACCAAATCCATCTGAAGGAGTGGGGAACTTGAACATGTTTCATGTTGTTCTGTAGGAGAAAAGCTGAGCTGTGGTAACTCCCTGTCTAACTCTCCTCCTCACAAACCAGCTTCAGCACAACACAGGCTAAAGATGTTCTCTTTGTGACCTTGGCAGAAAACCCTGGGGTGTGCCTGCCACTGCCTTCTATCCTGACAGCTGCTCACCTCTTTCTCTCCTTTCACATGCAGAGAAATTGATGTTATCTTGCCTGGCTACACCCACCTGCAGAAAGCTCAGCCCATCAGATGGAGCCAGTTCTTGCTCAGGTAACCACCTTTCACACTTGACTGCAGGAAGCCTTCTCCACCCTTGGGGCCCTGCTCAGCTGGAGCCTGGAAGTGCATCATCCTCTGAGGGGGCAGCTGGGGGTGGTGACAAACCAGAGCTAACCCTGCCAACTGGAACAGCAACTCCTCGTGTTCCTGTGGGGCTCTGACCAAGATGGCACCCAAGCACGGAGTGGGCAGTGCAGGCTGACACCCTGTACGCTCCATCCTGTGGGCACAGTTACACCTTAACTAATGGGGTAACATGGAGAATCTTGTATGGCTTCTAGCTGTTCCACTTCAAAGAGCCTTAGTGCCTAGGCTCCATTTCAAGCCTCTTCTGTTTGAGAGGGCATCCCAGGCTCCAGGCATGGCAGCATACTTCCTGAGGAGGAACGTGACATTTTCTGACTTCAGGTATTTCATCTCTCGTGTCCTTTCCTAGCCATGCTGTTGCTCTGACCCGTGATTCTGAGCGCTTGGGAGAGATAAAGAAGAGGATCAATGTCTTACCTTTGGGAAGGTAAGGTCTATTGTTTGTGTAATCATTTGGCCTTGATTTGCTCTGCAAAGTCTTCAGAGGTGCCTTTTCTGCTTCTTAGAGCTCAGTTTTGGTTGGAGTACACAGGATATCATGCATGACTTCTGTTTCTTTCTCCCCTGGCAGCGGTGCTCTGGCTGGCAACCCACTGGAAATTGATAGAGAGCTTCTGCGTAGTGGTAAATGTCTCCCTGTGACTGAGAGGCACAGGACTACTTGTAATACCTTGGAGGGAGGGAAGCATTGATACATGGCTCCAAATGGCACAGTAATGCACTGTCCTGGAGCCAAAGCCTTTCTTTTATAAGGCTTTTTACAGCAATGAGACAGGGAACGTGTATGAGGTTGCAGCAGGAAGAGCCACCTCTGCTGCACATTGGCTGCCTGGGGCTAATAACAAAGACCCCAGTCAGTGTAACACTTAAGCATGGTTGTTTTCCGGGACTACTCAAGGGCTCACAATCACATGCATGCTGGGGTAACCTGCTGCATTCAAGCTCCAGACACGCCAGGCCTGAGCTACTCTGTCCATCACCTTCCTTGCAGAGCTGGACTTCGCCTCCATCAGCCTGAACAGCATGGATGCCGTTAGCGAGAGAGACTTTGTGGGTAAGCACAACCCAATCACATCTTCCCACCGCTATTTTAGAAGCAGACTTCTGAGACCTTCCCAGCTGACCTCCTTTAAGGGGACTGAAATCCCTCACTAGGAAGTAATTCCAAAGCTCCAGTCAGAGCTCCCTGGGTTGTCAAGCAAACAAGCACCTTTTTCACCTCGTGATTTCCTGCCTTCTCTGCAGTGGAATTCCTCTCTGTTGCCACCCTGCTGATGATCCACCTTAGCAAGATGGCTGAAGATCTCATCATCTACAGTACCAGCGAGTTTGGCTTTCTGACACTCTCCGATACCTACTGGTAGGTTTCCGGTCTCTGGGGAATAATTTTCCTCAGCTATTCCCCCCTGAGAGAACGAGCCAGTGGTTGGGGTCTCCCTGCTGCACAAGGCTGTCACAGCATTAAGATTTTGGCAGAAAGGCAGCCTTAGGGTGAATATTCCTCAGTAACAATCACTTATTTCTGATTCTGGTAACTCAACCAAGTCTGCATTCAGCAGACACTCCTCCCCAGCAGCTGCTGGCAGAGAGAACTTCCTCCTCTGCTGGGAATGCCTGCCAAAGCCCGCCCTTGACTAGCCAGGGCTGCAGTCCTGACAGATTTCCTGTCTCTCAGGGAGGCACAGCCACAGCCCCCCCTCTCTGAGGTCACAGCAGCGGTCCAAAAGCAACACATCAGTTTTGGAGGGCTGGCTCAGTCTGCTGCATGACCTGTGTCTGTGTGGACTGGGGTCTTGCTCACCGTTACACTCCACACACCTTTCTTCCAGCACTGGCAGCAGCCTGATGCCTCAGAAGAAGAATCCTGATAGCCTGGAACTGATCCGCAGCAAAGCTGGACGAGTGTTTGGACGGGTGAGCCCGCAAAAGAAAGAAGCGGGATGGGGAAGCTGCTCCTACCGGGGCTGAAGAATGTTCCTCCTTCTTGCCTCTGTGGAAAGCAGCGTGCCCAGCCCAGGCTCTTAACCTCTGCCAGGGCAGTGTGCTTCTCTTCCTGTAACTAACTGCCTCACCTGTTTCTCTCTGCAGCTGGCTGCTATTCTCATGGTTCTCAAGGGACTTCCAAGCACCTACAACAAGGATCTGCAGGTAAAACAGGTCTCAGTTTTCACACCATCCCTCTGAGCAGACACCGCCGTCTTCTGCTCTTGGGCAGTCTTGGAACCACCTTGACCTGCACAGACCCTGCTTGTGTGCAGGATGCAGAGAAGGGGCTGAGGCACAGCGTGCTGCCATTGACACCCCAGCCGAAGCAGGAGCCCCTGGATGATGCCTGCTCTGCTGGCTGGGCTGCTCAAGTCAGTGGCCTTTTGGGATGCATCAGGTTGTCTTACGGCAATTTCCATCCCTGTTCTAATGCAGGAGGACAAGGAGGCCGTCTTTGATGTTGTGGACACCCTGAATGCTGTGCTCCAGGTTGCCACTGGAGTGATTTCTACCCTCCAGGTAAGGCTTCAGCCTCTCACTGTTGAACACGGTTGGGGTGCACGTTCTGTGAGTAACACAGGTAAAAGATCTCTAGACTGGTCCTCAGATGAAGACCCTTCAGTGGCTCACCCATGCTTCTCATTATGGCCCCCAATGTCAGCTAATGTGTCCCCAAGGTGGAGCTGATGATGTCTCCCTCTGACCCTCCTTTCTACAGATCAACAAGGAGAACATGGAGAAGGCACTGAGCCCTGAGATCCTGTCATCTGACCTGGCTCTCTATTTGGTTCATAAAGGAGTAAGTATCAGAAGGGAACTTGGAGCTGTGATTCCTCCAGATGCCAAATACTGCTCAGCGAGGGCCTGAGATGAGGCCTTCTGTTCTGTCCCCAGGTGACGGTCAGTCTGGGTCAAAATACATGAAAGCTGGAAACCCATTCTTTACATGTATCCCAAGTAGTGGAACTGCTAGCGGGTGGACTTGATAGTAATTTACAGGTGGAGTTTTACCTCCTAACGCCTCCCCTCTTCACACCCCAGAAAACCCGGATTCAGATTTCATTGCCCTAAGTGAAAACAAGCCAACCAAAAAGACAGCACATCATTTTTTCCTTTGAAAAACACCCCAGTTGCCTGGTCACTGACTGCGGCCTCTGCTTCTCACTGCAGATGCCATTCAGACAAGCCCACGTTGCCTCTGGGAAGGCCGTCCACCTCGCCGAGTCTAAAGGCGTCACCATCAATAATCTCAGCCTGGAGGACCTGAAGAGCATCAGGTTTGTATCACTATTATTGTGCCATCACTTCCCGCAACAGGCAGGTATCGGCCTCCCTTCGTATGGGGCTCCTTATGGTGCCCTTCCCCAAAATGCCTGGGCCAGACAGCACCCCAAAATCCTCCTGGCCTGAATATCAATGCTGCTACTGCTGGGCCTGAAAGCACTAAAGGGGGACAACATCACTACCATCAGCTCCAGCTCTTGGGAGAGACTGGAAGAAACTCACGCCCTGACCTGGAGGCACCAGCCTTCCAGAGTGAGTTGGGCTCCAAACTTCCTCAAGTTTCCCTTGGAGCTGACTCTTTGGTTGGCCACAAGCAGCTACTGTCAGGCACCAGAAGTGCAGAAGCAGGGCTGCAGGAGGCTTTTCCCCTTGGAAAAAGGCTCCGTCTCCACTCCCTCCCCATCTCTGCAGGCAGTGAGCATGTAAAACCAGCCAACAGCACCCAGCACTCTCACTGACACCTCCTCTCTTTGCCTCCCCAGCCCCCTGATCGGCAGCGACGTCTCCCAGGTCTTCAATGTTGTCAACAGCGTGGAGCAGTACACGGCCATGGGCGGTACCGCCAAGAGCAGCGTGACTGCCCAGATCGAGCAGCTCAGGGAGCTGCTGAAGAAGCTGAAGGAACAAGCCTAGAGTGTGGGGAGATATCCCGTGGATGCAGCGTTTTGTGCCTATCACACTAATCTGAAGTTAATAAACACTGGGGTGTATGTAGTTCACTGAAACTCCTGGTTTGTGTATTTCTTCATAGGGGCAAGATTGAGCTGGGCTTCCTCTGCCCTTGTGAGGCTTGAGGAAATGTTCACTGATGTGTGAAAGAACAGGGTCTTTCTCCTCACTGTCAGTGGAGCTGGGTTATGGGGTGTTCAAGCTCTTGGGGGTTGGTAGGTAGAGAGCAGCATGAGTGTCTTTGTTCAAGAGACCTGAAAAGGTGTCTCTTGGAGGGGAGGGTGTTGGACTAGGAAAGTGATCATCCCTTTGTACTCAGCACTGATGAAACCACAGCTCAAATACTCTGTTCAGTTTTGGGCCCCTCACTACAAGACAGACACTGAGGTGTTGGAGCATGTCCAAAGAAGAACAACGAAGCTGGTGCAGGGTCTGGAGCACATGTCTTGTGAGGAGCAGCTGAGGCAACTGGGGCTGTTTAGTCTGGAGAAAAGGAGGCTCAGGGATGATGTTATCGCTCTCTACAACTACCTGAAAGGAGGTTATAGTGACGTGGGTGCTGGTCTATTCTCCCACATAACAAGTGCTAGGATGAGAGGAAACATCCTCAAATTGTCCCAGGTGAGGTTTAGATTGGATATTAGGAAAAATGTCTTCACCAAAAGGGTTATCAAGCATTGGAACAGGCTGCCCAGGGAAGTGGCTGAGTCACCATCCCTGGAGGCATTTAAAAGATGGGTAGATGTGGCACTTAGGGACATGGTTTAGCGGTGGACTTGGCAGTCTGGGTTAAGGGTTGGACTCAATGATCTTAAGGGTCTTTTCCAACCTAAATGATTCTGTGATTCTATGCAGCACCAGGCTGGATCCAGCAGCACCAGAGCAGACTATGCAATGTGCTGAGGGAGGCTTGTGGGTGTGCACAAAGTGCACCTAGTACTGC
Organism: Strix aluco; assembly: GCF_031877795.1. Taxonomy (NCBI): domain Eukaryota; kingdom Metazoa; phylum Chordata; class Aves; order Strigiformes; family Strigidae; genus Strix; species Strix aluco. The sequence goes on along the minus strand of NC_133949.1, from coordinate 10,010,896 downwards.
ATCTGCAACACATGCCACATCTCCAGCTATCACTGCCCTCCTCCTCATAGGAGGACACTTGCCTGCCTGCCTTCTGGCAGAGGGGATTAAGTGGCCAAAAGAAGGCTCCTCACCCTCTGGCACTGGAACTTGCATAGTCTTAGGCAGAATTTGACCAGCAGGTCAACCCACAGGTCATACCAGCCCATCATAGAACCACCTTTGGCTCTGGTTCCCTCCAAAGGACAGGGGCTGTACAGCTGCAGGTCAAGCTTTTTCCTCTGTGTGACCCAGGATAAGCTAGCAGGGCAGAATGCTTGAAAAGAGACTGGCATGGCTGGCTGCCTCTTACAAATCTTATACTGTCTTCCTTCTGTCCTTACAAATATATAATCAGAACAAAGACCAGGAAAAAGCCTTACTTGAGGAATGAGAACGCAGCAACCTTGTGTCTTTCATAGGGTGAAAATACTTAATTAAACAAATACTTGAAACATTATTCCCCACTACTGTTCTGCAGTGATTTCTGGATGGAATGTGCCTGCTACTTGATTCAAAAGGTAGAGAAAGAACAGTTGTCTACAGGGAAGGTAGGGCGATTCTCCTTAAACCAGCTTGAACCTGGAACCCACAGCACAGTAGCGCTGGTTTTGTCATGGACACAATGTCACAGCTTCTAAAGCTGGCGTTTTGCTCAGCACCCTGCCCTCCGCGCTGATGCAGCAACACGTTAGTGACTCGGTACTGCTCGACTTTGTAACGCACATAGGTAATGGCAGTAACACAAGTGTTGCCTCACCGTGTTTAGGTTAAGGGCTGCAGCACAGACAGTACAAACTACCATAAGCTAAATCTCCTGTCATTAAGGAAGTACCCCAGGAGACACAAAGCACTTTCACCCCACCTTTGTAGCATTTGTGCTTTAAGCATGTGGGAGAAGAACCAGCAACAGAAAACTTCCCTTTTTTCAACACTTCCCCCCACCCTCAGCCTGTCCTTATTCTGGCCCTAAACCTGATCTATTCTCCTGGCATTTAAAGAACAGCACGTTTCAACCACCAGTCCATAAATCACCTTTGTGTTTGCTCTGTTATTTGCTGCTGTGGAAATAACAGAAGTTTTGGCACTTGTGACTTGTCTCCAGATAGGTTAGCTGTGGCCAGAAAATCACTTATGCATACTTAGCTGATAGGGGAAAGGAGCAAGAGAGAGCTGACCCCAATACCCAACACCTACAGTCAGAAGAAGGGATACCTCCTCATCTCCACCTCACAGTTCTTTTTCCTCCCATAAACTTTCTTGATCTGTGCCACTCCCCTTTTTTTCCTTATTTGTGTCTTCTAGCTCCTGCTCAGTACCTTCAGAGGCCTCAGCTGAATAGATTTTCTCTCGCTTCCAGCAGCAAATGTCTGGCATTGTTCCTTGTGGCCAATGTTGAGTGACACAGGGCTCTGCCAAACTGAAAGGAAAAGGAAAGTCTTAGGAGATTATCACATCTCAGTCTCCTACTTAAATGAGTACTTCATAATCACTGGCACTTCCCACCCACCCACCCTTTTCTTAAAATTGTGAAATAATTTAGATTGGGAGGGACCTGTGGAGGTCTCTGAAGCTCCACAGACATTACAGGAGTGCATGGTCCACAGTATCTTCAGACTTTCACCATCACCCTACTATGATTCATTGTGATTTGGGTTTTTAAAGCCCTGTCCCTTACCACAGGAAGATCTGTATAGACAGAAGAATCAGTGTCTTGGACACTACTTTGGATTTGGTCTTAAATCCCTGCTCCATTACAGACCGACCACAGGAAGGGACTTAAGCTAAGAATTCATTCAGGCTGATCATGAACTACTGAAACTCTCAGCAGATGGCTATGTAACTCTGATCTGACACCCAAGCTGATAACAAACCTACAAAAGGGCTCTTGAAACATGACAAAAAGTAGCAAACTCTTCTCTGGGTACCCCTAAGGAAAAGACCTCTAACCTGCTTTTACACCCTGGAAAAATCCTGCTGAATATTTTGTCTCCTAAATAAATTGCTGTGCCTGGTCTTTTTATCCCCTAGCTCTCTATTGAAGAAGCTGAGCTAATAACATTTCTCTGCCACCACAAGAGAGTTGTGAGAACAGATGCACTGCATGACAGCAACGTCCCCTGCAGGCACCATGGATGAATTTGAGACAGCAATATCCAAACGTGTCCATCTAGACTGGACTCCTCTTTGCCAGGGGCAACACAAACCAAATTCATTGTGATTCTTCAACCATTTGTACTCCTCACGTTACAGAGAGATGCACATACAGACAAATGGAAAAAATTACAAAAAGGCCTGGAACTAATGGAACAGAAACTGGAGCTTTCACTGGTATATTTAACCATGTAACTGTTTAAATACAGGTAATATTTAGAAATCAAAGCTGTCATGTATTGCACATACATAGGGTTAATGATGTGAAAACACAAATAGCAAAGTAGGTACAGGGCAACTCTGAATGTGCCACAGAGATCCCATCTTCCTTTTTCTAGCCCTGTGGGTCACAACTGGTCTCTGAGGGAGACCAGTCTCTGAATGGTTGTGCATGTTCCACATGGCCAATCTTGAGCCTGTATCACAAACACCATGAGGTAAAGCCTCTCCCTGTATATGATTCATCCTGGATGTAAATCTAGTGCTTACTCTTTTCCCAAATCCTCAGCAACCTCCTGTCAAAGCCCAGAATAAGGACATTCATAAAAGATTAACATGACAAGAGAAGCATTAAAAATGAGGGACTTCAGAAGAGGAAGGAACCCAGCAACAGAATGGTTCAAAGAGTGTAGACAGCATGATGCTCTGTGCATCTGCAAGCCTGGAAGTCTGAAAGGGAACAGAGACATCACCCCAGAAAAAAATTATCATATGGGGAAATGTTTGAGAAGCAGTAAATTAATAGCTGGCTGTGAATCCAGATACCGAGTTTGAGCCTTGTTCTGGGCTGATACTGAAGGCAGCACACTGGAAACTCCAGCTGCAAAAGGTACTTTGCTCTTTCAGGCTGGGTAGCCAGCGGCTGCCTGATGCTAGCCATGTCACTCGGCCGGTGTCCTCTCTGCTACAGAACGCAGCAAGCCCTAATCCTGCGATCCCATTGTGCCCTGGACTTCATCTTCAACTCAGAAAGGGGATGAATAGTAGGACAGAGAAGAATATAGGAAAGACAGCTGGACTAGGTCCCTTCCTACCTGAATTATCCTACGGTCCTGTGACAACAGGGCTGGTTAAAGGGCAGAAAAAGCCGAAAGGGAACAAGAAAACTGGGATGCACTTTCCGCACTCCCTCAAGAGCCTCCGACAGCACACCGAGAAAAACCCACGCCGGAGTAGCACCCTCCCTCCGGCAAAGCAGAAACCCCCAGTGCCGCGGGGCGGGGCGAGGCGGGGGGGCCCGGGAGCGGGGCCGGCCCCGGGGACACTCCGCCCCGCCGGGGCGGGACGAGCCGCCAGCCCCGCTCCGAGGCGTGTAAAAGCGGGACGGCGGGGCCGGGGAGCAGCGAGCGACCGGCCGGGGCTGCCCTACGGAGCAGGTGAGCGGGGTCGCGGCTCCCGGAGGGGCCGGGCGGGCAGCGGGGACCCCGGCGGGCAGCGGGGACCCCCGTCCTGCTCCGGGGCCGGCGGCAGAGCTGAGCATCAACCCTCCTCCCCTCGCTGTCCCACAGGTTGCACCAGTTGCCGGGATCGCGGCACCAACCAGCAAGATGTCGTCCGAAATGGCAGCCGAGGTGAGGATGAACTTTGTTTCTCCGGCGGGTGGTCTCGGGGTGCTCTGGCAGACGCCAGCTCAGCTGAGTTAAACTTTAAGCCCCGGCTGAGCAGCCTGCCGTTGCCTTCAGGTTCTTCCCTCTACCTGGAAGAGACTAATAATCGATGCGGTTCATTCCTCATGACTTGTGTTTAGGCAGGAGACACTTTACAGCAGCTTGTGTAAACACTTCTCCATACAAAAGCTGCATTTTCAGTTTCTGAGGTGAGACGTGACTAGTCATCTTAGTGAGTCACGCTTTCTGCCTTCCAAATGGCTACTACAGCCCTGGCCTCTGCTCTGGGCTACAGACGAGCGTCCATCAGCTGCCAGACTGTACTAGCCACTTCTCCAACCAGAGTCCTGGAGTCAGCTAAAGTTAATCTTTCAGTTTTGATTTCCTGGTTGCAAATGGACGTGTTGCCGTGTTTCTGCTGACCTACTTTGATGGAAACCCATAATACTGAAGTTATACCTAGATATACCTGTTCCCCATTCGAGCGCTTAGCCTCTGGTACTGGCCTCTAATTTAGCATCCCCTATGCCATGCTCCTGTGGGGACCAGATACACGCTGAGGACCTCTAATGCTTTTCTTTTTCAGTTCTGATTCCCACTTCTGCCTTCCCTCAGCTTTCTGACAAAGCTGCCTTAAAGATCTCAAAAAGCACATGCTTATACTCTTACATCTGTAAGCTCCCTCCTGCTGTCCTCTCGGGCACGTTGTTTCAGCAGGGATCGGCAGAGCTGTGGAGACGGTCACTAGGCAAAAAATTTCTAAGGTTACTCAACAGTGTTTTGTGTGACTGATAAAGCCCTGGCACAGATTAGCTGGCAACTGTCCTGTCAGCTTCCTGCTGTCCATGGTAGTTATGGTGTACAGCATCAGAAGAGACTTGATACGGGTGTGTTAAAAAATTAGTAATTATTATCTGCTCTGCAATAGCAGTTGTATTTAGGTTCTTCCTTGAAATGTCCTCAGATTTCTTTTTTGTGCCTGCTAGCACTGGGGAGTTGCTTTTGAAATCTTGGATAAGTTGTAAGGTCTCTGCACAAGTAAAATTCCTACCCATTTCGGTGCAAGTTTGCCAGAGTTAGGGCTTCAGGGGATGTCCTGCCTGTGGTCAAGTGACATACATGGCTCTTAGCAACTTCCTGGATTCACTACCTGAATCACTGGTGAAAAAGGTTTACATGCACCCTGCTGTGAAGCATAGCTGGAATTGTGTACCTGTCTTTGGTCGCCCAGTGAAGTAGTTATGTCCATGACACATTCCAGTGTGTGAGGTCACTATATGAATCTTAGTTTGGGTGGAAAAACAATTTTTGTTTCCATGTGTCTTAAAACCTTTTTGTTGATTTATTTTTCTGAACATTCCTGATGTTGAAAGGTACCCAGACCTCCCTTTCTGCAGACTCTACCTTAACCAGTTTTAGGCTAATTTTATGCTAAAGCTTGCAAGCACATCATGGACTCTGGAGATGCTTCAAACAGTAACTTCAAACACTTCATAATGTGGCTTGTGCTGGCCCACAGCTCTCTGTCAGTCAAAGAAAAATCTCTCTGTTGGCAGCACAAAAAGGACTTAGAGGATACTGGCTTTTGTTATATTCCTCGCTGACTGCTTTACTTTTTTTTTCCCCCTTTAAAAGGCTGTCAAAGGGTTGTTGACCTGCAGCTGCCTCAAAAGAGAAATCCATGCTGGTCTTGCACCATATGCCCTAAAATTAATTTCGAGGACTCCCTGTAGAGGTAAAATATCTTGGAGGATTCCTGAGCCAGACCTCACAGCTCAAGGGCTAAACACAAGTGACAGTGATATGTTCTCCACCTCTTCAGCTACTTGCCAAAGATCTTAAAGCCCAGGGGCTTTTCTGGTTATTGCTACCTCACTGAAGGGACATAGCGAGCATGGCCTCTATACTGGATAAACAGATCATTGGAAGTTACATAGTGCATAGGAACTTAACTGAAGTTATTAGGCCTCTTTTAATTTGCTTCTTCCTCTGTTTCAGGGAGATAAACTTTGGGGAGGAAGATTCAGTGGAAGTACAGATCCAGTTATGGAGATGCTCAATGCTTCCATTACCTATGATCAGAGGCTGTCTGAAGTTGATATCCAGGGGAGCATGGCTTATGCCAAAGCCTTAGAGAAAGCCGGTATCCTATCTAAAGCTGAGCTGGAGAAGATCCTGAGTGGCCTGGAAAAGGTATTTATTTTCTTCACAAACTGTCATGTGTGCTGGAATAAATGGCTCCTTATCAGACAGCATCTGTAGTAGCCTCCCTGAGTTGCTGTTCTAAAACACATCTTTAAATGTGCTTATGTCCTATTCCTTAGAGCTAGGCATGTGCTGAAGTGCTTTCCTGAAACAGAATGCTGTTCTAAGCCATATACATGACAGGCCCGTGCATATTGCCTTCTGTATGCTTGGAGACATCCTGGGCAGGGGATGGATGCTCAGATTGCATCCCGCTGAAGGCACCAAAGCCCAACAGTAGGATGTGAACCAGCTGACAAGCCCCCAGGGAGACCTGAAGCCCTGATGAGCACACTCTCAATGCTCATTACGGCAGCCCCAGGCCCTCGGTGAGGTGTGCTCGGTGTGACCTGCCTGCCCATCCTCTTCAGGCTGAACATTCACCAGGAATTGTTTCAGTATGAATTAGGAATATTCTTTTTCTGCTGGCACTTGGGATCCTTTTGAGTCTGGCTGCCCGAGTAAGTAGGAAGCAATGCATAGCATTGTATAGGGGTGAAGAGAAGTCAGCAGCTAAGCGCTTTTTTAAAATATCCATTGTTGTTGCTCACCCACCATGGACAATGGTGACTCTATACAATATTTGTATAGGAAGATCTTTGTGGACAATGCTAAAGCAATCACTGACATGTCAGCTCGCTCTTTCATTGCAATGCTTAAATCCTCCTATAGCCATACGCTGCGGGATGGTCACGGGTAGAGAGATGAATCCCACCAGGTGCAGTATAGAATATCAGGATATAGCAAGCAGCCAGACTTGGCCTGAAAGAACAGGAATGCCAGAGCTCGCGTGAGACTTCACACTTTGATTTCCACTGGGATGGCAGAAGCTGGTATTTGCTGGGGACACTTACAGCCCCCCCGCGCAGCAGGGTAACCGTGGTGGCTGACTCATGTTTCTGCTGGTGTTTGTAGATCTCTGAGGAATGGTCTAAAGGAATCTTTGTCGTGGCCCAAACTGATGAGGACATCCACACTGCCAACGAACGCAGACTAAAGGTCTGGATCCTCTCACCTCTTGTTCCCATTCCAGCTAGATCTGCCTGACGTTAAGTGCATGTGCCTCTGTCCCTCTCTGAAATTCCTCTGGACCTTGTGGCACTGAAACCCCAGGTGCACAAACAAGTGTCTCCAAGACCCCTTTTGTGGAAGAGGCACTGTACAAGCATAGCTCCCAAACTTCTCCTTTTTCCCGGAGGAGATCCCATGGCTACTCGCAGGTTGCTAGAGCTGAGTCCCTCCCAGGCAGGGTGGAGGTCTGCTCATGTGGAATCTCCTGCTTAGAATATGAGATGCTGACAGAAATCCTCCTCTTGTCTTTAGCAGCTGATTGGAGACCTAGCGGGAAAGCTGCACACTGGAAGAAGCAGGAATGATCAGGTATGTACAGAACTGGTTGTTTTTCTGTCTTCTGTATTCCTTCTCCATCTCAGTTCCTTAATCAAATTTCTTTATGCCATCTTTCACGTACCATGACACTCTCCAGCATGAAGTCCCTAGGGCTTTAAACTAGTGATGCTGCAGTGTCTCATCTGCACAGGGGAATAGGCTCCACAGGACTGGTTCCTGGCGGTAAAAGGCCAAACTTCCATGGACATTGCATTGAAAGTCTACTGAAACCATGACTTTACTGGCTGGGTGCCATGCATCTTTCAGGATCAGTCCTTCTAATGATGATCGACTTGTGTCGGTTGGGAATTTTCTGATCCAAAGTTGACAAAATCTGAGAAGTCCACTGAAAACAATGGGCTTTGGTTCTGTTCATGGAAATCAAGATACAGCAGCTTTCACAAATCAGTGACTAGGGTAAGGGACATCTGGTAAGAGGAAGATGTCCCTACCCATCACAAAGATCAAAGAGGGGATAACACTGCCAAGCCTTTCTGGGGAACAGTATTTGGTCACTAAGTATGTCACATTCTGCTTTGTCTGACGGTGGCCAATCTCATACAGGTTGTGACCGACTTGAAGCTGTTCATGAAGAATTCCCTCTCTGTCATCTCCACTCACCTCCTGCAGCTCATTAAGACCCTGGTGGAACGTGCTGCCATGTAAGTCCTTTTCCATATCCATCGCCTTGGCCTTGCAGGGCCAAGAGACTTCTAGGTTTGGTCTTTGACTGGCACCACTCAGGGCAGCAGCAGGGCCTTCTGTGGAGGACACTACAGACCGGGTGTGTGGTAGCACAGGGAAAGGCAACAGTCCCCCTTTCTCCACAGTTCACATCACAGAGGCCTTCCTCTTCCCCCCAGCGTGTCCTAGCAAAGGAGTTGAGATGGGAGGTCCACACAAGACTTCAGAAGGCACCAAATCCATCTGAAGGAGTGGGGAACTTGAACATGTTTCATGTTGTTCTGTAGGAGAAAAGCTGAGCTGTGGTAACTCCCTGCCTAACTCTCCTCCTCACAAACCACACTCCAAACTGGTGGTGGACTGGGGAATCTGCCTACCACAGAGGGATTACCATGTCAGGCAATTTTCCAGGGCAGCCTAGGGCAGACACACCACACCTGAAGATCAGGAGATGTGAATCCAACTTAGGTTGAAAGGTGAAGAGGTGAGGAAGAGACAGACCAGCTTCAGCACAAACAACACAGGCTAAAGATGTTCTCTTTGTGACCTTGGCAGAAAACCCTGGGGTGTGCCTGCCACTGCCTTCTATCCTGACAGCTGCTCACCTCTTTCTCTCCTTTCACATGCAGAGAAATTGATGTTATCTTGCCTGGCTACACCCACCTGCAGAAAGCTCAGCCCATCAGATGGAGCCAGTTCTTGCTCAGGTAACCACCTTTCACACTTGACTGCAGGAAGCCTTCTCCACCCTTGGGGCCCTGCTCAGCTGGAGCCTGGAAGTGCATCATCCTCTGAGGGGGCAGCTGGGGGTGGTGACAAACCAGAGCTAACCCTGCCAACTGGAACAGCAACTCCTCGTGTTCCTGTGGAGCTCTGACCAAGATGGCACCCAAGCACGGAGTGGGCAGTGCAGGCTGACACCCTGTACGCTCCATCCTGTGGGCACAGTTACACCTTAACTAATGGGGTAACATGGAGAATCTTGTATGGCTTCTAGCTGTTCCACTTCAAAGAGCCTTAGTGCCTAGGCTCCATTTCAAGCCTCTTCTGTTTGAGAGGGCATCCCAGGCTCCAGGCATGGCAGCATACTTCCTGAGGAGGAACGTGACATTTTCTGACTTCAGGTATTTCATCTCTCGTGTCCTTTCCTAGCCATGCTGTTGCTCTGACCCGTGATTCTGAGCGCCTGGGAGAGGTGAAGAGGAGGATCAACGTCTTACCTTTGGGAAGGTAGAGTTTACTTTCTGTGTAATCCTTGGGCTTCACATGGCTCTGCAAAATGGCCAAGACCCAGATCTTTACATCCCCTGAACCACTGGCATTTGTATACCATATGCACTGCAGAGCTGCAAGGGCACAGGACTTGCTTCTCTCACTAAAGAGAAGAGTTCCAAGGAAAGATTCTCACCACAGAGATACTGTTCTCCTCCCTCCTTGAAATGAAGAGCTACATGACTTTCATCAAGCAAATCCTCTTCTTTGGAAGAGCACTGATTTACTCCAGAGTTCGCTTTGCTGAGTCTCAGGCCACACTGTGTGATGCCAAAATGAACTGGGGGAGGGAAATCTTTAGAGAGGTGTCATCACTGCATGCTGGAGCTCAGTTTTGGTTGGAGTACACAGGATATCATGCATGACTTCTGTTTCTTTCTCCCCTGGCAGCGGTGCTCTGGCTGGCAACCCACTGGAAATTGATAGAGAGCTTCTGCGTAGTGGTAAATGTCTCCCTGTGACTGAGAGGCACAGGACTAATCATAACATATGGGAGTTGGGGACACATTGACACATTATCCTGATTTTATTTTGGATGTGTTACTGCAACTTAAATGGGGGTGGAGGGTAATAAATAAATAAATAAAAATATGATCTGATGCTCAGTGACACAGGTGGGGGCAGCTCCTAATGACTCGGTAAGCCAGAAAGCTTTTTGCTGCAGTGAGACAGCAGGTGCCTGTAAGGTGGCAGCACAAACAGAACCACCTTTGCTGCACACTGGCTGCCTCGGCTAATAATAAAGATCCTGCAAAGCATGTTTGTTTTCCTGGGAAAACAAGGGCTCACAATCACGTGCATGCTGGGGTAACCTGCTGCATTCAAGCTCCAGACATGCCAGGCCTGACCTACTCTGTCCATCACCTTCCTTGCAGAGCTGGACTTCGCCTCCATCAGCCTGAACAGCATGGATGCCGTTAGCGAGAGAGACTTTGTGGGTAAGCACAACCCAATCACATCTTCCCACCGCTATTTTAGAAGCAGACTTCTGAGACCTTCCCAGCTGACCTCCTTTAAGGGGACTGAAATCCCTCACTAGGAAGTAATTATATAGAATCTGGTTTTAATCATGTTTAAACTCCAGTCAGAGCTCCCTGGGTTGTCAAGCAAACAAGCACCTTTTTCACCTCGTGATTTCCTGCCTTCTCTGCAGTGGAATTCCTCTCTGTTGCCACCCTGCTGATGATCCACCTTAGCAAGATGGCTGAAGATCTCATCATCTACAGTACCAGCGAGTTTGGCTTTCTGACACTCTCTGATGCTTTTAGGTTGGTGTCTGGGCAGTGAACCCATCCCTCAGCCTCTCCTCCTCAGCTATCCCCTCCTGAGAGAACGAGCCAGTGGTTGGGGTCTCCCTGCTGCACAAGGCTGTCACAGCATTAAGATTTTGGCAGAAAGGCAGCCTTAGGGTGAATATTCCTCAGTAACAATCACTTATTTCTGATTCTGGTAACTCAACCAAGTCTGCATTCAGCAGACACTCCTCCCCAGCAGCTGCTGGCAGAGAGAACTTCCTCCTCTGCTGGGAATGCCTGCCAAAGCCCGCCCTTGACTAGCCAGGGCTGCAGTCCTGACAGATTTCCTGTCTCTCAGGGAGGCACAGCCACAGCCCCCCCCTCTCTGAGGTCACAGCAGCGGTCCAAAAGCAACACATCAGTTTTGGAGGGCTGGCTCAGTCTGCTGCATGACCTGTGTCTGTGTGGACTGGGGTCTTGCTCACCGTTACACTCCACACACCTTTCTTCCAGCACTGGCAGCAGCCTGATGCCTCAGAAGAAGAATCCTGATAGCCTGGAACTGATCCGCAGCAAAGCTGGACGAGTGTTTGGACGGGTGAGCCCGCAAAAGAAAGAAGCGGGATGGGGAAGCTGCTCCTACCGGGGCTGAAGAATGTTCCTCCTTCTTGCCTCTGTGGAAAGCAGCGTGCCCAGCCCAGGCTCTTAACCTCTGCCAGGGCAGTGTGCTTCTCTTCCTGTAACTAACTGCCTCACCTGTTTCTCTCTGCAGCTGGCTGCTATTCTCATGGTTCTCAAGGGACTTCCAAGCACCTACAACAAGGATCTGCAGGTAAAACAGGTCTCAGTTTTCACACCATCCCTCTGAGCAGACACCGCCGTCCTCTGCTCTTGAGCAGTCTTGGAACCACCTTGACCTGCACAGACCCTGCTTGTGTGCAGGATGCAGAGAAGGGGCTGAGGCACAGCGTGCTGCCGTTGACACCCCAGCCGAAGCAGGAGCCCCTGGATGATGCCTGCTCTGCTGGCTGGGCTGCTCAAGTCAGTGGGCTTTTGGGATGCATCAGGTTGTCTTACGGCAATTTCCATCCCTGTTCTAATGCAGGAGGACAAGGAGGCCGTCTTTGATGTTGTGGACACCCTGAATGCTGTGCTCCAGGTTGCCACTGGAGTGATTTCTACCCTCCAGGTAAGGCTTCAGCCTCTCACTGTTGAACATGGTTGGGGTGCACGTTCTGTGAGTAACACAGGTAAAAGTTCTAGACTGGTCCTCAGATGAAGATTCTTCAGTGGCTCACCCATGCTTCTCATTATGGCCCCCAATGTGCGCTGTTCAGGGTGTCAGAGTGTCCTTTTAGAGGCAGTTCCCTTCCAGATGAAGCCCCCTCACTGTGACCACTAACATGTCCCCAAGGAGAAGCTGATGATAACGTCTCCCCCTGACCCTCCTTCTGCAGATCAACAAGGAGAACATGGAGAAGGCACTGAGCCCTGAGATGCTGTCTACTGACCTGGCTCTCTACTTGGTTCGTAAAGGAGTAAGTATCAGAGGGACATTTGGAGCTGTGATTCCTTTGGATGCAGAATACTGCTCAGCGAGGGCCTGAGATGAGGCCTTCTGTTCTGTCCCCAGGTGATGATCAGTCTGGGTCAACAAACCTGGATACACATGACATTGCCCTAAGTGAAAACAAGCCAACCAAAAAGACAGCACATCCATTTTTTCCTTTGAAAAACACCCCAGTTGCCTGGTCACTGACTGCGGCCTCTGCTTCTCACTGCAGATGCCATTCAGACAAGCCCACGTTGCCTCTGGGAAGGCCGTCCACCTCGCCGAGTCTAAAGGCGTCACCATCAATAATCTCAGCCTGGAGGACCTGAAGAGCATCAGGTTTGTATCACTATTATTGTGCCATCACTTCCCGCAACAGGCAGGTATCGGCCTCCCTTCGTATGGGGCTCCTTATGGTGCCCTTCCCCAAAATGCCTGGGCCAGACAGCACCCCAAAATCCTCCTGGCCTGAATATCAATGCTGCTACTGCTGGGCCTGAAAGCACTAAAGGGGGACAACATCACTACCATCAGCTCCAGCTCTTGGGAGAGACTGGAAGAAACTCACGCCCTGACCTGGAGGCACCAGCCTTCCAGAGTGAGTTGGGCTCCAAACTTCCTCAAGTTTCCCTTGGAGCTGACTCTTTGGTTGGCCACAAGCAGCTACTGTCAGGCACCAGAAGTGCAGAAGCAGGGCTGCAGGAGGCTTTTCCCCTTGGAAAAAGGCTCCGTCTCCACTCCCTCCCCGTCTCTGCAGGCAGTGAGCATGTAAAACCAGCCAACAGCACCCAGCACTCTCACTGACACCTCATCTCTTTGCCTCCCCAGCCCCCTGATCGGCAGCGACGTCTCCCAGGTCTTCAATGTTGTCAACAGCGTGGAGCAGTACACGGCCATGGGCGGTACCGCCAAGAGCAGCGTGACTGCCCAGATCGAGCAGCTCAGGGAGCTGCTGAAGAGGCTGAAGGAACAAGCCTAGAAAGGAGGGGGGATAGCCCATGGATGCAACACTGCATGCCTTTCACACTAATCTGAAGTTAATAAACACTGGGGTGTATGTAGTTCACTGAAACTCCTGGTTTGTGTATTTCTTCATAGGGGCAAGATCGAGCTGGGCTTCCTCAGCCCTTGTGATGTGATGTCAAGTGGTAGGGGCCTAGCAGTTAGAGAGCAGCACGTGTGTCAGTGCATGTGCTGATGGAGGCTTGTGTGTGTCCACAGAGAGACACCCCGTGTAACACACACCACATCCCCGCTCCCACTACCCTTCTCCTAGGCCTATGTTTCCCTGCCTGTCCTCTGACAGGAAAAAAAAGTCTCCTCTCCACCTGGCACTGGAAGTTGCATAGCTTTAGGCAGGACTTGGCCTGCAGGTCAACCCACAGGTCATCCCCACCCATCACAAAACCACCTTTGTCTCTGGTTTATGGTGAAGCACAGGGTTGCATGTCCCAGGTCGAGCTCTTTCCTCTGTGTGACAGATGCTCTGATTTGCCTCCAAGCTAGCTGGGACAGAATACTTTAAAAAAAATAATCCCTCTCTTTGTATTGCTGTTGCCTCTTACAAAAATCGTGTACAATCTTCCCTTCTGTCCTTATAGACGTAAAATCAGAACAAAGAGCAAGAAAAATCTTACTTGAGCAATGAAGTATCAGGAACTTCATCTTTCTCTGGTTTAGTACATTTGTCTCAGCTTCCAGCTCAGTTAGCTGGGCAGGGAAATCAATTATGTACGCTTAATTGAGGTGGAGATGTGACAGCAACAGCATGCACCAACAGATGCAGAAGAAAGTATTATCTCCTCCTCCCCAGTTCATGGTTCTTTTTTTCCCTCACATAAGCTTTTTTCCTATTTTCTCATTCCTGTCAGTACCTTCACATGGCTCAGCTGACCAGACTTTCACTGTTCAGCATCTTGGGGCTCAGTGCTGTGTAACGTGGAGGCCTGCTGACTGAAAAGCAGATTGTCACGTCTCAATCTCTCACTGAAATAAATAGTTCATAGTCACTGGGACTCTCCATTTGACCATCGACCTTTCTGATGTGTGTCACCAAGCCTTTCACTGATCTGCAACGAACTAAGCTGTTATTTCTGTAGTTGAATCAGATACAGGAGGACTGACAGCAGCTGATTGTGCATGGAGGTGCATGTTCTCATCCAGGAAACAAACACAGGCTACAAATAAATATACTATAAAATTAAGATCAATCTGATGGCATTTCCTTCCTCCCTTGCCGCTGTGACAGTTTTCTCTGTCCTGCTTTATTCCTAACGAAGTCTGAGGGACGTGGTTTGAATAGGAAATGTTATTATGCTTCACAGAGGAGTCCAGGGGCGGTTTTCTAACGCAGAGATCGTTATCAGCGCTCTTTGCCATTTCCAAAGATTTCTTGCCCTCCCGCTTCAACAAGTGACTCTGAAAATAAATAAAAGTGAGCAAATGGATGAATGAATGAATGAATGAATAAATAAACAAACAAACAAACAAACGCCTCAGCCCCGGAAATCCAGCGGTGCCCGGCACAGCCCAGCTCCTGCCAGTGTTTTCCCGGCTCTGAGCACCCGGACCCATCCCGGGCTCTGCTCGGTCCCTCCCGTCGCGGCGGGACCTGCCCCCGCCCGCCCCCCCCCCCCGGCGGGACCGCCCCGCGGCCGGGCACTGCCCACAACCAAGATGGCGGCGGGAGCGTCGGGCGGCGGCATGGCGGGGGGCTGCCGCCTGCTCCTGCTGCTGGCGGCGGGCGCGGCGGGCGGCATGCTCTACCCCCGGGAGAGCCCCTCCCGGGAGCGGAAGGAGCTCGGCGGCCTCTGGAGCTTCCGCGCCGATTTCTCGCCGGCCAGGGACGCCGGCTTCGTGCAGCGCTGGTACCGCCAGCCGCTCCGGCAGGTACCGCGGGCCGGGAGGGGGCGCGGGCGGGGGCTGCCGCTTCCCCGGGGCAGGGCGGTGCGGCAGCGGGGGGCTCTCCCCCGGGAAGGGCTCTCCTGCCAGCCCGGCCTCCCTCCTGTCCCGGGAGCACCGTTTCCCCCTTCCCCCCCCGCCCCAGGCTTGCGGGGCGGCTGCTCTTTGCCCCCCCGGCCCGCGCGAAGCGGCTTCCCGCGATGCAGAGGTTTTTCTTCGGAGGCTTCTAATTACCGCGCGGTCTCTGATGATGCCGCTTCTGCCCCAAAGCCCGACAGCGTTCGGATGAGCCGCAGCCGCCTTCAGCTGCGGTGGAAACCCCGGTGCGGCAGAAGCCAGGCTGGCTTTGCACAGCCTTTCCCCACGGCCAGCAGCACGGGAGAAACAAAAACGTGCCTGCAAAGGGCGCTCTTCAGTTAGTTATTCCAAAGTAGCTGAGTGCAGTTAAACAAGTTGTAGCGTAACTGAAATCCCTTAGGAAATTAACACCGTTACCTAAAAGGAAGAAGTTATGTATTCTGTGCATAAAATGTTTGTGCTCTTCATCGTTTCTATTTTAGCCCTTTGGCCATTTTTTTGCCAAATTATGGAAGAAGAGCTGCAAGGCACTATGCTGCTAGAAGTTTTGCAAAAAGAGACAGCCAGAGCAGAGGAATCCTGCACTATGCCCCCCGCAAAGGGAGACTTAGATGTGTACGTTCAACCTACTTTAGACAGAGAATCCCTCTGAAGGAGACGCACGTTATGGCCATCCCAGTCAAAGGTTATCCTGTATCAGAAACTAGAAAATCCACTTCACCATCCAAAGATTTTCCTGCTAGGGTTTTCTGATGTCTAATAAGGGTGCTGAGTTTCTCTGCAGTGCGGGTACGGTTCAGTGCTGAGTCAGCCGCGCGCATGATGCTCACCCCTGGGTGACCAGACCTTCCTCGTGCCGCTCTCCGTGGAAAGGCTTCCCTAGGAAAGGGGAAGCTGCTGCAGCACTGGTCTGTGCAACATCACGAGCACAGGAGGTGCTAAAAATGAACAGCTCTGTTTTGCAACATCGTCCGGTTACCTCAGTGTTAAATGAATTACAACGCTGCTGGCCTCTATTCCTTATATTAAAAATAAGCAAGTGAACTGACTCTACTGTAATCCAAAGGAATCTGTGTTGCTTTCAGGGAGTGGGAAAGGCTGGACTCATCCCAGACAGTCTCCACGGACCTGCCCTGGGGGATCTGGCCCAAAATGTCCGTGACTCTTGCCACCCTTCTACTACAGCTCCGACACCACAACACCAAACAGCTAGAGCCGTGCAGGAAAAACTACAGTTTGTGGGAAGTCCCAAGCTGAAACACAACGACCTGGGCATTTAGTTTTTCCCCCCTCACTTTTCTGATTCTGCTATATCAGAGCCATTAATAAAATCAGGAGGGGAAAAAGATATGAGCAGCTTCTTCAGGTAGGAACAGGCAGGTTCCTGGGCCTGGTCTTAAGCAGGACTTGTATAGGACCTGTGACAGACCACACCAGTTTCTAAACAGGTTTTTCCAAGTATTTCCGCTTGGCAAAGGGATTGTAGGACTGTCAGTGGAAGGGGACACCTCCAGCAGTACAGGTTGGACAGCCAAGACGTAAAATTGCTTTTTTTAAATGATCTGTTCCCTCCCTTTCTGTGCAATTCCTGCCAGACCGGTCCTGTGATTGACATGCCAGTGCCTGCCAGCTTCAACGATATCACTCAAGACCCCAGCTTGGAGAACTACATCGGCTGGGTTTGGTATGAGAAGGAGGTGCTGCTTCCTCTCCGCTGGCTTCAGGATGACCTCAACACCAGAGTGGTGCTCCGGTTTGGTAGTGCCCATTACTACTCCATTGTGGTATGTCCATGTCTTTCCAAAATCATGCTGCACTAAAATCTGTCCCGTGACTTCTTCAGCAAACACATCTCTGCCTAGATGTTATATCCGGTTGCTATTTTCTTAACGCTTGGCTGGTTTCCTCCAGTCAAGAACTTGGCCATGCTTCCCAAGCCTCTCTTCTCTGAGCCTCCAGTATCAGGACTAGTAACTAAAACATGTCCTTGCTACAGGATCTGCCCAAAACAATGTCTCTCAGTGACACTTGCTTCTATGTGACCCACACCTAGCTCCCAGCAACAGAAGGGCTGCTAGGTTGATCCCTCAAGGAGTAAGAGCCCAGAAGAAGGTTCAGTATTACTGGGAATCCTGACTGCCCTTTGCTGGGCTCCTTCCCTTCTCCCTGCTCTGCTTGCTACAAAAACCAAGTAACTCTGCTGCTTGGCCTCACGGGTGTCTTCTCTTGCAGTGGGTCAACGGAGTGCAAGTCATGGAGCATGAAGGGGGTCACCTCCCTTTTGAAGCAGATATAAGCAGTGTCATCCAGGGCAGCCCAGGGATCCCCTGCCGCATCACTGTCGCGCTCAACAACACTCTGACACCCCATACTCTGCCTCCGGGGTCAATTCAGTACATGAATGACAAAACAAGGTGAGTTGCTAAAGCGCTGGGCTGCTGAGCTTATCCCAGGGATGAGAGAATGGGAATTTATTCAGCTGCTGGTTCATAAGACCCTCCAAGCAACTTCCAAAAGCATGGGATTGTATTTATGGTGAAACTCATCAGCTGAGCAGGGAGGAGTTCAAGCTTTGGTGTCATGAGGAATCTGCACGGAGTCATTGCGTCTGTTTTATACACAGGACGCTGAGGTTAAGTGATTCGCCAAGTTGAATCAAGGGCAGATTTGAGAAGCTTGAATTCAGCTGGAAACTGCAAGTACCAGCTCTCCTAAAGGACCAAACCTCTTCAGGCACTAGATATTTGTCAAGTGGTAGTCCCCTTCAGTGTGGCAGCAGTAGCACTACTGAAAGATAGATCTGTCCTTTTATAAAGACTATTTTACCAGCTGGCATCTATTATTACATGACTATTTTACATTGCTAGCATCCATATGCTGCCGTTAGTCCTTGTGTAATGAAACATAATGCAGCCATTTCTCCTGTCTTGCTCACTCAGGTATCCCAAGAACTATTTTGTACAGAACATCAGGTTTGATTTCTTTAATTATGCTGGAATCCATCGCCCGGTTGTGCTTTACACCACTCCTTCTGTCTACATAGATGATATTACTGTGACAACTACTTCATCAGAGAGTGTTGGTAGGTCCAGAACAATTACAGCAGCTACCTCAGGCCCCAAATGGAAATGACAAGGGCAGCAGCAAAAATACCCTGCAAAAGTTTGATTGAATTTGTTTCGTAGTGGCTTTCTCTTCAACCTGAGCTGTTCTGTTGCACAGGTCAGCAGCTGCAAGAATATGGTAAAGAGTTCAGAAGCAATAAGAAAAAAAGTGCTTGCAGGAGACTGCTGTTAAGGTGAAAGGATGATCAGGTGTTTCTCAAAGTAGAATTTCTCAGTAAGGGCAATCTTCCTGCCACTTAAAGCAGGATTATCTCTAAGAAACAGAGTTGTGTGATACACAAATCTTTCTGGAAACTTCTGGACCTCAAGACAGACAGGTCGTGCTTCTTACATTCAATTCATGCCACTCTGTTGTTGTTCTACATCTCCCTCAATTTTTAATGCTGCTGTATGTGAAAACCCTTCAACGTTTCTTGCATATATTTTTCCTTTCGCAGCAGTCTCTGATTGTCTTTTGTTTCCTTTGAACCAGCAATGGTGCAATACCAGGTGTCGGTTGTTGGCAGCACACTCTATTCCTTGTCCCTGAGTTTACGTGACCAAGAGGGGAAGGTGGTTGCTACAGGCGATGGGCCAGCTGGAGAGCTAAAAGTCCTGAACCCACATCTTTGGTGGCCTTATCTGATGCACGAGAACCCTGGATACCGCTATTCCTTAGAGGTAACAGTGACATTTCTTCCTTTCTGTGTGCATTCCCTCTGATGGTCTAATAGAGTTAAGGAACTGCCATATGGCCCATCTTCCCTACTCATCTTCTCCCACGGATCCTGTTCAGGCAACCAGAGTGGCATTGCTAATCATGCAGTAATCAAATCAAGCTTTGCCAGCTTCCTGGGTGCTGAACTGAAAGGTCTGTCAGCGAGAAGAAAGGCATGCCTGGAGCACGTGCATGCACACCGAGATGCTTGCCCTTCACATTTAGGGTCAATTCATGCCCTGCAAAAGGACTGTTGAGACAATACAGGGGAGGAGGTATCGTGAAAGCTGAGAGTAGAGTCTCTGAGGATCAGGCTGCTGACCTTCCACATGCTTTGCTACGCAATGAGCTTTCTTCCTACTCTGCAAGACAAGAATTCAGCTTCAATAGCACAAGCCTGGAAGACACTGTGTGAGTTAAGGATGAGTAGTGATGTTTAGGTGCAGAAATTAGAGCAGATGAGCTGCTGTGAGTTTCCAGGGGCTCAGGTTCATATCTCTTGTGAGCAGATGACATTTCAGTCATTGCCTGGTATCAAGGTGCAGGGCAGGAGACGTGTACTACTGTCTTGCCTAGGGGGATGAAATGGCATGAATGAATAATGGGAAAAGACACTGAAGCTCTTAGGGTGAACAAGCCCCAGAAGGGTCATCCAGGGTTCATTTCCCATCCTTCAACCTCCCCAGCTTGGATTTCTATTTTCTGTTAAGTCAGACCTTGCTCCTTTCCTGAGGACCACAAGAGGTGGCTGGAGGAGCGGGCTGTGTGCCGAGGCAGGGCTAGGAAATGGATAGGAGGTCAAGGTAGCCCTTACAGACAAGGGGGAGGGAGGACCGGGCATCCTTGCAAAGCCCATCATGTCACTTGTGTCTCCCCCTTGGAAATTCAGGTGAAAATGCAGACACAGGCAAACGGGGCATTGCTGGAGGATGTGTACACGCTCCCGGTCGGCATCCGCACCGTCCATGTCACCAGCACCCAGTTCCTCATCAACGGCAGGCCCTTCTACTTCCATGGCGTCAACAAGCACGAAGACGCGGATGTAAGTGTGTGGCACCTGCAGTGGGGGCACCTAATGGCACCTTGGTTCATGCTGCTGAGGCAGCACCCACTCTTGACTTCCCTCTCCACTCCACGGGGCCATTTCCTCACACCCTTCTCCCAAGCTGGGAGCTGTTGGGGGGAGCTGGGGTGAACTTCTGTCAGCATTAAAGGGGCACCATGCCCAGCCTTGCCGTTGTCGTAACATCCCTCTCAGGGCTCACAGGCAAGCCCGTGTTTGCTGGCAGAGGATCTAAAATGACCCTCCGGCCATGGCTTCCAGTCAGAAATAGCAGCTCTCAGGTTCCCCACCCTGGAAAATGCCGGGAACAAAGTCTGTGGCGGGGGGGTCTGAGTGGTGGCGGAGCTGCAGGGCTGAGCCGCTCTGTCCCTGCCCACACTGCCTGCCAAGCCACTCACCTCAGGAGCGGCGGGCACGGGCTCTCCTCACGGGCAGAGTCCTGCAGGTCGGGGATCCTCCTTCACCCTGTCCTCCCCAGCCCGCCTCATGGGTAACACCAGAGGGAGGGAGAGGGAAGTACCTCCCCGAAATGTCAGGCAGCAGCAGTGCCGGCAGCTTGACTGCAACCTCCATCCCCTCTGCTTCTCCAGACAGCCAGGGTCTGAGTGTGCCTGTGGCAGTGCCCCTCAGAAAGGCAGACACTGCTCGGGGAGGTGGAGCAGTCAGCTAGGAAGGGTACCTGAGGCTGGAAACGCTCTGGGAGTGAGCAGGGAAGCGGTGGTGCCCTGCTAACGGGTGAGGAGAAGCCTCAGCCTGGCAGTGTGACAGGGTGCCGTGTCTCTCTCTCCCCCCCAGATCCGTGGCAAAGGCTTCGACTGGCCCCTGGTCGTGAAGGACTTCAACCTGCTCCGCTGGCTCGGGGCGAACTCTTTCCGCACCAGCCACTACCCCTACGCTGAGGAGATCATGGACCTGTGCGATGCCTACGGCATCGTGGTGATCGACGAGTGCCCAGGAGTGGGCATTAAAATGTCGTAAGCAATTGCTCGAAGGACCCTTCCCCTTCTCTTTATGTTCATCCCTGCCACACAATCCCCCTCCCGTCCCACAGCGCCTGTTGTCCTGATAATGGAAGTACTTTGCTCTTATTTGGAAATCAGCCTGTTGCGCCACGTGTGCCTGGTGAGGTTGGGCAACCGGAGGGCGTTTTGCCACGTGGCCATCACGTCATTCAGTCTGGCTCAATTAATGAGCCCAAACCACAGCCCTGAACTGTGCAGCAGGCTTTGGGGTAGTAGGGCAGAAGCCATATTCAGTGTCAAGGCTCAGCTGTGGTTATACACCCCAGAGGCTTGAGTTTTCACAGGGAAAGACAAAGGGGATGGATTTTATACCCTCACCTCACCCGGTCTTGCTTCCTTGTGTCTTTAAGCGAGAGCTTTGGGAACAAGTCCTTGCAGCATCATCTTGTTGTGATGGAGGAGCTGATCCGCAGGGATAAGAACAGGCCATCAGTTGTGATGTGGTCAGTAGCCAACGAGCCGGCATCGGAGCTGCCCCCAGCAGGTTACTACTTCAAGTAAGTGCATCTGCTTTTACAGAGAGCTGAGGCTTGAATCTTGACAAATGATGCATCTTCTTCCTTTGGGATGGCACAGAGAAGTAGTGAAGAGAGGGCAAGCATTTTTTTGGGAACCCTGAAACAGTACCCACAGATACAAACTAAAAGTGTAACTGCTGCATGCGTTGAACTGATGCTCAGAACCACACAACACTCTCAACTTGTTTCTGAACCAGTAAGGCTCTGCAAAATTACCATGAGTCCACTTGGTCTGAGCATCTCTTCTTGACCTAAGTAAGGGTCAAGCAAAAGCAGACCTGATGGGAACAGGATATTCCTTGTTACCAGTGGAAGATGAGTGCTAAATTCTTTGAAAATTGCAGCAAAGCTGTAAAATAATTGGCCTTTAATTCTGAAGATGAGGTTCTTCAGTTAGTGCTAGTTATTTGGTTGGCAGGGGATTGTGACACCTCACTTCAAAGCCACTGCTTCGAGTCCCCACAGACTCCTTGGTTTTATTTTTAAGAGATTTAAGCTTTGGATAGCCAAGAGTCATCTCTCTAATGGGGTAGCAGACTGACACTAGCAGCTGTAGGTGCATTAAGATGTAACTGTAAATTTTCATTCTTCAGAATGATCCATCACCCTCCTGCAATGTCAAGGTAGCAGCAGAGCTTGACCTTCCCATTCTCTCTTATCACTCTAATTTGGAGTTTCCTCAAAAGCAGCCAACCTGTGACTGCTCTGCCTGCTGTGGTGCAGGGCTGGGGCCTCATGCTTTTGCAGGAACACAGCTCAAGAGTTATTCAGAAACCTCCCATTACCTTTCTTACTCTTTTGTCTTCAAAGTCCCTGTCCCTTTTCCAACATCTAAGCTGCTGGCACCAGCAGACAAATTAACATGTCCCTGTTTGGAATGCTTCCACTCTGGTCCTTTTTCAGGTGGGATAGCAATCAACTTTGTGGCAGATAGTCTCCTTGACAAGATACTTATACTCCTACAGAACTGGCTAGAATTGCTGGCACTTTATAGCAGATGATCACTAAGCATCCTGCAGTATTTAATTAAAAATGTCTGCTAAATCAAAAGCAGTTCCAACTGTTGGGAGGGGGGGGGGGTGGAAGGACAGAGAGATTGGGGAAATGGGGCTGTGCTTCTCCAGAGTGGTGTTGAACTCTTGCTTTACTGTTTGCAAACAGGACAGTGATAGCTCACACTAAAGCCCTCGATCCCTCCAGACCAGTAACCTTTGTGACAGATGCCAATTACGCTCTTGATCATGGTGTAAGTTTACTTTATTTTCTAGCTTTTTTTAAAATCCATACATCAAATTTCTTCTTGTCATTTGTTTTACAGTCCTTTTCCCCCCGCCTCCCCAAGTTTACTGGAGGTATTTAACAGGGAGAGGCAGAAGAAAACTTACATTTTTGTTTCTAGTATAAAGCACCTTGTCCTGTAGTTGTAGTCCAGCTGAAAAAAAACCACCTGTAAGAGAGAACACTGCTTTGTCTTGCATGAAGTATGCAGGATCAGACCCCTGGATTCCATTAACATTGTCATACTTTGCTATTCCATTGGTTGTGTTTACTGATGCTCAGGATTCTCACTTGCAATTAAACCAAAGCTTAAACCTCTTTAAAAATGCTAATGTCCCTTCTGGAAGTCTAAATGAAGGAAGCTTTGCTTTAATTCCTGCTTTAAACTGCTCTAGATCTTATTTGGCAGATGTCTGTTAACACTGAATAATCTAAAAGCTCTTCCAGCTTCATAATTAAAGTCCTAGAGCTGCATAAATAGCCAACATGCACTTTTCTTGCATGTCTGTGCCTTAAGCTGGCCACAGCATGAACCAAGGATCTTTAACACGCATACATTTGTTTTTGGAGTAGTTCCTATGCAATTTCTAATTTTTTTAAGGTGGCTTTACAAGATTTGTCACTACTGTACAACACTTCTAGCAGGCGAGTGTGTAGGTACATGATACCACCCCATCCCTCTTACAGGTTAATTCTTTGTATTTCTTTCAAGCTGTCCTACCCTTGGCAGAAATGGCCTTCTGTAACTGAGAGGTCTGTTCCTCGCCACCCCAGGAAAATAAAACTGCTGGCCTTAGTTTTGAAGGAGCCCAGCAGGGATCTGCTCTTGGATATCACTGTTTCATCAGGCGCACACACACACACACACACAGACTCTGACATCCCATCCCCACGAGCGTGTTCTGACTAGCTTGAGGAGACACAGGAAAACAAAACCAAAGAACAGATCTCATACGCTGCTGTGATATTAGAACTTTTTTCTTTTATTACAAAACATGTTAAGAGAACATTGAACAAGTTACATACAACATCACTTTATCTTTAGTGGGCTTTGTGCCCTTTTATCATACTGTCCATGTGGTAGAAATGGCATAGAACTTGCAGAATGCTTAGTCTTAGTATTGCACCATCGATGCACAAATTTAGTTGCTAGTCAAAATATTTGACCACTAACTTGGTAATCACATTCCAATACTCAAAAAGTACATCTAAAATGCACCAGCAAGCCAGAGACATCTTGGAAACTCAAAAGCTTCTAATAAACCTGAGGATGAAATGGGTTGATCTTGTCTCTTTGCTGTGACTTCCTAAGTCTGTAAGAAAAACGCCAAATTAATATGCTATTAGCTTATTAAATTTATCCTGCTTTCTTTGTGGGAAAGATGTCATGTTGGGAGGGCCTGACTGATTGGGGGAAAAGACTTTATTCTATGCGTAATAAAACTGGATTCCATGAAGTGAACCAAAAGGAGGATTTAGCTTTATGAGTGAGTTGTCTACTTTGAGCTCTGTGACAAAACACTTTCACCTTTTTGTAGGCTCCTTATGTGGATGTAATTTGTGTAAATAGCTACTTCTCCTGGTATCACGACCCAGGCCACCTGGAGGTTATTCCACTACAACTCACAACACAGTTTGAGAACTGGTATAAAACCTACCAAAAACCCATTATCCAGAGTGAATATGGAGCAGACTCGGTTCCTGGACTTCACAGTGTAAGTGTTATAGATGCCCTAGATGGAAAAAAAGCACTGCTCTTCTTACAGAGTCAGCAAAATTTAACTAGAAAGAGATGGGTACCATTAAGCCTGACTTGTGAGTGGCAAAAGACTCCAGAATTGTAATCCTGCTCCACTGAAATCCACTGAAACCTTTGACTAAAAGCACTGAGCCCTCTAAAATCTGTCCCTTGGCATTTATAGAAAATGCTTAATTGGAAGAGAGGACACTGGAGACTAGACATTCATTTCATGATGCTACCCTGCACAGAAGGGGGTGGCACTCCTGTACCTGTAGTGACAAAACACCACTACCAAGCCAAACCACAGATTCCCCCCCAGGGGTATCTGGCATTGTGTTCGTATTTTATGTGCGTTTCCCCTTGTAATTTCAGTAGTTGCTAATTGTCACTAAATAGCCATTCTTAATGAAGCAGCAATGAAAAGACCCAAGCAACTGTAAAGCTTGTCTTCAGGAAGCAGGTCCCCAGTAAATAGGAAGTTAACATATGGAGCCTTTGCTGAGATTAACTGTCACCTTCATTCAAGGCCACCTCTTCTTTCTGGCTGCAGGATCCACCTCTTATGTTCAGCGAGGAGTATCAGAAAGCTATGCTAAGAGAGTACCATTCTGTTTTTGACAAAAAGAGGAAAGAGTATGTGATTGGGGAGCTTATATGGAATTTTGCTGACTTCATGACTAATCAAGGTAAGCGTATATTCTAAACAACTCTCCATCCTTCTTGCATGGTTTATGACACACAAAGAATACTGTGCTGTAGGGTGGGACAAAAGGGCCCTCTGCTTACCAAGACAGAGCATAGCTGGTTTCTGTGACAAAGTCCAGCATGACCAGAGCCAAGAGGGAATGTCCTGCCTGCACTTAATGCATCCTCTCTCTCCCACTTGAGCTCCTAGATGTCCCACTAGGACATGAGACAATGTGCCAGGGCAGAATGCAAGGGAAGCTTGTGAGCAAACCCAGATTATTTCTATTTCTTGGCCATCCTCAATTCAGTCAGCTGTTAGGGATGTGTCTCACTTGCTTCATATTTCATCTACAACTGCCCTTAGTAACAAAGCACCTTAAATAATGTATTACTAACTTGGTATAGAGGTTTAGCAATAGAGGACCAGATGCCACACTGGTAGACAACAGTCTATGATGACACTCCATCCACAATTAATAAATCAGTGCATTTGCAAAGTATGGGGCATTACTTAATTTACAGTGCAGACAGTCACACAGAAATTAGATGATTACAACTCAGAAGGAGACCTAGTAAGGAACCGGTTATGCATATGCCACCTGCAGTGAGTTAGGGTGGTGAACAGTCAGTGTTCATTTCAGGCAGAGAAACACCATTCAGAATAATCTGGAGAGCACCAATATAAGCATTAGAAAGCTAAGTCATCGCAGAGAAGCAGTCAGAAAAATAATACCGTTTTCAAATAGGAGGATGGAGAAAATGTAGTAGACAAGTTCATATACACGTATGCTGTTCCATGTCTCTGCATGTTGCAATCATCTCTTCTAGTTTCCTACGAAAACTAAAACAGGCAAAAAGGCTGTAGACACCACTAAAGGACAGTACAGTCAAATAGCTAGCAATCAACATTTTCACCATCAAATTTCAAGGTGGAAGTAATGGCAGAAGGAATATCTGCTCTAAATATAATACTGATCAAGTTAACGGGCACACCTGAAACAACTGTCAACTTACCAGTTGTGAATACAATGAATTGCAGCTATATTGCTCAGTTACATCAATTAATCTTGCCAAGATGACACAAGTTACATCTGCCACGTTCCCCACTGTACCTGACTATGTGTAGAAGAAAGTGCATAGGTCTCTTCCTCCTAACCTGATTTAGTACATACATTGTAACAGTTCACAGTAGAGGATATAAGAGCATTTTACATATACTTGCTTTATTTTATAACTTCTCTACAGGGACCACACGTGTTTTGGGGAACAAGAAAGGAATATTTACCCGCCAACGACAGCCTAAATCAGCTGCATTTGTCCTTAGAGAAAGGTACTGGAAGATTGCAAATGAATCAAGCTGTCTTCCTCCTATAATAAAATCACATGCCCTCTTTCTGAAATGAAATCAAGAGGTGTAATGGCTGGGTACTACGCTGAACTTGTTCATTAAATTTGTTTAAATAATATTTATGTCTGACTCAAGTCTTGCAAGTCTAATGCAATTTCTAGTCCACCTGAAGTAGTTACCATGATACAAAGCAGATCAGAAACGCTAGTTTCCTATGCTTAGCCATGTCTGTAGGCTTCCTGTCTCCAGGTAGTAAAATGAATATTCAGAGTTTCAGGGAGCTGAAGTTAGAGATCCTGACTGAGGTATCTTTTTATGGCAAAAAAATAAAAATATTACATGATACAAATCAATGCTGAAGACTTAAAAAATCCAACTTACTCTAAATAAACATCACATCCCTCCAATGCAATTGAGGTTTTCCAGTTATACTCCCCTAACAGTTACACTACTCAGATCACAGCAAATTGTCCACAGGATTACCAAACAGCACAATTTTAATAGCTTCTCACGCTGGAGAAGAATGTATGTGGCTGGCTGAGAAATTCTGAGAGCTCACAGCATTCAGGAGGTCTATGAACCACTGCTTCTGTGAGGATACCCAACATACTCCAGTACAGTATGGAATTCATACTACAGCAGCAAGGTGGAATATGTTAGATAGGTAGGTACTACATCAATTTAACTTTGTTTAAAACTATTTATTTTACTCACAGTACCAGAACTGCCGCTATTACATGCGGTTTTACCTTCCAGGATGGAAGGGCTTCCTTCATATTAAATTGTCACTATGCACTACAGTAATAGTAGTCTAGAGGGTTTGTTCTAAACTTTTTTGATATTGGCCTGAAGCATTCAGGGGTAGGGCAATGTGTAAATTAACGTGCACGCAGTACTTTAGACAGTAATGTAGTGTAGTAACGTCCCTTTCAGGCTGCACACCAGTCTTAAAAGGACACTAAAGGCCAGGCTTTAGCCTGTAATACTCACAGAAGAGTTCAGAACACTTCGTTTGCAAACTTCTTATTGCAACATCCATGGGTTGTCCCAAGAGCAGCGTCACCTGTGGCAGAACCACAAAACTGGAGGCTGCCTACTGAATTTTGGAAGTTGGCACAATTATGTAGCTTCATTATTCGGATTCACAGATACTGTGTGAAACTGTTATGTCTATTTTTTCTGCAACTCACTCTTCTGCTAGTATCTCAAGTGACCAAAACATCTGCCAATAGAAAGAAAATATTTGCTTTTATGTTGTGTGGTGGCCAAATTCTCTTTTCTTTAGATGTGGTTTATTACAAGCCAACAACACCTTCCACACTGCCACATGTAGAATAAGGACATACATGTTTACTGCAGACTTCAAAACAATTTTTGAGTTTTTAAGGGAAAGAAGAAACATACTCTCAACATTCCTTACCCTATGTTAGGTCTACAGATTTTCTATGTAACTAAAACCCCAGAATATGAAAGTCTATCCACAGTGAAAAGACACTTGCTCAAATGTACCATGGTAGAAGAGCAAATACCATATTTAAGCCCACTACCAGTGTTTGAAAGTCATTTCAACTTCTCGATCTAGACATAGTTTTTTAAAAAATAATTTTCTTCCCCATTTCAACAGACATGACATACCAACAGCTGCCACATCAAAATACAGATAAAGATCTGACACTGATAACTCATTAAGAACTGGGCTCAGATCCCTGTGATAACACACAGGGCTTGTGGTTGCAGAAGAGAAAGCCATTGCTTTCATTCAGTCCAACAAAACAGATGCAAAGTTTAATATCCACATGTATGGTAAGCATGCATTTCAGCATCTTAGTTCCTGCTTGTTCTTAACAGCTCAGTGCAATTGGAAACCCAAGCCGCCTATCCAACCCCTCCACAAAAGCTCCCTCCTTTCCCCCCAATCCAGGAAAACATACAGCAGTTTCCAGACACTTTGTCATCTTGTTGGAGTTAAAGCAGACCTACAGAACCAAGGAAAGCAGGAAGTGATAAAAATAACATACTTAACAGGGGGTTTTTGCATGTTGCTTAAAGAACTGTAAACAGTTAAAGCCTCAAGTCAATGCTGCTCAACCTTTACACACCCATGTGCACACAACATTCAGCAAGACACAATGAAGCTGCAGAAACTCTATAAACTGGTATCTCCGAGGACCCAAGTGCTTTAACCCTTCTACTGCTAACACACAATGTCTTTGAAAAAAAAAATAATCACAACTTAATACATTTCTAGAAACAGAATTACAGTACTGACTTTAAAAACAGTTTCTAAGGCTCAGACTGAGTCCAAAAAGGCCTCTGATTGGGTTCATTCAAGCTCTTATGTTTGGACTGCACGAATGCAGCATAAGAATGATTGCAGCAAGACATCCACAGGTAATTTCTACATTTATTTTTTATACCAAAAAGTTATGTGCAACAAATAGAATTCGTACATATTTACATTGTTTTACCTGTTAGCAAAATTGTATCCTAAACCTCCAATAGAGAATCTCTCAACTTATATTGATAAAAGGAACATCTGCCCAGTGACTCCATTTAAATGGATGTTTAATTTGGAGTTTAAAGCACTAGTAATAAATAGTTGATGGAACATACTATACAGAACAAACACCTAATATTTAGGCCATGCTTAATACAGTTTTATGGTAACAGAATACTTCATCTTTTCTGGACCAGTTTTGTCTAGATCACATTTAAACAACATTGGCAGAACCAAAGCTATTAGATCTCTCTTTGACTTTAGCCCATATAAATTAGGAGCATCAAGTGCTGCCTGAAGCACCTCACCCATCATTTTGAACAATCGAGAGACTCTGTACAGCAGAAGACAAACACGTACTACAGTATCGTGTTGGGTTTGTGTGGCGGGGTTTTAGGTAATGGGAGAGGGGCTACAGCAGTGGCCACCTGTGAGAAGCTTCTCAAAGCTTCCTCAGCTCCAAGTCAGACCCACCTCTGGCCAAGGCCGAGCCAATTGGTGATGGTGGCTGCACCTCTGTGATAATGTATTTAAGAAGGGGAACCTGGGAGGAGAGTTTGTGAGGGAAATACCTCTGCAAACACCGAGGTCAGTTGAAGAAAGGGGGTGGTGCGCTGGAGCACAGACTCCCCTCAGCCCATGGGGAGAGGGCAGGCTGTCCCCTGCGCCCATGGAGGTCGCCGGGGGGAGCAGATGCCCTCCTGCAGCCCATGGGGGACCCCACGCCAGAGCAGGGGCTGCGCTGGAGGAAGGCTGGGACTGTGAGGGCAACCTGTGCTGGGGTTGTCTGTTCCTGGGAGGGCTGCACCCCACGGCAGGGACCCGTTCAGGAAGAGCTGCAGCCCATGGGAAGGACCCATGTCACAGAATTTCACGGAGGACTGTCTCCCGTGGGATGGAGCCCACACCAGAGCAGGGGAAGATGGTGAGGAGGGAGCAGCAGAAACAATGGGTGACAAACTTGACTGCAACGCCCATCTGGGGAGGAGGTAGAGCAACTGGGAGCAAAGCTGAGCCTGGGAAGAAGGGAGGGGTGGGAGTAAGATGTTTTCAAAACGTGGTTGTACTTCCCACTGTTCTACTCTGTTTTGATTGATAAATTAGTAGTGGTGGTGGTGTTCAAATTAAATTGATGGATATTTTCCCCATATTGAGTCTGTCTTTTGCCCATGACCATAACTGGCGAGTGATCCCTCCCTGTCCTTGTCTCAACTCCCGAGCCTCTTCTCCTCCCAATCCCACCGGGGCAGAGGAGCAAGCGGCCACATGGCACTTTGTTGCCCGCTGGGCCTAAACCACGACAGTCCTTTTTTACACCCAGCGTTGGGGCCTGAGGAATTTGAGATAGGGACAATAATTGGAAGAGGTAACGGGCAAAACATGGACTGAACAGTGTTAGCAGAATAATCAGTTCTGCAGGTTCCCCTTCTTAAATACTTCATCACAGAGGTGCTACAACCATCACCAATTGGCCTCGGCCAGAGGCGGGGCCGACTTGGAGCCAGGGAGCTTCAAGCAGCTTCTTACAGGAGCCCCCCCTGTAGCCCCTCTCCTGCTATCAAAAGCCTGCCACACAAATCCAACACAGGTATGCACAAATCTCCTAATAAGAGATTTGTTGTCACTTTAGATATCAAAAGTGGTAGGGAATGTTTAATTGGCCTTAGCATTGCAAACACTTTACAGTAAGAAACTTCCAAGAACATTCATTTCCTAAACGAGACTCGAATTCTTCGTTTGGCGTTAAGAGTAGCAAGTACCTTACAGTAAGAGGATTTCAGGAATGTTTAATTCCTAAGCAGATTTTGGATGAGGATCTTTTGCCTTTCCTATTGGCCCCTCCTGCAGAACTTCTGAGAGCCAAAGAGGGGGAAGGAGGAGCTCAAATTCAGAACCACTGTTTGTATATTATGAATTTTTTTCCCCTCCATTCTCATGGGTGTTGAAGCCACAACCAGAATCTGTGTAATGCCCCCCTGTCCCTCTGCCAGGCCAGGTATCATTTACTAGCTTCTTATCCATACTCTTGTATCCTCAGATTTCTCAGAATTTGCCTTCAGATTTGTAAGGGTCAAATTAATGTCAACCACACATTTGCCATGACATTTGTTTTGGCTGGGGGCAGGCAGGGGGGCAGTTGCATGAAGGACTCCTCTGATTTCCATCACATCACTAATTGTAACCTGAGCCATTTTACTGGAAGAAATATGCTGTTTCTATCATTGGGATCAATGAGGAAAGAGTCAAAGAACTGGAAGCAAAAAGGTCCAAATTTCTACTGCTAATATTATTTTGCCCTTTATTCAGGCCAACTGCCTTTCTGAAGCACAAGAGAGAAAGTAGAAGAATTAGGGCCATTTCTAGCAAATCACTTCCAGTAAAAAGTAACCGCAAGAAAAGCACACAAGACAAGAAAGTTCACAATTAAGGATCAGATTTGCAAGTCTGTGCACAAAGTGTAGCTGCAAATTCTTCCAGAGACCAAACTCAATTTCCATTTGATCCCTATGTGCACACAAACAAGGACTGCAGACACAACTGCTGAAAATCTGGCCCTAAACAATTTTACTAAACAAACTGAATTAACAGACTATGCCCACACAGACAAGCACAAGACACAGTGAAGTTAGTCAACACCTATACTTTCAGCTGATGGGGCTTTTTTCCTCTTTTTTTGGTGTGTACTACACCCAAAAATTGGACCAAGTAATCATTGATTATACTTGTCTCCATTGCTGCTTGTTCTGAGATATTAGCACTGCGACTAACCATTTCAGGCAGCACGTGTTCACCTCTTCCTTGGATGAAAAAGATGCCTTAGTGTAGATCACAGGAATGCATCAAAATAAATCTGTACAACATATTAAACAGCGATACTGCTTCAAGGCTTGTAAGAGAACAAAGTAAAGCCTTGAGGGACCAGTTTAACATCATTCACCCCCCTCATATCAAAGTTCAAGGCATTTGAGAGACAGAACTAACCATCAAGACAAGCTTTAACTATACTCTGGTCAATACAAAATGCATTTAATGAATTGTTGTCTAAAACTGTTAGACAAGAGGGACAAGTAATTTAGTGTTACATGCAACAGATGTTACTCATACCACAGAACTCTACATAAAAGCAGTTTCCACCTACATCCTTGATACAAAGCAGAAAATTTTTCAGTAGTAATTTAAATACTATTTTGTGAATTCAATCTAAAAATTCTATTTTCTCTACGGAACACTGCATGTTTCACAGTCAAGTTTATCCTCAGCAACTTAGTGTTTATAATCCACAAGTGTGTCTCTGACATTCATGTTGAAGAAAAAAATCCTAAAATTAGTTAAACTAATTCTTTAAATGGGCAGGGACACCTTCCACTAGGTCAGGTTGCTCAAAGTCCCATCCAACTTGGTCTTGAACACTTCCACAACTTCTCTGGGCAACCTGTCCCAGTCTCTCACAACCCTCACAGTAAAGAATTTCTTCCTTACATCTCATCTAAATCTCTCCTCTTTCAGTTTAAAACTGTTACCCCTTGTCCTTTCCCTACACCCCCTGATAAAGAGTCCCTCCCCTTCTTTCCTGTAGCTCCCTTTATGTACTAGAAGGCCACTCTAAGGTCTCCCTGGAACCTTCTTTTCTCCAGGCTGAACACCCCTAACTCTCTCAGCCTGTCCTCACAGGGGAGGTGCTCCAGTCCCCTGAGCATCTTTGTGGCCTCCTCTGGACCCTCTCGAGCAGGTCCGTGTCCTTCTTATGTTGGGGGCCCCAGAGCATAAGTACCATAAATGAGTACACAGTTGGAATTCTTCACCTTTAGAAGCTGACAAGGGCAAAAAGCAGCACAGCACCAATTACAGGAAGTAGCTGAACCTATACATTTTGGTGTCACAGAGTCTTGAAACACAAGTATTTTACTTTTCCGAATCACATCATCAATCTTCTATTGCATTGATTTAAGTTAACTGAAACAATATTGCTACCACGTCTCAGTCTAAAAACTAAGATAGATCTCTTAATACTCTATCCCCAGCAAGTTTGCTGGGAATTTTGTTTGTTTGTTCATTTTTAAAGCAAGGACACTTCTGCCTGCCAAGTTCAACACAAAGTATTTGGTTTAAGATTTTAAGACAGAAGGCACTTCCAACATTCAGCCTTAGAATACTGAGTGCAGAAACAACAGTTACAATTTTGTTCCTTTGTTTAAATCTGCAGTTTAATTTTTTTTTCCAATTAGTTATTAGAAAGAGCAATGATAGCATTATATCACATTTCATTTTCAGGAGCACATTTACTTACTTATCCCACTAAGCAGATTGCCCTTCCAAGGGATCTTATACATGTCAGGCCTAAAGTTCATTTCCCAATATAGCACAAACCAAAGATCCTGACGAAGATCAATTAAGTAACTGCTTCTTCAGTGCACTACTTGGTTATCCCACTCAGTCAGTGGTTTTCACTGCAAATTGCAATTCTATACTGCAGCATTCATATAACATCAAACATTAGTAACACTGGCTGTCTGACCGCAGTTTAAAAATGAAACAGCTCTGCATGGAAATTAAGTCCTTTCACAGAACACTCTGATACACCAACCCCCAATCTGCATATAACATCCCAGTGGCAGCTTTCTTTTGACCACATTAAGCTATTTTCATTCTGTACAGAAATTAATGAAGTTGTGGTTTAATGAACATATTTCAGGTTTCAGCTTTAATTCCATTTTCATTACTGGAGACAAAAAAAAAATTATATAAAAATGGAACAAAACCCAACCGTCATTCTTGTGAAAGCACTAGCAGTGAGTGCAGCAACACGGTGTTCTCTATAGAGGTCACTTCTTCCATCATGTCAGTCGACTATTAGCTGAACACTCTGACAGCTCTTAGGCTAACAAAACTGATTGCACAGTGAGTTCTCCAGGGATGAAACCAATATTTCTAATTTTATTTACAGTATAAGTCCTAGTCAAATCTAAGTCCATCAGCTAAAAAAAAATACATATACTGTAAACATGGCAACATTAAATATGGTAATGCTAGTCTAGAATATTTAATGTCATGACCACATCTTGTTATACCTGAATTTATATACAGGATATTTTATAGCAAGTGTTACCCACTTCACAAGTGGAGGGGGAAGAGAGAGAGTCTGTTTTGCTGTGGCTAAGACTCCTTCAAAGTAAAGTTAAAGCTTGTCTTTGATTGTATTAGAGCTTTCTTTCATAACCACATTTAAATTGAAGATTAGCACAAAAAAAAAAATTATCTAGGGCCCCTTCAAATTTATAATTTAAAATTCAGTTATGATTCTTGGGGAAAGTGTCTGATATGGAGAATAAAAAATTACTGCAAAATAAACTTAATGGAAGTTTATTTTGGGTCTTCAGACTGTCAGTCAAAAGTTCAAACAGGCATTATTCCTGTTTGGGTTGGAGTTGCTGTTTCCAGGCCTCGTTCAAATAAACTAGTCGTTTGTAGTTGATGATAAAGAGAATGAAGTTCAGCAAATATGTGATGACGCAGACAATGCAAAATTCCTTCAGCACGAAGTACAGAATGTATGCCAAGTACAATGACCCTACTACAGACACTATGGAGGATGTCATGAGGATTAGAGCTGCTACTGCACTTGCTGTCATACCTGCAACAAGAGAGAGAAAGTTACTACCGCTGCTCTTGTTCCCCCCTTCCACACAAAGCAAAAAGTCTAAGCACTCTAATTCAAACTGAAGGCTACTCAGCAAGTTTGTATTACATAAAAGTCTGTTTAAAATACCATGAGTTCAAGATGGCTGACAAATCGCTATTTGGAGGGGAGCTTCTAGGTTCTGTACGACAGTCCTTTGATAAGAAGTATGTGTAGTATTTACCATCTTCCGTATTCCTGAGTTATGGGAAAGTTACAGGTTGGTCAAGTTATGTCTATCAATATTAACAGCTTTATAGCAGACCATATAGTTACAAAGAAATATGCATACATTACAATTCATGCACTTTTTTTGCCTGCTATCTCTATTACTCCTGCAAAACTTGTAAATTCCATTTTTATTTCCTCTTTTCTATTGTGCAATCCAATGCTAAATATATTTAAGTGAAAATACCGGTTCAGCAACTGTCCTTACACTTATACTATTAACAGCATAGCAGGAGAAAATGCAATTCTCTTGTTATCAGCTGGGTTTTAAGCCCTTTGGACAGATGTATCATTAGACTGGTACTAAAAAAAAAGGATAAAAATCACATGTGTTTATCTGATCTCTTGCAGATTACTCTATGTATAATGCACTCCTCTTATCACCACTGATCTGTTATATACTTCAGGCTCTAAACTGAATTAATACTTACCAAGTAGCATTTGTAGTATATAAAACACGAGTCCAAAAACACTGTTTGACTGATTTAGTGCACTGTCCTTTCCAAAGATGGAACCCAACAGACCGAATCCTCGACCCCATCTGTAAAACAGTGAAACTAATTAACTTGTATTTGGGCACCTATTGCTTTACGTCAGTATTTTCAATTCATCACTGTTGGGGGAAAAAAAACCCAAACCCACACATATATTCTGACATGACCAGTGCAGTCCTATATGAAGTTCACGGTTATCTTGGAAAACCAAGCAGCTTGTGACAGCGGGTGCACTAGGTATAACTTTATCCCACACATTGCTGATTAAAGTTATTTGACATACCAGAAACTACGAAGTTCACAGTTGCAACCTCACCAAACACCAAGTCTGCTTCTTAGGGTTGTAGTTTAAAGCTCTTTTGTCAAATAAATACTTCCTTCCTCCAACGATAGCTTTAGCAGTTCTCTCCACCACAGTAAACTGGACACACGCTCGCTATAAAATGGTACAACTTGGTAACTAGTTGGTACCAGCACTGCCAGCACTTACCTCGCTGGCATCAGAGCAATCAAATCAGAACATATGTTTACACTTCAGCTGCTCCTGATCAGTCTAACACCTTCAGAGGAACCCAAATCTGTCAAGCAGACAAGCTGGGGATGGTACCATAATAAGAGTCCCAGACCTCATTGTGACATTTGGAACTAGCACCTCAACCACAAAATGACTTTCAACTTTGTAGTGACAAGGTAGAAAGCAGCACAAGCCCTACAAAACTGCTGCTGCAATAAGGGGGATAAAAGATTAAATTAGCAAATGTAATTGTGCTAGAAACCATTAATTTGATGCCCTAAGGCAGACCATGCCATTATTTGTAACAGCAAAGCAAGGACCATATTTATTAGTGTCACTTGAAAATAGGAAGAGAAGTTAACACTACTTCAACATGTAACTTAATTCACTTACAAGAGAACATTAGAATATCTGCCAGCACATCCTTGGAGCATCAAGTCAAGCACTACATAAATGTAAGGAGAGGTTCACGTTATCAGGTTAACTGTCACATAACTATGTAAAAGCAGCACAAATCCTCGCTGCTGTTGCAGGAAATGCCAGCCTGCTACATTTATGCCAACAGAAGTGCAGTTTCTGAACAGTTTGTTGTGCTAGAGGCAATGGTTCTACTAAACCAACACACAGCATAGGTTTGCTCTTTGCACACTACAGGAACCTTGCTGATAAACTTCATGCATCTGAGAGCAGTGAAAGGCTACCACCACCTTACAAGCAGTTTCCTCACAGAAGAAAGGCACCACAATAAGTACAATTTAATACCATCTCCAAAATACTTCATAATCTCACAGCAATATTTTCAAAACCTATTTGGACTAATCATTTTAATTCGAACTTAGTAACTGTCTGCAATTAACTATTATACCCAAGCCTTGTGCTCTTCTCCCCAGATAGCAGAGAATTAGGTACCAATTCCCAGAAAGCATGTTTACTACATAAACAGTAAAAAAAACATACTTCCAACTAGTTTGGTCTCAAATCTTGTAAGTGACTGAAGTGAAACTTAAGTGCAAATATAAAGCTTCAAACCAGCATAGAAAAGGCTGACACTTGCTTTACCATGGGGACAACGTCTGGCATCCCAGAGCTGTGAAGGGTCAGAAAGACACAAAGTTAATCGCTGGGAGGAGCAGTGCAATACTGCCTGGGTCCCTGCAGGGCAAGTTTGGGGCCATGCAAACTGCGGGGGCCGAGGCTGGTGACACGCTCCCTGCGGCACATGAAGGCAAACAGTCCCTGTGAGCGTACGGCAGCTTGTGGGCTGAGCAGCCTCAAGGATGGGTACCAAAGATCTGGAAAAGCAGCTGTAGAGAGGCGAGTGCAGCACTTCACAGCTAAGGGAGCCACGCTTCCAAGAGGGAGGGATTTTAAAAATCACCAGACACCGTGCATAAGCAAACATTATAAAGTTCCAAAGAATCTCAGTTATGACAAAGTTTTCCTCACACACATTTAACGTTACCTGCATTTTAAGTGAGAACTGTTTATTTTTTAGTCTTACTTTGATAAGATGGCCACAGCACATGTAATAATTGTCTCATGTTGTCCAGCTACCAAATGCAGTATTAAAGAGCCAGAAAAATA
This sequence comes from Strix aluco, assembly GCF_031877795.1. Taxonomy (NCBI): domain Eukaryota; kingdom Metazoa; phylum Chordata; class Aves; order Strigiformes; family Strigidae; genus Strix; species Strix aluco. Next base: position 9,973,289 of record NC_133949.1, on the reverse strand, counting down.
TATTAAAGGTATCATAATTTTGCATTTAATAGGCTATTTTTATTTTTCTCTGTTACCACATTTATAGATGCTTCAGCTTACTATCCACAGGCACAATTTATTGTTCTAGTCTCCAAGTGAGAATTCTTTGTTGGGTGACACTAAACTTTATTTGAAGACACTCAGGCTTTCCTTACCAAGAAACTAAACAGCATAACTCAAACTCTGCCTAAGTCTGTGTTTCTACATTAGCCTGGCTCAGAGTAACTGTGGGATGCTAATTCCTACCCTCTCCCTGTGCTAGCTGTATGCTCTCACTTGTTCTGATGCTCACAAGATCCTGTTGTGTTTGAGAGGGAACTGAAGCTTAAAACATCAGAAACTTTAGACTACAGAATCTGACCCTACAGTTATTCTGCAAGTGAATAAAATGTTGCTAATGGAAAGGTAACGAGTTCAAGCCCTTCCTGACAGTCAGTGTCCTCAAGTAACTTGTTCATAGCTGCAAGGTCAGAGCACGGTGAAAGCTTTTTCCACATGCAACAGTTCATTAAGTATCTTGTTGGCCTTGTAGCAGCTTTAAGTAAATCAAGTATTAAATTTCAGTCTATGCAGCACAGCTCTAGTCTCACATCTTATCCCACACCCTTCAAGACAGCTAAGAAGCCTGTGATTTAAGACAAAGCACTTTTTCCAGCCTTATAAGGTTTGAAGCATGAGGAAGATTTCTGCATCAAACTGAAAAGCAAATTATTTAGACTTTGTGTATTTCTATTTCCACCTGATTTCTCTGAGGAAGCTAAATCATCTAATTCTAACAAGGAGGTCCCAAAATGCACTAAAATGCACAACAAACCAAGTAGTTTTGTAAGCAACTGGAGGTGTTGTCCCTCAAACAGGGTGTGTTAGAGGGTGTGCAACAGCCAATCTCACACCCAGAGCCGAGACACCAGTTTATACCATAGTTGCACCAAGAAGGGTGCTGAGGGTAATTCCACAAAGCTGGCAGGCTACACAAAAGAACTTCAAAGTATTTATGCACTCCAAACTACACGATTACACATTTGCTATAATGACCATTGGTTAGTTACTTACCACTTCTATCCCTCATTGGTCAGTAACACACTTTGATTTAAAGCTACAGTGGGTTTTTAATTTTCTGAGCAAGCTCAAAAGGTGCATCTTTATTCAGGCAGGGGTCTTTGAAGCAGTGAGTGTGGTTTTTACTACTACAATGAGGGTAGTTCTTCCAAAGGACACTCTAATCTCTAAACTGATTTACATTAAACAATTTTAAGGAGCTTCCATGTTCCAGGATGTTTCTCTTCTTCAAGGACGGTAGCTCCTGATTAGAAGTTCCTTACTAATTATTGTTGATGGTTTGAAGAACAGACTGACCCAGCTGATGTGTCTAATCTATCCTTGTATTTGACAAGAAACGTTTGTACGGACAGTAATATGTACTATATATCCTTGGGTGTGATAAGAACCATTTGTGCTGCCTGCAATGTGCGATGAGAAACAGTTGTGCAGCCTACAGAGGAAGGAGGAAGACTGACTATGATAACCTTCCTTTTCGCACCAAAAGCATCCAAATCACACCTGGGTTATAACAACTTTGAAAGTCTAGAAACATATCGCAAACAAATAGCAGGAAGAAAGATTGTAGTCCTAACAATAGCGTCGAAAGTTAAATTTTTAGAACAATGTAGCAATATTATGCTTCGGTCAAGAAAGATGTTCTTTGTCTATGTTCAAGCCAAAGGCATCCCCAATCAGAACAAGTCGATAGTCACCTTTAAGCAAGGACAGCCTGGAGCAATTAGACCTTGAAGAGGGTTCATCACCAACTTGGCAAGCAAACTCAAGGTCCATGTATCCTTCACTGAATTACCCTCCTTATAATCCTAAAAATCACACCTATAGATCAAGAAGACTCTTGCTCAGGTGGAGACCCTTCCCCTGAGCATGTGTAGTAGTAGAAGTATTGTGTCAACAGTATTATAATTGTATGTAAATTACTAACCAATCATCCTAGAGAAGATGGACTTGGAAAATTGCTACCTCTGCAAGTTTTGTGTATAAATGGAAAGTCCCATTGGTGTGCTTGATTTGTGAGAAACTGCTGAGCACCTAGGCTTGTGCAACCCTAAAATAAATAAGCAATATCTGTCCTGAGTGTGTGATTATTGACCTATTGCGCACCGGGAGGCGAATACGCTTTTCGGACAATAGAATAAATTCCAAGTAATAAAACATCAGTGAAAAGGACTATAAACTGCTCAGAAGTTCTTCACGGAACTTGCCTTTCTTATAAAGAATATAATTTACAAGAACTATTGTTAACTCAGATTAATTTTTTTGATACAGAACACTAAGTAAAATGAACTACATTAAGTAAAGAGTTGTTTGCACAGTGAGATAAAAGCATAATCCAACATCACCAACTTCTTCCTAGCGACTCGTGGCTCCCCATCCATGAAGCAGTCAAATGTTCTGTTGTGAAAATCATGCTGAAATCACCCTGCGTGATTCAGAGCACTATGACAAACACATGTGGCAAGCCCACTTTTGCCACACCCAAGTTTCACTCCTATAAAAAAAAAAAGCAATCTGAACTAACTTCAAGGAAGTTTTAAAATAAATCTTTAAGACATCTTCCTGTATGTTTCAAGTAACTCAAATTCCCTCTGTTCAAGATGACAGCCTGTTTCACTTCTCATTTGCAGGTACAACTTTGAATGTTCTTTGAAAAAGTTTTCAGAATAGTGATTCAAGAAATCCAAGACAAAGTGTTTAGAACTGTTCATGTAGTTTCCTAACATCTAAAAATTAATACTACAGTGGCTTGTAGTCCAGTGTGCACTTCCTTTTATCAAAAGGAGGTCTTGAAAATTATTACCCACCCTCTAAACAGCGTCCCTCTTGGTTTGTGATATTTAACAAAGCTCAGAAGTGTTACATTTTTAGAAATTTAAAGCAGTTTAAAGCATGCACTTGACACTTGTTAACAGGAAGACAAGAAGAACTGAGGTCATTTTGATCCACAAGTGACATATCTCCCATAAAATCTTATACTGTCAAATTATTACCTCTTTTGCACAATTATGAACATCCTCTTATGTTCCAGAAGAGCGTATTATGGGAGTACACTTTAACTCTAAACACTTCACCATCATTTAGCAGAGACAATACCATTGGCAGAAAGGCAACCAAGAGAACCTCATGCAGGACATTTTAAAGGGCAATGTCGTGGTTTGAGCCCAAGAGGGCAACTGAGCACCAGGCAGCCATTCACTCACCCCTTCCCCCCAGTGCTGGGAAGGAAAAAAAAAAAATAATCAAAAGGCTCAGGAATGGAGATAAGGACAGGGAGGGGTCCCTCACTCATTTAACACAGGCAAAAGTCTGGCTTGTTAGGGGAAGAAAATAAGACCATCACTTTAATTCAAACACTAACAAAACCAACGCTTAACAGACAGAACAGGACAGTGAGAAGCTATCTTAAAACACCTCCCCCACTTCTCCCTTCTTCCTGGGCCCAGTTTTGTTCCCGATATCTCTACCTCCTCCCCCAGCAGCACAGGGGCAGGGGATGGTGGTGCAGTCAGTCCACAGCTTCTTCTTCCAAAGAGGCAGGGAGCACTCTTCTGCATTCTTCCCCCTGTTCCATGTGGGGTCCCTCTCACAGGAGACAGTCCTCCCCAAACTCTCTCTGCCGTGAGTCCTCCCCACAGGATGCATTCTTCTCGAGATGCTCCAGTGTGGGTCACCTCCACAGGCTGGAGTCCTCCCAGCCCCAAACTACAACAGTGGGGTCATCTTCTTCCCTCAGGGCCTTGCCCTTCTTTGTGTGCAGCTGCCTGCTCTGGTGTGGGGTCCTTCACAGGCAGGTCTCTGCTCCTCCAGTGACCCCCATGGGTGCAGGGGGGTGGCCCTGCTGTCCCACCATGGGATATAGGGGGGCTCTCTGTTCCAGCACAACTCTCCTCCTTCCTCCCACTGACCTCGGTGTTCACAGAGGTGTCCTCGTAACTTGTGCTCAAAGTGCCCCCCTCCCAGGTTCCCCTTCTTAAATACATTATCGCAGAGGTGCAGCCACCATCGCTAATTGGTTTGGCCTTGGCTAGAGGTGGGTCCGACTTGGGAGTCAGGGGAGTTTCAAGAAGCTTCTCACAGGGGAACACTGCTGTAGCCCCCTCCCATACTACCAAAAACCCCACCACACAAACCCAGCACAGACAAGTAAACAACCTCCATGTTTAACAAGTTAAAAGTTGTAAGAGTTACCAGTATCAGCTCAAAAAGCAATGTAATTCTAAGGCTGCTAAACACAGCAAGTCAAACAAACAAACAAGTAGTATGTATTTAGGCAGGAGTCAGATTATCTCATCCACCCTCTGTAAGAAATGTGACACTTTTCTCTAGCCAAGCACTCCAATTCTGACAGTTACCTGCAGATGTTTTTAAGAGCTTTTACAAAGAGATCATTCCACAAGATGCTCTCCTTGACCTTAATTATCATTAAGAATCAGTTTAAGAAACTTCTGAACTGGGGTATTACCCTCATCAACATGCTCAGTAGCCTACCTCAAAGCCTTCCTGAACGTACCTAGATGCTTTCTGAACACATACTTTTGACCTCCACAACATCCTCTGGCGATGATGAATGCCAGAATCACATCACCTCAACTTCACTTGGCAATCCTTAGGTCTCATGTCAAGAAAAGAACTAGTTACTGTATATTCATTTTAACACAAAGATAACCATACTAGATCAGGTTAAGTTCAGCTAGCTTCAGTCCCATGTCCCTGACATCAGCAAATAGCAGATGCCTTGAACAAAGCACACACACTTCCCAGTTCACATTCTAGTCTCCTAAATGTCTAGTTGAAAGTGCTCTCAACTCCTTCAGGAGACCAGATTATTATTAAATGGCATGTATGATTCAAAATCTGAGAACACTCTGTATTTGTGCAGCAGCAGGTTTTCCAATACATTTCTCTCAACTTTTAGGTTTGCTGCAATAAAAAGGGCAAACAACAATAATAAAACAGATTATATTTTCAGAGAACTGTAAGTAAAGAACTCAGATTTTGTCTTCCAAGTAGTAGTAGATTAAAACCCCTCATTTCAGTATTGTTTTTCATCCCATAAGCATTATTTTGTTATCAACAGCAAGCACCATTTACCACTTTGTAACCCTGAGGAAACAATAAATATAATTTTCTAAGAAAAGCTTACACTTAAGGAGAAGTGCACATCACTTGTCAAGTGTCATCTGACTTCTGAGATAAATTAGGGTAGAGAATGAAAGTTCTCAGGAGGGAAGTACAGCTGGTCTATGCTCACACATCGCCTCCAGTGAAAAGCTCATACAAAGGCCAAAGGATCTGGAGCATTTCGTTGCAACTTCTTTACAGCTTCACTAGAAGAATTTAGATTAAGCTTAGTTCATGGTTACAATGTTGCTTAGGCCACTTAAACAGTTTTAATAAATTAAGTAAAAGCCTTCAGTTAGAAGCCATGAGAAAGACGAGACTAAAAATTTCCATTTGTAAACTTGCTCAAAAATACTGATACATTTAATTTCATGTTTAAATCTATTAGCAGTATTTACCATAAACAAATGAGATTTTGTTCTATATAGCCTTCAGCTCTACCTCAGAAACAGTCCAAAAAAATCTCATTGTCTAGATCAGCAGTCTCAAGCAGACAGTGGTTAATTATTTTATAGCAGCCTTTACAGAAGCACTGATTATCCAAGCCAACAGCATTGTATTCCTTCTACATAATCTACATAATTGTATTCCTTCTACATAATCTCTTCTATTAAACCATCATAAATGAAGCCCAAATTTGAACTACAGGCACTTTGTTAAATTTACTTTGTATCAGGAAAAATAACTCTCAGCCCTACTGCAAATTCCAGTCAAGCTAAAAATTATATATTTATGAAAAGCAAAACCACACATTTGTGTATACACTGTAAGGTTGAAAAAACCAAAAAGACTCATGTAGCTAGGGTACTGCTGTATTTTATGAAAGATGTGCCTCAGCCACTACATATGATATCAGTCTGAAGTATTAAGTCATGAATTTTCTGTTAAAAAGACGAGGAAAAAAAAAAAAAAAAAATCACTTGAACTATCAGCTTCTGCTGCTTTGGGAACAACTTGCTTTAGAACTAATGAAGCTGGTTTTCTACAAATGTTCCCAAAACACCTTCCTTCCCCAGCACATGGAATAACCTCCAGCTCCCTCGCAGCCCACACCCTCTAGCTCTGCACCCTGTCTCTCCAGTCAAGTCCATTATTTATCAGTCCTGTCTGAGTCCTGTTTGCACATGTGCTGCCTGCCTGCCTGGCAGACCAAACGGGACCAATAACCTTAGCTCACACGGCAGGTTTTTTTCCCTTCAGCACAGGTATTACTCTGAGTCACTCTCCCCTCCCATTTGGCACTGAATCTGTTTCTATAAAACTTTAGTAACCTGTATCCTTTGTTAAAATTTGCCATTAAAAAAATTGAAAAATTATATGTTGTTACACACAAAGGCAAAATCTTCTCCAGAAACAAGGCTAAAAAGCAGAATAATACAACTTTTCTTGGCCTCAAGTTGTTTGTGCTTTTTTGGCCCAGTACCCTTAGCTGTAAAACTTGTATCATACTCATCTATCTACAGCTATGTCAGTTCACCATCATCTTGAACCCCCAGCACTCCAAATCCTGCCGAAGCAAAGTGCTTGATGTACTAGATGGATTCTGTCTACACTGATTTCCCCCTGCCCAATCAACCTTCAAACCTTCCCTCAGCAAAAACAATGAACCCTTGCTACAGAATAACCGAAGCAGCACCCTTACATCTGCTATCTAACAATTTGCAGTCCTCAGAAATGAACAACCACTGATTTTAAATTATAGGACAGATTATAGCTGAGTCTCTGGAGGCAACATTTTCATGTAAACTATTTTGGTAGCCTAAGAACCACAAATACAATTCCTGTTGAATGACCACCAGCTGCTCCACATACAGCAGTTTAATCAAACCCTTTCTACCTTTTTCTATACAGAATCAAAGATGCCTAACAAAAACAATTAACTTGCCTCAGGTTAAAGATGTTACTGACTAGAAAAGAGCAGAGACTTGCAAAACTAGTAAAATTTTTAAAAAAGCACATGGGCCTCATTTGTATGCACTGGTTCACAAGAAGAGACTAGACAAGCTTTTCCCACTACCTGCATAAAGCTACTTTTACCATCTCCCACCTCACATCAGTCACTAACAATTGCAGCCATCAACCTCAAACATATCTGAATGCTTGCTTGCAGGTACAGCAATTAAAAAAAATGCTGGGACATCAGGAACTTACCATTAATATGAAAGATAACTGCTATATAATGTTCTTAACCTGGAATCAAGCAAACTTGACAGACATCAAGTTTACAGGAACTGCCCCACAACAGAACTGAATGGGAACCTGCAACATAAACATCAGGTTAGGGAGGAGGTCAGAGAAGTTTTCTTCTATGTCCCATTTCCTTAGATAATGGGGTTGTTCTTGTCAACTTGATCTCTGTTACCGTCTGCACTCTATAAAGATGCACCAGAACAACAGTTCTAGCAAGGTGTGCTTCACTGGAAAACCAGCACTGGTCGAAGTTTCAACTGCAGTATCTTATAGCATAATTGCACGCCCACTCTGCAGAGGAATAAGTTCTACACCAGCGTAATTATACTCACACAACATAGCACTGAAGTACTATGTCACAAGACTAAGCAATTCCAACATCACCTTTACACAGGTTTGAATTCACTGCTTAAAACGATTTATGAAGGTGAGCAGAACAATACAATAATGCTACAGTTGTCACAGGCCACGCTTGGCAAATCCAGTAAAACAACTGCATGTCTGCACAGATCTGCCCACACCACACGCAAAATTTTACAGATGTACATTTTCAAGAACTAGCAGATGATTATTTTGGTGCATCCACTAGAAGGCATAAGGCAGACACGCATATTAGACTTTCTCAGAACAGGCATTTCAGAGTGGCTCAAAGAGAAGATGACAATCCAAGACCTTGCACGTTAGCATAAGGTTCAGAACAGGGAATCCCTAAAATATGTCATCTATCAAATTATATCCAGATGAACACAGATTCTTAAAATCCTATTTTGACTCTAGAACTTCTTCAGTAAGTCAGCTAAAGATGTTAACCTAAATCAATATTGACTATTTCCAAACCTCTTCACTTACGCAGCTGCAAATATTGCTAAAGATATACAGTGACATGTGCCCTTTGGTCGTTCATGACAGCTATCTTAAGTCTGTATTAAAGCTGTTACAGCATTAGCACATGCCAAGCTACAAAACTTTCTTCAAGAAGAGCCATCCAATAATCTGCTCTGCAGGAACCTTAAATTAATCAAGATAGAAAGCAGAAACATATCAGACAACCTGGAATTCTCCCAGAGCACACAAAAGAACAATGTAAAAAGCTCAGGGTCTCTGCATTATTACTCATTTCAAGCCATACCACTATCCATATTACTTGAAACTTGTCTATTAGTTTAATTCCCTCTGTGAAACTATTGTAACAGCAAAAATAAAAGGATTTTTCAGGAACTGCTATTAGCAAGTTTCATTATAAATAAAGCCATTCCTGCCACTTAATTATTCTCAAATATAAGAGAACAATTCACTTAAAACATCTACAGCAATTACCAAATGAAAATGTTAGGCATTTCTCTAATATCTTCCCATATTATACAGGCCTTAGCTGTTTTTCTTTTTCAAATATTTCATGAACTTTCCCCGTGATAAAAGCTTGAAATATGCTGACCATTAATATTTTGAGTAACGGATACTAGGAAGCTATCTTTCCAACATAATCTTCTGGATGAGTCAGTCTCTGATATAAGATTTTCCATGCTCCTCCCTATGCATGCTTTACAACATTTCTCTTCTCACTGCTGTGCTCTAGAAGCCAGTAAAAGCCAGGAAGTACAAGTCTGTCACCCAGTTAACTCTGCTAACCAGCTAATCAAATAATTTGTGATTGCCAGTAGCTTAATGAGAAAAGAAACGTGAAAGTTAAATCTGCATTACATGTGTAAACACTGAAACACAATATTTGAATCCCAGTGAAATCTAAATTGTAGTTAAAAGTTCCTTTTAGAAGCCAATTTTCAGAGAAACTTTGGTAGTAATAGCAAGGAATATTCAATTGGAGAGAGGGAAAGAGAATGACCGATGGATAGGGAGCTGTGGCAACATGGAAAATAAGATTAATTTCTTCCAGTGTTATTCTTTCTTCAAAGTTTAATAGCTTGCCCTCTTGTCTTAGTTCTAATGCAATACTCCTTTTTTGTCTGTGTCCTGTACAGCATTGAAAGCACATTCTTCTCCAAATATGGTTTGACTGAACAGAACTCACACACTCCTTTTCCACAAACTCTTTTTACCACCTGCTCTAATTATCATGAGCTATCCTGACATTTGCAATACTTCAGTCTTTAGGCATGATTCTCCCAGCAACTACTAGTGAGACTTTAGTTCACTTTATCCCTAACTGTTCATATTATTATATAGAATTCCTGCAGAAAAGTATCTACAGGTCTTACCATGGTATACTCAACGTTTCAGCTGCAGCATTACTAACAAACACTACAATTATCAAGCATTAGTCCATAATTAGAAATATCTAAAGACATAATTGGAATTATTTCACTTCAAAACATTCAATAAACATGCATTAAAACTATTACTTCAAATTTCCTGTCTCAATAGCAGCATTTGCAGTTGTAATAAAAAGCTAATGAAGGACCAATTCTATGCAAGAACAGACTACTACAGAGCCTACTTAGGTACTTAAATCGCTGTTATTCTCTTTTTACCTCTAGAGCTGTGGTAAGATTTAGATTACTGACAATACTCACATGGTTTAATCTCAGTAGCCTATGCATAATTTTAATTTATAAATTTAAGTTATCTGGCAAGCTTATTGAAGTCTTCCTGTTCAGACTGAAATTTCTCATTCCAGGACACTTCTCAAATAGAGAAAGTTTATCTGATGACAGACAGAAAAGCAGAGTTAAAGCCCTCATTCAATCACAAGAGCCTCCTTTCAGACATGAGTAGATACACATCTCTTTGTAACATAACACAATCCCACTTCTGTCACTACAGAAGTGGTTTTAAGAATAAGAGTTGCCTGTATGTTTTGCCTAAACAATTTAACCAGCTTCCACCTTGACAGAATATGGGCATATTCTCCCCCACTGACTTGTCATGATAATACAGCAAGTACCTTTATAAAAACTGAGACAGCTTTTATGCAGGTTACACTGAGAGGGAAAAAAAAGTCTCAAGTACTCATTCAGCTGAAGGCACTAACAATAAAAACAAAAATCCCTTTTTTTTTTTTTAAAAGAGGAAGAATTTAATACATACATTTGCTGAAGAACCAAAATCCTCCCCTTCCCAGCTCTTTACTTGTGGATATCTTTGCATATATCTTTATGTGCCTAAATATACACATACACACACATATATATATGCCCAGAGCAGTTTTGAGATTTCTGCACAAATCATCTTATTTCTTTAGTTGAAATATGCTTTTAGGCAAGTTTCTTGGCCAAATTACAGCTGAAAGTATTTCCCGTACCATGTTTATACTGGTACCTATACAGCAGGTTAAGTTAGCACTTGTAACTATGCAGCAGGTTAAGTCTTTTCATTATTGTGATTCGATCAACTAGTTACTCGACAACAAGTCAAGCTAGCAGATTATTAAAATTTATACACTGACTCTCCTAACAGAAATAATAGCCATTGGCCTTTAGAAAACAACTGCTAAAGTAATTACTGACAGGAAGCCTGTAAAATAAATCAGGATTTGGACTGGGCTTTTGCAGCTGAGGCATACAAATCTCTCTTGAATTAAGCACTTCCTCTGTATCACAAAAGCAATCTTCTGTGCTGCCAGGTGACATAATGAAAACGCAATTCAGATACTCCAATTAAAACAAGCTAAAGCCATTCATCTACAATTGTACACATTTATGTTGGCCTCAATCACTAGTCACACCTACAGCATTTTACTCTAACACGCACTTGCCACTAAAACGCCTATCGCTCTAGTTAACTGCCATTGATTACAACACAGAAATTGCGGGTGCCTCACCCTCCAGCCCGCAGCGATCCCAAAAAAAAGCCGTTCCCACACCAGCGCTCCAGCGAAGGGGCTGCCTAAACCGGGAGCCCTGACAGCCCCCTCCTCGGCCTGCGCACCCTGTGGCCCCCAGCACAGGCCCAGCTGCCCGGCCCGCTCTGCGCCCCAGGCAAGCCCTCCCCGAACGAGCCCCGGCCCACAGCCGCAGGCTCCTGCCGCCCGCACGCTCGGCCAAGCCCTCCCACCGCCCCCCTCAGAGAGCCGGCCCGGACCCTCAGCAGCCCCCGCCGCAGCCCCCAAGACACCGGAATCAGCGCTCCGGGACCCGGTCCCGCCGCTCCCCGAGCCCCCGGCCCCTTCTCCCCGCGGCGGCCTGAGGCGGCGGCGGCGGGTCCCATCCCCGCCTCACCTGGAGGTGATGGCGGCGGAGCAGCGGACCCGCTCACTGAGGTCGCAGAGGGCCTGGTAGTGGAGGTCGCGGCCCTTCTCCCGCTCCAGGTGGCAGGCGTAGAGGGAGAGCAGGATGCCGGCCGCGCACACCGCGAAGCGGGCCACCCGCTCCCAGCGCGGCACCGACACTCGCAGCAGGACGGGCGCCGCCATCTTACTCCCTCCCTCCGCCTCAGCCCGCGACGCGCGCCCGGCGCCAACAACGGCGCACGCGCGCCCACACCCCATTGGCTCGCTGCGCGGGCGCGCCCCCCACGCCCCGCCCCACCGACGGCGCCGGACGTGGCGCTCCGCGACGACGTCACCAGGCCGGAGCGGGGGAGGGGGGCGTGGCTCGGCGGGCTGTGATGGCGCCGCCTGGCGGCCATCTGGGCTGAACTGCAGAGCGCCCCGCCCCCGGCCCGAGCTGCCCCACCCGCCCCCCCCCAATTTCAGCAGGAAAATTAGTTTTTCCCCCTTTTTCCTCAGATCTGGGCCGCGAGGGGCGGGATCTGGGCTGCTCCGGGGAGCGCTACGCCACCCGGCACGGCTGACGTGACCCTCAGGGCTGATGTGCCCCTTCACTATGGCTACGGCGATGTGTGTCTCAGGTACTCCGGTGAGTTCTCCAGGTTTTTTCCATGATTTTGCAGAGAACGAGCCAAACTGCCGCAGCCTGCAGACACACAAAGCCTATCTGGTGCCTCCTTGTGCAGAGGGACCTTGCTGAGGGCCTGTTACGTTCCCAAAGTTTACCCTGAGCCTTTCTGGGATGCATACTTTGGACAAGTGATGTAAAAAGCGCTTTAAAAGTTTTGTTTTTTCTAGCTCACACCATAGCCTCGTGCTTCGCCAGTGGACTCCCCCAAGCCTCGCTCAGCCTCATCTTTGGAAGAATACACTTTGCACTTGAGCAACGGGATTTCATCATCTGTTTCCCAGATCTAGGATCACATTCGTATCACACCTCTAAATATAGCTGGCAGACCTGTGAGTCAACAGCGCTAGTCGGAATTAGACGGACACAACCAAAGGCAATCAGGGCTGGATCGTCTTTCTTTCATATGTCTCCAGTTTCTATCAAAAGAAGCATCGATACCTGTCGGGCAATGGTTTAAGGAACCAGCTATGTCTACCAACACAAAAGTCACCTAGCAGCTGAAGGTAAAATAATCTTTGCTTACTGTAAACACCTACCATAACCACCATTAGTGCTTTATTTTGAGGATGGCCACTGGCTACTTTTTGTTCTTCCCTTCCCCATTTCCTTGCACGCACATTATTGCTGGGCATTAGCAGATGGAAGAGTGAGTCAGTACAAAACGAAGCTCTGCAAGTTTTCCCAAGGAAGGCAGGAGGACAAAACACAATGGCAGCATTCATACCGCCAGTTATGCCATCCGTGCCTTCATTGTTCTGCAGAACAAAACAAATTCAAAGAGAGACGTGTTGCAAAATGACTTCAGCAACCAGAAAGAATCCCTCTGCCAGCAAAAAAGGGAAATTGAAAACTATTAATTAAAAAGAGTTGAAAAAAACATTAATTAAGAAATTAGGTTTTTGAACTCTACCTAGCATATAAGCTAAATTAAAAATCTCCTGCTCTCTGCACTGTGCCTTCTGCTATCAGTGGGAACAAGAGAAGAGGGACAATGGGAAAGGAGCGAAAATGCCCAAGATAGAAGGGGCAACTGAAAAAAATAACAGATTTTAATAACAGCTGCAGGAAAAGAAACCACCCTATCTCATATGTTTATAGCTTGGCCCTTAAGTAAGATGAGGTCACGTCAAAGCTTTTCCCTTTTGTCAACCAAATGGATGGACACCATGGGATGTTTGGCCCTGGAAGCATCACCCAGGCTCTGCCCTGCCCTGCCCTGCCTGGCTCTGAGCAGTCCTGTCTTACTCCAGGAGCTATCTGTGGGTATCCTGGGCCAACCACAGGAGAGAAAGCGCCAAATCTGAAGTGAATTACTTACTGTCTGTCTGGAGCGCAAAACTCATAATGCTTTACAGACATTTGACAAAACCCCAAACACAGAGCTGCCGAGGAAGCAGCCAAAATGGAGAGAGGCCAAGAGTAAAAAAAAACAGAGAGAAGATGCATGCAGAGACAAACTCCTACAGTAACACCAGCAGTCTGAACTTACATGGATGCTGCTGTTCTGAATATGATATACTGTTTATCTCCTAATAATTTTGACATTAACAGCAATGGCTTTTCTGACTGAAGTTGTGCTTTTGGATTACCATTTCCACAATATCCACACTTCCTTCATCAGACAATGGTTACATCCCCTTACACACAAGATGTTGAAATGCCTGGTTTTATGCAGTTACCTCCTTAGAACTGAAGAGTTGTAAACAACCAATTTTTTTGTCACAATAATGGCTTTACAATAAAATTATAACGTTGCAGGGCAGCAATCACATTTTGGGGATGAATGTGTGAAGATGTACTCTATAGGATAAGAAGGGAGCTGCTTGCTTATAATGGAAAATGGAGTTGTTTGAAATTTCACTGTGTGTTGAGCCCAATTTGAGAGTTTATTAACTCATTAGGTCTAATCCTATGTATGTTAGTTATCTGGACTCTTTTTCATTATTTCCAATGGGGTTTTAGATCGAGGAAAAAACCAAACAACTCATGTGCTGTATTAACTGAGTAAACAGGGATCAGATTTTAGCAGCACATTTTTACCTCTGGTATATCTGGACTTACGTAGTAAACTCTAGGGACTATATTGTAATTATATTCCAAGTTATATGACAGAACATGCATCTTTCTCCTTATCCTTATTGAATGATTCATTCTTTTGTAAGATTCTGCTAAGGTTAATAACTCATGGCAGGTTCCAGAAATCATTTGTTTTGCCTAAAGAACTCCCTCTGTAAAGTGCAGTAAGGGCACTTTATTATACACTCTGGATTTAGTATCGTAACTGCACAGTAGAAGACCTGACTTTTATTTATTCTCTTTCATTTGCTGCTTTTATTGTGTTCCCCTCCCTAGGCTATGTGATACATCTTTTCAAACTGTCTTTCACACTCTGTCTCCAAACTTCCCAGTCTTTTTTTTTTTTTTTTCCCCCCCAAAAAAGCAGCCACCTTCCAAACCCTGATTCAGGGGTGCAGAACCCTGGGGACAGCTGAGACAGGGTCAAGCCTTGCTGGAGCGACCAGTGACCATGGCACTGTTAATATGTATCCTGTGTTACAACTGCTGTGTATAAAGATAGTAACCTAATTAATACACTAATAAATTAAAAAGCCATTCCTCAAAATACACACAGTGTCTCAAAACAATCCCGATGTGCACATGCCAGTCCGTGCAGATGATCTTGTGCATGGGGCTGAGGGGGCAGGAGGAGCCTTGGCTCCTTTTTGGGGTGGATGGCGGTGAACCCCAGCCTTTTGGGTGAAATTCAGCAATTCCGCGGACAGCTGAAGGGCTTTTGGAGGCTCCCTCACGGTGTCTCGCGCGCCGCCTTTGCGCTCCTCCGGAGAGCGCGATTCCCACGGGGCGGACGCACGTTTAAGCGCGGCTGAGGGGTTGTTTGTCACGGAGGGACCCGCCGCCATCGCGCCCTCACGCCACCATCGCGCCCTCACGCCGCCGTTTCCCGCTCCGGGTCAGCGGCTCGAGGCGGGCGGGGCGGGGCCGCCTCAAGCCCCGCCTCCCCGCGCGGCGTGACGGCAGTGACGCAGGGCGCGCGCAGCGGCTGGTGGGTGACCTTCAGAGGCGGCGGTGGACGGCGCCAGGCCGGGCCTTCTCCCTCCTCACCTCACTTCACCTCAGCAGCGCCTGCCTGCCCGCCGCGATGCCGAGGGGCGGCCGGAGCCGCACGTCCCGCGTGGCGCCCCCCGCCAGGTGAGGGCCGCTGGGCCCCTTCTTCCCTACCGCCGTATAGGCCGCAGGCGGCAGAGGCCTGTCCGCCATTCCGAGGTTGGGTGACGCGCCGGGGTGGGGGTAACGGACATGGCGGGCGGGGGGGTGCCCGGCTCAAAGCCCCGCTGCTTTGAGCTCGGTTAGCTTAGCGGGGTTAGGCGCGTTGCGGGGATGGAAGTGGATCTCCTCAGCGCTCGCTGAGCGGCGGGGCCCGGCCATTCAGTGCCGGAGGGTTAAGGCCCTATTTAATCAGCCCCTTTTAAGTTAGATCTCATTTCCCGCAAAACAGCGCAGTTCTTTGGGGGTGGGGGTGCTGTTAGTCTTTAGCCAAAAAAGCAGCCTGTAAACCTGACCTTGTTGTGCAGAAATCACTCGCCAGTCTATTGAATTTACCATTGTGTCTTTGCCATCAATGTGCAGGATGTAACAATAAATGCTCATCCCCTACAACCAGGTGGCCTCTGCCCAGTGTGAGTTTGGAGTGATGATGAGAGGTTTCTCTTTATGTCCTTGCAGTCGGGCACCACAAATGAGAGCTGCATCACCGGCACCTGCTGCTCGGGCACCTGTCCCAGCAGCGGCACCAGCTTCTGCGGTGGCTGCTCCTGCACCGAAGCAGCCTGGTCTGATGGCACAGATGGCTACAACTGCCGCTGGAGTTGCTGTAGGCTCTGCTGTAGGCCATACCATAGGTCATGCGCTTACAGGAGGGTTTGGTGGAGGAAGCAGCTCTGAAGCTGCGAGGCCTGATATTACTTATCAGGTAAGAGAAAGCATAACTGGATGCCACTTAATGAGGTGTAATTAACCTGGGACATAATTTATATATAGGCTGAGGTAATGGCTGTAGATGTAGAGACCACACAAATCATGCCTGGGAAAGCTGGGGTAACTTAGCGACTCAGTCTCCAAGGTAACTACTACAATCACCATGAGGATCTTAAAAGTAGTTCAGAGAGATGCATGAGTGACACGTGTTTGTGGTAGGGTATTAGTGGTGTTTTCTGCTGTAGTGCCCCTCTGATTCAGACAGGACTTCTGTGTTCCAGGTCTGATGATGGTAAGGTCTATTGCAAGATCTTTCTGCTCAAACATTAAAATAATGCTGTTACCTTGCCAGAGTTACCCAAGTGTTTGTAACTTACAAAACTGTTCAGAATGTGCTGTGCCACTGCTGGAAACTTATTTTTTACTTCAGCCCATTATTTGTTTTCCATTTAAAAAGTAACACAACATTCTGACTAAAACACAGGGAGGAAATACACAGCGAGCAGTCCTGGGGTGGTGTGGCTCCATAGGCTGGAGCTGCGGAAAGGGCACTTAGGGAGGTGTCTGCCGTTTCAGGAGCCCCAGGCAGCTCAGCCTGCCTACCAGCAGCAGTCGCAGTTTGCTCCTTGCCAGTATGAAATGAAGCAATTCCTGGAGTGCGCGCAGAACCAGACTGACCTCAAGCTGTGCGAGGGCTTCAGTGAGGTACTGAAGCAGTGCAGGTTTGCTAATGGTAAGTGGACACTACTAAATGAGCTAAGTGGTAAAATTATCATGGGAATTTCCTGCTTTTTTTCAATCCATCCAGCAAAGAATGGGGATTGATACAGAGCACTTATACTGGAGTCAGTTAAAACAAGTTGCTGTTTTGTTGGGCTTCCTGTTTTGGTCCTGTACTGTAGCTGGAGGTGACGGGGGTGGAGAGAGCATGAATTGCTGCAGCTCTTGTGCTGGTGCATGGGCTGAAGCCAAGTAGGAGAGGGGTGGCAGCGTGCTTGGAGCATCAGCATGGCATTGCTGGCCTGGAGCAAGCGCCTCTTTGGCTCCTGCCCTGGGAGAAAGGGCTGCGGAACACCGGTGTTGGGGCAGACTGCTGGAGTCTGCAGCTCCGCACATCCCGGCAAACCGATGAGGGGAGGAATAGCACCTGCCAGTTAGGGATCCAGACCTTAGTGCAATTAACTGTGATAACTTCTTACCTCACAGGTTTAGCCTAAGCCTGCACAGAGCAAGGTTGCTGAAGACCATCTTACAAGAACTGACCGATGAATGAAAAAAAGCTTCAGTAATAAAGTCTAAATCTGTCTGATGTCTTGTTAGTTCATATATTCACACTCTTGTCCTTGTGGCTTGATTCCTGCCATCGCCGCTACAGATGTGATACAACTTACAGCAGCAAATTCACTTAGCACAAAATGAAAGAATGACCAATAAAGGAGAACGAGCTAATTTGGGTTGACTGGTTTGCTGATTGTTGTGTTGAATGTAAGTGATAATGGTGTATCAATAAACTCTCTAGAAGTACCTTGCTTTAGTGGACTTTGGAGTTAAGCCTGAAGGGCGAGCAGGGGGGTGCTGCTTTTGGCAGGCTGGTGCCTGAAGGGCTGGAGCGGCAGGAGTTCGACAGGAGTTGGGGAGCGCTCGGGGCTCAGTGGTTACCTCCGCTCGCCAGCCATCTCCTGCTGGAGCAGTTGAACCCCACGGGCAACTTCTGCCGGCTCAAGTCCGCCAGGGAAGGCTGGGCCTGGCTCCACGCCATTCTGCGTGCAGCAGGGCTCAGTTCCCCAAGGGCATCCTGTCGTACTTTTGAAAACAAGCTCTATATTTGGATTCAAGAGATTCTGAGAAATTCCTTCCCTCTGCTCAGAGGATCTGCCATTACCTGAACAAACCTACGCACCATCAAGCAGCTGGGTGCTTCTAAGATAATACAATCTATAAGACTTGCAGTTCCTGGTAACACAAGCCAAGACTGTAGGTTTTTTTCTTCCTCCATCTTATGATAGATGTTGTGGACTGAAACAGGAGGAGGTGGCCCGGCTGCCTGTGGGTGGTGTGGCCTTTTCCTCCTCGCACCTGTGTTAGGTGAGTGACAAACCTGCTGCTGCCACACGAATTAAATAAAAAAAACCCCGCCATTTAAAATTTACTGATGCCAAGTGCAAACCTTCCTCTTTTCCATCAGAGGGAGCAGCCAGCTCATGCCCTGCAGAGCGAGCAGCCTCCTGCCTTGTAAACCCGTGCTGCCAAGTGCTTGGGGGTGTCGGGGAGGTGTGTTCACGGGTGGGGGGGTGCTGGGGGATAACCTCACACCCAAACGTGCAATTCCTGTTAAATTTCATAGCATGACCTGGTTTTTCTGAACTGCTTTTGTGCTGTTGGGTATTCTGCCCGTTCCCAATAGCTTTCATCTCTGATCTCCAGTTCCTGGAAGTGAAAAGATAAAATCAGTATTGAAAACGGGGAAGGGTTGCCACAGACGTGGGGGGATGAGGTAACAACTACCTTTCCTGGTGACACGAGAAGCTTTGCTTCTGCTGATCAAGGCTCCAGGGGTTTCACCGTCCTGGAGGAAAAAAAAAAATAAAACCAATTTGGGCCAGAAACAGCCGTTCTGCAGAGTTTGCAGCCGACATGCCCATGAACGCTGAGCAGGGCGATGCGCTGAGGCTTTGGGGGAAGCACAACGCGGCCGGTAAAACAATTTGCAACTCGCAGTGGTTGCAAAGCAACAACCCACGCAGGAAAGCCGGGGGGAGGAGGAGGAGGAGGAGGGACGCGGCCCAGCGGGGGCCCAGGGCCGCCCCCCCCCGCCCCTCCACGGTCAGCATCGCCGCTTCGGACCCGGATCGAACCGAGCCGGCCCCGCGCAGCGCGGGGGGGGGGGATGCGGGGGCGTCCCCGCTCCTCCGCGGCTCTTCCGCTCCCCGCCGCGGCCAGCGCGGCAGCCGCCTTCCCCGAGGGGGGGTGAGGTGTTTGGGGCTCCCCCCCATCACCCACAGCCGCATTACCGCTCCCTTCCAGCCCCGGCCCTACATGCCCGCCCGCCCAGCGGCTCGGCGGGTTATTTTCGGCTCGGGAGCGGCGGGGCCGGGCAGCCCCAGCGAGCGGCCGCTCCCCCGCGCCCAGGCCCGGCCCAGCCCGCCCCGGGCCCCGCCGAGGGTTCGCGGTGCTGCAGCGAGGGGAGGCCGGCGGCCAGCCCGGCCCTGCCGCAACCCGCCGGGGAAGAAACTGCCTTCAGGAGACGGTGCTTTACGGATTTCGGAGCCGGCGGGGGTTTGTAGCGCCGCCGGGAAGCTTGCTTTCAGCATTATTTTAAGCATGATTTTGTTCTGTTTTGTTTATTTCTTATTCGCGAAGCACGCCGGGGCTGCTTCCCCGGGAGCTGCGGTGGCTCCTTCCTCGCTTTTGCTCGCCCAAGCGGGAGGTTTCGGTGCCGGAACACCCTCCCGAGAGGTGGGGGGGGTCTTGCCGGGGGTGCTGCTGCTGCGGGGCTGGCGGCCGGGACCCGGCGGGGGTTTGGGGAGGGCGGCGGGGGGGGGGGGGGGGAAGCACTCCCGTGCTGGCCTAAAAACTGACTTTAGCTTGGGCTTTCCAGTTTTATCTCCATAAATATTTGCATGTTATTGAATATTTAGGAAGGCAAACCTTTAAACCCCTGTTTCCCAGCAGCGGGCCGGGCACACGCGATGTCCAGCGCCGGCTCCGTTTGCTTTCCTCCATCTCTGCCTCAAGACAGAAACTTTCCCCCCCCCAACTCCCCCGACCCCCTTCCCCCTCCCCCGCACCCCCCCGCCGTCCTATGGAGCTCGTACAGCTCTGATAATAAAACCGCTTTATCCTGTTAGTGCTCTGTACCAGCTACTTACATAAAATCAGGATATTTCAAACAAACTCCTGGGCTCTTTCCTCCCAGGAGGCAGCACACAGACCCCGGGCTTCTCCTGGCGGGGCTCTGCAGATGCTCCCCAGCCCTTCCCTACAACACCAACCCCCAGGACTTTGATTTCAGTTTCAAAAAAATCAAGAGTTGTTGGTTCTCCACCACCTTGGGGATATTTTCTTTTCGCTGCTCCCTCTTCTGCCTCTCATTTATAATTTCAGCCCTGACTTGGTTTGGCATTGCTCGCAATATTTCCGACAGCTAAAATTTTATAAATTAAATCAAACTTACAGCTGTTTAGAAATGCTCCAGCCCTCATTAGACATCCCTCCCAGCAGCAGCGACAGACAGACACCTAAAACACAGCATCAGTCCTTATAACCAGGTCAGGACAGATACACTTTGATAATAAGATTTAAATGTACTTAAAGATGCAAACCTGCCTGGGAGCATCCTGGCAGAGTTATTGCCACCTTGGAGAGAAGGGCAAAGGAAAACCCCTGGTACTGGGGCTCTCCTGCCCACCTGCTATCCCTCCCCCAGCAAGAAACTGTTGTCCCAAAGTGACAGTTTTGCTGCCCAAGCTTCCAAGAGCTGCTTTCCACACTGACTGTTTGGTCTCCGTGTACTTTTGTGGACCAGCTGGACCCAAACAATTGGGGTTTCAGCAATGCCAGGTGCAGGAACAAGCTGAGGACATCCAGTTCCCAGGGCTTAAAGGGAAATGCTGGCGAATATTAGGGATCAGGACTACTGATTATTTTTCCCCTCTCTATCACAATATTGTCATACTGCTCCTCCTCCAGCAATGGCAGCACATACCAAAAAGACACCCCAAAACCAAAACACCCAAAAAAAGGAAAAAAGAAATGGGAGAAAAGCCTTTTGGGAGTTCTGGAGGCTGCTGGCAGATGCATGTGTGTGGCCGAGGAAGCTCGCTCACCCTCTGTCCTCAGGCTGGCTTGGCCCTGGCTGACCCCACACAGGGCTGGCTGTCCCCAGACACCCGATTCCAGGCCTGCACCCTGACCCACTGAGCTCCCCACGCCACTTCACCGACCCTTCCCACCCAATTTCCCTTCTTACTCCATTTCCATTCAGTTTAAACAGTTTTTTTCTCTCCTTGTTCTCAGCCAAACCGTTCCGGACAACTTTGTCATCTTAAAAATAATCAGGAAAAAAAAGGAGGAAAAAAAAAAAGGCAAGACAGATTTCAGGGCTTTGCAGGGGTCTTTGGGTGTTGTCAGCATGGGGTGACACTTCTGGAGGCTGCTGTTGCTGCTGGGGACCTTTGTACCTGCTGTGCCAGCACCACCTTGCTACTGCACACTTTTGGTGCTTCCCCTGCCAGCGCTCTCCCTGGGCTCTCCTGCACAGCCTCAGCAGGAGACTCAAAAAAATTAGTTAAATTGCTTTCCCAGGTGGGAGGAACTGGGAGAAGTTTGTGTAGCCTTAGCACGTGGTAGGGGCAGGAGGACGATGCCCTGCGAGCTGGGTGCAGGTGCTCTGCAGGAAGGGATGAAGTTTTGAGGTGCTGCAGCACTTCCCAAACGCTGGGCCCCAGCCAGGCTGCTTCTGCCCCCGGGGACAGCCAGGCTATGGGGGATCCAGAGGGATTTCTCCTGTTGTCAGTGGGATCTCCACTGCATCCCGAGTGCAAAGCTTTGCTTTTCCAACCAGTGAAATACCCTCTTTGGTCTGTGGTCCAGGATCATCCTCCTTTGCCTCCTCCCTTCTCCAGCTCAATGTTTTCCCCTCTGGGGGCGATCGGGGACGGGGCAGGTCCCTGCTCCTGCCCTGGGTGCAGCAAGCACCCATCCTTGCTCTTCTCTCCTTGCAGCCCCTTTCCGCCGGCAGACGAGCCTAAAGTGCAGCCAGACAGGAGCCAGAGATGACCAAGGAAGAAGACCTACCAGACTGGAACTCATCCAAGGAGTTTTATGAAAAATATGAGCCAAAGGAGGTTTTGGGCAGGTAAAGCTTGGTTTTGGCAAACTGCGGTTTCATGGACTCCAGTACTCGATAGCAACAGTGTCCTCTGGGAATCTGATATGAACAGGTCCCATAACAGCATGGGGTTAAAAATAGCATGAAGTAGCACTTTCCATCAGCTCAAAATCTGTCCCACCAAGACAGGGTCACAGAGTGAGACCCGCTCATGTGTGAAAATACCAACCAGCCCAGGTGCCGATGGCACGGCTGCGAAGTCAGGCTGGACGGGGAGTAATGGAAACCCCCATCTTGTCTGTGTTGTCCCTGGCAGGGGGGTGAGCAGCGTCGTCCGTCGGTGCATTCACAAAACCACCCAGCAAGAGTATGCAGTGAAGATTATCGACATCACGGCAGGTAACATATCCCCTAAGGAGGTGCAGGAACTGCGAGAAGCCACCACTAAAGAGATCGACATTCTCCGGAAAGTCTCAGGCCACCCCAACATCAGTAAGTGAGGCTCTGAGCATCAGGGCAAGGGGATTTTGTGCCCCATTTATTCTTCAAGGTGTCCCTGGGGGGGGGGGTTGGGGTGAAAACCCTGGAGGGTCAGACCTCCTAACGCAATGCAGGGCACCTGCTTATAGCATTGTTTTCTCTACGTTGGCACTCGCACCAGCAGTGCCCATGCTGCCCAGGTTGTCTCACAACCAAAACGCTAGTGAAGATCAACTCATTAATTCAGTTAGCAATTAGATAAGCAATTTTTAGTCCATTAATGGACAGGAACATGCTATACGCTGTGCTCACAGCCCCTCTGTTTTATTGCAGTCCAGCTGAAGGACAGCTATGAATCCAGCACCTTCTTCTTCTTGGTGTTTGACCTGTAAGTACCAGCTTGCCTGTCACCATCTCCCCAAGCCCATTCCCGCTCTGCAGGTGGCCACCAGCCAACACTTGCCCCAGCTTTTTATGGTCCAAACAGGGCAAAGCAGGGGGACAACCAGCTCTTGCTTAAGGTAGAAACGAGCCTTGATCGCTGTGAGCGAGCTCATTACAGCCTCACCACCCGCAGTGTTTCCGTCAGCGGCTCAGCACTGCTCAGGTTTCCCCGTAACCTTTGGTGGGAGCCGTCAGGCATCCCTGCGGGTTATTTATATGCCCGGTGGGACCAGGGTGCGCGTGACGCCGCAACTCCTGATGCCCAGGCAGCACGATGGATGTCAGCGGAGGGGGATGGCGTCGGGAGAGCCCTGTCCCATCCAAAACCTGCCCTCTCCAGGGATAGATTTTCCTCCTTCCACCTGATGTTTTGCAGCAAGACAGAGGCATTTTCACCCCTTTTTATTAACAAGCTGGCTTGTCATTTTGTGCAGTGGCTGCCCTGGGCTGTTAAGTGACAGAAACTCCCAAGTGATCCACCGCAGGGGCTCGGGGCCAGTTTGCCATCGCAGCTCAGCCGCTGCCTGCCTCTGTTTTCTGTCCCATGTGCAGGATGAAGAGAGGGGAGCTCTTTGACTACCTCACCGAGAAAGTCACCTTGAGCGAGAAGGAAACCAGGTAAGACCAGCTGCAGATGGCTGAAAATCATGCTGCAAAAGCAGAGCATGGGTTCAGAGGACAACCATGCAGCCAGCACGGCACCCACGGGCAAAACAGCACCCCGGGCTGTGCCCCTGTGCTCAGACGTAGGGGCTGAGCTGCGTGGGCCCCATCCTTGTCCCCATCCCCGGGAGCACGGTGCTGGTGGGTGTTTGGGCTAGGAGAGATGCTGTCACCCATCCCCAGGAAGATCATGCGTGCGCTGCTGGAAGTGATCCAGTACCTCCACTCCATCAACATCGTCCACCGGGACCTGAAGCCAGAGAACATCCTCCTGGATGACAACATGAACATTAAGCTGACAGACTTTGGCTTCTCCTGCCAGCTGCACGAGAATGAGAAGCTCAAAGGTAGGAAGATGCTGAGGTGGGGGCGTTGCCGGGCTGGCCCATGGCCACCCCATTGGTGCAGTGTCCACAGCAAGTCGGTGGAGTCTTTCCAGCCCCGTTGGCTCCTTGGGGCCAGTGTCGCTGCTGTGGGTGCAAACTGGTGCCTGTCGGCTTGGGGTGTCCTCCTGCTTGCACATGAGCCCAGCTCTGCCTGTGCACAGCCTCCACACCGCACTGCTTGCCATGAAGAAGTTGCTGCCCCTTAGGAAAACCATTCTATTCTTTCCACTTCTTTTTTCTTCCAGTTGATCCTCATTACCCCATCCATTTACTGCCCAACATTAAGGTTTTATCCTAACTCCTGCCTTGCAGAGAGCCACATATCCAGCAACAGGCATCCCCATCGCTCTCTCCACTCACTTTTTAGCCACTATAATTCACCAAGAAAAGCCACCAGCAAGATGCATATGAGTTGCAGTTCCTCCCTGTGAGCACCATCCCTTCAAAAATCCCACCTGGGATCCAGGCCCCCTTCACGGACGGCTCAGGGGTGGGTGGGGATGGCACAAACCCTCCTGGGTGGCTCAGGGGGATGCTCTGCCCTGTCTTCGCAGAGATCTGCGGCACGCCTGGCTACCTGGCCCCCGAGATCCTGCAGTGCTCCATGGATGATGAGCACCAAGGCTACGGGAAGGAGGTTGATATGTGAGTGAGACACCCGCCTTCCCGCCTCACCCCTCGGGCTGCTCCCAGAACGCGTGTGGTTTGAGGCACAGTGAGAGTTGTGCAGATGGGGACTTGTTTTGAGTGTTTAGAAAGAATTAAATGGTGCACTGAAAGACAAGCTCTGGGGCTGCAAGGGGCTGTCTGGGTGACCAGGGGGCTCTGGCACAGAGCTGGGGGAGAAGAAGCCTGGGGACGAGCCCATCTCCCTTCTTTGCCCTGTCAGGGAGGAGGGAAAGCAAGACGTGAACCCAAGGCAGCCCCTGAGAGAGCAGCTAGCTCAGGAAAGTCCCCTGCAGGGACTTTGCCACCATCTCTGGTGGCTTCAGGCTCAGATCTGCAGCGGTCAGAGCTGTGACCAACAACTTGAAACACACCAGAGCATTTCAGCACCTTTTCAGTTTAAATATACCTCTGTTAACTCCTGTGCCAGGACACTTTGCATGCCACAGCCTTAGCCGAGACAGCCCAGAGCATCCAGCCTTGCTGGCCCACCGTGTCCCACCATCTCCCTCCCCTAAAGAAACCCAAGAAAAACCAAGAAAGGCAAATATCTCCAACTCACAGCTTCCTCCTGCAGCATCCAGGGGAGCAGCTCCACATCAGCTCAACCCAAAAACCCCAACCCCCCCGCCCCAGCAGCAGCGGGGCAGCCCCTGCTCCTTATTCCCCATCAGGGCTAACAAGCCCCAGCAGCGAGCTCAGTGTCTCCTCATCAGACACCACGCAGGGCAGATTCCTCCTGGTTTTCCAGGGAGGCAAAGCCACATGTAGCCCAGCATTTCCTGGTTGGGGGGAGGCACTGAGCCATCCTTGGGGCGTGGGTCTGGCCGGGTGCCCCCGGGGTGCTGCTGGGGGCTGGAGGGTCTGGCTGGGTGCCTGCAGGTGGAGCACCGGGGTGATCATGTACACCTTGCTGGCCGGCTCGCCTCCCTTCTGGCACCGCAAGCAGATGCTGATGCTGCGGATGATCATGAACGGGGACTACCAGTTCAGCTCCCCAGAGTGGGACGACTGCTCGGACACTGTCAAGGACCTGGTAAGTGCTTGAGGATGGGAAAACCTGGGGTAGGGGGGGCAGGGGTGGGTTTGCAGACATCAAGGATACCCCAGGTCGATCATGTGCCCTCCTGCAGATCTCCCGGTTCCTGGTGGTGGACCCGCAGCAGCGGTACACGGCCGGCGAGGCGCTGGCCCACCCCTTCTTCCAGCAGTACGACGTGGAGGAGGTCCGGCACTTCAGCCCCTTCCGGAAATTCAAGGTGAGGTTGGGTATGGGGGTGACTCAGCGCCCCAACCTGGAGGCCAGGAGCTGCAGGAGCAGTGGGCTGGGCTTCCCAGCTGAGCCAGGAGAAACTGCGAGTTCAAGAAGGCTGGTGGACCTGGGCTTCGGCAGGATGCGGCAGCCTGGGTGGAGACCCTTCTCCCAGCACTATTTTGCTTACTTTCTGGTACTTCCTAAGGGCTTTTCCACAGAAGATGATTCAATAAGAAAAGCCTGCCTTCCCTGCAAAGCATTAAAAAAAAAAAAATCATCACTTCTAAGGGGAGGTCCATGAGCCTGACACCACATGGGCGCATCAAATGATGCGGAAGTTGATAAAACACAGCAAACCTTTCCTTTCCTTATAGCCAGCCATTAGGGCAGCTCAGAGGTACCCGCAGCAGTATTAGGTGACACATTTTAGGCTTGACCTGCAGTTTTGATGTTAGGGGCACTTTGAAAAAGCCTGTACTGTCTACATGGGACTCAATACCTGTGCCAAAAACTGGGCTCTCTCCCGACTCCACACAGCAGCCATGTGGGATGCACTGGGGCCGACCCAGTCCTTTGTAGGACTGGCCATGAATTAATTCCAGCCCGTTTCCCCCGTGCTGCAGGTGATCTGCCTGACCGTCCTGGCATCGGTCCGTATTTACTACCAGTACCGGCTGGTCAAGTCAGTCACCAGGGAGCTGGTGGTGCGGGACCCATACGCCCTGAAGCCCATCCGCAAGCTGATCGACGCCTGCGCCTTCAGGACCTACCGGCACTGGGTGAAGAAGGGGGAGGCACAGAACAGAGCTGCCCTCTTCGAGAACACCTGCAAGGCCATTTTGCTGACCCTGGCAGCCGAGGAAGGGCTGTTTTGATTGCTGCTGCGTAAACCGATGAGCTTGCTCAGAATTAAGGCAAGTAAAATCTTTGAAAACCAACTGGTGATTTTTTTTTTTTGCTTTTTCTCAGAGATACGGGTGGCCTCAGGTCAGGTGCAAATGCAAATCCAGCAGATGGCTATGATTCTTCCCTGGGCTATGTCGTTCTGTAAGGGATGGGTTTGGAGAAGCTGCCTCTGGACAGCTCACCGGACACTGGAGTGGGACCCTTTTGGGGGAGTTGCAGGTGGAAGAGGGTGAGCAGGGCCCAGAGGGGGTGGTGTCACCCACCCATGTGCTCAGGGCTGCTGGTCCCATCCAGTTTGGTGGCAGAGCTTGTGCACAGCTGTTTTGTAGCCTTTATGCTGGTTATAACCTGGGAGAGGTGGGTTACTGGGTTGTGTTATCTATGCACTTAGAAATGAGCACACTCATCATTTTGCCAGTGCTCAAGGGTCAATAAAGGTGCCTTGTTTTACTTCAGAGAAGGCTCAGCAGATGGTACGAAGCTGGGACTTCCCAAGGAGATGGGGACAGACGTGCAAGTCCCCCTTCCAGGAACGTGCCCCATCGCTCCCCACCAGCAGCCGCCCCTCGTGGCAGCCCCATGCCGGTGGTCATGGGGGGGCTGCTGGTGTTTGCTCGCTCTGGCTGGGGCTGGAGGTCAGAGCAGCTCTGGCCTGGTCCCACACACATGCACATCTCTGCTTATTTCAAATGGACACCAGAAGGAGGGCAGGAATACCTACCACACCAAAAGGACATTAAAGACAAACCCCCCTGCCTGCCATTCCCAGTCACTGCTCATGCCCAGACATCTCAGCGCAGAAAGGAGTTTTAGCTGAAAGTATTTAATTTTTAAAACTGTCTGAGTTTAATGAAAGTGACTGCTGGGGGTTACTGTTCATCTCCACAGGAGAAAGTGCCTTCAGGTCTTCCCGAGTGACCTCCTCAGAGCTCAGGTTTAGTCCGGCTCTTCTCAGCCAGGACAGGCAGAACGTCGGCAGCGCAGCGGAAGCTGAGGTTGTCAGAGGCAGAGTCTGGTGTGTTCCCCATTCTCATGCGGGGGGGAAAAAAAAAAAAAAAAGAGACCCAAAATTAGGGATCCTTCCTAATTAACACTTGTATCATTTAATGTGATCCTTTGTAACAGACTAGAAACATCTTCCACTGCCCTTGAGTAACTTCAAGAAAAGCATTTAATTCTAAACACTTGATGGAAAATACACAGGGTTTGAGAAGCAATTAAGAATGTATTTATAGCGGTAAAATTTTTACCAGTATTTGCAATATGTTTTCCTAACTGCTTCTCAGAAAAACTGAGTAGGAAGAGACAAATGTCTTTTACAATAAAACCTGCTCCTTCTACAACCAAGCTAGGAGAAATCGCTGCGAAACAGCGCCTGGGCATTGCCCAGACCTACCTGGTAGTAACACGAGCTTTGTGGTTTGCAGACCCATCTGCAGTGTCGATCCACGAGGCACCTCTCAGGACCTGCATGTTCTGAGCGCGCTGCCTCGATGACAGCCCCGGGGTCCGGTACTCGGACGCGGTCCACTCCCAGGTGTTTCCCAGCAGGTCATAGAGCCCTGACACACGGATGGTTTTGCATCAGGATTAGGAGAGCACATGTGCAAGGACTGCAGAAGCACTTTGGTGTATGGGAGGGGGGTGCAACATTCAAAGCGTCACTGCAAGAGCGTGGTTTAATGGTGAGACTGGGAACCAGGAACTCTTTACTGTATTTCAAACTGGCCCCAGTTTACAACTGGACCTTTAAAGCATCCTGTTGTTTCCCATCTGCATGAGGGCATGGCATCTGCCGCTCTCAAAACCATGTGCTCAGGATTTTCAGGTAAATCACACTGAAGTGCAAAATAACTAACTTCTAATTAAAAGCAGGGGCTGGTTTGATGCATTGAAGAGCACCAGGTGCACATCGGCCAACTTCAGTAACAACCATCAATGCTTTTTGCTGGGCCCAGTTATTCTGTCAAGATGCTGATGTCATCCCACATCATATCTGAAAGTCTGCCACAACTGCCGGATTTTATAATTAGTGTTAATTTAGGAAGCAGATGCCATCCCCAAAACCAGGGTGGGGATGCTCACTCCATACCGTAGTTGTTCTGAGGAGGGAACGCTGCCACTGGCGAGACGCCGTGATAACCATCTTCAGCCGTGTCAACCCTTGGGAAATCGCCCTGTGGGAAGAAAGGTCACTCTGAGCAAAGACCCACCGTGGAGACAACACAAAGTCCTGCTCTTCACAGGACCACGTTACACTTAAATAATGGAAATAACTCCCTCTTGTAAATTTAACTTTACGCAGCATTTCTGGCTGCGAGAGGAGATCAACCATCTAAAGTTCTCCCAAGACAACCTCCTTTTCAGACGAACTTATGTATGACTTTTTGGAAGCACTGAAAGCCCAGTTTCCCAGGGAAGCTAGGCTGAGTCTGCTCCCTCTGAGGATATTTTGGATAACCCACCCGGAGCTGAATTTCATACCCTGCAGGTACATCTGCGTTGCTTCCCAGGACCACCCAGCCTGCTCAGGCAACCACGCACACTCTGCGGTCGAGTCAAACACCACCCTCAGAAGAGCTCCGTGTAGATGGGATGATTTTTAGGATCTTACCTGCCACAGATTTGTACGGTTCGGCTGAAACTTGTTTCCCCAGGGATACACCCTTTCTGCCAGAGAGGAAGAGACACTCATCACCCCTGTGTCAGTCCAGCCTCTCCATTTGCCTATTTTTAACCAAGCTTTTATGATCATCCTTTTCTGCTCAGCTCAGGACACCGAGAGGGGTTATATGAACAGGACTAGTCAGTCTAATCCCTCCAGACTCTGCCAAGGAGGCGAGGAGAGACAGGAATCAGCAACAGCTTCCCATTTACAAACCATCACTTGTGCCAGAGAGTCCCATGGTCCCCCCAGTGATCCCAGTGACTGCTTTATGCCACCATCAATGGGTGAGGGCAGGTGGATCACTCCTTGCCCCAAACCCAAGAAATGGTATTTTTAGCTAGCAGAAGTGCTTTGTTTAGGAAGATACATTGAGACCATAGATAAGCCACTTCTTCCTATGTTGTTATTATTAATTTGGCTCCTAGGCCAAAAAAGGTGGTTCAAGCTCCCCAGATTAACCTCTGAAAACATCCCTGGATGGAGGTTTAGATCTGGTAGAACTAATGTTACTCAGTGCCTTGGTTTGGCAAAAGGTCAGAGCTGGTGGTACATACGCTCCAGTCCTCCCCTGGCAGCAAATTCCCACTCCTCCTCTGCCAGGAGCCTCTTCCCTTTCCAGGCACAGAACGCCCGCGCGTCATTCCAGCTCACGTGCAGCACCGGGTAATCCAGCCTGTCCTTTATGCTGGAGCCAGGACCTGAGGGCTGGGAGGAATTGCATCAAGCAGATTTTAATTGATTTTATAAACTTTTCAATTAAAAAGGGAAAAAAGGACTGAACAGGCCAAGGCAGGGAACGTGCAGCAACCAGAAATGCTATTTTTTTTCCCTATTTTCAGTCAATAAGGTTCAGCCCACACCGACACATGCACGCTCCCAGCACACAGAGGACTCGCCGCACCTGATTTTTACTCACCTGTCGCCAAAAAGCCTTCTCGATGGGCAGCCACCAAGGGGCAGACTGGGAAAAGAAGCGACACCAGATTAAAGCTGAACTGGCGACACCCACCCGACACCATCCTACAGCAGTGTGCATAAAGAAGAGCGCTCGTTAGTCTGGAAATGGTGAAATGCTGTAGTTTGAGCTGGGTTATTGTAGGCATTTTGATAGTGCTTTCCAACAGAGTAGAGGCGTCTGCTTTTAAAAGTGAAAATAGATCAAGAGATCCATGCTGTTCAGTTTTTCTATTTCAAGGTTTGATTAATAAAGTACTTTGAAATGCGCTTTGCTCTCTCCCAGCTCACTGGAGCATTCCATGAGTCCATTCTGATAGTGTCTGGAGAGGATGTAAATCAACCCAGGCTCAACCCTGCTGTTAGTTTCAAAAGCAAAACAACCCCAGACTAAAG
Source organism: Strix aluco (assembly GCF_031877795.1). NCBI lineage: Eukaryota > Metazoa > Chordata > Aves > Strigiformes > Strigidae > Strix > Strix aluco. The sequence continues at coordinate 9,942,397 of NC_133949.1, read as the reverse complement.
AAAAAACACTGAGAATGGCCAGGCTCTATGCTGAGAGGTAACTGCTACTCAGTGGAAAAGCAATATCAGCAAGGATCTCCCCTCCTGTTTTGTTTTTGTTTTTGTTTTTTGTTTTTTTTTTTCTTCACTTAAAACAGAGAGGTCAGACAGGGATGTGATCACAAATACCATCTCCATCATCATCACTGAAACTCATTGCCATGGGATTTAAATTTACCTCCAGTTTTTGGGTGACTTTTTTTTTCAGCTCTTCAGATACGAAATCCTCAAAGACAAAGCTCCAGCCAAATGCTTCTGCTTCTGTTTTGTATTTCTTTTCTCTAACAAACTCCCTGGCATAAATACAACATGCTCAGGCATCTGGTTAAGAGTTCTTCAAGAGTTTCACCACCACATACAGCAATCTGCACACACAACAAGTTCAGAGCAAGGCAAAATGTACACGACCTACAGACACCCTACATCTGCAGAGAGTCCCAGCTCCTCCTTGACACAGCTCCGGTTGGTTTGATATAGATTTAACAGATAAAACAGTCCTGTTTGCATCTGTACAGAGATCTGATAGTTTTTATGTCACCTATGCAGGTAAACTCACCCTGCACTCTGGTCTTCCATAACATGAAAAATTGCACAGATCAAAAATCCCTTAAAAGCCACTAAAACCTATGGCTGCTGTTAGTTAAATGTCCCCAAAATGCAAAAGAATGTCACATACTGCTGAATAATCTCACCCTGCTTCTGTCCCAGTTGTTTTCCAATTACCTAACTTCCCATTACTGGGTGTTTCTCGGCAGTTACTGCTGTGTGGAAGTGTTGGCTCCTTTTAACCTACTAGGGCTCAACCAGGCAAACAAAGGCATTTCCATTTCCCCCAGTGCATTTATTAGCACCTGTACAAGGGCTTCTATAAAATACATGGAGTGGCCTGGGGTTTACAAATGGAAATCCAACCTATAGGAACCTGAAATCTGAAGTAGTACAGCCCTGTTAGTAAGAAAAAGACACACACACACAAAAAAGCCTGTTTGCATGGAAGAGAGAAGAAAAGGAGGGGAGGGGGAAGAAAAGGAGGGGAGGGGGAAGAAAAGGAGGGGAGGGGGAAGAAAAGGAGGGGAGGGGGAAGAAAAGGAGGGGAGGGGGAAAAAAAGGAAGGGAGGGGGAAAAAAAGGAAGGCAGGGGGAAGAAAAGGAGGGGAGGGGGAAGCATGTCTGCAAGCTACACTGGTAAGATGCTTCAACTTGCACCCATAGTGGTGGTTTATTACTGACAGACACATTTTTTTCTAATGAACGTCCTGGGCACATCCAAGCATTGGCTTTCAGACTCAGAACCAGCCCCAAATACCCGGCACCAACACCCCCATCCTCCCTGTGCCTGCCCAAGCTACCGAGACCCCACGGGCCAAGGGGGCCCAAACCTTCGCTCTTACCTGAAATCCCTGTTTGTGACGGGGTATTTGTCGACAGCAAAGGGCTTCACCGTCACCTCCCTGACGGGCCCCTCTTCATTCGTCTTCTCCGGGGAACTGAATCCCATCTGAAACGTCCCACCAGCCAGCTGCACCATACTTTCATCCTTTCCAAATGCTAAAAGTGAAGCAATTCAGTATGAGAACTTTCAGTTTTAAACACGACCGCACAGAACAGCGTGCATTATTTGCCAGAAAGTCATTTTATGTACCGGAGGTAGGGTGCAACATAGTCAGCGACTATGATTAGCATTTGTATAGGTCTGCATGTTTCTGATAACAAGCTTTAAATATTTTAAAAAGTCCCATTTTCAGTGTCTCTCTTGGGAAAAGAAGGGCTCCAGTCAGGTGAAATCAGTAAGGCAGCTCCTTTAAATTAACGGTTTGCTGCAATTAGAAGAAAGGGAACCTATGCAGGGAAAAACCGAGTGATTTTTAAGGCCTCCCTGCAACAAGCCAAGGCAGAAGGACCGGCAAAAAGCAGCAGCTCACCCCGCAGGGCGTGGGTGCTGCCCAGCACCCAGCAGCAGGCCAGGACAGCCAGCGCCATGCTCCGGCAGCAGCAGGGGAAGCACCGGCGGACCCGCAGGGCTTTGACCCAGAAGAGCTGCGGGCTCGGGGAAGTGTTTCCGGGCCCTTCGCCCCACGCCCCGCCCGCCCCCACGCGTGGGTGTTCCAGGATTGCGGAGCTCCCGGGTCGGTATTTAGGGACGGGGATGCTGCCGCCACTACCCGTAAAGGTTGAAAAGCATTTCGCCTCCGCACCTGAGGAGCCTCCTGCTACCGGGGCAAACCCCTCCCTTGAGGCAGTTCAGCGTTTCACATGTAAAAGTGTTTTTTTTGGTTTATTTTGTTGTTTTTTTTTTAAAGCTCCTTGTCATCCAGCAAGCCTCCTGGTGTTGAAGGTTAAAACTTTTAGAACGTTGCAATATTACGCTTAGGTCAAGAAAGATGTTCTTTATGTTCAAGCCAAAGGCATCCCCAATCAGAACAAGTCGATAGTCACCTTTAAGCAAGGACAGCCTGGAGCAATTAGACCTTGAAGAGGGTTCATCACCAACTTGGTAAGCAAACTCAAGGGCCATGTATCCTTCACTGAATTACCCTCCTTATAATCCTAAAAATCACACCTATGGATCAAGGAGACCCTTGCCCAGGTGAAGACCCTTCCCCTGAGCATGCGCAGAAGTATCAGAAGTATTATATGTAAATTACTAACCAATCATCCTAGAGAGGATGGACTTGGAAAATTACTATAAATAAAGCCCCACTGGTGTGTTTGATTGGTGGGAAACCGCCAAGCACCCAGGCTTGAGCAACCCTAAAATAAATAATACCTGTCCTGAGTGTGTGATTATTGACCTATTGCACACCAGGAGGCGAATCCACTCTTTGGACAACACTGGGACTAGGGAAGGACGCTCCTGGCTCTTAACAAAACCCAGCTGGGATTAGGGAACATGATCTAAGACTGCAGGAGTCTGTTCCCCTCCCATAAACCCAACCACCTCTTGGCAGGATGCTTGAGCTAAAGACGCAGTTCTGCCTAAATCTGGTACAGCACCAGTTGTCCATGAATCCTTTAAAACAGCAGGAACAGTGTTAAAAAGCTCCCAGGGGGTTACCAACACGCACCCAGTCTTTCACCACTTCATTCTGCAGTAAGTTAACTCGTTTTATTTGTAAGCAAGTACAAAACGATGAAGCGCTAAGCTTAATCTGGCTTTGTGATGAAGAAATTCCAGGTCTGAGCCCACACCACTCCAGCAGCAGAGCCTGGAGCAGTGTTTTCAGAGCCCTGGCAAGTATTGGAATCGGGAACAAAGTCCAGCAGGCAGAGCTGGGAGCCAGAAAGGGCAACTGGAGGCCTGTCGGCCAGCCCTGGTCCCACAGGAACGGTGTTTTAAATAACTGACACACATAAAGCACAGAACTTAACAGTTTATTGGGTAAAAAGGAAAGCAAATTCAGTTGTACGCATCAGTGAAATTAAAAATAAATAACTGATTTTTAGAGCCAAATATCCGATTAAGCTGCAAATGTTTTGAGTGGCCATGTTTACCGAAGAGGGGCTGCTCGTTACACCAAAGTAACTTGTGTTGCTGGGAAAATCCACCCCAGCTGAGAAAAGAGCACCTGGGGGGATTTCTTCGACATTCCCTGGGGCACTACCAGAGCCAACCACAGTGGACAACAGCAGATCCAACTCAGCCTTTAAGAGAGGACATCCCAGCTCGCATAATTTCATCCACCAAGAGAATGTTGCTAGCGATCACCGTGCTAGAAATGTTAAATAAATATTGTTAGAATATCCATTTTGACATAGGTCATAGATGACTCGGCTTCATTTCTGCCTTTCAAGACAGCTTCTTCTACGTGGGATCCCTCAATTCCACACTATCATCAACAATCAAACACCCATCGCTAAAGTGAAAATAGTGTAACATTTACCATGAATGAAGCAGCTGCTTTTTGACATTGTAATTATCCCAGACTCCAGCTGCTGCAGCTACCATTGGTTCACCTACAAAACAAGTAAAATAGTCTTTAAAGTAACACCTGCCAAGGCATTCTGCATAGCTTTTTATGAAAACAGGTACAGCTTTCTGCATTCAGAGCCGAGCCACAACAGTTTCCTACTAGAGCATCATCCCGTTATTTTAGAAAGCTCTTACCAGTGTTCAGATCAACTCCGGTGAGCTGTCCCGATTCCGCGTGTTCCGCCTGAACCTTCACCAGAGCTTCCTGGGGATCGTAACCAGAGTTCTGAGCCAGAACCTTGGAGAGAACAGAGACATTGTTTCACGTTGATTAATTGAAGAGACCTCCAGCAGAAAAAACCATGGGTCTTAGCATGCTTTAAAGCCACTTTTATTCAGGGTCTCCTTATACCTTAGGTATGATAAGCAGAGCGTCAGCAAAAGCTTGAACTCCAAGTTGGGCTCTTCCTTTTACGTTAGGTTTATGCTTAACAAGCGCATTAGCTACTGCCACTTCTAGTGCACCTGCTCCTGGAACCACACACCCTGCAAGGGAAAACTTGATATTGAGACTTCACAATAAGCACCTATTCCCATTTAAACAGTTAATTTTTAATGTAGTTTCATCTCTTCTCTCATCCTTAAAAAGACAGCTTGTATCTGATCAGGTAAGTACTTACACAGTTACCAACTACTTGTAAAATACAAGGTCTAACAACAGTAACTAAAAGCACTTCACACTCAAATATGCTTAGCTGGGTGCCTGACTGCACTGGATATCAAGGAAGCCAATACAAAATTCACTAATTTTGAGAGGAATTTCACCAGAAGATCCTTAACACCACTAAACAGAGCGGAGACTTACCATCCTCAATAGCGTTTTTAACAGCACGCAGACCATCTCTTACTGCATCCTTGATTTGTGTGAGCGTATGCTTATTGGGTCCCCTGATCAACAGGGTAACAGAGCGGGGGTTGTTGCATTTCTCAATAAAGGTGTATTTCTCTTCACCCTGTAAAGAACAGGGTTATGTATTCGTGTCACACATTTGCTTAATCAATGTATGCACATAATAAAAAAAAAAGAAATTGAAGAGACACTTTCAGATTCAGTTCTGCACCAACAGTGCTTCAAGAAGTGATGATAAGCAGGAGAACCTCATTTCCATTTTCTCAGTTTTACAGATATTAAGAGCACAATATGGAAACAACCGGAAAATACACTATGACAAGAGCAAATATCCAGGTAGCTGTTCACATACATGAGGACACTGGGATGTGAAATGCCACCAGCCTTTATTCATGCTCCAGTATAGCTCTTAAAACACTTAAAAGAAAAATCCCTGCACAGACACATCAAGACAAATGAAAAGCTGGCACCAAGTGAGGCGTATTTAACCTGCCTTCAGCTGGAAGTTGGTTGTACTCACCAGCGTGTACTCGTAGACAAGCCCTGCGTGTCCCAGACAGTCAGGAGTGAGATCCTCCACCGAGTTCATGGCAGTACCACCACATGCAAGGGTCAGTCTGAGAGAGAACACACCCAGCTTAGAACCTGCTTTACAGTAAGTAAAACGTGAAGTCACTAACATAACAACAGTATTTCAGCATGCAGAACACCACACTTCCTAGGCTTGGAACAGTTTGCTTCTGTTCATGAAAGAGCTCTTCATAAAAATAAACCTGTAGAATTAAGTCTCCTCTATAGGTGTCTACATTTGGAGCACACTGACAGATCAAACTCCTGCACCACCCAGTACACTGAACAGACATTTCTATGCTTTGTACAAACTGCCCTAAGTTACCCCAGGAAGAGCTGGATAGGTTGAAATGGACTTTTTAGTGTGCATCCTTAAAGGTGGATTCAAGCCAGACTTGACTCACTATTCGAGTTTGGAAGAGCAAGTTATTTTACCCTCTCCTCTCCCCAGGAACTGACCTTTCCATGTTCCTCCTTTTAGCTCTCCGCAAAGCAACTATTCCCTCTTTTGCAAGCGCATCCAAGGAAAACGGGTCAATTCCCTAGAAACAAAGAAAGTGACCATCAGGATAAAGAAAAGGCTAAAAACACCCTCTCTCAGTCTGACACTAACGAGTAAGTTCTTCCTCTGGGCTCAGAGAAGATCTCAAGTAAGAACTGTATGCATATATTTAAAAGTACATCAGCCTAAATTTAGCTATTTCTGTCTGAAGAACTGTACAAAGTGACTCAAACAGTAGATGGCTTGCCAAGAAAGCCAGCATTTCAAATTAGTTTTTCTAGTTAGTTATCCCCTTCATCTCACCTTCTGGTTGATCACAATAAATCCTTTATCTGAATCGCCACAGACTCTTCTTTTCAAGTCTATGATTTTGTTCACTCTGTCTTCAGTGAACTTTCTTTCTGCTTTCACTAGCTTCTCTCTCTCTTCAGCACTTTTATAGAAGAATCCAGAGCTCACCTCTCTGAAGGAGAGAAATAAATGAAAAAGCAGTAAGACAACTATCCTCTGTGCATAGAAATAAATGGAGGACTTCCAGCCTTCCTTCAATGAAACAACAAAGTAAAAACTACTATGAGAAGCTCTGCCTCTCAAAGACATTTTCTCAGCCCCCAGCTCCCCTTTTCCAAAAAAGGATTGCAGAACGAGCATCACCTCTTCCATTCCACCTTCCACACTACCCACCTCACTCTGGAAGTCTACACAGTCTTCTGGTTCTTATTTAAGGACACCTTAAATAAAAGGCTTTAAGACAGGAGCATTTTCTGCTCCTCACCTTGTTGCTGAGTACTTACGTTTTCTCATATTCTAGAGATACATTGCAAGTAAGAACATAAGCATCTTCCACTCTTTTCTTCATGTCAGGATGACGAGCACCATGATCCAAAACCAGCCCTCTAATCAGCCTGAAAGATGAAAAAGCATTTTGTGTGTGAACGTACACATACAGAAGATACACATTTCACAGAAGTGCAGACTAGTCAAGAGAACTGACAGTGCAACTGGTCCAACACGAACTGCCTGTGCACTTGTGTTGGGAGTAAACAACGATATGTATCCCACTTCCAAGGGCATGCCCGTTCTCACAGAAAGAGCATACCGATCAGCATGAAAAAGGAATTTATTCTGGCATAGTGTCTGACTGCATTAGCTACTGAGGAAAGCTAGTGCAGAATTCATCCATGCCACTGAGGTAAATATAAAGCCTATGGAATATCCAACTACACGACTACAATCCAGTTTCCATTTACCAAATGCCATTCTGCACTTGCTGAAATCTGTACTTCTGCCTTATAACTTTTCTAGTGGTAGCTTTAGGACACCCACCCAAGTTCTTCTAAGAAGAGAAGAAAAACCCACAGACTACGCAAATGTCAGGGCACCATTAAACTGAAGCTCCAGGATACTCATTACTTACATTGTGTCCGTTTCTGATTTGTGCTTCATCTCCATGATCTCTACCATGTGGAGGTCAATAGGCTCATCTGGTTTTCTGACTGTCAGAACAGAATCTACTACAGCCTGGAAGAGAGGGGAGGGGAAAAAAGCCCCAAAACAACCATTAGGCTATCACAGTGCAAGTTTACTTGAGTGAGGGGTGGGTGGAAAGATGTGATCACAGCACTTTAAAACCTGGACCTCTTCACACAAGGACAGAAGAGACACATACGCTTACCTCTGTTAGGATGTCAGCCAGCTCAGTATGAACTTTAGTACGGAGGGATGTTCTGGCAACATCTATAAGGGTCTCCCTGTCCATTTCCTTGGTTACTTTGACCTGCTCCAAAACTTCAAGAGCTTTTTCCTTTGCAATCTCAAATCCTTCTGCTACTATCCTAGGGTGCAAGCCCTAATGCAAGGGAAGAAGAGAAGTCATTACACAATAGCAGACAAAATGGTACTTTGTCACAAATAGAACCTGAGGTTTCAACATTCCATGTAAAGTCAAAACATAGGGAATATGCATCCTACAAAGACAAGAAAATGTACTGTCCTTCTGAATACATATAAAAGGAGTGCAAATCCTTCCAATGCAGAGGAAAAGTACAGATTATTCTAGCACAGAATTGAAACCAAGGGAACTACAAAGCACACTTGGCTGTTCACTGTGCAGTATGAATGCCTCTTCTGTAACTTATCCAAAACACCTATCAGGGAGAATCTCCCTGTTAACATGCAAGTAGGAGCAGCGTTTTAACTCACACAAAACAGGTAGCAGCAGGTATCAGACAAAACCTTATTAAAAGCTAAGGTAGCCACAATAAATGGTTTTGATTTTGAACAAGTCTTAAGTGCTCCTCTCCAGCTTTTCCCCATTCTGCAAGTTCTGTGATGCACTCATGTTAAGCAGAAATATATATTCATGTTCATGTTTGACTTATGAGTATTAAGCATTAAACAAAATGAGTTGAATGGCCTCAGATGAAGCTTTTGACTTGTTCACCTACAAAAGAAATACTGCATACATACCTCAGAAATATAGAGGTCTGCCTGCTTTAGGAGTTCTCCAATGATCAAGACATTTGAAGTGGTACCATCTCCAGTGATGTCATCTTGTGCTGTTGCTACTTTTGCTATCAAGGAGGCTGTGGGGTGTTGTATTTGCTAAACAAAAAGAAGCAGCTGAGCAGTAAGTCTTACTGCACTGGTACAGGAAGCAAGCAATCTAAAATCAGCTAAACAAAGTATTTAAGGACTAGTTGATGTTTTCATGATTCATGTCAATGCTGTTGTTTATTGAAACCTACTGAAATCAACAACAATCACTTTGACAATAATTGAATTAATCCATACACTACTATTCCCCTGCCCCTCAGATTATGCATCTATACACAACAACGTTGAGTGCTAAGAGTCAAACTAGTCCTCTACTTATCATGAGCTTGACAGAGTCCTTTTCTCTTTTAGGCAAAGGATGCACCATCACAACTAGACTGCTGCTGGCACTAAAACCAGCATGTTTAAAGCTAATTTAGGAACCTCTGCATGATCAGTGCTGCACATACCCTAATTGGCTTGCTAGTCCTTTGGCAATTTATTACACTAATTCTTATGAAACTAAAGAACATTAAATCAGTTTGTTTCTTGGCAGTTCCTCTGCTAAGAGCATTTGGTGTTCCAGCTTTGAGCATCAGGCCTGTCTGGCCAAACTTCACAACCACCACACAACCTCAGGTTACTTACAGAAGACAGCCTTTTAATAGAAGGAACACACACATCACTTAGCATCTCCAATGGCTGCCTGAAGAGTATTTTAACATAGGTTGAAGCCTATGAACCTACAGAACAGTATCCACATTTGAAAAGGCTGGTGTTTAGTAACTGTACTAGAGCGAGATGAAATCCAGTGGGACCATTTATACCGTTGTTCAGCTTTTTATGATTATTTTAAGTACTCCTTCTAGTGTGAAAGAACCGATTTAATGATTTTTTTTCCCTGTCTGCCAGATCACTGTGTATATTAACTTCAATACTTGATCTGAATTACAACAGACAGCTAGTGGGGTGTAACACTCCACAAGCACTAACAGGCCATGCTCAGCCCCGGGGATCCCCAAGCACGGGAGAGCCCATGGGGAGAGCAGTGGGACGGCACCACCCCTCGTATAATCTTCACCCCTAAAGTGGGGAAACTGTGATACAACCCCAGACTCGAAGGGAAAGCGATACAAGCTGCATCCATCACCCAGATTTAAACACTTTCCAGGCCGCGCACCCATGTTGAACGCTGCTGTCTTAGGCCTGCTCAAGTACAAAAAAGCACGCTTTCCGTAAACAAAATAGAAGGCGACGGAATGGCCAGTATCATTATTTCAACAGTTCATGTTTCCTTTTAAATAGCAAAGTCAGCACACAAACTTCATTCAGCATCTTCCAAGCTGCGCTTACTTCTTTACCTTCCTCCCAAGGGACATTTTGCCCTGAATGCACAGGGGTAAATACCACAGAAATGCGGGCTGGGGGCAGCAGGGGACGTGGTCCCCCCTCAGCCACAGACACTCAAAGGCAATACCAGCAGGCTCCTGCCTCCCTAAGACCCCCCACGACTCCCCAAGCTTCCCACCGCCGCGAAGCCTAGAACCAGCTCACCATTTCCTGCAGCAGCACGTTGCCATCTTTGGTCAGCTTGATGTCTCCAGCTCCCGACACCAGCCTGCGGGCGACACAAGGCGGGTGAGCAGCTTCCCCCCGGCCCCGCCACACGTGGCCGGCCGAAGGACCGCACCGCTCCCTCTCCATTCATTCAGCCCCACCCGACCGGGCGGCCTCCGCCTTTGTTCCCCGCCGCATGGCGGCAGCGGGAAAGCCGTCCCGGCCTCACAGGAGGTCCCCCCCCCGCCCTTCTCCTCACGCTTTCCCTCAGGCCCTAACGGCCGCCTGCGCGCTAAGGCGCCTGCCTACACCCCCCCCCCCCCGCCTTCCCCCAACCCCGACGGGTGCTGCGGGGGGTTCCCTCACATCTTCATGGTGCCCTTGGGGCCCAGGTTGGTCCTCAGCACCTCCTGGAGCCCGCGGGCCGCGCTGATGTTCACCGCCAGCGCGGCCTGGGCACGGGCCACCTCCGCCTTGGGGTTGAGCGCCTTCACCGCCATGGCCGCCGCTCCGCTCCGCGCTGGGCCCGGCCGCGCGCCGGGGCGGGGACGGGGCAGGCCACGCCTCCCCGCCCGCCCCTTCTAGAACACTCCGGGGTACGCGCGCGCCCATTGGCCCACGGCAGTGCTATCCGCATTTCTATTGGCTGCGGCGCCTGTCGCTCCGCCGGCCCGCTCCCGCCCGCCGCCGAGGCGCCGTAGGGGCGCGCCGCCGCGGGGGTTAAGCGGGAGCGCGGCCGCCTGAGGGGGAGCGGCCGCCTGAGAGGGCCCGGCGGTGCTGTGTGAACGGGGCCTTTGAACGGGCAGGGTCGCTCGGTCGTTAATCCCAGCTACTCATGTGACGGACACCCCCCCGGCAGGTTCGCAGAACCGTGAGAATAAATAATTAAACCCGGTGATTTAACATTAGATCGATAGAATTAATAGTTAAGTGGACCGGATTAATAATCAAAATGATTCTTGGTAAAAATTCAGAGTCGAGGTTAATCAAAACTTGTCTTCTCTTAATACAGAAGCTGCTGCGTGGGCTGCTGGGGCCTGCTTAGCCACCGCAGCACAGCCCTGCACACCCAGGCCTTTCCTGGGCCTGAACCCTTCACAAGGCTTTGAAAGCACAGGGAATTATTTATCCCAAGGCCACACAGAGGTTTCCTGTGAGGCCTGTGGAAGAAAACCAGAAGTATGGTTGAAGTCAAGGCAACCTTGATGGGTGCTGGAAGCGTTTGGCCTACATGGTCTGTAAGGCCCCAGTCCCTGAGGCTGTGAAACATCTGCATCTTACTGGCTTTGGGCTCTGAAATGGAGGACAAGTGACAGTCTCCCTTGAGAGGAGCTTGAGAAGAGAGCTCCTGCCATGGTTTCTTACACACACTGCAGGCGCAGATCGCATCAGGTTTGGCTCCCACGTTGCCCCATCTGGGCTTGTACCCCCAAACACCCATCTGCTACATCTGAGCAACTGTTGGTATCAGGTGTGACACAACTCTTGTTATTTCATGTTATTTCATAAAGGTGCCTGCCCTCAGAATAATCATGGCCTGTGGCTGCAGAGGTGTGCCAGGGAGATCCAGGACAAGCAGTTTTCGGTGTGCCAGCAGCCTGTCTTCTCTGGAGGGTGCTAACCCCAGCAAACAGGGACAACTGGCCCCGAAGCCAGGATTTTGTCAGTATCTGATACAGAGAAGAAAGACAGCCTCCCCCAACGCTCATCCACTGGGTGTGAGGATGGCACAGGGTAAATCTGCCCCATTCCAATCCCACTCTTTGCAGCAGGGAGCCCTGGGTGCAGCGCTGGACACTGGGCTTCAGCAACCCACTGTAGTGGTGCTGAGCAGCACTGCAATGGGCCCTGCATGGCATCACGCCACTTCGTAAAGTCTAAGCCTGCTGTTTGGTACAATTTTGTTGCACAAGCCTTTTGGGGGAGCTTGACTGAAACAGTGAGTGTCAAGTGTCAGGGCAGACTCACCAGCCTCGCCGGTTTTGGCAGTAGGCTATGGCACCTGCTGGGAATCTGCTCTGCTGCTTTGGGTGAGGATCTCAGGTTTCCGGGCAAAACGCCATGCTGTGCAGAAGGACTCCCATGCATGGCCTGTCAGTCTGACTTGGCAGGTCCGGAGAGGACAGCTGCTAATATGCTTGGGTTTCTGTTTTTTTAAATGCTTTAGATGGAGGTGGTGTTTGAACATAATACAACACAAGTTTGGCGCCCCTTTGTTTAGCTGAGCAGTGCATATGTCTTGTGAAATATTATAATGCTGACTCTTTAGTATAGTGGCTGGGCTTTCTGTTCTGTTACTGTAATCATTAGAAATAAACATTAAACATTGCAAAATGCAGGAAATTACACTTGGCATTTCATAATTGGCTCGGAAACTCTCCTGTTAATGTTTAGTCTTCATTTTTGTTGGGATGCTACTGGCCTGCTGAAACCATAACAAAACACACCAACCCTGCCCTGAGAGGCTGCAGTGCTTCCATGCAGTGCCTGGTTAAAATACCTGAATCCCCAGCTCTGCCCTGGATTCTGTAGCCAACGGGTCACACACAAATATTTTTCCATTCTTGCTTCTCAGGTTTGTAATTTTTTTGCCTCAATCCTCTCTCAGGGCTGTTCTCAGCAGAGGGCGGCCTTGTCAAACCCATACGCGTACCAGCGGGCCCATTGTATTTTATGTTTTCCTTGCTGCTGTTCTGTGATCCGTGTGGGTGATGTCCCATGGAAATGCAGGAATTACCTGTCCTAAACACCTGCGACGCGTGGGGCTGGCTGCTGACAGTGATATGGCCATTCCCCAAGCAGGTTCAGGTTTGTGAGGGGAATTATTACTGCAGGAAAACAAAGCGGTCATTCTGGGAAAATTTAGTTTGGAAAAAAAAAAAAAGAAAACCATTTTCAAAGATATTCTAGTCCTTCATGTAGGTGGTCTCTGCTTTTTGTACAAATCAAGAGGGTTTGTAGTCACATACAAGAGTTTGGTGCTGTGCTTGTATCGATAGTTACACACGAGCTGTGCTTTTCACTCCTGAACATCCTCTTAAAGCTTCCAGGCAGACCTCTCTGTGTTTCTTTGCTGGATCACGTGTCTGAGGATAGTTATTTTATAGTATAGTAACATTTCTCATTAGCATTTTCACATTAAATCTCTATTTTGCAGCATTTTTCAGACATCAGGACAAGCTTTTCCTCATTTTTCAGTCTTAGCTGTAGTTGTTGAACTGTTGTGCATATTTGTTTTTAATGCGTAATAAAAATACAGGGCAGATGCTTACTAGGCCTTTGAAATCAATGGATTTACAACAACTTACACCAGATTAGAATCAAAATATTTAACTGAATTAAACCAACATGTCTGTTAAACTAAGCCAAATAAAGGGACTATCATGAAATATTCAGCAGTAATTCTCTTAGTCAAATCATGCACTGCTTATCTTGGCAAAAACACCTCTGAGATTCTCAGTAAAAGCCCTTTTCTTTCATCTTTATCGAGATCTGTTTTCTTTTAACCTTATTCACAGAAATGATTTCTAAATCTGTTTTAAAAACATACTGTCCTGCCACGACAAAACTAACAAACAGGACCAGACTGAATGCTGAACCATGTCACCAGTTTTGCAGCAAAGTGGCTCGGTACCAGCTTTTCCTGACACAAGAAGTTACTAATAGATGCTCATGTTGACAAATGGTCAGGTACTGAGAACTTCTGAAAAAGGAAGAGATGGGAGCGGCATACAAGGCTATTGATTTTAATTAATGCATGTAATTTTGAGGGGTATTACTGCCAGAATGGCAAAAGAGATCATGCACAGAATGTGACTGGTGCATCCAGTGGTGCAGAACAGTCTTTCAAGCTGGGCAGCAGTCATAAGACTCCTATCACAAGTGAATGAAAGAAGCTAAATCAGCTAAATCAGGTTTTCTTGACCTTGAACCAAGCAACCAGCTTCACAGTTCTGGATTGGCAGTCTCCCGTTTCCTAACCAATGTCCACAGTAATGTCCGAGGGAGCCTCTTCTGGGGGATGCCAAAACACAAGTACGGACAGGTTTTGCAATTTTTCTGTTGCTTTTAACAACACTGCATTTGGGGAAACAAAAGAGAGCCTTCTTGTGAGCAGAAGTTTTAATTTTGCCTTCAAAGCTTTTGATGAATGTTGATTTTTTGTGTCTGTAACACTGCACACTCTGATGCACCGAGTAACGGCTTCAGCCAAAATGCACTATTGCCATCTTGACTCACAAACCCCTTCATCTCATCCACAGTGAAAGAAAAGTGTCCCTGCCTCACCTCTGATTTCACGCCAAGAGAAACTCCTGACTGCTGCTTGTCAGAGCCCCTCCTCGGCTCTCGTCCCTCGCCCTCCCACGCTGGCGCTCGGCGTGGAGCAAGGCGAGTTTGCCAAGCCCCGTCTTGCTCTCCACGCCTGTGGCACAGGCTGGCGGACGGGCAAGCGAGCTCCCCATCATCTTGTGCGGGGTCTGCTCCCTGCCAAGCCGTGCCTACCCAAGCTGGGAGCGCCCCAAACTGGGCCCGAGCGGCTCCTCCCCCGACGTAGGCAAGGTTACACCTCTCCTCCCTACGCCTGTCAGCGAACAGCTGGACTTCTCTGGTTACATGTGTGCAACCATTTAAAAAAAACATCCAGGCTGGCTTACTCAGCAGATTATAAAAGAGTGATTTACAAAATGCGGCTTTCTTCCAGATCAGCCCGTGCCGTTGTATTTATGTGACTGAAGGTCTCAGCTGATCCCTTCTTTTCTTGTGCAGCCAAGAGGTTTGCAGCAGCAGCAACAGCCACGGCCAGTACAATACTGTAAGTCACCGGGAATGTTTTTTTCTCTCAGTTTGGAAGGGGTTGGCGTTTGGTGTATCAGATCCGTAACACTTTTTCTAGCATAGAAAATGAAGAGTATCTTCTGCTGGGGCTGTGACTGGGCTGCCCTGTAACATGCAGCAGCATGTGGTGCCTCTTTTATAAGAGCAGCATGAATGAATGATGCAATCATGCAGGGGGGAAGCATCATCATTTTGTCAGGACAGGCAAGAGGGGATTGGAGAGTTGGGAGGTGTGTATGTCAACATTCATCAGGTTCCTTCTACTCCTATACAACTACTTTTTAAAAGGTGCTTAAATTCACTGTTAGGCACTGCTGTTCAGATACTAGTGTATAGCTCCAAACAATTTCTCTCTTGACTTGCATACAGGTTTGTATTACTACCTTTAAAAACTGAACAGAAAACCAGGAAGTGTGAAGAAGCTTAGTAAGGTTAAGGACTGAATCTTTCTATTCTCACACTGAAAACCGTAGTTTTCACAGTTATGTGTGGATGGGTTGAACTTTTCAAGGGTAGTACTTGCACAGATATAAACAACAGTCACAATTTGCTTAAATATAACTAATCTGCCTAAATGTATCCCCTTTCCTCTAAAGCTTTCAAAATATATTGCTAATACTGAGAATTAAACCTCAGCATAGAAAAATGGTATCACTCTATTATTCCCATTTTACAGACATAGGACTAGAAACAATGAGGATTAAGTGTTTGTTTAAACTAATACCCTGAAAACACTCCTGTGAACATTTTTGCAAGCAGGACCACTCCTGTAGTGGGAACAGGTCCTGAGAAAAATTTCAAGAACTACTTTCCCCAAATTCCTTAATCTAATCAGCAGTTTCCTTTCAATGCAACAGAAACAATTTAATGTGGTTGCATTTCTGTTAATCTCAGTCCACGTTTAATGCAATGTTATTCTGCTGTCAGGATGTATCTTGGAGTGTGTCTCAGTGAAGTGCTCACTCTCACCTTGCTAAATGGGAAAGTGAATCCGAGTCAGAAACATCAGAAACTCTTTGCAAGCTAGGAGTGATCCGTTTAAAAAGATATTTTAGGTAATATTTCATTAAGGTTCACTTAATCTTCATTTTTTCACAGCAATAAATGTGAACATAATGCAAAGTAGCAACACGGCAGCACTTCTGAAAGCTGAAATATGATAACAAGTGAAGTCTAGTCACAATGAGGATTTTGACATCTCGTCAAGATCTCATCAAAATCTACCAGCTCCAGAGCACCTGGAGTTCCTAGTACCATTTACTTGTTCCTTTTGCATTATATGTAGCAGACACTGCGGATGTTTCAGTTTTTCACAGTGTGGCAAGTGCCCTTCTTTGAAGGGTCAGCAAACAGAAAAGATTTCAGTTGTTTTCCTTTGACATGTGGTCTTACATAATTCCTGTGCTTGCTTCTGTGACTCCACCCTCTCTGTTACAAAACAGAACTATTTCTTGTGGAAATGCCATTTTTTTCCCAAATTGCCTAATGAAGTACTTCATAGTCTGGAGGCAAGGACATCTCATGGGAATTCAGTTTTCCCTGATTTCCTTTTTCTCCATCTTTATCTCAAGTTTCACCTTACCTCTCTCCCTCTATCACTCTTATGTCTTCACGAGTCACTTCTTTGCCCATTGTTTCTTCTCTTTCCCATTTTCTTCTTTTCAGCATTTCCCCACAACGTTTTATTATCATACCTGTTGAAATGTTTGCTGCTTGGATGCTTTTCCAGCACGTAAATAATAGGATAGGAATAGATTACCTATCTGAAATTCAATGGCAGAAAGATCAGAGATTTTCCACCTGTGTTTTTCATATGGAGACAGAACTCATTATTTGGGAGAATTTCTTTTTTCTTACCATCTAACATTGACGCATTTAAGCAATCAGATGCCCCCTATTTCAGAGTAATTAATCTCTGCCAACTGTAGAGGCCTGTACAACTCTGGAATAAAAAATGGCTGTTCTCTTACTAAAGCTGTTAGAGATTTTCCCATAGAAAGGTTTTTACACAGCTTCAATTCTTTGTGTTCATGTTTCCAAGTACCACCTACCTGTGGACAAACTACTGTGTCTGTCCTTATTTCCTACACCACTTACCCAGAGGTGAATTCCAGGCAGCTTCCTGGTGGATGACATACCAGGATGGCCCAGTGAAAATTCTGAAAATAAGGGAAGGAACAGAACCTCTCCTGCTTGTATTTTCCCCACTGCTGTTGCCCATTACTCAATCACTAATAGCCTTGCCTCACACTCTCATCAACATTTAGTGCTGGGAAAAAAAATTCAAAAGTTACTGAAACTGGCATGTTACCCTTTGGAATGGCATTTGCCAGCCTCTGGAGCTGATGGTGACCCCTGGAGCTCTGCCAACAAGGGCAGAAGAACCTTTTTTCACTTCAAGTGAACCATATTTAACTCCCAAAATTTGCTTTTCCCACCAGCAAGACTCCCTGCAATAGCTGAAGCTTCCTTCATAGGTTCTCCTCTTTGCTCCTGTATGAGCTTCCCTACCTTACAGTTCATCACAAGTTCTCCAACATGTGTGATGATGATACATTAGCCAAAACCAGGTCTGTGTTTTCCAGGACTCAAGTGCCCAGCTACAGCAGAAAGTGGAAAGATTTTAGCAGGTCATAGGCCAGGGGAGATGAGGAACTGCTGATGGTTTCTGCATTTCAAACCACAATTTTTCCCTTCCAACTTGTCATTTTTAGGCACTATAAATCACACCTTGAAACTCTTTTCAGAGTTATTGCATGGAACAGAGGACAGGGTTAATTCCAACCATGGCTCCACATCTGGTATCTGTAATTCTTCCCTAACTTGTCTATTTGTCCATCAAAGTGCAAAGTTCACCACAGCGGTGGCCTCATCTTTGTAAGGAGCATCCAGAAGGGAAAGGAGTATGGGAAATGTGGATACCAGAGAGAAGGAAAAGTTAGTATCTCTTCCTTCTTGCTCCCAATGTGTGTTTCTAGCGATAACATTTTTCTCAGAGAGATTGAAACTTTGAAGACGTGTATCCAGAAATGTATTTCAGGTTCTCACCAAGAAATCACATCACGGTGTGGTGTCCCCACACAGTGACATTGCATCACAATGTGGTAATGTTGCAGCCTCAGGTTAGCATGAGGCAATGGGATGGCTTTGCATAATGAGTCCGTGCTGGAACACCATGACGCAAATGTAACGCCACAGTGATGCAACAAGTTTGTCCAGTAGAGCAAATCTTCAAAATTGGCACCAAATCCACAGCTGAATTTTCGGTGGACTTTATAATTTCCAGTAGGCTGGAAAAAATCAACACCCTGCCATTTAAAAAATGTTAGTGGATGTTTTTTTTTTTTTTTAATTCCACTGCACAAATATATCTAGCCAATGGCTGTCAAAGCCTGCCCTAAAGTCAAAGCCCTCCTGCTCAGAAAATCAAAATCTTCCACTGAAAATACAAACACAGTGCTGTGGAGCCAATGTCAAGTCAAGGCTAATGCAAAGTAAACTTGGAATTCACGTGTCACCTGTCCACCCACTGCTGAGTCTTAACTCAGAACCAGTCTCTGTCAGAGGGAAGTTTTTATGTCTGTGGCCTCTTAAAAGAGAGAGGTTTCTCTCTCAGCTGTGGTGATGGCATCTATTTCTTACATGTACAGTGCAGTCTTTATAGAAAAATATTAAAAAAACATGTGCTGTCTGCAGCCAGTAATTCTTCAGTGAATCTTCTAAGGCTGGAGCAGAGTTTTACAACATGTCCATGCCAGGACAGCTCTGATGTCCCAAGAGCAGAGACCTGCCCAACTATGGTTCAGTCCTTGTTTCTGCCCTTCCCAGCAGTGGAGTTTGTAAAAGCCCTTCTCTGGAATATCTCCTCTTTACTGCGCACCCTCTCACCTTTGCTTTCAGGCACGCTGGGGAGGTTGAGCCCAGGCTCTGTCCTACCTTCCCACACCTAAACCGAATGCGCAGGGGGGACGTATGGGCTGGGTGATACGTGCTCTGAAATTCTCAAGCACCTGTGAGGCAGAAGAGCCCCGAGGAAGCTACTGTGTCACCTTCCTGGCCTTGTGCAAAAGCCATGAACCCACTCTGATTACTGTAGTAGTGTGTTCACACCAAAAAACTGAAGAATAGCTAGAAAGACCTTCTCAAACAGTACTGTTTCGTGGCTGCCTGTGGATAGCTTTGCCTTTAATGTGACTTGCTCTCTCTGTTTCTTGCTATTCCATAGCTACCTGTTTGTTAAACAGAGATCATCTCTTACAAATACAGCTCTTAGCTGTTCACAACAGGTTTCACCACTTAGGTTTGGTGGCTTCATTTATACAGACTTTTACCTTTCAATGAATGACAATTCTCTTTTATTCTATATACATGAACAGATAAAAGATGAGTGTGTGTGTTCTATACATTTTTTCAGTGATTATGGTAATTTTTCATAAAGCCTTTTCTATCCCAATATACACCATATGGTTACTAGTCGTGGGAATAAAACCAAAGGTTCCCTTTTCTGCTTTGACTATTAACTGTTTAGCTGGGATCTCTTGGTGAGCACACAGAAGTCACCTCAGGAAACAGCACTGGCGCTTACCATGTGTGATCCCTGGATCACTCCTGTCTGGCAGTGAGCTACATCGGTACTGATCAGCTCCTGTAGTTTTCCACAGCAAGGTACATAGCGATCATCATCTCCATCTTCACTGGATGCCTTTTGTATCTGGGGGTGCAAAGTTTATCCAAAAAGGGTGAAAAATAAATGTTTTGTGGGCATCTGTGTGTGTAAGACCTCTCACCATCAAAATTCACATGATACATAGGAGAAAAATAAGTTACCTCAGTGAGAGGAAAACAAAAGATGAAGGTATATAACACAATTAATTATATAACATGCTGTTTGACAGTATTTTTTCCTCTATCCCAGAAAAAGAGAGAACCTGCTACCCAGATCAGTTACACAAGACATGTCCTGAGGGACATCTAAGAGATTAGAAGAGACAACCAAACACCTTTACAAAAATCTGGGAAGTGAGATAGATAGAAAGCTGTTATTTCTGTCTAAATGTACAGATTGGTAAATAGTAAAGTCCACACTGAATTCCCTTATGAAAGGGTGAAGCACAAGATGAGTAAGGTAGAGTAAGAAAATACTTGATTGACACCTCGTGCTTCTGATCTGCCTAAGTACTCAACATATTTAGGTGGACAGATATAAAAGGGAAGAAAATAAACACTCGTCAGGCACTGTTACAGAAAAAGTTGTGTCATGACGTGGTATCTTAAGGGGTTGAGTGAAGTTCTCAAAGCCCAAGACTTTAATGAATTTTATACAAGAATAATTCCCAATGCTAACAGCCAAATCTTCTATGCATTATGAGAATATTTAGTTTATACTAATCAGGACACAGGAAAGGATTTAAACCTTCATGATTTAGGGACAACCACTCACTGATAGGTTTAAGATAGTTATGTCTACTGCAATCAAGGAAATCCTTAAGGGCTGGGTGTCTTTTACCATCTCCTGGAGCAACTTAATTTGACACACTAGACTGGGTCTGATGCGAAATCAAGATCCTTTTGAGCAGTGAGGGCAAGACGAGACAGAGAACTGCAAGTCCCACACAGCAGTTGGCAGTCTGATGGTTCAGCAAATGCCAAGTATTACAACCTTGAACCCCATGTGAACATCAATGGGCCGAGCCTGCAGAGAGCAAATCAGCAACTAACCAAAGCTCCACGGCCCACCTGTAACGTAAATTGGACATCAGTAGGCAGCAACGGCAGAGAGCAAATCAGCAGCCGAGCCAGACCTCCACCACCACTCACACTCTTTGATAAAAGCTGGCTACCAGGCTGTGCTCGTCCCTACTTGCAAGAACCAGATCAGCTGCGCCAATGGCTCAAGACGGAGTGCAGTACTGTCACTCAGACAAAGACTTTATCTTGTCTCCTCACAGTAAGAAGGTTCCTAAAAGGATGGCGTCCCTCTTGGAGATGAAAGAAATCTTCCGCAATGCTGATGCAGTATGCTTTGATGTGGACAGTACAGTTATCAGGGAAGAAGGCATCGATGAACTTGCGAAGTTCTGTGGAGTAGGAGATGCCGTGGCAGAGATGTACGTATACTTCATAAGAATAGTAGTAAAATATAAGCATGGATAAGGTTAATCTGTGACAATGAATTTACAATAAGGATTGATTCAACTCTGTCATAGATTACTGCAGTTTAAAAAGGATTTTAGGAATAGTAAGTGGAATTAATGCATAATGAAGTAACTTCTTTTGGAATTGTGAAGCCACTCAGCAAAACTATACTGACAGAAGTTCTCTAATGTTAAGTTTCTTCGATAGACTAAGATCAGACCTCATCATTAAACTTGGCTAAGCACTAGCAAACCTTACTGAGATGGAGGAGAGGGGTCAACTCTCTAACACTTCTCTGAGGCTGATGTTTCCATTGAAGCTTGTAGCAAGTTCTGTTAATTGCAGAGAACGGCACCTGAGCTGCCCTTTAGGAGTACTGGTCCCAGTGGCTCAGATGCACTCACAGAGGGAATGAAGCCATTTTGCTTTGCCTCACTGGTTCTCACAAGAGCTCTGATCTGCGGAGATCTACCAGTGATTGCTACCAATCTTTTCAGTGTACCATTCTTTGCCTTTACCACGTAGATATGGTATAACCTGCAATCTATGGTCTTTTACCTTGGTCCTTGTCATTCTTCTTTAACTAACTCTTTTCGGGAGAAGCCTCAACTTGCTAAGTGTCACTGATTTGCTTTCTTTGGATCACCATTTAGGACGCGCAGAGCTATGGGTGGCACTGTGACATTCAAAGCAGCTTTAACAGCACGACTAGGGCTCATACGTCCATCCTATGAGCAAGTGCAGAAATTAATATCCGACAACCCACCTCAGCTAACACCAGGAATACGGTAAGAATTTCAAATGATCTAACAAAAAATGTCATCCAAAAGCACATGGCATAAATCAACAAAACTCTGTGACATCAGTGAGGCTGTAAGACCATAGAGCTGGTTCCGATTGCCTTCCTACTCCATTTCCATGTTATTTGTGTGCAAAGCTTGTACGAGGATCTTATAATGGCCTGAGTCCACGTCAAGTGGCTAAGCATCCAGATAAAAAGAAAACAGTCTTAGGTATTAACTGGTGTTTTGGCTGGCAAGCTCAAATTCTGGCTCGAGGATTAAAGGGGCATGGAAAATAATCTATTCAAATCACATGTGGTTTTTGACGGGTGTTGGAACTGAGAGGAGATTTAATATGCAGTATAAACTACTGGCTTGATCTATTCTGCAATTATATCACCTCCCTCTTACACTTCTGTGTGCAGTCACACCCCTGGACATACATATGTGTGCATTCATTCATCCTCGGGTTTGGAATAAACATTAAACATTTAAACTGAAAAGATGGGGTTTTTTTCCTATTCAAATTGTTTCAAACAATTGAAAAGAACTTCTACTAAAAACTTTCCACTACAAAATCTGGCCATAGTTCCAAGCCTAAAATATTTTTAGCACATGCAGTAGTTTAAGATGATACTGTGCTTGTATTTTCTTCTCGAAATGAAGCACATGCTCAGCTTTTGCTGTAGAAGGCAAAGCTAGATGTAACTACAAAGAGAACATTGTTTCCTTGTTAGAATCACATGATTTTCCTTTTCATTCCTTCCCTTTCTTCCTCCTTTTCTGTGTAGCCTGCTTTAAGCCTCCACTTTGCTCTTTAGTATTTAGCATTTCTGCTGTTACTGCTACCACTTCTACTGCTCAGCACTGCTGCATGCTGATCTTTCTGCTTCTAAAGCCAAATCCCATAAAACTTTTAGCTGCCTTCAAGCCCTGTTGACAATAACCGGGTCCAAAAACTTCTACTCTTTTTGAATCCTTTTCTGTAGCTAGTCCCCTCTTCTAAAGATGGCAGCGTCTGGGGAACCAACTCCAAGTTAGAAAATGTTTGCACTTTGCACGCTTTTCAGCCTACTTTCACAGTCTGGTGCAGTGGCTTTCTCTCTCCCACATTCCCTACTTTTTTTCTGCATTATAGATTAATTTTCTTGCTGTTGTTTTACTTCATATCAGAAAAAAATCTGAACTGGATCTGCTCTCATTTCTTCAAGGAACTAATGTGAACATTATGGAGTGTAAAGAAAACATTTCTGGGGAGCGCTTAATTTTGAACAACTAAATACCTGTTTGTCTCTAGATGTGATGGTTTTGTTCAGCTCTTTTCAAGCAAGGTGTATGCACAAACTTGCAAGGGAAAGAAGGAAAAGCTTTGGGCAGCAGAGGTGGATGGAGCTGGAAAGCAGCACACGTCCTAACTAAGCTAGAGTAGCACAAAGTATGCGCGACCTTGTTTAGGAAAGATGTATTTTAACTTTCCTGTTATCTTAGATGCTGCCAGACACTCACACTTGGTGACTGCTCTTTCTTCTCAGGGAGCTGGTAAGCAGGCTTCATCAGCGAGGGGTCCAGGTCTTTTTGGTCTCTGGAGGGTTTCAGAGCATCGTGGAGCACGTGGCCTCGCAGCTGAACATTCCAACAGCAAATGTCTTTGCCAACAGGCTGAAGTTTTACTTTAATGGTGAGATTCCCTTAAAGTCTCTTTTCTTTCACAATTTTTGGTTCAAACTGTCAAATGTTGGGCTACTGATACTGTCCAGCCTACAAGACCTCATTACCAATCCAGCTAGCTCCAAGTAGGAAAACTGCAAGACCTTACCAAAAACATGAGTTCAGGTCATTTTCCAGGCATGAGAAATAGAGCTCTAGCTACTTTAATTGCAAGTTGTGCCAAAGGTAAAACATGTTACAGTTGCTGACAGCAGAGTTTCATTTTCTCTTGCTCCTTCAAGTTAAAAGAGTTTATTACACTTACCTGCTTTCAGAGGCAAACTTCACTTTCAGTGACTTTAAGGTATGTATGGAGACCGATGTACTTTAGTAGAGCTGCTCTGGACTTTAAGCTAGTGTAATCAAGCAGAACTGTAGTTAGTGAGGTTGTTTCTTACTCAGTGTTTCATACACTGTCTATGCATCATATTGGATGCTGCTTTTGAACTGTTTACACCAGAATGACTGGCCCAGAGTGACTGGGAATGGATTTATAATGCTACCCATACAGGGTTTCTACTTTTGTCTTAGCATTTCAGCTCTTTGCAAATATCCCCACTGAAGACTGGGGTAAAATTCTAGTTTTTATGCTTACCTTGTAATTACTTTTTTGGGATGCTGATACTGTGAGGCTTACAGGACTGCATGTAATTAGCTGTTTTATGAAGTAAAGATCATAGACATTTATCTCTCTTCATTTACAAGAAAATATGCTGTGTGTCTAACTTGTCCTTCCACGGTGCTCTAGGAGAATACGCAGGATTTGATGAAACACAACCAACAGCTGAATCAGGGGGGAAAGGAAAGGTTATTACTCATCTGAAGGAACAGTTCCACTTTAAGAAAGTAGTTATGATTGGAGATGGAGCTACAGACATGGAAGCCTGTCCCCCTGCTGTAAGTATTAAAGAACTGGAATTCTAAACTCCTTTTGAGCAAATGCTTTGGGAGGAAAAAAAAAAAAAATGTGGTTTGAATTCTTTATAGGACTTCAGGGAAGATCTGTAGCACTTCCCACAGCCTGAAAGAGATCTGTGTATGTGTGTAGGTAGTTTTCCTCTAGAAAGCCTGCATCATGCAATGGTTGATGCCTCTCAGTAAGGATGTCACCTCTAAGCCAGGATGCTGGCTGAGGCTAGCAGGACTGTGTGACAGTCTAGCCGTCTGCCTCAATCAAGCTGCTATTATCACCCCTGCTTTTCCCCTCTATGTCCCCACAGTAAGTGCTTGCTTCTGTGCAGAGGTCTTACCCTGGCCAAGATCCTGGTTCTGAACACTGATTAATGGTGCTCAGCATGAAGGTCTGGCACAGATCTGGTGCACATTTACCCGACACTGACCTAGCAAGAGGGTTCATCTCACTGTACAGTGGTAATACCTTTGAAGAATCAGCCCTGACAGAGTGAAGTAATAAAAAAAATGAATAGACAACTTTTATAAATGGTCATTTCACAGAGGAGAGATCTTAATTCTGTCTCCCCTTTAGCACTTTTCTCTCTATAAAAGTACCCCAATACCCCTTCTTTGCCAATGCAGAGAGACAGATATCCCGGTGCGTGGAACTGCACAGGAACAAACGCCGAGAGCTACTGCTGATGCGAGTTATGACAGCTGGCCCCTTACTGTTAAATATGTGCATGACCACAGCCACTGAGTATCTGCTTAATGCTTTCTACCTAAAGGCAAAAAAGAAGCAGTGGAAATTTTAAACCCTGCACTTTCACTGCAGATGGTTTTCTAGGATGTAGAAATGGTGATTGTTCCCGGTTAATGATTGAAGACATGGTTAATGTTTACTTTTGGTATCTATCAAATGAGGTAAACAGAGTTAAGATAAACAGTATAGGGATAATTGTGAGATGCTGCATGCACGTTCAAACATTAACTCATTCTTGAATAGGAAGGCCTTATGTTACCTCACGTTTACATCAGATTTTCAGTAAAATCTCAGATCTGAACAATCTTGAAGTTACGAGACGCTGAGACACAACTGTCCCAGTGGGAACAAAACTCTGATAACCAAAGTGGTGCAAAATTAAATTAGTGAAGTTCCTGTTAATAAATATGAAAAATGAACACACAAAGTAAAATAGGGGAAGAGGCACGGAGGAATACCGTAATTTTAAAATGCACTCTTAAAAAAAAAAAACCCTTAATTGCTGAGAAGCTCCATTCCTTACATGGGACTGCAAGATTACATGTGCCCATTCTTTCTGTTTTGCCAGGACTGCTTCATTGGATTTGGAGGAAATGTTATCAGAAAGCAAGTGAAGGAGAAAGCTAAATGGTACATTACTCACTTTGACGAACTGCTAAAGGAACTGGAAGAACGATAAATTATACAGTAAAATAATATATTTAACAACTATAAATCCATTATACAATGCAATTAAACATATATTTGTTTGCAAAGTTGTGTTCTGGATTTCTTAATGATTCTGGGTGTTGGGTGCCCTCACCTCTGGCCTGAAACTTGTGTTGCAAATGGCACTATTCCACTCAAATATTTTTTTAATGAAAATGGTAAGATTTTTTAAACATCTTTTCCAAGGTGGAAGAAGTCAGTTGATTATTCACTCACAAGTGAAGACCAAAGGTAGAAAATTATTAATAAGTTAAAAACACCTTAAAGGATTGGTCCCTGGTCAATATTGCATATCTATTGTTTCAGAATCATTAAAGCTAATACCTCTACTTATTTTGGGTGGCAAAAGAAGAAGGGGGCCACAAATGAGAAGTTTGTCTAAATAATAACATAGTCTAAAAGGTAAATAGTATGGTAAGTACTTTCCATCCCAAAGAATCTCAGAACTAGGTTAAACACTGAACAGATAGATAGAAGACATTACTAAGTATCTCTGATTTCATTAAAATATAGTTACAGGAGAACCTAGGATGTCATCTGTTACTCAACATCACTGTTACTCAACCTGTAGTCTGAAAGACATGAGATACGTGCAAATCTGAGATATATGCAATATTCATCAGTGTCCATCCAAGCAGCATATTTTTAAGGTGAGCGATATAGTGGTTCCCATACTTCATTAAAATAAACTCCAAAATGGCAATTTTGTAAAATAGTCACACTGTTTACTTAACTGTTTTATTTATTTAACAATCCACCCCCGTCAACCTATAACTAGATGGAAGCTAATTCATCAACCTTTAAAAAAAATGGTCTACTTATTAAGAAAATACTAAGAAACTTATCTAGCCTCCTCCTCTGCCTCAAGGGTAGATCAACCACCCTTAAACTGTTTGTGCTAGAAATAAGTCTAACCTGTTTTAAGTAAGTACTTCTCTGAGCTTCACCTAACGAATCCTAGTTTCTTAAGGATTTGTCTTTTGTGGCTCCAGTGTCTCATCCAAGAGGGTCCTTATACACAACACACTTAATAAATGCTGCCTTTTTGTCAGCAAGCTCCTGACAGCTCTTCTGAGTATGTCTTTTTAACCAGCTTTGCTGACACATCATGGTACTTTTATTTCCCTGACTTATAAAGAATCTCACATCTGATAATGTGAAAAGCTTTGCTGATGTTAAAATCTATGTCACATCTTCCACTTCCTTCCATCCACATAATACCATCACAAGAGAAAGGTGGGTGGATATGACATTTGTCCTGGAAAAAAATCTCTGCAGGCTTTTATCTTCTGGGTGCTTACAAACACTCCCAGTATTTTTCTGGAAACTGAAGGTTGAGCTGAGTGCACTAATTCTCTTTCATCCCACCACATATTTCCTAGATGGGAAGAGAAACAAGTGATGTGCCTACCTTCCAAAATCTCACACTGTCTCCACAAGATAATCACAGCTTCTCACAACTTGCACTAGATTTCCTTAATTTAATAAGATTAAATCAAGGTGCAGTGAAACAGCTCCTGTCCAATTGTTTAAGCATCACCAACGATTAAAAAAAAATACCGGTTCTGTCCATTCTGTGACATCATCAGAAAGGATACAGGGGAAAGAGGCATTAACAAAGCCCCAGAGTGATGAACAGCATCTCTCAGTGATGCCATCTAATGTTGTCGGCAAAAAAACCTGAGGCAACAATTGCCTGAAGTTACAACAGCATTTAAATACTAGAGATGTAGAAGGGTTGAAAGAAAAAAAATCCAGAAACAAACTTCTGATGGCTTTTTAGAGAAAGGCAGACATATAAAACAGCTATACTGAATATCTGTACACAGAGTTAAAAAAACTTCACAAAAGCCAAGACAGACAACAGTTGGCAGGCTGCTCACCAGAAATCTTCTGAGAGCATTAAAGATGATCTCTTTTAAATTCTTCCTGAGAAAAATCTCAGCCAGCTCCAAGGCCAGCTCATGTACAATCATGCTTTTGTTCAGTCAAGACTGCATGAGTAGAACAAGTATAAACTCCTGCTCTCATTCAGTGTGTTCCCCTGCAATTCTACAGTTATGAAGCAGAAGTGTTTGTTTGCTGGTTTTCTATTAATTAAAAGGCTACTAAAAAAAAGAAAAAAATAACCTAATATCCAGCTAATCAGCTATAGCTACAGGCCCGGATCCTACAAACACTGTGACATGTGTCACTTCAAGTATATGTAATTTCACTAATGCCACAGTCAGAAGGCGGTGCAGGAGGCTCTGTGCCACAGAGATGTTAACATTCACAGCAGTATCTTCTGTCAGTCTGTGCGCTATGGAAACAAGGCGTCGTGCCAATGATTTCACAACAGCTCTTTAGGTCTGACTGGTTTGAAAAAAAATACCACCCCCCTTCCCCTGGGCAAATATTAAGCCTGACCTCTAGTCCAGAAGGTACCAAAAGGGTTATTTAGCTCAGTGAGTGGCTAAGCTCTTCTGTCTGTAAAATACTGCGAAAAAATACGAGGGAAATAAAGCAGCGTGAGGGAAGTTTCAATGTTACAATCAAGCTAACGATTTACCTGAACATATCCCATCGCAGTAGAGCAAGGTCTGGAGAGTAGCACACATCAGGCAAGTAATACCTGGTCTTCAGGTGGGTCTCCTGACTCAGAGGATGGGGAGGCACACCGCTTCACAGAAAGCTTTGTATTTTAATGGGATTATTTAGTGAGGTAGAATTGCTTTAAGTTATATATTCAATTTGCATGAGGGGGCTTCTTTGCAGTTTTTTTTAGGAAGACTACAGGACAACTAAACTTGAGTTTTAATTGTGTCTTCAATACAGTGGAACAAGAGACCCTTCCAGACATTGTTCCCCACTTTCCAACCATTGGAAAGTGACTTCAGTTCTGAACTCTAGAAATTCTGCTCTAAGAAATGTTGAAGTATTGCTAGTCAAAGGAAGAAGGCAGACTTGGCCATGAAATTAAGAGGAAAAAAATCACAACAGTGTTCACAACAAGGCAAAACCAACTTCAGAAAGGGCTCAGGCAAAGGGAAGCAAGAAAAGATTGGCACTGCTTATTTACCTTCTGTGTTATGTTCGGCGAGTTTACATAGTTATCTGTAACTAAAATAACAGGAACCAATCTCTGATGACAGCCAGAGCACGAGTTTGAAGCTTAGAACGACAGGAGGCACATTCATAATACACCACTAGTGGGAATTCATCTTAGGTAGCATTTAAAGACTAAAGAGACTTGTGCCCCACGATGTCACCCTGCAGAACATCCATTTATTCCTTAGATTTCTTCTTCATGCAAAACTTCACGGTCCTTAAACAACGCAACCTCTGCCTGACTGAACTTAATTCCTAGTGATTCTGGCTGGAGGTAAGAAACATGGACTGCATCAGGACCCACAACATCCCATAACTCCAAAAAAGTCTGGCTATGAGGGATAAGTTACAAGGACAATTAAGAACAAGAACTATGGGAGGATACTGGGAGAATTAACAAGGACTGCAAGCTGATATTATGATCCTTTTTTTCCTTTTGCAGCTGAACAGTAGCCCCAAAAGGCTGGAAAAATGACAGCCCCAGATGATAGTACTGCTCGTGACTGATTTACAAGAAGGAACAGCTGAAATTATTTACTTGGTCCACTGAGTAAGCCCACCTGAGAACTTTAAGCTAATATAGTACAGAATTTTCCTCAGTAAATTCCCATAATCAGTTGGCAACAGGGGGAAAATATGAAAACAGACAAGAATCAGATCAAATATTGACTTTGTTCAAGACGAAATTCAAGCAAAGGCAAGAGTGCAGTGTATTTCACATGGGAAGAAAGGAAGAAATCAGACCTGAAAAATCAAGCATAATTTGTGGAGAAAAATCAAAAGGAAAAATATTTTGTATTTATCACAATAGTTATGACCTCTAGAACACTCAGCAAAATGGGATGTAATGGAGATATTGTAAATTCATTTTGGGGAAGGAGAGCAGAATACTGGGGAATGCTGCCCCTGACACAGAGAAGTGATATTGGCTAACTAAGCTGAAATATTCTATGCAATTATTCAAATTTTCCATAATAAACACTTCAAGATGAGAGAAAACACAGGTGGTGCAATACATATAAGGTGCCAGTAAAACGTGAAAATTAAAAGGATTTTACTGACTGGTATGTTCTTCCTGGAACTCGTTGAAATGTACAAACTGGACATTCAGTAACTGATTTGTACACTCAGTATGTTCACACTGATTCTTGTAGCCACTTTAAAGAGAGAATATTATTTTCACATACAGGATGTTCACATAATTGCAGACACCAAAAGTGTTGATACATTCTAGTCTAAGAGTGAAACCAAAATAGAACTGGACATAACAGTACAGCGCTTTCTGCCAATCCTACTGACTCAACATGCACCAGTTTCACACATTGATTTGTAAGCACCTACTGTACAGTTAGTGAAACACCCAACCAAGCATATGTCTGAAGTCATGATTGCTTACTAAATTAAACCCCTTTTCCTAGACTTCCAAGTTGTTTATAGAGATAAATGTATTTAACTGAACTTCATTCCCTGCAGAATGTTCAGACAACCAAGTCTTGTCAGTGTCTCTTCAAAAACTGTATGTCGTACTTCACAGAATTAATTTCAGGTGTAGGTATCTACACAAATGTGTGATTAGTTTCAATGGGCTTCAGAGTCTTTGCAAAACAGAATGCCTTATTCTCCGACTATAAGCTATCACCTGACAAACAGTATTATCCTCAATTAATGACTGCCTATTTGTAAATTAAGAGCTACTTACTGATTTCAGGCCTGCTAGAACAGCTAGGTGTATTTCAGTGCAATCTGAGGGCTTCAGAACTTCTAATTTCAGAACTCCCACATTTGTTTTTAAAAATCTGCAGTCATAATGCTACACAAAGCCCACAGCAACTGTAACGCTCCATTCTGTTGCTGTTACTGAACACTGGGCATTGTCTATGGAGCAGAAGATATTAAATACTGTAGGCCGTACTTAACCTGAGGGGCTGTCTCACAGAGGAACTCATGTGTCTTTGTACTCGTTTTCAATTAACCCACCTTTTATTTACAGCCCTGTATTCCTTTTTTCTCTGGTACAATCCTAAGAGCAAAGGGTCATTAGATTCTGAAGAAAAGAGGTCTCTTTTATAAGCTCAATACAGTACTTTTATATTTCAGACTATGATATACAACGTATACCATATATTAATTTAAGACAAATACTTGTCACTGTATCTATGTAGGCACAAGTAAATAAGTGATTTTACTGAAGCGGAGAAATCTTCAATGGTATCATGATTCTGGACTCCATTTCCTGAATAAGGGGCACTGAAAAAAATGGAGACAGGGTTTAATTTCACTAACAGAGATCATTAGCAGTTCTGCACAGTCAGTTTGAACAGATTATTATTGTCTTCAAATTACTCTCCTAGCTAGTGCACGCCAAGTCATCAGTAACTACCAACATTCCTGTAAGTGAAGCACACTAGTTTTGAGAACAAGTGATTTTTTTAATATAATCTGTCTGCTCCTTTGAAGACAAATATTTCTGTTCCTTTTCACCATAATGAAAGTTATCTTACATTTTTCTGGTATACCTCCTTTGAAATGTACCCTATGGAACCAAAATCTGATGTGCTTTGCATACTTTTGTGAGTTTTGTTATGAAAGCTATCTCTGATCTCAAAGATCTCCCAGCTTCTAGTTCCAAAGTCTAAACTCCCTTTTCAAAGGAATGCATTTAACAAGGCTCCTGTATTTCATGAAATATTAGAGGCAATAATTTTAATATAAATTTCACTATTGGCTCGCTAAATTTTTGGTCACAAACTTAAGCATTTACACAAATCTGTTCTTCTACAGGAGAGATGCTTGTATAAAACTTTACTATTAATATAGCACCTTTTCAGCAATTAAACAACCTTCCCAAGTTTGTACGATCAATTGCAAAATTCACTTTTCAGCTTAGTGAAATGTCCCTCCTTTCCCTTACAGTAGCAAAACTGACATGCAGGCACACACACCAGAGATGCAGAACTTTTTATCATTGTGAAATGTACTGAAGAACAAAAATGATGGCATGCACAAGTGTCTACCTCCAGCATTCCAATGAAGTTAATAGGTTACCTGTGTAATAGACTAGTTCATCCCAGCCAGGTTTATGCCATGCAGCGTTCCTTATATCTTCTCTGGTTTGGAGATCTTTGTAAGCTGGTGAGGGAAAACAACAAGCACAAAGCTTAGAAGTAACTCCTTTTCCTTTTACACATGAATAGCTCCCTTAAAAGTATTCTAGTGTGTAATTAGGAGGCTGAAAACACTGGGAAGGAAAAAAAGTCAGAAGTTCTTCTCCACAAAAAGGAAAAGCTCCCAAACCAACGCAAACAGAAGGAACTGGGGAAGAAAATGTCTTAGACACAGGTAAGACATATAATGCAACAGAGTGCAGTTCTACGTGAGTGGTGTCAGATTTCTAATGCTTGAGTATAATATTCTGAATTGTCGAGATATGAAGATAATGCTGTGTATTTTCTAAAATAAGTATTAGACAATGAGTTTCTTCAAGCTGAAACAATCTTTACATGTGAAAAGCAGCTAAGCATTTGTGGAGTCTAACACACAGAGAAAGCCAAAACACCGTGATGCAATAACATAAATAAATGCTTGACTTTCCTTTTGTAGGTGTGATATATGTGATGCTTGAAACTAATCTGTAAAAACCTGACTTCAGCACGAATGGGGATGGAGAAAAGAGACAGCAGGATATGGCTTGTCATGTTTATGTTATTGAAAGCAAACAAGTAGTCCCTAATAAGAAAGGGCCATGAGAAATTGTTGATGGAAACAGAACAAAACAGGAATGTTCACTGCTGCTTCTTTGAAGAATAAAGTTACCTACACAAAAAATTAAGAAAATCAACACTGCTGATAAAAACAAAAACACCCTTTTAAGACATTCCTTTGCCTTTTGTAAAAACCTTGTCTCCTGGGCAAAGTCAACAGTCTGTTGGGGGCTGATTCAGTGAAAAAAAAGCAGAGAACACAAATTTACCCCAAAGGTGATGAACCATATACAGCTGTCCAATTTGTGAGAAAAATCCTCCAACTGCTTCATTATTATCCTGTCGGAAACGAATTGCACGAGCCCTGCAGAAGAGCAAAGCAGCCATTAAAACCAGCAGATCTGGGTAGGAAATAAGGGATAATTGAAAGGAAAACATAGCTGAAAGGAAGCTGAAATGTTAAACAGTATTTGCATAACACTTCAGCAATTAAGAAAAAAACCTGCAACACACTGATTTTCAGCACTAAGTAATTAAAATATACCTATATATCTTGTTAGAATGAGTTAAAATTGGAGGCCTACAGTTTCACTAGGCTGTGCATTAATCATTCCTCAATGTTAGATTCAGTATAAAGATAATTGCTGGAACAGTGTAAAGTGGCAAGCTATTTTTATAGCAGGGTCTCCTAAAACTCCCTGAGTTTCACTCTTATTGTCTCTGCCACACTCATTTACCACAGATTTTGTGGTAGTACATGTGGAATACAACTTTTTTATTCACACAGAATAACTATGCAGCTGTCCTATGCAATGCTCCATGATTTGTTGTGCAAAGAAGGTCAATATTTCTCTTAACTATAAATCTGTTATGTCTTCTAAAACAGACTGGCTATAGATATGCCTATTTTATAAAAATTCTAAATCCATTTTACTTTATTCAAATTACTGTAATTGAATAAATTATATCAATGACAATGACGTGCCTAAACAACCAAGTCCTCGCCTTTGTCAAAATAATGGAAAAGACTCAAAATTTTTTAACTATCAACCATTACAATCGCAAGGACAGTGAATGTAAATTGAAAGAAACTTACACTGGTTTTAAATAAGACAAAATCAGAAGCATATACTCAACAGAAGACTGTCTCAAATGCTTTTAACCTATATAATAAAACACAGATGTGCTGCTCGATAGCTTTTCAAGAAGCAACTTGACTTTTAAACATTAAAAGAGCCCAAATTTAGCCCATTTGAACTAAAAGTAAGTCAGCTTCTAGTAGCCTTGAGAAAGATCAACATAGTCTCAAGGAGTTAACCACCACCCTTCACTAAGCAATGCTTTCTGCTGAAAAGAAATGGTTTCTGATATATTACAGCAAAATAAAGGGTTATGTGAAGGAAAGCCAAACCAGAGCCTGCCATGTTGTTTGCACACAGAATTCCTCTTTCTTTCCTCAAAGGATAAATTAAGGGTCAAAGAACTATCTTACAACTTGTATAAGTACAGAAGCAGGCCATTAACTGGCTGACTGAAATGCTTTGGTACCATTCTGCCACTTCCACTTCATGATTTTTACACATACATCTCTCAAATAGGAGAACACAAGTGCTAAAGCAACACTTACCAGTAATTTCCCCACTCAATCATTGTTCCAGGCTATGAAAACAAAACAGACTGTTAAAACTGTAGTTTAAAGAAAGTTAGAATACTTGGGACAGTTTTCACAACATTTACATATGGAAAACACTATGTATTAACAAAATCATTTCCTTCAAGTGATAAGCATACAATAATCATCTCTAATTACTGTTTGCTTACTGGATTGCTTCTTAGTCATTTGCCTGAAGTTTCCTTCAAATGAAAACACAAGGTTTTCAGCCCTGCAGGTATTAGTATCTCGTTGGAGCTTGCCTTTACTTTGGACCCCACACTTTGAGAGCAACAATGACTCAGACATCAGCTTTGATAAGAACCAGATTTTTAAGATGAGGCCTGTTTTCCATCTACATTGTATAAACACGCCTTGAACATTTTATGACAGCATAGAGCTTAAAAAATAAAAAGAAAAATTTAAACTTACTCTAAGTTGATAGGATCTCAGTTCATAAATATTAGGCCCCTCTCTGGGAACAGGTTCATTCCAGAAACTAAACTCCAACAGTAACTGGTTCTTGCGTGAGAGAAGCATGTTACCTCTTTCTTTGCGAAACTCTGTGAATTCCTAAAAAACAATGTGATTGCTGTCAAACTGTGTATTATGCTTCAACAACAAAAAGCAGTAAAACATACGGTGGCTTAGATTTTTTTTAATGCTATCTTGGGGTTTTGGGACACTGACATCCTTTAAACTGTAAAGGCATCTGAACTCCCCTGGCATATTTGAAAATTTCAAGTGGCATGTTTACACAGCACTAAGTGTAAGTGTTTCACAAAGTATTCGGGTATTGAAGCCTGGGTTTTCTGAGTATGAGAATAAACCCTTTTCCAAAGAGGTTTCTAAGTTTATACAGAGAGTGATGAGATACTGAAGTAAAAGCAGGTATCCAAATGTGCAGTTTTTTTGTCTATTCTTCGTTCTCTTCTGAGTAAAATAAGCAATTCTAACAAAATCAATGCATTTTACCTTATTTTGACGGAGTTTACTCATGACCTCATTGAGAGCTGGATAGCCTCCCTCATATCTCCACAGATGAACTGAAACAGAAAAAAGGAAGCTTTTTCAGGAATGTCACAGCCCAGTACTAAATCTTACGGAATATCACAGTATAAAATGCCCTTCATACTACAGAATTAGACAAAAATAGAAATCAGATAACAGGTTTAAAAATAGATTTTCATTAAAGAAAGCACTACACATTTGAACATTTTAAGAATAATGGAATCATCTGCTTTCTGAAAAGTGTTCTCAGAAAATTTTGCAATCTACTCTGAAGATAACAGGGACATTTCTGAAAGGACTTTTTGTTGCCATGCTAGTAAGAGATGATGACTTTACATGACTGTAGTTGAAATTGAGATTCAATTTCAGAGGATGACTTAACTCCAAAAATGTGTTTTATACCAATTTCATCTAAGAACAATAGAGGTGTAGGCTTTTTAGTTCAGTAAATTATTCAAGCACAAAGAGCAACACAATTTCTGCAGGATATGAAAAATGATGCAAATGTTATTTTTGATGTAAACATTACATTAAAAAAACCAGAAGATATCTGAACATGCTACAGTTGTTACATTTGCTAGGATTTTCCCCATAAAAACAATTTCAGAACAGGTATCTACATTTGATTTTTTTCAAAGCACTCTCTCTTTAATAAATCATAATAAATCCCTTCAATAAATCATAACAAGATTTATTTACAGGCACTTAATATAGCAAGGCAACAATATTTCACCTCAGAGTCACAAAAGCTACTTTCTCTCCTCTAAAGCAGTCCTGTGCCTTTTCCAGGAGAGCGAAGTGGAGACTAACGTAAAGCACTTCACTATGATAGCAGATTCATCCAGTGCGCCTGCTTCTGCTGTCTTATCCCCAGGGCAAATTTGATATATCCACCTAATATTAACACAGCCTGGGCACAAGTACTGAACAAGTCAAAACCCCCATAATCTGCTTTATTGCACTGACAGAACTGTTGCAATAACATTTTCAAGGCAGGCTATGGATGCAATTACAGATACGGTCTGTGTTAATACTTTACAAAAGCAATGAATGAGACTTGGCTAAGATGTGGTCACTTCAATTGTCTTCATTCCCCAATTTCCCTTCAACTTTCAGAATTGTTTCTCAGACATTGTTTAGTTTATCTACTGTTATTTCTTCGCATTTGTTCAGTGCCAATATTGCAATATGCTGTGAATGCAGGAAAACTTGTGTTTGCATTTTTCAGTAACAAAGCAATGACACCGCTACTAGCACAGCTGTAACAATGGAGCTGCGTCACAAACTACATAACAAATATCAGTACACCACTCTGTATTCGTGGCTTCCCATTCCTTCAATTTCCCAGGGCCTAGGAAATGTTCCAGGTTTTCTC
Source organism: Strix aluco (assembly GCF_031877795.1). Classification (NCBI taxonomy): domain Eukaryota; kingdom Metazoa; phylum Chordata; class Aves; order Strigiformes; family Strigidae; genus Strix; species Strix aluco. The sequence continues at coordinate 9,905,722 of NC_133949.1, read as the reverse complement.
TCTACACTACACTCTTTGTAGTTACCTCTCTAGCAGCTCTTCAGTAATTTCTAGTTCCAATATATTTTCAATCTGCATAGTTAGGTAGTATCCTTACATGAACAGAAATATTTTTACTTTCCTCCAGTAAAGGCCTAGCTTACTGTTGAGTTTACAATGCATCATTTTTTCAGATGGCGTGAATGATTTACATTTCATTATCATACAGCAATTACAGTATGAAAGTCTGAATAAAGCTTTTATACGGGCCAATGCAAGACAAATTCTGTCTTTGTAAGTCTTTGCCTTTACCCTAAATATTCAGGAACATGATCTGTGCCCGCAAAGTATTACAGGACCACATTTTACAAGCATTTCCTAAAACTGTTAATCTACCACCTGGAAAACATGAAACTGTATTAACAATATGACAGATTTTAGGAATGAATGCTTTACTGTCAAACTCAACAAGACAAAGAGCAAGCACTGTAAATGTTAATATGGCTACTGATAATTTTATGCACACACACCCTCACTGTATACATTGCTAAAGGTTTACTGTCAACAGAGATGATTTAAAGAGAAGAAACCTGCCAAGCACACGTTTCACTTGTATGGTTTTACATTCTGTTGTACTTCTATCTCCTACCAGCCTGATCTTGCTCTCCGTACCACGTGTTCCAAGTCCCCACCAGTGCACATGGGTAGTGTTTTTCTTCATGAATCTTTGGCAGCACCTCTTGACTTGAAAACAAGGAATACAGACACTATTTTGCATTTCCTTCAGGGAGGCTACAGTTGATATGTATAACAAATCACCACACGTTTATCATTATGGTATGAAAATTCACAAGCTCTACTTTTCAGAAGAGAAAGCTGAAATACAAAGATCTCCTACACAGGGGAAAGATAGCTACAACACTGAAAAATTAAGATAAGTGTTACCATTTCTTAGACTGTATGACAAATACACAGCATGGTAGAATTCTTTTGATGGAATACATTATGTCTATCACCCAGAAGGTTACCCAACACATTAGGAAAATAAGTATCAGGATGCCTCACTTACAGAAAATGCAGCCTAACTACATGGGTGATTTGCTTTAGGAAAAGCTTTTCTTTATCAAGGGAGGTATAATACACAAAAAATAGGAAAGGACAGTCTTCTGTACCAATTATAATGCTATTAATTCTGTTGAGCTGAATGAATAAAACCAAGTATTTTCGTAGTATGCGGCAATACTGCTTTCTACAATTTCAGAAAGTGGTCTTAGTTTGAGGCAACTTACCCATTAAAGCACACAGTTAAACTGCCTTAAAAAAACCTCCACCACAAAGTTTCTGTTGACTATTTCCAGTATTTCTAACATTTTTTCATACTTTGAAGTGGCCTAAATTAGCATTAGGAAATTAAGTTTTACCAATTGCTGACTCAGTTAAGACAGCTTTCATTGCACTGTACTTTGATGAACAAGTTAATTAGTCTGGTTGAACTTTGCATTTTAATATTTTTCCCTGAATAACTACCCCTCTTACTCAGTTTGGCTCATGCGCAGTGAGTCTCTGCACAATATTAAATCATAGGAAGTAGGCTGGTCTTGGGCTGAGAGATATGAGTTTTCCTCTTGATTCTGCCACTGACTTTCTAGACAGCCTTGAGCAAATCTCAGTACCAATTTGCACCTCAAGACTTCTCACTACATAGTGTAAATAATATGACAGACTGACTCTCCAAAGATATTTCACCATCAGTTCATTTTTGCAAAGCATAATGAGATCCTAGACAAGCAGCTTTAAACAGGAATGTTAAATTATTACAATAACCCTAAAATATATTTTGTTGCAAATTATAGAAAAAAAACACCCACAGAATACCTTATAAACACCACCTTTTCCTTTTTTAAAAGTAACTGTTCCTAATTCTTCAGAAGAATTAGAACTTCTTAACCACAGTGATTCATGAAGTACTCTCATAATTGTCTTAATTACCTTATTTCTTTATTAACACATGATGACTAATCATTATTCTGATTTGATACAGAGTAAGGAATTAACCTGTTCATCTTTAATTTAGGGAGAGGAAGGAGGGAAGTTCAGAGATGCTTAGTTTTTTTAATTGCTTCATTCTTAAATTTTCTCCTTTCCTGAAATACTTAAATTTGCTTTGGTGTGGAAAGAATAGATCTAACTACACATACTTCATCTGATTGCTGTCAGCAGTTTCTTTCTTTGCTATTTTCTCTTTCCTTGAAAAGCCTCTGCTTTCACTCCACATTTAGGTAGCTCATGAGATAACATAGAGAAGTGGTTCCCTATCCTGTATAATTGGACATGTTTATATTAAGCTTTTAAACAGCAAGCTGGCTGAATGCCAATTGTCCTTCTCTGTGTATTATTTTTTTAAACAAAAAAGCTAAAAATACCTCATGATTGAATGTTATTCTAGTGGATTTCTATGTTTGTAAAGCAGGGAAAACTGTTTTGGGTTATCTAGCCCCATTTCAAAGATGAACACATGAAGGTATAGACATGTTAGATGACCTATTCATGGCTGCACAGCCAGCCAGTAACAGAGTTGAGGCCATTAACTGGGAGTTGTGAACTTCTTCCCCACCCTTCAGCCCAGCTGGTATTCTCACCAATACACCACACTTAAAAAATTGGTTGCAGTAGGGTATCTGTATGCTAAGAATGTTTTATTTAACTGACAAGATGATCACTGTCAGTGAGAAAGCACTGCTGTTTCGAAACGTGTGAGGCTCACTACGTTTCCAAATTTAAGCATACAGTTCTTGAAAAGGCAGTTGTTCTGGCTTCAGAGGAGTGTTTATGTAGGCAGAATAGGTCTAATATTTCTGCAATTTTGTCCTTAAAGTAGTAAATTTTAAGTGTTACTAATTCATACATTTTATAAAGCTGTAACTTTTTGGAAAACCTGTAACAGTATTGCTCCCTTTGGAGGATATCACCCCAATGCAAAGATCCTATCCAAGGATTTGCACAGCTCTTTAAGGGTAGATTTCAGTAACATTACTTTTGTAGAAGGATATAGATGAGCTGAGAGAAAATCAACCCCCGGGGTTTTAAAATCTCTTCAGAGTTATGCTTCAATTTAATACTGGCATGTAGTTTTACTTACCAGTGCTCTCTCCCTTTCCTGTATGCAGGAAAATAACCACTACATGGCAGCTGGAGTGGGACATGCTAGCATACCAATCTACCCACACAGACCAGCAATTGTAAGACAACTAGGGGAAGGGGGAGAGCTGTTCCAACAAACATCTCCCATGTTTTCACAAAAGGCATCATCCTACATTGCAGCTTAGGAAAATGACACCTCCATGAGGGAAGGCAGGGGGTGAATTGAGCAAAGTATCTTTTGCCATCTCTCTCCAAGAATAGTGTGATCTATACAACACCATACCCTGAAAGCAAAAGCAGAATTTTTCCACCTCCCCTCTAAATAATTATATTTGTCAATTTTCAGAACAGCTTTGGATCAAATCAACATGTCTAAAATGTGAAAACATAATACGCACACTTACCAAAGCTTGTTGTAGGCCTCTAGACATTCTGGTTTTACATTGTGAACTGAAACAACAACATTATGTGAGAAATGCAGGAACAAAATAAAGAAATGGTAATGTTAAATATAAAAATATGACTCACTCTGTAGTTTATACAGACTGCTGGTCTCTCTTTTGGCTAGAAGGTTGGAGTGAGCATCTTTCCTTGGATCGACTTTGCGAACAAACAGCGATTTTAACCAACTGTCTTCACGAGGTCTGCTAGCTGAAGATACCAGCCCCCTACATATTAACAAGTACATTATACTGTCACTGAGCATGTCTTGAAAATGCCCACAACACAGGGGAGATAGGCACAATCAAGTTTAATGCAAACAGTATCATAACACACAGTTACGTACACATCTGTTACTAAACCTTTCCACTGAGACACTTCCTAGCAAGGCAAAGTTCTTTCCCCGCTGAGATTTACCCCCTCACAAACCGTTTTACTAGAGACAGAGCTGAGCAGTTAACTATACACTATCCACTTTTATTCTTTATGCACGTGGCAGGGAATAGGTGGATGGCTGCTTTTGCTGCCTATTTATCTTCTTTTTAATCAAGCTCAAGAAGACTGGGTCTGTCCTGACGTACACAGACAAGAGTGAAAAAGAGCAAAAAGACTATGCATAAGGAAAACTTCGTACAGTGTAAACAGGAAAGTAACTCCCATATGTTCCTATGTTGTTTAAATATAGCTCTAAAAAAGGAAAAGTTAAATAGCACATCTTTCAAGAGAAAAAATATAATGCAAGTCTGACTTGGGAAAAATTACGAGTGATGGGAAACAAACAGCATGCAAGTATTTCAATTCCAAATTCTGGCAACTGTACTACGTAGGGGTATAGATCCACATTCTTTGTTCAACATTCACAATTTCCCTTTCTTTGAAACAGAACAACTTCACCATCTCTTTTTAACTAATCTTTATGCAGTTTCTGCAACTACACTTCCAAAATCATACCACTTCCCTTCACACCAGAGAGTACACAAAACATTACAACTGATAACTGTGCTTTTCAAAAATGACGTTAAAGGAATTATTCTTCTCTTTTCCAGCTGACAGAAGACCCCTCAATCACCACAAACTGTGCAGAAGGACAAGAAAGCTGATGTATTTAACTGATTCTCTACAATGTATGACAGGGGACCCCAAGCTCAAATGTTTCTTCTTGTTTCTCTTAAGAAGCAATTCCTTCAGTTTGCTTCTTTTTGATATGGGATTTCTGCTGAAATACTAAAATATTTATCTGACATACTAAAAACACAGCACTATGGTTGGAAATTTAAACCTTTTCCTGCCCAGAAGTCAACTTTTCACCCTTAATTACCGATTAGGAGATCCAAAAGATAGCTATCAATCTTCAGCTATAAAACTGTCTTCCAGATCTCAAAAATTTGTGACAATCATTCAAGGAAAAAAAATAGAGAAAGAAAATACCAACTTCCTTTGGGAAAAATATCTTCATGAACATGGCTGTCTGCATTACACAAAAGTAGTTCACGCTAGCAGTGTTTTTCAACAATCAACCTTTTAGTCCCAATGTCTGAAAATAACATAATGAACTGGTTCACCCTGTGGAAGCAGGATGGAGGAAAGGAAAAGTATTTCATAGCAGAAAAACAGTAACAACCACAAAAGCAACTGCAACTAAAATGACCTTCAAAGTTAAGAAGTAATTGGTAAATACCTTATTGGTGTATTTATGGAAAATGGTGCCTTCTTTGGCCCTAGGCAAACACAGAAACATGTTACTGTGCTGAAAGCTAAGCAGCTATTCCTAAGTACAAGCATCTAAAAGGGCATTCCACGATAAGGCTGTTGCTAGAGCAGAGGGTACACAGCTGTCTGGAGTAGACGATCTCTGATCTCAGCTGGGGGAGGCCTGATACTGGTGACTGCAGTTGTGTTGTCACATCTACATGAGGTGCCACCAAAACTCAAGCTGTCCCAGATGATAGGGGGTAAACCCCACCTAATAAATCCAAGTTGTTTTAAAAAGTTCCCTTAAAGCAAGCACTAATGCTCACCGGATAGCAAATGGGGCTCTAGGAGACAGAACTCAACCCCAGTACTGCAGTGCTCATTTTTTCAATACAGATCTGTAAGCTATTGCCATTTCCTCCCCTTCATTAAACAGAATTAGCAAACTAATATTCAGAACACTCTTCTAGGAGGATTATTGTTTGCAGCAAATTTTGAAGATGAAAGAGACAAATAATCATGTTGCTTTTTTTTTGTGAACCAGCTTTATGAGCAGCAAGAGCAGACTGGAGTTATGGGGATAACACTGACAAGCAAATTCCTTTGCTATTAGGAGAGTCTCGTGACTTGAATGTTAGACTGCACCTAAAACTGGAGGTATATTTAATTTTCAATACAATGAAATGAGTAATACGTTATATTTATGTAAAATCTTTTACCCAGCAATTGTAAAGCTCCTCACAAACAATGACTAACAAATCATGACTATCCATCTAAACAGACACTTTATTTATACTAAAGAATGGTAACAGCTGAAGTTTATTAAAACAGATAGTCAGCACACCCAATCTGAGATGCTAGGGTCTTCTTTTCAATCCATATCCTTAGAGAAGTCCTACACTACTGGTGTCATTGTAGACACCCACCAATCAAGAAGCCCTGAACTGAGTACTGGTTCACTTGTGTGGGCAATATGTACCCAAGATCAGCTCTGGAGGAGCAGGGACTAAATTCATGTCTTTGGACTGCCAGTTGTGAGCATCAACCATGAATTAGTTCAAAACTAATCCATCATCCAAAAGATCTACTTTTAAGTAGCTTAACATTACGTCCCACAATATTACAATACCTGCTCCAAGTAAAACAGATATTGGATCCAAATTGTTCCAAACCCCGAACACCACTAATGAAAAGGTGAATATACACATAGAATGAATGTAGATATGCCATATGGAATTACCATCACACACTTCACAATTTTTTAATTTCTGGGAACAATATTTATTAAAGAGAGTCTTCATGCAATCTTTTAGGACACTGGTTGACTTTGCTAGCAAGTTCTTATCCTACAAGCGTTACCTATGGGCTTAGCTTTCTTGCTACAAAGATTGGGCTGTGAACACGAAATGACAACACTGAATAGCTTGCTTAGATTAAGAATGATGGTGAAAACACTTCTATCCCACTTAGCTTCTGCTTTAGCACAAAATATAAACTGGGTGGGAGATACCAGGTCAAGTATTTAGACTTTGTAGAAACCCATGTCTGCCTGGAAAAGAAAGAAAAACAACTTGTCTATAACTGACAGTTTTTGATCTGTGGTCTAAACAGATGTCAAAGTTTATTTGAAATTAAAAAAACCCACCAAAACATGCACATAAAATCTCACATTTCCTCTACGCAACTCTACCCATTCCTGTTTTAAACAGCAGCTTGCAGTGATGCCTTTAGTCTTGCACAGGGGCCGCTGCCCATTCTGAGGCTTGAGACAGCAGCTCTCCCCATTTCAAAGAAAGGGAGGAAAAAATGTGTGTAGACCCATCCCAGCTTGGCTGCTTCTGTGTCTCTAACACCCAGGGAGCGTGTGTGTCTGCTTCCTACACCCAAGACACACGTGTGCACACCTGTGCCCCAAGAGCTGTGTGTGTGTGTGTGTGCACCCCTGCCACCCAGGAGCTGTGCATGTGTCTGACCTTTCACACATCAGACACGTGAGCATGCAAACGCCTGCACCCCAAAACCCAACGGATGTGTTTGTGCATGTGCCCGGACACCTGGGGGTTGCAGGCACCTGCGCACACGTCCCAGCTGCTACGGGCAGTATAAATACAGGTGCCCTGACACCCCGGGGGTGCACAGACGTGCTGGGGTCCATGGTAGCTCTGCATCGTGAAGGCAGAAAGATGCTGGTGTACGCAGCCATGCACCCTGACCCTGGGGGGGAAACCCGGCTGTTGGGCAGGGGGGCACCCAGACGCTGCGAGTGTGGAGTGGCTGCACGTCCTGACAGCGAGGGGGGCGTTGTGTGTGCAGCCACGCACCCCAACACCGGAGGCCACGAGATGCAGGGTGGCCACGCACCCTGTTGCTTGGTGGAGTTGGGATGCGGAGTAGCTGCACGCCCCGATCCTGGAGGGATAGCTGGGTGCTGAGCATCCATATAGCGCAACAGCAGGAACACACGTGTGCGGGGTAACCGTGAACCCCGAAACTCGGCGATGCGTGGCCGTGGGGTGCCTGTGCACCCTGCTGTGTCCGTGCGGCCTAGGCCCGGGGGACAGGCGGCAGAGGGCACCCGGCGCGGCGGGGCAGCGGCGCGGCCGCCATCCCCACGCAGGGGCGGACTTGGGGGAGGGAGGGGAAGGGGCTGGCCTTGGGGCCCATGACCTTGAAGGACATCCCGAGCGGGTCGCGCTCCCCGCCCCACAGGAGGGCCGCGGGCCCGGCCCGTCAGCTGCCCCAGCGAGCGGGGCGCCATTTCCAGTCAGGAGAGGGGTGGGGAGGGGGAAATCTACGCGAAGGAAGGCGCGGGGCGGGTGGGGGCGTCGGCTTCGTCTCCAGCCTCGCTCGGCGGCCCTCTCCCGCCCGCCTCACCCCCTCAGGGCTCACCTGAGGGCCAGGCCGCCGCCGGGCGGGAGACGCGGCACGGCGCTGGCTCCCGCCAGGCTCCGCCGCAGCAACACTCGCGCCGCCATCTTGCTCGGGCCGCCGGGGCCGGGGGGGGAATGGGGCGGTGGTCCCGCAGCCACGCCCCCCGCGAGGACGCGGCCTCAGGGGCGCATGCGCGGACTGCCCCGGCCCAGGACCCCCCGTCCCTCCCGCGGCTGCCCAGCGTCTGGGGGGGACCCCGGCCCTGCTTTAGGGTCTCGCCTGCGAAACACTAAGAAAGAGCGGAAGCATGTGTTGAATCATGTGCAAAAACTTGTTTCTTCTAATAAATTTTTCACGCACGCATAGCTGAAATGTTTTCTTCACACTGTTCCGGCTACAGTAGTCTTTAATTTGGCTACACTGGTGCTGCGTGCTAGCATCAAATCCTTAAATAACTTTAAATTAATACCAAACTTATAATTAGGTCGAGTTACAGGGCAGTTCTAAAAGCAACTAGCCAATAAACATAGAAAACAAGTTAATGAGCAAATCTTGTCTTTCTACATCACACATACAAAGTTTGCATTATCTCACTACGCAGTTTCCATTGCCATTTTATGATTTTTATATCAGCACTCTGCAAGAGTAAATCAGAGGCTAGCACATGCATTGTGCTTTAACATCAGTACTTTGTGGTGCCTCTTTAAAAAACACTTTAACCTATAATTGTCACCCTTTTAAAAACAAGTTATACTTCAGACTACGTATATTTAATCACATTTTGATCTGAGAGCATGTTGAGTTCTCGAGCAACTCTCCAAGAGCCTACCTGTGAACTGAAAAAAACCTGACAACCTTCTGTGATGAATCAACCCTAGAAAAAATAAGACATTTTCACAGCTACTCAAGAAAAATCACAGGAAATAGAGGGAAAGATTTACTTCCACTGTCAGATGTAGAAGCAACACATTACCCAAACAGGAAACTCTTTCTATATCTTATAAACGTTTTATGTCTAGTTATTAGAACACTCATATCCCAAGTACTGAGGGTCAAGTTCCTTTATTGCCTGCCCAGATACAAGGCAGGATACAATACATTCCTACAGCCCTGGGTCTGATTTCTCTTAATCTCTGCTAGGGATGAAGTTTCACATTTTACATTCACTCGAGCAGGAGTCGGAGCCCAGGTTTCCTTTCCTTCCACTTTGAGGAGGTCCTTATCAGCCAGCTACAGTTACTAAGTAATTTACATAAACCTAAACCACTTCAACAAACATATCAACAAGAATAACTTACAGCCATATATTTAAGACACTTCCTCAAAGTCAGAGACCATGGTGACATTATTGATTTACAGAGAGACATCTGAATCAAGCTGTCTTGACACCTCAGCTTATTGATCTGACACACAGGACAATGCTTGAGGCCTAGCATTCAGAGCAGTATTTTTCAGTTTGAAACACTGAAGAAAATTTTACGTTTTTCATTCTTCCTGGACCAAATAATTTGCTGAGCTCAACTGGACTTTGTTAGGAGTTTGCAGGCAGCTGAAACTGATTTTGTGCAGGTGAAGGAAGTTAAAGGGCACGATTTACACCACTCTGACAATGGAAGGGAATACAACTGATAGCTTACTACTGTAAGCTGGCTCAGTTTCTAAAAGTAAGATATTTTAGGTCAGAGGACCTTTCAGACACACCTCTTTCAGATTCTGATCTTGAACAAAGACCAATGACATAGGTAGACACTTCAAAAAGGAGTTCTCATGACTTTAATATACCACTCTCTCCTCCATATAGGGCCAGGGAATGCTGTCCCCACAAATTCTGGGTTTTGAGGCAGATGCCCCTTTAGAGCTGAGTGAAAAGTCAGCAACCCAAGGCTGCTGTAACAGCTGCACACTGAGTTTGCTTGATGTTCTGAAGACAGGACACAAGTTCCCCAGAGCTGCAGCAGGATAAAGTAATCTTTAATCATTAACTGCTATGGCCTTCTAGTTTCATAGTAAAGTATGCAGCAAATCAGTACCTGTATCTCTCCCATAACATGTTGGTTTTAGCTTTTCTGATGAGTCTAAATCTAACCATCTTTACTTCTACCTTTTTGGCTTTGTATTCTCATCAGCTTCTATTTCCTGCTGGCAGGTCAAAGAGATCCATCTCTCCTAGAACTAAATAGTTCCTTTGGACAGGTTACAAAGGCAACCATGTTAAGCTACCCAAAGTTTTTATTCTCACCTTACTGCCACTATAAATGCAAGTGGCTATGTTTTTATTAGAGATTCTGGAAGTCAGAAGATATTGCAATGTGGTAGGACCAAGACTGTAAGAGGAAATAAGGACACATGCAGGTAGCTGGTTTTAAAATTCTACACTTCCTTTCAAAAAGTTTAATAGCATTAACTTAAGTAATCCTACAAACCACAAAAGACTGTCTGAAATACAGATCAAATAATATAAAGATGCTCCCACCAAACTTAAAGATTATAGTTATATACTTGTCCTTCTCAATACAGAAATCATTCTAACAGCTGGCTTTTGAAACTGTCAAGGTTTGGGGTAAAACTACATGCAACAAGATGAAGTGTTCACACTAAACTCACATTTTCTCTAATTTAAAGATTGGAGGTGCCTATTAATCTGTAACATCTGTTCTTATAAGCAACTATATTTACTATTTATTTTGACTACAAATTTCACTGAAACATTTAACATACAACAGCAGGGCCAAACATCCCTGACAGAGACAAGCTGAAAAGCCCTCTGTTTAAATATTTTCCCTGCTATTTGTCTGTTGAACAAACTTTAAGTTCCTGAAGTTTTTCACTTAGATAGGTAGTATCTGCCTCGGTCAGATTTTCTGAATCTGGCAGATTTTCAAGGAATCTGGTTCCTGCACAGGGCTTTCCTGTTATTGGATCTATGACATTTCCAACCTTGAAAACAATTTCAGCCAGTTCGTGTTTCACATGTTTGCTCCTTCGCTCAGGCAAAGCTTTCAGAAGAACAATGTCTCCAACAACACACTGCTGCAATGGATCATGGGCAAAATAGGTTTTTCGTTTGTTAAAGAACTGTAGAAGGAAAAAAGGAAATCTTGGTGTTAGATTTCAAAATTAAACAATTGGCAAATATATAGTTACTATAAAACAAACTAAATTTCACTAAGCAGAAGTTAAGTCTTATATTTTTTTCTAAATGAGATTTGGTTTGGATCATGAAGAGAAATGCAAGTGTGCACTCTACTGTTTTTCCAAAGAAAGCACAGCACTACACTTCCCTGACAGTCTCTGGTCAGGGTGTTGTTGCCAACTGAGCCTGTAGAAAAGGAGGTGAGGAAGAAAAAGCCAAGTACAAAAAGCTGTTCATAGTGAACATGTGGATACAGGTAACAATAAACTCTTCACTTAACATAGGTCACCCTTCCTAGCATCACCACTTTCCACTGGCAGAAAGCTGCAGCCAGTGCCACCTTCAAGACAGCTGCCTTGGCTCTTCCAAGTTGAATGACTTTCCTGTGCAGTCCACAGTTTGAGAACTGATATTAATTCTTATTCATCCTAATACATCTAAAGTTCATAAGCCCTGAAATCAGCGTTTTGTAGTTTGTCATTTGAGAGTTTTCTTGCTCAATTCATTTTCTTTCATATAAAAATTCAATATTTATTCTTATGTGAACAGTAGAATTCAGAATCTTTCTTTTAAGAAATAAGTTAACCAGTTCTTCTACTGCATAAATTATTGGACTGGGATTCACAAGACCCATTATCTAATCCTGACTCTATCCTTAACCTTCTGGTCACCAAAGGCAAGTTATTCCACCTACATGTACCATGGTTCCCCTGTCTAAAAATGGAGAAAATACTAATTTTAACCTCCCTGTTTGAAATGTATTGACAAGAAGTGATAAATACAAAGCTCGTATAGCACAACACAGAATCAAATACTAAGTATGCTTACAGTTATGCATACAGAAAAACTGCTACAAAATTTATCGTCAAGTTTCCAAAACAAAGCATACTCCAAATCAACATGAAAAAATAAATCTAAGGGTGAAACAGCAAGAACTTACCTTCTCAACTGAGATCAAATGAAGTGCATTAACAAAGCACTTCAAAGAAATACATTTAGCAGATAATTTGTAATGAAGTGTCCTCACAACACACTGCTTTGCATCCTTTGTAGTCATCCCCACAGCCAAATCATTATGCAAGTTCCTTAAGGAGTTTGCATTGTAAAGAGCTATCAAAAAGTCTAAGAGTCAAATCAATAAAACATTCCTCCACAAAGTACAAAAATCACCATGCAGGACAAGATGTTAATCAGCTTTTACCTTTAGTAAGTAAGGATCTAGCACAAGCCTTGTCACTCTCACTTTGGCAGTTTTCTGCATTTTGGTTCCTATTACTTTCCCTACTATCCATTTTGCATGGACAGCTCCACGTGGTACAGACATTGTTTAGTTATGGTCATCCAGTGCCTGGCAACAAGCAAGCAGACATGTTATTTTCACAAAAAAAACATAACCAGTTTCTGATCAATACCAAAATATGATTTCCTTTTCAGACTAACAGCTTAATGAGGTCATTTTGTTGGAAAAACAGGGCAGATAGGAGCAGTTCAAGACTCCATTTATTGCACTACCTCAACCTTGGTTTACAATATAAGAAGGGATATGAACATGGTCCCATTACCAGGGAAATGTAATTCAGGAGGGCAGTGAGGATGAGACCTTTGGCCACAAAGTCCACGAAGTTCCTCTGAGTCATACCAACTGTCACATATACAATAAGAAATGTGTAGCTGTGGAAGTTATTATGAATTTAACTCATACTCCAGCAGCTGTTTCTGCTGGAGAACTGTTAATCAGTTCTGTTTATGACCAGAGCTAGCCCAAACAGGGAGCAGGCTGTAACTTTTATTCAGAAAGTCATTTGCTTCTGTGTATCTCATTATTAGCTGAGCTGATGAAACTTAAGTAAGGCAATAAGCTTCTCAAAGCGCAAATGACATATCAAAGATTTGTCTGACCTACAGTAAGCATAATCACTTTTGAGTTAGTTCTTTCCTGTAAGTAATTATACTCCCTTATTTGTTTAATTAGGGAAAGGTTTCCATACCACTCTTACAAGAGTCATGGGCAAAATAGATAGCCAAACATTAGAAGACTTGAACCAATATTAAAACTGATGAAGACCAATAACCTTTTCCTCTCCCACCCAGCTATGTATTGTTAAGCACAACTGACACTTGTTGAATTCTCCACCTATCCATTTTGTAAGATTAAATGACAGTTGCTTTAACGTTGCAACACCTTAAAAGAAAAATTTAGGGATACAGAGGCACATCCATAGGGTGAAATGCTTCAAGCAGCAATGCTTAGGGTTGCTTTTACCATCCCTGACTCAGCTGTATGAGCCGCAGGGCTGCAGGAGGGAGTCAGTGTGAGGCCCTCTTGTAAAACAGGGCTAACCACCACCAACTACACAGTGACCAGGTCGGGGAGAGGCAAACGTGTACAAAATAAGCACAAGAGAGCTACCAGGAAGACAGGAGGCAGACAGCTAGGCTGGGTGTCTCTCACAGCAAAGAGGAAGCTCAGAGAGATTAGAAGCCTTCCGCCCGCCCCACCCGGGTCTCCACAGCCCTCCACGCCAGGTCCAGCCTCGGCAACCACCCCGCCAGCAGGGCCGAAGGGGAAGGCCCTATCTCGCAAGCACCAGGCCTCAGCCCAGCACCTCAGCCACAAGTGCCCCCGGCCCCACCGCGGCCACCCCCGGCCCCTCTCACCAGCAACGCCGCTGCCGCCGCCGCGCCTCAGGGGCCTTAAGGAAACGGAGCCGGAAGGGGCGGGGCCGAGGCCGGAAGAGCCGCGCGGCAGCGGGGCGGGGCCGGCTGCGGGGGGAGGAGCCTGGGGGGTTTTAAAGGCGCAGGCAGCCGCCCTCGCGCCTTTAGAAGCGGGTGAGGGAGGGTCGCAGGCGGGTGGTGGCTGAGGCCGCTTCAGCGTGCAGGAAGAGACCAAACCCTGTGGGAATGAGGCTTTTTTCCTTGCTCAGGAGACAGGGGGTCCTACCTGGGCCTGCAACTAGGGAAGACTGGAGAGTGGATGCTGGCTGTGAGCCTGGGCCGTGTTTCCTTAGGAAGGCACCATCTGAGGGGAGACTTGTGCTATCTCTGGTGCCTGAGGGCTCACATAGCCAAATTCACCCTGATTTTTGGTATAAGTAACTGATTAGGTGGTGCTGTGTTCAGCAGCAAGATGTGCTGTGGGGCTGGACACAATCTGTAGCAGGCCTCAGTCTGGCAGTGCTGGAAGAAGGTGAGGCAGAGGTGTGAGAGCTGAGGGACTGTTTTATGCCCTGAATTCCAGGGGATGAAGCTGACTGTCAGCACAGTCTTTGGCTGTGGGGTGTTGTGAAATGTGCTCTTCCACCTGCTGTTACATAAATGAGTCAAATCTTGAAGGATTTCCATGTAAATTTTAAATAATTATAACCTGTGTGAAGTGAGAGCTGGCCTGTTGCATTTTCTTGTCTATACTCTGGTAGAAATTCAGTTTCTGTAAATATGTTTCTAAAATGGAGTGTTGAAAAAAACCTTACAAACTGAATAATGTCAAAAAAAGTCTTGACTTTGCTGTTGCTTTTGAGGTACACTGGGTAGAAGAACTCAGATTTTGGGACAGCACTGGCAGCTCATGGAGCTTGTGGTTTCTGTTCCTGTGACTTCAGGCTGAGGCCATCCCTGTCTCATTTAAAGGTGTTCATTTATCTTCTGCTGGCATGTATTTTGGCAGCTGCCCACTTTTCAGGCTTGTTCTCTAGGCATTATTGTCCCATCATCTTTCACCACAGGAAGAAGGCAGGTATGGAATTGTATTTACTTAATAGGACAACACTGTGCAGCTTTCCCTTTTTAAGGTGGCTGGGTATGGTGAGAACAAGCTATTCTTTGTGTGGCTGGAGAACTGCTGAAATAGTTTGATCAAATGCTATCAGAGAAGTTATTTGGAAGTTCATTATCAGGTCTTACAGACATCCAAGTCAAGATTCATGGGTTTCTCTTTATGTTAGTGCCTTATTGCTTGAATTACAGTGGAGAGAAGTTGGGAGGAGTCTTGCTGGCACAGGCAGGAAATGGTTAAGAGCCTTTCATATCACCTGGGAAAGCAATTCTTTGATTTTTCAGAGGGCGCTAACATGCTGCAGTTCATAGGAAACAAAGGAAAGGGGATCAAGTATAAAAGTTGTTCTTGAATTTTGTTTTCAGTGGCAGAACTTATGAAGGCTGGATATTGATGTCAGCTGAAAAATATGGATTTTTGGATTAAAAATAATTTTTTCTCTTCTTATCTTCATCCAGAAAATGATCTGTGAGGTAAGTCTTGATACCAACTAGTGACTTTAGATAACTTCTTTTTAGATTGAGAGGTAAGAAAAACCTTTGTATTGCTGACCCATTTTAAAGCTGTGAATTCTTTGCTTAAATTGTTACTTGGGCAGGGAGTACAGGCAGAAGTGTGAGTCAACAACTGTAAAAAGCCCACAACGCTTTCCTGTATTGTCTGCATTCAAATTGCTTGCATTAATTTCTGAGCTGAAGTATAAAAATTCAAGAGCCAGGAGAAAGATAATGAATCAAGGGAATTTGCAATTAAGAGTTGCAGTAAATACTTCAGCAATGACAGGAGACTTTCAAATTGTAGTAGTGTCTATGTTAATATACTTTTGCAGTTGATGCTTCAAGCATCTTCTATTGGTGGCTCTTAAAGTACTTCCCAAACCTTGTTTCTTTAAACCGTGCTGCATTCCCAGGGGTTTTATGTTTCCAGCTTGTGTAAGGACTTTGCTAGTAGATGGTACAGTTGCTGATCCTTAAAGGCAGACTGCTTTTGGGGGGGTGTAAGAGAGGGGTCTCACCTTAAAATGTGCTGCTGGCTTTTTGTGTGTGTGAAAACAGATGCTTTTTCACGTGGGTGTGATTAGATGGTAATAGCTCACACACAGTTGTCACTGAGAGCAAGTGCCATGTGAAGGGAAATCTTTATATCCTATGGAGAGCCCTGCAAACCATCTATTCACCTCGGAAACGCTAAACTGAAAGTAAATTGTACTCTCACTCCTGGGAAGGTTAATTGCAGCTTGTTCATTTATGTATTTCTGTGCCTGTCTTGATGTACTGGATTCTGGTGGATTTATTGAGTTTTTGGGGGGAATGCTGATTTTATTTTCTTTGGCTTTGTACTTTTCAGTTGATACAGTAAGTGGTATCTGAGGTGTGAGTATATCCCATTTCAATAGTGTGCAGCGCAGTGGTGTAACGCGACTGCCCATCTAGTGCTGTGGTACAGATAAGCATCAGTCCTTGCAAGAGTCACCTTGCCAGTTCTTCTTGCTATTGCCTGTTGTTCCCAGTTTCCCTTGCACCCCCATGTTTTGCTCAGGCACTAATTTCTCGTTGTCAAGAAGGGAGAGGACTATAATCCAGTCAGAGCTGGTGGATGTCAGTTCTTTCGTCTTGGACATGAACACCCTAAAAGGCAGAGTCAGGACCATTTAGTTCTTGCAAATTATATTCCTCATCCCTGCATTTCTGTTCCCCTCATCAAGCAAAGCTTTTGTCACCTTTCTGTTGGTTTTCCTAAGGTGCAGGAGAAGCTGTGGACATTCACAGCTTCTGCACTACCTGTTCCCAGATTCGGGCTGGATGGGAATCTTTTATCACCCCACCCTATTTTGGATTAATGTGTTATTTGGTAAGGTTATGACATGCTCTGATCTATTGCATTTTGCCGCTTCTGAGTCTTGAGCTTACATCCCTGTGGCAACTGCAGAAATAAATCACTGGAGCTCAGTGACAGAAACTCTATCTCGAAACACGTTGCACATGATTCACAGTTAAATGTTGTTATTAGGGATCTAGAGAGTGGATTGCTTTTGCATTTAAACAAAAGATTGCAAACCCAGATTGTCTTATTCTGTAAGATTTCTCTTATTTGGAAAAGTTATTTTTCTAAAAACTTGACTGTTAAGTGCTTTTGCTTATGTTGTCAGTATCTGATATTCATTTAAGCTATTCAGTGTGAAAACCTCTTCTATTTCTTTACCAGTGCTATTGATTAAAATGCAGTTTACATTTCTTGGGAAAATTCGATATTCAAAAATGTCTTTTCACTGTGAGTCAGAATGTACTTTTCCATGGAATAAAAATTCTGGAAAGGAAAAAAAAATGCTATTGGAAATGTTGAACAAATTATATTGTCATTTCAAGCAGGTTATACAAGAAAAAAGAAAGCACTTCAAAGTCAAAATGAAGGGCTCTGGTGTTTTTGACATATTTTGAGAAAATTAGTACATTCTTCTGCAGTTGTTCAATTTTATCTGTTCAGCGTTTTCCATATGAAACTCTTTGAGAATGTTCTGTACTGGCCTTAACTCCAAGTTCCTGTTTAATTCAATTGGCTGTTTCAAATTACATATTAGAAATGAATTATGAAGCTTTTTTCTCCTTTGTCTTCAGCCATTGGTGTTTCTTCTAGAACTAATAGAAGTGGTTGTTTCCAGAATTTTATAGCAGTTTGCAGTTCTCATGCTTTAACTGCTGTATCCAGTGGTACAATTATTTACAGTAAATCTCTGGTTTTGAAGAAAACCGGACAGGAAA
Source organism: Strix aluco (assembly GCF_031877795.1). Classification (NCBI taxonomy): domain Eukaryota; kingdom Metazoa; phylum Chordata; class Aves; order Strigiformes; family Strigidae; genus Strix; species Strix aluco. Next base: position 9,887,934 of record NC_133949.1, on the reverse strand, counting down.
GACCTTTGGAATGTAACAGGTTAAAATATAATTTTGCTGTTAGCTGTGTTGCAGCTTGCAGATTAGAAATCAAAACATTACTGGAATAATTACTGCTGTGGTCATTTTTTGGTTTTAAATATTCCTTTCCCCTTAATTGAAAACACTTTTCTATGCTAAATAGAAAGGACCTGAGCTCTCCTCAGCAGTGTGCACTGAGGTGTTGCCTAAATTATAGAGAAAACACACTTTGTGGCAAGATCTGTTTTTTCACTTCTCTAAAACAATAATCCCTGAGGACAAGGGGGTGTGCTGGGGGTGATGGGACTTGGGCTCTGGACATGCCTATCCCTGAAGCACCCTGGCTGACACTGATTCTCGGTAGTGCGGACTGGCCTCTCCTAGGACTGGTGGCAGGTACCAACAGAAGGACCAGCTTGGGGAGAGAGTGTTGAGGGCATGTGGTTCCCTCCAGTCTTGAGGAGGGAGGAGATACTGTTACCCTGTTTGGGGTAGAAGTTCAGAAAGATAGAAATTTCATACTATGCTTTTCCAGCTTCATAATGTTCTTATTGTTAGTGAATTTTTCTCAGTGTGCAACCTGTTTGCAGTTTAATTAAGCCTATTATTCCTTGTCCTAACCATTGTGGTCACGAAGAGCAGATGTTATAATGTCTCATCACACTTGTCACTTCTCTGTACTAACCAGTACTTTGATTTTACCACAGATGATTTTCTAACCCTTGGACATCTCTTTGGATTCTCTCCAGTTAGCCCATTATCTTTCCTGAAGTGTGTTGCCCCAAACCGAACAAGACTTCAGCAGAAGCTTTACCAGAGCCAACTGGAGGGAGAGGGCTCCTCAGCTGGTCTGTGGTGTCAGAAAGATGAATTTCCTCCTGAGCTGTTCTTCCCCACTCTGAGTTGTCTCAAGTACTTGTTCTCAACTCTGCTGCTGATGTCCATATGATTTGGTATATAACTCATATGTTCTCTGCTTCAACTTCCCTACAATTTGAAAAGAAAAATTTCCATATACATGCTACCTCTTATTTAGCTAGCTTGAAATTTTTGGATGAGGGGCATATACAAAGTAAGTGGAAAATAATCAGTATGTTTGCAAGCCAATTTAGAGCTCAGCAGAAGCAAAGAAGGGGACAAGATACTTTATAAAATCCTGGAAGGTTCAGACAAATGGAACTTTTCAGTTGAAACTAGAACTTTATTTTGGAATTCCTTAAGGAGAGATTGGAAGTCTGCCACACTGTAATAGTTTTATATTGTAGGAAACCGAGAACGCCTCAGTCTCTTGTTGACCTATATAGTTCACAGATACTAACTAGATTGTGCAAGTCTGAGCTGTTCATTTTATAAAGAAAAAGAAGAAGAAAAATTTACAGGCTGATTTTCTGTGTTCAGGAATAAACATCTGAGAACTGCATAATGCAGATTCACACTATCATTTAACCCCAACTTTCAACGTTTGGTTTGAATGGTATCCACAAAACCCTTGTGGCTGTGGAAACAGCATGTCTTATCGGTTTTCTTGGTGGCATTCAGTTGATTACATTTAGAACAGAAGATCTGTAAAGGAATTTTCTGTAGGCTTCTGTAAAATTAAATTCAATTCACAAGAACGCTTCTGGGAAAATTTCTGTTCTAAATAACATTCATCATTGTGAATTAGTATGCTGAAGAGAACATGGTAAATCCAACTTAATTTCATTGCGTATGCTTTTGTCATTTGTATTGGTTCAGGGAGGTAAGATCTCCTGTAAAGAAACTCAATAGGTTAGTTGCCCAAGGAGCCATAACTGATGGAGGAGGATTGAGCTGGATTTGGTACTGTAAAGTGTTGCTCTGCGTGATGTAGTGCTCTACTGTGCATTTTACAAGTGGGGCTTCCACTGATGCATTTGGTGTTGGTGCATGCCACAGAGACCTTTGAGAAAGGAAATTTTGCTTGGATCTGTCAAAGGGATGAGGAATGTCATATTTCTGCTGGCATTATTCAAAAGCCAGGTATTACTTCTATGAAACTGTAAAGATTCATCCGTTGCAGAGTTTTGCTGCAAGAGACTGCTGAATTGCGGGGGCATGGGTGATTGTGTGGAGCATGAGGGCTGGGTTGGAGCTTCCCTAGGTGTCCTCAGCTGTAGTGACAGGCAGGCCCCTGGATCTTGCAGTACAAGGTCTGGATGATGTTCCTTCTAGTGCTGTAGGAACCCAGTGTTTGCCGAGGTCCGAGGAAAGACAGGAATGACATCTTCCGGCAATTTATTTTAAGGAGCAAACTAAATTTAAAGGTTAAACTAATTTTTTTTGTTTCAACATCCTTTCTTATTGTCTTGGACACAAAAATGTATATTTAAAGGCAACTTTATTCTGCAAGTTTGGACTCATCCTACTTTGGAATCTAGCCAAGAAAATGTTACTAAATTTCCAGCCTTAAATGTAACACGTATTCAATTTCAGGTGTGGCTATCCCCATAAACTAAAAAATATGTCCATCAGAGGCCTGAAGAAGAAACAACCGAAGACTTTTAAAGTCAAAATTATAACAGTGGATGCTGAAATGGAGTTCAGCTGTGAGGTAAGTCCTCAGCAGAATGCTAGAAAGATGGGGACTGACCTTTGTATTAGAAAGATATAAATTTTGAAAGTTCAGATTATCAGTTCATGGGTGGTCTTAAAACTGATCTATTATTTTTATAAACATTGGATTACTTACTCTCAGATAACCATCCAGAATTTAAAGCTGTTTCTGTGAAATCCATTTGACTGACACAGCTAAATTAACAATAGGCCTACTTTCTTCATAAGAATTCCAGCACATGATGCAGGGCTTGTTTGTAAGTATACCTACTTCTTAACAAAATTATTTTTTCAGAAGTGACACAACTCTTTAAGACACTGCTAGCTTGGATAAAGAAGCCTGGTCAGAGCTGGTCCTAAGATGTTGCTTATAAAATAATTTCTAAAATGATGCTTTTCTGCTCAGTTGATCTGGGACATTCTCTTCAAATTTGCCATTTGTAAACTCCAGTTTATTTCTTTACTACAATGGCTGGTTTTTATCTCTGGACAGAAAAGATAAATTGGGTAGAAAAATCATGACTGCAGAAAAATATGGAAGAAAACAAAAATAGCAAGTGATCAATTGCTAAATGAATTGGGCTGCACTACTGAGGAGACAGAACTGTGCCTGATTAATTCCTAATCATCCAGCAAAAGCAAAAAAAGACAGTTACTTTGGGAAGAGGAGTTAGAAAACCAAAGTGCCAGTGGGACTGGCAATTCTAATGAGAGACTTGACTGTCCTGTGGGGCATTTATTACTTCATTTATTAGGTCCCTTAGACAGAATAGATTAGTCACAAGCAGTGCTCTTCTGTGACTTACTGATCTAAAGTACTTACAGGCAGAGCTGTGAAAATAAAGAATTTAGAAAAAATGATTTAGCGATCAGAGTCCTTGTTAACAAATTCAGCTTAATGTGTTCCTTCCTTTGCTCTCTCCCTTCTCACCAAATATTGCTCTCTTGCTGGGATGATTATTGCCTAGAAGTTTTTTTTTTCCTGCCATTAAGTTTTTAGTGGCTGACCCAAGCAATTAGACAAAATCATCTTTTTAACATGTAGCTAAATAGAAGAAACAGATGTGCAGCCACTTCAGTGAAAAAATGAGGCAAGATATGTGTGAATTTCAGGACCTTTAATCAAAGTTTGCTCTCTGTGGAGCCAGGCTACTAAATGATTCTAGAAGACAGGCTCCTGTTCGTTTAAATCAGAGTAGCATAAAAGCTTCACTTGGTGCCACTGAAATAGCTGAGGTATGTGAAAGATGGATTTGCTTTCATTGTTTGGCATTTCTACACTGTGCCCTGACACTCCTTTTATTTCCCCTGTCCTTCTCTGTCTCTCTAATTGTATAAGCTATTGAATAAGTTTTTTACAAGTATTAATAAAGCCTTGCCCTGTTCTGGGAAATCAATAGTACAGTCATCATTCCCTGTGCTCATAAAGTGCTTGATGCTGTGCTTAAATGACTACAGCTGCTCTGTGAGTGTTCCCCCAGAGGAGAGGAAGAGGAGGTAGAGCATTGTCACTATTGCACCTTTGCTGTAGACAGCAGTAGACATATTTCATTGAAAAGCTAAAGGTGAAATAAGAGTTCATAGGGGAGAGAAAGGCAAATGGTAGCCTAGTTTGCTTGACTGAAATGTAGCAAATTCATTCAAGACATACCTGTTTTTCTTAATTTTCTCTTTCCCCTTTAGATGAAGTGGAAGGGGAAGGACTTGTTTGACCTGGTGTGCCGAGCACTTGGTTTAAGGGAGACTTGGTTCTTTGGCTTGCAGTACACAATAAAAGGAATGTGCACCTGGTTGAAGATGGACAAAAAGGTATAGGAAACAAAAAATAAGTGTGGCAGTTTTCCACTTAAGGAAAGATTTACTTTTAGCACAGGAGCTAAAGGAATGTTGCATGACAACTCATAATTTTAGATGGTATAATTTTTTTAACACTAAAGTTCGTTGTGTTATTTGCTTCTATCACGTTTGGCCTGAAGTATCACACACCAATTGCCACTATATGCACGGATTGCTATTAGATTAAAGCTCAGGATTGTCCTTCCTTCTAAAAGGCTGGTTTCTGATTTTCCTCTAGAATATTATTTTGAGATACTTATGTACTATTTTTGCTGCTGATTTTATTTTATCTGTAAACAGGTTTTAGATCAAGAAATCCCCAAAGAAGATCCCATTAGCTTTCATTTTTTGGCTAAATTCTACCCAGAGAAGGTAGAAGAGGAACTATTACAGGAAATTACCCAGCATTTATTCTTCCTTCAGGTCAGGAACAGTTTTTAACCATGAATTCCTTCTGTATTTACCCCAGTCCTTTTGTGTTGTCTTTGATCTTGTTGGCAGCTGTTAGTCTCAGAACAATTCTGCTGGCTTCAGTTGTATCAGTGTCTCTGTAAAGATCTCATTTTTATGAAATACAAACTTCTCTCCTGACTGCTGTGGTTTTGTGTACTAGTAAGCTGAATGTTGTTTGCTTTCTGCATGTTTTTGTTCTCTTGATGACTTCTCTTACTGCTTGTGCTAGGAAAGGGAGTTAAATTGCTGAGACCTGTAGTTTCATGTAAAATGACTTTTACACCTAGCAGTTTGGGTGATAATTCCATATCTGGGTATTCCAGACTTGTTTTGCTCCTATAGTATGTGTTAAAAAATAAAAAAATCCATGCAAGGCTGTCACTGCCTGAAGAACTGTGAGGCTTTTGCCCTAACTGGTCAGTGCTGGGAAGGATGAAGTGAAGCCATCATTTTTATCAGCTTCAGAAGCTATCTTGAGGACTGTGTCATCTGGTCTGCTCTGGCTGCAGCTAAATTGGATGAAGAGAGTCTCAACAGCTGCTTGTCATCGTTGTCTTAGACCTGCTGGTGTAACCTCTTGTGTAACCATTCCCTAACCTAGTTCTTTCAAAATGAGCAGAATTAGAAGAGACCTGTTATTAGATGTACGCGCTGTGCATGGGAGTGACTACGCAAGCAATTATGGTTGCAGTTGTGAAGGTGGAGAAGAGGGAAGGAATGGTGATAAGCAGTTGGGGACAATAAGCTTTTTCACCCGTATCAGCTGCAGATGGAACAAGACCTGTGACTACGGCCTATCCCTGAAACTAAAACTTGCAAGTTCCTAAAAATAGTCCGGGTGGTTACTGGGAGATCTTGTTGTGTATGACTGTAGAAGGCACAGTCACTAGAAAACAAGAATTCCCTAACCTGTCCTTAAATCTTCATTTTGGATTGTAGGGAAAAAAGATCATAGAATTTGATAGCCATTCTGAAATACAGGCTTGTTCATCTAGCGAGTTTCAAAAGGAGTGGAGCAGCATGCACAGCTATGACTCAGACAGAAGACTCACCACAATGTGTGATTCTTTTAAAGACAAAGTCTGGAGGCATCATCATGTTGTCTGATAGGCCCTGGATGAGAAGTGCTGTTCTCTTGGTGTGGTGATGGTAGTCTTCTGAAATGTCCAGACTTGTGCATACTGACTTCTGCCAGTCAAATTAGCCAGTTTGAGTTCTCTTCCCTACCCCATTGAACTGGGTGCCTGCTTCTCATGCTAGCAGAATAAATTCCCAGCCCTGACAAATCCTCGTTACAGATAACAGAACCCATTTCAGCTCTGCCATAGGAGCTGCAGGACAGCAGTACTATGCTCAAGAGCACAGTTGTTAGCTGAGTGAACACAGATTGGTCTGTACACCATGGTGGTTCTTACAAATTTACAAGTTTCCATGAGATGGAAGCCAGTAAAAGAAATAAAGTTAACTCCACACATGCATGTTCTAGTAGCTTTGCAGAGGTAGCTTTCTTATTTGCCACTTGTTTTTCTTTTGTCCCAGAAATTGTTAGGGTTCTCTTAGCCCCATTTAAAATGTAGATAAAGGAGCAGATTCTTGGAGTACAGTGTTTCTTAATCAAAATAAAGATGTGTCAATCAGGAATAGCCATGCTGTGGCTCCATAGCTGCAGCAACAGGCTGTAGCTGTAGTAAAAGGTACAGAAGCATTGAGTTTTGGATGGTCACTTGTTGGTCAGCTCTTTGTTCCAATGTCTGTGACATCCAGCTTTTCTTCAGAGTTTCTGTGGAGTGCTCTGCAAGTTACAGCCTTCTGGTGTGTTGCTTTATCCTGGTAGCTTTCAGCAGTATGTGTCTGTGCAAGTAGGTTGGATGTATGAAATAAATTCATTCTGCATCTGTAAACAAACACAGTAAATACACTTGTTCTCTGAGGAGGATGTGTTAATGAAGTAATGGGAAAATGCTGTTGTTCCAAGGGTTAATATACTAACTAGAACTTCATCCAGAACCCTTAACCACTTGGCAGTTTGATTTGTAAGCTAATTTTGGAAAGGAATGAGAGGGACTCTTTTCCTAGTCTTTTAATCCTGATTTTTTTCACTTTTCTCCTTGTACCTGCCTTGACTAGCAGATACGCAATTAGCAAATTCTTCTCATTCCAAAGTAGAAAACCAAGACTGAAACAAATTTGAACTTGCAAAGTTTCCTGACTATAAGAACTTAAGATCACACCTGGATGCTAATAGGAAAAACATGTACGGACATCTGGATGCCTACAGATTTCAGCTCTACTGACTGTTCAGACCTTCACAAACTAATGTGACATAACAGCTTTTTGAAAAATGTGTGAATAAATGTAAATGACTAAAGCTTAATGTTGTCCGTTTAAAGATTAGGTAATTTGCTCCTTCACAAAGAAGTATAACCAAATGTCCTTGTGAGAACTGATCAGAAAAAAAACCCTAGACACTTATGGGGGATTTATCTTAAGTTGTTCTAAATTCCGAAACACATGATTTGCACCATGGAGTATGAAAGCTGGAGCTTTCCAATTTGGAAGTCTTGTCTTTTCATTCTTTCCATTTTATCAGCTTAGAAAGAATTTTCCCTGTACTATAACTCAGGTTCATATATCGTACTCACCAGAGACTAAATTTAAAAGAAAAACTTTCTTGATGGTTCATTTCAGTTCAGAGTACCTACAGTGCCAAAGTGTATTTGTAAAGATAGCTCAGTGCTATCTCAACTAATTTTTTTTTGGAAATGTTTAAGACTGTGCATTATGCAAAACTTTTGTCTTGTGCTTGTTAGTAGGCTAAACACATTACACCTGAGAGGAGGATTTGTGAAGATTAATTTCCCCTTCCCTCTTTAGGTTTTCAAGTAAAAATTATGCAAATGATTTAAAATCAAGCAACATTTTACAGATTATTACACCTCTGATCTTGGTAGCACCATGAGTGTTAAAAGAATCTTTACCAATTATACTAGGCTTTTATTTTTAATAAGCCCCTGTGTTTTTGTTTTGTTTAGAGCACTGTAACTGAATAAATTAAGTGCTCTATTAGTCAGCTTTCCTTTGTGGGGTCTCCTTTATTCTCTCATTCTGGAAAGTTTAAGAACATACTGTTATGGTTTTCAGTATGTCTCTGTCTTTGGCAATATCAGTCAGCTGGATAGACCTGAGCAATCAGGTCTAATTGGACCTGCTTTGACTAGATAACCTCTAGAGGTCCCTTCCAACCTAAAATTCGGTGTTTTAAAGCTAACCTTTCCAAAGCAAGAAGAAAAAGAAGAATTGTTAAAAGGAATGAAGTACAGACAATAAAAATCATGTTTTATAACACATTCTTTTTCAGGACTTCTTATATAAATGTGTGGAGACAGCTGACTGGCATTTCTATGAACTTAGAATTAAGACACTTTAACTTTCAAAAGTTGGTTTGTTGTCTCTTTTTTTTCCATTAAATGTAATGCTAAGTAAAGGCTTCCTGTGTTTCTGAATGCCATTTTATTGTTGATGTTATTCATTCATAATGATGATGTTTGGTGCCAAGTTATAGTCTGGGCATGTCTAGTTTCATTTCAAGCCTGACATAAGCCCTGATTTTTGAGCTTCTTTAACTTGCTACCTTTTTCTCTTGATTTAGGTTAAGAAACAAATACTGAATGAGGAAATCTATTGTTCTCCAGAAGCAACAGTTTTACTGGCTTCTTATGCTGTTCAGGCCAAGGTTTGTGCATAGAAGTACTCCTTTTTATTTATTTTTCTTTTTTAACCAACATACATGGTGATGTGTAAAACAGCAGTGTTAAAATTTGCTATTAAAGTAGGTCATCCTGGGAGGTACAGGCACAGCTAGAAAAATAATCATTAGATGCCACTACAAGGATTTTGGTATTCTATGCTTTTGCAGCTTAGGGGATTTTTTTTGACCTAACATTTTAATGTAATCTTTTTCCCAGCTAGAATTATTTCCTGTTGTTTTAAAAAATGTCCATGGATACAGCAGGTGCTGATACCAGAGCTCACAATGGAAGGGACCTCATGTTTTTTAGTATCTCTCAGAACATAGTTCACTTCATGCCACTGAGAGCCAAACTTATACACTGGCAGGAGGTGAACACAAGTTCTTAGCAGGGCTGGCCCTCTGCAGCAGCCCAGCCTATGTGCAGTAGGCTATAGGAGTAGGGGAGCTTACACTCCTGAACGTAGCCTGTGATTCAGAGGAGGGTATGAAGTCGTGGGAGATTGCTTCAGATCTGCTGCTACTGAGAACTGCAGGCTAGGACTGGAGTCTAAGGTTATAGGCCACCTTAGTGGCTGTATTGGAGCCGCACGCATAGCACAAAGGCTGGACGTAACTTCCATGGACAGTTCAGATGGGGAGAACCTGTTTATTATGTGTTACCCTGTATATGAGAGAACCAAAGCAAAATCTGTCTCAAGCAATCGTATCAAACCACGTAAGCAACAAGTTCTTCAGCGTCCTGCATCTAACAAACTGAAGTATCTTTTCTTTTCTTGGGACAGTATGGTGACTACGACCCAAATTTTCATGAGCCGGGCTTTCTAGCCCATGATGAACTTTTACCCAAAAGGGTAAGTCTTTATTCTGTATAAAACCAAATCTTTGAATCTACTCTTTGCAACACAGATACTGCTGTGGGATTAACGAGAGCATTAGATATTGTTGCTTCTACCCTGAACTTGGCAAAATGACTGAGCTGTGAACTGCATTCACATTGTTTGGGAGAAGCAGCACATGTATTTGTATCTTCAAAGGAAACCAAACTCCATCCTTTCTCTGTAGGTCCTCAGGCAGTACCAGCTGACAGCAGAGATGTGGGAAGAAAAGATTACTGCTTGGTATGCTGAACACAGGGGTATCGCCAGGTATTGAAATAATTTAATTCTTTGGAAATCTCATACATTTCAGTAACTGGTTATTCACTGTCTTCAGTGAAATTTGGTTTTTGTAGGGTGAGCAAAAAAATACTGGTTTGCAAGATGTGATGTTAATAGATTAATTTATAACTAAGAATACAAACATGCACTCCTCTGGGGTAAAAAGTGTCTTGAGTAGGGCTCCAAGTGCTTGTAAACTGGACTTGCTTTGAAGTGAACAGAAAAGCTGAGGGCTCTTGCAGAGCTTCATGACCTAACATATCTAAACCAGAAGTCCTGTCTCATCAGATGCCAGCAGAGAGAAGTTCCTGTAGAAAGTCTGAGTTGTGTTGAATTTGCAGTTAGTCCTGAGAGTTCAGCCTTTTAATTTAAGGCTGTTAGCTACCTGGGAGTTACTGGCATGTCTGACCTGTGGAGCAGCTGCCTTTCTGGAGCCATACCACACCAGTCTCCCCCTAGAATAAAATGAATGAATCTGATATATTTTATACCTTGTGAAAATCATGGCACAAAAGGGTGTCAGCGTACCTAGCAAGGGACCAAACCAGTAAAGATATGCCATCATAGTTCCAGGACTGACTTTTGGTGCTAGTCCATGTGGACATTCAGCATGTATGGAAATGCAATTAAACAAGAAGTAGGAGCTGTTGGCACCCAGAGGCAGCCTTTCCTAATATTTCAGTTCAATTTCTCTTTGGCTGTTCTAGATGCTTTTTAGCACTATTTTTACTGAATATTTTCCTCAGGACTTTTATGCCTCACCTTGAAGGGAGAAGAACAGTGGGTGGAGATTCTCATCCTTCTTTGGCCTCTGCCCAAAGCTCTGTTTAGAATTTGTTCAGGACTCATTTCTCAACAAACTCTATTTCCTGAAAGAAATATCCTCAAGTCATGGAAAACAATGGTAGGGTAGGTCTCCAAGACATAATATGATGGAGTGGTAAAACTAACACAAGGATAAGACTGGACTTGAATTTTAATAAAGATTACACTATACATGATTCAAAATAGGTACAGCTTTACTGTCTTTATTCTGTAGAGATGCTGTTTTTATTACCCTTTTTCTATTGTTGAGAGTAAGACGGCAAAATTAAGATACAAGGGACCAGATAGTCTGTTCTAAGTGGGAAATGTAGAGTCAGCTAGGAGAGAAAGGTTGGAAAGGAATCTCCAAGTATAACCATGGCTTTATTCTCTAGGGATGAAGCTGAGATGAACTACCTGAAAATTGCCCAAGACTTGGAAATGTATGGTGTCAACTATTTCCCAATTGCTGTAAGTCCTGTATTTTAGCAGTTTTCAATTGCAGTAGATGATGGTACTGTCCTGTTAAAATCCTCCAGGGAGTTTGGAACTGGGACTCCTGACTGCTGCTTTTCTCTGCTGCTGGTGGGCTGTGGACTGATTGTCCTGACTTTTACTTGCCTGCTAAATAACTAGGTGAATAAAACAGTTAATCTTAATGTTTGACCATCTGACAAAGGTCTTGAGTAGCTCTGGGTATGTAATAGGAAGAAAGAAAAATAGTCTAAGTTTGAGCTGCTATAGTCAACCTAGAGGACTGGGTTTATTAGCTAGCAGTGACAACATTCATAGTATTTTGCGGAAACATCAATTTCCTAAAAATACAGAAAAATATCAATGTGTTAGAATTGTGTGTGGTTGTTTAATGTCACCATAAATGGCATTTACTGATATCTATTGTTTTTTAGCAAAATAAAAACCATACAGATCTCCTACTTGGAGTTGATGCCAAGGGTATTCATGTCTACAGCATTAATAACAGGTTCTCTCCGAATAAGTCGTTTGAGTGGAGTGCTATCAGAAACATTTCCTATAGCGAGAAAGAGGTATGATGGCTTTGATATGTTGTTATTTTTATATGGGCATGGGTGTGGACTGGGATTCTTGGAACAGGCTGAAAGCTGTCTCTGTTTAAATAATTTGGGGGTGAAGGGGAAAATCATAGGGAGCTTTGTTACAAAAAATAAAAATAACAGACCTGCCTTTCAGATGCGCTGCATAACCTCAGTTCCTCTAGGAGCCAGAGGCTCCTCTGAGCTCTCTATAAACTTTTGGAGCCCTCTATTCTGGTTACTTCCCTGCTGCTTGTCCTTTGCAAAACAAGTGTGTTGATCTCTGAAAAACATAGATATTATGAATACCACCGTGACTAGCTTCTTCAGTTATCTCAGCAGGAATTAGATGACCCATAAACACTTAATGCCATTTTCACATGCAGAAACAGTCCTTGTAGCTGAGGTTTGAAGCACAGTGGCAAGGGGAGACATGGAGGAGACATACATGTTTTTCTGCCTAAATTCTGCCAGTTTGTCAGTGCATGATTTCAGTCTTCAGCACAACCCTATCACTGCAATTTCACTTGTGATTTCAGAGCCCATCTTTTAATTGCAGAAAACACTGTGGGGAGTGGATGAAATTTAGTCTTATTACAAATCATGTGGCTACATGGAAAACTATAATCAGAAGAACAAACCCAGAAAAACTACATTGGTACTGGAATACGTGGAATTTGTCAGCCAAAGGACAGCACAGCCTGTTCCATTTTCTGTGGGCCTTTTGAAAAACATTGAGGATGAGATTTGATGTCTGGAGGTAGATGTGCATACATTAAATCAGGCAGGGCAGCCTACAGGAGTTCTTTGCATGTCTTTGCATGACATTAAACTTCCCCTCTGGTCTGTGAATAAACTGCTTTAACTCCCTGTTAGTGGGAAATTGGGCAGCCCTATATTAAAGCTCCACTGTATTGTGACACATTCACAGCCCTGCTCCTCACAAGGCAATGCATTCAACCAGTTGTTACCTACGGGGTGAAATGAGCTGTAGGACATTATGCTCTTGGTGACTCAGATGGCCCGAAATTATACATTACATCGCAAATGAATTATAGGAATAGTGTTAGCTAACCCATGAGTCATGGAAAACAGGATCTTAAAGAATGGAGCTGTATTTTGTTATACAGCCAAACTGAGCACAACATTTGAAGTGAAACAGTGTGTACTGACCTGGCAGCATCAAAGCCCTTCGTGTCCTCTGGAAAGAAATCAGGAGCTCCAGGACTGTTATCTGCTGGTCAGAAGAACAAGTCCTTCAGGTCCTTGATACATTTTGGTTGCACCTCCAATGATTGGTATTCAGAGAGGTGTTTGACATCTCCCTGACTTTAAGAATATGACTTCTGAGGATTAGTAAGGTATTCTGTTTTCTGGATAACCAGTACTTGTTTCAGTCTTCTTAGTATAGTGTGCAATGCACAGGTGGTATTGTTACAGAAACCACCATCCAAACTGGCACCAGGGTGGGTCTGTGGGAGGCTTTATCTCCTAACGTAGCCTGCTACGGGAGCAGATGAGGAACTTGTGTAACAGCAGCCCTGATTCTGATTCTTTTGAGCAAAACATTTTTACATCACTCTGCCCACATTTGTGGCCTAAATCACTGCTTCCCTGGAGAGAAATGGAGATAGGCTAAAGTTTGCATTAGCATTAATAGTTTCAGCTTTGTTTTTGTCTTTCTCACTGTTTCCTTTCTTTTTTTCTTTTGCCTGTATAGTTAACTATTAAACCTCTTGACAAAAAAGCAGAAGTCTTCAAGTTCTTTTCCTCTCAACTCAAAGTGAACAAATTGGTAAGTGTCCTGCTTTCCTTTTTTAAAACTGAGCCTGGTAATACTGGTATCTGACTAAAAAATATTGTTTGTAAAACCTATGGAGAGGCCAGGGAACATTGAGTTTCTGCATGTGTTTTCCTGAGGATTGCTCTGCCTGGGAAGTCAGAGTGCATATGTTTGTCTTCTCTGGAAAGGGGAGATGATGGGTGGAAAGCCAGATGTGAAAGACAGCCCAAATCACAAATGGAAATCCAGGTGCTGGGAGGGGAGGATGTAGCGTATGGGAAGGTGCAAAGCCACTGCAGCATCTGTCTGTCTGGCTACTGTGGGTTCTCAATCAGCTACTATCTCTCCTCTTCTTGGAGAAGCAACAAGGAAGGGACCTAATCAGCTGGCTAATTGTATCATCATTGATTGCTTCCTAACACAACCACCACAGGGGTTGGGTCACTTCTCAATAAGCTTGTGGAAGGGCTATCACAGGTAACCGTTCCCACAGCTACATCTTGTGTACTCTTGGCCTAGATCTATTGCCTGTTCTTATTCAGGAAAATGGAACCAGAGGGGGATAAAGGACAGAAGGAACCACTCATTCTATTATGAATTTTTCTAAACTATTATGTACGTGGGTATGAGCCTGTCCTGGGTGCTGATTTTCTCAGAAGAGAAGCAACTGCCAGCACTTGTGCTGAAGTCAGGATTGTCAGTGTCTCTCCTGTGAGGCCAGTGTGGGGTTCTTTGTTCCTCTGGCTGGGGCACAAGTACATCAAAATCACATTTGCTTTGCTATTCCTATCCAGATTTTGCAGTTGTGCATTGGAAACCATGACCTATTTATGAGGAGAAGAAAAGTGGACTCAATAGAGATCCAGCAAATGAAAGCACAAGCCAAGGAAGAAAAAGCTAGAAAAAAGGTAGATTCTTTCTGCTCGTCTGTTGTTGGAAACACAGATTATTATTCCAGCTGGTGCCCTTGCTGTCCATGCATTGCATCAATATGCATGTGTGGGAGGTGAGAAAGTGCAGCAGGATGGAATGTGGGAACAGCTCTAGTGTGTATGCAGCATTGGAGGATGTAAGTGATGTTTGTGAAACTGAATAGGTGATTGCAAAGATTTGGGGTACATAACAGATCAATCCAACTGCTCTCCCAGCAGTGTGAAATAACCAGTATTAACTGTTAGAGGAGTGCAGAGCTGCAAAGTGCAAGCAGCTTCAGCACTGCATCTCTGGTAAATAGCAGTCCACCAGCTAGAGAGCAGTCCATTCTTCATTAGATTCATTTGTGGCGCTGCCCAGGCCCAGATGAGATTCTGCTGCAAACTGACAAATAGAATGATATTGCTCATTCTATTTCCAGATGGAGAATCAAAGGCTGGCCAGGGAGAAGCAGCTCCGAGAAGAAGCTGAGCGAGCCAAAGAAGAGCTGGAAAGGCGTCTTTTCCAGCTGGAAGATGAAGCCAGGCAGGCCAACGAGGCCCTGGTGAGTAGCGTGTTAGTCTGAATGTTCTTGTGCTTGATGGGCTTTCTTGGTTTAGAAGCTTTTATTTTTTTCTTATGGCTCCTGTGAGACATGAATTATGACTCAGACAAGGCTGAAGAGTTTCTGACCACTGGTGGAGAGGGCATGCGGGAATACCTGTGAAAACTCCCATCTGCCATAGCCTTCATTTGCTGTGATCCATTTGCTCCCTGTATTTGGTTTACAGTAATTTCTTCAGGCAAAGAGGGAAGAAAGGAAGCAACCTTGGAGCTGAAATTGGGAGAAAGGGGCATGGTGCACTGGCAACTGAAGGGGCCAGCTTCAATTTTTGGTTGATGTCTTTGTCCAACTCTAACCAAATGAGTTTCCTTGCTTTGTAGAGGTGAGAGACAGGAAGTTAGGGAATTTGAAGCAGAGGAGGAACACCAGATCCTGCAATTGTTTACTATACTTTTTATTTTAAGGAATAATATTTTATCATTTGATCTTTTGAGGAAGGATTTCCTCTTCCTGACTGTCTGCAGGGGTGATTTTGCAGGGTAATTAAGGAAAATTGTTTCCTCTTAGCTCCGATCCCAGGAAGCAGCTGAGTTGCTGGCTGAGAAAGCTCAGATTGCAGAGGAAGAGGCAAAATTGTTGGCCCAGAATGCTGCAGAAGCTGAGCAAGAACGACAGAGGCTGGAGATCACAGCTCTGAAAACCAAGGAGGAGAAACGCCTGATGGAGCAGAAGATGCGGGAGGCAGAGCTGATAGCGGTGAAGCTGGTGAAGGAGTCTGACCGGAGGTTAGAGTTGCTTGAGTGGGGTTGTATGGTCCCTAGTGGGATGCCTGGGTGGAGAGTGCTGCTTTTCTCAGAGCTAAGCCCATGAGGGAGGGATTGTTCCCAAAGCAACACTTCAGAGTGACTAAGCCTTCTTGTGTCTTGTTTGTTCCACCTGGTACCAGTGGTTATGATGCAGGTCAAGAATTTTACAGAGGATCAGATGCAAGGCTTTAGAGATGTTTAGTGTTAAAGATCCAGAATACAGAAGCAGTTTCTATTTAGTGTTATCAGAAGAGCACTGGCTACCTAGCTATCTAAATTTACCCATCTGTATATCCTGTGAGTTGGGAGGCTGTTTTCATTCATCAATGCCAAGTGATGGTCTCTTTTGTCCCTTTCAGTTTTTTGAGAAGTGTAAACCAGGTAAGCTCATGTGGAATATAAACCACTCTAAGTGTTTGCATGTTCCATAACACTGTGCTGTCTGAAGATGCAGAGCAGACCAGACCAGTGTTAACAAAGGATGTTTAACCTTGCTATTAAGGGCCTTCTGCTTGTTTTAGGCTACTGCCAAAAAGCTTGTCAAAATAAAGAGCAGTTATGTTCCACCTCTCCCTACCTCAGGGAGGATCTCTGACAGCCTGGAGAATCTGTATCAGCAGGTCGTAACTGAGCCCATGGAAATTAGGAGTAGGAAAAACATGTTAATTCAGCCAGTTTGTGCAGGATTTCTTTGAAAGCATGTGTCATGCTCTGTCCAGTTAGTTCTCTATGTGACCATCCTACCATGAGTGTCTTTGGGTAAAGGAATCACAGTAAGGGATCTTGTTCTCTGGAAGCTAATGAAGTGCATAGCTTTGAAATCCACGTGTTGCTTTATACTGGAAATCATCAACCATTCATGTCAGGTTATTTGTCTTACAGAGCCAAGGAAGCAGAGCATCTGAAACAAGATCTGCATGAAGCCAGAGAGGCTGAACGGAAAGCAAAGCAGAAACTCTTAGACATAACCAGGCTTAATTATCCTGTAAGTTTCTACTCTGCTGGGCACCACTTCATCTTCAGAGATAGTCAGATGTTGATTGCATTTTTGAGGTCCCCATCAAGCTGAGTAGTGGCATGTCTGCATCCAGCTGGGGGACAAACACCTATGGAACCAACTGGTGCCTGAACACAGTGTAGCTAGGGTGGAAGCTGTATTTGTTTGGAGCAGTGAGTCAGGATCTTAAGAAAGGCAAAACAAAAGTTAAAAACAGGACTGGTGTTGGGACTTAGGGAGCAGAGATTCTTTCCTGCATTCATGCCTAATACTGACTCTGTGCTGTCTCAGGCGGTACTTTGTGGAGGTGGCTGTGCTGAGCCAGCTGTGTTGTCCTGGCATGTGAATTGTCCCTGAGTGTCTTTAAGGCAAAGCAGATGAAGCTGTCTCCAGCAAGAAGGCAGAGCTAAAGCTGTGTGCCCCAACTCCCTCTTCTGCTCCAGTCTTGCTGAGAATGGATTTCCATTCTCTGTTGAAATAGGAACATTGCAGCCAGGATACTACTCTACCTTTGGATATGTGGGATGTGGACTTCAGCAGTTCATCTGGGGCCACTCGGGTAGAGGGGAAGGGCTGCAGGAGCATCTGTGTGTTTCAGAATCCATGGGTAACTTATGAAATGCTCAGTATGGCATTCTTGCGGAAGCTGGGGAGATAAACCCAAATTCAAATGATCAGATTTTTCTGACAGTGCTTGTGTTGTCTCTTTCAGCACATGGTCAAGTACCCACAATATTCGCCAGCTGACACCAGAGATGCCAACTTTGACAAAGGATCCATAAAACTGGATTTGAAGGACATTGACCTAAAGAGACTGTCCTTTGAGATAGAGAGAGAGAGGTATCAGTATTCTTGTGGTGTAAATAAATGAAAATGTGAATAATGGAAAGTACAGAAAGGGAAAAAATCTCTAGGAATCACAGTTCATCCTTTTAACAACTCAGGATGACTTCCTACTTGTACATACGGCTGGAGACCTTTTACTGAGCTGGTGTGGATTATGTCTGTGTAAAACTAGCTATTCACAGAGGAGGAGTGTTCTGGTGGCATCAAGCCGTGACAAGTCCGGAACCCTTCTGTCTTGAAGAGCATTATGTCAGGGGCAAAGTACCTTGCCGGAGTAGCAGCATGTTAGAGGACAGAAGCTTCCCTCTAGTGTTGAAGTATGGTATTGCTTTGATCTAATACATTAGAGGGTTTTCCTCTCGGTCTGGAAGGAAATGCTTGGTAAAATGTTAGTAAGTGTGTGAATGCTGAAGGGTGGCAGTGAACCCCCTTCTCAGTGGGCCAGGGGAGTCAGGCCGACGTGTGCCAGACTTCATTTTCCCTATCAAAAAACTAAAATGAAGCAAAGAATTCCTCTCTCGTCCCTCCACGCACACCTGTTCTTGAGCTATGTCATGCCTGTAAGTTTTTTGTCTCCAATGTGTGGACTACAGGCTAGACTACTTAGAAAAGAGCAGAAAATTCGAAGATCGACTGAAAGAACTGAAGTCTGAAATTCATGCTTTGAAACTAGAAGAAAAACAGTCTGGGCTTTACTCTCATTGGAATGAAGTCCTGGGATCCTTGGATCGCTCTTTAGGAAATGTATGTACCCTAAACACCTGCCTGACACACTTTTCAGCATGAACCATAAAAAAGAATAATGTGGATGTGCCAAAGGTAGTCGCTGTATTTCAGTTCAAGGCATGTGCTTTAGTACACTTGATAGTAAAATATTAAAAGTGTGAACATAGACAACGAAAATTCATGTCAAAGCAAAATCTAAGAAGTCTTTCCTGGGTGGGATACTGGTATCATAAGCAAAAAATAATCATCTTATTTTACAGGTTATGATATCACAGTAAGGGTTTAAGGTTTTGGAGCAAACTAAATTGTTGTAACTTAATAATACATTTAAATGTATTTCCTCATAGTTTGCATCACATTCTCATTCACATGCTTAGTGGTTGCTAAAAATCATAAAAGTCTTGGTGTATTTTTTTTAAGGCATTGAGGAGCTAAACCCAGATTTTCATCATAAGTTTCTTGTTATGTATATAAACACTCCAGCTTCTTCCTGAACCAGTGGAAGAATAGGGCTGGTTTTGTCTTTCCAGGTTGTTCCACATGCAAAAATGGCTCTGAGTCAACAGTTTTGGAGAGCGAAGGGAGGCTTGGAAGAATTATGAGGGAGGATGGCCTTTATTTTCAGACTATGCATCTGATGTTCTTTTTGGCTTAATGAGTGTTGATATAGAGAGGGCATTAAACTTCCATGTGTTCTTTTCTTTTGAAGACCCCATCATGGATGAAAACCTTTGAAACTGGAGATTCATTGGATATAAATCTTCAAAGACCTTTCACTGCTTACTCGTTAAATACTGCAAGCAGCTGGCCTTGTACCAACAAAATTCAACACACAGTGCCAGTGGAAAAGTCATCTTTTCAAGCAAATTCCTTGGTTGCTAACAGTGTGGGCACAGGAACCAGAAAACTGATTATAAAGGTAATCAGATTTGTAAGTAAATTCCCAAATGTTGACTAAAAGTTGAGAGGTAAGGAATGTCTGGCTTTAGGGACCTGTTTTGTCTGGCTCTGTCACAGCCTCTCAGATGAGGAGACAATGCATGGCTGTTGCATGAGTTTGAGGACTAGGCATTGGCACACCCTTTGGGACTGTTTATAACTCGGTTACCTGTTTTTTCTCACTTATGATCTAAGCTGGAATGCAAAGCTGTAAGCCTTAGTAAATGAAACAGATGCCTGCACACAGTAGGAAGATCTGTGTTACATTTTATTTGTATCAGCCAGGCTTGGAAATAAGAATGTGGTCCCATGTGTAGAGAGCTTAAAACATACTGTACCTGTCTCCTGGTTTTAAGGGGCAGGGAGTAAGATACCAATAAGTGCCTAGACTTCCAACAGTTCAGTTCTCTTCTAGTGTGTTCCCTGTCAGAGTCCCAAAGAGCTAATGAGCTGGGTCTTATGAAAAAACAACCTGCTTTTAAATACCACTAGAATGGAGAATCTAATACGCATTCAAGAAAAACTGTAAGGGCATGGCGGTCTTGAACAGTGGGAAGGAAATCAGCTTTCTCTTGGTGATGCTAATTGTGCAAGGTATTGGAAGTAAAGGAAGCTTGATGTATTTGCTGCTGGTTTATATGAAGAAAACCGAGGGTTTTTAGGATCAATTAGAGGCTCTGGTATATAACATTGAAGACTTGAATCTTCAGGGGTTTGTGCTTAGAACTAGAAGGAACACAACTGAGTGTAACAACAGATGAGGAAGCAGCTCTTTCTAATGCAAGTAACAAGCAACTTTTATGACTAACTTAATCCAAATAGCAGGGGTGAAGCAAATATGCTTGTTTTAAGAAGAAAGAAAAAGCTATTGCAGAGAATCTTGCAAAAGGCTATGGAGTCAGAGGTAAAGGAAGAACTGGACCAAAGGGAGTTACTTTGCTTTAAGTAGGAGTTCAGGGCAAAACTGATTTTTCCCATTTGATTTACCTGTAGGTTCAGCAGCATGACTCGGATGTGATCTACATTTGAAGCGTCTCATTTCCTTACCAGACTGGTAGAACCTGCTGGCCATCTTTTTGGCTGCTGCAAAATGCACCTATACGAGGACGCTTGTGCAGCTCTGTCTGACGGGCATCGGCATAAGAGACATGGTACTATAGTCAGAGCAGTGCTGTTCAGCTTCTGAGCAGCTAACGTAAGCTGGGAGCACTAAAACTGCCAGTCTCAAATGGCTGGTGTCTTTGGGTACAATGGTAAACATACAAACCCAGAGGAGTGTTGTTTACTACTTATGCACTTTTGAGGAAACACTTTATACTTTGCTAAACCTTCCTCCCTCAGGTGTTTTTACACACTGACTTATCAATATGGTACTCTACTTTTATAGAAAGAATGCTAGGCAGCAAGTGTCCAGGAGGTGTTTGGGATGAGAAAGAAACTGTAAGTGATCTTGGTGTTTACCTACACGATAGACTAATTATGGTTTTGGTTTGGTCCATGGGACATGACTCCCACAGAGCTGCTCAACATTTTAGTGTTTGCCTGCCAAATATTTTCCTTTTCCTCACCAAACATTTCTTGGTTTAATTGATTTGCATTTCTCTGTGAGAAATCTCAGTTTTTAATTCCAGATGTAGAAGTGGACATCTTGAAATACCTCCTCATTCCTGGGGGAATCCTTTGTTTGGAAAAGCTTCTGTTCTCTCTACAGTTTCTGACTAGATCAAGCGCTTTTGCCACTCCAGCAAACTTTGCATACGTTAACTTGTTTCCCAGTCCTGTGTTATACAGCTTCCAAATTAGAAAAAGACAAAAGATGCTTTTGGTGTCTGCTAAAGTTGGACTTCTCATGGAGAGGTGCATGCAGCAAAATGCCTGCCTCATTAGTAAAACCTACTTGCATTTTCTGGTTTTGTGTGTGTTTGTGTCTGTTTCACCATAAATCTTCAGTCTGAGGACTTCTGGGGAAGCAGCCAATGTGCAGCTGTAGCTAAAGTAGTAGCAGAGTTGAGTGTGTGACGTGATACAAAAATGAATGTTAATGTTAAATATCTTGTTCTAAAGGCTAAGATTAAGAAAAATACATTTGATAAAAAGCTTCGATTTCCACTTGCTAGTAACTGCTTTGAACTGAATCCTATGTCAATATGACAACATTAACAAGACAAGTTCTAAGGACAAACACCCACATCTCCTCTGTACCCAGCTGCAAGAGCCAGAGCCCGGTGGGGCAGCATCTGTGGCCAGCTCTGCGCTCAGACCTCCACCAGTCGTGACAGTTACAGGGCAAAATGCATGTAACAACGACTGGCAGAGCTGTCTCAGCCTTGAGAGCAGTTGCTGCCTCTGCTGTGCAGAGGGAGGGGAGGGTGTTAATTCTCTTCACACCTCATGTGTAGGGAAAACCCTCCCACAGCTTTTAGAGCCCACCCACCCACTGTGGCAATGGGGATGGGGAAAAAGGCAATGGGACCACAACAGGCCTGTTACTTCTGTGAAGTTTCTTGAAAATGAGAAGTAATTGAAAAGCCAAATGCTTTTGGGCAGGTTTGAGCAGCCTTCATCCACCTGGTTGCCATCAAGGCTCAATCTGTCTCAGGGCCAGCTCTCCCTGTCTGAGGCCCATCTTGCCTTGCACTGGTGCTTGGGGTTCCTCAGGAAACAGCCCCGGGGAGCACGCGGTGATGCCGGACTCGCCGAGATGGGCCTTGGACAGGGAGATGCTGGCCCTGAGACAGACTGGGTTTTCAATTTCTTCTCATCTTATAAGAAAATAAACTTGACATGGGTGACAGGCCTGCTCCGCTCCCATTGCCTTCCTTTGCCATCCTCATTGCTGCTGTGGTGGGGGGATGGGCTCTAGGGGCTGTGGGAGGGTTTGCCCCACGACATGAGGTGTTTCCTGGCACAAGCAGGGTCACTCCCCTGGGTGCCATTTCTCTGGGGTGTGGGTGGGGCTGTTAAATGTCCCAGCACCTCTCCTCCTGCAGCCAGTCCCTTGATCTCTCTGGGAAAATGCCAAATCAAACCCCCCCAGACCCAACCGAGCTCCCGCTGCCAGCCTGCGCCTGCTTTATCCCTCCTCCATCCATCCCCCCTGGCGGGCAGCTGCCCAGGGCATCCTTCAACCCCAGGCCTGGGCTGCTGCCTCTTGGGGAGGAGCTGGGGGCATCAGCCTTGGCCCTTCAGGTTTCCCTGCTCTCCCAGGGACTCCTGGGCCATTCCTGGGTCCCCACGGGGAGGCTGAGCTCTGAGGTGACCCTGCTTCTCTCCCCCGGGATTTACATAATCTCACTCCAGATGGAGGTCAGGACAGGGTGTTTTATTAAACCTGCTGAGGGATGTACAGTAGTGGACGGAGGGGGTAGCAGGGGGGGGGATGGAGCCAGCTCCATAACTTAACAACATGAGAACATACAGATAATTATGGGATGGGAACAAATAGAGCTGATGTGGAAGGCAGATTCACGTAGAGGTGCCATTCAACTCCTTCCGCTGGAGGTAGTCCTGGAACCATTTCTTCTTCGGGTCCACGCAGAACTTCTGCCCCTTCAGCGTCTCCACGCTGCGGAGGAGAGGGGCTGTGTTAGCTGGGGGGATGTGGGGTCCAGCCATACCCTGGGGGTCCCCCGCCAGCCAGGGGATGCCTGCAGGAGCTGCCCCCCCACGTCCCTCCAAAGTGCTGACTTTTAGTAATCTCTGAAACCTTGGCTTCCTTCCTGTTTTTCTGGCTGGCAGCTGAAATGAGGGATTTTGGGGCTATTTGGGATAAAGCAGTGAGGAGGGATGTGCGTGTGAAGAGGCAGTGCAGGGCACCCCCAGGCACGGTGCCCTTTGCTGGGGTGCGGGGGCTTGTTTGGAGGAAATCCCCAAAGGCAGAACAACCTGCAGGGACGGTGGGCGAGCGAGGGCAAGGAGCGGAGTGCTGAGGAGGGAGGAAGGCTGGCTGGGGGCTGGGGGTACTCACCGCACAGCCCTGTAGGAGCAGTGGGAAGGTGTCTCCTGGTAGCTCTTGATGCGGTTGTCCGGGATTTTGTTCTCCAAGAACATCTTCTTGTAGCAGCAGGTGCCATAGAGGCTGCGGACTGGGAGGAGGGGAGAGGGGTTGGTTCTCTCCCACACCTGGCGTGAAGGGGGGTGGGTGATGCCCCGAGGGGGGTGGCTGCTCCCTTGGGGACTTTCCTACTCCCTCCCACTACAAGGGGTCCCCTCTCGGGGGGATGCTCCCTGCTTTATCCGAAATAGCCCCAATATTTAAGGGAGGCTCCTCCATCCCCTCTCACATCCCTGGTGGTGCTGCTGAGCCCCACGCTCCCCTGCCTGCAGGAGTTATTGCTCAGCTCCCCAGCCAGGGTGCAGGGACCAAAGCATTCCCCAGGACAATTTTTGCTCATTTTGAGCAAGACTAGGGCAGCCTCATGCTCAGGCAGCCGGCGATGCCCCTCAGCCCCCCCAAACCCATGGCAGGAGCAGGAATCGAAGCTCTTGCCCCCCTCCCCACCCCCCCAAACCCTGTCAGTGCAGGAGCTGAGGACAGTGCTGGGGCAGCTGTGGGGAAGGGTTCAGAGTTGGTACTCACAGGAGGCGCCCCAGCTCTCTGTCCAGAGAGCTGCCAGCAGCAGGGTGAGCAGGGCCAAGGTGGAGACCTTCATGTCTGTCCCAGGGCTCGGTCAAGGTCAGCAGCTCTTGCTGACCCAAGGTCACCGAGAGCTATCTGCCTCTCCTGCCTGCACCTTGGTGTGATATACCCCACCCAGCCACGCTTTCCATGACGGCTCCGGACTCCCCCCAGGAAAGAACTGCCTGGAGACATTGATAAAGGGCAACCAGTGAATGGAAATTCCTTCTCCGAGCTCCTTCAGCCCCTGCAGTACCCTGGGGCTGCTGGAAAGTGTGGCGAGCAGCTCCACGTCGCTGGTGATGCGCTGGGGCCGGCAGTCTATTTTGGGTTTGGTTGCTGCCGCTGGCAAACCACACAGGATGATGCTCGCGCTTGCAAAGCCTTGGGCGAGTTTATTTTCAACAAATACTCATCAGCTCAGCTGCGATGCATCTCTTGCAATTTTGCAGCAGGATGAGTGGCTCAGCAGTGGCCAGGCTTGCCCCAGCCCACCCTGAGACCCACTGTGGTGGCGGTGCCTGTCACTGCAGCAGCAGTGCCCATCATGTCTCCTTGTGGCATCCCAGGAGCGCGGGCTGCCAGTGAGGCCTGACCAGGTACCCCCAAGGGGCAGCTCTGATTGAACTTGGGCTGGGGGTCTCCACTCGCTGGGGTGGCTGATGGGAAGCCCCCTCCTCAGAGGCTGTGCCTGCCTCCTGCTCCTCTCACTGGTGGCTTCCCTAAAGTCCACATGGACACGGTTTGGCCCCATGCACCCTCCAAGCCCCCTCGCAGAGACATCGTTGGGGCTTTGGCTCTTCCCAGCCCCTTACTGACCCCGGCACGTTCAGATGTTGTTGAACACCTGGGTAGGAAAGCCGGCGGCAGGATCTGCTCACTCCCAAGACACTTGCACAGCCAGATGTTTGCATGCATGAGAGCACGTTTAATTCTGTTCAGTGTGTTGTACAAAAATAATTGTAGAGGAGCTGCCCCTTAACCCCTCTGCTGCTGCCAGGCTGGCCAGGGCAGACTGCGAAGGGTACAGGCATCTGCCTGCGTGCAAAGCAGGGCTGAGAGCATGGGGACTGGCAGGGGGTCTGGACCTCAGCACCCCATGGAGTGGGGACACCCCATCCCGGGTGGGTGCTGGGGACGGCAAAGGCCCTTGGCCTGCAGGGGGGTGGTGAGGGTCATTGCAGCGTGATGGGGAGGATGTTCCCGGTGAGCTGCCGTATCCCGATGAGGTGTCCCCACAGCTGCCTCTGCAAAGGGGTCACCATCATGGTGTGTGTGTCCCCCGCTGTGGAGGGGACTCCCCACGCTGCCTCTGACTGCCCGGCTAGCTGGGGAGGGAGAAGGAGCTGACTTGGAAGCTCTGCTGGTACTTCTTCACCCAGGCCCTGGTCGCCTGGGTGCAGATCTCCTTCCCGTTCTTCAACCTGAAGCTGGGGCAGAGAAGAGACGGGGTTAGCAGGGTGCTGGTATGGGATCCCTCTGCTGAGCTTCCGAAGGGCTTGGTGGCACAGAGGATCAGGATTGGGCCCACTGAAACAAGACACAGAGTCCATCAGGGTCTAGAGGGGCTTTACCCCCATGGCTGGGTTTGGGGTACTCACATCACAGCCTGGTGCGGGCACTCGGGGCTGGTGAGGTAGCAGGTGATGATGTTGTCCCTCTTGATCTTTCTCACCCGGAAGCTGAAGCAACACTTGTCTGGCACAGCTGGGGCTCCTGGGGGAGCAGCACAAGCTCGGCTTAGCCTGGAGACCCCCACCTCCCACCTCAGCCCTCCTGCCGTGGGCACAGCTGCTCTTTGAGGGGAGCTCCCCTGCACCCCATGCACAAAGCAACCCCATCCCCGTGGGGGACGCCCCGCTGGGGGCTGTCCCTGACCCCTCAGCCATGGTACTCACTCTGGGCCAGGCTCAGGCAGCACAGTGCAACGAGGAGGAAGAGGAGGAGGATGCAGACCACCCCAGCTGCTTTCGCCATGCCGGGCTGCGGGAGGGCTGTTCAGTGTTGTGAGACAGAGCTGCTGTCTGCAGGGTCAGGGCCGCGGGGCTGCTTTTATGGGGGAGCAGCGGGGCTGCCTTCCCCCAGGGTCATCAGTTGCGTGGGCCGGAGGAGGACCTGGTCCCCCATCACCTCCCAAAGCACAGAGGTTGAGTAATACTCATCCTCTCTCAGCACAGCCCTGGAAAGGGAAAAACCTGCTCCTGGGCCACGCCTTTGGACCCCAGGGGGCTTAGGATTTTTCCCGAGCTTCTGCCTCCAGCATTAGGGCTGGTGGCTGGGTCGCTCCCAAAGCTTGGCTCTGCATCCCTGTCCCTCCAGCAGGCCACGTGCCCCATGGTGGGAGCCCCAGGGCAGGCGAGGAGGTCTGGGGACCTCCCTTGGGTGGGATCAGGGCCAGGTTCAGCACCCTGCAGGGTCCCCAGGAGCCACACATGCTCCTGACGGTCCATGTCCTCCCCCTGCACCGCAGAGTTTTGCATCCTATCTCTTTTCATCCTGCCCGCCTGGTTTTGGGGTGTTTGGGGCCCATTGGGGCCGGGAGAGGCTGGACAGGTGCTTCCGCTTCCCTCCCCAGGGCGCCAAAGCAGCAGCTCATGTTCTTGGCTGTACTGAGCTGGGAAAGGCAGAGGCCTGTTTGGGCCTTCCCCAGTGGATTTTGCCTCATTGCAGCTGGACAAAAAGCCCCCTCTCCCCCCAGCCCCGGCGCATCCCAGCCCTGGACAGCTGGCGGATCATGGGAAGCAGCGGGGAGATGCCGAGACACGACACACATCCCCACGCATGTCCCCATGCACGTCCCTGCCAGCTGGGCTGTGTGGGCAGCCGCATCCCGCCACGCTGGGCTGGGGACACTGATGGCACCCCCACGAGTGTTTGGGCCACCCTGGGCTGGTGGGGCAGAGCACCCCCATCATCACCCCACTCCCATGTAATCTCCTTGGGGAGACACTGGGAGTGGAGGAAAGTGAATGCCTCTGGTCCTGGTCCAGTGCAGCTGCCTGGCTCAATTTTCCCTTCCCAGAACCATCCTTTCCCTCCTGTCCCAGTTCTTACCCCCACACACCAAGGAGTTCCTGGGGTAAATGTGGCCTCCTAAGGGTAGAAAATACTCCCGGCAATAAGAAAATGAAACAGAAACACAAGAAAAACAAAAGAGCGTTTATTAGACTGGGAAAGGCCCCTTTTAAAGCTCCCATGCAAAATGCTGGGATACGTCAGGCTGGGGAATTCCAGGGGTGACATTCCCAGTACCCACAGCATCCATCTGCCCCATCTGTCCACCCCATGGGGCAAGTGGACCCTGAAGATGGGGGATTTTGGAGTACAGGGGACTTTCAGCCCTGGTTGGGTCCCTGGAGCTGTTGGCGTCTGAGCACCCCCGTGTCCCCAGGGCTCACCTGATTCTCAGGAGGAACATCCCCCTCTCCCCTCCCCACATGGACCAGGAAGGGGCTGTACTGGGTGTGCACAGACCTGGCACTGGGGCTGAGGACGTCCATGGGGCTCAGAGGGAAAAGCAGGTGCTCCTGTGTCTCTTGGTGAATTTAGGAGAAACTAGTCTTCATCCCCTTTCAACTCATCAGCCTTCCCGTGTGGGATGCAGAGAAGGGCACAGGATGTGGGCAGACCCACTGCTGTGATGAGCAGATCCAGTCTCTGCTCTGGGGTGGCCCCCAAGGTCCCCTGTTCCCGCATGTGGTCTGGGCTGAAAAATGCCCTTTCCCTCTCTTTCTCTCCCTGTTTCATGGGGAGTTCCTTGCAGCACTCACAGCTCTGGCCTCAGACTTGACTGCAGAGTGTGGTGAGGAGCAGAGCTGCTGGTGACAGACCACGGGCCTCTGCCTCTGCCTGTCCTCTCTCCCAGGGCTGCACTGTGGGGTCCTGAGGCTCTGCCAGCCCTGGCTTTATTGTCCTCCCTCGCCAGGAGCTCCCATGGCTGGGGAAATCTTGCCAGGAAATAGGGGAGCTACAGGTGGGGGACCCCAGAAAAGTCTGCCTCATCCCCACATCCCTCCTGCTGCTCCTGGCGTGGTGGGAGTATTGGGGGGACAAGGGCTGAGCCCCGTGGTGGGGAGTGGGAGGTGCTGGCACCTGCAAAACTTGCGGGACAGATCCTGCTCCTGCTGCCAAGAGGCACAGGGGAAGGCGGCAAATCTGGGGGCTGGCAGAGGCACTTGGGACCCCGCTGGGGGCTGAGCTCTCAGTGCTTTCTCCAGAAAATTTGCAGGGGCTCCAAATCTCCCACTGCTGGGGGGGACAAGGATGTCCTGATCCAACCAACCCCACGTGCATGTTGCTCCCTACGGCTACTCCGCATCCCTGGACAGAGAGCAGAAGCAGCTTCTGGGAAAACCTCTGCCTCTGCCAGGAGTGTGTCGGTGCTCAGAGCAGCCCCAGCCTCATCTCGCAGCGTGCTGCATGGCTGGGGCTGCCGGAGAGCTGCCGGGCACGTCAGGACACCTCAGCCACCCTGGAAATGCAGCTCGCCCCTGGGTGAGAGTTGCTTTTCCAGCCCTGTTCACAGATGCTTTATTGATGCTGAAGCACTTCTCCTCATTTCAGCTGATCGATAACCCCGGGGGAGGAAGATCTAAGTGCAGCGCCAGCGGGATGGGACTGCAGCTCAGCTGGGGCAGCCAAAGCCATGAACATGATCAAAGCAGCTTTGCCAGGTCAGGACTGTTTTCTATAAAGGATTTGTTTGTTTGACATATTCTTCTCCCTTTTAGATCTCTGTCTTGGTCAGATCAGCTTTTCCATTACCTTGCTGGGGCTGATGGTGAGATAACCACTAAATGCACACACTGCATGTCCTGTTACTTTTTTTAAGGTCCTTGCCCTGCCCTGGCCATATGGGACTTTCCCAGCTGCTTGCAGAGGTGGTTTCTATCAAGACGGGCCCACCCTCGCCTGTCCCCAGGAAGAGGTGGCTCATACCTCCCACCCCCGCCACCCCTCGCCCCCGCGGAGCCCGGCTGGCTCCTGCCCAGACACCGCAGGGAAAGGCCGGCAGCGATGCTGCACCGTGGGCAGTGATGCTCCCCGGCTGCAGGAACCTGGTGAAACAAATGGCATCGTGTGGCTTTGATGGAGATCTCTGGGGTTTTGGGGCTGTCTTTTGATTTTGGAGTCTGTGCCCTGCTCCTGGCTGGTGGCAGCCCCCCCTTTCCTGGCTGCTGATGCCAGGCAGTGGGATGGGGGTCACCCTATGGCCCGCCGGCCCCATAACAGGGAAAGCAGCCCTAAAGGGAAAGTTTTCAACCCAAATCGGTGGGTGGGGACCTCAAGTCGCCCATGGCAGAGCTGATCCCAAAGGCAAAAAGCTTTCCTGCTGTTGATGGTCCTTCCCTGCATCACCTGGAGGAGGGACTCTCGTGTGCTCAGGCTGCTCATCCTCCGGCGGCGTTTCATCCTCTCGCATCTGCCCTGGGCTGAACCCTCCCTCTTCCCCGGCGTTCCCCACCGTGTGCTGCCTGACTCATTTCCCGCATCCTTGGCCCCCGCATCCCAGCTGCCTCCGCATGGGGACTGGCCCTGACTGAAAAGCTGATTTCACACCAAACTCCTCAGCTTGAGATTAAAATCATGGCTGGACTGCTCGAGTGATCTTCTCCCCCTGCTCCCCAACCTTGGTGTGAGCCACTGAAGGAGTTGCTCTCCACAGGGAGAGCCTCAAGCACAAATTGTGGTCTTTGTGGTTGGTCTAAGGAATGAATTATCTGCTGAGGGAAGCGCAGAGTGTATCAGAGGGTGCACGGCTCCGCTCCCTCGCAGTCCTGTAGCCAAATTCCCCAGATAAGCCTTGAAGGGGGAGACTGGACTGAGTAAAACCACATACTTGGGTTACTGCCTACACTAATTTATGACTATAGCCTCGAGGAAGAGCTAAAAGGCTTATAAGAGAGAAAACGACCAACACCAGAGGGAGCCAAAGGCTGGATAATTGCCCAAGAAACAAAAGCTTAGGAAAAGGTAAAGTCGGCAAGGGGAGATGGCAACCACCAACTCAATTGGACAAAAAGTGAATGCACCCCATTCCCCCGCAACGCACACTCAGAACCCCTGCTCCACCTTTTCCCTGTCTCTCATGCAAATGAGTTCATGGAATACCTGCCTCTCTTGGTCTAGTATGCAAATCAGCTGATAAAATGAACTTAAAAGGTGACAGTAAAGTTGCTGGGTGTGAACCCATCACCCGAGATTACCAGACCTAAGACAAGGCTGGAACCTGGGGTGGTGATCCGGATTCTTTGACTCTCTTTCTCTCCCTTCCTTTCCTTTCTTTCTTATAGACTTACCAACAAGAGGCCACGTCGCTTACTATCCTTTTCCAAGTTTAAGCCATTTCTACCACAAGTAAAACATTTTAACTGGTTGTTTGATGTCATTTCACCTTAATTTAACCTGAGGGGATCAGGAGACCTTTACAGCTCCCTGGGCTCCCAGACTGGGTCATAACACTTGGCCTTTGAAAACCCAGAGTTTAAAACTAAAGTAAACGCAAAGCACTGTCTGCCTCCTTATCTGCACCCTGATTTCTGCAGATTGCACGTGCTTCATGATTTCCCAGCAATCCAAAAGGCAAGAAGCAGCATTTAATGGTGGAAAAAAAAGAAGAAATCCCAAAAGAGCAAGTAAGAATCTCATAAAATCCTCTGTGCCCTGGAGCCGGGGTCAAAAATAACGACAAAGTTCATACTAGGGACTTGCTGGGTTCTCTGGATTTTCTCCAGGCACAAGACCTGGGCAGTGCCGGCGGGATGTGGGAGGCAGCGATGGGCTGCAGGGATCAGCATCGCCGGGACACGAGGGGCTCTGCTGCACCACCCCAATCCCCCCACAACCTGGCCGAGGGTCCCCATGGTTTTTTTCCCCAGGCTGCATCTCTCAGCAACTACACTCGACTTTTGCAGCATTTGTGACTGTTCTTTTTCACACATATTTTCTGAAACCACCTGCCCAGGGAGGAAAAGCTGCCCACCAGAAGGCGAATTCCCTTCCCCTGGGATCACCCTGGGGTGTTTCCTTGTGCACCCTTCCAGCACCCGTCTGAGGTGGGGGAACAGGGATCAGCGTGGCCGTGCAGCTGCCCTGGAACAGCCGCCCTTTCCCCTCCGTGTGAGTCACTGTTGGAAAGTTCCCTAAAATACTTTGGCAAATATTTCCTGGGTTGGCCGTGGGAAAGACCTTCCTCCCTGCCTTCCCGCTGAGTTTGCTGTAGGGAAAACTAAAAGTGAGAAGCACTGGAGGTGGCACTGGTGGTGGGGATGAGCACTGGGGGTGTGGGGCTCTCTCGGGGCTCATGGCCGTGGCCAGACTACGACCCAGACAAGGTGCTGGCCCATGGGAGCCCTTTGGCCCCGCTGGACGGCTGCCCTGGCTCTGCCGGGCTGTGGGGGGAAGCAGGGTTTGGGGTACCGGCCTGGGGCACAGCCACAGTGGAGGGGGTTCTGCATCCCTCCAGACCTTGGCTGATGTTTTTCCTCCGTTTGGCACAAGATGTCGGTGCTGCCCCAGGAACAGCCGCTGGTGCTGTCCATCGCAAGGCCTGGCCAGGCCCTGGTGCTCCTTCTCCATCCCCTGGGGTCCCCAGCCAGGACTGGGTGCTGCCTGGGCACTCACAGGTCTCAGGTGTGGTTTCCCCCAGCAGGGACCCACCGGGGCTTCTCCCGACCGACGGGGAGGCACTGAGAGCAGCAAGGCCTCAGCCGGCCCTGCGGCCCGAGGTCCTTCTCCTTTGGAGACACCTTGAGGCTCTCAAACACCCCCAGCCCATGGGAGTCATCTGGGGAGAAATCCAGGAGCCTGGAAGAAGAACGTGGAGGGGGATCAGCCCCATCCCCACATCCCATGGCACAGCCATGGCTGCTGCTGGCCGTCCTCCCCCTCCCCGCAGTGTGCAGGGGATGGGGAGCATCCTGGGGCCGTCATCCCTCAGGGGGAGCTCAGATGCTCCATGCTGGAAAAAAAAAATAGAAAAGGGGATGCAGAGGGAAAAGAAGCTGGGAATGAAAGAACTAAAACCCTCCACCAGCCACACATGGAAAAGGGGGAAAAAACCCCCTCAAAAGAATGTTGACAAGTCTGGAGGCTTCTAAGACCTTGGGTGACCAGAAAAATAACACATCAAAGACCTCACGTATGCCTGAAGACAGATAAAAACTCCGAGCCAAAATGTTCTATGAATATTTAACTACCATCAATATTTAATTAGCAGATAGAGAGAGATTAAGAGCAAAGGGATCCATCCTCTGCGTGTGCTCCAGCCCTGCTCTTGTGGGTATGTGGGGGCTGGTGGCAGTGGCGGGGGGACAGTTCTCAGTGCCAAGATGACTGGGGCACAGGCACCCCAAAGGAAGGGAAGGAGCCCCCCAAAAGGAAAGGCTCTGTTCTCCTAGCCCCCCACTGTGGGGCTGGGTGGAAGAGGGAAGGGATAACTCGTGCATGACCTGGGTGCTGCACCTCCAGAACAGCCATCCAATAAAAATCTGCAAAAATGTCTTTCTGGAGATTCAGGATGCTCCAAAAAGAGCATCTTTGCCCACCAGCACCGCAGGCCACCCACTTTCTGATGAATTGGCTGCCAAGGGTGGCAAGCAGAGTTGGGGAACTTCTGTAGAGAGGGCTGGGATCCAAGCTTTCTTGGGGGACACTCAGAGCCAAGCTGGGGAGCTGCGGGGGTCTGCTCAGCCTGGGGTGCTCTGTGGGACCTGGGGGCGGTGGGGGATGCTGGAGGTGACTTCTCCCACTGCCCTGGGTCCATTCAGCCTTGGGTCCATGCTCACCCTCCTCCGGGCTTGAAATCCCCCTCCTGCCCTGGTGCCTGTGAAGCCCTCTGCCTCTTGGCTGCAGTCAGAGGGGTAGAAAGGTGCCTGCCTGCCCCCCAACCTGCCCCCCAGGCTGCCCACGCTGCTCGACTGGGTGCTAAGGCTTCACCCTCAGTGCCTAAACCATGTGTGTCTGAGTGTCTAATCCGCTATTAATCCCTAATTACTTTTATGTGACAGCAATAGCTGGGGCGTGGCAGCAAGGGGGGTGGGTGGGCACTGTGGTCCCCTCCCAGACCGTGTCCCCATGTTCCTGCTGTCGCTGTCGGGGGACATCTCAGCAGCTCCCCCCCCCGCCCCAGCTCCCACCCTTCGAGGGAGGCTGGACCCGGCACGGGGGTGCGTGCTGGGAGAGAGTGGAGTATGGGGCAGTCTCACCTTGGCCATCCTTTGGGCTGGGGGGAGATCTGGGGGGTCCCACCACAGCTGAGCCCTGGGCTTTGGGCCCCCTTCTCTCATGCTTTGAGGTTGTTTCTCGCTCTGGGAGCTGCCTTAGCTGGAGGAAGACTGGAGAGGGCAGTAAAAGCCAAGCCGTGATGGATTTTTCTTGCCTGCTTGGCCAGGCACAGGCAGGACCTGGGGGATGCGGGACACATGCATTTGCAGCACGCTTGCAGCCCCCCAAACGCCCCAAATGCTCTCCCCAACCCCTTCTTAGCCAAACTCTTGCTTGTGCAAGAAAAGCACCTCGTGGGCATCACAACCGTGAGGGTGTGTGTATCCAGGTGTCTGGTCTGGCCCGGGTCTCAGAGATGAGGATGTGGGGCTGGGGGCTGGGGTTGGGACGGTGCCAGGGACCCCCCCCACTGCCTCGTCCCCTCTCTCCATCCCAACGCTGGTCCCTCCAGCCCACGCCAGCTGGCCGGCGAGCCATGGTGCCACCTCCTCTTGCAGCCAGGGACATCCTGGCCACTTTTCTCTCCCAGCCGGGGTTTTGTGGCTGACCTCAAGCATCTTCTGAGCCCTGGATGCTGCGAAACGGGGGCATATTTCAGTGCACAGCCAGCAAACCGCTTTGCCAAACGCTTTCCCACCAGCTGTGGAGGGGTTTTATTTTCCTCTCTTGTTTTTGCTGTATTTGAAGCAAAAGCCCTTGATGCCTTCTCTCCCCGCAGCAGCAGCCGGGGCAGAGCTGGAGCCCAGGCAAGTAGTGGGAGCCAGCCAGGCTGGGATCGGGCACGGGGTGGTCCCCATCCTCCATCCGCCCTGATGAGGCAGGAGCCTGAGGAGTACCTGGAGAATAAAGCCAGCCTTGCAAAGCCCAGCACGGTGTCTTTAATCACCAGCAAAGCTGAGCCCAGCCAGCACAGGACCCAACACTCCTGCACCCCCCGCAGCAGTGCTGTCACCCTGCGGCAGTCCCTGGCCCCGGAGGATGGGGATTGGATCACTCATGTATAAAATTGCTCTTGGTTTGGCAAGGAGCCCGTCGGCCGGGGAAGCCATGGTGGCTCTGCTTGCCACCTCGGCACGGAGACCCGCCAGGCCCTGTGCCCACAGCGAGGCGGCGGCGGCTGCAGTTGCCGTATCTGGGCCATTCACCACTCGAGACTTTTAGCGCCCGGAGCAACAGCGTGTACTGCTGATGAGTTCTTTCTGCTCCAGTAATTACAGTGAGGAATTTGTCAGAACGAGCTTTTTAAAACCTTCTTGTCTTGTTCTGATTTTACCTGGAGTGTAAAAAGTCATTAGTACGGTAAAATGGAGGCTGTGCTAAGCCAGCAAGCCATCCAGATAACGCAGTTTACATCCACTACACACTCAATATGCACAAAAAAAAAAGAAAAAAAAAATTGCTGGCTTTCTATTTTACCCAGATGGAGTTTTCTGTGATTGAAATGAGCAGGATGAGAAGGCAAGCGGAGAAGGTGGCAGGCCTGTGGGCTGGGCACGGCGAGATGCGCCGGCTGCCGACGCCTCGTCTTCCCTCCGGCAGCTGCATTTCTGGCTGAGGAGGCATGGAGCACCCCAGCCGCCAGTCCCCTCGGTGCTGGGCCAGCCCTGCTGTTGGGGGAAATTTGGGTTTCACCCACAACCCTTCTCTCAGAAGATTCCCTCCTGCCTGCACACACAAGCCCAGGTTTGTTGGGTACACGCGTTGTGGTTTGGAGTGGCTCCTGCCAACCCCGAGCCCCAGCCTGCGATGGGGCCACGCTGTCCCCAGACAAACAAGCCGGTGGAAAACTCACCTGGATGATGCTCCAGATCCCCAGAGCATCCTGCTGCGAGGCACCGAGCCCAGGGCAGGGAAAGCCCCTCCTGATCCCGTCATGGCCTGAAAATAGCATCACTTGTGGTTTCAAAGCATCCCAGAGCCTTCGGGCTCCGGTTTCAGGGATATTAGCAGATGTCAGGGAGCATCTGGGGAACTCAGGCTTGAAATGAGCCAGGAAAAAAATCATATCAATAAGAAAAAAAAGGAGCTGAGGTCAGGAGAAGTTGCGAAGCTGGTGTCAGCACCCTCCCTGCTGTTTTTGGCAGGGAGACACAGCCCCCGTTTGCCACCAGCTGGAGCGGGACTCTGCCCACAGAGGGTCACCAACCCCGCCGGGGAAGGTGGGTAGATGTGATAAGACCCGGGTCTTTTTTTTTAAACTTTCCAGCCAAAAAATAATCGAAATTTAGCAAAATGTATAATGTGGCGAAGAGGATTTCACCTTACAGACCTCTCCTCAACCTCCCTCTAGGGGATGCTGCCTGGCTGGGTACCACATCCACCCCTGATGCTGCTTCATCACTGTTCTGCCTGAAACACGGCAGGAACTCCCACCCCCCGCGGCCTTTGGTGGTTTTTTGTTAATAGAAAGGCTTAAAAAAAAAGAGACGCTTCTGTCTTAGGCTCTAATCAAAGCATTTTGGTTTGGATTTAATTAAATGATAAGTTTCTTGGGGTTGAAATGAAACTTTTTGATGGGGACTGCTTGGATTTCAGGGTGTTTCCAGCACCCCCGAAGGCCACTTCACAGAGCAGCAATTGCCAGGCACAGCGGCTCTCTCTGCCCATGCAAACCCCAACCCTTCCCATTTCCCCCTTCTCATTTACTTTCATGAGCAACTTGGCAAAGTTCGATCAAGTTTGGAAATGTTTTTAGTGTCACCAGATCTCGTTTTGTGGCCCAGAAATCCTGGGGAATAGGAGAACATTGCACCCCCGGTGTTATTTCCTGGAGACACAGTGACTCCCAGGTGCCAGGCAGGTATTTGGTGATTAAACAGGTACGTGGGGAATGGTGTTTATAAGCAGGGCAGCAGATTAATCCCTGTGCACAACAAAGCTTGGCTTCTGCTTTTCCCCTTCCTTTTCATCCCTTGAGCTATTTTGGGGTGCAAAGACCTATTTTTCCTTTACTGCACCCCAACTCTGAATGCCTGAAGTGCCCTGGTGTGCGATGTACAGCACCTCTGGTTAGGCCCCGAACAGGGTGTCAGAAGCATTAAAGGGATGGATTTGGGAGAGTGGTGGTGATGGGAAGGGTCTGGGTGATTTGCTTTTCCCCCCAGGCTCCCTTTCCACTGCTTCCTGGGTGTCCCCCAGCCAGATGTGGGTGTCCCCAAATGACACTTGCAAATTCGCCCCCCCGAGCCTGGGTGTCACCCTGCGGTGGTGGCAGTTTGGGGTGTTTGGGGTGCCAGTAAAGCTGCCTTTGGTTCCAGTGTTGGAGAAGAGCAGCACTCATCTGGCTACTATTTTTATTTTGCTGAAAAAACGGCAGTTTTGGGTTGGCAGAGGGAAATGAGACACCAGTTCAAGGTCAAGCTCCAGCAGCTTTGGCCAAAAAACCAGAAAAATAACCCCATGCGGGTGATTCAAAGCATCTGACCTCACGGTCCCAGAGGGGATTTTCTTTCATCGCTGCCCAAACCTAGAGCCAGAAGCTGCAGTCATGGAGAAGCTCGTGGCCAGGGCACTGGCTGCCCCATGCTCGTGGCTCCCCACAGCTCCAGCTTGGCCCTTGGCTGGTTTTTCTGCCCCTTTTTCAAGCCCCATCCAATTTCCAGCATTTTGGCTCTTGCTCTGCTCTGCAGTGCTGCCCTTGACCCTCCTCTTCCTCCCTCCATCACCAGGATGAGGAGGGTCTGAGGATGCTGCAGGATGGAGCATCCCTTGGGGACGGCTGGAGGACTGGTCCTAGTCATTGATTTAACACGTGCGCCGCAGTTTACTCACTAAAAGAGGAACAGATATCGCCCGTCAAGTGCATAACCCAGGATTTGCTCAGGAGGAAAGGGAGTTCAATCATTTGCCAGAGGATATTCCCCATTGCTCAAAAACTGCCCCAGTGGGACGCACCCATCCCATCCCTGTGCCACCCAAACATGCCCTCACCCCCTGCCCAGACTCTTTGGCATCCCCAGATGAAGCACTGGATATGGGAGAACGGAGTTAAAGTGGCTGGAAAAATGCTTTTAACAAGCCTTAAAGCCACTTTGCCTCCTCACGTTGTTTCCAGTAATAAAGTCACGTTATTACAAAAATCTATTACCATCAAAACCTGCTGATAAACCTCCAATCCATCCGCTGTGAGGTTTAATATTCCTCCTGGAGAGCTTTTCCTTTTCTGTGGCACTGGGCCCTTATCTGCCATCACCCACCTGGGGCGGCTGTGCCGCAATCAGATTGTGTTTGCCATTTGGGTGGGGGGTTTGATCTCTAATCTGCAGGATTTTGGTGTTGGTGTGCTGGAGCTGTTGGACCCTGCTGGGTTGCAAAGGACCCACAGGGGTGGGGGGGCAGGCAGAGAGGCCCCGGTGGTGCTGCAGGGCTCAAAGGTGTGAGCTGGGACAACCCCTCCCCAAAAACCCCCACATTGTATATGGAGATTTTATTAGTAGCAAAGTTATCTGCCAGCGGATGAAATGCAGAGCCCTGGTGTGTGCACCAGGATCCAAGGGCTGTGGCAAAGAGCAGCAGCTTTTGCGGGGGGCCATGCTGCACCCCTGAGATGGGCTGGTGACAGAGTGATGGGAAATGGGATTTTTCCCCAAGTTTCTGGCAGTTTTATAAAGGGGAGAGGAGAAATCTACTTTAGGATGGTTGGAAGCCACTGCTTCTCCCCCCTCCCCAAATTATGGTCAGATGGAAACGTGGAGGAATAAGGAAATGAATAAGAAATAAAGAAATAAGGAATTAAGGAATAAGGAATAAAGACTAAGGAAATAAGGAATAAAGACTAGGACAGGGTCCATTCCTGGCCCCAAGAGAGCTCAGCCCCATGGACTGGGACCATCCTGCTGCCGCAGACCCTGAACATCAAAGCATCCTCCCTGTAGCCAGGATGTGGGGCTGCTCATGCAGGGGATGCTGCCGGAGCTGCCGCTCCCTTCCCGCCTGGGTAAGTGGGAGTCCAGGATGGAGACTTAAGTGACAAATTGCCTGCTTTTTAGTGGGGTTAAAAATAGACAGCGGGTTCCTGAGATGGCACTAACGCTCTGGCGGATCTGGCTTGTGGTCAGGCTGATAACGCCGGCGCCGGAGTGTTTTCCAGAGAGCTCTGGGGAGGCAGACGGGGAGACGGCGAGCCCCGCAGTCCCGGGGGGAGCAGGGCTCACCGCGGCGGGGAGACGAGCCTCAGCCCAGCACCAGCACTGATCAGGGGTTGCCGTTATTTGCTATTAAAGACGCAGTGCCTTGGGGGGCTGCTCAGGTCCCAGCCTGGGGGGCTATAGCCCACAGGGCTGGTTGGGTCCTTTCTGCTCTCTCAGGGCTCTGCTTTGGAGGTGGGAAGGATTTTCCTCTGGGTTTACCCAGGACCGGCACAGCCGCAGGGACCCAGCACCCCAATCATGGCTCTGAACTGGAGAGAGGCTCATTTAGGGGTCCCTCTGCTCGTTTTGGGGTCCCTCTGCTCAGCCACAGCCCTTGGTGCTGCCCAAGGGTTTCAGAGGCACGTAACTAAGAGCAGGTAGTGCAAGAGCTGGATAAATAACTAAGGTCACTAGTGGCTGGAGTGGGGCTGGGCAGGCGGTCGCACCCCTGCCAGCCTGGCTCTTCCCATGGGGATCAGCCAGCGGGGTGCACTCCTGCCTCCTCCTGCCCGGGGCGGGGGCCGTTCAGCACCAGCCCTGGCACTGAGCACCTCCATGGAGCCTGCACACTCTCGTTGGCTTCTGGAGGGGGAACATAAATCTTTCAAGGCTGCAAATGTCTTTTTTCTTCTATTCTGGGTGAAGAAATGGATTTTTTTTTTTGCAACTCTCTTCAATGTCACTAGTATGAAGAGACGGGAGTGGATGCTGTTTGTGCACTGCAGACCCCTCCCTGCACAGCCAAGCAGAAACTTGCTGCCCTCCCTTTCCTGCCTTTTGCATAGTCTTATTTTTCTCACTGCCTGGTTCTTTTGGGAGAGTTTTGTGTATGCCAGGACAATGCCCGATGAGACGGAGAGGGACCTGTGCAGCTGGGGTGCTGCTGTGGCATCCCAGGGGCCAGCCTGGGGTCCCCCTGTGCTGCACCCTATGGGCACCCTCCGGAGGGTGAGCACAGATCTTCTGAGGGCTGAGATCTGTGCTAAAAGGATGTTGGGACAGTAAAATTAAATCACCAGCTTGCAGGGTCAAAACTCCCAGAGATGCCAGAGGAAGGGCAGAGGCAAGCCTGCAAAGGGTGTTCAGCCCCTTGTGCCATCCATGCTCCGAGGCATGGGGTGCTCGGGCATCCTCCCTCGGAGAGGATGGGGAAGTGCTTTACCACGGGAGGAAAGAGCCTGGTTGCTTGAGGGGTGTCTCCCAGGGGGGACATGTTGGTCGGGGCAGTTTGTAACAAATCCCAGTGCTTTGTGGAGTCCTGGCTCTCATGAAATCCTAAATCATTGCTGCTCCCCCAAAATTCACCTTCAGGCAGGGCTGGGACCAGGGCTGGGAGGAGTGAGCAGAGAAGCAGGAGAGTGGGAAGCCCCAGGGGGCAGGAGGACTGGTGGGGGGCTGCAGTGGAACCCCCAGCCTTGCTCGTTAACGTGCTGGATGCAGTGGCAAGGCACCCCCCTCTTTGCTGCCCTTTTGTGGCCTCTGGAAATGACCTGAAATGCAAAAGTGTTTTGACCTGTGCACAGGGGTGAGTGTTGGTGAGGTGAAGGGAGGTGACAAAGGACACCCTGTAAGTCGGTGGCAGAGGCTCAGCCCTTTAGCCCACCTCTTGCAGAGCCCTCAAAGGCCGTTTGACTTTGCAAAGCATAATCCCAGGCTGGGGAAATGCAGCCCACGCCCTGGCAGCCCCTGGGTGAGTGGGGGACCCTCACCCTCCATGTCCGGCTCTGGGAGAGGAAGATGAGGCTGAGGAAGGATGTGATTGTCCATCAGACCCGACCAAGAAGGTCCAAAAAGGGCTGCAGACATCAGAAAAACCATTCCCCATTAGCAGGATCGATGTAAAGGATACATCAGATACGTCACCGAAGACGTCAGGGGCTTTAATTGAGATGTGGCCACCTGTAGCCAAACACTGAATCATCTTTGGCCAGATACCATCGAGGTCAGGAGCGTTTCATTCAAAAACATGCTGAGATCTAATTGAAATTGTTGCTATAAGACTTAAACACCAGCTTTGGCCACAAAATTGTGATCCTTTCCCTGTTTGCCCCTGAGACAGCCCAGCAGCTATCCCGCTGGAAAATCCTCCCTCTGTCCTGACCCTTCCCCATCCTTCCCTTCCATGTCTGGACTTTCCAGGGGCTTTATTGTATTTTAAACAGCTGCTGCAT
Source organism: Strix aluco (assembly GCF_031877795.1). NCBI lineage: Eukaryota > Metazoa > Chordata > Aves > Strigiformes > Strigidae > Strix > Strix aluco. Next base: position 9,847,590 of record NC_133949.1, on the reverse strand, counting down.
ATTGAGCAGAGAAATGACGTTGAAGGAGGCTCTTTCGACCCCGGCACTATAATTATTCCAGACTCCAGCAATGCATGTGGTTCAAACGCGACTTTCCCTGACAGCTCCCAGCCCTGGCTGGCAGCTCCTTTCTGTTGGATACAGGATTGCCCGTGGTCCTGGAGGCTCAGCGCAGGTGATGGGGGATGCAGGCAAAGCCCTTTGCATGGGTTTCCCAGCAGGTTTTTGCATCCTGCGAAGGCCCAGGTGTGAAATGAGGGGTTTTCCTGCTGGTTTCAGGGATATTTTGGGTGAGTCCCAATTTCTGCTGCCTCTGAGGCTGCTGCTGCCCGCTCCCTGCCAGCTTGAATCTGTGCTGGCCATGACACTGGTCCTCCTGGTGCAGGCAGCAGGTTGCTGTCAGCCCTGGAGAGCAAAGCGAGGGGCCAAGCCCAGCCCCTGCTCCTGCCTCTGCCTTCCCCCCGCGTTCCCCCTCGCAGTTACAGCAGCCCATTCCCACTTGGGATCTGCCTCCACCATCCTCGCCCCGGAGCTGCTGAAGGGGTTAATCCACTTTGCACAAAACCAGATGGGAAAATGTTTGCTGATAAATGAACTCCTGAAAAATTCATGGTCCTAAATGGTCTTCCAGGGGTTCTTCCCCCCAAGAGGGATGGGAGCAGCCCAAATCCCAGCTGGGAGCTGCTAATGGCAGGAAGGAAAGGGCTTTGCTGGGCCCTGCTCCAGATGGGATCCCGCACCCTCGGGACACTCTGCCATTACCGGGGTGGCCATGAGGCAGTGCTGGGGCTGACCCAGATCAATTAGCAGCTGCTCCATCATTATCCCACCAGACATGCCAGCCGGGCAGGCGCTGGGGATGGGGCTCTGAGCTCCAGGATTAAAGCCAGGCTCTGGTCCGCCTCCCAAGGCCAGCAGGCAGGGGCGGTTTCTGCTTGCTGGTGTGGGCAGACCCCCATGTGCCCACAGCGGAGCCCAACAAGCTGCTCAGGAGCCTCGGAGGGGATAAGGGCTGTGTTTGATGACTCCTTGATTGCAATTAGCTGCTCCAGCATCGGTTGCCAGCCCTGGAGGGAGATCTGCTGGAGCGGTGTCTGCTGGTGTGGAACTGCCCTGTGGGAGGAGGCACAGAGGGGGCATGAGATAACTCCCCCTCCTGCTGCTGGGGTCTGACATTTTGGAGGCGCTTGGCAGAGGGGTGCCCAGCTTGGGGCCACTCTGCAGTGGGTGTCCTGTAGGAGATGTTGGTGGTGGTGGGACCCTGGAGCTGCCACCACTCCATGCTCAGGAGCAAACTCAGCCCGGTGCTCCGCGGTGCCTTTGAAGACAAGGCTGGCTGGGCTGCGGGATGCTCAGCTGACCCCAGTCCTTCTCCCAGTGCCTCCCCCCACTGCCATCTCCGTCCTTGACAAGTGTTGTTGTGACGGGTCCAGCGAAGGGGAAAGGGAGGCCCCACTCACTGCCGGGGCCTCTCGCCTCTGGGCTGGCAGCAGCCCTCAGCCCTGGCTGTGCGGTGTGAGGGAAGGGGGTGTCAGGACCCCACCGTGGGGGTGCGGAGCTGTTGGTACAGGGGTCCCCACCTGGAAAGGTCACAGTGGCCATGGGAAGTGAAAGGACCTGAGATGAGGAACATCTGGGGAAGGAGGCAGAGAGGGGGTGTGGGATGGGTGGAGGGAGGGAGGGAAGGAAGGATGGATGGATGGATGGATGGATGGATGGATGGACAGATGGGCAGACAGAGGACACATAGGGATGGATGCATGGATGTGTGGGTAGGTAGACGGAGGGACAGGGAGAGGGTATACAGGGAGGAATAGCTACTGGCTGGACAGCCCAACCTCTCTCCATTGCCCACAAATTGCCCAGGATCGGCTCAAGCCCAGAGCATCCCAGCTGGGCAGATAGAGAAAGCAACTCGAATCCTGCCCACCAAGCACATGTGCACAGGAGGGGGCTTGTATTTGGCGTGATGGAAGGGATCCCAGGGCCACATCGGGGCTGTGGGAAGGCTGTGCCCTGCGGTGAGCTCATCCCTGCAGCACAATTAAGGGCTGCACAGCCCTGAATCCTTTCCCTGCCACAGCCCCTTATCTGATTAGGGACCGGGGGAGGCCTAAAAGCCTCCGGAAAATCAAACTGCCTGAACCAAGCCAAGCGAGAGGGTGACTGGAGAACCAAAGCAAATGGGCTTTTCTCCTCCTTTTAAGTGCTTTTCCTTGTCTTTCTGTCTTGGCTGGAGAGGCAGGGAAGGGGGAGGGAGACGGGGGTGGACAGGTGAGTTGGGGCAGTCGGGTGTTCTCCAGGGAGAGTGTGGGGATGCTGATGGGGACCTGTCCCGGAGACATGGCCACCACACTCTCTCCTGCATCCCTGAAAGGTCCCAGGCAGCACCATATGTGGAGCGAGGTTGGAAAAGAAAAGATTCTGCATTTAGTTTTTATGTCTTGTGTATGTACAGGTGGTGGTGAGATTTGGGTGGAGGGTGGCAGTAACTCCCCGAGGAGTGGGGTCTCTTTGCAGGCAAGGGCTTGCAGGCCCTGCCTCCTACCTGCCTTCCTGCTGCCCTCCGGCCTTCCCCAGGTCTAGAAATAAATGGTTGTGGCTCTGGAGCCATCTGGAGGTGTTGAATGTTCCTCCTCGCCCCTTCGAGCCCCTGGCTGCCCCTCCAGGCTCATCAGAGAAATCAGCTGCAAACTCATCAGCCTTGCAAGAGGGAGCTGGGCTGGGGGCAAGGCTCACCCTGCCTGCTCCTGCCTGCCAGCCTGCTGCCCACCCTGCCATGTGCCCTGTTCCTGGAGGGTGTAAATCCATAGGGTCTGTGTCCTGGGCATTGAGTTTTCCTCTCAGCCCTCCTGCACCCCCAGGCGTGGTGGGGGCTCTGGTAATCGGCAGGTTGGGATCCAACTGTCGCCAAAACCCTGAGGTCAGGATGCAAAACGTGCTTTTGCTTAAGGCAGAACTTGTTGCCTTTGATTTCCCAGCATCTGCCAATACCTCCCTTGCCTCTTGTCTGTTGAGGGCTTGGTATTGCATTTAGGTGCTGCAAATTCCTCCTCCCTCTCCAAAACAACAACAGAATAACAGAGGCTGGTCCTTATCACGCTGCTCCCCACGTCTAACAGCACCCGGCACTGGCTGCTCGTGGCCTCAGCGCTGCCATCAGTCCACTGCTGATTTTGGAGGAGCTGCTTTTGAGCTCACCCAAGTGGCTAAATCCTCCTCCGAATCTACACAGGTTTTTTTATTCTTTTGGGGAAAGAAAATACTAAAGCAAACAGCAAGGCAAGAAAAGAAATGCTATTGCTGGCCTCCCTGACTGCCAAGATAACCACCCCCTCCTAACGAGCTGCTGTAATTAGGTGCCTTGAATCCCCGGCGCTGGAGAAATGTGGTGTTTATCAATTTTCTGTGAGGATGCCGGGGTGCTGTTTTAATACGGGGTGTTTTGGCACATGGTGGATTCTCCCATGTGCACGTGGAGCACAGCCCGGCACCCAGCCATGGGATTTACACCCCTGGTCCTGCCCTGCGAGGGAAACCCAAGCTTTGGCATTTCCTCAGAAATACAGCAAAAAATGGGAATAGAGAAATTTCTCCATGGGGTAAAAATTTTTGGAAGGACAGGGGAAAAGGATCACTGCTGGTCTATTGAGATGGTCCCCTCTGAACCGCTGAGTCCGCAGGGTTTCCTACTCTTGGGGCCATTTCGTTCCCACCATTCCCCCGTGCTGAGCCCCAACAACTTTGATAATGTTGACTAGTTATATCAGATGAAATATTAAAGGCTTATGGTATAGACTGAAATGAATATTTTAATAGAATGTAAAAGTTGAGGCAAAGATGAATCCAAACAGTAAAATTAAAATGAAACATTTTTATCTCACAAGAAGGAAAGGGCTTGGTGCTACTGCTTTGATTCGCCCTTCCATTACTTTTATATGCTATTAAAATATTAATTTTATTATTATAAATATTGCATTCAACATCTAACGCGTCGTTACACTGTTTGGGGCACGCAAAAGTCAAAACAGTTTGCTGGCTGTGGGTGCCATGGGGTGTGCTCAGGACCTGCAGCATCTCGATGGTGAAATATCTCAGCCCATTTCTTGCTTCTCCCACCCATTTCCAAGCCTTGCCCTTGGTGCAGCCACGCTGGCTGCCTCGAATCCCCTCCCTGGCCTCCGTGAGCCTCAGCACAGCTTCCAGGAGGATCCACTCCATGACCTTCCCCGGCACAGAGTGAGGCTGACCCATTGGTGGTTCCCAGGTTCCTCTTTTCTACCCTTTTTGAAAATGGGCGCAGTGTTTCCCTTTTTCCAGTCTCCAGGGTCTTCCCCTGACTGCCACAACTTTTCGAATATCCTGGAGAGTGGCTTGGCAACTCCATCAGCCACTTCCCTTGGGACTCTGGGGTGCATCTGTCAGGTCCCATAGACTTAGGTATGTTCATGTTCCTCAGGGGGTCCTGAACCTGACCTGCTATTACCATGGGGGGGACTTTGCCCCCCAGGTCCCGTCTGGAGGTTCATCCACCCAAGAGGTTGTGGGAAGAGAGGTTGCCAGTGAAGACTGAGACAAAAAAATTGTTGTACCTCAGCCTCAGCTGTTGTTAGCAGTTTGCCAGCTTTGCTCGTTGCGGGGGGTACATGTTCTTTGCTCTTCCTTTTCTGGCTGATGTACCTGTAGAAGCCCTTCTTATTGTTTTCTGCCTCCCTTGCCAAGTTCAGCTCCAGCCACGCCTTGGCCTTCCTGGCCCCATCCCTACACAACCGGGCAATGTCCCTCTGCTCTTCCCAGGGTACCTGTCCCCGCTCCCACTGCCTGTGCGCTTCCTTCCTGCCCTTTAGTTTGACTTGCAGGTCTCCACTCAGCCACACCAGTCTCTTGCCTTCCTTGCCTGATTTCTTACACCCGGGGATTGAGCTTTCCTGATAATATAAAATTAATTTGTGGCAATTATGGGCTTTCTATATTTATCATAGAGTCACAGAATCATTTAGTTTGGAAAACACTTTTAAGACCATCAAGTCCAGCTGTTATCCCTGCACTGCCAAGGCCACCACTAAACCCTGCCCCTAAGCCCCACAACTACCCGTCTTTTAAACACCTCCAGGGGTGGTGCCTCAACCCTGGGCAGCCAGTTCCAGTGCTCTACAACCCTTTCAGTGAAGACATTTTTCCTAATATCCAATCTAAACCTCCCCTGTCATTATCAGAACTACATAAGAAAAGGCAGATGATATAAATGTATTTTGGCGCTACTTTGAAGGGGAGGGAGTTGATATATATTTTTAATCACGTTCCTGGATCAGCCACTCAACTCCCGCACAGAATTAGCTGTCGGGCCGGGGTGTGAGCGCTCCAGCTGCAACCAAGGCAGCCACCATCAGAGAGAGCTGCTTGCAGGCAAGGAACCTCCCCGCCTGCGTTAATCTTTATTGGAAAATAGTGGGAAAACTGGAGGCTTGGGCTGAAGCTTTCACTATCCTGGGGTGTGCCCTGGGCCTTTTTTATTTTAATTCTTTCTGGTTTACAGGTGATTTATTGGCTTTGGAGGGTCCTTGGGGTCACAGTGTGGAAAATAACAACCCAGGGTGTCCCCCCAGGTGCGAAACACCAGCCCTGGCTCTTGGCTTTTTGTGTAAAGCCCCCCCAAAAAGTAAGGTTGCTGTGTTTGCCCACGCCACTGTGTCTGGGGGGGGGGGGTTGCACCCCATGGGTCCTTCCCACCACTGGTTCATGCCTTTCACAGCCACATTCTTGTATTACCAGCAGAGCCAGAAGGGCTCAGACGTGCCCTGGGGGGCATCATCCCTGTGGATGCCTCAGTTTCCCCATGTGAAGAGAAAGGGGCGTCCCCCCCAGACCCACCACCCGGGGGGCCCTCCGCAGCACCCCTGCACCCGCTGCTGCAGCTCAGCTCTGCCGCAGCACCCCCACAGCAGCTCCCACAGGGATTAGGGCTGGAGTCAGTGACTGGGGGGTTATCCCAGGAATCAGCGCTGCCAGGGGTTCCTGACCAGGGATTACAGGGGAGGGACCGGGCTATCCCGGCACTGTTTGACCTGGCACAGGCACTTTGCTTGGGGTTTGCTCCCGCAACCGGGATTTATCCACACGGAGGCTGATAGTGGCTCCGAAGTGCCTCCAGCCCACAAAGTCCTTCCCTGGGCAGGACCTCAAGGGGCTGCTGCGGCCAGGGAGGACGTGATGCCATAGTGAGTGAAGCCAATGCCACCGGGATGAGTGGGATGCGTGCTGGGAGGTCACTGGTGCCAGCTGGTGTCCCCAGGCTGCCTGGGGGTGATGTGGGAAGCCAGATCCAGCCCTGTCTGGACATCCCTCAATGTTTTTTTGGGGTAACTCCTTGGAAAATCCATCCTTGGGCTTTCCAGTGCGTCGTATGTCTGAAAGAACAGGAGATGCTCAGGTGCGTCCCCACAAAGACGGATGGGACCCTGCGCCGGTGTCACATTTTGACCTTCCCTGCCTTGGCTCCTGCTAAAATAACGATTCATCTCTGGCACCTCCCCGGTACAAGCAGCAGCCCCGCCGGCACGCTGGCTTCAGTCCTCGCTCGGGAAAGAGAGATCACAGCCGCCCACTCTTGCCCACCCCGGCCCCTCCGCCTGCCAAAGCCGGAGCCATAAATAAAATCCAACTGGGGTAAAAATACTTATTTCTGTAACAGTTGAAAAATATCCCAGCGGCAGTGCCAAGAACCTGCCAGAGGCGCCACGGGAAGCGGGAGGGATGGCACCCAAACACCGCGCTTTAAAAGCCTGCATCCATCAGCAGGAAAAGGCTCCCACGATGGGGTAGGACACGGCACAGCCCAGTTGCTGCCCCCAGTTCCTCAACCCTGAGGTCCATTTCGGAGCGGGGAAACTGAGGCTTTGCCCCACTGCCCTCCAGGCAGGCTGGGGAGGGACAAATCATGGCCAGGCCACTGCTTCGCTCTGTCTGCTGCTTTGCCATCCCTGGGGATTCAGGCCCATGAGTCAGCCCTCCCCTCCCCAAAGCAATCGGGAGATTGGCTTATAAATCATGGGGGTTTTATGAAAACAAGCGGCAGTCGCCTGGGCGGTGGCGTGAGGCTGCTCGTCGCAGCAGCTGGGCCTTCTTCGGTCACCAAAAATGATGCTCTGGCCTTCCCACAGTGCTCCAGGTGGTGGGTTTCTGAGCAGACCCCATCTCCCTCCTCTTCCTCACCCTGATCCCTCTGCTATCCCCCAGTGTCATTTGCAAAGACCCGCCAGCAGCACCCAAAGGTGCTGGGGATGCGCAGGGGCTCAGCCCGGGGTCTCTCCTCCCCCCTCGGCACTGCCGGGCTGCTGCTTCTTGGGGGCATCTTCAGCTTCTGTCACTGCTCAAGGTCAATCCCATTAATTGCTGTGAATTATTTTGGCATTAATGGAGATGTCTTATGCACTTCCACTGTAAATGAGGCTGCCAGGAGGAACGTGCTGGCCAATATTTCCTGGTGAAGGGAGATGGGGAAACACACAGCAGCAGAGCGGGGAGGGCGAAGGCAGCCGGGGTGCTCACGGGGCTGGTGAAGGCAGGAAAACCCACCCTGGAGAGGGTCCCCGGGTGTGCGGTGTGGAGGGGACCTGGCAGCCCACAACTGACAGGGCAAGGCGGTGCTCGGTCCCCCATCCCCAGGGGGGCACAGGGGGTCCCTAGCCACCCGCGGCCACGCATGGGGGCTGCAGCCAGGCCCAGCCTGTGTGCACAGTGCTGCAGGGTGACGAGGTGACAAGGCTGATCTGCCCTGGGTGGCCCTCGCAGAGGGGCTGGGGGGGGGCAGGGGACACCCCAGCCACAGTGGGAGTGGGGAAGGGGCCAGAAACACCCCCCCCCATCACCTCTCCATCCTAGGGGTGACAAGGGGTGCCTTCCCCAGTGCTCCGCACCTCTTTGCTCCCCCCCCAAGTCCCATTTTTTCTTCTCCCCTTGCATCGCAGGGGGGGCGGTGCCTGGCACGCAGGGGGGGGGGCAGAGCCGGCCGTGCAGCCCCCCCCGCCCCGCCGCACCCGGGGTTCTGGGGCGAGGGGATCGGCTGGGAACCCGCTTGGGGGAGGTCGGGAAGCGGGCGGTGGGGGCTGCATCGCATCGCACCGCACCGGCGGGGAGCGGGGCTGAGCTCGGCCCGAGAGGAGGGGGAGGGGACGGGAGGGGGGGGAAAGAGGAGGAGGAGGAGGAGGAGGAGGAGGAGGAGGAGGAAGGCGCCTCCCCCCGCCGCCCTCCCCTCCTGGCACCCACCGGAGCCCGATGCGGCTCGGGCCAGGCGAGCGGCCCCGGGAGCGCTCAGCGGCGGGGCCCCCCCGGCGGCGGGCACGGCCCCGGCTGCAGACGGGGGGGGCCCGGAGGGGAGCAAGGGGCAGAACCCCCCAAACTCGCCGCTTTCCCCGAGGCTCCTGCACCCCCTCTTTAATTATACTTGCGAGCAGGAGGGGGTGCACCCCCCCTCTTTAATCCGAGGGGGGAGGGGGACAAAGGAGGGGGGGACCCCCCTCCTTTACATGCTCATGGCCGGGTTTCCCCGCTTCCAGCCCCCGCAGGGGGGCAGCGGGTGAGCCCCGACCCCCCCGCGGCTGCGGGGCGGCCGCTCCCCGGCCCCGCTCCCCCCAAACTTTGCCTTCGGATGCGGGGACTCCGCCGCCGAGCTGCTCCTGATTAATTGCATCTGCCTGGGATTAATTATTCACCTGCTTTGGGTTGTGTTTTTTTGTTACGGTTGTTTTCTTTTTTCCTGGGGGAGCGCTTTAATTCAGCTTGCTTTTTTTTTTTTTTTTTTTAAGAACAGCGCTTGGAAGTCTTATTTTTATTCTTATGCATGGGGGGGCTGGCGACCTGCTAGCCCTGCAGCATCATCCTTCATCAGCACATTTTTTTTCTTTTTCTTTTTTTTTTTTTTTTTCTCGGGAGGGGGTTACACGTGCTCTTCTCCCTTTCCCCCCGCCCCCCCTCAGGGGCTCCTGAGGAGGAAGAGGAAGAGGAGGGGGACCCGCCCCCGCCGGCTGGGCGCTCTCCCGGTCGCCTGCAGGCACCGGGGGTGTGGGGGGCTGTTTGCGGCAGGTTTGGGGTGCTGGGTGGGGGGCTGGAGATGGGGTGCTCTGCTCGCTGAGCTGGGGGGGGGGGGCAAAGCCAAGCTCCCCCTAACCTGAGCCGTGTCCCCCCCCCTCCCCAAATTCCGCCGTTGGCTGCTGCTCTCGGTTCGCACGTGGTTGGATTTAGGGGATTTCTGCGGGTTTTTTGGTGCTTGGTTTGGATTTTTTTTTTTTTTTTTTTGCCACGGGGGTGGCTCCGGGCCCACCCGGCCCCCCGGCTTTCTGGGTGCCCCCCACCTTGCAATGGCCTCTCCGGAGAAGGTGCCCCCCGGGCCGGCCGCCCTGCTCTGCTGCCTCTGCTCCCTGCTGCTCCCCGGTAAGTGCTGCTGCGTCTGCAGTAGGGGGGGGGGGTTGCACTCATCTCCCCCCATCTCCCCCCTCCAGCCCCATCTGTCTCCCCCGGCGCAGCCCCTGCCCCTCTGTGCCTGTCTGGGACCCCCCCTCCCACAGCCGCCACCTCCCCTGGTCCTCTGTCGTCGTGTCGTGTGTGTGTCGTGTCGTGTCCCCCCCCGCGAAATGGGTAAAGATTAGAGTTTATTCCCGGCTTAATAAAATGACAGTTTATGCTTGCTAGCGCTTACAGCGGGTTGTTTCCCCGGGCAGGGAGCAGGGTGGCGGGGGGGACACGGGGTGAGGGGGCTTCGGTCCCCCCCCCCCCCCCCCCCCCCATCCTCTTGTCTTCTTAATGCAGAGCTGCTTTAGCGGGAGAATCGGGGGGGGGTTATCCGCGATTATCCAATCCCTTATCCCCCAGACCCGCACCCAGGCACTTTCCCAGCCTGTGCTGGGTCACAGGGCGAGCATTGCTGAGGGGGCATCATTTTGGGGTGTGGGGTTGGGGGTGCAGCCTCTACCCTCCCTCTGTTTTTTTTTCTGGTCCCCCCCATGGGGTTTGGGGCTGGCCTGGGCAGAGGGGCCCCCGCTGCCGGGGCTCACTTGCCCCGAGTTACCATGGCCGAGCTGTGATGACGCCCCGGCCTGCCCCGAGGACATCCCTGGGGGTGCCGGGGGCTTTTTTTGGTGAGCGAGGCCAAAGAGGGGTCCCTCACCCTGGGGGACAGGGGGCTGTTTCCTCCGGATGGCTTTTCCGGCTGGTTTCCAGGTAAATCCCAGCCCCACAGATGCTCCAGCTGAAGCGGCTCTCCCCAGCATCTGGCTTGACCAAGCGGAAAGTGGGGGCCTGCTTTCAGTTTGGGGGGAGCCACTCGGGCCCCTCCTGTCAGCCCAGCATGTCCCAGGGGCTGGGGGCTGCGGTGCCCAGCTCGACTGACCCCCCCGGAGCCGGAGGGGATCCCTGGATCATGCCCGGCTCCATTTCGCACCAGCAGCCTGTGGCTGAGGCACTTCTGGGGCTCGGGCTTGGGCATCCTCAGCCCCCTGAGGCTCTTTGAGGGGCTCGGGGAGCTGCTCACCCCCAGGGGTGACATGAGGAGGCGGGAGGACGCTGGCTGCATTGCAGGGAGCTGGCAGGGGGTTTCCATCCTTAAAAAAAAACTCTGACCCCAACAGTGAGCAGAGATGCCGCAGGCTGGCGAGCACCACAGCTTTACACAGCATCCTTTGGGGTGGCAGGTGCTGCCCCCCTGTACCCCGAGACTGGGTGTTCCCTGGGCAGAGCTCCCATCCTCGGTCGGGGGGTTTGCTGGCAGCGGGGAAGCGCGATCTCCTTCCACTGGTGAGACTCCGGGATCTGGGCCGGGTGCGCTGCCGAAGGCGACGGGAAACATCCATCCCTGTGCGGGTGATCCATCGGGAATCGCCGCCGGTGCGGGGGCTGGATGCGGCTCCCCGCTCCCCATCGCCTCCTGGGCGTTTCCAAGCCCCCCTGTTGCTGCTGGGACACCAACAGCCCGGTGGATCAGGCCTCAGGTTTACACCAGGGCAGAATCGGGCCCCTGGGATGGGGGACGTGGGATGGAGGGGTGGTCCCCGTGGTGGTGACCAGTGTGAAGCGGACGAGGGGGGCCTGTGCCAGATGCGGGGCTGGGGCTCGCTGTGCTGCCGTGGGGGGATGCCTGAGCTGGCGGAGAGAGAAGCCGCTGCCAGGAGTTTTTAGGCTCTTTCCAGGATGCACAGCTGCCCTCGCTGCCGCTTCAGCCTTTCCTGGACAAATAAAGGTCCTGGAGGGAGCCAGAAAAAGAGGCTGAGAGCTCCTAGTTCTCCCAGCCTTTCTCAGAAATCGCTCAGGCTGGTGGCGGGGGTCAGCCAGCGGAGAAGCAGCACCCTGCTCTCCTGCCCAGGGTTTTTGATTCTCTTTTTCTTTGTTTTTTATTTAAGAGCAACCCTCAGCACCAGCCTCTCGTCTCTGCACTCCCCTGCCAGCCCTGGGAGCTGCTTGGCTGCTGGCCCCGCATCAGCTGCTTCCAGAAAGGGGTTTTGTGGCACCTCCGGGATGGGATGGCCCCCGGGTGGGTGGCCCTGGGGCTTGTGAGAGGGGCCCCGGGGTGCTGGTGGTTTGTGCTCAGCACGGTTGTGCTGCAAAGCTGTGAGGGACCTGTTGGGATGCGGCACGGGGGAGGATTTACACACCGGTTTACGAAATAACTTGGGCTGTCTGTGGGGTTGAACCTGGACTTCGGTGTCTTTGCTGCCTGCTGAGCCTTGTCCCTGCAGCGTGCCTCAGTTTCCCCTTTCTCCGAGGCAGCACTCGCCCAGAGGCAGTGGTCTAGGGGTGCTGGGGTTATCTGGCATCTGTCCTGGCATGCGAGGCAGGCTCGGGGTCCTGTGCTGGATCCTACAGCCGCAGCACCTCCATCCTGCTGCCCATGGGGACAGGGCCGTGCCACTCCCCCTCTATCTCCCACCATTCGTTCCTACCATGGGCAAGTCCCAGGCCTGGGGCTGGGGGTGAAGGATGATGCTGTGGCCCATGGCTCCATCCCTGTTGGGGGGCTCCAGCCAGCACACCCCAACCCCGGCAGGGGGGATGCAGACCACCCCCCATCCCCGTTTCAGCTCAGAGTGTCTCCTGGCTGGGGGTTTCCAGACCAGCAGGTGGAGATGTGCAATAACTCGCAGCCAAATAGGGAACGTGCACCCCGCATTTGCTCATTTAACGCCCGAACAGGGAGCGCACACCTGGCGTTTGCTCATTTAACAGCCCCCACCCTGGCCGTGCCGATGGGCTCAGGGCGGCCGAGCACCCTCAGCTCCAGCTGGAAGCCCAGAAGAGGCAATAGGATCCTTCCTTGACCTGGCAGGTGGGTGAGAGGACAGGATCTGGCCTCTGAGCTGGATTAAACCTGGCACAAGTTTTACCTTTGGTGCCGCAGAAAAGGGGATCACGCAAGGGTCCACTCCATCTCCCCCCAACCCCAGTATCTTAAATCCCAGCAGGATGCTTGTGCTAGGACGTGGGGGTGTGAAATTGGACACCCCACTGGGAAATTGCATTTTCTTCTACCCCTTTTGACCTCTTCGTGATGTTGAGGAAAGAGAAGAGGTTGGGGCATGCCACTGGTGGCATGATGGAAATCCTCTGAGCAATGATTTTGGTGAGCATCAGTTGTGGGGTTTGGCCCCGGGGATTTTGAGATGCCTGAGGTGCCTTGCTTCTCTCGGCCAGAACCATCCTTCCGTGTGTTCACAGTGCTGCACCCTGGGCTCAGCCCTCCTGCATTGCTGGGGGAAACCGAGGCAGGGCACTGGGTGGCAAAAACACCCTGGCTGGGGATTGCTCAGCTGGTTTTAGAAACCTGGCTATTTTGGGATTTTTGTAAGTGCTACTATTTAATTCACCCCACCGTGACCAGCTGCTGAGGTCCCTCCTTGCCCAGCCTCTCTGCATCCTAAAAAGGGGAGGAAAGGATAAACTAATGCAGCCAGGTCCCTGCAGAACATCCCTGATTTTGCACCAGCACGTCCCAGCTCCATCCCCTCCCATAGCTCTAACAGGGAGGTGGAGCAGGACGTGGCCTCATCCCGGGAGGTGCAGGGGGATGATGGGTGAGGGAGGGGTGCTTACATGGCATAATCTGATAATTTTTTTTCGGCTCTTGCAATTGCCTGGCCAGAAGAGCCCACGATGGGCGTGTGGGGGCATCAGCAAGCTGCCGGCGCGTTCCCCTCCTGCGCGGCGCCCGTCACTGCCGCTGTGCGAGCATCCCATCCATCTGGAAAAGGTCACTCTCGCTAATCTAATCAGAGTCTTTTATTATTAAATACACGGCTCTGCTAACGAGCAGCCCCCTGGGGAGGGAGGCAGCTGCTCCTGGGGTGGGGTGGGGCCGGGGACCCCACTGGTGCCTTTGGGAGTGGGGTCCCACCCAGGGAGTTTGTGGCTCTCCTGGGCACTGGTCCCTTCATTTTTCTTAAGCTGTTGCCTGACCCGTTGCCGCTCCCAGCTGGGTACATGTCCCTTGCTGCTGGCTGGGGGCTGAGCCCCTCGCGTGCTGCTCTGGCCTCCTAGGAGGATACCACAATCAAGGCAATTCACAATCTTCTGATGAGGCCACTGTCTCCTGCCGGTGAGCATTTTCCCATCACTTGGACAATATTTGCCATCCTTGATTTTTCAATAGCTCTTCTAAAAGCCCGAGCGGGTGCTGCTGGGGTGGCTTTGCCCCCCCTTACAGGTGCTGTCACCTCCTGCCTCCTGCAAGAGTCAGCAGGGCAGGTTTGGCCCTGATTAAACAGGCTTGGCCTGGCTGGGCTCTTCCCCAGGACTGGCAAAAGTTGAGAGTTAATTCATTTTTAATTTATTGTTCTTTAAGGAAAAGCTATGTTTTCCCTCTTGAAGATAAATAAGATTGAAAACGCGCTACCCGCCCCTGCCAGCTCGGTGTGGCTGCTGGGTGCACTCCTCCTGGGTACCAGCTAAATTCAAAAAGGAAGGGGATGTGTCAGAGCTGTGTGGGTTTGGTGCTGGGGCTGCTTTGCTGGGTGGCAAAGTGCTGAGCTGGTGAAGTCCCCAGACCCACGTGTGCCCCCAGCCCTGCTCCTGGGGCGGATGGGGGACCCCAGCCCTGGTTCTGGGGTCTGGGATTGGGTTTATCTCTGGTTCCTCGTGTTCCTTGGGTGCCTCTGGAATTGAATCCCGCTCTGGCTCTGAACACAGCCTGACACACATCACCGGGGGGGAAATTAATCGGCATCTTATCAGTCTGAAACGTGTCCCTTGGCACAGCCCAGGCTGGCGGTTGCAGCGGGGTGGCGGGGGGCACAGCCAGGTGGGCATGTTTGGTGTCAGATTTGGAGGGTGCTGGGAGGATGTTCCTGCTCCTGGCCATGGTGGGAGGGGACAGGGGGTTCTGAGCAGGACATGTGACTTCGGGGGGGGTCATTGCATCACCTCTGCCCCCACACCGTGATGCTGGGGGCTTCTCCCTCAGGAGCTGCTGTCCTGTCCCTGCTTCCTCAGGGGTTCGGGGCTCTCCCCTGCTGCCTGTCCTCTCACTTCTGGTCCCCAAGGGAGTTATTTGGGGAAACCATCCATGCCCACCTGCTGCTGGGGGGGCTGTTCCCAGCTCCTGACATGGAGGAGACCCAGTATGGGGGAGGCCCCAGCCCAGGAACCCCCACAGCATGTGCTGGGGGCCAGGGGCTGCCAGCTTTATCCCAAGGCTGCTCTCCACTCCCCCACTACCTTTGGAGCCTCTGGGCATCCCTATGGACATTCATGGTCAGGCACTTCCTCATCCCTTTCCCCCACGCCCCTGTTTAATTAATTTCTTCATTTTTCTTCCTCCTCCGTAAAGGTCCTCTCCTCCTGTCCCCTGGCCTGTCCCTTGCCGTGATTTGTGGAAATTGCTCTAAAGTAGCTGCCGCGTAAAAGCCTTGGCTGCTCTAGGAATTTATGGCAGGCTGCGCCTCTGCACAGCACATCCCATTTAGGCCGTGTTTATTTATTCCTTTAGGTTCCTTGCTATTTTTTTTTCCCCCTACTTTTTAATAATTTCCTGGGGGAAATGCAGAGCTCAGCACCACAGTCTGGTGTGGTGCTGGGATGGTTCCCTTTCGCTTAGTGCTGCCAGCCCCGAAATACAGGCTGTGTGCTGGCCTGGAGCTGAATCTCACCAGCATTTCTTATTTTATTGCTTCTGCTGATGAAGCTGGGCTGGACTTTTTGGAGAGGGAGAAGTCTCAAGGACCTAAAGGAAAGGAGAATCCAGCAGTGCCCACCAGGCATAAGCACAACCCTGCACTAGGCACTAGAGAATCCACTCTTGAGCCAGCGCTGCTGCTCACAGGAAGACTTGATTTGCCTTTCCTGACCAGCACCCACTCAGTTCCTATCTAGAGCTGGGAAGCCTGGACCAGTTTAACCTCCTGGGCCCTTGGTACCACGGGCCTTCCCAGCCCTGTCGCCCCGTCACCGCTGCAGCTGTGGGCAGAGCTGGGGGCCAGGAGCTCCCTGCGCCTCCCTCTTGCTCGTGTCCGCAGCCGGGGTGTCTTACCGCCACGCGCCGAGGGAAGGTAATTTTACATTTGTAACAATTACTCACTTAATTGAGTTCCAATTAGCTGGGATTGGAGGTGGAGGCTCTCAGCGCGTCAGCGGGAAGGGAGAGCTTGTTGTCTTTTATGTTGTTGAAAACAATTTTCGAGGCTCCGACTGCTGGGAAACATTTTGGAGGTTTCCACGAGGGGCCCACCTGTATTTTCTAATTTCAGTTTGTGTTTTATGACTGGCTGTTTTTTTCCCTGGAAGTGTGGAGTGGAATGGGGCTCGTGTTAGGGCTGACTGAGTTTTGAGTGGAGGCTGAGGCGTGGAGGCCTTTGTTTCCCTTTTTTGTTGTTTTTTACAGTGTTTGGAGGTGCTGACCTGACTTGGGTGGGAGTATAATATGTTGGAAATCTGAAAGGGCTGGGTGGGGAGATAGCCTGCAAGCCTGGCCCTTCCCTGGGAGCTGGGACTGCCTCTAGCTGGAGCATCCAGCTGTTGGGTCATGCAGGTGTGGGACATCTCTGGGAGCTCCAGATGTGGGACATACCCAGCGTTTGGGGCCATTGTTGCCTGTGTTTCCCTTTTGTGCTTGGCTCTGATAGCTGTGGGTGCAAAACCTGGACCACCAGGTGCTGGGGTGCTGAAGCCTCGGCTGGGGACCTGCAGGCTGCTTGGGGGAGCGCGGTGGCTTTAGGTTGGCTTAAATGAAACAGGGGTTGGGACATTCATGCTGGTGGCCTGGTGGGGAACAACCAGGCTGGACATCCTCCTCAGGGGCTGTGGAGTTTTGCCATGGTTCCCCGGCTCTCTGCCTTGGGTGGACTCGTGACCCCATCACCTTATCTGGACACTGGCCCATGTGGGGAAATGGGGGCAGCGGTGTGTCCTGCCCTTGTCTCCCTGGTTCAGCCCAGCTGTGGGGTGGGATGCGGGGGCATGGGAGCAGTAGCAGTTTCGGCGTGGCTGGTGGTCCCAGCAGTCCTGTGGGAGGGATGCTGTTGTGTGGTGAGGAGAAGCATCCCCTGCGTTTGCAGAGAGCTGGAGGCAATAGCTGTGCCCCAGGCTGCTGCACCTTACAGGGTCCTGGAGCCTTGGACCACTGATGGAATCCCATGGGCCTTTTCATCCTGTGGCCAGGCTGGTGGCCAAATCCCAGTGACCACTAAAACTCCTCCAAAGGAGTCCCGAGCTGGGCTTGAAGCCAGCGTGAAGCCCTCTGTGAGGGACAGTAACACAGCTCCCTGCCGCGGCCCCCCCATCACTCCCTGTGTATTTAGTGTGGGTTTCACCATTGTGTCAGCTCAAGTCATCACTTCAGGGATGACTTTCCCAGCTTTTTCCATGGTGGGATGGGGGCTGGGGGGCCAGGCAGGCCCACCACGGGCTGTGGCCATGGTGTGTGGTGGTGGCCTAGCAGGAGGTGGGGTGGCCAGGGCTGGTGTCCCACGTCACTGGTATTTCAGCATGTCCCTGGAGCTGAGTTTGGTGCCCACTGATGCACCAAGCCCCCCGCACCCCCCATTAACACCACGAGAGATTTTTAACCCTCCTGGCGTGACCTCAAACCTCCCCTCTGTTGTCTGCTTCTCCAGAGCTTTTTCCTATATGCTCTTCCCCTGCTAAGTGGGGATATACATGCTGAGAACCCCCCACCACGTCCCATGGGATAAGCCGGGATAAAGGTCCCCCCCCGGAGTGTGGCTAAAGTGATCCCTATGGCAGACAGCTGGGGCTAAGCTGGAGCTCAGCGCTGGATAAGGGGAAGAGGGGGAGGCTCTTCAGCCTCGGGATGGTGGGTGGGAGCAGGGATGGGGCTGGTGAGGCTGCAGCGGGAGCAGGATGGAGGGGCCAAGCCACAATCCCCCCATGCCCTGTTTGCTGGGGGTTTGGGGCAAGAAGGGAGGGTGAAGGAGCCAGCATCCCCCACCAGCTGTAGCTACGTCCAGTCTGTCCGTCAGCCTCTTTTCCCATATGTCCATCTGTCTGACCCCAGCATCCCCAAGCAGGGGGGACAGAGCAGGAGGGTGGCCAGTGTTGACTGAAACCCCGTGGTGGGGCCCCCTCAAGGCGGGGACATGAAGGGGCTTTTGGTGCTGCAGATCCCCAGAGGCATCAAGACCCCTTGGCCGGTGGGGGGTTGTCTTGATTTTAAGGCACAGCTGGAGGATGCTGCCACTGTCCCCACGTGCCCTCATGGACGGCGGGAGCGGCTTGGCCCATCTGGCCACATGGCTGCAGCTGGTGCGGAGCACATCTGGCTGGACAGATGTGGGGGCTCGGTGAGGGGGTCACCAGCAATTGTGCGTTTCCATCTCCCTCTCTTCCCCCCTCTCCCCGCCGTGGGTCAGTCACCCAGCTCCCTGTGGGCTGCCTTGGGATGGGAACAAGGTGACACACAGGAGACCCGTCCCATCCCGCTGTGGGGCTGGGGTGGTTCCTCAGCCCGGGGGGGGCCAGGCAGCCCCCGGGCCAGTCGGAGTCTGGCCAGGCACAGAGATCTGCTGTTTTGCTTGCAGTGCTGAGCTGCGAGGGTGGAAGGACCATACGGTCCCCTCTGCGCCGGCCTAATAAACCCGGGAATGCAGGTCAGGCTCTGCAAATCCCGTTAACTGCATCGGGCTGCAGAGCAGAGCCAGCGACCTGGGCTTAACCCTTCTGTCCTCCCAAACCCAGCCAGAGGTGGGGGCATGGGAGCCACCTTCCCTCCTGGGGGCTGCTAGAAACCAGGGCAGGGCTGGGGACAGGAGTGTGGGGACTGAAGTCTCCTGAGCTATTTTGCTTGTCTGCCCATCTTTCCACCTGTCTTCTTCCACCTCCTGAGCTGTTGTGCTGTCCGTCCTTCCTTCCATGCTTCCTTCCATCCCCTGAGCCATCGTGCTGTCCTTCCATCTTTCCATCCATTGCCTCCTCTTCCTCTCCCTAGAGCTATGGTCTTGCTGTCCAGCTGTTTCCAGTCTGCCCGTCTCCTGTCCGTCCATCCATCCATGCACCCTCTGTTCTCTCTGCTGGTTCCTCTGTCCTTATCCACCCTTTCTTCCCCGCTGCCTAGCCAGCAGCCATGCATCCACAGAACTGTGCATCTCCTTCCTCCCTTCTCCTTCCCTCCCCACCCTCTGTCCCTCCATGGGGCAGAGGCTCAGGCTGGGCTGTGACCCACCCTCCTGGTGCCCACCCGGGCTGGATACAGCTGGGTTAGACCCTCTCCCAGCAGGATTAGTTTATGGCCAAGGAATGGAGGCGCCGGTTCTGTCCCCCTCCTGGCGACAGATTATAGCATCATTTAAATGCATTTTGTCTGTGGAAGGAAATAGCTTCTCTGGGTGCGGGCAATCCGCCTGCGCTGAACTAATCGTGACCGTGGCGTTAATCTCCGTCTGTGCTCCCTCCTTCTCCCCGTCCGGCGTGGCCGGGGTGCAGGTCTGTGCGTGGGCTCGGTGCCAGGGCCAGTCTGGGTGTCCCCACCATAGCAGGGCTTGGCCACACTGAGTTGCCAATTGCCGTGGTGGCTTATCTGAGTTGCGCAGGGTCCCCAGCAGACATCTCCTCTGCCTGGCTGCAGGGAGGAGAGGGGCTTTCCTTGCCCCCCCCCCCACCCCCGCCCGGCGTACAACCCTTATTTGCCATCAGAGAATTCCCACCACAAGGAGGAATGAGATGGTTGCTGGGGGCTCGGACTGAGGGTTTCTGCCACGAGCCGGGGCTGGGTGCCAAATTGCAGACAAAAAACTGGCTGTTTTTGCCCTCCCAGCGCAGTGGGTGGTGGCGGGTGCCCCTTGCCGGGTGCTTGCCGGGGTGGCACAGGGGCTCTCCCCTCCCCCACCGAGGGACAGGCGGTGACACCAGCCGTTTTGCACTGTCCCAAGGTTGGGTTTTGCTTGGAGCTGTGCTGGGCACTGAGTCGGGTGTTTTTTGGGTGTATTTTCTTTGTGAAATGATCTGAACCTTCCCCAAACCCCAGAGGTTTTTAAGGGATAAAAACTGCCGCTGTTTCAATGAGTCAGTTAAGACCCTCTTTCCCGGGCTGCCCGCGCCTCCCTCGTCCTGCCGGTATCTCACCCAAGCGGTCAGGCTCACGTCGCTCCAGCTGGTGGATCCTTTTCCTCAAATAATCTCATGCTTTGCAAAAAATCCCCTTTCGTAATTGCTGGGGATGGCAGGAGCAGCAATGGCTGTGTCAGCCGGGCTGCGGGGAGGATGCGAACCTTCATGTTTCTCAGCAGAAATCAATCTCCGTGAGCTGGGGGAGCAGAAAGCCCCTCGCTGGTGGTTATTTCTGAGCAGAGTGGCACCCATGGGTGCTTCCTGGGGCTCAGCACCTCTTCTCCAGCTCCTGGCTCTCTATGGGGTGGGGAAGCAGAGCGGGACAGGCTCAGCAGCTGACAGGAGGAGGGTTAGCGGGGCAGGCGCTGGAGCTATGCCCATGGCGGTGGGGGCACAGTGACCCCACTGGTGATGCCGGCAGCATGTCCCCAGCCTCCACCAGCTCTGGGGAACGCTCTGCCTGGCTCCCAGATGAGTTTCATCCCAGACAGTGGAGCTGCGGACGCTGCCTGTCCCTGTATTGGGTGCTAATCCTTTTATGAGCCCTCTAAGCTGCTCAACTCCCCGGTGCTCCACAGCAGGGAAGTCCTCAGGTGGGTTGTGGGGTCCTGCTCCCCCTTCAGCCGCGGGGGTCCCAGCCAAGACCATGCTCCCACCTGGGGAAAGCCCCAGGGTCCCAGCACACTTCAAAGCCCCCGCTGGGGAGAGGGCTGAGCCATCACATCAGCGCCTTTTGCTGCCGTTTGACACGAGTAATTTGGGCTCTCCTGCTCCAGAGCCGCTTGGGAGCAGTTGCAATCAGCACCGGGAACGAGGGATGCGGGGGGCTGGTGGAGAGCCGAGGGGGGTGGCGGGGGGGACCCAGGCCTCCTGGGAATTGCTGGCAGCCGCTGGCGGATGCGAAGACCTTGAGATGTCTTCCAGGCTCCCGCAGCTGCCGGCGCAGCACGTGCCGTCGGCCTGGCTCCGCACCGACCCCCTCTCGCAGCATCTGCTTTAGCAGAAAGATTTTCGTGGGGTTTCTCTTTGCTTGCTGGTCGCAGCAGGGGGGTAGCCAGCTCCCTCTGAGGGTCTCGGGCGGCTCCAGCCCCTGGGAGCGTGTGGCCAGCAGGCATTGTGTGCTGCCTGCACAGGGGCTGCCTGCTCTGCCTGTGTGGTGTTTATTTTTTTTTAAGGCAAAATGGTCAAAATGAAGGACAAAAGGGATTTCCTAAGGGCCACCAGACCTGGGCGCTGCTTGGGTTTGAACAAGGTGGCACCAACATCATCTTTATCACTTTTCCACCAGATCGTGTGCGTGCCTGGAAAAATTAGGGATGGGCCAGGTTTGGAGCGCAGGGGCACCATGTGGGTGGCACCCCTGGGTGGGTGATGGGTGACAGACTGGCTGTGGCACTGCCTTTACAGGTAGCTCCTGGCACAGAGCAGATCTGGGGCAAAGGAGCTGATTTAGCCACCTTCCCCTTGTGATCTGGAAGCTAAAAGCAGGAGGCAAGCCTCGATCATAGATACTTGGTGGGATATGCCAGCCAAAAATTAGCCTGGGCCTGACTAATTTTTGGTAAGAAGCCTCTGGACAAACTCAGCATCCTTTTCTCCACGCATTTGGAAGCAGGGATGTAGCCAGTTATGCTGTATTTCTACAAGTGGGTCCGTGCTGTTTCAGCTGGTCCCTTGGCATGGGTGCTGGGGTGGGTGACCAGTGCGTCGGGCTCCCCAGGGGCAATGCCAAGCTTGGATGTGGCTTCAACATGCCCTGGCCCAGCCTTGGGCAGCCCCTGAGCATCCCTCCTTGCTGGGTGGCTCATCCCATGCTGAGGGTGGGTTTGGTGAGGCTGGAGCCACCCGCAGGGAATCACAACGATGCCCGAGGTCCCGGGGAGGTCTTCTGTGGTTTTGGTTTGCAGGAGAGAAACCCAGCCAGACTCTCGCTGCCCTTGCGAGGGGTCTGGAGGCTGAAGCACCAGCTCCCCCTTGCCACGGGGCTGGTCTGCTCCTGCCTGGGTCTGTTCTCCCTGCTCTGGGGCTCTTGAGATGCTTTGGAGGGGGATGCCCCACACTTACCTACGCTCTCCGTCCCCTTCACAGCCCATGCCAAGGGGCCAGCCCCCAGCCCCGAGCCCGCTGAGCTCCCTGGTGCTGTCACGCTGCCTGTGAGCTACCGCCTGTCCAACACCCGCTTGGCCTTCTTCCTCAAGGAGGTGGGAGCCAGCCCAGTGGGCAACAGCAGCACCCCCCTGCAACGTGCTGAGCCCTTCGTCGTCTTCCAGACCAAGGAGCTGCCCGTCCTCAACGTCAGCCTGGGGCCCTTCAGCACGGGGCTCGTGCTCCCCAAGGAGCAGCTGCAGCCCTCCAGCACCCTGGAGGTCCCCGACCGCCTCACCGTCAACTGGAAGGTGCGCGCCTTCATCATCCAGCCCCGGCTGGTGGCTAACCAGCCCGTGGTCCAAGTGCTCTTCTACGTAGCCGGCCGGGATTGGGATGACTTTGACGTCACTGACCGGCTGCCCTGCGTGCAGCTCCATGCTTTCCGCGATGCCCGTGAGATCAAGAGCTCGTGTCGCCTGCGGGGCAGCCTGGCCATGTGCCTGGTGCAGGCAGAGCTGCCCCATGCCTGGTTTGGCCCCGCGGCTGTGCCGCTGGGCAGGCGGAAGAGCCCTGAGAGCCTGGAGGTGCCGGGCGAGAGCCAGCAAGCCGAGTTGTACTACACCCTGCATGCCCCCGATGGGGCGGGCCAGTGCCTTGGGGAGACGGTCCCCCGCCGTGGGGCTGGGGGGGCCAGGACCGAGGGTCCCACGCAGCACCCGCTGCTGCGCATCGGCAGCGTCAGCCTCCTGCAGCCCCTCCTCGGGCAGCCCATGCAGGAGCACCGGCTGGATGGCAACGTCTTCATCCGCCTGCCCGACAAGCCCCTCAAGCCCGGTGAGGTGCTGAGCATCCTCCTCTACCTGATGTCCAACTCCACCGTGGAGCATTTCACGCTCAGGTGAGGTCCCGGGCTGCCCCTGCTCTGTTGAACGCCTTTTGAGGGGGTGGGTGTTTTGGCTGGGAGGGGAAGGTGGGGGGGGTGTTGTGTTTATGGGACCTGCTGGGGGCTGGACCGGGTCTGGTGGGGCTTTGGGAAGGTGAGAGAGGCCAGAGGAGCAGCTGCCACGTGGTTTTGCAACGTTTTGAGGCCTTGCAGTGGGAGCTTCTTGGAGGGAAGGGCAGGGCAGGGTTGTCCATTCAGGGTTTCCTTTTCTGCATCGCCACTATGGACTGCTGCCTTCGCCCTTCCAGTGCTCCCAGTTGCACTGGGTTTAGGGCCCTGCCAGCAGATGTGGGTTTGTTCACAGCCACTCTGGGGATGAGGTGCAGTATAGCTGTGGGGCTGCTGCAGAGTGAGTGGGGGCTCCTCATGTCCCCCCCGCATCCTGCCCCAGAGCCGGGGTGAGAGCAGGATGGGGCAGCGGGCAGGAGGCGCTGAGCACCCCAGTACTGGGAATTGTGCGTGGGGACCCTCTTTGCTGCATGACCCTAAGGATGGGGGGACAAGCCCTGGCCCCGTCTCTTCAAAGGGCATTTACAAGTGTCCCTGTGGCCACCAGGCCAGCAGTGAGCCCCTGGCATGAGGATGTGGCACTTGAGGGTCTCCCCTCCTTTGCCCCAGGGTTGCCCAGCCCCACAGGGGTGTTACTGTCCTGGGGGGCAGCACTGGGGCTGGGGGACCAAAATTCTGCTGGAGGGGTGATGGGGAAGGGGGACAAAATCCCATAGAAAACAGGACCTGGGGTGAGATTGCTCCAGCCAGGAGGGGTTGGGAACAAAAAATCCCCCTGCAGCCTTGGCAGGGGGCTGCACGGGGGCTCAGGGGTGCCTGGGGGTGAGGGTCTGGCCCTGATTGTTGCTCTCCACAGGGTGAAGGCCAAGAAAGGCGTCAACCTGCTCAGCACCAAGTCGAGGAGCGGGCAGTGGCTGGTGAGCTCAGAGCTGCTGACGGGCGGCAAACACTCCACTGCCACTGTCGACGTGGCCAGGGTGGACAGTGATGGGCCCAGGTAAGGGGCCCCCTTCTCCCCTTCCCTCAGCCCTGGGGGTGTTGTGGAAATTGCTGGGGTTTGGCCTGAAGGGGCTCTCCCTTCATCCCCATCCTGGGTGCCTGGTTGGCTGCAGTGCCACGTGGGTGCTGGCAGGGGAAACTGAGGCACGGGAGTGCACAGCCCAGACTGTGGGACTTGAGCAATTTTGGGGTCAAACTCTCAGTCCATCTGAGGCTGGGGTAACTCCCGCGCTGATGCGGGAAGGGGCTTAATTTTGTGTGTGTTTTTTAACCTCGGCTGGCACCGTGCAGCTGGCTAAATAAAGGGTGAGTGAAGGTGGGTTTTGTGTCCCGAGGTGGGCAGGTTGTGGTCAGGCAGGCAGCTGTGTGAGGTGCTGAGTTCAGGTGGAATCTGCTCTGTGGTCAGCACAGGTGACCAAGTTGGGGCTTGAGCAAAGTGCTTGTAAGTCATCGGTACCATTGAGTGGCTGCACCCCTGGCTCTGAGCTGGGATTGTTTGGCCCCGCCGGATGCTCGTGGGCACACATGGTGAATTGTGGGGCTGAATTGTGAAGCCGTGGAGAATCCCCCAGTTTGGGGTGGAAGTATTTTAATTTTTTAAGAAGTTTTAATACCATGATAGTCAGCTGTTTGCTGACTATCCTGGTGTCTCCTCTGGGAAGGAAGGGGAGTGGTTCCCAGGCAAGGTCCCGTCTGGCCCCTGAGGTGATGGATGAGTGTTGGATAGAGAGCACGAACGAAGGTAGCACCCGAGATGGGCAGAGCCAGTTCTGCCCTGCTCGACACAAGGATGATGCCCATTCCTAGGGCTCCAGGAAAGGCTCGGGTCAGTTGAGGAGAGTCCAGAGGGTAGAAATGAGAATGATCTAAAGGGGCGAGGACGCACAAAGCTGAGTTAAAGACCCAGAGGCTGCTCAGCCTGGAGAAGGGAAGACGCTGTGGCCTGTGAGCACATGGGGGCTGCAAGGGTGAGGGGCAGCTTTACCCCTTGCACCCATGTGGGCAGGACACGGCGAGCAAGGGCAGAGGATGGGCACGGGGTCAAAACCACCAACAGCAAAGACTCTGAAGTGCTGGCAAGCAGTTGTTCCCAGGCTGTGGTGTTGCCGTCACTGTGTCTTTGGGCAAGGGGTGACAAGTGTCTCCAGGAGCTGGGTTAAAGTGAGTTGATGTGCTTGAGCCATTCCTGCCCTCTGCATTGGACATCTCCCCATATCTCTGCCCTCCACCCCAAAACTGAGTGAAGCTGGGGACGAGCTCTTACAGAAAGGAGATCATCCTCAGCTCTGACTGCTTTGAACGTGAGCTCAAAAGCTATCTGCAGAAAACCCCTCCAAAAGGCTTACCTGGAGGGTGGATTTTCCTTTACCCCACACCAGTGCTTTGACACAAAATGCAGCCGCAGCATCCAAGCCTGCAGCCCTGTGGCTGACATCAGAGTGTCCCCAGGGCCACAAGCCAACCGCCCTCTGCACGGCCACCCCAGCATCCCTGCTCGCGGCTGCCAGACCTGCCGGCAGCGAGATTCTCTCCTCTCCCCCTTCCCCCTCTCCCTGTCTGCTGCTGCCGCTTCAAATCAGCTTGGAAAGGTTAGAGACGGAGAATGAATTTAAAGTGATTACAATCACCTTTTAGACAAACAACTCCATCAAATATTAACGGAATGGAAGGTATGAATGACTCAAAGCTGTGTTGCCCTCCAGGCTGTGCAGCCGGAGGAGTTTACTTCGCCAGGGCTCTGGGGGCTTTTGGCAGTGCTGGCTGTGCAGGGAGAGGGCGAGGGCCCTGAGCTTTGGGGTGATAATGGCCAATTTTGGATGTTTTGCCCCCCAGCAGCTGCATCCTAAATTATTCCCCCAATCTGGGCAGCCCACTCTTGTGTCTGCCGTGGCTGAGAGCAGACGATGCTCGGGAAGGATAGAAGATGGTGCCTGGCCCCTGACAGGGCTCCTTGGATGCCTGGGGGCACCCCACAGTGAGGAGTCCCAGCATCAAACTGCCTCTGGCATGAAGATGCAGCTCTGGATCATCTTCGAACCTGGCTCTTCGCAGCTGTATTTAATACTTCTGCGTTGGAAGAGGCACCGAATCCCCTTCTTCAGTCCAGATGGCCTTTGGCAATTCCCTTTGCACCCCCATAGCTGCCTTGGGGGCACAAAGTCCCAGCAGGACCCCACCAGCCATCGTGCAGCAGCTCTGCTGCAAAGCCCCACTGTGGGAATAGGGCTTGCCATGGCCTGGAGCAGCCCTGGCTTCTTGCTCTCCTCTTCCTCTGCTCCCTTTCACTCATTATATTTATCAGAGAGAAAACCGACTGTATCCTGCACCCCCAGATCGATGGGATGTTCTCAGTGGCTGCTATACTGCGAGATGAGAGCAGATCCAGTCCTGGCTCCCCCTCCGTAGGGATTTTACCTTTCCTCGCTCCCCTCCCTCCTTCTGTTCTGGGGGGGCTTTTGCTGGCTCGGTGGTTGGCGGGGGCTCTAGGATGTCCCCTGGGGATGCTCTGTTTTTGGGGAGCATTGGAGAAGTTTGACTTGGCAGGGGGTTGAACCTTGAGTCCCCCCAAGGGATTTTTCAGGTTGGATGCAGAGATGGGAGGGCAGGATTGCATCTGGGGAGGTTTGCTCATAGGGATGGGGTGTAAGAGTGATCTATGCTGCTGCTGTCAGACTGTGTCCAGGACGTGACACAGAGGACAAGGGACACCAGCTGCTGAGTCCCCGCGTCCCCTTAGACTGGCACTATGTGCCAGATTTGGCAGCGCACAGCCTCTCCATCCCATCCTGCCTCAGGGATGCCCCAGAGTTCACTACCTGTCCGTTAGCTCTGGGTCCCGCTGTCCTCAGCAGCAGCATTAAATGCGTGGGGTTTTGGGGTCCTGTCTACCTCCCTCATCCCCTGCCCATCCACCGCGTACATCCCATGGCTGCCCGTGCAGGCTGGGGACAGCCCTGCCCTGAGTCCCAGCTCAGTGCTGTCCCATCTACTGTCTGTGGTTGAACCTCTTTCTCCCGTGCCTCAGTTTCCTCACGTGATCCCCTTGGAAGGGTCTGTAGAGTCAACAGCTTGGGCTGGACTCTTGTAGAGGGACTTACTTGCCGTCCCTGAGCATTCTGCCCTCCTGGGTGTGGGACACTTGGGGTTTGACATGCATGAGATGAGCATGCTGGTGGGAGCAGCCCGGGGTGGTAAATCTGGCGGCACTGCCGGGAAGACGGAGCTGAGGAGACGAGGGCAGCACCTGCAGCCACCCACTGTCCCCTGGGGCTGTGGCCACACACTGCCCCTGTGATAATCAGTCACCCAGCAGCCTTGGGAGAGTGCCTGCCTGAGCCGCTGAGGTTTTTCTCCTGCTGGGGAGAGGCAGTGAAATGCAGTTCTCTCCCACGGGGAGGATTCCCATGGGAATCTGCAGGCTCCCACTGGAACAGCCCCTGGTAGAGTTGGGGATCGAGGCTGCTGTGTTTGGGAGCAAGCATCATGGTGGCACCCACAGCACAGTCCCCCCGGCAGGCGTGGGGGCAACCGAAAAGAGACCTGCCAGGGATGCTCTGCATCACTGGAGGGGACCGCCTGGTGCTGATCCTCGGGGCACCTGCAGGACCCGGGGCACCCAGGTCACCGCCTTCCCCGCCCGTCCCCCTGCCCAGGGATGGGGACTCCTCCTCTGAGATCATGCAGCTGGATTTCGAGATGGAGAACTTCACCAGCCAGTCGGTGACGCGCCGCATTATGTGGCACATTGACTACCGGGGCCGCAACCCCCCGCCTGACCTGGAGAAGGTGGTGACAGAGCTGACGGTCATCCAGAGGGACATCAGGGCCATCGTGCCCCTGGCCATGGTGAGCGGGCTCATGCCCTCTGCTTAGCTTATCTGCTTTGATGTTGGGGATTGGGTTGGGTTCCCCTGAGGGATTTTCCACCAGCCCATCTGCCCTGTAGCACCTATACACCCCTACCTCCCACCCACCCACAGGTCCTTCTCTGCCCCAGGGCTGGAGCAAGAGAGGGGCCAGCCAGGATCCGGGACCAGCTGCCTCTGACCTGACGGTCCCCTTTCCACCCCCTTCCCAGGACACAGAAATCATCAACACGGCCATCCTGACAGGGCGGACAGTGGCCATTCCCGTAAAGGTCATTGCCATTGAGCTGAGCGGTGTCGTCGTGGATGTCTCGGCTATGGTTGAGTGCAAGTCCAACAATGAAGACATCATCAAGGTGGGTGTCGGAGGGGGCTTTTGTGGCCCCAGCAAGGGGCTGAGCTTCTTCCAGGGGCGCTGACCCCAATAGTTTCCCAACCTGGAGCCTGATGAGCTGGGGCTGGTGGATGAGCTGATGTGCTGCACAGGCCCACCCCATCCCAAGCATCATTATCCCCTCAGTGGCTTCAGTCCACATGTTCCTCTCCCTGGAATCTGTTGGTAGAAGGACAAGACTCTTTGTCACTGTCCCCAGAGAGGCTGCGGGATGCTCCAGCGCTGTGCAGGCTGGCACCAGACAGCAGCAATAACTATGGGTTATCACGGCACTTAGTAGCGTTAAGGTGAAATATTGTGACCTCGCAATGTGAGCTGCACGTTTCCATCAGTGGCTTCGCTCGTGTCTCTGGGTGATGTTTATCTCCCTCTTGGATCAGATGCCAGGCGGAGCTCAGGCTGGGGCTGGGGGCCGGCCCCAGCGAGGCGTGGGAGGACGAGCTGGGCAGTTGGGAACAACAGAGGGAAAAAGGGGGCTGAGAGAGAGGAGCAAGATGGGCTGCATGGGAGAGATGCTAATCAGGCAAATGCAAAAGGCTCGCTGTTGCAGCAGCAGCGACTGCCCCCGCATCCACCTCAGCTGCTGAGGCAGCAGTCGGTCCTCAAATCCAGCCATGACTTTTCCATGACCAGACCTATTCATCCATATACATTTTTCTATCCCTGTATGTATCCATCCACCTGCCTATGTTATTCTAGCATCGTTTCCATGCCCCCACCCGTCCATCCACCCCTAGACATTGTTACCTTCTCCCAGACGCCTCCCACCCCTCTCCCTTCATGCACCCACCCAGCCCACCCTCTCCCTGTCCCTGCTGCGTCGGGCAGGGGCAGCGAGCCATGCTGCGGGGCTGGGCTGTCCCATGTCCCCCCGGCTGGGGGACACCCCCTTCTCCCCTTCTTTGTCAGGAGCCACCGGCTGCTCCCCCAGCTGAGCCAAGGGTGATGGGCAGAGCCCCAGCCCCGCTGGGACTCACTCTTCCCAGTGGTCTGTGGGTGTCACAAACTGTTTACCCAAGTTCTTGACTCAAACTCCGATCTGTGCGATTTACAGCACCGGGTCTAATTTATGGAGACTGGTCCTCCGCAGTGTGATAAAACACTGGAGCAATAATACACTTCAGGATGGACTCCAAGACACTTAAACTGTTTAATGTGCTGCCTTTCTACTCATAAATCTATTTACATGCTGTCCCCAGACCTGGGGGGGAGCAGACACATGCACACGAGCTGGGATGAATAATGCATGGAGCAGCCCTCCGGCCCCAGCTCACCTCCTGCTCGCATCCCACTCGCCGCTCGGAGCCCCGTGCAATTTCTTGCTGAGTTATTTTGTGTTTGTGCCGGAGCTTCATTTCCGAGGGAGCTCTCAGTTACCTGCTGAGATTGGGGAGTATGATTACGGTGTCAGAGCTATAAACCTGTTACATAAATCAAAGCTTACATAGTGGGATGTGCTCTCTGTTACTGTAAATAATTTAACAGGAAGGAGGGCTGGGGAGCTGCTTCTCCCCACGCTGCCTGTGCCTCAGTGGTGGTCGCTGTTTTGTGTAACGTGGAGGGAATGTGTCCTGGACCCGGTGTAGACACAGCTGTGAAGGTGCCAGGCCCACCTGTGAAGGATGGTGGGAGAGCACGGGTGGGAGTTGTCCACCCGCTTCTGTGGTGACACAGAGTGACTGCCTGTGCTTAGCCCAGAGAGGAGGACCTCGTCACTCAAGGTAGTGTAGAAATAATCCATCTTTCCTGCCCATATGGTGGCCTTGGGGGCTGTGTCTGTGTTGAGGGACACACAGGGAGTGGAAGGGCCACCCCTGCTGCCAGGGACGCTCAGTGGGGGATGCTCACCCTCACCTGCTCTGTGAACCTTTCTCAAGAGCCCCCCCGTCCACGTCTGCCTGAGGACCCACCAGGCACAAGTCGGCTCAGTGGGACTGAACCTCAGGGACCCTGGTTGCCCACAGCCGCGGCCAGGACCCCTGGCTGGCCAACATGGGGTGCCACCAGCCACGGTGGCTCTTCCCACTCCCGAGGGCCTTGGAGTAGTTGTGTCGGCTTGATCCCATGCTTGAGGCCGTGCCAAGGGGGGAGCTCCTGGCCACAGAAGCGGAGCCAGCGGTGCATTGGCTCGGAGCCCGGGCAGACTTCAGCCTCTCGCTTCCCGATGCCTTGCTGCAAATCCGGGAAGTTTCTCCGAACAAGCGTGCACTTTATTTAAAAGCTAATCTGCAGTCACTCCATCATCAGGACAGGCCTGATGTGCTGGGATTTTTTGTTGTCATAGTTTCAACCCCCCCAGTTGCAAAGCAAGTGGTCCACAGAAGATGATGCTGGGGGGATTTATTAGCTAAGGTAACGCAAGCAGCATCCCATCATATTTATTGTGATAAATGGCACAATATCCAGAGCACTCCTTTGCTGGAAGATTTGCCCAGGAGCTCATCTTTATTCAGACGCCGCCCTGCCAGAGATGAGGTTGTCATTTCAGACGTGCTGAGCCTCCTCCACTGGCCCTGGGGACCACCGGCACCTTGCAGTGGGCTCCTGCCACCAAAACATGGAGCTCTTGTAGAACTCAGGCCCTGCTTGTGGGCTCAGAAACACAAAGTTCCTGCAGCTGAATGACCACAGATGCCCAAAGATAAGATGGGGAGAGAGACAGTGACGCTATCACCTCCGCTGTCAGCTACCGTGCAGCATGGACTCAACTCCTTATCGGCCATCAGAGTATCCACGTGGGAGAGCAGGTTCTTGGAAATAAGCCCTTCTGTGCTGCTGAGGTGCTTGGTGTGTCTGAGGGCGACTGCGCTGCTGGCTGAGCAAACAGGTTTTATTTTTCCCTGTCAGCACACAACACAGATGCGATTCCTGATGGTGTAGGGTGGGGGAGAGGGGGTCAGGGTTGGGCCATGGGGCCACTGCAGATGAGAGGTTGGAGCTGCCCCAGCCTGGTTGTCTCCTCCCCCCTTGCTGGGAAGGAGAAGTTGCTGTTGACTCTGATGGCCTAAGCCAAAACACAGGCGATGCTGCAGTGGCATCCTCTTAGCTCCTTAATTGGCTCGGATCGGTCGGTAATAAGTGGCCCCCGCAGGATGTATTTGTTTTATAGCAAATTTAACTAATGGCATTTGCATAAATGGGAGTTAAAAGAGAAAGAGCGAGAAGATGAACGTGAGGATTCAGGTGGACTCTAGGAAGCTCTTCCTGGGGTTCACAGGAGGGATGGGGACAAGGCACTGGTGGGTACCTGCGCATGGGCACGGGGCTGGTCTGTGCTGGCTGCCTGTGCCCTCTGGGTGTGGGTGGAGGAGATTTTGGGGCAAATGTCCAGGATGAGCAATTTGCAACCTCTGTGAAGCACCCATGGGTGCCTTTAGCTTGAGCAATTTGGTGGGGGGGCCAAGGAAGCTGAAGCACCAAATGAAGGTGCCTGCAAGGACTGGCAGAGGAGCTGGATTGGAGGGAAATACATGTTATGGCCACAGTGTGTGTGGGCCCACACATCTGAGCAGGGACCCTGAGGAGAAGAGGGCATCCATGCTCCTGGGCCACCTTTAACCGGGTATGTGCCAGGTAATATTCTGCCCCTCTGGCATTTCCCGTCCTCCAGGCAGCCTCCCGCCAGGATCTCTGGTGTGTCTGCAGTAGCATTGCAACCCCTCATCCTCCCTCCTCCTCCAGGTCTCCAGCAGCTGCGACTACGTCTTCGTCAGTGGGAAGGAGTCGCTGGGCTCCATGAGTGCCCGGGTCACCTTCACCTACGAGCACCTCTCTGCCCCACTGGAGATGACAGTATGGGTGCCCAAACTGCCACTGCACATCGAGCTCTCGGATGCCCGGTTGAGCCAAGTGAAGGGCTGGAGGGTGCCCATCCTGCCGGACAGGAGGTGGGTGCTGCGGAACCACTGTGCTTGGGGTCTGTCCAGACTGGAGAAGGCGAGGTGGAGGTGGTGGTGGTCTCATTGCCTTGTTCAGTTACTTAATGGGGGAGTTTTAAAGGTGATGCAACCAGAGTCATCTCAGGGGTCCTCAGTGGAAAGGTGGGAGATCGTGGACACAGGTTGTACGTTTGTATGGAAGGAGGAAAGTTTCACAATGAGGTTGGTCAAATGCTGGAGCTGGTGGGGAACATCCATTCTTGGCAGTGGTCAGAACTTCCCTGGATGAGGCCAGGAGCAGCCAAGCTCCAAAGTTAGCCCTGCTTTGAGGTCAAGAGACCTTCAGGTGTCCATCCCAGCCCAAGATATCTTGTCCTCTCAGCTGATTAGGGGGCAGAGATGCTGGTGACCCTGTTACCAGGTGCTGCTAAAGCTCTTGGAGACCTCATGGGCAACAGGCATCTTTTGGCCAGGAGCCACCATTTTTTTTTGGTGATCTTGTCTTTCTCCATGCCTGGACACCCCTCTTCTTTCCTGTGGGGATGGAAGAGCCGTGGCAGTGGGGAGCTTGGTAGCACTGCCCACCCACTGCCCCATCCCACAGGTCAGTGCGGGACAGCGAGCACGAGGAGGAGGAAGAGGAGCGGAAGCAGAGCCGGGGCTGTGCCCTGCAGTACCAGCACGCCACGCTGCAGGTCTTCACCCAGTTCCACACCACGGCAGCAGAAGGCACAGGCCAGGTGGTCACTATGCTGGGGCCCGACTGGCTGGTGGAGGTCACTGACCTGGTCAGCGACTTCATGCGTGTGGATGACCCGCGGGTGGCCCGCATGGTGGACAGCTTCACGCTGGCTGGGAGGGAGCCAGGCACCACGCTCTTCAAGGTACCCCCAGGCCGCCTTTCTGCCCCTCTGCCAGCCTGGCTGGTGGTGGCAGGCGGTGGCAGGCACCCTCGTCCTCTGCAGGTCGTGTCTCCGCTCGTGGAGGCAGTGCTGGGTGAGACACTGGTGACGGTGGCGGAGGAGAAGGTCAGCATCACGGACCTGAAGGCCCAGGTGGTCTCCAGCCTCTCGCTGTCCCTCCACCCCAGCCCTGGCAATAGCCACACCATCGTTGCCCGCACATCTGTGCAGCAGACCCTCAGCTTCTTCAAGCAGGTGAGGCCGGGGGGTGCATTTGGGCTTGGGGGCCCAATGGGGAACTTAAGGTGGGGTGAGGGCTCCGTCTGCAAAACCGCCCTCCCAAATCCTGCCCAGAGTCATCCCAGGCCTCCACAGCACCCTCTGTCCTCCAGACACCCTGGTGACCCCAAAGCACCCCAGAAAACTTCACATAGACCTATGAACCAACGCGGCCCGGCCTGGGGACAGGACACAACCATGGGCACAAAGGGGTCTGGAAGAAATCCTGTACTGTTCCCAGCCCAGCTCTGGTGGCCACATCTGGCAGCTCTGGGGCTGGGATTTCAGGTGGGCCTGGGGAACATTGAGGGAAGAACAGGCAAAAGGGAAAAACTAGGAAGGAATGGGATGGATGATGGAGGGATAACAGGTGAACTGGGTGGAGAGAAGGATGCAGAGGAGGAGGGTGGATGGAGGGATGGACAAGCGGGTGCAGATGGGACTGGCATCGTGCTGGGCAACCGGTGCCTGTGTTGGTCCCACAGGAAGCGCTCCTGAGCCTGTGGATTTCCTACAGTGATGGCACCACAGCCCCCCTCTCCCTCTACGACCCCAAGGACTACAACCTGGTGGTGAGCAGCCTGGACGAGAAGGTGGTCTCGGTGACCCAGGACCGGGCGTTCCCCTTGGTGGTGGCGGAGAGCGAGGGTGCGGGGGAGCTGCTACGGGCTGAGCTGGTCATCTGCGAGAGCTGCCAGAAGACCAAGCGCAAGAGTGTGCTCTTCACAGCCTTGGCCAGCGTGCGGGTCCACTTTGGGTCTGAGGAGGACCCAACCTATGACTATGACCATGTGCCCAGCAAGCCAGGGCTGGCAGAGACGGGGGCAAGCACCACCCTGCGGGCAGAGGTGGAGAGGAAAGCAGAGCCGAGTGAGGACGGTAGGATGTCCAGTGCGTCTCACCCCACTGAGGACTTCCCCACCATCCCCACTGGCTTTGTCCAGGTGACCAGGGGGCTGACGGACCTGGAGATAGGCATGTATGCCCTCCTGGGTGTCTTCTGCCTGGCCATCTTGGTCTTCCTCATCAACTGCATTGTCTTTGTGCTGAAATATCGGCACAAACGCATCCCGCCTGAAGGCCAGACCAACATGGACCATTCCCACCATTGGGTCTTCTTGGGCAACGGGCAGCCCTTGCGGGCTCACAATGACCTCTCCCCCCAGCCCGAGAGCCCTGGGAACCCCCTGGAAAATGTCCAGACCTGCTGCCATGGGGACCACCACAGCAGCGGGAGCTCGCAGACCAGTGTGCAGAGCCAGGTCCATGGTCGTGGGGACGGTTCTTCAGGGGGCTCCACACGGGACCAGAGCGAGGACCCGCTCAACTCACCCACCTCCAAACGGAAGCGGGTGAAGTTCACCACCTTTGCCACGCTGCCCTCCGAGGAGCTGGCCTACAACTCCATCCCCATCGCCGATGAGGAGGACTTGGAGTGGGTCTGCCAGGACATGGGGCTGCAAGACCCCGAAGAGCTTCACAACTACATCCGCAGAATCAAAGAGATCGCTTAACACAGGGGCAGAGGGGACGGGGCGGGAGGGAAGGGGCTGCCACGCCATGCCACGCCGTGCCACGTCACGCCATGCCACACCACGCCGGCTGCTTCCCTGGGGCTGGAGACCCAAATCTGGCTCTCCTGTGCATTCCCTGTTTCGCACATCTCACGTCCTCGCCCTGTCGGAAGGCACCTCGGTGGTCTTGCTCGTTTCTTGCCCTTTACTGTCAGGCCCATGGCAAGGGGGGCGAGCCCTGTGGCAGAGGTGGATGAGGTCAAAACCTTGGGGGGTGTGTGCGTGTCTGGTGGTGAACGGGGCAGGATGATGCTGTGGGTCCTGCTGTGCAGGGGGTGGAAGAGGAGAGATGTCCCGTCCCTGCCGCCAGGAGCACAGGGGGAAGGTGGTGGGTGGGGACTTCCTGAAGGCAACCCCCTTTGCTGCACTCGGTTGCACAATTTTGGAGGTGAGTGCTGGTTCAGGGATTTGCCGCCCCATGGATTTTGGGGTGTTGGGGGGAGCCCCAAACCTAGAGCCCTCTGCTGCACGCTGCGGGTGATGCTGGGTGAGGCAGGAAGGGAGGGTGGCTGCTGCAGGGCTTGGAGCCCCATGACCACGAGCCTGGGGCACCGCTGTGCCCATCATCTGCTGTCCCCCAGCCCACCCCGTACCAGGCGTGGGCCCTGGGGGATGGTGACAGTAATGTTTGCCACACGAGCATCCCTTAGGGACCATGGACCGTTGCCTCTGCTCGCTCCTTTGGTGCCTGGGAAGGGCTGTGGCCCCTGGGCAGGGGCAGTTTGGGGGTGGCCAGCAAGCTTGCTGCCTGTGAGCTTGCCTGCCCTTGCCTCTCCCTCTGCTCCCAGCTGGGGGGCCAGTGCTGGGCCCTTCCACCCAACAGCCCTGCTGGGACCTCCAGGACCAGCCCCTGCTTTCTGCTCCCCCTCCCCAGTGCTACCATGTGGCTCTGGAGGTGGTGACTGGGGCTTCCCAGTGCCCCGGGGGGGCCAAGCCTGGGTGGGGACACCCACAACCAGACATGGCCCGAGTCTCCCAGTGCCAGCCCAGTGGGATGCCTGGAGCCAGGCTCAGCCTCCCTGGTGCCTTCTGACTGCCATAAGCCAATGCCTCCCTGATCACCCCATGCTGGTGCTGGCTCCCAGCCCCTCCAGTTCACCCAAAAGGTCCCCCCAGCCCAGAGCCACCCCATCTCCCAGCCCAGGTTAACCCTGCGGGGACCCCGGCTACCAGGGCTGGGAGTCCCGGGCTGTGGTGCAGTCATACCTGTGGGCACCAGGCACCTGGGGACGGGGATTCCCCCCCCAGCATCACCCGGTGGAGTGGGGAGGCGGAGGCTGGCAGCGGATTATTTCTGGATCGGAAGTTACCCACCACTGTGTCTCTTTTTTTTTTTTTTTTTTTTCTTAAATAAAAGACCAGAAAAGAAAAAAACAAAACAAAAAGCCGAAACCGAAAGGCTTTGCAGCACTGTGATGGGCCGTGTCTCTGCCGTGGTGCCCGGGGCGGGTGCTCCCAGGGGTTTGGGGATCAGCCCTGGCGGGTACGGGATCTGCTGGTGGGGGGGACATATGCTGCCAGTGTCCTGGGGGCATGGCTTGGCTTTGACCCCCACCTAGGCTCTGGGCAGTTTTCAGGTCAAAGCTGTGGATTTGGGGCTCCCCCCTCCAAAATCCTCTGCTCTTTTGGGCAGCCTGATCAGAGACCGGTGGTCAGGGACCAGGCAGTGCTGCAGCCCCATCCTTGCTGGTCCCTGTGCCTCAGTTTCCCTGGCAGGCAAGCAGCAGCACGTGGTGGTGTGCGGTGTTTCAAAAGCCTCTTTAAAGAGTTTATCAATTTTGAGCTATGAAAATTTCTCCCCTGAGTGGCCTTAAAACTTACCTGATAGCTCTGTGCTGATTTTATATATACATATACATATATATATATGGGGGAATTGAGATGTGCTCAAAGGCCAGGCGTGTGATGCAGTTAGTTAGGTTTTACCATGCCCCGTTATCTAAAAGACCCAGGTCTGGCTGAATGAGCTGCTGAGCTGATAGCGGCTCCGAGCAGTAAAATTAATCCAGCCGACTTCCCTGCTTGGAGCTGCCAAACCTCCTCATTAAATTAACATATATGAATATTTGTTAAAAAAAAAAGAAAAAGAAGAAAAGGAGGGGGAAAAGGTAAGAAAAGTGTATAATAAAATTTTATAATTGTAATAAGACACAGCAGCACCCGACTCCTGGTCCATGAGCATGTCCCTGGGGCTGCAAAGGTGGAAGGAGGTGGGGGGGACACAGACCTGCGGGCTCAGGGATGAGGAAGCTCAGCTGGGCTTGGCTTGGGGTGTCCCCACAGCTGAGCCTCCCCCAGGTTTTGCCCCCCTTCTGGCTGCTTTCCACCCACCCCCCCAAACAGTGCTGGCTGCTCACCTGCTGCCTCCTCCGGGCGCTTGGCGGCTGTAGCAGGGCCCAAGGTCTGTCACCAAGCATCAGCGGTGGTTTTCCAGGGAAAATCAGGGAGCCAGAGCTGTTTGCTGATGATGCTGTCATGCCCACACACCCCCCAGCTCGTGTCCTACCTGGGGCTCCTGCCACCCAGGCACTCCCAGCCTGGTACTGCCTCCCCGCAGCGAGTGGGGACGGTGCGGTGCTGGGTGAGGGGCAGTGGGGAGGGTGAGAGACCTGCTTAGGGTGGCTTTGCTTTTGAATGAACACAACAAAATCTTCTATAGAGCTGTATAGCTAGCTATTTATTGGTATAGAAATATGTATATATTTATAATTCATACATATGTATATATTTATACTTCATACATATGTATATATGCATATCTAATGTGTGTGTGCATATATATTTTATATATATATTTTATATATATATATATAAAGGATGTATGTGTGTAGTCCAACCACTGGGGACAAACCCCAGGAAAATGGAAACACTGTGAAGGCTCCGGTGGAGTCTGACTGTGCCTGGTCCCTTCCCCAGCTGATCCTCTTCACTCCTACTACTGCAATTTTATTTTTTTCCCATCAGGAATGATCAACTGGGACATGGAATAAAAAAAAAAAAACCAACCCAAGACCCAAGACAGCAGTTGGAGATGGTGAGATTTAGGCTGCAACCACCCTCGCTCCAGGGGCTGGTGGCACCCGCCGGGACAGGCCACTGGCCACCTGCGCCCCAGCACCCAGCTAGTCCGAAACTGGCACCTTCCCCCTTTATTGCTTCAGATCCCGTTAAACAACCCCCCACCAAACAGCCAAATCTCAGTGAAGGAAAAAGAAAGAGGAAAAATAATTAAAAAGAAGCCTCTATTCCAGCTCCCTCTCGCGCTGCCCTCTGTTTATTCTCCGCTGCCTCTTTCCTGTTTAGCGTTTTACTATCTGCTCCCAGCAGGCAGGGACAAATTTGCATTTTAATGTGGTGTTGTGAGGCTGCACAAACCACCTGTGAGGAGGAGGCAGAACTGGGGACAGGCACCCTTGCACCCCGATGCCCCCCACCTCCCAGAGAGATGCTTGGTCCTCCCTGATCCTGCCTTAAAAATCCCTTTAAAAAATGATACACTTAAAAAAACCCCCAAACAAACCTCATGAAGCATCCAACCCCTTCATGCAACAGAGAGCAGGGAGTAAAGGAGGGTGAAAAACAGGAATTTTCCTCCACTGAGGCCAGCCCCAGCCATGCCTCAGTCTTCAGCCGCCTTTTCCTCCATCCACACCCCCCATCACCTCCCCCATCATTTTCTCATACCTTGAGTTTTCTCTGAACCAACAGCAGCTACCAGGTCCCCTTTTCCCCAGTCCCAGCCCAGCACATCCCTGCTGTGCTCCCCTTGAGATGCTTCCAGCCACATCCCCTCCACCTACGGCTCTGTCCCCGCAGTGGAACTTTTCAGACAGGGACAGGGACCACAAAGCCCAAGTGGCTGTGGAGGACCCAATTGCTTTTCCATCCTCGCTCTCACCCCACGATGCCACCTCCACCGCCCTGGTCCTGCGCATGGAGCCACCGCACATCACAGGGGATGAAGGGATACTCCTGACACCGGGAGGCATTTATTTTCTGGGAATACAAGCGATAACAAGAACATCTCCACAGTCATCTCCTCTGACTCGCCGGGGAAAGTTTAATTAAGGCAGGACCCAAGCACTGCCCTCCCCCCCCCCCCCCCACTGTTGACATTAACTGGGCAGGATTTGCACAGCAGCCAGGATAATTACTTTGGTAATTGCACCATTATTTCTGGGGACTCTCGACTGTGTTTTTGCCTGGATCAGCAAAGATATCTCCCTGAGGTAAGAGGAGGGATGGTCTCTTCTCTGGAGAAGGAGCTGGAGCTCTGGAGAAGCAGCTGGAGCTGAGGACAGGCTTCCCAAGTAGCTCCATGGAGTAGGAATATGAAAGCCCATCAGGTCCCAAACTTCTGGGGCTCCTCCTCTGCGCTGGGAAGCTGTTCCCCTCCAGCCAACTGTGGGTCCTTCCGTGCTGCCAAAATATTCCCCTGGGCAAGGGCTGCCGGTGCAGGGTGAGGAGCTGGAGTTGGATCCAGCCCCGCAGCCGACAGCCCTGGGGTGGGGAGCAGGCTGCAGATACCTGAAACTCTTGGTCTTGGTAGCACTGGGGAGCGTCTACAAGGTTTTAGGACCCTGCTATGAATTTTCCCCTGTTTTCTGTGAATTCCCCAGCAATTTCCAGGGACTGGAGCCTGTCTGGGAGGTTTGCAGGCCTTGCTGGGAACTTTTGTTGCTCTCCAGGACTCCCCTTGGCTTGCCGGGAACTCCAGGGCCCTTCTGGGGTTTCTCTGTTCTTTCCAGGAATTTCCATTAGCTTCTCATAAATTCCCAGATCCAGAGCTGGTTTGCAAACCCTTGGCTGCACACCTTGGATAACAGCTTCAGCAAATCAATAGCCAGATCAGTAGTGCTTCGAAACACCGCAGCACCCAGGCCAAAAGAAAGAGGAAAAGAGGGTTTGATTTTCCAGGAGTGCCCCAGTTTCCCCAG
The DNA here is from genome assembly GCF_031877795.1 of Strix aluco. Classification (NCBI taxonomy): domain Eukaryota; kingdom Metazoa; phylum Chordata; class Aves; order Strigiformes; family Strigidae; genus Strix; species Strix aluco. The sequence continues at coordinate 9,808,182 of NC_133949.1, read as the reverse complement.
CTGTCCGTGGCCCCAAGGCACCAGCTGCCTCCTGAAGGCTGTCAGTGAGCAGCCACAGAATGCTCTGCCTTGGCTGACATCATGCAATCGCTGCATGTCCAGAAATTCCCCCTAAACAAAATCAAAGAACCTTTGGGTGATGGGAGGCTGGAGCTCACGGATGGAGCCACATGGGCCATGCTGGGGTGCTCCACCATGGCTGGGTCCTATGGCATTAGGACCACATGGGGCACAGAGCACTGTGATCCAGATCCTGCAGCTGCTCCCCCAAACCTGCTCTGGGCTTTCATTCAAGTGTGCCAGTAAAGATATTATCAAGATAGCATCAGGAGAGGCAGATCCTTTTTAACTGCCATTGCATTTTAAATTAGCTTCACTTCTTCCCGTAAGGTAAAATGCTCATTTTCATTTCACCGACTCAGCACTGGGGGGAAATAATTTCCTGCAGTTCGCTCCTGCCCTGCCAATGGGATCGTGCCTGGCCCAGGGCAGCATTAGTGGGGTGACCCAGGTGTCCTGGACGGCCCCTGCCTACACAGCAGAGCCAGGCAGGGCAGGCAGTGGATGCTGCTGGCAGTCCCGGCAATGCGGCCAAAGAAAGACCCCCGTTTCATTAGTTCATGGATTTAAAGGTCATGAAAGAGCATCTTGTCTGACCCCCCATGACATGGCTCAGCAAATGGCACCCAATCACCTGCCTGTTGAGGCTCTGCGTTATGTCCGATTAAAGGGTTTCTCCTGGCCATGATTGAAAACAAGGCTGAGAGGGCCCACGCGTGGCTGGGTCGCTTCGGTTTCCCCATGGGAGGGTGCCTGCTGTGGCAGAAAGCACCTCCCAGATATTCAGCTTTTGAGGGAAGCTGACCACTTGGGGTCTCAGCACTTCCAGGTCCAAAACCGAGTGGGTTTTGGTGCCAGTCCAGGGAAAACGAAGCCTTTAGGCCATGCAGGAGAAAATCATGGACTTTCCTTACTTGCAAATTAGTTGGTTTATGGCTTTTTTTTTGTTGTTACTCTCTTTCTTCATTGGAAATCCAAAGAAGGGACTGCTCCGCAGGATGGGGACCTCCGTGGTGGGAGAAACCAGCTCAGACTTGAGGGAAAAATCCCAGAGTGGGGATGGAAACAGCATCTCTGTCACAATCCCACACGACAGGGACAGGACACACAGCCCCAGTTCCTCAAAGCTCCCCTTGGCAGCCCTGTGAAATAGCTTCATCCATCTATGCCTCAGTTTACCTTGACACTAATATGTCCTTACTCCACTGGGAAGCCTGTGACTATGTAGGCTCAGGCCTGCAGTCTCAGATGCTGCCTAATTAATGAAATAATAATTCACCACTAAATAATTAATCACAGCCGATTTTCACACCCTCTCTGTCCCTCCCCCTGGATTTATAGTCTAATTCTGTCCTTCGCAAGATGCCATTTAGGACAGTTAAAACTACACCCACCTTAGAGCAAATAAAATCCTTCCTCGGCCCAAAGTTCCACCCAGCTCCAGCTCCAGCTTTGTCAGCGCTGTTTACCAGGGAGCCGATGTCCCAACACACCAGGACAATTTTGCCCGCCCCAACCTTGCAGGGGTTCAGCTCTTTTGGCTCCCTGTCCCTGTTGAAAGCAGCAGGTGCCCAGCTGGAGCCGAGCAAAGAGTAATTGGAGGCAGCACAGATCACACTAACGATGGCAAATCCAATTAGCCAAGGGTTAAGCACTCCGCTGATGAAAACCAGGGGTTCAAACTGCTGAGCCAGCAAAAGCTCTGCACCGATCAATGCCATGTAAATAATATTGCTTGTTCTTGGGAGCCCATTTCTTTCTCTTTCAATGGTGAAATACATTTCCCCTGGCAGGACCCTGCTGAGCAGATTAATAAACATCATCCTGGTGTAGGTCTGGGGGGTACATATTGCTGCTGCCTTTCCTGGCTCTCCCGCACACACAGTTGAACAAAATGAGGAATAATTGCTGCTCATGTCATGCTGGCGGCTGCTATCAAATGGTTCTGGGATTAGTTAGTGAATGAGGAGGATTCTCTGAGTTGCCTCTGCAGTGGAAGGGGAAAAAATGCTGTTTCTAGATCAGTGTAAACTGACCACCACTTTATAGAGCCAGAGTCCTCTGGGGAGCTCAGGAGAGGGACCATGAGCTGGGAGACACAGAGAAGCACCCAGCAAGAGTTGGCCCCAGCTCACCTGCACCCATCAACACCTCTGCAAGGTCCATGAACGGGTCTGTGTCCCACTGTAGCTTCTCTAGTGGCTACTAAGCGTTGTGTCTCTTCTCCGTTCCCCCCCATATTGCTGATCCTAATTCCTCCACCACTCTGACCAGGAGGTTCAGAAACATCTAAAAGCAGAGGCAGCTCCATGGGGCATCAGAGCAGTCCTGTAAGCTAACTCTCCCCATCCCAGCTGCCTACAGGGACCTGCTGAACACGGCTGCTTCTTGGAATTGGGCTCAGTGAACACTGCTAGATAAATAAGCAGGGGAAAAAAGAAAACCACAACAATAAAAAACCCCCAAATGAAAGTGCAGGCGGTGGGAGAGATGCCTGCCCTAGCAGGTTCCTTGGTCTCAGCTGCTCGGAAAGGGTTCCTTGCCACTCCTGACTGGTTGCTGGATACTGCTCGCCTCGGTGACATTCAAACCCCAAAGGGTGACAGCTTCCAAGTAATGATGCACAAAACTGGTCTGGAGGTGTGAGGAGCTGAAAGCTGCCCAGTGAATGCTCCCTGGAGGGCCAGAGGGGCCAGGGGCCAGTGGGGACTGTGGTGGTGTCAACCCAAGTGTCCCAGGCTGAGTGCAGGGGCGTGAGGCTGAGCCTGCCCCAGCCAAATCACCTGCTCCAGTGAGGCTTTTCCTTAGCACTGCCAGCCTGCTGTGTGATTCCAGCTTCCCAAGACACATCCTGTAGTGTTAGATAAATGGGTAGGACCAGTCGGTGGCAGAGATGCTGCTGGGAGCTGGGTAAAGCCTCTCCTTGGCTGTTTTGGGAGCGATGGGCATGTTGCATCCCAGGAGTTTGCTCTGAGTCTCTCGGATTTGTCCCTGCTTTTCCTGATTGCTTGTGGCTGAAACATCAAGACACTCCAGGAGAAAAAGGACAGAAAAAACGCATTCAAAAATAAAAATATTTCCTTTTGACATGTTTTCTTGGCTTGCAATAAGCTGCTTCGATCTTTTGATCTGAAGTGTCTTCCCCCCCGACACATTCTTTGATTGCATTTATTTATTTTTTGCCTTAAAAAGTTGGAAATCAACCCAAGCCCTTTTGATTTTGACTGGAACGGAGCAGGAGCACAGATGATGTCTCTGGAAAGTGATTTTTTTTCTGAACTGCTCCAGAACTGAGAAGAAGAAAAACCCCAAATAAATCTGTTGTTGGCACAGCTGAGAAGGAGATACTGAGAGTGTGGAGGTCTGTGGGGCGGGGTGGCCTTGGCTCAGCTCTACCAACAGCTGGAGATGACAAAATGCCTCCAACAAAAGCTGGAGGGAGAGCTGGGGGAATGCAGGAGCAGGGTCCCAGGGTGCTTGGCAGAGGGAGGATGGAGGAGCATCCCCGAAGCCAGAATGAAACCCTCCAGCATGGAAATGATCCCATCTGGGGGAGAGTTCAAGGATTCGGTCTGTCAGCCTGGCTCGGAGGGATGGAGAGGCAATGGGGCCTGCAGCACGGGGAAAGCTGCCTGCTCCGGCTCATCATGGAATAACATGGTGTTGAGCTCTTCCTCTTCCCCTTCCGCCTAGAAAAATTGCACCTTTGGGGATCTTTTTAACTTGCAAGTTTACTTCTGCTGAGATATTTCCTTCGGGTACTTTGGTGGGTTTTGGCTGGCCTCCAGCCCTCTCGGCTAGCTGAGATTGCACAGGACACTGCGGGGGGTAACCACACAGACCAGGCACCGTTTGCCTGGGTGAGTATGAGCCCACATAAGAAGCATCATAGATCATCTCCATTTCAGCTAGGCTAAGCAGAAGTCAAGGGCTTGGAAAGCGTTAGAAGTATGAGAGAGACAAGCCAGGACTTTCTGGGAGTGGCAGCAACAAGTTCAGTGCCATTTCACCAAGAAACATAATTTCTGGTCTCACCACAGCTGATGACATCGCCTTGCCTGGATGAAGGGTCTGCACACCGTGAATGCAAACAGGGCACAAGCACCCTCCTGCAGGTCTCTGCCCCCATACAGCAATTCCCAAACCCTCTTGAAAGCAGTTGAATCATTTCATTAGTGTGTTTTTAGAGCCATCTTTACTGTGGTTCTCAGGTAGCTGTTTTATAACCAGTTTATTTTCTCTCCACACTCAAAACATTCACAATACCTTTGAAATCATTGCAGTACACACATTTGCCAGGTCCTCCCTCTATTATCTGATTCTGTGTTTAGGCTTTGCATTGCGGGTTATGATCGGGAGAGAGCTCTCCATCTGTTAGCATGGAAGCAAAGTCTCGCTGGAGCAGCTTCCCTGGGCTCTTAGTATTTGATTCCCAGCTCATTGCTGTGGTTGAAAAGATACAGGTATCTTAAACCCTGCCCTCCTTGTGCTTTTGGGTCTGGAGCATCTCTAACTGAAGACCTGAGCTCCCTACTGGGGGATTATGAAGTTACTGGAACCTATTGCTAAAAACTATAGCCCACAGCCTGTGGTGCTGGGATGCTTTATCCTCCTCCTCGATGGCCCTGCAAATTGCTATTTGCCTAACATAGTCAGGGAGCATTTTGTTTCACAGCTCACTGATGCAGAGATGGCAAATTTCCCCTGTAATCAGGTTGTGATTTCATTTTCCTTTCTCCCCAAAAACTTCAGTGTTTCAAAAAAAGGTGTTTTTCCAAAGCACATGGTAGAAGACACAGGAGGCAAAGCCAGCCAGGAGGGGAGGTGGCATCCTGGGCTACAAACTTTCCTTCCCAGCAGAGAGAGGAGAAAACTTTGAACCCAAGTTGAAAAAGAAATGACACTGCTGGTGCACGAGGGCTGCGTTACACTTTCCACAAGTCCCCATGTCTGTGATTGTGGGTGTTGTAAATCAGTGATGGAAAAATCCAGCTCCTTACCCATTTCTGACCCTCAGGACCCACCTTGGGTCTTCCCTGCCCCACAGGCTCTGCAGATGCCATGCCTGCCCACCTGCAAAGCCCCTGGGTCCCAGCCTGAGCTCAGGTTCTTTGTGTCGGTAAATCTGGGTTGAATCCTAACAAAGGGAGCAAAGACCCCCTTCCCCCTCCTGGACCATAACACACAAACCACTGCCCGACCTCCACGGGGCTCAGAGACATCTAATGCAATTCAGGATGGATCCAGGCTGGCTGTGGGGAGCTCCAGTCATTTTTCTCTTATTTTTCCTCTCCTTCCCCCTTTCCCCCCACTCCCAACACCATGTGATCTATAGCAAGATAACAGCTTCAATTGCTCCAAATTGCTTATTGAGGACTCTGTGGTAAATCAATGATTTTAAATGGGATCACAGCATAGCAATCCCAACAACAGCAGAATAAAAAAATGATGCCAGTCGGTAGCAAGGAGAGGTAAAGCGACTGGGCTGATTGCATTCAGGCTCTGCTGCTGGTGATGGGCACCAGAGCCACCAGCGTGAGATACAGAGGACAGGATCTGGCCGACCCATTTGGAAACTTGCCTGGGTAAAGCCAAGTGAGGGGCAAGCTTGTGAAGGTCTGAGTGAGCTCCCCTTGCTCCTTTGTCTTGGGTGCTGCAAGTAAAATTGGGATCAGCTCTTCAGCATCACACCTGGGACAGGATCCATGGTGCTGGACTCCCAGATGTGGCATGCAACTGTCCCCACAGGTCCTGAACTTCCTTGCACAGGGCAGGGAAACTGAGGCACAGGTGCATGGACCCTCTTGGCTCTGACCATTGCGCCCCATGGCCACAAATCAAGCTAAATCCCACCATGTGTGTGTGGGGGTCCCTGTGCATGGTCCATGTCCCAGCACATGATTGCAGACAAGGTATAGACAAGGCCAAGTTCCCACCGAAGCCGTTACTCATCCCCTCCAAATTTAATTTCTGGGTGAAAATATCCCCAGTCCTCTCAGAACAAACAGCTTGTTGGTCGCTACCAAAGAACGAGAGTTATCATGTCCTTAAATAGCCATTTTCTTGCTTTTAAGTGCTCAGGTTCTTGCAGTGAGTTAGTGAGAGTAGAAATGCTGTCACTTAGCAACCTCCCCAGTATGGAGGATACGAAGGGAGGTGGTGATGGGGGATTTTTGTCTTTCATCCACTGGAATTTTGGTCCTGAAATTTCTGCGCGTGTCTGCGAGGCAAGACAAAAATGAAGATGCTGGCAAACAAAAGCACCTTTAGACATGTCAGTAAGTGGATGAATGAACACTCTTCCCTTCAGGTCTTTCCCTCCCCCTTGAATGAATTTCATTCACCGCATTAGCAACCGTACCTTCATCTGCATGGTCAAGGCAAGAAGTGGCCCTGCCTCAGCGCAGGCCAAATAGACCGAGATGCAATGGATGGAGGGATGGACAGATGGGCTTTTTGTAGGCATGGTGCTGCTTACCATGTCCCACCGGGCAGAAAACACACCAGTTTGGTGGGCACGCCTCATGCTTTTCAGGGATGAGATGAAAGGAGACCTACAAATCACAGGACAAATTTTCTGTCGCTCTCTGTGGTCGTTTCCTATCTCTGCCACCCAGCTCTGGAGCATTTCAGTCCATACAAGGCTATTGTAAAATGGCTGAAGAGGGACAGTTGGGCACAACATGTCAAAACCCAAGAGCAGGCTCTGGAGAAGGTCATGGTCGTTCTGGGGCTGTGTGCGTAAATTAACTTCAATTAGCTGCAGGGTGGTATAAAAAGTAGGTTATACAAAGCATTTAGAGAGTCAGTCTTGCGTGGGCACGGAGTAGGTTTGGGATGGGTTTCACCCAAGGAAAGAGAAGCTGGATGGAGTTTGAGACCCTTGGCTCTGGGATGAACTGTTTCATGGGGTTCATGGGGTTCGGGTTAAAAGCGAGTGGAGACAAATGTCCCCAAGAGTCAAGGCTGAGGATGACATTGCAGCCCCCAGGTGGGACACTGTGGCTCTGCTACACCCCTCCTGCCCGAGTATCCCCAGACAACACTCAACACTGTCCTCAGACATGGGACAGCTGGAGTCATCGACCCGAGTAGCCCAGGAGTGTGTGAGAAGGGACTGGGGAGGGGGATGACGATGCTTCTTCCAGGGTGTACACAGAGCAGGGGCAGCAGGGATCCCCCTGTGCATTTAAGGAGAAGAAGCAGGCAAGCAGAAACGGTGCAGATCCACCTCATTTGCAGGGCACGGGGTAAACGGGAAGAGCTGCTGGCCAGTGATGCTCATGGCAAGGGGTCCCATCACTTCTACCCTTCCCGCTCTGGTCCCCCTTGGGTTTCTGGCTGCTGTGTGGGTCCCAGTCCAACCCACCCCCATGGGAGAGGGCTCATCCCTGCTTGAAATGAGGTGTCTGAAACACAGCCCCCATTCTACTTTAATAGACCACTGATTACATACAGCGAGCAAAACGTCACCGACCTTGCAAATACAGCTGGAACAGGCACCACCACAGAGCACCATCGGTGTCAATTATGCCACTGCTAAAGAACGTTCCTAATAATTAATTGTTCGTTATTTCGGAGGCGAGGAGTTGCCCATTACACACAATGTGCAATTAGCTATATATAAAAAGCTCTCTGCAGGGCTCGATTCAGAAAACTTGGCCCACCCCAAAGAGCAGTTGAGCACATGTTTAACTTTAAGCAGGTCCTTTAGTCTCACTGACTCCAGATTAAGCATATGCCTAACTCTGTTGCTTATTCTGCACTTGATTTATTGTCTGATTTATTTAAAAACATAACATAGCATTGCTGACAGCTTAAGCTTCAGAGACCTGTCCAAGAATAATTTTTATGAACAGAGATGGAGGCAAAATCTAACTCAGTTGTAAACTGACATTAGAGCTCTGCAGTTTTCATGGGGCGACAGCATGCGAAGTGTGGGCACGCACGTGCTGCCTTGTGTAGCATCACAACCTGATTTGCAGTTTTCCTCATCTGCAGATGGTTTTCCCCTCCAGGAACCTGATGCTGGACCTTAAAGAGGGGACTGGAGGGCTAGTGGAGATCAGAGAGCACCCTTGCAAGGAGCTGTCCCCACAGGAAATTCAATTCCAGCCCCAAAGGAAGATCAGGGATGGGAGGATTTAAGGACCAGCAATGCCATAGATCCTGCCAAGGCTCGAGATTTTGCTGGTAGTGGAACAGGTTCCTTGACAGTGAGCAGGATGGGTCCCACCATGGATCCCTCTGAGTCACGAGGGGAGAAGCCCCATCTGCCACCCCTGAGCTGCTGCCCATGTCGGGGACAAACTGAGCAAAGTCTCTTCTCACTTTACTGCTCTTCCCGTCTGTAAATACTTAGAGATAGCAGCCATAAAAGTACCTTAGAGAGAAGGCAGCAGTAAAATTACATCAAGCCTAGGGGCTTAAACTGATTGAAGGATACATTTTCCAAGCTGATACAGCTAAAGCAGCAGCAGAGTGCTCCTGCACCGAGCAGCTGGTGGAGTCTGACCATTTTTTTCCCTTCTAACTGGCCAGACAGCTGGAAAAAAGCCCCAGGAATATTTTGGGAACATTTTCAGGAGGAGAAGTGCAGTGATGGGGGGAATGCATTAGCCAGAGGCAAAAGTCTCTGAGATTTTCTGTGCAAAAAAACTGTTGCTGAAAAAAAATAGGGACAGTGTTAATCTTGGTGTGGGGCTGCAGCCTGTGTGGTCTTCTGGCTCTTTTGGATGCTTCTGCATCAGGTTGTGAAAGGTGATGGTGGTTCTGGAGCTGCTGCTGTTGGGACAGAAAGGGAGAGGGAGACAGTGACTGTCCTGGCAAGGGTACAGCTCGAATATGTGTGATAACTTTAAAAAAAAAAAAAAAGACTTCTGCACACCTTCTTCCCATTAATTTTCAGCCTCCCTGCCTTCTCTCTGCCCCTTCCCGGGGGGCTACACCATGTCCCCCAGCCCCAGCCCCCTGCAGAGCAGCCTGACCTGGGGCACGGAGGGGCTCAGCCCCGCGGGACCTCGATTCAACAACCGAGATGAGGTCGGGTATATTTGCTCTGACCTGCCCTGGCACCTCTAATTATGATTAATGGCTGTGACGGTTATCTGGTTGACTTTTACTCTGCACCCTGGCCAGCGCTGGGGGCGCGGATGCCTGACCTGCCCCGGCGCGTGGGGCCAGCGCTGACACCAAGAATCGATCATGACGGCTGCGGCTATTGCGATTGCCGGGAGCAGGGAAGAGAGAGAGCTCAGGGAGGGAGGGCTGGCTTTGCTCTGCAGTGGGAATTTCCCTGGGGGGCACGAGTATATGTGCCAAAAACGTCCTTAAGCCTCTTCAATTACCCCTGTTGCACCTCCTCTGGGCTTGATGAAGGTTGGGAGGGAGGGGACAGGACAGGGGGGGCTTTTGACCCCAAACCTAAAGGCCAGAATCTTAAGTGATTTGTGTCAGTAAAGCCTCCGAACCTTCTCGCCCCCCCAGCCATGGAAACCTGGCTGTCAAAGGGATTAAACATCCACTTTCCCCCTGCAAGAGATGGCAGGCGGGGGAAACAGGATGCAACCTCACATCCCCTTACCCAGGGCAGAGCCTGCCACAGCCTGACTCCCCAACACCCTTCTTCTGCCCGAGCCTTCACAAGGACAGTGTTTGAGCTGCTTTGTGCCCGGCTCCAATAGACATCCTTGGGGAGTAAAAGCTGCCTGAGTGCCTGTGCCATCCCGTCCCGAGATTGCCCCATCACTCCTGATGGCACAAGGGAAGGGAAGGCAAGAAGAGAGCAGAGGCAGGCAGGGCAAAGGGTAAAATTACCTCTTTTGGCAGCAAGGAGCGACTTAAAACAGCATTAGGCAGTTTCTACTTATCTCAGTGTCACGTTCCAGGGAGAAGGAAGCAGCTGGGGAAGGGGAGCCTGGACCTGGCACCTGGGTGGGACGACACTGTGACCCACTCATGCCGGGGAGACAATAAGACGCAGCCCCAGGGGGAGCTGGTGGGGATAATCAGACGCACGAGACTGTGCTCCCACACCACCGTGATTTCAGCTTTGTCTAGATGCTGGGGGGGCGAATATGAGCTATGAATTGGCTGGCTGCAGCTGAATTTCATTGTGGGCATGGTGCTAGCAAGATGCTACCGTGGTACCCAGAAGGGCTTTAATGATCTGGGAGGAAAATCAAGGCAGGCGTCCTGATCGCAGCTCACTGCTCTCCAGGACTGCAGCTCATTTCTGAAATACTTTCTGGCTTCGTAATGAAGTACAAGGTTATGCTGGACTTTGACAAACAACACAGACATGGCAATATGCTAATAAATGCTGATTTAAATTTGATGGAAGCCGGGAAGAATTATCCCAGAATGTATTAATTAGTGTGATTATGAGGTGTTTGAAAAATGAAAATGCAAAGCAGAGGCTATAAGGAGGAAAAGTATTGAAGGAGGGAGAGCCTTTGAAGCTCTTCTCGGGGGGATGTGCCTGGATTCCCACACCGAGGCGGGTCGTCTCTCTGGGACTCATTGTGGCACCTTCCTGTGACCACCCCGAGCCGAAGCCCTGGCCATGCTCCCGGCTCAAAGCCCCAGGCACTACCCACAGGCCTGCACGTTTGTCAAGGTGCAGTGGGGCTGTGGGAGCAGGGATTGCTGGCCCAGCTCTCCTCCCCAAGCGATTCAGCACTGCACAACTCCGCTTTACTATAAACACACAGGCAGCTCTTGAAATCACAGACTTCCCTGCCCAAATGCCTCCTCCAGGGAGCATGACGCTGCCTCTCACAGAGCAGCGAGCTGGGGTCGGCTGCCGGCGGGGGCAGGCACGTGTTTCCCCTGAAGGGGAATAGGTTTTCAAAGTGAATCTTAAATCAGCAAGCTGACGGGCAGCCCTGGCTGATTTCCTTCTTGCTCTCTTTTCGTTATTGATGTTATTTTACCCCCAATAATCCTAGCTGCCATTTTCTTCACCACCCTCCCCCCTGCAATTCCCCAAATCACAAAATGTGCATCAAACTCATTCTTCAACCACCAAGCCAGGGTTGGTGCTTCCTCTGTGCTGCAGAAACCTTCCCAGTGCCTTCCCTGAAGGATGGCAGCTCTCAGAGGAGAAGGGCAAGCTGCCACTCTGCCATCGAGACTGCAAGCATCCCCCTGGGATGGAGCAAACCTGGGCTTCCCCCTGCACAGCACCAGCACTGAGTGCTGTAATCAGGTGCGATACTCCAGACAGCTTTAAAACAACATCCCTGAGCTCCTTTGATGCAGATCTGAGCAAGGAAATGATGCTCAGCAGTGCTCATATGCCCAGTAAGGGCCATCTTGCCCTTTGCTGAAGGTTAAGTGACCATCCCAAAGCAGATGTCTGTCTCTTTTGCTGTGTTTCAGCAGAGTAAGTGACAATTGTGTCAGTGCAGTTTCCCATTAAGAAATGCTGCAGGGCAGTGACAGTCCCAGGATCAGGCTGAGATCCCACCTCTGCTCAGTGTCGATCCATGATCCATTCACCAGCCCCATTCCCAGTGAGAGTGGCTGGATGGACGGAGGGGTGCGCGATTGTCTGGAGGAGGCTGGGAAGCGTATATGGTCATGGGTACATGGTGCTTTTCTGGGGGTGGGCAGCTAGCTACACAGCCCGACTTGAAAGATTTCCCTCTCCTGTGATGGCACAGATTTCTCCACTCCTACCTTTCATCATCAAAGCAGAGGCGTGCTCTGCAGTATCCCCCAGCCGCCAGCCCTCCTGCGCAGCCGCCCCAGCAGGGGCACAGCCGAGACAGGCCAGGCTTTCCCTCAGCTGCGTTCAGCTGCTCCTTGATGCACGCTTGCATGCATTTCTCGATCGCAGCAAGCCCGCTTAGCTGCGACCCTGCAGCTCCTCGCATCAGCACCATGGTCCTCCCAGTCTCCCCATCAAAGCTCAGGACTGAGCATCAGCTGAGAACATAAAGACCTTCCCAACTCCAGCTGCCCTGTTTGCGGTGATGAATGCTCAGCCATAGCCCGAGCTGTCGCGGCTCCAGACTAAAGTGTGGGGGAAAAGACTCTGAAGCCACCTCCCTTGATCTGTCACAAGGCAGGAGTTTAGCTAACGGGTTATCATCATCACGCAGCAGTTTGTCCTTTCATATCTGCCCCTGCTCTCCCTCAGAGCAGAGCTGAAGGAGGTTTCATGCCAGCAAGGCTCACACCCATCCCCAGTGGGAGCGAGAAGCGCTGGTAAAACTCTTTACATTTGTTGTAGGGAGCAAGTTCAGAGCTGGGGAGAAGGGCTGGAGGGGACAAACACACAAGGGAGAGCCCCAACCCCCAGCTGGGCTCACGGTGGGTGATGCTACCCGGGCATGATGCTGATGTGCACCCTGCGGAGTGACACCCCAGCTGGGTGGAGGGGGTGCTGGCAGCAGCGAGCTGGCTGGCTATGGTGGGAGAGGCGGCCAGGTCTGGGATTTTTTTCCAGAAGCATCAGGGTTTTAGGTATTCAGATTTATAGACATTTGCTTAATGCAGAGGCTGGGGAGGAGGTAATGGAAGTGGAAATTAATGGATAGATAAACGGCTCTATAGGAGAGGGCAGATGGGTGGGATTTTCCACTTAGAAAGCCCTACCTACCCTTCTGCATCTGGCTTTTAAGAGCACTGTTACCCTGATTTTCACTGACAGGCTCTGCAGGAAGTTCAGAAACACCCACCACTCCAAGCTGGCATCCTTCATGCCAGACCTGCCCCAGCCCCAGGCATCGCCTTCCTGTCCTTTTCCTCCAAAAGGATTTAAAGAAAAAATCAAATGTTCCCAAGCTGTCACCTTTTTGGAAGAAGAGGATGGAGGTTAAAAATATTCTACTGAAAAGAAAAAAAAAACCCTATAGATAAGAAAAACCAAGCCAAAGCAAACTGAACCCATCTACAAACCTTCAAGTCTCCAATCCCATCTTCAAAGCTGAATGCATCAAGGGTGCCTTTCCCCAGTAAATCCTTACACTTCCTGTGAAGTTCTCCATGTACAATTTATACTTATTCCCCACCACCACCATGTTTTTTCCCCTTATTTTCAGGCAATGTCTACAACAGCAGAGCTTCTATTGCTGGCCAGCTCATCGCCAGCTCATGCACGTGGTGACAAATCGGCTTGGGGAGCTTTGGTGGTCAGTGCAGTCCCTCATCCCTCCTGAAGCTGTGACCAGCCCCCTCCTGGTGGGCGATGGAGCTGTGGGGCTAATGTGGGGACTGAAGTCACCCGTGTGAACTGAGATCTGAAAGAGTTTTCCAAGACTGAAGTGACCACAAAGCTCCAGGTCTGGGTGTCCCCTGTAGTGGCTTCAGCACTGGCGCCCTGCCTGGGTTTGGACAAGGTGAGGTGATGAATCTTCAGGTCCCCACTGGCTAGAGAAAGCATTCGCATTAAAAAAAAGCAACCCTTGTTCTTTGAATATCAAACAGAGAAACACACCTTCCTCAAAGCCCAGGGCCACTGGCTGCCCCAGGGTCCCACCAGCCGCCATGGGAGGGCACCCAGGGGTTTCACCCTGCTTTGCCCAAGTTGCATCCTGAAGAAGTTCAAAATGAAACAGTCAAAATCTCCCCAAACCACACCGGCCCATTCGGAAGGGAAAGATTTTGATTCAAAGTGACTTCTCCTTTGGAAATTTCCTCCCACTGAAGGAGAAGCATGAACAAAACCCCTTTTCTTTGGGAAAAAAACAGGGAAACCAAGCTCAGATCAGAAAGGAAAGCCATAATGGGAGCAGACACCGTCCCCCACCATGGCTGAATTGACCACTGAAAAATCATTTCAGGTCAGTGCAGAACAACACAGGCTCTTGGAGCCAGAGAGGCTGTGATGGAAAAGCAACACACCAATTAATTTGGACTAGGGCAACCCGCCCAGGCTGCAAAGCTGGGCTCAGCTCGCTGCAGGGCTGAGCCTGGGGATGGGGCCATGCTGGCTGCCCTGAGGTGTGAATCTGGCCCCGTTTGCAAGGTATTGGCACACCGTGGCCTCTGCTGCTGCTGCTTTGGGGTTGATGGAGTGGAGAAATGGCATTTGCTACCCAGGTCACCCACCTGTTCAAGGTTGTGTGGTTTTGGAGCTCAAGGAGGACCTGGATGGTGAGCAGGGGGTTGCCCTTATCCTCTGGGACAGCAGCAACAGCACAACTCACGTCCAGGCAGGGGATGGACGTGTCTTCCCCCTTGCCAGCACACACAGGGCTGATGGTGCAGGGAAAGAGTTCGCAACACCTGGGTCTCTCTGCAAGAAGGGCTTAATGCAGGACAGCAGGTGAGCACATGTGATGGCTGTGGGCATCCCACGGGATGTGAGTGTCGCTGGGGACTCCCTGTCCAGGTGCGTGCAGAGGAGGGTGATGAAGGGATGAAGCTTTCCTGGACCCTCAATCCCTCACCGCCTCCTCTTGCTGGGCTCCAGGAGTCTCAGGGCAGTTCAGCCCTGGATGAAGTTGCAATGGGTGGTGCGGGGAGAAAAAAAAAAGAGAGGGTGTTAGCTGACGGAGATGCTGGGGTGATGGCAGAGCTTTGGCAGTCCCATCACCTCCCAGAGCTGAGCATGGTAACCCTGGATATCACAAGCAGAAAGCTTTTCCCCTTCAAAAGCAGACCTGGTGCAACACTGTCCCCATGCCGGGAGGCTGAGCATGGGTGGGGGTAGAGCCTGCAGTGGGATTAAATAAAAATCCCACCAACACTCGGGGACTGAGCCCTGCCGGAGGGGGCCTGGGGTCCAGCACTCCCGGCTGCACCCACCTCCCATCCTGGTGGGTGATTCCCTTGAACTCAGCTAAAAGCCGCTGCTGGGTACTTAAGGGGAGCAGGAAAAGAGGCCAAGCAGGTCCGAGGTGTCTGCCCCAAGCGAGTCGGGGGAGTCTGGTGAGCCCATGTCAGGTGGATGCTCAGGTGGGGGCACACGGCCGAGCAGGGGGTAGAGCTGTACCCGGAGGCAGGGAACTCAGTAATCTATCAGGCATCCCAGCGCAGGCTCTGCAGCAAGACTTTAATAGACTTATCTTTACCACAATAATGTATTTTATTTTTCCAGTGCACATTCATTATTCACACACTTATTTCCCCATGGATTATGTATGCTGCCTGAGCTCTGTTCTCCTGCCTTATTTTCACAATGTCGGCTCTGGTACCTACTTATTTTTACAGCATTGTCACCTGCAAACGGGTTTCTATTTAATCGCCAAAACTAATAATACGGCTCAGTGGAGATGTCAGAGGTAGGATGCGCGTTCCCTTCCGAAGTCCCTCGTCTGAAAAAGACCAGCTGTTGGCACCGAAGCATCCTGTGTGCAATGAGTTTGGGGACTCTCAGACCACCTCCTGTGCGGATCCCTCCACCACAGTAGGTGGATCTTGTGTCTGCAGCATCCAAAGCCCCGAGATGGAGTTTGCTGGAGGAAAAGTGAGGGATACACCACACATCAACGCTGCTGCTTCATCCCAGGTTTAAAAGGGACTTTAAAAGGCTCCCAAACCCCACCTCTGGGTCAGTCACTGGACCGGAGCTCCCCAGCACCACATGGCACAGCAAAACCCTTTGACTTATGCTGGGCTACACAGTCCGTGAATATTTCTGAATCACTCAGATCTGGGATGACCCACAGCACAAGGGGAAAAAGTACGAAGTAGCAGCTCGTTAAGCAGGGACATCTGTGAAGCAGGTGAGTGCTGCTGTAGTGGTCTGAGCAACATCTGCTCGGAGGCACTGAGCTCGGTCTGCAAGGCTTCTGCACAGAGCAGCTGCATCAACTGCACCTTGGCAGCCCAATTTCCAGCATTTCTGGCTTTCCAACCTCTTGGCATGTTAAAGAGAAGAGTGGTCCCTTACCATGGGTAAGCCCAACACTCACCCACAGTTACCAAGGGCACACAGGCACATCCAAATACGCGTGCACACAAAGCTACCATGCCATGCAGACACACACACACCGCAATATCAAACCACCTAACACCCTGATGATCTATTTCTGAGCTGGATCTTAGCTGGTTTTGGCATTCTGGTGTTTTGTGGAGGATGATGATTTAATTTTATTGCTTTCCTTCCCTGGGAGAGGGAGGTTACTTTACACCAGAGGAAGCGAGAGCTTGTGTTTGCATGCATGCCTTTCTGTGTCAGGGGGAAACAGCACAAAACTTCTGCAAGCTGTGAAGCACTCTGAAAGAAAGAGATACGTCTGTTTTTTTCCCCTGAAATGGCTTCTAGGGTTTAGATTAGCAGCACACTGGGTTTGGGGCTGGGTCCTCAGGTAGCAGAGGGGAGGTCAGCACCTGCATCCCAACCATCTCCCTTCTTCCTTTATTCAACTTCAGCCTTGCAACCCAGACAGCGAGGATGGGCCAAGAAAAGCGAAGCCTCCAAGCACTCAGGGAGAGAGTTCTCCTTGCAGTTGCTTTGTCAGTCCCTCCACAGGGGCTGAGCAGCCTGTACGAGGTGTCCTCCCAGACAGGTAAGCACAGATCGGTGCTCAGCCTTCCCCTGCCTGTGGGGTGTCCCGGTACCGTGCAGGATGCTCCAGCTCATGCTCTTGTCCCCAGGCACAGCCCGACCAAGGTTCTGTTGGCTCAGCTGCCTGTGGGGTCTTGCCCTGCCTCCCTGCTCTCAGCCTGCACCCAGCTGCTGGCCCTCATCCATCACTGGATCTCTGTTTTCTCTTCAAGCCTTTTACATTATAACTTCTGAGCCATGCTTTGTCCTGAGCACGGGTGCTCTCCATCCAGGGTGGGTCCCTGTCCCCACGCTGCTCCCCCCAGCACAGCCCTGGCTTCACTGCAAGAAGTTATTCTCACCCGTAATTCCTCTCCCCACCTTTAACCAGTGCATTATTCTGCCCACGTCCCTGCGCTCACTCCCTGTCTTCAATGAGAGTCATAAATAAGGCATAAGGCACACTAAAAAGGGAGAGAAAACATTTAATCTTTTATTCTAGTTTGTTGCAGAGTTGAGATGGATCTGGCTGCTCAGGATCCCTCCTCCGGCCCCAGCCAGACACTCCAGCCCTCCCCAACATTCACTTGCAGAGACAGGAAGGCAACAAAGGATGGACGCTGTTCCCCTGGGGTTAACCTCATAAAGCAATTTTTCTCCTGTTTTTTCTGCAGATGGCAAGTGCCAAACTACACATGAGCAGGAACATCAGTGCATCCCAGGGAAGGGATGGAGATGTCCCATTAACTGATTTGTGAGCCCTTAAAATAGAGGTGCTCCTGGTCCCTGAAAGTACTGAGCTCTGCACCCCGCAGAGGTTATGTGGGGAAAAAAAGGAAATTATCCTATAGCTAAAACCCATTTAACCCCCTGGTGTGACATCCCAGGGCAGAGGGCATCACCCACCGTGATGTGCACCATGTGCTTCCAGCTCAGTGAAAAATTCAGGGCTGGGTTGGGTCAGGAGATTTTCCTGTGACTCAAGGACAGGCCATTTGTCATGAGCTCTGCTGGGAGGGGTTTTTGGCAGCGCTCCGAGGAGCCGAGGCCATGGGCGAGCACCCCCGGAGGGAGCAGTCCCTGGATGCTGCTGCCTGCCGGAGAGCTGCCACAGTGGGTGCGTTGCTGCCATCCCTCAGCCATACCGGGATGAATGTGCTGAGCTCCAGAGGAAAAAAAAAAAAAAAAAGGGTATTTTGGTTTCTGTAAGCCTGGTTTCCCAAGGAAAAGCGGTTTATGCAATCACACTCCCGGCGCCTGAGACAGCCGGCACGTCTTCCCTCGTCATTTTATACCTGACGAGGCAATTTGAACCAAATTTGACAGTAATAATAGGAATCTGAAGAGAATTATGTTCTGACAGGCTTGGTGAGGATCTGCAGCCTGGCAGAGGAGTGCAAGACATAATTAATGGTCCCTCTGAGGAAAAGGCCACATTGTGAGTGTTTTCCTTACTAGACATCAGAGACGCTCCAGGCAATTAAGAGCAGCCCCCGGGGGAAAGCCTTGGTCAGCATTTGCATTAACCAGTGGGGGAGCCACCAGTAAGGAAACCCCAGCTGGCAGCAGGTACTCTGGGGTCTGCTGGGACGAGCCGGGCAGAGAAAGTTTCTCCCCATTTGGGACATCACACTGTTGCTGTCTTGTGTGGATTCTCTGGTGTCTACTACATGGTTGTGCTACTTGGCAGCCTTCTCAGCCACCCGGTCCCCTCCTGTCCCACACTCATGGCTGTGGCACTGGGAGGAAGAAGGAGCTTCAGCCAGACACAAGGAGCCCATGGGCGTGCACAGCTGAGTCCTTCCCTCCATCCTCACCCTCCACCAGGGCATCACACTATGCCCTGCCCTACATCTCCCCAGCACAGACAGTCTGCGTGTGCTTGGAGGACCAACGTGCTCTGCACGGGCACAGGGACGTACTTGTTACACCCAGAATCTAACTGAACATTGCTATTGCGGCTGAAGAAACACCAATTTGAATCCTCAGGAGATTTAATAGAAAGGCTTGTTTCAAACCTAAACATCAATCTTCCTGATTTTTTTTCCTTATTAAAAAATAATCTTAAACAGCAACTTCAAAAGCTCCTGTTTCTGTTGAGTTTATAGCAAAGTGGATCCCCTACAAACCGTTGATCAGTTGCTCAGCTGGACCAGGGTGGGATTCAGCATCATCTCCCAGAGGGATTTTTTTTCGGCTCTCTGTATCCTTACAATGTAAAGGAGGCTGCCCCAGGGCACAGCGGGCTGGTGAGGAGTTAAAAAGCATTTAAAAAACAGTAACAAATTGTGTTATCTGCTGCCTCCCTCCTGCAATCTCACCTGCATCAGCTGGAGGGAAAGGCTTTGTTTGCCTCCAAGATTAAAAGTTCCCTTTCCCTTCATGCCCCTTATTTCACTATTTGGAAACAATACTGTTTAGCAGTGATGCATTTTGTCTCCTTTCCATTTCCTTCCCTCGGGTAGGAAATAATTTGCTGAAGCTGACGGCGGTCCCCAGGCAGCTCCAAAGGCTCTGTTCTGGGGCCAAATCCCCCCTTTACCAGGGTGAGGGAGAAAGGGGCTATTGTGATTTTCCTTCAACAGCTGATTTCTTCTGGAAACACCAGAGAAGTGTTGAAGTTGTGCAGGCACAGTGGATATATGTGACATTTTTTAGCTAAAAAAGGCTAGAAAAGTAAAAACTCCAACAACCTGCTCTGTATGGCCACTGTAATTCCAACCATCCTCCTGCACTCCCCGGCACATCGCTGTGGGTAGAAACCCAGCGTCGGCGCTTCCCCTTCTTTGATAAATGCAACAAACTCCCAAACCCAAGAGGTTTGTAAGGAAAAGGAAATAAAATAAATAATCCCAAGTCCCAGTGCTGGGAGAGAGCCTGTGGAGGCTGGCCCAGCAGAGGAATGGGTGGGAATAAAATAAAGGCAGAAAGAGTCAATGTAAGAGGAATTATTTAAGAGGTAGAAGAAAGCCGTTAAAAAAGGGTGGGAAAAATAATCAACCCTCTCTCAGGGGGGGGAATAAAAACGTTCGAGCGAAAGTAGGCCATTTGCTAAACAATAAAAGGGATGAAGCAGATGATGACTCTAAAATGGCTGAGATGCTGAACTGCTTTTAAAAATCTGCCTTTATCAAGAGAAACGCGGAAAAGTGGTTTGGACAATTAGGAAGTAACAAAGGCCTCATAAAAATAGCTCTGGGGGGAAGAGAAACACTTGGGAAATGGAAGCGTGGCTGCAGCATCGTGGCAGAGTGCATTACGGGATTAACTGATGGAGGGGCTGACCCTGCGCCAGGGACCGAGCAGGATGGATGGGGACTGGCGTATGGGGGCTGCATCCTGCCCCCTCCTGGCACAGCAACAGGAGGTCCTAAATCTGCCACCAGCAGGGGCTTTTGGGAAGCGTGGAAGAGGGGTGAAATGAGAGAGGCTAATGAAGATCCCGTCAGACAAATTGGAGTGTTGCCTCTTCTTTGCTTTTTAATAGCAGAGCCAAATTAAAGACAGCAAAGCAAATTCTCTCTGGATATCAGGATGTGATATCGCTTCCCGGGGGGTGAAATGGAGGAATGATGGAATTAAATTAAGAAAGAGGAAGTTAAAATTGAATATCTGAAAGGAAACGTTGCTCGGAGTAATTCTCTGCTCAGCTGGGGATCAGTGTCCCAGAGGGTGATTGCAGATAAAGTCCGAGAGCACCTGGACCTCTCCGTATCCAGAAAGCATCTCAGTCACAGTTGTGAGGATGGCTCTGAAGAGCAGAAACAGGGGCCATATGCTGCCCAAGGGTGGCTTGGAGCTCACTGTGCTGCAGGGAAGGGCCCTGGGGTTGGGAGAACGGGGCAGGGATGAGAAGGAAAGGAACAAAATCACCAGGCAGGGTGGATTTTTATGATGGTTTTTCTTTGCATTACAGCCACCTGGACCCTCTCTTTTCAGGGTAGGAAGTAACGGGGAGCAGGACGAGATGATTTGGGAGCAGGAGGAGGTGATTTGGGACCCTGGGAGACCTGATGCACATGATCACACAGGGCATCTGTCTGCTGACTCGGTTTCCCCCAGAGATGACATGGAGGAGAGGCCACCACATTCCTACTCCTCTTTCTTATTGTACAGGCTAGTGAATCAAAACTACCCTGACAGGTCAGCCCAAAATCCATCCTTTCCCTAAACTCAGCCTCCGACCATGCTCAGCAGCAAAGAGGATAAATACAGCATGAGCTCCCCTAGCTCCTCTCCCCACCGCCCAGGATCTGTATCTTGGGGACCAGGACAGGGGATGCCCCAGCTGCCCAGGGCAAATGTCCTCTCGTCAGCAGCTCCTGGCTGGAGAGCAGAATGGCTCCTGCGTCACGGCCAGCAGAGAAGAGGTGGTGGGTGGGAGAAGAGGAGTATTTCTCTGCTGGACCAAGAACAGCCTAGGGCTGGTGTAAATCTGGCCGCTCCCAGGGGTCACTTCCTCAGCTCTGACTCAGCTGGGCTCTGCTCATCACTGCTCTTCCCACCAGCCCCATCCTCCTCCTCCGGCCAGCCCCTCCACACCTCCTGCGGGGAGCAAATGGCATGTCCCAAACCCTGCTGCTGGAAACCCCTGTTACAGAGAGGGGAAGCACCTGGCAGCCTCTTTGCACAGGGAGAAAGCAACCATGGAAAAAAAAGCATGGAAAAAGCTCAAAATAAGGCAATTTGGGATGTCATCACCCCCAAGTTTTCAGAAGTATTTTTAGCATCGAGTTTTGAGCTAAAGGAAACAGCTGTATGAACCCTGACAGCAGGAGAGACAGGAGGTGGGAGCCAACACCCTCATATTTTCATTGCACTTTTCCTTAAACCATCTTGAGTCATGCAATTGGCAGCCCCCCTTTCATCTGAAATGAGTGCGAAGCATCACCAGCATCCCCCAAAAAAGCCTGTCCCCTTCGCAGCGCCAGAAGGCTGACAAAAATAGGTCTCTGTTACTGCAGTGCCAAATGTACTCACCACCGCCCAGGAGCCGAAACGTCACTAAGAACCCAGGGACCCCTTTATTTCATAGAGAGCTCCCAGTCAGCCCAGGACGGCCTGATCCTGCCCTAGCCCATCACCTGGGAGGGTACAGGTGAGGTTCAGCCCAGCCTCACATTTGAAGGACCAGTTTTCTTCTTGAATACAGTGGCTTAAACAACCAATTTTGTTTTTTCCTTTAAATTACAACATGTCCTGGCTTTGCATTGGGTTTGGGGAGAGAAGAAACCTTCTTCGGTTTTGGCAAGACAAAGCCTTGCTCAGGGAGGAACCAATGGTCTCTGATCTCCTCCTAAAGGAGTGGGAACAAGCAGCGACAGCGGGGCAATAAATCAGGGGGCAGGTTTCTGCAGGGTTTTGTGAGCAATTGAGACAGAAATATCCCCAACTCCAGAGCATCTGCTCCAGTTACCACCCACCCGCTCAGACCCAGCCAGGGCCCAAAAAGCTGGAGGAGATCACTGGGATCTTTAATAAATCTTGCAATGACTCAGCCTGAGTTTATGGCTAAGAAAAGGGGAAAAGGCTCCCGAGTGCACCCTGAGTGCTTCACCCACCCTCTCCCACTGTGGTGGGCTCGCTCCCTTGCCCCGGGCTCTTGCAAGGGACTGCTACAAGCCTGGGGCACCCAATTTCTGCTTGTCCCATTCCAAGATGAGAAAAGCAAAGGCACTCCCCAGGGATACACGTAGGAGAGAAGCGGAGGAGGACCCTGATTTCAGCCATGGGAGCGCAGGGTCAGATCTCCCCAGCTGAGCTGGTCTCCAACTGTCCTGCTGAGGTCCCAGGCTGCTGGTGGTCAGAGCAGGTCTTCTACTATTGCACCAGCCAGGATGGTGAGCTGAGACTTATTTCTGCAAAGAGCTATGAAGTAGGTGGGCTTTTTAGCCAGAAAACTGTTGATCTCCCACCAGATCTGCCTCCAACGCATTCAGTGATCTGTACAGAGGAAGAGATCACCTCTGCAGCACATGAGGGTGCAGAATTAGGACCATGAAAAGATAGGAACGGTGGCCCAGGAAAGACAGCCTGGGGTGTATCATCTCTAGTAATGTAAAAACTTTGAGTGGGAAATGTTCTGGTCTGTCTAGAAGACCAGGTACTGGGCTTATGTTAGCACTGGCATGGAGCTGTGGGTCCATCAGTTGTCTGAGCTGGACCCATCTGCAGCTACAAGCTCAATGCAAAGAGAACAAGAAGGCCACCACATCTCCCAGAACAACTGCTGGGTGACTGTTCCCATTACACCTTGTTCCCAGCACCAATCTCTACACTGTGCAAAACTATAAGAAGCAAAGATGATCCCAAGCCATTGTCAGGGGTGAGATTCCTTGGATGCAGATGCAACCCTTGGCGAGGAAGAGAGCTGCTGGCCATGAGCCATGCAAGCACAGATTGCTGTCTGGTACCAAATGCCACTGCTCCATGAGCTAAATATTATATGTTCAAAGTCGAACAGGAGAAATTGGCTAAAAAGCAAAAATTAAGTGACTCAGCAAGTAAGATGTTGGCATTGTGAGTGACTGGTCAGAGGACATAATATTAGGTTTAGCCCGATGAGTCTTTGTGTGTCAAGGGGAGAGTCCTGTCTCAGCATAAGACATGGAGATGCTGAGCTGAAGGGTGGACATTCAGAGGAGTCAAAGGTGTTTTCTACTTAAATTTGGGCAGTTGACCATAAAGAGGGCTGGCTCCTGGGCATGTAGCTACTGGTAGCAGCTTCAGTGTGGTGTTTTGGGGGGAAAACTCAGTGGGCTATAGAGTCAGACATCAAAATTCTGTCTGTCCAACCTTCTTGACTGGTCTTGAACAGACACAGATGGAGAACTCAGCCTGCTCCATGCACCGGGACCGGGGGAAGGTTTTTGCCATTTCAGTCACACCACTCATGTAGGCAAAACAGAGGGTCAGCCAATTCTTGGCTTGGATTTTGTTCAAGGAAAGAGGTGAGTCACCTCATCTCAGGAAAAGGTCTTGGGTGTTCACTTGCTAGAAGTGAGTGTGAAAGACCAAGACAACTGGTCTGTCAACAGAAATCATCCAACCGGAACAGCTTTCAGCTCCAGAGAGCTTCCTAAACACGATGCCCCGGTGTCTGCGCTGTCAGAAGTGATGTTGTAAATGGGCCTTGGATATGCTATCACCTTGTAATACTGTACAAAGAACTTGGTGGATTAAGTGGAAAAATGATGATTTTTCACAAGAAATGATATATCGGAGATAGGGAAAAGAAGCAGTAGGTTAGACTGATGTGAATCTACTGTTTTTTTCTCTAAGCTGTGCAAAAAGGATTTTCCAAGAAAAGCTGGCTCTGCCAGAGGTTTGGGCAATAAAGTCATATCTCCTGCAATACCATGGCCTGTTGGAGAGTTTGTGTGAGCAGTCGGACAAGGCAAAGTCTTGATTCATCATCTCCCTTAGATCCTCTTTTTGCTCATCTTTCACTCCTACCTACTCATCAGAGTTACAAGTTCCAGCCCTTTTTCCTCAAACAACAGCAAGAAACACAACAGTTCAGATGTACAGTCACAGTTTTTAACACATTTTGCCTTCCAGGGCTGCAAAGAAAGTTCAGAGAAATGGTCCTGATGGCTCAGATCCAGGGAGGGGTCAAAGGGGAGCAGGAAACGTGATGGTGATCAATAGAGAAAGGGTCACGCCGCGGTGGTGAGAGTCCCCTGGAGCACACTCTCCCAAGGCTGTAGTGGGGCTGGAGCTGGCCTGGGGTGGGACAGCAGAGAGCAGCTGAGACCTTTGCTGGTAGCCATGGTTGGGCCAGCTCAAAGGGAACTGGGAGCTGGGACACTGCAGACCCTGGGTGCGGACAGTCTGGAGCATTAGGACAAGGCACAAGGTCACCTGGAGGTCTGGGAGCCGGGTCCATTCCCCAGACACTAAATGATCTCAAGAATTTGGGCTCTTTGGGAACATCAACAAAGCTATGTCCCAGGTCTGTGGAGGGTGACAGGCAGTCATGGCCCGAGACTCTCCAGGTTGCACTAATGACTGATGCACCTAATTATGACCTTCATTTTCACACTCGATGATGTTCTCTCAGAGACTGCATCTCCTTGGAGCACCAGCTCTCGGGAAGGCAGGTCCAGCCCCACCTTGAAGCACCAGTGAGAGGGCTCTGCCACCCCACCACATGGTCCAAGCTGCTGTGAAGGGATCGAGGGGGATTGGACTTTTGCTTTATTTAGTCTCCCCTCCATCCTCCACACACCCCTCATGACCCAGGAGACTCTGTTCTTTGCCTGTGATGACATACTGAGCCTAAGGAAGCCATCCCAGGGCAAAATGTCAATAGCTGAATCCTCTCGTTAGCAGCAATGTGATGTCATTAGGTAGGATGAGGTTTTCATGGAGACCAGAATTTTTTTTTAAAGTCAGAAAAATAGGGATGGAAGTGGGAGGCAAGTAAAGGTCTTCATTCACACCTTTTCCACAGAAAGCCTCCCCAAACTCACCAATAAAACTGAAATTTGTGGCTGTAATTAGCAGGGGGAAAAAAGGTTCTTGTTTCGCACAAAATCTCTTTTGGAGTTTATTTTTCCTGTGAGAACATGGAGCTTGTGTCACTGAGTGGTTTGGGGCAGTTCACAATAGGCATGTCTCAGCTCAGTGCTGAGGCTCTGGGCGGGGGGTGTCTCATGGTCTCCAAGTGCTGGAGGTGGGCACGGTGCTGAGAGGAGCCACAGGAAAGGACAAGAAGTGAAGGCGATGCTAAGACAACCCAATGGCTGGTACCTCCTGTTTCTGCACCAATCTACATCTGATGGGCACAAAAAGGCGTCTGACTGGTCTCTTGCCATTGCTGCTTTTCTGTTTCTGATGGAATCTGACCAGCCAGCAGTAGCTCATGTCCGGTGCTTTGTCCATTTAAACAGAGGCTGAAGATGAACGAAAGCCACGTGCCACTTCCTTCTCCTGTCAAGGAGAGAGTGAATCTAAACTCAGCCCTTGTACTTTCCCCTTGTTGGACCGTTGTGAATGAGGACTTGCAAATTGCTTTTTAATTTGCTTCAGTGCAGCTACGAAGGCTGGGACCAGGGGCTGTGGGATTCACTCCTGCCTTTGTGTTTCTTTTCAAAGTGAGCTCCATTTACCTTGCGTGAAAAGGACACGCTTGAAGAGTCAGTTTTTGCCTTGCGAAGAAAGTGCTCTATTTAAAAAAAAAATTTATTTAAAAAGCAACCTGGACAGCTTCTGAATTTTGTAGGATGGCCCAGGAGCTCTCAAAAATCAGTGAGAATAAGATAGTGGAGTTGGTGTTAACAGACTGCAAAGTGGGTTGTGATGGGTCGAAGAGGGTCTTTCATACCCAGCTGAAGATTTAGCATATTTTGATTTTTCCTCTCATCCTGGCAGGTACTGAAAAAGAATTGGGAAGAAGCTGATTCCTCATCAAGGGGAAAATTCTCCTTTCAGTCAGTGCTGGGAACTGGAGTCTGCTCGAGAGTGTGGAAGATTAACACAGCGCAAAAGAGCAACCTGAAAATCCCAACTCAAAGCAACGGTTCATGGCAGATTTCCCACCAGCTCCATGAGACACCAGAGCACACACATGTGGGAGAGACTCATGGCCCCGACCCAATTTCCAAAAACTACACAATGAAGAGGAGCAAATGGAGATGTCAGCCCTGCTCCTAGCACCATTTATCACATGGTATGTGGCAGAGGATGTCTCCCAGATCACCCCAGCTTGGCAGATGCCGACAGGCTTCTGACATCGCTCTTCCACCCATCCCTCCCGCACCATATGGCTTTCGCACGCTGGCTCCCAGGAGGCCCTTTCCAACAGCTGCTGTGCTAATGACTCCTTATTAATAGCAGGACTCTGGAAGGGCACCAGTGATGCCCCTCTTGAAGGTGAACCTTTCAGGGATGGATTTGGCTTCA
Organism: Strix aluco; assembly: GCF_031877795.1. Taxonomy (NCBI): domain Eukaryota; kingdom Metazoa; phylum Chordata; class Aves; order Strigiformes; family Strigidae; genus Strix; species Strix aluco. The sequence goes on along the minus strand of NC_133949.1, from coordinate 9,781,775 downwards.
GATCTTCACCTTTGCACACAGCCCAGATCGCCTCCACCACCAGCAGTGATGGTTTGGGCGGCATCGCTCGATGTGTGCTGAACGGCTGGCAGTGAATGGCCACTGGTTGTGTAATTTCCCAGACCTTCTGGGCCTCGTCTATCCTGGGTGCCAACATCTCAGAAAAACTGGAGCTAGCCTGAAGGTGGGTGGCCTCCAAGAGGAGTAACATCTCGGTGTCTTCTCCTTCACCACCACCATCCCACATCGCTTGCTGTGAGAGAGCATGGGATGCAAACTGCTGGGATTGTTTGCTTCCCTGAGCTCTTGGCTCATGTCCCAGCTCACAAAAAATCTCTTCTATCCTTTGCTTGCAGAGCTCTACAGACAGGAGCTGGGATGGGAAATCATTTGCCTGTCCAGGAGTTGTGTGAGTGATGGGTCTCAGGGAAAGCAGCACCGGCCGTTTCCAGGACAGGACAGAGAGAAACCCTCATGGAGTGATGAAGGACAATTCACAAAGCTTTGGTTCTCAGCTGATCTCAGAAGATCCCAACTGAAAAGCCTGAGGACCAGTGCTGTGCCCAGCAAGCCTGGGGCAGCCCAGGCTCATTGCAACGCTGTGTATTCAGGGAAGGAGGTGTGGGAAGCCACCCCATAGTAATCTGCTTCCATAGTACTAGTTCAGTCCTTGGGCAGCTGGGGAGAGGGGCAAACAGTCCTAAAAAAGCCCAGCCTTACTCTTGAGGGATGATGTGTACAGTATTGCCAGCACTGGCAGTTCTGCAAGCCCAGGATTTGGGGGATCCATGGGGTTTTTTTGGAGTATGGTTAGGAAGACATTCCCAAGGCTCACAGGACTGCCTGGTGAGGCAGGGGGAGAAGAAAGGGTGGCTGGACCAACACCAGGGTCTTCGTCACCAGCCCTGGCAGGCAGGGTGAGATGCGACATTTTCCCCAGAGCAGGTACCACCAGCCTGGACCATGTTGGAGCCACAGCAGTTCCAGCATCCTGGTGGGAGCCCCTTTCCACCTGGCAGCTTCCCCAGGTGGTGGGATCCCCCCTGGAGCCCCTGTGACCCCTCTCTCCTTGCTCAGCCACACTAGGCCCTTGCTGGCCACCCCAACCTGCGTTGGCGAGCAGCCTCGCTGCAGAGTGGCAGCGAGGAGCAGAGCTGCACGTAGTGGGGTGTGTGTGGAGAATATGTGTCTCACTGAGAAGGACTAACATATGGTGACTCTGTTCCTGGAGGCACCAAAAGCCACAGCCGTTAATTTCTATAAATAATTTCAGCCATGAAGCCTGTAATGGCTGCTTCATCCACTCCCTGGAAAAAAAAAAAAAAGCTTTGTAAAACTTTAGCGTTCCTGAAACAGCAGAACAGCCTGACTGAGACTGGAGGACTGGAGAGCAATTAAGTCAGGCAACTAATTGCTAGCAAGCGATGTTTCTCTGATGAGTGATAAGGACCCTGTGTGCAGGAGGAGCATGGCCAGTGAGCCATTTGGTGGGCAAGCTGCTGCTGATGGGCTGGGTGACTCCTCCAGAGGAGTTTTCTGCCCTATGTGGGAGCAGGTCTGGCACAGCCGGGGCTGGGGGGCCCCCTGGCTCTGCCCCAGGGATCATCCAGGGATCCAGCAGGGTGTCCTGTCTGGACACGTTGGGGACAGTCACACCAATCCTGTGCGGGCACAATGGACGTACTCCAGCTCTCCAGAGCTCGGATGTAAACCTGGGCCCTTGAGTTCCCAAACCAGAGAGAAAACAAACCATCCACAAATATGCACCAGTTGAGCCGCAGATGCCTGTGTGCACGGAGCTGCAGATTATCACCTGAGGCAAGGGGACGGGATGCGGAGAAGGGATGCATCACCCCATCATTTCCCAGCTGCCTTTGCCTGGCTCCGTCATTCCTCTTGCCCAGGCTGTGACTGGGAGGGAGGTGCCACACTGGAGTTACTCACAACTCTGGTCTCCAGGCACACATCAAGACAACAGCGCGTGCTAACAGCACTCATCTGTGCCACGTCCCAACCCCTGTCTGGGTCGGGAAGGACAACAGGGCCTGGATCTGCTCTGGGTCCCCAGGTGACCCCCTGAGATGCAGCCGGAGGGGCCACACTGGCCGTGGGCATGGGTCAGGGCTCACAGGACAGGCACAGCACCTGGCATCGTCCTGACCAAGTGGCCAATTTGTCGTTCTAATGGCATTTTCCCACTGCTGGAGCGAGTCTCCTGGCGATGGCAAGGTGGGACAGGGAAGGCACCCCCTGTGCACCAAAAGCTGCATAACTCAGTATAGTAAGGGGGATATCAGGATGGTATGGAGCTGATTCACTTCAGCAAAACCTGGCCCAGAATCTCCAGGGTCCATGGGAGGCAGCAGTTTTTGCACCAGACCTTGGTTCCAGGAGGTACCTTGGCCCAGCCTGGACCCCACACAATCCTCGCCTGCCCAGGGAGCCGCTCTCCCCTCCAAGGGTTAAGGCAGGAGCCGTATGGACTGATGGAGTAAGAAATTTCACTTTGCTCCTATTTGTAGTTAAAAAAAGCACTAATTCATTCTAAATCTGCCTGAAAGAGCCTTAAGTGGTAATACGCTGATAAGACGACTTTATTTGGCTTAGCATTTAGAAAGTTTTATGTGTGTAAATGGGTGAGGATATCGCAAAGGCTCATTTTCTCTCTCTCTCTCTTTTAAAGCTGAGAGCTGTCTGGCTTCCTTTCTGCTCTCCTGCTGGCAGCATGTATATATCCCAGCCCTTTCCCCTTTTTCAGTAGGGGATTATTGCTCAATGCAGAACTGGCACCTTGTTTGGTTGATCCCCCCTTGCCCGACAGCCCCACGGTCTCCCCATGGCCCGAGGACTCCTCCGCCCCACTGCTCCTGGGTGCTGCTGCCCCAGGCAGACCTGCAGCCATCCCCAGGCCTCTACGGGCTTTTCAGCTCTCGCTGGGGTCTCAGCCCCGGTGAATCAGGTCTCCAGGCACACTCAGAGCCAAGGACAAGGCACAGCCTTGCAGTGATTCAGGGTGAACGAGGTGTGCAAATCTTCCCATGAGCTGCCAGGCACACAACCATTGCTCCCCTAAACTACTCCACGCAGTTTCCCAGGTACCACCCCGATAGTCCTGGGGAAGAAACGTCCCCATCCATCTGCTTTGGCATCCCCATCCTCGCCCCTCACCCAAACAAAGGAGGAATTTCATTCCCTGTGGCACCACCAGCCTTCGCACTCTGCCTGCCCAGTCTCTGGGGTTGGAGGTGTGATTTTGTCTGGCTCCAGGTTCATTTATCCCCCTTCACGTAGAGTCACCAAAAAGCCACTGCCCAGCAGTGCCTTCCCCAGCCTGGCCATGCTCCCCTGCTTCTTCACATCCAAGCCACCACCACAGCTGGCTCTTATGTAAAACACCCTATTTCACAGGGAGATTTCTCATCCTGATCCCTCCGTTTACTTACAGGGCTATCGTACAACTTCCCAGCAGCTAATAAGGCTCATGAAGTGCTCTTGTCAAAGGTTAGCATGGCTGTGAAGAGACTGATCATTAGGAGCAGGGAGCCGGCTGCAGGAGAATAAACACCTCTGAGTGGTACTCGGGCTGTGCAAGATTTGGCAAATTTCGTAAAGGTCAGTTATCAAATAAATGAGAGGAGATGAGAAATTTCAGCAAAATGCCCCTGCTTCTTGGAAATGTCTGATTGAGCACACGGCTTGATGGATGCTATAATGGGCTCCCTTATCTTATGTCTGTCGGTGTCTGGAGTTAATTTTTGCTCTCTGAATATGAACACGTCGGTGGGGTTTCGAGTGCACGCCTTGGGTCTTGGGCTTTGCCAACAGCCAGGCATTGTTGTACGGGCTTCACATTTATTTCTGTACAGCTCATTCAGGAAGTAACAACAGCAATAATTTATAGTTAACCAGCAACGGTTAAATCAGCGCAAACACTTGTGTCAATGGGAGAGTCATTTATTCCGGTATTAAACAGCATTAACTAGTGGATACCCAGCAGAGGGACAAACAGGGGAGTTCAGCTCAGGCAAGCAGGTCTGGCTGGAGACATCCAGAAATGTGCCTGGAAGGAACTGAAATGTTTCATTCTGATGCTTTCAAAATAAGATACTTCACCTGAGGACACCCACCTCCCCTTGGATCACTTTTAAGTGAAATGTTTTGAATTCCTTTTAATGGACTTTTTTTAAAAAAATAAAAATTGTCTGATTTTAAAGGAAAAAAGGGTAGATAGGCCCTAAAATTCTGTTTATTGTGGGGAATGTGTAAAAAAACCCCTTTCCCACTGATCTGCAGTGATGTATTTTATGTTGGTGGTTTTTTTTCTTTTCACATACCCCCGGACACCCCACGCCTCAGAAGAATTGCTCTTTTGGGTTGACACCAGCCTAATAACACAGATCAGCTGAGCTTGGCTTTAGTCCTACAGGAACCCAAAGAGAGGAGAGGAGGACCAGAGGCGAATGAAGCTGGAGGATCTGCAGCAAGAAGTGGCCATGGGGACAAGGGACCAGAATCAGACCCCGACCTGGCAGTCTAGCCTGGGATGGGGCAGTCACCCAGGCTTGGGCTGCAGCAGCCTCTTGGGCAGCAGTCAGAGGTTACCTGGACCTGGAGATGCCACCAAGGAAGTCACACAGGAGAAACCATGCTTGGGTGCAACATCCCAAGGAGGAGCATCTCCAGAGGCTGGTCCTACCCTGCGAAGTTTGGGTAAAGCTCCCAGCAGACAGGAGCAAGCGAAGCCTTTCCAGTGCTCTGGAAGGGAACATCCTTCCCAGCTTCCTTCAACTGCTTTATTGGGATTGCAGTCACGATGCTGTGGGTCTGTTCACCATCGGGCTTTGAGGATCTGCCTCTCTTTGGATGAGCTGACCACAGCACCAGGGAGAGCAGGGACTTAATAAAGAAATGCAAAGCAGAGAGGCGTTGAGACACAGCAAGGAGAGTTTCATGCTTGCCCTGAACAATCTCTGACAGCCCAGGAGGAATTTGGATGATCTCAGTTTGGTTTTAGCATTATTCCTATTCCATTTAGCTAAACAAATAGAGGTTGGGTTTAAACTAATTTAATTGTGTGCACGCAGCCAACTTGCACAGCCTAAAGCAAATCATAATTTTTATTGAACTGGTGTGATTTGAGTTTAGAGGAAGAGTTTGCTATAAGATGAATTTTCAGAGGGTTTCCTACCCTTTCCAAAAGGGCCAGTGACTAACTGCTTCATGTTGGTAAATGAGAGGAAGTCTGAAAAAAAAGAAAAAAGAACAAAGGCCAGTTTTCAAGGAGATGCTTGGATTTACAGCAAAGTTGCATTTCTCCTGGGCTGGTTTTAGAGCCATTTGCCTAGGAGACGTGCTGGATCTGTCTGCATTTGGGATTTAACAGGATCTTTTGAAAAAGGTTCAAAATACAAGAGCAGAGAGTTATTAAAATGGCAATAATGTGAAAATAGGTGTTATATAGCTAATGTAGACCCTCCCATCCACCCCTCCATGCCTTCTTTCCCCCCTCCCATTACAGCAGAGCCCACGGGCAGTGTACCCTGTTGGGGTGGTGCGGGAGGGCAGAGACCCACCAGCAGCGGGTGACACCTTCACAGCTTCTCTCATCTGGAGGCTGCTGAAATGATCCAGTGGAGCATTTCATTGTTTTATAAAACCAAGCCTAATCCAGATGGATTAGGATACCCACCCCAGCACTCCACTTCATCACCTGCCTGGTTTCCTACCCCTGCTCCAAACGGCGGGGATGCTAGCCTTGCTTACAGCACGAGGAGGGAACAGAAGGACGTGCCTTTGCCTTCTTCCACTTGCAGAAGTGACCAAATATCTGCATTTGTGGCAACTCCCCTGCTCCCCCTGTAACAGCCATCCTGAGGAAGCAATTTGGCAGGAAAGCTTTCACCCTCAAGGGCTGGGGCTTGGCAGGGATGCAAGCGGCTGCTCTGTGGTCTTGGGGTGCAAACCAGCTGCCCTGCAGAGCCACGGTGGAGCTGCCGGTGCGGGCTCTGATAATCCGGTGGGAGCTTGATTCCTTGCCACGTTGTTACTCACGTTTGTTTACTGCAGGAAATTCATCTTTCCGGCTCATGCTGGGGATTAATTAATGGTTATGGCTTCTGTGACCCTGTGATTAACTCATTTTCACATAATTGCTTGAAGACAAAACGATGTATTAGTAGCTTTTCTCCCTCCCATCCCTGCTTGCCATGGCATCCAGAGGGACCCAGCAGTCAATAAGAACTTGGTTTTTCCTTCCTATTTTTTTGCCGTCCCCTGCTTTTTTGTACACCCCTTATTGATCCAGAATAAGAAAGTTGGTGAGAACTGGGGTTGAGAACATGTCCCAGCAGAAGTCCAGCTGCCCTTTTGTTGGGCACAGTCATTCACTGTGACCTCCAAGACAAATGTCGACCAAATTTGTAAGGTTTGCTGAAAAAAGAAAAGGGCTTGGCTTTGCCTTAAGACTGCTGCAACCTGGAGCAAGGCTGGGGTGACACCTTTGCAGCCTCCTGATGAAACGGAGCATGGTTGCCCACCATGGTTTGGTGGCCTGCAAGACAGGTCACCTTGAGAAGGGCAAGGACAAGCCTTCCTCTTTCATCACCAGGCAGCACCTTGAGCGTTGGGGCTGTGAAGTCTGGGTGTGTGAGAGGTGGTGAGACAGAGACCTAGTGTGGGGGCAGGATCCATCTCCCTAGTGTGGGTACTGCTCTTGGTAAGAGGTCGGAGTCACAGGTGAGGCGAGTGTGTCCAAATCCTCCCTCTGGGATCTTTTCCAGCATGTCCTGCCTAGAAACTGATCTGCATTGAAATGGGAACAGAAACACTGGCCTGGTGTCAGGACACAGTCCCTGGCTGTGCATGGAGGAGTGGGGTCACCCCTTCTTGTACATCTACCAAGAAAAATAACCACCTCTAAGACCACTCAGGCATGCTTGTGCCAGAGCCCTTAGCAAGCAGAAAAACCTCCTCTCTGGGACACAGCTTAAACCACCACTGCCAGGGGATTTAGTGTAGGACCTACAGAAACCCCGTCGTCCCTTGTAGGCCCCAGAGGAGAGGGAGTGCCATGGTCCTCATGCCTACCACAGGGCACAAAGCCCAGCTTTGGGTGTCTTCACTTCCTGAGGACCAGGGATGACCAGGACAGAGAATTAGGTGGGGAGCCTGGAGATCCATCATGAGGTGACCTGCTTCACCCATTCCTCCGCCAAACCCATGGCTGCAGTCCCATCCAACCTCCAGATCAGAGATTGCTTTTCACCAATGGAAGAGAAGCTGAAACTCACTCTTTGCCTAATCCAGACTCCCGCGGGAGCAGCTGCCTCACCTCCCACTGCTCCCTCCCTTCCTGAAACCCATTTCAATCTGAGATTATCGAGTTAAAACACTCAGCTGACAGAAATAATAAGCACTCAGCAGGCAGCCAGCAGCTCTGCTGGGCTTCCCTCTTCCCACGCCCTTAATCTATTTTTCAGAGAGTCTTCAAGCAATTTAAGCCAGCCTTTCAAAGCTGAGGAGCTTTAAACTTGGACATTGAGAGTTGTCCCTGCTTGTCCTCGGCTCACAGCTCTGCTCCATCCTTGGTTGCCAGCAGAAGAGGGGTCAGGGCAGGAGGGAAGAGCTGTGAATTCTTGCATGGGGAGATGGGATGGTTGGAGAGAGAGAACTAGGGGTGAGGCCACAAGAGATGCCAGTGCTGGCAAGGTAGATGTGGAAAAAAGTGACTGTGGGGATTACTGTGCTAAACTCAGGTTCCCTGCATGGAAAATAGGTAGACTGCAGAAAAGGACTGCGATGTGAAACACTGTCTCGGGGTCTGCCTCCAAGCAGGTAAATCAGATTACATGAGACAGAGAGACTTATCTCCTTCCTCTGATGGAAGGGAGGAGCACTGGAAAGGTGGCTTCCATCCACACACTGCCCATCCTGTGCGGGCCTAGCAGGAATCAGAATAAAGTTTAAATCAAGCAATTATTTCCTTCCTTTCTCTCAAGCTTCAAATGTCTCAAATTGCCAGATGGTTTTTGGGTTTTAGTTTTGGTTTGCCTTTTTTCCCTCTTCTTTTTCATCTTATTCTTCCTATCCCTCTTTACTGGTTCTAATTGTGTCATTAGTAATTAATGACTTTGGAGGGAGACATTTTCTTTTTAATTAAAGGAAGAAAAGAGGAAAGCTGTAGTGACACACAGACATTATTCCACATCTCAACATGGACAGGATTTTCCTGAAGCAGTTTATCTCTCTTCCAGCAATTGGGGAAGGGGCTGGGACCAGCCTGGGGACATTTTGGTGCTGGTGTACCCCAGTCCAGAGAGCTCATCCTCCCACCTCCTCATCCATGGCAAGGAGCTCTTCTGTGCCTTGGTCAAAGGGAGCCAGGGAGTACATTTTAACTCCAGGAGAGACACACTCTGATTGTGAATTCACATGGAGAAGGCAGTCTGGATGGTGCAAAACCTGCTCTAGATGTGGCCCTTCTCCCATGGAGAAGATCTCAGGCTTACCTGGTCCCCTCCAAACACCTGGAGAACTTTGTAGAAGCTCATCCCACCGCTACCCTGGACACTGAAGAGATAGCACAGCCACTACTTGGACTCCAGCAAAGCTACGTTGTCCCCACTGCTGGCTCCCCAGCCACACTGGAGACGTGCCAGTCTTGGGGACCCCCAAAGCATCTCTTGCCGATGCATCACCACCAGGATCTGCTCTGCAGCTGCAGTGAGGACCCTCTCCCTGCCTCCGCACTCAGCTCCTGTGAGCTGCCCCGCTCCGGGGAAACAGCATGGGAAAACCACACGTCCTATCTCATCTGGCAAATGGGTAATTATTCCTCCTGCCGATGCTTGCTGCTCCATCCAAGTCGATGCAGTGCTCCATTTGTCATTGTTTGCGAGAGCAGGAAGGGAGGCCACCGTGCTGAATGGGAATTGATTGCTTGGATGCCGGCCGGCTGGGCAGGCAGCCTGGGCTCTGGGTGATTGCAAATTATTCCTTTAGCAGCTGTAGGCGGGAGAGTCACACGCCGGGATCCCTCCAGTGATTCCCCAGCTACTGGGAGAACTGGTCTGCTCCCAGAGAGGAGGAGGAGCATCAACAGGATGCGACACAGGTCTTGGGAGAGGAGGGCAGCCACACACCTTCACTGTGGATTTGCTGATGCTCCTCAAATTGCTTCCAGCAGTCAGTAAAAGAGGTGAAGGGGATTTTGGAGGAGCCTGTGGGAAGCAAAGTGACTGGGAAAGAGAGAAAAGTATGAAACCCCATGTCTGCAGATACAATTCTGTAAAGGATACAGCGAAACACAGTGGGAAAGGAGGGATAATTGCCCCTGAATTAGTAGCTGATGTTCAGGCAACAGCTCTTGGGGCTCCTGCAAACAGCTGGGAGCAGACACCTGCCCAACAGTCAGGGGAATTAAGGAGAAAAAAATACCAACCCCAAAACCTAGCACAAATGTCAAGGCAATACAAAGGAATGAGCACCAAATAGCACAGGACATTTTCGAAGGCCATTATCTGAGATTCCCAGCCCTGCTCAGGTGATGGGCTTGGCCCTGGCTGCCTCCTTGGAAAAGCTCCACAGAAAGGAAATGAGGGTGAAGAAAAATGGCCGCAGTTAACAGAGGAACAGAGAGTGTGTTTTGGTGGGGAGTGAAAGTCAGAGATGATCTTGATGCCCAGTGGGGAGCCCAGAGTCGGTGTGAGCCACAGGCTTTGTGCTGTGCCAGCCCAGAGGCGCCCGTAGGGAGGCTCAGAGGGGAGCAGGGCTGAGTACTCGCCTTTCCCACTGGTTACAGACTAAAAGGAGGGATGTGAGTGAGATAATTTGCTGTGGTTTGCGGGTGGAGGTGGGATGAGGAGCTTGGCTGTCCCCAGCAATGAGGGAACAGGTTCAGAGTTGCAGCAGGGAGGAGGAAAGGAGCTCGGGGGGGGGGGTGGGAGGGCGTTTTGTGGTCCTGCACCCTGGGCAGAGCTGATGCTGGCCGGGGTGGGGGCGCGTGCCTGATCCTGCAGGCTGTTGTTATAGCAAATGCAATATGAGAAGTGAGGTTTTACAATTCAAATGTGCTGTCCTCTGCAGTGGACTCCTCACCCTGGGAACAGGTGTGCCTTGCCCTGGGGGTTGACTTATGCTAGGGAAGAAAATCTGGGATCTTGAGGGATCCTGGCTCTTACTGAGCTCTGGCAGTTTACCTGACTGACCCACCCTCAGCACTGGGATGGGGCATCCTGCCGCGGTCTCCCTCCTTCCCTTCAGTCAGAGTTCAACAGAGCAATGACACAGAAAAGATAAGAAATTTGAGACATGATTTGAGGCAAGCCAGGAGGACAAATATTCACCCAACACTATGGGAAGAGACAATGGACAGGATCTCATGGGACACCAAGCCCAGCCCCAGACATTCCGTGTGCCCTCGTGCAAGGTGACTGGTCCCAGGGGATGGGCGACTGACCCCTCCAGTCACACCATGCAGGTGACAGTCGCTGTCCCCTCTCCTGCACCGTGGCACCTCACACTCGAGGCAAATCAATCTCCACCCACTCAAGGAGGCCACATCCTGCCCCTGCTCCTCCCTTTCACTCCCCTCTTCCCTTTTTGCCCCCTTTTTATTTTTGAAACTCTCAGGGAACCTCACATTAACTGCAGCTTGGAGAAAGTAATCAAGCTATTTCTAGGCAGAGAACTAATTTAATGCATGGATGACTTTAGCTCAAAAGAAGACATAAGGACACTCAGGCATCCTAAGGGAGCAGAATAATAGGGTAATTTGCACAAGATGAGGAGAAAGGGGAAAGAAAGGGCCACTACTACTTTTGCATAATCTTCTTTATAAATCTTCTTCTTTACCCTCTTTGCTGGTCACCACCACCAAGTCTTCAGACATCGAATGTCCACGCATGCTGGCACTTCAAAAGGGGCAAGAATTGGGTTCAGCTCGGCCCAATTTCTGCTGTGCTGCTCACAAGGGCAGGAGTGGGATAAGGGATAAGGTTTTGTGGCTCTTTGGGGTGCAAGGAAGGCTTAAAATGCCCTCAGCCTGTGCCAGAGGCAAGGAGGCAGTGAAATTTCTAGTGCCCAAGAGAAATTCCACTATTTGCAAATGCCTAAAGGGAGGAAAGGGAAGGGATGGTGGGAAAGGTGGGGAGACACCGCTCAGAGTGTTTCCTTCTGGCAGCGAGACTAATATTTAGAGCTGTTTGATTATATGGAATAAAAGAAATGTCAGCATGAAAATCATCTGGAGGTGAAAAATTGAAGCTTTCCCTTCCAAATTTGAGGAAAAGAGGATGTTTTCACTTTACCAAAATGCTCTGTGACATATTTTTTTCTTCCCTTTGCCCTCCCAACCAACTTTTGATTGAAAGCACCACATTCTTGTGGGAAGTTTCCATTCTGAGAAAACCTCCTTTCCTGTCAATAAAACTGTTTCTGCTGAGGATTTCCACACAGTGTGCGAATCCATGGGGACGGTCAAGTGCTGGGAATAACAAAGTCAGCATGGCAGAGGCACATGCGGTCACAAATCCATGTCCCTGGGCTGGCCCGCAGGCTGGGAAGGGATGGCGCCGTCCAGTACTGCTGGCACTGGAGAGCCCAGTACAGCAACTGGCAGCACCTGGAGCAGCCTCGGGTTGCACAGCTGAAAGGGATGATCTCCCGGCTGCAGGACGTTATGCACCTCCAGATTGGACACGGCAAGTTCTGCCATGAAAGCAGATGATTTTTCTCGCTTTCGTCCTGGATCAGCTCCCTTCGCCGAACAGGTTCCCTGCCTGAAGCATTTTGATGGGGGTGAGGGAATGGCAGAGCAGCTGCTGTAACTGTGCGGGATCAGCTGCAGAGAGGAGGAGCCCAGTCACCCCCTCATCTTCTGCCCCCAGCCCCAGGGAAGCAGGATCCAGGCACAGACTCACTGTAGCTGCCTTCCTGCATCCCTGCCCGGCTCCAGCCATATTGCACTGACAGGGGAAAAAAATATAAGTAGGTCAGAGCCCCATTTGTTGGCTATTTTGCACCGGGTGGAGTGACTGGAACCGGCAGCTTAATGGATGGATCTCACTTGTGAAATTACCCAGCACAAAAACATGTGTACCTGCAGGGCACAGAGGCTTGGTCACACCAGGAGGAGAGGAGATTTGATCCTGTCACAGTGAAGAATGGAAGAAAAGAGCCTGTTCCTCTCTTCCTCCCTCCTGTTTTCCCCTTCTCTGTGGCCAGGGCCATGTGCTGGCCTGGGGAGAGCTTGCTGGCTGTATTTCTCCTCCCTGGCTGTGCTGTAACGAAGCAAGAGACCAGCCTGGCTCACCTGGGAATGGATTGAGCCTTTTATTATGCTGGGCTGGAGGCTGGATTTACAGCCAGCCCAGGGATGGTCTCTCTAGATCCAGCCCACGTCTATTTGGACAGAGAAAATGTGGGGGGTGACAATTCGTTAGGTGATTTCATACTCCTTTTAACAACTGAAAATGGATAGAGGAAAGGAATGCGTATGGGGGAGCAGCTTTACTCTCTGCATAAAGTCTTAATAAATGATCTTTCATAAGGCACTGGCCTTATAAACTTCTCCCTGCTCTTGGCAAAGGCTCCTGAGGTAGCATGCGGCACGTGGGCTCATCGCAATGATAAATAAAGTCAGCTGGTGGCAGTGGCTGGGACTCCCTGGGGGCTGCCAAGGTGGGAAAACCTCTCCTGTGGCACCAGGAGAGATACTGCCATGCTCTGACATCACCTAAGCTATTGCAACCGCTGCACGTGCTGCTGCAAACACCAGCTCCGGCACAGCAGAGCCACTGCAACGGGCGTCCCCAGGAAAATGGGGTCTCCTGATCCCTGGCACTGAGCGATATCCCCAGTCTCATCCCAAGCTCTAACTTGATGCTGGATGCTGAGAAGAGGAACGATACAGAAATGCATCCTCGGGGGGTCTGCAAAGACCCCACGGATGGTAAGTGAGAATGCCGGGAAAGAATTGTAGTATCTTATTAGTAAAGGCCATCTAAGTCTCTAATTAAAATTTGCCTAATGACCTGGCTGCTTTGTCATTTTCACTATCAGAGACATTAATTTATAGTGACAGGTACTTAGGCAAAGACAAAATCAATTTCTCCTTTAAAAAAAAATTAAAGGGGCAGAGCGTGGATTTGGCTGTGCCGCGGCCCATTGCCCCACAACAGGAGAAGCTTGATGCCCACGCTGCAGTGGGGCACGTCTTGGTGAAGATGGGAGAGGGAAGAATGAGACACACAGAGCAGATGTTTCTTACCTTTAATCCTGCTGGAAAGGGACCCAGACAATGGCATCATAATTCTATGGAGACAGAGGGCCCACTCTCCACTGGTGGCTCCAGTGATGTTTGGGTAGGGTTGTTCCCGTGTTGCCAGCGAGTGATATGACCTGCAAAATGAACACAGACACCAGTGATCAAGTCTGGGTTTTCCTTGGGAGAGAAAAAAAAGATCCACAATACTTCCCCCAAACCCTATTCCTATTCTCCACCTTTTCACTGCAAATAGGACATCTGATGTTCTTCAGCCGCAGCCTCCTGTCCTCAGCAGATGCTCTGCTCCACCCCCAGAGCTGCCCTGCTCATTTCCAACACGTCCACTTTAAACACTCAAACCTGCCTCAGCAAATTCGCTTCCGCTTCTCCAGGTCACCCAAAAGCGGAAGGAGGAAGATATCCAGAAAACAACACATTGGTCTCCCAGGAATCCCTGTTTACCATCCACAAGCAGCTCCTGGGTGCTCCCTGGGGACATGGATCCGTCTCCACACGTGTCCCCCCACACTGCCAGCCCATGCTCCCACCTGAGCAGCAAAGATCTCTGAAGATCTCATGTCCCAGCCCATGAGACAGTGATGCCAAGCCGTTTCCTGGCCACCTCCTGCTTCTCGCAGTGGCCATGCCAAGGCCAGTGTGCGCAGCGTGGGAAATCACGGCTGCAGGATTCCTCCCCATCCCTCTCTCTTTGTTAAATCAGAGGCTGTGGTGGATTTAGTGTTCAGTGTCAGTAGTCCATACCTCATCATTCATGCCACATTGATTCTCAATTCCAGCCCTGTAGGTTATTTAATTGGGCAGATATCCCTTCAATTTTCTCCTCCAGCGATATTATTGATGGCTGAAGTCTATCCATTTCTTTGCACAGGGCTTCAAAAGGAGCCTGTTAACAATTATAACAATAGTCAAACACTTTGCTTTCGATTGTACTTCACAGCCCCAAATCTCAAACAATCCATTAAGTCCATCTTGGAGGTACTAATTGTCCCAAATTCAGTTCAGAGATAGCTTGCGCTGCCCTTCGGGCTGACATCATGACTCTTCCCTCTCCATTTCCCTCCACCAAGTGCTTTTTGAGTTGTGAACCAGCCTGAAGGACTGTGCCCCCATGTAAATCTCCAGCAGGATCTCACAGCACGGTCCCACCGGGGTCAGCTGGTGGCCCTGGTCCCCAGCTCACATCAGTCACACCCGCACTGCTGTGCCCAAGCAGGGAACTGGCCGTCAGGACAGACACCAGGGTGGGTCCTTGGCTAAATCAAACGCTTGCTTTTCAAGCTCCTGTGAGCCTGCATTGACTGTAGGAATCCAGTAAACCCCCACTGCAGCGCTGAGCCATGGCTGGAGGTGGTGAAGAGAAACAGTGATATGTCCCAGTTACAGCAGCAGAGATCCAGGATGGTCTGTCTGCCTCCTGTCCTCCCTCCCAGCTCCCTTCCTCACCAGTGTCTAGCTGAAGTGTTGTATGGGAATAATTTTTCCTGGGGCATCCTGTATCCCCAGACTACATTGATCCTCTGGGGTGGATCTGCTCTGCTGTGTGGGAAGGAGACCAAATCCCTCCTCCTTGGGCAGAAATGGAGCGAGGCTCTTGAGGAAGAGGGCCACCAGGAGAAACTTCTGCTACTGGAGCAACCCTGATACTCCCCCAGCTCCCTACAGAAGGACCCTAAATCCCAACCAGTGGTTTTTCTAGCCTGGGAGCTATGAAAGTGGGGAATCTCTCTTCTAGGCTGGTTAGGCAAGGTGTGTTGTTCAGAGCTTGTTTTATTTTGTGCATGGATAAAAGCTAGAATGGCTCCAGCTTCATTTGCACATGAGATGGTCTGCTAAAGAAAAAGGAGCTCTCTTTCCCCAGTGAGTTCCCAGAGCGGCTGAGGTCCTCTCCTGGCACAGGGAGCACCCAGGTGCTTCCCAAGGGGCCTCCCTCTCCTTTCACGCTGCACAAGGAGCTCCACTGCACCAGTCCTTTGCTGTCTGCTGGAGGGGCTGAAGCCGCTAGGAGCAAACTGCAGCTAATCTCTTTGACTTCCTTGTTTCACCTCTCCAACATCCAGTGTCGGACAGGGGGCGAAATGTTTTATTTCAAGCTTTATCCTTTTTTCTTAATTTTTGATGGATGTAGTCTCAACATTTATGCTATCTGAAAATGAATATTTAACTATAGTATAAAAACAGAAATTACATGAATTCATTATATTTAAATATTATACTGAATATTTGATTTGCGGGGTGGAATAGCTGGTGTTGGAAGGGAACCTTTCGGCCGTGTCCATGCTGGGCACACCCCAGCAAATGTGATCCGTAGGTGCAATTCCCTGACAGCCCCCATTTCATTCATGCTTTTCTTCCTTCTTTCTGCATTTTCACACACAGGGCTGGAGAACAACAGGTCCGGGGCTCCTGCACTGAGCTTTCACCGGTAGCTCTCATGCAGTCATCTCACAAGTCCCACAGACCTGTTTTCTCAACAACACGATGCCCCTGTGGCCACATCCAGCCTCAGCACCATGACAGGGCTGCCTCTGTGGCAGAGAAATGCACACCTCGGCAAGCGGGGCTCCACGGAGAACACTCCTATTGCTGCCGCTAATTGCTCTGGGGCTGCTGGCCGTGCACCGTCTCGTTAATTACCCACAGGTCACAGCAGCGATTCTTCCCATGTGAAAGCTGCACCAGTAATTTCATGTTTCAAATGAACTCCAGGAGTACCCTGCAAGTCATTCTTTGCAGGAGAATAAAGTGTAATATCTATAATTAAACGCAACAGGGATGGTCTAACAAGAACACGTCAAGGAGCTGAGCAGAGATGGCTGCTCCGTTCGGACACCTGGAGGGATTCCCTTCGCTGCCGGGGTTTCAGGAGTGAGTGAGGAGGTTTGCTGGTGCAGCACCAAGACGGGAGTCACCATTGTGGTGGTGAAATAAGGTGATGCTCTGGATGATGCCAGCCTCAGGAGAGTGTCCTGATATAAACACATCCAAACCACACCACGCTGCGAGGTTATTGGGTGTAGGGAGGGGACTGTGGTGGCTGGGGCCACCGCATCCCTCCTGCACACCAGCCCCATCCTTTGCTCCTCTGAATGCATCTGACCCACCTGCAGAAGGTGCTGGGTCCTGTACCATCATCAGCCTCACAGTGTCTATGCTGAGAGCTGCCCCAGGAGCTGAGGGTGGGGGCGGTGAGCCGGCAGAGCTCTGGGCTGCGGAGGAGGAGGATGGGGAGCCCAGGGCCGCAGTAGCCTCAAGGTGACTTGAGATGGAGGTGTTTGTACAGGGAGCACAGCGTGAGAAGCTTGTACGCCATCTGCTCCTGACTGCCCTGCATCCGGCAAACCAGTACGTTGCTTTCTTTCCTACATGCTAAAAATACTCCCTTAAAAAAAAAAAAAAAAAAAAGAACAAAAAAAGAGAAAGAAAGAAGATGGGGAAATGAGAGGAGTATAAACAAAGACTCCATGGAGACCAGAGGATTCATCGTGCTCTTCCTGCTGCATCAGGCCCCTTCCCCCATTTGCTCTGTGTCTCCGTCTTACATTTTAGGGGAGAAACATGCTATTCCTGGTTTTCTATAGCTCTGGAAGCAGGCACAAGCACGCACACAAGAATGCACACACACCCCAAGCCTGTGTACGGCCATCTGCGCTGTTAACACAGCTGAGAGAGTCGAGCCACCCCTCTTGCTCCTCAGTGGCGAAGTTGAGGAGGAGGAGGAGGAGGCATGTTGGAGGGGAGGGGATGGAGAGTTGAGGGCTGGTTTATAGACAGAGACCTCCAGGGAGGGATGGGTTCAGCTGCCTCTGGCAGTGGCTCTGCCCTGGGAGCCCTGGCAGCAAGATGCAGCTCCACCGCTGGAGCTGGCCTGTGGTCACCTCTATCCCTGCCTTCCCCGGGGTACTCACCAACAAGCCATGATCTTCCCAGCAGCAGGTCCCCTGGATGATTTTGCCTCAAGAGTGACCAAAAGCCCCTTTTGGGACCACACTGATGGCCATGGGGTTGGGCTGTAGGTTGGGACTCGGGCACTCAGGTCCTTGCCCAAGACAACCCGAGACAAGCTGCTTTCTCCCTCAGCCTCTGCTTCCTTCCCCACCCAGTGCTGATTTACAGCCTGAACTCTCCAAAGCAATACTGTCCTTCAGCAAGGCTGATGTGCAGCACAAAGCCCCAACACAGGGGCTCACTGCAGGCCACCACCTAGCTCCTGGCAAACGGGTGCCTGCAGCTCGGCAGCCTGAGAAAATCCCATTTGCAGGAAGCGCACAACAGCTTTAAATGATGGAAATCCTCCTTCCCCGGGCAGGGAGAGAGAGGAAAGGGAAAGAAAGATGAAAAAAAAGCTCTTTCTGGGGAAATTAAATTGGACTTCAAATTTACAGGGTCTTCGTTTTGTTCTGGTGATAATGAATTAAGCTCTTGCTGGCAGTTATATTGCTGCAGAATAAGTACCGGTTAAAAGCACTTTTGGAAACTATGACTTTCATTTTAAAGCTGCCACAATTTACATTTAATCCATTCATTAATTCATTTATTTATGCAGCTCAGGTACAAACCTCACATCTCTCTTCTCCCAGGATCCACTGAAATGCTGTTTTTAACCCAAAACCAGTTTCCACACAGACCTGGGGGCCAGGGCCGGACACATTTCCTTGTGAGCATTTTGCTCAGCATCATGCAGGGCCCTCCAGGAGCTCTGGCTTGGAAGTGCCGACCACACCTCCCTCCTTCCCGGGGTATGGTTGGCTCAGCAGTGACCACCGCTGACAGCCGTGGGGAAGAAGCCACATCTACCGGGGCTCCTAACAGCACTTTGGGTCAGATGATCCAGAAAACTGGCTTTTGCCTTTGCACGGCAGGAGGAACGTCCTGGGGATCCTGTATTAATGTTTTGGCTCCCTCTCACTAAGGCTCTCCCTGCTGACATGGAGCAAGCCCGTGCGTCCATGGCCAGGGAGCACTTTGGGCTGAAGGAACCAGACAGGAGTTTCCAGTAACTGTAAAATTGGCAACCAAAATCCTACTGCCCCTGAGGACATCCTTGTGCCCGCAGCCCCTAGGAGCACCCACGGGCAGTGCCCGTGTTGCCACCCCACCAGTGAGGGTTGTTTCCCCCCGCCCAACCTTGTTCCTCGATGGCCTTGCAAGAACAGTGTTGAATTGGAGCCAAGACCTGGAGGTGACCGGTCCATTACCCTGATTAACTAGAGACACAGAAAATGCCATGGCTTGCAATAATTTTACTTCTGCCAGGTGCCACTGGCTCCAGCTTGCATGTGAATCCAGCCCCAGGCCCCCTTCCCACTTTCACCCCTTGCTTTCCACAGTCCCTTGCCCAGCTGCACTGCTGCTGCTTTGCTTCTTCCTGCATCCCAGCTCCTCCAAAAGCACCTCTGAGAAAGGTTTCTGCTCTGTAGCATGTGTGCAGAGGGTTTAGCAGGGTCAGGCTTTCAGAACCCCAACCCAACTCTTCTATCACCAAAAGATCCTAACACCTTCCCTTGGGCAGGCTCAGTAGGGTGACCTGAGCTGCAGCGGTGCATTGCAGGGATTTGCTCCCGGCCTGGGAGCGTGCAGACAGGCTGCCACGTGTGCCCCTCAGCCTCGCATCTCGCTAGACGGACCCTGAGAGCAGCAGTGAGATGGCAGCCTGGCGACGGTGCCCCTCAGAGGGAACACAGCCCCCTGCCAGCACCGTGTATACACTCTGCACCACAGCCTCGGGCTGGGATTTTTAACCCAGAGCTTCGGGGAGGTTCAAATCCAGCCCATGTGCTGCAGGCTGGGAGTGGGATCTTGCATCACACCTGCTGATTCCCGTGTGTGTGTAAGCTCTGTAATTCCTCCTTGGTCCAAGCACATCGCAGCCAGCACGCTCCACCACCGCAGACTACGTACCAGGAGGGGCCTGGCTGAGCCCAGCAGCAGTGGGGGCTCTGCCTGCCCACAGAAAAAGATGCAGAGAATAGCTCAACAAAAAGGCCCACACAGCCTTGGTGTGCCAGGGGCTGCTGATGCTGCACAGCCAGTAAACCTTACAGGGCAGGCAAACGGCATTTCTGTAGGAGATACTTGCCCCGCTCTGCGGCGAGCATGGCTCCAGCTCCCAAGGTCATGGCTACTGGTTTACTTTTGGCAGCCCCAATCCCATTTCCACCCACCTCTGCCATGGCTTTGCAAGGTTCCTGCTCCTCGGTGGGTGTCTCAGCACAGACTCTGGCTCCATTAGAGGCCACGGAGCCGCCGTGCTCCCACCAGCAATAGGATCCCAAATGCTCCCGTAATTTATATGGCAGTTTTTATTACTTCCCGTCTCCAAAGGCTTGTTCAATAAATTACCAGTTTATAAATTCCAAAGTGCTCTGCGCAACTCTGAACAAAAGGGAAGGGGAAAAAGTACAGCTCAGACCAGCTCTAATGGCAGAGCTTTTCATCCTGGAAAGAAAGCCATTACTAAAATGATATCCCCTCTCCCCCACGTGGATAACACTGCCTTCATGAGCCAGAGGCTAGAAACACCCTCACTGTTACTGTAGTGCCCAGAAGTACCAGTTAAGCTCAGGGCATGGCAGCTCCTTGTTACCCAAAGTGCTGCACAGATATTGCGCAAAGATCTTCCTTGAAGTGCTGAGCCACCCAAGAGCATTGGAGGTGGAGGGAAGGTCTTAAGAGAAGGTTAAGCAAGGAAAGAAGTCCTATTTCCTAGCACTTTGGTCCAGCCACAAACCCATGGCTTTGCCTACTCCCATGGGCTGAATTTCCTTTAGCAGCATTATTCTTGTTTGTGGGACACCCTGTCCTTTTCCTGGCAGTACAACGGTGAAGGGTGTCCCTCAGATCAGTCATCATGTAGTGCAACGTTTGTGCCTTGCTGTCCCCCCTCAGAGCAGAGACACAGCAGAGGGATGTGGCAGGTCCCTTAAATCACATCTGAGAACTGCAAGTGGCAGAGGGATGGAGGACAGGAAGAAACAGGGACTGATGCATTCATCAGAAGAACGGGAAAGCTGCTGGCTGGGTGAGATGGATGGTGGCAGGGTGGAGGTGACTTACTGGAGGTGGGAGTCTGGCCAGAGCTGTGGTCTGCCCTTTTTTAGCCCCATTCCTATGTCTGCCTCCAGCCTTGATTTTCGCCCAGGCTCAAAAGCAGCTCCTGGGATGCTGAGCCAGGCTCAGGCCCAGCAATGTGGGCAGGCGGGAGGCTCCATGGATGGATATTATGGATGTTGCCACTCATGAGCGCTGCCCTCCTGCACAGCAGCCAGGAGCGGGGAGGAAAGGTGGGTGAGCTGCTGAGCAGAAAGAAGGCCCCTGCAGTGCTGCCTCCGGAGCCTTTCCACTCTGATGGGCAGCAAACGGCAGGGGGGAAAGAAAAAAAAATCAATAACCACCACCCATCATGTCTCCATCTGCCCTTGATTTATGGCCCTGTTGAAAAGTCTTGTTGTCCGCAATTATTGGGCAGTCAGCTCCTATTTGCTGTGATTTCCTCGCCCCTCCTTTCCACCCACCTCCCTAGTGGACCCCATCCTGCCACGTGCTGGCAGGCAGGGCTCTGACAGCTCCCCGGGTGCTCGGTGGCTGGGTCCCAGCTTTGTCCAGTCCCACGGTGGGACAGTGACTGCTTGTCAGGCTCAGGTCTGATGCTCCAAGGGCCTGGGATGGCAGCTGGAGTGCAGAAGTGGGAGCAGGATTGCGGGCATCTTGGACGCAAAGCAGCAAGGGGGAAAAGGGCAGTCAGGTGGACTACAAGTAAAGCCAACCAGAAAATTGCATTTTGCCCTGAGCTGCTGAAAATTCAGCTTTATCTCACAAGAAACCAAAAGCTGAGCACTAGAAGATTTCCTTTCTAGCCTTCTTGACAACCTTCCCAGCTCGATTTTGCTCTTTTGGTCATTTCTATCATATGTCACACTGACCCAGGAGGTCAGATTGATCCAGTCAACCAAGCCTTGCGAGAGCAAGAGCCTTCTGGATGAGTTCCCCCAGATACGTGTTTCATTATACCAGCGTTTCCTCAGGGGGAAAAAAAGGCTGTGTCAGAAAATAATCAAGTATCCTAAGAGTCAGCAGTCTGGTTTCTCCATCTGCAGAGTCCAGCCCAGCCACCTCCACCACCCTGCACTGAACTGGGGGCACCTCTGTTGGATTAAAGAGTGCTGTCTAATTCCAGTCCCCTGCCTGGGCTGTGCCCGCTGGCCTCCTACCCACCTCCAGCTCCCTCATGCTCTGGCTGAGATAAACAGCCCTGAAAATTGAGGAATTAACATTGACTCCCCAAGGTCAGGCTCAGCTTTGGCAAGGGGACCCTGCACAAGCAGACAGGGCTTGGATGGGGAGATGTAGGGTAGCTCAGCTCAGGGCAAGTCCTAAGGACCAACCCCTGTATCTGTTGCTGATTTGCAATGATGCTGGGCTGCAGTGATGATCTTCTCCAGAGACCTACTGAAGACCAGTGCTATGGAGGAGACACATGTAGGGGACAGCTGAATAACCCAAAGGGCTGAGAGGAAGGAAAAAGTGGTTTGAACAACCAGGTTGGGGTTATCCTCCTTACAGGAACTGCTGGGAATATGGGGACCAAGCTGTGACCTCTTCCTGCAGCAAACTTTCCCTTTAGGAGATAAAGCAGCAGTTCTTGCTGGGGCACTTCAATCATTTACCCTGTGTAAACCACTTCAATAGCTCTGGTCTACAGGGGAGTCTGGAAAGTAAATGCTGCTTGCAGTCATAGAGCAGAAAAAACTGGATGGGAGAGCTGGCGGGTTTATGTGCACCTGAACCCATGACACTGATTATTTAGACTTAGTTTTGGTGAGAAAGGGAGATATTATGGAAGGGCTGATTGCAGAAATGAGCTCCAAATTGAATACTTTGACCTAAATCAACTAGTGATTAAGTGAATGAGCAAATGAAAATAAGGGTGCAACTGAGGATCTTTATTTCAAGCAGAGTGGACATCGAGAAAGAAAAGGAATTGGTTAGTGAAGTCAGCTGGAGAGAGGTCATGGACACAAGCACGCAGGATGCCTGGAACTGCATCAAGTGAAAAGGTGTCAGAGCTGCAAGAAATCCTGAATCCTGAGCAGGAGGAAGAGAAACTAAAAATAAAAGCTTGCAAAGAAGAGCTTGCGAGGTAATGGGCTGAGAAGTCACTTGAAGAGATGTATTAGGAAGAAGCAGGGACCCTGCACAGAATGGAAGAGAGGAGTCCTGGAAAGGAGGTCATGAAGGCCACAAAGTTTTCAACAGAGTGGAAATTGCATCAAATCAGAGTTAGACCTTGCAGAAAGGTATTGAAACAAATAGCTAGTTATAGAGCCTCAGAATCTTTCTGGCTTAAAGAAAGAACAAGGGTTGTTATGTGAGGAGAATAGGGAAAAGACTAAAAGATAACTCAGGGCACATCCTGGCACTACTTGACCTCAGTTTTCAACCAGGGTGAGGTTGCTCATGGAGGTAAGAGACATAGGAGGAAGTGGAACGGGGAAGTGGGAGACAGAAGTGAGCAATTCCCAGGAGTGGTGAAGACTAGGCACAAGGGAAAGCGTTTCCGCTGGCAATTATTTTTATTACATCAAGATAAAGTATTATTGGTTTGGCATACAGCACATGTGGGGGCTGTATTTAAATACGAGACACGAGCCCATTAATCTGATCTTGTAGAGGATGAGGCTTCACAGCAGATTCAGACAGCAAGGCTAATTGAAAGTAAGTAAACAACATTTACAACATGGGCTTAGCAAGGGGAGATCATCCCAGACTAAGTGGATTACCGCATCCCCTTTGTCTGCAGGATCAACTGTTCTCATCCACCTGGACAGAACTAAAGCACCTGAAGATGAAGACTGCAGGAGTACACAGAAGAAACATGGCATGGGCTGGGACAGAGAAAAGACAGGGAGGCATTAACAGTGAGGCAGAAAAGATAAGAAATTCACAACCTGACATCAGACACCACAACTGAAAGGCGGCTTCAGAACATCTGCAGATGGGAACCACCATATGACCACAACAGCACCAGAGGATCACTGCCTCCATGTAGGAATCCTCCTTTTATTTGATTGTTAAAATAAAATTCTCTTAATCTGCCTAAGGCATACACAGTGAGACCAAGCCTGCTTAGCACTTTGAACACAGCCCTTGTTCCCCAGAGGAAAATTCAGATGAGACTGGTTGCAAAATAGGAAGATGGGATATTGTACTGCAAGACTTGAGTACCCTAGAAGTGGAATGAAATTGTAGCATAACAGCGTGAGGTGTAAGGCCAGGTACTTGGATTAAAATAATTCTTCTCTGTATTTTTGCCAGTCCCTCGGGAAGAGAGCCAGGTTGATTGAAGGAGGATTACAAAACAACTCTGCCACATGGCTGTGAATGAGGCGAACATAGTCTGGCTACACTGAGGGGAGAAGCACATGGAGTAATGCTGCTGTAGGGAGGAGACACAGCCTGGGATCTGGCCACCTATGTTCAGGAGAGAGGGAGACCATGAGGAAGGAGCCCGTGTTAGCAAAACAAAAGCCAAGAGGCAATATCACTGTCAGCTATAAATACATCAGGGCCTAAATACACAGAAGGGAGAAAAGCTGTTGAAGCCAGAAGACAATGTTGGCATGAGGACAAATGGGCAGAAACTGGCTGTGAATAACTGTAGAAAGAAATGTCCAATTATTCCTGTGATCCAGCTTTGGCACTGCAATCTGAGAGACTTTGCCTGAGGAGCCAGCCCATGAAGGGGACTGGGAGATGCTGTGTCCATGGCACCAAAGAGCCAAAACAGATGTCCCAGGCTCCTCTCCGGTCTCATTGTCCGGGAGCTCTTACCTACAGGAGCTGCCAGCTTTCTGGGGTTTCTTCTGTAACATGCCCCAGATCTCCTCTGGACAAAGGAGGACCTGTTACCATTTAATACTGGAAGTCTTGTCCACACATGTTCTGCATGCAAAACCTAACCAGAATATCTGCTTTCTGGGGAGGTTTTTGAGCTCTTTTGTCCAAGGGATGAAGGGTGAGAAGATGGGGTGGGCAGGGTAGGCATCAGCACCCACTGAAGGTTCGGGCAGCAGATGCTCTCTCCAAAGCAGAGGGGCAGCATGGAAGCCAGAACAGCCAGCTGTCATGCAAGATCCCCCCAGTCCCCCTCTGACACACACACCCCAAGCTCCCAGCCCCGATCCAGCAGACAAGCTTCTGTGCACACTTGTCCTTCCAGTCCCTGCCACTCCAAATGGGATTAGAAGGGTAAGCCCAGCATTTCCTGGACCAGAAAGAGCCAGGACTGTTCTTGAACAAGGCTGAATACTCCTGGCACAGGGCATGAGCACAAGTTCCTCCT
This sequence comes from Strix aluco, assembly GCF_031877795.1. Taxonomy (NCBI): domain Eukaryota; kingdom Metazoa; phylum Chordata; class Aves; order Strigiformes; family Strigidae; genus Strix; species Strix aluco. Next base: position 9,757,152 of record NC_133949.1, on the reverse strand, counting down.
TTCTGTCCTGCTCTAATCCTCACCACCCATCTGGGACTTCATCTTTCCTTACGCCTGCTCCAATCTGATCCCCACAGAGACACATTTCCAGCAGCCCTGCACCAAAATGGATTTCATGGCCTGAGAAAAGCTGTCTTCAGAGCAGTCAAAGAGCCCAGAAATGCTGAGCAATTTTGGATGGTGCTCTACGCCCAGGGTTACCTGGTGGTGGAGGCTGCCAAGGAGCACGTACGTCCACAGCTGACACAGCACCCTGGAAATAGGGTTCTACCACTGAGATTTCAGCCAATGGGCATGAAAGCAAGTCGGGGGGGGTGTTTCTCCCCCATGCTGACCAGCGCTCACTGTGCATCCACTGGCCAGAGTAGGGGGCCACTGTGTCCCAAGCAGGCCAGTCATTATGAATGAGATGCAGACTGGCAGCAGGGGATGTGGAAGCCCAAGCAGTCTATGACCAGCAAAGAAGGCAGCGATCAAACACGGTTCTGCCTCACAAGCTCACACAGTCCCTTCCCTGCCCGACTTCTGCTGCCTTAGCCCTCAGTGACTGCCTGCTACACATCCAAAGGCACCCAATAATGTCTGGTCAAGCACGGAGCTTTCAAGCTGGCTTTCTTGAACTCCCCTTGCACAGGTCTGACATCCACCAGGTCACCCACCTCTCACTTCCCTGTGCGCACCCACCTGCCCCCCTACACCCTCCCCGTGCCCACGGGGGAGCGAGCTCCTGCGCCCTGTGCACCCCCGCACCTGCAGGCCCGTGCAAAGCTTTCGGGCAGGGGTGTAGCTCTGTGAGAAGCAGCATCTGCTTGGCTTCTACCCCCCATTCCATGCTCCTGCTCCGTTGCCATGGAAACCCAGCGGTGGGAGACTGGTTGCTTGGCAACGCAAACACCCAGCTGGACCATGATGCTGACCCCAGGTACAGGGACCCTGGAGGGTGTTTGGTGCTTGCAGCAATACTTCCCCCGCCCCGTGCAGGGGCTGAAGCGAGGCAGGGGATGGTGGGAGAGCAGTCTGGGAGGCAGTGGAGTAAGCGGCTTCCCCTGGTGCTGCAGCAGCATCTCTCCAGGGATGTCCTCTCCATCCAGCAGCAGCACTGTTCCCTCTCCAGGCCTGGGGGCAGCTCCTCCCATGAGCCGCAGGGAGGTGGCTGTATCAATGCAGTCAGATTACGACTTCAACAACCCCCTAAAGTGACCCTGCTGATGCTTCAGGTTCTGTCTGAATCCCAGGCAGCTAGAGAAGGATGTACCACAGCCTTCCCCCTGCCTCTGCCTCCTCCTTCCCTGGTCTCAAAAGTACCGCCCTCCTTCCCAGGTTCTCATGTCCACTAGGCACAGCAAAGTTTTCCATGAGAAAATGCAGGGCCCTGGAGGAACCAAGCACTGAGCAACACCATTAAATCTGATAACGAAGGCAACTTCAAGACGTGTATCCTTCAGCACACAGTCTAATCTCGACTAGATTAAATACAAGAAGGCAGATCACTACCATAGGAAAAGTTAGCACTTGCAAAAGCCGTCTGAAGAACCAGACGGTCCAAGATTGCCAAGAGAACAGATAAAAACCGTCATTACAACCTGCCAATGTGTGCGATAAAAACAAAGATATGGCCAGCAGATCGAGACACATACACAGAAAGCCACCTGCAGCCTCTGGCAAATGCTTTGGAATAGGTGTGGGTTGCATCATACAAAGTTAGACGACAGCGGGGGATATCGCCCAAAGTAGGACACAAAGTAATTTTGCATGAACATGCACGAAGGTACAGGGTGTACAGAGCATGCAGCTGCAGAACTTAGCAACATCGATTCTAAGGCCCTTTTGGCTCTGGTACAAGGCAAAAGAATACAAATAAATAAAAAAAGGAGTGTGATAAAGCATGCGTAGCTCTTACTAGGGTCAGCAAAAATGCAGGGAAATGCGAGCTGACAAAGCTAGCTCAAGCAAAACGGCATCTCAACAGAATATGGAGAGAAAAAGAGGAGCTGCCATCACAGGCAGCGGGAGGTGAAAGCAGGGTTAAATGCTGGTGACCAGGGGGTGGGAGGTTTGATATGGCAATAAGGATGCCAGCACAACCAAAACACTGTGTCGGCAAGTTTCAGGATCACTCAAGTGGACTGAAACCCTGATGGCAGCAAGGAAAACATTGATGCCTTCTAGCTGATGCCTGCAAAGAGTCAGTGCCTACAAGTTGAGACCTGTAACAGTTAGTGATTAAAGTGTACAGAGGAGATATCCTAAGGTTGAGAACAGATACATCCTGGCAGAATTGCTCAAACAAGGTGGATAAGAAAGAACAGCTTGGCTGGACAACAGAGTTGGGAAACATCCAAGGAGAAGAAATTGTCCTCAAAAGACTCATGACCATAAAAGGGAAAAAGGAGTAGGGGGCTAACTCCCCAAATGACCACCGATGACCACCCGAGACCCCCACGCATGGGTAGTGTAGTTTTGCAACGCCAGCATTATGTAAATGTAGTAGATAGGAGGAAAGGAGGACACTTCTTGGAAAATGTATGAATATTCATGTCTTTAAGGCATCTAAAGGATGAAATTTTGTCTGAGTGTGTGCATGTTAGAAGGAATGATCCCCCATGCACCCCGTGCTGAATAAAGAAATGCATGCTGCTTAATGCTATGTTGGTGTTAAGAGGTTCATCCCCGATTTCGGTGACACCATAAAGACACATCTTGCAGTAGAAGAAAAGAGACTGGTTGGAGGCATAGGGTATCTAAAGAAGTAATCTAAAAAAGGTCAGCTGAGGCCACCTCATTTCTGGCCCAGCAACATGAGCGCCAAGGAGCAGGCAGGGCCGGCACATGGGGGAGCTGTGGCACACAGGGACGTGGTGTGTGCAGGAGCTTGCCAGGACCCCTGGCACTGCCCTGTGGCCAAGGGCATCCCAGGGCACCCTGCTCTGTCAAGGCTGAGCTGCAGCAGCTCCCTATGGTCACAGAGTCCACAAGTCACTGAAACTGGGGTGTTTCCTCCAGCTACCAAAAGGCTGGCTCCACTGGGCTAGCCTGGGGGCTGCCAGAGAGAAGCTGCTATTGCAAGTCGTGGACTGCTGCGTATTTCCAAACCTGCTGTGAAGAGGAGGAATTACTGGCCAGACAACTGGCAAGCTTGTCCCGGCTCTGGCCCTTCCCCAAGCTCCTTCTCCCACAGGATCAAAAGGCACATCCAGCCGCCCTCACCCGACACCTCTGCAGTCTGGAGCTTGACTGACCTCAGCCTGGATTGGCACACAGATGAGAAATCAGAGATTGCTGCCCCCGGGGAAGAATCCCTGACACATCCCTGGTTTCTTCCTTGCCAAGGCTGCTACAGCTGATCTTAAAAGCTGCAAGTGGATCGCAGGCCTGATGCAGAAACTCTTGGAGCAGAGGCCCCTGAGCAATTAGAGGAGGGGAGAAGGCAGATGCGTACTCCAACTCTGCAGACTGCAGAGTTACACAGAGACTTTTTCAGAGAAAGCAATTAGGATGAATTGCACAACCCAAGCGACAGGCTCCTCCAGCTGCGAGAGACAATGGCACAGAGGGGAAAAAATGATTGACCCCAGAGCCTGGATTGATATTGAATGGAGGCGGAAAGAAAGAGCATGGCCAAAGACAACACAGCTGAGTGCTGGGAGATATAAAACAGCAGCAGAGACTTTCAGCATGGTGTAGTATGGCAGAGAGGTTATTGCCCCTTAAAATGAAAGCATAGATAGGATTGAGATGGCTGCATACGCAGAAAGCACCAGAGAGAAGAGCCGAGACCCTCTGCTCATCTGTAACCCATCCAGGAGGGCCATTCCACAGCAGACAGATGAACTGCTTCAACACTGAGGAAACCATGACCTGTGCACAGTTGATTATTACCATAATTTTTTCCCCAAACGACTTCCACCAGAGCACAGGCTAGCCAGCACCGTGATGAGTCATGTCATGACATTGCTCTCCAGGCGCAACATTACTGATGAACTGATCCCGGTGAGCAGACACCAACGAAGAAGGCGCACAGCACAGACCAGCTGTATTACTTACAGGCCACTGGACTAGCTCACAGACCAGCTAAGAGCCAGGCAGTGACAAACCAAGGCAGGTAAACACACCAGTTCTGCAGATCCAGTCAGTGAAGGCCCTGGCTGGGGTGTTACTGCTGCCAACTCAAGCCACCAGCAAAACCAAGCAGCTGCATGGAAAACCAGAGAGCTCCTGCGAGGAGCTTTTCCCAGGAGATTCCCCTTCCGTGCTACCCGGGCAGCTACAGTCACGCAAAGTGAACCAGCAGAGCAGGCAAGGAAAGGACAGCAGCAACAGTTTCCGATTCATACCAGTTTTTTCCCCCAAAAGCCACCCTACTAAGCCAGGAAGGCAGGATCAGGCAGGCAGATCCTCAGCAGGATTTGCCTCCACAGCCCACAGCGCAGGGCAAGTCTCACCCTGAAGAATAAATTTTAAAAGGCACAAGGATACACAACCCAGAGTATAACAATACTTTAAAGACACGAGAAGGCAGCATAACCCCAGATGAGAGTATGTCAGTTTAAATAAAGCAGCTCTGGATCCCAGGCTGGGAGAGGTTAACCAGATTCCCCAGTGACTTGTCAACCCCAACCCCAATCGTCTTAGATCAGGTTTTTGGGGACCGTCTCCAGGGGAGCACCGAGTAGCCTTGATCCAATTCAACCCCCATGGGTGAGCAGCAGTGTGGGAATACCTCACTGGGAAAAGTCTTCAGGGAACCTGGTATAAAGGGTCACCAGTGGGTGGGTGGGTGTTCTTTTTTTTTGGTGAAGAGCTGCTCGTATTTTATTTATTTGCTTCAGAAAAAGATTTTTTTTTGTGGAGGTAAGCAGCTAATTGAGTTCAGGTTCTTCAGCTAATGAAGAAATAAGCTGAATAATTAATTATTTGAAGATAAATTATTCATAGCCAGTTGTGATTCCAGTGTGGGAGCAGGGGGCTCGGAGTGTTATTTAGTTATTTTAATCTTAAAAAAGAATAATGCATGTAACCACCCCATCCAGCCCCTCCAAATCATGGCTGTGATGAGAGATGGGTGGCTCAGGGGGGACCATCCTGGGGGAACAGGAACAGCTTGTTTCAACAATTAGTTGCCTTCCAGTATAAAGCCTTATCTAAAGTGAGCTGGAGCTAGACCCATTTATCACCTTGGGCCTGTACAGGGATGCTGATCGAGTGAAGTTTCTGTGGCCATGTCAGGGCTGTCCCCTGGGCCAGCCTTCCTCCTGAAGCCACCCCAGAAATCCCCTAAATCCCACATTTACACCTCGCACAATGGAGAACCAGCTGATCCCATCCCTCCCCTCATTCTCACCTCTTGCTTTTCACACCTTGCTCCAGGCCTGACTTGGCAGCTTGTTGGAACAACTCACTTGACCGCTACTGCACTGGCTAATGAGCCATTAGCCACAATGCTAACAATGGTTATTACAGATAATGCTGATTGCAGCTAACAGACAGGCTTATCCAGGAAACCCCCTGCAGCTCAGACCCAGGGCACTGACTGTTTGGAAATGGGTCACTTGGGACCCCAACGGTCCTTTGCTTGCTCAGTGTTGAGAGAAGCCCCTGGGCTCTTGCTCTGTGCTGATGCCAGAGCCCTTTGATTACTCACCATTTTAAAGGATGATCTTTTGCCCTGTGCATGTACATATAAATAAACTGGCTTTTCTCGTTTCCCAGCAGCTTGTAACGGCAGCTTTGTGTGGCCCTGTCTGATGGAATGGTAGGATCGCTTAATCCCAGTGCTGCCACTGGGGCCTCTCCTGCTCAATATTTGCTCCCCCCTCACTATGCCTCCTTCATAGCACATCAGCAACTTTACTTTTTCCTTATCAAGTTATTAAATGACACTGAACCAAGAAAAGAATCCATGGGAGATCCCAGTGGAAACAAACATTCATTGATGCCTCCATTAATACCTGCATTTTGAAAGCCACCAATGACCCACCCAGCAAATAAGGACCCTTTTAATTCTCCACAATACACCTGAAGGAAACAAGAGGCCATACTGTACTAAGCCAAAGGGCTTGAAGAAATCTTAATGCATCCAAATCTTAATGCCCTGTAGCCATGTAGATGCCACCAGAGAAGAAACCTGCCATAAAGATTCCACTTCGCTTTGACCTACCCTTCACCAAGCCAGGCCAACTTGCAAAGGCATTCCCCAGTGCCCACTCCTTCACCTGTAACATTTCTAATGGATTTTCCCATGACTTTGCCTCAATTTCTTCCCCAAGAGTTTCAATAATATGGGGATCCCTCCAGTCCCTGGGTATCTCCTGGCTTTTGAAGATCTGGATGGTAGCAGCAGCAATTTGGTGAACTGCCTGGCTTGAGGGCTGCGTACTTGGGTTGACAACCATTAGAGCTGTGCAGGCTGCCACGCAGCCTCCTGCGTTACGAACGGTGGGTTTTATGCGCCAGCCACAGCACTGTGTGGCAAACACATCCTCCTGCCCCCTTTCTTCTGTATTTGGAATATCTATGGAGCATTCCTACCTTTTCCACTCTGCTATTTACAATTTTACCATCTGTCTCTAACAGAGCTATTTTTGACACAGAAATAAATTTCCCCTCTATTTAAGTGCTTTCTTATTGTCTTTGACCCTTCTGGTCATTCATAGTCCATTAGTTTCTTTGATTTCTTCCAACTGCTACCTGTATTTTTAGGTAACACATTCCTTTTTTTAGCATTTGCCAACACATTTATTTGTCTTGTTTTCTCCCTCCTCCCTACACCTGTGCAGTATTGAGGATCCAACAAAAAAAGCCCAGTTTCACAACACTTGGAGTATAACACATCCTGGCAGACCCACACAGTAGGCAGGGGCTGTAATCAAATTACATTCGCTCCTACTTCAGGCAATCATGGGGTTTCTTTTTATTTTTTATTTCTCCCAGCCAGCAATTAAAGTTCCTCTGTCAGTGGGGATGAGGTTTGTTCACAGGTTGGGCTGCAGAGTGCAGTGCCTGTGCGCAATGATGTCATCCATTATTTCAGTTCGGTTGGGGGCTGTTTTGTTCTTCAAGACACAAAATGTTCCTGAAGTCACCCCTTTTCCTACCCCCGACTCTTGAATCATCTCCCTAAAGCTCACAAACAGATGGTTCAGCAATTTATCCTGTTTGCCAGTAAAACCTCAAAGCATTTAAGCAGGCTCTCACCCATTCTCCAACTTTTAGATCCTTGGGCTCCCGCAAGTCAGCATTGTCTGTACCTCCACACACCTACCAAGGTCTTGCCCCTCACCACTACCACCAGTTTTGCTGCCACAGGAGGGGTTTTAGTTCTTCCTTTTAACACACTGATAACCGCAGGAGACATCCAGCCAATTCTAACCCATCAGTACTTCTTCTCATGGCCAGACATGAAAAGCTACAGACGCTGTATTACCTTGGTCCTCATTTAAGCAAATTGAAGTTCCCCTTACGTGCATCCTTTCTGTTTAAGTCCAGACCTTGAGAAGGGCTCATACCTGCATGTTGATAGCTCTGCTTAGTATAAACTCCCCCTTTAGTTAACTCAGAGGTTAATACTGCAAGATAGAGGCTGAGACACCAGCGTGTCAGCCTGGTCAGAGACATGGCAGGCTGGAGCTAGGACCTACACAGGGAAGATTTATCAGGTGCAGGACCCACAAAGAAGACTGTCACGCTATTTACTCTCCACTGCTGCTCTGCAGAGGTGTGTGCCCACAGCACTTGTTCAAGCCACACATAATTCCCCCATCCTGAGGGCCACAGGGCAATTCCTCCACCACTACAGCTCCAGCCCTGCTCTCAGGGCACCCCACAGCCCTTTTTATCCCATTTCCCTGCAACGGGGCCAGCGAGTTTGCAGGTGGGTGCAGGAAACTTGAGTGACTGTGTCAGCTGTGTTGGGAGATGCTGGAACACACCTAGGGTGGGTCAGGCAGGTTCGTACCAAGCCCTGGGCAGCTGTCACTAATGAGGTCTATGCATGACATCTTCATGTCCCCCATCTGGGTCACCCTATGCTCTTCCTAATCTATTTTCTCTGGGATAAGTGATAACTGCTCTGGATAAGAGCAGTTGTTTAGTTAGAAATCACCCAAGGACTTCCAGGGTCTGGAGAGGGAGAAGATCTGAGGTTTTGCATGGGTGCATCATGCAGGCATCTGCAGATCACCAAGAAGCCACCCACGCTCCTGACCCAGCCTAGCATGAACCCAGTGCCGATGGGGCACACAAGACCTGGTCTATGAGGACCATGACTGCGAGTTTCCTTGCAAAGAGCAAAATAAGAAGCATCTAATGGTTAATGCTCCCGTTAAGGAGGCTGTGACAGCTGGAAAGCACCCACACATGCAGATGACATCCCAGGCAGGGATCTGAGATGGGTGAGCAGGAAAAGAAAAGGCAGGGCTGGCAGGGGGCACAACCAGAGAGAAAGGAGACAGTGGTGAGCGACCAGGGCGCAGGGCCAGTGGGGAAGGCAAATGCGAGTGGCAGCGTCCTGTAACAGATGCTGGCTCACACTGTAGCAGCATCCCAGCAGCAAGGGCCAGCGATGAATTAACATCTCCCCACTCCCCAGGAAGGGGTTGTCAGCACCAGCCACTGAACCGTTACTGCACTGAAAGCACTTCACAGAAGGAGGGGAAAGAAAAGAGTACTGCTGGAGATGGAAGTGGGCAATGCCTGTGCTTTGTCCCCTCCAGGAGGGGACAAACATACCCTGGTCCAGCTCCCTCAGCAGGAGGGATAGAATGCTCCAGGACTGATCCCTCCATATCAAGAAGGGAGGCACAGCATGAGCAAGATATCCATTTCACTCTCCTCCATGCAGTTATATTTAAAACCTTAGATACCTTTTCTAGCAGGAGACAGTTAAAGTTCTTAAACCCCCCAGGTCCAACAGGGGCAGCTTAGATACCAATAAACTATCTGAATATCTCATAATTTCCTATGCAGCTGTCCTCACAGTCCCACAAAGTACTTTCAGATGAAGAAGGACCAGAGACTTTCCAAAGGTCTCAAGAAAACTGGGATGGAGTAGAGCATGCATTGGGCTCCTCCAGTTTCAAGCCAAGGGCGTTGAGCTCTGGACAGCCCTCCTGGGGCTTCTGGATGTGAAAGCCACCAGTGACCCCCTCAGGCCACTTGGGTACTGCAGTGCCTGCACATGCCACCACCTCTCCCTCCCTGCCCCAGTGAAGTACTTAACCAAGGGGAGAAGAAAGTTAGAAGTTTTGGTGGTTTGTTTTTTGTTGTTGTGGTTTGGGGTTTTTTTTGTCCTTTAAATGATTGAAGTACCAGCTGAGAAAGAGGCACTTGAAAGCAACTTGAGTCTGGTTAAAGCTGGTTATCCATCTCGATTTGCATAATGATTATGCAAATGGAGGTTTGCATAATGTTGCTATGATCTACAATCACTTTAGGGTTTTATTGCGTGAAAAGACCACAGAGAAGATATAGAACAGCTGTCCAACCCCCTGACTGCGGCTCGGACACCACCAGGCACGTGTGCCAGAGATGCTGATACTTCCCCCTCTCGCCCACAGTTTTTGGTCCCCCGCAGGGGCTGAGCCTGACTTTGCCACTGCCCTTGGATGATTTCAGACTTCACGCTTCAGGAGGAGACACAGGACTGCAACTCGCTTCTTGGCATTAATTCCTCAACCGAAACCGGAGGCGATTTTGTGGCTGTCTTGTTGCGCATAGCTTGCGCTAAAGCTGTGAGCTCTTCCACTCTCCCTTTTATGAGCCCTTCAGTGAAAGTGATGCCTTGTGAGGCAGAGCCAGCCCAACCCTGGAAGAGGAGACCTCAGGCTCAAGAACAGGTCTCCCCCACCGTCTCTCTGTCATCCAGCTGTAGCAGATTCGAATCAGGTGTTTGGGCAATTAAACTGATCCCCACAGACCTGCAGGGACAGTCCTCCAGAACCGCTGCCCTTCACCCCTGCCCCACAGCAGCACCCAAGTTTAGTCAGGTCCTTACCTGGTAGGACAGAGCTTCATGGCACAGGCTTTGCAGCAGTGTCACTGCCCTATCACTGACTGGGCCCAGGTCAAAGCTTGCTTCTGCAATCTGGGGGGTGCGAAACATGGCCAGGGTGGAAGGGTGGCAGCACACAGCCCTCATGAAGCCCAGAAGAAGAAGGGATCACCAAGAGCTGCCGTTTGCATCAAACATAAGGTTGGATTTGACCCTGCAGCCCCGCTTGTGTTACAGTCACACTCCTGCAAACGCTTCTTGTCCATCTCCATTTTCCAGACAGCAGCATCGGGCCACGGTACCACGGCTGTGGGCACAAGTGGCACCTTCCCCGCCGTGTCCTCGCTCCAGCGCCAGAGCCAGGAGTGGTTTTATCTCCACATATCACAACGTTACGAAAGCTATAGCACATGCAGGGGGATGGTAGGCAGCATCCTGGAAAGAAACCAAAAAAATGGCAAAATAAAAAGCTCTTTAGTGATCAGTCTGAAGCTGTGGGGATACAAACAAAAGCACAAGATGATTTGGCTCTGGTCTGCCTCAGCCTGAGTGGGACCTTCCCGGAAAGGCTGAACTCCGAGTACATTGAGCAACAACGGCTTCTTGAGAGAAGTTGTGCAATGGAGGAAGAAGGGAGGCTGATGGGCTCTCAGGGTCCCTCTCTGCCTCAGGCTTTCCTGCGGGAGGTATATATAGATATAAACAACACGGATCAAAAAGAGGAGTGGTGAGGAAAAGCTCCCTAGCTCTGGGTTATATTTGGGTTCAAATCCCAGCTCTAGTGAAAACTTAGTTGTTCAAACGAAGCGGAGCAGCTTCAAAGGAGACCGTGGGGACACACCTGTGGCTGCCAGCTGTGAGACCTTCCCCAGATGCCCTCGAGGGGGGTGCCTATGCTGGTCTCTCTCCGGAGGTTTCCCTGGCAGCCAGAACTGGGCCTACATCTCCCCTTCCCCGGCAGGTATCTGAGCAGACAGCATGATAGAGAGAGCTGTGGTGGTATTCACCGCTACCGCCCTGAGGATTAATACCCAGCAGAAAGCCATCACTCCCTTCAACCCACACTTAGGAGGCAGCTGAAGCTTTGCTTTTTGTCAAGGACTTGATTCAGAACCCAAAACAACTAAAACCAGCTCAGTTCTGGGCTGCAGCTCCCTCCCTGGGCCAGTTCCTAGTCAGCAGTTTACGTGTCGGAGCGATACGTAGGGGTGTCAAACACTAAGTGACACACTCGGGAGCTGGAAAACATGATAAAGAGGTGCTGCCACGTTCAGTGATGGGAAGCTGAGCCAAACCGCAGCTGCTGCGGCACACACCTCCTCTGCTCTGTTCCCTTCTGCATCATGGCTGCTTACCTGTGCGCAAATGGCTTTTTCAGTGTTTCTTAATATATTTTGGCTTTCCCAGGGATGACAGGATCAGCTGACAGTGCATTCCTGTGCAGCATGACCTCTGCAGTGGCTCAGAGCATTTCAGGGGGCAGTGATGGTTTAGGATGTGTGCAGATCCCCTAATCTCTCCTTGAAGCAGTCCCCATAAGCGCAGTCACAGACCTGTTACTCCCCATCAACTGGTGTGGGGTGGGCTGGGACCTGACGGGAGGTCCCGCACGTCAGCCAGCCCTGAGCTGGCCTGGAGAGAGGCGGCACTCAGCAGAATGGAAACTAGATGGTGATTTGTCCCCATGGCGTGAGAGAGGGGACCCAAAGCCAAGTGGGAGACCGCAAGCCAGGCAAGGACCTGGGAGTGCACTTGCTCTTCCCTTCTGTTTCTTCTTTCTCTCTCTCTCATCTTTTGCTATGGGGTCTCTAGTTGTACCCCTAATGTGGACCACGCTCCAACAAGCCCACCCTTCTGCATCCCTGTGCTCCACGTGTGCATGAACCTCACTTCAGCCTTTGTCACTCCTAACTGGGAATGACACCAGGAGGGTCTGGAAAGCAGCTCGAGTGATCATGACTCTGTTCTGGGGATGGAGGATACAGGCACAGGCACCTTCTCATACCTAGGACAATCCCCAGATCCCTGTCAAGTCCCTGCTACCCTCCCAGCCTCTTCTCCCTGCTTCCCCCCAGGTCTGGGTGTCAGCAGGGACCAGATGCAGCACTGAGACCCCTTTCTACCCCAGTCGCTCCCAACCCATCAGGCTCCTGTTTGCACACCGAGTTTGGCTCCTCTCTCCTCCTACCAGCAGCGTCTTCTGCCCACCCACCTTGGCAAAAGTCTCGCCTCACTTCAAAGCTGTGCAAACAGGGCTGCTGAGCTCCCCAACTTTCCCTGACATCAAAAGCTTTACTTATTTATGTTTTGCACAGCACCAAGAAGCCATTGGGATTTGGTAGGTTTATTTTTCCTAAGAAGAAGTCAGACCAAGGGAGCCTGAGTATAAATTCCTTAGCAGGAACAGAAACCCAAGTAAAAGGAGGAGGAAAAAGCTGGGGTTGGAGACATGAGCTTTCACTCTCCTTGATTCGTTTCCTTCCCTTAATGCTGTCCTTCAGCCTTGGTCTGTTTAATGTTTCTGACTCTTCTGGTGGAATTTGCTGAGCGTATGAGAGGGAAACCAGTGACAGCTATCAGAGGTTAGGTTCAGCCAGTGGAAAACTGAGGTTCTTGGGAAGATGTTTTATTCATATGCCTGATCCTGACAGATGCGAGGCTGCTGTGGAGCGGCCGGACCCTGCCGGGGGCTCTCGCTGGGAACACGCCGGGAGGACCTGCTTCCTTCTACATGACTGGAAGGTGCATCTTGCTTGGTTGATCGTAGCAAGGCGCCTCGTGGCGAGAGGTCATGCTGGAGAGCAGGACAAGTGGCTGGAGAGCTGTCGCTGGAGCATCACACAACAAAATTGAATTGCAGACTAGTTTGATCCCCTGTGAGGCTGCCCCAGGGAGGCACAGGGACCACAAAGGGGATCAGTTACATCCAGCTCTTGGAAAGGATGTCCTGGATCAACCCAGTTGCCTGCTGTTGAAGGCAGCCAGAACACATGATCATCTCTTACATTGATGTATCAGCCTCTGTCTTAAAACTGTATAGGCTGCTTTCCTCCTTAATTCCTAAACCTTCTTTACATCTCCTAATTTTGAGCTTAAATGTATTACTGTCTAATTTCTACAGAGTTTTCCTCTGCAGTGGTAGTCCTTTAACCTGAAGAGCTTTTCTCCTTCCCTGATGAATTCTTAACCTCCTTTTTAACAAGCCAAGGAAGCCTGTGTCTCCTTGCATCAGATGGGTGCTTCACTCGCTACATCAGCAGCAGAGTCCTTTCCTGACTTTTCCCTGTTTGGATTTGCCTTCAGGAGAAGACTAGAAGAGTAAAGAGCATTGCAGATAAATCCCAACAGTGATTCAGAGGCATTTGTTCTCCCTTCTCTACACTGATGGTGCTTCCCCGTGCTGTCACTCATGCATTTCTAATATTTGCGCTGAGGTCAGGAACCTAATTACTCAATTGTTCTTGGGACCGATCTCCTGTAAGCCAGGCACTACTGCGCGCAGCACAGCAAGCTGTCAGCTCCTCTTTAGCAAGTTCCTCATGCACTTTCCACTCTCCCATTAATTCCTGTCCTCATTAATAATTTCCCACAAGGCACTGTATCAGACACCTTACTGGAGCATGGAGAGATCTACAGCATTTCCTCTGCCCAGCACCTAACATGAGATGAGCCTGACATATCCTATACTGCATTTCATGTAATTTTCTATTTAGCTCTGTGTTTTTAATGACTCTTTCCCTCCAAATTTGTTCTAAAGCCCTGTATACTCTGGGGGCTGGACTAATGTGCCTGAGGTTGCTCAAATCAGTTATGTTTCCATTCCTCAAATAGGGAGTGAAATTTGGGGAAGAGCTTGGGTCAATAAGTGTAAAATCTAGAACTGTGTATTCTCTGCTGTGCCCATGCCATGGTGCACAGGAAGGTGGGGAGTCCCCAGACAGGCAGCTGTGCAGGCAGGGCAGGGCAAGGCAAGGCAAGGCAAGGGCTGTATTTGGGTCACACCAATCCACTGTCCTTCACATCACAGTTGGAACAGTGGCCAAGAACATATGCCGGGAGACTGATCACAAGGACAGGGAGGCATCCAGTCCTACTTCTCTTGTGTTCAGGGGGAAGAAAATGCTGATACAGAAGCCATCCCTTCATTCTGGGGCTTACCTGCCCATGATAACCTTGTCCTCAGTTAATGTGCCTAATCACCTTTTGAACCCACTTACATTACACAGTGCATGGATGACATTTCTGCTGGGAGGTGAATCTGGGGGAAGTCGCAACATGCTCAGGTGCGGGAAGCAGCTTAGCTAAGAAAGGGGTGGGTTTGCCCAGACAGAGTCTAGTCTGTAGTGTGACTTAAACTGGCAGGATCCCTCTGAGCTAATCTTTAGTCAAGGAGAACAAACTCACTGACAACAAGGCTGGGATACAGAAACGCTCCAGGCAGATTTCCTGGAAAACAGAGGAGCGCTGCGGTGCAAAGGCTGAAAAGGAACTTCTGCACAGTGCTGCTGATGCTTATGAGCAGGACCTGCTTTCTGATACCATCTACAGAGCTCAGCTGCAGCTGGGGTAGGTGCTGTACTGAATATGCGGTAAGAAACTATTGTTGGTTGAGGACACTGCGATACAAACACCTGTTTACAGAAATGCTGCACAGTCCCACAAGCCCAAGCTACTAAACGTATTCTAGCAGGGTCCTCCTATCCTTCAGGGAAGTGGCTACCAACAAGGGGGTTGTTTAGGGTCAGAGGAATTCTCGCAGTCCTTTCATGCCTCTTATTTTTGCTTCCTCTCTCTTAATGTTGGTGAAAACTTCCTCCCTTGATCCTCCTTGCTTGCAGCACTGTGCGATGAGCTCCTCAGTGCTCTGAGAAACTCTCTGATGGCCAGTATTAATGGGTCTTGAAAAAGAAAAGGGAAAAAGAGGTTGAATTTGTTGGGAGCAGTCAGGTCTTGGGACTGGGACCATCTCTGATCTGTCTCATCCCCGCCGGGGCCTGCAGCAGAGCGGAGGGAGGACCTGGGAGGCTGTGACACACCTCTGTCCCAGTGCGATGCTCCGCCACGCCCCAGATGCTCCCCCAGCTCCCAGCACCCCCCCACGCTTCCACCCCGGGGAGGCGAAAGGCTGCGGTTCATGCTCAAGTGATGCATCTCAGATCGAGGGTGGCAGCGCTGCCACCCCTGTGCTGTCACCCTCCCGACCCTGGCAGCCACCCAGCCATGATGGCAAGACCAAGGACCAGTGCCCTGGGTGCGGGGAGAGCACAGAGGACCTGAGAACCTTGGATTGAAGGAGTTTGACACCCTCTGGGAAGGCTGCAGGAAGGGGACCGGGGATGGGATGGAACCGGCACATGAGGGGGCTCCCAGGGACCCTCTGGGAGAGGAGACCTGCGACCCTGCAGCATGAGCCCCCAGTGGGCTGCCAGCACCCTCTGGGGACCGTGACATGAGCTAATGGGTGACCTTTCCAAGAGGAGACAGGCTGTCAAACGCTGGAGCTGCTCTGAGTTTTGCTGGAGGAGATTCCTGCTTGCTGCTCGCTCCTCCATGGGTGGCACAGCCCAAGCCAGGCCCCGAGCAATTTCAGCAATTTATCCCATCCTGCTTTGGAGCATTTCCACTCTGGAAATGACAGCGATGGCACCCAAACTGTCTCCCAGTCACTTGTGCCCCACTGGTGGCAGGGTCAGCACAGCCTGTGCATGGTGGGATTTGTCTGGGCGAAAGAGCCACAGCCAAACCCCTCGGCATCCCTGGCCAGTCCTTGGCAGGAGCCCGTGGTGATTTTAGGAGAGGACAGCAGCATCTTCCTGGCTCATAGCCTCCTCTTCTGGTCTCCCGGGACCTTCATCCACCCCAGAAAATGCACTGGGGTGTTTGTTTCTCCTCTTTACTTTTCCCTCTGGGTGCTAAGTCTAGCTGGCAAACAAGAAAAGTACCATTCTCTTCATCAAAAGGTCCCCCAGATGAATGTTTTCTAGCTGGTTCCAGTTTTTTTCTTGCTCTCCATAGGAAACTTTCCTCCGGCTTCTCTATTTGATTTTATTTTTAATGGGAATCCCTTTTAATTAAAGGAAGAGGGAAAAGCCCTTCAGCCCCATTCATCTCAAAGCAAATTGGTCCTTCTCTCTTTCGAGGAGACTCAAGATACAGTTTAGGGTTGGATTAATTTCATGAAGCGATCAGAAAATTCGAAGCAGCGGGATCAGCTCCACACCACATTTTCTCATTTCCACTTGGCTCCTGTTACCCCAACTTTCAAATCTCCAATTCATTAAAAAAAAAGTTCCCATCACTTGAAAGAGCCGCCTTTTGCCCAAAACTGAACAAAAGCAAAAAACCTTGTTGAAAACCTTCCAGTCTGGCACATAAAGCACCTTTTCCTCTCCCCTAATCTGCGTTGCTCATGCCGGGTTTCTAGAAACAATACAGACTGATTGCGGAGTGGGCAATAATAATAACGTGCAACTGGAGCCGTGGAGAAACAGCAGCACGCTCTCGGCTCAGAAGATCACGTCTCCTTCCTCCGCAGCCGATTCCTGCTGCCCGGCGTGGGAGTGTGGCGCTGGGGCGGGATGCGGTGCTCTGCGCTGCGGGGCAGCCCTGGTTTGTGGTGTCAGGGCACCGCGGCCATGCCTGGGTGCCAGGCTGGTGTGGTCACGGTGCAAGTGCCGATGTGGCCGTACCCCGACAGTGCCGTGCAAAGACACCCCAAACCCAGCAGCCCCCAAAGCGGGGAGCAGGGGGTGGTGGGGCCAAGCGGGGCACCCGGCATTCGCCTCGCTGCAGAAGCCAGACTAATGCGTGGTGGTTGCTAAGTGCTCTCTGAGGAGATTAAGTGCCAGTAATTAATCTTCAGTGCTTGGATAACCAATTATTCAAGTGAGAGAAGCGGGTGGTGCACTGGATTCGGGGAAGTGGCACCAGCAAGTGGCTGTCGAGGAAGCTCGTGTGCCAGTGCCGGTCCCGTTGCGTCCCCTGGTCCTACCCAGGGCTGCATCCCCTGAAAGCATTGCAAGCACATGGGGGCAGGTGGACAAGGAAAAGGCAATTTTGACCTGGGAGGTAAACTGAGGCAGAGCTCAGGTTAAAATAACCTGAGGCAGAGCCGGGAGCCAAACCATGATGATTTCCCCCCAGCCCAGCACTTTGCCGGCTGGATCCGCTCCCTGGGCCGGGGGCTGCCGGGGCTGCATCTGGGATGCGGGCGCCAGCCCCTTATTAAAAGGCCTTTTCCATTTGTGATTTCTCTAATACAACTGAGTAAGAGTATTGACATGTCAGAATGGTCTTTTATTATGATCCATTTATGCCATTAATGTAATATCCTCCTCTTGGATTGCTTAGTTGTGTATTAATACTGTAAGAAACTCGGCATTTCGTTTAGCTCTTCATTGTCTAAAATGAGTCCCAAACTCTCTCTGTGACGGGATTTTGATGGATGGTCATATTTTTAGCTGTGATCATGCCTTGATGCTCTGAAATTAGGGACATGTTTTTAAAATATTTTACCACATGCATTTATCTTATTTTTCTTAATCTCTGTCTTACCAGTTATCATTCTGTTTTTATTGTAGAATCATTAGTGCTTGTTATAAGTCTGATGTATGTATATGGCATCATTTATTTGCTGTTCTTAGCATAACAAGGAATGGAAAAATAATACATGAATATGAGAAAATGATTAGTGGGTGTTTTACTTTTTTAATAGAGAACATTTCTAATGAATTGCCTTGCTGAGGCTGCTGGAGCATCATCACACCCAGCCAGTCTTAGAGGTCTGAAGAAAGATACTGAGGATTCAGGAAAGAGTTACAGGAATGAACCTGGAGAAGATGCTGTGCAGTGACAGACCAAAGGGATTTGACCTGTTTGATTTATCAAAGACATGAAGAGCTGTAAGTTAAAGTGCCAATGCCCTCACCAGGAGGAAATATTAAAGGGTTTATTAAATCTCATCAAAATAGGACTAAACAAAGCCACCACCTGGAAATTTAGTCTGGACGCTGCAGGTCAGAAGCTGCCAGCACAGGGTTTTAATAGAGATCAGACTAAGAACTGATCTGGCGTGTATGAATCTGGGAGACCCGGGTGTCCCGCGGCCCTTGACAGGATTTTCTCTGCAAGCCCCAGCGTGTGGGGCCAAGGGGGGCAGCTGGGGCCGGCTGCAGGTAAAGAGCATTTCCTCATTGCCAGCCCAGCATCAGTGAGTCCACCCCCATCGCTGTGCTCGGCTGGGAGCACACAGATGAGTTATTTGCCTCTTTATATAATATGATACTAGTGAGGAGGTGCATTAGCCCAACACAAATTACTGGGCTTGGGAAAAATCTCTGGTTCATGTTGTATGAGTCAACTCCTTCATTTAATGGTTTCAGCTGCCCTGAAAAGTGGATGAAATTATGACTGTTCTGCTCTCTATTGCAAGGGAGTTTATTGGTGTGAATCCGAGGGGTGTTTCCCTCTGGCTTCACTTGCAGAAGCAATGGAGGAGCCTTTGTCCCTGTACGGAGTGAGGAGGCCATGGACAGAGATGACCCTCAAACCCAAATCCCCAGTCCCCAGTCCCAAATCCCAGCAGTCTCCAGTCCAGCCACAGGGTCCCCAGCTGATGCCTCCTTCTGCCCCCAGCTCCTGCCTTTGCCCATACAAAAGGCAGGCAGAAAAAGGACAAAAATGGTGCTGATTATGGGGAGAAGATCGGTTCAAAACACGGGGATGCAAGGCCACCCCTTCTCCGAGCTCACCACCGGGGTAGCAGTGGCCGCTCCATTTGGCTGACGAACGGGAGCCCTTCTCCTCTGGAAATTTGATGGATGATCCCAATTATATTCTTCCAGTACTGATTTAATGTAATGTTTTATTAATAGCAACAATCAGAGGAAAGCAAACAGCTTATTCTGCACACGCCATTTCCTTTCTGCTTTTACTTTCCCACATTCATATACACCCCGAGTCCTTGATGCCACGGCATCAGGGGGGTCAGGAGGAGGAGGAGGGTGGGGAGAAATGAGCAGACAATTCACTGAGCAGGGCAATAGCTCATTAGTACACTCTCAACAGAATTAACATGATTGTGACAACATTTTTTTCACTCATTCTTTACGGATTATTTGGAAGAAACTGCAAATTGCTGGTTTGTTTCCTTGGATGTTAAAAGACCATGTGAAAAGATGGGGAAAAATAATCTACAGTTTTTTATTACTGGTTTTAATACTCTTTCGTTACAGAGGAGCGATGGGAGGAACATAATAAATCCATTAGAGTTGTCCATGGCCTGCAGGGCATGGCACTGCCACAGCTCAGTCCTGTGCTGGGCTCTTTGCTCAGGGCCAACTTATTTTCCTGACCTGCATCCCCCCAGCCGAACCTTGCTGCCCACACCCATCATTTTTCCTTCTGCCCCAGAGAAAAGGCTCCTGGCTGGCACTGTATCCCCCACTCTGCAAAGGAGGCAGGGAAGCAGGATTTCCCTGGGAGCAGGGGACGTTGGTGGGACTGGCAGCTCCAAGGTGTGTGGATGCACCCTGCCTTGCTGACAGGGAGGGGGGTATCTGTGACTTGGGGGCAAGCTTGAGCCAGTCACACGCTTAAAAGAAGCACAACACAACAGAGACCAAGGCATCCTTGCATCAAACCTCACCATGTGCGAGTACTAAATCCAACCTTCGGCTTCTTTCACTCCTTGAATCCTCCCTTCATTAGCGGCTCTCCATCATCTCCCTGTTTGCTTTTGTATTTGGAAGCCTGTTTGCATATTTACTCATTTGATTGCTTGTTTTATAGTAATACAAAGCCCCTGGGCCAGTGGTGATAAACTCCATGGACATGAGCTTTCCTTAGTTTGTTATACCAGTTTTAGCTCCTGGCTCAAACATGGAATTTAAAGTTCTTTTCAATCAAAACTGCTCTATATTGTGGTTAAATGATTTCTTTTCCCCCCAGAGAATCATTAATCAGGCAAATGATCTAACATTTCTCCCTCTTTCTCAATCTCTTTTGGTGAATTCTTAAAAGAAGGTGAGGGGGGAGGGGGAAGGAAAAGAGGGAATGATTAAATGGAGCAGGTGACACATTTATCTTATTTCCAGTGCAAATACAATCAACAAGTGCCAGGATAAAACCAGACCCTAAACAAAACCTGCAAAATGTTCTCTAAATAAATGATTCTTGGCTCTCTTCTGTTTGTTTTTAATTTGCAGTCATCCTCTGAATACTTCTGCCAAGCAAAAACTGCTTCGGGAATGAGCTCATCAGAGCTGATTCCATGGGGGAAGGTTTCTGCTGCCAGGGTGTCCTGCAATGCCCTGTCTCCATCCCCTTCCCAAGCCACTGCCCTGCACAGCCTCCTCCTAAAACAGCCCAGCATCCCTTCCTAAAACACAACTCCAAGGATGCACAAAGCTGAACTTTGCCATTAAAACCTCTACTCAGCACTGGCTCTTCACCAGCAGAGAGAGGGAGGTATCTCCAGATGCAAATCCTAAAATAAATCCTATTTAGCGCTTTTTAAAAAAATTTATTTTAGGATTTGGAGCCTCCTCACTCTCCATGCCCACTTTATAAGGTGGCTGTGGCTGGACTCTGCCCTTTTCAGTGGCTGCTGGTGGGTGCTCTCCCCTGCACCCCGACACTGGCCCATGAACCCCACTCTCCGCTGACCCCACTGACTTTTTCAGCCTGCAAAGAGCAGCTGAAAAACCACGGGGTTGCGCCCTGCTGAAGGGGCAGATATTTGGGCTGGGAGATTAAGAGCAGACTTAAATACATGGATGCTGTGCCAGGGTGCTGGGACCCAGGGGGTCTGGTGGTACAAACCGTTTCCACAGCTCCTGGGGGATACAGGGAATCCTCTGTAGATGGGAGTGAGCGTGGTAAATGTCCTTTAACCTGCTGCTGTAACAAGATGTGGCTCATCCAGCATGTGGGGCCCGAGCCGTGCACCTATGGCTGGGAGCGCAACAACAGCCCGGGGAATTCTTCTGAGCACAAGCATCGGTGTGATTTCCTTTGTGCTCATTAGTAACTCCAGAGGTACCCTGGGAAAAGGAAAAAAAAAATGTTGTTTTTCAATTGAAAATTGGAGATTTTAACAAAGAAAGCCTTTTACAAAAATTTTCTACTTTCTATGGAAGGGATAAAGAAAAAAAAATTCAAAACACATTAACAGGAAAAGAAAACCATAAAAACTCTTCCCTGAGTCAAAATATTTGACTCGGTGCTACAAATTGAAACAGCTTTTTCTCCATCTTGGACCACGGCAGTGCCCCGTGGGTGTTGCTGTTTGCACCTGACAACCACATTTTCTTCTGTCTGGCCAATTCCCGGGCCAGGCTTTCTCTGCTGTGACCCACTGGTCTTTTATATATCTCTAATCCATCATAATGCATCATTTGATCAGCTCACTACCCTGAATTTCAGGAGACCACTTTGGCCTCTTCAGGGATCTGCTTGGCCAAGTACCATGGGATAAAGCCCTGGAGGGAAGAGGGGCCCAAGAAAGCTGGTTAATATCCAGGGATCACCTCCTCCAAGCTCAGGAGTGATGCATTTCAAGAGGAAGTCTGGCAAAAATGTCAGGAGGCTGCGTGGATGAACAAGGAGCACCTGGACAAGCTCCAACACAACAAGGAAGCCTACGGAGGGTGGAAGCAAGGACAGGTAGCCTGGGAGGAATACAGAGAAACTGTCTGAGCAGCCAGGGAGCAGGTTTGGAGAGCCAAAGCCCTGATAGAATTAAATCTGGCCAGAGACATCAAGGGCAACAAGGGAAGCTTCTATAAGTATGTTGGTGATAAAGGGAAGACTAAGGAAAATGTGGGCCCTCTCCAGAAGGAAAGGTGAGACCTGGTTACCTGGGACATGGAGAAGGCTGAGGTACTCAATGACTTTTTTGCCTCAGTCTTCACCGGGCAGTGCTCCAGTCCAAGGGACAGCAGGCAAAGAGGGGACTGGGAGGATGAAGAACCACCCACTGCAGGAGAAGAGCAGGTTTGAGACCATCTCAGGAACATGAAGGTGCACAAGTCCATGGGACATGATGAGATTCATCCTCAAATAACTCAAATACCTGCAGCGCAGAGGAGCAGAGATCCCCTGCACTACCCAGTCCTCTTGCTGTAGAGAAAGACATTCACAAAGATGGCAAGGGGGATTTCCGCTCAGACCTGGGGGGGATTTCTGCTTGGACCAGCTGGGGACACCTCCACCCACCAGAGCTGACCGAGGGATGAGCCCTCCCCAGGTTCCCTTGCTGCTGCCAGGTCTGCTGCAGGATGGAGAGGGAGGCCAAGCCCAAAGGTGGGCATGACCCCCAGCACAGCCCTTGGTGTCCTCGGCAGGACCAGTGCCAGGTGGTGGAGCGGCTGTCCAGGAGCCAGAGGGTTGCGTTTCCCATCCACAGGATTGCATTTCCAATCCATAGGATTGCTTTGCCTGTCCCATGGCACAGCTCAGCAATACAGCCAGGGCCAGCCTCTTGAACTAAAGCAGAGCACAGCGAGCTACAGATGCATTAAAATGATTTCATTCTAGCTGCAGAATGTGAAGTGAATTTCCAGGAAACCTCTCAGGGGAGAAAAACAGTGCCCCCAGACAATACATAACTTAAAACCAGTGCTCCTTGATGCGGGCAGAAGAAGCAAGCGTGGTGGCTGCGGTGGCATGTCACTGATGAGCCACGTGACGAGCCGCAGCAGCAGGATGGAGAGTGCAGGAGGCAGAGGGGCATGGGGCAGCCCAGCTCTCCCCTGGCCTGGTCTGGGTGCCTGTACCGGTGCGGGGCCGTGGCACACGCTGGGGGACAGCTCAGCTGGGCTGTGCCAGTGCTGCTGCGTTACCGGGCGGCCGATGGCCGTGCTGAGCAGCACTCGTCTAGGACATATGGCTCCAGCTCTGGATGAGATTGCCAAGGGCCAGATTCATTATTGGCTCCTGGCTGCTCTGATGGTGCAAAACAGGCATAAATATACCCAAAAGGATTGCTCTCTGCTGGTTTGCTTTGCTTCAGGTGGAGCAGAGCAGGAGACTGGTCCTGGACTTCCCCTCCTTCCCCATGACACACTGTGTCCTGAAAAATTTGCCCCCAAAAGAAGCAAAGCCAGGGGCAGTTTTGATGTGAAGGCAAGGCTGTCTGTAGCGACACAGGATGAATTTCAGGCTTTAGAAAAAATCCTTCCCTCAACCAAAGCTGAAACACCAGGTTTCCATTTATAATTGCAACGTACTGTGCGAATCAATGCAAATAGCTGGTCTGTTCGCAGTCACAAGGGGAGGCTTTTGTTCTGCCCCAAGACTGGAAATTTCTGTTAAGCTTATTTTAACTCTGGAAACAACTAGATGTTGCAGGAGATGGAAAACCCAGGCTGTGTGCAAGCCCCGGCCCCTGTGCCATGTACATCCATCGGTCTCTGGGCTCACAGGGAGCAGCTTGTTCTGTTCGGCTCTGGAGGTCCTGGGGTCAGTCCCATCCTGTTTCCCAGATGGTGGCTGTTGCGTGTCACCGAGTTACACAGGCAGGAGCACGGGAACTGCTCTGCAAGGCTGAGCAAGGGCTTGGGAAGGTTTTTATGCACTTTGTGTTACTAAAATCAGGTAGAATTCAACCTGGTCATCCCCCTCACACTCACCACCCCCCTACCTTGACACGTGGGACTGTAATAATTTGTGACAGGGACAATATAGCCAGGCTACTGTGGGTGCTGTCGCCGGTGCTGGCCCCCCAGGTGTTGCTTTTAAGGTTCAATGGCAGCAGAAGCAGCTGCTGCCGTGTTTTATTCATGCACCTTGTCTGAGGATGTAGGTTTTTGCCAAGAGCAGGGGAAAATTAAAAGGAAAAAGGTGCCAAAGCCCAGGCAGAGCACATTCGGCTGTGGCTTTACAGGCTTCTGGGCAGTGGCCAGGGGATTCCTGGGCTGCCTTTCCCTGGGCTATAGGGTGGCAACAGCATGGTTCCCATACCCCTCCCTGCTCCACACCGTACTCTGCTCCTGTGCCACATTCAGTGATTTTAAAATCGCTGCTCCTCCTGGTGAGCACAGCTCACCCCCAGAGACTGAGCAGAGCCGCGGCACAGGGCCCCAGGCCACCTGGGACCCCTGTGGTGCCCTGGGCTCCAAACACACAAATTATAATTTTGGAGGGTTTGTTTTCAGTTGAAAGTGTCTGATTGTCGTGGTTTAGACGCAGCCAGCAACAAAAGCCCCATGGGGCTGCTGGCTCTCTCCTCCCCATGGTGGGACTGGGAGAAGAATCGGAAAAAAAGGTAAAACCTCGGGGGTTGAGATAAGGACAGTTTAGTAGAACACCACAAGGAAAGAAGAAAACGCTAACACCACCACCACTAATAAATGCATATATAAAGTGAGCGATGCACAAGGCAATCGCTCACCCCTTTGTACCCCACGTTCAGCCCCTGCCTGAGCCCTGATCACCCCCCACCCCTGACCAGCTCCCCCAGTTATATACTGGGCATGATGTCAGCATGGTGTCCAGTATCCCCTTGGCTGGTTTGGGTCCTCTGGCCTGGCTGTGCCCCCTCCCAGCTTCTTGTGAAAATTCACCCTATCCCAGCCGAACCCAGGACACCGATATAAGGCCGGTGCTGGGCTGCAGCTGGGCACAGTGGGTTATGAAGCACAGGCATGTGCCTCATGCCCTGGGGTGCAAAGGTGGGTGCAAAGCCTGCCACGGGGGCTGCAGAAAGTGCCCAGCTTGGGTTGGTCTGGACCACTGTGCCTCCCAGGAGGACTTTTTGACGGTGGTTGCCCCCAAGCTAAGCCAGGGCTGAGTTCAGCAGTTCAGCAGGGCTGGGGAGCGTGGTGGTGGATGATCACCCATCCCATGCTCAAGTCTGCTCCCCATGTTTTTGGGCTGTCACCTTCCCCTGAGGCACCTGCAAGGTGTGGAGACCTGAATTTGGTAGCAGAGAGGATCAAACTGATGGCAGCTGAGAACATGCCACTCATTGCACTGACGCATGACACAAGCAGAACAGGAGGGGGAAAAGGGCCATTGATGCCCTAAATGCCTTATTGATTTAGCTGACACCAGCAGATCTATGGCCCATAAACTGTATGATTGCACTTATAGTTATGTTCTTACTAAGCAAGAGGCAAGCCAGAGATTAATCACATGAAGGAGGAGGAAGAGGAGGAGGGTAGCACAGGTGCCCTAAATCCTGGGGAGCTAATAAAGGCAACCAGAGAAGAAACCCTGCTCCACCACCACTGCCAGCTCCATGTCATCAGCTCCTGCAGGTCTGGAGGTGCCTGCAGGGCCCTCTCCTGAATCCACATCCCATTTAAATGCTTCCTTCCCTTTTCCTTTGCTTTACATCCTTCTTCCATTTATTGATGCAGGTAAACATGGTCCATCTCATCCTGCTTGAGGAGGGAGTTGAGACCTGATTCCTTCTCTCTTTAGGGCTATAGAGAGCTGTTTAGGTGCACTGGAAAACTCCAGATTTATTCTGTGAAGGCTGACAGCCCTCTCCTACCTGGACCTGCCTTTCCTCACGTGCCCTCTGCACAGGCTCAGAACCAGAGCAGATATTAAATGCAATTCCTGATGGGCGATTTGGGGGTATATTTACTAGATATGGTCAGGATACAACCCCCCACGAGCAGGACATCCCAGGTTTGCCTCCAGCTCTGCTGCAGCCTCCAGCCCTCATTAAAGCTCTCTTGAAGAGGCTGTGTTTCCAAAGTCAAAATGTTCCTGGCAGGGGGAGGGAGACGACTTAATAGGAGAGGCGGCAGGAGGAACTAAAGTGCTTTTATTGCATAGGATGTTAATTGCTTGATGAACTCTTGTACAGCGTGGCTGGGAAGCAGCCGTGTCCTGGAGGAGATGTGTTTGTCCCCACACACAGTCTGTGCTGCGGAGGAGACATCGGGAGGACAAACACACAAGAGCTCTTGCCTGCACATCAAAATATGGTGGTTACTCATGTCAGCCCTTCATGCAAGAGCTGAGCACCTCAGGTCTGCTCGTGGTTTACCCTCACACCGCAAGGACTCAACTGGGAGTTACTGCATGCTGGCTGAGCGGTGGCAACGAGGGCTGAGCTCCCTTTTTCTGTGCTATAGCCCCATATGGGCTATGGGAGCACAAACCAACCCTGATTAGGATAACATAAGCAATTATATTAAGTTCTGGACAAGGTGATGCCCTGTTAGATGCAGGGGAGAAAAGAAAGCTTAACACACACAGGGTAACAGGATGGGGAGCCTGGGGTGGAGCACACACCATGTAAAGCTAAATTTGTGGGGTCGTGCCCAGGCAGCAGGATGCAGGACTGAGAATCACGCTGTGGCGACTGGGGATGTGGTCAGCCCTCCCAAAGCTGCTGTCACCTTCGCAGCCCTCACCGGCTTCACATCAGCCTCACAAACAGAGGCAGGGCCACCTCGACCCCAGCTGGCTGGAAGGTTGATGGTCAGGGAATGCCCGAGATCACTTCCTGGTGTGGCAAAATCCCTGTGAGCTCTTCCCAGCTGCTTCTCAAAGATGTCCTGCGGCCATGAACAGCCTGGGGGGGTTTGAAGGAGAGCTGCGTGCAGTGGTTCCCTGCATGTGCAAGAAAAACACTCCTCCAACCACTGATAGCTCAACAGCAGAGTTATAGACGGCCACATGAAGAAACTGTGAAGGGTGTGAATACAACAGAACGAAAGAATTATGTAGAAAATAAAGGTAGTTACAGTAGCTTCAAAACATTTTCGCAGCTAGGGCTCAGGGCTTTTAATCAACTTTTTTTTTTTTTTTTTATTGCATGTTCTCCTTTCTGCCAAACATTTGCAGAGGGAAAAAGAAACTAAAGAAAAGAGAGAAAAACAGTTTTAGCTGCCAATCTGTTGCTTGCAAAGCCATGAAAAGCACCCTGAGAGAGACAAGCATGTATTATAAAAAAGGAAAAGGATTTCGTGCATCCTCTATGCTGAAAAGTCTTTTTAGGCCTTTTCCCTCCTGAGACCTCCCATGTCCCTAACATGCTCTGAGCCATTAAAGAAGGCAGTTTCAGCCCACACCAGAGTCATCCCAGACTCCCTGTGTGCTCCTGAAAACCTGCTCAGCCCTCCTCTCTCCTGGAAGTTCATTCTGATTTATTGAGACCACAGTCCCTTGCTCCCTGCAGACTCAGGCAGGGGCTGCTCTCCCGAGGAGCTCTGCTCCAATGCCACACTGTTCCCTATCCAGCACTGCTCCCAGGACTACTAAGAACAGAGGGGCTGCTTTGCAAAAACTTGTTTTTGACTCAAACACTGCCAGCTTGCTTGGTGCTGGGAGCCTGGGAGCAAAGCAGCTGCCTTGAACGTCACTGCTGTGAAAGGACCTCCCTCCTCCCCATCAGTAAAATCTGCATCCCTCCCCATTCACCTCTTCTTTCTTGTGAAGGTTGGTGATTTCTACTTTTTGCCCTGCACCACAAGGCTAGAAATCTGCATTTCTCGTCCCACCCAAGGCAGGGATGTCCGCAGAGCCCCGACACCCAGAGAAGTGCACCTGGGACAACCAAGCTACAAAAAGACTTGTGGTAAAGCTGCCGGAGGAGACAACATTGGGTTGCCTTCAGCAGAGGAGGACTGAGAAGCCTAAACACACCTTTTACTCAGTTTTACTAGGCCAGAAAGCCAGGCATGAGCCTAAGTACGCGGGTGTCCCCTCCCTAAGGCCACATGAGCAGAAAAGTAAAGATAAAGATATATATATGCACTTGTCAAGCTAATCGAGGCTGGGAGAAAGCAGTGCTGTGCCAGCCTTCCACTGCTCCACCATGCAGGGAAGGAGAATTAGAGGGGCAATGAGGAGAGAAACGGAGAGAAACATCCTCTAAAGCTTGTTTTTAAGACATCCCTTCCACCCTAGGGCTTGTTTTAACAGCCCATGCTGCACACTAGATACATCCCCTTTTATTTACGATGATTATTACGGGCTGCTGCAGGGTCCCCTGGGTCCCAGAAAGGCAGCGCCGGCTGCTATTAAGGCATTTTGTCTTTCTCTAAAATCACATAAAGACCTTCCCCGTGCTCCTCCCGCTGGGCAATAAAAAGCGAAAGACAATCCACGGCTGAGCTGGCTGCTCTCTAGCTGGATGGGCAAAGCACCTCGTTAGGCACAATAAAGTGCTCTCCTTAACCCCGGGCCATCGGGGGAGGCAGGGGTAAGCAGGCCAAGGTGGAAGGAGGCAGCTGCAGGGAAGGGCTGGGAGCAGCGGCCACCGGCCACTGGCCACTGAGCAGAGCCAGTGGGTGCTGAGCATCCACCGGCCGCAGAAGCGTTAATGCACCTCGGGATGTAGCCCCGTGGCAGAGCAAAAAGGGGAAAAGGGATTGCAGTGAGGGAAGCTGCACTGCAAGGGCAGGGTGTCAGCGTGGGCAGGCAGCCTGCACCCCCCACCAGCACCCCGCCGCCAGCCCAGGGCTTGGCTTTGCAGGAGTGGGCACGTGTCCCAGCCAGCCAAAGAGGTATTTTGGAAAATTAATCAGTCCAATTGAAATGTGATTGATTGAGGATTGAAAACCACAATCCTGCAAGCCCTGGAAAATGTAATAGTATAAAACCCTATTAATTTTTCATGTTCTTTCTGGTTTGATTTTTTTTCCCTTTCCCTTGCGGAGGTGGCTTTGTGCCAGGATTGTTTATGTGTAAACAATTCAGCTCTCTCCCAGCCTCCCAGCTGACTTGGTGCACTGGGTGCAGGGGCTTTGGAGCCGGTGAGACCCCGCTGACCCAGCGCTCTCGGTGGAGCGGGGATTTCCCTCTTTCACCTGCTCCCCCCAGAACCCTGTTTGCCAAAATGCACCAAGGACAAAAGGGAGAGGAAGAGCCTCATGGCGCTGAGCTTGCCTGCTCGGGCTGACCCCAAACCTGGAAGCAGGAGTCCTGCTCCTCCTAAGCCTGTGTGTATCAGGACAGATCCAGTCACACAGATAAGCACGTGCATCCCCTCCAGTCACCGAGCAGCTGTGGGGTCACTGCGACTTTCAGAGCCGGACAACAGAGAGGAGCAACATGAACATCAGGCTCAGCGCCGGCACCTTCTTGGCTCTGAAGATTGTCCTCTAATGTGGTCCATAAATCACTGCTCTGAAACGAAGGGTAAATTTGGTGTCCACAGAGTCAGACGCATTCCTGAATGTACTGCAGCAACCACTTTGTGCAGCAATGAAACAAACCTAGTTGCCACATGTGGAGGGAACCCAAAGCCAGCGACGTGGTTTAGCTGCTTGTTTGAGGTTTGTCCAAAGCTAGCTGTCAAGCATTTTGCCAGTGGTCTGGCTGTGTAATTAGCAATCGGTGTGAGCGTAAGTTGCAGGCGGCATTGTCAGTATGAAAATATTTCTGTTTTCAACAGATCTATTTTGATTTTTGATTCCAAAGTGAAAGTGTCTCTATTTGTTCAACATTTGTTGTTGGCCTGTATTTTTGGGTTTTGGTTTTGTTTTTTTTTTTTTGACACAGTGTCAACATTTCTCAAGTGGGAAAAAACCAGCATAGTTTAGTTTAAATAAAAAGACCAATTTTCTGCCAGCAGCATCCATGGAAATGTTTCAAATAGGCCTCTGATGAAGTAATCTGAACATATGCCATCAGACCCAAGATCTGACCTCCTCCAGTAGCCCTTGTTGGACAGCTTCCCTGGGGAAATGAGGCTGTAAAATCACACCTTCTCTGTGTCTATTTGTCACCTTTCCACCATCAAACTTCGGCATACCTGGGCAGATTTCAAGCACAGATGGCATGAGATCTTGGAGATAATTGGGTTGTGACAAACTTTTCAAAAATTGCAGTCCAGATTCAATTATATTTGGTTTTCTAACTAAAGAAAAGGTGGCAGGTAGCAGGGTTTGGCTCTTATTAGACACAAAAGAATCTCAAGTGCACCAAAACCCTTAGAGTTTCCCAGTTGGTGGGTGACCATCAGTTGGAGTTTGCACCTTTCTGGCCTGCAAGTCAACCAATGTAACCAGATGTACTTTGAGCAGAAGCAAACCCTTTTCTCCTGCCTCATCTAAAGTGTTCTGCCCTCTGTCTGTGGAGTCACCCTTGGGACAGCAATTCCCATGGTGGCTTGCAATGTGTGTCCTCTTCCAGGCCAGCCTTGAAAACTCAGTGAAATGAGGATAAAGCAAGTCATCATCTTCATCTCAGGGCCACAACCCAGTTTTCTACCAGGTTTTCAGTTGGATTTTTCTCCTGTGGGACTGCAGAGCCAGTTTTCACGGTGGTGCTAAGTCATGCTGTGTTTTCCCTGGGAACTCCTGTTGTTCCCAGCGTTTTGGCCACAAGATGGATCAAACCTGGCTGTGGCCTTAGGGCCCCTGCACATTCATCGTTGTGCTGGGTCACTCCAGCCTTTATTAGGACTGTTTATTTATGTCCTGCTCTGCCCCAAGAGCCTTTCTGAAGCGTCTTTGCTATGTCCAGCAGCTCCTGTTAAATATGGAAGACAAAGTGTTAGTCCTCTCCATAAGGGTTTTTTATTTTTAATAAAACTTGCTTGTGCTCTTCCCCAAGGGACTTGTTGAAGTTGCAGAAGTCAAAGATAAAATGTTCTAGCTGCTGTTTCCTGCAGAGTGATGCTCTTTTTCTTGTGAAACTCCTTTAATGAACATCTGTAAAGGGCAGAGATGGGACCAAGGCACAATCTGTGGTCCAAGTACCTCTGACCCCTGGTGATGTTGGCAGCCAGATCCAAGTCTATTCTTCCCAGCTCTTCTTCTGAAATGGTTCCTAATGGGCTGAAAGAAAACTTGAAAGGGAACAACTTCAATATGGAAGAAAAAACAAAGCCCATTTTCCTTCCCAGTCTACACTTTGTGTCCATCTTCCAGCTCTCTGCAGATCTCAGGACCTCCATGGGGCCACATGATGAGGTTCAACCTTGTCAGAGGGACAAGCTGATGGTGGCTGTAAAGGTAATTTCTATACCAGGCAAGAGGCACATTCCCTGAATCAGGGAATGAAACGATACTATCTGCAGGAGAGGGCCAAGGGTAGCTTAGCTCTTGGTTACTCATCAAGGCTAATGATCTGATACACATGCTGGGCTAACGAAGCTGCCTCTTGCTGGTCCTGGAGTGAGCAGTTGCTCAGGGGCCTCTGCCCTGTGCTGCACCGTGAAGGAGGGAGGGAGATGCTTACAGACTGGGGCTCGCTGACAGACCATTTTGACAGGGAGAAAATGTATTTCATCCTCATCAAATCCTTGGCAGGAAATGTCGACTTGATGCCAACAGGAAAAAACCCCTAATAAATAAAAGGAAGCACCATTTTCTTTCAGATGGTTTGAATTGTCAATGTTTTCTGCACTGAAAGTTGACTTTTTATTACTTTTTTAACTCTCTTCTGCCACTGGGACTAGGCAACACCCCAGTTAAATACCTTTCTACCAGCATCCATGAGTGGACCCCTTGGGTAGCAGGGTTGATATTATTTTGGCACAAAAATCACATCCCCCAGTGCCCAGGGCAGTATGGGTACATGTCCCTGTGACAGGGGCTGGCCATGATGTCATGGGGACACGGTGGCAAGTGGCAGAGGAGCTGCCAGCAACCCTAATCTCTGCAAGAGAGCCGGATGTTGTGCACCCAGATTCCCCCCACGGGTACCCGCCATCTCATCAGTAGGTCCTTGGAAAGCTGGCCATGTGCAGCGCCTCCAGCAGGAATCTGGAGCCCTCAGCCAGGCTGTGCCTCCACAGCAGTCTCCCAAACCTTCCCAAGCTCTTGGGTTTGCCTGCAAACCAGTGCTGGGGAATGGAAAAGGGGAAATATCGGTGTTCTGAAATGCCATGTAACGTCACTACGGTCTCCTTCATCATGCCCTGAGTGCTGGCACCTGTTGAAGGAGCATGTGCACAGTGTCACTGTCCAGGGACACCACCCTGCCCACTGAGGGTACATCAGCAACTGGCTGACCCCAAATCACTCATTCTTGGGGAGGAGGACTTATAATGAAAAAAATCACATTTTCTGTGAAAAACAGTACTTTACACACAGACAAAAGCTTAAACTCAGCTCCAGTTTTCTACTGAAGGAGAAGTTTTGATAGGAGTTTTCATCTGCCTCATTCCAAACTTTATACAGGCTCCAGCCCTAAACTCTGACCCTACCAGGACTTCCCGTTTAGCTCTGAACAAGTTCCTCTTCATCCTAGGAGCCAGCGCAAAGGCTGGGCAGAGAAATGGCTTTCTTGGCACCCAGATCTCTTTTCTGATTATTATTCTGGTCGTTCACCCTCTTTCTCTCTCAATCTTAAGGAAGAAGCAGTGATTTTGTGAGTTGGAATTTGGATGTATTCCCAGCTCTTCCCCCTGCCCCCCCCTCCCCCCCCTTAATTAAAACTAATAAATCTGCTCAACAGAGTTTGCAGAGACAGAGGGACAAGGTACAGTTATCTTGACAAAGCAAGGCCATCTCCCTCGTTCCCCCACACCTTTTATTTATTTAATTTATTCACGTATTTATTCAGTTCTTGAGCCTGTTCCAGAAATATGCTGCTGATCTGAATTTCTCGTCTACGTTACGTGCAGGCTCTTTGCCTTTCTTTCACAAGGAAGCAGTCCCACAGGAGCTGCAAATAATCAACAATTATCATGGCATGCATCCCTAGACGTAATTACAGACAATCCAGAGTAACCTGGAAACAAAGGGAGTCCATGTTATACAAGACCTACTTGGTCTGTTTCTCCTCATAGGCCCTGTACCCTCCATAGTGTAAAGGGAGATGAAACCCCAGGTTTTGGGGTGCTGGGGGGTTAGTGCAGTGCTCAGTCCTTTGTACTGATTTGGGGGATGCAGCAGGAAAAGCCAAAAAAAAGGAATCAGCCCCATCACTTGGGTGTTTAATGTCATCTGCGATATTGGATGTTGTGCAACCCCCCTGGCACCCGTGGCCACCCCAGAGAACCAGGTTGTACCTGCCAGCCCCAGGAAGGTACGAGGTCCCAAAGGGCTCTTGCTACCTAGAAACTATCCCCCGTGTCCTTCTCCAGCATGGTAAAAAATCCAGGAGGACAGAAGTGGCATCCGAATTAGGTGCCCGGTGAAGCTGGGATAGGCAGGATTTTTTTGGAGATCCCCAGCTTTGCAGCCAGGTTCTCCTTGCCCACGGGGAGCGGGCGGTGGTTCCTCCTCCCTGGCATCGCACTGTTGCCGGAGGGGAGGACTGAGGAGAAGGGTGACCCAAGGGTGCCGTGGAGCCCCTGGCTGACTTTCAGAGGCAAAAGGTTGTGCAAAATGGCTTTGCTCTGAAGTCCTGTGGTCTCCTCCTCCTCCTCGCTGGGAGGAAGGCAGTGCTGGTAGCTATAGCAACCAGACCTCCTTCACTCCAGCCGCCAAACTTCACCCAGATGGGCTTGGGCGAAGAAATGAAGAGAGACGGGAGAATGCAAATGACCTGCAATCTCTCCAAACCGTTCCGATCAATATTATATTAATTTTAAACCACGGGAGTTAGGTGAGACGTCTGTAAGGATAAAGGAGTGAATCCCAGGCAGCAAGGATGATGGAAAAAAAGCAAAGGCATGAGACAGAAAAACAAGATGATGATCCTTCTCTTCCACCCTCCTAGCCTCCAAGCAGGCCCAGAAGAGGCCATACCAGTGTCATCCGGAGACTAACAGCTTTAATTAGTGATTTAAGTACCCTCCACAACAGACTTTGCTCTCTTGATGCTCTTGGGAAATGGCTACGCCGCAGTTGCTGAGGCGAAGCACGTCCTCTTCCTGCTCTTCCCTCTCTCTGGCACATCAGCACGACGCAGCAATGGGGTATCGGTCACCTCTGAAATGGTGCTGTGCGCTTTCTGTGTGTAAAGCAGAGCTACGGGGGGAACGGCAGCGGCCAAAGAGTCGTGAATGTCAGCCTTCGCAGCCGTGTGTGCCGGTGGAATGTTCCATGTTCATTTGCCCCAACAGCAACCATTGCAGTGGAATTTGAGTCCAGCAAAACGGTGGCCAGTTATGGGACAGGACATCCAGGTTCCCTGTTCAATGGTCCCTGCACCTCCCCATCCCCTGCCCGGAACAGCACTGGGGCTTTTCTACTCCATCTTTGTTCTCCTCCCCTTCACAGGATTTCTCGTGGCTCATTCCCACCTCTTTGGCTTTCTGATGGCTGTTCAAACAACCCCACAGTTTCTTTTAGCCCTTTTCTCCCTCTTCCTGTTTTACAGATGAGGAAACATAGGCAGGGGGCAAAGGACTGGCTCAAAGTCATCCATTGATGACCAGTGGTAGATGCAGGAATTGACCTTGGGACCCTGAGTCTGAGTTTCATATCCCAGCAGAGCCTGGAGATTTGTCCTATTGAAACAATTTTTTTCTATTTCAGATGGCTTTTCAGCTAAAACTAAAGGAAAAAAACTGGTAACTTTGACTTCTGGAAGAAAAGTTATCATTTTCTTTGCCCTGAACCCCCTGACTCAGCTCTCCAATGAAAATCTCCAACCCACTGAAAGCGCTTAAGTGTTGATTTTAGAAAGTTGATCATCTCTTTTTGGAAACAATCACTTTTTGGAGAAAGCTGTTTATACAGATAACCGCCATCCTTCTCTCACTTGAAGCAGCAGCTGTTGTGGGAGACAGCTGAAATGGCAAACACGCTCTCGCTCAATCCATCACCCAGACACAAGGAAAGAAGAGCTACTTAAGTTAAAGGACAATGTTTGCATAAGAGGAGCTAGGCCACAAATCAATTCACACTGGAAGTCAGGAGAAGGTTTTAACCAGAGCAGTGGGCTCCTGGAATGATCTTCTCATGGGATCAGGAATAAGAAATATCACCTTTTTCTAAGATGGAACTGAAACAGGTAAGTAGGTTCACACAGCATTGCATGTGATGGCGCTGACTTTGACTCGAGCGAATCAGATTTCATATTTCTGTTTCATGCCAGAGGTCTCTGGGCAGCTAGAGCTCTACCTAATGATCCGTGCTGTATGGAAAGAAACTTAAGGAACATTCGTTATTGAATTTCCATAGCCTTTCCCATCCTATTTGCATTTAAAACTAGCTTTCAGATGCTGTGCGTGGGACAAGACACATTTCTGCTCAATACCCGTCCAATTTTCCCTGTTGTGGATTCAGGCTGGCGGCACCGATTGCTATTGATACAGATGGAGTTGCATGAGAATCCAGAGTTTTCTGGCCCAGAGAAATCTTACAGGGAAATAGCTGCAGCGGTACTGAATGCTCTGGTTGAGCCAACGCATGGCAGGGTGAGTATGGTGTTTCTGATTACTGAGAAACAAAATTATGAGAAACTGGGGGGTTGAATCTTTTCTCTTTCTTAAATGGGACAAAAAATCCCAATTTCTGGCCCAACCATGAATAGTTATTCCAAAGAGAATTGATCTCAAGTAGCAAGAAACATTTTACTTCAGCTATTTCAAAGCATTATTTTTCAACCTTTGCAGCCTTGTTATTAAAATGCTTCTATTTTTTAGAATAAATTGATTTACATTTTAAAACAGCAGAAAAAGTCACTTTGAATTTAAAAAAAAAATCCCATTTGAAAATGTCAGAGTGGCTGAAGGGGGAAAGCTATCGACAGACAATGCTGAGAAGGCTAAAGCCTCTTTCAGTTTAGTCTTTACTAAACAGATCAACTGTGAGTTGTGTCTGACACAATTAACACTGAGGAGTAAGATATCAGGCTAGGAAGGGACAGAAGAGTTTCAAGTGTACTTAGCTAAGGCAGGCATTTTTGAATCAGCTGCGCTGTGGCAGCTTCATCCCCAGGCACAT
Organism: Strix aluco; assembly: GCF_031877795.1. NCBI lineage: Eukaryota > Metazoa > Chordata > Aves > Strigiformes > Strigidae > Strix > Strix aluco. Next base: position 9,721,410 of record NC_133949.1, on the reverse strand, counting down.
CGAGAACCACCAAACACGTTTCCAGAGCCAACTTAGCGATATTTGAGAAGATGACGATGCAAAAATGTAGAAAAGGGCAGATTCAACACCTGTCTCTTCAAAAGGGGAGGGACACAAATGAGTTTACCTCTAATTTTCAGAAGCATAGTAAGAATAAACAAAGCCTGCACGAGCACCTGGAAGAACACAGGAAAATGAATAACAGCCAACGTGAATTTGTAAAGACCAAATTGGGTCAAACCAATCTAATATCCTCCAATGACAGGGTGGCAGGGCTGGTGCTGGGGGAAGATGCAGGAGATGTCATCTGTTTTTACTTCAGGAAGGCTTTTCAAGCTGTCTCCCATGACATTCTCATCAGCACGCTGGGAAACAGCTCTATATTGCAATTTGGCTGTACCTAGAGAGGGATTATCAATGGTTCCTTGTCAGGAAGGAGGGATGTATCTAACAGGGGTCTCTTGATCTGGTACAATTTGATATTTCAATTAATGTCCCAGATGATGGAAAAGGGGAGATGTTTATCAGATCTGCAGAGGGCTCACCCCAGGAAAGGCTACTGGTACTTTGGAGGACACAAAACCAAATTCAGACCAGACTTGAGACCCAGTGATGGGAAATTGGAGAAAGGGCCTGAGATATCCAATTAAGCTGATGAAATTCAGGGAGGACCAGTGTGCAGTTTGATGGCAAGTCACTCACACAAACACCAGATGGGCTACAACGGGCTGGGCAGCAGCTCGGCAGAAAAAGATCCAGGGCTGTATTTGATGAGAAGTGGAACAGACTGTGGCAATAAAAGGCAAAGGGTTGACTGCAGCGTTGTCTTAGAAATGGCTCAGAAAGACCCTTCTCCAGACAGAGGAGTGAAATACAGAAGCCCTCTGGGACTTTCTGTCCTCGTTTCTGTTCAGTGGTTTGGGTCCAGCAAAGGCAACTTTGGCTGCCACTGGGTTCAGTTTAAATACACGGGTATTTCCGCCAGGAAGTTTCCAATTCTCTTTCTTCTTTCTGCAGAGCATGATTTCCATTTCATGCCCGACACTGCCTCCCTGGCTCTTTTGATCTTTCATGTGGAGCCAGGGATTAATATCATTTCAACACCATTTTCAGAAAAATCAGTAAATTGCATTTGTGTCTCACTGGAGGATACAGGCTCCAGTGCAGCCTCCTCCTTCGGGGAGACGTGGAGTGATGGGGCCACTCCGACAGGCTGTGACCAGAAACCTGCCAGGAGAAGGAAGATTCACAGTCTCTCAGATCTCAGTGACGGCTCTATCCTTTAGCAACTCTGCTGTAAACATACACTAAGCAATAACAGTGTATGCACAAAAAAAGGCTGTTGCTAATAGATTGTACTGCCTGTTGCTACTTTACTAAGAATGTCCTGCTAATTTTTTGTTTTCACCAAATTTTCCACTTGAAATATGAGAGGGGAAATGAAGCTGTGAGCTGCATCAATAAAGAGGCAGAGCTGCTGCTTTCCTTTCGGCTCTGAGGCACCAGCGAGTACAGGCACTCGGAGCCTGCTGGCATTGCCTGGTGGGTCCTGCAGAACCCCGTGCCATAGCTCAGACTTCCACCCAGAGCCTCATCCCAGGCTGCGACAACCATGAAAAAGGAAAAACTGGGCTGAAAATTGTCAGACCAATCTACTCAGCCCTGAGGAAAGGAGCGCTTGTTCCTGGTGGCCTTGCAAATATTAAAAAAACCAACAAAGTAAGACCAACCAAACCAATACAGTCCAAGTCTTAGAAATAAGGAATGATGCTGCCAGTCTTAGGAGACAAGAGTTTCTCTGGAGAGAGAAAGAAAGATGATAACTGAGCAAGCATTGCCATCTCTAGTGGTGTGGTGGCTGAGCTACAAGGTCAAACTGACAAAGACTATTTGTTTCACTCAAAAGCCAAACTTTTTGTTTCCAAAACGCACCTTCCTCCAGCCGTATTTCACACAAAGCTGCTGTCCTCGTGCAGTCAGCTGCAAAGCAACATGGGGAGGACCCAGACAGCAGAGCCACGTCAAACTGTGCCGCCATTCAGCAGCACCCGGCAAGGAGATTTAAAGGCTATTGTGGGGAAATCCTTTAAATCCATCCATGTAGTGTAGGAACAAGAAAGGCAAATGGGTAACTGGGAAGCGTTTTGATGCTGGTAAGGAATACAAATCAGAAGGGCTGCTGGAGCTTTACTGTACAACTCTTTGCGTGTTGTTGCTAAAATCCCTGAACCCTGCCATTTTCAATTGACTAAATTATCTAGGAAATAGCAGCAGGGGCAGCTCCCAACTCCCGTATTTAGGGGATGCTCATGCTGACCTCCTTGCCTGACCTCTGCACCTGAAGCACCTTCACTTGGCAGGACAGAGGACCCAGCTGGCCCCACAGCCCCCTTCTGCTGCAGACACCCCAACCAGCCCACGAGCGCAGTGGGGCTGGAGTTTGGGGTGCACTGGGAGCCCTGGGGTTGGCTGGTACCTCCAAAAGAAACCCTGTGCACAGCAAAATGCACCATCACAGGGGAAAGGACATAGGGGGGCCTGAAATCCAGAGCTCTCAGCTAGAGATCTGGAGGGTGGGAGACTGCTAATTCTCCCCTTTTGGGGAACTGCCAAAAACTACCCAAGCCCCAAACCTGGGGAGGCTGGATGAGAGTGCACAGTGGCACAAGTGAGTGTGCACACAGGGGGCTGGGTGAGTGTGCACGGGCATCCATATGAGTGTGCACGACTGGCTGCTGATGGAGAAGGAGTAAGTGAGAGGCAGAGTCTGGAAGTGTTTAAACATGCAAACACACAAACCCTCTTAACAATCAGCACGGATGGAAATATTGATGGTTGCATTAAAAGTAAATATATTTTTAATTAAATCATTTTCCCCTTCTCCATTGAAGGGGCGTGAAAGCACTCGTAAAATTAAACTGCTGCTTGAATTTCTCTCTCTCTCTCCTCTGACACAAGCCAAGACTACGATTTCCCCCTCTGCCTTTCCACCACTGCCACCACCCTGTGGAACCACCGACTTTTGGCTCTTTAACCCCTTCTTGGCATCCCAGAAAACATCATATTAGAGCAGAGCAGCTGATTTTCTTCCCCCTTCTCTCTCCTCCTTTCCTTCAGTCCCAGCTCAGGCACAGCTCTGAAGGGCTCATTAATCAAAAGGCAATTAATTCCCCATCATGGGGGCAAATAACAGATACAGACGTTCAATAGCCGCCTTTTACCATGCTCGAGTGTTTCTCTGATTCCTGCAAACTAAAATAAAAAGAAGCCAAAGCAAAAGAAACACCAAATGATTAAACGCTTCATTAACATCCTGCAAAGGCAGGGAGGCCACGGCTTATTTATCTCTGTCACCAAAGAGACAAATAATTCAGAGGTGTTGAAATAGTTGCCAAAATTGGGGTGCAAATTGGGGTGTGGGGTGGTGAGGTCCCCTTGCCCTGGAAGGTCTCGTGAGCATGAAACATGTGCAAAACAGGACTGTTTCCCCACAAAATAAGGGGGAAAAAAATCCCTTTTTCCTTCTTTTCTTCCTTGGCCCCCAGGCTTTGAGACAGGACACTGCTCAGTCTTTCTCCATCTCAGCCTAATATCAGATCCCTGCTCTACTCCTGGCCTGTGCTCTGTGTGAGGACCATTACACATCACATCGATAATGCACTACCCTTAAAATGTAACTAATGAACAATTTCATGATGTGGAAAAGAAGCTATTGCTCCTTTTAATTTTGTTGTTGAGAAGTCAAGAAGTGACTAAGAGTTTTGATATATTAAAAAGTGTAGGTTTGCTCAACCTTTGTGTCTGAATCAATTAGCCAATGATCACTGCCTATAGAAAAATTAAGAGTAAACTATTGTATTAGTTATTTAATCACTGAACTTACAAAAACAAGGCACACGATTCAAATGCTCAGTTGGTATCATTAATCATACTTTGTAGCAGAAAATAATTTTATATTATTAAATCAATTACCATGTAATCATTTACATTAGCAAAAATTCATTAATCTTTATTCATTATTCAATCAGATTGCATTATTTTAGCCTATTCCATCTAACGTGCCATTTCACAGTGGTGCAAAAAAAAAGGGGAAAAAGTGACAAAAGGAACTTTTTATAATACTAAACTAAAAGGCTTGGCAGAAATTACTTCTAAATATAATTAATGTAAAGGCATTCCATCTGCAGGAGGGACAGCACAAACGTCGTCCACTCCACAGCATTTATTTGCTATTTCTCTATAGCTTGGGCTGCAGTTCCCAAGGGCTCAGCGCTCACAACTTGGAGCAAGGATTTTTTTTTTTCCCTCCCTTTTATTTAGTCACCTGAATAAATTGCCAGATTGTGTGTTCAGAAACCAGCAGTTCTCATTGCGAACCTGATGGGCAGATTAGCAGAAAAATTCAGCTGCATCAAAAGCAGGAGAGCAAAGCACGGTGCTCCCCATTAAAAACCTGACCAAAAGCCCTCCACTGCGTCCACCCCACCAGCCCACCAGTGACTGGCAGCTCTGCTTGTGGTTTGCAACCTTGGGGTTTGGGGTCTGACAGCCAGAACTAAGCCCCCCCAAGAAAACCAAAGCTGGAGAGGAAGCTGAGCTCTGTCAATCTGGGTCAGGCTGTTATCTGCTGGCAAGCAAAAGGAAATTGGCCTGACTTTTCTTCTTTTTTTTTTTTTTTTTTTTTTTAAATCTTCTGAGATGAATGAAACTGCAGTGCTCATTATTATCATTATTTTACTTTAAGAATCGAAGAGGTTACCAAAAAGGTATTTTGATTTTATATCCATGAATTTATCTTGATAGTTTTTCCTCCATGGGAATAAAAGGAGGGAAAAAAGCAAGCTTCTCCCAGGAGACGGCGGTTTCGGGGCCTTAGTGTGCCATTTACAAATAGGGTAGGTAAACCCTGGTTTGGGTGGTGAACAGGTTTTCCTCCAGTCCCTCTCCCCAGGGAAACACAAAGTCATCTTCAAAACGTCACTGCAAAGTAGGACAGTAATGCTCACACTACTTTGCTGCTAAGAGAGCGTGAGCAGATTGCCCGAGGTAGTTGAGGGGGTGTGTGATGTATTCAGGAATAAGACCTGGGTCTCCAGTTTACTCCCTTCCTTGGCATGCTCTGGAGTTGAGTTTCCCTTAAGATCAGGGGCAATTAAATGTCCCCTCGGCCCCAGGGGCCATGCTCAGTGCCATGTGGTTTTGGGCACTGGCTGTCCCATGCAGCAGCACCAGGTCAGTGCTCAAGCTCCCGTCCTCTGCCTCAGAGCTGCTTTTCATGCCAGGTGGATGCTGACATGGGATGAAGACAGTGACATCTCCATCAAACTCCCCTTCAAAGTCTTTTTGCCATAATTCTGGCTCGGATCCTGCCTTTCTGTGAGTTATCCTGAATTTTCTGGAAGTTTCAACTCTCCCCCCACCTGCTCCTGCTGCAGCCCAGGGACTTGCATGGCTCTTGGCACAGCACCATCGAGCACCCGGCGTGCTCGACCCCAGTGGGTTTCACACACTTCTGGCCGTGGGGCTGGCATGCAGCCCCTCTGGAACCTTGCTGGGCAGTGATATCTCAGCCACCTCGGGGGAAGAATAGGAGCAGAACCATTCATCAAGTGAACAGAGTGCTTAGCAAGACCAACCTGGGGACATTTATTTTTTAGTTGAGTGCCTTTCAGAGCAGAGCAGGGCAAAGGAGCCAGGTCCTGAGGAGTGCAGAAGGAAAGAGATGGATGAAGGAAAGCATAGCCATGGGAAAATATGGTCATTTCCAGGGCTCGCTGGAAGATCTCTGAGTGCTATTCCTTTCCAGAGAGGGCATCTCCATCCTTTTTAATCTTCTTCCCCACAGACATTGAATTGCAGCTCCTGCTTCCTTGCCATGTTACTCCAGGTTTGCATCACGGTGATATGAAACTGCACCAAAGAGGAGGGTTATCTGGTCCCAGTGTTTCCATTTTCCCCATTGCTGGTCATCTCCAGCAATGCCAAGGAAACTCAGCCAGCTCTCCCCAGCATACGCTGGCAGATCACTACAGGCTCAATAAAAACTACCAGTTCAGCCCACAGAGGGATTGACTCACATCACCCCAAAAAGTCATGATTTGGATTTACAAGGTAGCAGAAGCAGCTTCACTGAATGCAAGAGGCAATTCAGTCTCAATGTAAATAATAAAAAAAGAGCAATATTGTTTTCCTTTGGAGCATGTAACAGGTTGTCATGGGGAAGGCGTGTGGGCTTTTTTGCAAAGGGAGCATCACTGATGACCTTTGGATAGCGTTTGCTCAGAGCCAGCTGCTGCATTCAGCACATCCTTGGGCTTTGTGAATCCACAGCCTCGCGGCTGCGGCTGCTTTGAGTGAAATGCTGCTCAGCCCTGTCATCCCTCTTGCTTCAAAACCTGACTGTCAGATGTGCATCCCCATGCTTCTTCCAGAGCCAGAAGAAACCTCTAATATGACATCCTGTAATGTAATGTAATACGCCATTACAAGGGGTAATGGTTTTAAACTAAATAGGGTAGATTCAGACTAGATATAAGGAAGAAATTTTTTACAATGCGAGTGATGAAACACTGGAACAGGTTGCCCAGAGAGGTGGTAGATGCCCCATCCATGGAAGCATCCGAGGCCAGGTTGGACAGGGCTCTGAGCAGCCTGATCTAGTTGAAGATGTCCCTGCTCACTGCAGGGGGGTTGGACTAGGTGACCTTTAAAGGTCCCTTCCAGCCCAAACTGTTCTATGATTCTATGGCCCTCAAGAGCTGGGGCTAGCGCTTGGCATTGCACAAAAAATCACTGAGTCCCTGGAAAAATGTCTGCTTCGGACAAGAAGTCTAATAAACAGCTGGAATTTGCCCCACATCAAGTCTACAGCAGTCTGTAACACGGTTCCTAAACCCGTAACTGAGCTGGAGCACTGCACCTGCAAGCCTGCGTTACAGCATCGGTACCTGTAACTGTGGCAGTGAGCTGCGCTTTGCTTGATGGATAAAGCAGAGGATCAACAGCTCATGTTTCTTTCCCAGTTTTGGCAATGATCCACCCGATGATTTCAGGGCTTTAACTACTTATTCCTTTGGTTTCTGGGAAAACTCCAGGAGATAAAGGCTTACACCCGGCCTCCACCCAGTGCTTGGAGATACAGAGGTGGGATGTACGGTTTAGATGTGCAGGGAAACCGCTCCATTCTCAGGCAGATCTTCTGCATCTCCCTCCACGGACGAGCAGAAATTTCCTGCACATTTCCTAAGAAATGAAGCCATCTCTAGGACATGCTCCCAGGGCACTTCAGGAGGGAACACGGACTCTTGCAGCCATCAGGCATGGATGTTGCTTGGCACGGGGTTGAGTCGGGTTTTGAGGCTGAGGCAGGAGGTCTGACCGCAAATCACATCTCCCACCCATTTTGCAGGCTTGGTTTAGTGCATCTGTGGTATGCTCTGGAAGCAGCTTAAAGAGATTTTGATAGCATTGCTGGGAGAAAATGAACCTGTTAATGCTGCTATTTGCTGCAAAAAGGATTCACGCCCAGAACACTTTCTCACAGCAATGATCATTTTTAGCTGTGAGAATGAATTAGCCTTCCACTGAAAAGCTATTTGCATGGGAAAGAGGTCAGCTAGGAGCAGCAAAGCGATTATTTGGGGGTAAGGCCCTGACCCAGCCTCGAGGAGACATGGGTTTAATTCTTATTTTTAACTCTCAATTTCCAGCCACCCTCTGCACCCTTGAAATCTCTTTGTCCCCAGCTCTAATGATTAGGGGCAGTGCCCAAGGCAGAAGGGCGCAGGGGCATCACAAGGGCTTTAAACATACCTGCAGATAACCTGCTGCTCCCTCTTGCTAATAAAAGCTCTGGGTTTATTCTGGCAGGACTGGTTCATTTAATCATCTTTAGATTGCCAAGTTTGCTTACAGCAATTTAACAACAAGTAGCATGAGATCAATGTAACTAACACGAGGCATTCGCTCATCAGCAGCCCCTCGGCTGATCCCAGGCAACCGCTGCACCCAGTCCCGCTCTGCAGGTTGATCCACCCAGATCCGAACAAGGGCCATGATCTGTCTGGCTCCTCTGGTAAGCGTTAATTGCAGGCAACATTTCAATAGGAAAGAGGCCAAAAAGATAATTATCCTTCTGGCCCTGGTTCTGAGTACCAACCAGCCCTCATCTCAGCAGGCCACTGGGAACAGGGCTGGTTTGGTGTCCAGGGAATAACACACAGGATCTGCCTGAAAGGGCTTTATCGCGTTTTGGCCCCACCAATGGTCACGCAGGTGCTGGTGCTTGCTCCACTCACCCGCCCCTTTCATCCCCAGGCTGGGCTCCCATGCACGGGGCTCTCCAGCAGAGGGTGGGTTCACCCAAGACAAGGAGACCTTTGTAAGGCTGGAGCTGGCATCTGCTCCTGATAGGACAAGAGTCCAGGACAGATACTGTCCCCTCCACCGCCCAAATCCTGACCAGGTGCTGGAGCAGCATTCAAGGCCAGCTCCTCCAGGCTGGGCATGATGAAGTGCAGGTCTTCATTGCCTCTTCTGCTGGCTCTGGTAGCCCCCTTTGAGTGGTAAGCAAACTTTTCTCAACCACACCATTTATTTCTTTCTCCAACTTCCTGTGTTACTAATTATCTGAAAGAGATTGATAAACCCGCCAGTTGCCGCTCTGGTTACAGGTCACTTACCGCGGTAATAAGAAGTGCAGAAATCAATAGCCATAAATAGTGGTTGGGAATCAAATTCCCTGAACAGTACTTTAAGTGAGGAGAAGGTTTAATTACACCGTTGTCTGGCTTACTTTGCCCTGGAGGAGCAGGACAGAGCTGAGGAGAGGTGAGAGGCAACGTGCTCCCAGAATTCAGCTGGTCCTCTGTTTTTGGGCCAAGGCTGGAGAAGCCCATAGGTAAGGAGGGATGTTGAGGACAGCTTCACACCACATTTAGCTGCAAGCAGGATTTTAACACTGCCTGTGCAATTCAGAGGAAAGTTGTGTGTGATTAAAAAAACAGACTGGTGGCAGCCAAGCAGGAACAGGTGGAAGGCATACAAAGATGTAAATTGACTTTTTTTTAAAGCAAACAAGGGCTTAGACTTGGGACAGACTCATCCATTCACTGAGCTCTGGGATGGTCCACCTGAGGATGGTCCACAGCTTTTGGATGCAGAAAGAGGGAGGCTGTTTGCTCTCGCAGGGGTTTGGGATGATGGAGCTGAAGGCGCGCACACGAGCAGCTCCCATTGCTCAGATGTGCGGTTCCAGGGGTGGGAATGACTGATGATAGGTTGAACAGGGAAATGGAAGTGTTAGTTTTTATTACTGTTAGTGATAAACTACTAATTTGCATGTTTAGCAAATCTTGCATGGTTTTGCAAGTTTGAACAGTGCAAAGCTTTGCTATATCCAGATAACTGATGACCTTTTTGGAAGAGGTACATTGGTCAAACACTTGTACCCGGCCCTAATGCCAGGGTAAGTGCGTGAAGTTTTCTACAGGGATCAGACTTTTCTGTGTATAAAAATTTGTGTCTTCAACCAGTTCCAAAGTCCCTTCTCTTTCTGGGGGAATGAGGTCTAGAGATGGTGGCAGATTCCAGCTCACATGGGACTTCTTAAGGAGGGGTGGGAAATAAAGGAAAATCTCCCCAGCTCTCTAAGCCAGCTGCCCCCCTCAGATGCTATCCCGTGCTTCCAGAGGAGCTGAGTGCTGCAGGACCATGGCGTGCCAGGTCCTCCTCACCCTCTCTGCCCCAGGAAGGCTGCTGGACCCTCCAAGCAGAGCACAGCTGCCAGGCTGGAATGGGAAACCAGCCAGACAGTTCCCCACCACTGTCTCCCAAACAGTGAGACTCCAGCTGGAACAAAGAGTTTCACCCCAGGAAAAAATACTGCAGAAAAAGCCAAGGAAGATTGGCAGACTTCGTGTTTCAGTGATCAGCTTTCCCTCCAACATCTGCTCCTACACCTGGATCCAGACTGGGGCTTGGGCAGCCCTGTCCTGGTGCCGAAGGGAACCAGCTTCTGCTCACTGCACGGGGCTGATGCTGTTGTAAAGGGATGCCCTGGCATCAGCCTAGCAGCAGGAGGTTTCCTCCCCACTGTGCCTACTACACTGCTCACACACAGGACTTTGAAGATATCCACTACAGCAAAATGCACAGAAACACTGAGCAAAGTGGGGAAATGCACCCAGACCACCTCCTGTGACCTTTGCTCCAGGGCAGCTCCTGAGACTCTGCCCTGGGTTAGCAGCTCCTTTCCTCAGGGCTGGTCCTCTACTCTGCTCAGACTTCCCTTGCTGCTGCTTCCCCAGGTCCCCAAGCCCTTTGTTGGCCCCAGCGTCGCCCAGCACCGCACCCGTCTGTCTGTCTCCCTCACAGCAGCCGCTCTGCTTGCGGCTGCTCCCAGAACTGCTCCTGGAGAGCCCTGCTGTACTTCTCCAGCTATCAGGGTATAAATATGGTATGAGATAAATATTGTCACGGCACATTACCCTGGTCCTTCCTCACCAATACACTCTGCAGACAGAGTTATGCATCTATTTATATGTGTATATATATATCTAATTATACTATATAAACTGTATATTCAACTCTCTATTGTGTATATTTAATATAAATGCCAGTTAATTGCCCTCAATAAATATATATGGGGATTAACCATATTGAAATTAAATTTATTGGTAATCCCCTTGAAAATAAACACACAAAATAAAATAAACACATAAAATAAAAGCAGAGGACATCGCAGTTTTTATGTTTGGTTCTTTTCACCTACACAAAGTTGGGGTTTTGCTAGGCAAGAGCATTGAGGTTTCTAACACTTTTCCAAAGACCCCCCCTGGCAGCCATCGGCTCATACTGATGGTGTCTGCAGCCACAAGAGCCTGCGTTGCTCCCGGCGCGCCGGCCCTGTTTGAGCCTCGTGTGCGGTGGGAGGAAGGCTTTGGCTGGCCCCACTCTGCCCGCGGCGGCTCGCTAACACAGCCGACAGCTGGTCCGGCAGATTGGCGATCGGCTCCGGTGCTTTCCAGCCCGAGGTCACCGCCTCGAATATGGCCCCGGTCGGCAGTGACGGAGAGTCATTACAGCCGAGCAGATGTTTGATAGCATGTGCGAAATGGGCTGGGGGAGCAGGGCCAGCTCCGGCATGCAGGTGGCCGTGGCACAAATCAGCGTCCATGCGGGCAGACCCCGTTAACCCCATCAGCCAAGCGGGCAAGGACGGCTGCCTGGCACCATGCCGAGCCCACGCCGGGGACAAGCAATGGGGTCTGTCCTGGCATCAATAAAATCCTCTGCATAGGAGGGACAGTTCAGCTCTCACATCTCTTTTTCCATCCCGGACAGAGGTGCCACTTGGTATCTCTGTTATTTGGTGGCATCTCTTGTGCTCGGGGTCCACAGGGATTTGCACAAGTCAGCACAAAGAAACCTGCTCAGAGCAACGCTGGCACAGGCTGCTGTGGGGACCATTATCAGAGGTTTTAAAGAAGAGGGTAGGTGAGCTTCTGCTGGGATGGGTTTATGCCAGAATGGTCTCATACAGCAGATTATATAGCAGGTGTAGTGTGCAGAAGGAGTTACACAGGGCCCAAATCAGTCACTCACAACTGACCTATATGGAGAGTTCCCCCATCTGATGTCTCAGATCTTCCCCTGCTCCTTTTAGCTTCAGCAGAAAACCCCTGACAATGTTAAAATTTGCTGTTTAACAGTTTTGAAATATTAGTGGTCTATGCAGCCCTGCTGGCTGCTGTGCTGCTAATTATTTGGTTGCAATAATTTTTGTCCTGCTCCTTCATGCTGGCAATGAATGTGCAGCTGCTTGGGGATGAGGGTCCCTGTGGAGGTTTCAGCCTCGACCCGGAAGGGACTCTGAGCCTTTGACCCCTGCCATAAATCCTCAATTCTTGTGGTTTGTTTTTTTTTACCAGCAAGACAACAATTCCTATCCACCTTCCTCAGATCATTAATTTATTTAATCCCACGCCTTGCCAGTTTGCAGGCCTCTGGTTTCCTGGGGGGGGCTCAGGAGGGAGATACTGTTCCAAGGCCTGTCCAATGTGCTCTGCAGAGCTGCCCCACTGCAAGGGCAGAAGTCACCCCGCCTGTGCTCTCCATCCCTCCTATCACCCTTTTTGCCCTCTCCTCTGCCCTAGACATGAACCAAGGGCAGCTGGGCAGCCTGCACCCAGTTGTGTTTCCTTTCTTTCCTTCCCTCTCCACCACTCCTCCCCACCATGTGCCTCTTTTACCTCTGCAAAGCCCTCAGGGAAAGGCTGTCTTGACTATTTTGAGCCCGTATGTTAAATTCATGTCCTTGCTTCTCTCCTGGATCCTGGGTTAATTGACAGGAGAGGGAAGAGGCGCTTCCCCAAACACATGTGAGTGCACACATGGTCCTGCACGCAGCAGCCCCGCCTGGCAGCAGGACAGATGGCTCCTGGGTCTCTCCACTTAACTTGGAGATCTGTCTTTGGGAGTGAAGGAGAAGAAAGATGGCAGAAATGACTCAGAGGTGTCACCTGGTCCAGGTGTCTGGAGGGGCCAGGGGTCAGGTTTGATGTTCTCTATGAAAACATCTTGGTGGCTCACTCAGTTCCCACAGCACCATCTCTTCTGGATGCCTGTGGTTGCCCTGTGATGGACTTACACTCATTCTCCTTGGACAACAGCAGCAGCTGATTTGGAGCAATTTTCCCCCATTTGACAACCTCTCTCTAAAGGGCAGGTATCTTGGGCTGCTCCTAGCCCCACACCTTGTCCATGCAGTATCTGGTTTCCAGCTGTGGGAATAGGCTGGTGCTGCTGTCCTCCTTATCCTTAAAGTCCTCCTTATCCTTACTGTCCTCTCATTACAGCCTCTGCCGACCAACCACCACAGAAACATTCATACCCAGAAGAAAGCCCATGTGCTACCGTATGGCCCTGTACGGTGGTAAACTGCCTCTTTCTAGACTCCAAAGTGAGCTGCAATAAAATGCATCCATCATTCATGGAAGCTTCCTCTCCCTTTGGACCACAGTAACTTGTTTGGCAATGAAAAAAAACCCACCACCCCTTGGATCTCTTAATTTGACAGGGCTGGGAGCTAGCAGATGAATATCTTAAATAACTAATGGTGACTCAGAGGACCGTTAAACAAAGATAACATTGTCACTTCTTCTCTGTTCCTCTTTTGCTTCTCACTCTTCAGCTTTCCTGCCGGTTTATTATCTCTTCAGTTTTCCTTCTGATGATCTTGTTACTATGACAGGATGTATATTATCTTTGGCAGCCTTTTCCAAACGTATGACCTGTTGTATCAATGCACGGCAGGAATAAACAAGATGAATGCATGCAGAGGAATAAAAGTATCTTACGAAATGATGTGACTGCAAGAGGAGGGCTCTGTTTGTCAGCTCAGGGGTTTTGGCAGGTTAGGTGTGTGGGCTCCCTGTGCTTGGCGTGAGAGAAGCTCCGGGTGGGAGGGTTTCTCTCTCCACTAGCCCATCTCCAGTTTGGAGAGATTTCGAAACTGAAGCTCCAGCAGTCCAGCATCTGGGCTGCCTGTTTCATAAATCTGTTGTGCATTGCTAAATACTTCCTAAAGCTCTGCGCCACTGTGGCTGCATTTCACAGGGGCTAGGTGCGTGCTGTACTGCATGAGATCTGCAGTTAAAGGAAGCCTTAAGCAACCCTGGGATGAACTGATAATACCAGCAAACACCATTGGCACCACCAGAAGCCCTCACATTCAGAGGACTGTTGGCTCATTTATTATTACAAGGATGTGCTGGTTGCAAGGTTACCATTTCACACTGTTATTTGGGTATTCCAGCACCTGTTAGCCACAGCTGGCGATCTGCAATCACCACCCTTCAAGCGTTGCACAAAGGAAAAATTCAGCAGGACCATCCCAGACTCCTATTCAATAAAATACATGCAACAGTGGGGATCACTCGCTGCAGGAATGAACCGTCTCCCTCAGATCCAGGCTCATGGTTCCCAAGGACCAGAACTATTTCAGAGCTGTTAGAGAAAAACATGTGATTGGCAATGCTTGGTATTGCAGAAACTTCTTCAAAGCTGAGAAATGTCTGGATAAAAGGCTCTGGTCTGGTCTGTCTTTTCATATATGTCAGTAGAAAGCCTTGGGGAAGTAGTAAATCTCATTAGGAATTAACTTGGGATCAAATATGACCTCCCAAGTGATTCTGAAAGGCCAGGTCAGTCTAAGGGAAAATTGCTTGATGAACAGAGCCACCTCAGACTTCTTTGAAGAAAAGTACAGCATGAAATTTTGATATTACTAAGTATTTAATAGATCTAATTTACAAAGCACTGTTGCTCCCAATTCCCAGAGTGCTAAAAATCCTGCAACCTATTTCTTTACAAGAATGACTTCAATTCATTCATGGGTTTTAATGCAGCAAGCTGTTTAACAGCTACAAAAAATGTTTTAGGACAGGAAGCCCGAGCCCTACAGAAGTGTACCAGGCTCTGCGATATCCTCAGCAAGCCTGGAGAGTTATGTTCTGATATGACATGAGGTACCAGATTTTTTTCACTCAGCCTGGTAGCAGCATTACCACAAGATGTGAAGTCATCATAGAGATCTTCGTTCACTCAAGAGCTACCAACAGGAGAAGAAACCTCTGCTGAGGGGAACTTAAAAACACAGAGCGTTCTCAAAAATTCCCCAAATCCCACTTTTGCAGGTGTCTGACAGTCATGTGTGAGCAGGTGTATCATGTCATCAGAATACAGGTGTCCCTTTGCATGACGGTTGCATGTTTGGCCATATGATAGAGGGAACTGGGACATGTGCTGGCAGCTGCTGTCACAACTTTGGTGTGAGCAGGGCCACATCTGTCCTGTGACCACAACATAGGTGTCCTCCAACATCTGATGAGACAAGTGCTCTCCAAGGGACCTGCAACTCCCATGCCTGAATTAGAGGATAGTGACACCTCCAGTTAGGTGGTGGGAAGTCATGTGATATATACGGTCCTCAGATCCTTCCCATTCTGGTCATGCACAACATCTCAACAGAGGTGAAGGCTTGTTGCATTTGCACTGTTGCCGCATGAGGTCAGAGCTTGGTCCCTGGTAAACTGGAACCAGAATTCTGCCCGTTGTGACAACGGAACATCACTATGGCAACGCACAACTTCCAACACCCCAAAGCCAGGGTGGATTGCATCCAGCCCCTTGTGGAAGCGTTTTGAAGTTGTTAATCGTCAGGCAGACCAAAGAGAAAACTACCCAGGATTTTGGTGAGTGTTCCAAGAACATTAGATTTTTTAATAAACATTTGAGCAGCTTTTCCACTCCTGCTGGGGCCAGGAAGGCCAATGCCGGTGGTCTCAGGAGTGAGAGCAGTGAGATAGGTGACTAATGAAAGTCAACTATCATCAACCCATCTCAGCTTCCCTGCACACGGATTCCTTGTTGAGGGTTCTCCAGGATGCTACTTGATCAGAACCACTCTCAGTGTAGCTTTTCTTACAGCATTTTGGGTTTAGAAGACCTTGGGTTTGTGTTCATGCTGGTGAGCACTGGAAAGAACTCAGAGGCACGCGTGGTGCTGTCCCTCCACTGGGACTGCCTCAGCAGCAATGAAACCCTACACTTCCCCCGGGCTCAAAAGAGCTGTTCAATAGGTCAGCCAGAAGCCTTCCTACAGCCTTTCACCATAGCACAAGCCTCCCTCCCTGTTTTCTACCTGGAAATTTGCTTAAACACCAGATGTTTTCTCAGTGAACTCAACTGGAAATAACTTGCCTTTTACCCTGACGAATCTCTTATCTGTGAAGGCTGCAAGCACCCACAAAGAGTTTACACAAGTGCCTTGATCAGGCAAAGACATGCAGTTTCAGAAGCTTTCTCAAACCAAAGTCTCCAAATGTACTACGTGATAGAGCCAGTTAAAAGAAGGTAATAAGTATGTTTAGCAAAAAATAATATTTAAAAAAACCCCAAACCAAACAAAAAACCCAAGGACTTTTCCTTTCATACCAAATGCTTATGAAGAATTTCAAAAATTATTTCTACGCATGCTGGAACACAAACAAGAAGATAAAAGAGAAAACCCCTGCTCTTCCAAGTTGGATTTCATTTTGACCGAAGAACCTCTTTTCTCATGATTAATTCTCCCTGTTCCCTCTGTTACTGTAAGCTGGGGAAAGGGAAAATACAGAAGTACAAGAAAGAAAAAAAATCACTGCTTGCTTCACTTTGATGGCTGTATTGGGCTTGCATTTTTTTTCGAGGTGGAAGCAAACACCATATGCAGTGCAATAATGGGATAACAATGGTATGAAAATGGTAAGGAAGTCAGGAGACTTTCCCTGTGATTTGCTGCTTCTCTGCTTGCAAGGCTGAAGCTGTGGAGGCACATCCCAAGGCAATTTCATTTGTATTTCTTACCAAAAAGGCGGTGCAGGAGCAGGTACGAAGCATCCCTGTCCCTGAAGCTACTGATGGGGTTTGCCACCTGAACTGTTGATCAGCTCCAGGGTGGTGAAAAAACCTTCTGGGAGCAAGTTCTGATCCTCTGTAGGAGGCAAGGCCAAAAGCATGCCAAACTAGGCTGACTGGAATGGTCCCTGCCTCTGTGATTAAGGGGATTCATAAATATTCAATGTTTCTTGGCAGCTGGGAGTGCTTCAGTTGTTCCAAGTATCTCAAGGGGGATGGGAAAGGCAGAATGAGCCTTAGTATTTCTGACACCCCGCAGAGACAATGAACTGGGGAAGAAGAGCGCTCATCTTCTTGCAGAGAAGCGTTTCACGTAGGGTGATTTTAATAATTCAGCCTTCAACTGGTCTGTTTAAATGTTTGATGCCTGCGAGTTCAGCTTTAAGATCTGGCCTCCTAAGAATCCAAGGAGCTGGACTCCGGTTGGGTGTTGTCTGCCTTCCTCATTGGTGGTTTAAACATGTTACCGTGGTACTGCCCAAGTCTAAGTAGGAACACAGATTTCTTCATTCACTGCATGAAATTCTGGCACTCTCACACCATGGGAAAAATATCAACCAACCCATTATGTTTGCGTTTGGAAGGGGAGAAAAAAGTAGTAATGATGAATAAGGATAAAAAGTGCTTAATTACATTCTGCTCATATAAAGATACCAACCAATGCTGTGGCAAAATGGATGGAAATCAGACAACAATCGTGATCACATTGGCACAGAAAGGGTGACCGAGGCCTTGGGTCAGTCTCCACCAGCTGCTGTCAAACCATGTTGATGAGGATGCTGGTCTGTCTGACCAGCTCTGGGGTAGCAGAAGGCGTATCAGGGTCTGCGAGCGGGTCCTACCAGTGCAATGATCTCACTGAGTGATTTACGACTTGTGCGTTGGTCCTGAAGCCCATCTAAGGCAACATCCCAGCTGCTGTTGTAATCTGCTGGGAGAAGTTCCAGTCCCTTTGGCACTGTCATCTCTCTGTTTGCTATAGCTGGGCATTTGGACTGCAGAGGAAGGTGCTTTTCTGGATTTCTGGACAAGCCCCAGATATCAGACCTCCTGCTTCCACACAGTGGAGTTGGGATGCTCACATCTCCTTTGACTGATCTGATTTTGGCCATTCTCAGAGACAGGAGCCTGTGCCAAATATATTTTGAGTTTGGCCAGGTTGGGAAGATACCAACATTCAAGGAACCACACCATTTTCTGCTCTCCCAGCCATTGACATGTTGTCACATTCAGAAACTCTCCATCCCACAGCTAGAGTTTCCCATCAGCTTTGTTCACAAGAGACCCTTCACTTCCATGTGAGATCCTGGTCTTGTAAGCCCTTATCCTAAATTATCCATGAAATGTGTGGGCATGAGTTATGCATGAGATGAATTATCCATGAACTGAGTTGGTCGCCTTCTCTCTTTGTCAACTCTATAGGTTTCTGCCAGGTATCAAAGCATAGAGCAGGCCTCATCAGTTGGGTTTTTTCCCCCCCAAAGAATCTGCATTTTACACAGCGATGTACAAAACCTGAGAGAGAGCTTAAATATTCAGTGGGTCATGATGGAAGACCACAGAAAGCTGCCTGAGAGTGCACAGGGTTAGCCTTTCCCCGAAGACGCAGTTTCAGATCCTAAATCCATTCAGTGGTTATTCATTCCTGTAAAGAGGAATAGCTCCAAGAAAGACAGAGACAACTTGTCTGTCTCTGACAACACACTCCCACACCCAGGCTGGTGGTAACTGTAGTCATCTATGAACTGGAGCTTGAGATCCAAGCATCTTCTCTATGACAAACAGCAAATTCTTAACTTTGGTGGGTATCTACTTCTGATTTTGACATGAAAGTCTATGATGGAGTTGTGTTACTGTTCTTGGGGTAAGTTTTGTCAAAGTTGGTCTGTGTGGAGAAGGGAGGGGGAGAGAGGATTCAGGAAATTGAGATTTTTCCAGGGGAAAAAAAATGGGTTTTTTTGAGAATTCCCTACCAGCTCCATCACCATGCTAATCATGTGGTTTATCCCTAGGCAAGGCCAGCAACAGTGGGGGAACCAGCTCCCCAGCATACAGCTGGGACCCTCCCTCCTTGCCTGAGTGCACACTCTTCCATACCTCCAGGGACATGAAATACATCTTCCTCAATGGCTGCAAGAACATCCCTACATCTCACATCCTGCAGAGAGCAGGCACCCACAAGGTCTACAAAGGATTTGACTCCTGCCACACCAAGGTGAAACACAACCCCAGCACAGCTGCGTACTGCTGCTTCCCTCTTCCCGAGTACCTCCCAAGCAGGGAGGAGGAGGAAGACAAGGGGGAGCAGCAAGCCAAGGATTTAGGAAACTTCCCTGCCTCCAAGAAAAGGCTGCCAGTGTTTCGGCAGCTGTGTGGGGAGACTGTGCCAGGCATGGCCCTTGGAAACACGCATCTTCAAAACTCAAGCCAAGATCTGAAGTAGCTGCCTGATGCCAAAATACCGAGGGAGGGCACGAAAGGCTGGAGGATGAGGCAGGCAGCAGTGTGCTCCCCCTGTGACGAGGCATGAACTAACTTTGAGACAGCTTCTGAATAAAATATAAAATCATTGGTGTCCTTATCTTATCAGGAGGTCAGTGGAGACATGGTGTGAGCTCAGATTCATTGACAGCCAAGGACTGATAAAATGGTAGGAAGGAAAGCTATGCTATCGTCTACCTGGGATGTCCCTTCCACTCTTCTGGGTGCCATGGCAGACTGCCAGTCAAATAGACTGGCAGTTTGTACAAGGATGGCCATCCAACTCCATCTCTTTCACTCAATCCCCCCAGCATGCTAGAAATAAAGAACTTCCTTCTCCACATCCTGAAACCCAGCACCATCTCTTATACTGACAGTCACAGCCCCTTCACCAAGCATCCTCTCCGCTGATCTGTAGAAAAATGCATTGAATAAAGCATTGAGTACAGGCTGTGGCAGACCAAGTACCAAACACTGTGTGGGGAAACAAAAAACATGAAAGGGAGAAAGAAGCAAACAAGAGATCTCATGCAAGAGTGCCTAGGAGGGAATTTGGGAGATTGGGAAAATGGTGACAATTAAAAGAAATGCCCCACAAAGAAAATGTTAATAAACATAACAGGATTCAGGGGTTTTGGCATATGTATCACTCTTAGATGTGTTCCTGAAAGAAACTGTTTACATCTGGAAGATCCCAGTCCCAGACTGACAGGGATCTTCTGAATGGGAATGTGAAACTAGTCTCAGCAGAAAAGACGAAGAGACAGGGGAGATTGCAATGGTTTGAAGCCTAAAGAGGGACAGAATGCTACTCAGAGGGCTTCAAGGAAAACAGGGCAATAAGAAAACAGGAGGAAGACCAGATGGGGGAAAAAAACAGACCTGCACCACCTTGGAAACAGGAAGGTATCTGTGAGTGGGGACTTGTTAGGAAGAAATGATGAGCCTGCCGCTTATTTGGGACCAAAGAACAGAAGGCTATGGTGTCTGCCAAGGGAAAAAAAAAAAAAGAAAAAAGATGAGTTTATGTTAAAAGCTATTGATTGTCCTTTACCTTGGGACAGTAACAGTGGCAGAATCCCACAGCAATTGATTCAGGTACCACCACCAAGCTGTAAGGTGTTCAAAGAAGACAGGTTTGAGTGATTGTCAGAGGTTGTTCTTGCAGTTAGCCAAGCGCACCAAGAGGATGCAGACCAACAGGCTCATCAAGTGCTAATGCCACGAGAAAGGTTTGAGGATGCTGAGCTATTCAAGGGAGGAGAATTATTGCCAGAGCACAAATTCCCCCTGGTTAGGTTTGGGTGTTGCATGCTGAGATTAAGGCTGACAAATATCAGAAGAGTAAGAAACAGGAATGGAGAGACAGAGAGCAGAATCACATACCTACCTCCACAACATAGGGAGTGGAATCAGACAAGCAGGGATAGACCAGAGGACAAGGATGGGTTAGGCTGATGAAAATAAAAGTTGTCTGGGGAAGGACTCTGCAATGAGTTTGTAGGTCATGCTGGAGACTGAGTTTAGATCTCCCCAGTCAGAATGGGACTGAGTCATCACGGAGGCTTTTAATTTTTGAGGCACAGATTGCAGAGCAAATGTTGCTTATTGCAGGCACCACTTATTCCTGAGCATGATAATAAACAGACTTTGTCTCCAAATGGTTACTGATCCAGGAAGACACAAGGCTATTTTAGTAGTATTTCAGTGAATGTGAAGACATTACAGAAGAGGTTGACCTAGAAAATAAACATGGGCCCAGTGATCAGAAGTTGATGCCATTTAAATTAAATGGAAGGAGATATTAAAACAGGTCAGTAGCTGAGGCTATTTGCAACGAATTAGCATAGAAAATTACTAACATGGCAACAAGGAATTTTACTGCATGTAACAAACTGGGAGTGGAACCATATGCCTGGAGTTTACCAAACACAGCACCCACGCTTAAGGAAATGGGGCAAGAGTAATTGTGACAGCTAAAGAGCCTTTATTCTGACCCCAATAGTGTGCTTCGATTTCTAGCCAATTTTGAAGGTGAGCAGAGAACAGAGTCCAACATAATGTGCTTTTATGGAGGATAGGTCATGCCATGTTGGCTGTGCAAACACATCACCCAGTGGCCACAATCCACACCCAAGGCCACACTCTGCAAACAGGATCCCAATAACAAGCTGAAAATCAGATAAGGCCTGAATCAACAGCCAAAATTTCCTTCACTGAGCAGCCCAGGAGCAAAAACTGCCTTCACAGAGGTGCTGCCCTTGGCAGACAGACACTCAGGGTTGCTACTTCTGTGATGAAAATGAGATTTCTCTGGCGGACCTTGAGCTGACCTGTGAGGACATCAGTTCAAATCTAGTGGCCTGACACTAACTGGCACCCTTCTTCGAAAAGGGGACCAATTCTTTTAGGCATGAAAAGCCTGGTACATCTAATCCATGCGGCATCAGCATGGGCTCTGCAGTGCAGGAGATGGATTCAGTGAGTACAAGTGGAGTTCCTCAAACAATGGCCAAGGGACTCATCTCTTTGGCATTTCCATTGATGAATTTGGCACAGAGAGACATATTGGATTTAGGAAGATTGCTGATTCTCCAAAGCTGAAAGGAATCTATTTCTCCTGTGGGAGAAATTAGGTGACCTTGAGGAACAGCAGTTGCACAAAATCTCCTGTAAAAGGAGCTTCTGCTCTAAGCTGGGACATCCACTGGAAACAAGTGAGGGAGAAAAAGGCAGAGATGCCACTCATGGGGTGATGATAAATCTCTGATGTAATGTGACTCTGAAAAAAGACAAATATGATAGTAGAAGGTTTCGGTGGAGATATTCCCTTTAGAGAAAGAAGACTGCTTCTGTCATTGAACGAAGTCCTGAGGAGGCCTTGCTTGGAGTCCCATTATGACTCCAATAAACCATCTTCAACAGAGATTAATTGAAACCAGAACAGGTGGGAGAATGGGTGGGATGAAGATCCTTCCTTGTGGACCTGCAAGAGTTTGGCAAAAGGTAGACTGCAAAGGGAGGGGATGGAGCTGCTGCCTGAACAAACAGCTGAGAGAGGAACATTTTGGGGAACAGGGAGAAGAGTTTGGCATTAGAAGAGATGGACATAAAAAGCCCAAGCACATGCTTCAGCTGGAATTAGAGGATCCTTCACCATGAAAAGAGCAAAGCTGTGGGACACCCTCCAATTCAGAGGAACAAGGGATGAGAAACTGAGCAAGAAGCTAGATCTGTTTAGGAAGGGGAGGATGTAGCTGTTACCTCTCATTGAGGGGAATTTCAGGTTGATGACCAGCAGATTCGGATCAGCATGCACTCTCTCTACCCCTGAAACAGCCAGTTGCAAGATGGTTTTTTTAATGGTAACGCTGTCATGTATATATGACATATGTATGGTGCATATATTTGGGTGTGTGCCTCTGCCTGCGCTCTACTGACTGGCTTGAAATTTGCTCAGTATTCTAGACTTTCTCATCCCGAAAGGCAGGCGTGTTTCTGAGATCTTACAAACTGAAGGAGCAAAGACATCTCTTTCTTTCCCAAGATCAAAACCAGAGACCTGTTACTCTACCAGCTGGCCAGCCTAGCATTCTCTTGTGTGAAGTGTCAGCCTTGACCAAATAAATGAATGACAGAGACCTGCTCACACTTTACAGCTTCATTTAGGGGACAAGAGTTGCCCTCTGGATCTGCCAATCCTTTCTCATTGGGTGTAGAAGGAGCACGGAGAGATGATCCTCCCTGCCCCAAGTTTAAGTGCTACAAATACATGCCACACAGCTTTACGTGGTGTGGTACCAGCTGACTGCACCATCCCTGTGTTTTCAGTTGTAATCTGGTCCACAAAAGAGGAAGAGACAGAGCATATTTCTGCTCCTGTTCTCTGCTGGGCACATGTGTGTGCGTCTGGACATGCAAACCCACCCTCCTTGCAAACCTCCTGGCCTGCAGTGAGTTAGCTCCTCTGCTTTCTGTGAATGTACTGAAATTCTAGGTTTCCCATGTGCAAAAAAAAATCCCCTTTTTTAACTGTTTGCTGCCAAAATCCTTCAGAACCTAGCCCAGAGAGAGTCTCGTCCTCCCAGTCACAGCTTTTTAGCCCCTGCCCTTCTTACGTAGGTCTTCCTCTTTTCCCCTGCTCTTCCTCCCTTCCCAGTCATCAGCATGCAAAACCCTCTATCTCCTGCTATTCTCCAAACACCTCCCACTCCCAAGGTCTCCACAGGTGCCTTATGCATGTGTGTGAAGAGCAATCAGTGCCTCACCTCCAATAATTGGAGTTGAGCCTCCGGAGCTGAGAGATGAATTTGATCTCTGCTGTTCTGCATGTGAGGGATGAGCCAGGGGGCTGAACTCTGCTGAATGCAATGTGCTTTGCTGTTTAGGAGGCTTTACAGCATGCCACGGAGATCTGGACATCCTATCAAGGACCAGCGTAGGACACAGGCACACACCTCTCCCTGCCTTGGTGTTTGCACCTTGTGCTCTGCTCCTGCCCTCCGAGGGGGAACGTCTGTCCAGCATCTTGTAAATGAAAACCACTGATTGCTCTAAAGCTGTTTTATTCCTCCAGCCTTTGTCACTGACGAGAATGCCAGCGAGGTATTGGTGCGCAGCACAGGACTGCTCTTTGCAGTGCAGTTTAACCATTTCGTCAACACAGCGGTGCAGACACACGGCTGCGAACAGACAAGACCCCTGCACCTTTGCAGTAAACCACAAAGTTTAAAGAATGAACATAGATAGCAAGGGGGCACTTGTGCAAATCTCTAATGGCTTATGGCACATGTGGGACTGTGGTTTTGCTTCTAAATGCCCCTTGAAAGGTGGGCTCACCTGCAAACATGTGAGACAGACATCTGAAGGTGTTTTATCAGGATGCCTTCTCTCACAAGTGCCCAAGAAGCTAGTGCTCCCAGGGACAGACAAACCACCTTCTCCTCATTCAACAGCGTTTGTTGTAGGCAGGCTGGATCCTGAACAGGGCTGGGATCCATATGGGGAGGGAAGACCTATTCCCCACAGGTGCCATCACATTTAGACAGGCGATGGTGTGTGTGAAAACATGTTAATCTGTGAATACCGGAGCAAATTACTGTCTTGTGATTATTTATATGAAGATGTTTTTGTGGATGAATTACCAACCAGCGTGGAGCAGAGAAATGGAGCAGTGACTCCACCTAACATGTCAGCAGGCAAACCAACAACCCACTTGGGATAGTCATTAACAAATTATCTGATCACCCGGGTCTTTCCCTCCCCGTGGGGGCTCTGTGTGCCGTGAAACCCAAAGCAGCAGATTTGCATTTGCAACGGAGGTTTATGGGGATGACAACATCAGTGCACTGATAGCAGGCAGGGCTGGCTGGCCAGAAGTCAGTGCTGGGCAGGGCCAGGTCGAATCAGACTTGCCAAGTATAGTCTGTAGATGAGAACAGACCAGAAGAAAGACCCAAGAACTGAAGAAAGGCAGGGGGAAGGCTCCTGGAGAGGCAGAGGGAGGGAGTGTGAGATGAAATGAGAGTGTGAAAAAAAAATTAACAGCTTCCTTTATTCCTTTTCATTTATAGACAATATTATGCTTCTGCACAGAAGGACTAATTTAGCCCTCCGCACGGCCCCAGTGACCCTTCCTAATAGAAACCATTTAAATCTTTAAACAATTTACATGAAAATGTAACTTTGCTGCGAATATATTTCTTCCCCCTCCTGCTCCCATCATGAGTGCAATCCTTCAAATCTCTGACAGCTTCCATTATCTCTTAATGAAGTGAGAGCATCTTTCTTAGGAGACGCACCGGCCCTGAGGTTAATCACCGAAACAAGGTTCACAAATAAAAACCAGAGGAGGAAAAAGAAAAGGAAAAGCAAATACTTAAAGGAGTTCAAGGGGGTGGCTCCACCACCCAGAGACTTAAGATCCAGGAGGGCAGTGATTGAATCCTCCTTGAGAGCCCATGTGGGATGATGGGTGGCTCTATCCCTCCACCCGAGATGACTCCATCATGCCTGCTGTTGGCTGAGACACCTTCGTGGGACCTGGGATGGATGGATCCTCCCTTGTGCCCTGTCTTCTACCTGTGCCAAGACAAGGGTGGGGGTAACGCCAGGCAGCACCTCACCCCAAGGTCCACTGTGCTGCTGGGAGCTGCAGGAGCCACCACTGCTGCTGATGCACAGGTGGGTGGGCTCTGAGAGGTGTGAGAGGGGAGAGCCCTGGGAGGCGTGAGGGCCACCAGGGCCAGGCCAGAGAAAGTAGAGCTCCAAGGCTGTGGGGAGAGGGGCAGGAGAGAGAAGAGCTCAGAGCAGCCTATTTAAAATGTCATCCTGGGGCGTGTGGGGCTGCGTGGGAACAGGGCTGTGAGCATGTTCCCACTCAACAGGGACAGCTCTGCTTGTGGCAATGACCCAGTTCTCCCAGCACAGGCACCAGAAGACCTCCTGTCCACCCAGCACAGCCTTCACCACATGCCCATGGAGGATGGCATTAGGGTTATCTTCAGAACCAGATTCCACAGCTAAAGAGACTGCAAACCTGAAAACAGGGGCTCAAGAGCATCTTCCACAGCATATGGGGTTCTGCAAACCCTTGTAACACCCTGCCACACATATCAGGAGAAACCATCTGCAGAGAATGACAGGGACAGGCTGGGACGCAGTGACACAGAAACACTCCGGATGCTCTTTAGATTTTGCAGGAGCTACCCACATTTCCAGCCCAAGGACCAACTACAAACCTTTCTGTGTGTTGGCTCAATGGAAAACACATGAGCCTCTGGGGCTCATGCAGGGCTGCAGTATGTTGTGGGACTCTTGTTACAGGGTTATCTGCAGAACGTTGGAAAGGCAGAGCAGAGGCTGTTATTCCAGGCTCTGCCCTCCATCAGATGCTCCCTGCTCTTCTCCAGGCTGGAGGGCTGCTTTGCAGACAGCTTTGTGGTGATGCGGGGGAGGTTTAAGATAGAGGACGTAATGAAAAATAAATGTAAAGGGCTGGAAATGAGGAGAGAAAGGCTGAAAAACTATTGAGCTGACGGGAGACAGTATGGAAAAGGGGATAAAAAATCAGGAAGGTCTCAGGGGAAAACAGATTCACAAGAAGGGAGACTACTGACTTGAACAGAAGAGAGATGAAAGCTGAAAGCAACAGCAGAGGAAAATAAATAGGTATTTCCAGGAAAACAATAAAGTTTGAAATATTCTGGGCCAGAAGGCAGAAAAGAAAAAAAAAACCCACCAAGAATTAACAATTCTGGTTGTTGAAGCTGCTTAAGTAAAGAAAACAAAGAAGGAAAAGGAAAGTACAAAGCACAAAAATAAAGAGATGAGGGATGCACGGAGCATTTCTTTCAGCAACAGTTTGCTCCCCATCGTGTACTCCACTGGGCTGGCGTGGGACACAGCAGCATCAAACCACAGCTCTGTATCTCTCTCAACATCACTCCCAAGCTCAGTACATGAACTGATATTGTGTGGCCTCAGCACCCTCCCCATCAAATTGCCTCCAGGTCACTGGATTGATGAGCCCTTGGCCATAACTGGAGAGTGTTTAAGTCCTGACTAATCTTAACACAACTTCACTGCTGCCAAAAACACCCAAATTTGAAAATACTTGTACAGAAGTCTGTCATCTAGAGGAAAGATAATGTCTCTGAAGAGCAAGAGCAAAAGGTTTCCTTTGTCCTGGGACACTGTGCTCCTGCTGGTTTCTCCTCTCCCACTTTCCTCCTCTCCGCTCTCTGACCTGGCAGGCAGAAAGGCACAGGCAGAGACATGCAGGCACGCAGAGACGTGCACTCCCGACAGGCCAATGCATTGCACTTGCCAGGCTAAAAGCAATCCCTGGTTCGCCTGAAGAAAGAGCATCAGGAAAACACACTGCTCATCTTCAGACGAGGCAGGACGGGGGCAGGAAGGTGTGAAGATGGTCTCAGCTGTCAGCAGCAAGGCAGGAGCTGGCTGACCCCAGAGTCCCCAGTGCCACAATGCATCGCCCACAGCCACGGCTCAGCATGCCCGTCTTAAATCAAATCCTCCAGCTGCAAAACCTGCGGTCCTTGGGCGGGGGATGACAGATCTCCTTGCTGATAGCTCACAAGACAGCTATCAATCAAGTCTAAGTGAAGGCAAATCAGTCCTTATCTGTGCAGGGTAAGCCTAGTTTGCTGCCTGATGTCAAATAAGATGGGAGCTCGGCTTTACATCTCTGGGATTATCAGTGCCTGACAGGTCACCCAGGTGCTTACGACATCCTGCGAGCCAGATCTGAGCCTGGGCTTCACAGGGCACATGCTGAGCCTGAACCACTGGCCCAGGCCTCATTACTGCATGCAAGCAAAGAGAAGGAGGACGTGGACGGTACTGGGAGTGTGGGGTCACTCAGTGTATGCCCAGGGCTGGGCATCCCCTAGAGCAGCCAAGGGGCTGCTCTGACTTATCCTTTCCCCGTCCCATGCAGGGTGAGATGAGCAGTATCCCCTCCTGAACTTGACACATCTGCCTCTCCTCCATCCCACTCTGGGACTCGGGAGCAACTCATCTCCCAGGGGTAGGTAATCCAGCATGGAGGGGCTGGCATGGACCCCATGTGGGAGGGATGAGTTGACTGGACCCAACCCTGCCATGCAGGGGGAGAGAAGGAGTGGGGAGAGGGAGCTGCAAGGGAGAAGTCAGCCTTTTCCTCCGCTGCTAGCCCAGCAGTCATCTCAAAACAGTGCTTTTAGCCAGTTCCCTTCCTCCCACCTTCCCCTCTCCCTGCCTCAGCACAG
Organism: Strix aluco; assembly: GCF_031877795.1. Classification (NCBI taxonomy): domain Eukaryota; kingdom Metazoa; phylum Chordata; class Aves; order Strigiformes; family Strigidae; genus Strix; species Strix aluco. Next base: position 9,693,700 of record NC_133949.1, on the reverse strand, counting down.
AGAGCAGGAGCGAGTAAACCCCATAACCTTTAATCAAGGGCTTGTGTACACGGAAAAGGATTGATGGAGCTTGTCTCCCTCACGGCCTCACACTACGGCTCCGATTACACCATTAACTCCCCAAGCTGAGTGCCTGGACCAGTATCAGCAGCCAAGAAATAATGGCCCTGGAAACTGCATTACAGAGTGATCGCTGGAAGCAGCGGGCCGCAGAAATAGGCATTTTCACCCCGAGGTGCTCTGGGGAAACCAGGAACCTGCCGACAGGAGGAGGAGATGGGGAGTCCTCACTCTCCTGTGCGCATGGGCGGAGGACTGGGTATGAATACTACTTCCCTGCATGACTTTGGGCAAGTTATAGCCTGTCTGGGGCTGATGAAGAAAATGCATCCCAGGGAGTGAATGGTCTGGGGGAGATCCCACCATCCATGACCAGGTGAGTCAATAAACTCAATGGGCTGCAGAACCTGTGCTCGGCCAGTTGGCCAGGAGCCAGCAGGCATCCCATGCCAGCATTGTTTCTGAGACCTTGGACATTTTCCCCTTTGTTTTGAGAACTGGGGGGGTCTTCATGGATGTTGTGCACCCAGAAGAGAGATCTCTCATTGCCAGACAGCCTGGTGGATGCAGCCAGGACATAAGATTCATGGGGCTGTGCAGAGAGACAGGGAAAACACGAACAAGCATATCTTATCTATCTTGCCAATGAAAGCCAGACCAGCAGGCTGTGGAGACAGCCTCACTTCAACCTGAGGAAGGCTGAATTATTAACAGCAGACAGAACATCCCCACCAGGAGAAGCTGAGAGGACTCTACCTGCAACGGGGGGGAAGTTCTTTAGACAGGTCTTCACACATTACATGGAAGACAGTGGGTCAGATCCTGACTGCGAATGAGGATGGGCCTGCAGCTGCAGCTACTGTGCAAGTGGGTGCTAGGGTTGGCTGTGCTGGGGCACAGGACTTTTTGTTCCTTCTGGTTTGAACCAGGAATGTCACCCCACAGGTGGTATGTCCCTGCAAAAAGCTTCGTTTTAGTAAACTGTTAAAGGTTGGGAAGAAACCCCACATGATCACAAAATCGCCAGCCAGCACCATCTCAAGGGGCCATGAGCATCCTTCAGGCTGGGGCAATGAGTAAGATGGGGCATGGGGGGTGGTAGGGGAGACAGTGGAGGGACAGGTTCAGAGCAGAGCCAGGGCTGGGTGGCTCCTGGAGGTGCAGGGGGAAAAGAGGTGGCTGGGAGAAAATCGCGTGTTCTAGGCCTGTTGTGAAAAACTGGCCACCTCGGCCAAAGCAGACAGTATGTGACAAGGAGTCGAGTCTGCACAGGGTATCCCACTGCTCAGAGTCTACTGCTGCAGCTCCTGGAGTGGTAACATCTCTCCTTTGTAGCTCCACAGGGTGGGAAAACCCAGCCAAGCACCAGCAATTCCAGTGATGGGGCTGGAATACAGGACCGAGCTGCCCTTCCCAAGTGGGTGTGCAGCGTGACCTGCTCTCCGGAGAGGGTGTTCGGGGAGAGCTCTGCTCTCCGTGGAGGAAAACTCAGCTCATCCTCCTGCCTCCACGTCCACGAGCGGCCGGGAAGCGGGATGCTGCTGACACCCAGTGGCTCCCGGCATCCTGCAGACGGGGACTAGCTCCTTCGCTGGAGGAGGAGACGTGTCCATGCTCTCCCCACGGCTGGGGCACAGCCTTGTGGGGGGACCTGCCTCTTTGGTCTCGTCTGGGGAGGGAGGGCGTGGAGTCCCTGGATCCCCATGTGTTTGTGGCATGGCCGGCACAGAGAACCCTGGCAACATGGCTTTGCAGAGTGGCAAATGGGACATGGGGGAGCAGCAGGCACACCCCGACGGGCTGTGGCCCCGTGTTCAGCTCAGTAGTATCTGCCTCATACAACGTGCCCGGGGAGACACTGAGCAGCCTCCTTACCCACATCACAGCCACATCTGCTTCTGTAAATGGCTACCTTATTTTATTCTAAAAGCTTATATATGCCAGATAAATAAATGCCCTAAATTGTCACAGAAATGCTGGAGGGTGGGAAGAGGAGAGAGGTTGGGGTTAGTTTCTTCTGAAATGTTCTGGTGCTCCCCAGATCCCTCTGTCAGCTCCGGGTGGTCAGCTCTGACCTCTGCAGACCATAAATACTGCAGGGACAGAGGCAGGGATTTTAGGACAGAGCTCCCCAGTCAGCCAGCTGTCCGGGCAAGCTGTCCTGTGATAGCTCCCTCACAAACATTTTGACTCCAGGCAAGGAAGCAGGTTAGAATTGGAAGTGAATTAAGGTAAATCAGGAAACCCCATTCACATTCCAGAAGAAGGCCATCTACACAGGGAGTTATTTAAGAGCAGCAATGGAGCTTTTCAATCCATTCTGCATGTTATTTCAGCCCCAAAATCAATCAAGCAAGCAAACAGCACAGAAAAATAACAACAAACTGCCTGCATTTGGCACCCCACAGTGCAGAACCAGAGAAGATAACAGCCTCTGACCTAAAGAACAGCAACAGATAAGATGGACACAGAATGGAATAAAAAAGGGTTCAGGAGCAATGCTTCACAGCTGAGAAAATCACGTTTTCACACTGACAAGCTCTTGTTTTAGCTAGGGACAGCACCCAGAGGCTGCTGAAACAGAAATGCATTTGTAATTATTTGTTATTATCAATTGCTTTGCAGATAGAAGCTGCTGATAATAGAAGCCCTTTGCACTGAGCGCAGGAGAGAGACAGTTTTTTCAGCCAGGGACTGTGTGAGCAGACACCGACTGCATAAAGGCAGTGACTTACCTAAGGAAGATTATCTCAGAGTCTCATAGTGGACCAGCCATCGTCCCTGCGGGATCAGAGGAAGAAGGGATGCTTCCTCTGCAAGTGTATAAATCAAATTGTGGGTGGAGAAAAAGAAACAGAAGCAATAAATGAAAATCATTGTGGCCACAGCACATGGTGCACAGATTTTGTGCACAGCGCGCAGATTTTGTTTGTATTCCTCCAGAGAGGGCTGGTGGATCTCTGCTTAAGAGATCAGGAAACACTGGTTTAAGACAAGGCACCAAATCTGGGCTACAATTAGGGACAGAAGGCAAAGTCTGGAAGTTTATATCTGCATCCTATTTCCAGGCCTTCATTGCTTCCTCTTATCTTGCAAACCAGGGACATGGGAGGTCTCCGTGTGCTACGATCTGGGGGATGATTCTGGGGTGTCCAAGGAGCGCAAGGGAATGCACTGGCTGAATTAATGCATCATTTCCATCTGTAATTTCTCAGACCAAATAAGCCTTGTTGGCATACACTCACACGCGCACACATCCAGCTCTGGAAACAAACGGACTGATTAGCATTGACTCTATTATCATTATTATGGGCAGAGACAGCTGATCGATGCCTACTCAATAAGGCAAAATCAGGTGTCAGTCACTGCAGTGATGCCTCCTTCCCCCTCCGCAGGGTCCCATGAGTGCAGGGTGCCTTGCTCCGGGACCACAGTCCGAATAGAGAAGGAAAGGAAGTGTGGCTTTACTTTCATCCCCAAAAATGTGATGACTGCTTGTGTGCCAGCACTAGAGCCGTGATCAGAGCAGTCTTCTTCACAGCAGGACTTTTGCTGTCCCTTGGCACAAGGTGGACTTCTTCGGGCCCAAGAAGGATGCATCTCCCACACTGAGCAATGCCTGAGCACACAGACTGTACCCTGTGATGAGGAGAAATCCTCTCTACTGCCCAGCTGTTACCACAACCCCTGCATGCTTCCCTAGCCTTGCTCAGTAAACATCTTGCACCTAAAGGATTAAAACATAAAGATCCTGAACTGACCTTCCAGCTGGCCCTGTCTACCTTCTGCAGTCTCCAGCTGCATGCATTAATAAATAGCTCTGCCCCATCTTCCCACTCTTCCCAACCTGATGCTTTCTCAATAGCCTTATTTTCTTCAGTTTGTTTTGTTCCCTGCAAGTGCACCAAAACTCCTTGCTCCTGTTTCTTCTGCACAAATTGGTTTTCTGTTATACATTGTCTGGAGAGTGGTGAAGGAGGAGTGGAAGAATCACAGCTCCTTTCTCATCTCAGATTGTCCATTTTCCTTCTCTCCAAGCGCACATTCAGAGCTGGGAACAAAACAACCAGCAGTGGCTGCTTCACAGCATGGCTGAGGATCATTTTGAGGCTGTAGTGCGGAATAACTCTCCTGCTTCGAGGTGAAATGTCCTGTGGAGCTGAGGGAGGAGCAGCAATGAATAAGCGAGTGGTGCTGGGAAGAAGGAGTGCCCAGTGCCCTGCTCTCTGTTCCCACTTCTCTGCCTGCCAGCAGCGATGAGTGTCCGGGTGCAAAGCGAGGAGGCTCACAAAGGAGCCGTGGCAGCCAGATGGAAGGTGAAGAAAGTCCCGGAGATACCTGGCTGTCTGCAGTGGCTCTGGGATGGTGCTCTCCCTATGAGACCTATGGACAAAGGTAAAAGGCCTGATGCAGCAGCCTCTACGCATGGGTCCTGGACTGTTGTTATGGGAAAATTCAAGGTCAGCTTCAAACTCAATGCAGACACAAGTGAAATCTCCACGCTGTTCTAAACAGCTACAGAGTCCTTATTTTCTTCCCTCAGCCTGTCTGAGGGACTGTCCCCTCATGGGTGCCCGCAGCACGTGGAGCCCTGGGGATGGAGGTGTCCTGGGAGGATCTGGACACCTGAAGGGCAGGAGCAGCCGTTGGGCTCAGTGCTGATGCATGGCGTGGGGCTGGCTCGGGGCGCGGTGCCCAGGAGACTGCACTGCTGTCGTCTGGCCAAAGGGTGATGAAGTCATGAATAACTTAAGCCAGGTCGTTATCTGCCAGGATGAGGTAGAATCTCCTTGCCAGTTAGGGATGACAGAAAACATCATTCATGGCTATCCTCATGTGAGAGGAATCCAGAAATACAGCAAGAACCAGGCCACCATTCATTGATGTGAACTTCTGACCAAGAAGAGGCTTTCTCGGGGGAAGCTGCAAACTCTCCAAAATGCTTTTTTCCCTGTGTTGCGCAGATCCAGCCTCCCTGCTGCCCTGCTCACCTCCTGCCAGCTGTCATCCACCCAGGAGTGGGCGTCTCTAGCTGGCGAGGCGCTGGGCTGCCTTAGCATCCTGCTAACCCCGAGGCTGTGCTGCCAGAGCGGCTTGGGCCGTGCCTGCAGGTGGGTGCAAGAGGCTGAGCCTGGGGGCTGCAAGGGAGGCCCCTGGCCGCAGAGGTGTACTCCTGAGCACGTGTGTCACCACAGAGAGCTGGCCCTGGCCAGCGTGCTGCCCTGGCCTGGTGCCACCGCTCCCAGGTGAGGCACCACCATCCTGCCTGATCCAGAACGATGCAGAAGAAAGCATGTGAGCGTCTGCCACCTCCTGACAGCAGGAGAGGATCCATCGGTGGCACTCGGGCTGCTTCAGCTCATGCTCTGGCCCAGATCCAGCTGCCGAGAGGGCTGGGATATTGGCTCCAGTCAGATGAGCTTGTAGCTGGTCTTTGAATAGCATTTGAGATACCGGTTTTCAGGCATCTGTGCAATTCATTACTCTCCAAATAAACACAATATGCATCACATCCCAGGGCAATCTGTGCACCAGTAAATCCCAGTCCCTCACCTCCAGAAAGCCATAAAAACCAGTAAGATGCCAATATCCACTACTGAGCTTGGACTGCCCTGAGATCACAGCGAGCGCTGGGTGGGCAGTGCAGTGGCACATGGACCCGGATGGGATGTGGGACCTGCCTGTGGTGGGAGCTGGGCTGCAGGAGGGATGCGTGGGAGCTGGCAGGACTGCTGAGCACCACGTATTTCAGGCTGGGAGAGAGGTGCTCTGAAGCCCAGTGCATAATTTACAGTGCTGAAAAGTGCACTAAAGCGTGGTATTTTCTGCTGATGGGAGGCAGGCCGTGCCGGTGCACGGGGCCTGTCCTGCACTCCTCAATGCGGGGCACGGGGACGTGGCCTGTTCCGAGCCCAGGTAGCTGGCAGGGCTCCTCGCACTGACTCGGTCGCTTTGATGGAGCAAAGAGTTTGCACCTCTGTCGTTTGAAAAGCCCTGGGAAAGCAGGTCTCATTGCTGTGTGGGCACAACTCGAAGAGCCTCCCTTGAAGAGGGAATAACCCCCAGGTGTGAGCAGTCAGCACATGGCATGGTCTCTCTCTGAGACTGAAATCAGGAAGGGAAAAGGTGGGAGCTGCTACAGACATCGCAGGAGCCAAAAACCTGAGATACCACATGCAGTTGCGTAGCAAAGGCAAAAAAATCCCCTGCGTAAACCTGTCTTTGATTTAGACAATATTCCTCTTGGGGTTCCTTGGCCGGGAGCATCTCTCGGCTGAGCTTCCGTCACGCTTTCATCCCGTAGCAGGGCTGGGCTGTCCCCACCGCCGAGGGCCCGCTCTGCTCCCCGCCGTGCCGTCAGCCTCCCCCGGTGAAGCAGCAGCCTCCCGTAATCTGGCGCCACTGCTTCATCTGACACGGCAAGTGGATTTAATGAATGAATTAATTTTGTTCTCAACTGGGTGCGACACGCATCCAAAAGCTACAAAATAAACGTTTCCCTTTCCTAATTTATTGTGTCCCTTTTGATTTGTCATACACAAAACTGCATGTGTACGGTCTCTCCGTATCTCCCCCACCAACCGGGTCCTGGTTTTTCCATCACTGCAGAGATAAACAACCTCCCAGCAGAAGCTGATATTGCTGTACTGTGTGTTTGTCTCCATCCACATCCACTGTCTCTGGCACCGTGCAGTACCGCATGTTGCTCAGGAGCCCAGAACTGATATTGCATCTCTCTTATGGGTCATCACGGCCAAAGACAACCACCTCCCTTCTCTCCTTGTAGAATCTTTTTAAAATTTCCATCTGAAACGTATTTATGCCCATTTTCTCCCATGCCAATTTTCTATTTAAGCGTCTGTATCCTTCTCCCTCCATGGTGCTATTCAGTGTGATATACACAGAGGGAGTGATCCTGTTCCCACTCAACTTCTGTTTTGCTAAGCTTAATAAGCCAAAAGTCTCTGCTGCAAAACATGCTTCTCACTCCTCTGGCTAGCCTTTTTTTCTGCTGTTCCAGTTTTTGGATGGATGCCACAAAAATAGTGATCATGTTGTGAAAACCTTTAACAAGCTACTCTTAAGTGACTGCACAACCAAGCCTTTTCTCTTTCGTAAGAGTGTACATGAGACTGTAACTATACCCAAAATTTTGATGTAAATTGGGGAGGGTGGTGTTTTCTTCTGGTATTCTCCTGAGGCTCCGGGGACCACTTGGGCCAAATCTGGGATCTTAGCTGTGCACCTTCTGGCTTCTCCATCTCCAAGTTTGCTCCCTCCACATTAGGGGATCTTCATTCCCTTTCCTGTTGACTCAGTGACTTCATTGCCATGAATCCTTCAGGAGACATTAAACATCTTCTGCCCTGCTCAGTGGGTGTATGTGCATGGCTGGGCTGGCAACTGTGCACATCTCACCACTCTCCCATGCTCCATGAACCCAGGTCGCCTGTGATCTTTCAGTGCTCTTTCCTAACAGGCATGAGAGACAAGCTCTAAATCCTGCACATTTTCAGGCAAACCACTTCTTTTCCTCTTTCAACTACATGTGGATAGAGCCCCGGTGCTATGAAGCCTGCAAGCCAATTAGCACCATTAAGAGTGTTGTCACTGTTTCAAAAATCATTTGCAATTACAGGTATCTTCTGTCATGATATCTTTAGAAAGTAGAGCAGCAGTTAAGTGGTTAAGTGTAAGAAATCATCTCCTTGCACAGCCAACAGAGCTTCCCAGGACTGAGCACAGTGTTTCAGCCCAAGAATTAGCATTTGCAATTCATCTCGTAATGAGAGGCCATGGGCAGTCTGCTGGAACAATCTCTCACTAAACTGTCCCAAACACAAAGCTGCTCTGGAAAGCAAGAAGCTCTTTAGGAAGAAATAATTGTTAAGATTTGCAAAATCCATTTTTTTCCATTGGCTCTGCAAATCCATTTTAGAATTTGTAAATTTGTTCTAGGATTAGATTAATAAGATTCATGATTTATAAACCTTTCCTTCTCACTCACCCTCCCCTTGACTTTAAGAAGTGATCGCAGACTTTACCTCAGTCCAGGTTTTAGAAATAATTTCTCAATCACAGCTGCTGAGATATCCTGGCAGAGTTTGGTGCATTAGAGGGGGAGATTTCCCACCCGGAACATCAAGACATCGCAGTGCCAAACCCTCCTTACAAACAGGATGCTTCACGGTGAGATGCATTAACCCCAGGCTGGTGCCTGCTAGGAAGCACCGTCTGGACCAAAGGTGTGTGCCACCTCCAGCAAACGAAAAGAAGTCAAGGCCTTGCTTCAAATCACCTGAAAAGAGAGTACCACCACCTCTGGGCCAGACTAGTTGTCTCCAAAGTTGGCTAACTGGGAAAAACAGCAGAAAAGCGCAAACCTGTTGTGGTATCATCCAGAATATCTCACAAACTCCTCACAGCTCACGGACTTCCTGAGTCCACGATGGCAAGTTTGTATTCATTAGCCCTTGAGGGGTTTGTCCTCTGTGCCCACGGCTCAGCGGTGCCCTGAGAAAGGCCCTCTCCTCTTGGCTACAGAGGGCCCAGAACGACTGCCCTCCTGACACACACGTCTATGCTTAGTGCCGACGGCCCAGCTGCCTGAGCATCCTTCTCTGCCCCAGCATCCCTCGCCACCCTCAGATATCCCAGTGGGATCAAACAAGACGTCAGGACACGAGAGCCACAGCAAACCTTAACTCACTCTGGGACCCGCACCTAGCAGACCCGCAGAAGCAAATAATTTATCAGACTTGGATAAAAGGCCCCAGTGAGTAGTCCCCAAGACACTGTCTCAGCTCCACTTTGCTCAGTGTCCGCATCATTCCCAGCTTGGGCTGATGTATTCTTAATTAGCATCTTAATGTGAGGAGCATATGCAATGAAGCATGAAAAGAAAATCCCCATCATTTAAATTCATTAACAGTCATCGAAAGTCTTCAATGCAGAGGTGGAATTATCTCTGAACTCCTTCTGAGAGACCAGCTGTGCTCACTAAACTGTGGTGGATGTTGCTGCACTGGTTTGTTATTTATTTAGCTGCCTCCAGGAGGTTTGCCCCCTCTAGATTATTACAGATTGCACCCACTCGATCGCCTGGGTGTCTGTGCCAGGGTGCGCACACAAGTGTAGCCACAGTCACCACCCCAAGTCCAGATACAGAAGCACCATTCACAGGTCAGTCACAGAAACCCTGCCAGCACATCCCTGCTGAGGGTGTTTATGGCCATGTTTACCACACGGATTACTCTGTCTCCAGTATTTGCTCTCCTTCTTATCCTTGCAACAGGAAGTACCTCCAGCAGCTACTGTGTTTAATCTCTCCTCCCCGCAGCTGTTGTGGTTGTAAGGCAGTAGATGCAGACAGCACGAGAACGCACAGCCTGGCCCATGTCCCAGCAGCGTTCCTGACTTCGGGTTGGCAGGAGGGTGTGAGAGGGAGAGTGGGATGTGGCTGCCCAGATGTGCCCATGCCCAGATGTGTCTGGGTGCACAGAGCTGGATTCACACCCTGTGCTCCGGCACAGTGGGATGCATTTGGCTACACAGAGCAAGGGCTGGAGCTTACCCGAGAGATACCATGGGGCTGCCCTGCTGTGGGTAAAGAGCCGTGAGAACCCGTTCCCAGTGTACAAGGTGAGATTGGGTTTGTCTGGCTGTGCAAAACCCACCATGCTAATAAGGCAGGACTTTTCCATTTCCTGGAATCAAAAAGCACTCATTTTTCAACCTACTATCCCAGATTTCTGCCCTTTACCCGTTTCCCATCACTCCAACAACGGCCAGACACTCGATTCATCAGGCTCACAGAGAACCAATCCCCAAAACTGAGGACATAGGTCTCATAACTCATCAGAGGAGATATTGGGCTGGGTTCAATCTTCCCACCTAGGGTCCTCCTGACATAGGTGAGGAGCTGGTCAGATGTGAGTAAAAGAGAGGAAAAGCTTGTGCCAGCAAGACTTGTACAAGTGAGCATCCTCTGCCTTCCCCTGTGTTTTGTCTGTCCTGAGTGTTTTGCTGGAGGCAAATTACCAGAACAAAAGAGGCAAAGAAATCAGAATAAGATGCCCCAGAGCAATTACAGTGAAGGTCTCATTTACAAAGAAAATCTGATTTAATGTAAAATGAGCTTATAACCTGGGGTGAACTAGTCTGTTTTAGGACATTTGAAGCTTCTTGAATGTCTTTTGCTCAATTAGGGATTGCTTTTATAAGCCAAAGCCAAATTTGCCATTAAAAAATAATAAAACATCCTCACAGAAGTTTGAGCAAGTGCAAATTAACAGGATCCAGATCTTTTTTGCATTCAATCTGCACCACCTTCCAAGTTCCTGAGGTGGAACTATCTGTGAAAGGAGACAGCAACCAACCCGCTAAGTCCAGAAAGCCCATGGAAGTGTCAAATTGCCCACAAGTATATATTCTTGGAGGTCAGTCCTCTTATGTGGGTTACAATCTGTATTGGGTTTGCATGGCAACATTTTGGTAGAGGGGGTGCTACAGGGGTGCCTTCTGTGAGAAGCTGCTAGAAGCTTCTCCTATGTCTGATGGAGCCAATGCCAGCTGGCTCCAAGACAGACCCACCGCTGGCCAAGGCCAGGACAACCAGCGATGGTGATAGCACCTCTGGGATAACGTATTTAAGAGGGGGAAAAGAAGTTGCACAACCACAGCCGAAGAGGGGAGCGAGAATATGTGAGAGGAACAACTCTGCAGAGACCAAGGTCAGTGAAGAAGGAGGGGAGGAGATGCTCCGGGCACCAGAGCAGAGATTTACCTGTGGCCAGTGGTGAAGACCATGGTGAGGTAGCTGTGCCCTGCACCCATGGAGGTCACCGGGGGAGCAGATGCCCATCGGCAGCCTGGGGAGGACCCCATGCTGGAGCAGGGGGATGCCTGAAGGAGGCTGTGACCCCACGGGAAGCCCACACTGCAGCAGGCTCCTGGCAGGACCCGTGGCCCCGTGGAGAGAGGAGCCCACGCTGGGGCAGGTTCGCTGGCAGGACTGGTGACCTCGCGGGGGACCCTCACTGGAGCAGTCTGTGCCTGAGGGACTGCACCCCGCGGCAGGGACCCACGCTGGAGCAGTTTGGGAAGAGCTGCAGCCCGTGGGAAGGACTCATGTTGGAGAAAGCTCGTGGAGGACTGTCTCCTGTGGAAGGGAGCCCATGCTGGAGCAGGGGAAGAGTGTGAGGAGTCCTCCCCCTGAGGAGGAAGGAGCGGCAGAAACAACGGGTGATGAACTGATCACAATCCCCATTTCCCATCCCCCTGCACCGCTGGGGGGAAGGAGGGAGAGAAATTTGGAGTGAAGCTGAGCCTAGGAAGAAGGGAGGGGTGGGGGGAAGGTGTTTTAAGATTTAGTTTTTATTTCTCATTATCCTACTGTGATTTGATTGGTAAAAAATTGAACCGATTTCCCCAAGTCAAGTCTGTTTTGCCCGTGACGGTAACTGGTGAGTGATCTCTCCCTGCCCTCATCTCAACCCACGAGCCTTTCATTACATTTTCTCTCCCCTCTTCAGCTGAGGAGGGGAGTGATAGAGCGGCTTGGTGAGCACCTGGCGTCCAGCCTGGGTCAGCCCACCACACAATCATATCATCTTCTAGTGCAGGAGAAATGAAAAGAGTGTTTGAAGAATGCAGTGATCTGAGATTCTTTCAGCCATCTTTAATAAATGATAGAAAAGGCTTTTTTTCCCCTATGCCAGAAGATTTTCACACTGGGTTTCAAAAACATCTTTTATTCCCAGAGCAGGAAAATAAAACCATTTCAATTCAAAACACTATTCTAAGATTACATTTGCCTCAACTTAATTTTTAAAATACTTTCAAAAGTGAGGAAAATTAGTGTAAAACAAAAGAAACGGAAATCTGTTTTATTTTGGACTATATAGACTCTTATATTTCATCTCAAGGCTTTGTAAGGTGGAGAGGGCTTGCATGCATGAGCTCCTTTATGGCAAGAAAAAAGCTGAAAAACTTTCTATTTTGGGCCACTCCAAAAAAGAAATCTCATTCTGCATTTTTTCTGGTTAGGCAGTAAAATGAAAAAGCAATTATTCATGCAGTTCTCATTAACCATCCATTTACAAGTTGTTTATAAGTGATTAGTCAATCTTAGACGCATGTCCTAGACAGGAGCAGCATGTGTTTATTAAAACCGTCAGTGGAAGGTGTTGAAGGCAGTTATAAGCTGTGGCTGAAAAGAATCAGCTAAACCCTTTAGCTATTGATTAGTGATTTAGCCAGCCTGTATTCATTACAATATCTCTTCATGTGTACTAATGAGCACTTACGAATACACCTATAATCTAAAGCTGAGCTCTTAAATAGCAAACTCGGGTCCAGCTCTGAACTACTGATGAATTTTAGCTTGACCTTGCCTAGATCCCATGCCAGGGGTTGCTCCTGGAGATCAAGCAATTTTTCTCTAGGCCTCCTTGGAGAAAGCTGTAGAGTATTTTTCATCCAGGACCGTATCCAATTGACTTCCTGGGGATGGAGCCATCATGCTATTTCCCACTGAGGTGACTTTGGTAAAATTACCTGGCAGCCCTCAGTACTTATTGCACGGCCCTGACCTGAGCGCAAGTGTATGAAAGGACCAGATTCAGACTCTGCTCAATAAAAACAGGAGGATTTACTCCAGCAAATAATTCAGCCCAGTAATTGTATTCTTCCCTCTCCTACTCTCTTGCCCTCCTTCTTTTTCTTTCCTAATAAAATAACTAAATGACAAGGACTGAATTCTGCAGTAGGAAATTTTTCAACCTAGGCCTCCTCCCAGGATAATCTATTATCTTCACAAATTACTGCAGACAGTTCTTTATTGTTTAAAACCTTTTATCCAAATAAATGCATAAACCTTTAGGAAGGGAAAGAGGGTGGGGGAGTTGAAGGGAGCCAGCATTTTAAATGAAAACCTCCTTCCCTCATTGACTATTGTATGCTAAAAAAAAGAAAATAAGATTTAAAAAAAAAAAAAAAAACAACTGAAAGAAGAGGAAAGGAATGAGCCCAGGGGAACAGAAATTGGTGATCTGCAATGGATTCCATTAAAGTCTTCCCCCTTTTAATATTACAAGTGTTTGTTCTCTGCAGCCTGATAAATATCTTGCTGTGTTGAGATTGAAAATTGATAAGCCATGCAACATCAATCTCTTTCAGATTCGCAGCCTCCCTGCAAACTCATCACTTTGGGATGGGCACCAGTTTAATTAGCTGTTGGGGTAATGCCATGTCGGGCAGCTACCTAACAGCCTGAAAGCATTTCCAGCGTTCTGCTACATTAGGCTCCTTTGGGCAGATATTTCACATACACCCAAACACAAACAGGAATGAGAAAGGCCAAATGAACAAGCAGCCTCCTCTCCCTTCCCCGCCTGATGCACTTTATTATCCTCGTTTCAGTATTAACTCGCTGGTGGCAGTTAAGATGTGGCTGGGAGATGGTAAGGGCAAAAGTATGCTCAGAGAGGATGTTCAGGAAGAGGAAGGGCAGGGGGTCAGACAGTTGTCTCAGTCTGAGGGCAGACACCTGGTTTCTGGCAGCACAGGCAGAATCGTGCCACGTGGTGATTTTCTTGCAACACCCACCCACTGCTTTCTGCCTCCAAGGGCACAGCGAGGAGCACAGTGGCTGCCATCCTATCCAACCACTCCATCTCCCCAGCTCAGACAAACAAGTGTGGATTTATAGGGGCAGCTGAGCAAGACTGGGACACAGGCTTCAACATTGGGCTCTCCCACCAATGAGTCAAATTTTAATGCCTTGCTACCCCTGTCAGGCTCCTTGTACCCACCTGGGGGTCAGGGCACCAAGGGGGTGAGGGTTTGTCGGTGCAGGGAGATAGCTCAGCTCAGCACAGACCTGACTGTTCCTTTTTGGGGACTCAGCTAAAGGGATGTCTTCAAAATCATCCAGTGGGAATTGAACTCCACTGCACCCCTGGAGACTTTCCTGGGGATGGTCACTGAAAAGTAACCTGAGGGCTGGTAGTAAACCACACCAAGTCCTTGACTTGACTGATGGAGCCTCTTGCATCATCTCTTCCCAGCAAGCTGAGGACCAACTCTGACCAATTTGGGCATCCCAGCTATCACTATGGCAACTCAGGGCTCTCTCGGGCTTGCTGAGAGAGAGCTTTCTCCTTTCTCACTTTTTCCTCTTCTTCTTCCTCTATCTCCTCCTCCTCCTCTGCCAGAGCCAAACAGGGCCCCTGCCACAGCCTTGGTCTGTTCTTCCCCTGCCACAGCAAGCCAGAGGAACAAGGCCATCACTATTTCACCCAGCATTAGGGAGGCAAGCGCGGCTCCTGAGCGGGAGGAAATGACTCGGAGCCGTACACAGTGAAGATGTTGCCCAGGAGAGCAACTCCTCTTGTCGGGCCCTGGCGACTCTTTATCAGGGAAGCCTTGTTCACTCTGACAAAGCACAGCTAATGTTCTGTTTATTACCTTCGCTGCTGCATTTGGACTGTCAGGAGATGAAGAAATATCCCCAGAATTAACAGCAACATAACAGAGGGAGAAGAGCCAGGGGAGAGGTTAAGGCAAGTGCTGTTATCTAAGAAATAGGCTCATAAACCCTCTTCACTGAAAACGGCTTGTGCTTAGATGGCAGCACCCCTCCTGGTACCCAAAAGGGGAACTGTGGCTTCTCATCTCTCCTGCAGCACCTAAACACGTAGCAGGCTGGGTGCAAGGCACCAGTGGAGAACCAGGTGTCTTCCACAATCACCTTTGCCTTCATGGATGCTAATGCTCAGACCATGAAAACATGTCTAGTGCCATGAAGAGCATTCCCAGAGAGAGTTAATGTAAGTCCTTGAAGGCTTGAGTAGTCTTTGTGCATGTACAGTGCTTAACATGACAAGCCATGCTCCAGGTTAGTGCTTTCAGGTGTTCTGGTCACAGGGAGAAGAGGAAATTCATAGGAACCCAGCACCAGACTGTGAAGTCTCAGCAAGAGAGATTCAAGCCTGGACAGGAGGGAGCCCATCAGACTAAAGGCTGAACCTGTGAGCTGAGGGAGGTGTCACCCAATCCAAAGGCACATAAATGCAGGGGACACACTGAGGAAAAGCAGGAAGGGTCAAAATGAAGAGAAAGGATGAAGAACTGGACAGCTCAGGAAGATGACACTGGAAAAACCTTCCTTTTTGCTGGCTGAGGCATGATATGCCCCAGAGAGGGACTTGTCTGGTTGGGAGTGGCAGGAGTGGAGAGAGAGGGCAGGATAACCTCAGTCAAACGTACAAGATCTTAAATAAAACCCGGTGTTGCTCACAGATCTGAAGCTATCAATTCTCCAAGCTTTGGATGAAGAGCTTTCCAGTGCCCAGCAAGGCATCTCCACTTATTTTGGAGAGGGCTTTCAAAGAAGCACACATTGAGTGTGCTGCTTGACTGCTACACACCCATGCTAGGTGGAGAAAACTCCATGTCTCTCAGTGGGTCTCAGAGCCATCCAAGCTCCATTTGCTGGGATCCTGTGGAGCCAGGGCTGCCTCAGCCTTTCACAGCTGGGAGGAAAGCCACGAAGCCTTCACAGTCTCTCCTCGCAGTTCATGACCCTGTGAAGCTGTGAGAGGGCTATGAGCCATGCTGCGCAATCACACTGCTGTTGGCATGAAGTACTGCGCTCAGTCCTTCGTGGGGTCCCTGCAGCAGCAGGAATGCAAGTCCAAGCTATAAAAAGCACCAGGGCTTAGTGTATTATTGCTTCCAAAGGGACCTGAATATGAACGGGAATGAAACAGACTGGAAGGGAGCTGCGGGGCGTCTCTCCACATCTTTACATATAACAAACAGTGGAAAATAGTCTGCAGTGCTGAGCTGATTGAGTTGTCATTTGCATTTCACACCAGAATGAATTTCCTTTTCAACATCTCCCAACCAAGAACTTCTCACCTGCACAGGTATCTTCTAGCTCATGCTTTTGTTTTATCTAGAAAACCAAGAGACACCATCATGGACATGGAGTTGCTCCATGCAAACTCTGCTGAGTGGATCGGCAGGAGAGGAAGCAGGCAACATATCCTCAGCTGAAACACATGCTCTTCCTTGATCAACCAAAGACCACAGTTCATCCCAGCCCACCCTACATCCCCCCAGGTCTCCTGGCAATGTGGCCCAGCACAGGCCAGAAGTGACACATGCACAACTAGCTCCTGTCCGTCCCCAAAGGGTACACCACTTTCAAACTGCCTCTCATTTAATGCATTTCATAAAAATCTGTGCAAATCAAAATTCTTGCCACCCCACCCCACAATACAGCTCCCACAGTGAATCAGCCCAGGGCCGTGATGCACTAATCCTCTGCAAATATGCAGGTTTTCAATTTGCTTTTAAAGTGCCTCCAAAGAAGGCGCTGTCAGATGAGAGTACCTCAGTGCAGGGAAAGTGAAACCTTTCTCCTAGCCAGGGCATTCACACGAGCCCTGCAGCAAACAGAGTGGCCCTGGCACCACATCCACGTCCACACAGGTTCCACTGTAAAGAGCTATGGACTAAATTGCTCACTAGTCTCCTTCCACCAAGGGGCCCTATGGTGGGGTAGAGCAGGAAAACCATTTCCCAGTCTCGCAGTATCAATCCATGATGGCACAGACTGACCTGGAGATGGGAGGACAGCTCCAGGCATGAACCACTTGGAAGAGAGGAGACCATTCCCAGCACACACTCCCTTATATCCTGTCTCGGCAGCTGCCCTTCTCGCCCTCCCCAAGAACTGTAGATGATTACCCCAGCCATGGTCCCAGACCATGTCCCCGTGACCAGCAAGCCCTTTTCCTTTTGCACCTCCATCACAGAGCCTGTGACAGGGTTGGAACAAGGCACCACAAGCAATGTCTGTTGGTACCTGCAGCGGGATGCCCTTTCCAACATTTTCATGCCCACATGTAAGCAATTTCAATCCCACTTGTTGCCTGTTGCGCTGGAGACCTGCAGCTGGTTCCCTGAGCCCCTCTGTCCAGCCACAGTCTGGTGGAACAGAAATGATCGATTGAGCTCATGGCACATGGCTTGGCGACGCCAGAGGGAAAAGCACATCCTGGAGAGGAGGGCAGAGGTGGGGCTGCCCAGAGACAAACACAGTAGCATGGAAAGGTAAATCTCCTGTTTGCCCAGCTATCCAGCAGCTTTCCAGGAGTGCTAAAATACTCTTGCAGATACAGCGCTCCTTTGGTCAGGGCAATCTTAAGGACAGATGTCTCCAGAGTAAAACTCCTCTGACAGCTAACCCCGCCCAGCCCCTGCTCCACAGCTTGCCCTTCAGACAGAGGAGGGCTGGATGGGACGGTTACATGGGTCCTTGCACGTGGCCAGCCTGTGTGTGCACTCTTGCTCCGAGCATGCGAGGGGGACACGCCAGAAGAAGCAGGTTAATGCATGGATGGTGCCTTGAAAGTCCCCTCCGTACAGTAGAAGCCTACAAGAATGGGTAGTGTCTGCCTCTGCAACACCGAGCCAGTCTCTCCATCGAGCCATCCGTGACCCAGACACACAGCTTTGCTCCCTCCAAGGACTAGTCTTGCTCTCCCTTCCCCAGGCTCGGCATCTTCCGCACAGCGGCTCACTGCCCCACGGGGCAGCCAGCCACACGCAGGAGGCCAGTGCTTGGAGCTGGTGTTACATGAAAGGACTCCCTTGCCCCTTCTCCAAAGGCCATGCAGATGCCTTCTGGAACTCAAGGGCTGCTTCTAGCTCTAACCCGGCCCCAGCTGATATTAGCATAGCAGTGATAACCACATCTGTGTAATGTTCCCAACCCTGGGATCTTAACTGGGGTCCTCATAACTGCAGTTCTCGCTGTCCCAAAGATGGGGAGACTGAAGTACCACTACCATGTTAAAAGCAGGCAGCTGAATCCTTTAATGTTTTGGAGCTCCTGAACCCTCCGGCTAACCGAATTCACCTAGAAGAGGTGAAGGCTTACAAGGAAATTGGGAAACTCTAGAAACACAAGGGTTATTGTGTGGGGAGGTGACTGCTGTGTGCTCTACTCTTTATTTTGACCACTACTGCTTCACATTACCATTGCTGCTGGCTGAGAAGCAGCCACAGCATCTGCTCTGCCGTGTTGCCTGTGGAGGTGGAGGACACCAGCATGGGGCCAAGAGCTGGGGCCAATCCACCAAAATCCAGCAGTACAAGAGAGGCTGAGCCCATCTACTGTAGAACAGTATCATTTGCAAGATGGTCCTTTGGGCCATCACAGACGCTCGATGCTGCCAGCATCTCCTGACATTGCACGTCCCTGTGGGTTGGGTCCACAGGGAAGGATGCGGCCAGCAACAGCCCCCGGTCAGCCCCAGCATGAAACACTCTCCCAGTGCCACCTCACTGGAAGGGTGAGCTGCGCTGTCAGAACAATGCAATTAGCCACTTAATTCTTAATGTTAATTAACTTTTGCTTGCTCTAGCACCTTTGTCAAGGTATTGCCCTGCTCTCTGGGGTGCTCTTGGGAAAGCAATTATATGCTAGTTACTTTGCAATTAATTACAGCTTTAAGAAGGCCGTGGGAGGGCACCTCTTTGTGTTTGATCTTGTAAATGCTTCATTAAAGGCCCAACAAGGAATAGAATATTTTTGTAGTTTTTCTCACCTGGCAACCCTGTCCCTCTCCCCTTTGAAGAGGCAGCGGTGTAGGTATTTATACTTTGTCTTAAAAAAGAAGAAAGAAGGAAAGACCAAAACCAATGGAGTTTTGTGTGGTATGGACACCACACAACACCTCTGTTGCTTTCCCCTGACTACACAGGCTGCTATAATTAACGCTGAGAGTCTCTAGTATTAATAGGAAAGGATGGGTGACACTTTCCTAATGAAACAGCTTTTCAGTAGAAAGGCTGCAAATGAAACCAAACTTTTGACAGTGTCTGCAAACCTGGGAAATGTTGACTTGTGGTCCAAAACATGGAGAGTATTTTGACTGAGGTGTCTGAGGTCAAACACTGACCACATTCAGTCACCTGATAAAACCTTTTAAGCCAACAAATGGAAACTTTAGGGTTTACCACTGATAGGTATTTAATGAAAGATGCTGAGGTTTTGATTTTTTTTTAATTAAGCCATTGGAAAAAAATCGTGTTAGAATTTTCTCAGAGAAAGTGCCATTTTTAAAGCCTGTTCTACTGAAGAGATGCAGTTCAATTATACAGTAGCTCCTTTGTTTTCTGCACTCACCCAGTTTCACAGTGAATTGAGCAACTGCTGCCAAAGAATGTGTTAAATGAATAATTGACATGGCTGTGTTTTCTGCAGCAAGGAGCAGAATCCGACCTCTTGTACACAGCACACCCTCTGAGTGAAGCACCACAATGAAAGATAGCCGTGGCGGACGGGAAGAGGAGCTGCCCTGTGCAGGAATCCCTAGTCTGAAGCTGTATCCCCATGGGCCAATGACCCTTGCCTGAAGTGATCTGCTGGCAGGGTGTCCTGGTGTCATCACCTCCTTGACTCCGACTGTGCCGCAGCAGTCAAGAAGTCTTGGCCAATTTGGCCAACAACCTGGGCCCCCTTGCCAAAACAGCCTTTGTCCCATCCTCGCTAGCCCTTGCACGGCCGCCTTCTCCCCCTCCTTCGCCTGAGCACTGGTGCAGGGAGTATTTAGGCCGTACAGTGGGTTTCTGCTCTCCAGCTGGTACTCCTGTTCAGAGGAGCTCTGCCTTTCCATGAGCATCCTCTCAGGGAAAGGGGAACACAGCAACTCAGATAAACCTCTTGCTTGGATTATTTTGGACACTGCTGACAGCTGGAGTGTGTTGGAGGTGCTATGAAGCCTGGCAATGAAATGAGGGAGGGAAAGAGGAAAGAACAGATGAGGAGAGGAAGAAAAGAGTCTATTTACTCGGGGCTGCCTTTGCTGTTTCTGCATCTCTTAGCTTATCTACTGGATGCTGAAAAATTTAGCCTTTGTTATGTTAATATTACTCTTGTCAGCACAAATGGAATGGCTGTTCCCACCCTTCCCACCGCCTGCTCCCATGGTGCCTTCTCACTCAAGTGGAAGCACCAAGTCAGCAGAACAGACAGGGCCATCTCTACCCGCACGGCCTGCTACTGCAGGGACTTTTTGTCTGGTATTGCAGCTTCCCACTTTCTTCTCCTCCGCTTGAACTAATGTGGGGAAAAATGAAAGGAGGAGTTGAAGGGACGGCGCACACATGCCGGGGAAGGCTGGGAGGTAGGTCGGGTGCTGCAGCAGTGCCCAGTCCCTACGGGCAGTGTTGGCTGATCTCCTGTCCTGATGGGTTGGAAGGGGAGGATGCTCACCCCATGTGTTGTCTGATGGGCTGCAGAGTCTATTTGGGCTGCCAACTCCACAGAGATGTATGAGGCTGTAGAGGAATGAAATCCCCCCACTCGTACAGAAATGCTCCACACAAACACAGCAAACCCTCAACACCAACCCACAGCACAGCACCTGGGTGGAGATGGATGTGTCTGTGCAGCTCTGCCCACCACCCTCCTGCCCCTGACAGTGAGACATTTCTGGCTGCTCTCCCAAAGGTCTGAGGTGCAGTCTGCTTCCAACGTTCACCAGCAGCCTTGTTAACTTAACCAGGTTCTCCCCTCGGCCACGGCGGCACGGGTGCATTCAGAGTTAGCTGCCGACTGCAAGAGATGGATCTAACACGGCGTTGGATAATTCAGCCCAATAGCAAGCAGACATCATGAACTAGCCCAGCAGTCTGTAATGCAGACGGTGCCTGGACTGACTGAGAGGGCCACGAACACCTTCTTGGTCCACGGCCCCCTCCCAGTGCTCCCTCCCTGTCAGGGCTGCCTGTGCCGGGGAATCCTGCACATCTGACACCTGTGTGGCGAGGATAAATGAGAGCCGTCAGTCACCAGGGCTATCAATCTGCCAAGCTGCATCAAATCTGCCATAAAAGATGTTTAAAAAGAAAATTGACATTTTGTTTTATAGCGCTGCAAGTTAACAAAGGGGGAATGAGGGCTGGAGGACCTGTGCTTCCTCACACGGCTGCTCTGATGAGCACTGTGGGACTTGTCCTGTTCCCAGCCCCAAGTGACGTCCTCCCAATTTGGAGGCCGGTGTCCACCCAGACTCCGGGGATGAAGGTCATGCTTTGGGCACAAAGGTTATCCCCAGCATAGGGATCCCCAACAACAGCTCAAGGCTTTGCAGCAGCGTAAGGCAGAGCTGAACCCACCACTCCACTGATGAACAGCAACTCTGGGCCTGTCCCAGTAACTGAAATCTGTGTCTTGCCCTGGGGCCAGGCGTCACATCCTACAGTGACTCATTTGGTGAGCACTGACACTGCCAGCGGAGGTGATTTTCCCACTGCCCGGCCCCAGCGAGACGGAGATCCTGACTGAGCCTTTTCTATCACTTAGGGCAATCAAATGGTTTGCCCCCAAGTGGGCTCTTCAGTGTCTAATAAAGGTTGAGCACACCTGCAGCCTGTCCCTCAGTAGCAGTACTAACACAGCTGCTCACTTTCTCCTCCAACTACTTCTTCCATGAATTGTGCAGAACCTGAAAATGTTGGTGACCTGCCGAGGTGCTCAGCACTGTGTGGGAGGGGGCTGCAGGCAAATAGATGCTGCTTATTAAAATAGGAAGTTTTTCCTTTTTTCCCCTCTTGACTGCATCCTCGTCACCCTGACCAAGGGCAGCCCGTGTTCTTGGGCTGACCCTGATGCATTACACCATTTTTATAGAGGGGGAGTCCCTAAGTGGCATGTTCCCATACATAATAATAAGCCATAAAATCTAGGATTTATGGAGTGCCTTTCACTGAGACGCTGCCATGTACTTTATGGCCACTGATGAATGAAGCCGTGTGGTGCCCTGCAAAATACAGCAGTCTCTGCCTGTTATGGAGGGGAAGATAAGGGATAGAGGAAGGCAGAAGTTCCATGAAAGATACACAGCCAGCCAGGAACGTGGCTGGCAGGAGGACCTACAGCCTCCTCTGAGCTCCTGGACTGAGCTGCAACCTGAACTGCCTCAGCAACATGGGCAATGACACATTTTACAGGCCAAACCTGCACCTGCTTTCCTCTGCCTTGCTACCCAGTGGTATATGGTGCCCCCAAGCAGGCCCCCTCCATGCTGCTGCCCCACCACAGACATTTACTCCAGGAGATCCTTCCACATCTCATTTCAAGCCTTAGCTTTTATTCCTAGTATTCAGCTCTTAATTTCTCTCTCCTTTGTCTATTAATTAATTCTACAAAGCACTTTGGGATACATTTATTATGAATGACAGTAGCAAATAATCTCTCCAGTTTTATTACTGTGTGACTACAGCAGATCGCCTGCTGATTGATGGCTACTTATCCGAGCGGGAGAGTGACCAGCAGCCAGCGTGTATTAACCCCTAGCTTACGAGGATGTAGGTCACGTCAAGGAGTCACAGCAGTTTAATGGAAATCTGGGCACTGTCCAAGAGGACTGGAACAGTGTGTTCTCAGCAATTTGCCTCTTTTCAGGACCTGATGTATTCTGGGAATGGGTCTCACAGACTTGTTGTAAAGAGGATCATTGGGCATGCAGGACACTGCCTCCTGAACCCACTGGGCACTGGGTTTCATGGCTCTGGTGCTGGGCACTCCACATGCAACTTCTGGAAATGAAAAAGCTGAAAACACTGCACAGCTGAACTGGAAGGATTTCTCCTGGCTTGGTGCAGTGGATGCTGTCAGGCGGGGTGAAGGTGATGCCTGCAGAAACCAAATCAAGTGTGGGATGAGCTGGAGCAGAAGAACAAGGATGGGTGAGACAGTTCCGTCTGCAATTAAAATAGCAGAACTGATAAAGGCAGACTTCTTGTTTCCTTTTCCCTCCCAGTTACCATGCCCTCATCCTCCACAAATGCCCACCAGCCAACAGCACCAAGACCACCAGCGAAACGCCTTGCCAAAAATTGCCAGCTGTGCAGGGATTCAGGCGAGGCTCAGAGCTGCAAAGTCCAGCCGGGGCTGAATTGGTGAGCTCAGAAGCAGGAATGTTGGTGCCTCAGAAACTTTAATGTTGAAAACTAGATTTTAGGTAGCTCCAGGGTTAAACAATAATTGAGAGGGATTTACAGGCTTTAAATTTTTAACTTTGCCATCTAAAATGGAAACCAAGTGCCTCTGTCCTCCAGCAGATCTAATTCGTGGTCTCCTGTACCTCAGCTCTCCATCTATTAAATGAATAATACTTCATGGACGTGCAAAGAGGGCAGATGTGCTAAAGGACCTGAGGGGCTCAGATGCAAATTTTGCAAGCCTGGTAATTACCTCATGAGGATGAAGACACCACATTTTTGCCCTGATCATGAAGGATCAAGATAAGAATCAAGGAAGGCCCCAAGATTCAAATAAGAAGTTCCATCAGCATGGAAAAATATGAAGCCAAATGATCATCATCTTGATGGTAAATCTAATTAGACTTGTTGCTGATAGTATCCTTTTATTTCCTCCAGCACTTTTTCAGGCAGAAGGACAGATGTCAAGACTGGCCTCTTAAATATCATTACCAAAGCAAGCATGGATATCGGGGACCAAAAACTGTTTATGTTCTTGCTATTTAATGGCATAAAACAATACTCTTTACAGCAACTATTAGCTGGCTAATGGCATCCCATCATTCCTCATATCAGTTAAGTGACAGATGGAGCTGACGGCATAATTAAGCCACTAAGAGTCTCATAAATTACAAAACTACCACTGAAGCACCAACCACACCGAAGGAACCATTGCAAATATGATGTATGAGGAGTGCGAGCGAACAGTCTTCATTAAGTGACGGAAAGAAAACCATTATGGGGTTTGGTCGCGCTGTGAAGAAACCTTAAAGTCAGTCACACTGCATCACTAATGAGTCATGCTTTGCTGCCGTTCGGCCGCACTCCTGCTCACAGTCGAGCAAGGGAGGGGGGAACTGGCCTCGGCTCACGGAGGAACACGCATCCGCAGCGCCTGGAATGGCTGCAGATTCAATTTCTTGCTACTGGAGGTAAGGGTACTTCAGCAGGAAAAAATTGCACCAGTGGAGCAGTACCTGCAAGTGGGGCTTGGGTGTAGGAGAGGGTGGCAAAAATGAGTCTCTTCTCCATAATCTCCCCATCAAAAGAAGGCGGCACTTCTGGGTCTCTCACTCAGATTTTTACCCAGTGCTAAGGATGGAGGAGTCCAGAAGTGCTCCACAGAAGCTGGAGCAGATTTTGGACTTGCTGCTTTTGTGTTTCTAGATGTGCAGTTACTGAGGACTCCTTTGTACTGCTAGCTGAACAGATTTTGTGGGAGTGGAGCCGTTTTTGACAGCAGTAAAATTTCTAGCTCATTACAAACCTAAGTGAAGTTGTTCTCCTCAATCTTTTCACTTCATTCTGATATATAACAAGAAAATGAAATATTGAAGAAAATTATCCTGGATAATTCTGACAGAAGTTTTTTGCTGTTTCCAAGATATAAGGAAATTTGAAATAACAACTTTTCATCCCCCTCCCAGAAAAATCAAGTTTTGTGCTCCTGAAATGTGGTGTATTGAGGAGGAGATCCCTAATATGAAGATGGGATATGGATCTTTTGTCTTTCCTCCTGGCTTTGCCTCCACTAGAGAGTGTTCAAGTGAAGGAACTGGGAGCAACGGAACAGTGGGATTCCCACTGTTGGATTTCCTTCAACTCCCCAAAGCACCGTATGAAAGAGCAAAGTCAAGGCTCTGGGGAAGGGGGATACTCAAACAACCGTGCATTGGATTTTGAAAGTCCATTTACATAATCTTTTGGATGCCACAGACCCAGGATATGTGAACTTCTCCCTCTGGTTACACAGAAAATGGATGTCTTTCCAACTCCTCAGATGGCTCTACCCACCACACTGCTAGCTTCTGGGAGAAGAAAGTCTTGTAAATTATAAGTTATAAACAGGCTTTTATTTTACAGTCCAACACCATGACCTGCAATGATACAGCAGATCATTTTAGCAGAATATTATCCCTTTGAATTTTAAATTAATTTAATTTACAAGACTAAGGATAGAGGAAGAGAACTATCCGTGGAGATATTATTTCATCAGAAAAAAAATCACACAGAGAAATCTGTAGCTCAGACAAATAGAAGCACATTAAGGCTGACAGTGAATGATGTGAATTTACCAGGGAATTATATAGAGAGGGTAAGGAAAGTGGCAGAATTTACATTTGGTGGCTGTGTTTATTGCTTAAAGCTGAGCATTATAAATAATAAACTGGGTTCTTACTGCCTGTGCTATAAAGTTGTATTTTTCCCCTTCCTCCCCCTCTTCAGATTTTGTGGATTTTGTGACATGCACAAAGTATACCTTGGAGAAGGAGCTGACGGAAATTATTTGCTGGCCATCAGGAGAAAGGTAGGGGTCAGGAAAAGATGAGTGTCCTAGAACAGGCAGGAGAGGAAGAAAAAGCAAATTTTTCCAAAGCGGAAGGTGCCATGAGGGTTGTCCTATTGAGTGGTACCCCTCAGGGACCTGGTTTCCAGGAAATGTCTTTGGAAAGCATGCCCTTTCAAAGCTTCCTAGATCAGAAGAGCTGTTTTTTTCAAACCCTGTGGCCTCAGAGGCTGTGTGCTGGCTAATTGCCATACGAGACATTCCATATGGGACCCTTGTTGCCATCCAGCCCAGCTTTACAGACCCTGGCATCTCATCTGAAGAGGTGCTGAGCCAGAAGGAAACAAGGGTTGGAAACCCTCTAGCAATCTCCTGCCTTGGGCTGTGGGCAAGACCAACCGCTGCAGCATTTCGGAGAGGCAGCAGTCCACCCTGCGATGATGGGAGATTCTGACTTAGCTGAAATCACCCCTGCCTTGGGCAGTTCCTTCTGGCATCCCAAAAGCAACTCGTAAATGACATGAGTGAATTTGTCATCAAGATAGGAATGTCGAGGCTGAGGTGTGGAGGGACAGAGCGGCACGACAACTGCCCAGACACACAGCCCGGCCTGTTGCACACCCCAGACTGAAGCCTGTCCCAGGGACGCAGCTGGGAGGAGGACACTTACTGAACACCAGGGTCTCTCACAGTTGCATTCATACCTGCCAAGCAAAAACTCCCTTATTCACAGCTGCCCAGCAAAAAATACACTTGCAGATCTGGGCTCGTGGTGACCATAAGGAACTCCCCAACAGTGGTGCACCCTCCTGTTGACTTTTCCAGTCTAAATGTCTGCCTTAGGTGCCTCTGTCCACGGGGACCCCACTTGTAGGCAGCTTTCACCCCAGCATCAGCCTCCCAGGCCAGGATCCACAGAGCAGGCAGGACAGGACTTGTGCTCCTCTGGGTGCTCATCTGAGCCCAAAGCTCGGCAGAGCCACCCATGCAGCAGGCAGGCACCTGACCTTTCCATGCCTCTGCTTCCCTATGCATCAAGGCAGCAAAGGGCACCAGCCTCCTCTGTGAGTGAGTTGAGATCTAACCAGGAAAGGAGCCATGCAAGATTTCAGGGTCATGAAGCAGTGCTGCTGCTGCACTTCATTACCATCCTCTGGTCTCTCTTCTTTTCCAAACTTGATCCCTTCCTTGGCTCTGCTGTGGCCCTAATTCTGCTCTTTCATCTCTCCCGCTCATCCTCGAGGCCTCTGCTTTGTGCCTCTGCCCATCGCAGTGCACTGGAACACGGAGCCCTCTACATAGCTCCCGCAGCTGCTAATGGCAAGTTATTTTCCTTCTTCCCTGTGGCAAGAAAGAAAAAGGAAATTTGATACCGATTTATTTCCAGTTATTGTCTGCTTCTCAAACAGTGGCTCATTTGGAAAGTTTAATCAGTAGGTAGTGCGTTCTGCTTTCTCACAGAGCATCTTTTGTGCTGCAAGACACGTTGCACATTGTGTTCTTTCCCTAACACAGTTTTCATGGAGTGAGCTTTAAAAATCATTTTCCTTGGCCACTTTTCTTCTTGAATGTTTAAAGCACCTTTTCTTTGTGAATCCCTGGCTCTCCTCCCTCATAACTCTGCTTTTTGTGATCTGCCTTGACCCTGCATGGTCCAATCTAAAATTCAATGAAATCAGCTGACAGATCTTTTAGTAGCAGCAGGTTTTGGGTCAGTCCCCCACAGAAGCCCCAACCTAAGATCAGCCCAAATCATGGCACGTATATGTAACCAGGTGGAGACTGCTTAGTCCGTCAGACTGCTGACCACACTGTCTTGACCACACTAAATTCCTTCCAACCAAAATGGGTTAACAAAAGAAAAGAAATAAGGCAAAATAAGAAACCACTGTGCTTTGATATGTAATAACTATCACCAAGAGAGAAACTACTTCAAACCTAGCGATGACAACTCTTGCTTGTGTTGCTGCACAGGTGATTCACGCAGGTACAGTAAAGTCTGCCATTTCCGAAACGCGTCCCAGCAAGCATGTGTCCACGTGAGGCAGATCTTGTGGTTCCTGGAAGTATCAGGTTCATTGCACGAGTGGTATGTTACATGAGGACACGTTTCTCTTGGGGAAGTCCCAGGCAGGCAGCCTGGGCTCTCACTAACACCTGTAATCCTTCTGGATTTCAGTGGCTGGGCTTGGCACACGGTCTACACATGTGTACATGTGTGCAATGATCTACTCAGACAGTGTGTACCCAATTATGTCTTCTGTACACTGGCAATACTCCTACGGTCATTTAATTAATTACACGGTACCATTTCATCTACATTCATTTCAACAGCCCCGACTGTGCAAATACCACTCTCTTTTTCGCTGAGACAGGAACAAAGGTGGCTGCATGAGAAGTCTTTTTAAAAAGGCTTCCTTTTAATTTATCTTTTTTTTTTTTTTCTTCAGTAAAAAAGCAAAGAGGATGTGATAGGGTTCATTTCAGGTAAGAAATAGGAGGAGCTGTCGAGGATGAAGCTGTGCAAAGACCAGGCATGAGAACTGGTACAGCTCAGTAGGGTGTCTTGCCTCCCAGCTGAAGGTTTGGAGATGGTGGCTAAAGCAGAGCAGGAAGCTGTGCTGTCACAGAAGCAGACACCAATGGGAGGAGTGTGCCCAAACCCCCTGTCTGGGTAATAACACTTGGGGTCAAGGGCCTGTGATCCGGTCCTTTCACCCCATGGGAGCTGGGTGACATTAGCATGTAGGCTGGGCTAAAAAAACCCAGATTTATCTGCATTGGCAATATTCAGTTGAAAAAGTCAAAGCAGAAAGAAATATTCCCCTCCACCCCAAGTCTGAAACACTTCAGTGTGACATTTTTCATAGGGATCACTCTAATTTCCCAGCTCACAGGGCTCATTCTCTTTTCACACAGGCTCCCATTATATACAACCATACTTGAAAGAGTAAAACCCTCCCACTTCTCATTTGGGGTTGAACAAAGCATTTCCTCTAGTCCCAAATGAAATCATTGCTGATTTCTCCATCCACTAAAAATTCAAAACTACAAAAGAAAACTACCCACTCTGGCTTGGTCTGAAATGAATTCATTTCCTGTCTTGTTTAGGAACGGCAGGTGTTAGAGCCAGATTGCAATGCAGGTAGTAAATGAGCTCATCAAACTTTAGTTAACAAAAATTCCACTCTGGACTAAATGAACCCAGTCTTGACTCTCTCTATCAGCTGAGAGCAGGGGCAACCCTGAGAACAACAGCTCTGTGCAGGGAGCCGTGGCTGCTAGCTGGAAGACTTGAATCTAGGATTTCTTGCTGCACCAGAGATCCCCAACAGCAGGAGATACTCCCCCTCCAAGATTTTTGGAGGACAGGACAGAGCCCAATAGACAGGAATGACAAATCCCCCCAGTAAGGCATGCGTGTGCCAGACCCACTCAAATCCTGGGCTCATTAATGAGAAACACAAGTGGCAATTCTGAACTGCCTGTCCTAAAGGGCTCTGCTGCTCTTTATTAGCACCTCCAGCTTTCTGCAAGCAGAGGGGAGGAATAAACAAAAGGTACAGTTCACAGATATGTCTGACTGACCTTGGTAAGTCAACACGACCTCAGCTTGTCTGTCTATTAAGTCAACTACATAATTATGCCTGTCTCAGGGAGAGGCCAGTAAGTCCCAGATATGTGAAGTGTCACCAACCAGTGGACGGCCTCTGCCACAGGATGGGAGCGATTGCTGAAGGATGCAAGCGAGAGGGAAGGAGGAGGAAGAAGTAGGACACAGAAGGTTGAATTTTGGCTGCCTCTGCCTCAGGAACTGCTCTGTGTCATGGATCCATTTCCTTTGTGCCCAGCGACTGTGGTTTAAGGACGATTCATCTGTCCACCCACACCCCACGCATCTGGGCCCCTTTACAACTGAAGCAGAGATGCTTATTTGTAAGGGACATTTGCTGTAGACAAAGAGGGTGACACAACCTCTGGAGAAGGTGCTTCTGCCTCTCCACTGCCTCTAGAGGAAGCCCAGGGGGCTACCTTAGATTTATCGAGATTTGGATGGTTAAGAGCCCTTCCATACAGCAGCCTCAAGTGGAAAAATCTCTTTTAGGAACAGGTCTCTGTGTGCCACAGCCCCTGCTCTCCCCCTCTACCCACTGTATCGTGTGGCACCGGGACAAACACACAGAAACCGTGCTGCAGGGAAAGGCTAAATAACTGAAATAGAGACTGAAACAGATTTTGTTGTGCCATGGGACATCTCTAAACAATTCTGTCCTATGTGGGGTCACTTCTCCCCCATCACAGCCAGACACAAGCCCTGGATTTGGGAAGCTCAGGCTCTACCCTGAGAAGCAGGAGCTGCCATCCCATCATGCGTGTGCAAGGAAAGGTGTGTGTTTGTGGCTGTGTTGCTGTGAGCATGGTAACACTGCAAACCCGGCGACTTCTGCATATTACCATGAAACCACCAGCAATACCTGCTGCTTGCGTCTTTGTTCTTCCTGATGAAAGGACTCTTGAATTTGCGTGTGATGTAATTTATCTGTCTTTTTTACAAATACACAGCCCTTTCCTCCTCCCTCCCTCACTCCTTCCCTGAGATAATATTGACACCAATATCCATAAAGGAGAGTATTAAAATAACCTTTTCCATTACATCCTAATTTAACTACTTCCCTGTGTTGCACAACACACCTGGCTGTCTTTGTCTGTTTGTAATGTGCTCCTTCATTCCTTTCTTAAGAGTCCCTCTATTCCATCAAATTCCTCCTCCTTGCACACTAAGCTGCAGATTACTTTTTCATAAGATGCAATTTCACCCAGATCTCATTACGTACTCTCTTAATGTATTTTCTGTATTTGTTTCATCTACAATTTCTCTTGTGCTCTGTTCTGCTGATAAAATAGTCAGCTGAGGTGCTGTGGAAACAAGTTGCTAGAGTGCATTAACTAAAACTCTTCTTATTCTTGATTCAATATGCATTCTCGGTGCCTTTGGCCTGCCAGGCAGACTTAGACCCACTATGTGTCCGGTGCAGAAAGGACCCTAGAACATAGTTTTCTTGATTTATTAACATCTATCTGACAGTGGCATTTAAGCTCACCAGAAACTGGGGGCAAGAGGAGGGTGGGGAAACAAATTCACTGAAAATGCTCAAGCCAACCTTGAGATGCTGAAGTTTCAGGAGGATGCCGCAACACTCCACAAGAGGTGGAGTTCACTGTAGATACCTTCTTTCAGGATATACTACAGTCTCCCCCTGTACTCTCAGTAACCAGGAGTGGCATAGAAATGGCAATTTCAATGCATCATTGGGAGTTAGGAGTCTACTTGGGAGCCCCTAACCCAAAGAGGACATGAAGAATCAACTGCCTCCAAATTACAGGTCTTGCCCAGCATCATGTCAGCCCACCTAGAAATTGCTCCATTTCGCCAGAATTTCAGCAGTTGTGGACTGGACATCTTCCACTTTTCAGGTGTTCTAGAGAAAAGTAGAAGCAACTTTTCTGGGGACAGATGACAAGGTTCAGGAAATGAGCTATTTTCTGAGAAAAAAATCATCACAAATTTTAGATGAATGATCCTCATCAACTGGGAACTGCAGAGAAGCATCATCTGCATTGACCAGAGTGACAGCTATGGACCCTGTCTGCCAACCCACCCTCGTACTGACGTAAACCTCTCCCCAGGCAGCCCCCCTGGGGCAAGCAGACATGAACAAGAGAGGAAAAGGGGCATCTGCAACACCAGCGAGACAGATAAAATGAGGAGGCCCTTTTGAAGTCGATGTGGGAGCCAGTGGCAGGACGAGGAAACATACTCATCTCTACTACATGTGTGAATCCTACAGTCCTGACAGATTTGGATTATTCAAACCTTGTTGGGTTTGTGTGGGAGTTGCTGCCAAGTTCCTGTTCCCAGAGAATATTTAAGCCCGGTGCTGGTTTGACCTCTTCCCTTTACATTCACTGCTGGACCCACAGCTGCAGGCAGACAGCAGCGTTGCTGGTGGCAGGGGACAAGACATGGCACCTCTGTCCTGAGATATCTAGCTGACAGGGGAATGTAACAGCACAGCCTGTTCTCAGAAAAGAGGTATTTGCTATAAAAGCGTAAAGCACAAGTCTGTGGTCTGGCCTGAACTCAAGCCAAAAATTAAAAAAAGAAAACTCTGTAATTACAGGCAGAAGATTAACAGGTCAGGAGAAGAATTTAAGTCTCCTCCTCTCCTGAATTCCAATTTAATAGCAAATAATCCTGCCCCTGAATGCAAAGGAAATATATTACCCTGGAGAATTCTGGTGAAGTTCAAAGGAGGTCAGACAACAAAAAGGTCAAAAATTAAACAGATGGCATTCTCTGATGGTGTATACAAAAAAAAAAAAAAAGTGATCTGCCTTCCTTTTCCATACCTACACTCCTCTCCTACCATCAAATACCACACATATACCCCTTCTTGTTTGTTTTGCGGCTAAAATAAGAGTCTGAAGTTGCTAACGCTCCCTATCCTTCAGTGATGTTCAGGCAAGCGCACCATTTTTAATGTGTCTGGAGGGAGGAATTTATTAAAGAGGCACTGCATTAAAAATATGCAAATGTTCCCAGTAACTACACAGGCCCATGAGGAAGCCAGATGAAATGTCATCCCTCCCTTCTCCCTTCCCCATTTTTATGCACTGAGATGGTTTATGGTTCCTCCTGTTTTATACTGTAACTGGGAGCATGGCAGATATTTAATCTGTTTGGAAATAATTGCAGCAATAATGATTATTTTATTGGGTTTAACTACGTTCTAAAAAAAGAAGACTGCAGCAATGACACACCAAGAAAAGGAGAAGGAGAAAATATGCTCTGAGTGTGTGTGTAAGGCTTTATATGCCCCTATTTGCATGCATGCGGGCAGGCATGGGGGGACGCCTGTGTGATGTGTGTGGGTGGGAGGGAGCACAGGAAAGCATGTCTGGTTCAGCATGTAAAGGATTCTATAGAGCATGTGCCCAAACCTTCATAGATGCAGACATTGTTGCCTATACCTGTGTACCCCGAAAATGGTATCTTTAGGTGTGTATGGACATAATACATACCTAATCATTGAATAATTAATACTGGAACATAATTGGATTAGCTCTTGTCTACCAGAGACCCTTCAAAACAACTGGGTAGATTTGCATGAAAGAACAGTCATGCCACGATCCACGGGGTGTAACAAAACACGTCACCAAAACCATTAGCACAAAGTTGTGCTGTTCAGAGGTGTCGTTCGCTGCCCTGCTACGTCAGGGGAAAGAAGACAGTGATGCAATGATCTGGGGACCACCAGACACTGCAGATGGGCCCAGGCTGCGTCTATCCCATAGCTGAGGAAGTGTGCCCTAAAAATAAACCTTCTTCTTAGGCCAGAAGTCCTGCAGAACAGGAATAAGTCTCCCCTCCAGTTCAGACCATTATAGCTGAAAAGACCATCTTGACTGAATCACAAGGTTGACATTTCATCCGTTTCCAGCTCCCTCCTAAACTCACTGGGGCTACTTGGCAGGTGAAGAGCAGCTCTTCACTCAATGGCAATGGGGCTTCACCTCAGCTCAACAATGGGGTGGGGAGAGCTGCAAGTGATGCTCTTATCTGCGTTTGTTTCTAGCATTCCATCCCTATCCTCATCTCTTAAGAAGGAAGTTTTCTGCAGTAGGGACTTTGCAGCAGTTTATTGCACATCTTACACAATAGAAGCCAAGCTGCCTGTGACCTCCAAACAGGACCACATCTCTAAAATTAATCGCTCATCCTGAGCTTTTACAAAGTTCTCCCTTTCAGAGTGCAGCAGGACAGGTGGAGCACGGGAGAGGAAACACCATTAAATTTCTGTTTCTCTAGATTTCCTCTTTGAAGCTGCTGTGTTACACAGCCTCAAGGCAGCTAAAAGCCACAGCGAGATGGACTCTGTGGTCTTAATCCCAGAGAAAACACATCTCTCAAGTTCTTTTCACATCTTCCCAACCTTCCCAAATCCCTGCCTAATACCACGCTTCAGAGAGCTTGCTTTTTCACATTTACCCCGATTTCTCTACCCTCCCTTTCAGCTGCTGCATAGAAGTGAATGCCAGCACAGGCCTACAGCTCTGCGAGGACTCAGTAATGACAGCCCGAAGGAAGAGCAGGTATTTCTACACGCTGTATCACAGCAGCACGTCCATATCCGGCAGTGTTTGATGGTAGCGGTTCCAAATTAACAGGGGCTGCAGTGTGCATCTTTGGGGGTTGCTCAAGCCTTAGTGAAAGGAAAGGTTTTTGCCAGGGTCATACAAAGAAACTGTAGCAGGACTTGGAGTTCAGATCACCTGCAATCACAGCTCCTGAGACCTCGTGGAAGGCAGTGTTGTTGTTCTTCATCTCCTTGCTTGCAGTGTATTTTCTAAGGCGTACAAGGAGTAGCACAGCTTAATTAGAGGAGCATTTGGAGACATCCTGCACCCTTGCCTGTCCTCTTACCTCTCCAGGAGCACAGCTCAGCCAGGGAGCACTGGGATTAGGCCAAGCAAGCACTGAAACTGAGATGCCTTCTGAAATCTTCTCCTGTATGAAAACCAGCTATTCTGAAATGCAGCCTCCTTCCTCTCCCATCAGCGGGAGTCCTTGCTGTGGCGTACTGACACTGGCTATTAGGGGGAGCAATGGATGCACAAGGTCGGGGCAAATTTTGAATGGGCAGGAGGAGTAGGCTCCCATGGGGATGGTAGAAGCAGAGGATGACACTGGTATCTGCAGCTGGTCTGCTCTGAGGATCCTGAGCTTCATGTCCAGCATGAGTCCAGGAAGAGAAGGTGAAGCTTTCCATCAGGCAGCCCAGCTGCCAACACCACCCAGGACCTTGAGGCTTTCAGCAGGAGCCGGAGGATGAAGGGGACACCTGACTCTCAGTGTGACCCCTGGCTTTGGAAAGTGCCTTTTCTCAACAGAGCAGCTCTAGTTCCCCTTCCAGAAAAAAATTTCCATTTTCAACAGCTCTCATCCACCTGTTGGTCATGAAAATGTCCTAAGCCCCAGGTTCTGCCTGTCCCTGGGGTTTAATGGATAGCTGCAGTGTGTGAAACCCCAATCGCTTCTACAGCATCTATTTATCTCTCACGGGCTGCATTGTTAAACCTCCATAAATATGTTTTCTGTCAGAAACTGGTGCTTAATTATTATATAATAACTGTTTAATAAATAGAAATGCCTTATCTGAGGCACTTCGTTTAACAGATGAGACATCATCTTCCCTCCCATCAATCCTGGAGCAGCTTGCAATGTCAGAGGGTCTTAAAGCTGTGATGGGAGGTAAAGCTATCATCCTTGTTTACAGGGAAAGGAAACATCTCCGCAAGGTCTTCTCAGACCAGCACAGAACCCACATGTTTGAGTTTATGATAGCGTTTGGAGCCCATCAAGCCAAAACAATTTGTCCAATTAGATTTCACACAGTGTAGATGTAAACTGTGTAATTATGAACATGGTGCAAAGAAAATTTTGGGAAGAAAAATGACAAAATAATTCAATCCCAACAGTCCCCTCCAGAGAGAATCCCTCCCCATCCCCAAATCCAGAGCACAGTATGACACAGGGTCTATGAATAAGACATCAGTGGTTTTCTGTGACCACTGCAAACACTGCAACAGTTGCCTGGGCTCCACCAACACACATTAACCAGAGCTTGTTCCTTGATGTCATCTTCTTTCATCTCAATTAACTTCCCTTCTTTTTTCTCCCTCCTGACTACTCAATTAAAAGTGTGACCAAAAGTTAATTACTCTAATTCAATTTAGCTACAGTTCCTGTGGGGGAATAGAGAAGAGAGCATGGGTGAGGGGCTGGAGAAGGGAGCAAAGGCAGAAAAGCTGTGGTAGAGACTCCAGAAGAATCAGTGGGTCTTGTGATCTTAGCACAGCTTGGTCATACCTGGTGTCCAGAGCCCAGGAAGCAGGACTTGGCTAGCAGGGAAGAGTGTGATTCCAAATGTTGATCCCATGGGAGGAGCAGTAAGAGCTATCTAAGAACAAGAGATGAAGAGCAGGACAACAATGATGGATGGTTGGATGGACAGATAGATGGGCAGACAGCTCTGCAGAGGGGCTGATAGAGGGCTGTGCATGGGGATGGGTGGACAGAGGAACAGACAGGGAGTAAAAGGTGAAGCACAAATCTGACTTCCCTGGCAAGCTGTCCAAATGTATTCTGCTAATTAACTTCCTTCTCACAACCCTGGCAGGGTTGCAGACTAATTAGAAACCCCTCTCCTATGCTGGGAAGCTATCCTGACTTGGGCACTCACGGCCGCAGCCCTCAGATTGGGGACATATGGCAGCTGAATGTGCCAGACGAAGCAGTATGGCTTGTCGGAAAATGTCGGCAGCTGGGAATGAGCAGTCCGGCTCAGTTGCAAGCCCTCTCCAGTCTGCTTCCCTTGCCGCCTGCAAACAAAAGGGCCTTGAGTGCAAATCAGAGGCACTTCTTGGCGGCAGAGCTGGGCCAGCTTAAGTCAGTGGTGGGAATCAGGACATCAGACTCCCAGCTCAGTCAAAGTTACTCTCCACTCCTTGTTAGTCTTGAAAACAAATACAAAAACGTGTCATCAGCAAACTTTCCTACCTGTCTAGTCAGCCCAGGCCACAACCGTTAGTAAATAGACTGAGCAATATTCCCATCTAATGCTGACCTGCAAGAACCCCTTGACAATCACAGTTTCCCCTGCTGAGAATTGCCCATTTCTTCCTATTCTCTCCAACAGCATTAATCTATCACAGGGATTTTAACTTGCACCCCCTGGTCACCATCATGTCTTGATAGCTCTCTGTCAGGGTCTTTATCAAAAAAGGCTTTTGAATTCAAAAGAAGGAGTGTGTGTATATATACTCTCTCATTCCCTTTTATCCACTGGTCTCTTAACTCATCCAAAGGATTTAAGCGGGTCAGAGAAACACAATTTTCTTCAGCAGAAACCATGCTGTCTGTCCCTTATCCTATAGAAAAGCCTAAATATAGACTGAAAGTCCCCACAGCTGGGAATGTGAATGCAGCCATCCTGCTTTGAAGCTGTCTGAGACTTGTGAAGTTCCCAGATGAAGGGCTAACTGGCTCTGTCAAAGGAAGAGACAAGTCTTTCTAAGATGCTTGGAGATACCAGGAAAGATGTCAGTGGCCCACAGATTCTCCTTTTCCTCCTACTTTTCTTAGATCTTCTTTAGCCTCTTTAGCTCCTTGTCTCTGTCAGCTTGTGCTGAGAGGAGCAAGGCAGTTCTGCAGACTACACCCACCTGGGAAAGAAATAGGGAAAGGGCCGGATGTCAAATGGGAAACAACTAAAATATTACGGTGCTGCTGGGCCTGGGGACACAGCCCAAGAGCACGAGGGTGTGCTGTGACCTGGAGGTCCAAAGACGGGGTTTTGCCCAGTTGAGGCCATGTTTCAACCTGCAGAGAGAACAAAGCACTGACCCAGTGCTGATCCATACTGCTCCGCGGGATGCTTTGGGGAGCATCAGTCACCCTCTCTGGACTGACCGATGGCTGTGCATCACCCACTTGTCTCAAGGCTCCCTGGCACCCCTCCTGAAGGAGTCTGGACGTTTTGCTAATTCAGTTGTCCACAGACTGACTGTGCTCCCTTC
Source organism: Strix aluco (assembly GCF_031877795.1). Lineage (NCBI taxonomy): Eukaryota > Metazoa > Chordata > Aves > Strigiformes > Strigidae > Strix > Strix aluco. The sequence continues at coordinate 9,656,649 of NC_133949.1, read as the reverse complement.
ATAGCATCACTCAAAACTTGCTGCCGTATGGCAGGTTTGCCTGAGCAGCCCAGTGGGTTAGCACGTGGGCTCCTGTCTTGCTACCGACTTACCATTCCAGGTTCCCAGTGCTTTGCTTTCACCTCTGCTAAAGGCAGGTTATCAGGATCTGCCTTGACACCAGGGAATAGCTAAGAATGATAGCTATTATTGGATCCTCTGACCAGTCAGTGACACATTTGCCAGAACAGCGCACCTGGATTAAATCTCCTTCTCCATCCAGAGCTCAGATGTCTCCAGGATCTGCTATCCATTTTCTTAATGCAACTGCCTGACAGTTAAATCCATGCCTTTGTCTATTAGGGAAATGCATGTGTTATGAGCGCCATGAATTCAGGCAGCCCTGTTAAATCTATTTGATGTATTCACTTCAACCCTAACCCCCACTTCCCCCAAAAGTTACCTATCTGCCAGGCACTAGAGCTGTCAGGTCATGAAGGATAACAACATTCTGGGACTAACAGAGAGCAAAACATCACGGATAGCAGGATTGCTTCACGCTGCCTGCATTAGACACAGGGCAGCTCTGGGAAAACAGCACTTCTGCATCAAGTGCGGGGGAAGCTTCTGAGACATCAGGCTCCACACACTGATCTAGAAGCACTTTGGAGACATTCGCTAATGGAGATTATTGCCCTGAGGGGAAATGGGAAGGCAAGGAAGGTAACAGCTTACATTTGCAGCTGGTTTTAAGGCACTGGAGAGAGTCCCATGTTGGCTCTGACTGAGCCAGACCCAAAGCAGAGTCACTGCATTGGCAGAGCCGAGGAGCCTGCCCAGAGCACAGGGGACTCTCAGCCCATGACTGCAGACATCATCTGCACTATGGACCTGCCCTGGGGAATTTCAAGTCTTTCAACTCAGTCTCTGGGTCCTGGTTCCTCACTTGATCTCAGGCTGAGGATGGACCTTGGAAGGGCTCCAACACATGCACAGAGCAGGTCAATCTCAGCTTTGAACTGCTCTCGAGAAACCTCTCATACTTTCTGCTGGCTGTAAGGAGACAGTCCTCAGCTGTTTGCCATGTATTGTTGAAGAGCAAGGTGAGATGGTGTGAATAGCCCTTCCCAGAGCACCCGTGTGTGCTCAGATAAGTGGGTGGAGGAGACAGGGAAGTTTATACAGAGGGGAATGTCCTTGACTGGAGAGCATCCAGATAATGCCTTCATGAGCATGGACTTCCAGGAACCATCTACAGACTCTCTGGGCTCCACTGACAGCTGTTTCTCTTGTTTCAGGGCCTAAATGAATGTTCCAGATCTTCACCAAATAGTATCACAGTTAAAAGATGGGTGAAATTCCCTTGGGCCCAGGTCAGAATGGGCCAAGATGTAGTGATTTCCACACAAGTCACGCAGTCCTGTCTGAAGCATGTGGGCTTCCCTCCCACTCCAAGCTGCTACCAGGGCTGGGATTTTTGTTGTTTCTTTTTTTTTTCTCCTTCTTCTTTTAACCTTTCTTTGAGCTCTCGCTTGCTTCCTCAGCACCTAGTGTAATTGCTTGCAGTCTCTGAGGATCCTGGTGAGGATTTATGTAACACACCAGGCAGCAATTTGAAAGGCTGCTTTCGGATATAAGAACTTAATGCTACACCAGCCTTGGGGAAAATGAGCTGAAATCCTTGGGAGGGCTGCACAGTGTTTGCTGCACGCTGCTTAAGCGAAAGGCTCTGGGGCAGCACAGGCGCCTCTGAGCCTCCCCCCTCCTTGCACAGTGAGAAGGGGAGGAAAGAAGAGGTGTCTTTAGGCGAGTGGCTCGCTCCTTCTATGTCTCATTACACTGCGGCTTTATCTAGAGGGGGAGTCAGAGGCAGCCAGCAAACACTCAGCATTGCTAAGCAGTTTGGAGAGGGGAGCAGAGACAGAGGAAGCATGGTTATTTTTCCAGCAGACAGCGTGGGTTTGCTGGGGTTTCTTTCCTCCACATTTCTGGTTGGATCAGGGCCAAACAGTCTCTTGGGGTACCTCTGTTGCTTTCAAGATCGCCACCTGAGAAGGGCATTAGGGCTTCGGTGCTCTTAGTTATTTATGGGAGAGATTTGGGCAAGGATGGGAGAGGGAGTACTTTTAGGAGGAAAGGGAGAGAAACAATATTCTTGTAACACTCTTGAGCCTGATGGCCCTGCAGCAGCACGTGAGTGTCCTGGTTTGAGGGATGCATTCCCGTGGTTTGACAGCAGAGGCTGTGCCTGGCAGGTGATGAAATCACAACTTGGTGCACCAGACGCCCAGAAGAAACCACCCCCAGCCAGCCCGGTTAGACCTGCCATGCACCCCGTCTTTCTGTTCCTCCACTCTCTGCCTACATGAGCGTCTCCAACAGAGACAGGTTCTGGGGCCTGAAGGAACAATGCGTTTTCAGGAAGACTGAAATTTTTCATTTCAACTTTCCTTAAACTAGAGTTTATAGTGTTTTTCCCTTCAAAATCATATTTGCCTTAATTTATTTTCCGATTGGGTTGCTGACGGAAATAACACTGGAGCAATCAAACTGTTTCAATGCGTGAGTCTGTCCATCTGTCAGTCTGTCTACCCTCCCTCCCTCAAAGCTTTTGAGCTGATTTCAAGTGCATTTAAGACAGAATTAGGGACCTTTAAAACTCGGAAGCGCCAGCAAGTGAAGCGAAGAGACGCAGCTGAGTAGAGGAGAGCCATCCCCCATGTGCCTTCTCTGATCGAGTCATTAGGGAACTGGCACGGGATAGAGATGCGGGAAACTGGATCTATCATTCAAGGGAACAATTCACTTAAAACTTGATGGCTTCCTAGGCTTTTGTCATGATGAAAAGGAAGAGAAAAGCCTTTAAGAAGTTATGCAACCTACAAACTAAACAAAACCTTGCACTCCTGAACAAACAGCCCACCTCTGGTCAGCTGGGGAAACCCCCACTGTCCTCCCCATCCACGTACTGCTGGTACCCGCAGGGTCAGGCTGCAGGTGGGAGCTGCCCTGCCTTTAGCCAGAGGGCTCGGGCTGCTCCTGACTAATGAACGTGGAGCCATAAAACTGTGCTGGCAGTGGTAAATAAACCCAGGCTCTCCTTGTTTTAATATTAAGACTAGCACAAGATCTGCCACCCTTCAGCTTGCCTCCCTGGCTCTGCCTTCCTGGTCCTGCAAGGAAGATGAGCTGTCCCTCGGCTTTACAGTGCTGCTTCCCACATCCTTCCAATTATGTGAGTGTTACAGCAACACCAAATGCTCCTAAGCCATCCTGCTCCTGCTCCCCACAAGCACTGTTACACCTTACTATGACAATAGATCTGGCCCTCACTTTTCTTTGTCTGAGCCACAGGGTAGCCTTAAACTCCCACCTCCCCACCAGTACCACCAACAGCCACAGCCTGCCTGGGAATTACCAGCACTAATTAGTCATTTGCAGCACCAAATAAGCACGCTGCCACTTTCCTTTCTCATCCTTCTTGTATCTATAAAGAAATGGGGCAGGAAACGACTAACAACAACAACCAAAAAAACCCCGAGTAAATTAACATTACAGCTGAGGTTTTACACGCACAAAAGTCAGGAAGTTCAAAGTTATGGTTCCCCCTCCAGCTGTAATTCTGGCACACTGCACATATATATTAAGACATTAAAGTTAGCCCCATAAACAGTAATACAAAATACTACACGCACACAAGGGGGCCAATCTATGATGGCCAGGGGAGCCATAATTTTAGCTACCCTGACTCCTGTGCGTGCGTTTCTCCCTCAAAAAAGGAATAAGTCAGCTCTCATTCACTTGTAATTCAAAGCTCAGGATGCTGATAGGGAGGAGAAAAGAGAGATTGTTCTGTCTGCTTCTTCTTTCTCCTCTTCTTTCTTTTTTTTTTTTTTTTTATTGCACAGGCTGTTGTCTAGCTGCTTGCGATCAATGCTCTCCCTCTGTCTGACTTTGATATATCAGGAGAGATCTCAGATTTCTATTCCCGTCCTCTCTTGCTTTGTAACTGATTCAGCTCCCCAGAAAGGCACACGCATGCAATAGATAAGGGATAGCCTTTGATTGAATTTACTTAATTTATACGGACTATGGGACACAAGAGGAATATTAAAATATAAATTAGCAGCTTCATATTTCACATGCATTGAAATCTCCCCAGCAGATAATGAGCTGCTGGAAACTTATCTGCCAGAGGTCTCTCCCCAGCCACACCTATTCCCTTTCCCCTGAGATCCTCCAATAAACGCTAGGAAAGTTGATAACTTGAGAGTTACAGTTTAAGTCCTTAAAGGGACAATAACTCAGGCCAACATTTTTAAACAACTCTACCACTGTGAGGGGGCTGTACTGAGAAGGCACAAAGGGTTTTCAGTCCTTGTGACCACTTTCATGCCCTGTAGAGCAGATGGAGAGATGCCTCCATCTCCATTTCCATGGGAAATGGGCAAACTCATACCATCATGCAGGATCTCTGCTCCCCTCCCTGGTCTGGGAGGTGAGCCACAGGAAGAGGCTCCTTTCATGAGCTGTGTGAGACTCTGAGCACCACAGGGCACAGCAGCAAAACCTCCCTGGGCATCAGCATGGGCCCCAGGTGTGTCCCTGCTGCCAGCTTTAATGTCAGGGCAGAGGCTCCCACTTGCAAGTTGGGGGACGAGGATTCAGCCTGGATGATCCCACCGGGGCACCCGACTACCTGTTTATGATGCAGCCTGGAATTACACAGCATCTCCAGTAGCTGGGCTGCCTTTCAGCAAGTTGGCAATACAAATGTGACACATTTCTTCTCATTCTTACAAGGGCCACTTTGGTAGAGGCACGCTTTCAGTTAGCTGTAAGAACCTAACCCCATGCCTAAAAGTGGTGTCTCTCCATTCATCAGGTGCAGACTCCCATCCCACACACCCGAGTGGGGATGAAGTGCCATTATCCATAGGAGCATCCTCTAAGCAGCCCCAAGCAACCCTGTGGCACTTCTCTTACTGGATTAGAGAAGATCCCCAATTTGGGTGGAGTATTTCATTCTGCCACACATGCTCAGATAACAGGCTAGATAAATCAGAGGTTCCTGTAATACTGTGGTCATCCTTGGAAGCTGCAGATGGAGGGGTGGAGAAGCAGCAGAGCAAAGGACCAGTCATAGTGCACTGCAGGGTGAGTTGAGTCTCCATGTACCTGTTTTCCTCCTGGTTTGCCCATGAAGCATGGGTAGAGATGAATGGGTACAAACAGGGGAACCCTGAAGAAGCTCCTGCAGGGTTAAATTGTTCTTCCAGTGGAGACAGTTAACTGGATTTGAACAAGAAATCTGCCAATAGACCTGACTTTGAAGTGGTCAGTAGGAAATGCCGACAGGTAAATTAAACCAACAAATAAAGTCAACCTGAAGGTCGAACTGACACTGTATGCTTAAACTAAGTTTAAAAGCTTCTCAGTCCAGGGTCTTTAACTCTGGTAGTAGCTAAGTCAAACAGGAAGGAAGGTCTATTTTGAAATTAGGCCAATACGTACTTCCAGGCCTGAGCAGCCATTCCTCATGGAGAGGCTCCTGAGACGATTATCTTCACTCAGCTGAAGGCATCAGTAACATGAGAACCTGATCTGTTTCACAAGAGATTAGATACAGTTTGAGCCTTGCTGGGGGTGATGACGTGAAAGGTAGATGATATTCCCCATAAGCGAGAGATGTCCGAGAGCAGGGAATATCCCTCACTCCCCAGCTCCTCACCACACTGGGCCCTCATGCCACAACAGTGAAAAGGCATAGGAGTGGGGCCACATTCACATATCGATGGGTTTTTGTGGGTGAGGGGGGCGGCTCTGCACATTCCCTTCACACACGCACTGGTAAAGCTGGCTCAAACACGAGGAGCAGTACAGAGGTCAGACCCATCGAGAGGGAAGAGATGCAGATGTCAGCGATGCTGGCTTACCCTGTTCTCTCTGCCAGCCCGGGAAGATCCCTGCCAGCACACAAATGGGTCAGAGTCTTTCCTTGATGAGAAGAACCAAGGGACATTTTTGCAAGACTATTCTGTTTTCCTTGATTTCCCACTGGAGAGCTGAAAAGTTAGGACACGGTGGAGAAAAAGATTTCCCTCGCCTTCCAGGCAGACACTTACCTACCTCCCACTGCCACCAAGTACATTTTGGATGTTTCAATGGAGACTCTACGTAGTTTCAGAGGGCACTGACGCTTTTAATACTGTTTTGGAGCAGAAGGATCTGGTTTTACCCAAGCCTGCTTGGCACAAGTGGGGAACAAATAGCCCATGACTTTCAACCAACCTCCCAACTTTCATGAGTACACCCCTTTCTCAGTGTCACAAAATAGCCAGATAACCAGGATGCTCTTTCTCCATTAAAGAGCAGTCTGATCCTCTGACTTTTCTTCCCATTAGAAAGTAAAATGACCTAGGGAGTGACAAAATTATGCTGTCAAAAACAAGACAGTCACTTTGAAAATCAATAATACCCCAAGGTGTTATTGTGAGTTAACAGCTCTCTTAGGCCCAAAGCGCAGAGTGGGTATTAATGCTGTTCTTGCCGCCTTACCCACCAACATCCCTGCTGCTGCCATTATTTGAGAAAATCTCTGACATGGAATTCTACTTAAAGCAGTGCAAAGGATGGATTTTTCAGTTCGGTGACCAAACCAAAAATAATTGAGGGAGATGAGAAAAAGAGAGAAAAGAAATGTGCTACAGGCCACCCTACATGCTTTATGTAAGGCAAAACCAAAATATTATCTTTTTCGTTTTGGGTGATTTAACAGTTACTGCCTCCCACTCCTTTATTTTTATTTGTTTGTTAAAAGCAGCATTGGAGGAAAGGTGTTACTTCAAATCAAAAATCAGATTTGTGTAACACTGACACAAGCTGTTTAGGTCTCTGCTTCACTCTCCCTTCCCTTTCTGCTCCTCAGCCAAAACTACTGCACTTGCTGAACTGAACCCAAACGGGGTCAGTCAGTCCCACAGCTATGAAAATGTACTTTCCAGCAAATTTAAATACAAAACCCAGTAGTGATCAACTCCCAGAGCATGAATGGTTTCAAGAGAAATGAAACATCTGGGAAGAACCTCCAAAGGTTTTGAGGTCCCCTCCAGATGTGTCCCTGTATTTCTCAGCAGTTATGGAAATGCATGGCCCTCGGAGGGTAGGTTGAGAGTGAAACAGCTACAAGCTGCCTTGAATACCCCTTGCATTTCTAGACTGCTCAGGGGAGCTCAAAAACCAATATACACAGCTGGTGCCATTGCGATGGGGACTACAGGTAATTCAGGACGTGATGTTCGGCACTATTAACCCTCACTCCTGGGAATGGGCATTTAGCTGCTGGGGAAAGCAGTGGTGTTTCTTTTCATGAGCACTGAATGTGGATAGACAAGGCAGAACTGGCACAGGGCTGCTGGGTGGCTATTTTTCATGTGCTACATAAAAACAAGGTCCCGAGCAGCTGTTGTCAGTAAAGCTCCTGCTGCATTTTTACAGGAGTCAAACTGTTAGATCTGCCATCCTGTTCAAATTCTGGGTTGGGGTAATTAGCTGCTGCCTAAATCCTGCTTCAGAGCCTTACCTATCATGTACATACTACTCCTGCCATCTCAGGAGCAGAGCAGGGGATGCTGACTACATGTAAGAAGATGCCCCACACCACCCCTATCTTGCTGCATAGGCATTTCTGGCACAAAAAGCACAGTGGGAAAATGGCCAAGATAAAAGGCGGTGAAAATGCAGAGGATGGTATTGCCTTGATCACAGCGGGTCAGCTGGGGAGGCAAGCCCTTGAAATACCATTCCCTGCCCTTACACACCCTGGCCTGGCCTCATGACGGGAGATACCCAGTGATGAGGGATGGGGAGCTACATTATCCCAAAGTTTCTGCACTAGCTTCACTGTGGCAAGGAGCTGCGTATACCACAGCATCCAGGGGCTGACAGACTGCAGGAAGGTCCATGTGAAATTACACATTAGTCTCATATCCATCCCTGTCTTGAAAAAAAAAAAATTGTCCAAAAGGGCCTTTTCTCCTCCTCCTGTGACCAAGGCAACAATCGGAGAACATCTCCTGCCTTGGACTCCTTATTAGTTTAATTAGATTATTTTCTGCATGATTTATCCTGAACGCTGCAATTGCACAATCAAATCACAGATCAGTTGACAACTTCATTTAAAAAATTAGTGTTTAGCAGCTTTGCAGGCTCTAAAAGCTCTGAGGACATCTGTCAGCAGTGACCCCTTCTGATAATGACAAACAGTCCCAGCCTGTGTCCCCACCTCCTGTCCTGCCTGCAAGCTGGCATGCTAAAAAATCCCTTGAGAACAAAAAAAACCCCAAGCCTCAGGGCATTCCCAGTTTGCATCTGCCTACGCTGCCTGCTGCTTGGCCTTCCTTCTCACATGTCAGTCCACAAATGTTAGCGAGTGTTACAGGCCTGTCAGAAAGAGAACAGATCTTACTGCTCGGAGAGGGCTTAGCGTTTCAGATGCACTTGCATCAGGCCCCGTGTTTTTGCTCAATTATGTGGGAGTTGATGCCCGATGTGAAGCTGCCACTTGTGCTATCCAATATCAGCCAAGGCTGGAGCCCCTGTACTCCCCCCTTTTGAGCTTTGCTCATCCTGGGCATGTGGGCAGTGATGGAGGGATGGACGCTGTTTGTGGCTTTATCAGCAAGCTGAAAACCCCAAAGCCGAGCACAGAAGCTGTCAGTGGCGGATTTCCCAATACACAGCCCTCCTGCAGGAAGGTGTTGATCCTGCAGGCTGGGTTTGGATCAGCTCATCACAGCAAGTCTTGAGTTTTCTTGTGCTTAGCAGGCTGTCAGGAATCACTTCCAGCAAGGGGGAGGGCAGTGGCCCCCACTGATAGAGACAGTGATGCCATACCCATGCTCCTTCAGGCTTGGCTTTCTGGAGCAACAGAGAGCTGCCTGGGCAGGTCCTGCAGGGAGTGGTGGGAGAAGGGGAGCGATTTACCAATCCTCTCTAGTAGGTTCAGGGAGGAGAAGACATCATGTGCCTTCTGAGAAGGGAATGCACAAACTGTGTCTTTCTTCTATAGAAACAGAAGCCAAAACCAGCCTCCCCTCCTGGCTTTATTTCGTCTGTTAGTCCCCAGCGTGGAGGATCTATGATGGGTGGGCAACTATCTTTAAGCTGTCTCAAAGCCCAAGGGCTTCCTCTGAATCCTCCATGTTCCATGTTCACAGCCAGGCTGAGTCAACAGCATCCCTCCTGAGGGAGACTGCCTTTCCAAGGCAGACTGTCCAAGCAGGGTGACACCATGGTGGCAACAGAGCTTCCTGCATGCTCTGAGATCTCTGGAAACCCTGCTAACACCATCTGAATTCAGATTTGTTAAGAAGCTCAGGAATCAGCCTCCATTCCAGATCTTCAGCAGCCTGAGACACTGATTATAATGAGCTCCACTAATTAGATTGTTTTAATTCAAAGGCCAGCAGGCTAAAAGAGATGTGAATCAGGGGAACCTTTGTGAGGCATCTGCTGGGATTTCTAGCCAGCATAATTCCTTCAAGCTGCCCACTGATGTATCCTTTAGCAAATGTCTCCTCTCCCACCTCTCCTCAGAATGAGACCTTGGCCAGGAAGGGCCAGGAAGGTCTACAACTTGCCAGACAGCCCCCCATTCCCTCTGTTCTCCAGCAGGCCCCACTGAGGGATGACATGACAGCTGTTTCCAAACAAATGAACCTCCTTCTCTTGTTCCCTCTTCTTATGTTTTCTTCAACTGTTATTCAGTTGCAAGGCTGAAAAAAATGACTCAGGGAAGGAGCTAATTAGAGAAAGACAACAGAATTAGATTAACTAAGGTGGAACTGGGAAAGGAGGTGGTGGATGGTATAGAAGGGGATGGAAAACAGTCTTGAAAGGAGCAGCAGATACATGGAGACAGTCCATAAGTGACCAGGTGGTGGATGATGAGGGAGCAGAGTGCACGGCTGGTGGCTGATTCAAGCTGGTCAGGAGCCACCAGGACTCAGGGCCACGCACTCTGCCTGCTGCCAGTGGTGAGCTGCCTGGACTGCAGCGCTGGTTCAATCCTGCCATGTGCCTGCACCACCCAGCTTCATCCACACTGGAACAGAGGCTGGGCTGCCTTGGAGAAGTCACGACCAGGCTGGTGGGCCCTTTTTGCAGAGACTTTTTTGCAGCATTCCCAGAAGACCAAGGCTTGACCTGCTCTGGGCAGAGTGGTAGAGCTACACTGCAACAGCTCCTGCTCTATAGTTAAACAGAGATCTCCGAGCCTTCAATCCATCGTGTTGTAGATGAGATTTGCAGATAACTCAGATATCTCTGACTGCAGTTTGTGCTACAGAGGCTATGGCTGGCTGGATGAATGCTGTCCTGCTCCTGCTGCTGGCTAAACTGGCCTGGAGCCACATCTTTTCAATCACAAATACAACATAATCCTTAAATGAAGATAAAGAGCACTTAACTGCCAGGTGCACCTACCAGCATTGCTAGAAAGTTAAGAAACAGCTAATTGCAATTTCAATGGGAAACGTAACCTCCTTTGGTGCTTCTGTGCCTATGGGAGCTTCCCATGGTAGTTGGGAGAACTGATTTAATAACAATATCAAAGAAGTGAGATTGTATTAGGAAAAAAAAAAAAAACCAAAACGAAAGAAAGAAGCTGTTTTGAATCATTTGCTGCTAATGCCCCAGACACCTGGATTTCTGCAGCAGGGGACAGGACAACGTGGGAGAGGTAGAGTGTAGCATCAAGGTTTTAAAAAGCGACCACACTGAGCAATGTCTTGGAGTGGGGGTTAGTGACACATGGTGCCAGCAAAGCCCCACATCAGAGGAGGAAAAGCAAAGATGTACTTGAGCTAGCAGTTTGTGAGCCATCTCTTAACTCTTACAGTAAAGCAGGACTTGCCACCCATCTCTTGGCTGGGCCAGTTTTCTAGCCAGGTGCTCTGGGAACTCCAGGACAAGCTGCTGACCCTTTCTGGCCTTCAGTTTTCCTTTTCGTAAAAATCAAAGTCCCCTTCTGCTTTTGTTCAGGAATGATAAGTGATGGACTTCAAGGCATCTTGAGATGTGCAGACAAAAGGGACTCCAGAAGAACATGTCTCCTTGCAATGTTGCTATTTGGGACCTTGGAAAGGTGTGGAGGGGAACAGACAGCTGGGAGAAAATAAAGGAGCTTGAGATCCTTTAGGCAAGTTTTTGGCCAAGCTGTAGTCCCCACAGTCCATGGGAACTACAGCGACTGAATGCAGCCATAACGTGGCTCTGTATCTGCTACGTCTAGAAATTCATCACCTCCCAGCTTAGACAGCTGGGAAAAGGCAGGTACTGGGCCTGTCATGCCAGCTCCTTCTTTTTAGTGGCAATATCTTCTTCTGTCTCCCATGCTTCTCTTCATTATCAAAATCCCCTGAAGACACCATTGATGATGGAGAGCCATTGGAGAGGCAATTAGAAAGAAGTTAGAGTGAATTACATATGCAAGGTTTATTTTCTGTTTTCTGCTATAGCTGCTGCCAATTATTGTGCAATTAGGCTGCCTTCATTAGCAAATGAGATTAAAATTAACATTGTTAATTACTCGTTCTGTTAAACAGGGGAAAGCAGGCATTTAAGGGGAAGATGCAGAGAAGGTTGTTCTTGGAGCAGATGCAGTAACGTTCTCCATTTGCAGCACTGTTTCTTCAAGGGCTGCACTGGGTTATTCAATTTCAGCTAATACAGTGGGGAAAAGGAGCCTTTAAATTCAAGCCACTAATGCAAGGCCTTACAGGAACACGTTACATGTTGCTCAAGAAAATCATCATCACATGTTGCAAAACACAAGATGATGGCCACAGTGAGTAGCTACTGGATTGCTCCCACCAGGAACTGGAGGGAAAGCTCTCTCCTCAGTTGCTGGTGCACTAGACTGACTGTCGACAGAAATTTCTAACAGGGTCTACAACCTGGCAAGCTGGGAGCATGGCTGACACTACCAATGATGGTACAATAAAGTCAAAAGAGCTATTGCTGTTTACGGCAATGTTTTCATGGCACTGGACGATTTGTGGACACTGAAGAAGACTGTTTCCCTGGGCTCATAGACTAGAGAGGGAGGTCAAGGGAAGAGTAGCAGTGCTCCAAATTGATGGTGTTGTCTTTGCAAGCCAACTCAATGGTGTGGCTTGTTGCAAAACTCAGTTGCTGAACAAGTACAAAGTGATGCCACTAATCTATGAGGTGACACTTTGAGGGTCCTGGATCACTGGGCTGGAAAGGATCTCAAGAAGTCACCTAGCCCAGCCTGCTACCTCCATACAGAATTGATGCAACTGCAGCATTTTTATCTGTTGTCTCTCTAGGCCATTTTTGTGGTCTGCACCAATGCAGGTTCTGCCCCTCTTGAGACATTATGTCTAACATTTTGCTTTCTTTATGCTCGGGAAGGCTTCTTTAAGTTTAAGTGTAACTGCAGTTGCCCAGTACTAGCTGTGCTGCTCCCCATGGACGTGGAAAAGTGATTATTCCCGTTCTGTTTGCATCAGCCTTTTTCATATTTAAGAACTATTCCTGTCTTGCCTGAATTCCTCTTCTTTGGACTAAAACATCCCAATTTACTCAATCCTTCTTTGCAGATCATGTCTGCTAGTCTCCAGTCAGTCCTCCTTGCTTTGGGCTCTCTTCTATTGCTTTGTAACTTTCTGGATGAATTGTGAAAAAACTGGACCCAGGCATCCAGCTGAGATCTCTGTAACACTGGGCAGAGCAGGAACACTATTTTGTGTGTCTTGCTGGTGATGCCTCTAGAGTCTAGACTCTCCTGTTTGTCATTTTTCACAGCAACTTGACATCTCTGACTCTCATTCACATAGTGATCAAAAATGAGCCCTAGCCTTTTCTGCAGGATTGCTGCCTAGTCGACTCTGTACTTCTGCATCTGGCATGTGAACAGTTCATTATTCCTGCCTAGATGTAGAATCCAGTACTTATCTCTATTAAATTGCCTCCTATTTCTTCCAAACCATTTCTCCAATTTGTCAAAATAATTTTGAGAGAAATAGAGAGATTGCTAAGGTCCCTTGGAAAACATGGAGTGTAGTAAGATGCCCCGAATTTCAGCTTGAACATTGCCAGGTTGAATGTTTCCCTTGGATCTATGCATGTCTCACTTTGCTCTGCAACACCTAAAAGCAAAATGTGGCCCCTGTGAGGGACACTGTCACAAGCTGAGACACAGGCTGACTCTTCAAAGCACGCAGAATTACAAACAGTGTACTGAACACCGGGAAATGTACTGCTATGGCTGCAGAACCACTGTCCAGGCTGCTCTGTCTGCATGCAAACCTCAGTCCATACTGACGGCCTTGCATGGTATTGCAACATCCCTCTCCAGCTTGGCTGAAGTACCAAACTCTATGAGCACTGCAAGCAAAAGTAAAGACTCCAAAACTGGACCAAAGGCTTAGCAAATAGCTGCTAAAATGGACTCCTAAACTGACAGTCAGGATCTGCTGTGAGGGCTACCTGCCAGCCTGTCTGCTGGTACTTCACCTAATGGGCTCACTTTTCTACCTACAACAGGTAGCAGCAGCACAGCTGAAGCTGAGAGCCTCCATGGACATGGGTAAGGCAAAGGAAGGGGAGTCTTTTATTAGCTCTGCTTTGGAGTACACAAATGTTTGCATTAGGAGTAGGAAGATCAGACTGAAAGCTGAGGTCACTTATTGTCTGTCCCCTTGCTTGCACGTTCCTCTGCTCTAGAACTGCCACATGCCCCTCTGCTGCACTGTCCAGTTCATAACATACATTTAAAAAGGAGCAGCCTGGCTGGAACAGACTCCACTAACTCCAAGCTCTGAAGAAACATGTAGCGCTCAAATGCTTATCATCTGTTGTGTTTGGACCTGCTGGCTGATCTAACAGAAGTCATTTCCTCTCTCTGTGAGTCTTCTCACGTGCACAGAAGATGTACCAGTTGTGAGCGGCATCACCAGCGGCAGTGACCGCACAGCCCCAGCCGAGCGTATATGGGCTGTGCCCCTTGCTGGAAGCTTCTGAATGCATCATACTTTCTTATTTTCCTGACACCCCTGTGAAGGTGGGAGGACAAATTTTCCCATCTCTCAAGCTGGAAAACTTGAGCAGAAAAAGATTTAACAATCTACACATGGTTAGTCATGAGCAGGAGGCCACTTGGGGAACTAATACTATTTCTTAGTCAGGGGAGATTTTCGGTGTCGATGATCTGTGAAATGTTTGCCTTAAATTTCCTTTGGACCCAGCACAGAGCAGTATCTTATTCAAAAGCTGTATTTAAGAATGGCAATGAACTTTATTAGGTGTGTGCCGACAGCTTCACGGACACCTTCAATAAGAAAAGCAATCGGATTTTGAGCAATACGATACCTTGTGCATAGCAACAAGCCAGATGACTCTGAAAACCATTTTCTCATGCAGACCTCATCAAAAAATGAAATGAGAAAATAAGTAGACAGGACTAGGCAGGGAATTCTTCTGCCCTTGTGCCCCAAGGGAAGTATATCCAAATTAATAGGCCTTTTCCACTGCTAATGACTCAGTGAAGGTGTGGGAGACACGGGCCACATCATCAGCTGGTGTAATTCAGTGTGTGCCTGGAGATACTGCAGGAGCAACATCAGATTACATTCACAGAATCACAGAATCATCTAGGCTGGAAAAAGACCTTGAAGTCCAACCATTAACCTAACACTGACATCTTAGTGTACAGCCCATCTTACCACGGAGCCCACCTTCCCGTAGCACTGGGTTAAGCCAAAAGTGTCTCAGGAGTCCCTGGACCCTACCTGGCTCTCTGCTGGGAGGTGTGCGTAAGGATAGGGATGTTATTCAATGCCTCCAGTTCAAAAGCCACATAGTGTTGTATTGCTACTGGTAAAATCCTTACCAATGTCAAATCATCCAGCATGGGGACTTCCATGCTCCTCTCTTGGGTTCAGCAATTCCTTGGAGAAAACCTGAATTGAGACCGGCAGAAGAGAGATGCATGAGGGCAAAACAAGTGGTGTGATGGGATCAGCGGGCTGGAAGGGACTGAGAAAAGGTGAAAAGGGACCCTGAGGTGTGCACAGGGGGGGAAAACAGATAGATGTATGGGTGTGAGAGAGAAACATGAGAGAGAAACAAGTGATACAAAGTTTGCATGTCAGACTCCTCTCTGTGAGGGCAGATTTATCTGCCTTCTTTCTCTAGAAAATTCATTAGGCATTTGTGCCTCCCTCTTCTCCCGGGCAACGTGCTCTGGCTTTGTCCAGGAATGAAACAGCAATTCATGCCCATGCACTCTCCTCTCCCAACAACCATGAAAAAATATAACATCCTCCTGCCCCAGCTCTGCTCTTTGTCTCAGGCTTCTGCAAGGGGCTGATGGGGACTAGCATCTATGGAGTCTGCAGATATTCCTTGAGGAATTTGCAGACAAATAGCAGAAACTTTCTGGTCATACCACAGGTTGCTGTGAGATCCGACCCATGGGTGAGTAGCACAAATGTTTCCCTGGGAACAAGAGGGAAGAGGGTCCATGAGCAGGGCATGCTCTCTAGTTAGCTTGGATAATTTATCTATAACTCAAGCTAAAGGAAATCGAAGCGGCCTGTTCCAACATTGCTTAATTTGCCAATGAACTGGCTATGGAAAGAGATAAGAAATAAGGTCTGAAATCTTAAAAGAAGCCGTTAGGAAAATAGAGAAGTGAAGACCAGCCAAAATAAAGCCAAATGCATGTTTGTAAGCCGATAAGATTCTACACACTTCTTTCAGCAGCTGATAGCCAGAGGTATCAACAAGGTAGACAGATTAAATTCCTACAGGCATTAATTAAAAGAAGTCTGATGAGGAGAGAAATTAAGGCCCAAACACTCAGCAGAAATAACTGTTATTTTTCTTCTCCAGAGAATGTTTAGCTCCAAAAAGCTGCTGTAGGGGGAAGAAAAGCTTGTGGATATAAGGTGTGAGATGCAGACAGGAGATGTGGAAACACATCATGAAAGGATAAAGGTCACAAGACAGCTGAACCAAAAATAGTATTGGGATGAATCTGGTGATGGTGAAACAGTAATAAAGAAAGATAAGAAGCAGCTGACCACTATGAGCAGCCTACAAAAATGTGAATGTATAAAATGCAATGAAATCCCAAAGATTTCAGTGGCCAGGGTATGAGATTCCCAAGACAAAAGAGAGTTCAGTAAAGTATTCATCTCCTCTGTGGGAAGAGATGGTGGAAGGGCACAAGCACACTGTGATTATAGCTGAAACAGAAGAACGGGAACCTGCTGAGATTGGTCACGCAGCTCTGTGTGTACAGAGCTCAGGAGGAAGGAGAAAAATCACATCACAGAATGGCTTAGGTTGGAAGGGACCTTAAAGATCATCCAGTTCCCACTTCCCTGCCATGGGCAGGGACACCTTCCCCCAGACCAGGTTGCTCAAAGTTCCGTCCAACCTGGCCTTGAACCCTTCCAGGGAGGGGGCAGCCACAGCTTCTCTGGGCAACCTGTGCCAGGGCCTCACCACCCTCACAGGGAAGAATTTCTTCCTATAAGGATTCTTCCAATCTAAATCTGCCCTCTTTCAGTTTAAAACCGTTACCCCTCATCCTATCCCTACACCCCCTGATAAAAAGTCCCTCCCCAGCTTTCCTGTAGCCCCTCTAAGTAAAGGGAGGCAGCTCTAAAGTCTCCCCAGAGCCTTCTCTTCTCCAGCTAAACACCCCCAACTCTCTCAGCCTGTCCTCACAGGGGAGGTGCTCCAGCCCCTGATCGTCTTTGTGGCCTCCTCTGGACCTGCTTGAGCAGGTCTGTGTCCTTCTGATGTTGGTGCCCCCAGAGCTGGACGCAGCACTGCAGGGGGGGTCTTACGAGAACGGAGCAGAGGGGGAGAATCCCCTCCCTCACCCTGCTGGCCACACTTCTCCTGATGCAGCCCAAGACATGGTTGGCTTTCTGAGCTGCGAGTGCACGTTGCTGGCTCATAGTCGGTTTTCCATCCACAAATCCCCCCAGGTCCTTCTCCTTGGGGCTCCTCTCCATCCACTCCTTATCACCTTGTGCTTAAGGCATGAGCTTGGGGACTGGCACATCCTGAGCAGACTCCTGGTTCTACCACAGATGCCAGGTAGGAGAGAGGAAGTGGGGTAAGTCATTTGCCTTAGCTTCCTTTCCTAATGAAATGAAAGTGCCCTTCTACCCTTCATCCTAATAATTTTCTTTTGTACCAAATATTATTTCACTCTCAGTACACACACAGTGCCAGCAGGTCTCTGGACTCTACACTGAAGCAAACAGGGCTTACCACACCTGCCAAATTTATTGTTCCACCTGCTGCAATGGCACAGGAGGGTAGCAATTTTGTCTCTGCTTCCCTGTAACATGCATGTGGGTGAGTGCTTTTCCAACAGAAAACCCAGCTTGTGTGGAAGTATGTTGATTCACGGTTAGCAGCAATCCTGTTTCCTCTGGAAGACACATCTCGCTGAAGCCAGACCGATTCCACCCACCACAACACAGCACAGCTGACGTCTTGTGGCAGTCCCTTGAGGACACATCTCCAGAAAAAGAACCACACAGCTGCTCATCTCAGCTCCCAAAGTCACCAATTCTCTCCCTTTTCTTTTTGCTTTGCTTTATTTACATCATTTTTCCCCCAACAGGTTGACAGAACAGTGAATGCTTTGTGGCAGCGAGGGATGATACAGCAAAAGACTCACACAGCACTCGAGTGTCTCAGAAACACCCGTGATTGCATTATAATGCAGCTGCAGTGTGCTACAGATTAAACACCAACTTCGAAGTTCGCATGAGTGAAATGTCAGCTCAGGGGTTGATTTCATTCACCTAACATTCCTGTTAATAACAATGCCTAATTAGAAAGGCTTTTAAGCATCCGTTATATTAATTTAACGTGAAAATCTCATGGAGCTTTATTGGAATTTTTTTCCCCTGTAAAATTAACCCTGCAGGCTTGTTACACATGTTTTCATTAGGGACTGTGAGCAGTGGGGATATTTGATGAATTAAAATCAGCCCCTTAGTCTTTGAGTTTAACTTTGTATTCCAAGTTCTTTTAGTGAGGGCTAGAAATCCAAATTCACTGCTGCCAATTTCCATGCGATGCAGAACAAAAGCCTGTAGTTCACAGCCTTTCATACCAGCTGGTGCTAAATTCTGGTCTGCAGACCTGCTCTGCTCCACGGAGCGCTTGCCACTCACATGGCTTTTCTTCCACACTTCCAGCTGCCAAGCCTTCTTTAAGTGAGCTGAAAAGCCATCACAGAGTTGCCCCAGTATTGTTTTCCTTTCTAAGTGTGATAGATGCCACCTTAGCCAGGACCGAGGCTTCTACCAGTACGGGCACAAAGTGCTCCAGCAGGAGCTAAAATATCAGCCTCCTTTGCAGGAAGGAGCAGAACAGAGGCTATTAGAGATCATATGCTCCACCGCTCAGTGGAGAAAGGGACTAGCAGTCCTAATGGCCTCCACATTACACAGACCACTAATGCTCCTGCCAGTCTCAAACTGACTGCAATTACGCATGGCTTGGCCAAGTGCGCATGGGACAAGTCTAATGCAAGCCCCCTTTGAAAGCTCTCCTATACCTTGAGAGCCCAGACCTTTGAAGAACGTCCTAGGCTATTTCTAGCACTGGGATTCATTAAACTGTGCTATTATGTTAAAGTTTGGACCTCCATTGAACCTCCCAGCTTGCTAGAACACAGAATACACTAGAATAATTTTAATGATGGATCCACTCAGGGATTTGAGGGAGAAAAGTTGGAGGAACAGGAACAAATACTTGAGTGGCATAAATCTATGGAATTGTTTGACATCCAGTGGAAATCTGACATGAAGCCAACTCCCCTGTCACACAGACTGTGTTACTGAAATTGAACCTCAATGGCAAAAGAATCACACTGTCACAGTAATGGAGGGGAACATACACATCACCTTGTTTTCCAGCAGGCCACCACAGGACGGTTTCCCTCGTTATATTTTATACTGCTGCAGCTTTGCCAGATCTACAATTCCCAGCTGATTTCACCTCCCCCTATAGTAAACTACCCTACTGCCTAATGCAACAGATGTAAGAATATTTTCCTGATAACCACAGAGATTTCTCCTCTTATTAAGACTTTCCCTTGAGTCACCAAACATTAATATTACCCATCTGTGGTATTTATTCTATTTCAATATGCAGACACATATCATGTCCCTCCTAGTTGTCACTTTGCCAAGCTGCACATAATTAGATTTTTTTAATCTTTCCTTGTTAATCAGACCCTTTGAACTCCCCTTACCCCCAATAATTTTGTTGCTCTTTCTTGAACTTCCTAAGTTTGTCAATACCCATCTCATAATGAGGTGTGCAGAACTGAATGCAATATTACAGCTGTCTCACAGAGAAAGGGAGTATGACCCCAGCCTCTGTGCATATAGTGCCATCAGTCTTTCTCTGCAGCCATAGCACATCTAATCTTTTCCCCTCTACAATCCCCAGATCCCTTCTGATCATCATCCAGCTCAGAAGTCCTCCAAGGCTCTGTTGAAGATGATGGAGATCTTTTCTGCCAGCTCAGTGTCCTGCTACCTCCCTTCTACTACTCATCATACAGATCAAGTTATTAACTCAGAACCTGATTGGCAGAAAAAGGGATATACAAGGATTGAAAATGAAAGGCATGCAGAGATTTTGTATGCAAGTTTAGCTCCTCTGTATGCTATTGCATTGGCATTGCCAAAGAAACTAGTTCAGTTTGCTCCCTGACGAGAATTTGTTTCTGGAAACCTGTCCTGCCTCATTTCCTAGACTTTCCAAAGCTATATCCTTTGAAAAACAGGCTCCTTGGCTCCCCTCTCTCTCAAACTGCCCTCTACTAAATAGCTTTTCCTTGATCCTTCACAGCTGCTCAGTAACTGCTGTCTGGGTTAACCTCTTTTTTGCTGTCACGGGGCAAAATCCACTGACTGCTCTACATAGGAGCAGGCTTGGGCCAAGAACCATCAAACCTGATGTCAAACCTCTGCCTAGATTGAGACGGTGAGTGAGATTTCAGCAGAATAAGATCTGGTTGTGAATTCCTATTAGGAAGCTGCTGGAATCTGCTGAAAAAATTTTGACACACACACATGCCCCTTCCACCTCTTCCCCAATTGGCCTGACAGAGGCCATCAGGACTGGAGCTCCTTCTTGCTACAAGCAGACAGAGGCTGTAAAAGGATTAGGAGTGGTCTGGAAATTCTGCTATTAGAATAGCTTTGGAGTCTAGAATTGGATAAAAAGCACTGAAACTCGGGCTGGCTGGGTTTCCCTGTCATTTACATCCTCCTGATGATGCTGTCTCTCATCCCCGCTGTGGATGCTCTATGTTGAGATTTCTTAGAGGCCGAATCTCGCTGCCTGAGCTGACAACACTTTATCTCAGCAGCTCAGCCAAGCAAGAGAACTCGGAGCAGGTGACAAAGGCTGAGATGTGCCTGTTAATTGTGTGCATGCTGCTTTTCCATAGGATGGCAGGGCCTGAAAAGTGACAGGCTAAAAAAAGCTTAAACCTAAAAAACCCCAACCTGGCCCACAAATTACCTAACAAGTCCTCAGTTATTTGGAATGGGAAAGGAAGCCTATTTCTGAGTATTTCCCCCAAATCAGGGAAGAAGAGGTGTAAGGGCATGTCAGAAGCAAAAGATGCTGAGAGATGAGAGAGTAGGAGTAATCCTGAGCTTCTCATCTTGGGCATAAACCTCTGAGTTCAACTCCTGGCACAACCCGTTCCCTGCCTGTAGAACAGGGATGCTGATACTACTGTAGGACAAATCCACCTAAAACGGGGGGAGGTGGCTTAGCAGAACCTCCTACTCACTAACAACAGAACGTGGGAGCACATCCTTCCCCCAGGACTCCCAAAGGCTGCACAGCCAAGCAAGGCTGGCTTTCAGGGAGTCAAAAAGGCAATTCACTGCCTGCTTGTCAAGGGAATGGAGGTCCACAAGTTGAAGGATTAGTGCTGTGGCAAGCTCAATGATCTGAGAGCAGTGAGGGGCTGCACCAGGCTTTTTTGCACTTGCTGCACTGAAGAATGGGGTAATGATAGCGCGGCTTCCCGTGTTTGTCAGCTAGCACAGCGGCAGCCCCGGCCCGGGTTTTCTTAGGCCTGTCTTCTCCCAGCAGGCTGTGAAGGGATTTACATAATAACATGCCTTTTTTAACTTTGCTTCGTTGACTCCTGACAAGATACAGTATTTTTGATTAAACAGCTTCCTAGGAAGGAGCTGCTGCCTTAAACTGCTCGCACTCTCTCTGACCCCATGCAATCTTGTTAGCGGTCCCCTCGGACACCATCTGACAGCATCTTAAATTCCTCTTTTCTTTCTTCCTCTGAACGAGCTCTTCAGGGTAGGGCAGGGCCCTCCTTACCGCCACACGGTGCCCAGCTCGGCGGGACCTAACCCTGACCAGGGCATTCTGTCACTGCCGTGGCATCAGCCCTTCTGCCTCTCCAACCCCATTAGTCCTGAGACCAGCTTTCTCTCCACCTGCTTCCCTCCCTCAGTCCTCCTTCTCCTCCTTTCTTCCCCTATCAATCTTTGATCTGTCTTTTCAGCTTCTCTTTATCTCATACCATCTGTCTCTTTCCTTTCTGCGTCCTTTTTTTCCTTCCTCTACTGACCAGCCCAACAGAGATAGATAAATCTCTCAAACCAAGGAGACCACGTCCTCCATATATATTTGTGTGACAGTCAGATGCTACAGCGACAAAGATCAAATCACCAGCTAGCTCGACAGAGAGATTCAATAAAAGCAGAGAGTTATATTGATAGGAACAAGGCAAATGGATAGTTTTGATTTTAGTAGATTATTGACTGCTCAGTAGAGGCAAAAAAAGGCTTCCCAGCAGCATGGCTTAGAGAGCAACTCTTCCTGATGCAATGCAGCCAAACAAGAGGAGTGAAATATGAGACAGGGAGCACTCTGTGGCATGTCTGACAGTCCCATCATCTGCATGAGGAATGGTCCTCCCTGCTGGATGAACCACTCATAATATATTTGAAAAAAGATGAGACCTGCTTTCAGCCAAGCCTGAAGCAAGCTATGATGTGCAGAGCATTGGGGTGCACTCCCACATAACTCCCCTGTTACATTTGGGCATCAGTAAAAGACTCCCCATCTCTCAGAAGAGCCCTGCTGGCATGGAGGTAACTGGTCTAAGCCAGTACAGAACTACTCGGGGTGGTGCTTCACTTAAATTCAACTCAATACAGTGCGTGTCTGGAACTCGTCAATCACCATGGTCTCTGAATGGCTGATCCTCCGCAGTGAACATATTCTCACTGCTCTTTTGCCTGTTTAATGCTGGGAACTGAAAAACTATGGGATGTGCACATGGTACCCAGAGGAATCTGGGTCAGGGCAAGAAATCATCTTTGGTTATGGCTCTTTACTGTCCAAATCACTCAATGCAGCTAACTCCGCATTCCCCCATGAGCACATTTTGCACACAGATTATTTGCTCGTAGTCCTTCTGTAAAAGAGGAAGAAATTCAGATGCAAATCTCAGACAGTAAAAGTTTACCTGCAAACACATCCCCGGAAGAGGCTCAACGCACACAGTGAAAGTTGGGGAGCTAAGGTCTCATAAGGAAAGATCAGGTATGAGGCTATGGGGTAACAATAAACTCCACAATCCACAACAGACATGGAAAATCCAGAGCCAGGAAGATCTCTCTTACTGTGATGTTCCCCCAAAACGTTCATGGGAAAGTTGGTGCATTTCTTCACCCCTTCCACATCAGCCAGTATCAACTGCAGTAACATAGTGGGTAGCAGATCCAGTGTCCAGCAGGCTTGCAGACCCTCCAGCCTCTCCAGCTGTCTTCCAGCCTATCGCCGACCACCGACCCACACTTCTTGCTGCAGGATGGGACAGGAGGGAGCAGATGAAGGAAAGTACCTGATTCATCCTGGGAGCTAATGGGACATGGGTGCTCCATTCCCAGCTTACAGGGCTGCTGGCCAGCAGATACCTGTGGGCATTCAGCTGTGTCTCCTCCCACCAGGTGCCACCATGTGGGCTGTGTTCAGTCCTGGGAGACAACGTCACAGCAGGACAGTGAGTATGGTCACCAAACAAATGGACACCTTGAGCTTTTTCAGCCACACAATTCAGATTAGCAGCTCAGCTCCAGATAAGTCCCTGGATGTCCCCTGAGCACCTGCGGGACCTGCTGAAAACAGCCAGGAAATCACAGGAGAGGCTTCAAATTTGTATTGTGCCTCAGACCAGGTTTCATGATAGGCAATGTCCTGCAAACAGCAGCCTGGCAGAAGGTTGACTTCCAAACACAGTGACTAACCCAGTCCTGAACAGGAGCAACCAGAACAGAGGAGTAGGGACCAAATCACTTCACCCCAAGACCAGCAAGCAGCAGCAGCATTTAGTAAATATTAAATAAAAAAAAAATGACAGGTGTTGCTAAAGCATGTCTCTGAGAGCCTGGAACACTGCAGATGGGGTCAGGAGTGATGCAGAGCCATCTAGCGCATTGGACAGGATTAATTGAAGCACCAGAAGGCTGAAAAGCTGTGAAGGGGGCATGAGTATGGGGTGTGAAGGATATTTCAGCTCCCTCTGCTTAATTTTAGCCAATTAGCACTCAGCCAAGGAAGGGGGAACCATTAAGTACTAAATAACAAGAGTGTGAGCTCAAGTGTGAACAGGTACAAGCAGGAAGAGAGAGCGCCACTTTCAGCAGCATCTATGTCAATATTCAGAAATGGAAAAACACCATGAAATTATTTCTTCTGCATTATGGGAAAGGAAGGAAATCTTACAGTACAAACACACTAATGGGCTACACAGGGATCTGAAGGAGGATTGTCGAGGTATTAGAGCAGGCTGCATTAGGGAAAAAAAGAGCGCGAAAAGAAACAGGATTTTCAGGGAGATTTCATCCAAATCGATTAAGTGAGAAATGTAAAGGGGCAGCACTCCACGGGGATGAAGCCAGTAATTGGCCCACGCAAGTCCCAACAGAGAAAAGCACTCAAAATGCATGCTGGAAGGTAAGCACGTGGCTGACATGTTTCCTTCGGTCAGAGGCCAGAAGAGACCATGGAGAGAAAAGTTTCTCCTATGCTAATCCTCTGCACAAATCTATGAAGCCTCCCTTATCTCCCTTCACATCCCTCTTTAAAAATCACTGCTACTGCAATGCCTATAAAACACCAACAGTGCCTAAGCATCTGGTGCAGCAGGACCAGAGCTTATCTCAGTAACCAGATATTGGGTATCACTGTTCCCGCATGCAGGTCCATGTGTTCTTTGTGTTGACTTGCCTGTCATCTCTAACTAAGCTCTTTGGGATGGAAACTGTCTTTATGTTCAAAACGTGGTACAGGTGGAGGGTTCGGGTCCCCAAGGTGAGGTGAGGAAACACAGCACACAAGCTCTCTGCAGACAAGGGAGGGCCACTGCCACAACCAGAATGCAGAAGACAAAATTGTGGCCAGGATGAAAGTAGGTCCAGAGGGAAACAGACAGCACACAAGGTCTCCGAAAGCATCAGATAGAGACTGTCACTTAAATTCTGCGTGTTTCTCCTGCACCAAGATATTTCTGATTTCTTCCTCCAAGAAAAGCAAAGAAAACGCTTGTCCCTGTTTTTGTATTTCTCTCTTTTTAGAAAGGAAATGAAAACTCAGACCAGGAGAGAAAAAAAAATCTGAAACGGCCAAATCCATTTTTTTTAAAATGCATTATTAAAAAACCCCATGTGACTCAGGGTGGAAGGTTCATTAAAAGCAGCTCCTGACTGTTCCCAACTAACCTCAGTGGACAAACTTTAGAGTAAGATGGGGTAGAGATGAGGAAGCTGCGCTCTGGAAAATGGCTCCATCTGTCTCCATGGGTCCATAGGTAACCCTGGCTCAGTTTACAGATGAAGATCTGGACAAGATTATAATCATGACCCTAAGGAAAAAAAAATCCTTTTTCTCACTTGTTTATTTTCAATATAAAAATGCCCTGAAAAGTGCAAAACAGACTGGGAGTTAACTCCCACTGTCCTCTGTCCCATGTAGATGTGCAGAACCAGCATCTCTACGTGAATAAAGCAGCAGGTCTGCGGGGATCCTGATTCTGCCTGTGCATAACTTACTGCCATCATGCAGAACAGCGAGGTCTCTGCAGATCTTGTCAGGATCAGGGTTGTATTTTGGCATTTCTGGCTCTGAAATCTCTTATGACTGACTATGGAAGAAAGCACTACTTCTACAGGAACTATTTCTGGTTGTATTTTCTGTCAAGTATTCACAAAATAGGTGATAGAAGGTTTGTAAATGATTAATAGGTGTTTTAAGGAATGACTAATCAATGCTTGCAGATTACTATCTGTAAGCCCTAACAGTCAATAGGTTGCTTATAATATTCTCTAATACCATCTCCTGACATGCTTATAATCACCTGCTAAATTATGCTACTCATGTCTATAATGCCTATTAATCATTTATTAATCTTTTATAAGCCACTTGCAAATGAAAGCATAATATAAACCGTGAGATCCTTTTCCTTCTGCCATCAGTGAGCATCACACTTTCTGGGGTTTAGGGAAATATCAGTCAAGAAGAGACATGATTTCAGCCAAAACCTAAGTCTTTGCAGCACTGCTGGGCTACGGGTAATTCGCCACCTTCTGCAGGATTTGAAAGGAGAACAGGAATGGCAAGGCCAGCTGATAGTTTTGTGGTTCAGATGATGTCAAAGTGGTGTTCAGAAAAGATGAAATAGTCACGCACACAAAAGCTTCAGGAAGAAAATCCTCACAGAGAGAGAGAGGCAGGAATTAACTTCAAGGCTTAAAGCAAGGAAAGGAAGAAAATACCATATCTTTAAGGACAGAGGATTGAAGCAAATGGACCACAGGTAGGTGAAAATAACTAAAAATCGTTCCAAGTAATCACAGTAAAATCAAAAGATGGTCTGACACAAAGCAAGTATGAGAAAAAGAATTGGTAACATAACAGTCACATATTTCTCCCCTCAGGTAGGACCAATTTTCACAAAAACATATATGTATTCTCAAAATCATCCCAGGTTAGTTGGAGTCATGAGAAGCTGCCTCTGCTTCATCACTAGATGCCCAGAGCTGACAGCTAGAGGCTGCCATTAAATTCTCTTTCCAATTACTTACACCTGCAATTACTTACAACAACCCATTTTTAACCACTTCCAGTACAAAGCTCTACAAGATGTGTTACAATAGGATTCATTTCAACCATCTCACCACCTACTCAGGCCCACACTGTGCAAATCCCTCTCCCATCCCATGCCTGTCCAGAGGACACAGAGCCAGGGGCTGCAGGTTGAATCAGGCAATTTATCCAAATAGCCCAAGCGAGGAGGCTTTAAGCAGTGCCTGGACTGTAAAACTGCCCAGCCTGGCCTCTTTTTCCCTGTCTGCCTGTAGACAGCTATTGTTTTTTGGATATTTCTTGTTACATCTTCATACAGCACCTAGCACTACCCAATCATGCTGAGCTGGGACTACTCAGTGCAATTGGAAAGATTGAAAAAGTCTCAGGAAAGCAGCAACAGAGAAAAATCTGCTGAGAGGTAGGAGAAAGCATTGAAACTGATTTCATGTGGCTCCCTGTGTGCAGATTTTCTGGGGTCTAATAATGTGGCTTAGCTCCAAAGACTGCCTTTTCTTCAATAGGATGGTAATTTAGACCTTTCTTTTCTGCCCATTTTCATCGAACATGTAGGAATTTCACACCTCTGAGCTCTTCAGCCCTCTTTCAAATTTGCTTGGACACCAGCAGGTTCTAAAAATTTGTATACGTGGGGTGTGCCAAGCAGACACACACGGATATAAAAGTTGATTTAAAACCCGCCTTTCCTTTGGGCCAAACCTACAGCCTGCCCCCCAGCCTTGGGGAGCTGTCTCACTTCTAGGCCAATGCTCTCAAAACGGTGCAAGAAGCCACCAAATCCTCTTATTTCTTGCTGGGCAGCAGAGAAGGTTCATTAAGTAGGTGTCATCCTGTGTCGCTCCTTGATCCAGGAGATCCTTGTGGTTTGAAATGCCCTAATTAACTTGGAATAATTTAATTCCCTCGTTTCATGCCCTGCTCCCTTCTATCCCCTGGGTTGGCTTTGGGTGCTCTGCTGTGTCACCTACTGGAGGCATGTGCTCGCAGCAGCAACTACTGTGAGGAGGAAAAGAAATCTGAGTCTAAACTAAAAAAAATAAAAAGAATAAAATACAATCCCCTTGATCAGTATGCCTGTCATTTTAGCGGCATTAAATACATTAAAATGGGATCTGCACACCAACTTAATTAAATGAGCCAATTGAAAGTTGCTGCCAAGTATTAGTTTAAGGTAGAAAATACACTTATTTTGGAGCTTATGCAGATTGAATTTGTAGGGCCTTGTGGGAAATGCTAAGCATTTTTTTTGGAAGACTCACAGTTTGGAAATTTATTGTGGTGATCTGAGTTTTGTTTCATTACGAGTGTCAAGCACAATCACAGTTAGAAAAAGTCTCTTGGCTGCTTCCCAGGTTACAGTATCCCTTTTAAATTGATCTTTTCTTCAGAAGTACTGCTGAAACGTAACCGGCTATCAGTGCCCAGGGGCAGATGACATGTATTTGCCCACCAAAGAGGCATTTCAGGCTCTGAAAACAGAGCAATTATGGCATTAAATGTGAGATGATAATTCGTGTCCAGTATTATTGTTCGATCTTCGCTCTTAGGTGACGTGCGGCCAGCTGCAATGCGATTACTGAAATGGAGTGCCTGGAACACGTAGCAAAGCTCATAATTTATTCTGGGCCTTTCTTATCCATGTAACACTGCAATCAAGAATTAGTTGAATAGCAGAACAATTGATTTGAAACTATTTCCGTAAATCAAACCACCAATTTCAGCTTGCTGTCAGTCTTACCCAGAGATGTGTCACCTCGTTGTCAGTTGTCTGGAGGCGCAGCAGGAACTGAGGCTGCCTCACCTGGGTTTAAAAGTTGGGGAAAAAGGTGATTTTACAGGCAGACCTGTGTAGTCAGGGTTTCAAGCAAGCTGTTGGAAGAAATGCTTTTTTAGCTGGGCTAAGACTTTTCCTCTAACAAAATTAAACCACTTTGCCTCTGTTTTCTTACTGAAACATTTCTTTGACCCAGAATGAAAGTGGTTATTATTTTTCAGTGATATATTTTAAGATCAGGGAGGGTTTAATGGAAAATTTAGCAAGCCTTTAAACACAAATGTTGTTCCACTTCACAAATATCAGATGTTTTATTTTTTTTCTGATGTTTCATTTCCACCACACTCTGAAAAGAATAATTTGGGGTATTCAGCATGGATTCAAACATTTTACTGATGTCATTTTTCTCAGCTTTCAGTATTTTGATAAAACTTCAAAAATGGGAGGCTGGTAGGTCAAAATCAAGACAAAAACCTCTATGGTGCTTTTTTCCCTCATGTTCTTCATTATGCAGCAGCTTGCAATTTTCACTTTAAGAAAGTTTTGAATGAAAACCACTCTTGGCTATCTTGCCTGAGACAAGCAAGCACAGTGATCTCCATATTAGACACCCAGACAAAGAGCCACAGAAATTAGGAATGGCTCAACTCCTTGGAGCAACACCCAGCCCCAAGAGGAGCACAAAGCTGAGGGGTGGTTTCCAACACCTATTTTGGCAGATCTGTGCTGTCTACAGTCTCCCGAAAGTGTGGAGGCAGCCTTCCCCAGAGGTCACAAGCACCTTGTCAGGCAGAGGAAATCACAGCTGATGATTATTTGTGAGGAATAACTCACACACTTCGGTCCTGCCCACCCTGCTCTTCTAGCATCGCTTCCAGCCTCTGTTTGGCTTTGCCTGATTCAAATCAGACACCTAGAGGTTAGAGAGTTCTGCTGCTCCTAATTAATCACCTCCTGAGCTGACTCGTCTCTGCTGCCTCGGAGATCGTTTAACAAGCACGGCTCACTTAGCCGATTCGCAGCACAGTGCAGAGCAGGCAGCCAGATGCCAGGCAGCCAAGCCAGCCAGTATTCAGAGGACGGTCTGGGGATGTTGCAGTCCACCAGCCTGGTTAGCACTGGTCACACACTGACAAAGATCGGCTGCCCGGCTCGCTGTCGGGGAGCTCAGGGGTCATCCCTGCTGCTGAGGGCTGCGAGGATGCTGTAGGCTGAGGTTTCCACCAAGGTCCAGATCCACCTCAATGGGGTACTTGAAAGGTCAAAACTGAGCTCCAGACACCCTCAAGCCAGCCCCATGGCCGTGCAGAACATGGCGAGTGCTGGGCTTTACCTGACCTCACTCCATCTTCTTTCCATTGGGCAGCTGAGATATCATATTGTGGCAAAGCCAGCTCAGAGATCTCTGCTGCCTCTGCAGAAACTTTTGCTCAGGCTGAGTTTGCTTCTCACGTCATCCACAGGAGCTAGGCCCAGACTGCCCCACCCTCCCCTAAAAGCCTGCTAAAAAAATCCACACAGCAACAAAAACTCACCTCAAAGGGATGATGTGAAGGCCAACAGTGCACCCAGCCACCCGCTCATGGGAGCCAGAGGAAAGCAGATGTCAGCCAAGCAGGGCTGCTGTTGGGCTGGACGTGAGTTGCTCACACAGAGCTGGCTCTGCCAGGGACAAGCCATCCACTGCAAGGGACACACTGTCCAGTGGCCTTCCCAGGCCTCACCAAAGCTTACATGGCACGGCTGGCTAAGTGGCTCTCTCACTTTTTGTCTTACAGTGCTCTGTCAGATGCACAGACACACCACCTATTCATGCTGCAGGACACAGTTTATAAGGAATATAAAGAATTTCCATTTGTGACATCTCCCTGCCCCTATCTCTTCAACCATCCATCTCTTCTCCCAGCTGGATGGGAGTTATCAGGCTAAACACAGGTTTCTACAGGGTAAATGTTTACCCCACTCAAGCCACCTTGGGAGTCACAAAAGCGCCTGTCATTGCTAATGGAGACAGAAGAGTGATTGCTCGCCTCTGAAGTGGGCATCTGCAGCTGGGCACGTGAATCAGAGCCTCAAAGTGCTCATTTTTCCCTCCAGAGTACCCAGGGAGTGTAAGCAGATGGATCGGAGGGAGATGCTGACACTGCAAGGGTCTGAGGTTGTGTGTGATGTATCCCACCCTCCACCCTTACCTAACCCTATCTCTACTGCCCTGTCAAAAAGCAACTGAACATGGTCTTGGAAGTCAAAATCCACCATGGGTTACCAAGAGCCAGGGAAGCACCTCCAGCTCAGCTCATCCTGCAAATCCTGAGGCCTGGAGAGCCCCCTGGGCAGGCTGTTCCCCTCTGTGCTCTCCCCGGAGCAGCTGCTGGTGGCCACCGGCAGGAAGAGCTGACGGTGGGACTCGGTAGGTCCCTTCTCATGCTGAGCCATGCAGAACCCCTGGCTCACCCAGTGATCTGTGCCTGCATCCTCAGAACTACACTGATCTCTCTCCAAGCCTGATCCCTCTTCTTTTCTTTATGAAAAGCAGAAGTTATCCAAGAGTCTTAGAACTGTTCTCTAGCACACACGTGCACTGTGTTCAAACACCATGAGGGCAGGGTTCACGCACACCAACGGTGTAAAACAAGCATTGTTCAGTGCAACCTTCAAACCCTGTGCAGTTCTGGGAAGAGTTTGGGTTCCCTCCATGAAATACATGGTCCTAAGCCAGGATCTGGCACTAGGACCAGTGCAGAGACAATGCAGAGAAGCTCCTCTGGACAAAAATCTCCTCACAGCCTGGGATAGGGAAGGCATGCATAACCTGCTCAGTGCTGGCTTTAGAAAATGAGGAACTGGAGAGTTGCACAAAGCCTCTAGACATGGGGATCCTCCCCACTGAGGTTAGATAAAGTACCACTAGGGCTGATCCAGCTCCAGCCATGTCAAAGGAGTCCTATGTATCCTAGAAGTCTAACAAGCTTGCTCTTACATTACCAGGACAGCCAACAAGGAACAAGAGTTATAAGAGTGAGGAAGGTTACGCACAAGAAACCCAGGGCAAGGCACAGTAAAATCCCATATCTGTGTCCTTTCTCCCTGTTTTTTACCTCTCTCGGGTCTCTGCCAATCCTTTCTTCCCTTCTTTTCTCCTCTTTTCCCTGACTAAGCCCCACTAGAGACATACCCTCACAGTGCTGAGACGTCTGTAATCTTTACTCCATTGTCTGTTGACCCCTCAAGGGAAAAGCCAACTTCAAGCCAGGTACAAACACAGAAGTAGCTCCTTTGATCCCACCTCTACTGTCTGGATTTAGTCCTCCAACCAGCTCAGCATATTTGTTTTAACTACTTGCTGCTGATAAATGGTTTCTCTGCTTGCCACGGGTGAGTGAGCACAACTGCTCATTCCAGGCCCAAAGAAAACGTGCAGAGAAACTGTAAGATTGTGTACTGACCTTTCAAACAATATGCATGCTAGTAAATACCAGCCAGTCTCTCAAATATTAAACAAGCTACAGCCAGCCCTGCATTTCCTATTACCCCAAAGTCATTCAGATTGCATCTTGAGTCCAGCCCTGCATTTGCAATGACCTGTCATTTCTTATACTTCTCTTCCACGTTGGACTTTGGGGGCTTGTCCAGCCCTGACACAGTTACTTTCTGAACTGACTCCTGTCACAACTGCCACCAGTTCCACCACAGCGGTGAACAGTGCAGAACAGCCACTAGCAGCATGAAATACCTGGGAGACCCCTTCCATATTGTCCAATGTTGGGTAGTTGTCCAAGTT
Organism: Strix aluco; assembly: GCF_031877795.1. NCBI lineage: Eukaryota > Metazoa > Chordata > Aves > Strigiformes > Strigidae > Strix > Strix aluco. The sequence continues at coordinate 9,624,886 of NC_133949.1, read as the reverse complement.
GTCCAAGAACTGCCATAAGGCCCAGGACTCTACGCTCTTTCCTGGAAAACCTTCAACAGCTGCCCAAAATCTTCACTGTATTTTCTCATCACTACCTCAGAGAATTCAGTTAATGTGGACCAACATGGACTCCAGAGCATCACAGAGAGGGAAACTTCGCAGAATATATTTTCCCAATTCTTGTACTTTGAGAGCTTTAGACAATCCTCCCATGCGTGAGTCATTATAACAGGATGTATCCTCACTACAGAGTCACAGACCACCCCAGCACACCTGCAGGTCTCTTCCAGACCTGCACGTTATGCCGTGTGTCACCTTATACCCATGACATGCTATATACCAGGTGTCATTTCTATCCATGCCTCGTTCCCTCTGCAGTGGGCTTACTGTAGCCAAGACATGGCTTGACATCCACAAATGAAACAAGCCCACTCAGAGTACAATTGGCACTGGATTTTGTTGAAGCTTTTTAAAACTCTAGTTAGTCTTTTTCCCCAGTTGTGCACTCTGATTTCTACACTTTGTGCAGTCAGGTAAGCTGAAAAACAGGGAACAGGACCAAAGCTAAGGATTAGCCTTGGGGAGATGGCTCCCCCATTTGCCTGTATGACCTCTTTATGGCTTCTCAGACACCTGTTGCTGTTCCCTTTAGTTTGCCGCAGATAATGTTTTATCGATGAGTGTCAGCATCTCCTCCTTGCTGGCGCTGATGGATGCTGTGCCATCTCATCGGTATGCCAGGCACCCCTTCACCCATGAGCGATCTCACACGCAGCCTCCCTCTCACGGTTGGTCCTGACCTTCTCCACATGGGACTGAATAACAATTACACAGGGGTAGGAGGCTCTCCTAAGAGCAAGCTTAGGATGGATATGAAAGGGTGGATATGAACTCCGAGAGACACCCCACCACTGCTCTGTCCGCCAGTGTGTGGCTCCCACGCTGCCCGCAGCAAGGAATGCATGTGCAGAGGCAGGGTCAGCTCTGCTGACCGGTGATAGAACCTGCAGAAACAGCCTTCGATCTGGGACACACAACATGCTGCTGGGAAAACAAAAGCAAACAGCAACTCCCAGCACCCAGTGCAGCTCTCAGCCAGAGATCTCCACTCGCCAATTAGATTTCCTCCACCAATTTGCACAGGAAAAGACAGAGAGGAAATGCCAGATGCTGCTGGGCACACGGAACATATTCGATGTGTGTGTTTAAAGCACTAATAACTCCCTTCCTGCTGAAAGAGGGAAAAGACTTTTTCTTAATCCCTCCTTGCATCAGTAATCAGAGAGAGGAGCAGATGGTGCCAGAAATACAGTAATATGCCCATTAAAAAACCTCAGTAGCTGATGAGTTAGCACCAGACCCCATGCAGCAAACACCTTTATGAGAGCTCTGCTCCAGCAGAAAGCTCATGCAATGAGTCTGAGGAAATAAGAACTCGCTAGGAATGACCCAGCTACATTTCAACAGTAAGGCCAGAGTCCTCGCCCACAAACTCTTTGTTAGCAGATGTGCTCAGCAAGATTTGCCCTCCAGGCACATCTACACAAGGCGCATGTCCCATTCTCCCCGTCACTGACAGTAGGCTGTGCTCAGATGGACTCTGTGCCTCCCAGAGAGCGGTGAGCAACTCCAGCACTGTTGCCGGGCTTTCCAAGGTCCATTTGTTCCTCAAGAGGAATAAGCAGGTGGATGAGAGGCTTTCCAATGATGGACTTCTCTTCTACGATTCCCAGTGTAAGGTATGTACATAAGCAACACTTTTTTCAATCAGATACAAGTCATACTGTTAATTTCTCTGCGGATTTGCAAGTTTTTGTCCTACTGCATCTGTCCAGAAATTATATTCTTCTACAAGGGCCATCTGAGCAGTTTCCTGCAAGTTTTCTATGGCATTCATGAAGAAAAATAGAAGTGTCAGCAGTCACCATATTGCTGACCTTGCAACCTTGCACAGCCAACCTGTCTGCTTCTGGACACAAAGTAATGATGTTTAAATCACAGCACCCATCTTGGCTGTGAAGGACATATGAACCAGCAACTATTAGGGGTGAAAACACTTTTACTTACTCAAGGTCTTCATTTACAATGGGAGTGCTGCCATCTCCTAAACCACTACTTGCAAAGCAGCATCCTACAGTCCAGGTAACAGCCTGCATTCTTCTTTCTCTTTCTCTGACCTCATAAATCTTCCCAGCAAAATTTCCATCCAAATAGATGTGCTCCCACAAACATTTATGCCAAGTCACACTTATGCCAAGCAGTGTTTCTCAACAGAAAAGCAATGCATCCAAACTATTGCATCAACTCCAGCTCCATGCCTCTAGAAGGGCGAACATTTCTTTATCATTAATTAACTCTTTATATGACATGACATTTATTTCATTATCTCACTGAATGTCACCATCCAATTAGCACATCCCCAAGGAATGGGACCTAATTAACCAAGACAAGTAAACTGAACTTTAGCAACCTTCCTCTCCTGTAAAGAAGTTGCTAGTATGTAATTACTCAACAATAACTAGCTCGTTAAAGCTTGAATAAGGATTCCTTCTCCCTTCCTTGACTTTATTTTTATAGAAATTTCTATCTCACCTTTTTCCATTTTGTTTGTCACAATGTCTCAGAAATCTGTAGGGTCAAAGCATGTTCCCTTCCAGCATCAACAGAGTGGAAGTGGTCATACATAACACCTCTTCCTCCATGGCTAACAGACACCAATTTGCTCATGGGGCAATGGAAGCTTTCCGGTGGCTAGAGAAAAGGAGTGCTTAGCCCAAATCTGTGTCTATAACACCTGCTGGATAGACTCAAAGTGCCTCGCTTCCCAGATCAGTGGAATTCAGCTGCAAGAGGTATTAACTGCACAGAAAGCAGGAGGTTTCTTTTCAGCTCACTTCCCGCCCCCTGAGAGTCTGATTTGGTTGAGCATGTTAGAAATCTGAAAATACAGCAGAACTGTATCTCTATCAGCTGCGTCATCCCTTCTCTGAACTGTACTGCTCTGGGATGGAACTCTAGACCACCCTGGCATGACCACCCATGCAACTACAAAGGACAGAGGGAAATTAATAACTCTCCCCAAGCTGATGCAATGCACAGCCCTTCACTTGCAAACAGGTTATTTTCTTTGATTTTTTTTTTCCACAGGTAGCATGCTACGGGCTATATTTTACACGGTACCTGATTTGAAACACAAAGATGAAGGGTCGTGAGATGAAAGGGAAGCATTAATCTCGCACGTTGACTCAGCATCATAATAAATTTCATCCCTTGATTGCTTTTGCTCTTGGCTGGAGGTCAGCATTTTCAGGGAGGAATTGTCCAAAAAAAGACATTGTACCGGTATGGGAGCTCTAATGTACCACTTCCCAAACTTACATCTTGCCTGGTGGTGCAGAGACACTTGGGAGACATCCCACAGGCTCTGGAGCAAGCTTTCCACAAACCAAGGCTGCAAATCCCAAATTTCTCATTATTACATTTGGCTTTACAGAGAGCTATTCTTTTAAGCAGCTTTGCCACAAGCTATCTGCAACTGGCTGCTGCAACACGCAGAGGCTCACACATGGCATTGCTGAGCAGGCACAACTCAGGCACAGGCCCAGACAGGTCTCTTCTGGCTCCTGGCTCTGAGCGATCGCTGAACACCGCAGCCCTCCCCTCTTAGTGCAGAGGCAGTCTGGAACCCTCACGGACAGAGCAGTCTCATAAACATCCCAGCCTTCCTCACCCGTGCCACACTGAGCTCCTAGTTAATGGGATTCAGGATAAAGTGTCAAAGACCATTTAACATCTGCCTTAAAAACCACCTCTATATGTATAGATCCTAAGGAGGCCAAAGACAAGATCACTCTTAGCAGGCATCAAGCAACAAGAAGAGGAAGATCTGCCTAAACCCCCTCTCAGGTCATTGTATCCTTGGGGATATGCTGCTGATGTGCAGCAAGCCCAGGGCTCCGCTGCCCTGAGGAGCCATTGGGAGTGAGCACTGGAGGCAGCAGGATCAGTCCCCCCCTTGGCACAGCTTGTGATGGAGATCAGTGGCTGCCTGGAGCACAAAAGTATGTGATCTCGGAGCAGGATCCACAGAAGACAGAAAGAAAAGGCCATTTAGGCAGTGCAGCTACCTAGCAATGACTGATGACTGAACAGCACTGGATGTGAACTTGGGCAGGGGTGCAAAGGGAGGAGGTACCAGTTTCCCTCCCAGTTCAATTTATTTGTTATTATTTTGTTATATATTTTCTCCTGGTGGGAAGCACAGTCATCCATGATGATGTAAAGCACGTGCATGATGACTGCTAGCATTGCTGGGATGGCAGGGTCAGAGTGATCAGATCTCGACATATGTTATTTCCTTGTTCTTTGGCTTAATGGGGCGTTCCACTTTATTATTGTATTTTTTTTTAATTTTATAAGGCATGTTTCATTAAATCTGAATTATGGCAATTCAGGGAAAGAAATTAGCCCATTAAAATTACAATGAAAACATCTTATAAAAAAGGCTGTCAACTGCCATTTCTGCTCTGCTGAGTGAGGAAATAAGGAGAGAGAAACGTGTCGTCTGTGAGCAGGGACAGCACCTGGGAAAGCAGGACCTGTCTGCCAGATGCTCTGGAACCGGAGTCCATGTCAGCGGGAGCTAAAGGGCTCCTGGGGCCTGACTGATTTTTTTTTCCAACGAAAGGCCTATTTCAGGTCTTTCAAAAGAGCTAAGAGAAAAGAAGAGTGTTGACTTACATTCATGTTTGGTTTCACTTCCTTCTGACCAACCGGACAGCAGAAACAAGCAGACAGTTTCTGCCAGGATTTCCCTCCTGCAAAGCCCCAGTGAGGCTTGAAGCGATGGTGATGTGCGCTGGAACTGCAGCACCCTGGGGTTTTCTGCAAGAGAGAAAGTTTTGTGCTGGAGAACAAGCACAGGCCCTGGCAGACATGAAACTGGAAGCAAGGAGTATCCCCAAAGCGTCATTTAGGAAGGTTTTGCACCTTTCTTTGAAACAGATTGCTCTTCCTATTGTCAGAGACAGCTTGTACCACCAGGCCCAGGCACAGGTGCTCCCATACATTGCTTTGTTCCTTCTGTGGCAATAACATTCTCAGAGGAGGAGAGAGATTTTGTGAGAAATAGAAGCGGAAAGAAAACTAAAACCCCTTAAGCTCACTCATTTATGGTTATATGGGGTAGAAAGCTTAGATCTATCCTCTGGCCCAATTGCTGTGTGATTCCTGCTGTTGTCATAAACTCTCGATGGCTTCTGAGCAAAAAACAGTGTTGCACCTCTCTCTGTTTTTCAGCAGTGTAGCAAAGGTATTAGCTGGAGGAAAAAAAAAAAAGTCTGCCTGCAAGGGAATAAAGGTCAGTTCTGCTGAAATGAAATAGATTTTGAAACTGCATGTCAATTAGACACATACAAAAGAAACTAATAAAGTTAATCCACTAAACTGGAAAGCTGTGATAAAGCAGCCCTGTAAGATACATAGAAAAGAAGGTGGGGAGGGGTTGGTAAACAGAAAGAGAAGTGAGGAATGGAATAAAAGAAGGTACAGAAGAAGAAATAATGAGTAAAAGAGGAGATGGTGATAAATGTGATATTCATTCCCGAAAAGTTTTGTAAAAGCAAATGAAATGAGATCAGGATGAAAGGCAAAACCCAAATAATCTAAAATACGCAGTTCTGCCGTGTTGAACATAAGAAGGGAGAAGGTTTCTTTTTCACAGACAAGATAATTGTCTTAAGAGCCCAGAAGAGTGGATCCATGTTTGTAAAAGAGCACAGTGGCCAGAGCAAGCGGAGGAGGTGACACCTGGTTGGGGAGAGAACAGCCTGACCTCCTACATCCTGGGTACCCGTGCACCCGCCCGGGTGAAGGGAAACCACCACATCAGCATCCGTCAGGTGAGATCCACCCACTGAGGCCTGGGTCCAGCTTTCAGCGACGCAGAGGACAGAAATGAGCAGATCCAGTAGTTCAGGTGCTCCTTTCCAGTGCAGTGTTGTACAGACAATGGTAACAATCTCCCATCTCATGGATGGTCTCCAGTGATGCAACAATCTGTACAAGCCACAGATCCAGCATTGGACCCATATGACCCACTCCACCAGGACCACTGCAGTGGCTGATCTTCAACCATCCCATGAGGGGCTGCTGAGGACACCAGAAAATCTAGCTCTGATGCAAATGTTTACATGGGAAGCTGAAAATATGGCTCTGGTTTTACTACTGGTGCTTCTGAAGCCCAGCAAACTCTGGTTCAAGCTCTGGTTTCAAACTGGTTTGAAACTCTGCCCTCTATGTCACCTTGCCTTCCAATTCTTTTATTTTTTTTAAAGTGAAGATGACACACTTAGACTCTAAAAGCACTTAGTCCTTGGAAGTGTTTCACAGTGGTAACTACCTTTGTCCATTTGATCACCGATATGCAGTAAAATTCAACAGCAGTTTACGTGCATTGGGGAAATATGCTTCTAAAAGTCCCATTACAATTTATTGGATGCTTTTTGCTCCCTTCTGTGGTTGAGGAAGAGTGGAAATTGTTCTGTTTAACATATACACAGTGGACACAGGGTGTGATGAGAGACTTCAGACACTTCTGGGAAGCAGTGCCTTGCACACCACTCATGCAAACAGACCTTCTACCAGCTGATAGGGCCTGAACTGAGAAACAGCATGGTCTGAACTGCCAACCAGGATAAACTGGCCTTGCTGCCCTGAAGCATTGCGTTAGGCCTGAGGGCAACTTGGATGGATCTTAGCCCAATATGGTCACGGATCCAGCATGGATCTTAATGCAGCATGGACAGAACTTGTGGGAATGACCAAACACTGTAAGACAAGGTTTCAGATGTCTCAGAAAAGCCGCTGTTAGATGACACAGCCCCTACCAACCCTCAGTCTACATATCGTACTTGAGTGAAACCATGGAGCTGGCTCCAGCCAGGAGTTGACCTAAGACGGACATAACATGGCAACCGAAGTTGATCCTTAGATCAACTTTAATTTCTTCTGCTTACTTTATCTTTCCACAAAACTGACTGGCCCTGAAAAAGCTCTCCATCATTTCCTTTAGAGGAATCTAGGCCAGGATTTGAAGTGGCAAACAGTTCACCCATGTTTTCTCCACCCCATAAAAGCTTCATCCAGCCCAGATCCTACCCTTGTTTTGGCAAGGCTTCTGGACACAGGCCAGAATATGCTGGCTGGAGGTACAGTTTGCCAGTGAATGGATACCCCGCCTTGTCTTTCCACTTTTATTTTACTGTTGCAATTGTTACTGTGCTGCAGGGCATTTCATAGGTTTAATGAACATCAGGCGGGCCTTCTGCCTGACTGTTCATTAGTGCCTTCCAACAGAGAAAGCACCACACTGAAGTCATTATTGATTTGTTACATGCACCACCAAAGGATTTCCATATGGAGAGGTAGTCAGCTGAGGTGACCCTGAAAACATTGAGTCTTACATCAAACGCCAAACAGAAGATGTATGAAGGAGCATCAGGGAATTTGGTACCATTAGCTTGGTGTCTCTGATCCAGCTTCAAGGATGGAGTGGAAGCCATGTGGCCGATGCTGTCCTGAGATTTCAGGACCCTCGCAGAGGCTGCTGCATGGCGTTTTTCAGAGTTCTTACCCCCAGCACAGTCAAGGCTCTTCCAGCCATGGTCAGCAAAGAGCCTCCTGGGTACAGCAGCCCAGACATGAGAACTGAGGGGATAAGGGATTCTTTTAGTGGGATCCTCAATGGAAGAAAAAGAAGGAGAGTATAACACTTGCTGCAAGAGGCAAACATCTCTCTGAGTGGCTCATTAGGAGAAAAGAAGGTCGATTAAAGCTGGAATCAGAGAACTGCAATACTAATGTTATAAATATATGTGTAAAGTGGTCCTCTAGCCTCACTCTCACATTCTCACGCACAGGGTTTCTGTTCTCCCTTGCCTCTTTTAAAAGGAGAGACAGGAACAGGCTGATTAATAAGGCTACAGAAAAACAGAGAACCATCTCCAGAGAAAGAAATAGATTTTGTTTAAACTCATTTCCATATTTTTCTTTCCCCCACCAAAGAATTTTGACACTGATCTTTTCCCCTTTTCCTGTTTATCGTTTTAAACAGAAAGTTTCTGCTTTCAAAACAACTTCTCTCCGTTTCCCCCCTTTCCTTTCTATTAATCTCAAAACAAGGGAGCAAGCAGGTTCTCAGCTCCTCCAGTGAGAAAAATGTTGTTTGAATTTTCTCATCAAAACCTGGTAGGTGTTTATCTGATTTTTGTCACACACACTACTTAGGCCAAAGCATGTCTGAGGAGGCGTATTCATGATATATATCAATGTATGTTTATTGCAATGGCTTCCTCACCCTTTATTACTTTGCTCTTCTCTCTAGAAGAAATTTATTCTGCTTTACCCACCATTGCAAGCACTGTATCAACCCCAGGTTCAAATGAGAACAGCATGGATGTGTAATAGGAACTGGCTACAAGGGAGCCAAAAGGGAGCCCTTGGCTACCAAACACCTGAGATGCCTTGTACCTCACTGAGAGCATCCCACTTTGGCGCAGTGAAGGAGTGGTGCTGGCAGAGCGAGCCTGGTGCTTCCAGCCAGGCCTGAAGCAGGAGGAGAGGCTGTGCCAGGCAGCCCCCTGAATGGCAGCGCTTTAACATCAACACAGAGCCATGTACGTTGTAGGGCAAAGGAAAAACAGAGAGGAACGGAGTTTCTATTTTTTCCTGGAGAAGCGTACTGCAAAACTATAAATGCCATTACTTTGACCTGCATCTGTATCTCACAGACAGAAACACTACACACATGCCCTGATGGGAAATTGGTGCTGCACTTGTAACTTGTCATCTGCAAATGGCACCATATGTATCAGCAGGCAGTGATATGCAGCTGGCATGCAGCATCCAAACATCCCCCTAGCCTGAGACATTAAGGCACGATCAGATCTGGCTGCATTGGGAAGATGCCCCAGAAAGAACTGAGGGGGTGTGGAAGGGAAACACACAACAAGGTCATATGCCCTAGCATCCGTACCCCACCCAGGGTGGGGTGTGGGGAAGTCCTGACACCCCTTTCCCAGTAAACCTGCACCTGTAATGGATGATCTGGCAAGGCAGCATCTCACAGCAAATCAGCACTGAAATCTGGAATTTAGCCTGAATCTAAAATATATATATTTAACACCCCAAATGCAAAAGCATGACCCATTATTTACTAACTCGGGCCATGTTAATAAAGATAATACATAATTATTCCTGAAATAGTTCAATGCAAAGGTTCCCTCAGCTATAAACATATCACATTTCTCCTCTGTTTGATGTCCTAATTACAAGTATCACCGTCCATCTGAGTTAGAACTAGATTAAGGCTCTGCTTGCATTTAAAGTAGCTGTTAGCACTGCTTAATAGTGAGAGATGACTAATTGGCCATCATATTGGTGATGAATGAAGCTGAGACGCAAGGCAGTGCATGAAAATTACGTATGATTATTGCCAAAAATTAGATTGAAGAAAAAAAAAATCATGTGCACACCCCCTCCCATCCTGTTTGAACACCAAGGCTGATCTGAAACCCACCAACAGCGCTGAATACAAGTGGAGATGGGCTCATACTGTAGCAGGCAGCTGAGTGTTCATCCCTGGCTTGGCCTCATGCACTTCCACCCTCTTCACACATGGTGGGGTGTGCTTGTCATTGCGGGTGTGAAAGAAGCTGTTTGTCACGCTGCAGCTGGTTCCTTCCCCATCACCACCACAGAGTAATAATCTTGTCACATCTTGCAAGTTAAACGTGGTTTATCCGACTCTCCGTGCAGCACTGGCAGCACAGCAGGCATCCCTCTTCCCTTCCAGGCCACGGCGAAGTAGCTCCCCTGTGTGTTGTTAGGGCATGCGTGTTGTTGCAGGTGCTACTTTTCAGTGGGAACACAAAAAACGAGGCCCTGACTGCATCAGCTCATTAAAGGCTCAGTGTTGGGGGGGGCTAAGGCTATCAGCAAGGCAAGGACTGGTGAGAAAAGTACTATCTTTCATTAACCTAGTGAGAAAGCTAAGCTTAGAGGCACGTGAGGTGGATACGGAGAAACCTGCCTGCTGCTTCTCACAGCTGTATCCGCCCCTCTGATGAAATTCATCAGAACTCTTCACAAGCCTGGTGGAAGGGGCTTTTAAGGCTATTGCGTAGGCTATTGTATAAGACACTTAGACTTGCCTCTTCCCAGCTTGTTATTTCTAAGGCTACATCCACCTTGCAGTCGCCAGTGGTCAGTGCTTGGCTGTTAACGCACCTTTGGGTTCAACCCTCGAGGTGGCTGCATTTCAGCTCAGGCTGGACTCACTTCTGCACAGGTTTGAAGGCTTTTTACTGTGAAATGTTTGCTAGCACAAGTAGTATTCAGCACAACAAAGCCTTGCTTTTTTACTGGAGCACATGCTATGCAATGAATTGATAATAATAATACACTTTTCTGTCTGACCTACTTTCTCACCCCTCCAAAACGAGCAGCAGCACTTCCTCCCCTGTCTCTCTCAGCTTCCTGATGCAAATCTTTAAGATTAAACTTAAAGAACTTGCTACTGAAACTAAGAAAAGACTTTGCTCTACCTTGGCCTCATTGTTGGGACACTGATGATTGCAGCAATCCCTGATTAAGGTGGGAGGCTGGGACTGGACCACTTCATGCAAAATGTAAGATAAAATTTGCTATCTGTTCAGAACATGAAAACAACAAAATCTTCTTGGGAAATTTCTAAGCTGACTCCTAGCTTGGATGTTCGTCCAGGCAAATCTGGGATGTTTGATAAGAACCCGTAGCCTGAATTTCTAACTACTCCAGCAGCTCATGAAGAGAAGTTACCAAAATGCATCACAGGAAGTAAAGTCTGATGGCAGGAGTCTTAATTCTCTCTGGTGCATTGGCTCAATACGACCAACCAGTAGATACTGATTAGCCCCAAACAAGACTATGGAAACTTGGACAGGTTTTTTTGGTTGATTTTTGGAAAAAAGATGTGAACTTTTGCTGAGGGGCATCCTCAGGGTTGATGTTCTTTGGCATCTTTTCAAAGCAAACCCCAGGTTCAGAAAGGAATGAGAAAAGAGGTCAGTGTTCTTATTCTTGTAAATGCTTTCACAGGAGAAAGGGCTTTGGGTTGAGAAATCAACAGGCAAATCCGTTAAACATTTCACATAATGCAATTGTTGATATAATGGGACCCAAATGCTTGAGACTGTCCCCGCACTCCTCCTCACCCACACATCACGTTGCTCCTGGTTGAAGCCTCACATGTTGGTGCACAGGCCAGCACGGGATGTGTGCTGTTCTCCCACACAGCCTGCTGCTCTCTCAGAAGTATTGAGCCCGTGCCTGGGCAAGGTTTTAGGAGTGCTGTCAGCACTGCGGGGATGCCCATGTTTCAGCCAGAGGCAACTAGCTTGCTGTGACCACCCAGAGTTGATATAAAGAGGATGCTGAGGTACAGCGGAGTCTCCTCTGCTACATACAAGTCTTTATATCTGTGTGGGGCACTTTCTGCTGGTGTGTGCATGTGGGAAAGAAAAAGGGTCATGTTGCCAGTATCCCTTGGGGCTGCTACAGTCCATGCTAGATGCCAACCCATGTGAGATGCACTTAACAGTCCCCAATCATCTGAAAAATCATAAATCTTCAAATTTATCCTAATGGCAAATATAAATCTTAAAAAAGCCCTCACTTCTCACAGTCCCTTCATGCACTGCTTGGCAGTCAGCTTGTCCCCAGGATATGAGGAAGCATCTGTGTTTGTAGGGTGGGTGTGGGAGGAAACTGGCTTACCCATGAAAATATTGCCAATTGCACCTTTTATTTCACACATTTAGCCACTGAGATGAAACAAAACTGTGTAGAAAAACTAATTTCATCTGCTGCACAATACCATTATTACCATAATCTAGTATAAAAGGGTGAACTTCACAGCACTGGTAAATACATTATGAGAGTCATTTAAGATCCCGGCTCAGCAGCTGAGCATACAGACAGGCTCGCATTTTTGCAAACAAGGGCTTACAAAACTAATGCCTTCTTCCTGCTGTGCTCTAGACACTTCAGGTCAGAGTTACCTGAGGAATAATGAAACACCTGAGTGCACTTTTTTCCCAGTCTTGATTTTAAATATTTCTGTCTCTCCACTCCACCTATAGCCTGGAACTGCATCTCCTTCAGTATAGCAGCAAGGAAACTGCAGGAGGATAACAGAGAGGACCTTGTCTATTCCTGCCTCTGCCACCAGTTGCCTTGCCAGACTTGAGAAAAACACTTTACCGTGTCTGCCTAGCTGCGTAGCACCCCGGGGCTCTCGCTCTCTGTTTGTACAACATGTAGTACAGGAAAGCACTGTTAAAAGGTGCCTGCAGCTGAAAGCATGCTGGTAATTAGTAATAGCCCATGGCCCCCAGCTTCAGGCTCAGCACGTCGTCTGTCAGCTCCTCAGCCAGGGTGCACTTCTCTGGCCAGACAATCTCTCTTGCAGGACAAGAACCAGAGCTGCAAAATACAGGGCAAGTTATGACAACTGGATGGAGATGCGTAAGCACACACCAGCTTATCCAGGGGCTACATTTCTCCTCATTCCATCAAATGAAATAGTAAGTTTCTAGCAAAAGCCTTTATACAGAAACATTTTTCATTGCCCTTCCATGAGTCAGTATCACACCATATTTTCCTTACTCTCTGTGCTGTATCTAGGGGGTATTTTCCATGCATCCTGCGCTCAGCCAGCAGCTACGCCTCTCCGCACCACAGACTGACTGCTGAACTGTGCCTGACACCTTGTACCTCGCACTGTGCTATGGTTTCCCTACAGTTTCCCTACATCTCTTCTCCAACTCAGTAGGGAATCCTTATCAATCATACTTTTTGCAAAGGTCAGTTCCTGACCCATCTGACCTTGGCCACCCGCCATGTGATAGCACATTAACACCGCTGGTCAGGGGTGTTGCCCTGAAGGGCTCCTGAGACTGAAGCAGGCTTGTGTGCTCACCAGAGTAACTCTCAGATTAAAAGCAGAATTCAAAATAGCTGGATTTGGGCCTGTTTACAGAAGCTGGTCACTCCTGCAGAATGTATTAAAAGCATGATTAAGGTGGAGTTACAACTTTTTGCCCCCAACTCAAAATCTTCCAGAAGGAGTGTGAACTCATCTGAAAATGTCACGTCTAGAGGTTGCAGTACAGCGCAGGTGAACTTGCTTTTCTTAAGCACCTTTTACGTACCCGGCAGAAGTGCACAATCCTCCAGGAGACTGCAGTGCACAGCGAAAGCCACTGGGTCTTAGTCATCTGACTTCACTGAATATTGTCCTCACTTAATCTTGTGCTGAAGATGATCTCTGAAGTACCAATCATGCAAAAATCGACTTTATGTTTGAAGGACAAATGCAAAGTCTCTCTTACTGTCCTTTTATAACACACACTCCATCACACCTGACACAACCACTCCTGTCAAATATTGTAGTTTAAATAGCTCTGTTGGTAAATGATAAATACAAGAGCATACATTTGGATAACCTTACACCCTGCAGAGAAGAGGGTGCTCTGGATTTATTGTTACAATGTTTAATATTGCTTCATTTTGTCCAAAGAGAAATACTGGAGTTGTTCATAAAGATGAACCCTGTAAATCAATAAAGACATTCTTGGTAAATCTGATTTTTAGCTGCATTGCTAAGAGGTGCAGAGGGAAGGAAGTTGTTTTTCCAAAAAAGAAAAAAGAGCATGGCACAGAGAGAAGTGCTTTCTGCTTCACGTGCCAAGACATGGTAAGTCTGCTGGTCTGGAATATCTTCCCACAGGTTGTCAAACCCCCATGGTGTTCAGAGGCAGCAGCACACAATGAAAAGCATGAGAAGCAGGGGAATCCTTCCAGAACATACATCTGAGCTTCCCTGAATTTCTCTAATGGCAGCACTGAGTTTCACCGCTCCATGGTCAGGAGTCTGACCCACTCGTGGCTGTAGCTCAAACCACGGAGCTTTAACAGTGGTGCAGTGCCCAGATCCTGCCTTCCAAACATCTGTCGGTGGCTGCATTAATGCAACCAAGGCCTCTGCACATAAGCCCTGTCAGTAGGCGACCTCCAGGGGATGTGCTGCTCTCTTGGAGAAGCATTCATACACTGGTTTCCTCTGCTCAAGAGGAAGGCAGCTGGTTGGTTGGCAGGAGGACCCAGGATCTGGCCACAAGCAGTGGTGGGAAGCATCTCACGAGCTGAGCATTCCCACTCAGATTCCACCTTGCGGGGCAGAATGGCCTTTGCTATTCAGTTCAGAGGGTGAAAATGTGAGTGTAAAACCAGACTTCAGCATCTGATGACCTAGGGAGCAGAGGCTGTTGATAAGTCTATCCCAGAAGCTAGTGGGATGGAAGAGTTTCTAATTATATTCCTACAGCTTGTTTATGTTGGGCTTTGCTGCTTGCTTCTTTGAACTGCCTTGATTTTGAAGGTTTGTTTGGGGTTTTTTTGTTGTTTTTCTAATAAGCTATGTACTGCAATTTATTCTGTATCACAGAAACCAGAGAACATCTCCAAGAGAAAGACAACTCATGCAAAGAATGACTCAGACGTACAACCCATCCTGCAGAGAAGAACAATGCTTGTGCCAGCGCAGCAGAGCCTGCTAAAATCTGTAACAAGGCTGCTAGAAACAAGAAGAAGGTTGGACGAGTTATAGAAACAAAAGCCAAACCCTCTGATCAAAGAATCAAATTAGAGACAAGAAAGGAAGAGAGAACTGGCTGACAGTCAACCAGACACCCTGTGGGACTCGGAGAACATAATTTAATCTTTCTTTGCTTCAGTTTACCATCCATAAAATGGCTGTTGGCCACCTTATCCGTTTAGTCTATGGGAGGCTGGGGTCAGAGACGGTCTCTCATTATATGTCTGCATGTGGATCCCATATTGCTATGAAGGTAAATAAAGAAGAAATTCTTGAACACCAGAGCAGTTAAATCAAATTTCTAAATGATTTTGTGTTTCACTGTTCACTGCCTGTGAGCTCTTACTGAAGTTTTTTCAACCTCTTTCTCCCATGGGACACACTGATGAAGTTGGAACTGGGGCCTTCAAGCCTTACAAAGTCCCTTTCATCTTCCTCACCCCTACCTTCCGTGAAACTTGTGTAAGCATCATCCCTTTAAAGACCATTACCCCACCATCAAACAGAGCTGAAATTGGCTGAGATATGCAGAAGATGCTGAGTCAAAGGACATGCAGCTGCACAACCCATTTTCAGGGAAAACAAACTCAAAATCAAGCTGGCTGGAGCAAAGCCAAACCAACTATTCCATCTCAATCAGCAGATCAATTTATGTCGTCTAAACAGACCTGTTTCCTTCCTCATACAGCTTAAGTCCAAGGGGAATTATATCACCAGGCAAATGAGAAGACAATCTGGTTTTGATTTTCATTCAGTCTCCATCACCTTAGCTGTCTTAATACACCAAGGAGCCAGTAGCTGTAAGCTGAGACTGAAATATTTAAATGGCATCTGAAACACAAATATTAACAGGGAGAGGAGCTATTCCCTGGAAGACCTGACCAAAGAGCAGTGCTAATTCTCCATCACTGAGATCCAAGAAGAGCATAGGAGGAACCACAACTTATTAGACTCAGTGCAGAGGTGGGTCATTGAGCTTTTCTGAGCTTGGCAAGAGGCCAGAGCAGAGCAACACACGGGTTCTTTCTGACCAGATAACCTACAGGACTGACTCTTACTCATACAGAGTCTCTGTTGCATGAGTATCAACTGCAGGAGAGGAACTTGTACCGTTCTTGGAGGCCATTAAAGAAATACACAGTAGAAAAGCAAAAGACTCCATGAGTAGAATTTCAAGCCAAAACTGCATCATTTACAGCAATGCATCCAGTCTGACCACAGGGTTTTCTAGGTAACAAAACAAAACTCTTTGTCATCCCATGCTCTTAAAGAGTTCATCTGCAGCTGAATCCCTCCTGAGCTGCCCAGCTTTTCCAAGCTGCCACCTCTGACAGGCAGCCCATTTCAAGGGACACAAGCCCTGCTGCCCTGGCCACGGTCTCAGGGTGATGGGCTCTGTCTCTGACATGGGGCTGTTTGGTCTGACACAGCTGCTGTACACACAAGGGAGCCTGGCACTCAACACATTAATGCAGATCCCTGCTGGAGACCATTCATCGACGTTGATAGCAGTCCACAAGATTCTTAACCTCTGTCTAATACTGTCACACTGAATATATGGTTTGCCCTCGTGTTTGCAGCTTTCACTGCCTTGTCACGTAATAACTTCAGGGGCCAGAGGCCACACCACTGCTTCTATCAATCCAGCTGCGTGCCCTGCCTTCTTGCATTAGTCCTTTACATCTCTGTCAGACTCTGGTAGGCAGTCAAGGATGTTTACTGATACCCACTGCACAGTCAATCTCAGAGTGATCTCAGTATCTATGACCCCTCTCTTTACAAATCACATTGGTTGAAGGCTATAATTGTAGGATATAATTAGAACTGGAGTTTCATTTAATGGAGGCAGAGTGCCCCAAGAGTCCACCAAGCTGCAAGCTATGACTCCTCCTCACTCTCCTCTGTTGTTTTGGAGCACATAAAATGCCTGTTGCACTTGAGGATGACCTAGATGTTGCTCATGATCTTGCTTCAGATGTATCTTCAGCTAAGAAGTAAAGCTCCAAACATGAATTTAGCCCATCATTACACCTATCAGATCTTACAAGACAGCAAATCTTACAGGCCGATGGATTGAACCCTCTGGCTTTCAACTATTCCCATAGTAGGACCCCACCCTTTTCCAAACAAGCCCATCCATCTCCAATGCACACTCAGTGTATGCGCTTTTACTCCCTTTCCAGATCACAAATTCAAGCAGAAACAAATATGCCAGTAAAGTCCCCTGTATATGAAGGCATGGAAGATGATCCAGTCTTTGTTATATTCATTGTCCTGAAAGAGGTTTGTTCTACCTCTCGACAATCCTCCAGCAGCAAACAAACTCTGGAGAAGATTCGGGGGACCTATGAATTTAGCTGTCAAATGTCTTTGGAAAGATGGAGTGCAGTCTTCATCTCTTGATCAACCTAAACCTTTTATGTCCTCATAGATTCTAAAGCCAACCTTTTCTGGACTATCAGCACTACAAAAAGAAGTCATTATCACTGAGCAGCAGTAAAATCCAAAGCAGAAAAGCACAAAAAGTACCTGTGAGAAAGATGACAACAAACTAACCTAGTCAGCATATATTCCTCTTACCCTGCACCACCCAAGTGTCCAGCCCTGCATCACCAGGGCATAGCGAAAGGCCCTGGCAGCCTTTTGGGTGCAGTCTTTCTGCTGCAGCAGGCAGTTACAAACCCTACAATGACTGAGATGTGAGCCCTTGTCAGCCGCTGGGATGAGAGCAGCAACGACCCTTGCACCACCTGGGAAGCAACAGTGAGTCCTTTAGACAGCACCACTGGTAACTGCTAGGATGAGTTACTTGAACGTACTCACCAGGTGCCTTCGTGCCATTGTGCCACCCAGGTCCTGGGACCCAGTTCCTCTCTGGGCACGAGAGTCAACACAACTTGGCTGTACACAGCTGCCTGGGAACCAACATGTGCCAGCACAGGGCCCAAAAGTGCTGAGGCAATGCTGATGGGAGATGGCAGCAGTCAGACTACAAAAAAAGCCAGTAGGATCTTTGTTCTGAGATGATCGGAGGGCACAAAGAGCCCAGATCATTTCTCATCAAGTAGAAGAAGCAAAGAGCACATTCCTAATTCAATTGGTGTCAACAGGAATTCAGCTCCTATTCAGGCATTTGAAGTGGTGAAACTGCACCAGGAATTTCTTTTGCAGCTTGGGCAAGGAGCAGACGGACATGACATATTTAAGTCCCAAGTGCAGCAATGAAGCGCATGTGAATACCATTACCTGTTTGGAAAGCTGTGGGGTGTCTTTGGAGAAAGACAATGAGATAATTCAAAAGACAGCACTGACTGCACCTTCAAGTGGTGTTTGTTTATTCTTGTGCCTCTGAATGAAAGCCATCAAGGGAAGAAATACAACCGCCACTGCCAGAGCGAGGTTCCCAAGGGCTGTCTCATAAGGAGTTTGAGTGGTGCAAGCTGAAAACGAGAAGAGTGAGTGGAAAGTACCAACCCCAGCAATGGTGTTTCTCAAGAGACATGTCTTGCTCTGATAAAATCATTCCAGCCAACACTGGACTCCAATCAAAGAGGAATTTTGGAAGCAGCTTCCCAACCATCTTGTGTGATAATCGGCTCTCTTTCCTTCACCCTGACAGAGCAGAGACTGGAGAAAATGATGAGGATTTTATAGCTCTCTGCGGTAAGCAGTTAATAACTCTCTGAGGCTATAGATCTGGGCTCCACTGCAGGGCTGGAATAATTCACAATAAAATATGACTTTTCATTTATCACTCTGACACTTAATAAATACTTCCTGGTGAAGCCCAGGAAAGAGGAAGAGAAGGAGGGAGGGGGACATCCCATGCTTCTGGTCACCAGGTGCTTTCAGTGAACATGACACATGGTGAAGGATAGTGAGAGACCAACCAGGAAACACAGGCCTGGGACCTGTTAGAGGAATGGAGTGATGAGGCCTCAGCTTAATAGGGATTTTTTTATCCATAACCACCATAAGAGGTCCCTTCTGAGCTCAGGCAAGACCCCTGTGGACACTGACATTTTATAATACTGGTAATGATGGATGAAGGCTGCAAATACCAAAGCAAAATGGTGTGTGGTCCTTTCTCTTCTCTTGTGCTGCCACATGAGGAGGGCCGGTGCATCCTGCCGTCTGTGTGCCAATGGCCCTGTGTGCCAACATGCTCCTGTGGCCACCTTTGCTTGGGTATGGAAGTGCCTCATGGACATACATCAAGAGAGGCAAGAAAACATTGTCTGTGTTCTTTGGGAAAAGAAATAAACCTGAGGCAGAAACTTGCCCTGAGAGAACCAACAGCACTTTGCCTGGGGCATCTCTCAGAGCCCTCTAGCAGATGGGCTAGCCTTGCCAAGAACATGTCTCTGCTTCCCTTGCAAGCATGAGTGATTCCCACTGATATGACACCTGAGATCTGGGCAGGGATCAGACCTAGCCCCAGAAAGAAGTGGGAGCTCACCCTCAGGGAACGGAAAGTAAGCTAGTGAGCACCTCTGCAAGGAGCTGCTGTTTGCTCGCAGGCCCAGCTCCCTCGGAAATCAGAGCTGCCTCCGAGGTGAGCGGCAGTGCTCCCACGCTACCCACGTGCCGCGGGGCTGCCGGCAGGTTTGCTCCCAGAGCAGGTGCTTGCTACGTGGGAGAAGCCTGCAGCCACTTGTAGTTTCTCTCTGCTGGATTCCCTTTGCCTTGAGCTGTCAGTGGAAACAGCATCGACACCAGCCTTTGTAAATCAGATAGCGAGGCATGGTTTACTATGACATATAAAGCAAGGGAGATTGGTGGGAACTAGATTTGCCTGTGGCTCTTTTATGTGGTTGCTTTGCAGATGGTCTGTCTGCTGCCTCACATCTTCTTGAAGGCCTTTTATCTACACAGATGCAATTTCCTTTCCAGTTCCTTGCATCTACACACTATCAGCTGATCAGTGGAAGACTCTCATCTTCCCACACCCTGAATAGGCCTGTAGCAGCTGGTGCTGTATTCACACAAAACCCTGATGGATCACAAAGCCATGGAGGTCCTCAGTTCACATGGAGGTCCTCAGTTCACTTTCTCCCTCCTTGGCTGTTGCTCTCAGAGCGATGGTGTCCTGGTTTAGCTGAAGAGCTCATCCCTATGGGGGGGGGGACGATATTGCTGTATTGCTCTAAACACACTGGAAGTGTTTTAGCAACACAGGCAAACAACAAACATTATCCTGTGCACAATATCGACTCAGTTAATTGGCAAGTGAGGTGTTGGACTGGCCTCCTGCTTGGCTTAAATTGTATATGCACTGAACACTGTCTCCGCTCATCATGCTGTCAGTGGGAAAGGCTCCATACAGGGTAATCACATGCTGCTGCAAACTCAGTGCTCGGTAAAGCTGCAAATCAAAAGAAAATAGCAGAGAAACAATGAGGGAAGATGGAAGGAGGGGTGAAGGGGGCCAAACTGGAGAACACAAGCAAACTCACAGCCTGCAACTGTAGCTGCACCTTCTGGGAGCTCAAGGATACCTCAGAAACTTCTTTGAGTTGGTCTGAGGTTCAGGGATGGTGGCTACAGGCAGACCCAGCAGAGATGAACAGGAAGGAGAGAGCTGGGGAGCTGCATGAGTGAGTCTCATGGAGTCCAGTCTCAGTCCTGGTGCTAACGGAAGAGGGGAGAGCTGACGCTGGGGAGTAACACAATAGAAGAAAGAGGATGTTCTGCCACTGCCTTCTCGCATAACCTTGGAAAAGTCACAGATACTTCCTTTGCCATAATTCCCACATGGCAAATGCACGTCACAGTCCTTCCTGTGTCTCTACCTGCTGCTTACTGCTTAACGACCAGGTTTTCTAAGACAATATAGACCCCTGAGGATGCATGTGTGTGCCCAGATGTATTTAGAATTGTTCTAAGCAATTATGTGCCTAACTCACTTGGGTTTTGTCCCATTTCAGTGCAGCCTTGGGCATCCAAATACCTCTCTAAATCTGGCCCTTAGACTCTTTGAGGCAGCAAATTGTCTCTTACTATAACTGCCTGTATAAATATAAGTGTCTGTGTATGCACACACACGCACGTTGCTGTCTTATGCTATGGCACAAGTAACCAAAGAGCTACAGAGGTCTAAAACCAAAAGCTGTCTCCAAGGAAGTCTCAAGCCTGTAGCCACCTTGCAGACTGTTATTACACATGCAATATTGCATCTTGGCTACAAAACTGTGGATCTGATTCTCTTCCCGTTTTGTACCCAGGCCTCAAGAGACCTTGGCCGTTCCTGCCTGTCGGCGGTCAGGAGCTGGGCAGAGCCATGCTGATGACCCGGGTGGTTCCTGACTATCTAGAAGTGTTACTGAGTGCTCTTGGCCAGCAGACACTTCTCAGGAGCTGGAGTCACACAGGAGCACAAGCAGAACGAGGAGAGGCAAATCAGCTTGTAACTTCTTCAGCCATGAACTGGGAGAAACAAAACAAAACCTACACACAACCCACATGCATTAGCAGTAAAGACAGCGGCTGTCAGAGGGGGTTAATAAACTAGCTGTTCAATTCCCTTGCAGACAGGCATTTAATTTATAGCTGCCAGAAAATCCCACACATTTGGAGATCATATCCTTGGTGGAAGTGGTGTCACATCAGTGAAGCACAGGGCAATCAGGCCACTGGGGACAAGGCTGCTCTCCATGATATCAACTCCATTAAACTCCTCTCCCCCAGCTCCATACATGCCAGAAAGTGTAGGGAGTTCAGGCCAGTGAAAATTTACACTCTCGGCTCTGACAACTGCTTTGGCTGGGGTTTAGGCATGTTTGCTGGAGAGGCATTTGGACAAGGGTGTTAGCCTTTCTGTTAAGCTCATGTTCAGAAAGGATGACAAAGAGGGGGAAAAAGCATGTGGGTGAGAGCAATCCATAATGTTGGAGCCAGGCCACATGGCCGGCAGGCATATTTAATGTGCAGATTAGTTTTTCACTTGAAAGCTAGAAACTTAATTTGTTAGTACAGGACTTACTCTCTGCCTTTGTGTATGCTGCGTCTAACCCCAGTTCCCGGGTTCATCTGGAAAGCAGACATTTCCACTAGCAGCGCTTAAAACTCAGCTCTGTCAGCACTTCTACTGCAAGTTTGGAGGAGTTAACTCCCCATAAAGCATCCGCTCCCAGCTGGAACACAGCATACAAGAGGGGGAGATATATCTGCATAAGTCCCATTAGCGCTTAACGTTCTTATCTCTTGGGCCCTGTAGTTGGAAAACACCTCCTGAGCTCAGTGCAGGAGCCAACATCCTTACCAGATTTATTCTGCAGACATTTGGCTGGGGATTCTACTTAAGGTTTAACTCGATTGGCAGACATGGTTTTTCCGGGTGGCTTCTGTTCCAGCTCTAGGTTTCTGTAAAGGAAGTATGAGATGCATTGGCAGAGTGTGCTGGGTGTTAATTACCAGCTACAAGCACACCCTCAAATGCAATAAGATTTTTCATTCACAATCTGGAATGGAATAACGATGCCAGCAGAGCACCAGGTTGTGGAGAAGGGTGTTTTCTTCATACCTGCCATAAAATTGGATGAGAGTTTGGGAGCCAGTTGGGGAGAGCAAAGTGTATTTAGTGTCAGGACAGCAGGGAGGAATAGATTTAGGAGAACAACAGGAGTCCAACTAAACACACAGCTTCATGTGTGTGATCATCTACTGCAGAATGAGATGCACACTGGTACACTATGAAAACCCATCCAGGAAAGCAGAGGATGCTACAAATCCATGCAGATTCACTGCAGATGTTCTAAGATCCTGGCTCCCCTACAGGCCTGCTGTTGCTCACAGCCCTTTATTTCGCTTTGTTTTGTGTTTTTCAGTTTGATGAGGAACAAGGACATGAACTATAGCCCACAGTGCATATATTCCTCAGATCCGCTGCCTGCAGGCCACGCAAATTTGGGAAGGCAGTACCTTAGATGAACTTCCGTGTGAAGAAACAGGGGATCCATCCATACAGGAGCAATGTGAAAGCTCTGGTTCATAGCAGAGAGGGAGTTGCTTCAATTCCAGGCAGAGAGAGGAAAGCGAGGAACAACCACAGCACTTTACCTACCAAACTTTTCTGTGTCTACAATAAGTAGGATGTTTTCAGAGTCTGCAACTCCCTCCCTATGAGTCAAGGTTGGTAAGATCCTTCTGAGAAATGCCAACAGAGGCAAAGAGAAACTCAGAGATATTTGAGCATCACTGGTGGGGTTTCAAGGTTGCAGCAGAATTTCTCATTTCTCTCCCTCCTACCCTTATCTCTAAAGCTCTTCATGTTGCGTAGAGGCCAGGATCTTGTGAATCCTAGAGCAGAAAATGAATAAGGAGCATCGCCAGCCACAAGACTCTTATTAAAGACCCCTCATGTCCACATCTTGGAGCAGGCAGACCAATCTCTGGGAGCCTGCCAGCACACAGGCAGGCTTTCCTTGAGATTGCTAGCTGGATGCCGAGCTTCTCCTCCCTTTGTCAGTGTGATTACTGCTTGAGAGCAGAGAACACACTTCCCTCTGCCTTGCTCTTGGGAGGTCTATACCCAAGGGCAGCAGAGGAGAGAGGTAGAGAGGGAGAATTGGCTATTTCTGTTGGCTTGCATGAAGCCTCCAAAAACCTCTCTTCAGGCTGGAGGCAATGAGTCTTCCATGGTCCTTCTAAGCACTCCAAGGTAAGTTTGAAGTCTTGGTGTCTTGGACATTAAGTTGGATAAAGCACAGGACAAAGAACAGGAGCTCCAGAAGCAAATATGGTGTCTTACAGCAGTGCCTTAGAAATAACCAGGCTGAAGTGAAGGCGCTTCCACTGTGTTAGCAGCTGCAGAAAAATTGCTATTAACTCATTAGATGACCCTCTTTGAGACACAGGTTGCAAAATATCATTTCTGGAGAAGAAATAAACGCAGTCCCTGCCCTCAGCACGTGTTTCTGTGCTGGATTTTTCTTACTGCAGTTCCGGGTCTCCTGAACTTTGCTGGAGATGCTGCCTGTTTTTAACCTGCCTTGGCACTTACGTTATTGTTCACGTCAGAATGAGGCCAGGCATTAAATACATCTTTCCACCAAAACTTCCCAGATTTCATTAATTTAGGCATTCTGGTGTGATGCCTACCACACTTAGGGGAGCACTCAAGAATGAATGTCGCAGTCCTACACTGAGACCAGACTCCTGCCTCTGAAGCAAGGGGAAGTTTCCCGCATGGGCACATAGACAGCATGTGCTATTGCCAGGGAAGCTCCTGTTCCTGAGGACTATTTCTGTCACCTGCACAAGTCTCATTCCAGAACTGTGTTTCAGGGGCCTCAATATTTATGTCACCAATTTGTCAGCTTCCCTGTAACATCTGCTACAGGTAGTAAATCAATCAATACATGGCATTAGCACAGCCCAGTACCACATCTTTTCATATTAAAACCTCTCTAGATTTCAAGGCTAAGAGGTACCAAGAGCTTCCAAGGAAATTCCAGGGGTCTTGTATAATACTTACCAGCCTGACAGACTAATTGCCCTATAATTCAAACACAATTGCAATCTATACTGGAAGCAATTATATGCAGATGACTGGGGTGACTCTCATTTCCTCTATGGCTTCTTCTGAGCCTTTTTTTCCGGTATCAATTCCATTGAAAAAACAGTCTTGGAAATTATTAACACACAAAACCACATTTTATTAAAGCTTATTTTAGGAACTGCGTGTTAAATCCACATATAGATACAAAGGCTCACGAGGAATCGCTCCTCCTGTTTAAGGTCTCAATACAAAAGCTTTCCTGCATTGCCTTCTGGGAATGATGCCAGCCAAGAGCCTGAGAAATGGTGTAGTAATAAAAATGTAACATGATGTACTGTAAATTATACACAGGATGGGGCTGATGAGGGAGGTTGGTGAGTGTATTTGTCTTTCACCCCTTGCAATGAGCTCAAACACTGCCTAAGGTCTCTCGACTACAAGAACTTGAGAGGAGACTTCTGCACCTGTGAGACTTCTCTAAAGAGGTGTAGGCTGAGTCTTCCCCACACCAGAGAAGCAACGCTAATGGGGGGCAGCCCTTCACTCGCTGTGGCTGGCGACTCCCCCCAGGGTGAATGAAGCACGCCAAGCAGCAGCCAGCCCAAAGCTGCCCGTGACAGAGAGCTCTGCTCATCTCCTCCCATGCTGTCTCCTGGATGGTGACCTGCAGCAGCTCAGGAGGGGACACACATCTCGACCCATCAGCACTGCTACAGGGGAGACACCCTGCAGCAGACAGACTGGGTGAGTGTCCCAATGCACTGGACACACGGGACTGTGCCTGCCTTCCGTCCAAGGGCTACCCTGGGAGGAGGATGCCAGGACCACCCCCACCATGCGCACACGCGTGCACACACACACACACACACAGACACAGACACACACACACACAGGCCTATCTGCAAGAGAATTGCTCAGCAGTGAGATAACCCAGCTGTACACAGAAAGGAGACAATTAGAAATGCCTAGCAAAAAGGATTTGTCTCTAAATTATTATTTACAAAATACGTCAATCACTGACAGCTTAATTTCATTCTTCTATTTATTTTACAAGAAAGATGAGGCTCTAGCATAGTCAGCAATCCTGTAATGAGGACATTTGCCTGCTCCCTCACAGGTTAGGAGAAAAGCTAAGGAGGGAATTTAAGACCCTTCCCTCTCTCTCATGCCACAATTTCTCTTCCTCAGACTCTCCCAGGCTGGCTGTCTCTCATTTTTACAAAACCTGTTACAATATCATAGTTACAGCCATAGGGAGATTGGGAATTCTAAAAATATCAGCTGTTTTGTGGGATGGAAAGAGAATTTCCCTCCTCCAGCCTTCCAGACTGTCCCATGGCCCAGCTCTGTGTGCCAAACATCCCTTCTCTCTTGCCTGCTGACTCCAGGGGCAGCTGAGGAGACCTGTCCCACACGTGAGGCCATGGTCTCCTGCACTGTGCATCTTCCCCAGGTTCAGATTCCCACATTTCCATGGCATTCCCCTGCTATGGGGATATTGAGAAGCAGTTTATTGCAAGTACTACCCACATCTGCCTTGTGGCCACAGCTCGCACATACCAGCCAGGAGAAACACATGTGAACTCATCGGGAAGGAGCCTAAAGGTCCTGGTGCCTGGGGATTTGCAATGGGACGTGAACAGTGAACAGCTTGTTGCATCTTGACTGTTGAGGCTGGAAATCTTGCATTTTAGTGACCTGAGGACAGGAGGACAGATCATTATTTTGCAAAGGTCTGCCTGGTGCTGATGGAACACTAGGTCTTGCTGCATGGTCTGACAGAGGGGTATGAAGGGCCTTTAATCAGATCTCAGAAAGTAGAAAGCAAAAATAGAACTAATTTTTTTGAAAAAGAGCAAATATGTTGAAAGATAGATTTTTGGGGGTACTATTTCTCTCCTAAATGTGGGAAAGTTCTTTTCGTTTCAGAAATGACAAACCATTTTATTGCACAAGTTCCTAAGAGCAATTCAGCACTTCGAGGCTGACATCTTCAGTTTTACTCAACAGCCTCAGGAAAGTTACATGGAGCAAAATGTTCTTTCAGTTTTCAATTTTGACTCAAATGAAAAGTTTTGGGTTTGCACCTCAAACAAAAAGCTTGACTCTGCTTGCCTCCAACAAAAGCCTGTTCCTTGTTTTTTTGTCTGACTCCTAAAGTACCTCCTAACTCTATTGCAAAAACAAAAGCAGAGCCAGAGAGCAGGCTTTGGTGGAAACTTGGCTCGTTGGCCTCCACTGCAGGTCATGCGCGTAATGAGGAACACCAGCTGAGCTCTCAGGCCAGGTGGGTAACAGATAGCATCACTGATCTCAGCGGTGACTGACATTTCACTGCCCCCCTGATGTAATTCCTTCTCCTGGAACCATCCCCTCTATTTCATCGCCCTCCACTTGCTGCACTTTGGGAGCCAGCCACCAGCCTAACGCTGGAGGTCCTGCACCCCTAGGGAGGGTGACACGCTGGAGTGAGTTAATTGAACCAACCTACACAGGCAGCCTTCAGGATACTGGGATTTAATTTATTTGTTCTTTTTATAATCATGACCTCGGTTTATTCACTTGAGAAACACAGAAAGACAAGGCAATAATATGAGCTATTTGAGGAACTGGTCACATCCTGACTCGTTACTTTGTCCTTCTTTGGCTTTTATGCACTGTGGCGCTGCTCTTTCGTGTCCATCTTAAAATGGTTGTACTGAATCTCTATTAAAAAGCAGCAGCTCTAAATGGAGTGTTAGGAGAAAAGCGGACTCCCTGCAGCAGGCAGGGACTGCAGACTGGCTCGTCTCTGCCTGCAGAACCAGAGCCTGCTCTTCTGCATGGACAAAAATCCCTGCAGCCCACTATGGTACACAGAGAGAGCTCCTCGAAGGAGACAGCTAAGAGGCTGTGCCTGTGGGACTGGGTAGAAGGGAGTCTTGGATTTAGCCATTACCCAGAAGTCAAAGGAGATGGAGATGGGAGGCAGATCAGATAGTCATGGGCCAAATGCAGCATATAATGAGGGAGAAGTGAAGGAAGGAAGACAACTCAAGCACATCTCACCTCTTACCAGAGAACTTGGGAAAGGCTGTTCCTCTGGGCCTCCATCTCCCTTCTCGATAAAGGGGAGTGGTAATTCTCCTGCCTTACAAGGATGTTATGGGAAATCTATCCTGCATCATGTTAGTGAAATTGGTTTCAGTCCACGCTTTTAGATTCCCCTGTACAGAGGGTGTTCTGCCCCACAAAAGCCAGTGCAGAGTGATATTCATGCTGCATAACCTTCCATGAAAAGGGTGGGGTTTTGCTGTAGGCTCCTTTTAATTCATTAGATTGATCAGTGGGAGCTGAATTTAGGAGCTCTGCATCATTCTCCTTCTAGGCTGTGATGCCAAACACCTACGATAAGTGGTACAAACACCCCTTCCCTCTGTGCGCCACTCATCCTCAGCCCTGTTTCCGATGAAAGGAGAACGCCATGTAGAAATGCGGAGCTATTTTGCAGACCCACGCTGACGGCAGACTGGATGGGTTTCACCAGCTCCCACTTGGGAACACAAAAGGATGATTTTTATAAGACCAAAGAGCTATGAAAGCAGACACAGCATCCGGGAGGAGAGATTTTTCTTTACAAGCACCATAGGGGTCTGGCAATTAGAATTAAAAGCAAGGCCCCTAAAATGGATGAGGCGTTGGCCACTGCCCAGCTATACCAGCACTTCAGGGTAGCACAGAGGCCCTACACCTTCACGGGGCCAGTGCCATCCTCTCCATCCACCCCGGTCCTGCCCCCCTCGCTGCAGGCAGGGATCTGCTGGCGGCTGCTGCCATGCAGCAGTCTCCAAGGGGGACCACAGCAGCTGCTCAGCAAGGCAGAGCCACACCACATCCCAGCTCAGGACAGACGTGAGGAAAGAAACCATCTCCTGCTGCAGCGGCAGTAAAAGTCCTTCGCAATTGTTAAAGCCAGACGGAAACTAATTTTTCTCTTTTTTTACAGCCTCTCATCCTCTCCCCTCCTTCCCTGGCTGGTACAAGACTGTACAAGATTGCAAAAAGCCAATTGCAATTAAACGTTTCAGTCCTAAATGAATGGCTTGGTTTGTAAACAACAATAGCGACAAAAAAAATGCAGCTCTCAGCAAAAGCAGCCCAGCTTTCTTTGCAAAATACCACAGGTCCCCAGCAGAAATTGCTTCTCTCGACATCATTCTGAGCTCTCCTGGGGCGCTCCCTTGCCCCTCCAACCCCTTGCCCCAGATTTAGAGCCTGTCAAAGCTAATATGAAGAAGTGGATGCAGGCACTGAGACTTCCTGGCCTGGAAGCCATTCTTCTGAAAAAGCACTGCAAACCTGCTCCTTTAGATAAATAAATAGCGCATCCCCTGTGAGACATCATCTGCAAAGCACTATCGTACGATGCCTCCACTATCATAATTCCCCATGTCCTTATTGCCCGACAGCCTCCATAAAGAGCCGGCAGGTTTATGTGCCACTTAAAACCAACCTATTACTAGCAGCAAACTTCCTTCAACAAGTTTCTGTGTGCTCTGACTCAAAAGCAAAAGAATCGTGTCTCAGTGTGACTAGCTAGTGCTACCCACACACCCTGCCAGGACCTCCAGAGACGGGGGGGGGGGTTACTGGTTCCAGAACAGGGTCTGATCCTCCACTGCTGTCTCTTGGGCAGCCATACTAAACCAAGTACAATTACACCAGAAGAAGATCGAACCCAGCATGCACAATTTATAAACTGCAAGACATGAAAGATGCTTCCCTATAGGCTATGCATGAAGGGAAGCAGGTTTTCTGTAGATAGAAAGAGACATTGATATCAATGCGGTAAATGCGTGTTGCATCACTCCACGATTTGATTCAGTGGGCACGTTCAGAGGCTGCTGTGCCTGAGGGACACAAAGAATGCCAGTGTGGTTTGCAGCCCTATAGATAAAGGTTTTGACCTTCACTTGGGATTAAATTGGAGGAGCTGCATTGATTTGCATGCTGCTTTATGCTAGCTTGCAAATACAAGCAAGTCCTGCAATATGCAGTGATCTCTGAACAGTAAGGGGAAGAGGTACCTAAAATCTCCTGAGCCTTTACAGCCTCCCCGTACACGGGTCTGTGGTTAAACACAGTAATTTTTATTTTAAGACACTGAGAAGTGGTTTTTTCCTGTCAAATGAGATTAAAACACAAAACACAGGGGCAAGCCAATTGCCCCAAACTGTCCCATCTGCTTCATGATCAGATTTTATGCCACAAAGCCTAGAGTATTTGTTTTATTTTCAAAGAGCATATGGTTTGATTTTTAAAAGCTCAGCCACTCACCACTGGGACCAGCCTTCCAGAGAAGCTTGATGCACAGCAGCTCCTCCAGTGACACGTTGACTGTTTGAAAGAGCCCATCACCCAAGCTGGGCATTTGAAGTCCCTGGAAAAGCTGCCCTTGTTTGGGAGAGGTGAACAGTAGAAATGCAAGCTGCCTGGTGCAAGAATGTACTTCATCTACCCAAAAAGAAAGGAAGACTTTAAACCAGAGAAAGAAAGAAAGAAAAAAAGAGCAGAAATATAATAAAACAGAAGGGGAAAAAAAAGAAAGGCAGGAAAGGGTTGAATAAATTTCCCCTTTGGTTTTAGACTAGTAACACCATAAATGCTACTGAATAAATCACCCACAGACCAGAGAGCTGAAATAATACAGGGGAAAACCTGACTTCCCATTCATCACACTCCCCCTGACATATAATAAATGCTTCTCATTCAGCCAAAATGAATTAGCATAGTCGACAGAGCACGCTTACATACCAATGCCCACAGATTACCCTGCTCTTTGCTCTCTGAAGCCTCCTTCCCTGCCACCTCTTGCCCTATGCCTCCTACTCCCAGGGAAAACAAACCAGCCCCAGCTCGACTGCAGGGTCCTTGCTGCCCCAGGACACTGGGGTCTCTCTGCTGTCATCTGCAGCATTTATAAGCCCCAGTAAGTATGAAAATATAGGCCATGAGAGATGATAATCACCATTTCCCTTCAGAGCTGGCAGGTGAGCAGCAGAACTGGAAATGGCATTTCTGAGTCCCACTGCAGCATTTCAGAGCGCAGACAGTGATGTGTTACTGGCACTCTACTTTGCAAGATCCAAGATACAAGGCTAAGCCACTGATTTGGTACCACAATACACAGGTCCAAGGGAGCCCAGAGAGGGGTGAATGTGCAGTCATGGAGCAGAGTCACCCTCACACAACTCACAGGGAGTCCTTCACGCCAGCCACAGACAAACCACAGGACGATGCCTGGAAGGACATTCAAGACCTTGGGCCATAGTCGGTGAGTTATGGGAAGCCAGGTTTATCCTGGGAAACCCAAGCTGGCACCTGCCATGAACATGATCATGGAAACACCGCTTTTCTCTGATGGAAACCAGCTCCAGTCAATATGGATCCAACTGTGGCTGCAATAGGACAGACACTTGTGGTCAGCACTGGGGCAAAGACATGACAGGCAACCTCTATCAGCAAGGGCTCCATCCCAAGACCACCCTTGTGCAGGCACAGTGGGTGAGGATGTGATGGGAAGCACTCCCTCCGGTTCCTGCACAGCCAGATGAAAGCCCACGCTGGGAAAGTCCACGTGGGAGGGGCAGGCGGTGGGCAGCTGATGGCTGAAGAGCTGTTTAAAGTCAACTGGAAACAACTTTTACTGATGCTCTGAAGGTTTGAAACCATCATTGGTGGATTAAATTAATTTCAGGGGGAAATCTCATGCCAGGTCTGAGTGATTGCCCAGAATAAGGCTGAAGTGATGTGAAAGTGGGTGATAACTATTAAGAGATGGAGATGAGACACATATAACAGAATGTCTGACAAAACCTTAATTAGAGCCTTGTATATACTCTGAGAAAATACATTTAGCCGATAGCAGCTCTGGGGGTTTGGTCCCCACTCCTGAACAGCTGCCAGAAAATCCAGATCAGATGCCTTTGGGTTTCTTAAACTCATCTTTTCTTGTTTATAACTCTCCTGACTCCTAACACAAATACCTGCTCCCTCAGATAGCCCAGCACTGATCCTAGATGAATTTTGGTCATGATATCATTTTCATGATAGTTTCTCATGGCTCCTTTTCCCTCTTGCCCTTCACTATTTAAATGCAGGAACTCCTCAGAATGATCCCTGACTCAAATACTTTCCAAATACCCAAATACTTCTCCTTCCCAACAACCGTTGCTATTAATTATCTGTACCGCCAGCTCTCCCCATCACAGCCTCTGTGGAAAAAAGGGAGGGAGCTCTATGTGCAACCAGTTCCTGCTCTGAATCATGGGTTCAGACTCGGCTGTCTGAAAGCAGACAGCAGTTCCAAACAGCTCATATAACAGCTTCAGCAGCTCCTCACCCACCTCTGCCTCTGAAATAGCCTGCGGAGCAGCTCACATCCCCTCAGTGAATGTGGGATCACCCTCAGACAGCCATCAGTACACAGAGCTGGGCTCCACTCTCTCTGGGCAGACAAATTACCCTGAATAATTTATTGTCCCGGATGAATCCTGCTCTCCAGCAGGATGAGTAAGGGCCTCGGTGTGTAAGTGGCCACTCCTGCAGCGTTGATCACAGGCAGTAGCAGGCAGAGCTGGGAAGGACTTGAGAAACGTCTTGTCCATTCCACTTGCTCCAAGGCAGGAGTCTAACACCTCACACATTTGTCAGAGATGTCTAGCCTGTTCTTAAATACCTCTGTTGACAGAGCTACCACATTGCCCTTACGTGCCCTCTTCCTGTCATTCATATTGTCACCTGGTGCCAGAGTCCTGTAAGACTAACGGTGTTTTTCCTGGGGAATGAGTCAACCCATGATGGGTTTTCAATCCTCTGGTGTGTCAGGAAAGGTCATACTCAATTTGTCTGCAAATAGTGCTCCCTCTGTGATCTCCTCCAGGCTATGAGCTCTCACAGCCCAACCATGTCCACCATAAGGCACCACAGACTGCGTCCCAAATACCCACTTTTGTTTCTCTGCAGACTTTCAAAGCTTTTATGGAGGCCTATAGAGTCCATTATGTTCCTCTTCAGACCATCAAAGCAGCAAAGGCAGGGAATTCCCTTCCCTCCTCCTTCCAAAGGCCTTGCACCCAGCCCCTCAATGCAACAGGTTTTGCAAGAGGTTCATGCATTATTAGCTGGCCCATCTCTTCACCAACACCGTTTGTAACCCAAAGAGCTCAAGACACTGGGTTCCCAGCAACAGATACAGCTTTCAACACAAGCACAGAGCCTGGGGAGACAGCTAGTGTGCTCAGCCACACTCCAGTGTTCAGCAGGACCAGTGTCGGCCCAGGAGTGCAGAGAGCTTGGAGATTGATCACGTTGTCGCCTTTGCCTACTGCTCCTTTGCTGCCAACCAGCAGAACGAATGTCCTGCTTTGCATAATGCTTGTACTGCGAATATTATTAACCTCATATATCACTGGGGAATGCACACAGCTCCCATTCGCAGGGAGCACTAGGGCCAGCCCTATTCAATCTACTTCTATAAACAGAAACAAAGACCATTTAATAAGCAGGAGGCAGCTGGTGTCTTTAGAGGTTAGGGTTTTGTGTTGATTTTTTTCCCCTTTACAAAAGATAAATATGCTCAGGAAATTTTCTGCAATGGATTTTCATCTTCTCAACCTCTCATAAACCAAGCAGGGTCAAGCACTGGTCAGTACTTGGATGAGAGATCTCGGGGGAAAACAAAATCCACAGTAGAGGATGAAGAGAAATACTTGTGACTTGGCTTTTTAGGGAGTAATGCTCTTCTCTCTGAGCCAGCCCTGAATCCCTATTGCAGGCAGGGTTCAAAAGGCCATCACAGCTGAAGAAGGTTCCATCTCCCTATGGAGTGTGAAACCTGGGTGGGCTGGCATCTTCAAAGGAACCAAAGGGAAAATTAAATGACAGTCAAGTATTTGAGCTCCTTTAAGAAGGTACCAGCCTTGATCATAAAATCTTCTGTCTGTCTCACTCCACCAGCAGGTATTAGCGAAGGGTAGCTGTTTAATGCTCCACGTAAAAGGCATTCTAGCCTGCTTCTTCCCCTAAATTTAGGTAGCAATTTTGTTTGAATCCAGTATGTTTGCTCCCCCTACTGAACTGTCCCACATGCTCAGTGTATGTTTTCCAACAGTTCCCCACATACTGTTCCTGCACTGGCCTCATTTCCCTAGTGAGTTCAGTAGCCTGTAAAGCATTTCAAAATCTTTCAGATGAAAGACCCTCACGAAAAGTGTATAATAAGATTTCATTATTGTATCATTTATTCTCATTATCGCTAATAGTAGTGGTTGTATAAAATGTTCTTCCTGTGATCAGAATCAACTATCTAGCAAATACCCCAGCGTACAGAAGCTAAGGACAAAGAAGGCATCAGGGAATAGGTGCCCAGAGTTCACTCGGCTGTTCTCAGCTCCCCAAACATCCTCTCTGCTTCTTTGAAGATTTTAATTAGAAGCCTACAGAACAGTGTTCCAGGACCTGGAAAAGATCCAGAGGTATAAAGGACAACAGTCAAACTGGGAGCCTCCGCTCATCATGGGCATAAGGCTTTTTAGAACTGAAATGCACAAGGCGTTCACAAAGGCAGCTGGAGACCAGGCAGTGCGGAGGTCTGGGGACACACAGCATGACCAGCAAGGAAAAGGGGATGGTTTGGATTCATCATGCTGTTTTTGGGGGGCAGGCTACCCACGAGCAAACAGGCTAGCTAACATGTAGGGTACAAGGTGTGCTGAGGAGCGGAGACAGCATTTCAATGAGAAATTGAGGGTGTAGGAAAAAGAGGACTCTGAATTTAGCAGCAGTAAAATAAGGCAGAAAGAAAATTGGGCAAGATAGCATGGAGAGGGAATGTAAAAAGAAAAGAAAAGAAAAGAAGGAGGAAAGAGAATGAAAAGCACTGCTAACTCAGGCTGATCTAGGAAGCAGTGTTCGGAGCTGTAGAACTAATTGCCCTAAATAAATACATGAACTAAGGGTAGGATTTATAAGCAAGAGAGATACAAGAAACAGCTGGCTGAATGGTGTTTGAATGGGTAATGGAAAGTATTTACAATGTTGGCAAAGCAACTTGACAGGCAAGAGAAGCCTAGTCATCATTTAGGGCAAGAAATAAAAGAGGTGACAGCTGTTAAGATCTCTCACCACCTAGAGAGATTGAGAACGAGGCATTTCTGCACCATTCCTGCTCTTCCCCTGTGTGTCCCAGATGCTGTAACTTCAGTGACTTGTATTCCATTCAGATGCTCGTAGCCTTACACAAGTCAAACAGTGCAGTGACAAAGGAGAGAGCTTCATCCAGGGGCTGGAGAAAACAGATGGGCAAGAAGGCATTTCGGACCTCTGTCATTCCAGGGTGATGAAGACCAGGAAGAAGCAACGAGAGCTGGATTTGATGCTGGAGCCTGGGGACCCTTCAGGCAGTGGCAATGTTTGGAGATAGTCCAGTTTGAATGGAGAAGCCAGTTTTCAGACTGAAGAGGAAGAAAGACATGGGACAGTTGAGATTTGACTGCAGATCCAAGGGCACAGATAAGATGGACAGAGAAGAGAGTGGTTCTGTGGTACCCTGTATTTAGTGAGAATAACAGGAAAACTAATATCCACTTTCACAAGTTGCTGAAAATTCATTTTACTTGAACATTAAGTGATAGCAAAGAGCATGAGTTGTGTTTTCGTTCGAGACCATGCCTTGTCTCCAAATGAAAAGAGGAACCATCAGCTTTAGGCTTCGGTGTTTCAGGAATTTCTTGTCAATTCCTCTTCACCAGAATCATTCAAAGACGACCCATTTTTCAATGCTTAGCTCCAGTTCCAGTAGCCAAACCAAAGGCATGACATATGTTGCATTCCCACTGTTAGGCCAAATGAGATCTGGTCTTTAGGGACTCGGAGAAAGAGGAGGATGCTCTGCTCAGCTATGAGCTGACAGGTATCCTCTTTCCAGGGTAACAGATCCAAGCACCCCAACGGAAATTTAAAAAAATAGTCTAAGATCTTGTCAGAGCTGTTCATCAGAACTGCTCTGATTAACAAGCATTACTGAACAGCAGCTACTTTGTCCCTTTGATCACAGCTGGTCCTCAAGTCACAGATGAATTAAGTATTTAATAGCCTGTGTGACAGCTCAGGACAGCTGCTGTGTCAAAATGGTCCTGGAAGGCCCCCATGTACCTCAGAGCAGTCAGCAGACACAGGAACGCAGCAACAGGGAGAGTTAGCAGCATCCTTGGCTGGTCTCCAGAGAAGATCTGGAGCCACAGGCTCTGCGGTTGGAGGAACCATGACCTGGGAGCCAAAAGGATGGATCTGAGCAGAATGGGAGGGTTTTAATGCCAGGATTTACGCTTTTCCAGAATGTACACCGTTTTCTGGGCTGAAACCACACTGACAAAGGGGGTTCTTGCAAGACTTACCCAGTATTTATTCCATCATGTATGTCTCCATACATTCCTGGACCACAAGAGCTCAGGGCCATGAGAAACAATTCAGAAGCTGCAAGTCACACAGAAGAGCTAGCATGGTGACTAATTCCTGACTCACACATGAAGAAATGCTGCATTGCACAAGCAAGAAAACACACTCTGCTTTGGACATGCAAGGGATGATCTTGCTTATACACTGCAGCCTAAATCTGCACCATATGCACTCTGTAGGTTGGAAATACCTGGTGTTGAACCTTAGACACTGAACCTTGGGATGCTGAACATCAGAGAAGTCCAAGGAAAGGACTAGCACAGGTGGAGTTGGGGAGGATTTGTGAATATGATGATCTCCTGAAATCCCTTTGGTACCTGCGGTTTGACAGCTCTGTGATTCTGAATATGGTCTTCTGGCTCACCCTCAAAAATCGAACTAATGACAGTGACTTTGGTTACAAAACAGTAGCACTTTAATTGCAACAAGGGCCCCTGCTAATTTAGCAGAAACCCTTTTAGCTCAGATAACTGCTCTGCTAATGAAATCAGAGCCATCACCACTTCTGGCTCCCCATGGTAAAACCTCTGTCCTTTCCAGGGAGTGAATCTCACCATAGCTTCAGACAGAAGTTTTAATGGGCTTTAGCAGCCTTCAAGAGGAACTGCTTGAAGGACAAAATAAATCATCTCTCTTACTGTGCTGTCATAAAATTCCCCTTCCCCTTAATATTCTTCTTGCATCACCTTCTAGTTCTGCCACCTTCTCTCTTTCAAAGCTTAGACTTAACTTGAAAGAGCAGATCTAACCCAAGGGGAATCAAAAAGACCCCCTGAAGTTTCCATTCCTCAGGTACAAGATTTGGGAGAGCAGAATAGCACCACAATTCTAATCAACAAACTCATCCTTCCTCCCTCTCCACAGGGAAGAATTAGGGAAACCAGCTTCCTCTCCTCTTATCGCTCTCGGCTGCTTTGGTGGGACACTCTGAGTTATTTTGAATTGGCTTTGGCAAAGGTTTTAGTCTTCTATGACTGGGGGAGTTTCCAGCCAGCACAGGGGCAGCAGAGACAGCTGTGCAGCAGTGCTCTGAAGAGGTCATCTCCAGGACAAGTCCTCTGAAAGATCTAGCTGGGCTGTTCCTAGACCTCATGGCATAGGAAAACCTGTGGATATCCAGTGCAGTCCATGCCAGATGGTAAGAAAGACAAGAATAAAGCAGCAAAGCCACCTCTGCGTCCCAGCTTTTCTTCCAGCACCAACAACAGAGCTAACCTGGATCCAAGTGTTGGCTCATATTTCCAAACACTTTCTAACCATTGCGAAGAACAAGTGCTTAAGGGCTTGGCTGTATTTATGCTTTTGCTTGTCTTTAATAAAAGCTGCATTTATAATGCATGATTAATTATTTTGCACAAGTCTCCCTTTTATGGGAACCTGTGAAATGTAAGTGATTTTTAATACCACCTCACAGACATCACTCCTTCTTCCCACCCCCATTACCATTAATCCATGTTGTAGAAAGATGTAACATTTGTCACTGGTTTATTATGAAGTGCAATGTTACGAGTTATTTATGAGCTTGCTATTTATTGAAGTATTTGTGGGTAGTTTTAGCACTTCAACTCTAGGGTGAGAATCAGCCACATTTTACCCACTGCCTGGCAGAACCTTCTGCTGTTTAACCACTTCACTCCCATTCCCTGGCTGTGCCCTCACAGCACGTCGCTCAGGGCTGTGTTTTAGGGCAGCCTCTCAGACTTGTCGCTTCCAAGGGACTGTAAGCTCAATTAACTCTTGTTCTCATTAGGTGGAAGGTGATGTTTGGAAAGGACCCAGAGGCAACAGGCAGAAACAAGCAAGGGCTGGAGACATTACTGAATTCTGATCACAGGGAAGATGGCAGTCTGGGTGTCTCACAGCATGGGAGTGAAGCAACTCGCCAGACCACAGATCAAGTCAGTCCACTATTCAATACCTAATAACAGATACCCAAGAAACAGCGTTAGAACAGGACAAACACATAGCAACCCTTTCCAGAGTATTATGTCCTCTGCTTCTAGTGATCTGACACATGGGAACTTTCCCAATGAGATCTTTATTCCTTGACTGTGTTCAATCCCTCCACAAATCCACACAGGCTTTTTTGCACCACAATGTCCTAACGTCAAGGAGTACCACAGCTTAAGTTACATGTTGCCTAAGAAGTATTTCCTTTTGCTTGGTTTGAACCTGCCATCGCCTCTTTTCAGTTGATGCTTCCCTGTATATCTGAAGCTTCCTCTGCAGCACAAGTCCAACAGGACACCCCCTATTTCTGTTGCACTTCAAGCCTGAAAGGAAAAAGCTGGCAGATATGCCAAGCAGGTGGAGAGAATGGGAGGTAATGGTGTGACGGTTAGGTGAGGAGGGTAACAAACAGCAGTCAAGAAAAACATCTGCGAGCCCCAGTGCTCTTGCCACACAGAGAATGGCTGTCTCCAAGCCCCTATTCTGCTCTGCCTTGCACCTAATTGCAAGAGAGCCCCCAAAACCTGCTGAGCCAAGTTGCTCATACCTCGTTGGGATCTCTATCTATTTGTGGGTAGCACAGCCCAGGAGATCAGGAGGACGGGAGACCTTAAGAACAACTCCCAGCAGAACAAAGGTGTCACCACTGCAGAGGCTCTGGCAGTTGTGCTGCATTCACCTCTTTGGCCATGAGCAGTACAACACAGGGGGAAGCAAATTGAAGTCATAAACCTGGAGTAAAATTGCTCTACGCAGCTTGGCCCCATGTTTGAAATTATGCTCTCAATTTAATCAGCTGTGAATCCAATGCAATTGTGGGGTTTTCTTGGTTAAAGTAGCTGGAGTCTATGCTTCAAGCTGTTGCTTTTTAAAAAATCAGGGTATTTTGATTTGCCACAAGTGAACCTGCTCATATGACAATGACTGTAACCTCTGTTGTCCTTCTGAGCTTCCCACTACCAGTACATAAATGAAAGGTCCAAGATCCCAGGCACTTACCCTGCCCCAACCAGTCCCATGAGAGCAGATGTGAGCAAGAACAACCACAGATTTACTGCTGAGACCTTGTGAAAATCTGGCTTTTTCTCTGAACATGCCCTGCTGTCTTTCAGTCACCCATTCGACCTTAGCATTCAAGGATTAACACTTTAGGAAACTGGCCATACAGTGAAATTAAGAGCAAGGTGGTTGTTGCTTCTGATCAACAGCCCAAATTGTACATCACTATAGCTGTATAGCAAATGCATGCTGCAGCCGGAACAGCTAGTTCTAGGTCAGTCCCTGCTTTTTTCTATATTACATACTGTTGTTTCAGTAAGAGAAAAGAGGGAACAAGAGCCAGTGTACAGTGCTACAGCTTTCCATGAAGGAACATAAATTCATCTCCTCCATTTAAAGGTACAGAAAATGAAATACACTGAAGAGTTTTACTGTGGGGTTTAGACATGCAAGCTGTGGAAACTTAACCAATCAGTTACCCTGCATTATCTAAGCCATGCTAATCATCTACAGAAACGCTCCTAGTCCATGGCAAACACAGAACAAACTTGCATTTTACTCTACGATGAAAGAAGAGATTCATCGAAGCTCAGACTGCCAACAAAGCGGGCTAAGCAAAGAGACCCCATGCCAGGACTGAACGCTCAAAAGGCGGCTGTTAACTTACAGACATAACTGACAGACAGATCAGGAGCCGAAGTCACCAGTCACACAGCTGATGGTGGTCAGCCAGAGGGATTTGAGCAGAAAACTCCATGGAAAGCAGAATATTGCCCTTACCGAGCTCAGTGAGAAGGCCTCTGCTTTTACGTTTGCTTTTTAGCAATTGCAGCCGCCTAAGTAGTCAGTTTTCAGCACCTGAAATGTCTTGCTGAAAACTGTTTACCACACTTAACACTATGTGCCGAGATCACTTGCTAAAATGAAAGCCTGTATTTTATTAAAAAGAGCAGACACTTTGCAGGCACAGTTTTATTTCACTTTAACACCGGGCACTCCCTGGCGCTAGCAGGATACAGAGATGCTGTACTGGTGTGTAGTTTGCTGCAGGTAGAGCATTTGAAGGTGTGAATTAGAGGGCCAGGAAGTCTACTCAAAAGGTTTAGTAGCCATCAGCAGGAGGAACTGAATGCATTTCCTCTCATTCTATACGGTTTTGTTCTAGTCCTGCTGTGTCTGTGAGTGCTTCTGTTGTGTTAGCTATAGCTAAATTTCCGTACAACACCTTTTCTGACAGAAAATGCTATTCCATCAAAACAAGCCAACTTGATTTTGATAAAAATCCCATGTTTTAAGAGAAGTCTCCTGATTGGAAGCATTTTGTAAAAATCAAAACAAATCTGGGAACTTTGAAGTTTGGCTTCAAACTACCTTTTATTATAAATAATTGGGGGGGGACAACCCACACTCCTACTGCATTTTTTAGAGCAAAGCAGAGTCACCTGTAATTTCTGAACACCTAATGCTCTGAAATGCTATGGCAGAGCATTTTCATATGGCTCGGTGTTTGTTCCAAAGAGAAAGCGAGACGGAAAACCACTTGAAGTCTTTTAACTAGCTTTTAGCAGACCTGTTCCCACCTGATCCAGCTGGCTCCTAGACCCCCTTCAGAGGGTCAAACGACATAAAACCTTCACTCGCTAGTGTTTTATCCCACACTATGCACTAGGCTGGATTCTGCCAATGTGAAGTCAGAGTAATTTCAAAGTCACCAGAGCTGTTGTCCACCAAACAGTGTTCGTCACCCGGTGTGCGAAAGCCAATCTCACACCCAGAGCTGAGATATCAGTTTATTCTATAGTTGCACAAAGAAGGGTGCTGGGGGGTAACTCCACAAAGCTGGCACGCTACACAAAGGAACTGTGGCCTATTTATCCTATGACATGATTAGTAAAAACCTACCTAAGTTTACACTGAGATAGCTTACAATGAGTTTACACTCACTGGTTCGTAATGACCATTCCACTTGCTATAGGTTAATTATATTTAAATTACCCCCGCTTGCTGTGTAAATTAGCATGCATGCTCCTTGCAGGTGGGGAGGATAAGTTTTTTTGGTCTTGAATTGAGTCAGTGGTCACGATCTCCCCTTACTGCCTTTACTTCTCCCCCAGTTCCCACAGCTTTTTGCTGATTTCATGCTTCTTGGGCAATCATCCAGCTTCTGGCACCTTCTGGGGCAGGATGCTCCCCTCTTATCAATCCTTTATCACCTCTTCAATGGTGAAGTCATTAGCAAGGCCTGGATCCTATCAGGTTTACACAACAGAGCCACAAAGGATGGAGCTTACACAATGGAGCCAGTGATTAGTGGTCCTTGTGCTTGATGAGGAACATCGGGATGGGCTACAAGGCTGCACTAGTACAGATCTACTTGAGGCATGAATGAAGAAGAAGTTTGATTCAGACTCTGGTTGCATGGCCCCCAGCTGGGGCAAGTTTTCCACAGTGCAAGTAAGGACCAGCTTCTCTGTATTAAAAGGTGGGTGTCAGTCCTGCTTCCACTCTTCCAACCCAGCCAATTTTTCTTTCACCCTGCGCCTCAGTTTCCCTCTCTGCAAATCACAGCTCACTAACCCTAACAGTTAAACATCACTACAGCTCCCTGCTGTGGCTGAGGTCCAGAGCTGAACCACAAGCTCCAGGGCCTCTTTCCCCACTTCTCCTGAAAGCCAAAGCAGGGAGGCACGGCAGGATGCTGGGCAGATTGCCACATGTTAAGAGCTTCTATGAGATTTCTTCTCCAGCTAAGGACAAACTGGGTTGTTAGGAGCTACTCAGCAGGGTGATGGGGGGAACAGCCTTGCTAAGAACAAACAGGATAATAAGCCTGCCTTAATGTCTACAGAGGAACACAATCTGACCTTATCTATATGCACATTGTGGTGCCTTCTTCCTCATCTTTGAGGGCAGGTGAGCTGGCTATAATGTGCCTGGTAACAGCAGTGCATTTGCATTCCACCAGATGCTGTTAAGAACTTCTCTCTGCTTTGTTCAGTGACTTAGGCTGTATTAAAAAAAAAAAAAAAAAAAATTCCCTTCTGATTAGAAAGCAGCTCCACTTGGCTGCCACCTGTTACAGAATCACCAGAGCCTCGGGGAAACTTTCAGACATCAGCTCCCACACCCTTTGTCAGCAGTGTTTGCCGCCTTGTTCTTTGTCATCAGGCTGTATTGGCATGGAAACCGGCCTCTGGTGCTGAGGAATCCATCTGTTCCTGCCGTTCCCCCCTCACCTGAAGTCAGGCAGCTCTACTTACAGTGTTTTGGGTGTCTGTGAGTTGAAAGCACCTAGGTTAGAGACTGGGAGAATAAATAAAGTAAAAGGTAACAGTGGATGTTCTTCCACCATGCAGCAAGCTCAGGATGGTTCCCTGCAGAAGGAGACCTCCAGTATCCTAAAAGCAGTCTGCTGCACTATTTTGCTTTCCAAAATTAGACATGAAATACAGCAGGAACTTGGCAGGATCTGCCCATACAAACTAGTATATTCTCCAAGGTTTTGCAGAAACCAGTATATTCATATGGGCATATGCATACCAACCCACAGTAAAATCCACATCTTCCGTACATCTACATAGCTCCCTTGTCCATAATCTCTTTCCCAATTTCTTTAAAGCTACTGAAGACCAGTTACCCTGCCCCTAATGCCACCAAATCATGCTTGCTCATATCTCAACCAGTCTGCAGTTAGATGAAGTTTGGATAAACTTCCAAATCTGAGGCATTCTGCTCCTCCACAGTCTGACATTAGTCTTACACACTGGCCCACAGCTTTCAGGGGAAGAAAGTAAAGAAGAGAGTAGTTGTATTTTTAGAGGAAAAAAATGAACATCAGGTTTTTATGCAAATAGCCTTA
The DNA here is from genome assembly GCF_031877795.1 of Strix aluco. Lineage (NCBI taxonomy): Eukaryota > Metazoa > Chordata > Aves > Strigiformes > Strigidae > Strix > Strix aluco. Next base: position 9,582,388 of record NC_133949.1, on the reverse strand, counting down.
AACTTTGGGTAGGGGCAAGAGATAAAATGGAGGAAGAAATCCATTTAAAAACCTTTCTGCTTCTTTTCTCCTTTATGTTTTCAGTGTGGCTTTAGTGGCTCTTTAAAGATGTACTACAAAGCTTTTAATAAAAGCCAGAATGAAAGGCAGAATCCTCTTTAAGATCCTAAATCAGTCTTGCAATACGTGTCTAGACTCACGTGTTACTAATACATTAACTTTTTAGAAGTGAGATATTGTAACACCCAGTAATCCCTTCAGCTTCTGCTAAACTCTCTGTCAAGGAGGCTGTGTGTTTCTGTTTAGATGGGAAGCAGCAACATTAACAATGACCCCTTTCAGAGAACATTTGATAGGCAAGTAGATCACTCAAAGTACTTTTCATTTCTGCCTCTCATTCATTTAGCAGTTCTTTCCACCACTCTGTGAGCATTGAGGGTATGATTGCTTTGCATCATGCAGCCGCCACACTCACTGAACAAAATATGCAGGAGTTTGGTCCAAGTGCTGGGAGCAATGTGCTGATTTTGGCACTGATCCCACCAAATCTACGGTTACACTTTTACAGCAATAGCCATTCCATCTTCACTGAGTAATAGTAATTTCCTCTGGTCACAACTACCCAGTTTCTCTTCTCCAGGAATTCAATTTTCAGTGCTGCTGGCTTTCAAAAATGTAAGTCCATGTAAGCTTTTATCAGCCACAGCAAGCATATTCTCCTATAATATGCAGTTTTGAGACATACGATAGTTTCTAGTTTGCTTCCAGGCCTAAATGTGGCATCTACAAATTGTCTATTGAAAAAAGGTAACAAGCAGTGTCTAAATGAAATGTGGATTTTATTTTTTTTCTTAAAAAGACCCAACATTCTCAGTCACAAGCAGTGACTGTACTGCATCCGTTTTCAATAGAGATGCTGACCCGCTGACTCTTTTACTGGGGAATGCCAAGGGCAAAACAACAGGTCACTGAAGAATCACCTGGTTTGTCTGGAGCTACAGAAAGAAACTGGTTTTGAACTCTGATCCCCTGAGAACACAGCTCCGTACCCAGCCTCCCTACTTCCCGTACAACCACAGGCAAATCACTTCATCTCACTGAACTCCAGTTACCCAGCTGTGAAGTGAGGATAAGAAGAGCTTTGTTCATCCAGGCCCTTGTTTGACTTTCCTGTGCAGACTACAAGCCCTGTGGGGCACAGACTCTTGCTCTTCCCATGTATGTAGAACAGCTTTTTTTTCAAATAACCACCAAATGCACCGCATGAATCCACGAGCCCCAAAGACTTAAGAGAGGTACCTGGAAATACAACAGAGCAAGTGTGTTGCTCTCCCGTGTCGTCTGCAGCCTGTGGATGCAGATTCAACTTCTAAGCCACATGATGCTGCGAGCAACTGCCCCAGCAGTCACAGACCTCAGGAGCCCCAGGCAGGCTGCAGCTAAATTTAGATACTCACTTCCATGCTTCAGCAGGGATTTTCACGGATTGATTTTCTTTCTCCAGTGCAGTCAGGGCCACTCAGAGGGATCCCTTTTTCTCTAGTTAGTTATTACCCTCCTGCAGGGAAAAGGGGTCCTGTTTGCACTAGGAACGCCAGACAAGTTGTTCTGAGCAAAACGGTGGATGTCGAGTACCTTCATCAAAACATCAAGGCTAGAAACACCCCTGCATGACAGCGACTATGAGGAACGACGTGAAACCGTCACTTCTGCTGCTGCTGCTGAGACAGCCTCCATGTAGAGGAAAGGGAAGGGCCTGAGAGAGCAGAGATCCTCACCCAGCAGCGGGGGAGCTCCTCAGGTGTTCTGGGGCTCTTCGCGCGAAGTCCAGCTCTCTCCCTTCCCCAAGGTCACACAAGCTGTTTGTAACCCACACACATGCGCAACCCCATCCACTCCTCGAGGTCTGCCTGCAGCATCATTTTCTGTACGACTCAAAATTATCAAACCAAATACTTGTCCCTTGCCAGATCAAAAAAAGCTCAGTGAAACGGAAACATCTTTGCCCTGGGGCCACTTGATGCTTGCTTTAACTGCATCACTCCTTTAAGGATGATACGATTTAAGTCTGAATGTCTGGTTTGCATTAAGATTACTAGCAGTTGGTTAGCCATATTCCTTGGATATTAACGGCAAAGCTTTTTCCTGGTGATTTCTTACTGCTCCTAGTAAGATGAAGGACTCCAGTCTCAGCAAGCAGAAAACTAAGTCTGACTAGTCTGACCAGCAATTAAATAGTCAAAAAGAAGAAAAAACCCTGCATGACTGAGAAATAGCCAGATACCAATTAGATTCACTGCTTTTCAGGATCACCATGCACATCAATTTACCCAGGTTTCAACCTAAGCTATTAAACAATATTTCAAAGACAATTAAAACATCATAAGCAATCATGTGTGAATATTCCTGAATGCAGCTACTAAATAAGAAACAATGACAGATCAGCAAAGGAAGAAATCATAGTTTAATCTAACCTTTAATGGATGTTTATTAACTAAATGATTACCCCAATTTAGAACTAGCCACTTGTTACAAAGTGGAACTGTATCACAGCTTTTTCCATGTCAAATCCAAGGCTCAATGGAGATAGCATTCAACAGGTTTACAGGCAGTGAAAATGAGATACACTTACAGACCGAACACACGCGATGCTGCTGTACCATCCTGTGTCAACTAAATGATCTGGATGGAAGGCCACTGGCATATATTGGAAACTGGGATAGCAAACCAAGGAGTCATTGTAAAAAATGTGGTTAATATCAGAGCACAGAAGTGAAAAAGCTTCATCCAGCCCCATGATTGCTGCAGAACAGACAGAAGCGTTTAAAAAAGCGCTCCCCAGAGGAGGAAGAGTGGCCGTCTGTGAGAGATGACCAGGGGAGCCAAGGTCTCAGGGATTGTTGGCAACAGGTTCAAGTTGCTTGGGCTGAGAAGACAGACTACAGCAGGAACTAGTGGGTGGAAGCTGGGCACAGTCACTGTGAGAAACAGTGAAAAATGTTAACTGGGCAAGGTTACCATCAGCACGGGCTAGTTTTGCTGTTCCCTGCAGCCTTTAAATCAAGGCTGGGCAACCCCGGGAAAGAGATGCAGCTGCCAGGGTGACATTTTATCCTGTTGCAGGAGGTTTGACCAGCTCAGCAGCCCCCCAGCTTTCCTGCTGCTGGAGCACTGCCCATGGGGCACAGTGCCAGGGTGGCCTCCCTCTGCCCACCCAACTCCCAGCTGGAAGAGCTGCAAACCCACGTTAAACCGTAGCAGTTAAACATCTCTGATCACACTCTTACAGCCCCCGAGACAACCAGGGCGGCCGCCTTTGTCCTCAGACCTCTAAGTCCGAGGCCCTACTCAGTGATGGAGTTGATAAGACTCACTTTATCTGCAATGAAGCCATAAGCAGAGGAGTACAGCAATGGCTCCAGCAGGTCTGGCCAGCTCTGGATCCTGCTCTCTAATTGTGGCCATGAGCACAGGCCTAGGAGAGGATATACGGTAGTGCTTCACTTTATATTAGAGTGGGTAAGGGCTGAATAGGAAAGGGTCTAATCTTACATCCAAATGCCGCAGCGATAGGGGAGGAATTTAACTGAAGAGAAAGGGCAGTGTTCACCCACCTTTCACCCTCCTCTAATATGCTCTGTCTTCCCAGACAACTAATTCTGTTCTCTCAGGGATAAGTCAACATCTTGCTCAGCTATTTTTTCTCCTTCTCAGCTGCCAGGGTGGACGCCTGTATTTGCGGCTAGTTCCCCTGGCAGTCTGAAACTCACTCAATTACCAAATCCTTAGGTCTTGGACTCCACTGCCTGCTTCTTCAGAGGGAACCCCATCGCTCCTCCATCAGGGCCTCTGACCTGACACACATTTCTTCTTACTGAAGTTCACTTCATTAACTGAGCGGTACCTAACTCTCACTTTATTGCTTCCGTCTTTGCTTCTCTGGGTTTAATGCTAAGGGTTTTATCAAAGCAGATATAGTCTGCAGCTGATGTTAGTGCTGCAACAAAATGGTGTACTAATTGCCCAGCCATCTGGAATTAAGCTTTCGGTCTCAGACCTGTCCAACAGTGTCTCTGCACAAGGCAAAGTCAGTTCATTTGTGTCATTGTCTTGACATCGGCCTGTGATCTGAGGTGGGGGGGCTCAGTCCTTTCCTCTGTTGATGGAAGAAAGGTAGAAGGGAGACACATCTTATTTGCATGAGTAACCATCCACCATGCCAGGCCAAATATTGTCATTGTTTTCATTAGAAGATTAATTTGTGCTTGGAAAGAAAAGATTAAACTGAGTTGTCTTTACTGCACTGACAGAGGAGGAAGAAAATTACATTTGCTGTGTCTTCAGCAATAGATTAACCCTCCCCGTGTCCCAGTGCTATACCACTAACTCATGGTACTTGGATACAAACAGGACACCCTGGGATAACAAACAGTCCCAGATGGCCTGCTTCTGCAATATAGCTCATGTCACAATGTGATGGACTGTTTTCCACTCAGATTTGTCTCCCAAATGGAAAATGGTTAAAATATAATATTCTGGGGCATTTTTTTCATTTAAAGAAAAAAACAGGTGATTTATAGTAGGGGGAAAAGTCTGGAGGGGCACTAGTTTCTTTTTATGGTTGTACATCCAGGGTCCTGATCAAGCACTTGTGTTGGTTAAGGCATTGTGGCTGCTCTAGCTCCCATCAGTCCTGTAGTATGGCAGGTACCCAGAGCCACTTACAGGTCACTCCAGCATGAGGGAGTCACTTTGGAGTTCATGTATGATTCCTTCATCCTCTCGAAAAAGTAGGCTTTGTACATAGTTAGCAAAATCCCTGTCCCCATCACCTACTTCAGAAAGTTAAAATACAGACACGTGGAGGAACAAAAATGAGCTTCTTTGTGTTTAGCTCTAGCCATCAGGGAGGGCCACCCACAGATATTTTCCCTTTGTTTCCCCTGTCTTGTCAATACAGAGTCCCAGCAAGCCACATGTTACCTACAAGGATGCTCCAAACTATAAGCTGATCTCATCCACCATTAGTTGGTTGTTAAGCCTTTGCTTCTCTTCATGGTGGGAAAAATAGGTGATCTGTGTATTTATTTTGACTTTTTTTTCTAGGTATATCTGACAAGACCCAAGAGGCACTCCCACCACTCCACCCAGAAGGTGGAAAAGTTTGCATCAATCTTTTGGTCATGGGGGAGTTCATCATAAATCCCATTTTATGACATGAGCTACAAGAAGTTTCACCCCAAGGCCAGCACTGCATGGGATACTATGACCCTTAGTCTTAATGTCCATATTAACACATCCTGCATGCCTTTGTAAAAGGCTACTAAGAAGTAAAGGACATTTGAAACGGCTGTACAGCAAGAAACAGACATTTGGTGGTACGTGACTTGCAATGCATTGTAATAATCATGTAATTATAGCTACAATCCATTCACCCTGTCAGAGAGAAGAGGTGAAATTGTTTAAGAGAATTCTCTTCCTGATGATCCTCACAGCTACCGTAAGGTAACACCACAACACGGCTCCTAAAGCCAGCAGAGGAATGTGGGGGGTACTCAGGAATAGCTGTTTGTGTTCACTAACAACCAACAAATCACCAAGTGCGAGCAAGGGACAGATGTCCAGGGATGAGACCCTCTCCAATGGCACAGTGCTGTCAGGAGATCACCCTCTGAACTGAGTCCTCAACCTAGATAACTCTTAGGAAAACAGAAGGAAAATCAGAGCTTCATATGAGCTTCTAGGAAATAGATTGATTGCCAGTTGCTTTTCTTGGCCTCATGTTTCCATTCTTGCTGTAGTCCCAGTATTGCAGAGAGGAACATAACCCTTTGCTTTTACTGGAAAAGGTTGCTTTATCCTTCTCCCAGTGACTGCAGCAAGCACAAGGGAACGCAAAGCCCAAACAAACCTGCTGGGCAGCCTCAATCCAAGGCCAGTTTGGGATGTTCAAGAGTCAGAAGATGTTTTCCTTGACAGGAGTAATGTCAGTTTGGGGATAGGAAGGATCAAATGGCAGGACACAGGAAGATGTGACGCACACCTGTACTTTGAAGGTACAAAGAGGAACAGAACAGCAAGCTACACTCTGTATTGGCAGGGCAGACAGACAGACATCTGTACTGCAGTGTGAAATGGAAAAGCTGAATGTTAACACACACATCATTTGGACACTGAGGGGACAGGCACTTCAGTCTGTCTCATCAGAAGGTTCTTAAAACCTAAAATCTGCTTTGCATGAGTATAAACTATAGACAGGGTGCCCCTATTGCACAGACTCGTCTGGTGCCAACGGCCCGTAGCCACTTCTCAGGGTCTTCCTGAAAGTGTTAGATGTGTCCTAGATACGCCAGATGTGAGCTCAGACAAGAAGATCAGGACTGATGTGAACCTGAACTTGACTCAAATTGCATGGGAAGTCAGCCTGGAAAGTAGAGGGAGAGAAAGTTACAGAGCTGATGAACTCCAAGTAGCCTGTGTTGCTAAGGAGACACATTACAGCATCCTTTAGTTGGAATTTCCTAAGTGATGAAGGGCTCCATGCCCAGGAACATCACTTCACTACAGCTCAGCCCAAAGGGGATGAAGACACCAGTAATGAAGGTCAGGTCATCATCTGGCAGGCTGGAGCAGAATTTCTCAGCCAACTGGGCACCACAGAGCAAGCCTTCAGATGGCACCAAACCCAATCACAAATGTGAGCTTGTTACAGTTCTTCTGCTAGATGGCTTCAGCGCAGGATTTAGCGATGTTACATCTTTCTCAGTGCTGAAGGTCATGAGTTCAAACCTCGGCACCTTGGTTATCACACCTGGAGACAAGACAGAGATGATGGCAGGAGAAGGGGTGTGAAAAAGGGAGCATTGGCCAGATGGTGGGGTGGTTTTATGTGACATTTCTACTGGCACAGCAAACTATGAATCTGTAAGGCTTCTTCCACCTACTTAGTGGCTATACACGGCTGGTTATTAATGCTGCTGCCACATTGGCTTCTCAGAGGATTTGCTTATCTCTTGCAGTGGTTGCTTGGTGAAAGGCTGACAGCTTTTAGGATTGCTACTGGAGACTTCCAGGAGGAAGACGAAAGGTAGAATCAGGCTAAGCTGTTTCCCTGTTTATACAACAGCTTCAGTTCTCTGCCGTCAGAAGCAAGAGGCTATGGAGTGATGGACAGCACCCCCGGAGTCTCCATGGTGCCTGTGTGAGCCGACAGAGGCAGGATGCAGGAACAACCACAAAACCACGGATGAAATGCGAAGAGTAAATTCATTCTCGTTACCTCGTGACCCGGGGGAATCTCTGCAGCACCACCCGGGCAGAGGCACGCGAGTGGGGACGCAGGCACCACGGACCTCTGTCCTTGCTAGTCAGAAAGAGGAGAATAAAGAAAGGTCTCAAACCTTCTGCTTTCACCTGTATATATCAGGGATTTTCACAGGTGTACTTTTCTACTGTGCTTTGATCTTTCTCCCAGCAGTGCAGGAATCTCAAGGATGTTTGATAAGATGCCTCTGAGTCTCTCACAGGCCTGTGTTACCTAAATGTAGACATTCTGCCTGTCAAGCACACAAAGCTAAACAACAATTAGTGTGATATATGTGTTTTTTGGCACCCCAGCTGCAAGTCACTTGAGTGTGTTTACAATCCTCCTCACCAACCTTTCATTGTATTCCCCCAGTGCCTCACAGGAAGCCTCTCTGAGGGGACACATCACACCAATGACCAAACCCTGCCTCATCTCCTCAGGCTGGAGCCAATATGCTGTTGGCTGAAAAGAGAAGGACTGGGGGACAGCGCTTCTGCATGGAAGAAGTCAACCCTGAGGAAATGTAGCAAAGCTTGGCTCCTGCCTGACCCTCGGGGTGCAGTGGGGGTCTGGGCTCTCTCAGCTGAACCACGGCTGGGTCACATTGCTGTTCTGCCATAGTGCCTAGCAGTCATGGATGGGGGTTGGACCCCTCACAGAGTTGTACAAACACAACAGGCAACTCTCCAAGCTGTTGGTTGCCAAACTCAGACTTTTGACTCCAAGCGGGAGACTAGATTTTTGTCAGCTTTTCCTGGGCTTAGTTGGGATTGATGCTACAGATCACTCCCACCCCACGTGACACTGAAATGATGCTTCAGTACACCCAGCACAGAGGCTTTGCCAGCCAAAGGGCATGAGAACTTCATCCCTAGTGGTTCCATCCCTCTCCCATATGCCTCATCATCACTAATTTGCATAAGCAAAGAGAAATCATCAAACCCTTGGGCCACAGGTGCCTGCAAGGTGCTCTGGAACTTGCCAGCTGCTGGGACAGGGGGGTTCCCCCATAAGTGTCTTTTAAAAAATAGTTTTAATGAGGGAAAGCACACTCAGCATGCACAAACTCCAGTATTTTTGTTTTACTGGTTTCTATTTCATCTATTATTTACAGGAAAAGACCTATCTGGGAAAAAAAAAGAAGCCCTCTCTTCTGAACTCTTTCCAGGACTGACTCAGCAACTTAATTTTTATGCTGGCTACTTTTTTGCTTCTCTCTCTTTATTGGTAATTTTTTAAAATTTTCCACTTAAAATCCTTTTTTGCGTGATAGGTCTGTCCAGCCTTAAGCAGATTTTTCTTGTCTTTGACTTTTATCTCATTTTCTCTTCGCTCCTTTTTTTTTAATTAAAAAACAGCTTTGAATTAGCTCACTGAAGCATTCCTTTCCCCATCTTCCTCCGCCCCCCCAGAGAGCTCCTCCCACCGTAATCCTGCCAGACCCTTCTGCAATCTCAGCACATTGCCATCACAAGAGCAAACCTTCAGCATGGAAAATTTGATGCAGATTCACCCCTGGATGTCAACCACTGACTGACTTCCAAGCAGATCCTAGTAGCACTGGGCACTCCCAGAGGAACCCTGCTTTGGCCATGAACCTGCCCCAGGTCTTGTCCCAGAGGCAGTGGTAGTTGTAGGGCGCTTTAGTAAATCCCTTCAACATGCAACAAAATGAGCGCTTCATGCTTTTAAGGCATTTTCACCTCTGAAGGATTAGACAGGATCAGACCCTCTATACTTTGCAGAGGAACAATTTTAACAGGAGATATAAGCCTTTTTGTTTTCACTACCCATTCTGCCCTGGCATAGCCTTTTAGATGACTGGGAGGAAAGGGAAGAAATCATTGCCAAGACGGCTCACTTGGCATTTGCTAAGATCCTAATGAGACCCAGTTTCACACCTACTCTCACAGGGCCTTAAGCGTTGCTGCAGAGACCTTTTGCAGAGGGGAGAGTGCAAATGTCTCATGAAAACATGTGCAAGCCAAGATGCCAGTAGCTACAAATCCAACTGGAACAAATCTGGGTAACGCTACTGATTTCAAGTGAGTTGCTCCCTGTTCACATTAGAATGAGTCAGCTCACAATATGACTTTTTAAATTTTCCAGGTAGTTACAGAAAAATGCAGAAAGAATCTACGTTGCCTAATTCTGGATTGCTGTAGAGACCCACTAGATCTTGGGGAAGGAGGGGACAAAGGGCTGCATTGCTCATTTACCAGCTGAAGTATCAGTGGTGTTCCTTTCCTTGTTCCCACTCTTGAAGTAGCTACAGTTTAGCAGTAACACCAATATTTTTCAGCTCCATTTAATGCTAGCAAGATCATGCTTGCATTGAGGTCACAGAAAGCATCCTTGCATTAAGGTCACTGACTACAGTGTGTTGGGGAGGGAGACCCATGTTGGCTTTTATTGTCTGTCATGTGTACTTGTATCATCCCAGCCGCAGCAGCAGAGAAAGCCACACAGACCAAAATTGATCTTGCTTTTCTGAACGAGCTCTGTAATCCTACTGCTGTTGCAGTGAGACTATTATCACTAGAACACAGCAACAGAAAAACATACAAGCATAAAGAGCAGTTGGGTCAGCCCAAACATCTCAGTAGCTATCTCTGACAGCGGCCAAAAATAGATACCTGGGAAGAGCACAAGAATTAACAGCAAACATATAATCTTTCCCCACATAATCTCTCAGACTCCAACCTTTATGACTCAGGGACATTCAGGTTGGACAGTGCTTCCATGTACTTAGTATCCCTAAGCAGATTTCTCTTCCATGAATCAGTCTAGCATCCCAGTGGTTCCCAACCTGTGCTCTGCAGACCCCTGAGAGGCTGTGATGTCGTCACAGAGGGTCCGTGAAGGCTTAAAGCAGGGGTAGGGAATGTCCAGCCCGGAAAAATTCGGTCTGGCCTGCAGCAAGCACTGTGCCTTCTTCTCCCACAGTCCCCTCTCCTCAATGCTCCTCTCATAGTCAAGGCCTGCCTCACCCACCCCAAAATGCCTGCCCTGACATGCTAGTACATTTGGTGCTAGTATGGTTGGTGGGACCCACTTTAACTAGGTGGTTTTTCTCTTAAAGTCATTTCCCTAACCCAATGTCCCTCTTTAGGGCCACAACCGGGCTAAAGTCTGTCCCTCAAAGTGGCAGCCCTGGACCTGTAGACAAAAATATACAGTGACTGAACACAGACAAACAAGGGGGAAGGTGAGAAGAATTGTAAAAACTTTTCATCAAGTTTTAACGTAAAAATTGGCATCAAATCCAGAATTAGCATGTTAAAATACCATAAAATGGGCCATTTGAGCAAGAAGAGTGTTGATGCTATTATTTTAAATTCATATGGAATCATTGCAATAAAGATATTATAATAGGAGTGTGTGCATTAACAGATTAACTTATTTCCCCTTCTCCCCAAATTTGAAGACCCTTCATGAGAAACTTGAAATAAATATTTGATGCAGTCTAGTGTTTTAAATCTTGAACTAAGTCTTGGTGGTCTGCAGCCACAAAAGGTATTTAAAGGGGGTTCATGGTGAAGGAAAGGTTGAGAACCCCTGGTATAAACCATCCTGCAGCAAGGAGCTCCTCAGCTGAACTACCACTGCAAGCACCGACCTCCTCTTGTTTCTTTTGACCCTGCCACCTACAACAGGACGCTTCACCTGGTGCTTTCCGGTTCTCGTGCTGGAATTGGTAGTGCACAACCAATCCCTGCCCATCCTCTGCAGACCTCTCACAACACCGTAGACCTTTCTCATACACGCCTGCAATCGGTACCCCTTCGGGCAGGAGTCAGAGCTACCTACTCACCCCTTGCACAGAGGCTATTACAGACTTGTGATCACTTTTGTCACCCCACTCTGATCCTCTCCCAGTTATCCCAGATCCTTTATGAAATGGGAAGACCAGAACTGCACAGTGCAGGTGGGCTGCCAAAATTAACTGACTTGGCAGTAGTTCCCACATCCCTGCTGTATACTGTGATCATTTCTAGGGGAGTGCTACAGCTCCTGACGTGTCTTTGCTAAGAAGAGAAGGGGTGAAAGTGGAAGATGTATTTGATCTCTGCCAGTTGCTGTTATTCAGGAAGAGGGGCTGGGCAAGGTCTTCCCAAGCAAAGGCTGAAAAATCAGTGCCCCAGACACAAAACAATTCCCTGCAATCCTGGGCCCATCCCCAGTCTCCATTATATTGGGGCAGGAAAGGAGAGAGACAGAAAAGGATTAGCTATGCTCCACAGAGTAACTGGTGTGATCCAGTTAGTGGCCTGTTCTAGGAACATGGCCACAGCTAAGAAGTGAAGCCAACTGAATTCTTTCATAATAGATGCCAAGTCTGGACTCCTCAGCACAGCTGTCCATCACTTAGCTCCCCACTGGGCACAACCAAGCGTAAAATCCTGGCTAGGGGAACGGGAAACACAGTCATTCACCAAGGACTGCAAGCAGCAAGAAGCAGATGGACAAAACCAAACCTTTCCCCTCATCCCCTTTCCACATGAGGCAATGGCACACATCCTGACAGGCAGCCACGCAACGCCAGCACGGAGCAGGCACTTCTTTACCCACCTTCTGCGTAGCCCATCACCTTCAGCTCCCCACTATCACCGTACAGCCTCTGCAGCGCTCTGTGGAAAGCTGGTGTTTGGCCAAACGTGAGAGGCTCTCAGAAGAAAAGCAGCCACGCGGCATTATCGGCTGACATCCGCAGTCTTATCTAGTCTCTTTGGAAAGCTCCTCAACTCAGGGCAACCTCCACCTTTTTCATTTCTAAAAGGCTGATGCTAAGTAATTGTTTAATATCTCTGCAGCATTTGCTCCCCTTTATCTTGGAATCCCTGCTGTAATTCATTGACGGAGCCGTCTTTTCTATTTCTCTATTCCACCGTGTATGTACTTGAAAATGCTTTCATTGTAGGCAGAGATACTTGCTGCTAATTGATGCTTATTATTCCTTTTAAGCCTGTAATTGCTTTTTCTTGTCTAAATTTACTTCTTTACACTCCTCCTAAAATTGCTTTGGTTTTCTCTTCTAATCAGCCCAAATCCTGGTGTTCGAAAGATTATTTGAACATGTGCCAAAGGTTTTGCTGTTGCTTTGACACGCTGGCTTTTCACATCTGTGGAGTTTACTTCAACTTCTTGAATATTTACAGGCAAATCGGGTGGCCTGCAACTGGTAATCTCTCAACCGTCTTAATGAGGGCAGATTTTAGGTGTCAGCTTCCATGCAGACTTTTGATTAGAAGGCTACAAAGGGTCCTTAGATTATCTCATTTATCTCTTACACAACATAGGATTTCTGACTCAATTCTCTCAGTGGATAATGAAACAAACTGAACAAGCAGCAAAAAATGCAATTTTGTTTGTAACTGAAAAGAGCACCTGTTCTTTCTGATGATCTCTGTTATTTCTTCCACAGGCCTCTACTGGACTGACTCACAGGAGTTCCCAGCCCCTCACTCCCTGGAGGACTGTACTCCCCCCCACTGAGCCCTTCCCAGAGCCCTCCTTGAATTCTCACCATCACATCCACCTTCACCTGCGACACGACCACAGTCTTGTTTGGGCATTAAATCCCCATAGGGAAGAAATCTAGTCAGACAGGCAACATGCCATGGACTTTGCCATCTCAAGACTTTTGTGTTGCTCTTGGCAGCTGACCCAAGGCACCATGCGAAATAAACGTACACCCCTGCCAGCTGGAATTCACCTCCGCTGGGGAAGGCCTGTCATACTGGCTTTGCTCAACACCAAGCAGCACAGACTCACTCGTACCTGGGATACATTGCCCTGCAGTCACAAGGGAACACCTGACTCCTGGCTGTGTTGCTGAAAACTTGAGAGGTCTTCTCACTTCTCAGCTGCATTCTGTGCCACGATGCCAAAGAGGTCAAGTGGCCTCGGGAGGCAGTGGCTGTAATGCCAGCTCTAGTACTGACCACTCATGACATTTTTAGGAAGCATCTGTGCCTTTGTTTTCTCTTCCCCTTCTGTTCAGCTGTGACTGCTCCAGCTATGCTTATGCTGATTTACTTCTTTAAAGTTTTACAAAGCCTATGGAGGTGTCCAGCTTCATTCCTTAGCACAGTTGTCATGCTGTATCTACCTGATATTTAGGGCTGACCTCAGCAGTTCCTCTGAGCCACGCAAGCCATTCTTCCCAGCCTGTTCAGCCAGCACCATAGGTGTCCAGATTGCCTGCACTGGACATGAAGCAGAGGTTTCCCAGCAATGAGTCTCTGCTCTTTGTCTGGGCTTGCCTCCAGTAACTGAAGTAAGAGGAGGGGATGCAGAAGGGCCAGAAGGAACAGTGGAGCTCATGAGCACAGGAAAGCTTTATAGGAATGAGTAAGCTCTAAACATCTCTCATCAGGAAGTGGGGACACGGCTGAACTCAGACCCATTCAGCAGCACTCCCAGCTGCAGCAAAGGACTAGGTTTGCTATCAGAATAGCTTCTGGGAGTGCTTTAAATACTTCCATCCTGGAAACATCATCCATCATCTAGCTTATGTCTACATTGCAGTTTGATAGCCAGTACAGCACAGCCCAGACAGGTCTCCATGGGAGAGAAGCAGGGGTAACCATGGACTCTTGAAGTACCTAGTGAGCAGCTGAATCTGTGCCATTTTAGACACTCAGCCACGAGCAGAGACACCACATAAATATCCCCTGCATCTCAAAGTACCAAGCCAGAACGCAGAGGAACAAGAACGATTACTATCATACAGGAATATTTACTGTTGGGAGTTTGCTGCATTTCATTTTAAACAAGTTTCTTTTGCAGCTCTAGTGACCTGAGGAGCCAGGAATATGAACATTAACAAAAGAAACAAATAAATAACGTATTCCAATTACAGCTTTAATAAGATGCAATGTGCTAGAAGTCCATACGGATGCAACAGCAATTTCTAATTAAAAACATGCAATTAATTATTAACCTAAAAAAGTTCTAGTATTATTCCAGCGTGTTCAAATCAGTGTGCTCTCACAGTGAATTCAGGATTATGATTGTTAATGCTTGGGGTGTTCTTCTGTTTGCTTGTTTTTGAACTCATAAGGTAATTTTTCAGCCAGCAAAACTGTGCAGCTGATAGGAGACCATTAGGAGCTGTTCTGATGGCTACATCACCCTCACTCTTCTTTAAAGGACTAAGTCTGGCCTCTGTTTTCTGAGTGATATCTTCTTTAATCCCTCTCAGATGCCTTTGTGAGCTGCAGTCACGAGATCAAAGTCCCTGCTAGTGGAGGAAGCCCATTCTGTCTGAAGCACCCACTGACCATATCAGAAGACAGAGTCCAAGTATTGCTTGGGGACATGAGCTTTTCCATGCGGGAAAGTGTAAGTGGTGAGACTACACACCACACAGCCTACAACACCACAAACTGGGAGTCCATGAGAAGAGCATTGCAAGAGAGATTGTCTAGGGTATCACGGGTATGTTGTGCATCTCCAAGAGGCTCTTTGTTTTGGGCATTAGGAAATTTGTGGCCATTCACCACCAAGTGACCTGGGCCCATGGCCAGCATAATTCATGCCAAGTGAGAACTGGCTACCTATCAGCTGCCTTTTCATGGAACAGAATGATGCCACCAAACTTAAACCAACCCAAATCCAGTAAGATACAAACACTAGAGGTAAGGAAGCGGATTGGTCATGTAATCAGCAAATAAATCTGTGATTGAGACACTTCCATGAAGCCCTACCCTTCCATGAAGCCCAACAGTAATTAGGATATTTGCCCTTGGAGCATGAATCTGACAGTAGATTCTTCTGACATGTATAAAATGTGTGCAAAAAATTAAAAACTAGTGGCTCTGGGCTGCTAGAATAGAAAGCACCCTCAGGAGAGGCCTGAGGCAGTGAAAGTTTGGAGTCAGACATCAAGAGCTTCACATTTTATTGCAGGGGGACAGATTCAGCCCTCACGGAAGTGAACAATTTCAAACTAACAGACAGCATAGCCCGATGGATCAAAGATTGGATTGAGGCTTAGGAAACCAAAGCTGATTTTTCAGCTCTCCCAAGTAATCTAGCTTCTCTCTGCGCTTTTGCTTCAAGCTCAATGGAACAAATAGTCTCCTTCCCCATGCACAAAGTACAGCACCTGGCAGCTTGGTCCTACCATAACGCAGAGGATATTAATAGAGGAGCTGCACTTCTGTATTTAGCTCCCTGTTTTGGATGAAGATGAAAATGAGCTGAACTGTGAATCCAGCTAACAATGGCCAAAAGCTCCCCGGGTGGAACACAGAGTGACGACAATCCTCAAAATGCCTGTAGAGATCTCCTGCCAGCTGAATGGCTTTTCTGCAAGAAAAAGGACAGCTTTAGGGAAAAAAAAGAGAAGCCTAAACAGGAAGGAAGGCTGGGAGTAAAGAAGCTGGAGAAATAGCTGAGGAGGGTCTTTCCTCCCCTCCTCTGTCTAGCCTGCTAGAGACCATCACACAGGCCACTCAACAGCAATACATAAAAATGACCATGGCAGCTGCTTGTCTGGGCAAGGTTAACTGGCATCTTAATACTTGGAAGCTTCTAAGAAACCTGCCAGCACTGTAAACAGTGAGAAAAGCAGAAAGGAGGAGATGGGTGCTCAATGTGCTCTTTACTGATTATAATTCAGTTCATCCTTCATCTCCATCTTTGGCGCCAAGTGGTCACACAATCTGGATAACTCTTGGAAATGCCTTCTGCTGAGTGTGTCTGAGCTTATGAGGCATAAATAAGGCATTCCCCAGTGTTTCCCAAGCCCCTGAACTTTTTTCCATGCCACATGGAGCCCTAGGAGGTCCTGGGAGGGTTGTGCCTTGTTCAGTCTCTTTCTTAAGTGAAGACCTTCAGCACACAGTGGATTGTGCCATCTTCTTCACAGATTTAGCTGCTTTTCAACAGTACTGTGTGCATACATTGTATATGTACATGATGTGTTTTGCACTTCTTTGGGATAGAAAGTTGGAAGGCAAGTTTGAGTCCTGCTCCAAAAATGGCTCTTGTATACACATCTGCTTGGGAACTTTCCTCTGAGTCACTCTATGCAGGGCACAAAAAATTAATTCCACACTCAGTGGAAATATACACACTTCAAGAAGTAGAATTACAAAAGAAAGTTTTCCTTTTGGGTATTTAAAAGTATGTAGAAACGTCCCAAATTCCATGAGACAAGCTAATAACCAACAGAGCAGCACAGAACTTTGCAGCATCTCTAATGCATTTTCCCTCTTCACCCCAGTCCTTTTCATTATGATCCATTTTCTTGCTTCCTTCTTCTCTGATTCCAAGTCAAAGCATTTCGACACCCTGCCCTTTGTGAACATTGTGTGTCAGAAGATCTACAAGGATGGCAAATCGCGTTTTCTTCTGTCTAATCTATGCAGGCAGCTGGACCATTTTCATCCATAATTGGGCGCCTCTGGGATAGTGTCACTGTTGCAGCGTGCCAGTGGGTGGGTACCGCTGTAATATGGCAATCCAGCAGAACTAGTAGGCACATGCAACAAATGATAGAGGAGCTGACCTAGACCTCAGTGTACATACAACCTAAAAATAGGAAGAGATCAACCTGCAGGAGTTGAATTTAGTACTAGGAGAGGCAAACAAAATCACTTTTCTTTGAAGCCAGTGAACAAAAGTCAGACTCCATCAAAGAAGATGCACAGAAACTGCAGGAGAGCAAAGGTAGATTTACACCAGAAGACGGCTGGTATTAGAGCCTGTGCCACAGTAATGGGTGTTTACAGCACTGCTACCTTTGGCTTGAAACAGCACTTCAATAGCAACTGGTTTGTTTTGCTTGTTTTAAACCTGTATATAATCACCTTCACCTCTGCTGCCTGCCACTCTAATTTGGCAAACGAGACAAATCCTGATGTTTCAGCTTGTAAAAAGGGAACACATAAAGCAAACCACACACTGGCTTAAATAAATGCTTCTCTTAGATGCATTTTTTGGTTTTTAAAATGGTTTTCTTATTTCAAAAACAAGGTTCATCCTCCCCATCTTCTCTTGCCACGTGTGTCAACTGCTCAAAAACATGAGGGGGAAAAAGCAGCTTTGTTTAACACAAAACAGACAAGCATTTGCAGTTGTCAGTTCCCTTTGCACAAACCAAGGTCTGTGTGAGATTTCAGAGGGAAGGGGGGATTTACAAAGTAGGCAGGTGCTCAAAGCAGCACTAACGTGTTCTGACGCCCTTGTTTCTGTCTCCCATATGACAGTCTTGCTTAACATTGAGATTTAAACCACCCAGGCCTTCCCCTGCATGTGTGCAGGGGCTCCTGGGCTTTTCAAAGAGCCCCAAGGTCCTGCATAGAGGCAGCTCACCACAACCAGGTCATGTGGGATCTATCACTTTGACTGAGGCAGGATGGGCTCCGTGGAAAGCAGTCCACATGTGCTGTGCGCGTGATGCAAACCAGGAGAGGTGAGCTCTGCCGGGGGTCCCCCTGCTTGGGGATGAACCAAGGAGAAAAGGGTAGGAAGAAAATGAGGAAAGGCAGATTTCCACATTGTCTTTCACCCTTGGTATCTGCCTGTCCTTCTTATTTTTGCTCCTGAATAGGACTGAACAGCTTTGAAGGAAGCAGAAAGTGGTCACAACTCACATGCATTAGAGCAAGAGAACATGTAAGTCCAGGATAAATTCATTATAACAACCCATATCACGCAGCAGTTTCTTATTGCAAGTGCATAGGTATATGAAATAAAAGCCTTTCTTCGTACCTGCGGGCTTCAATATCCCAACAATCCCTCTTTTTCTGAGTACAGTGTTCTTAAGACGGTTTAAACCCTTGTTATTTGTTATGCACCATTATAATCCTGTTCTTTAACTCTGCATTATTGGCAGGGATTTGAAGTCTGAACACGCAGCACAGACTTTGATGCCCCGCTGAGACATCTTGCTACTTATTAAGTAAAGAGAGCAGAGTGGCTGGGCCCAGACCTGTCTGTGAGGAGCCCAGCCTGGTGCCCAGGACAGGAAACAGAGAGCTGGGACCTCACGTGGTCCAAAGGAGCAGCAGCCCCACATGGCTGGAGCCAACCCTTCCCACAGCGCCATGGTGTCACTGCTCCTGGGAGCACCACTGGGCCCAGCTCTTCAAAAAACTCCTGTTTGGTTATTTCTGAAGATGAGGAATTTATCCCAAGGAAAGAAAGACAAGTCCCAGGGAAAAAATTGTTATTCTTTACAAAAAAAACCCACTTCACTAAAGCCAGGCAAAATTTAGCAGTAAAAGAAGAAAAGCAGCTGTGAAATTCTAAAAATGTAGAGAGAAATGTGGAAGGACAGGATTTCTTCAACAAGGATATTTTTACAGTGTAATCTGTGACGCCCCTAAACACGAGAGCCTGTTCCCTCTTCCTGTTGACTGAGCACTGGAGCAAAAACCACTGAAAAGTTGTCCCACTGTTGGGGCAAAAGAGGAAAAGAGAGACCAGTTTCTCAATGTAGTGATGAATGCAGGGACAGTGAAGGAAGGGAACAGAGATCTGGTCTGCGTTCAGCAGGCCACAGCCCCCTTGCACAGCCCAAAGCACTGATAATCTTAAAAGCAGCAGCTCCTGAGATGGCTACTAAATCGTGTAAGGAAGGTGCAAGCTCTCAGAGACAAGGGGAGAAATTGCAGTCCTGCTTCAGCCGCTTCCAGCTGCTGGGCAAGTCCGGGGGTAAAAGTGGGACTCATACCACGGAGAAGCCTGCTGCAGCCCCACTTTGCAGTAAGCAGCCTTAAAACCTGCAGAGAAACCCAGCTGGGCCACAGCGCCGACCCCCAGACCCCCATGGAGGGCACTGCCGCAGCCAGCAGGGCACGCAGAGAGGGGCTGCAGGGACAGCTGGCCAGTGTTCCTCAGCTGATTCGCTTTTGTTTTGCAGATAAAGGAGCAGGCATTGAGGAAGGGTTTTCAAAGGCCAGATGCGTGGAGCTCAAGCTCCTTTCCTGGCCCACAAAACTATTAATTTATTTCCATTTATTGAAGAGTGCAGCCAGAGCCCCAGCTGCTGACCATGACTAGGGAAGACATGCGTGCAGGGAGAGCTGTGGCCATCACACACTTTTGCAGAGAAATGACAGACAGCAGCCTTAGAGGAAGAAGAAAGGGGCCTGAGGTACCTCCAAGGGGCTTTCCTGAGCTTCCCCCCACTTTGTGTGCTCAGTAACAGGCCTCAGATGATTTGGGGCAAGATCCTCCTTTGTGATGGCCAATGAATTGCATATCCCTGCTGGCTCCAACTGTAGAGATGCTCAAAGAGTGGGGAGGATGGGAGAAAGGGCTGCAGGTTCCCTGTCCCCCTGCCATTACAGCACTGCTTTGTTCAGTACAGGGTGCTCTGGACTATCATTATGAAGCAGCAGATGGTCAACCACCTCCACTCAGCCAGCAGTGGCACCAGGGTTTGGCTACCAGCATTTACAGACACTCAGGTCTCAGGGGCTCTCAGCAGTAAGAAGATATTGGCAATGGATGTGCAGTGAGGTCACCCATCCACCCACCCATCCATCTTGTCCCACCGGAAATGAAATTAGCAACAAATACACAATCACTGTCAAAATAGGTGTTACAGCCTGAAGATGGGCACCAGACTACGAAACTCATGGCAAGGCGTAGATCTCAACAAGGAATCTGCACCACGAACTGGAAACCATGCAGGAAGTCTGTGCTCAGGAGCAAGGCTGGAGCTCTTTTACAGCACTGCAGTGTCCATGCCTCACAGCTGAGCCTGAAGTGGGGAAGGAAGGACAAATGCAAAAGGCATCTTTGTGCATTCTTGTCCACCCTGATTTGATTTGGAAACTTGTCAAAGCCATTAAGGGACAAACAGCAACACTGAGTCTATCTGTGCAATCAGACAGGTCCCTGCCAGTTAAAAAAACAGTACATTGCTACTTTCTATTAGTTGCTTTTTTTCTTTTAATGAAAGCAAATTTTCAACACGCGCAAGCCCGAAGTTTCCTTTGCAAACAAATGAAATGCTGGGCTCTCTGAGCCTTCAGAGACTTGTGTGTACAATTAGACTCACACTGTTGACAAAGATCTTGGAATAGGAGTTTCCCAAAGAAGCTGCATGCACTGTCTTTGATTTTGCATTTATGATCTATATGCTTTATTAGAAAGAATGAACTCAACCAACATGCCACTGATCACTTCTTGTTACCCCAATACTGTGATATGAGTGGATCTGACTTTGTGATCTCAGCACCGTTAATACTGATTAAAACCAAATTATTACATATTTATATCAGCCCTGGCAGCAGAGTCTCCCTTGTCCTTCAGCATTAGCAAGTGAAGCTGTGAAGCAGCTGATGCCCAGAAAAACAGATGATGTCCCTGAAGAATGGAAAGCAAAGAAGCCCCCTGAGAAGGGAGGTGAGAATTGCTCCTGAAGTCAGTGCTGTTTCAGAGTGGGCACTGCCTGAACTTCTGAAGAGTTTATCTGTGCCTGTTGCTCACTCCTCTCCCAAGATGCTTTATGCTTTGGATGCAGTCATCACTGTAACACACCAGTATCACGCACAGCGGATTACGGTAATTAAAAAGCCTGCCACACTCTTTGCTGGAGTAGGTAAAGGCACAGGGATACTGTCACATACAATTCAGTCTAGAGCAAAGTGATAGCTGTCTACAAAACTAATACAACAAGATGAAAGGTGCTTTGTACATGCTGAGGATTATCTCCTACTACCCAAATCCAGCACAATTTGTTCAAATCCCCAGACCTCCTCTTCTTAGCATATCCTGAGCTATTTACATTATGTTTAGGAAAATAAAATGTTCTTTGGAAAGCCAAATAAAATCCAAACTCTACTATAATTCCAAGACTAGGTTAAAAACACAAATAAGGAATTTTATAGTAGCATCAGTGTGCCCTGGCCTTGATCACAGCCCTGTTGTGCTAGGTGCTAAAAAACATGGAGTGAGACATCTCTTGCCTCAATGACATAGATGTCTCTTAGGTCTTCTAATTCTCTCTTTGATGATACATGACACAGCTTGACAGGAAACCCTATGATTTAAAGTCTTGCAGAGGGGTCTAGCCAGTGAGAGTAAAGGAAAGGCCCAAATAGCTCCTGTATTTTATTACCGAGGAAATACTCTGAATTGTTTTGTTGAACTGGTTTGAGATATTTCAAGTTTACAGTTGGGAAGTCTTTAATTATTATTTTTCCAACACGAAAGAGTCCAGCGAAACATCTAGTCAAATAAATTCCTACAGAAAAGGGTCATTTTTGCAGAACTATCATTTTTCTCCATTGTGAAATTCAACATTCCTTGAGAAATCACTATCTCCTGTCAATTCTTCACCAATGAGAGAAGAAGAGTCAGAGCTAACTGAAAGGTATGAACTATGTTTCCAAAAGAGTTACCCTGTCTTCCACTGAAAATTTTAATTTTAAAAGATTTCACACATTTCAAAGCTGGGAGCAGTTCTAATAACTTTTCCCCTACTCTATTTTGTTAAGTAGATAATTCTTCAAGTCAGTGACTCTTATAGTCTATGTACGGATTTTAGCACAACAGAATCCCAATTTCCAACAGTGAATTAATGTTCTGGAAGTAATTAGAAAAAGTCTTGTTTTTTAAAATCCTGATTTAAGATTGTATGGTGCTAGAGATGTTTGAACTCCACCAAGAACAAACTCTGCATCTTATTCTTCAAAAAAAGCCCAACGGGAGAAGTTTTGTCCAACCCAAAGGCAATGACTCTCTTAGTGCCAAAAAAAAAAAAGAAGTATATGCCATCCAATGACACAGCTAACACAACGCAAACAGCCTTAATTCTGTCCAAGAGCACTGTTAGCACACTACTTTTTGCAGCTGTGGAGAGAGAACTTAAATGCAAAATGCAAAGATCTCCTGTTCCATGTTTATTTATGACACAAGCACAAGCCCTGTGCAGGACATTGCTCTTTCCATGCTCTACCCATCCCATGCATCTGGCCTCCCCCCTCAGAGAGCGTCTTGCATCAATCAAAACATGACCTGTGCTCCCAGGTGGAAATGGAAGGCCTTGTGCTCAGGGTGGGACAAGAGCCAGCCTTCGGGAGGTCCTCTTAAGTGGCTGCTTCCTCAGGTTGGCAAGGTGCTCGGGATACACAGGAGCAAGACAAAGCACTGACTGTTCTGAGAGGAAGGGCAGATGAAGGGATTGGGAATACTTTATCTCCCAGTTCCCAGTTGTTGTCAGCTCAGTTTTGCTACCGGGGCAGAGAGAAGGTCATTCGGACACCATTAGACGGTGTTTTTGATCATTTCCAGTGGTGCTGGCAGGCTTCCCAGAAGGCAGCACTCGGAGGCAATCCCACCATCAGAAGCCAGAAGAAAGTGCAGTTCAAAAACAAGGAAAAGGGTAGGGAAATGTAGTGGAAATGAAGAGATCTGAGGAGGTGCAACATTATTAACTCCTGTTGTGCCCACTCCAGACAGAACAGTCTTTGACATATGATCTCTGGGCACCTCACTTGGTTGGCTTGACAAATGGCTCTCTCTGATTCTTAGAGGGGAAGAAAAATAATAAAAAACCCCTACCCTTGGGTCATGCTACCCATCCAACTTACAGAAATCATTTATCATTTATCTGATAGCTTAAGCATATCTGCATAATAAGTTACATGCAACCAAAGAAGCTCTCTATATTTCACAAATCCTTAGCAATGCATTTTTTAATAGAAAACATCAATCCCAAGTAGCCCGAAGGAACAATCCCTCTTTAATCATCCACCACACTGAGGACTAATTTTAGACAAAGGCTCAACACTCCAAGTCACCTATACCATGTAATAATGCAGATCATTCCCAAATTCACAGGGAAGGGTTCAATCGCCTTTTCAAAGCTGGATTGCAGATCCTGCGTTAATTACTACAGGAAATTACATCTACAGTAATACTCAGCAAGGCTTTACAATAAATGCTGTCTGATCTATTCCTGCTCAGCCTTGAACTCTTTGTGGAATATTTGTAAATGTAATGGGTACTTCATTTTCACCACTGCTCCTGAATAATTCATACAGTGGAAGATCCTTGCATGGTTCCGTGAATCGAGAGACTTGGGGTATTTTGTTCTCTATAGTTAATGGATTAAAACAGTTTTTTTCAGCTATGAAACCAGGTAATTTATCACCACAAAAAGAAGCATGGTTCATACATCATTGGCTGAACCTAGAAACACATCTGTGAGTGTGCATAGCAGAACTTAGCAATGAACAATTTTTAAATCATCCTATGTTGTCCGAAAAGCCAACAAAGTTGCAAAATGAAATGCTGAAGAACTGCCTTAGATCAGTCAAAATATTTTATTTCCTTTTTTTTCAGGCATTTCATTCAGACTCAACCCTTTTTTTCCCCACAAAACAGTACATTTTGAAACATCATTTTGAAAAGAGAAAAAGAAATAAATCAAAACTCCTTTCCATTCAGAAAATGTCATAACTGGGAGCTCCAGCACTTTCAAGGTATTCCTCCCCAGCTCCCTTCCAAGCAGAATTGTCAAAATCGGTAAGATTTCCTGAGCAATTTCTGTTTCATCAAAATGACATTTTGCAAGACAAAACTGTTGTGACAAAAAAAAAAATCAAAACCAAAACTCAACAAACCTGAACATCTCTGATCCAATTGTCTTTGACAAAAAGAGATGTCTCAAAGATGCAAAACCTTTCTTTGGGTGAGTCCCAGAACATTGTTATGACACATCCAGGTTGAGCACATAAGTTCCTCTTAGGTAACCACAAAAGAGAAATGAAAACAACCTGAAAACCCAAAGGCCAGAGATATATTCAAGTATGTTCACAGCCAAGCAGAGACTTTCCTAGACTGCAATTCTTACACCAACTTCACCATTTTAACTGAGGAAATTCCAGGTTCCAGCCTTAAAATGTGGGGACAAGAATACTGACACCTTGTCAGCGTCCGGTGCAACCTCCAGCTGGAGGTGAGCACTGACCTCTTGGTTCTACACTGATGCAGGAATTGGTGTTAAAACTCCTTCCATGGGTGTTGGTGCAATTTGCCCTTAAATCTGTGGGTTCCCCTCTGTTCTCATGCCAGCAGTTTTACCCCTCACTAGGCACTAACTCGCAGTTCCCACCTGATCACTTCAATGAGAAGTGAGGAGATGGGCCCAGCCAAGAACTGCATTGTCTCTATCAAATGAAGTTAATTCATCTAAGGAAAATTCAAAGCTGCCACACATTGTTGGAGTTTTTAAAAGCCATATTTCCAAAGCTTCATCGTGGAACACCACTTGCATTTTCTCAATGTCAGCAACAAATCTGCTCAACTCACATGTTAAAATGACTCCTCATACCCCTCTGCCAAGAGAAAATGCCCATGAACTCACCTGGGGAGATGAAATCATTTTGTCTTTGGCTCAGTCATCATCACCAGCCATAAAATGATTCCCTGGGCCAAATGCTGCTTATGTCGGAGACCTCCACAACCCCTTTCCTGTAAAAGGATTGCACATCTGTAGCTCAAGGCATAGGCACAAAGTCAATCAGGATACGTAGACAGCCCTCATTTGGAGGAAAGTTCATAATTCTGTTGTTTTGCAAGGCAGAGAAGACTGCTATGCTCTCCCAGTGCACAGCTGATTCTGCAGGAGTAACAGTGGTAAAAATAGTGAAAACCGCCTCTATTTCTTTTCCTCCAGCAAAGCAAATGTGACTCAGATGCTCGCTGTTTGCTTTCAGAGGAAGAAAGGGTCATTTCTACACAGTCACCCTGCTGACCTTTATCTCTCCAGCGGTGAGATCTGGGTTTGGGTTTTTAGAGTGATGCTGTGTGTGCTGGGGCAGGACGGATGCTCAACCACTAAATCTCAGAGCAAGGAGGGAGATCTGAAATGGCACATCGCAACAAAGGGCCCATCAAGCTGAAAGGTGCTGCAGAGAACAAATTTTCCATGTTGAGCAGAAGAGGTCACCAGTATCACAGGTGCTTGTGATGGAGCAGAACAACTGCCTGTTTCCCGAATTCAGAGAGCTGGGTTTACCCTTTTAACCAAATTCCAAGCCCTTATCTTTGCCAGGAAAAAAATGTCTTTTTTTGTCCTGCACAGATTTGCAGAGCTCAGGGTCTAATGTAGTGTCAGACCTCATTCCTTTATATCACAGACACCACATTTTTCTTGCTAAGGCCTGTAATAAACCCTCCCTGAACTGATGCAGCACATCCTTAGCCCACAGCAGCCCGCCTGAGCAACCTTTGTGTGAGGAGCTATCTGCCTACCAGAGGAAAATTTCCTTGCAAATCCCAAAGCCTGTGGAACAGTCACCAAATTTTGCCAGTGATAAACAGGATAATGCCTGCCCAGCAGAAACAAGAAACTTGCCGAGATGGATAGCTCTAGAAAATGAAGTGCTCTGCTCCAATTTAATTAAAAAGGTATTTGGGAAAACGATAAGTGCATCACGGATCTCAGTACTATCTAGGGTAGACATGGAGCTTTGAATGCTTTAAAAAGCAATTAAGACAAGACAAGAATCACCATTAGCCTAGGGGAAAATGCATGAAAAAGAAAACCCATGAGCCATTTTCAGCCTGCAGGCAAGAAAAATGGGGAAATGCCACCTCCAACGGAGAGGTCAGCACGGCTACCAGAGCATCCTCCCGTTTGAAACCCAGGCTGAGGTTGTGTCCCCCAAAACAGGGCTGTTCAACGCACAGGAACATGAACAAGGACCAGCTTTTTCTGATCAAGCTCAGTCATGCTATGTTCTTTGAGGGCAGCTCAGTTCAATGCATGACAAGACCATGATTTATTTACACAGTTTTGAAATTCTGGAGCCTAAAATGACTGAATGCAGAGAACAGGTTGCATGAAACAAGCAGGCAAGCAGCAGGATCACTGGATGTTTCCAATTCCCCGATTCATCTACCAGGAAGACAAACACATCAGTCCTGTCCCGCAGGGGCCAAAGAGGACTTCTGTGTGGCTCCAGTCCAGAAACAGGAATTGATCTTCACAGCTGATACTGCTTCAATCAGCAGGGACCCAAGCAACATGGGGTGTATCGTGCTGACTGCCCCCTTTGCCCAACAGTTGTTTAGCAGGTGGAGGGAAGATACTATTTTTGTTTCCCTTCATTCCTTTCCTGCTTTCCCCTCACACCATTTCACCTTTGCTGCTCTTTTTCCTCCAGACAGGATCTTCAAAGCAGGCAGAAAAATTGACAGACCAGTCTGGAAAGAGATTTCCCAAGGGATCTGCCCCAGTTTCCTATCACCCACCCATCCAAACAGCCCTGAGCACCAGTTCACAGTCTGGGTGTTCACTTCAAACAAGAAGCCACTGGGCCATGTCAGGACTGAGAGTAAGCACCCTTCTGATCACAAAAAGGGAAGAAAAAGATCCTTTCGGTGGTATAGTCTACCCCACTCCAAGCTTTTGCAACAAAACTGCTTTGGTTGCTGGAGCTGCGCTCCCAAACTGTACAGACAGGAACCTCTCTGAGACAGAGACAACGGTACGGCAAGGGAAACTGAGGCACAGTCAAGGGCACAACCTACCCAGACTCACCTAGCAAGCCAGTGGCAAAAGGAAAAGCAAAGTCCAAGATCTTACAGCAAAGTCCAATATCCTACATTAATTTCAGCAGTATTATCACAACAGCCGCTCTGCTTGGCTGGAATGAAATCAAAGCTGATGGTTAAGGTTATTATTATGTTCTGCTGCTGTGTTTGACTCTTCACAATTCAACCCAGCCCTTGCAGGGCTGGCAGGCAGAAGAGAAGAACAAAGTCTTCCTCCTGTCTCAAGGAAAGAGACAAGCTTGAGGTGGAATCAGAGAATTAATTTGCTGCACTGAGATGCCTGGGTTGGTGCTTGACTCCTTTTTTGCAGGCAAAAGCGCACCTTTCTGCCTTGTATTTTGACCACCACTTGTGCTTTCAGCTTAGTATTTGAACACACTTAAATATTAGCAAGTACTCTCTACTTACAAAAAAGTGAATTTGGACTTTTGCACCACCATTAAATACCCAGAGCAGCCTAAAGCAGACTGTAAGATGGCCCCTCCAAGTGTCTGCACCATGAGATTGCAGCTAAAGAAAACATGCCAGGGCCAGAGGTGAGAACCTGAAATGCTGGAGTTCCCACCTGTAGGTAGTTCTGGCTGAACATCCACATCTGCTTTCATCATGAACAAGAAATCTAAAATCTCTGAATAGAAATGCTGAGAATTCACTTTGAAGCATGCAGTTCCTCATTTCTGATAATTATCCAAAAAGCAGAGACATAAATAAAAATATGGTAAATGTGTTGTTTCCTTATTGCAACGTTAAGTAAAAATTTAAGTGTCTCACTCAAATCAAAATAAAAGCATTTGTTTTGACACATTCCAGTTTAAAATTACGCTGGAAGAGACATGTTTCCATTCAATATTTTGATTTTGACAAAAATGTTTTTTTTAAAAAAAAAGTTTTCCTACAGTTTTTTCTGCCAGCTCCCAGAGGGATCAGTCAAAGCTTCCTGAAGCTCAGAGTCATTAGCAAGCTGTCACATAGCTGAGACCCTAAAATGCATTTGACACATCAGATCACAGTTCTATCAGACCTGGCAAGCATGCCAGTGCTGGATCTTCATGTCTAACTCTTGGATCAGACTTCTTTAGGATTCACTCTCTTTTCTGATAGAGCAAGAGAAAGGAAATTAGCCTATTTCATCCCTCCAGCCAAAACCATGGGTTCATCTGCTGTGCAGAAAGAGGAGTTTATGGAGGATCTCATGGCATTCCCACTGTACAAAAAGCACAGTCTCATGCAGATATTCAAGCCTTCAAGGTGAGGGGAGAGCAGCACTGCCCAAGACCTCAAAAAAAGACCAGAATAAAATACATCATGTTTTCTTTATAAGCATGATGCTTCTAAAGAGACAGGCTCTTGAGGATCTAGTGGGCACACACCTAAAGGGCCTCTGCCTGATAATGTCACATCCTGAAGATCCCATGTAAAAGCTGTAAAGTACAAAACATGCTGGTCTTGGCAGAGCAAAGGATTGGAGTTGACCCATCTGGCAGTTGACCTTGCTTTTCCTACAGAGCTGAGCTATTTTCAGATTGGCTGCTTAGATCACAAACTTCTCTGGCTGTTCTCTGAGTATCAAGATAATGACTTTCTGGGAAGAAGATTGTTCCTGCTCCAGTAAGCAAACCCAAAGCCTCCACAACATGACCCCACACTCTGTTTTCTTGCTGTAGTTGCAATAAACATATGCTCAAACAGCACTGATGCAAGTCTAAGTCCAGGTGGTCATACGGAGCTGTTGGTGCAGGCAGATGTCCCCATTTATGCACAGGCAGTTTTAGGGCATGGCTTGTTTCCCTTTTTCAGATAAGTAATCCCACCAGTGCTTTGCGTGGATTTCTTGCTGCTCTCATGGCTGTGATACGGAGCTTGTCTGTATGTGGTGGAACTTTTGCCTATATCCACCCCAGAAAAGCATGCACCTTTTCCTGGCTTTTCTTTTCCTTCCCTGATGGACACTGGGACTCTTCCAAATGACAGTGCTCTCACAGAGATCCCCATGACATGCAAAAGGGAGAGTCTTCCAACGGCTGTGAAGTGGCACAACTCCCACAGCACATTTGCAGTGCTCAGGAGCACCGGGAGCCCATCTGGATCCCAAGTGCGAACTCTTATTGTTACCACTGTGATCCTCCTGAAAAAAGAGATCAGTTTCTCCTCAGAGAGGAAGCATCATAAGGGGCATAGTGTCTTGTACCTGGGACATTAGACTAAGAGCTCAAAGCTCCAGCTCCTTGCACTGACCTTGCCCTCAATGAACTGGAGAACTCTAGGGGTTTTAGGGTGTAGACTCTCTGGGAACATCCCACCTTCTTGTGTCCCACACTCAACTGAGACTGAAGTTATATTAATACAGAAAAGTTTCTCAACCCAGATCTGGCTAAAGCTCTCTCTTTTCATGCAAGGACATTTACTGTTTTCTTTCCCCCTGCAGAAACTCATTCTCTATGAAGAAAATATGGAGTAAAAAAATAAATGAGGAATTTACATTCATCAACCTATCCAGCAATGCTAAAACTTACAGTTGGATCACCCGGACCCTCTGGATCATCATTTGCTATCAGGGTACTTCAGTCGAGTTTGCAAGATGCTTTATATCAGTCAGGAGAGACTTTCTAATCAACGGACACAGTTTAAAGCATTTTGGATGGGGAAGCACGTACGTAGGAACGTGAGCCTGAGCACAGATGTATAAAATTGTAGGTGATCAAAGGTAGTGCATCCAAGGCAGGATTAAAAGACGTTTAATACAGCTTTTCCCAATAAGCCTGAGAGATGAAAGAACTGCCACAAGGCCTTGCTGGAGGCTTAGAAATTGCTCTGTGAAATCAGCTGCAATTGGTAATTAAATGGAAACCTTGGGGGTGTTCTGAAAACACTTTTCATGGCCTGGCATAAGGGAACTCATCTTTAAATTACGTAGATTTTTACCTTCCACAGAGGTGAAGGTAAAACACCATCCTGTGGTTCCTACACGTCCTGCCTCAGCACAGCTGGCTTCACGCATGAGCAGAGGTGGCTCCTCAGACCTCTCTACGAGAGGGTCAGGGTACATGATCCAACAGTCTGAGCCCCTCAGGACACTCCTATCTTACCAGTGCCTGCCTCCAATTGACCGAGCTGTAAAATGGGTAACTCACCATTCATGCTGAGTGCAGGTGTGGCCAGGTGCCCCAATAACTGTGCCCCTGCCTCAAGCAACACAGAAAATCAGCTATGTTACAGAAGTCTCCCAGCAGGTCACAGAGGACGTCCTCCTTCTCAGAAGTGCACACAGCTCTTACACTTCTTCCAGCCTAAGTCTTTGCTCTGCTGCAGGGAGAGCCCAAGGCAGGCAGGAGATCCCTTGGTCGACTGGGATGTGGGAAGAAAAAGTAAAATCCCGGTCCTGATAAAAGACAGGAGAATGACTGTGTTTTGTTTAACCGATTATGGTAGACTGGAAATTCTGAGTGTGCACAGGAAGCTCAGGGAGAGAAACCTGACCACAGCAGAAAGCACAGACTTGTGGGCAAAGCATCTAAATGGACCTCAGGAGATTTTGGTCAGACTCTCAACTCTGCTACCACTTTCCTCTGTACAGCTGAGGCATAGCCCTTCACATGGCCCATTTCCCTTCTCTTTTCAATAAAGGGGTCGGTCCTTTTTGATCTACTTGAAAGAATGGATTATTTACTGTTTGCTTGCAGAGTTCCTAGGGTAACAATGGCCATAAACAAAGTGAACCTTCTACTTTGGATTGCAGTTCTACAGTGTTTAAAATGCTTGTTTGATGCAAAGTGCTTTGTTTCTTGTAGCCTTTCATTTCTAGATGGTATGATGCTTTTACTCTGTGGCAAAGTACTCTTTTAGACAAAGCTGAATCTGCCAAAAAGTAGCACTGGATATCCCATTTTCTGCAGAACAACAAGCAGCAGGTGAGGACAACAGCTCCAGACAGCTCATCAGCTGTTGCAAAACAAACTAAGATTAAAAAATGTTTGAAAAAGAATTAAAAGGAGGTTCAATTTAAAAGAAAAAAAGAAGTGCTAAATCTCCGCTGAATACAAGACAGGTAGTCAGAAATAGCTGCTGCTGGGAGAGATCGACAGCTGATATAAATAGTAGTGACTCATGGTGCAACGGGGATCCAGTTCATGGGAACAAATCCCTATCAGTTGCTCAGACAAAGCCTCCTACAGCAAACATCTCTGAAGGCACAGGCCTAAATACCTCTAGGTATATAGAGATACAGAGGTTGGGATAATACCTCTCAGGCAGAAAGCCCTTTGTGCCAGTCCCCTGTCCAGTAAACATCCACTGCTGTCGATGGCTTTGGTTTGTGGCCCAGGACAGAAGGATTTATGCAGAGCATAAGGATACTCTCTCAGACAGATGTCAGAAAAAATCTCCATGCATCAGCTGTGCTCAGCTGCTGCTGAAACCTCTCTTCCCTGAGTTCTTCCCTGAGGGGGTCACACTCACACACATTCTTTTAGGTGAATGTGACCCACACATGCATACAGGGTTTGGGAAACAAAAAGTGTCCTTTAATTGCCTAAGGACTGTGCAAGCTCTGAGCAGAATGTAGCTGTATGCTTTCCCAGATGTGAACCAGAGCTCCAGGCCTTCCCACCCACTGGTTTGCAGAAGTTGCCTTACACCTGCTAGCAATGGCACACAACCACTACAAGATCTTTGCCAGCTGTATTTGGCCCTGCAAAGTCATATAGATTGAAGTTCTCCAGCACATGTTACAGAGCCACCAGTGTTCAAGTGCTCAACGTTCGCAGGGGACGTGGCTACTCACACACACCGTGATTCTCACTGCTGCCTGCCCACAGTCAGAGCCCATGGGCAAAGCCAAACCGACCAGAGAGGAAGGAGACAAGAGGGAGAGATGGAGTTACTCATCATGAGCAGAAGTCCATTCATGGCTGGAAGGCATCCCTGGGATGCCAGGCAAAATGCTGACTATCTGGTACTTGTAAATCCTTTACCTTCCTTCTATTTTAGGGTGCTGGTAGCTAGCCCTGGAGGAGAAGCCAGCTCTTTGCATCCAGCACTTCCAGCCTCTGAAATTGCTTCCTACCCTGTGCTGATGCTGAAGTCAGTTCCAGAGGCAGAGCAGGCCTGAGAAATAAATAAGTATGAGCCAGAACAGGCAGGCCAGCTGCTGGGATATTGCACAGAAATGGCAGTCTGTCCACCACAGAGATGCTTTTCTTTCAACTGCTTTAATTTTTTTGCCCCTCCATATAATTCTCTAATAATCACCCTATTAACAATGTTCCATTTGCCACACAACTTGCGATATTAATCCTATTAGTTGGTACTAATCCTCTGCAAAACAAAATAGAAATATTCATTCTCTCATTTTCTCAGGGTAGAAAAAAAAGGAGAGAAAGAGGTAGGGAAAAGAGAAGACAAAGATGCTTTCAGAGGTTTGCTTTTCTGTAAGTTAATTGAATGGAACTGGGTCTCCTGTGGTCTCCATATAGGATTCCATTATCACGTAATGGGGTGTCACATACAGTCTGTTGATAAGAGACAGTCTGTCAGATTAAGCATTAACTATCATATTTGGAAACCATGCATTTTTCTACCCATTGGGGCATCAAAACACAATATCCCATTTCTCCTTCCTTCCCCCAACACCTCTTTCTTTACTACACGCTAATTAAAGAGCAGGGGGGGAAACCGGTCTGTGCTGCTGAGCCCAAGATAAACTTTGCTGAGTAGGGAAAAAGAAATGAAGTGAGCGTCCCAGAGAACAGTGGTCTTTCCTATCAGCTTTCATTTTTCCTCCCACCCCCTCTTGCGCTGTATTTTTTCGTATTTCTGTGAAGAATTGCTAGCAGTTTCCATTCTCCCCTGCTCCATAAGGTGAGACTGGCACCTACTGGAACCCACCTGGAAAGGCTGAGACTGAGAACAACAACAAAAAGAAAAAAAAGCCTTTTCTCAGCCTAGTTTAGTCTCCAGTTTCACATTATTTTTCCCCTTTCAGCAGACAAACAAACAGCTCAGCAGACACAGCAACAGACAGCAGGCTGGAATAAGGATTTGACACAGCTCCATTTTTTTAAAGGTGCTCAGTTTTAAGCTGTTTTGTGGTAATTGGGGGGACCCATCATTACCCTCATTTGTGTCAGCCCCTACAGAGGGAACCACAGGCACAAGTCCTGATAAAGCTCACAAGGTTATTCTGGGCCTTTGAGATTATTCACTCTCCTCATATGTTTGAGTACCTGACGGAAGCAAGAGCAAACATCCCTTCGGGTACAACATCTATCCTCATTAGTTTTGTCTCCCCTTCCCCCACATGCTTTAGGCTGGTACTGAGGATTTCCTCGAGTGATGTGTTTACATGCTGGTCCATCCTCTGGGATTTAGATTTACACCCCAGAACTACCGCTCTTCCACACCTCTCCCCTAGCCATTGACTGATGCTTTGATGTCCCCCCTCCAAAGCTGGTCAACCTCAAATTGAGCAGCAACTTGGCTTCATTCTGCCTCTCTCCCCACTCCCATCTCTCCTTGCTGGCCCCACTCCTCAGCTATAACACCAGCCTTGTTCCCACTCCAGACCTCCAAGACAGCTTGTACAGACCTCCAGCAAAGCCCAGCCACCCACTCCTGGTCTCCAAGCTTCTGTGAGCTCTGGAGAACACATCCTGAATCCATCACCGTCTGATCACCCAAGCGAGCAGCTCTTTCACAAAGGTTCCCTGCTAGTTTTGCTCTGTACCATATCGTGTATTTTATCATTAACTTTGACACACAGAGCCACAAGCCTCCCAACTCAGAGATCATCACACCAAAAGCCACAAAATAGGTGCCACTGATTAAGTGAAGGCACATAAAACAGGGGAGAGGAAGGGCTGCATGCCACAGCATGATGTTTGAAGATCAAGGGAGAGTAAGAGAAGAAAAGCTGGAGAACAGAGCAAATCCAGATTTTTACCTGAACAAAGTGCAGCTGGAGGCTGTGAACATCTCATGGACTGGAGCTGCCTCGATTATAGGACTACAGCTCTTATTAAGGGAAGGTCCTCTCTCTATTTACACTCTGCCTACCCCCAAGGCTGCTAACCTGAGCACGCATGACTCACCGTTATGAATAAAGCTGTCCCAACACAGGGCACTGGAGACCTCCTGATTAGCAAGTCTAATCCTCCCTCTCAAAACCTCTCCATTAGGGAGCTCTAGCTCAATAGACTCCACTTTTGTTGAGAAGTAGCAGCTTGTCAGAGACCTGTCAGCACCGACAGACGAGGCCTGCCAGACAAGCTGACTCGCGTCCACTGGCTGGGGATGTTTCAGACAGTCCTCGCTTCTCAGGAGCAGCACACCCCTGCTTCGAAAAATGCAGAGTTCAGCATGTCATAATCCCTACGGGCTGCACGAACAAATAGATGTTTGTTTGCACAACAGCTCTCCAGAGCAGCCTCCACAGTTCTGTATGCGCAAGGTGGGCTGAAATGTTGTTCTCCACCTCCCAGATTGATCCACACTCAGCTGGGAAGCGCACGGCATGGAGCTGCTCAGTGAGCTGCCCTGGGCATGCGTGTCTGGGGGTGGCAGAAGCAAACAGAGGCTCCTCCTTCCAACAGAGCTTCAGGATGTCCTGCTGCCTTCAGGAGCATATTGCATAATGACCAGGAATTGGATGTATGTGAGAGAAAAAGGGGCTCCATGACACTGATGCAAACTTGAAAGGGATGTCACAGCATCTGTGAAACTCCTCTGGATTTCTATAGGGGTCAAATGGAGTAGTTTCACCACTCAGCTGGACTGACTGACAGCATCTACAGCCACTGATGGGAACTGGGACAAAGAGAAGAATCGGGTCCAGGGGAGTACGTAAGGATTCAGCCACCAGCCAGCTCACTGCCTGGCAGCAATTCACAGCCTGGTTCTGAAATCAATAGAGGCTGAGAGCACTCAGCAGACAGACTAAGCCAGGTCTGTAATTTACTGTAATTCTGAGCTGCTAGATTACTTTCTTCAGGTTTTCCAGTGACAGTGGTGAGTTACTCCCCTTTGTAGGCTCTGTTTTCCATTTTTCTCCTTCCTGATGGTCACAACTTCCTTTCCACTCCTGGAGGGCAGAGTGCTATTCCGGCCTCCTATCATGGCCTCTGCTACCGAAGAGAGAAGACTTTGCTGGTTTTTAGAGTATAACTTACTCTCCAGCTTCATGGATGTCATTCCTTATCCAGTTACACAGTAGTAGGCAGCTACACAGATATCTGAAGAGGAGCCAGCTCTACCGATGCTTCAGAAACAACTGCATCCCAACCACCACCAGGGTTCTCGTGAGATCCCACAGCCTGCGGATTCAGCCAGAGAGGACCAGATGATCAAGGTAGAGCATTTAGTGACTTGCATTATCTCCTCACCTATGTTTGGCAGCACACCTGTAGAAGACCCACCTATAGATAGCACACACAAATAAGAGCTGCTCTGGAGAGATCTAAGACAGATTTGATGGGACAGTGGCATTCCCTTTCATGGTCCACATTTGGGATTTATTGCTCCAAATCGCATCATATGCTCCAGGCCCTCTCTTTTGCAAAGGATGATGTTTTATTCTCCTGTGAGTATAAGACTTTTCAACTGACTACCAGTACTGACTTGTGACGCTCATTGCTCTAAAGATATCATTTTGTGCAGCTGGTGACAGAGTCCACTTGGGCTTCTTTCAGGAAGGAGAACCATCCCCAGCATAGTTCTGGATTTGCACTGCCAGAAAACTGTAACTGGCTATCTCACTGCTAGGAATGGCCTGGGAAAGAAAGATTTTGACCTCTTTCATCTTGACTGGGTCAAGGGAACACTGACTCTGGTGATGAACGGTTGACTATAATTCCTACCTACTCATTTAATCAGTGTGGACAGACAGAAGCACGAGCATGCTCAAAAGAGAAAGCAGCAAGCAGTGGTGGAAATCCCAGAGGCTCTACAGAGCAGGGAGGCATGAAGGAGGAGATGCTAGCAGGGGAGCGAGACGCTGGGGTATAGTTCTGATACGAGGGACCACAGGGAAGGAACCTCGGGCTTTTCCTTGGATGAGAGATGAAAAACTAAAATCACCTCCACTAGCTGTGCCATTTCAGAGGCTGAAACCATGCTGCAATGAAAGAACAGGACCTGGAGTAGCATAAACCACAGCCTGTGTT
Source organism: Strix aluco (assembly GCF_031877795.1). Lineage (NCBI taxonomy): Eukaryota > Metazoa > Chordata > Aves > Strigiformes > Strigidae > Strix > Strix aluco. The sequence continues at coordinate 9,546,394 of NC_133949.1, read as the reverse complement.
GCATCCTGCCTGCCTGCCCACAGGCAGTCTGCCTGCCATAAATACATAGGGGCATTCAGGCACAGAGGAGAAGGGAGGGGGTCCTGCCATACCCAAAGCTACTTTTACAGTCTCACAACATGAAAGCCAAATAAATCTGCTCTTAAGGGAGCCTGCCATCCATCAACAGCCACCACATGCACACAGTTCAAGGCCAGAATAGGCCACACGATCTGATCTCCTGCCTAAGAAAGGGTGGCCAGCAAAATTTCTCTGTTTCCTGACTCCGATAACATGCCCCAAAAACAAGAGCACCCAAACTCTACCCCTCAGCTCAGCAGCAGTCCTGCTTCCGCAGGGCCACGTAGCCATTAGAGCATTTTCAAATCAAAGCCTGGTAGCATGGTGTCAGGTGCTCTCCACAAGCTCCCTGGAGCTGGCACTAACCTCAGGCCCCAGCCTGAGGGCCAGGGGGTCAGACAAACTGTCTCCGCTCACAGAGGAGCAGAGTGTTGTGGAGCCAACGAGGAGGAAACAGGAGTGGCCAGAATGGCACTACAACATTTCCGGGCCCCTGCACAACCAGAAACAGGCAGCTCCACGACTGCTGAAGCAGGGAAGCAGCACGACTGAACACACCCAGGTTGTGCTGTCAATGAACAGCCAGCTCTGAAAGAAGAGGGACGCATTGCGAACCAAGTCCAGCCTTGAATGTCTATTTCTGATGTAGCAGGAGTACCCTCTAGTGGGAGAATAGCTTGGAGAAAGCCTTTAAAATCATTACATACACACACAAATGCAGGATTTTAGATCTCAAAAAAAAAACCGCACTGATAGTGAGCATATGACAGAAACAGAATGGTCTTGAAAACAGAGGGAAACATAATATCATGGGGAAATAAAGGCATAAAGTCCGATTATCACTTACAGAGTTATTTTTTACTTTTCCAAGAAAGCCACCTAGAAACAGTCAAAACCGCTATTTCAAGTATTTCCGTGCAGGGAGAGCACTGGGTTGGAAACCGGATAGAAGTCTACTCATATTCATGAAGCCGGGCCAAGAGTGTTTAAATACCCAAAGGTCACAGAAAAGCCTACGGCTGTGTGTCTTAATCCTGCTTACTGCTTGAAAGCTTCTGGGTGTGGAAGTAGTCTGTGTACTCGTGGCAGAAGCCCAACACATTTCCTGAGGACATCGAAACTGGTGAAGCCGTTTTGCTTTGGCTCAGGGATGAAAGATTTTGCCGTTAGAGGAGGGGAGGAAACTGGGCAAGGACTGATGCATTGGACATAAAGGATGCAGAGGATGCTGCAAACTGTATACAGATGGGATCAATGTGCTCTCCCCAGTGACCCGCTCTAATATCACACCAACGCCACAGTGACAGGTGCAGTATTAGTACCTCAATAGAGTGGAATTATGTAGTACCTTCGGGGCCCTTCCCATGCAAAAGCCTATCTAACCTGAATGTTATATATATATATCCACTATTGAAGTGCACCTACCTCTAGGGAGGCATTTGTGGTGTCTAAGCCTCCAACCCTTCTGATGTGGGCATGGATAAATACAGTTGGGGAGTCTGCGCTCTTTTGTTTTCAGATTAAAGATCTAAGCACTGTTTCCTTCAAAATAGCAATTGTAAAGGAGTGAGTGGATTTAAAGAAACATAGTCCACTTTTATAGCCAGGGATAGGAAGGAAACTAGAAAAATCCATGCCAGACTCAAGATGATCTTTTCTATGGAGATGTAGTCCAGTTAAGCATCCCACAGAAATCCATGCTGGTAGTCACAGGATCAGGGTGAAGCAGGAGTGAGAGTTGGGTGTGAGAATGCTTCACAGATCAGTTTAGAAATGGTGGGAGAGGTGACAGACAAAGGAAAGTTGTGAGTTGAGTCCAGCATCCCTCCTGGGAGGTGGAACAGTGCTCCCTCTGCATAATGTGTCAGGTGAAACCCACAAGTTCTCTACTTTCTTCAAGCTCCCAGGAAATTTGGCTAGGGTCTTGAGTCCTGATTTCTGGTTGTAAGCATCAGATTCCCATTTGATCAGGTCAAAGAGCCTCCCCCCAAGGAGGGGGGATGCCCCCACAGCAGAGCTCACTGCCACCTTCCTGGGCCGCTACCTACCTGGCTGCTTCAGCCCACGGGGACTTCAGCCAAGCGCTGACCCAGCAAGGCACAACATGAAAATTATAGCAGCATAAAAGGATGCCAGTCCTACGCACTGATTCCACCCTGGATCCTGCTGATTTCACCGGGAAGCTGTCTGGAAAAGATACTTGCTCACTATACAGAAGGGAAGAGCCTGGTCCAAGGTGACTGGGCTGCAGAACTGGACCAGAGCCCAGACCTCTCCCAGAAGTTTTCCTTTACCAGAGGCAGAGGGAGGGAGGGTTTGGCTCTTTGGAGGGTTACTCTGCCTTCCAGAGCAGAAGGCTGTGAATTCCCCATTTCCCACACTGCACGCTCAGTTAAAGTGACAGATGACTCTATGTGTGCATGAGCCTCCATCACTGTAGAAAGGATAGTGCAGATGATTTCTTGGAGAAAGGAGAAGTAAAAAAAAAAAAAAAAAAAGGAGAGAAATTGAACTAAATGAGGAAAAAAAGAGGAAGAGATTCTCTAGATACAGAACGTGCCACTGCAGAACCAGGGATATGCCCAAGGAAAAAGTTTAAAGGAAAAGCAAAGCTAAAAACAAAAAAAAAAAGAAAGAAAAAGGATCCTATTAAGATTAATGCTTTTTGGCTTTCCATCTCCCTCCAGCATGGCTCTTCCATTTCCATAAACCCATTATCCTCACTGCTGTTTCACTTAATTGGAAAATGTCTGTTGCAACCTAGCATGTTCCAAGACAAACCTTGGATATATATATAACAGGCACTTAAAAGCTTTCAAATATTTCAAATTTGCTCAATACAATTATGTTAACAAAAACCCCGTGGGACTTTTTTTTTTTTTAACAAAACAAAAACCACCAAAAAACCCCAAACCCACAACAGTCATAAAGCATGTGTTCACAGGGCTAGAAACACCATTACATTTATCCTGATTAGCATTCACTAAGCTTTTATGTGCACACACAGTTACTGCCAGGGTAGGGAAGAGGGGAGAGTAGGAAATGACAGTAAATGATTTGGCTGGTGAAAGTCAGGGAACTGAAACATGGATATTAGTTTTGCTGCAGTGGCACAGTGACAGCGCACCGAACAGGGAGGTTGTGCCCCAAGTCCCCTTTGAGCTGCACTCTCCTGGGAAACCCCCATGCTTGGGGAGGGCAGGAAGGAATGGGGGGAGCGTCAGGGGCAGTGAGCAGAGCTCCAAGGAACTAACTTGGAGGAATTGGGACTTCCTGGTGGTTCCTGTCTCTGCAACTCTAAGAAGCAGACGAGCTCCTTTGCCTCCCCTGCTCTTCCTGTCTTACTTTCCCCCGTCCCCAACGACCTCTCACAGAGTAGCCAGAAGCACTGTTTTGGGGTGACCAAGGCATCAAGACACATTATGTGGATTCAGATGCTCACTGTGGGAGCTGGCTTGGCACCAGGCACATCAGCCCCCCAGGCAGGCTGGGACCTGGCATTTGTCACTAGTTGGCTACAGGACAGCAGGAGTTGTGGGAAGCAGGGCAGGAATCAGAGAAAGTTTTCTACCCTGGCAAGTGGTGGCTCTACTGGTTTTTAGCCAGTAAGGATCTCAGCAGAGTATTTTGAAGCAGACTTGTGTGCACATATGCATGTTTACAGGCTCCTTTAGAACAGAACAGCTAATTTTTCTATTTTCACGTGTCCCAGCTGGTCTCATCTTGGTCGTATTATCTTGATAATGAATAAGCTCTGCTATTCTCGTTTTGTACAATAACCTCCACTCGATCATGCCTCTAGTGCGCATCAATATTAAGACAGAATGACAAAGATTTCAGTGAGCCTTATAAAGCTCTTTGGGGATGAACCCTACTGTACTCAAGGTAAGTCCAGCCCTGGCCCTGAGAAGGTGTGTTAGGGAACAAATCTCTCAAATATATGCTCTGCTCTCCTCTCCAGCACATCGAGGCTGCTGCCCACAGACAATATTCTCCTGATGACTTGCCCACTGTGTAATGCTATCACACCACTTTGAAATTTAAGATTTCCTCTTGCTCTCTGTGCATCTGGCTCAGCCCAGCAATACCTCTGAGGAGAATGCCAGAAATGTTTCCCATCTGCAAGAAATGCAGGAAATCCCCTCGATAGTGTCCCTGAATGCATCAAGTGACGTGCTAGTGGTGTTCCTGGCCCTGCACCTTTATCCTGCCTGTTATATAAGGGAAAGACCTGAACGTGCAGTGATTTCTATCAAGTATATCACAGCATTTTCCCCTCCAACCTTCTCCTTCCTCACCCACACCAACAAACACCTCTCCTTGGACCTGCCTTTGCCTTTCGGGGGGAATCCTGAGAGCATGTAATCTACAGTACAGGCTGAAAGTAGAGGCAAACCATTATCTGGCAGCAGTAGTCAAGCTGTCTCCTGCAGAATGGTATTGCCTGTGCCAGAGCTGGGCTCTGTGTCCTCAGCTGGACATTTACTGAGATGGATAGCTGCTCCTCTGCCAGCACTGTTTAACAGGCACTAATCCTGCATGCAGAAAGCGCCTGTGTTGCGTACCGGGCCTTGCAATGCATGGGGCATCTGCTAGCTCCTAAAGTCTTTTTGCAAGAGTCGTCAGGCCCAATGAAGGAAACAGCAGCAACGGTGATGGAGATGGTGGTGGCTGGTGGTGGACTGCACAGAGGTCTGGGCATCCAAAGCAGTACCTAGATTTTGAAGATGGCTCCTGCTGGGTTTGTGAGTGAAACAGCCACACACCTTAGGCTTGTTGCATTGCAATTGAGTGAGAGGTCTGAGGTGGGGAGGTGGCTACCCACACTTCAGGTATCCAGGCTGAACTGAGAATCCCTCTGCTGTAAGGGAACAAAGAATGAGAGGGCTGTCAGAGGTAACTGCTGCCTTGGACTATCTCCAAGGCAGCACAGCACCTAAAGTCCAGCTTGGTGTGGCACATCTGGCAGCTAGAGCTTAAAAAACCAATCTGTGCTGAAGTCAAAGCGTGACAGAGCATGCTGGCTGTGGAGCATTAGCAAGATCTGAGCACCAGGGGAGGACCAGGAAGAAGGTGAAATGAGGATTCCTGCTAGCCAGGCAAGAGAGCGCCAACTCTGAGTGCTTCTAATAAACCAAAGAATTATGACACAGTGGGAGAGAAATTTAGCATGTTTTCCTGACAAGTACAAATTGACTCCAGTGCTCCCAACTCCACACCACACACACTGTCTCTGTTGCCTCCTCCATAAAGACATTAAATCAAGTGTTGAAGCTGCTTTTTCAACTAACAATATGATGCCATTGCTCATGCTGCTGGCTGCTTTAGCTGAAAGGGTTACTGAAAGCCCTGATAAAAGAAACAAGAAAGAGGCTCACTTCTGCTGTGGAATAAGAACAGAAGAGGCCATGGAAATACCAAAACATTTTGCAAAAGTAACCAAGAGCTGCAACCTACGAAACGAGGATGTATGCCTTAGAGGACACAGACTTAGTAGTACAGTCCCAACCTCCATTCAGCCACAGCTATATGATCTTTTTCTGCAGCTTTATTCTAGGTTAACACTAAGGCCTGAAGTGACTGGTAGAAAGGTCTGCTCAGTGCTCAGTTAAGAAAACGCTCCTCTAACTGCTGCAGAGACTGCAGGGCCACACTTCCTGTGGGAAACCCACAATTAGTGAGCAGCTTGTTCTCTGCCAACGGAAAGCACATCTGAGGTTATGGAAGGTAACAAATGTAGTACAAATAGAGACTGAAATATCATCACATCTTTCCCCTCCCCAAGCATCAGGTGCTGGTTGCAGCCTCCCCCAGACAATGAGGACCCAGGAAAAAGTCAGTTTTAGTTTATTGGTAATTCACGCAGGGAAGAAGAGGCTAAGTTGACTCAGTGACTACCCAAATGCCAGGCCGGGAGATGTAGGGAAGAGCAGCAAATCAGAAGACAAATAGAAATATCTCCCCACAATTCACAAATTCACTGTTTCCTTCCCTCTACACTGAAGTTCTGCTTAACCCAAGAGACAAATTTATTGCTCAGCACAGATGTCCAGACAGTGCAATTTATTGTTTCAAGACAGAGATGACAGGTCACTATACCTAGATTATTTTTTTTAACTGCCAAGACAAAGGGTTATGATATGGTCATGCTGGGAGCATGAGAAATGAGTAGGAAGAAACAGAAATTTTGGAACACAACCTGAGAAAGCAGCAACTTAATTGACATCTGATTTTGTAGCATAAATGTTTTGCAGTGCTTTGGACTACATAAGCAACTACATTCCTCATTTAGTTAGCTCTAACTCTTGGTCATATCTTCTCTTCTGCTAGTTTCAAAATCACTGGCCCATCTAACTGGCTTTCAAACATCCACTGTTCCAGATACAAACATAACTGTTCTTTTTTTTTTTTCACGGTCAGCACTACATTTTTCTGAGGGAGAGATCATGTGTATGTCCCTCAAATAACTGGGGACTTTTACAGTCCTATAAGACCAGTGGAGATTGAAGGTCTATCTGCCTTGTGAATGACCAAATGCAGTTGTGTTATCTCAGCTTTTTTGCACTGCTTGCTCTAAGCCTGCTGGCCCATCGAACTGACAGGACAGCATCTCGCTACCTATTGCCCTGGGGCTGTTCTTCCCTTCCCTACCCTCCTCTGGGTCCAAACGCAATTTCCCAACATGATTTCCTCCTTCCCCATCACAAGAAGAAAAAAAGCTTCTTTGCTTTCTCCTTTAATGGAGGCTGCACTTGATGAAGCAGCACTGTTATTAGAGGAATGGACTGTTAACAGCATTTGGGCATTTCTTAGTAATGAGGGCAGTGAGATGGAAGGGAGGAAGTAATCAAAATACACGTACCAGATGGGCTATTTCAGACACATTTTTCTCCCTTAGCACCTGTGAAGGGCATTGGCTTTCAGCAGGGACACTTTTTGTAATGAAGTTAAACCCACAGAGCATGGTGGGACAATTTGTATCTGCTCACAGAGAGGAGGAGGGAGGGAAAAGCACTGTCCTCAGAGATTTCTGGCACTAAAGGGATTCTGCCGTGGCTATGACCAGGGGAGGGGGCTGAGAGCCCCATTTCTCTACTTACTCCCACCACAAGTGGAGGTTGATTCAGTCTCCACAAGCTTGTCAATCCTTTCTCTGTTACAGGGCAACAATAAAGGGGGGCAAGGAACAGATGGAAAAGCTTGAGGCAGCTGCAATGACACAGAGTTGTACTGTGTGTCAGGCTGAGAAGCCCAAACCTGTACACAGCCCCAACACCACGACATTAACTGCTGCATTAGCTCAAGTCTCACCGTTCCCTCAAACTCTGCAGTGGTGAAACACCTCTTTAGGACAGAACAGGGAACAACTCTCCTTCACTTCAGAGAGGCTCAAAAGTCTCAAACACAGGCCAGAGTGAACCCCTTTCCAGGTCCCTGGGAAGCCCAGAGAGCAAGCCATGGCTCCAACCATTTGTAGCGGATGGCGGGCTCTGTGAAGGAGCTGCCTCAGAAATTGCTTCAGACAGGCAGAAAGGATGTCAGCACAGCACTGAATGCCTCTGAATAATATGGAGAGGTTTTGCAAAAAGATGTTTGCAAAAGGAGGGAAAGGTAAGTCTTGGGTGTGAGATGCTGGGCTAGGGGCTAGCAGAGTGAAGTGTGTTTCACCACTGAATCAGAGCATCTTTGGGTAAACCAGACAGCTCAGCCAGGGGCCACCATATAAACCAGACTCCACTAAAATCAACAGTGTCTACGTCAGTGCTGGGCACCATAGCACTGTATCTGTCTGCTGCAGAGATGAGGAAACTTTGTGGGTAGTTTTAGGATAACTGCCAGGACTGAGGCAAGAACTGTAACAAGCATTGAAATGTAGAATTTTTCCCAGCCAACCTGAAAGTTTTGATACCACAAGTTTCCAGCTTTCCCTTACTTGTTGAACTGAGTGCATCTCCAACCTTGAAAAGGGAACAGCTATAATTTCAACTCATGTTGCTGAGAGCAGAGCATAATAAGATGGTAATCCTACCATTAGCATATGAGCTTTATTTACCCAGCTGTTACCTGCAGATATGACAAGTAACCAAGGGGCGCAGGGTGGAACAGGCAGAGCTCAGCGATGTCAACATGCAAAGATGTTCCATTATCTTTAAAGCTGACACAGTGAGGATGGAGCTTTAACATTTGTCTTCCATACCGTGCTGCAAAGACTCTCTCCCCACCCCAATTTGTCTGAAAACCATCTCACAGAAAACGGATGCTCCAAAGTAAAACAACAAACTGCAGCTATCAATGTACTATTATTTGCATGAAATAGGTGGCAGGAAATCGTGGGTAAAACCTGCCTGAGGCATTTGGCTTTGCAGGACAGCAAAAAATACCCAACTGTGCTTGCATTCTGAGAAGGACCCGCAGCCACAGGCTGTCAGCAGCACAACTGATCACCAGAGGACTGTTTTACTGCTTGGCTTGTTTTGCATTTATACAGTGATAAAGTAGCAGGAGTTCCTCAAGCAGGAAATGGTGGTATCAGCTTTACCTCTTCTTAAAAGGGAATTTAAGGTGAGACTTGGGAAAAGGTTGGTACTTGCTCTATTTATTTGTATCCCCTTTCTGGTCCTGTTTGCTTTCTACTCAAGAACTCTTTCACTGTGCATTCAATATTAAATTGCGTCTTTATGTGCTAAGAGCCAGCTCTTGAAGAATATGCTCCAGCACAGAGAATTCACAACTTCTCATCTCTTATCCTCTCCATCTTAACTCTTCACACTCACCACCCTCCCAAAGGAAGTGTTGTACAGAACAGCAGGTTAGATCTCCTGAAAAACAAATTTCACTCCCTGCCCCCAGCCCAAGATCACGGAAATTTGGCACTCTTACCCAGGAATACCTTCTAGTTTCTCCTCTGGGATTCAAAATTAGCCAGCAGCCTCCTGCCACCCAGAGAACTTTCTTATCCTCTGTCAAGGAGAAAAGGATTAAGTGAGCAGGGACTCCAGCCAAGTTTTCTTGAATCTTTTTCCCTAGGTACTGGAAGATAAAAAAATTACATTTCCTGGATTATTTATTTATTTTTCCTATGCCTACATAAGCACCTTTTTGTTGACAAAAACATCTCAAGCTCTCATCTCAGCCACCCTCATCACAAGCAGGACTTACCCAAGGTCACAGTCACTGGCAGGGCAAGGAATCAGACTCCATCTCCCAGATTTTAGCCTTATAAATCTGGCAGTGGCCAGATTATTTTTGTCATGAATATCCTGCACTCGCTACTCTAGAGCTGATTTGGAAAAAGACTGAAATACCACCTTGATATTCAGAAAGGGCTTTGACCCTGGAATTTACTTGCAAGCCCAGTCCCCGAGGAAGGTGCCTCCCCAGCCAGATGCAGTGTTTCACTGCTGACAGCACCTCCAGTGCCACACAGCGCAAAGACATTTCTCATCACAGAAGAAATGAAGACCCTCCCCGTGATTTCTGATAGGAAAGGAAACTATCTTCCAAGACTACAAGGACTATCATCTCTGGGTTCACCTTGTGATAAAGGGAATATTTCCTTCCCTGTATTTCAGAGACAGCAGTTGGGAAAAGCTGTCTTTAAGTTTTTAGACACACATGAGCAGCATTCAGGAGGAGGGATAATGTTCAAATTCAGAAATACAAGACATCCTTTGCAATCACTCTTCATGGCCTCGACTCCTTAAAACACCATGGGCTCCAGCAGCATTTCATAGACGCTTCAATTGCTCTCGTGTAGCACTCTGCCGCCCACTTCCTGAGTTATAGAGGGGCTCAGCTGTATTTCTCATGAGAACCACATTAGCCAGTGGAATAAACATGGCTATAAGGATCCACATCTGGCTCTTACTGCCCCAGAGGTCAAGATCCTCAGGCTGAGGGCAGAAGAGGGTGAATCCCCCTCTAAAACCAATGCTGAAGGAAAAGATGTGGCAAGCTAGATCCTGAATATCGAAGCAGAAATGGAGGAAGGACCTCCCTGCTCTGCAAAGGATGTGGTGGAGGCCTTTTAAATGCTCCTGCTTCCCATCCATCCACAGGGCAAGTGAGAAAGGTCACCTGGAGGGCTGCAGCCCTCCTCCAAGATGCAGAAGTCTGCAGAGGGAGGAGGACTGGTATTATGAAGACAAAATTCCTGTTTAAAGCACAATGCCTCTCTGAAATAGGTCCCTCCTTTTTATCTAGGGACAGGGCAAAAAAGTTGAGAGAGTGTTGTTTGGAAATTCTAAAACTGCCTGCAGGGAAAAATGGGATTGGAAAAGTCCAGATATGTTTATCCCCCTGCATGTCATGAGGCTGCCTCTCAAGCAGGACAACAGCCAATCCTAGGTATGAGTCTCCCTTCCCACTGATCAAACAACATTGTGGCAAAAGCCACCCATTCCTATCCTCAGAGCTTTAGTCCTGATTAAAAAGCATTCAAGGCAGCCTGGCTTCCCACCCAGCTTTTCCAGCAGCAAGGCAAATCCCAAGTGCTTTTGACTCCATTGCACTGTAAACATGCGAGCGCTAAACAGTCCTCAGAAGCACGTTTTTGAGTGAGCCTTAGGGACCTTGGGCAAAGTAAATAAAGTGACAGACAGCCTTTCTAGAGGTTTCATAGCCTCTAATTTCCTCACCCAAGAGTCACAAGTACAGCAGCTGTCACTTAAGGCTCTCAGCAATTCACACATCTCAATCCAGCTCTTGCTGTTTAGTGTTTGAGAAACACTCAAAGCCATCTCAATTGTCTCCAGAGTAAATAAAGTTCAAGGCTATATGACAAGAAAATTAGAGGCTGTAGTCTTGAGAAGCAGTTGTAAGGTAAACTGTCTTGCCCAGTGCAAGGTGCATTAACTTACAGCCCCCTGTAAGTCATTTCTCCCTGACTAGAGTTTTTGCTCAGAACAGCTAGCTACTCTCCAGGATACTCCAGTAAAACACCCAGCTGAACAAATCGCAGTGGATGCTGCGACCCTGACAGGTGGGCACTCCAAGGACACAGCACTTGAGTGCCCGTTAATGGGATTTCTCCAGCCCAGAGAGAAGAAAAGCAGAGGTGGCTCAAAGATGAGTGCTGGAACGAAGGTCTGGAGAGATGCTTAACACGTAGGATGTGCCTCTGGAATGAGGGCTGTTTGTACGGGAGGGACTCCAGACAAGTGGAGGAGCAGTGCAAAAACCTCCAAGCGCAGAAATGGAGGAAGAGCATTAGCACAGAGACAAGGTCTTATACAGCAGGAGTAAAATGGGAAGAGGACTACAAGGTTCTAGGAGGGGATAAAGGAACAATTTACAACAGGAGGGCAAATAAAGTGAAAGTACAAAGGAAATGAGCAACACAGCTAGAGAAGGGCCAGTGCTGCATTTAGACAGGGAGCTTAGGCCTACCACATGATAAACAGAGAAAGGGCTGGGACAAAAACATGAACAAGCTTACGACAGATGTGACCTCAACATGACAAAAGATCCATTTATCCATCAGGTTTGATCATAGAAACTAAATGCAGTATGTTCAGGAACAAAAGTAAGAGGCAAAGGTGGGAGTATGTCAAAGATAGGTAGAGGGCAGATAGGACAGAGGATGAAGACAGGAGACTTTAGTCTGACTCAGTGTCATCTTGGGGAAAAAATTAAGAAATTAAGAAAGTTCTCTGTGTGGCAGGAGGCTGCTGGTCAGTTTTGAATTCCAAAGGAGAAACTAGAAGGTATTCCTGGGTAAGAGTGCCACATTTCCATGATCTTGGTCTGGAGGCAGGGAGTGAAATTTGCTTTTCAGGAGATCTAACCTGCCGTTCTGTACAATACTCTTCCTTTGGGGGGAAAAAAGAAAAGGAACCAAAAGAAAAAGACTATAAGGCATTCAGCGCTGTAAGGGGAGTGGCCAGGCTGGAGACAGGCAACCGGTGAACTTCTGCCAGGATTCCTGAGATTCACATGGCCTAAAAAAACCTATTGTTCTGTGGTACCAGAGGCGTTGCATTTCATTTGTCACAATAATGCAAAGAGGGCAGAAATAACTGGGTTACCTCAAGCTCCTGAGACACAGAAGTAAGATCAGACAGACTAGAACAGAAGAGTTTTCGTCATGCAATCACTGCCTTCAAATAACAGAGGATCTAGATGAGTTTGGAGTCTTAGTTCTTCCAAGACCAGCTAAATGATGTAACAGGTGCAAGTGTGAGAGAGGTGAGGCATTTCCAACAGAGAAAGAGCAGCAGAGAAATCTCATCTCCCATAGTCCAGTTCAAAGCCACAACACGTAGGCACAGAGGACCACCATGAGGATGTTCAGTGGAACAGAAGATTTAACAAATGGAGGTTGAGATTTGCAATATTTCCAGGTAGCTGCACACAGAGTCCCCAGCTCCTCAGCTCTCTTTCCAGCCAGGCTGCCCAGAAGCCGGGAAGCTGCACTGGCACAGCACGAGGCCTGGCTTAACACACTGCCCTAGAAAATGGCCAAGAGCTTGAATTTACTGTAACCCTGGCAAAAGAGATCTGCCTTTAATCATGCTTTGTGGCTGAGCTTCTTGGCTCTTTCCCTAATGTAGAGACATGGCAGAAAAAATTGCAGCCTAAAAGTTGAGCTTTTAAAGAAAAACGCTTTCTCTGCTATATACATCATTACCCAACAATACAGAGTAGCTACTTAGAGTATCTCTACATTTGTTGAGTGAGAGACCTGATTTTAAAAGCCAGCAGCTTTATCTATGGTGTAATGTATCAAGTGCAAGCTGAATTGACACTTATGCAAGTCAAAGCAAATGTTTTTAAGATGTGACAGCAGAGCCATTACCAGCTTCATATATTTCATTCTACTTTTGTGCACACAACCAAGCATATTATTGGCTTTTTATTTCCCTCCTTGTTTGCTTCAGGATTCTGATTAAAGCAAGGACATATTTCATGAACTGCCAGGTTGTGCTTAAACCATTAGGTCCATCTATGAGAAATATTTATTGTTTTAGGAAATGGGAGAAAAGAAAAGCTGGAGCACCGGTGATACATCTCGTCCAGTTAGAAAACAGAGCAAAAGCTTTTCAGATTTTTGCTAGTCAAAGCTCTGATTCGTGAGAGGCTGAAATTGGCTCGGCACCAAAAACTGTAATGGCCAGATGATATGAAGCCCTAATGCGGTCTAGAGCTCCTGGATCTGTTCAGCTTTGTATGGAAAATGTTAATGATAACAGAATTTATGCTTGTTTAATGTCTCGTAAAAAAATCCCACAGGCCTCTGCAACAGTCCTTTTTTGCAGTCTCCCCTCTCCCAGTGCTGTTCGAGGTCGCTGTATGTGACTGCGTGGGCCCCTCAGCCTCAAGACTGAAGCACTGAGTCTCCTTTGGCATGAGCCAGTGGAGTTTTACTGCCGGCACCTCTGAAAAAATGCTTGCTTTACCTGACGTGAGGTGACAGAAAGGCAAGAAAGGTCCGAGAGCCACAACCATCTGCAGTTCATAGCACAAACGCAAGCAGATTTGGGTGCAAGTGCTTGACCTGCAGGAGCTCCAGGGAAAAAGGGAGCAGACAGTGCAGCAGTCCAATACTGAATGACATGATGTACCACAGCACTGCAGACAGACCGTTTCATGCTGGTACTGCCAGGATCTTGTGCAGTGCTGTGCTGAGGTGAGGCTCTGAAAAGGGCTCACTCGAGGGCCAGGGACTCCCAGCAGGCACTTGGCAACGCCTCGGCAATGTGCTCCATCTCCAAGAGCATAGTCACAGGGAAAGTAAAAGGCAGGACCAGCAGATACTGTCCCAAGAAGTCCCACTATGCAAAGGTATCCAATATGATACAAGAGAGAGAGACACCAGGCAGCATGCCAAAGGCTCGTGTCAGCACAGTCACTTGCTGACTTGGCTGTGCAACTGCTTTGCTTGTACCCCAATGCAGAGTAACTCTGTGAAATTACAACCTGAAAGACCTGTCCTCTAGACAACTTAGCTAAGCAGAAGTGGGGCACATTCACACTTTCTCATTACCAGATATGAAATGAAGCAGAGAAGGGAGGCACATTGTTTCTAGACTTGCTTGGAATAACAAGACACTCTGGGGTAATCAGGGTACTTTTCCAACCATGCTGGAATGAGAACCTGCACAGTTTCACCACACCTTAAAGCTAGATGCAGTCTAAATCATGAGTAGCCACATTTAACATAACCAGCTCAAGGGCAGACAAAACCTAACCCCCACTATGGGTACAGGTTGTCTTCCCTCTCCATTCCATAGGGCACAGGGCACAGCAGGAGCCGCTCTGCCACAGAGCTGGTGGACACCAGCAAAGGAAGTTTCAGCTGCTCAAGCTTTCCCAGAGGTGGGGGCAGAGTCACAGCTGAGGTTCTAGCACACAATGCCCCGTCCGCATCTCCAGGGCAGGTACAGAGCTGAATGAGTAATGAACAGGGGGAAGAAGAAGAGGTGATTTATTTAAGAGGCTTCTAAATCAGTTCACTGAGATGGCTGACCTTCTGACAGTGACTTAATCAGCACAAAACATTTTCTTGATTTGTCACCAGGGAATGGCAAAATATTCTCGGAAGAGCTTCATCTTTTATCTTAAGAACTATTTACATCAAGGAGGTTAAGACACAGCCTTAACCACACATACAGTACAACCTTTGGAGCACAATCAGATTTGCTGTTCTTAAGAAACACTATCTGGGAACATAGTCTTTCTTGTCTTGGCTTGTATCTGCTTATCCACAAAAGAAAAAGCCCTGTGTTGCATCATTTTTATTCATGAAGATAAATCCATTGTATATTATTCTAATGATCTCTTAAGTCTGCAATTTGTACCATTTTATAGCACTAAAAGTTAGAGATGCAGTAAGCCATGTATTTAAGGCTGGTAACTTAATGGGAATGGCATTAACTACTATTTCAGATTTTTAGTTATGTCCCCCTCCCCATCCTTTGTAATTACCTTGTTACTTAAAAGCAGCATCAGCAATTTTATTGATGTTCTTTTAGCACAGGCCACTACCAGAGGACAAGTGTGCTGGAGCATGTTATGGACTCCAGAGTAAATTTTACCTCCTACTCTTTTTAAAAAAGTATGACAGAATTACCACCTCTCCCCCACCCTTAAAAATCTGCATGCATCAGGAAGGCCTGCCTCACAGCTGTTTTTAGCTAGTCATCTTTTAAAAGATAAAAGAACACTTTTGGCCCCCAAATCGGAACCCATGTTATCCTAATAGATAATATCCTCTAATAAGCCTGGCTTTCTTATTTCTTACGTAACTTTCTGGGGTGAGGAGAGGGGGAAAAATCTGCAACCCCATTATGATCGAGTCTAATTCATGACGGAAGTCCTTTTGACCAGGCAAACAGAAGTAAAGAAAGGTTTAACAAAAATATTATGGTGATCCTTCACTTATTTCTGACCTGGGTGATACTGGCCTGTGAACCTTGAAATGGCCCGTGCGCACTCGTCCTGCCTCCCGTCCCTCAGATGATGGGGCGCTGGCTCTGTGGGACCCCACAGCAGCATCCCTCCCTGCGACCAGGCCTCCTACCAAGGAGACACCGTGCCCGCAAACAGCCAGCTGGTACTGGCACTTGCCAGCACTCCTGCCCTGCTAATCTACCTTCTCAGCCTTATGAGGCTGTTTTATAAACCACGTAATGCCACATTTGGCAGTGTTCAACCAGCATCTACCTTCATTACTGAATTTTCTGTACATCCCCACAGCTGCTGGGGAGAATGAACACTGTCTTGTATCAGCCTTTATATAACTGGCAATGGATCTGGGGAGTTGTATTTACTATTCCATTGTGCACTTTGTCCTGTACACACGCACCAGGAGAAGACAAAAGGTCTAGCGCAGAGCTTATCAGCAAATGGCAGGCATTTTAAACCATCTAGCAAAGAAAAAAACATGTTGTGCATGTAAGAGAAGGAGATCCCTAATTGGAAACACAATTGTCTCATAAGAAAGGCTCCAAAATCAACAGCCACTCCAATTTAAATGGTGTTTTATCAAGCCAAATAACCCCCGAGAGCTTTGCAAGATGAGACTCTAATAAGGCTTATAAAACTAGCCCTCTATAATAGAGGCTAGAGCAGGGAGGGGAGGAGTAAAAGGCCTTTAAGCATGTGAATTGTAACAGAAATGTAAGCCTGTCAAATCTTCAGCTGATAAAGGTTCAGGGAAGCTCAGAGGGGATCTACAATAGTTTCATGTGCAGAGGTTCATGGGGAACAGGTAGAACAGCTGGGATCCAGCCACCCAGACTGGGCAGCCAGGGCAGGTTCTGATGTGGGACTGGGCACCACTCTCAGCTCTGTGACGTTCCACTGTCTGGATCAGAGCCACATGTGCAGGACATGCTCTCTGTCCATGGGGCACAGCTTTGGTGGATCAGCACAGAAGACACCCCCCCCAAGTGGAGAGTGAAAGTCTCCTGCCTTCCCAACACCAGACCTCCCGGTGGTTTCTAAAAAGAAGCTGTGTGCTTCATCGTACCCATCAAGACATTTCCCAGAAGAATGCAATGTTAAGGCTCTTTTATTTCCTCAGTCCCTCTCCACCCACGTAAGAGGAGAGAGGCTGGAGGGAAAACAGAGGGGACATTTTCAGTCTAGCCTTTATGGTGTATCTGGAAGGCAATGAGATACTGCAGCAATGAGTGTGTGATAAGGAACATGAACAGGACGGGGAGCACTGACTCTGAAACGTGCATGTAACGTTATCTGCAGGAGCACATCCTTTGAGTACCATCACTCCATCATCACTGTCCTATCCAAGTGATAATACACCAGTCAAGCAAAGCAAAACCAGACTGCATACAAGTCACACTTCACTGCACCATTCTGCAAACTACACTAAAAAACCCTCAGAGGAAAGAACCGTTGCACAACTAGTTCCAAGTCTATTTTGAGTTGAACACTGGGATTGTCAATACCTTGTTTCTGGCAGTTCTACAGTGGTTTAAAAAATACATAAATTAGCCATGGAAAGCCCAAGACATAAATTTCTCGCAGAAAGAAACATCTCCTTCCCTTTGCAACAAAGAGAACAGGTGCTTTAATTTGGTTGACATTTTCTGGTTGATGCTATTTTATGAGCAAGTCTATAATGGCAGATCTGTGCTTTGTGGCGATGATTCAAGAAGGATGTACCCTGACCTGCTGTGAAGGTGGAAGGCTGCACATAGCCTGTTTTTTAACCAACATGTGCATGTCTACCAGTCAGCTAACAGATTAAGTAAGGCTGTCACTAGTTTTAATGTCTTTAAGATCATCTTGCTGAAGTCTAGGGGAAAAAAAATCTGGTTTAACATTTTCTTAGACTTATAAATATGAAACTCACTGTGGTTCCAAGGCTACAAAGCATGCCCATCCACAGGGAAATATATGTGATTTAGGAGTCTGAAGGAGCTTGGAAAATAGGGCCAAGCCAGAGCTGACCTAGAAGATGAACCCTGTGTATTTTTATAGTCAATAACTAGTGCGTTAGGTTATAATAAACTGCTAACACTTTAAGGACTTTTTGCTGATACTTCAAGAACTAATGCCAGACTGGATACATTAAGGACTTTTGCAAATCTTGTGCACCTATTAAAGTATTATGCTGATAGAATCTCTAGATGAGATATTTCAGGAAACCCTACCAACCGTACCTTGGGCTCTGGCCAAGCCCTGGTCTCAGTTGGTTGTGGGGTGAACCACCAGATGTTTCCGCACAAAGAAACATGCAAGTCATTGACTTGCTGATTTTTAGTATATAAGGCTGGACCCTCTTGCAGTGACTTTGGATGCCTCACCTATGGGTGGACACACTGTGTAGGATCTCCCACTTGCAAGGAAAGGTACTCCAAATCCTCGCTGTAACCAGGGCTGCCCAGGGACTGCGGATCTGAATGACGGTAACATAAACAAGTGGTGATGTATCTTTCTTAATCACTATTCTCTCTATCATGTAGTAATGATTAGATGTATTACTTGTATTGTTGTCTTCCTTTAAGTGCACTATTCTGTATTTTTCTTGTTGCTTATTTTCTGTATTATTTGTTTATATCCTTTGATTATTAACATAAAATAAGCCTTTTTTCTTCACTCTGGTGTCTGAGTTTAATTGGCATCCTTGATCAGCAAAACAGAGCCACGTGTCAGGGCCTCGAGTGCATCAACAGGCTCTACAATCTTCCCCACACATGCCTTTAGGACTCCCCCACAGCTCAAGACTGACCTCCAAACGTTGGCAGAGACTATGACCAGTCTGTAGAGGCAACTTGTGGCCCTGCAGGCTTCTGCAACACACCCCTGCTCTTCATTCTCCAAGCCTCTTCATTTTAGCCATGGAAAAGGGATGAGCTCTCTGCAGAAGTTCTCCAGGTAATCACAAACATCCCGCTCCTGGCATAGCACTCAACTGGCACCACCTCCCCCACCCTCCAAGACCATGAACTGTCTGTACTGGGACAAGGAGCTCGACACCCAGAGGGACTGCTGGGAGCACATGTCCTCCCCCAGTGCCACAACGGACCCACCGCCAGCACCAGAAGACCCAGCACCTGACTACCCAAAGGACAGCATTACACACACCTCTCAGCACTTGGCCTGTGCCTGGCCATGTACCTTCCTGATCCCGACCTGCTGGCTTAACTTCCCAGCTTGACCTCAGACCTGCCTTGGCTAGTGGACTTGGCTAGTGATTTCAGGGCTGTGGCTGACCCTGGTGGTTGTCCCCAGACCTGCTCTACTCTTCTTGCTGGGATACTGCAGGACGGCACTCCTTGTCGGCAAGGCCATAGCCCCTGCTTGCCCTGCCGTCACTCGCGGCTCCCTGCTCGTTCCCCCATGCTGCTCCCTGACAACATGAGGCTGCAATCATGCCTGGAGTTAGTAACCCCAGTGCTACAGAGGAGCAGAAGCAGCCAGACGGGCAAGTAACTGGCCTAAATTGGAGACCAGCTTCCTCTGAAAAATACAACTCAGGTATGACTAATGCGCCAGAAAGCTCATGTCTCAAGTAATTCCCTGCTCAAGACTTTATCAATAATGCAAAATTGGATTGTGGAATACAAAACCCCTGAAACTTAATAAAAGAAGTAGCTTAAGCACCACGTTAACATCATTGAAGTTGATAAGTAAGGAAAGACAGTTTCAAACAAATTACACTTCAGAGCCGGATAAGACCTATCTCCAGGAGACTGGATGAAAGACAAGGAGCTCAGAGTAGCTGTTCTCACATCCAAAGTGAAGAGGCTCTGAGTGGAAAACAATGGGTGTAAGAATTAAACACACTTTCCAACCAGATTCTTCAGAACTGAAGGGTTATAAATTAGGGGGGGGGGGTCTGTCTAACTCTATTTTAGACATTCCAGTACTTGGCAAAAATTCATCCAGATGAGGGGCTGGGGCTGTTAGTACTATGCTTGCATTATGAAAGTCACCAAAAGGGTCACAAATCTAGGTGTCTTACACCCAGCTCAGTTTCCCCTCACATCTGTAGGTGCCTGTGCTAAAGACTTTCTGCCTAGATGCCCCAGGACTGTCCCAGCACACGCATGAGCAAAATGTTGTCCTAAAGGCAGCAGTAGGGTTAGCCCCAGTCCAGCATACTGACCCCAAAGAGACTTAGTTTGGCCCTGGAACAGGCAACGCTGCTACAGGAGAACAGATTCTGAGGTAAACTGGATGAAATCAGCACAGTGTAGCATACAGAAAGGAAACTTCAGAGGCAGGAGACACGTGGGTTGAGAGAACAGGGAGCGTACACTGGGTACTGGTCAAACTGGAGCCAGGACTTTGACAGGCATCAAAGTGTGGATGATGCAGAAAGAAAGGAAGAAAAGTTAGAGACGAACCTATCAAAAGTTGAGATTCTTAAATGAACACTCTCCATTAATTTATGCAGACTGTGCAAACAGTAAACTGCAGAGGTAAAGTATGAATACCACACCCCAAGACCTGCCAACCAAAATCCCGGTTTCTCAGGCTCATGGATGGAGCCTGATCCATCCATATCCTGATCTGGATCCCGATCCTCATTTTTGAATTAAGACTGTGCTGGATTCTGTTACCATTTCAGTGAGAGGCTTCTACAGTGAATACCACCTCCCTGACTAGCTGAAGACCAGGGTTGGTGTTTGGGTTGGGTGTTCCTCATAGGATTCACCCTGCACCATGCTTCCCACTCACAAAGCCTCTTCTGGGGTTGTACAACTATTCTGCAATGTCCTCAGAAGGCATCAGCACTTCATCACATCAGTTCCACCCACCTTGCACTCAGCACCCACAACTCGCACACAGCAGGCTCCAGCAGTACAAGCAGAGCACCACATGAGCCTGCCAGGAGAAACTGGCCCCATACATCGCCCCCAGCGCTAGCACAAGCTAACAGCATAGCACGGACAAGCCCAGCAGCTCTCAAAAACACTTTATACGTTGTAATCCAGGGTTAGAACATCTAGTCTGGAGCCAGGCTCCAACCCAGCTCTGAGTACCAACTGCAGGGAGATAGCAGAAATCAGAGTAATGCAATTTCAATATCCTCACAGAGGTAAATGCGTTCAGTTGCCTCAAGGCCTCTGTAATCATTAATTATTAACTTAATGTCTGTCTTCCCTGAGGTATCCATTATCCTGTGTATCCTTCCAATAAGGCAGGGGGTAAACAGCTTGAAGATTACCTGATAGTATTAATGAAAGTTTGCAAATTGATTTGGTTGGATTAGAAAGTGCTTGGCCATTAACTGATCTCAGAATTTGGAAAAACAGTGGTGTACAGTGAAAGATGTTTTCTTTCAGCTTTATCTGTGCAGAAAAGAAGAGGAGCCAGGCACAGCAGTGCTGGCTGGTCTTTTGGATGATTCTCTTTCCTGTCTCCCATCCAAAGTGTAATTAAGGAAAGCCTCCGGCAGAAAACTCAGTTGTAGCAAGAGGTAACATTAATGCTGCCATGTTCTAAATGCCCCTTCACAAAAGTTAAGTCAATCTTATTCCTAAAACCCAGCCATTTTCTGAAGGTTTCCATATTTTCACTACCAAGCTATGGGATAGGCCTGAGGGGTCAGATTCACAAAAGAATTTCAGTAAACAAACTCCAGTCCAGTCCAGCACCGAGATCCTCAGAGCTGCCTGCCTAATCCTTTAAATATCTCCAGATCCACAAACATGGAGTGAGGCAGGGCGACAGGCTGACTGTACAGACATTTCCAATTTGTACTTTCTTCTTGCATAAGCTGCTGCTTAGCTTATTTTCCAACTCCCAGAAAGCTGCTTTTATAACCCTCCGCAACATCTCATTTAACCGAAGGAGTATTTGTTCATTAGCGTTACTTGCAGCAGGATGCACATGTCAGCGTGGGAGTTCAATCCCGAGGATATGACAAGACAATTCATACTGCAACACACAGACTCTGGAGATGCTTCTGTTCCCAGTCTGCAGCTCAGCTCTCACCCCAGTTCCACTAGCTGCCACCTCCACCCTGGTTGAAGTACCACGTTCAATTCGCAGGCAAGACAACCACATCTGCAGGCTGTTCAAGACTGACCAATATTAAAAGCCAGCACCTCCCTGTTCGAAAGATAAGGCAAACCTGAGCAGATTACCATTACTATTTTTCATCCAGAATGCCACATGTTTTTAATAGCTGCACGCGCAACAAGCAGCAGTCACATTTCCAATCTGCCATGCACTTTGCTGGGCCCCTTGTGCTCGAAGAGAGATCTGTATTCTCTGATCCTATCTGAATGTCAGGGAGTGATTTAAAGTGAGACCAAGTAACAGTCTTTTCTTGATAGATTTTTGGATACGTTGCAGTTTGCTGTTTAGTCAGGTAGCATCTGTTCTTCAAGCAGAGGAACACAATACTGCTCCTTCATGTAAATTTATGGAAGAAGTTACAATTTTATCCTATATCCTAATAAGGATTCAAACTCAGTTTTTAAAGGGAGAACCTTGTTTGTGCTGGAGTTTTGTGCCTGTTATTTTATCATAATTTAAAATCAAACTAGTCAGACACCAAATTATTTCCTGCTGAGAAATGTGCAAAAGCTCCCTTTATTCCTATATCGTCTTTACCGCTGGCATCTTGTATTTATAGAGTTTAGATGGAGAACTTAACATCCATGTTTTCTCCTTTTAAAGTCTCTCCTTTGATCTAGTCATCCATCCAGGAGATTGCTTTGATCCTTGCAGTTTTTCTAATTCCAAATATGCAATTATGCTTATCTAGTCCTGGAGGATCTGAATGTTTCAAGCTGTCCCTCATACATTGCCAGTTTACCAATACACCACAGCTCTAATCAAAAATAACTTATTCTTGCCCAGAGCACTACAGGCTACAGACTGCTCATCTGCCATCCTGAAAAAGCCGGGAGAGCCTGTTTCTCCTTGCCTGGCCATGTCACAGGATGACAGGTCTCTTTATGGGAAGCAAGATGGAGAACAGGCTGACCTACTGCCTGTGATAGAAGGGCATCTCATCGTGCTGAAAACTGAGGTTGGTGAGCAAGTGGAAGAGTCCAGAAAGTGACAGTCACGATGAGGAGAGGAGCTCTGGGCTATCAGAGAGCTGCACAGGCTGGAAGCCCATTAGGTCACCTGATGACACCATCTTTCCCTCTCTCTTGCACCACTTTTCAGTCAGTCAAAAGTCATTGCTTACAGAGCTGGCATTTGATGCCAGGAACCAGGGGTTATGTGAGAAACTGGACATCATGGCCCATGACGTAACCGAAGTTAGCAGGGAAGACAGCAAAAATGGCATGGGGAGCAGTTCTTCAAAAAGACAACCGCATTCCCCCTCCCATCAGCCATAAGAAAAGTGGGCTGAGACTCTGATTCCAGGCCTGTTTGTTGCTTGGTTTTAAATATCTTATGTCTTATAATGTCATTATGCCACATGAATGAAGACTGGTTATCTAAAATGGCCTGATCTCTCCCCAAGGGAGCAGGGAAGGAGGCAGAAGAGGAGGAATGCCGTTGTTTCATGATGGGATCTCAAGTAGTAGGGGATTTCCTTCCAGATTCCAGAGGATTGAAACAAATTGAGATGCATCATCCTAATGCTTCTTTGCTCAGTATTTTGACATCACATTACTGCTTAGCACCTGAAACTGATCTGATGGAAGATGTGACCACAGCTCTGTTTTCCTCTCAACTACTAACTTCTTGTTTGCCATTCCCTATTCTCATACTCAGAAAGAAATGAAAATGTTTTCTAACATGTTAAAGAATGATAGGAAAAAATAAAAAAGGAAGGAAAATATAAGACAATCTGAAGAGACAAGTGGAGACAACTACATATGGCATTTAAATAATTTTTTTCTTAGATGAGCCCAGACAAGCCCGCTGGGGATGCAGATTTCTCCCATCGAAAGGTGACTGCAATTTCCCTTCCTGACCTATATAAAGGCTAATATTTCTGTTCTTGCAAATTGAAGGTCAAAGTGGCAGTTTCTGTGAAAAAGCTTCTCCTACCAACAGCACAAGGAAGAAAAATTACCTACTGTGGTTTAGCACCACCCTGGCACTACCAGCAGCTTTTCAAGTGGCAGATGACACATGGAAGGCAGGGAGACAAGCCGCTAAATCACCCTCTTCTATCCAGCAAGCCCATCAGCAGCAAGGCAAAGAACATTTTTCATGCTTTGCTTCAGACAAGACTGACAACACCAGAGCAGCCCCAACACCACCTTGTATTTAACAAGTCAGCTAAGAGATTAAAGAGGACTTTATTTTGCCCGTCTGTCCTAATGAGAACTACTTTTCAGGAGCTCTCAGTAGTTCAGACAGGTACGTGACTGAGGTTCAGTGTCTGCTCTCGCAGAGTGAATCCTGATGCCACAACGGGGTGCAAAGAAGAGGCTTGCAGCTGGGAAAAGACAACTGATACGTGATGCTGTGTGCACAATCCTGTTACGCCGCTCTAGCGAAAACCCTTCTGGGAAAGTTGCAGCAGTGGAAAATGAAAGTAGGTTGGTGGTAGTCGAGCTTTTCTGAAGTTGGCTTTCCTTGCCACACTGCAAAGCTCTCGTGCAGGCAGAGTTTGCTTCCCACAGAACTTCAGTGGCCACCATCACCTGAAGTTTCAGGCAGGGTCAGTGAAATCTCTCAGCAGAGTTATGTTTTGCAGACTGACTCACTGCTTCAAAGTTGCAGCCTTCTGAACCAGCTTTTCCAAGCTGAATTACTTGCCTGACATTTGAGAAATCTCAGTGGACTCCCTTTCTTTGTAAGGGAGAACCTCTAAAATTCATTCTTCTTTGTATTCCAGAAATTGCCATGTAGTCCTCCTCCAGAAAAGCTTAACACTCTGTTTATGCTGCAACAGTGCTTCCTGCCCCAACAGATTTTAGAGTATCAGTCCTAGATATGAGATATGCCTGTTGCAGGTTTCTCAGCTTTACATATCAGTGTTTTGCCTGAAAGAGGCAGGTTAATCATAAGATTGTTTGTAAATTTGGCAGGGGAGGGATGGTGTAAGTTTAAGATACCAAAATCATTTAGCACTTAGGAAGGATATTTGATAAAGTTTTAAAAAACAGACCTGGTAACAAAGTTTTACTTTTTGTGACTGTCAGTTAAAAAATTCCCACTGTTCTCTCAGTAGTTGCACCTGCAGTTTCAAAAATATTTGTTCTACTGTAACACCTGGTTACAGTAACTACTGTAACTAGGTAAGAGCAGATATATCCCAGACTGCTAAAAAGTAGGTTCAGCTTACTCTGAAGAAAGATGACTCACTAGGTGATTCTACACACATTGAACAGAAACATATTTAAAACTTGGAATTACAGTACCTCACTTTTCTGTCCTCAAAACATTTGTCTGCACAGGTGGTGCCCCTTTGGTGGCATGGGGTGAAAACAGAGAAAATGGGAGTATATAGAGGTCATGAATCTTGGGAAGAAAAGAGGAAAGAAAAGAAAGAAAGGGGAAAAAGTACTATGGGAATAGAAATTGTTCAAACCTCATTCCTTTGCATAGAATCTAAGCATCAGACATGTAACATGTAATACAGTCCCAGTCAAATGCAAGCACTTAACACACTCCATCTGCACAAGCAGCAAACAATCCAAGCGTATTTTGGATGATAGATGTAGGACCAGCACGTATTTATCACTTAACTAGCTGGAGATTTGATCATCAGATAAGCATCTGTTAAAAAAAGCATCTGCCTTACAGCACAGAAATTTAGAAGCTCATACTCTGGAAGATGCCCAGATTCAAAAACTGCTGCACTTGATTTTCATGCCTGTTTTACCCTTAAAAGATAGATGGCTCGAAGTCACTTGACATTTGTACTAGGAAGCCAGAGCAAACAGACAAAGCTGGGTAAGGGCTTCTCTGCTGCGTGTGCTAACAAAGAGATGGACAAACATGTCGAGCCAAAAGCCAGAAGCTCTGGGAAGCATGTTCGGCAAGGCTGCAGCTCTTATAGATCCAAAGAGGCTGTTATAGTTTCAATGTGGAGTGCAGCACTAGCAGCACAGCTAATTATCATGGCAGGCAGTTGCAGTTGGCGTTGGTTAAGACACCTCCTATGCTTGAGGGATGGCTCTGGAGGAAAAGGAAGGTACAGTAATAGAGGGAAAACTGGAAACCTGGCCTTCCACAGCATCTAACTGCCTTATGAAGATGTGATGTGATCTGCACAGCCGCTGCATGCACAGTTACCCTCCTACCAAATCAGCAGCTTCCAAGCTTGATTAGACTGCAGAGCGGGATAGCATGGGGTTTATATTACAGATCAGAGACTTCTCACAGCTTTTTTAAAAATGCAGTCTGACCTCCATTCTAAAGCACTTCAGGGAATCTTTGTCCCAGAGCTTGAGAAAAAGGTAGAGCTATAAATTAAAATTGCATTAGTAGTTTCTTTGGTGGTCTGCAAAGCAGGGAATTTTTCTGCGTTTATAAAAAGTTATACCCCAAAATTATATGCAGTGCTTCAGCATGGAAACACAGATCCACTCAAAATGAAAAAGGAAAGTTTAAGCACTGTACTGCTCAACAGAGAGGAAATGGCATTACTGAAAGACCTAGCACATTAATTGCTTTCTAGCATTCTCATAATCCTATCTGTCTTTGTGATACCTACATGAAAGCATAAACCTCTCGTTCTTTCTGAAATAATTCTTTCTAGTTTTATATACACGAAAGGTGCAAAATTTGGACACTTTTACTTGCAGCTGGCATTATTTCCAGGTGATTTCTTGTTAGCACTTAGAGAACTTTTCGCTAAAGTTTAGGTCCACTTTTAGCTAAAAATCAAGTTATATTCCACACATAGGTTTAATACCTAAAGGGTAGTCTGAAATTAATCCATAGACATACTGTTTTATTGCTTTTGCACTGTATTTCCTGTATTTAATGCCAGATTTTTTTTGATGGAAGGTAGCAATCATTTAAACATTAAGAACAGTCATCTTGGGGACACAGTTGTCAGATTTAAGGATCAGAAATTATATAGGCAGCTATAAAAGGATAGGAAGTGAATAGATCAATATTATGAGGTCCAGTAATTCTTTGAAATATTAAAATGAAATGGGAGAACTGTTTGCAAGAACAACTTGATGATTTAAGTTATGCAGCAACTCCAGGGGCAGGTAAGAAAGCAGCTAGCAACCTCTGTATGGTGCCCTGAAAGAGTTAAGGACGTCTTTATCAAAAAGGTTTCCACTCTGAAGCAAGGTCAGACTAAGTAGGACTTGCAGTATGATCCTGTTGAAGGTTAGACTTTTAGAACAATGTAGCAATATTATGCTTAGATCAAGAAAGATGTTCTTTGTCTATGTTAAAGCCAAAGGCATCCCCAATCAGGAGAACAAGTTGATAGTCGCCTTTGAGCAAGGACATTCCGGAGCAATTAGACCTTGAAGAGGATACACAGAATCACAGAATTCTGTATGAATGTGTATACATTGCCAACTTGGCAAGCAAACTCAAGGTCCACGTATCCTTCGCTGAACTACCCTCATTATAATACTAAAAATCACGTCTACAGGTCAAGAAGACCCTTGCCCAGGTGAAGACCCTTCTCCTGAGCATGCGTAGAAGTATCAGCAGTATTATAATTGTACGTAAATTACTAACCAATCGTTGTAGAGAGGTTGGACTTGGAAAATTACTAACTCTGCAAGTTTTGTGTATAAACATAGCACAAAGTCCCATTGGTGTGCTTGACTTGTGGGAAAACATGGAGCACCTAGGCTTGTGCATCCCTAAAATAAATAAGCAATTTCTCACCTGAGTGTGTGATTATTGACCTATTGCACACCGGGTGACAAATCCACTTTTTGGACAACAATCCCATTCTGAATGCTGGAAAACAGAAAGCCTTGACAATTTTAGTGCACAGAACAGCACTGGCAGCCACTTCATCTGCAGGAGAGTCACTGCAGGAGCATTTACAGAGAACAGATCTCTAACATTACACAACCCCTTTAGAGGGTCCTGTCAGCACCCTCCAGATCACTATTTACATGCAGAAAGTGAGCAAAACATCACTGAATTAACCTTCCATTTCCATCACACAGACAGTTAAGCATTTTTATGAGCGAAGCCCTAAGCGTGTAGTAACATACTGCTTTGTGATATCAATCCAAAAATAATCTGGCATTCTTTGGAAGCATTTGGTCAATGACTTTTCGGTGCTCGTTCTGCATGCAGAGGAGGAAGGAGTGTCCTGTCACATTAACTAGAACACGGGTTCCCATAAGGATGTGGGTATTTGAAAGCAAGCCCTGGATGCAGCAACCCCACTCGTTTGAAGATCTGCATTAATTCACATTAATTCAGGAAGAGGTACACAGCTCACACAGAAATGCAGCAAGTCAGAGTAAACCAAAGTTCAGCTAAAAAAGCTACACATAGTGTAGGACAAAGTTGTGTATCCTATTCCACTCTGAATTTCAACCAGATACATACGAGTGTCATTTGTTCTGTGAGAAAAGTGATCCAAATCATGTCATTATTCATCCCATCTGACTCTAAGCATGCGGTACAGGTGAGTTAAACTCTTAATCTAAAATGACTTATGCATTTCACTGGGATTTCAAAATTCAGCCTGTAGACCTAAGCATTTCAGACTGGTCCAAAAAGCAGTTACTTTGTTTAGTGATTTTTCTAGGACACAGACATTTAAGGTTGCAGCATGAAAGTTTGGAAACTTTAATATTTTGGTGGTTCTTTGAACATGACAAAGCAATTCTCCCTCGCTATCAAGTCCAAAACAACAATCCAGATTTCTCTTCCAGTCCCACTTGAGAATAAATGTAGCTAGAAGCCCCCTTTATCTGCCTTTCTATCAGGGGAAAAAAAAAAAAAACCAACAAACCCAAAAACTAGTAAGATTATTTAACTAATGAAGAAACGAACCGCTTTTGGTTCATTTTCCTGGTCCTATTATTTCCCAGCCCTTTTCCATAACCCTTTGTTGACAGACCATAGCAGGGGTTTGGCTGTTAAGAAGAATCTAAACAAAGTCTCAGCTCAGGGCACTCCTAGCGGAGGAAATGTCCCAGCCTGGTTCACCTGTACTGAGTAAGGGGAAGAGTACACTGGGAGTTGGAGATCGCTCTAAGCAACACACGTGTAGAGAAACAGTCATCCTGGTTATCCCACTGAAGTACAAAGGCAGGATCATTCACCTCGTGTTTAGGCATACTGTCTTTTGGTGCTGGAGAGTCTTGAGGACGCCTGAAATTCAAACCGGAAGCCTCTGATTTCAAAGTTCTGTCAATGACTTAGTCTGCTTCTCAGCAGTGGTATTAGCTCAGGCCATATTTAAGTTAGCATTAGCCATTCAAAGTATCTCTAAGAAAGGACATAATCCTTACAGGGAGTGGAAACCTTCCTTTCCTACATCTTCTCGCAGCAAAACGCTAGAACCCTAAATTAGCAAAACCAGGACAAAGCGTGGAAGGTTCCCAAGGGAGAGAGGTTAACCCGCTTGTTTCAGATTTCATCTAAGAGGTTTCAACACCAGGGTAACCTCCGTGCCTGTACTTTCTATGCAGTGAACACAGCAACTATACCTAAGAAACTAACTTACAGTAATAACTCTCCTCACACATTGCATAATGAGGTCCCATCTATAGCCCCAGAAGTTGTTTAACTCTCAAAAGTGACTTATTCCAGGCTATCAGCCAAGTGAATGCTTAAGTAGAATATATGTAGCTATGATCTTCACAGGCTGGTATTCATCTTGTCTCAGAAATTGTTTAGGGCAGAGAGGTTAAGAAGAATAGAGTGCAGGTTTAAAAAAGATTTGTTTCTAAGAGACACTTCACTAGATTCATTCAATTTAGTGAAGAAACTAAGGTTAGGAGAATGCCTTTTAGAAACTATTGTCTCATAGTAATTTAATACATAGGTTTTCAAAAGGAGACAGAAAGCAGTTAAGAAATGTTGCAGCTCAGTTAGATAAGAAGCTATCTCATTAGTATGGATTGGATCTAAACACCTTAAGAATAGCTGTCAGCCTCCTTACAAGGCAAATCCCATAACCCCTTTCTTTTAGACTCCGCAAGACAAGCTACCCATAGCTTTGAAGGCGTCCTGTCATATAACAGATTTACTGACTAGTCTAACAATACCCCTGAAGGTAAGGAGAAAAAGACACTGATCTAGATAAGGCAGTTAGACCTGGTTTTAAGAAAATTCACTGATCAGACAGGCATCATTCTCAAATGGTGCTACGAAGCACAGCATCTCCTATCATAAGGGGGAGGAGTCTTCAGAAAGACAGAAGAGAGCAAAACTCCTAGCTCTGGGCCTGAACATAGCTCACACATCTCTCTCCCCAGGCAGAGAACCAGCAGAGCTGCTGCTTGAGGTTTTTTATAACAGCATGAGGCCAGTTGATTGGGTTTCATCTGCAGTGGGTGGGTGTTTCCAACACTGTCAGCATTTGCTCAGACAGTTATTGTGACCTTAGGTGTAAAGGTAATGGTGTAACTGCAGGCAGACCGGCTTTCTCCAAAATACCAACAGATGATAATCAAGATGGAAAAGCTTTTTTTAATGTTGTTTTACATGTATTTACTTCAATGTGCAGGTGTTTTCAGTCACTCATGTTTATTTCAGTGAGATTCCAGATTTGGAAAAATTACATGGGAAAACTGGGAGCCAGAAAGGAATGGAATGAGAAGGCAGAGGGACAGGCCAAGCCTGGACTTTACTGAGGGGCCTCAACAGTCTGGAGAAAGGGGCCAAGAGGAACCTCATGAATTCAGCAAAGCCCCTCTACCTGGGACAGCTTAGTCCCCATGCGTAAGTGCAGGTTGGGACATGGGCAGCAGCCCTGCAGAGAAGGACCTGGTGGTTCTGACAGCAACAACGTGAATGTGTTTGGCTGAGATACACGGGAGCCAAATAGCAGCTCCTCAGTTCATCTTAACTCGTTTGCAAAGATCTTCAGAAAGAAAAAGGAGGTACGTTTCATTGAAAGTGAAGGGATAAAATATCCCAGGCAGCAATAATCCGGCATCCCAACTGCTCTGAGGATACACAGAAACAAATAGACCCAGAAGCAACATCTGCAGATAGGTCAGAGGTTTTGCATTTCTTTTGGCTTTGGTTTAATCCCATTTCCCATGCTCCAGGGAGCTGCAAGTGAAACAGAGGTACTGTGACAACCCACCCGCTCTCCAGAGAAGGGAATGAGGCATTTAGCAATCATTAGGACTCACGCTGTTCAGGCAGGAACCCAAAATCCCTGGTTCCAGCACTAGCATCTCATTTCAGGGTCTTGGGAGAAGAAGCAGCAGCAAATAGCCCATCCCTGGAGAGCTATTCTCTGCAAAAACAGCTCTGCAGTGGCAGTCACAATCTGGCTCTGGAGACTTTTATGTCTCCAGTTTCTAATGTGGACTGGTTTAATATTTTTTCTAACTTCCTGCCTCCCTAATAGAAGTCAGCTCCAATGTGAAATTGGCTCTAAGCACTGCAGTCCCCTGATCATGAATGCTCTCAAGAGATGTGGCATGGTGATCAACATGAAGGTTGGATTAAGGTTTAGACTGCAGCTTTTGGGAGTCATACAAGTCACTAATTACACATACAGCCCTTAGCGCAGCACTGTGTAACGCTGCCTCCTACTTCAGGGAAGATTCAAAGAGAGATAACGCAGTTTAGACTAAAGTAAGAAAGTTCCCTGTAACGTTAATTTCCCTCCAAGCAGAGGTTTGTCTATGCCTCCTTAGCAGGTGGCATCCTGAGGCTCTGTTAAAGCCCAGAGATAACAACTCCTACACTTGCTGAACAGCAGAGGCCAAGAGCTGGGGTCTCCAGAAGTCATCTTGTACCTGAGTTTCCACCTGCCTTCTGAAACATGGTCTTGGCTGTGGAAAGCCTGAAGAGTGCTAATACTTCATACAGCTAAAGATATCCCACAGTCTCCTTGGGCAGGACATAATGGAGTGACTGTCATTATTGTTACTCAGGTATCAAAGTGAGATTAGATCTGCAATCAGGCGTACCTCAGTCCCACACTGCAGGCAGCAGGGCTCAATCTATATCAAATTTGTTTAGGAGTTTCTTTCATTTAACTGTCTTTGATTTGAACGTATGACACCAGTACAGACCAGCTGTCGAGCACAGATTTGACAGATGTGCCATGAAAGAACATAGGAAAGTGCACAGCAGCCTTGGGACTACTTTGTATTAAAGCAGAGAACACAGATTACCTGAGACACAAAAAGAAGTTGAACTGCCTCGGCCCTGTCTGTTCTCTATTGGTATACAACTGCCACTTAGTATAACGAAGAAACAGAGAAGAGAAATTGGGAATTTGAAACCTGCAAGATTCCTGGCTGTTAAGATAATAAGCAGTGCTTTGCACGCGTATGCTTTTAACACAACCATCCACAGATCTGACGGGGACAATGAAAGGTAGGCACCGATTAAATTGCACCATTTTCTTTCTGGTCACGAGTGTTACTTTGCAGGAGAACTAGTCAGAAGCGTTCCAGTAAAAAGCTGTTTGCATTCAAAAACAGACTTTTTATCAGAAGCCTTGAAGACTCTGCAAAAGAAAAAAGACAAAAAAGTTTAAACTTTTATAGCCCTTCCTGAAAATATTCATGTTTTTCTGAAATTAATTTTAGATGTCTCAAAAAATGAGATATCCACATTTTAGCAACAGTGATTCCCTAACAAGGTCAATTAAAAAAAAATTCAGCCAAGGTTCAATCTCATTCTCAAGGATTCAAACCTGAAGTTTTCAATTATGAAATTTTGAAAAAATATTCTCCAAACATGCAGAGATGAAAAATGAATTTAAGAAATGCTTTGAAACAAACAAAAAAATTCGAGCTTTTATTTTAGCTTTCCTTTGTTTTCCAAAAGTAGGTGTCATCTTTCAATCAGCACCAACATATAGCATGAGATTTGTGTTCACTACACTTGCATGTGTAATGATGCTGGTATAATTTGCAGCAGATGTACATTTGGGGAGAAATTATTTTCCTCAGAATCTATTTGTGTGGGAGGATGAAGTATGGTTATAATGAAGGTGCTGTGGGAGCTGAATGACTTTGCATCTCAAGTACAGGTGCACTTGGGTGTAACTTAAACATAGTTTGCAATCTCTCTAAATGGAGCATTTATAGCCAATTACACTTGTCATTCACCTTGCAAATACGTCTACCTAATTTAACAGCATATGCAGTAAGCAGAAAAATAAAGGATATTATATTAGCTGACAGCAGAATAGAGGTGTAGATATCAGCATCTGTATATATCGCACATTTGGCAGATTTCTGAACCGAAATACAATGAATTCAAATAGTGGCCTCCAATGCCCTTATTCTCTCTCCATCAGAAGCCTCCTGTCAAGTGTAATTTTCTCCAGGAAGACATGAATCTAGCTGAGACTTTCTAAAACCTGTCCAAGTGATTTGGACACTCACTTCTCATTAGTATTAACAGCAAATGGGCATGAGCATCTCCTTCAATGTCTTTGGAAATTTCTGCCACATTTTTTTGTGGCTGTTAAATGACTCTTTGGGCAACCTGCACTAGAAATGACAAATTTCACATTTGTTTCCCTCTACTCAGATACTCATAATGTCCATGTACCAAATGTCAAGATTTTCCCTCAAAAAAACCAGCTGAGATGTGGCAAGAGGGAGGAGAGACACAGACTTTTGCTGCGTTTGGATTAAAGGACAAAGTTCACATTCCAAAACCGTCTCCTCCACAGAGGGCTGTATATACTAATTTCAGGATAATACCACATTCCCTGTCATCTTTCTGTAACCGCCCTAGGCAGGCACGTCACTATGATGGGAACAGGGATGCAGAAGAGTTACGTGGCTGCACGTACCATACACACTGAATCAAAAGCACCAACCTGAAGAGCACTAACATGGTGGGAAAGGAAAGGTGAACTGCCACCCGTACACCTGATAACACATCCTACAGAAGGGAACAGCTATTCTTTTGAGATCCAAATTTTTAGCGCTAGACCTTAGACCATATTTAGTCCCACTTACTCTTTCAGGAAACACCCTTCCTGTCCGTAAGAAGAAAATGTGAACTGAGAAAAGCAAACTCATTTATAAACTGACAATAGATTATATTCACCCCTTTCCCCACCAAATTGAGGGCCAGAAAGAGGCTCGTAAGAGATTTCATTCCTGTTATATGCAGCTTCAACTTTTCACGCCCTCAGAAGCCAGAAAGTCTTGTAAGTCACTTCTCAAACCAGAATTACTGTGAATCCTTTCAGACTGAACTGTCATCTAGCACTCTGCATTTTACTTCACCGTTAAGCTGGTAGTAGCTTTTCCTTTCAGAGTAAATCCTACCAACAAATAGATATGCAAATAAGTGAGTAATATTGAGCTTTATAACTCCCTTACATGGCTCCTTGATCTGTTATTTAACTGACATCACTTCCTTTTTTTTCAAATGTATTTCATGCATATATGTCTGTTTTCTATAATCTTCTCCATCTCTCTTATCTCTTGTATTTTAATAAACCACATGTCCAGATTCAGTATCTTCTTTAGCAGCCAGAGAGGGAGATATATTTGTTCATTGCAGTTATTAAAATTCTAAATATCTCCCTCCCTTTATTTGATTTTAGTGAGATTCCGGACATTTTCTCAATACTAAGAAGATTGGATTCATTGGAATGTACTCTGAAAGAAGTCTTGCATCGAAACTTTAATTTCAGTTCAAAACCCCATCAAGTTAAGGTATCCCCTGATCTGGACAAGGCGAACCTTTTTTAATGAACTATTTTCAACACTAGTTTAAGATGAAACTAAAATTGTTTTCTGCTTCTTAATGCTATGAAAAAACACCACAAAATCTGAGACCGTTATTTTGCTTTCACATGTATTTTAACTCCCGACAGAACTCCTGATGGCCACTTTGCCTAAGCAAGGACAGACTTAAACCTTTAAATCTGACTTTTCAGGCATTATCTTCCTTGTGTTAGTGGAATAAACTACTTAAAACAGAGTTCTGCTTTCCTAGGGATCTCTCTACTACTCTGTCACTGATGACTTTTACATAGAGAAAGCATTATGTTAAGAGGCTCATCTCAGCAATTCCAGTATTAGCTATCAAGAGAGACACCAGCAGTGATTCCTTGCTGATCCTTTGAGAAACAGCAGTGATTTGTCTTTGCTTTCTGTGTCCTTTGTGGAAAGATGCTCACTGGATATATTGCTCTATTCACAGCTGTTTAGAGGTACATCTTGGCCAAAGTGGGAGTTGGAGGAGTTTATTCAAACATGACTGTAAAACCCAAAGTAATTTCAATTCCTCCCCTTGCAAACATACCTTCCCACCAGAATAAGAACGGTAGATGCACACTGCAACTTCAGGGGAAGAAAGTGCTTACATGGAAAACTTAAGAGCAATGACCAAAATCAGGGCCCTTCAGGCCCACGCCAGTTGAAACTTTTCTATCACTTCCTAATGTCATCTCAGAGCTGTTAGCCACAAAAAGATCAGAAGATGCATAGTTGCAATTTTCCACCCATTTCCTTGGGGCCACAGTGGAAGAACAGCCAAATTAACTCTACAGGCTGAAGAGTCTTCAGCTACATTGTTCAAGAGAAAGAGAGCTGGAATTAAGAGTGCCCCAGTTTTGCTGCTACAATTCCCAGGCCTTTCAAAAGCATCCAAACATCAGTTGTGTCTGCTTCTCACTGAAGAAATTAATCTGAAACTCACGCTTTCTCCCTGCAGCATTCTGCCACCCGCCTGCGCATTCCATCACGGGTCAGGTCATCCATCTCCAGTCTCAGCACGGCTCACCTGTCCCTGCCGCCA
Source organism: Strix aluco (assembly GCF_031877795.1). Lineage (NCBI taxonomy): Eukaryota > Metazoa > Chordata > Aves > Strigiformes > Strigidae > Strix > Strix aluco. Next base: position 9,511,084 of record NC_133949.1, on the reverse strand, counting down.
TCTAAACACCCTCCGGACTGACAAGAGCCAGAAAGCAGTTCATCTCACCCTAACTGAAGCCTCTGAAATGCCCTCTGCAGGTTCCTCTGCCTGATTACAGTCACACCCTAGTTTAGATCATTTTGCAGACTTTTACAGTAGAAGTCAGGAAAGCGAATCCTACTGCTGAGAGGTTGCTCAGCTGCCTTATTTAAATCTGATAACGATGCACTGTAGCGAGTGTCAGCCCTTGAGTCTACCTTTCCATCTCTTTTACCAAGCTCAAACACACAACGAACAAGAGATCTCACCAAAGGGGATGCCGTGAACACTGCACCGTGCTCCGTGCTGCCAGCAAGCTCTCTCTGAACAGTGTACGCACCGCATCTTTTCCTGAGTTTTATCGTTTTCTTCCCCTACGTCAGCGTTAATACAAACTGTTGCACCAGTCACTGCTGGTTCTGTAAATAATTTCTCAACGGTACATCTTTTTCAAAGCAATTTGAACAATTAAAAATTTAACCACGTTAAACTCGGCACACGTACCTTCAATCCAAGTCTGTCAAATGCACTGTCTTGGGGCTGAATGCATACAGCCTTTTTGTTCAGCATTTTAAAACTGGAGCACAGTGCTGGTCTGGATGTGTCCACATCAGGTCAATAGCAGTCGAGAAGCCCTTCAAGAATTCCCAGAATCTGTCTGAAATTCCTCTTCTGTGACTCAAAGACCAAGTTGGATTTGGTTGGGGGAGCTCGTTTTTCTTTTGTTCTGGCGTTTCCACTACTTCTGGGCTATGAGGGACAAGAAGGTGGGTTTCTATTCTGACATGACAGACTGAACACATGTCCAACAGCAAAGTATTGCAATGTAAAGTCTTGCAAAGTAATGCAGACCAACTGCTTTATAGCCAGATCCTATTGATCAGAAATGCTTATCTCACAGACTTCATCCCAGTTTTGTGACCAGACATAGTTGCTACGGTCATCCACAGCTCCAAATAGCATGGTTTTGTAGATGGAATTTGGTGTGCGGAGAGAAAGAGGAAGCCCGCCTGTAGCTTGCCTTGCAACTAGCTGGAGGCAAGCAGAAGACAGATACATGTCTGGTAAAGCAAAGTCTGTACCTTATGCCTCATACTCTGCCTTTGAGGTACAGGAAAGCAGGTCAGGGACAGACTAGCCCTGACAACCTACACAGCATCCTTTTCCTAGATGAAGGGAGGAATCCTGTTAGTGGTGTATATAGCATCCATTCCAGCTTCCTCAGCAGCCTCCCAGCACAGCACAACAGCATTTTCATCAGAGAAACAGGGACAGCTGCTACCACCAGAGAGCCAACAGCTGCACTGCAGGCATATGCCCACCTGTACTTGGGTGAAAGGCAGTTTTGGGGGGGCTGGGGTGATACAGCAGCACCTCAGGGCATGCACAAACACAGCAGAGTGCTCTTGGAGGGTCTATGTTGGGAGTCCAAGTATAGGGCAGCACCTCAGACCCACACAGACACAGCTTAGGGCTCTTGGAGGGACAGTTTCTGGAGGTCAGGTGATAGAGCAGCTCTTCAGGCCCACGCAGGTATAGCGTGGCACTCCTGGAGGACCCATTTTGAAGGCCAGGTCACACAGCAGCACCTCAAACCTGCACAAACACGGCACAGCGCTCTTGAAGGGGCAGTTTCATGAGGCAGGGGATAAGGCAGTAGCTCAGACCTGCAAGAACACTGCGTAGCACTCCTGGAAAGACGATTTTGAAGGCCAGGTGATACAACAGCACCTCAAACCTGCACCAACATGGTGTAACACTCTCGGAGGGCCCATCTGGTGAAGCCAGGGGCAGAGCATTCCCTCAGCCCTGCCCCAACCTGACGCCGTACTCTCGGAAGGCCGACTGTGGTGGCCAAAAACGCGGGAACGCGGCACTACCTCAGCCGCGCGCGGGCAGCGCGTGCCGGGGACGTGCCCAAGGCGGGAAGACGCTGCCCGGCCCCTGAGCGGGCCGGGCCAATGGGCGTGGCCTGAGCTCGGGGGCGGGGCCAAGCGCCTGCCACGGCGCGTCACGCACGCGCACGGCCTGGGCGCCACTTTCGGGCGGAAGAGGCGGGGCGTGGCGCGGCGCGCATGCGCTCTGCTCTACGGAAGCCCGCGGGCCGCGCTCAACGGCACGGCGGTGGCGGCGGCTCCGGCCTAACGCGAGGGCCGGAGGGTGTCGCGTCCGCCGGCCGGAGGTGAGGGCGGGATGGAGGCGCCGTGAAGATCTCGGTGAGCCCTTCACCTTGGCGATGGGCAGGGCCGGGGCCTGCAGCGGCGGGAGGCTACGGGTGGGCAGGGCGGGAAAGTGGCCTTGGAGCGGGCTGGTGGGGCCCGGGGCTTGTGTGTGAGGGGAAAAGAGGCAGGGGGACCTGAGGATGAGGAGGGGTCTGTGGTGCAGGCGTGTGGAGGATAGCGGCCGGTGGAGCAGGCTCAGGGGCTGATGGAGGCCGTTGGGGGCTGGGGGTTACAGATGGGGAGGCAGCTGAGGGGCAGGCCTGGGAGAGAGGGGCGAGGATTGAGGCCTCACGTCCCACACCGGGCACAAGGCACAGGCAGCCGGGGGGTGGTTCAGTGTCTCCTCTCTTTTTTGCAGCACACGTGGAGCAGGCTGGATGCCCACAGGCTGCAGGACACTATCACAGGCTGCCCGGGCACTCGGCAGGGGCACAGGACTTTTGTGCCCCCATACACAGGTCTCCTTCCCAAGACCCTACCTTTGTTGTGCTGGCCTCCCCGCGGCCAGCCCCAGTTACTGGTACCAGCTGCTGTTACGGCGTATATCTCTCCAGTTTGCGGGCAGAAACCAGGGTGGTGGTGCTGGGGATTTCCATTTCTCCCTGCTTTTGAACCTTTGGCATCGCCAAGCCTGCACAGCTGCAGAGGACATGGCAGAGCAGAGGTACTGTGTAGATTACGCCAAGCGTGGCACGGCAGGCTGCAAGAAGTGCAAGGAGAAGATCGTGAAGGGAATGGTGCGCATTGGAAAAATTGTTCCCAATCCTTTCACGGAGTCTGGCGGGGACATGAAGGAGTGGTACCATGTGAAGTGCGTGTTTGAGAAGCTGGAGAAGGCCCGGGCCACCACCAAGAAAATCGAAGACATCACGGACTTGGAAGGATGGGAAGAGCTACAAGATGGGGAGAAGGAATTAATCAATAAACACATCTCAGGTGAGACACAAAGCAGAACCTGGGTCACTTTTCTACCTTGTCATTTTCAGGGTATGCCGCTGTTGGCCACACAGCTGGGCCTTTACCACAAAGCCCTCACTGATGTATTGGTATGACTTGGTGACAGAGTGGGTAGCGCTGCTCAAATCTGTGTCTCAGCCCTATAGGAAAGGGAAGTAGTAGTAACTTCTGCAGTAACATTTCTTAATTCATTTGTCACAAGTGATTGTGGAGAAGGTCTAGGTGATTTAATTCACATGCAGACACAGGCAGATAAATCCTAGGAGGAAGCGTCAGTTATTTTCCATTTTCAGCTTTTTTCTGTGATCTTTAATAAACAGTGTAGACTTTTAACTTTTGATATCTGAAAAAGTTCCTTCATTTTTTTTCTCCTCCATCCCCAGTTCTTTTAAGACTTGTTTGTTGCAGTATATCTTACATAATATGTTGAGGGATGTATGAGATTATTTCTAACTGCTGGTTTGAATCTTACTGTTTTACAGAAGCTAATTCCAAGGCTGCAAATACACCGAAGAAAAAAGTTATAGTCCAAGCTAAGCTCACTGCTACAGGACAAATAACTACAAAAGATCCATTAGCTCTCACCGCTCCATCACCAAAGAAGTTCTCTGGCTTCACAGGTAGGACTTAAGAAACCGATTCTGGGAAATCCTTTTCAGATCAGTAGTTTTTTCTGTATGGAAGATGGTTTAGTTTTAATTTTTTAAAATATGGTTTGCCAAAAATTATTCATGCTTTCTTAGGCTGTCAGTCTTGAAAGAAGTGATATTTGAGTTTCTAGTATTCCCAAGGAAACAAAGTTTATGCAGTAACCCATGTTGTCAGGCTGACTCCACTACTGCCTTAGTCCATTGGCCAGTTTCAAACTGTGAAGGTACAGACTGAAGATATCCCATGTGGAACTCAAAATCTGTAAAAAATTGGCTGTGAGGGATTCCCAGTTGCAGTGTTCATGGAAGGGAAAACTGTTATTCCTTAGCAGCTTGTCCTGAGAGACAGCTGCCAGTGGGACAGTCAGTGTGTGAGCACTGAGTGACATGATGCAGGCGTGTAGCTCTGAACTACCCAGAGCACATGTTGCCACAGGCACAGCCAAAGAGAAGAGAATGGGTAGAGGGTGTTAGTATGAGAGAGGAGGGGATGGGAACGTTTTTCCCTCCATTTTAGAAGTGATCTTATGAAAATATCTTGCTGTGAAGGACAAAGGCCTATAAAGTAGAAACAAAACAGAAGCATCTGCCGGCAGGAATTCTTTCTCACCAAGGTTTAATCACGTTTGGGAGAATTAGGGTCCAGAAAATTCTGTGAAGAGCAAAACTAATGACAACATAGTTTAGATCTTTTTATGGTAATTAAAATTTGAAGTCAGAAATTATTCAGTTCTGAAGCTTTGCCAGCATACTGGAATTGTTCTTTTCAGCTTGCCAAGCAGAGGTAGCTTCAGCTTTAAAATTTGCACAGTATTGTACTTATTAAAAAAGCAACTTTGTCACTGATGCAGCCAAGCCAAAGAACTTGGAAGATGTCTCTGCAAACTCTTCCCACAAGTCCAGCCTATCTGCAAAAAAATGTGATCCGAAGCACAAAGACTGCTTGCTGCGGGAGTTCAGGAAGCTCTGTGCCATGGTTGCTGAAAAGCCTAGCTATAATGTGAAAACACAGATCATCCAGGATTTCCTGAAGAAGGGATCTGGAGGAGGTATGATTCCTTCTTGGCATTCTCAGCATATGAAAGCCCTCTCAAAACCAATGTCAAAGTATTATTTCAAAAGCAAGGGTGAAATAAAATTGGATTGCTGTGTGGTCCGAGCTGTGTGCTGTGATGATTTCTGAACTATGGAGATAATGTTTGTGAAGTGAACTGTTTATCTAAATAACACATTCAGACAAGAATGTCTCAGTCTAGGATTGTGGGGAATGTTTGCAGGTGCTGCCAGACTTAGTGCTGAGATCAGATTTGGAGGACAATTGTGGGTGTTTCCCCTAAGAAATCTCCTTTCATGTGAAGCAGAACAGCATGGTAGAAAGACAAAGCCCCAGCTGCGGGTTTTTTTCCCAGGGTCGTGCTAATGGGCACAAACAACCAGAGCTTGTACATGAAAATGAATTGTGACAGTTTCTAATAGTCTGTGCTTTTTTTCCCAGATGGTTTTCATGGTGATGTATACCTGACTATTAAGCTGCTGTTACCAGGCGTCATTAAAATTGTTTACAACTTGAATGATAAGCAGATTGTAAAGCTGTTTAGTAGGATTTTTAACTGCAGCCAAGAAGAAATGGTCCGGGACCTGGAACAGGTGAGTACAGACAGTTCTCTTCATTTCTGCTGTTCAGTTCCTTGGTATGGAAATTCTGTAATGATTTCTTTTTACTCCTATTTGAAAGATCGTTAGCTTGATTGTTAGAATGGGAGTTGCTGACTTTATTTTTTTTTTGCTTTAGCAGTTTTCATAGCACTTTCTGCCATCTGGAACCTTTAGAAAATAATGTTTGAACAGAAAGCAAGATATCAGTTCATCTGCAAAACTTTAGAAAGCAAGACTAAAATATCTAGGCAAGTTGGGCTGCATCTGCTTTGTCTAGCATATTCCTGTGTAACTGATTTATATTACTTTTTTTGTAACATTACATATCAAAAACTGATTCAGTTAACAGATCTGTTACTATGAGCTTTGGTTGGTTCATACAATTAAGCTCCACTCATACAATTGCAAGTGCTCACATGTGTGCATTTAATTCCTCTGCATAGGAGTTAGTAATTGACTATGCACGCTTCTGATTCATTGCAAGATGGAGAAAATGGGTGCATTAGATAATGAAGCTAATTCTTCCACCTCTGTTTTTTTGCCTTGGTACATACTGCCTTCTAGTGACATCACTAGGACGTTTCAGATCCTTGTATTTACAAGTGGATTCATCCTGAGGAAATAAAGGGTCTGTGGTGCTGCAGCAGTGAAAAATAGAGCAGTGAAAAATAGAGCAGTGAGATGACACTGGTACTCTTACAATTTTTTTTGCAAGTGAAACAGCTGAGAAGCTTTATTCTGTGTCGTGGCAGCTTCTTTCTAATGTTTGATTCCAATTCCTTCATGCAATCCCAGCATCATTCCTGTGCTTTATCCTACTGACTGGAACCATGTTGAATCCCCAGTGGTGTCCCCATTCCCTAGCCATAGCTCTGATCCACACCCTTATTTTGTTTTTGGAGACAGGGAGATGTTTCAGAGACCATACGCCTCTTCTTTGAACAGAGCAAGTCTTGTCCTCCAGCAGCCAAAAGCTTCCTGACCATCCAAGAGGTAGATGAGTTCCTAATCCAGCTATCAAAGCTTACTAAGGAAGATGACCAGCAAAGTGTGCTGCAACATATCACTCGCAGGTAAGGAAAGTCATCGCCCTCTGAAGGTTTACCCTAAAACTAGGAGTGGTTATCTACATATCATGAGCTGGAATAGGTGAAAAACTAATTGTAAGCCACAGAGACTGAACTTAACATCTGTAAGCTGCTGTTAGTGGTTTAAGACGCCTTGACTACTGACCAGCAATGGAGAACATGTGTGGCTCCTCTGTTCATGCCAGAGAATTTCATCCTTGCCTGTCAAGACTGTTCAGTCAGTACTAAGCAAGTGGCTTGCAGAACTAGCTTAGTGGTATTTAGCTGTTAATTAAATAGTTGCTGTTCTTGGGTATGTTGGGAAAAGCCTTTAAGCCATTTAGACATGTTAAAGATTCTTTGTCTGGTTCAGTTTGTGTTGATCTGGGGCTGAGGATGTTGCTATCATTTACTCTTGATGTGTTCATTAAGTGAATTTTGGAAGGTATGTCAACACTGAAGCAGAATTCATATTGACATTCAAACATAAAGATGCCTTTTGGATATCTTCTTGTTCCTCTGAGATGTCACTAGTAACGTGTCCTCATTTGAGTTTAAACCCTACAGAAGGGGAGGACTTTTTTTTACAGATGTCTGGATCAGTTTCTTCTTTTCAGCTGGCAAGTAGTTCAGTTAAATGTCTACCATTTCTGAATCTTCTCTCGCCCTTCAGGTGTACGGGCAACGACCTGAAATGCATCATCAGGCTAATTAAGCATGACTTGAAAATGAATGCCGGAGCAAAGCATGTGTAAGTCTTACCTTGCCTTGTGAGATAAAACCAGCAGTGGGCATTAGCCTCATAAGCCAGGAGCAGCAGACCTGAGGTTGATCCGTGTTTCCCTCCTCTCCTCGATTTGTTAAAGGTTGGATGCTTTGGATCCCAATGCTTACGAGGCGTTCAAAGCGTCCCGCAACCTCCAGGACGTGGTGGAGCGAGTGCTGAAGAACCAGCTGGAGGCTGAGAAGGCGCCCGGGCTGAAGCGCACCCTCAGCGTGCAGGCCTCTCTGATGACCCCAGTCCAGCCCATGCTGGTAATGCTGGCTGCCCTGCACTAGTAACCTTCAGCCGAGCCAGAGATGGAGTTCTCATATGTACTGTCAGAGACCTCACCTTTAAGAATCAGTAGACAGATAAGTGGCTGTGTGCAGTATGAGCTAATAGAGTGTGCAGTGCTGATTTTTATGTTTAATGCCATTTTATAAAGTGTTTTCTACCAAGAGGACAGTATTCAAGATACTCAGTACTTGCACCTTCAGTGCCACTGCAGAAGCTGAAGTCTTGACTTGCTTTCAGTCCAGAAGTGACTTTTTTGTTTGCTGTCATTCCAGAAGTTGATCCTTTCTCTGGAAGCAGTGTAAGACTTCCATTGGATTAGAGATTCAAATAAGTTTGGTTTTTTATTTGAACAAATCAGAGTTAAGTATTTACTTCTGGGCTAAGCACACTCCTACATAAGGCACAGTACTTACACTTTTAAGTATTTGGAACAGATAAGCATCGAAAAGCTGTAATTATCTGGGCATATGCAGGTGATTCTAAATAAATGAGTAATTAAGAAAGGACAAGTTGGACTGGATATTAGAGACCCTTAACAAAAAGATCTACAAAGGAACTGGTAGTTCTTTCATGAACTTAGGTAAGAGTAGCTTTATTTTTAAATATATCATCTGAGTTTGTTTGGAACTTCTCTCTCTCCACCTTTCTAAGGCTGAAGCCTGCAAGTCAATTGAGTATGCCATGAAGAAGTGCCCAAACGGCATGTATGCAGAGATCAAATATGATGGCGAGCGGGTGCAGGTCCATAAAAATGGAGATCATTTCAGCTACTTCAGCAGAAGCCTCAAACCTGTCCTTCCACATAAAGTAAGCACCTGTAAATCGTGCCAGCTCCTCTGTAAACACAACTGAATTTCACAACAGTTTCTGTGGGCAAGTAGGATACCTTCTGCTGTAGACTTTTTTCTTGATTTGTGTAGATACTTGGAATCTGGAAAAGCAACATAATAAAATTTATAATCAGTTAGTTTTGGGGGACATTAAGAGCTTGAAACTAAAGTTAAGCTATCTGCCCTAGAGTCCTCGTTATGCACTGTATTTTGGGAGACTTGATGCCAGATGGGTGACGGTTGCACCTGTTCAAGACTCATTTTTCTATTTGTAGACTGTGTTTCTGTACCATAGTAGAAGGTAAAGTTAGTGCAGATAAGCCTACACGTGCCTCAGACATGCTTCTGGAGAAAACATCTGCATTGGAGTGAGTCCCTCTCTTCAGCCAGTAGATGTATTTTTCTTTCCTTTTTTTTTCCCAAGGTGGCCCATTTTAAGGACTTCATCCCCCAGGCTTTCCCTGGTGGGCAAAGTATGATCCTGGATTCAGAAGTTCTTCTGATTGACAACAAAACTGGCAAGCCACTTCCTTTTGGGACTCTTGGTGTCCATAAGGTAAAAAAAAAATAAAAATCCTTTGTCGTGGTTGGAGGCTGTTATTCTGCTAACTTAAACACACTAGCATCCTGTTATCACGGATAATCTAAGAGATCTGGTGCTTGCTAGAGTATCTGAGGGAAAAATAAGATCCCCGAGAAGGCTGATATTAATGAAAAGGTACTGCTCTAATACAATGGATTTGATATTAACTTGATCACTAGCAGGACAGTAAGAAAACTTCAAGATAAATATTAAAAAAACCCTTGGAAAATCTTGCAATTCTGTCATTGCTTGAGCAATGTATGGCAGACTGGAAGACCACAATGATGCAGAGTATGTAGTCCGTAGGAACATTATGAAGTGCTGATGTCTAGACTAAATGATGGTGAGGAAGAGGACAATAAAAAGAAAATCAAACTGTAAGTGCTTTAACTTAAAGTAGTCATTAATCTGAAGTCTCTGGAATGCTTGTTGGGTTTTTGTTGCAGCAGTAGTGGTGGATGTTACGTTGCCCAAAGTCATTAATATTTGTGGCATTGTTTCCCTGTCACTAGGAAATTAGCATGTTTTATCTTTAGTTTGTGCTTCAACATGTCCAGGCTAATGCTTAATTCTCAGAATATTTCTGTCTTCTAAAAGAGGCCTAAGCTTATTATAACAAAAAGATTAATGAGATAAAAATACATCCTTTTGTTTCTGTTCTTTTTCTAAACTCCATGTTGCTGCTTGCTACAACTGCAGATTTCTCTTAATCAATCTTACTTGTCTTTCAGAAAGCTGCTTTCCAAGACGCCAACGTTTGCTTGTTTGTGTTTGATTGCATCTATTTCAATGATATCAGCCTGATGGACAGGTACGTGTGTGCCATAGTGGGAGAGTAGCCTGAGCGGTTTCCCAGCGTGAACTGGCTGGAAAACTACCAGCAGAGGGAGCACCGCACGGCGGCTGTTACCACTGGCCACCTACCCCTGGAGAATCAAGACGGCAGGGGAGAGTCCTTGCTGGGCTGAGGAGTTTCCCTGTGGAGCTCCATCTTGCTCTGCAATTCCAAAATACCAGGATTAACTGCATTTCAACTGAACTGCTTGTGGTTCAGTACCCAGCTCATCCTATATCCTCTGAAACTAAATGCACTCTTAGCACAAAATTTCTATTTTATAACTTACTTCCTGGAAGAAAGTAAGAATTGATTGTCCTTTCTGGAACTCTGTAGGATAAATCATTTAATTATTTAAATAGCTTTCCTCAGTGTTCATGTGATGGGTACTTCACGTTAAAATTGCTTGTTTGTCCTTAATTATCTGTACCCTGGTTTAGGCCTCTCTGTGAACGCCGTAAGTTTCTCCACGACAACATGGTTGAAATCCCCAACCGGATCCTCTTCTCGGAGATGAAGCATGTCACGGTGAGTTCAGTGTTAAAACATCATGCGAGGTGATCTCGTGGATTGCGCTGTGGACACTTCGTTGCTCTGTTACCACGTGGCCCTTTTTATGGTTAAGGCTGCAAATCCAGCAATTTCCTGCCTGTCAAAATAGTTCTACTGGTGGTCTATGTGCAAGACTTCTTGAGCTAGCGCTGTTGAACAGAGCCATGCCTGTGCTCCCCTCTGGTCTCAGCTACAACCACTTCAGTATAGTCTTAACTTTCACATCTCTTTTTTTCGGCTTCTTAATGATTTCATAGCCACTGTAACATTGTTAGGAGGAGCTAAAGCCTGTTGTATGTAACTTAGTCTGTACTGTGCAATGCTGAGCTGTGTAGAGAAGACTGAAGTATGACTGAGGGGAGCCAGACTGCTTCCAGTTTCCAAACTGGCAACTTCGGGTGCCACACAGCCCGGATACTTCCTGAGTGCTAAAAACTGCATTTAGACAGCAGTGTGCTCAGTTTTTCCTTTGATTGTTACGCACAAGCCCTAGGTCCCATTATTTTTTTCCCTATTGCTACTGATTTCAGTAACACCTTGGTTTTGATGGAGAATGCTCGGACATTTGGGGAAGAAGAAAAGAGCAGGTCCCAAGGCAGTTGGATAGAGAAGTAAGCACATGTGGCTGGCTGAGGAAAATGTACGTGTGGGACACAAATCAGTGTGGCTGCCTAATCCCTGAGGAGTATTTTTTAACTAACCAACCCTTCTCTTCTTGGAACATATTCCCAGCTTAGTCCCTGGATGTGCAGCAAAGAGAACACGTATGGGACTCTCATTGGAAAACTACTTTATGAAATTACCCATTCATCTCTCTGCAGTTGCTTTGGGTTTAGTGCACCGCTGCTTCAAATAGAAGGCCTGAAGAGCACAACCCTTTGACAGTCTTGAGCTAACCGTGGTTCCTTTCCTTTTCAGAAAGCTTCAGATCTTGCAGATATGATCACCCGAGTCATCCGTGAGGGACTGGAAGGACTGGTGTTGAAAGATACAAAGGCAGGTTCACATTTACTCTTCATTGGTGTATGCTGGCAATCAGGGAATAGCAACAGACAGGTTTGCGGATGAAGCACACACACAAGGCTGGGCGTCTTTGAAACATCTCTGGGTTCTTGTTGATGCTGACGTCCTGTCTAAGCTGCTCCTCCCATATCTGAGCACTGCTGTGCTCTTGTACCACTAAGCTGGATAAAAGCAAGGGCTGTTTGAGGAGATAACTGTCCCCCAGATGATCTTTCTGACTGGGGGTTCTTGCCTTGTTTTGCCCAGGGTAATTATGAACCAGGAAAAAGGCACTGGCTGAAAGTGAAAAAGGACTACCTGAATGAGGGTGCAATGGCTGACACGGCAGACCTGGTGGTGCTGGGAGCTTTCTATGGACAAGGCAGTAAAGGTAAGTCTCTGCACTTGGCTTAAGTCAGAGATCTCTCAGTTCAGAAAACATTTTCCCACTCCAGGCCTCCTGCAGCGTTTGGTCTCCTTCCAGAATGGGACTGGCTGTAGCAGTGACCGTCTGCTGCAGCCTGTTACATGCCAGTTTTTAGTGGGTTAATTGGCACAGCAAAGCCTTCAGCCTCTCACACAGTGTAGAAGCTCTCAGTTCATCTTTGTATACGGGAGCTGTTGCTGTGAAGCCATCACAAGCCCAAGGCCCTTTGACTCCCAAAGATGGAAGAGTTTTGGTTCATTAGTTTGCTTTTTGAGAAGCTGTGGCTTGTCCTTTAGATGATGTGGGCCACCCCGCTCTCCCCTCCTGCAGGTGGGATGATGTCCATCTTCCTCATGGGCTGCTACGATCCCAAGAGCGAGAAGTGGTGCACTGTGACCAAGTGCTCTGGTGGCCACGATGACGCCACCTTGGCGCGTCTGCAAACGGAGCTGGATATGGTGAAGATCAGCAAGGTGAGAGGGGCTCTGGCCTGGGGGCAATCAGAGAAGAGCTCAGCAACGGGCTGGGTAACAGCTGCCTTCCTGCTGAGCTGCAGCGAGGTGCTGGCTACATGCAGGACCGAGGGGCTCTGCTAGGAAGGGATAGAGGCTCAATTAGTGTTGAAGCAGATAAACTGCTCTGACACAAATGAGATGTAGGTGCAGCCGGCTCCTGAGATGAGGCACTGCCTGAGATTTGTACTCAGACACTGAGTGGGAAGCCAGGCACCATCTGTCTCCTGCTAAGACAAAGTTTTATTAGAAAGAGCAGAACAAGTACCATTTTATTGGCATGTTGTGATTGGTGAAGACAGTCACTAGATGGGGCTGTGGGTGAGAAATGCTCCAGTCAGGCTGTTGTCTTGTGGCTGCATAACCTGACCTGTTGGAGTTAAGACTTCTTGTGAGCAGCTTACTTAAGTGAGGAATTTTACTTTTCAAGACTTAGAGAGCTGAATTTTAATACTTACTTGGCATCCTGAAGGCCATTTGCATCAAGGTTACAGAATCTAGTTTTATATGAATCATAATTGGAGCAACAATGTTATTGTTTTATATACAGAATGACAGTAGCTGAGAGCTGTGTTATAGATAATTTTTGTGATTCTCTAGATAAGAGAAACTGCTGCAGATGAGTGCACCTTGCACTACAGGGTAAAGCGAGTTTCATCCGTACAAAGGCAATGAAATACCTAATCTAATTCTAGGGTACCTTTCAGCAACTTTTCTGTAGAAATAGTTTCATATATGATCATAAGTGCTATGATTTTGTTTTTGTGTTTTGCATTAATAGGATCCTAGTAAAATTCCAAGGTGGCTAAAAATTAACAAAATCTATTACCCAGACTTCATTGTCCCCGATCCAAAGGTAAGTGCTGTCATAGTCACCTAACTATGTTTTCCAGCCCTGATGTAGCAAGCTACTGTACTTCATTTAAACATACAAATTGTCTCTGTTACAAGATTAGTCTTATCCTTGAATAGGAAATTAATCACCGGGTTTTATCTCTGAATCTTATGGGTGCATTTGAGGCTAAGAGCTTCATGAAGAAATCATACCTGCAGCACTTCTGGGGAGTACTGTTGTGCATTAAATCCCTTCCAGAAATGAATTTGCTTTAAATTTGAGGCATGAAAAATCTGACTTAAAACGGTTGAAGTGCAACTGTAACTCAAAAGTTGCTAACATTTTACAAAATTTATCATTATGCTTTACGTCATGTATGTCTGGTAGAAAAGGTGTCATTTAGTTGTGGATCTCTGACTTGCTGAAAAAAATAGAAGTTTTTCTAATTACAGTGATCGAGAAAATTTGTGTATATGGAACTCTGTGTGCTGGGACAGGGAGAGGGTTTGCTGTAGAGGTGGAGGAACACAGACACATTAGACTTAGTTCATGAGAAAACACAGGAATGTGACGTGACTTCCTCAATGATGTCTTAGAAAGCTCCAGTGTGGGAGATCACAGGGGCTGAATTCTCTAAAGCTGAAGCCCACACTGCAGATGGGATCTCCATTCGCTTCCCTCGCTGCACCCGCATTCGAGATGACAAAGACTGGAAGACAGCCACCAACCTCCAGCAGCTTAAGGTGAGCCTGCGTGCATGTCTGCAGCACGTTCCAGGATAGGTTCTGACAACATCTGTGTTCAGAAAGACAAGTTCGGATAGCAGGGCGTGTAGTGAAGACATCTGCTGACTGGTACTATGATGGCACGTTACATTTTCCATTTATTCTAGGCTCAGGCTGCTTGCTGGATTATTTTGATGCGAATCTTATTCTTTCACGGGGCCTCTCGAGTCTATTGAGCTGTTGTGCACTTTCAGGAAAGTCTGTGCTGGCAGCTAGTTGTATCAGCTCTTGTAACAGCCTTCATGGTGAGGAATTTCCTTCCTGGAAAAGGTGACCTTTATTCTCTTTAAGTGTTTATGGTCATTCGGTCTCCCATTAATTGCTGAGATTGGGGAAGGCATCTGGGAAGTGACTGAGGGCATGGGGGCCACCTAGCAGGCAGCCAGGAGCCCTGGGGCTGCACCCCACACACAGCTTCTGTGCCTCCTTTGCTGATAGAAACCAGCTGGCTGGCTGCCATCCCCAGCAGTAAGTCAGCTGTTGATGAGCTCTGTTCTCAGCCTCCTTGCTGCCGTTTGGGCTGCCTGCACGCTGCCTGCACGCTGCCCGCAGGGACACTTGGCAGCAAATATAAGTGCTTGTTACGCCATGGAAGCAAGGAGTGATTCAGCCTACCTGCTGGCCAGCAGTCTTTCTGGCTCCCTATGCAGGCAGGGGAGGGAAAGGTAAAATACCCTCCTCAGACAGACTGTTTTCCAAGTGAGCAGTGGGTGTTGTTCATTTTCCAGGCTAGGGAGCCGGGCTGTGAAGAGTTAGCCCGGCATCTGTGAATCTGGCTTTTGGTACGTCCCTGTATGGCTTTCCTTAATGTCAGGTAGAGAGCTTGAACAAAGTTGACAGGAAAATAGCTACAAAGAGGTGCAGGAAGTAAAAGCATACAATCAAACGCTTTGGGGAGGGGAAAACAAATAAGAGGAGACCGTGCGTTACGGCTCGTGTCTAATGTCAGAGGTTTCACTGTGGCTAAAGGCAGTGCTTTGTTTCTGGTGGGACAGGAGCTGTACCAACTCTCCAAAGAGAAGGCTGATTTCAGTGTCATTGCTGGGGAGGAAGATGAGTCCACAGCTGGCAGCAGTGGAGAGAACGAGGGAAATTCCAGGTCTTCCACCCCACACAGCACTATTAAAACTCCCCCAAGCAAGTCACCTGCAAAAGCCCAGAAGCCAGAAGGTAAGATGGGGCTTTCTAGGGAGAGAAGCCTCAGGGTGTGTTCTCTGCCTTTGGGCCAGGCTGGTTTTGGATCTTTGCCTTCTGTCAGATCCTTGAAGATCCCATGGCAGCTTTCATGTGCACATTGGGATTAATGGGCAAAGCTGTTTAGACCCTTGGTTTGGCCTGTATTGCTCATAGCAGGGATTGAATAGCCACAGCTCTGAGGTGTGCTGGGCTTGAGAAAAGATGGAAACGGCACTGATGATGCTGTTCAGCTTGGTGCTTAGGCAACCCATTTAGACAATAAAAGCTCTCTGAGACTATACTGCTTAGAACAGGTATCTTGAAGCTAGCAGAGTCTCATAGTTTGTACTGAAACTACTTTGGAGTGATTTCTCTGGGACTGCAGTCCCTTTTCATCTCACTAGATCAAGGTCCTTAGTAGACTCTGTAAGACTGATCTGAACAGCAAACCTGCTGCTCCCGTGCCTGTAGATCACATGCCCCTTGGTTAGACATTTTTGGCCGTGAACCAGTATTTAATTTTATTTGGATCAAGTTCATGCATATAATAGGGCACTTGGATGGAGGGGATTTCCAGGTAGTAAATTGCAAAGCTGTCAAATGAGTTTGCTTCACCTATGCTTTGTCACTGGGGAATAGCTTGAATGAAAGTGAGCAGTCTCAGAAAAGTGTGGTGACAGTAAGGAGGGAAGTTGAACAGCAACATCCTGGAGATGAGGGCAGGAAGATCTCCCATGCCATTTGCAGTAGAAAAATGTGTCTTATAGTTACATTCTAATTCATGGATTTTCCAGACAGAGGGGAGGGAAACTTTTCCCTTTTACTCTCTTCACTCTTCTCCCCCCACTTTAATACACAATTGGTATCTGGACAGAGAGCACGAATGAGAAGTTATTTTGTTTTTAGAGAGCAAAGCAGTCATTGGATCCCCTCAAAAATCAGAGGAGAAACGAGGGGAGAAGCGAAAAGCCTCTGAGATGGAAGACAATGGAAAAAAGGTACGGACAGCTAGGCAGCAGCCACTTTGGGGTGGGAGGAAGCTGAAGCAGTTTCAATTTTCTGTTCACTTTTGCCTTCCATCTGGAAAAGTCTTTGAAACCTTCCTATAGCAGCACCCGGAATTGAAACGTAAAGGCAGAAACAGCAGCAACAAGCCCCGTTGTAAAGGAAGCAGATGGCTGCAGCTCTTCTTTCCAGTCTGCAGAGCTGACATAACTGGGTTTGTCACGCTAAAGGCCAGTGCTCTGCTCACCCACCAACAATGTCCTGCTTCACAAAGCGTTGTGATTGCTGAGTAGCTACTCTTCCTGACTGCAGCATACAGAAGAGCTGGGAGCTGTAAAGGGAGAGAACTGTCCTTTCTAGCTCATTGTGCAGCAGACTGTAGGAGAGGATTAAGAATCACTGAGTTGTCATTTCCCGATAAGCCTGGAGTAGCTATTTTGATGCAAGCACCAAGTCCCCTTCCAGAGTGGTGACGTTTTCCTACTTTAATTAAGAAGCATCAGCTTGTAAAAACAAAGTTGTTAAGATCATGTTTACCAGACCACATCAGCATCATCACTGAGGGGAATAACGGGGTAGTAATTCCCCTTAGCTAAGGAAGCACTGTTCAGCTGCACCATCGGGCTTTCAGAGGAACTGTGTGGGTGTTGCTCTTGTGTATGATTTAATAGTGGTCCAAAGAGCAGTTCACAGTTATTAGACATGGGATTAGAATGATAACCTTGGGAACTCTGAATGGACTTGTTCATGCCTCAAAGAATTTAGAGTAATTTCCAGACCAATCCAGTATTTTTACCAACCTGTGCTTCTCATCCTCTTTCACAATCTGCAGATGCTGCTGGACATATTCACTGGTGTGAAGCTGTACCTGTCGCCCTCTGTGAAGGACTTTGACAAAATCCGGCGGTACTTTATAGCATACGATGGGGATCTTGTGCCAGAGTTTGACACAGCCTCAGCAACGCATGTCATAGGGGACGTTATTGATGACAATCCTGGTGCTAAGCGTGTGTCTCCCAACTGGATCTGGGAATGCATCCGGAAACGGAGACTGGTAGCCCCGTGCTAGCAACGTGGGGCAGCTGACCAGTCTTGACACAAGAATTTCCTGAAAACAACAGCTGAAAACTAGGTAGGTGGAAGAAATGGTGAGATTCCTCTGTGGAGACATGGATAGAAATAAAATACCCAAGTCCATCAGAGGTAGTTACAAAGATCCATAGCAACCATATGGTATGAATTAAAACAACTCTCTGAAGAAATGTCCCCGCTGAATCCATTTTTCTGCCCATAATGTAGACCACTGCACTTATTGAGGTGCTGGTTTAGTCTCCTTGGGTTTTTAAAGTTTGGGTATTTTTATAGATAAAGAAATAAAACTGAAGCAGTTTCTCCTTTGCTGTCAGGACTTATTTCCAAAGGTTATTCTCTGCCTGGACAGGAAAACAGACCACCAAATACATGAAACTATTGGCTGTATTGCCAGGATCATTTTGCTGCATGGCTACAGTTTACATGAAGGACACGTGTCCTTCTCCTGGTTGGACTTCTCTTTCCCATCTTTTAACATTCAGCCTAGGTCTGCATCCAGTAGCAGTTTATAACTCTGCCGTAGGTTTCATGTTAAAACTAGGACACCAAATAAGCAACTGCTGTAGCATTATCCAGGCGTCCTCCTGAAGTGTTTGTTTTTTAGAGTATGTTGCTCGCGTTCTGCTATTCATGTTTCAACAAGCAAAAGCTGAGAAAGGAACTCGACCATCTGGATCTTTTAGGGTAGTTGAGAGACCTTATCTGAAGCTGTTCAAAAGTAGTGCAAGTACTTGAATATTAATGAAATGAGGAAAATAGGTTTTAGAAATAGGGGTTCATTTTAACTTCACTGTTCTGCAAATGACAATACGATTTGCTGACTAACTCTGCATGAGTAGACCGAGTGCATGTGTGTACATTATCACAGGAAAAGTGAGTTGACCCATTTACTGGTTCCCTTAGTCTCAGGGGTACAGAGTGTGCTCTCTCCCCTTTGTAATCTCCACAAAGTTAAGATTGCACTGCTAAAAAGTGTTTTAGTTAACTTTTTTCCTTCGATCTCTCTGTACTTGTACCCCACCCACTAATGATATTTAAGCACCTGGCATCCCTCACCTTTTCTGGTTGAATCAGAAATAGCTGTAGGATCTGCTTTCTCCTAGCCTGCTGGTAACAGAGTCAGAAAACAAGGTTAACTATATCACATTTCAACTTTATTATAAAATTATAAACCAAACTTCTGTACCAAAACTAGTAAGTTTAACCATCAAAGTACCAAGAGGATTTAATAGAGAATAACATGCCATTTCAAGTAGAATATTAAATTTTAAAATAGTTTAAACTATGTACAGTGTACATAAAGCACATAAATATTTCCATTTACTTTATTAGTTCAGATCATTATATTCCTTTGGATCATTAATTGGTTTCCTCCAGATTTTGATTTTCCTTTTAAAATATCATCCATAAGTAGAGAAACCCTTTTTGCAAGGGAAACACTGTAGTCAGGAGGGGAAAAAAAAAAGTCCTCTCCCTTCAGAAAGCACATTTCAGAGTCATACAGTGGGTATATCTTCTCATTCCCAAAATTTCAGGCGTTGATCTACAACTTGATTTATCTGCTGTAGAAAATAAGCCTACCCTCTACAAGTAAAAATACATCTGTCCACAGGGGAATAATCATCATCCTACTAAATTCCCCCAGCCCTGAGTTTACTGAAAAATATGACAACATGGATTTTCACAGTGAATTTACTAAATGACGCTGTTCAACACTTTGTATGTGTATTCCTGTACCTCTTAAATAGGTCCCTGTGAACCTCTTGAAGAGTAAATACAGTTACTGCTTACCTGCAAATTTTTTTTTTTTAACATGATGCATTGAATTGTACTGGTTCTCTTCTCATGCTGGAAGCTATTAAACCTTAAGCCAAAAAGATTAGAGAACAACCTGAACAGGGAAAGAGGTAAAGCTGAGAATTTTTAGTTCAATAAACCTCAGCAGCTGTTGCATTTTTGTGGAGTTCAGAGACCACCTCAATAGTGTGGAGGTTCTGCTACCTACTGAGTGACAGATTTCTTCATGTTAAGGGCTTTGTTGATTCCAACTTGCAGAGTAGAGACCCTCCATGCCAGTTGAGAGGTGAGTTGCTACTCAAGCAATGTTCCATGTTAAAGATTACACAAGTTTAATTTGCTGTTGATATATATTACCACTTATTGCAAAAGTAGATGGCTTTGGCGGTCTGCAGATTGAAGAGGAAAGACCCGTCACAGCAGGAGAGACGCTGGAGCTGAGCACTGACCTGCTCCACACGTAACAGCCAGCGCAACTCAGAAACAGCGACGGGTGATAGTGGTGGGCGAGAGCCGCCCTCGGGTGCTCTGGAGAGCTGTGCTGCTTCCCGTGCTGCTGCCAGGAGCAGTCTGAGGAGTACCCAGAAGGATTACAGAGCCCTGGGAGCGGCGGTGAGGCACACTGGAGCACAGGTAGTCCTGGTCAAAGGGAAGGGGTTTGAAAGGGCCGGTTGAGTCTGGTAAATCAAGAGTTGGTTACAGGGCTGGTGCCACAGCTGGGGGTTCACCTACTTAGACCATGGGACTCGCTTTAAGAAACCCAGCCTACTGGGGGTTGCTGGGGTCTGTCTGTCAGAGAAGGGGAAGAGCATCTTTGGCCATCGGCTTGCCAAGCTGGGGAAGAGGGATTTAAACTAAAGTTGCCGGGGGAAGAGGACCCTCAATCCATCCTGCTCCTACCAGTTTGATGCCAGTGCCAGCAATAGCTGCCCAGAGCCTGGGAGGGGTCACAGGGCACAGGAGAGCACCTGGAGAGCAGCACAAAGGAATTCCAGCCACTAAGTGGCTTCATGAGGCCCAGCTTAACTGCCTCTATGCAAATGCATGTAGCATGGGGCATAAACAAGAGGAGCTAGAGATGTGTGTGCAGCTGCAGGGCTACTATCTTACTGGCACCACGGGGCTGTGGTGGGATGGCCTCTATGACAGGAGTGTTGGCATGGAAAGATACAGCCTCTTCAGGAAGGACAGGCAGGGGAGATGTATGGATGTATGAATAGGACAAGGGGTAATGGTTTTAAACTGAAAGAGGGGAGAGTTAGATTGGATATAAGGCAGAAATTCTTCCCTGTGAGGGTGGTGAGGCCCTGGCACAGGTTGCCCAGAGAAGCTGTGGCTGCCCCCTCCCTGGAAGGGTTCAAGGCCAGGTTGGACAGGGCTTTGGGCAACCTGGGCTAGTGGAAGGTGTCCCTGCCTGTGGCAGGGGGGTGGGAACTGGATGATCTTTAAGGTCCCTTCCAACCCAAACACCTTCTGTCACTGCCCTTCCAGTACTCCAGAAGCTGTAAGTGGACACTTTTTCTTTTTAATGCTGTTCCTCTGCTGGCAGCCAAGCAGCAATTCAGTTTGAACACTCCCCCACCTTAAATCAGAATACTAGACAGGAAAAAGTCTGCAGCAGAAGGTACTGAACTTCAGAAATTACTTGAAATGTGTATTCATCCACAGTGGCTGAAAACTTAAGGCATCAAGATTCTGAAACTTAGCTGTGTTACCAGCCAGGACTGAATGCTCGCAGGCTGCTGAGGGAAAGATATGCCAGTTAAATTTTCTCTAGCAAGGCTTCCAAATGAACATGCTGTTGATGAGGATAGCTATAAGGGCTTGTAGTTGTCACATATGAGACCACAGAATCTCCTACCCACCCTCACAAGCAGAAAGTACAAAATAAATTACTTTTGATAAGGAGCCTGAATGTAACAGGACTGTAAAATTGAGCAAAGGGGAGGATAGGGGGAAGCTGACTAGTAAACAGAAGCATCTGCAGTGATGATCACTCATCAGCTAAAGTTTGGTTTCTTTCTTATCTCCCCTCTAAAAAGAAAGTCATTTGTACTTAAATATGATTGTGTAGCAATGGAATTCTTACTGTTTAGCTCTATGTTTTCCTCACTAAACCCTCTAAAAGACCAAGCCTTAGATTTCAGAGCTCCTTAGTCAAGTGAGGTCAGTTCAGTTTTAAAACCATTGCTGGCATATCCTGTAAGGAAGCCTGTAAAGTCAAAGGAATCAACAACAGTCAAACAAGGAATCTCCTTCTCACTGGCATGTAAACAGAAAACCACCACCACACAAAGTAAGGCTGTATGTTTCACAGTCTCACTCCCCTCATTTTTCAATAAGACAAAGTCCATCTTCAAATAAAATTATACATTTTTCCACAATTGCACTAGGCTAGAATTATGCTTATGTTGAATGTCGGAGGCTGGCTGCCTGTCCTGCAAGCATAAGAATTTAACATTAAATTTGAAAAAAAAAAAACAAACTAGAAAATTAACAAGCACAGTAAAATTTTAATCTTTGAAAATAAACTTGTTGCTGGGTGTATAGCCTAAGCAGTAAAACAAGTGTCACTTTTTGAGACCCCAGTCCACTTATGCTTACTATTCAGGGAAAAATACGAAGCCTCTGAACCTGATGTTTGTGGTGGAAAGCCAAGCATCCCTCTGTCCCAACACCAGTGGATCAAGTTATTCTAGAACATAGGTTGTTAAAGATTGCTGTGTCTGCTGCTGGCAACAAGCTCCAAGGAGTCCAGGCACTGTGGTGTAAAGCACTAGAGCGGGAAGAGCACAGCCGGGCAGGGCTTCAGTAGGAGCGACTTTCCCCAGGCTTCATCCATCCCTCACTTCCAGCTTCCGATGGGGTCTCCACACTAATCTCTGACCTACCTATCTGTAGCGACTTTGACCGTTTCTCTAACAGCAGACGAGGCTTTAAGGCATCACCAGTCTTCCTTACGCACACTTAGGACTTAAAGACGTGGACAGCCCTGATCACGTACTGCCTGCATATAGGGCACTCGCTCATCCGCTTCCCACACTTGGTGCAAGTGACCATGTGGCCGCACTCGAGCAGGACACAGTCAATGGGTGCATCCATGCAGATTTTGCAGAGGTTGTCCTCTGTGCCAGGGAGCCCAGCACCACCTGAGTAAACGAGAGACCACGGGTTGAATGAGACAAGGGTACGGTGGTTTTGTGCAATCTGGGAGCTGGCTTTATCAAGGAGCTTCCCTAATGTACTTTTGCACACTGATGGTCTGAAAAAAAAAAATTCCCCTTTCATATCCACCAACGTGGATATATCTGCTCCATCAACTGGAAACGAGCAGAAAGTTTTAGCTTTTATACAGTAAATTCTGTGTGATGAAAACAAACACCACAGATATCCTGGGCAATGAGGCAAATGAAGCAACATGGGTCTCTTTTCCCAAGTAACAGGTGATAGGATGGGAGGAAACAGCCTCCAGTTGCACCAGGGGGTTTGGATAGATTGGACACTAGGAAAAAATTCTTCACTGGAAGGGTTGTGAAGCTTTGGAAGAGGCTGCCCAGGGAAGTGGTGGAGTCACCACCCCTGGAGTGTAGGTGCACAGTTTAGTGGCCTTGGCAGTGTTGGGTTTATGGTTGGACTCTGATCTTGAGGGTCTTTTCCAACCTAAATAATTCTGTGATTTACCAGTAATGTTACTTACCACTTTGATCATCAGTGTCAGCAACTGCAACATAAGAAGAGAATGTTATTTGGTGAGAATAAAGAGAAGCTGGAGAAAAATTTACTCAAGCAGTATTATTAAGGAGGAGCTGAAAGCCCCGAAGGGAGATTACTAAACCAAAACTGCTTTTTGCTGATCCCTATGCAGAGGTTCAAGCTGAATCTCTGATCAGGACAGTTTGTTCAACTAGCAAGAAACTTTCTCTTTTACTGAGCTTACACAATACCTAGTTGCTTATCTTTGTGAAGCATTAAGTGATGTCTCAATTTTTAAGACAGCCTTGGAATTGATGCCATGTTTGGCTTCCTAGAACTACACTTTCAGTAGCCCCTTGAGCCAGCTTCTTTGTGTCACACAATCACTGATATTGTTGGGCACAGCTGAGGCACACGCACAGGCAACACCGAGTACAAGAAAAGGATAAATTCTGTCAAAAGCACAAGATACAAAAGAATTTAAAACCAAAGCTGTTGTCTTTTAAATCTTTTATCATTCATAGAGGACAAAGCTTAGAGAAATGTGTTTAAGAAAACAACACTCCTCTGGACAACATTGGGAAACAAACCTGTCTACGAAATCAAAGTGTTAAAATACATTTCACTTGTAAATAATTTATATGTCTTCTTTAACTAATCACTGAGAGTTGTGAACTGGCACCTGAAAGTCAGGCCAGATACATTCTCTGTGCACCTCTATCACACCACTATCCTTTATCAGCCAACTGTGCAGGCCCAGCAGGAGCAGACAGTGCACAGCTGAACGCTCTTGTGATCAAGAGGACAGAGGCAAACCCCAGAATACCACAACTGTTCAGTGGTGGGAGCCACTGTCACCAAGCACATGCCCACTCCGAACTGCCCAGATGCTTTTTGGTGGCATTTTCCCACTTGCTCTGCCAGTTGCCATAAGTCAAGAGGTAAGAGCTCACCCCAGCACTTACAGTCATCCGTCTACAGTCACACATTAGCTGTTCTGCGGGTGACACAGTGCCCAGCGCCATCAGCCACAGCTATACAGAGTCCCAAGGTGAAGGGTACACGGTTCTCATTTGTTGCTACTGCAGGGAGGTCGCTCTCCAGAGCCACCATAACGCTCTCCTCTTAAACAAGTAAGTGCTGAACAGAGTTTAGCTACTTTCACTCTAACATGCGTAACACTCCCTCCTTTCTCCTCACTTGCACAAAACAGAAATGTAAGGTAAGTTCTATTTTCTTCTGCAACTGTCCATAAAAGGGAAAAACTTGGAACACAAGCACATGTTTGCTAAGTTTCCTACCTAGATGTTGAAGGTCTTTCTCTTTATAAAGACGAGTCACCCTTTCTAGCAGCTCCCACTTTTCACAGCAGCCTTTGTAGTTGACAAAGTTGCGAGCAAGAATTTCCTTCAGCTGTCGCACAGAGAGTGCATTGATGTCTCCAATGCTTGTTAGATCAGAAAGAGAAGCCTTCCTCCCCTGCACCAGGTTATCTTCTGAGTCAGTAGACTGAAAGGGAACAAAGACGGAATGATTCTTGTCCTCAACACAATTTAAACCAACTTTCAACATGTGCGCTAGCAGGAATTCATATTTGGATGTACATAATTGGTTACTCTGTGAATTCCTCCATCTATCAGAAACACAAAGTCCTAGGATGGAAATAAATAATTTCTATTATTATAGTGTCCAAGTGACACCAGTTCTTTCTATGTACGGAGGACAAGACGATGCCAAAGAAAGGGTTTGATTGGGTCTGCCGGGGGTCAGTCTGAATTACCGCTTAGCCACCCATCTCTGCAGTAATGATTCTGTGGTAGCAAATACAGCCTAGAAAACCTGGTATCCCTTGTCATCTAATGCCAGGACACACAAACCTGTGTCTCCTCCTCTGTTGGTGCTTCTGCTGCATTCTCAATTCCTGTCATACCGACTTGGCTCGGAGGCACATAACCATTTGCCTGCAAGAGGAAATAAAGCTTTCACCAACAGTGCATCTGTGCGTGTTCAAATGGGAAATAAGCTCAATAGTTCAGCGTAAAGCAAACCCTGCCCGCTGGAAGATGAACTGCAGCACAAGGCAAAAGCAAGGCACACTTGCAGAGGTGTTTTCTGTGCAGCACTTACAAAAACAAACTTTAACCAAGTGTAAGTTTTTGACACAAGTGCAGCATCTGACCCTTTAAAGCCCCACTTTACTTAAACCCTGATAGAGTATTTGCACAAGAAGATCCCACATGATGTTCCTGTGAGGCTGCATCAGGAGGAGACCAAATTTATACAGGTATATATATGCAATCCTTCACTGAAGTGTTGCAGTGTGACATGGTGGGGTATCGCAGCTCGGATGCACATCGGCTATCGGTGCAAGGCTCTGGATGACTGCTCTGTAACATAGCTCAAACTCCACAGGTCATCTTCAAATTAACCATTCAGAAACACCTCAGGTGGGTTCTGGACTGGACAAACAGGAGATACCAAGTGAAGGACCAGCAGCAACAAAGCTGGAGAATGAGAAGGGGCAGTTGCTTTGAGCACTTAATAAAATGAAAGGAACTGCAGCGTAATTCTAGCTGACTTGCCCTCAGCAGCTCTCATTCCCCTCTGTGTTTTCCCTCATGACAAAGGAGACTGTCATGTTACCATCCTACTTATCTAAGTGGTGCCTTGTTAATATTTACAAAGCAAAAGAGTAACAATAATGATGAAAGAGCATGAACTGTAGCAGGATGTCATGCAGGTAGAGACAAGAAGCTGAAATGTATCATGGGGCAGTAAGGGAAGACAATAGAGCTGAAATTGCTGGTAAAACCTGGAATGGCAATATCCAGAAAAACAGAAAATGAAAAGGCCTTTTAATGATTTGGAAAAAGTGTCCTCCCAGAAAAACTCTTCTTTTATAGTAGCTATATCTGCTGAGGAAGCAGAAGGTACATACACTTTCACAGCTCTGTCCACAGGGAACTAAATACACCTATTAACTTCATAACAGGACTAGGAGCAGATGTCAAACATCGAGTAAACATCCCATACCAGATAGCAGAAAGACAAACAAAGAAAAGTCAATAAAAAATAATTAAGCTCAAAAGCCCCTGACAAGGTTCGTCAAAACTGCAGGTTCACCATAAACTGAAGGCTTAACAACAGACACAGGTTTTGTCTTCTGTTGATCTGAGCGCAGACAGAAGACATCAAAAACCTCACCCATCTCACAGTCCTCTTTCTCATCACTTTCAGTTCCAAAATTGCTTTAACTGGTGCTTGCCGTCTTGCGCACGAATTAAGTAACAGGAATAACCATTTCATCTAACACCTACATACAATTGTCAGAAAGTTGTCAACATTAACACACAGGATAGATCTGTGCATCAACACAGGCATCAGTACCAGAGGAACCAGTCACAGGAGTATCTAGTGCCAATGGCAAGTGTGGACCAGAGCAAACACGTCTCCAAATAGTCATGCTGTTCTCAGAGTAAACGTTCAATATATTCCACACTGCCCACCAAATTAAATTCCACAAGTTTAGAAGGGAAATAGCACATTAGAGTTGGTGACAGCAAGTCACAGTTTTACACAGCAGGGCAATGTAAAATAACTCATCTTACTTTCCTAATTATTCTGTAGGAAAGTGTGATGGCCTCACTTCAAAATTAAAAACAAACCTGAGAAAAGCATGTGTAAAATGCAACTGAAGTATTCTGTCACGTGTTCTAAACAGAAGGCCTCTTTGCTTTTTAAGCAGGCATATTTAACGTAAAACATTTTTGGCACATCATCTACTTGGAAAACCTCATGCAACATTTTAGCAGTTAATCCAAAAATAGAGAGGAATGAGTTTGCAAAAGATGCTCCTGGCTAGAGACTGTACCTGTTGATGTTCCTGAGCTAGTGAACTTGAGATGGGATCTGCAGACACCGGAGACGCATCACGTGAGGTAGAAGATGCTATGCTGGTTGGTGGGAGAATCACAAAGTCTTGCTGTCCAGAGGCACTAGTATGAAATGGATTTGTTCTTATCTGATCTTCCTGGGTAATTACAGGCTGCTGGCCAAGAATCAGAAATACCAGGTCCTCCTTTTCACGACACAACTCTGTGGAAATCTCACGGAGTGCCAAATAGTCTCGCAGATCCTTCACCTTCATCTTTATCAACTCTTCCCGCTGAAAAGCTGTGGCTCGGAAACGCAGGCAGAGATGGCAGAGAAGAGGACCACCTTCAGGCTGGTTTGAGCAGGACGTACAAAAATTCTTCTTACAGTCCAAGCAGATGTGCTGGTAAAGAGAAGGGAACAGAATCAAACCGAGCCACCGTGACCTGCGACTGAGGCGCACAACGACCGCGGGCAGCGCTCTCCTACCATCTGGAAGCCAAAGTAGCCTCTGTTAAAGCATAATCAAAGCCTTCTAATTTATGACAAAGTGCCAAGTTTCTCTGTTCCAAAATGAGGAAAAGGATTGATCCCATGGGCAGATCACTAGATTCCTCACAGTTCTTAGAAAAGCACTATCTTCACTCCATTTACCCAGAATGAAATATTATATTCTTAGACAGTTCCTTCAAGTGACAGGAGTTTGCTGCCCCTTATTCCAGACCTGTTCATCCAGTTTAAACCACAGATGGAATCAGGAGATAGCTATGAGGCAGCAGATGTTCAAGTAAACTACAGCTAGTTGCACACTGCTTTATGAAACAATGAAATACTGCTCCGTGCATTAAGAAAGCTCTAACACTGGAGGGAACTACTTAAAAACATTTCTCTATTTTGTAGATTTAATACTTGCTATGAGTGACCTCCCACACCCCCCTTTTTTTCCTCCAATTTGCTGCAATCACTAAATGAATCTTTATTTCACCATAAGAGGAAAAGGAAACAGAAAGTCTTAGAGTGTCTGACAGACATCAAAGAATTCAACATTTATTTATGCAACAGAAAAAGCCAGCTTATTTTGAAAATAATACGTACACTGTGTGCCAGTTAGGTGCTAGACCGAAAGTGCTGAAGTTTTGGAAATATTAGGCCCCAAATGTTTAAAAACTTTATAAATTAAATTCTGCTGTTTAATGTTTATATTTTATACTGTTCTGCTCTCGTCACTCAGGGCTTGATTTTCAGAAGTTCCAAACACTCACAGTCCACATTGACTTCTGCAGAAACTTGACTGTTCAACACTTTGGAAAGTCAAATTCTACATTTTCCAATAGGAATAGCAGCAGAACAGCCACGTTACATGCCTTTTAAAAGGTCCCAAGGGAAGAAAGAACTGGTTTCAGTGCTGGTCAAAAATGCTAATTTGCAGCCTCAGAGAAGACAAGCATCTTTATGAAATCCTGACATCCTGACCCTTCAGAGCTATGCAAGGAAAAATACACATGCAGAGCTGGAGAAGCAACAAACTCAGAGACAAAAAAAATTGTTTCATGAATTGCTTCTAGTGATTAAAGAACATTTTTAACTTCACAGTTCAAAGAAAGCGGATGTTTCTCATGTTTTAAAAGGTGTGAATACACTACTTGCTTACATAAGCTCCTTCTGATCCCCTTTACAGCCTGGCAGCCCCCTTGTCCCACACACTCCCTCACAATTATAACCGACAGACTTCTCATTTAGACCCTTGTAATAGACTTAAAATGACAGTTAGTGGAAAGAATCCCAGTTTCCTGCCTAAGCATTTTAAGTCATGAAAATTTCTACCACAGAGAGAACCTCTGGTCATGCAAACTTGAAACCTCATCTTAAAATTGCTCTTTGAGGACCTGCCAAGTAAAAGTGACTTTCATCAATCACAAAGCAAGACAGGAAGGGCAATTTCCACATACCATCCAGTTTTGAGAAGTTTTCCTTAACTTGGTCGTTATAAAAAACATTAGTTTTTTTGACCCTACAACTGAAGGAGCAATCCAGTTCCTCGGGAAATTTTCAAGGCAGAGATAGGAACTACTGGTTGTGCATGTGTCTAGAGCAGGGGAACAAACACCCCACAAAGGCAGAGTAATGGAAAACAACCCTGTTGACACTTTCCCTCTCTCAATCACCCATCGCTGACAGGGGAGCAATCACAAGAACTGAGGGGAAAAAAAAAAAAAAATCCAAAAAACAACCACCCCTGCTTTACTCTGGCAGGGAGAAGCCTCCCCTGTGCTCTGCAGGCTGCCAAACCAGCTCCAAAAGCAACCACTGTACGGCCAAGGACCTTCCAGCCAGGAAACACCTCCTTGAGTACTTACATGTTCAGGTATCACGTAAGCGAGCACAGCACAAGGGCTGCATTATCCAACAGGTTTTTTGCAAGCAGTTAACAGTAATAACACAAGCCTGCCTTAATTATCAAATGATACATTTGAGAAGTGAAAGTAAAACCAGGCATGTCTCCAGCTTATCAGATCACCACTAGGACTCATCTTCAGAGAAAAAAAGATTCCCCAACCTGTATCTGAGCATCAAGTTTTTAACATGCACAGAAGCCGTTTGCCACATCTCAGTATTAGACAGCTTTTTTTGTTGAACTCTGAAAGGGCAATGATTGAAGACACTGGTCTCTCCAGAACAGTTAGTTTCAAGTGTTGCTGTAAATAAAACCTGTTACTAAAAGGTCAGACCGCTTCTGAATGATGCTTGCTAACTGGCAGCACAATCACAGGATGGTCAAACAGAAGTGAAATACTTTAAATCAGAAGACTGTCCAGAATGGAAGCCGCTCCTGGTTGTTTGCTCTAACAGCTAGTCTCCTGGAGATACCAGGATGGGGCTTTGATACACTTGGCTCTTCTCTCTATGCAGGATAAAATGAAGAAATGCCAACATTCAAGCTTTCACTACGGCCACTGTTGTTCAGGGTTGGTTTTTTTTTTTTTTAAATCTTACACTCTATCTTGCCAGGAGCTTTTTCTGTAAGTATGCAAAGAAAGGCATCTTCCTGAAAATGTCAGCCAATTTAAGGCACTGAAATCAGAAAATGGGGGAGGAAGCAATAACAATCTGACATACCCACCAAGAATGCCCACCGTATCCTTCTATCAGCAGAGAGGGAAATGAAGAATGCTTGTTTTAAATTTAAAAGAATGTGGAATCAGTTTGCTGCAGAAAACCAAGATCAAAAAGTCATCTAAGAGAAGGAAAATACAAAAAAACTTAGATTTTTTGCTACCATGATTAAACTTTATACCCTTTAAAGATGCTCCAATGGTTACTTAAAAGCACTTTATAAGTACATGCTCCATTTAAATGCCCCCTACCCCAATCCTTTCAGTGGCTGCCATGTTATATGAACATTAAAATACAATTATGATAAAAGATCAAGTACTTAAGACACCATCATTTTGCTTTGGGGTTGGTTGGTTGGTTTGTTGGGATTGGGTTTTTTTAAAGCAATCTAGATTATCCTTCTGGTCACCCACATGGAAGGAATTAATTTTTATCCATCGTATTTCAGTATAAACATTAACTGGACACTAGAGTTCAAAGGTACTGCCTCTCCTGGGAGAGAATGAAGAGTTTTCCGTGCTCTCATTGCAGGAAAGTGAGATTTCATATGCTTCTGGGTCCGTATCAACAGAGTTAAAGAATTAACATGGCTTACAAACATGTCTGTGTTTTATAAGTTACATATTCAGCTCTCTCCTGGAGACCAAGGCCTGATGGATGAGCTTTAGCAGCCCTTCCTACAGCTGTTTAAGCCTTGCCACCTGTAGCCATCGAGCTCAAGCCAGCCCCAGAGATTACTGCTTAGCAGCTGTGGCGGCAGAAAGTGGAAGGAAGGTTTAGGAGCCCCCTTTCTCAATACAGAATACAAGCCTCAAACTCATTTTCATGTCTGCACTGAATGGGAGGAGTCGAGACAAGCACACACTGTACTCTGCTGCCCCAGTTACACTGACCGCCAACTCCAGGAGAAAAACAGGGAAGTCTGCTGGAGAAACATCTTAAACTGCTTCAGCAGATCCTCTACGTTTTGCACACCAGAGCTTTACCCAGCCCAAAGCTGTCGGCATGTTTTCACGTATCTGGAGCAGTACTGATGACTGTTGTACAAGAGACTACTTTAAAGACAGCTTATAGTAGAACATACGTTTTAGAAGGTACCAGGACAAATGAGACCATGGTTCTAGCACTGCTACTCTACAATCCATACTTAACTGCATGAATTGTTTTCATTTCAAGAGCAGAATCCTCTCCATCCACTATTTGCTACTCTGCAGAAGGGTAAGCACTGGATTCAGAATAATTCCTTCCACAAGTGTTTGTGAAGATACATCACATTAATGAGGACAATGTTAATGACAACACTTTGTGGAGTCACATGCAGGGACTGCACCATTCCCACCTGACTCTGAATCTGCCTATTGTCAGAAAAAGTCCAAGCATACTTACGTACTCAAAATATGTTAACATACATCCCCAATCCCAAAATATATTACCAAAACTTAAATTTGTAGTGATTTCTGGAGCAATAACACTTCTCAGTGCAAAAATGCATAAACATCCCTGTTGTTCTGTGAGTAGAAAGCAACAGTGCTGCCAAGACTTACTATTTCTCAGATATGTGCCACATACATAAATAAAAAGGTGCAAGAAAGACTGATTTATTAATATCCCCAACTAATCTAAAACAGCTGTGGCCAAAATTCACTGTAATTTTTAAGTTCTCACATTATTAGGTTCAGTAACATGCTATATATAAGCCATTTCTTAAGCCACAGAGTTTGGACTCTGAACAACTTTCCTCACCAAAACACTTTTCAAGCAACATTATAGGATCCACCATGCTCAAATAATCTCCCAGACAGGGCTTGCTGTCTAATTAAAAAATCTCGTGGCAACAATTATTTTGGCATCTATATGCTCACAAATGAAGTTTACAAACAAGACAGAATGGATTTGGCTTTTTAGTTTGAGCAACAATAGTTTGGAAAAGAGATAACGTAGATCTTCCTTACTGAAAGCACAGATTACTAAATTTCTTGTCACAATTTTTTTTTTTAAAGGGAATGTTTTTAAATAACTAATTAAAAAAACTCATGCTTAAGTTAATGCCCCTTTAAATGATTATAAGCACTTTGGCTTTCTTCTTTCAGTGCCCGGGAAAGCCAAGTCTACTGAAGGTTAACTACCACATTTCTAGTCATCTTTAGCTATGTCTCCTAACTGCAAAAGAATGACTACAGACTCAGAAGCAAAGGCAAGCTGTCGTTTCCCATATGGTATGTCCGCAAATCACAGGCCTCTCCCTGTGCACCCGTTTCTCTTCAAATTGGCTCTTTGCAATGAAATGGAAGTCCGATGGCATACTGCCAGAGAAGATGTTTGCATCTCACCTTCCTAGAGGAGTTGTCGAAGTGCACCCCACACGCCTTGCAGCTCTGTTCAGAAGCAGTGGGAGACGGGTAGGAGCTGTACCCGGGGTTGGAATAGGCTTGGGCTCTGGCTCCCTGCTGTGGCTGTGGCTGCATCTCTTCAGGTGAGCCATCCAGACAAAACCAATTACAACAGCTTGCCCACATAGTAACTGAAAGTGGAAAAGATACACATTAGAAATGACATGGGAAACAATCTGGCAGCTAAAGTGAGAACAAAGCAGAAAATGCACGTTTAAATTTCCCACCATCCATTCATTTTTGACACTGTAAGTTTTCATCTTTCCTGTAACTTACAAGCACATACAAAAACCACACGTCCAGTCCAGCATGGTTACACGTTTGGTGAGAAAGGACAAATAAAGTTCAGGATAGTTATTACTGGAATTTCTTAGAGTTAAGATATTACAGTGAAGATAAGATAAAATTTATGTTCCAGTTGGCTGTACGAGACTCTATGATCAAGTTTGCTGTAACAGGCTGTCTGTACTCCATGTAAGCCCTAATACACTGACTTTGGTTTTTGTGCATCGGGAAAAACAAACAGAAGCTCAAATTATGTCTCATACATTATTTAAATAAAATCAGCAGCAAGATCATAGATGGGTATTCTTCAATTTTATTCTAAATCTCTCTACAGATTTACAGCTACAAACCTAAAAAGATGAAAGACAAGGACAGTGGAGCCACTGATTTAACAGTTCTCGGCTGAATTTGTAGCATTAGCAGGCTAAATCATCACAGAGCACGTAAAGGTCAGTAACATAAGAAAGATCAAGTACCAGCTCCTGGTAACTTACTCTGGAAAACAATTGCATCTGAGACACATAATCACTTGTTGGGGTGGTGTTTTGTTTTGGGTTTTTTTTTGCAGGTCAAATAATGAGAGAGGGAGATACACACACACACACACTCTTACCTAAAATCCTAACAGTCCAGTGCAAAATGCACAGTTTTAGAGTCTTCCAAGACCACCCATGCAGCAGTATTCCAGAAATAAACTGCTATAAACTTGCTTTTGGGAGTTTACAAAGAAATCTGAATTCATCGGGGCATTCAGTTTCTAGAGCATACACCATGTGTCATCACTTACTGGTAAACAGAATACAAATTGCCTCCTCTGCATTTCTGCATTCACACTGTAGTTCCCGGACTATGTTTCTTTTAGGTCTTAAAAATCCACTGATAGCGTTCAGCAACGGCTACATTTTATAAACTTCTTGAAATAAAAACATCTCTCAGCTATACAGCCAACTCATTTCTTTCGCCACTGTAAAATTCCAGATTCCCAAGGGAAGGGAGCTGGTATGAGTCCTAAAGGTTATTTGGTATAATATACCAACATACTGTTCTATTGATTTTTTTTTTTTTTTTTTTTTTTTTTTTTTAAGGTGTGTTAAGTCTTTTGGGTTGCTGTACTTGAACTGGGAAGCTTTTGCCACTTGGTGCTGTTCCAGCGTCTGTAGCTTTAGTGGCATCTCTAATCCTTTCAAAATCTAACTGAATTTGGCTCATCAAAGTTACTGCTGTCGCTGCAGTGGACATATGCCTTTCAAAATCCACAATGGTGAGCTTACCAAACCCTGCAGGCTCAGCAGATTTTAATGTTTAAGTGAAAATCTACAGATTCATGACATGATAAACAATTCTTAGTGTAACTGATGGGCACAATGCTGTAGTGTAAATTGCACTTAGACTGGCAACTAGATCTTAATAAATACACGGAGAGATGTGTTCCATGAACAGAAATAACATATCATCCATTGTATTAGCTCTGCACTGCAATCAAAACACATACTTTAGATATCATACATAAAAGAAACAATTACTCTTCTTTCTGCACATTAATTTTCAAGCTGTTGGTCCCACTCAGAAGTTAACACATCCCTTCTATTGCAAAAATACTGAATTTCTATTTTAAACTATGCTGTTGGGAGGTTTAATTTGTTCCTAGGAATTGCAAATCTAAACAACACGAAAGCTGCACAGTCAAACAAGTATTCACAACCTCCACGGCAGCAGCAAACTGCATCCATAGTTAAGCTCCCTTCCTGTTTCAAGGACCCCTGCAAACTGGAGGCCACCCACGATAACAGAATACACAAATGCTACTGCCTGACCCAAAAACTTTGTTTTCCTAAAAAAAAAAAAAAAAAAGACAGCTCACTAATTCACTCTGGAACATTGCAACATGTCAAACATTGGGAAGAAAAACACAGGGGAGTGCACAAACCGGGATAAAATAAGACAGACCTCAGCATTCAGCTGGAGTAGTAGTTTTGTGCCATTGCCAGGAAATGAGAAGGTTGACAAAAGGCTCAGATGTTGTTTTAGAAGAACCTTAATCCTGCTCAACTACAAAAGCATGGAAGGGAAATGTCCCTAAACAAACAACTAATAACCAGGACTGTCCTCTGATCTGCAACATTTTTGCAAAGATATCTCTTATCTTTAAGAGAAAGGAGCACATGGAAACCCGACAGCCATTTCTACAACACAGGCACACTACTTCGGCCCGCACCAGTGTATGTCAGGTTTTAATTGTTTAAGGACCTCTATGTACAGGTGTAAGTTTAAGTTAGGGCTTGTATACATGCAGCATCTACACTGACAAAGATGCTTCACTGAAAACTGCTCTGTGCTGGTGGCTGGCAGTCACACAGAAACGGACAGCTCTCACTTCACTGCCAGCATTTCAGGAGGCTGGTGGGTTCCTGCTGAGCACGTACTTTGCACTGTGAGCAGGCATCCCACGCTGCTTTTGTGCCACAGACAGCTCTTCCGCAAAGCGGGATTCTCCTCCAGGCACACCAAGAGACACCCGTCTCACAACACGGCGTACAGGTCAGGGACAGCACCCGGGCGATGCCCCAACCTGCTCCGGCTGTGGCTTAGTCTGCTCCAAGTGCAAGAAAAGGAGCTCATAAATGTTTCCACCTCTGCCCATACGCGGCCATCGTGCTCTGCATCTCAGTCAACATCACCCTGATGTTGACCATAATGGCTGAAAAGCAAGAATTATGCTGTTGATACCTGGAACATGCAGGGGATGCTACACGGGAACTTAAAATACTGCCACCCGTTAGGCAAAGCTTTGCTAACTGTCACCTGTACTATCAAGCAGATACGACTGAGGCTTAAGATGTTAAAAAGTCTCTGTAGCTGCCTACAGCTGCACTAAGACAACAACAAGAAACACAGGTAAGATTCAGCAGCTCCTTCAAGAGGGATTTTTCCTTTGTTCTGTACAGGATCAGTTTTAGACCTGAGGAAATTAAGCACTGCCAGTGGGAGAGGAATGGCATGGCAAGCAGAATTACACAGTGAGTTTTCAGAATAGCAATTCCCTAGATACCTCTACAATGTTTATGACAGCCTAGTTATTTCCTTAATTATTTTGTTACCCATTCAGAGGTATGTGGTCAGCACCATACAGAAATTGATAATTTCCATAAGCAATGTTTGGACAAATGGGTGGTTGTTACAGATGTGGAGGAGTTTGAGCACCGTAACTAGCAAGCCCTGTGTAAAGCCTGTCAATCCCTTGCAGATGAAGGGCTGTTCTGCACGCAAGGAGCTCCACAATTACACTGAAGTGACAAATAAATGCCCAGCCAAAAAAATTTACCAGCAGAAAGAGCTACTTCTTTGTTGTGCTCCAGGGCTTGGTAAACACATCTTGGTAATTAGTCAGTAACCTGACTAATATTAACATGTTGGTTTGGAAAAGTTAAGGATGCCATAGATTTCAGTAGTTCTCAAGCAACTTATTGAATAAAAGATGCTGACTTACTGGCATGACTGTATGGCAGGCACTCAACAGATGACTTCTGGCAGCCAAAAAGTACCTGCCCTAAATCGTAACTGCATGTTGTGCCTGGAGCATCTGCAGGAGCAAAGGGAGAAGGAGCTTCACCAAGGGTGGAGATGCAAGATCAAACAGTCTATCCTGGACCTGCAAACACATTCACCCACACGGCAATGATCATGCTGGGCTTGTTTTGGGGAAGGGGGATTGTTTTATCTTCTTTCTTGAGTCTCTTTAAGGAAAAGCCAGAAGAAATCCAATAAATATTGGATGAGGTAGGGAGTTGCTTGCCATGGTCTGTAGGCAAAGCAGTGCTGGCACTACATCATGCTCTGCTGGACTGCCTTTTTTTTTTTTTTCCCCAGTATGAAGCTGTGAATGCCATGACTCTCTTCACTGATTTTAAACAGAAGAGTGAAATTCGTTTCACCACCTGTTCATTAACATGTTCTATACATCACCATGACTTTTGTATAAATTTGCAAGCATAATTTAATTCCGGAGGAACTACCAGTGATGTCGAAGTTTTCTTCCCATACACTGTTGAAGACAGTATTCATAATGCAAGCCTGGATTTTTATACTTTTCACCTTCATTAAAAATGAAGTGTTTGAACTCAGGTTCTCACTATATGTGTGATATTAATGTCATAACCTCGCTGGCTGGAGTATCAGAGACCGCAGTCTACATACAGGATTTATTACACATGCTTTGTGTATTTCTATCAAAGGGTAGGCTTTGGCTGTATAGGAAAACTGTGGTTTACATTTGAATATAAAATTTCCCTTTATTTTCCTAAGAGTGTAAACAATAAGGGACTAGAACCAGCAAAAGGAACATCTCTCAGAACCACTGAGCTTTTGGCTGTGTATAATAAAGCTCTCAATGACTGTGTCTGTCTTCTTCTCGTGACTGCTCAGGAATTTGGGGGCTGGAATGCAGTAGCACCAACGAGCCGCTTGAGTTAAGGGATCAAAAGGAACTGAGCTCCCACAGGCAGCTGATTTTGCTCCCACATGAGAAGAAGCCGCAACAAGTACTCCTCCTCCTCCTCAGAGGCCTTCAGCCACTGAACACAAGGGCTGATGACCCTCAAGGCTACTGCAAATGGAGGTGGGTGCCAAAAAGGGAGGGAGATGCAAGACAAATAGCAGCTTTGCTAGGGCATGCTTTCCTACAATAATGTTTGCTCATTAGTTCTATGAGCTGCCCTCACACCTCCTAAGTTAGAGGAAGACTCTGCTTAACACAATGAGCTTATTTTCTGTTAGCTCCCTGAACCATCAAGCTCCTCTTTCCATCTCATTTATTGAGAGGCTCATTTATCCTCCTTGACTACCTCCTTACCACCTTCAGAACCTCCCCCTACAATCCTAAACTGTCTTCTGTTTCTCAGCAGTTCCCATGAGATTAATGCAGAGTGTCTCAGTCTCCTCACTCTTTGCTACATACCAGGGAACTGCCAAACTGCAGAATCCAGTAAGGTCTATGTGCTTCAAGTACAGGTGCTACACAACAATGCATATCCAACCCGTTACCCATTGTGTGGCCTCCACAACAGCAAAAACACATTCATTGGTAAAACAACTTTCAAGGCAACACACCAAGACTGGGATTAATGCTATTCACAAAACACAGTAGTTTCAAAACAGAAAACACAATTCACGGCAGTTTCTGCCATTTCTAGTAGCTTGAAGATCACCAAAATCTATTCAGAAAGCCAGAACAGGGCAGTGTGGCTTTAAAATGTCTTGCTAAAGTACATTTTAAATGATTATTTTTGCATTATTATTCCATGCTGTATCCCCTACAAAATTCATCAGATCCCA
The DNA here is from genome assembly GCF_031877795.1 of Strix aluco. Lineage (NCBI taxonomy): Eukaryota > Metazoa > Chordata > Aves > Strigiformes > Strigidae > Strix > Strix aluco. The sequence goes on along the minus strand of NC_133949.1, from coordinate 9,473,334 downwards.
CTTTCATGAATGCTATTTTGCAATGATTTAAGTATTTAATGAGTTAACCACCTTGGTTCCTCATTAATAGCATTGTACAGTGGCTCATTGTTACAGTTTACTTTTTTTTTTTTTAAGTAAACCTGCATTGATAAGAAATGCCTTGCTAAACTTAATTTCATTAATAACCTACCATTTCAAAACTGAATTCACAGCTTGCTTGGTCAAAAATAAGTATTTACGTGGTAACGGAGCTATCAAATAATCCGCTCAAGTGACATTTATGCATGAAGTATTATTTTTATCAGCCTGTGTCACTGGCACACAGACCTGAATTATGATAAATGGGAGCAACCATATGTTGGCACAGGTGGAAGAGTCAGCAAATTAGCCATTCGCAGGAGGCACAAGGGAAGGAGGCAGGTTGCCAGTCTGAGCAAGACATTTGCAGAGGTGGCATCTTAACCCATACAGAGCACGAGAAAATGAAGAGCAGGGACCAGCCCTGGCTGTCTACTACAGAGCATGTAAATCTAATTTGCTATATACAGCAACTGGATTGAACACATAAGATTTTTTACCTAGCGATAGAAAAAAAATGTGTTTATCATGTGTGCCCAAGGTGACAGCATGCACATCTTGAAAAAATAAGTAAATAAATATTAGTACAGTATCACAGCTAGAAACATAAGTGTTCAGGGGAAGACAGACTGAAATTTTGTTTTGGAGGGAGGAGACATTTTTCCATTCTGTTCCTTCAAAATGTTTGGAGACTTTTTGCATCTCTAATCATCTAAGTATGTAATACCAATAATCTTCACAAAGACAAATATCTGATTGCTCACCAGTCTGATCAGCAATTTTGATGTCTGTCTAAAGTTTTTCAGGTGGGAAATGGCCAGCTACGAAGGCAGAGGACAGTACTCAGGTCAGTCTGCACCCAGCATAGTCAGAACCAGGCATCCAGGTTAGTTCCTGTGGTGTCTTAATCAGGCTTCTGTGCATCCAGGAGCACCTACACCATCGGGCACATCAGGGCCAGCAGTCCCACTTCCACAGTGTCTGCATAATCACATCTGCTGGCTGCTTTCGATGGACAGAGCAGGCTGATACTGGCACCCCATGCCCATAGGCTGTCTAGACCTTCCCCACCAGATGTGGACAGTACCCAGCTGGTAGCTCAGCCTGTGCCTTCTGGTAACCCGTCTTCAGACCCTCTTTAACACAGTGTGACACAGCTGCTCCACCTCAGAGAGGCCTTCAAAAGCCTCTACGTGTGGGCACCAGGCATCTCAGAGGGCAGAAGATGAAGCACATCCCAACGCATCCAGCCAGGAGCCAGATCAAGAGAGTGGCACAACGCTGGATGCAACAGTGGGCACGCTTACTAGGTGCGCTGCTTCACCAAGTGTGTGAGCCCAAAGGAAGAGAATTTGGCTGCGCACCAGCATTTTAATCAAAGAAGTAACATCCATTTACCACAGAGCAGAAAGTAAACAGCATAGCCCGTTGGGGAAGGGTGCAAAGCAGTGCAGGGAAAAGCTGGAACGGGGCCACAGCAGCTCAGCACAGAGACAGCCACACACAACTTCACTGAAATGCTATCGCCTTAAATTATTGCTGATTCCAAGAGAAGTACCAAAAGTAACTTCCTAGTTATATGGTACAGAGGAAACCATCATGCAGACAAAGATCCTTTTATACTGCTATAACCTGGTTTACACTGGAGTAAATAATCTGCAAGGTAAACCCATAGAAAATTTGCTTAAATGAGAGGAAAATTGAGACTTTGAATTCTCAAATACATGAAAAAAGTACAGTGGCTATTCTAAGAACATTTTTCAGCTTGATCAGTGTTTATCAGCATGCTCTCTTGCAAGTAATTTGCAAACTCACTCTCACAACACATGCTGATGTTCTGTTAGAACATTTACAGACAGCTGTTCAGTGAAAGCGCCTTTGCCCATCAGCAAATCCCACCAGTACGGTTACAAGCACAAAGAGTCTAAGCTTCAAGCACCTCTTGCTTGAAGAGCTGCAATTTTAATTTTAAAATTGAGAAAATGGTTTTAGAAAGCTGTGTGATTTCTAGAGCACTGCACAGGAGGCTAACTCCGAAGGCAGAAACACCCTCTCACTTGACTCCCAGCCTTGTACCTGAATTGCACAAACTCAACACTCACCCACTTTCTCTCTCCTCTGTAGCACAAGTAAAACCAAATGATTTTTCCCAATTTTAACATGAGAAGCTTGGAATCCTGTTTTGTTTTAAAAGGCACTGGGTACCTGGGGTGTATATTATTTCAATATAAACTGTTTATTTTGACCCAAAATTGCACTTTATATATTGAAAAATATTTAGATAAAAAGTTCTTCTTGCTATTAACTGTAATTAGGTCTCTAGGCATCTGCCAAGATGGAAATTCAACAACAGCCTTTTTCCTTTGGAAGTCAGTGACACTCTTCAGCAAGTTAACACAAACCAAAACAACGTGATTAATGAAATCATGTGACTAGTTTTAGAAAATTATCTTACCCAGTCTCTTAATTCCTTAGGCCCATATCTTTTCCCAAGTAATGTGCTGTGACCTCAGATAGACTATCTCCCTTCCACTCTGCTACTGTGCTGAAAAGCCATTAAAAAAATCTGGTGCACTCTTTCACACTAGTATGGTATTCATCAGCAGGACAAAATTAAGTCAGCTGTAATATATAGCATGAACCAAGTCAGAAAGAAAGAACACTCTGGAGAAGTAAGATTGCAGAGTACTCCGTTTTATTACCATTCCCACCCTCCTCGCATCCTGCGTGGGTGCACATGTATGTCTATCCTTTGTCCCCCACACAAAAGTGGCAGCGAAAGTGGAAACTCTCTGTCAAAACTTTAGTCTAGGATTCCCGGACTGCTCATTGCTATCACGTACCACTTCAATCAGTCCTTTTCAGAAAAAAGGTCAGTGCTGGCTTGCACTCTGAATTTTTTTTCTCTGTTCATTCACATCACCACAAGTCTTCCTTGGATTTAGTTTCAGCCAGCTGTTTTTTTCAAGCAGTGGGTAGCTGCTAAAATTGTAATTGCAATACAAAGCAATAAATTGCTAAACGAAAACCTGAACATTTGCATAACTGTGTAGCTTCCTTAACCAGCTCTATTCAAGGAGGTCGTCATTCCACACACTTCAGACTTCATCTCAAAACCCACCTAGACCACTCTCCCATGACAGCCATGTGGCAATAGCTGGGGGACGTCAGCTGGATCTGTGCCCACCTGAAGGTCAGAAATGGTCTCCAAGGCACAACACAAGCTTTTCAGGAGGTCTTCCTTCTTATAACATGACAAATACCTCACTCTCTTTGCAAATTTTACATTACCCAGAATAGGAAGCTGCTCAAACTAAGCTTCTGCTGTGCTGCAAAAGACTGCTATGAACTAAATGACTTCAGCATTCGGATATCACAAACAAGCAGAAGCAGTTCCACAATTTAACCAGGGACATCAGGGGAACAGCTCTGAATTGCCTCAGCTTTCACCATGGAAGAAGGTGACCACTGTTGGATGGCTTTAATGATACTCTTCTAAATGGGGGAAGGCAGGGAGCTGGAGAAGAAAGGGGAGGAGAAAGGATGTCAATGTGTATTTTCATCATATCACTAGAGTTCCCACTTCAGATAAAAAAGAGATCAAGCTATTTCCATCGAAATCCTTGGCCAGAGAGGCCTACGATGACAGCTGCACATCTTGTTTCATTGTGACAGGAGGTTTCTCTCCAACTGGATAAATTACATATTCATCAACAGTTCATCTTTGGAATGAAGCACAAGCATATGGGGGCAGATGAACAGAGAAGAAAGAGAGGCATTATCCCAGACACAGCTCCTCAAACTTATAAAAACCCTTACCCCCAATCTACAGAAGCAGGGTAGGGAGACAGAAGACAGGAGGCATCTCACCACAAATTGCAGCGATGTGCACAGAAACCCCCTACCCCACCTGGTGTACAAGGATTTAGAGAGGTGAAGTACTCTAAAGCAGGTGTTCCCAGAGACACAGTTATAAGTACAGTCATATGCCTGGCAGCGTTATGCATCCAACAGCTGAGCTTGGGTTGGAGGTGGTGCAATATCAGCCAGAATTACATTAAGTTTGTCTGAAAATTGGGATTGCAGTTGGCACTAATGCTCCAAGGACTCCGTGCTATTGCTGTCTCTCAGACACACAGAATCAAGAGTGCTTGCTGATAAACTACAAGACCAATCAGAAATCCCATAAATTACTTTTCATGCCAAGTTTTGAGTTTATTTTTAAACAGTAAACTTCTACATCTCCCCCCCCCCAATCAAAAGATAGCCTCAAAATTTCTCACTCACAAAGTCTGCTCTTTTGTCCCTCTTCTTTCAGGAGCTGTTAGTAGAAAATCAACCTAAACCCCATGGAATTCATACACGTGGAAAAGGGCACGTCCAGTAAAATTGCACGTGACAAAGATCTGTGCAGACTGGTAGGCAACCTCTAACCTACTTAACTGTAGCCTAAAAAAAGATAATTTTTATTTGGCTTGACTGAAAAAGATCTCAATGTATATAATTGAGCCACATCATAACAAGTACAAACACTGCAGACTCATTTTGTAGCTATGCCTATTCCAAATTAATCTGAATTCAAATCCAAACTAGGTGCTGAAATAGAGTAAAATGCAACTGCATATCATCTTCTTCAGTAGACATGTACACAGACCAGCACATACGTCACATCTGAAAGAGTGTGGAAAACTCTGTTCTCCCAGACTGCAGAAATACTTACGAGTTGGTCAGCAGTTAAAGAACGGTCCAGGATAGTGAATGCAGCACTGAAAAGCAACAGGCCTGAATACTAGTTTTGTTACTGAGACAACAAAAGATACCGGAATAAAAAAGTCAGTTTGTTTACAGCTTAGTCACCTCATCTGTGGACGAGGAAAAAGACCCCACCCTGATTTGAAATAAGTTAGTACAGGCGAAAGTTTGAGAGAGACTTTGAAGTTGCACTCTTAAAGCATTTCCGTAAATACTAACTGACATTTTTGTGCCAATCTCCATTTAGCACTGAAGGGTTTGAAATTCAAAATTGCTTACATGCAGCCCTGGATAAGAGCTTGAAAACTGAGGGAGAGTTCAAGCCTTACCATTCAGTGTCTGTCAGCAGGACTAGCATGAAATACTTGTAACGTTCATGGGACAGATGCTGTGAAAAAGCCCATTTCCAACCATCTATACAGTACTTGTTTGTAGGGCTGAAAGATTCTAAATTGGCTCCTTTACCACTGCCCTTGTTCAACTGTCATGCTTCTCTTCTTCCAGCCTCAACCTCTGCAGAACATTAAGGACTAGTAACCCCAAAGCAATGCAGACTGAAATCTGGGCTTTATTCAAACTGAAACATGAACAAACCGAAACATGAACAAACCCAACAGCCACCTCGTCCCATGTTTCTGGTTACTGAGTTGAAGTGTAACATCCCCAGGAGATCCTCCAAGAGCTCACAGGAGCTTACCTACGTTGTCAGTTCAAACCGTACAAGTAAAGGTTTGTCTCTTGGAACTAAGCCATCACACACACACACCCCCCAAAGTAAATTTCCTTTATTGTCACGTGTCCATACATATATTATGGCAGAAAATTAAAATTCTGCATCATTTTAAGCACCTGTGTGAACTGCCAAAAGAGGTAGAACAGGGCATTGTTCGAAGGCACAGCTCACCTAAAACTGCTGCAGTTTCTGTTGACCAAAGCAAAGTCAGGATTGCTGAACATGAAATCATTGTTGGATCCTACCTGTATAAAATATATTTTTTAAAAAGACTGAGAGGATACTAGGTTCAAACAGTGCAAGCTTCAAACAGCCTTTAAGGACCTGCACCTTCTGGATTCCCTACCTTTGTCATCAAGAGGAAATTTCCCATATATGGCCCAAGCCAACAAGCAGACTAGGGTCACATTTCAGTTCACGGCTTTTGGCAAGCCCAAGCATTCAGACATCATGAGTCAGTGCTCCAGAAATCATTGGGTTTTATAAACCAATAAATCTATTTCATTTTGGCTTTTTTTAATTTGCCTTGGGTTTGTTGGGGTTTTTTTCTCAACCTTTGCAGTACAAAGGCATTACCACATTTTCATTTTGCTTCTCTGTAACTGGGAGAAGCATTTTTATCCGTTCTGGGTTTGTTTGCTTTGTAAAATGACAGACAAGATTTTCATATTAGACTAAATCCTGGCATTGGAGCATTAAGAAAAAAACCATACCAACTATCATGGAAGTTGGGAACAGATACTAAGCTGTCTTGTACTTTCACACAGCCCTTTGTCAACAAAGAACACTTATATTTTAAAGAAAACATCTTCACTTCTGTTCTCAGATCCCAAACAAATAATAACTTATCTGACATTTCAGCATAAGTGGACGTGACTTCTGCTACTACAAAGCTCCCTGCAACACAAAATCTTTTCCACCAATAACCTGATAACATCAACATGAACTTTCTTCCATTCTGAGTTCAACTCTTCTCAGTTCAATAGGTCAGCAGAAACTGCCCCATTTTTGATCACACACACAAAATCACGTACCACTTACTCCTATTTTTAAAAAAGACCTGAAGTTCAACAAATTCCATTGGGTAATTACTTTCAGATTAGTAATAGGATAAATTAATATGGGACAATTGGGCTGAGGATTTTTGGTTTCAGTTTCTAGCTCTGTTACAGATGCTCTGTGCATCTGGGTCACTTCAATTCTCTGTGCCTCAGTTTTCCAAAATACAGGTAATACCTCATCAGGGACTGGAATCAAGTTAGTATTTAAATTTTTTCAAAGCAGCACTGTATGCATATATATATACACATACATACGTACACATACTGTATTCATAATGGAATTAAAATACTTTCAGAGAACGATCACAGCTCACAGAAGTAGGGTACTTTGTGAAGAAATGCTTACAGTGAACGACCTCCTGGCACTTTTACAGAGCATCCTAACAATTTAACAGTAGAACAAAACACATAAAGGACGAGACAAGATGATTTTGAGGCCAACTTTATGTTTCACACAAGCGCAAAAGACAATTCAAGTCCAGTTAGTTTTTTTGGTCTTTTTTTGCTGGGGTTTGTTTGTTTGTTTTAACTCTTTAGCAGTTCATAGTGAAAATTACAGTAACATGCTGAATAAAATATTGCTCAAAAAGGTTGTTTTTACTTAATGGGGCATTTTAACTTAAAAAAAAGCATCACTGACAAATCTGGCCTTGTTAAAAAAAAAAAGACAGACATTCTTGGTACTCGAGACAAGAATAATGTCTGAAGGAGGCAGCACACTATCGAACTGCTGTTTAGAAAAACAGCTAGGATTTTAGATTTCAAATCTTTTGTGAATGTTGCAAAACTTCCTTTTTATTTAAAAGTTCAGAAGATTCGATAAATATTTTTAGACTGTTTCCTCCATAATCAAGGATTAAAGCTGATCGGTCAAGTATACAGTACAGTAATAGTTTATATCCCTTTCATCACATTTGTTTTTATTAAGGGAATTTTTAGGAAATGCTACCACGTACCACAGATTTAATTTCAAGCTTGCATCTGTTATTCCAGACAGAGCAATAAAAGCCTTAGCTTGTATTATTAAGAGCCACATCCTGAAGTAAAAATACAAGCTTAGGCCTCCATAACAGTATCTTACCAAGTTACTTAGGTTTTGAGCAGAACACCACTTTGAAAACACTGACGAAGAGACAGGACTCATTCCAAGAATGATCGTCTTACTTTACTTAGACAAAGTAAAGCCTTTCATGAATTAGGCTTGGCTTTGGCCTACATTCTGTTGTATGAAAAGGCTTCATTATATGCAGTTGAACACATTGTTTGAAAACGAGACACAAATGGCATTTAACACAACAAAAGGTGAACGAACTAAAATGGTAAACCTGTATTAAACATGCTATTTATTATGTCTAAAATATACACTTTCTGAAAATCTTTAAATAGGCTTTCACCCATGGAAGGGTTCAGAGATGGTATCAGCACCACTCGTGACTATCAGATAAAGCTATTTGGGGATTTCTCTCTGAAGGCAGACATCAGCAGATAAGAAACGCTGCAAGTACTTTGTTTTTAAGTACATTACTTTGCTATATACAGGGAGTAATTTCTTGGTGCTTTGAATTCCAACTTCATTCTCTACGCACATTCTGTAGGCATTGCAATTCCCTTCCGAAGCTCCAGCAGCAAGCTAAACAACATATTTCAATTCTTTTCAGGAATTTCTTACTTCATTCAGCATGACATTCTTAAGTCAGTTATTTCCATTGCAAAATCTGTCTGTGATCTGTCTTCCAGTCAGAGAAGCAAGTAACAAGCAAGAAGTATAAATAACAACAGGAACAGAAGGAACAAGAAGTTTGTCAAAAAGAAGGTTGAGGATTTTGGCTTTATTTTTATCAAATACCTGATCAACTCCCTCTCACTTCGCTTCTACACGAGACAAGATCTTACTCCTCTTACCCGAGAGCCCTTTGAATAAAAAGATGCACAACAACAGACTCGATTTGACTAAGCTGACCAGGAAATACATGATCACATGCAACAACTGATAAGCCTTTCAATCCGAGAGACATAAGGTATGGATTACACAAGTATCAGCTTCTGACTGGAAGAAACCTGCATAGGGAGCTCCAAGGGCATAAATCGGTCTCTATACAAACACCAGCTCCAATTTCTACATTTTGATGATACGGTCAAAAAGGACTTTGAAATCTACACTTTATTTGGAATCTGAAAAATAAACTGTTTCCAAACTATTTTGTAATGCTTGTGTAATGGCCTCAAGACAGCCAGTAATTTAGACAGCTGTGTGACTAGCCACAGAAGCTGCATTTTAGAAATCGCCTTTCTTTGGAACAATAAAACTTTCTCCAGGACGAAGTCCGCACACAGAGAGCAGTGTTTCCCTGCAAGCATGTAACAGTTTCATTATTGTTTAACTACCAAAAAACAGTTCCAACAATCTATCAAGCTTGACATTTTATCCGTCTCTGCTGCTAGCCCAGAATACAGGGCATATATAGGAAGAGGTTTAAGGATTCAGCAAGTTAGTTAATCTAAAGAGAGAAACACTTCCCTTCTTTTAACGATTCATTTGTCATTTTTAAAACCTGTTCAGGAAACCACGGGCCTGTTTGTCCTCCAAATCATTAAATCCAAGTATCTATAAAGAAACCTATTCCACCAGATGAATAAAAGCTCCATTTTAAAATATGCATAAAACAAATTCAAAGGCAATCCTATAGAGAAGGGATTCCTCACTGCAACAGAGCAGCAGTACCAGTTGCAGTTCCAGCCCAGCTGTGATTGTTCTAACACCATAATGCAGCGGAGTATTCACTTGCAGCTACAGACCCTCCCTTCCCGGGAACGCCACTGCTCAGCAGTTTTCCAAATAACTGTGGCTCAGGCAAAGTCCCAAGAAGCACCAACATGTTGATGGAAGAAAACTTATCAATGCATGATGCAACCTCACGGAGTATGTCCTCAAACACAACACTGGAGAAATTATTCATCTGAGTGATTCTAACAACTCAAAGTCTCTGGGTGAATGAAACGTGGAAGTCATTCACTGACGCCAGCAGCAATTACTTTCTGAACAAGGTATTTTGACATCATCAAAAATTGGCATCACATCAGTTTCAGTCTGGACATCCAGCAGATGCAGTATCATGGTTTCTGACTCACTTGGGGAGCAAGCCAAACCAATATAAGCTCATCCAGACAGCCAGTGGCATTGATTCAATGATGCCGCTTGTGACATTGCAATTTGAAATTATCCACATGTATATATAGAATATATAATGCCCAAAGGAACTACCCTTCTACAGCAGAGGCTACTATGCAACAAGCTGCTCCCAAAAGAGAGTCTTGTAAATTTGCCTGTTTAAAATCTCACTTAATATCAGTCTAGAGGCTAAACTAAAAGGTTCAAAGCATACGCTGCTTAAATATATTCTTTTAAGCATATCCCACAATCTTCTGAATATAATAAAAAGGTGGCAGCATAAAAAAAAAGCTGATGTTAAATTAGTATTTTAGTCTACACTGAAATACAATGTGGAAATTCCTATTCCAAGACTATTTGGCAGAGAAACCAGAGGGCATTAGAGAAGGAAGCCTAATTAATATTTCAGAGTCCAGTGAAAACCTCAAAAGCAATTAATGTGAAGAATTTGTCAATTTTACAGACGCTGAGAAGAATAAACAGTGTCTCAGAAAGCAACAATTCTTTTTAAAGGAAGTCCCTTATGGGAACATAATTTAAAAAGCCAAAAAGGGCTTTCAGAGGTTAGAATAAGCCATCTCTCAGTTCTGAGGAAATAGGCTGAAAAAGAAGGGAGAAACTAATACAAAATTTGTATTCTTGATCTGGCAGGCATACTCTTTCTTAAAGAAAATTGCAAGTGTTCAACCCTGCGATGTTCTTTGAAGACTGAACAGTTGACTGCGGAGGGACATACCAGCAGGTGGTTAAAAGACCTGGCATGCAGACAAGTTCTGTTCTGACATTAATTCAGCAGTGAATTCAGCGATTCTCCCCACCTGGGCAACAGCGATTACACTTATCCATCCCTGCAGAGCGTTCTGTGCTCCCTGAATGCCAGTTGGTGCAAGTTCAAAGTACTAATTTCTGGTTTCCTGTAATGACAGTCCCTGGGAAACGAAGGAAAACAAGTTTGAGATGGGGACAGGCAGGTACTATCAAGACTAATGACTGGAATTACTTTGGGGATCAGGAGACTGTCTGGGGTTTCGCAATAGAAGTGGGCAACCAGGGGAGGGCTGGAGAAACATTTGCACCACACAAACACATTTAAGTGCAGAGCACGAAGTGCGGGCAGATAAATAGCAGAGTCCTCACAGCCAAGCAGACCTTACCATAGCACTGACCATAGCACTTCCCCGAGAAGTTAGATCAATCTTTGAGTGTTTAGCCCACACCAGACTGCTAGCAATATTCAGGTAATTTAAAGCCATGCTGTGCTTGTAGTCAGAGCTCAGACTATAGAGAAGTACTGAGTTCCCTCAGTTTTACTGCCACATACCAACAGGTCCCCTTTCCCTGGTCAGCAGCCATTCACATGCAGTTGTGTCTGAAAGAGGGACACGTGCACACAATTATCTGCATCTCACGTTATCCTTCTGCCTGCAAAGTGTTTTATTAAGCACCAAGTACTTGATTCATACTTTCTAATTTCTTAGTTTTTGGATCAGGCTCTGTATCCCTCGGGACTGGTCAAAGGCTTCAGAGAAGAGACACTCTGAGATACCCTATATACATCTGAAAATGCACTCTTCCTATAGGGGATGGGAAGGTAGCCTAAACCTAAACACAGTTTTTCCTACATGTATTAGAGTGAAACCAACACACACTAGATGAGGACAGCATTTTATCTAGCTAGACATGAGGACACAAAGCCGCAGCACTGGCTCAGACACACAGCCTGTCTAGCTCTATAGCCTGCCTCCCGCACAGGTCTAGGTGAGTCAGAGGCAGACACACAGATACAAGAACACCACAGCAGATGACTGCCTGAAAATCTGCTTACACCCTTCCACCATGCAAAAGCTGGGTCAAAGTCTAAAGCACAAGTTTTAATAACCCTTCTACATATAGCACTGGCAATTCAACTCAAATCCCGCTCCAGCCTGATCAAAGAGTTTACAATCTCTCTAAATTGTTATAAACAACAAACCATGGTACAAAGCTGTGTAACAACAAGTGAAAATTACACAAAAAAAAAAAAACAACACACACAAAGCCATACTGAAGTCAACTGCAATAAATAGAAAACTGAAGCTCTGGAGAAAAGATAAATTCCTGTCAAACTCAACTAGTGACCACCAACCCCAAAATAGAATTGACATATATTATTCCTTTGTACTCTCATTGCAGAGTACTGCATTCAGCTCGCATTTTAAGTTGACTCCCAAGAGCCCAATCGCATGTACCAGCCAACAAGAAAGACTAAGCCTCACTGAAAGTCAGCCTACTATTTCTACCCTACAATTAACCACAATACATAAATGATTACTTAAAAACTAATCCGATTCAGAAAAAAATTGAGCAATTAAGCATCGACACATGAGCACCAATGTCAAGGCAATCAGCTTTTAATTAAAAGTTCAGTTGCTACCAGCAGAGTGGATATGGAAACAGAGTACTGCAGCCAGGTAACTGCACCGGGATTCACACAGGCAGAGCCAATGGCCCGTACTGGAAAACACAACAATAGCCAAATTGTTGTTTCATTAGACCCAATTGTTCTACCAAAAGCAACTACATTTACAAAGAATGATCCCCCTCCCCATCACTGTGAACGCAAAACGTGTCAAGGAGATAACAATATTTGATGGGTGGTGGTAGGTAAATGCAAGGATCTGGAATTTGTAAGAAAGAACATTGAAAGCTCACAGATTTCTGTTCCACTTCTAGGCTCTGAAAAAACAAGGTAACAGTGGAAATGACAAAGGGTTAATACTCTGTTTCATGCAATAATGTATACGTCTTAATGATCATTTATCTTAAAACCAACACAAACGTACTAAAATAATACAAAAGTTTTGAAATACAACCCACTACAACGTAAACACACAAAAAATGCCAACTTATAATGCACCTGTCATTTCCCATCCGAATGAAATGGATTTATAAAATCCTTTTTTTAGTTCTCCACGAAGTTTTTTCCGAATTCCATCATTAGATTAGAGAGAACAGAAAACTGCCACAAGTTTCTACGCTGCCGTGAAACAGTTCTCCAAAAACAACGTTCAAGACCTCCTGTGCTACCCACGGAAGATACGTTCTGTGTCAGAGAGGAGGAAGTGAGCTCAAAGAAAACACGTAAACAAAACCTTTTTATTTCTCATCAAATTAAACATTACCCTGAGCATATCTTAGTCAAAGAACCATAAAACTAAACCATTCCTATCTACACTTCAATATTATGCTTATCTCTACAGTGTCTAAGCCTGGCCATCCTCACAGTGTTTGAAAACACGTGGAACTATCAAGTGCAACAGCTTATTTATCATACAGTTGTAACATTGAGCACATTCATCCTTAGCTATTTTGTCAAGTCCCTGATCTGTAAAGGCTCAGGCTGGACTGCGTGCATGTTCGCCCTGCTGAGAGTTTACATTTATTAACCTGCAATCACATACGGCAATACTGGTAAGAAACCAATTTGATGATGTGTCAACACTTTCTCCACAGGAAACACCTTGACCAGTTTACAGGAACAAACTGTTCTGGAGAACACTTGAGTACTTTTATCTTCTGAACTCCTTTGCCTTCTGTGGCAAAGGAAGGACTTGCACAGCTTTCACTTTGGCTTATGACCCCGATTTTGAGCAGAAGCGGGGCAGAGTCCCTCATTAAGAAAATAACTTGGGTCCTTGCCACCAAGGAAGCATCTCCCACCCTAGGGTGACTACCACCGTACCAAACAAATCAGTACCTCAGACATGTTAAAATGCAACGAGCTGTACTGAGGGCTGGCACGTAGCCAGAATTCCTCAGTTCTCGTAGCATTTTGAGCAGAATAACCTACTAAACCTCAGAGTGCCTTTGGGAGCGTAACTCAGGAAAGGAAAGAGTTTCTGAATGCTGGTTCCTAAACAAGAGTAAAGAAACTGTACTCGAGTCCCACCCACCCTCGTTCGGGAAACCCTGCAAGTGCTCCCTGGGAGGGAGCCTCTTCACCCGTCTCCCCAAAACTACAACCCGGGCGCTCGCAGCCCCCTGCCAGCCTCTCCCTGTCCCCCTGCCAGCCCCGGGCTGAGCAGCCCCATTCACCCTGCCCCGTGCCCCCCAAGCCCCGGCAGCCCCCTCCTGCTCCATGTCCCCCCACGCTTCACAAGCCCCCCAGTCCACAGCGGTTCCCCCACCCCTCATCCCCTCGACAGCCCTCAGCGGCCACCCCACCGCCTCGCAGCCCCCCCATTACCACACGCACCCTCCCTACTCTGTCAGCACCCCCACTGCCCCACACCCCCCAAGCCCTGGCAGCCCCCTCGCCGCCCCACGCCCCCCAAACGGCAGCACCTCCCTCACCGCCCCACACCCCCCAAACCCTCGTACCCCCCCCAAAGTCCTCACGCAACCCCTCAACCTGGCGCCCCCCCCCCCCCAAAAAAAAAATCCCTAGCAGCCCCCCCAAACACTAGCAGCGCCCCAACCCCCTCACCTGCCTCCTTCGGCAGCCCCGTCCCGGAGAGGGCGGCGGGCCGGGCTCAGCCCCGACCCTCCGCTGGGCGCGGCGGCAGCAGCGCTATGGCAACTGCCCACCGCGGCGGCGGGAGCCACCGAGACACCGGCCAGAGCGGCGGCCAGCGAGCGGCGGCTGGACAGGCCCGGGCGGCCCGCGCCCCCTGGCGGCGCGGCGGCTCCCCGAGCGCCCTCAGGAAGCCGAGAGGGCAGCGCCGCCCGCGGGGAGAGGCGGAGCCCAGGCCGCGGGTTCGAGACCCCTGACGGGCGGCGGGGTGCTGGGGGGTCCCTCTTTGCTTCGGAGGAGTTTCTGCTGCGTGCAGGGAGCTTAGCGGCGTTCGCGGGAAGCACACATATACACACAGGTACACCCATACGTAGATATATGTACACCCCCATATATACACAGACATGTACACACACCCCCATAGGTACATATACGCACACAATACACATAAACACACGCTTATGTATTTTATACATCTCAAGCACAACTGTGCCCTCAGTGCCAAAAGGAATCCCCACTGCTTAGGACAAGGGGTGCCCTGTCTGCCCTGGGATGGGTTTTATCACCCCACTCCAGCCTTTCCCACCGTTTTCCAGCTGATTCAGGCGACGGGAAGGAGCAGGGAGAGGGGACGATCCCATGTGCGCTGGCACAGCCAGGCTCTGCGTTGGAGAAACGCCTGTCTGAGCATGGAGGAGAAAAGCTGAATTCAGATATTTAGGTCAGAAACTCTTTTCAGCCTAATTTTACTATGCAAATTTAGGGCAAATCAGCTTGAGTAAGAAGTCAAGTTTTTCCAGATTGGGTAATAGATTCCCACAGCCTGAACCCTTCTGCCGTCCCCACATCGAGCAATAACCAGCACCCACAGCAACACCTTCCCTGTGACCATGCAGCCAGAAATTCAAGACACCACCATCACCTCACACACATGCTGCCTACCTCAGCAGTGAGGAGAGGAGCAGAGGAGTTGCCACCCGAAGCTCAGCCGTGCCCCATATCACACCGTCCTCCCTGACCTATCCAGGTGTTTCCCAAGCAGTTGTAAAACTCCCACAGCTGCAATTAGCTGATTGCCAAGGAGAGGAAATCCCCCCAGGTGACAGCTATACTGGAAAGCCTGGGATGGGTAGCTTTGGAGGAGCGCAGCCTGTGTGTCCTCGCCTTTCACTGGTCTCTTCCCAACTGACTGGCACTGTCCCGGTTGAATCACCGTCCCATGACTGTTCCCCCATGACTAAGTGCAAGAGTGGAGTTTCTTCTGTCATTTCCTGGAGGCCACAGCAAAGATGCACACTGGGCACATGGCTGGTCTCACACCAAGGCTGATGCAGAGTTCAAAGGAGGCTGTTCCCCATCTCATCCTCCTGCTAGTTTGGGAGAGGAGACAGTGAGAAAGCCCCCTTGGTTCAAATATAACCAAAGAGGTTTCTGTTTGGCTTCTCCTCCGCTCCACACTCCCCTGCAAGAGCTTTGCTTCCCCTACAGAACCTCAGGAACAGAGATAAAATAGTACTGCAGAGTTTTGGTTGAAATTTGTGTGTGCCAGCTCTTTATTCACAGCTTCAAGAGACACAAGCAGCTAAATTTTCTGCTTGTAAGGACCAGCCCCATCAGCACAGGTCTCCAGCAGACAGGAAAACCATCCTCCTCCTTGCCCCAAGCAGCCAGGCTGCAACTCCAGGGGCCAAACCTCCCCTCCCAAGCTTGGAAAAGCCAGAAATGCAAATAAATATGCAACTTTAAAATACATTTATTTTTATTGAAAACAGTTTAGTGGTATAGCTCATGTTGCTTTGGGATGTTCCCTTCTTTGGGCAGGACTTGCTGGGAGCGAGTGGGGTGGGACCTGCCTCATAAATCACAGCCCTCGGAGCACCAGGAGCTCAGTTTCACAGGAAGCATGGCTCTGACAGATGTGCAAAACAAAGATCTGTGCTGAGACCTGGCACTGCCTCTGGGAAACCAACATGTGCATTCACATACCCCTTTTAGCTGCCCCTTCTCTACACCAGCTATTTGCCCAGGAATACAGGGCTGTACAGTGTTATGTCTACTCTGAAGAAATTAGCACCCAAATTCTGGCAAAATCAGAGTCCTCTTTGCCCAGCAGAGCCTTAGAGGGCTCCAGAAGCTGTACTGCTGTGTTATTATTTTAACAAGCACACCCTGATGAGTCCCAGCCCCCACAATCTACATCAGCAGCCTTAGAAGTGCAAGCCATAGCTCAGCTCGCTTGCCAAGGAGGCTTCTTATTAAGCAGAAGATGAGGGTGTCTAAGACATGCGGGATCGAGAGGCCATGACCCATCACAGTCTCCCATCTCCTCCCTGGCACTGCAGGAGCACCCAGGAGGTTGCCCAAAGCAGGCAAAAGCAGCTGAAAAGCACAGGAGCAAGGAGAGATTATTTTAAACTTCACCACATGCAATCGAGTAGGTCCTTGAGCATCAGCAGGGCCAGCTGATGTCAGTCAGGACTCATCCACCCCAGCTGATCCAGATGATAACCATCAATTAATAGCAATTCTTTATGCAACACAGTAATGCCCCAAAAATACCAGCGGCTCCCCACAGGGTCTGGAGTACTCTGGGGAGAAGGTCAGATCAAGCAACCAATTACATCCCAGCTCATCGACAGCCTGTCCCACCCCAGTGGCTAGGGACTAAACCTCAACATTTTAGTTAACAGCAATCACCATTAATTGAATTCTAAATCTCAACAACCACAGCAGTGGGCAACATCTTGTTTTTATTTCTGAATCAAGACCACTGTGGGCTGGCCAAGGAGGATCAGAGCTCTGGGACCTGTGGGCAGTGAGTTATGGGGGGAACAAACCCACCACGAGAAGTCATGGGCTTGTACAGGGACGTGCCAGCTGGTCCCAACCCAACACTTTAGAACAAGGCTGGCTCTGCTGGTTGAAGACAAGCCTGCAGCAGAGAGGACCTGGTTGTCATGCTGCCCACCGTGGGCTGCATCTGCTGAGGCAAGGAGATCTCTGGGGAACCCCACACTCATTTTGTCCCCAGCACAGACGAACAAGAGTTTCTTCATGTTGGTCCTTCCCAGGCTGCAGGACTCTGAGGCAGTCTGTAAAACCTTCATCGTGCTTGCCTGCCTTTTTTGCAGCTCTCCTGGACCTTGACATTTGCTTTTCCACCTGCATCAGAAACCCTGCGTAGGTGTTGCTGGACTCAGCTCCTGCACATGACTGTTTCCAATATCCACCTCTACCTGTATCCCTGTTGGCTGCAAGGAGAAACAGAGAGGAGCTTAACCTCACACCACTGGGACTCCAGGGGCAAACCTGTACATCGCTCCACCTGCCCCAGAACCAAAAATCCCCAATTACATCCCCCTGAGAATTTCTTTCTGCTGGTGCTCTCATTTTAACTGGGTCTGCTGAACACAGAGTTACAAATGGAGAATGCAATTTAGTAAAGAAATAACATCTTGCTCCAAGATATCCCCGGACACACTATTATCTAGCACATCCAGGATGCGTTTCGCTGCCCAGCACACCACCACATCCAAACCCATTTGGATCAGGCTGCGGAGCGAGCTCAGGGCCGGGAGGCTCAGGCAGCGCTGCCCCATAGGTAGGCAGGATTCAAGCCAAAGTCACCTCTCTGCAGGTGTCTGAGCCAGCTCTGCGGGATCCTCACTGCCCACACGCGATCAGGAGAGCGAGACAAGCACAAGGAACACAATGACCTGGATTGGAAGTGGTGCCACTCCTTTAACATGCCTACAAATACAAGCTCAGGCTGTTGGGAACAGATGCTCTTCTCTTCCACAGCACGCGACCAGGCTGCATTTGCTCCTCTCCCATTGCCACGGGTCACCCAGTGAGGCCTGATCCTGCCCTACCCCCAGCAGGAGCCATCCTCTGCTCCAAAGCCAGGTCCACATCACGCAGCTTCTTCTCCATTCCCAGAGGGACCGGTCCAGGGAGCCTCACCTGCCGGGATGACTTTGCCAAGGAAGCGACGCGCTGCGTGGTGGCTTTCTCCCAGGTGGCTTCTTTGCTCTCCAGCAGCACTCGGGTGCTGGGAACGAAACTCCAGGAGCGGCCGAGGGCTGGCTTCAGTGAGCCGGTGCTGCTGTCCCTTATCACCTGGTTTGTCACCTGCAGCACAAACAGGCTTGTCAGTGCCCAAGAAAAGCTGTGCCACTCAGTGTAACGAAACACTGGAGATCACCAGGAGAAAATGGCCAGACTCTACTTCTATGAAGTTTTTTCTTCTCCATCCTGAGCCCTTCTTCTTGGCACACCCACATCATCCCCTCTAAACATAACCCATGCAACTGTCCCAGACACATACTCAGGTAACATCAGACACCGTGTGCTGACAGCCATGTACTTTACAAGCTGCAGTGACTCCTGGTGCCAAAGCCACCTGCAAAGTTTAACTTGGAGCCTTCCAAGCGTCCTTCCAGGCACCCCATCCTTGTCACTTTATTGCTAATCAGAGCAAAGGACAGGACTGTCTCAACGCCTTCCAGTGCCAGGTTCAGCAGATTACCATTTTCTCTTGTGGCCTTCCCAATTCAAACACGTTAATTGTGGTCTCAGCAACCTGTCTGGGTGCACTGAAGCAAATGCAATTGCTTGGCCAAGAGCTGGGGAAGACTAGAGCAGGGCCTCTTCCAGTCCCCAGCTCCTTCTGGATGATGCAAGGCCCTGCAGTTCCTGCAAGGTAACTAATCAAGAAGTTACTTAGTGAGCTAGCCAGCCCCTTAAATGAATGGTGTTCTACCAAAAATAAATACAACCAACCTTTCAATCTGTCTGTACTTAACTCTACCTTGCTCAATCGAGTGAATGCTATGTTGGCTGAGGACAGCAATAAAAGCAGGCAGCAAGTCAGCCCTGTTCTTGCTCCACACTTGCTGGAACAAGACATCTGCAGGCTGCAGAGAAGCAGAGCTATGTCAGGGAGCAGAGCACCATGGGATGCAGGCCTCTTGCTCCTGCCTAGCTGGGATTAGGGTCCCCCCCTTCCCCGGGACTCCAAGGCTTCTCCAGGGCTCCTCACCATGGCACGTGCCAGCACACAAATGACAAGGCACAGCAACACTCACCACAACAGCAAGGCTGAACTCCCTGGCCAGTGTCTTCAGCTCCCTGGCTAGCTGCATCATGATGGCCAAACCTGGAGGAGGACAAAGCATTTGGGTGTTTGCAGATCAACCCTCAAAGTGCATCTCGGAAGCAGGTGACATCTAGATTTGCATGACCACCAGATTTAGTGCCAGTGCTGGTGTTCAGGGTCACCTTCAACCCATTTCCCTTACCAGCACCCCAATGTACCCATTGCACCTGCACACTCCAGAGCACCTTGGCCGAATGGATGTGGCATGGACAGACCAATCCCCAAGTTGTCCCACCCCTTCCTTTCCCATCTTTGAAGGCCTGAGGCCAAAAAACCCTACAAAAGCACCAGGAGCTCCAGACAAAGCTGGCCAGGTTGATTTAACGGGCACAGGACCCATCTCTCCAGCTCACAGCTTCCTACAGTCTATGGCTGTGAGAGGACCTTCTGTGATAGCACTGCCTGTCACCCAGGTGTGCAAGACCCTCTGGAAGGTGTTTGAAGGGCCTCCTTGGTATCTCAGCCAGCAAGAAGCCCCTCACTCCTGATTTATGGCCCTTTCTGGCAGAAAGAGACTCAGGGGAGCTTTGCAAAATGTGCCAGCAACCACGATGTATCGGTGACACTGTAAGCAGAAGTTTTAATCTGTGGGCAAACAGTTCAGTGCCTCCTCTGTCCCCCAGCTAGGTTTCAGACCACCAACATGAACTTGCATGGCCACAGCCAGCTTGAATGTTTGCCAATAACACTGCAAACAGACTCCCCTTTTATCCAGTTGCAAAGAAAAAGCTGGGAGCAGTTGCGCCCACATCCGTCCTGCCCCAGCCCCAGGCACAGCACACATGGGAGGAAGATGCTCTTCAGGACAAGCAGAGAGGTCTGCATCCTCATGGCACATCCTGACGAAGCAGCTCACCCTCTGACTGTTTGCCACCCAGCAGCGGGTAAATCACAGCTGAGACAGAGTCAATCACCACAATCTTGAGAGGCCCCACGGAGCTCATGACCTGAAAGAAGGTGGAGTCACAAATCCAGCAGTTTTGGAGGTCTTGAGCTGCACAGAGGTTCAAATGTCCCCAGGACAGGGTTATCTGGTGTCACTCGTCAGGTGCACAAGCCCTACTACCCTCCTTGTAGTTCTGGGGAAGGGAGAGGGGCCCAGACCCTCGCTCCTACCTGCTGGGAGAGGCGATCCCGCAGCTCCTGCAATGCACTCAGCATTTCATAGATGTTGAACACACGAACCACCTGAATCCGCTGCAGAGCCTCCAGCTGCGGCACAAAGCAGCATCACCAACAGCCTTACCCCCTCCAGGACTTGTTATATTCCTCCTGCCCCAGTTGCTACCAGCTCTTTGCATTTATAGCATGCCATGGAGCCAGGGACCCTTCTTTCTTCCATGTTTGCCTCCACCCCATGAACACTGTTGTCCCATGGAGGAAGCAAGCAGACTGAGCTCAGGGAGTGAAAGTGTGAGCAACTACAGCAAGGCTTCCCCTTCTCCCCAAGAAAAAAAAGAAAGTGCAGTGTCTGTCCCTGAGCACAGCACCTGCCGGGCCATGAGAGAAAGAGTTTGGACCCAATAAAGCCCATGGGGACAAAGGCAGAGTTGGACAGACAAACCATCTTTGGGGGTTGTCTGCAGGCAAGAGCCAAGACAGTTTTAGGGCAAGTGGAGGGACCAGCTCCAGGGGAACTTGCCTGCTCTTCCTTGTCCTCTGCCTGGGCTTGAAGCATCTGGTAGAGACGGGAGGCAGTGAACCCCCCTGTGGAGTCGAGAAACAGGACGTGCTGCTTGAGGCCTAGAGACACACTGGCCACAATGCCCAGACACACCTGGAAAGGGAGGGACAGGGTGTCAGCCAGCACTCCCAGGTCCCTCTGCTTCACATGCCCAAAGGCATCATCTTCAGCCTTGAGGTCCTCTCCCCTCTCCTCCGTCCCACTCACCTGTGTCTTCCCACTGCCCGGTGCTCCCATGAGCTCTGTCACCTCCCCTGTGTACAGCCCGGAGTCCAGCAGCTGGTCCAGGCTATGGGTTGAACACAAGGTGGGATTATCAACACCCCTTCAGCAGAATGGCAGGGGCATCAGGAAGCAGCAGTCCCCAGATATTTGTCCCTAGAGTCCCCTTCCCAAATGCAGACAAGCACCTCAGGCTCTGCCCCTTCCCTCCCATCTTCCCTCTGCACATTGTGGACAACAACAGATCTGCAGTGCGGGGGCTACAAGAGGACAGTCCTGAGATGGAGATGAGCTATGGTCCTGGGAGCTGAATACTCAGGGTTTCTCTGTAGAGTCACTGTAACAACCCAGGGAGGAGACAGGGGAAAAGAAAAAATAAGGTCATGCAATAGAGTAACTCATTTCCATGCCTGATCTAGACAATTTGGACCATCATCACTCAACAGTCTTCCCAGATCCATGACCCTCCTCTCTGGAGCCCTCAGGGGAGAGGCTGAAGACATCATGTTGTCTAGTCTAAAGTGAGACACACAACCACCTCCCAAAAGGCGTGCAGGCTCTCGCAAGGACAACAGCAGTGTCATTCCCTCAAGGGACACAGACCAGCTGGCTTTGCAGCCACAGGACACGAAGAATAATCATCTCTTGCTCACAAAAGGCACAGCCAGGCCACGGCTGTAAGTTTTTAAAACAGCTGCTGGGGATGGTCTGGACACCACTGGGTCTGCTCAGGGCATCACCACACTGAAATCCAAATCCTGCACTGGGCAACCACGGCCTTTGGCAGCAAGCCCAGCCCCAGGCAGACCCGCTGGCTTGCCAGGTGATGCACCCACCTTGGGCTCCCAGTGGGCAGGATGGCTGTGGAGCTCTTGAGCTCCTCATAGAGGTCTGCTCCGTTGGTGGGGAAGGCAGAGAACTGGGCCAGGAGCACACGTCTCACTGCAACCAGCGCCTGGTGGGCAGAGAGATTTCTGGAAACGGGACTGAGGAAGTCCAGGGCCAACATCTGCTGCAGAAGGTTCCCCCAAACAAGCCCATCTGAGCCATGAGCTGAACAGCTCTGAGCTCCCCGTTAATGTGCCAGAATTTAGGAGTGACCCATTACCTTGTAAGACAGGGAACACTTCTGGGCAATGTCCTCCAGGTCTGATGACACAAAGTCTACCACTGCAAATAACATGAGGGACAAGAAGTTAGATGACAAACCTGGACAGATCACACACACCAATGAGACAACCAGCTTAAGACAAAATCTGGCTGTACCAACAGGCAAAATGTCTGTGCCTTCTGCCAACAGTTCATGTGGATGAGCAGGATGCCCCACAAAATGGAGTATTGGGGTTATTCCTCCAAGATGGCCCCATCGCCCACTGCAAAACAAATTGTTTCTTGCAAAACAGACCAGGGAGAGAAGCTGGTAAAAATCTTCTGTTTTGCTCAAGAGCTGCCCAGCGCCATTTGATAGCTGGGGCCAGGCAAAAGAGTCTTTCTGCCAGTGTGCCACAGTCTCAGGGGACTAGTGACTGACCCAAAGTGCCAGCCCTGAGTATGTCAGGAAGGGCTAAAGCCACAGAAATTAGAAGAACTAGTGGCCCCATCTCTGCTCTCAGGAACCACTCCAAGATCCATTTTTTCAGATAGATGTGTATGTTATGGGTTGAAAAAAAACCAGCAAAACAATTTTCTCATCGGGAAAACAAAGATTACAACATCCATGGCTCCAGCACCCACGGGATCTCACAGACTCCATTTAACAAGAATAACATGGTGTTTTTCTCAGCTCTAACCCAGTTTCTCAGAGCAAGTAAAAAATCCACCTGAAGTCTTTTCCTTCCTCCCCAAGCGCAGGTGCCCAGGGTGCAGTGTGCCAGGAGCCAGTGCATTTTTCAGAGGGAAAAATGCACAAACCAGCCCGAAATACCTTCTAAAAGCCGTAATTGATCATCGCTCAAAGAGCTTCTGCAGAGATCCCTAACACTCCCCATCCTAACACTCTCCTGCTCCTAGAGAGAACTCCTGACTCATCATATCCACTCAGGGGGACCCAGAAGACATCCAGCAAGGAGGACACAGGAGGGATATTGCACCACCAGCACCCTGCCAGGGTGGGGGTGATGCGGGCACAGGGCCTGGAGCCGCAGCCCCCCAGGCTCCTGCGGTCATGGCAGACAACCTGCGCCCACCCTCCCTTTCACTATGGGGCTCTAAGAAAACTCCCCACTGCAGCTTCTGGGCTGGAAGCCAAAGCCACAAAGGATGTTTTCCAGGGGCTGTCCCACTGCCCAGACCACCCAGGCTGGCAGATGGGTCCTGGAGGAGAGGAGGTGCCACCGCGATGAGGGGATGGCGTTCCCCAAGCCGAGACCCCGCTGCCGCCCCGTTACCCGTCCTGACGCCGCTCGCCCTGAGAAGCTGGATCATCTCTTCGGTGAGGCCAGGGCAGAGCCCAGCCCGCAGGACCACCATGTCCTCGGCCACCCCCAGGACGGAGCGTGGCGGGGCCGGCAGAGGAGAGGAGACCTGCGGCGGAGATGGAGAGTGGATGTGGCACCGTCCTGGCAGGGGCCGTGCCCGGCCCTGAGGCTACACACGCTGGGGAGGTGCTGCCCGGGCTGGGGGGGGGGATCACGGCGAGTGTTTAGTTTCCCTTTAGGACCAAACAGCCCCAAATCAAACAGCTCCGCCAGCAGCTCGCGGGCCGCATCCTCCAGCGGAGCCCTTCGGGGCTGACAGGCCCCACGATGAGTTTCCCACCCCGTCCTCACCGCCCTACGTACCCCAGATGCACCCCCTGCCCCCCCGGGCACCCGAAACTGGGCTGGCCCGGGGTCCTGGCCCCAGCCCCCGGCCCGGGCCCTTCCTGCTTCCTGCCGGCAGCGGAAGAGCCGGGCAGGGCTCGTATCTGCACCCCAATCGCGGCTGCACGGGCTCCAGCCCACGCCCCCCCAGCCCCCCCGGGGCCACCGCCAGCCGCCCCCGAGGGGCCGCGCAGGGTTTTCCTGCCCTCGGCCTCCGCCGGGCCCGGCAAAGACTCTGCGAGCAAACGGGCTGTTACCGTAAATCCGGGCTTAAAGAACCCTCTAAGCCTTAGTTTTAGAAGGGCAGGCGTCTGTACTGCAGCGCTGGAGGCACGGGGGATCCCCCCACCCGACGGGATGCCGAAACACAAAGGCACACTTATTGTATACAATTTTAAAAAATAATATTTATGTAATTTCCGAGAAGTACACACCTATTCCCAGAGAATCTAATGCATATGTTAATACATTGTGCGAGCGTACTAAAATTTGGGGAAGGGTCTGTGAGGGGCTTCCACGGGGGTTTTCGGGGGTCTGCGGTGGTCCCTAGTGGTTGTTCAAGAGGTGTCTCTCAGCGTCCTTTCCATGAACTCTGAGTCTTTTTTCATATAAGATCTTGTCTTGGCTCATTGCTCTGTCTGTAAAGTTTCTCAGCTTTCTTATCTTTGGCTCCCGCAGGTGTCTGTTGGTTTCTCTGCCCTGTCCCGGAGGAACCCATCACAGTGGCAAAAATTATGTCCTTGGGTGCGTTCTCGTCTGAGGCCCCTTACAGCAATTAGCACCAACTGCTTGCAGGCATCAGAGCCTCCCCATCCTGCCTGCAAACAGCCCCCCAAAGCCTTCCCCCTTCTCTCTGGCCCCAGCAAGGAAAAACCTCTCCTGCTGCTAGCACCCAAGGGTGCTCCTGGAAGGGCAAACGGGGGTCTTCAGCTCGCAGCACAGCCTGATACCAGCAGGGACACTGGGGCACACCTGGGAGAACCAGAGCCTGCTCAGGAGCTGGAGTCAAGAAAATAAAAATGAGAGCTCCCCCTTATCAGCTCCCCCACGCACCAGCTGTCTATAAATGACCATCAGCACATGCACCAACAATGCCCTGGCTCCCAGGCTCCATCAATAACAGAATCAGAGCCTGGGCTGGCTGGTTTTGGGGGCTGGAGCTGGGGAGAATCAAGCAAGCTAGTTTAAAAATTGAGACAGACTGAAGGTGATAGAAGCGTGGCTGCTCCTGTCTTTTCTTGCAGAGCTCTGGTTCTGAGTAGGGCTTGTTTTGCTTCTAAAAATGTAGTTTGTGTTCAGAACTGGGTTCTCTGCTGCTGGTGTGGCTGGGCAGACCCTTGGTGCCCTGTAGAGCTGGTGAGGTTTGAGTGCTTGCTGATGTGAGTAGGAAAAAATCTTTAATTATAAGTTCTGAAGTTATTTCAGAGATGAACCTGAGTGCTATGCAAACACTTTAACTGCCCTAAACTTCCATTAGGAGTTTGGGGGAAGCTCTAAAAAGGATTGTGTGCAGCTTTACTCCACGGAGAAGGTCTCTAACGCTGTGTTGGAGAAAAGCTCAAGCCCTGGGTGCTGAGCACAGCTACCTCCACAGCCTTGCTCTTGCTCTAGAGATGCTGGAGCTCATCCTGGGATTTTCTGGAGAGTAATTTCACCATGGACCTTACCAGCTCTCTGCAACGTCCTGGTTTAGACACTGGCTTGGAGCTGTGATGGAAGGTGGGAACCCAGGACTGGGTTTGGCAAGACTCATCAGCCAGTGCTTGCAGTTGGGGTTACAGAGTGGAAGATGAAGGTGGATGGGGGGGTCTTCGCCGCCCCGCAGGCGGGGAGAGCTCTGTCCCCAACGGGGCTCGCTGCAGGGGGAGCCTGGGGGCTGGCCCCTCCCTGGCTGCCTGGGACTTAAATTTCCCTAGGAAAAGCGGGTTTTTTTGTTTAGGTTTTTTTTTTTCTTTGTCAGCTGAGGCCTGAAGAGGGCTCCCGGCACTCGCTGCTGAGGCTGCCGGGGCAGGGAGCCAGGCTGCCCTCTCTGTCTGCCCCTCCAGGGGCTGTCACAGAGAGCATTAAAACATCTGCTCCAGCTGTGCAAAGGCACAGGGATAAGGTAACTCCAGGGCACCCCTATCCTGGGAAGCTGCTCTTCTTCCTGACTGATCTGGTGTAATCGCTGATACCCTGTCCCAAAAATACAGACTAAAGGGAGCTCAGGCCACTCTTAGCTCTGTCTTGAACATTAGCAGCATCAACACAATTTTATTTTGTAACTTAGTTTACTTAAGTACATCCAGTGCTGCTGCTTGTGAAAATGAAGACTTTATTCTAGATAACTTGAGAAAGGCTGTGCTGTGTGCACCGTGAGTACTGAAATGAAGCAAGCTGACCCTTCCCCGATACCTAAAGCAACATGGGAAGGGGCTTCTGGTGTGTTAGTCCATGCGAGTCCTAGAAAAGTCACGGTACCGAGCCTATCGAAGTCAGAGACGGCCTCTTACACCTTCCACAGATGTGGTCCATGTGCCTTGGACCTTCCCCCAAGCAGGTGAAGGTGTATGAGCTGCCTGCAACTGCTCTGCAGGTGATGTGATGCAAAGGGACCTCCCAACTGCTTTGCTATTACCTCCTGGCCAGATCCCAGGGACTGAACAGTGCTGTTGGTGCAGGGTGAATAAAATAGGTGACCTGAACAGGGCAGTCTTGTGCCGATTCTTGCTGTATAAGATCCCCAAGCCACCAACATGGATCACCAGTGTCAAAGGTAACTGTTTTGTTTTTTTTTTTCCAGCAGAGCTTCAGTGTGGAAGTGCACTGTCTGCTATAGCTCAGTTCAGCAGCATAAGCCTGATCGGAGCAACTGAGCCGTTTCTGGTCAGCCCATGCTCCCCTCAGTCAATTCCTCCTCCCCACTGCCAGTTCACCCATTTGCTTTTTAGCTGGGATGCTTGTAGGTACAGTCAGGAAGGCAAGGCCTGTGTTTTGGGAGAGATAAGTTGCAAAGCAGAATTCCTGATTGGCTGCAACCCCTGGGAAAGGGGGGGGTTTGAAAGGCTCTGCTTTTGGAGCTCGGTACTGGTGTCACTCAGATTGAGACCTGAGACACTCATCACAGCAGTGGGCCAGTATGCTCCGGTACAGACATCTGTGTTAGCCTGTGCTGGTGGGCTTCCAAATGAGTGGAGGTGGCAATGCTGGACACGGGTGGGATTTCCAGCAAGGTAGGCTCCCAAAAGCCCTGGGAGGAGGAGGCAGCGCTGGGTGCGAGTTGGCTTTCTGTCCCAGTGTGTTCTGGAAGGTGCTGGGTGCTGCTGCAGCTGCTGGCTTGGGGCCACTTGTCCCTGAGGCTCAGCTGTCTCATGCTTCCCTAAATAGAAAGGAAAAGGGTCTGAGCACTGCGGCGGGGGTCAGCCATCCCAGCCTTGGGCTTTTTTGGCATGAAACCCCCCCATTCCTGCTCCCCACACCCTGTGCAGCTCTGCAGGTAGAAGGAAGCAGGGATTTGCCCCTGTGGGTGGGAGAGGATCCCCTCTCCTGCAGAGGGGTGCTGCTCACTTGCACACTGGTGCCCCCCTGCGCTGGGCTGACTGCCGGGGGCCCTGGCTCACAGCCCTCCCAGGCACTGTATAGCCCGAGGGGGGGACGAGGAGGGGGACAGGCTGTGGTGGCAGGTGACACTGACAGACAGCAGGAGCTGCCAGGTCCTGCCCAAACTTGGAGCAGGAGACGAGCTCTTTCCTGAGTTACACAGACTCTCTGTGGTGCTGGCTGACTTCTTTAATTCTTATATTTTGTTGATTTTCTTTCTTTTATTAATTGACTCGTAAGGATCTACAGCCGTGGGAAAAGCTTCTGAGAAGCCACAGCTTTGAGGAGCGATTTAGATCTTCATTTTCAAAATTCTTCAGCCTGGTAAGCTGCTTTTGTCAATGTGTCTGTTAATTATATGTCGATCCCATGGTGAAACTCAGCTTGGTGGAGTAGGCAGGTGACGCTGGTGACACAGGCAGTTGAAAATGGGACACAAATTGTTGTTTTTCCTTAAAGCTCTCCAGATGGAGGATCCCATCCAGCTGAAAGAGGAGGGCAATAAGTATTTTCAGGCCAATGACTATGAGAAGGCTGTTCAAAGCTACACTCAAGCCATGAAGCTCAACAAGGACAAGGCGCTGCAGGCGGTGCTGTACAGGAACAGAGCAGCGTGTTTCCTTAAAAAGGTGAGAAAAGCTTCTGGGTTGCCTGGGCAGTACTCAAGGAGAGAAGAGGAGGGAGGCAGCCAAGGGCACTCGCCAGCTGTGGATTGTGTGGTTTGTTCATCTGTTGAATAGGGTGTTTGCAAACTGGTCTGAAATTATTTGTTCTGGGCTTGTCCTGGAGCTGTAAATCTGCCTCCCTGCTTCAATCCTGATGGGGCTGAGCATGCCAGTTCAGCTCAGAGATCGTCCCACTTAATCACATTGAATCAAAAGCTTTTGACAGCCAGCCTGCTCCACTCTTATGGGAGAGCTCTGTAAGCCCTGGCTTGGGGTGCAGAGGCATCGCTCTTGCTGTCTGTCCCAGCAAAAGAGAAGCAGGCAAAGATATTTAGCAAAACAAAGTTATTGGTATCTGTACCAAAATTGTCTCAGCTCCCTGCAGACAGCTTGTAGCAACCTGCTGTGAGATTTTAGCAGATTGCTTGTATGTTCCTGAATTTTTACTAATCCAGAAGTCACACCAACCCAGAACAAGATGCTGTTGTGAGTATCCCCTCCTCCTTCACCGCCCACGATCTCCTGCTGCCTCAGCAGCAGCATGTGTTGTCTCACCTGCACCACAGACCTTTTCCTCTTCCCTTCCATCAGTGATGAAAAGGTACTTAAACCTCCATCTTTCCCTCTGTTAGGCTGCTGCTGGCTTCACTGGATTGTCCTGTTAGTGGGAACAGAGAGGGCACAGTGTGCATCAGCAATGGGGACATGCCCTGCTGTTCCACTGCTAACAAATCTCTCCTTTCTGGTTTAACAGGAGGAATACGCCAAGGCAGCCTCGGATGCGTCTAGAGGTAAGGAGGGGGCTGTTTTGAGAAAAGAACTGCATTGCTGGGTTTGCTTGCTCCAGCCTGCTCTCCAATCTGCTTTTGGGGCACTATGGTCATATTCCTTGATGTCCGCTAACACCCAAGTGCTGAGGCCACAGGGAATTAATGAAGGAGGTTCAAAAGAAGATGTACCAGTTTGGTGTGTTGGCACTATTGGTGCTAATCAAGTACCGTTTCACTCACAATGTTACTAACAACTATGTCTCAAGAAGCTGTAGTCACTGTAAAGCAAATCACAGTTTATGCAGGCGATTTCCAAGAAACAAACTCTGATGGATCTTTGGATCACTTCCCCAGCTATTGACATCAACGCTTCGGATATCAAAGCCTTGTACCGGCGCAGCCAAGCTCTGGAAAGACTGGGGAAACTGGACCAAGCATTCAAAGATGCTCAGAAATGTGCCACCATTGAACCCCACAACAAAAACTTCCAGGAGACCCTGAGGCGACTGGGGGCCAACATCCAGGAGAAGGTAAATGCCGGGGGAGCAGTCCCAGGTTCACAGGCCGGGTGTGGGAAGTCCTTGCTCTGGGTTACACTGATGGGTTGTTGGTCGTACTGGAAACTCATAACAATGTAGGTGGATGAATAGGCTCCGTTAACTGGAAGTTCATACTTGACACGTGTAAATCTGAGGATCAGACTGAATGGTTACATTAAAAAATGTGGCGGCTCACTCCTGAGGCTGGCCTGCTCCTGAATGTCTTGATAAGGTCCTGGCAAGGAACTGGACCAGCTTTGGTCTGGGTCTGGCAGTTGCCACATGGACTTAGTTACCTTTACGGGGGGTGCTGTGAAGAAGTCCTTGCATCACTAGGTACCATAAGGCCTCAGAAATGATGGTTTTGGGCTGGCTCTGCCCGAGCCCACGAGTCTGAGATGGGTAATCAATGCTGATTGCTGAGAAGCAATGCCTATTTTGTTATTCAGCTTAAATTGTCTGTGGTTTGAGGGTCTGTGGTGTCCTTGAAGTGATAAAGGAAAATTGCTCCCCAATTTTCTCCCTGTGATGCTCCACACACTCTGTTGGCACAGCTGCGCATTCAGTTCTCCACGGACTCGAGGGTGCAGAAGATGTTTGAAATCCTGCTGGATGAGAACAGCGAGAAAGAAAAGCGAGAAAAGGTGAGAACTGTCCTGGTCTTGACAGGACAAATTGCTGTTGTTTAATGTCAGAGGCCACACTGAGGAGCAATAGTCTGTGTTCCCCATCTCCCACGGATGGAGGACAAGGGAAGGAGCTGGGAGATGAACTGTGCTTAGAGAGACAACTGAGAGGGGAAATGTCCCAATGAGGCATCACCCCTGTGCTGAGGGAAGGTGGACCAGCCTCCCAAAACACTAAAGGTGAGATCAGACTGGACTTCTGCTCAAGCCCATCTCTGCCATTTTCCCCATGTTTCCCTCCAAGCAGTGACCCACTTTTCTTGAGCAGAGTGAAGCCAATCCCCACATCCACCTGGAGAAACACCTGGTTAGGTCAGAGCTGGTCCACTGCATCTGTCCGGAGACAGCCACCCCACAGCTCCCACGGGGACATCCCAGAGCATCAGAGGTGTTTTGGAGGCTGCCAGCAGGGCCGTGCCACTGACTCCTGGTTCCTCTGTCTCCCACCCAGGCTGCAAACAACCTCATAGTCCTGGGGCGGGAGGAAGCAGGTGCCGAGAGGATTTTCCAGAACAACGGGGTCAACTTGCTGCTGCAGCTGATAGAAACCAAAAATGCTGAGCTGATCCTGGCAGCTGTGAGGACGCTTTCAGGAATGTGCACAGGACATAAGGCTCGGGTAAGCAACGGAGTGCTGGGGACCTTCACTGCTATTGCCTTGCACCTGGGGGAGTGGAAAATTGCAATAGCTCATGATGATTGTGAGCAGTGGGAAAGAATTAAATCCTACAAATAAAATTTTGAATTCTGGGGGGAAAAAAAAAACAAATAAGGAAGCAGAGTAAACCAGACTATTGAAAATGCCCCTGTTACTGTGCTCCTGATCTCTGGGGTTAAAGTACATGTTCCCTACAGTGCCTTCATGTGTGCTGGTGAAGTAAAACTTGTGATGAGTTGTTAGCACATAAGTGGTGGTGAGCATGGCTGGGTCAAATCCATGTCCTTCATCACAGGTCTCAGAAAAGCAACAACTAACAAATAACAACTAACTTTGGGAAAGTTTTATCCAAGGCTTAGACAAAGAAAATCACGGGGGATCTACAAGGAAGTTAAGATTCCTGAGAAGGGTCCCAAGGCAACTCCCAGGGGTCTCTGAGCCAGCTAATATCTTACTCTACACCTAGACAGTTTTTATAAAGTGTAAAACAGCTCATAAAAAGTCCTGTCTGTGTTACATGGTTGGATCAGGAGATGGACACATGTAAAATGATTATGTATATCAGCGTAACAATGCAAAGGAGTGGGGGAAACTACAACACAACAAAAATAAAATCTGGATAAAAATCCAGTGCAGAGGAGAGCTATTTTCTTCTTCTGTTGCCATATGCAGAAAGGCTGTTCTGCAAAGCCTGCTAGGTCAGTGTATTTCTGAACATGCCTCCCCTGAATTACTGATGTGCCATCATGCATGGGGACAGGCTGTGTGACGGCACTGGGTTTGCTCACAGTCAGGATGGCACCAAAGAGGCTCTGTGTTAACAGGCTCTTCCAAACCCAGCCATGCTCGTCTTAACATCCTTGTTGGAAATTGTCTGTTGTGTTACTGGCAACTCGAGGTGTTAGGAGTTGTCATCTTGTAAATGAAAATAAGGATGAAAAGCAAAACTCTGCTGTGTGCTGACTCAGGATTCACCCAGGAAAATAGTTTCTTTGTACAAGCTGAGCCTGACCTTTCTAAAGCATGCAGGAAGGAAAGGCCCTTGCTAACGGCTGCCCTGCTTTCTTCTTTCTGGGGCCAGGCCACTGCCATTCTCCATCACCTGGGCATTGACAACATTTGTATGTGGATGTCGGTAGACAATGAAGAAATCTCCCTGGCTGTCTGCAACCTCCTGCAGACCATCACTGACTGCTTGCTGGGCCAGGGGAAAGAGGAACGTCACGGGAAGGAGGAGGCTGTAGTGCTAGGTAACAGTGCATCACCCTGTGGTCCTTCAGTCTTGCTGGAGCCCTCCCTGCTCGCCCCTGGGATGTCCACTTTATTCCTTGTTCTTTGGTGAAGGGGGGACTTTACCCTTCAGTTGTCCAGGATGGCAACCTGCACACAGCTGTTATCCTCATGGTGTTAACTTAAATACCTATGTTCCAGCCATGTGTTGGCTTTGAATGGTTTTCACTGGGTTCACCTGCTTTCAAAGATAATTTCTTGTAGCTGGCTGCTACTGTCTTGCTTCTGTGTAGATACTAAAAAAGATTTGAGGATGATCACAATGTGTCTGCTGGATATGCTGGTCAGTAAGAAAGTATCTGGACAAGGGAGAGACCGAGCTCTCAACCTCCTCAACAAGAATATACCAAGGAAGGACCTGAAAGACCATGACAACAGCAGGACCATCTTTGTCATTGACAATGGTGAGTCATTCCCCTCCATCCCATTTTGGTTTGGGAGATGTGGAGCTGTGTATTCTTGCCTGAATACCTGTAGAATTGATCCTCTCTATAAAATAAATCCTCTCTGGCTTTTTTTGGTGCATGCAAGGCCAGAGCAAAGTTAGACTTATTAGCAGGAAACAGTATTAAGAGAAAAAAATAGTGTATGAGAACAAGAATTTTTCAGTTTCTGAAGGACTGACTTCTCTGGTTAGTTTATTCCACTGTATTTGCTAATGTTAGGAGGATTTGGCTTGAATAAATTGTCTAGTTCAGACAGAATGAGGTGAGCACCTGCTGAGCTTGCTGAATCCTTAAACTGGTCATTTCTAAAACTGGAAGGGGTAAGGAATTTGTGTGGGGTGTGTTTTTATAGTAATTCCAATGCATATGTGCATTACCATTTTGGTGGAAGTTATTTAATAACACTTTAGCAAAAGGAGGGTTGAGACATCCAGAATCACCTGAAAATCACTGCCTTTTCCTCAGTCAAAGCCTCCAGCCTTGGAAGTTGGTAGGTTTAATGCCTCCTGACAAAAATAACTGATCCAACCAGGGGCCAAATGCAGAGTTTTGCTTATCTGACTCTGAGAGCTGGATAAAAGCCAGATGCTGCAAACCTGTAATCTCACCAGCAGAAGCTCCTCCCCAGTAAATATCTGAGTGTCTTCTTTGTTTAAGGCTTATGTGATTAGGCTGCAAAGTAATTAAAAACCATTCAGGCTGGCTATTTCACTGGAAGAAACCAACAAATAGTATCTTGAGTTTTGTACAGACTCTCTCCCCTCTAACAGCCGTATCACTCTATTGTTTCCAGGCTTAAAAAAGATACTGAAGGTGGTGGGCCAGATTCCTGAGATGCCTGACTGCCTACCGCTGACAGAGAACACCCAGCTGACTGCCTCTGTCCTCCTAAATAAGCTCTACGATGACCTGCGCTGCGACCCGGAGCGTGACAACTACCGGGTGATCTGTGAGGATTACATCAAGTGAGTCGGGGCTGGCTTACTGGGGCTGAGCTGGCCCAGAGGCACAGGAGCAGGAGGTCTTAAGGACAAGATGAGGCACTTGCAATCCACTTAAACGCCAAATTGAGGCCCTGGGAGATAATGATTTGCTTGAGATCCTGTTGGATCCTTCATCTGGGATTCCTCAGATCCATGGATCACAGCCTTTGCATGAATTTGGGCTCAGCTGTGTCCCAGATACCTATAAATTTCCACATTGGAGCTCAGTTCCTGATCTGGGGGAGGATGTTCCCTGCCCAAGTGAATGAGGACTGTAAGCAACTACTGTTCCTCATGTTACTCCCTCTATCCCATGCAGGAGCAAAATTGACCCACAGGACATGGATAAGACACTCCATGCCATCCAGATAGTGTCTGGAGTTCTGCAAGGGCCCTTTGACTTAGGCAACAAGCTGCTTGGCATGAAGGGTGTCATGGAGATGATGGTTGCCCTGTGTGGGTCTGAGAGGGAGATTGACCAGCTGGTGGCTGTAGAAGCCCTCATCCATGCCTCCACCAAGCTGAGCCGGGCCACCTTCATCATCTCCAATGGGGTGACGCTCCTGAAGGAGATCTACAAGAAGACCAAGAATGAAAAGATCAAAATCCGAGCCCTGGTGGTAAGGATGGCAGCCCCTGCCTCTATCGCCTGCCACACTCAGCAGAGGGGGGAGGTCCTGGGAATATGTTAGGTTCACTCACCTCAGCTAGGGAATGGTTTATGGTGCTTTCCCCTACAAGGAAGAGGGAGATGGCAGACCAGGAGAGCACATGTTTTATTGGTAACTTTGAAGGCAAAACTGGTAAATCTTCTATTAAAGACATCCAGCAAGAGCACAGAACCTCACTTTGCTGTGCTACAAGCTGAATGACCTACTGGGTATTAAAATGCTTCCTCTTTGTTAAAACTGACTTAAAACTTTAGGTATGGGATTAGGCTATTTTGGGGCAGCAATACTAGAGGATTAATGAACCTTTCTCATTGGTGTATCCTCTTCATCCTCCTCAGGGTCTCTGCAAGCTGGGCTCAGCAGGAGGTACAGATTATGGACTACGGCAGTTTGCTGAGGGGTCCACTGAGAAGTTAGCCAAGCAGTGCCGAAAGTGGGTGATTTTACTTTTTTCTTCTGTTATCACAGAATGGTTTAGGTTGGAAGGGACCTTAAAAATCATCTAGTTCCAACTCCCTGCCATGGGCAGGGACACCTTCCACAAGCCCAGGTTGCCCAAAGCCCTGTCCAACCTGGCCTTGAACCCTTCCAGGGAGGGGGCAGCCACAGCTTCTCTGGGCAACCTGTGCCAGGGCCTCACCACCCTCACAGGAAAGAATTTCTTCCTTATATCCAATCTAAATCTGCCCTCTGCCAGTTTAAAACCTTTACCCCTTGCCCTATTCCTACAGCCCCGATCAAGAGTCCTTCTCCAGCTTTCCTGTAGCCCCTCTTAAGTGCGGGGAGGCTGCTCTAAGGTCTCCCCAGAGCCTTCTCTTCTCCAGATGAACACCCCCAACTCTCTCAGCCTGTCCTCACAGGGGAGGTGCTCCAGCCCCTGATTGTCTTTGTGGCCTCCTCTGGACCTGCTTGAGCAGGTCCGTGTCCTTCTGATGTTGGTGCCCCCAGAGCTGGACGCAGCACTGCAGGGGGGCTCTTATGAGAGCGGAGCAGAGGGGGAGAACCCCCTCCCTCAACCTGCTGGCCACACTTCTGATGCAGCCCAGCTGGCTTTCTGGGCTGCGAGTGCACGTTGCTGGGTCATGTTGAGTTTCTTGTCAACCTGTTGTTCTATACTTCGCAAAATACAGTTGTTTCTTTCCCAAGAGATCCTGGCCACACACTACCTTCATTTACTGTTGCTGCCAGACAGCTGACAGTGCCCACAGAGCCATTGCACTGGGACCTGGAGCTCTTCTGTGCCTGAAGCAACCATAGGTTCCTCCTGCCTCAATAGCCAGATGAACCTTCTCCCTCCCTCCCTCCCTTTCCATGTGAGACACCAGCCATGGTGCCTCCCCCTTTGCCAGAATGGCACAGCCTAATCAAGTACTATCTAGAATACTCACAACTACCTTTTGAAGGTGAATTTACCAGGTGGACTGACCAAGGAGGTGTGACGAACTTAGGAAGCAATTGAATGGGTGACCCATGTTGCCGGCACTGGATAGCAGGGTGTCATGTGTTTCATGTGATGGTGAAGGCAAAGCAGTGCTGAGTAGCTGTTCTGGTCTGTCTTTCTCTGCAGCATTTAGATCCCTCAAGTTGGGCCATGGGAGGAAGGTGAAGCATCCAGGGGAAGCATCCACAGTCTTTAGGAGCCACAGCAGAACCTGCGGACATGTTCGAGCCTGAAACAGTCTCAATATCTGTTTTTCCTCCCTCTTCTGGGAGGAAATTAGTCCTGGCTCCTGAGATAGAAATGCAGATGTTTTTCTCTCTTCCAGATGGTTGTGCAACACCAGCATTGATGCCCGCACCAGGAAATGGGCTGTGGAGGGGCTGGCATATCTAACCCTTGATGCAGATGTGAAAGATGACTTTGTTGAAGATGAGCCAGCCCTGCAAGCTATGTTTCAATTAGCTAAGGTCTGTCTCCTTACCTGGTTCTCTCATTCCTCTGGTAGCAGCAAGTTCTCCCAGCTCTCCAGCCCAACACTGTCTGCCCAGGCAGGAGGATCTGTGACCCCCAACCCCTCACCTCTAGTTTAGCATAATTCCAGTTTTGCCTGTGCCAGAGACACCTCAAGGTTGTTATCATCCTGCTCTTGTCCCAAGGATGAAGAAAGTTGCTCTTTACTGTCAGCAACTGCAAAAAACCAAAGGCATCAAGGTGTTGACAGCATCTGATGATGTCAAACAGCTTGTTTGACCATAAAACCTTTTGGTTTTCCCTGCCCTGAGCTATAAAGCTGGGGATAAGCCTCAGAACACTTCAGCTAGTATAAACCACCACAATCACAGTCCTAACGGACCTGTTTCCCTGCTGTGTCCTCCTCACCCTCACATAAGCTTTTGTTTTTCTGTGCAGACAAGTGACAAGACTATCTTGTATTCTGTGGCTTCTGCACTGGTGAACTGTACCAACAGCTATGATACCAAGGAGCTGGTCCCAGAGCTGGTGCAACTGGCAAAATTCTCCAAGCAGCATGTGCCTGAGGAGCATCCGAAGGTAGGTTGTCTACAGCTGGGGAGATGGGAGGAGATGCTCGGATCTGAAGATTTTCCTTGGTGTATCTGTTGTCACAGACCTCAAGTCTCCTGTCTCCGAGCTGAAATTGCTTTGCTTTCCAACCAGGCTTGACTGTAGTCAGCAGGATGGCACTTGCTAAGGGGCTAATCCCTTTCCAATGTCTCCCCCTCAGGACAAGAAAGACTTTGTGGTGAAGCGGGTGAAACGGTTGCTGAAAGCTGGCGTCGTCTCTGCCTTGGCCTGCATGGTGAAGGCAGACAGTGCCATACTGACAGACCAGAGCAAGGAGCTCATTGCCAGGTGCCTTCATTGCTCTCGTGGGAGCCAGGAGTGTTGGCCAGCCCATGTGCCACTGAGATGGGTGCCTGGACTGGCTCCCTCCGTAGTGGGGTGGTGCGTTCTGCCTATGTGGGAGGGCTGAAAGTGAGTTTTTCTTAAACAGTGTCATAAAAATCCACATTCTGACCCTGAAGCTGGCTTACAGAGATACCTTGCTAGGTTGCATTTTGAATTTCTAGTCCTCTGTATTGTTTTTTGCTGGAATAGAGTTCATCTTGCAGACCTGGAAACTTCTTACTGTGCCATTTGTTGCTTCCTCATAGAGTGCTGTGGGCACTGGGTTAAACATCTGGAATATTCCTGGTGGATCTGTCACCCCTGCAAAACCTTAGTCCCCTTTCATGAGGGACGTGGGTTATTGCCTTCCCGCGTGGCTGTTTCACTAAGTGATGCTGTGCTTCTGCAGGGTGTTTCTTGCCTTGTGTGAAGACCCCAAGGACCGCGGGACCATTGTCGCTCAAGGTGGTGGAAAGGTGATTACTTTTATGTTTGCAGCCGAACCTGATGTGCAGTTAATGTCTGCTGGGAGCCTGCAATGTGTCTACACTGAGGGAAGGTGACAGAAAAGCATGAGCTGTCTTGGTAGCCCCTGAGGCCCAGACTGACACTCCAGTCCTATCTATGCAAGCCTCCAAAGCAATCTCCTTGAAACAACTGTGTGTGAGCTACAAGCTCTGGTGTGGTGCCTATTTGAGGACAAAGGCAAAACATCACTGTGGGCTACAGTCCAGACCCATTCTTCAACAGACACATCTTTAGGATATTTTAAACTTATTTTAGTATATTAAGGCAATCTTGTAAATCTCCTCAGAGGCGTTGAATGCTTTCCTGTGTGTCACTAGGCCCTGATACCTCTGGCTGTGGAAGGCACAGAAGTTGGCAAGATAAAGGCTTCTCATGCTCTGGCAAAAATTGCTGCTATCTCCAATCCAGACATGGCATTCCCAGGGGAGAGGGTAAGCTTAAAAAAAAAAAAAAAAAAAATCTTTAATTCCTTTAGCAAAGAAAAATTGCCAGGATCTGAGAGCTGGAAAAGCAATGACATGCCTTCTCCTCTTAGGTCTACGAGGTGGTGAGGCCCCTTGTCAGCCTGCTGAACACTGAGAGAGATGGCCTCCAGAATTACGAGGCTCTGTTAGGTCTCACTAACTTTTCAGGAAGAAGTGATAAACTTAGGTGAGTTTAACTGCTTTTTGACCTTCTTTCTTCCCCAGGAGTGAATGTGAATTTGAGTTCAACACCTTTTTTGTAGGACTATCAAGTCTGGTCAGTTTGAGCTACCTTTGGCAGAACTACAAAGGTCTCAGAACTAAAAGATTAATAAAATATCCAGGAAGAGGAGAGTGGCACATTTTCCTCTAGAAAGAGGAAAGATATGAACCTAATCTGCATTAGATAGGGAATGAACTACATGTCTTGAGCTCCAGTGCTGCAGACACTGATTTGTTTCAAGGCCTTCCCTGTCTGCAGTTAATATTTTATAAGGTGGTTATTGCTTGTCCCATGATGTATTTTATTTGACTGTTCTTCAACACAGGATGAAGATAGTCAAAGAGAGGGCCCTGCCAGATATTGAAAACTATATGTTTGAGAATCACGACCAACTTCGACAGGCAGCCACAGAGTGCATGTGCAACCTGGTGGTCAACAAGGAGGTAACTCACCGGGCATCTCACACTTGACTGTGTGCCCCAGTCTAAGAGCCCCAGTGATGAGGCATTCCTAAATGTGTTACCTCAGGATATCGTGGTGGGCTTTTTTTAGGTTCAAGAGCGGTTTGTGGCTGATGGAAATGACCGGCTGAAGTTGGTGGTGTTACTGTGTGGTGAGGATGATGAGAAAGTCCAGGTGGCAGCGGCTGGAGCCTTGGCCATGCTTACAGCAGCACAGAAGAAACTCTGCTCTAAGATGACTGAAGTGGTAAGACCTAAAGTCTGATTATTGGCAGTGTAGACATACCCTTGAAGGGGCATTTTCAGTTCATGAAAATGCCTCTCAAAAGGAAGATGTAGTCCACTAGTTTGACAGTGAGGATCTTGGTGAAGTTGAGGCCTGGGTGTGCATGCTCCTCGTCCATCCCTGCAGAAAGTAAACTACCCTGCCATATATCAGACTTCATCTCAGAGTGGAAACATTTCTATATAGCCATTCCTCAAACTAAGTCCAGGATGATAACTGTCAAGCAAGGTTAGGAATGCAGAATATTATTCTATAGGCCCTTAAAGCTTTTGATGATAAACAACCTGAAATCCAAACCTTGTCTCAGTCAGAAATGAGAAGAACTTGACAGGTAACCTACTGAGCTTTACAGATCCCACAACATCTCCATTTCCTGCACAGATCTGTAGGTCCTGAGAACTCAGACCTTGCATAGCTGAATATCAGTGGAGAGCTGTGGTTGAGAACTCATTAACCCTGTTGTGTTGCACACGTGTAGATGTTGGACACTGGGGCTTGTTAGAATAAAAATGATTAATTAAGCTGAAGGAAGAGCTCAGGAAAACCAGTGTGGGGAGTGGGTGGTCTGCTTCTGGTCATCTCAGCTGCGTCAATACTCTGATCAGATTCTTTGCACAGAGACTATGCAGCAGCCTAAACATGAAACGTGTTTCATGTGGTGCTAGTGCTGTGAAAGTTTCTGACTTTTTAGCATCACAAAAATTGGGTTCAAAAGACAAGTTTCCTTAAAGAATCAAATAATCATACCTGACATGAGTATTGAAGAGGTGAGTCCCTGCACTTCCTTCTGCTGAGAAATGCCTTGCCAAACTTGCATTCTTGGTTGAGGTATTCTTCAGATCAATACTAATGATCTCTCTCTCCCTTGAAGACCACCCAGTGGCTTGAAATCCTGCAGAGGCTCTGCTTGCATGATAACATGGAAGTACAGCACCGAGGACTGGTCATCGCTTTCAATTTAATCAGTGCTGACAAAGAGCTAGCGAAGAAGCTGGTGGAGACGGAGCTCCTAGAGATTCTGACATACCTTGGCAAGCAAGAAGATCACCCCAAGAAGCAGCATGTCATTAACATAGCACGTGATTGCCTCACGAGGTGCATAGATTATGGGCTGATCAAACCACTCTCTCAGGCATGAGGAAATGAAAACCACCAGAAAAGGCTGAATGTGGGGAAAAAAAAGCTACTGAGAAACATGGAAAAGCGAGACCCATGAGGAAAATCTAGTGCCATTGTCAAGGAATGGAATAGTTCAGGGACTACTTTGCAGAATCGGAACTGTATGAAGAAAAGGGGGGCATTTGCCTGGGAAATTTGGAAAGTGCCCATCTGCGTAATTCCCAAATGGCATAAATCCTTTTTTTTGCCCCATTCAGCTGATAACGATAAAAGCTTCAAGGCCCAGCTGTAAGAGAGTTGGTTGTGTTGGAAATGTGCCAGGGGCTGTTGGAAGGAAACTCAACTGAGCTGAAATCTGTCCTGCAACCATCTACAGCTCCTGGTACTTCTGGAATTTCTAGCAATGGTGGAACAGGGAGGGTTAAATGCCTTCTATCCTGTGGTCAGAATATAGGTTGGGTTTTAGCTGTGTGCTTTTTTTTGTTAATTTGTGGTATTTTTAAACAGCCTTTGGTGTGCCAAAGTATGAGGATGGTGGATAAACTCTTAATAAAGTCACTACTTTGTTCTATGTGGAATTCCTGTTCTGCTTTTATTAAGCAAAAGGAGAATCTAAGGCAACTCCCATTTGCATCATACCCAGGAAGCTGGAATAATCGTGGCACAGGCTGAATTTTCACCATTTGCAAAATATCCAGCCCTGCTCCAATGAACAAATGCAAAGTGACCATGAAAGGCAGTACGAGGAGGTGGCACTAATGGGTTAAGCTGAGGTTCACACCAGGGCACAGTGTTTGGCTCAACAGGGAATGCTGAAAATACCTCATTTATGGAAGAAACCGAATGAGAAGCAAACACACCAGTTGGTCATCATGTCATCCGAAAAGTGGATTTGTGCCCAGTGTGCAATAACCCAATCTTAACACGTTCAGGAGAAATATTGTATTTATTCAGGCCTGGGTGCTCAGCGGACTTTTCCACAAATCAAGCAACCCAGCAGCAGGTTTTTATGCTTCTTTTATACACAGAAATCAGAGGTTAGTACTTTTCCAAACATGTCTATTAGATACTGCTTAGTTAGTGATTAACATACAATTATAGCTTACATAGTACTTCTACTATTACGCATGCTCAGAGGAAGGGTCTTAACCTGGGCAGGGGTCTTTTGGACCTGTGGCTGTGTTTTTTAGTATTATAATGAAGGTAGTTCACTTTCAGGACACTCAAAAGTTAGTTTCATTGCCAAGTTAAGTCACTTTGCCAGGCTGTCAAATAACTCATCCTCAACACAACCCCAGGCATTCTCTTTATGGTCCAGGACGTTCTATGTATTTTATAGGGTTTGGAGATTGAAGCTTGTTCTTCCTGCTTGATCAAGCTTCAAGACCTCACAATTGTTCCCATATGGTAACTATAGCTACTAGCATAATCATTAACCATGGCTACTAGCGAATGTGAAATATACTATATCACTCACATTAAACTTTATTAAAACTGTTTACATTCAGATCATGGTTAAATGTTGAGATCTGGGGGTTATGAAAGGAACCAGGAAGATAGCCTTTCCTTGTATGTTGATTAAGGGAAAAAAATGGAAT
Organism: Strix aluco; assembly: GCF_031877795.1. NCBI lineage: Eukaryota > Metazoa > Chordata > Aves > Strigiformes > Strigidae > Strix > Strix aluco. The sequence continues at coordinate 9,431,388 of NC_133949.1, read as the reverse complement.
TTTTAAGCTAATAGGTTTGACAATCTAAAGGCAAATTTACTTGGAGGGTGATTCCAGCTGTGCACAATGTTGTCTTCTTACTGTAACCGCCTTCAGTCAAATCACTGGTGCTTTATAATCGCACTACGAGGGTATCAGACTGTTCTTCCAAACCAAATGAACCACAGGTCATTCTGTGGTGGAAAACAATATGGTTTGTTTTCAACCAGCCTTCAATTTTGGATACCCAGTTTTAGGAATTTTGGATCTGTCTTTCAAAAGTATTTTGCATCTAACTCTGTATAGAGAGTTTTATCTAACCAGCATGTCTGAAACCAAGACAAAAAATGCCATTGGTATCTAAGGGTGGTTTTATGCAAAGTTTTCCTTCTACCACTAAAGCTCCTCTTTGGAGCAACTGAGTTCTTCTAACCTACACTGACTGTTGCTGAAATTGAGTGGGGAAACTGCTTCTGTAAGAGCCATTTATTTGTATTTCCTAGCTAAAACATGGACAGAAACTCCCATTTTTACTTTCCTAAATAGCTGAATAGAGGCTGTCTTTTAAAAGAATGGCTCTAACACCCAATGCCTCTGCTGTTTGGTAACTTTTCTGAGCAGTACTGTGAGTATGGGAGTGAGCTGGTGAAAGCCAGAAAGTCTTCCAGGTTCCTGTCCTGGTATAGTGGCTTTCATTTGGCAATGCACCTGCATGCCGTCAAGCGCTGGGCGTCAGGTTTTGCAAGTCCTTGAAAGCAGCCTTCAGGGAATTACATAATTCTACTGACATTCAAAGCATCTCGCTTTTCTGCAGTACTGAAACCTTGCATTTGATTTAAAACACATTCCCAAGAATGTCTGGGCTTTTAGAGGGGACCAGCCATTACCAGGGAAATCCTTCTACTTCAGATACAGAGTAAAAGATTTCAAATGTTTGTAACCATTGACTTCCCAGAGCCTTGTTGGGATTCTGTGTGGTTACCTGTTCTCAGTTCTCAAATATCAAGTGTAGATTTAAATTAGCTCTGGATGCTACACAGACCAATATATTTCTTAAAATTTCCGTCTGAAAGGGAAAGTGACGAGGAATAATACCAAACACAATGCTTCTTTCTAAGCCAGAGAAACGACGGACACTGTCAAGAATAGCATGCTCCTCTAGCTTTCCCTCCATTTTTCTTAATGATATATTTGACTTTGACTTCCTAATTTCTGGTGCTAGTATTTCAAAGTATTCTCTTACTTTTTCATCTGTGTAGCACAGAATAGCAATATCTTTCTCTGAGTAACCCCTTTTAAGATATGCACAGCAATGTTCTACCACATACTTTGCTATTTCATTTCTGCCTAGTTTGCGTACTTGAACACAGCCTTGCACAGTGTGAGCACATGTGGCTCTGTGTAATAATCTTTCCAAACGTTGGCTAGGAATATTTAGGGTAGAGTACTTTACAATCATTTCCATAGTATTTTTTAGATAGCTATAGATACTGTTAGCATTACGAACCACTCTGGTTAGTGACTCGACAGGATCGTGCTGTGTTGCTCCTGGAAGACCGGTTTGGAAGGTGTGACTTGTCTGTAAGTAGTCCAAGAAAATCCAGAAAAAGCCAGGCTCGGGCAGATGTTCTGATGAAGTTAGAGTCAAGGCTTTTTTATACCAATCACCTTCCTCATCCCGGAAATTCTGTGCTTCATCAACTATGATGTGCTTCACACCATTAAAACTTGCCTTCAAAAAAGCTACTCTTGTTGTTGCATGGCAAATGCTTTTCTGCCTACAGAAGAGATACAAATAGATTAATAACAATCTCTGCATTGCAAACTACTGGCTATACTTGATCAGAGAAAAGTGAATGCCCATGCTACTGAAGTCATATTTATTAGTAGATGCTCAGAATGTCAAGAAAAAAATTTGAGCCTTACTAAAAACACATCCCAGTTACATTCTTCAAACACTGCAATGGTGGTGGACCAAATCACATACCACATAATCAGTACTCAGCTATTTAAAAATGCTAGTGAAATAAGAGGATGTTGAAATGAATAATTGGAAGAAATACTTACCGCACAAAATCTCTCAGAGGCTGGTTCTCGCATATGTAAAGAACTTCCTCTTGTGTGCACTGCAGCATAGTTCTTATTTTCTCTATGATCTTCAGGGCCACTATAGTTTTTCCTGTTCCTGGTAGACCATAAACATACAGCTTCTTAGTTTTGTGAAGATTTTCTGACAGCAGCTGGTATTGTTTGATGGTTAAGAGGTTCAAAAACTCAGAACCAACATGGTCACTTAAAAAGGACTTGAAAGTCAGCAGAGCTACTGTGAGAGCACGCAAGAGGCCCTTCAAGTTGTCACTGTTGATTAGGCTGTAGTTTTGGGGATACATTTCCTGAATATTCAGATCCCATTCTTCTCCACAATTAGTTTGGGGAGACAAAGTCAGTAGCTTTGGTATTACACACAATTTGTGAATATAGCCCCCCGTGTTGACTACTTTCTCCTTCAGCCTCCAGGCTATGCATCTTGAGTATTCAAACAAATTCTTTGAGATATGATGCTTACAGATTGTATAGAGGATAGGTGGCCTATCCTTGGCTATTAGGAGAACATCACATATTATGTCTTGGTTTTCTGACAAGCCGACCTCAACAGCCCAGCTTCTAGAAAATATGAGAACTGCCTCAGAAAGCTGCTTCAATTGATTTTTCATTAAAACAGCCAACTCTGGATGCTCTTGGAGGAGATCTTCATAGAGTTTTTTTGGAGTACGTATTATGCAGTGAGGTTCCACTAACAAGGCAAAGCAGAAGAAACAGTTAGTGTTGGTATAAGATATGCAAATCCAGCCCTCTAAAATAGTTCTGTGGGAATTAATATTGGTGGAAGGCTACACACACAAGACCATAGCTACCTGAAATACCTTTCTTGCTTCAGAATTTTCCTTAACCACTCCATGTGTTTCCAGATTCTTTTGCAAAGACTAATTCCTTGGGGAACTCAATCCTACCCAGGTCTCAGTCCCTTTGCTAAAAATGCCAGCATAGGACCAGCTGTTCCCAACCTCATTTAGGAGACCTGGTGAGTAAACAAAGAAGCAATAATGGCTCAAGACAAAAGCCCCCGGTCACCTGGCTGATCTTGCAATACCACAGAAATGTTGGACTGTACCCGGCAGCAGACTCTCCACTCTCATCCCAGGCCCAGTCACTTTTTGTATTTACATCAGGCTGATTCCAAGTGACCTTCTCCTCCTGTCTTTCCCATTTTTCACTGGGATATGAAAAGATGTTGGCATGGCTGAGCTTGGTCCCCAGAGAAGTTCAGCTAGCTGAGCTCCGTCATGGACACGTGTCAATAGCTGGCAGAAGATCAGTCCCTGGGGAAGGGGGTCATCAGGTATCTGAATGCAATGTTGCTGTCAGATCTGCAAACTATTTCCATCTCTTTCACCTGTTTAAAGAATGTCTTCAAACTCATCTTTGAACTTGACCATGCCCTTGAGATTCATGTAAACCTATCAGACAGTGAAAGCAATGTGCAGACCTACCTGGAAACAGTTGCTTACAAAGATAATCAACATTGTCAAGGCCCTTGTGTGAATAAACTGGCTTGGTAAGAGGTGACCCCTCTGTCAGACTCAGCTCTAGCCTAAAGGTCTCAGAAAACTTTGAAAGATCTGGAAAAAAAAGAAATAAAAACATGTGATACAGCATGAGCATTTGCTGTCCCTCAGTGCACGAGCCACAAGCTGTCCTCACGCTGGTTTTAAATCTTTGCTCTTCTTTAAAATAACAAATGCAGTGCATAGACACAAACCTTGAAACTCACATGGACAGCAGCTGATTAGCAGCAGAATGGGCTCAGGTCATGGACCGTGGAGCTGCTCTTGGTTTCCTTATCTCACTAGTTGCTGTTGTGACCTCTAACTCTGTCAGTCATACCCCTTTCACTGCCCAAGAACTGGCCAACGAACAATTTATCTGTCCATAGCTCTCAGCTTATTAGACTGGCAGCAGCAGTGGAGAATGCCCCTAAAAGGCAGGAGACCAAGTACAGATTAAGCCTGAAAGCAAATGGTGACTAGCAAATGGCAATTGCCTTGGACTATGGCAATTATGGAAAAAAACACGTGCACTGGGGTCTAACCTCAAAAGCAGTGAACTTGAGGCATGGAGAGCTCATGCTGCAAAAGCAGGCATTAACAGTGGTAATAATAAGCTGCTAGTCACCAGGACTGCACCCTGAAGCAAGCATTAAGGAGTACAAGCAGCAGAATGACAGGTATTTAGCAAGGACTTGAAGCAGTCAAACTGGCTGGTTTGGTCAAGTCCCCAAAGAACACTGAAAAGCAGGTAAGACTACCTGAGGCAAAAAACACTGCTAGATTAGGAGGAAGAAATTAAAAGGAAGTATGGAATATGGAAAAGAATTGTCCCAGTTTTGGACCTGGATCAGCAGCGGTCATCCACGCAGCCCACTCGTCCGCTCTCAGTCTCCTGATGGTGCTGCCTTCCACTAGCCACGAGTCCGGGTCTTCAGAAAACACGACGCAAGTAAATGGCTGAATCTTTATAGCGCAGACATAACCACAGTGATCTCCAGCCTCGCTGTATACTTTCAAGATTTTGTGTTCATAACTTATGTTGTGTATATTTCTATTCCCGCAGAAATGGAAGGGGGTTAATTTGTTTTGAATGGAATTGATTAGGAGACTTAATTTGTCAAGGTCCTCATCGTCACTGCTGAATCCCTCCACTCTGCCGTCATCATTCACACCGATCCATAAATACCCGCCGTCAGTGTTTGCGAATCCAGCAATATATTGAGGTAACATCTCTTTGACACGAGTAAAAATTTTTTCAGTTGAATAGTGCTTAAATTCCACATATCCTGACTCTGTGAAAGTCAATGTCTCTCCCTGTCGCAGTTGGTCCCTATTAAACAACTCAGCAACAGTGTTATTTATAATACCCGTGTCTCCGTTAATAGCCATCATCTTCCTGATTTTACCAGGTGGTCCTGGGCTAAGCTCTCTCCTGGCTTCATCTTGCTTTCCTTTAAGGAACAAAACAGCTTCCGTAGAGTTCATGTGGGAAAGAGATGCACCACATTTTGCGTGCAGCCCAGTACTCAGGCTACAGATACGTGGCTTTCCACTTTCAGAGGTTAAGGATGAATTTTCACTGCTCCAGGTTTTAATAAAAATCAAAAGGTAATTATCTCGCTGTTCAAAGTCCAGGTATTTTCTCCAGTCTGGAAACAAAAGAAGAGACCGAAAAGTCTCTTCTAGATCTAGTCCAATCTTATCTCTCTCTAGGTTGTAGTTTTCATTTTCAATCTCTACTTTTATGACACCTCCTCCAGAGTTCAGCAAGGCGCACACTGCACAGGCAAGGGTGTATTTTTGATCTTGTTTTGAATTTTTTGGCATCTTTTTTCTTGCTTTTTCACCAAAACATATTTTTCCAACACACAAAACTACTTCGGGATACTTTGTTGCTAAATTAACCCAGATCTTCTGCTGTTGTTGATCATCTTCAAGAGCCATTCTGGGCCTGAAACAATTGTTAAAAAATTGCTTACCATTTATGCTGAAACATATCAATCTTCCAAAGACTTCAAAAACCATTAGCTAAACAGTGGCCATCCTTTGAACAATAAATACACCAAGTCACAGAGATGAGAGCAACAGGGATTTTCATCCGCTTTCAAAATAGAGTGCTTGCTTAAAACCTAAATTTGTTCCCAGTGCCCAGGTGTTTATTTTTCTGTCCTTGAGCATGAGGGGATGTAGGGACCTTGCTGCCATCTGACCCTTTGAACACAGAAGCAGCCTCTAATAGTTTCTCTACAGCCAGGCCCTCCTCCTCCCCTGTAATGACTCAGAAAAGGCTGTGCTAAGCCTTACCCGATCTTAAGAACCCAATAATCCTACTGATTAACAACCAACCCTTTCAGCTCTATTTGGCCACCCTTGCTAATATGGCAGCTGAATCTTGGCTGATTGCCGATTGTCACTCAGCCTCCGGGCAAATTCCTTGAAATGGCGGCAAACTGCATCTGCATTCCCATTTAAGCTAGTTCCTTAAATTCAGCCCCCTTGATACAAAACACATCTGTGGTACAAAAGCACTTAGAAAAAAATGAAAGTGTGCTTAGAAGAGGTCTCGCCTATGACAGGAGCACAGCTTATTTCCAGTAGCACAGATTTGCCTTCTGTGCAGCCAAATATTAAGCCAGAAAGCCGCAAGGCACAAAAACTCCAACAAGCATCTATCTCCTCCAGATCTGATACAGGAGACAAATTTTCTGCCTTGTCTGCCTCTCCTCTGAGTTGGCTCTGCTGAGGAACATAGCTCTGCTTCTCATAGCTTTGAGTTATGGTACAACTAAAGCAGAAAGGATGTTAGTGTGGGCTAAATTTTACTAGCAAGTAGAGGAATTTTCCCATCCAGTTCCATGAGCCCCCATCTCACTTGCTACAACAGGACAGCCTGGCTGACTGCTGAGATCTCAGAGTCCCCCACTGTGACAGAGAAAAAAGACTTACCCCTCCTCTTCTTCTTAGCTCTGGACTAAAATATCAATATTTGAAATATCAATTTTAAATCCTTAAATATTTAAGTCCCAGAATGATGCGCAGCAGAAATGGGGTACAAAGCATCCAGAGCGTGTTATCTGTTTTTTCCTCCGCCCGCTCCCTCTCTCGAGAAATGAAACTACTTTGTTGCTGGTTTTGCTTCTTCTCTGCCAGTTTTGTTTTCTTCTCTTTGTTTCCTGTGACGAAACACCAGCGCCCACTGACTTTACTGGATCTTTCTAGATCTATCTGAAGTTCAAAACCTGTTTTTTGCCGGAAGCCCAGCCCTCCGGACATATTACTTCCCTCCCCCTGGCACTTTTCCAACGCCCAAAGTCTATCAGAGGAAAAAGACAATTAAAAAGAATAGTTTATGGCATTTACACATGTCATTGCTTTCTGAGTCTGAAAAGTTGGTGTTTCATTAAATCTCCAGAGCTACAAAATCAGAGATACAGACTGGGAGGCTGGGAAGCAGGATAGCAAGCTAGAAAGTCCCGTGCAGAAGATAATGGTTTGCGTATCTTCATTTGCAATATTTGCAATATGAGATTCAGTTTCCTTACCTTTTTGTACTGACAAAGCACACTAAAGCTAATAATTTTATACCGAAATCATGCCCATACAATGTTCAGCTGAAATGATTAACGTCATAGGTTAAAACTGTCTCATAACTTTTCCCCGTGAAAGTAATCCATGCAGGGGGCCACTTGGGAGCCTCCTCAGTGTTGCCTCCCTTCATGGGGCACAATTCTGGCAAAGACACTGAGATTGGGACAATAGTGAGAGGACTGAGAACAGGGAAGCTTGTGGGCTTGACTACAAAGCCTTGAGAAGACTCACGCAGCAGTGGATGAGTGTGCTCTGGGTATTTGCTCAACAATGTTGTGTATTTTTTTGAGGAGAGATGAGAGAAAATGAAATAGCATGGAGAAAGAGCAAGCTAGTGCTAGACTTTGGAAACATGCTTTCAGGATAGGAAGGAAATAGAAACATATTCTGTTTGTGGGTGGGATTACAGCTTCACGTACAATGTAAAAATGCTTTTTAGCTTTTGATTCCATACTGTGTAAAGGAGACTCATCTGCTCAACTCCCTTGGCAAGAGCCGGTGTAATACCACCACCTCCTTGCTTTGCCCCTTGCCTTCTCCTTTCTCTTTGTCTCCGTTCAGACTGCATTCTGGTGTCTCGGGCTTCTCTTTATTCATTACCAAGTTTTTTTCCAGTTGAATTTTTCATGGTGACTACCACCAGTTCCTGAAGACTTCCCTACCTTCCTTGCAGATTTCTCCCCTGTGGGCTGCACAGAGTCAGAATGAAACCCACGGGTGGGTTAAAAAGCTTTTATTTCTCGAACTCTGAGTTTCCCTACGTACTTCCCATGTCACCAGGCTGCTCACCCCTCAGCTTGGACCCTCCTCTTGATCCCATACAGAGGCCCCAGGAGGGTCAGTCCCCCTCCCCAGGCACACCATGTGTTTGTTATACAGCTCCCCAACAGGCATGTGTGTTAATGCGGGAATTTCTTGCCAACTGCTGCCCATCAGGAGGAACCTTCCTGCTTTAGAACAGCATGAATTTACCCATCCAGCCTTAAGCAAGCAATATATTAACATATATTAAATTATTACACTTTTCTTTCCAAAGCACCTGCTGTTCAATTGTTGGAATGTTTTTATTTCTCCCGCATTTTTTTTTGTTTTATTTCTTCCCTTTTTTTTTTTTTTTTTCTTAGTTGTTTTCACGCTGATCCCAAACACATCACCGGCCCCTTTGTCGTGGAGCCGTTACTACACAACAGGCAGCCGGAAGAGCCGGGCCCTCAGGGCTGGACGGCGTTTGAGGCAGTGACTTATCACCGTCCTCTGCCTCGGCTCAGCGAGTCGTGTCGCTGAGGAAACGGCAGAGAAAACGAAACGGCTCCGGCGGCGGCGGCGGCGGCCACAAGGCAAAGGCCGCGTCCCGGGCCGGGCCTTCCCGCCCCCTCAGGCCTCCTCAGGGCGGGAAACGCTCGCACCGCCCGAGCTCCGCTAACGCGACTTCCTATTGGCGCTCACCCGCCCTCGCCGGCAGTGCCGCGCGCTGCCATTGGCTGTTGGCCCTCGGGGGGTGGGGCAAAGGCGGGTAGTTCCGCCTCGGCGCGGCCGGGCCTGCGTGAGCGCGGGGGGATGAGGCGGCCTGAGGGGGACTAGGGTAGGACAGTCGGGGGCTCGGGGTGTGGGGGGACGGGGCCAGAGAGGCTGAGAGGGTGCGGCGGGGGCTGGCTGAGGAGAGGGTGAACCCGGCCGAGGTAGGGCATCTGGGGTTGAAGGGGTGTGAGGGTATGTGGGGGCTAGAGGGATGCGGGGGGCTGAGCGGGGCTGGGGTAGGGCATCGGGGACTGAGGGCCCTTGGGGGGACAGGGGTGGAGGAACTGCACACTGAAGAGCTGTAAGGGGTCTGGGGGGGAGGCTGCGGGGAAGGAGATGGGAAATAGGGTGCAAATGGGTGGCACGAGGGGAAGGTTAGATCAAAATAGGTCTCTGGACCCTTGGAGAGCCACCGACGTGAGCAGCGTTTATAGGTAGGATAGTTTTTTTCCTCTTGGTTTTGCCTGGTACTGGCTCTCCTGACCTTGGAATCCCAGCTTGTGACTTGTCTTCCCTAGCTTCAGCTCGGTCCTGTCGCCCTCCTCCCTTCCCTTGCTCCCCTGCTAAATGTGCTTCATCTTCTTGTTATCTGTAACAGTAGGAGGTGATACGGAACCAGCTCCTTTTACCTATTGCGTGCTTGCAGATCAGCCAAAGCTTTAATTATTGCCTATTTGGAGTCTGTTATGCCTTGTAGGGTGGCATTGTGTATAGAGGGGTTTTGCTGACTTAGCTGATGGTGTTTGGGAAGGGGAAACAGAGCTTTTGCCTGTGTTACTCTACCAACATGGCTTTGTCATGCACACAGCTGAACACACAGGCTCTGTGTGGAGAGACATCATCCGTACTGGTGGTGCAGAGTTCCAGCTTCTCCGTGCTGTGGTGCGGCAGAGGTGGGTACAGGAAAGTAGAAACAGCAACTCGGGGCTCAGTTTTTCAGTCTTGTAACAGCCACTCCTGTCTCATCTCCCAAGGGTTAGTGTTAACTTATTGCAAACTCTGTCCTGTAGAAAGCTACATGATCCTGAAAAGAATTAACCCCGAACCCGAGTTAATCTGTGTTTATTGGGATGGGGAAGTGTGTGTTTGTTTGGTTGGTTTTTCCTCCAGGGAAAAAAACTTTTCTGTTCTAGTTCCAGACTTGGGAGCAAGCTCCTTATTGAATGGAAATAGATTTGCCCAAAGCAATGATGAGCGAAGTATAGTCTGAACTGGTATTGCTGAGACTCTGTGTCTTTGCTCTGACCAGGGCATGATCACGTGATCTTCTCTCTGAGCTCATATAGGCTAAGCTCATCTAGAGTAAACAGCTTTGCTTGAAACTTTTTGATGCACCCTAAAAAATACTATGTATTTCTAGCAGCAGAAAAACGAAACCTTGATTTGAAAAGTGAGTAGTGCAAATACTTGTTTGGATTTGTGTATCTTGCTGCAATGCTGGGTTTAGTACTGAGCTTGCAGTGAGAGGGGTTTCTTTTCTCCTGTGTGCTACATGGCTTATGAAACTCCTGATACTCTGCCACTGTATCTTCTCCATTTGTAAATGCAGTGTAGGCTCTGTGAAACAGAGTTTGAGCTGTCTGTCCTCACGCCTAGTAATTGCCAGCATGGGGGCAGGAGTATTTCTGGAAGCGAGTTGTGTCGGGCCTGGCTCTGGTGCCCTGCTTGGGATGAAGTGCAGCCCTTTTGGGGGTGGGGGGAAGGCTGGGCTAATCCAGCAAATACAGGAAAAGATACAGAGCTATTCTCTAATCTAGTTTTTATTCTCTTCCAGGTCTTGGTGACAGCTTTACATTTAATTTCTCTCTTCCTGTGGAGAAGGAAGCCTCTATGGGGAGTATGTACCTAGGAGTATAGTTACAGTGATTTTCTCTTAACAGGAGAAGCCACGTGGTTTCTGTTCAGGAAGAAGGGAAAGCAACTCAGTTGCTAATGCACTGATATTTTAAGAGTGTCTGGATGAGTTCTGAATGTGGCTTAGGTTCACTGAACATTTTCTTAAAAAGACTTGCAAATTCACATTCTGACAGTGGTGTACTGGGCAACTCCAGTGCTGCTGTTGATATAATTGTATTAAGAACAAAACAAAACATCCTGAATGAATATATATGATACATGACTGTATAGAAGTCACAAATTAGTATGTAAGTCCAAAGGTTTGTTTAATAAAATTGGTATTCCCTGAAAAAAAAATTTCTTGTCTATCTTTAGACCATCATGGCTTTAATAACACTATTTACAGTTAAAAAGCAGATAAATGGGAATATTTGTATAACCTGAATTGGTTTCGTAGCTTTGTTTTAGAGTAATAAACCCAATAAATGGGTATCTATTTGGCTGCTGCGGACAGGAGAGTTAGAAGAAGCAGTCAAATCCACATTGTATTTATTCTACAGCCATCTGCAGGAACACGAATAAAATCTGCCAGGTAGCTGCAGAACCTGTCACCACTGTGGACTTAATGCCTGTTAGTCAGCTGGGCATTAAAGAGCAACTTCACATTCAAAAGAGTAATTACAGCTGTTCAGAGCTGTGAGGCTTAGAAGTGGGTGGTTCCGTGCAGGTCTGGACCTGCAGCGGAGTTGGCCAGATCTCAGTTTGGCAGGGACAGGGTGCGGTGTTGCGGAGTGGGCAGCAGCCAGGCCTGGCAGGCGGGCAGCTGGTGGTGTTCTGGAGAGAGGAAGAGAGATTAACCCTGGGAGAAGGTGGTGTGGAGGCCCTGGAGCAGCGTATGGGCAGGCAACTTGGTTGTGCTGCTGAGAAGTTAGTGAATCCTCCCGGATTAGAGGGCAGGGTGGCGCAGAACTTGCCCAAGAGCTCGGCAGCACTGGCGGCGAGTCAGCATCGGTCAGCTGCCTGTCCCGGGTCTGCCCAGCTTCTCCCTGGGCAGCAGACAGGGGATTTGGAAAGTGTAGGAAGGATGAAAAGAAAATAAACCTATCCCCTGAAACGGAATCGTCAGTCAAATCCTTCAGCCCTTCTTTTAAGGAGCAGTTGCACTAGACACGTCTGATCGGGCAGGTCACTGTCAGGCCGTGCAGCAGCAGCGCATCATCCTGGATGTCGGCTCTTCCCGGCGATGAGATTGCTGTGTATGAAGCAAAACTGATGTAGCAAGTGATGTGAATTCATATCCAGCCCAAAGGCAGCTATGTTAAAAGTGATTTGAGAGCTCAGAAAATGATGTGATTTCTAGGAAGATGTGTGTGCTCTTAGTGGCTTTCTAAAGGAAGAGAGGTGTCTTTATGGATCCTGTAACTACTGGAGAAAGGAGAAATGAGACAATTTTTATTATTCCATAGTGGCACAGGTAGAAGAGTCTAGAAGTTGTTTAGAGAGAGTAAGACAAGCATTGGAGACAAATCTGTTACAGTGTTTTGCAGAGCATCTTTGGGAGGATGCAAATGGCTGTATTTTCCCATGTTACTCAATAACCTTGCTATCTTGCTTCCAGCTGAGGGAGGATATTAGATTTTTATCTTCTGAAGCAGACCTAAAGTGGGGGGGAAATGAGATGGCTGCTTAAGTGGATTAAACGTTCAAACAGATCTCTTAATCTGGAAAGACTATGTGCTGCAAACTTTCCTCTTCGTAGTCTATAAGCAATGTCGCTGTGATGTCTGAAGTGGGGAACTGCTGCTCCCTAGAGCCAAATCAGGAAAAAACCTTCCCTCCTGAAAAATCAGGTGTTGAGCAAGAACCAGCCATCATGTCACACACGTTTTCTTTTCTCCTGTGTTCAATGAAAGGATGCTTTGTTACGATATGAATGTGCTACCAGGTTGGGACTGGAATAATTGCAATGTAATACTTAAACATAGACATTAAAGATTTTCAGCCTACAAAATACTAATTTTATATTCATTATCATCATCTGCAAAGAGGAAAGCAGCTTTAGTCTAGTCTTCCTTATGTAAATAGAGCCCCTAGAGGAGCAAACTCGTGTTTTTTCCAACCCTCAGAGAAGAAATGTTAGGTTCTCAATCAAGAAAGAATTTTGCTTTACAAAAGCAGATAATAACAAATTCAAAGACTTAACAAAAACCAACTCTCATCAGTTGGCACAGTTGCTGCTTTAATCTGGATTGTTTTTTTCCTCCCTCGTGCAGAAAATGTAATCTCCCCCTTGCATCCTTGTTTGTACACATCATCTCTTATTCCTTTAAAGAGTCAAAAGTCTTAATTTAGAACTGTTGATGGGAATCAGGAGTGTGATGTCCTCCATTCAAAGGTGAATAGCCTGAAAACGCAGGAAGACTGAAGAACAGCATGACCAGAGGAGAGGTTTAAGCCTGTCTCTACCTCTTTGAGAAGCACCAGTGCCAGAGCTCACCCCGGGCAGCATGAGCGCCTGGGAAGCTGCTCAGGGAGGAATAACTTGCCCAGAGAATTTTTCCTTCCTTTTTAATTTGCTGGCTCATGCCCTTGAGCAGGACTTTTACCAGTGATGTTCTTTGATCCTCACATCTGCGTTCTTATTGAAATCAATGTTTCCTCCCTTTTGGTTGGTCTTTGAAAGCATTTCTGTGCCAGCTGACAGACTGTGGCTGTCCAATCCCTCCAAAACCGTCACAGGGTGTTTGAACAGCTAATAAACAAAGGGGACAGCCTTACCAGAATTCCCCAAGGCAGCAAAACTCTGATGTGCCACCAAGTTGAAAGGAGCTCACTGATGAGCTGTAGTGGTTGAAAGCCTTCTATGGGACATAAGAAATGGCAAGTTCAGGCTCACTGCTACCCAGCCGCTAGCCTCGGAGATGAAGCTGAAAGCACAGGGCAGGCTTTTCAGCTCTCGGGAGAGTACAGTTTGACAAGGTGCTGCAGCTCTGTGGCGTAGCCTGTGATCGGGCAGCGCTGGTGAGCCTTCACATAACTGTAGGCACAGCGGTAGCAAAACACAAAGCCGGACGTGGACAGGGCCGTGGCGTTGACGCGGATTTTGCGGCACAGAGGGCACACGGTCTTCAGTTTAGGTAAGAGAGCTGAGCTGGCCCCGTGGTCGAGGTGCACGGGGGGTGGAGGAGTTGGGAGCGCTGTCAGAGATTTGATCGCCTCTTGGTTCTCTGAGGAGTACCACCAATCCAGGAACTGGAGGAAGAACACGCTGACAGACAGCCCGGAGGACAGGGAGAAGGCAATGCCACCCAATGCTTTCCTCACTGCTGACTGCACTTGTGTTTTAATGCTGTAAAAGAGAGAGAAGATACAGAGAAGTCATTACTACTGCACATTTGTCCATCTGCAAGCCAAGGCAAAAAGGACTTGGGGAGTAAGTCACTGCTTTATACAGCTTCTTAATGCTAAGGAAGTTGCTCAGCATATCCCATGTTTGTAATGAGGCATCTTCTAGGATGTTTCTCCCAGATCCTTTGTATTTTAAGAAAGCTTCAAGTCCTGTTTTGTTCAGATGTCTAAATTAGAAGAGTTTGGATTGAAGGGACCTGGACCACAGAGCATTTCACTCATGGATCACCATTTTACAGGACATTAAGTGTAGTCATGACTAGCTGCTGCTCAGAAAAATCAAAGAGCTAAGTTTCAGTCCTTTTAGCAATATTGTTGCAGTCTACTTCCCTTGTTAGAAAAGTGCAGGTGAAAACTGGGCAAGAGAAAGGCTGGAGTGCCAACACACACCCCCCTCCCCGCCTCCCTCCAGCATTGCAATTTTATTACCACAAGATCTTGTGAATAACCCCTGCTACTTGTTTCCTTATTTACACTAACAATATACCCTTTTGGAGCACATTTTGCCAGAGGTAAACTTCATCTTGAAGAATTTCTGGAGCATCACCTCCAAATTTATGCACCCACAGAACCCTCTAGAAAGCAGCTGCTGAGCTATGTTCTAACATACCTGGGTGTTTCACTTGAGGTGGCTCCAGCCAATTTCTTCTCCAGGGCCTGGATATCCTCTGCAGTCAGTCTGACCAGGCGAACGCCAGCCAGCCGCAGCATGGGTGAATGATGCTGAGCTTTCCCGAGGATATAGCACAGTTGCTGGACGAGAAACCAGCCCTCCCAGGTCATGTTTACAAAGGGGTAGGCAGCTAGAAAGGCTCTGTAAAAGCGCTTCCAGGATGATGATGGAGGGTGGATAGAGTACTCATCCTCCTCTCTCAGGCTGGACACCAGTTTCTCTAGCTTTCCTTTCAGGTAAGGGACAAGAACCAGCAAGAGGAGAGACTTCCAGTGCTGCCTCTTTGGCAGGCCAGCAGTGGCCAGAGGTTGCTGTCTGCAGTCTCCTATCGGTATCCTCTTTAAGCTATAGAAGTTTTCAGAAAAGGAAGCACTGCATCTGGACAGATAGTGCTGCTGGAGCAGCAAATCCAGGAGGACGTAGATCTCATCAAACCAGTGCCAGAGGAAGCCATATCGGCCAGGATTAGACTCAGCAAGCACCTATTGAAAGGGACACAAAACGGAAGGACGGGAAAGTGGAGTAATGTGCTAAATTACAGTAGCTATACATTATTACACCTCCAGTTCATAATGCGAGCTGGGTAGGTCAAAACTGTTACAGTAGCTTGTGAGCGTGGCCAGAGGTAAACCCTGGCAACAAACGGCTCGGCACAGAGCTGCGCAGCCTCTCCGAGGTCCCTGTCTGCAGCAGTTTCCCCACAGACTATTCACCCTCAAGACACTGTTCACCTCAGTGCCCCGCTCCCCGCAGCGCGGTGCCCCCAGGCCTGCAGGGAGGGGGACCCCGCCGGCCCCTCCTCCCCTCCCCTCGCCCCAGGCCTGTGGCCTGCCTCGCCCTTACCTTGACCAGGTGCTGCAGCGCGGGTTTCAGGGCGGCCATCAGGCTGTCCTGGGCCACCGCCTCGAAGATGGAGGGTCGGTCGTCGCCGGCCGAGGCGGCCGTGAGGTGGGCGCCGAGCTCCGCCATGACACCGCCCGCGCCGCGCCCCGCCGCCAGGGGGCGCTCCCGCCCCGCCGGGCACCCGTCTGGCGCAGCGGCGTAGCCGCCCCCCGGAAGCGCGGCGCGGGCGGCGCTCTGTCTCCTCCCGCTCCTCTCTGTGGTGGCAGGGGCGCGGCCGCTCTAGGCGGGGGAGGGTTTGTTCTCGCTCCTCGCGAGTCCTCCCGGTCCCTCCGCTCCGCTTCCGGTTCCGCCGCCGCCCCCACAGCGGTGTGTCCGTCCCGCCGCCGTGAGTGGGGCCGGGGGAGCCGCTGCGGGGCACGGGGGGGGGGGCATGGGAGGGGTCACTGGGAGAGCGGGGGCCGGCACTGGTGGGGTACTGGGAGGGGAGACTGGGATGGGGTGGGGAGGGGCACTGGGAGGGGATACTGAGGGGAGGTGAGGGGCACTGGTGAGGCCCTGGTGGGTTACTGGGAGGGGGGACTGGAATAGGGTGGGGGTAGGGTCGCTGGTGAGGCACTAGGAGAGGGTGAGGAGCACTGGTGGGTTACTGGGATAGGGTGGAGAGGGTCACTGGTGAGGTACTGGGAGGACTGGGCAGGTGGGTGTAGAGGTGCTGGAGGGGAGAGGATAAGGGGTGGGTGATGGGAGTAGGGACGGCTGTGGGGGTGAGCGCTGGGCCCTGGGAGGAGGTGGGGTGGGAGGGCGGGTGCTGGAGGTGGGGGTGCTGTGGGGTGGGCTGGACTGGGGCTTGGTGGGACTGGGGAAGGGAGGCGGGATGGGAGTGAGCAGAGCAAGCTGCTGGGATACTGGCGGGACTGGGCAGGGACTACGGCTGGGGTGCTGAAGGGGACTGGGCAGGCACTGAGGGGGCTGCTGGGACTGGGAATGCTGGGAGGGGAGCTGGGATTGGTGGGGGATGCTCCTGCAACTTGAGGGGTACTGGGAGAGGTCTGGGGAGTGCTGCTGTGGGGGGAAGGAGGGTGGGCAGGGGTTTTGAGGGGGCCGGGGATGCCTGGGAGGAGGGTGGGTGGGGGCTGCGGGTCCTGCTGAGGCTGGAGGCAGGTGGTGTGTGGGGGGGTTGGTGGTAAAGCTGGGATGGGGGTCTGAGGATTAAGGCAGTGATAGGAACCACAGGGTGTTTGAGAGTGGGGTGGAGAGCACCAAAGGGGTGTTTTTTCCCTAAGATGGAAATGAATTACCTGCCCCTAGCACATGCTGGTAGGGATGCAGGTTTCTAAAGCTGAAGTGCTGCTTTCCCTTTGCCATCTGTGTTTGGCCCCTTTGGAGGCTCTGGCGGCCCTGAGCCACGCTTGGGCTGTTGTGTGGCTACTTGAGAAGCTTTGCAGATGAAATGGTGCAAATAAGAGGTGGTACCAGCTGGAGTGCAAGCCAGGTTAAACCAGGGATCACTTTAGACATGTAGGAGTTCAACACTGGATTGTTTCAGTGCTAGGGAGCTTGGATCAATACTGAGCCCTTAAACCTGCCACCTTGTTTACACCTATATGAAATCAGTGGTGGGCAGCTCATCAGGCTGTCATTGGAGTCATGCATGGGGCAGTGCAAGTGTTGGTCAGACACAGGATCCAGTTTTCTGTGTGGTTTTGGGCTGAGGAGGCTTATGTTTCTGGTTATGGTTCCTTAGTCTTTTCATTTAATCATATTTTTGGTTCAGTCTACATTTAAATGTCAAGCCAATGCTTAAAGCATTAAACATTGCCAGAGCTTCTGGAGAAATTCCTCTTATTTCGTCTCTTGTTTGCTGGGGTTGAAACAGGAGCCTTTTGCTGTCAGCTCAAACACCTCTCACCTGTTTCCACCTTAGCAAGTGTTGGGCACAGAAGGGTAGTAAGGAAGGGGCAATCTGATGTAGATTTTCTCCTAAAAATACAAGGACATCCATGTTGTTGTCATAATTTATCTTGGCTCTCTTCAACTTAGATTTGTGTATAAGAAGCTGGCATTTTCTTGAGTTATTTAAAACATTGCTATTTGTATATCTGGGCTATTTTGCTTTTGGCCTTCATCTGGGACTTGCTGTAAACCACGCTGGGTTTGCTTAGTGGATGAGATAATAGTACTGCTAGCAAGCTGTCCCTGAACAATGTGCAAAGCAAGCTCTGATATACAGGAAGCAAAAATCTGTGTGCTCATGAGAAAGAGCTTTCTCCTGTGTTGCACTTGGAATATTATGGTGGTTTGCTTTTTGACCTAAGTGAGATCTCGTTTGCATCTATCAAAACAGGTTGTAGATACACATGCTGCGCTGAGCCTTACCTGTCTGAGTGTTTCTAGGATTCTTCATGTTTCCAAGTATGTGATCTGAAATTAGGAAAACAATGAAATGTCCAGCTTTGGGGTTTAAAGATCATCTCTGAAATTCAGCAAGGTTTCTTTCTCTGTGTAGCTTTATGCAACAGGGATGATGTGTATGGTTTTTTTGTTTGTTTTTTTCTTTCCCTCTCCTGGATTTTCTCTATAATCTGCTGCTCTGCCCACTGTTAAAATAATATTGGACTAGCTCAGCTGGGAGGGACGACCCAGGTTGACAAATCCACATATAATACAAACAGTGAATGGCAAGGCTGTGTTCAATGCCTTTTGCATGGCACCATGCCAGATGCTCTTGTAGAGGAAAACATTTAAGTCATCTTTTAAGCTGAGCTCAAATCCGAAGGACTGTGGCGGCAATAACACTGCGGCTGAACGCGGGCTGTGTTTTTAATTATAAAACAAGACCCACAACAGCTTTTTCTTTTGTGATGCTGTGACTACTTTCTTTTGCTGGAAAGATTGCAGTGTTGTGACTCATGCAGCTTTCCCAACCCAGCCTCTGTTTTAGAAAGAGGGCAAACATCTCCTGCAGGAGGAATGCGCTTCCAGAGCTGTCCCCAGGCATAGTTTGCTCTTCAGCTTGGCAGGAGCAGAAAGGGAGAGAAATCAAACCAAACCCAGTAATGCTGCCTAATTGGGATGAGGCAGTAACCACGCAGGCACAGGGCAGGCAGGAGCTCTGGGGAACTGGGCTGAGCAACAGGTTGTTTCTCATCTGGCTGCTTGGCAGTTGGACAAGATTACAACTGCTCTGCATTACCATGCTGTAGAGCACGTTGAAGGTGGTAGAAATTGTGGCATTATCCCTCGGCTGCTGCTGCTGGGAATTCAGCTGCTGAGGTATTAAATTGATCAAGGTGGATAGGTGGAAAAAGAATGGTGGTGGTGTGGGGTTGGTTAAGGGATGAGGAAGGAAAGCGTTAAGAAACAGCAAGCTGGTTGCACTGCTGGGCAGTGTCATGGAGTTCAGAGCTGCGCTTGTCCTTTTGTTGCTGAGCCAGCAAGACCTTTGAGGCAAGACAGGCAGCGTTTAGGGAACAGATGACTTGCTGCTTTGCTGGTAGCATTTAAGGTCATGGAAATATGTACAAGAGAAGGGGAACTGGGCAAAAAAAAAATAGAAAAAGGAGGGAGGAGGTAGGAAAATCCCTTTTTGGGATAGTTTTAGGGTCATAGGTTCTTAGCACTGATGCAGACTTTCATCAAAAAGAGTAAAACTGCCCACTCCTATGCTTGTTTTTCAGCCAGTACTTGAAAATTGTTTGAGTGATATTTGTCACAGAGCTGGCAATTGTAAGAATAAAATGATGTATATCCACATACGTTTGGGCGATCCCTGTATTCTAAGGTATTAATAATTTGGTTCTGTGGAGCAAGAAGAATGCTGGTGAGACTGTTCTCACAGCTCTGCTAAGCACTTGCTGGCCCAGCAGCATATTTTGGCCCTGTGCAAGAAAATGCAGTGCAGCACTGAGAGAAGCATGTGAGTGTCAGCGGTGGGATGTCAGATCACGCAGAGAAAGATTTCAATTTCAAGCTTGAAAAAACTGAAAAGTAATGGCTTTTATTTTCAAAAAGCTGCTTTGCATCTCCCGGGAACAAAAGAAGAGAAAGAAATGAAAGAAGGGCCTCGGGGTGGGTATTGCAAGTAGGGTTAATTGTTCCTTCCATCAAGATGCAACACAGGGAAGTATCGTTAGGGGGAGTTGACAGTTTCCTTTGTCTGAAACACGGACTTCTCCCTTCCAGTCGAGATATCAAATGTGCAGTGCTTTTTTTGGAAAACGAAATTGTGTACCCCGGGGAAAGACAGCTACAGAACATATCAAGATCTGCTGATTATGAGGAGTTAAAAAACCGCCTTTTCTGAGATTGAGAGTTTAAAAAGCTGGGCTGAGCACCACTGCTTTTCTAGCCTGCCCGCCTCAGGCTGTTGTGTTTTCACTAACATTGTTCATCTGAGCCCTTTAAATCCGTGGGTTTGCCAAGTAATATCAGCAGCAGGTGCAGAATGAAGATTGTGAAACTTGTGCCTGTGGATGTAAAGCATTTGCTTCTTCCCTTACCTTATGCACTCACCAGACGTCCGTTCTCTGAATTCCTGCCTTGCAAACTGGGTGTTGTCAGCGCCAAATGCTGTTTGACTACTTGTTCTTTTTTTATTATTATTCTCAGGTATTTTAAGGAACTGGAACCATGACGGACTCCAAATACTTCACGACCAATAAAAAAGGTTAGTGTTAAGCTGGTGCAGTGGATTGAAGGTGGTGGGTGGCTATTTTTACACAGCTTTTCTAACTGCATGCAGAAGAACTTGTGCTTTTCTGTTAGCTCTGTCCCTGTTTCTCGTCTTAATCATCCAGGGAGAAACTTTGCAAGTAGGTCACACGGTGACAAAAGACAAAACTGATGTATTATATGGTTTTGTGATGCACAAAATGACCCAAATTGCTGCTTTTTCAATGATCAGTGAACAAAACATTGGGTTTTCAGCACCAATCTGGTCAGAGATAAAGTTTTACTTATGGGCTAACAACTTCAAGACTGAGGATGGTTGTTCTGTTGGGCATCACAGGATTAAGTTGAGTGAGAGACATGTAATATTTAAGGTGTAAGTGTGCATCTTTACATCAAACTCTTGCAAAGATAATGGGATTTCCTGTTGCCGTTTCCTGCAAAGCTACAGTGCTCCGTTTGACTTTCGCTGGGCTTTACTGTAGGCGTGGTGCTCACGTCACCTCAGGACAAACTGATGCCGTTAAAAATGGGAAGACTGGAAAGGATCTTTGGGGACATTTTACCCATTTACCTGTTCCAGAGCAGGGCTTGTACTGCTGTAACTGTCCCAGGCAGATTTTATTTTCTAACCTGTTCTTAAACTAAATACTGTTGCTGACTGCAATTTGAGCCTGATGTTGCTCATCCTTCTCCAGCAGATGTGGAAAATGCTTCGCATTGACCTCTCCTTTTCAGAATGGCTGAGTGTTTCTGGTGAATGCTTGCCAGTGAAAAAACTACCGTGTTTCTCCATTCATGTTTCATTAAGCTTCAGAATGAGCTCATAAATTAAGCAAATGCAGTTCGCATCTTTCTAAGGAACAACTCTGTCTGTAAGTTCAGTCTTAAAGGCAGATTTTTCTGGGATGGCTGCAGTAGGCCAGCCTGCACTGTCTGAGCTCTAGTGAGCATGCTGCTGCTGGCTCAGCTCTGCTCAGGGGCACGATCTCAGTGTAACGCCAGCATCTCTTTCCCAGGCAGGAGGTATGGCGAGTGGTCACTGCACTGTGTTCTTCAGAACAGTATCTTCTCTTCCTTTTTGAAGTACCTGTTAATCTTTTTGCGTCAGACTCTTCAGTAATTAGTGCTGCTGATCTGACAAAGTGGCACTGGTGTGTAGGAATCAAAGGTTAGGGTCTAGAATGTATTTTGTCAGAGATTTTGATATTTGTAATGTGTCTTCAGCCTGTGGCTTCCAGTGGGAATACTGCTCGCTGGCCTTCCTAGAGAAAGCTGTCTCTTGGTCAGGAGCATTCTTCTCACACCACTTGCTCTGTCTGGGACAGGCCTGATAAGTGGTCTTTTGCATGTGTGGCTTTGTTTTGCAAACTTGCTTTTGCTACTTTTGTGATCCAGCCTGAACTAACTTTCCATGCAGTAATATCTGGAAGAGTTAGTGTCGTGGAAGAGTCTGCTTTGGCAACCCTGGAATCCGGGCAAGCTGTGTTGCATGCTGCTTTTGTTAGTAGTAGCTCTGTCTTTCTAGCTTGAAAGGAATTTATTCCACTGGACTAAATTTGTGCTTTCCTGTTTCTGCCACTGTGTATCATGGCATTTGGGCTACACTACAGTCTGCTGTTTTCTCATTGCATTCGCAGGAAGCAGGCGATGATGAGCAAAAGTTAAAAAGTCTGGGCAAAATTCCTAGCTTAGTTAGTTTTTTCTTACAGGCACGAATCTGGTGTCTCCAAATATCTTTTCATCCTAGTTATATAATAGTTGCCTCTGAGACAGACGCTGAAGTGATGTGATTTAATGTTCTAGAAGTGGGAGAGCTGCAACATGCAGCGTGGTTCTTGTTAACTGCTTTTTCGTTAGCAAGGTATAGCCCATATCATTCTCTTGAGCATTGCAGCTTTGCTTCTCATTGAACCGTGTTCTCCATCAGGTCTGACAGCTTCCACATGCTGCTTTACCAGTTTACGGGAACAACAGGCTGGGAAAGTAAAAAGTCACTCTTGAACTATCCCTAAAGCGAGACCCTTTCCTTCTCGCAAGAGGCTCAATCTATTTTGTCTTCTGCCAGGAGAGATTTTTGAACTGAAGGCTGAACTCAATAATGAAAAGAAAGAGAAGAGGAAAGAAGCCGTAAAGAAGGTTATTGCAGCCATGACCGTGGGGAAGGATGTCAGGTAAAAGCAACTTACCTTGCACCTGTAGCAGCTCTGGTTGTCCTGGGACTCGGTCGGGTGTACTGGCACACATCCCCGTGGAACAGCTATGAGTGTGTCATCTCGGTGTGGCTGGGGAGTGAGGCCAGCTGTGTCTTTGCCTGTGCTGTGCTCGAGTCACAGGTTTCTCAAGCTCCATCCTGTTACTGAGAGCAAAAGAAGCAACTGTTTTCAGTGCTGGTTTAGCTAGATGCCAATAGCCCTTTTTATTTAAAAACCCATCCAGAATTCACCATTTGTATGTCATTTTAGATGATGTTTTCTCACTGCTTGCTAGGCTGGGTTAGAAAGGTAATTCCAAGTGTTTTTCTTAGACTTACTTGTCATAGCATAAACTTAAGCTACATTTTAAAATTAGAGATTTTTAAGTTGAACCTTTGCTTCATAGCGATTAAAGGACACAGGCATTTACCTTCTGCAACACTGTCCCCAATACTTTTTTCTGCCCTTGAGGCAACCAGAAGAGCTTAAGCTTGAGTGAATGCTTTCTCCCTTCTGTTACTGGAGTTTACCATAAAGTTGCAATACTGGATTCATGTCAGTGTGATCTGTTGCCACAGAAATGAATACAAGGTTGCAAATTGGGTGTCAT
Organism: Strix aluco; assembly: GCF_031877795.1. Classification (NCBI taxonomy): domain Eukaryota; kingdom Metazoa; phylum Chordata; class Aves; order Strigiformes; family Strigidae; genus Strix; species Strix aluco. The sequence goes on along the minus strand of NC_133949.1, from coordinate 9,408,462 downwards.
GACTTCATCACAGAATGAAGGAACAGATAAACTGTAAGGAAGAAAAAATGATCTTTTTGGCCAACAGCACTTGCCCTTCACCTTTCGACCTCTACAGCATACCTGAGAGCTGCAGATATCCCTGTGTAACTTCCTGTGTTCTTCTGCAGTGCTGTTTAGAGATTGCATACCATGCAATCTCACTGCTTTTTTTGATCTTGGGCGGAAGTGTTGATCTGCTTGAGGGTAGAAGGCTGAGTCACCATCCCTAGAAGTATTTAAAAGACATGTAGATGTGGTGCTTAGGGATGTGGTTTAGCGGTGGACTTGTCAGTGCTAAGTTAACAGTTGGAGTTGATGATCCTAAAGGTCTTTTCCAATCTAAATGATTCTACAATTCTGTTCTTGCTTACTGTTGTTTATCCAGCTCGCTCTTTCCTGATGTTGTGAACTGCATGCAGACTGACAACCTGGAGTTGAAGAAGCTGGTCTACCTGTACCTGATGAACTACGCTAAAAGTCAGCCAGATATGGCCATCATGGCTGTCAACAGCTTTGTGAAGGTAAGTTGCTCCCATGGCTATCAGAAAATTGCCCAGCACAGTGGCTGTCACCATGTCTCCTGTGTCTGTTAGCCTTTGTGAGCTGTTTATCTCTGCTTTTGTACTTGAGTCTCTGGGCTGGGGGTGCTTGTAGAGGAGTCTGCTGAAATCATTAGGTCCTTTCTCTCGCTGCTGCTGCTAGTTATTGCAGAGGACTTAACCACCCCTGTAAGTGCTTATGAGAGAGCCTGCTCCAGGGAAAGCTGCTTCTATTGTTTTACTAATTATCATTAAAGACCAACTTCTGGTATTAGATAACAGATTTTATATTGTTCATCTTCCAGCCTCTGTAGTATCTCTGATATATGGATATCTGCTTCTTGTTTGACTGTTTCAGCTGTGCTGTGTGGAAAACCTTTACCTCTGGTGAAACTGGAAGACAGTTCACTGAAAAAATAACAGCCTGATTGCTGTATTGCCTTTAATTCTGTTGTCAGGTTGCCTCTCCTTATCTAGGAAATACTATTGCAGTCTCACATTATGTAAGTTAAAACCCAATACTTGGAAAAAGTTTGAGACTCCTCCTGGAGTATTACAAAATCTGAGATACTGAGGAATCTGATCATGTTTTAAGTTTCTGTTGTGGTGCCTGAGGCTGAAAGAGGTGAGGAGACCTAGACAGAGAGCAGGTCTGCTCTTCTGGCCAAAGGAGATGTCTCTTATCTTCCTCTCTGGAAAGAATATTGTTGTCTGCCATATCTTTAAAGTGTAATTCTGTTAGAATGGACTGACAAACAAACGTGATGTTTTCCAGCTTCATGCTGCTCCACACAAGGAAATGTCCTTTTTGGCAAGTTGAGGGACAAGTGTTAGTAAAGAGAAAGTGTTCACACTAGTCTGCACTAGCTCAGCACTTCATATGCAGTTCACAGTTCAAGGTGTTGGATGTGCTGGTAAGACATATCACTTCTCTGGTATGCTTTGAAAGTGATGCATTCAGGTGTGTGTTCAGCTGTAGGAAATTTAAACAGTGAAAGATAAATGTACCTTATGCTTTTGGAGGTCGTTCTGCAGCCATCCTTTTATAGGCTGATTTTGGAGGAGCATTGCTCAAAGATGTAGATGGATTGGATGTATGGAAAGTTACGTAGTCTTGAAGTATGAAATGTTTTATCCCCTTTTTCTTTTTCGTCATCAGAAGAGCACCTCTAGACTAGCCTTTGCTTAGTGCTTCATAGGTTGCAAACATAGAACTGATGGCCTGTGAGAAATAGGCCTTGATTACTGTTGCATTGTGTTTAGTTGTTGACTTTTCCCATTATATCCTCTTGCTCCCTTAAACCAGTAAGGCTGTGAACTTTGTCTGAAAGGTGCCCGTGGCTAGCTTTTGGGTGGTAAGAGCTGCCTCACTAGTTTATCTGTAGCTGCTAGATCATGCTGAAAGAAGTTTCGCCTGGGAGAACCAAGGGACGCTGAGATCACAATTTTACAAGCTATCATAGCGTGAAAACATCTTCAGATAGTGTGGAATGTTTCTGTGAACCAGTGAGTTCCACCTCTTATCCCTGATCTGAAATAATTGCCTCTTTTTGCCGTGTAATCAGAGAGAATGCTTTTTTGCTTTAAATACGAACAGCCTGATTCTGTCTGCAGGGAAGGTATCAGTGGCTTGTGGTGTAGATTTGTTTATTGCATGTTCTGTCCTGTTGCAGGACTGTGAAGACCCAAACCCTCTCATCCGTGCTCTGGCTGTCCGTACAATGGGATGCATCAGGGTGGACAAGATCACAGAGTATTTGTGTGAGCCTCTTCGCAAGTGTCTGAAGGATGAAGACCCTTATGTACGAAAGACTGCAGCTGTCTGTGTGGCGAAGCTGCATGACATCAATGCCCAGATGGTGGAGGACCAAGGATTTCTGGATTCTCTGCGTGACCTGATTGCAGACTCCAATCCCATGGTAACGTATATGTCCTTCCAGTGCATTGCTTGAGTTTTTAATGGGCAGATAATCAGAAATGTGAAGGTTTTCTTAATTGCAACTGCTGCACTGTAATGAATGCATTGGTTAGAGAGCACTTGTTGCCTCAGAAAACAGGTTATATTCTATTCTTAGATCTATTTTGGCTTTTGCCTGTCTTGGGTGCTGCAGCAAAAGTTTAACTTCCTGGTCAGGTAAGTCAGAAGAGCAAGAAATACTCAATGCTGCTACATTGATGACAGCTTGTAGCTATTGCTTTCCTACAGGCTTTGGCTCTTCTTGGAGTAAGAGGTTGGATGAATTCATTCACTAATGCAGATAAATCCACTGGCCTGTAATGAGTGGAGAAAATCAATGCTTATGTTTTTAATAAAGTTAAATGAGTCATCAGAGCAGAGGTGGAGATCAAGACCAAGAATTTCACAGGAGTAAATTACCTACTAAATTGGTATTTCATCTCAGTTGATGAAGGGTCCATTTCCACGCCAGGCATTTTCCACTGTTATTTTGTAACTAAAAGATGGTGGCCAGTGGATTAAAGTGCCCCACCGCATAATCCTTCGATATTTTTTCCTGTGATGTACTGGGATCCAGGGAGCATACTGATATCCTTGTAACTCCTAGCAGGGAAGAAAACTTCGGCAGCTCAGTTAAGCTCAGAGTTTAAGGATGTGACTGCTACTTTTTTAGTACTTTTAGAGCACAGATCTGATTTGACTCTGCTTAAAGACATAGTTTCACATTATTAGGGTAGGACTAACAGCTCTTTCTATGGTGCATGAATCAAACCACAAAGCAGGTTGCTGTCCTGTTATAGCTGTCTTTGGGCAGGTTTGGATAAATCCAGTGCAGGTGGTAAGGTACCACACCCTTTAGTAGCAGAGTGAAAGCTGCTGATTGCTTTTCTTACAGCTTTCTAGAGACAGTAAAACTAAAGGTGTCTTGGCTTTCACAGGCACAAGTCTGTGAGCAGTGGAGCCTTTCAGAAGATATAGGTGTCTATTGCCTTTGATAACCAGCTCTCTTACAAGCTGTTTTTTTTGTACACCCCCCCTGAATTTTTTTTTAATGTCAGGTTTCTGCATGAATATTGATGACTACTTGAAGATGCTCTCTCTGTCTAGGCAGTTCTAAGGCATATAGGGGAACACCTGCTTGTTTAATGTTGAGAGTGTGCCTTGCAGCCTCTCAAAGTACTTGATGGGGCTGCTTTAGTTCCGTGTAAATGCTAGCCCCTGGCGTTCACTAGCTCACAGGCAGCAGTGGAGTGTGCTGTAGACAGGGATATAAGCTACTCCTAGCCTTTCTCCAACTCTTTAATTTTCTTCTGCTGATTATAGCCACATGGGTATGGGTTGAGGAGCTCAGGCTGAAAAGATGTGGTACTTCAGGAGACATTAATAAGATTTTGCTTGCCCTTTCTGCTTGTCGATCTCTGTGGAACTAACGGTTTTGGTAAATGAACCATTGGCTGTTACGAGAGCACCGATATCCATTTCAAAAACACATTAACTTAATACTGACTTAAATGAATGGAGAGAAGAGGAGAAATACCAAAGGGCAGTGTATGCTCCATTTGCTAAATAAACCACCAAAAGTAGCATAGGGATTCCTGATGAAACATCAGTACAACTAATGAGCTCCTTGGTGGTAATGAGGATGGGCTGGGACAGCAGAACCTTTGCAGCTGCTGCAATTGATTGCAGCTCTACAGCTGCTGAAACTGTGCAGGATCCCAGTACCTGCCTCGTGTTGTACTTGCCTGCTCTTCCCAAAGCTGAGGATTCACAGCAAGAGAATGCAATTTGGAGGAGTGATAGTGATGAAGAGAAGCCTGTGGTGTGTTTTCAGATGTGCAGGCTTTGAGAGGATCACGTGACTGGTGTTCAGTGTACTGGTTTCCCAGGTTTTACTCTAGATAGGGCATTATAGCCTTGCTTTTTAAGGGTGCACAGGGAGAGATTTTATCAGGTTTGGGGCTCTTATAGCTGCTGACTTAATACAATATTTAATCTGGTTACAAATTTTAGTAGATACAGACATTTCTTCTAGTTAAGTTTATTGCTTTGGTCCTCTTTGAAATTCATGCCTTTGTAGCACAGTGATTTCCCTCAAAAGTACAGGGGTTATCCACCCTTAATTAAGGTTCATTTTCCTAATCAAACCATTGAGCTCATTGCTGTTTTCTCCATGTGAAACTCCAGTGGGGGTTCTGCTGACCAGGAGTGGTCTTTGCCAGATAAGTTGTATTTGTGTGCAAGTTGATATTTGTAAGGGATTTCTCCATGACCAAGTGGAATGCAGCCCTGCCTGGAAGCTTTTTTTCAGTAAAATGTATGTATTTGTATCAGCTATCAAAAGAAAGATTACTGAAAATTATACAGTTGGATCTATCCTTATGGCCTATTCCTCTTTAAATGGTGCATCTCAATCATTGCAACCTGTTATCTAAATGCATTCATATATTATAAATGTTTCTCCTCTTTTGATGACTTGTGGAAATAGGCAACATTAGACACGTAATGAAGCAGAATTTTGTAGACAGGAAATCCACACTTGTTCCCTCTTCTGAGAAATGAGGACTTTGAGCAGGAGCTAAAAAACTCCTGTTGAAAAATAGTCTTCAAGAAGGGTTTTATTATGGTTTTGTAATTGGCTGCCTCTAGCACATGAGCAAGCACTAAGCATTCTAGCTGGGTGCTGGGTAGAGTAACAACTCCATCTGTGGCTTGCTAATTGCCTTGTAATTGTGCAGAGATCAGGGTGCATATTTCTGTCAGCTCAAATCACCCTCATCATAACAATGTCTGACTAAGTTGGAGGTGACCTTGTCAGAAATATCTTGGCTTTGGGGTTGGGGTTTTTTTGTGTGTTTTTGGACTAATAGTTTATTATCATAGAATTGTGTGAACAGAGATTGGGGATGTTCAGGGCATTGCTTTGAAGTCCTGTTGAGGTGCTGTGGGTGCACAGCCAAGGTGCTTTACCCTTTTATCTGGGCTTTTTGTTGTCAGGATCTGGCCTTCATTCAAATACAGTAATACAGTGATCTTTTGAACAGGTGTAGGGTTGCACCCTTCCAGATGAGCTGGCTGTAGTTGTGATTAAAGGACTGACATGTGAGTCTGGTAGTTCACTAGGTTTTTCTGAAAAACCTCTCTGGTAGCTTTGCAGTTTCTCCTGGTTGAATTAATTCAAACATCTAATTGCATATATACTGATATGGATATATATGGCAAGTCACCAGATGGCTTGGTGGCTTATTACATTTCAGCTGAGTTATCCCAGATGTCTTACCTTCTGCAGGCAGTGGGCCAGTAATGCAAGCAATGGGCCAGTAACTCATACAAGGGCATGGTTCAGTTACTGGGCGGTTACACTGCAGAAGTTTGATTGGGGACAGAGTCTTTAATCTTGTTTTACAGATACACATAAAGTGCCTGTGGCTGTACTTTGTCCCTTGGGATCCTGCAAAGAGTTCCCCTCCATAGAGGGAACCCTCACTTCTTCCCAGAGCTGGCTTAGGCAAACCCTTCTCCTTTTTTGCTGTGCATTTCCTTGCACGAAGCTCCACAGAACCAGGTCTAGATGAATATAAAACTAGGGCCTGGCTATCAGTGGGCTGTTGGACTTACTCAGTCCTCGGGGCCTTTCTTGCTGATACCGTTGGTATAGTGCAACTCAGAAAGCATGTTCTAACAAAATACCATTTCAGTATGACACCCCAGGATTGTTGTGCACTCCTGCTTGTATGCAGGATGGCAGATTACTCTGCAAAATGCTGTTCACACCCAGCAACACCAGTAGATAATAGTGGGGTGAGAGAGGTAGGTCTGTTACACACCTACTGATGGCCAGAGACTCTCTGTAGTCTCGGACAAACTTTTTTTGGTCTTTTTCCTGATCCTGTCTTGTTCTGACATCTGTGACTCAGACCTAATGACTGCTCATCGTTGGAGCATTGCAAGTGCTGAGCCCTGGTGACGAAGAGCAAGGCCACGAGATGGCAGCAGTTTAAAGCAGAAACAAAGCTGTTGATAGACACCTTATTTTGTAACTAGTTCCCTCCTGGCTTTTATCTGCACTTGGTTTTCTTCAGGAATGTAAACATTAGCAGAAAAACGTAAGAGAAAATCCATCTTAAGCCTGACTGATCTTTTAATATTTGAACGCAACAACCTTTCCCTCCAAATATTTTCAATCCTTGACCTTCTAGAGTAATTTTTAACCCATCGAATGCTTTTCTTGACAATCTACCTGTTATCCTGCTTAAGTTAGGTTGATGTCGCCTTCTCCCAGTTCTTTTCTAGGTGCTGTTGGGTTTTTAATTTTTTGTAGCATTTCTTCTTCCTCATATTCCGCTTGGTCACTGTGATGTGATGGATCTAAGCTTTCACAGGTGCGGCTGTTCTGCTCCTGTGTTTGTGTGGACTGTATAGACATAACTCTTACGTGCTGTCCCATAATATGTCATGTTTTACACCATCTACATGTCACAGTTTATTGAGAGAAACACTGCTGTGAATCAATATGGAGTAAATACTAAGATCACATAGGAAGCTGATTAGTAAATACACCAAGTGTGTGAAATATAATTAAACTTTTGTTGTGCCTGAGTGTTTTTTTGCCTTTAGCATTAACCTGCACTAAGAAGGGAATCTATAGAGAACTGACAGCTAGAGGTGGTGAGGTCCATCTTGATCTAATCAGAATTCCCTCTAGTGCTAGTGAGTTTCTGAAGTTCACAGACTAGAGTAAAAACCTGTTGATATAAATCACAGTGCTCCCTTGTCTCCTGCTGTGACTGCAAGCCATGTAGGTTCCTTCTCTGCCAGCCAGAACTTCAGAGTGTGTGTTTGGGCTTCCTGGATGACCTTATGGAGGAAGAAGGTCCTCCTTTTGTTCTCTTCCCTACTAGCTGGAAAACAGTATGTCTTTCTGAGATCATGTCCTGAGGAATAAGCCTGTTTATAAACAGAGGCAGCTTTTGCCTCGTGGGCTGTCCTCTGCTGTGTACTTTGCAGGAATTTTATTCCTCTCTGTGTAAAAAAGGTGAGAAATAAACCCCTTGCTGAGAAACTGTTGGTGGTCCTCTGAGTCCCAGAAGGACTTAGTGGCAGGCAGTCTAGGATGTGGGACTTCTCTTATACAGCAGGGAGTGGAACACCACCTTCTTCATGGGTGCAGGGTAGCGCTCATTCCTCGTGGGGAAACTTGGACTTCTCACAGCTCTGTGTTTTCCCCTCTGCAGCTGATGCTTTATCTAGTGCAAGGAGTGAACCGCCACTGTTGGATGAGTTTGCGATTCCTGCTCAGAAGGTTGTAAGGACTTGAAAATTCACATCCTAGTATGGAGCTGAATATTGGTAGGAGCTGTGGGCTGTGCCTCAGCAGTGTGTTGTCAGCCTGAGGCTGCCTCCAAGATACCCTGCCTGCCCCACTGCCTGAAAAATGTCCCTTTTCAGCCTAGGTGTTGCAGAGTGAAGGCTGTATCTTGAAGTCCCACAACCATGTCTGTGTTGGTCCTGTGTGTGGCTTTGGGTTTTTTAATCTGTCAGTGCTGCAGATGGAGATGATAGTTCTTCTGCGAGATACTTGATGGCATTTGTAGGCATCAGTAGGTGGAATTTGTTTACCCATCGTTGTATATGTTACAGTGAATGAGACCATTGCTTAGGGGCTGATGAAGAGTGGTGGATTTACTTTGGGGCTCTTTAATGAATGTTCCTGCTGATTAGATGAGGCTGCCCAGGAGGGAGAGCAACACTTATTGCAGAGTAAGCAGACAGCTAGCAATAGCAAGCTGGAAATGAAGTAGGCAGAGGTTGTGGAGGAGGCTGTATAAAGCAGTGGCGATGTTAATGTATGTGATGGGGTGCTTGAGAGAGGCAATGGGGGAGATTGCCAGGAGAGTTCAGAAGCCAGCTTGTGTGTCTGTGTTGCAGCAGTCAGACTGCAGAGATTGAAACTAGGGGAGGAGGGAGAGCTGCCATCTGTAAATGGCGGCACAGCTTCTGGTTAGCCACTCTGACCCCACTTGCTCTGCCTTTGGAAACCCAGTTTTGCCTTCAGGCTGAGCTCCTGCAACTGCTTCTCCAGAGGAAGGCTGCAGTCTGACTTAGAGTAGCTAGTTTTTTCTCCAGGTTGTGATCCTAAACAGGTCTGAGGGAACTTCAAGCCTGGATGTGGGACCTGATTTTTTGGTTTGGTTTTGGTAGGCTTCTGGATGAGGGATGCAGGTCTTGAGCACTTCCTGTAGAAGCCGTGCTTTTCCTTGCCTTTTGAATACCAGCACTCTGGCAGAGAGGTGCGACGGGTTTATGTGATAACGGATGAATTTCCATGACTCCACAGCCTGTCCTCCCAGACCCATCATTTATAAAGCTTAATTGACAAATTCATCCATCGGAGACCCATCTCCTTCCAATTACTGCTATCAGTATGTGTCTAATTTCCAAAGTGTTAGTCTTGCCAAATAGATCATTCCAGGATCTCTAATACCAGTCAGGATGCTGTGGAATTTTGTTGACGTGTGTCTAGATGTTACATTTTCAATTGAAACAGACACTTCTAGCTATTGACAAGCACCGTTTGTCAAAAAACGCTGTGGCTATGTTGTTCTGTAACTCTGCACCTCCCTTTTTAGGGCTACATAAGGTTTTTGTTGATGCTTAGCTGGTGCCTTTCTTCTAAATAGCTGCTTGGATCAGGCAGCCCTGTTTGCCACTGGATGGTGCCAGTGAGAATGTCTGCAAGGAAAATTGCAAAGGGCCTTAAAGAAAAACCTGCAAAAGAAACCTTTCTGGTTTCCCAGGCTGGGATCAGACCACAGTGCTTTCTGGAGGAATCATAGGGGGTTGCAGACCCTTGGTTGGCTTCCTCTGGAGCTTAGTGTCCTGCATTGGGGGGCTCAGCTGTACCAAGGAGAAACCCTTTGTGTTGGAGCCATCCCTGAGCATCATCTTGCCCACCTACTGCAAGAGGTTCAACAGTCAAGGGAAGTATGGTTTCCTGTCTTAAAACTAACACATTCTGATTTTGCAAGGACATGAGAGGAGAAGTGGTGTTTTAGTCTTCTACAAAGTGGCATTTTTCTGCAGTGCGTTGTAGGAACAGGGAAGTGCAAAAACCAGTTAGGGCAAGCGCGCCCTGGGAAGCGTAACAAACACTTTGACTTCCCTTCATTGCCACCTCCAGAAAATTCATCTCACTTGCAAAAAGGCAGGCAGGAGGTCTTCCCCACCCAGGCAGTTTTCAGGACGTGGTCAGGAACTCATCACGTATCCAGCAGTGCGGTTACAGACTTTTAGGCACTAAAGTACAACCTTCTGGAATGGAATTAGTGGAAGATGAATGACTTACCCAGAGCCCTGGAAATCTGTCACAAGTAAGGCTGAACAGAGGAGCTGTTACTTTCCAAGACTATACATAGACTGGGGATGTGTTAGTCTCCCAGAGTTTTAATTTAAAATCATATACACTGCATGCATTGACAGTCTAAGAGGTTCATATAGGCTCTCTGACTTGCCTGACTGGGCCGTTTTAAGTGTTCATAGACCATTTCTAGGGAAGCAAAGTAAAGGGGGCTTGTAGATGAAAGATATAATATGAACAGAAGTAGAGGTCAGGTACTCTGGAGAGAGAACTTGTCTGCATTAGTACTTGTTAGGGACCTTTCAAGCACACAGCATCATCTGTGGCCATGAAAATGAGTGGCCCTGTGAAATACGCATCCATGCGGATGCCCCTAATATCCCATCTGGGAGTCTGTGCTTAATGACACGAACGTACCGTGCAAGCTCAGAGTGCTCTTCGAAAATGTCAGCACCTCTCCATTCTTGAAAACATCATGTGGTGCCTGGCTCTCTTGAGGGTAGGAGCCTCCAGCTCTGTGGGGAAGGGTTCCTTTCCTCAGAATCTTTTCAGAGCCCCTTAACTTTTCTTCCTTTTCTTCATTTTTTCCTCATTTTAATGGAATGGCGAGCCAGAGATTTCTGTTTCAAGCAGCAGAACACTATTTCATTAACTCCATTACACACTTGGTTTAATTTCCAATTAGCCTGGGATGCTAGCAAAATAATCTGATTGCTTTGACTGTTTGGCGTTCTAGATCTGCCTAGCTTCCCTCCTGTCCCCCCACCCCCTGCAAAGCTTTTCCGTGTGGGTTGATAGGCAGACACTTGGGTTTTCACCCACCCCCTTTCCTCCTTGTTAATGTATTTTATACCATTTGCTCCGAGCTAAAGGTTTGAGCTGCCAGAAGGAATAACTGGCAAATCAGCGTTCCTACCTCTGCAGCTCTCCGTGAGGTCAGATCTGGTCTTTCTGGCTGCAGAAGGGGTTTGTCTGTAGGTGGGTTTAAAAATATTGGGTTCTTGTTAAATCTGTAATGTAGTTTAAATTGCAGGGTTTGTTGTTTTTTTTTTTCTAATAAGAGCCTGTGAGATTTAGTTATCCTCATCCCAGTGACACTTCTCTGAGAGTCTAAATTTGATGGGAAATTCCAGCCAAAAAGCAGCTTTATTGTCATTCGGCTCAACTGTGCTCTAACGGGATGTTGCTGTGACTGCATTTGAATAATGTTGAAATGTACCCAGGGTGAACTGGTGTACATCAGCAAGCCAGGGACCTGTTATTATTATTAATCTTCAATCTGCTCTGCATTTGTACTTTTTAGGTGTTTTTTTAGGCAGATTCTCATTGGTTGGTAGCTGTTAGCTTAAAGATGGTATTCCTAATTGCAAGTCAAGTCAGGCATTTTACAATGGGATTAACTTACAAATTTAAGCTTTTAAAAGCTTTTCCTGTTCATTAATTGTCTGGGCTCACATATCTTTTGGCTAGTGAGTTGCCCTTGGTTTTTTCCCATTATTTTTGAGAACTAAAGACTGTGCTAGATGTTAGTTTCTTGTCCTTTTAGTCTCCTCCTTCCAATCTGTGAAATAAGTTATACAACTCCTGGTTGGTTTCTCATCAAAATGAATGTGTTGCATGTTTTGAAAAGCAGAGAATGCTTCATTTGCTAAAGAAGCTTATGGCTCTTTTTCCTCAGTCAAGGTATAGCCTTGTACAGTTTCATGGAGGACTTTGTCCTGTACCACTTGTAAAGCTTTAATGGACTTTTCTTCCACACCTGAGTGCTAACTGTTAGTATCCCAGGCTGTGGACACCGCTTCAATCTTTGTTTACATGTTGCCTGAGCCATCACTTAGTGAGAGCTGTCAGCAGAGTAGGAGTGGTCGTGTACTGGAATGAAACCATGCACTGCCAGCTTGTATTGCTCTATGTTCCTGTCTCGTAATGAAGCCAATGGCAGTGCCAATGAAGAGAGGTGAGCATGCATACTTGAACCAGTGTTTGTGTTGGACTGGTTCCTGAAATCTGTTTTCATTTCAACTGTGCTGCAGCTGTGTAAAAAGCCTTGAAGATGATAATTATTTTTGTTGGCATACCATAACATGTCAGTATGTTCAGTGTGAATTGCCAGCAAATATTTTTTTTAATAAGTGTTGCTTAAAGTTTTAAGATACTCCCCATCCCTTCCCCTACTCCCTTTCGCTTCATTTATCTTGTCACCAAGTTGACAGCAGCACTGTTCTGCTGAGGTAGAAAGTGAGGACCAGCTTTAATTGTGGACTACAAGATTGTAGATCCCATCTTGTCTGGCAGAACACAGTCCTCCTTTTGTAACAACCAAGGAGACCACAGCCCATGCTCCTAAGTGCATCTTGCCATCTGACACGCTTTCTCACGGATGCTTTTAATAGAAATGTGACATCTAGTGGGTTGTCGTGTAGTGTCCCATCCTCAGCTTTGATTTGGGCACTTGAATTTATGCTGCTGTGTTAGTTCCTAAAAGAGCCCTAAAAGATCCGAAAAGCAAGACCTCATTCGCAGTCAGGTCTCTGGGTTGGAGATACTGTGCACCAGGCAGACCATGGTAACAGCATTTCTGTGCATCCTTTGCCTGTGGCAAGCTCAAAGTGATAGAGTTCACTTACTCTGCAAGGAAAAAAACTTAAGCGCAGCTGCCTTGACTTGTACTTGCCCCAGGGTTTAGGATATCCACATGGCCCAATTAGTGCAATGAAGGTGGTGCCTGGTAGTGTGAGTGCATTTGCCAAAGCTCAGCCCCGTTCCTTAGTACAACTGACGGGTACCTTCCTGCGATGCTTTGGCTCTGTCACTTTTTTAATTACTTCAAATTTTTTTTCCAAAGCCCTCATTTCATTTTATAAGTGCTTTTTCATAATGGTTTTGAACTTTTCAGTTGCTTTCATGATTTGTCTTCACTTGTAAACTTCCAAAATATAATGAAATTAAAACCGTATTTTACTTCAGTTTTATGCTGTGTCACATTAACCATTCGGGAATTAGGCAAATTAAATAATGGGAAGAATAAACAGCATATCTTACGTTACTCATTAAAACAGTACAAGAAGACAGCAGTTCTGACTGCTAACGATTGTGGTGACAGAAGGCTCATTCAACTAATGAAATTCATAAAATCTTGGATCAAAATCCTATCTCTGACCTCTAGGTGTGAAATGCAAAACAATCAACATTACCGTGCTTGTGCAATGACTTTGGAATATATTGGTTTAATGACAAGCAGTGACGGGAACAATGCAGAAAATTTTCTGGTCGCGCTGTTCTTGTTTTCAGTGTACTGCATCAAAAGCATCTTTAGTCATCCAGAGAATCAGATGATTTTAGATAAGATGTTTCTTTGCCTTAATTCCATAGAAAATAATGTTGTAAATCTTCATTTTTAGCAGGTATGAATTGTGAGTTGGGCTGGACATGATATATGTGGTAAAATACCCCAAAAATGCCTTTTCATGGGGTATATCAGTTTTGTGTGTCAAACTCAGGCTTAAATCCCTTTTCTAGTCAGTTAAAAAAAATGAGACTTTTGTCTTGTCTGCAAATTTTCTATTTTTGTCTATATATTCTGCAACTCTTCTATCTTAAAAATCTTCATATGGCATCTGTTAGAATAACTGTTGAACTTGAATATGGAACTAAGAATTAGAAATTTGTGTTGCACTCCCACTTCTAGCTCTTGTCAAGCTGGACCTTGAATTTCCTCTCTGTGCTTCCTTTCATCCATGCTTAGAAAAGAGAAGACCTAGTCTCAAATGTAGCAAGAACATTTCCAGCTATAAGTTGTGCTGGAGTGCTTGCTTTAATGGGACTCTGTAAAGCAGACAAGTGGATGCTCTGGAGTTTATTTGGAATTGAAATACATGTTATTAAAAATTCAGCAGGAGTTGTCCATTTTAGGGAAATTGTGTGTTTGCTTTCAAACTGGGTGACCTGACAGAATTGCTACAGACCTGAAGGCTGCCTGGCACCTGATATCTCTTACCGAGGAGATAGTTCTTCTCATTTCTTGGATCCCGTTCAGCAGTGTGCCATGGGACTGCCAAGGGGAAATTAGGCAAGAGGCATCCATTCCTGAATGAGTAGGACAATTAGAGGTTTTGAAACCTTGACTGTATCAGTTGAGCATCTCCTGGATGTGGGGGCAGATGATGCCTCCTTGAAGCAAGCAAGGGTGGAAGTCTGGAGCCTGTAGGAAGGTGAGATGTTCTTGTTCTATGTGGACACTCTCTGATGACATCTCTAGCTCCCTTCACAGTGAAGTCTCTGGTCCCAGGTCCCCATTCTGTCCAGAGTCAACTTTAACTTTTGTTTATCTTCCACAAAAATACTTTCAAGTTGTACTTTCTCTAGTAAAACACTCTTCGCACCCATGCTGGCCTTTCATGTTTCCTGTGTGTGTCAGCAGCCCCCTCCTGCTATGCTGCTATTCTTTCACTTCCTCCCCATGAGACTCTTCAAATTTTGGCAAAGAGCAAAGTTACAGTCAAGTTTTGGGCTCTCCAGGTGGTTTGTGAGGTTGTACTGGGTCCTTGAAGGCTCAGATGACTGATGTGCTGGCTGCTGCTGAGCAGCTGATAGCACACACAAGGATCTCTGTGGTGGTTTTGCCATGTGTAACCCGTGCTAAGCCCAAATGAATCCCTGCCAAGCCACGGATGGCATGCTAGCAAAGAACACACCTTCTTGTCTCTTCTCCCAGGTGGTAGCGAATGCTGTGGCTGCCTTGTCAGAAATCAGTGAATCGCATCCCAACAGCAACCTGCTGGATCTGAACCCTCAGAACATTAACAAGCTGCTGACGGCTTTAAATGAGTGCACGGAGTGGGGCCAGATCTTCATCCTGGACTGTCTGTCCAACTACAACCCCAAGGATGATCGCGAAGCTCAGAGGTATGGTTGTTCCTGCTCTTTGCACGGCCCACTTGGGGTTATTCGGTAGCTGGGCACTTGCAGGCTTCTGGCAGTGTTACAGCTCTGAAAAGGGCTTGTGATAACAGGGCGCTCTGAGGTCTGTAACAGCACAAACGAGACTTGAAGTAAAAGAGTTTTAAAAGGGAGGCAACTTTTGGTAGTTTGGGGTGATGCGGGAAACCTGTCCTCTCCCTTTGCAGAACCACTTTCTCTGTTTATCATTAGCTTTTTAAATTGTTTTTTTCCATTTAAGACTAGTTCTTAGGGGAACTGGCACCACTAAGAAGGGATCAGCCCAAGACCAAACCTGTAACAATTGTAGCATTGTTTGGAGGATTTTCTGTCTTAAAGCAGAGCTTCCAAATCTGGTTTTGCTACTTGGAGAGGCAAGAAGTTCTTATAGATTTGGGGGCTTTCAAAGTACTACAGGTCTGAGACTGGAATATTTTTTGCAGCTAAAATCTAGTCTGTGGTATGATAGAACTGAAAATAAAAGTAAAAAAATATTTTTCTTATCACTCCAAATTCACGCTTGTGCTTTTACCTTTAGCTGCAATGACTAAACCTGAATACAAAGACCTTAGAGTTTAGGTAGTGGAGTGTTAGTTCGTGCACTTCAAGCCTTCTCATCTGTGTCCAGAATCGCAAAAAGTCAGATTCTGTACCCAAAAGAACGAGAAACCAGCAAGAAAAATTACTTGGAACAGGGGAATTCTCAGACTTGATATATTTCATGTAGATGATGGGGGGGGTGGAGGGGGAGGAAGGGGCACAAGCCCACATGCAAAATCCTGGACAGGCCTTTTCAAATTTGATGGGTTTCTTCATTGACTGTTTTTTGAGGCACAACAGATAATCCACTTCTTTAAAAAAGCCTGCCAGTAGTCTTGCTGATTTTTTTTTTTTTTCCCCCCACCTACTTCCCCCTTGTGTTCCATTTCTGTGCCAGAAATGACTGTTAATGAGTGCTAGAAACCTGCAGAGATCTCCAGTGTGTCAGGCCAGTATTATCCTCGATTTGTCAGAAAGGGACCACTAGTCTGAACAACTGTGAACATGTCCCAGTTCCTCATCCGTAATTCCTCTGAAGAGTGATGTATAAAACTGGATGGGCAGTAACTACTTTTACTCCTTTGTGTGGAGTTTGACTCTCAGAGCCTTCCTCATTTCAGATAGGAGAATGACAGCACCTAGTTTTATATTTACAGCAGGGCTGGTGTCATTACCCCTGTGCATGGAGAGATGAAGGAGCTTTGGGTACCAGGTGACCTTGGGCAGAGTCAGCTGGGGACTGCCCCCAACTGTGACTTAGACTCCTCTGCTCCTCACTTAGCCATGCTGCTTCCCTTCCAGGGTGGCTGAAAGCAAATCTTTCAGGGAAATAAAACTTCAGGAGGCACAGATGGGAATAAGATTGTTCTGGGTTAGCAATATGCAGGAGGGGGTGGGAAGAAACTTGACAGATGCTGTAAGAAAGACCATATGAACCCAAACTTCCTTTCTGCTTGGGATGGGTTGTTTAGGATGCTGTTGATTATAGGATCCACTGAGACAAGTGGTGAAGCTGAGACTTGGGAGGGTATTTAGGTCACCCCTCTATCTTCAGAGTAACAGAAACCTTTTTTTTTTTTTCAGAAACAAATGGTTGAAATGACAGCAAACCCCCCAAGCCAGCCAGAAGTGTGTATCGCCTCTGAATGATTACATGGGGGCTAAAGTGTTTTTCTGGTAGCTGTTTTGTTAAAGTTGTGTTTGTAAGTGACAGACGAGATCACAGAAATAGAGAATACCACCAGGCAAAGGCAGAAAGCACTAATAACTGAACATGCATTGGGACTGTAAAGCTGAGAGCTGGAAGAGTTCCTGAGTGAACTGTGACAGGAGAGAAACTTGAAGCTGTGAGAGAAGTAGTTTTTGTTTGCTTCCTGCTGTGTTCAGGAAAGCAGGACTTTGCTTGTTCTTTGTGAACAAAACCAAATCAAAGTAGTGTCTGAGAAGCTGGCTTCAGCCATGTACAATCTCCCAAACTCAGATAAGATCTGAAATATTTGACGTTCTGAAATACATGTGAACCCTTTCTTACTCCTGTGTCTCCAGTATTTGTGAACGGGTGACCCCTCGGCTGTCTCACGCCAACTCGGCAGTGGTGCTGTCAGCAGTGAAGGTCTTGATGAAGTTCCTGGAACTTCTTCCCAAGGACTCCGACTATTACAACATGCTGCTGAAGAAGCTTGCCCCTCCACTGGTGACCCTGCTATCTGGAGAGCCTGAAGTTCAGTATGTTGCCCTGAGGAACATCAACTTGATTGTGCAGAAAAGGTAAAGCCTCAGTGGGGTGTTATTCCTGGGTTGTTGAAGGGCATCTGGTTATCTCAGACCTTCAGATATTTTCACATGCACAGAAATTTGTTTAATTTGTCCCTCGAGGGATGTGAACCTGGATTAAACAGTCTCATGACTCTGGTAGCCTGAATTAATTTTCTTTACAGCATACTTGCAATACCAGTATCATATAGTATTTCTTTACCTGTCACTCTCTTCACCACCTTTTTAAAAGCAGCAAGAACTGCCCTCTCATTAGACTATAAATCAGATTGCAAATAGGAAGTTCATAGTGACCTGTAGAAACTCAGTGTGCCTGTGCTGTTCTCTTCAGCATAGAAGAACCAGCCTGGTGACATACTGATGTACAGTGGGTTGGTTTTTTCACCAGTTTACTCCCACGTACATGTTTAAATACTGTTATTCCTTGATGGAAAGGTGGGATAGGTTGGATAGCACATTGTGATTTTATTCAGGGCAGAGTTACTGTGCACTGGCATCTTGCAAGTGAAATCAGAAAACGGGTTTGTAGGTGGCTTTTGTGTTGAGGTAAGGATGTTACTCTTTCACTGAAAACACTGTCACCCACTGACTGCCTGCAGTGGTTGGCTCAGCGGTTCAAATGGAGGAAATAGAGATGTAGGTGTAGTTAGAGAATTGAATTCTGCATTTTGTATCTAAACAATCTTTTTCTCCATCTTTCTAACTTTCTTCAAATTGTTGTCCTCATATGTTTGCGTGTCCTGGACACAAAGTGACACCATCCTGTTTCTCAGTGACTGTTTGGGTAGATTTCTAAACAAAAGATACCTCTGGTTAGGATAGAGCCCATTGTTTTTACCAGTCTTGAGTTAAACAATGTTATGTTCCCTCCAGGCCTGAAATCCTGAAGCAGGAAATCAAGGTGTTCTTTGTGAAGTACAACGACCCCATCTACGTCAAACTGGAGAAACTGGACATCATGATCCGTCTAGCTTCTCAAGCAAACATTGCTCAGGTCAGCTGAGGAACTTCTGCTGTGTTCTGCATGTGTTCTGAGGATGAAAGACCCTCTCGTGGTCCTTGCATGAGGATGTATGCAGCTACTGCTAGTGTTGTCCTGGCTTTTAGGCATCACTGTCCCTGGTATAGTGCTCTTTGCAGCTACTTAATGGGAGGTGTTGGAGTTTCCTCCATAATTTAAATGTTAATAGCATGGTATGTCTTTTATCATGAACATTAGGTAGATCTTGTTTTACAGATTACAATTCCAGGAGGAGAGCTGATGTCTCCTGATGTCTCCTGTCAAATGAGTCACTGCTAGTGCTAAGGTTGGAATGAGAGGCTTGTTTCAAGTGAGCGAGGTGTTCCTATAAGGGAGGCACTCAGAAAGGCCAAACATTACTGAAGTGTGAATTTCAAGTGTATTAGTTAAATTGTTAAACTCTTGCACAGGCACTTCTCGGAGCTAAAATAACCTTTATTTTGCTCAGCTTGCTTCCAGAGTGGAAACAGCACAAAGCTAAAGCTAAACTGAATTGAGACTGCTTTACACAGTATAGATTCTCTTTGGATTTGATGTTTTAATCCAAATTCCTTTCTTAAAGGAAATGTTCTTGAGTGCGACCCTGGCCACAAGGCCTAACACTAATACAGAATGATTAATGCCTCTGGTTAGTGCTGTTATTGTCACTGAGCGATTTCATTTAACGTGACACTTTTAAGCCGCTCTCTTCAGCTTTCTCCTCTGATGTTTTTTGGAACAGAGCAAGGTAACAAAAAAAAGTAACAAAAGCCTTTTGTGTTGGGGACATGGAAAACATCTTAAAAATCAGTTTCCATGAGAATGTATTCAGAATTTTTTTATTTACTCTTGGTAGGCTCCATACCAGTTTTAATGCATAATGTTTAGATAATGCAGGTGGTTTGGATGAAAGGCAGTGGTGTCTGGAGGACAGAGTCTGGGACTGGGATCTGCAGACTAATGAATGAATCTCTTCCTGGTCTAAAGAGGGGTTCCTAAAAACAACCCGAGCTTCATCAGAAAGATGCCCTGAAATGAAACACAAGAACAGGCATCCTACCTGTGTAGCTTGTCAAGGATCTTCATATCCATGCCTCATCTAGACCAAGGCAGCAGACTAGTTGTATCCAAGTCACTCAGGCTTGGGCAGTATTTGAAAAGCATAAGCTACTAAACTTGGGTGCTTTAAGTACTGTGCAACATAGATCATCCAAGGAAATAATAAAACTTCACAACACAGATGACCTGTCTACTCCTTGCAGATTTATTTGTCTGCAGTCTGGCCATTCAAGGCCTCTTTATCTTGTCATTGTTCTGAGCAATTTGCATCGACTAGAGATTTTTCAAACAACTGTCTTGCTTTGTGCTGTTCACCTCTCCCTTGCAGTCTGTTTGTGACATCACAGTGAAATCCCTGATGTCATGTTTGACATGAGAAACTGAAACAAAAGAGACTTTGAGGGAATATAAACTGTGTGAAGTCTTTTTTTTTTTTAAAAAAAAAAAAAAATCAGTCTTTCTAAGCTAAGTGATTTGCTTAAGACAAAGTACCCTTTTAGTGGTCTGTAAGATCCCAGCAGGTCCTGTTTTAAGCCCTTGTTCAGTTTTCAGTAGCAAAAAAAAAGAGACAAAATCATAGATCTTATTCTTAAGAGGGGAAATATCTTTGCACTGTTATTATTTCTGTATAGGTGTGCTAGGGTGTCCTCGTATCATCTCCTTTTAGATCTAGTAGAGATTCAGAGGTTCATCTCAGCACAGAAAAGGGGAATCATAGAATCACAGACTGGTTTGGGTTGGAAGGGGCCTTAAAGACCATCCAGTTCTCACTTCCCTGCCATGGGCAGGGACACCTTCCACTAGCCCAGGTTGCCCAAAGCCCCGTCCAACCTGGCCTTGAACCCTTCCAGGGAGGGGGCAGCCACAGCTTCTCTGGGCAACCTGTGCCAGGGCCTCACCACCCTCACAGGGAGGAATTTCTTCTTTGTCTAATCTAAATCTGCCCTGTCAGTTTAAAACTGTTACCCCTCATTTTATCACTACACCTCCTGATAAAGAGTCCCTCCCCCCTTTCCTGTAGCCCCTTTAAGTACTTGGGAGGCTGCTCTAAGGTCTCCCCAGAGCCTTTTCTTCTCCAGGCTGAACACCCCCAACTCTCTCAGCCTGTCCTCACAGGGGAGGTGCTCCAGCCCCCCGAGCATCTTCGTGGCCTCCTCTGGACCTGAGGATCTGACAGATCAAAAATGGTTGTTGCTGAGAGCTTTGCATACAGGGAATGTAGAGCAGTAAGTACAATTAGCCATACACAAAATCTACATGTATGGATGTGACCCCTCCTTCACTGTATTTTCAGTGTAAGAAGGAATAGCAACATTTAAGTTTGGCAGGGCTGATTTTGCCCCCAGCTTTTGTTGAGAGGAATTTGAAAATAATCTAGACTGAGCCATCTTTTGGCTTTGACCAGCCTAAACCAAGCCAGTGGGTTCCAGAAGTAGGGATTGATTACAGAGTTTGACTGTGTTAGCTTTAAATGTGTGTGGCTAGCTGTGGAAGAATACATCCTGCTTGTGTTCTGGTATTCAAGTCGCATCACTGGTCAGAGTGGGATGTTCTCTCTGTGACCGCAGGGACTCATGTTGGTGTGCTTTCTCTGCAGGTCCTGGCAGAGCTGAAGGAATATGCTACTGAGGTGGATGTTGACTTCGTGCGCAAGGCTGTCCGAGCGATTGGGCGCTGTGCCATCAAGGTTGAGGCAAGTATTTGAATCTTGAGGTTTTCTGTGTTTCTCTGTCTTCAAAAACAATGACAGGCTTTGCCATTCGTTCCCACATTACGCAAAGTTTCTTTGCTCCTGTGTTGGCAACTAAGTGATCTGGATACATCATGCTCATGGGCAAAGCTCCAGCTGAACAGTAGGACTCGTGAGCTCCAGTTAAGTACATCACAGGAGGGTGGTGTGCTCCTCTCAGACCTCAAGCTTGCAGACAGAGCAAGGCAGCTAAATCATCCTTGATGGAATATTTTACTGCACTGGCTTCAATGGAACAGTGCCCGGTTTTCTATGAGGACCTCCTTTAATAGCTGTGGCCTGATCTTTTGAAGGGGGAAGGAGAAGAAATTGTGCAGAGAAACTAAGTATTATGGAATGTTTTGTGTCCCCCCCTCTCAGCTGAATAGAGCACACATGCATAGAATTACAGAGATTTGGGGTGCTTAAGTGCAGTTTGCACAGAGTGACTCTATCTGCTTATCTAGTGTTAAAGGTCCAAATAGCTTGTGCTTCGTTTGGAGAGTACTCTCTTTAGCCTAGATGCTTATGCAACTAAGTTCCCAAGAACCTCTGCAGTTTTCCAAAACAACAGTCTGAAATGTCCTCTGCCAGTTGAACATCCACCAAAATCTTCATAATAGAATTTCTTTTTAGTGATGTTCCTGTTAATTTCTCTGTAAGTGAACCTTGTATGCCTGACAGAAGCTCAGAAAGCCTGTGAAGAGAGGGAAGACTTATGCTGTGGTGTTGGTACTTTTCAGTAAACTGATAACTGAGTGCAAAATGTCACATAAGTGGTCTAATTTCAGCTGAGCTCATTTAGCTTTTGCTGAAGTATGTTCCCATGAGCATTTTCTGACAGCAGATTTAAAAACCTAATCGTGTCTGGCTGAGTATCGTGTCAGTGCACAGGTTTCTCTGGTTTTAGCTAAACTATTGTAAGTCTGTGTAAAGAGAATACCAACTTCTGTCCTTTTGAGAGAATTGACTGCCTGTCCAGCCTTCTCTTCCTTTCTTCAGCTCTTAAAGGCTTATCAGTGCTATGGACTTTCTTTTAAGCGTGGCCCAGGAGAGCAGGTGATCGCTGCCCCTTATTTCATGTCTGCAGTTCAAAATACCAGAGTGCTCCTTCCATGTTGCATGCAGTCAAGAGGCTGTCTGGATGGAGCCACAGCAGTGACAGGAGAAAATGCTCCTGAGCATGGAAGAGGGCTACTGAGAAGTCAGAAGCTGGTGGCAGCCCTTTTTGTAGCGGTGCTTGTGCTGGAGAGTGGGAGATTGCTTTAGTTCTCAGTAGGGACTTTCTCGCTAGGATGTCTTGCAGACTGTGTGTCTTCCTAGTTTCACATGAAAGGTGGTGTATTCCTGCAGTATCTAGGTGTTTTTAGACATTTTTACCCTCCCTGCCCTCATCCCCTACATTCTTTCTTCCCATCCGTGATACCATGACAGCCATATTCTGTATGAAAAGACTAATAATAGTCCCAGCAAATTTGCAGTGACCCTCTAACTGTGTAATTGTCTCAGTGAGTAGTGCTAACCTTGATTTTTAGCAACGCTCCTTTGAAGACACTGCAGCTAAAGATGAGATCTGTTTACTCCTCTGACAAAAGCCAGATTTAAAGAGGGCAAATATAGAACAACTCATTACAGCATCCTCATCTCTAGGTTAATCCATGTCCACAGTGCATCTGTGCTTACTAGAGGCTGTTTGCACTGTGAGTTATGACTAATGGAAGAGCATTCTCTCAGCCATCAGTGTCCAAGTTCCTAAGGCTTAGAAATCTGCTTTTCAACATAGGGCACAGCTGGCAGGAGCTGTTGATGAATGAGCATTCACAGAGAACCTCAGCTCTGCCTTCAAGGATCCTACCTTTTGTCTAATTGTCTCTCCCAGAAGAGTAAGACAGTAAATAAATTTGTCTTCTGTGACGTGCTGCACAGCAGAATATGGTGCTAACAGCAGAGGTAGCGCTTGTTTTGGAAACGTAAGCAGTACCTATGCTGAATAGCAAGGCTGGTGGATTTTGCCCAGGCTTAAGTAGTATTTTGATTTGTGGGATGTCACAACATCATCATTTTGCATGGATAGACTGGCTGGGCTCAGAGTTACCTTGAGTGTGTCTACAGCAAACTGTGTGGCATAGCCAGACTTGACAGCATGAGGTGAAGGTATGTGGCTTGCACATTGGTTTGCTCCACTGACAGCACTAGGTGAAGAAGTCATCTGATGCTTTGATTGTAAGGAAACAAAGCACCACACCTATGAGAAAAGGAAATGAAGGAGATGCAGTAAGAATAGTGATTCCTCTGGAGCGAAGGAGAAGCAGAAGGAGCCATATTAGAGGAGGATTTGTCTTGGTTCTAGGAGATTCTGCCAGCAGCCTGGTTCTTAGAAATCATTTAGGCTTATGGCTGTGAGCGTGGTATGTGCTGCTTCAGTAATCTTGCAGGCTTTCATTTGGTTTCTACAGAAAAACAAAGCAATTTTGATGTTGGTTGGTTGTCCTTCCTTACTCCAGCTTGAGAGCTGTTCTAGTTGGGGCACTCTTTCATCAGTTTGCAGAACACTGCAGTCCCCAGGGACGTCCACCTTCAAATAGTAATGTGTTTACAAGGGATGGAGTGAACTGAGATTTGTTACAGGGAAATTTTGTTAGAGGGACTGCTCTACTGTGCATGTGTGGACATGACTGCTCACTTTCCAAGGGACTCTTGGGCTAAAAATCAGTACTGCGTATTTCAAAGTGGATGTTGTGCTCTTCCTGGAAAAATCACGCTTTGAAACATCTAAAGAAAAATAAACCTTAATTTGCTTCTCCTTGAGTTCTGCAGCTCTAAAAGTTTTATTAGTTGTAGGCTCTGACAGGGCTGGACTGCTTGTTGCACACCGTGATACTGATACTGTAGCTTCTGTAGAGTAGAGTTGGCTTAGGAAAGATTTACCCCACGTGCCCCTTAAGGCCACTTGTTAAAACATCTAGTGAAAGTTGTTGAGAAACAATGAAATTACAAGCTCTGAAGCATCTATCTTGCAAGGACGTCGAGGGGGGTTCACACTGTGAGCAATGTCAGTCTGTGTGGAGCCAGGTCCATGGTCAGTCTCCATGAAATGGAAGAGTCTTCCAGGTCACAGGCCTCAAATCTCTTCCTGATCAGGAGAAGAGATCAGAGCAGGACATTGTCAAATTGCCATTTCACAGCCCCCATAGTGGCATAGTACCTGTAAAGCTGTGCTAAGGAGGGAGAAGTATCATAAAAAAATACGATGCCAATCATATAATTTTATATGATATCTCTCTTTACTCTGAAACCAATTGTATCGGATTTTTTTCTCTTTGGTGTGGAATTCAGGGGAGAGTCTTATCACCTTTAGTGCCAGTTTGCAAAGACAGAGCAAATGCTGGTGTATAACGTCTCCTCTCTCGGCTGATCCCCATGCCAGCATTGCCACTATTTACACTTGTAGGCTCTGTTTGTAAGACCACAGCTAGAGTCACAAGGGCAAGAAATCGCCAAGAGGTTTTAGCCTCTGCTTGTCCCAAATTCAGCTCTGTAAGTCCTGAGGTTTGCCCTTGAGATGTTTGCCCATTCTCAAAAAACTGATCCCTGTGACTTAAATGCCATTTCATTCCTCTTCCTCCTGCCCAGCCTTCAAGTGCTCTGAAAAGTGAAGGGGACTATTAGCTCACTTGAATTGAAAAATCCACCTACATCACTATTGTTTGTGCCCTACGATGTTTGTCTCAATCCTGAATGTTTTATGATAGTGTTCTGATGGTGACTGCCTAGGCAGTGTCATGAGCAGTCTGCTGCTCACATTAATCACCAGCTGTGTAATGAGGCTTCATATGTGCTCTGCTAATAGCCAAATCACTGTCCTTATTTGAGACTCTCTGGTGCTGGAGTTGGTTGCTCCTGTAATGTCCTGCCTCGCTGTGCTATTTGGGAATAGACCTCCCTGAATTATTTGCCTCTAACCTCAGTTCTGGTTCCTAGAGCATGCCAGTGTCCAGTCCTTGTTATCTTACAATGCCTGTGGCTGGGAATTTTGAACTATTTAATGTGAAAGCTCCATTAACAACAGCTGAATTTCTATTTATAGCTATATCTTCACATGTTGCTAGTGACCTCACCCCAAAAATACTGAATATCTTGCTGGTGTGAGCTGCTTTTTGCTGCTGTTCTTGCAGCATGACTGACAGCATTGGTTTTTTCTGTATTCTAGCTTCCCCCAACACCTTCCAGCAGTCAAAACTCTCCCCACTCTGGTTGCCACAGCTTGGGCAAGTGCAAGAGAGCTCATTTAGTAGCCTGTTTCAACTGCTAGCCAGCAAGAGGCAATAATGCAGTAATGCAGGCAATATTCTGAAGGTCTCTTGTGTGGTGATCCGGCCATCTACTGGCACGGTTGCTTCAGTTATTACTTTTTGCAGGAGCTGGAGTCAGCTGTATCTCCACTGTAATACATAAGCACTTGTCAACCTGTAGTTTTTTTCTGGACAGGCATATTGAGTTGGTAGCTGTTGTCCTTTTGCTTTCCCCCTCTGGGCCTTTTCTCATATGCATGTCTCATTCCTCAGCATGTGCTGTGGGGTGGGAAGGAGTGTTTCTTCAGCTTGTTTTAATTGTATTGTTCTGTCCTTCTCTCTAGCAATCTGCGGAGCGCTGCGTGAGCACACTGCTAGACCTCATCCAGACCAAGGTCAACTACGTGGTCCAGGAGGCTATTGTTGTCATCAGAGACATCTTCCGCAAGTACCCCAACAAGTATGTGAAAGTAGTGTAAGGTTTTTGGAAGCCCTCACCTGCTAGCATCAGAATAGAGCAACATAAAGCTCACTCAGCATAACTTACCAGGGCTCTGAAGCAAAGGTGGCTGTTTTTCTGAAAAGCAGTGTCCATTCTGATTTTAGCTCTTAGTACGGTAGGATTCAGATGTTGGCTCTAGATGAGGTATCAGCCCAACACATTATTAGTCTGAATTGAAAGCTTATCCTTTCCCGTATTGATGCTGAATATAAGCCTTCATCAAAAGCTAGTAAAGCTCTTGCAGAGAATGCCAGAAGGAAGATTTGACCAAGTTTACTGCATCATGCTTCTGGTTTTGCTTGGCTCCTCTAGAAGGCTTATATACAAGGCCATGAAAGTTCATGGCTTTCATGATCTGAGATCCCAGTCAGATTGTGCTGAACAAAACGCTGCTGGTGTTCTCTGGCTTGGGCGGTAGTCAGCTTCTTTTAAGCTGTTTCTGCAGTAAGGTTTTGCCTCTTCAGCTACAGAACAGCATCAGTGTCTTTTAGCAGAGACTTCACAATCAACTAAAAAGTAATTTGGGACGTTTGCAGGCCTCTCTGGCAATTTCTGCTGTCAGTTACAAGATAGATTGCCTGCTTATGACAGGAATACCCACATGTGGGAATAGGGGAAACTAAGTAGTGTGGGGCATTGTCTGTTTTACAGCAAAGCCTTTGGGGAAGTGTAATATCCAGTTTAGAGTTGCCAGTCTGAAGATGCCAGTGAGGCTGCAGGATCTGATACAGACTCATGGTTTGAACAGTTGGATCAAAACAGAGGGGGAGGGAGCTTTGTCTTGAATGCCACATTTGGGTGGTCTTGCTGATTAACAAAACTGCAAAGCTCTTGAGAACCCTGTGAGTTCTTAGTGCTCAGCTTGGAAAAAGAAAAATCCTAGGAATATCTTCTGTACCTTCACACTTTCTGAGTGAAAATCCTGCTTGTTGAGTAGACATACAAGACGTTGTAATTCAGTGCAGGATTCTCTGCAGAATGATGTGGGCAAAGATGGAGTAATACAAGTTGGATTCACCCCAGTAATCCACCTGTACTCTGACAAATCAGGTATGAAAGCATCATTGCCACTCTGTGCGAGAACCTAGATTCCCTGGATGAACCAGATGCCAGAGCTGCCATGATCTGGATAGTGGGAGAATATGCAGAACGAATTGACAATGCAGATGAGCTGTTGGAGAGTTTTTTGGAGGGCTTCCATGATGAAAGTACTCAGGTAAAATTGTGTTGTGCATCTTATCTGTAGTGTTTCATACAGTGTATGTATGGGACAGATGGTAAATATTACTGTAGTGGTCAGAAAATACCTCCCAATGAAAACTTCAGTATTTTGCCAAGATAAAACTCTTGGGAGTCTGGAGACTTGCTGTGTTGTCTGTATCTCCCACACTTCTCTTCTTGGAAGGGTAAGACAGGAGGGGTTTCTAGACGTTGCATACGTCTTGGGGAATAGCCCTGCTAGGGACCAGAATATACAGAAGAATGGTGATGAGATGCAGAAAAGTATGACATAAATCTCAGTGTGATTGGGGACTTGTCTGCAAAAGCATTTTGCAACAGGCAAGAGTCTGAGTCTCATTGTAATGGGTTTCACTGGCAAAGAATAGTGTAATGCTGTTATAAAGTGTAGGACTTGAGTTTTGTATCAGTAAAGGATATAGAGACTTGGGAGACATTGCTAAAGCGTGGATGAATTTTCCAATCTCTACTGTGTCCCTTTCTCTTAGGTGCAGCTCACCCTACTGACTGCTATAGTGAAGCTGTTCTTAAAAAAGCCTTCTGAGACACAAGAGCTGGTTCAGCAGGTCCTCAGCCTGGCTACGCAGGTAAGCCAAGATACCCGGTGAACCGGAGCCCTCCAGAGTCTGTGTTGACCTGCTGTGTGGTGTCTCCCATCTGTCAGGCCAATCAGCTTTGCCATGGATAAGATTCAAGTGCGTTCCCCTCTCTCCCAAAGAGACTCCGCTTAAGAGCTGCTCTGTGCCTGTTACCATGCCGTCTGCTCTCTCCTTCCTAGCTCTTGCTTCATCTTAGCTCTTGCTTCATCCTAATTCCTTCCCTGTTCCATCACCAAATGAAAAGTTAGGGACAGGGTATAGTTATAAAGGAACCAGAATGCTTTCTTCTTGAAGGTGGCTTGCAGTTAAAACATCTGGAGCTATGAGTGGGCCTGGCAAAGACTTTGTTCTATGAACAGCAAAGCTTAAGCAGTGTTATGAAAAATAAAGAACTGAGGTTTGGGGTTTTTTTGTTTGTACTTGGATGCTGTCAACCAATGTGGCAGCTTTGCTGGAGGCTGTAACAGTGGGTTAAGATCCTGGATTCATTATGCATGAGATGCTGAGTTATGAGCTCAGATCACTGCAGGTGGGGCTGGACTTGAGCTGGCAGACAAAAGCGCTGTAGTTCTGGAGGACAGAAGTGGAGATGTCCTGGTGGCAGGAGTGGGTAAGACCTCAGCCAATCCTCCTACTCTCCCTGGCTGTAATGACTGGAGTGTGTGTGTGATGGTGTAGCCCAAGCAGAGCAGCTCCTCTCCAGACCAGTGTCAAGTGATGAAAATAGTCTCTCATCTGTTCTGAATGGGTTGCAGTTGTTTCTGAGCAGAAAACCTGGAGGCTGTCATCAGCGGGTTTTTTTGGTCCTCTTTGCTGCAAGAAGTCATGGCTGCGGACTTACTAGAACTTAAAGCTTTTACTCATCCCTTTGGGGGTGTTGCATTGGTCAGCGGCAAGAAATCTGTGGCCTGCTTTTCTTGCTTCAAAACGTGCTGTTAGGCAGGCTCTCAGCTCCTCTTTAGAGAAGGGTGGGCTAAGGGCATGCTGTATCATTTGTCTAAGCCAACAGAAGAAAGGTACTAAGTGTTAAAACCCACCATGCTGAGTCACCAAACATTTAATGGCACCCTAGGAATATAATAGGCGTCTGTTTTTTTCTCTGTCACAAATGTTGATTCAGTCTGGCTTCTTGTATTTTATATGAATAATAAGTCAGTGTAGGATAACTGGCTGTAAAACACTAAAAGGCCTTATGCTTCAAGGTCTGATTTCTAGGTAGAGATACTGTTTTTCACTTGAGTGGGAGAGTAATTACATGTGTGTTTCTTTCCCCAGCTTAGGTATTGTTGCACTCTGAGTGTCTCTAAGGGTATGTCTGCACAGCAAACTGCAGGTGTGATTGTAGCAGGAGCCAGCTTAATCCAGCCAACACTGGTAAAAATAGCAATGAAGCAGCTGGGGCTGGGAGGGACACAGATGTGTAGTAGTGATCAAGGTCCCTGGCAAGCCCATAACCTAATGGATGGCCCAGAGCCTCCACATCTCCATTGCTGTTGTCTGTCTGGCATGGGTGGGTAACTAAGCTAGTGTGGGTTCATGGTATGCACCACAGGTGTGCTTCCAGACCCTGGAGAGCAGAGAATTCGGAGAAATGTGGAAAGGGAAGAGCTGAGCCTCTTGTTTCAGTAGATTTACTGAAGTTTTAAGTCTGTTTATTTGGCTGTGGGAAGAAACAGTCAGTTTTGAATCTGTATGTGCCTGCATGTAGATTGGAGCATGTGGTCTTTCACGTCTACCCTTGCAGAAGCCCTGCCTGATCTTGAACTGCCTGCTGCAGGCAGGATGCAGAGAGTCTTAGAGGAATTGTTAAGGGCGAAGGGTGTAAAGAGTCCATGACTCCACCATCAAACTGAAAAACAGCACTGCAGAGAAATCTATCAGTTGATCCAGACATTTTATCTAGGTCCTTATGAGCAAAATGAGCTTAGCATGGTCAGTCTGGTTACAAATAGAGGTTTTGCTGTGTGCCTGAGAATGTCTTGAGACAGCAAAGAGGCAGATTATAGCAGGTCAGTAGCAGCGTGAATGAGATCACAGAAGAGGAAAAGAAATGCCAAGGAGGAAGGCTAATGAGCTGCATGATATGTTGCCAGAATTTTATGGGAGGAAAAAAGACTCAGAAACTTTTACCCTGTTACTCTGCTGACATGGGGATTAAAAATCCCAGTTTTTGTTTCCATGAACAGTTCAAACGTTGCACCACACCATAAAACCACACCACCTCCCTCTCCCTAGAACATTAGCTACAGACTATCACCACTCACTCTGCTGCTCTGGGCAGAGCTGTTTGAAAAGGAGGGAAATAATTAGCAGTTCATGCAGAGGCAGAAGTATCTGCAGTAAAACAAGGGTATTATTGACATCTGGAGAACTGATGAAGTATCTTAACTGTGTGTCATTAGCATCTTCCCATACTTCATTAGATACCTAAAAGGCAGGATAAATAAGACCTCTTTTGGTATGAAGAATATGGCTTACTAAGATCTATCCTGTAGCTCTGCAGTGTCTTTTTGTCCAGCAGTGCCTTTAAGTCATCTATTTCCAAGAACCTTGGATCATTCTGTTACAATATGCAGTATTGCATATCTGCTCTTAGTATGTGACAGAGTAATTTCATTTCAACTTGTGTTCTTTTTTCCTGTCTACACCCCCTTGGAGTTCACTGTTACATCAAGTGGCAGGAGAATTTGGACAGCAGTTGATAGCTCTGCAGGTTGGGGCAATTGTGGGATGTAAATCCTGGGCTTTTTGCTCCCTGACCAGCTGAGCAGGAAGCTAGGCATTAATACTCTGGTTCTCATTTTTAATTTTGGGATGTTCGTGGTAACAAACTGACTGTTGCTACTGGATGGTTGGGTTTTTTTAATCCAACAGAATCAGTGAGAGAAAAATTAAGTGATTACAGGTGTTAGTCGTCTTCAGACCTGTGACCAATGTATTGCTTTGTCTCAGGACTCTGACAACCCAGACCTGCGGGATCGTGGCTACATCTACTGGCGCCTTCTTTCCACGGATCCAGTGACTGCCAAAGAAGTGGTCCTCTCAGAAAAGCCACTTATTTCTGAAGAGACCGATCTGATTGAACCAACTCTGCTAGATGAGTTGATCTGCCATATTGGGTCTCTGGCTTCTGTGTACCACAAACCACCCAACGCTTTTGTGGAGGGGAGCCATGGGATCCATCGCAAACACTTGCCAATTCACCATGGAAGGTAAGCAGAGGCAACCGTGGTGATAAAGGGCAGGATTGGTTGTTTCTTTATAGCAAACAGTCCAAAAGATGCAAAGAACTTTTATAACACTCTAGTGGGTTTTTTTAATTGATTTGTGTAGGGGCTTGCAGGTCATTCAAGGGGCCATTTCATTATAGAATTTAGCCCTGGTGTGTAGTTTTAGAGTTCCTGGGTCAGAAGACAGAGGAAGTATCAAAGCTCTTGTTGCGAGGAGGAGCTATGATTTTTTGAGAAGGCACTGGCTATAAGCCCTCTTGACATGAGAGTCTGAATAAAAAAGGAGAAGCTGTGGGTAACTGGAAGAGGATGACTGTGGTAAAAACAAGCATCTTTCAGAAGGATACACTTCTTTGATTTTGTAAGAGCTTTTGCTTCAGCAACAGCGCAGCTTTACAAGCCTCACTTGTATAGAATAATACCAGTTTCTGGAACAGGCAGATACAGGGATGCTTTGCTGCTGGAATATGAAATGGGGAAGGACTGGTAAAACTACATTTCTCACTTGGTACCTATAAAGTAACAGCCATCTAAGCCCCATCACTGAAAACTGTTCAGGCTTAAAAGAAGATGGCTAGACAGATACGGTTCTGTCTGACCTTTGGGAGATGTGGGGAAAATGCTTTGGCTTACTGTCTGGAGCTTTCATGTTTGCCTGTGATCACAGTCCTGGAAGTGGGTTAGATCTGCAAGAGCAGGCAGTACAGTAGTCCTGGGCTGCGGTGGTCGTGTTCTTGAGCCTGTTCCCATGGTTCCTCATTCAGGTAAGCAGTGCTATTTGCACTGATGGTATTAATTACAAATGTAAGTGTGCTTTACAGCAGGAGGCAGAGTATCCAGGCTTACCTCTTAATAATATTCCCAAAGTGACATTTGGAGTGCTATTTTTTGCTGTTGCACTGATAAATCAGTGTGCGATGCTGCTCCTTTTCTATTTTCTGACACCAGTTCTCTGCTATTCTTAGCAACTAAAGCTATTTCTGTAATGACTAGCTTTGGGAAGCTGAGTTGTTTTCTCCCTGCCTATGAAATCAAGTCTGGCTGCACTGACCCAGGACCAGTAAGCACAAGTCTACCAGTTGGACAAGAAGAGCAGTGGCTGCTTTCTGCAGCTGCATTTCCTAGTCAAAGATTTGCCTTAATAGAAAATGAGCTGGGGTGGGGGTAGCTTTGGTGTTACCAGCCTTGCTGTACACTGTTGTTTCAGGTCGCTACAGAAGCTAATGTTTTAGGGGGTTTTAGTCAGCTCAAGAAATTCGGCTTTTGCAAGGAATGGTCTTTTTACTAGCTTCTTGTGTATACTGTGTATGTGGCCTGACTCTTGTAGCTCGTGCTCAGACAGTCTGCTGACCACAGATCTTTTCTGACTACAGCAGTATTTGTACACTGCCCTGGTGGTGGTTACTGCTAAATTACCTGTGACTTCAACAAAAAACCTGCAGGCCTCAATCAGCAATGGCAAGCTGAGGAAGCCAGAGCTGGGAAAAGGTCTGAATGGTGCTCAGCAGAGCACACTGCCTACTGACGCAGTGCTCTAGCCCATTTGGTAAATTTAAAAAATGCGTGGTGTTACTTAATGGCACACCACACCTCTCCGATGTGAGCTCACCTCATAAAGAGGCCCCATTATTGTGGTGTTCTGTTTTAATGTTAGCGTAGGGACAGTAAAACCTTACAAGCTGATGCCAAGGCCTCCTTGTGCCATGTCACAGCATACCACATTGCCAATTCCAGCCGTGAGAATTACGGTGAGCAGCTCTGCTGGAGCACGGTTGTGGGGAGCCTGAATTTGTGCATCCAGTATGATTTTACTGGTTACTAAGAAATTGGTTTGTCTCTTTCTGGTGCTGAATGTGCATGAGAATATACATGAAAATCTATCAGTTTAAGGCAAGTTAAGGGTATTTGGTGAAAGATAACCTCCTCACCTAGCTATTTGGAGTTATCTTCATTACTTCTGCACTCTGGTAACGACTATTCTGGTGACTGACCCGTCCGCTAGAGACTGAGGTTTTTCTTCAGATTGCACAGTGAGATAGCGGTGGAAGCACAGACGTGTGAAGATGTCTTAAGATGTCTTAAGATAGCATTACCTTGAGTAGATGAATAGAAGTAGCTAGGTAAGTCGTGCTTTCCTGGGTGTAAACCTACGAGTTGTTAGTTATGGTTGGCAGAATATACTACGTTGCATTTTGATTAAATTCATTTTCATTCAGAGCAGTGTAGGACATGTTCCTTTCAGCTCTCAGCTGATGGGAAGACCCATTGAGCAGCTCACAGATGGTGAGATGTTCCTGCCTCTTCAATGAGCCCAAGTGTCATAGAGTTGCAGCTGAATCCTAAAGGTGGGGGAGAAATCTGATTGCTTGGCAGTGTTTCCTCATGTGGTGGCTCCCATCACCCCTGCTCAGCTATAACGCAGCTGGGAAATTTGGGGAGATGTTTACAGGGCTCCTGGGAGAGGAGGAGTTCCCATTCCCGCACAGGTGGCTCCAGGAAATTTTTGATTCTGGTTCAGGCTGTGCATCCCTTGTGAGACCCAACATCTGGCAACCACTGGAGGCTGAACTCATAGGAGGGCCAAATCTCCAACTCTCATGGGCAAACCCAGCTGCTAGCCACTGCCCAACACCATAACAGAGAAAGCTTGTATCAAGTCTTTCTGCCCTTTATAACCCATATAGTCTTTATTCTTAATTTTTTCTTTCAAAGCAAATGCAAAGTTGTTCATACGAATCTCTTTAGAGGCCCATTCCATACAGGAAATGAAAGGCTTGGTGGTTTTGTTTTTTAATACAAACTGACCTAGCTTTGTCCTTTCCTAATTTCTTGTTGGGCTTCGGGGCAACTGCAGTTACACAAGACCTTGAAGGATTGCTTTATCTCCATCAGAAGAAGGATGAGTAAGTGTTGAAGAGGTGTAGTGTTAAAGGGATTATATACTGGGAACGAACCAAGTGTGTGCACTACCGGCTTGTAATGTGCCTCTGCTCATACATGCTGTTCTTCCCCATCCTCAGGTTGGGGGTGGGGGTGGATCATGGTAACCACTTGCTCTGCAAAAATGTTTCAGCTGTTCAGCATACTCAGAAGTCTCCCTGCTGAAGGTAGAAGCAGAAAGGACAACTAATATTGGTACTATTAGGGGTCTAAAGCTTTTAATGCAAAGAAGCTTTCACCCCTTTCTGTTGCTGCCTGGTAACTAATTCATTCTGCAGTCCTTATGCTACATCTTTTCCTCTTGGCACTGAAGTTGGGAGCAGCTTATACTGTGTTGCTAAAGCTTTTTCCCCTCAGTTAACTGAATAAGGATAAGGAAGAGAATCATGGCTACTCAAAATCAGGAGCTGCAATCCTTACAAAAGAGCCCCAGTGTTAAACACCTTGTCAGGACGCTAATTCCCAGGGCATTTGTGTGCAATTACCTGTTGGCTGCATCTGCAGTAATATGAGCTAGAAATAATTTTGTCAGTTACTGCTGGCAACAGGATACAAAATAGATTTTAAGTTATCTAAAATATTAGTGTCTCTTGATTTAAAGAATAAATACATTGTAATGAGATCTCCAGGAGCTACAGTCAGTCTTTTTTTTTTTTTCCTCTCCTTGTTAAAATCAGTGGCAAGTGAATATAAAAGGTAGTCAGACAGCATATGATGAGAAATTTTGGAAACTGTATTATGAGCATTCCTGGACTGGTAATTAGCATGCCAACTAACTCGGAGAAAAGGAAATTATTGATAGAAGGGAGTAATCAATTTTAGATTGAAGTTTTTAATTAGAAAAGTGGAGCTTGGTGCTGGTCAGTAGAAGGTGGTTAATACAGATCTGCAGGGAGTGGTTAATTTTGCACTGGTTAGAGTGAGGGCTCAAGGGTTTTATCAGTGTTAGGTCTTTGAGGAAATCTGGATCATTTTTTTTTCCCCCATGTTCACATGTAGTTCTCCAGGCCCAGTGGGCTGAAAATCATCTCCATAGGTTCCTTCTGAGCTGGGAAATAATTATTTTCAGTGCTGTAGTCCATGTGGTACTCATGGCTCGCTGTTTTGGAGGGGTCTGTGGTTCTCAAGGTGGGCAGATTTCACACCTTGAAGATTCTCTTTTCTGAACTGAAAACCATGCACAATGCATGGAAGGTCTTTGTGCTCAAAGCATGTGCTGAAGAACCACTTGCCATAACACGCTGCCTTGTATGTGGCAGTGGTCAGATCAGCTGCTAGGGTAAGCTTTTAACTGGCTTCTGTTTGTGAGCCACCTCTTACTCTGTTTCCCTGTGCTGGGAATCTGAAGCTGGAGACTGAAAATGATTAACATTTCTCTCCTCTGCTTCTTGTTCCTCCCACCCATAGCACTGATGCAGGCGATAGCCCTGTGGGCACAACAGCCACTACAAACCTGGAGCAGCCACAGGTCATTCCATCACAGGGCGACCTTCTGGGTGACCTTCTCAACCTGGACCTGGGACCCCCAGTGAATGTTCCCCAAGTGTCCTCCATGCAGATGGGTGCTGTGGACCTCCTGGGAGGAGGACTGGACAGCTTGGTAAGTGGCATCCTCTGGCTTCAGCTGATCCAAAATAATTGGAGCTGTGCTTATGTCTGCAAAGCCTTGATCATTTGTACTTGTAATGCTTGGATCACTGAGCTCCCAGTGTTGAGTCCTAAAACTCCCAAGAGGATTTAACCAGTGCTATTGTACCAACTTTCAGCAGGTTTTTCCTGCTATAAAACGAGAATGTTGCTACATGCTGTAGGATCCCCATGGTCAGCGGATATATTTGTTCCATGCTTTTTCTGTCTGTAGAAGAAAACCAAAAAGTTGTTTTAAGGATGTAAAGTGTCCCACTGCTTTGTAATTGATTCAGGCTCCCTTTCAAGAAGGCGTTTGTTCCACCCGGTTGCCAACCCTACTGAATTTCAGTGCAAAACTCTGAGGGCTGCAGGCTGTAGCCCCATGTCATCCCATCTGTATATTCTCTGGAGTATGTCATGGTTTAATATCGGTGACATTTTAATTGCAGTTAGGTCAAGAGGGAAGCACTCTGCGTAGTCCTCCCCATGCTGCTGCTGCTCAACGAGGAGGTGTTCTAGTACTAACAGGGTCAAGCTCCAGAGTATGAATAATCACACATTGCTACAGCTCTGGGGTGTGAGCTGGGCACGAGCTGCAATGAGAGAATCACTTAGCAAGGAGACTGCAGCAGTGGAGAGGAGTTCAGTGCTGTGGTCTTAACGCTGGTGGTCGAATGTAATCATCAGCCTGGGAGTTGTTCCCGTGGGATGGAGCACAGCACACAGGTCCCCAACACCCTGGTGACTTGCCTACAGGGGTAAGAAGCAGTCTAGGTATATTTGTGCCACGTAACCTGAGTAAAACTAACCCAGTGATCACAGCTGGGTATTTTTCAGACCTACAGTGGATTTGTCTTGCTTTGGTTTGAGGTTTGGCTTGTAGCGAGTTGGATTGGGTTATTTGTGTGCCTCAGAACTTCAGTTCTGAGTCAAGCTCTGAATAACAGAAGCAGGAGGCAACTGGATGAGCCCCAATGCAACAAATCCTTATGTGTCAAAGATATTTATTTTAAGCTGCCATAATCTTATTAAAGCAGACATTAAACACATTTCCAGCTCTAGCGCTTCATGAGCTGATAAACTGGAAATGACCTAACCCTTAACAGCACTGGCATTCACAGAGGTCAGATGTGCTTTAGCCTCTGTGCCATCTAAACAGCAGTTTGCTTATTTATCAGGGAGATTGCTTTTATGCTGGAGAGAGGGGGGATTAGGGCAATGGTTTAAGCTGGAGTTGCTGGGAAAGTGGAGAGTGAGCCCAGAGCGGTGACCTTTGCAGCCTTTGCCCTGCATTGCAAGACATGTCACTAAGAAACTGGGATTTTTAATTGTGTTAAAGCATTGCAGAAAATCGTGCTATCTGTGGCGGGTCAAAATGGTTAGGAGTTAAATTCCTCTGTCTATACGGTCTTCCAGGCCACTTATAGTAACCCTTTGTTTCTCATTAGTGTCAGAGACAAATGGACACAGCAGGAGGGCTAAAACTTGGTTTTGGGAAAAGAGTTATCTCACAGATGGCATTAATGGGCTTAATTTAGTGACCTGCTTTGGCAGTAGAGCTGTTAGTTGATACGGTACTAGGCTTTTGCTTAATATTTTTCTCAAGCCTTAAGTAAATCCACGGGGCTGTGGAGTGTGATCTGACAAAGTGATCATGTCTGGACAGGGAGTAGCTGTGCCTTGGGCTGTGTGGGCCAACTCTGTCTCAACTGAGTTACTAGATGGGGTGAGCACTAAAAAAAATATATCTGAATGGTGGTGTGTGTTTGGTTTTTTCCCCTGGAATGTTCTCTACTGAAGTGCTGTTGCATCAAATGTCCTGTCTTCTCCTGATCCCTCGCACGTATAAGTGAATCTTTTTGTGGTAAATCTCTATTTCTCTGGCTTTTCCTTCCCTAATAAGCCTAATTAGTGTGTGAGTGAATGTGATCTCTGCTTTGTTTATTGTTGTGGGCATGTGTTTAACAAGTATCAAGCTGAGTTAACCCTAACCTGGTATTAGCTAAATTGCTAGGCAGTGTCTCTTGGCTGCATGGCTAGCTAAGGGGATTGGCATTTGGATCTCAGGCTAATTTGTGCAGTGCCAAAACCAGTCTCAAACTGCAGGTATGCACATACCTGATTTCTGTATGTGGTGAGGGGGTGAGATGTGTCCTAAGGTGTCCCCTTGAAGAAAGGCTGAGCTCTTCACCCTTCACCAGGGATCAAAACCAGCTGGGAGCCAGGGATGGAGGTCGCTTGGGCTGCTTGTGCAGGCAGTCAGTCGTGTCAGAGACTGAAATAAAATCATCTTCCTCTGTCCTTATCAATCTGCCTGTCAGTGTACCAGTAGGTATTCTGGCTGTCAGTGTAGCAATCCCTTCCTCTTTCTCCTCTAGATCCCTTATACACACACTTTCTTTATGTTACGTTGCTGGCTGATTCATTCTGCTTTTAAGTTTCCCTCTCCATTACTCCTAACGTCTTTTTTAATGCTTTGTTGGGAGGACTGAGTCTCCCACACTTTTGCATGAAGCATGGAGTGGAGTGAGCATTCCCCCTCTCCTCTTCAAACCAGTTTATTTCACTTTGGGCCCTTGTGCCACCAGAAAGTAACCCTGTTTGGTTGTGAATGCCAAGGAAGTTCTCTTCCTCTGTGTGTGCTGCTTTGAACTTTCTTTTCCCATCCCTCCTGTTAAGAGTCTAAGTAAGGATACTGGAACCAAGTTGGGGTCTGATCTAAGGAAGGATGTAATATGTGGTTTCCCAACAGGAATTTGTCTGGTGTAATTTTTTTAAGGCTCCCAGCGATGGAGTTTGTACCACCTCTACTGCTGATCCCTGTTTTCTGGTCATCACTAGCAGATCCCTTTTGGATCTCAGGTGACCTGAGAGGAAACAAGGGAACATGAGATACCTGAATGCAGCGTATTCTCTGCATTGTGCCTCTGGTGCTCAGCCTGAGCGGGGACGTAAGTGACTCTACTGGCAGAGCAGAGCAACCCCAAACCCCACTTCCATTTTCCAAGCAACTGCTTGATATGTAAAAAAGCCTAAATAAGCCTCTCTGTTACAGTGGAAGAAAATGCTTTGGGATGTGCTTGAGTTGATGCATGAAATCATGGTCTGTTGCTGTGATGCTGAGATTGCGTCAGCACTGTGAGTGTCTCAAAGGCAGCTGAAGGTCTGGAAGAGGCTGCTGGCAGGATCTCAGCCAATTTGTCACATTCACTCAGTGTCATGTGTTGATCTCCTTGGATACTTGTTGCAGCTCTTGTGTATTTGATAATGCCTCCTTTTCTTTGGAGGGGGTGTCTCTCTTCAGAGGGATGCTCTTGCAGTGAAAGTCCCAACAGGACTAACCCAGAAAGATCAACAGTAGCATTAATTTCCACAGAAAATGTCATTCTGCATTTCCATTTTTTTTAAACTGTGGGGCATTTTTCTTCCAGGCATTTAAATAGAGACTGCGTGATGTAAAACTGGATAAACACCAAATTAATACTGTTCACTTGAATTTTCCTCATCATTGCTAGATATTTATCCCCATGACCAGTGAGACTCCAGCTGCTTGATAGGTTAATTTCTTTAGTGAGTAACTCTTATCTCCATAGTGAGTCCTGTAATTGGTATTAAATGTAACATGCATATTGTATATGCACAGATGCTGAGCATGTGTTAACAATTAAAAAAAGGAGAAAAAGGGCCTTTAGTACAAGAACAAGATATGCTTTGCTTATAACCAGAGCAGACTCGCTATATGACTTAGAGAGCTGTTTGCTAGTGAACAGAGCCAGAACTGCGTCTGCTTCAGGTTGTGTCCCTGTTTGCCACCCTGGGCAGACCTTGTTCTTCTCTGCTTTGCTTTCTTTTCTGTAAAATAGTGACCAAGCCCACTGTTACAGAGGTGTTTGAGATCTCCAGCTCCACAGTGCAAAGTAGTGATACCAGTCACTAATGTGGGAGAAGCAAAACTTGCTTGGACAGCAGACAGCTGGATGCAGAGTTGGGTATGCTGAGACCTGGAGCTTGATGCTTTATCCCCCTAAAGCTGGATCTTAAGTGGCTAAACTTCATGCAGATTATAGACAGCCCTCCAGCTCCTGGTTTACTGTTGATGCAGCGCTCTGTAGGATGTCTATCCATGCTGTAATGAGCCAGGGTCATTTTGTCTTTAAACCTTTCTGTGTGTTCATTTGCTCTGAAAATCCATTGGGCATGAGAGCTCCGTGTTGCTCGGCACATTGTGCAGCTCCCTGCAAGCCCGAGCGTTTAATGGGAGCAGGACACTGTGGCCAGGAGCCAAGGAGGCTGGCTTTAAACCTGGGGGCAGAGCAGTAAATCTGTAGGAATGAACAGACTTGGATTGTCTGTTATGAAAGGGTTTTATTTAATACTCTAGCCACTCATCTACAAGAATATTATTGATTCAAAGCTGCCAGCTGGTCAGACTGATTTATGTCCTGAATTGTAAAGCTGATAAACACTGGATATCCACAGTTTTCTGTAACACCTGGACTGGTGTGGGCTGTTTGAGGTGGAGCTGTGCCCTTCTATATCACTGGGTTGGATATAGGGGGGTCTGACCCCAGGGGTCTCTTCTGTGTGGTTCGGGGCTGTGTCCCACCACTGTGCTTGCTCTGAAGTGGGATGGAAGGCTGGGACCTGAGTGCTAGCTCTCTCTGGTGGGATGTCCTTGGCAGCCCAGGAAGAAACGCCTGCTACAGCAGTCCTGAGTGCCTGCCTGATCCAAAAGGCTGGTGAGCAGGGGCTGCTGGTGTCCCTCCCTCCCTCCCTGTCTGTCTGACTGCTTTCAAGTGGAGCGTTCAAAGTCTGGCCTTAGTGGACAACACCCTGGCTTGTTGAGGTTGATTAGGGACTCGGCAATGTTTATTTAAAAAAATACCCAACCTTCTACTAAGTTATTTCATATACTCAGAGTAGGAAGCCTCATGTAGTTGTGGAAGCCCAACAGTGACCCCCAATCTGCCCTGGGTGCCATATTCCTCTCCTGGCTCTGCAAGTGACTTGCTGTGTATAATCTTAGGAAAGTTACTTTATTTACCTTTTCCTGGACCTACAGTGTGAGAGCGTCTGTGCTAGGTCAGTCCCAACATCCATTTATGCAGCGGATGTGATGCTTCCCCAGGGTGCTCCTCCATCCTCTGACAAGGAGCTGAACATCTCCTTTCATCTGGGCTGTTCTGGTTTGATGAGCTACAAAGGACATCTGTTAGGATTTTTGACAAAGGGCATGTGTCCCTTACTGGAGCGGTGCTGATACGGAAAAGGAGCTCTTCTGGTGGGTCACTCATTCACATCTGATGTAAGGCTGTTGCTGTAACAGCAATAGGGCTGCTAGAGCTTTGTAGAGCTGATTTTTTTTTTTCTCTTTAGAAAATGAAAATGGTTAGTACTTAGTTTTGTTGATGGAAATCATTCAGCAAGGTAAAGTGTTAGCAGTAACTGCTACTGAAACTGGTGGCCATGGTACTGGCAGCATGACCTGTCCTCCACCACCTTTGACATAACTGTCCTTGGTTTGGACAGTAGCCCTTCTGCTCTGCAAGCCTGGCTTGGCGGTATGAAAACAGAGACATAAAATAAGCAGCAAATGAGGTACTGAAAATGCCTCTGTGTGAGCCACAGCAGTCTGCAATGAGATAGCTACAGCCCATCAGGAGGTCAGAAGATGCAGACCATGCATGATCTGTCCTGCAGTTAAGATGTCTCTAACAGGATTAGTCCAGATCAAGCGGCCTGTTAGCAACTGTGCTTTCAGCATTTCAGTCAGCCCTGTCTCCTGATTCTTGTTAGGAAAATGCCTTGTGCTCCTTGCTGCTTTCTGCATGCTGTCACCTAGCTGCTTGAGCTGTGATGCTTAACTCTTGGTTTGGGGTGCGAGGGAGGGAGGAGGCAGCAGTTGACCACCATTAACCCATGAATTATGGCTCCATGAAATGCATAGCGGCTCTGAAAGCCCTGGCTATGCTCTGGACACAAGGCAAAGCAGTTGCTGAGCAGTAGTTGTTGCAGCTTCTGTCCCTGGCTCCACCCTCCCTGTTATTTTTTGGAGCTCTAAATGCCTCACGTCATGTTGCAGAAGTGATTGTAACCCCTCCGGATCACATGAACACTTCAGCAGAGTCACTTCATTACAAGCGCTGTTAAGATGCAAATAAACCTTCCTGATGCAGTA
Source organism: Strix aluco (assembly GCF_031877795.1). Taxonomy (NCBI): domain Eukaryota; kingdom Metazoa; phylum Chordata; class Aves; order Strigiformes; family Strigidae; genus Strix; species Strix aluco. The sequence goes on along the minus strand of NC_133949.1, from coordinate 9,366,940 downwards.
ACTCTAACACTGCTGCACTTCGTAAGTCAGCATAACTGCTTACACGGAGTTGAAATTACAGGGCAAATGCTCTTCAAGCTGCAACACTGTCTGAGCCAACTAATACAAAGTAAAGATGCTGATATAGTTTGGGAAGAGGTGCTGGTACTTTTTTTGTTGATACAGGGTTGAGCCCAGCCTCTTCTTTAAACCCATGTGGCTGCTTGAGTGCTGTTGTGGCAGGATGGGTTTGGAGGGAATAAAGACGATTTCTGTTCGAAGAACTTTGTGCATTTGGTGGCCAAGGCTCCCTGTTCATCCCCTGCTCGCCTCTTGAAACTGGCAGCTCTTCATCCTAGACAGGCTTTGTGCTCTTCAGCAAGAGGCAAGCCTGCCAACTTTGGGCTCAGGATCAGGGCTTTGCAGTGCTACAAGTTCTCTTTGGCCATCAAGTGGCAGCCCACATCCACCCCACGTTCGTAGCGGGTGTCTCAGCCTGAGTAGGGCTGACAGCTGTATTAACGTGGGCCTCCTCCGTGGGGCTGTTGCCTGCTCTCATGTAAGGCAGGTTCATGCTGTCCTTCTGACAGGAGTGGCTGCCCACCCATGAGATGAATGGAAATGGTTAACTAGAGCTGCCAGCCCTGGGGAATTGGTTCAGCATCACTCCAGGCCTGACTAATATCTGCTTCTTTCCTTCTGCACTCTGCCTGTCACTCCAGATGGGAGAGGACACTCCGTGGGTAATTGGTTCCTGTTCCCTCTGTCTTCCTCCTTCCCTCTTACTCACACACATCTCTGTTACCGTCTCTTCCATCATTTTGAGTTTGGAATAAAGTTAGGTCTTGGGCATCTTGCAGGAGGATTGGGTAAACCAGAGCTGTAAGTTTCTAAATGGGGAAAGCATTGCTGCTATGGGAGGGTGGCAGGCAAGAAAAATGGAGAAAGGGATTTCTGTGCTGCTGCAATGCATAGTGCACCCCGGAGCTGATGTGGAACTGATCAGTTCTTTATTAACTTCTCCCCTTTAATTTCTGTTGAAGTAGATATGTTGTCACTTTGCTTTTTACTATATAGGTAGAGCCAGCTCTGCCTGTAGGGGTGTGGTGAAGCTGCCAGCTTCTTGGAGATTGCTCTGCAGCTTTGTAGCACACATCTGCAGAGCTTGGTCCCAAGCATAGGAGCCAAGAGAGTGGCAGGCTGCTGTGTGCAGACCCCTCCTAGGAGTAAAGCAGGGCTTCAGGAGGAGCAGGTCAGAGCTTCCTGGCATTAGAAAGAGATCTTTTCTACCACAAAGCAGAGATGTTGGGTGCAGTTTAGAAATGTAAGGAGGCTCATGGTAAATTCTCTGAGCCAGTGAGGGTTGGTTTTTTTTCCACCTTGTAGGGGGTGAGAGCTGGAGGCTCAACTCAAGACAAGCAATAAATCCAAATTCTACTTTTCCCTCAAGGCCTGACAGCTAGGGAAAATGTAAGACTTGTGGATAGCTTGAGGAACCCCAATATGTCATTCCTTCCCTTCTTCACAGTGAGTGCATGCAGATACCAGTGTATGGGTTTCTTCGAGGTTGGATTCCTAGCCTGCAGCTTCTTATGATGAATGTAGTAGGAAATGGTAGAATAGTTAACATCTGGCTTGATTATGCAGAATTATTCAGTCATTTCCATAATACCCTTTGTAAAATGCTTGCTGCTTGATAAACCAGTCTTTTTCCTGCTTCAGACAACAGTACCAGAAATCCTCTGTGCATACAGTAATATCTGGAAATAAGCTAGTTTCTTTATCTTTCTTTCTTTTTGTCTGGACTTCACTGCCTGTCAGTATAAAGTGTGAAGTTCATCTGCGTGCAGGACTGTGAATAGGGATGAGGTGTAATAGTTGCATTTATTACTCCTCAGTGAGCCGGTAACAAGATGTAAATGATCTGATGTATTAATCTAAAACATGGCTTGGCTTAAAGAGCAGTCTGTAGAGCAAAACTCTGCTCTGCCAGACTGTTTCAGTGGGGGACACCTGACAGTGTAATAAGTCCTATTTTATAAGCTCAATATTCATTGGATTTGCATCCCCTGGCTGGCTTCCTCCAGTCTGTGATCGATCCTTCTTTTGACTTGGGAATCACTCACTTTTATCTGTTATCTCTTAAGTAAGCTAAGAAAAACGACTTGACTTGCACAGTGCACTGCCATGGGCAGCAGGAGGATGGGGTGGCTGTTGCAGAAGATGAGGGATGTCCTATAAATTTCTGCCATGACCTCAAGTAGGGATAAAGTGAGTCTCACACAGGAAAAAAGCTCTTAAGGCTTCTTAACAAGAGGCAAATCGTGTGTGATTTGTACTTCTCTAACACCTACTTATGGTAGCTGATATTGTATCAGGTGGCTCCTGTGGGGACTGGGGGAAGGAGAGATGCCAGGAGATATAAGGGGGATCCAGAATAGCACAGGGATTTGTCAAATTTTACTGGGTTTTTTGGAGGCTGGTTATCGTCTATAAAGTCACTGTCTTGCAATTTTGCTGCTGTTCTCAAGGCATTTTATCCTTTTTATCTGTGCTCTGAAGGAGAGAAGTATGAATCTTTATGTTATTTCTTGACCAGCGTAAAATACATTTGCCATGAGATCTCCCAGGGAACAGGCTATCAGGGACCAGAACAAAGTTTCCAAGTCTTTTGTGCAGAGAGAAAAGGCTGGAGCCTTTTCGGCTCTTAAGCACAGGCACTCCTGGAAGCTTCTGCTTTAGCTGTATGCATTTTTTTTCGATATCTCAACACATCAGTGTATATTTGAATAACATACCTAGAGCCTTTGTTGACCCGGTTTGTCAAATGCTTTTTAAAAGCAAGCAAACTTTCCAAACTCTAATCAAATGGAAAGAGCAAAGCCATCTACGGGGTGAGCTATGTTGTTCTGGTCTGCCAGTCCAGCCTTTTCCCCATGGGGCTGGCTCCCGCGTTGCCCCCGCGCTTGCTTCCTCCTCCGTGCACATTGCCAGGGCGTGATCCCTGTCTGAATGTGACAAAAAAAATCCTACACTAGGCAAAAAACTACGATGGTCTTCTGAACAAAAGCCTAGGACACAGATAAGCCTGGAGATGCCTCTGTAGTGAATAACTGCTGCAGATCCGTGCTTGTTTCCTCCTGGCTATCAGTTATCTGTCAAGTGCTTTATAAATATTCACAGGAGTGATGTTGTTGTACTCACAAACAGCTCTTGTAGCCAGCTTTGGAGTCTGTCCTGATCACTGAATGCTCTCAAGTGTGTAGAATGGTGTGGAGGTTTAAAAAATGGGCTTTATCACTGAGGAAGTGGTCTGGATGCTTTGTGAAGGGAGTTCATGGTAGGACAGCTTCTAGGTGGGCTGCAGGATGGTTTGGCAGAAGGGCTTCAGAGAGGATTTAGTGCTTACGGAGGGTTGCGCGGGTGGTACACAGTGGCTATTTCAGTCGCTTCAAACTGTAGCTGTGTAGCTTGGCAGAGATCGTTACTGAAATATCCTAGTGCACTGTAAGGTCTCTTTACTATTTGAATGGCCCATTAGATCATGAAGCTGTTTTTTTAATTTTTTTTCCCCGTCTAAGGGAGGGGAGCATCTTCAAAGGGAAGACAAAGCCCACCTATCTGAGCCGTTGTAATAGCCGGCACATATCTCATTCTCTTTTTTTCCTTAGCCACGTGTCAGAGGAACGTAGCCAAGATGCATTGTGTTTTCACGTAGTTTGTAGCTGTTCCCTAGAAAACTAAAGCTTTCAGGAAGTGAGCTTCGTGTCAGTTTTGTTATTCCGTTTCACAGTTACCTGTCTGGGTTTTGTGGAGCTGCTCAGGACTGTTGGCAACCAGCGAGGTGGGCTGAATGAAAAGCGCTTATGCATGAAACGTGAAGAATTGTGCAGACTTTTTGGTGCAGATGACAGGCGCAAGAGTGAATGAGTTTTTTTTCTTATTAACCTGCAAAACACTGCTGTCCACAGTAGGTGTGTGGGGTAGTTCTGCAAATAGCTCTGCTCACACAACAGCCAAAACGCCCCTCTGTTCCCTGTGCTTTCCCATCATTGCGTTTCTGTCTGTCCTGTACGCCGCGAGCGAGACGTGCTCGCAGCAGTGCGGTCAACTGAGCTCCACTCCAGCCATCTGACACTTGGCTTAAATGAACTCGGTCTTTCTCTCCTCTCTCTCCTTCTGTCTTTCAGCTTGGCAGTGACCTTGGCGGGGGCATTGGAGGAAGCCCGGCAGTAAGTGCCATTCCATTTTTTTCCCCAATTTAAAAAGCTGCTCAAAGCTCAGGGTTTTTAAATATAACCTCACCCATTATGTGCTGGCAGATGCTTTAAATCCCTGAAGATGTTTGAAAACGGACAAATGCAACTGAAACACACAGGTCCCCACCTATGTTGCTTTGAGCTCAACTGTGACCTGGACGTTCCTAAGAACAGCCAGGGCCAGACCTGTTGGCTCTCTCTGCTTAGCTCTTCTTTCTCAGAGCTTTTAGTTTGAGCACCAGCATTAATACTGGCAGTGCCCCAGTCCTTGTGCAACTGCTTTGGCAGCTGAATGGCCAAGGATGCTTACCTCTCTACTCTCAAAGCCTGTTCTGTTGTAATCCTAACTCAGTGTCATGACAGGCTTGTCTGAACTCAGTGCTTTTCTCCTCCCAAATGCCACGTAAGATTTTTCCTGGACATCAGGATCAGGTGCTCTGAGCTTTCCTACTATGTGTGGTCAGTGCTGAACTCTGCCTGACACTGGCCGCCTTCTCTGTGCCTCTGTTTTGTGAGTGTCCTAGTGCCTAGAGCGCTTGCCAGGACATGGGAGATTTTCAGGCTGCTTCCAAAGCACCCTTGGCTTCAAATGCATACCGGCTTCTTCCAGGAAAGCATGGGAAAAGGATGCAAGATGACTTGGAGACTCAGTGGGCAGGAGGGAGTCTGCCTCCAACCCACAGCCAAAAGCCGTCTCCTGGAGAAAGCTCCAGTCCCTCTTCCCAAGACTGTGTAGCTAGTAAATTGAGTGAGGAAAGCATACTCAGTTCTGGAGTGAGGGCTTTTCAGAGACCCTTGTTATGACTGCAGTCGTTCGCTCTCCTTCTTTCCCTGTGAATCTTGCATTCCTTTCTAACTTCAGCATGAGGGCAGAGAAGAGCCAGTGGTACAGTAAACCTGTAGCCCCCAGGCAGTACTCACCAGGACGTGGGAGATACTTACTCTGTAGAGATCATACCTACAAAGCCAGGTCTCTGCCTTCCTGGGTCAGCGTAAACCCACCAACAGGTCTGTAAAAACACCAGTCCTCCCTGTCCAAAGGGTTGATTGAAAGACCACATCTCAGGTGGGTTCCTGAACACAGGACAGCAGTGGGACTTTAGACCCAGACTCGTCATCAGTATTTTCTATTGCCTGCCGTAGTCATTCTGCCTGTTTCTGGGCTGCTGACTGAATCTTATTCTCAAGCGTGTAATTCTTCCTGCTCACAGTAAAGAAGAGAACTTGGGAATCTAACTTGAGTGTGACTCTTCCACCTGGATCTGGGCACCTAAAGGTTAATATTCCAGGTTCGGTGCCCTCATTTAAGTCCTGAGAGGAAAGGATTGTCCTTCTCGCAGAAAAGTTGTCCTCTGGCAGACAGAGACAACTAGTTCTGCTTCATGTAATGAACCTTTTGGACCACAGTGCTGAGAATGCAGAGCTCTGGCTTTGGGTGGGAGTACACAGTACGGTCATGACTCCCTTGCTATCTCTGGATATGCAAAATCTTGCAGATTCCTGAAGACTGTCATAGTTGGGGGAAGATTTGAAGCATTTTTTTCTTTTCCCTGGGTTTACGTAGGTTAGATCCACAAAACATATTGTCTTTATGAGAGGAAGAGATGGAGAAGAAACATTCCTCTACAGTGGGAATAGATAACTGGAGCTATAAAAAACGATGTGAAAGCTATTGCATGGTTGAGGTGACAGCCGAGTGTAGGGATTAGTTGCCAAGAGCTTTGGAATTCAAATGCATTATTTAGCACTATTGATAATTCAGCAGGGAAGCTGCAAATGGCTTTAAAATATTTAGGTTATTGCCTAAGTTTATGCTTTATTAAATAAGTAGTGTTCTTCATGTGTGATGTTAATCAGTGCCTGTTCTTTCTAACTCCTCCAGGTGGGGCAGACCTACATTCCCTCCTCCGTGCCAGCCACTTTTGCCCCTTCACCCACCCCAGCGGTGGTGAGCAGTGGACTCAACGATCTCTTCGAGCTCTCATCTGGTATAGGCATGGCTCCTGGAGGATATGTGGCTCCAAAGTCTGTACGTAAGGAAAAAGAACATCCTTAGTGTGTTGCCTTACCTTAGGCTACAAGAAGTCTGAGATTGCTTGCTTGTCCCCTTTGTTGTGAGTCTCCGGTGCTACTGGGGCACTTTAGTTTAGCTCGGTCCTGTTAGGGATGTCCTGGGTTTTTCCCAGACAGAGTAATGGTGTGTTGGAGACCATGTCAGTTGTTAGTTACAGACTTCCGGTTTTTCAGCAGTTCACTCATTTTGCCTGTAAAACTATTACTCTGAAGAATGGCTTATATAAGATATGAGAATTTCAATTTTGTCAGAGCAGCTTTCCTGGAGACCTACTTCTTAGCAAGTTTTCCCAGGAAACTGAGGGTAGGATACAATTTGCTACAACTTTCATAGCAGATTCGTTTATTTGGAGGAATCCGACGTGACAGTGAAGATAAAATGATGTGATTGCGATGAGCATGCCGCAGTGCAATGCAGATAAATGCTCTGTTAGTGACAGAGATCGCAGATGCACTGACTGAAGCATGCTTAGTCTGGAGGGTTCGTGAGATACAGAACATGGTTCTGGTAACAGGCTGTGGAGCAGCCGAAGGGAATAAACAAAAATTAGCACTCTTATTAAATAGTCAATGGACGAATAAACTTAAGTCGTCCTATGAAATCTAGGATCTCAAGGTTCTGCAAAGCATACGCAAAGCTTTTGGTCCTTAGCTACTTGCAAGTATTACACCATATGTAAGACCAAGTACAAAACAACCTGGTAATTTTGAGCTGAGAACTACTTCATTTTGCACCACTCAAATTTGGGTCTGGGTTTTTCCCACAAAGATGATCTAGGAATCCAGAACCCAAACAGCTAATAGTATCAGCCCTGTGATTTTATTTGGTTCAAACTTTAGTATTGTCCTGCCTCTAGTAGCCCAACAAGTCCTGGGAGAAGCCTATCCATCAGCAGACTTGGTAAGTCGCACATCAGCGTGATGGACACAAGCTTTCACTGTTTCTTGTGCACACTAATGCTGTAGTGTATTTGAATTCTTACGTGAGTGCTGTGAACAAACACTGATTAGGAGCAGCAAGCTTGTTTCTCATCGGTGAGCTTGATCCTTTCAACACCCCATGTTGTATCTTCCCTATAGCGTTTCTTTAACATCCGTGGGCTTAATGTGCCTCTGCAGCTGGATTTCTGAACTCAGGACTTCTCTTTTGATAGGAAAACTACTTGTTTTGTTATCTTCAGGACCGATTTCTCATGCTGAATGACATCTCTTGTGTTCAAGGTTTGGTTGCCTGCAGTGAAGGCTAAAGGATTGGAGATCTCGGGCACATTCAGTCACAGGCAGGGACACATCTACATGGAGATGAACTTTACCAATAAGGCTTTGCAGCACATGACTGACTTTGCCATTCAGTTCAATAAGAACAGGTAAGAAATCAATGCACTTTGTCTGCTATGATAAAAAGATTGCATGTTCCTATGAAAGGAGCCTGTGTCTACACTGCTAGATGCAGGGAGGGCTTTTATGTAGGTCTATAATGCAGTTGTGGAAACAGCTGGATGATACAGCCTGAACTCTTCATCACACCACAGTTGTGTGAAAGGGCTGAAAATACAGACTGATAAATCTATGAGGAAACAGGCAGCAGACGGTCCTGTCGTTCTCCTAGCTCTGAAACAGCATCTGCCCCATTTAATCTCTGCAGAGTTTTAAAGCAGCCTCATGAGTTGTTAGGCAGGTTAGTGGTTTTATAGCCAGTAAGTGCCCTGAGGAAAGAGAGAGAGCATAAACAGGCAAGCATCTGAGCTGCACAAGTATCAATCCATAATGCCTCCACCTCCTGACTTAATTGCTGTGCAGCCCCTCAGACTGTCTGGAAGTACAGGTCTCATTAATAAAGCTATTTGTCAATAAAGAACTTGCAAGTTAAGAGCCTATGGCACATGTTTTCCCTGTAATTGGCAGCAGAACAATTTTGTCAGAAGGAGCAGCCACTTGAATGTTTAGAGCATACAGATTGTTCTCAGAAACGTGTCTCAGCCAAAAGACATGACATGGCAGTACAGCTGTGGTGTCTCCTCACAAATACCTTTCCCAGTCAGAGAGTTTATCGTGTGGTTTGCTATATGTTATCTAGAGCAAGGACCAGGCTAGTTCTTATCAAGACTGTAAAGAATATCTTGTGACTGAAATGTTCCTCATATTTCTTAATATCCCTTCACTGGAAAAGGGTTCTCTATACTAAAGATCCACTGAAACCATCTCTTTAATATCACTTGCCTTGCAAATTTGGGATTTCTTGGGATGAATAATATTTACTTACAAAAGACATTATGCTAAGTAATTCTTGGTAAATGTTCTCCCTGGACTGCTATATTTTCTGGAGAGTTTTGCTAAGCTGCTATATGCAAATGTTTCATGCAAATTGGTCTGAAAAAAAGCCGGTTTGCTTGTGATTTTTTTTTTTTTCCCCATACATCAAGCTGTGTTCTCTAGCCACACCTATATGGTACTTCTTAAGGATGTAAGAAGTTTAAATACTGTGCAGTAAAACAGCAGTTTCTCCTTTTGCAGCATATCGGCACACACTCTGTATACAATCTACTACTATTTACTTTTCTGCAAGTACTGTTCTCTTGTCACCGCTTTCCACTGTGGCTGGTGCATTGGAAGGAGCTGCAATGGGCTGGCTCTTTAGGTTTTAATATTAAGACTTGTGACTAGGAAATTTCTGTTGCTTTTCCCCCTCTCCTGCTGCTACTAATCGCATTCACCACAGTATTGGGATAAAGCAGTATTAAAAAAAAAAAAAAAGAAAAAAAGAAAGCTAGAGCTCTAGTGTGGTGTAATCTCACAGCCACTTAGTAGCAAAATGCAACTTTGTTTTTTCTCTGAGTCTTAGGGAAGACACTAGAACTTCTGTTCCCGAAGGTGAAATGGCTGCAGAAGGCAAATCACATGTCTGGGCCCTGGCTGAGAATATTCTTATTTTGGCTCCCTAGAGCTGAAAACTAAGAACAAAGAATGGGGCATCTACTGGTTTCTGAAAGTATGACGTAGCCAATACACATGTGGCTGACTGTGCAGAGACACTATCAGTTTTTCAGTGCATAAAATAAAAATACACACTTATGTATTTTTCTTCCTGTAAATGCTCTATCACCTCTGAGCTAATGTGAATTCTGCTAAAGAGAAACACAGTCACGAGTGGACACCAAAACTATCTTATGCATCTGCACTTCCATCTGCTTTCAAAAAGAAGCTGGTACATAGTACAGAAGTGATATGTTAAATGTTAGCTGCTTTTCCTCTTCTTCACACTAAGCAGAGGTGCCTGTGGAATTAAATGCCTCTTGGACTGAACGGGCAAGTAAACATTCACTTTGCTGTGGTGGTATACATCCCCAGCTGAAGGAGCCTCAAACCAAGCAACAGTGCCAGACGCTGTCATTCGAGATCAGACAGCTGGCTGCGTTGATTCATTTGTTCTACAGTGCTCTGTTACAAACACATACTCCTCCTTGGCTGTGTGTTTGTTCTGTGTTGGCTCCAGTTCCTTCTTCCATAGGTCCCAATGATGTGACAGCCATGCAGTGTGTGATATGCTCTACTGGCAGTGCTCTGTGGCTCTGTAAGAGAGCGCCAAGAGGCCTGAGTCTGAGTGCAGGTGCTGCTCCTTACTGGGCAGGCTTTGTGGGTAATGGAAGAATTCCCAGATGCTGGTTCCCTGGGCAGGATGGTGCATGTTGTCAGCAAGATGGACCTGACTGAGTTTCCTGTGCCTTGTCCTACTTGAGTGTCTGCTGTTTTGAACTGTGCTCCTCCCCTGGAGTAACAGCAGGGGCAGCTCAGGAGTAATGGGAAGATGAGCCAGCTTGTGCTTGGCAAAAGGGAGATAGGTGTTGGGCAATGCAGTGCTGCTCTCATCACCTCTGTTTTTCTCTTGCCTAGCTTCGGGGTCATTCCGAGCACCCCATTGGCCATTCACACACCTCTGATGCCAAACCAAAGTATTGATGTCTCCCTGCCCCTCAACACTCTGGGACCAGTCATGAAAATGGAGCCTCTGAACAACCTCCAGGTATGGATTGTCTCATTCTGGGCAGGGGGGAGATCAGCAAGTGCTCAGCCCATTTTGTCTGGCCCGACACAATGTGGTAAGACTCTAGTAACAAAATACTGTGTATAGGGTAACCAGGCAGACCTCGTGGATTTAGGCCATGCATCTGGCCAAAACTTCTTCCTATTCCTTTTTCTAGTCTCTCCCACAAGGACTGAGGTAGAGACTTCTTGGATTTTGTGACTTTTCAAACACCTCAAACCCACTGCATCTGTGTAGATTAAGGTCTTTGTTTGCTCCAATAACACTCTTCTGTAAACTGGGCATGAGATTTGGTTGGACTTATGAACTGGAGCTGGTCTGAACAGAGAAAGTGCATGCCTGTGGTGGAGCAGGCAGCAAGAGCTGTCAGCAGGAATTGAGGCAATTAAAGGAAATGCAGGAAAGATGGCAAATGCGGAGTGATTAATATTTCTCTAGTGCTCTTAACTTCCAGGGTGTTTTACAAAGGCATTGGCACATCCCTGCCACAGAGAGCTTAATCCAAGGCAAACAAGATGTGTTCCAGGAAAGGCAGAGGAGAAATGACATAAGCAGCTAATGTTTCATTAATGAGGCTGTTGGGGCATGTCAGGGACAGCATTCCCTAGAAGAGGCTTTTTATCAGATTGGGCTGCCAACCTGATCCGGGGAGATGTTCCCCTCTGGTTTGGACCAGAGACTCTCCATCAGTCCTGGCGTGCCTCAGGGGCCTTGGTCTTGAAGTACTCATCAGGCAGACGGTTCTCCCCTGAAGGAGACTCTTCCCTGCTGCTGCCATGTACAGCTGCTCTGGAGCGGAGCTCAGCGAGTGACTCCTGCCTCTGCTCTGTGTAGCTGGCTCCTCCAGGATGGTTTCCCCACTATCCCAAAGATGCAGTTAACTCGCACTGTAGCGTGTCTCACTCGCCTCGAGTCTCCAGGAGATGGAACTAGGTTAGGTTCCTGTAGCGTAGCAGCCCATAGAGGGGAATATTTTGAAGCAGCTCATGCTCTTTTTAGATTGAGAATGCAATGGAAGTTACTATTTATTCTGCCTGAGCAACTGTTTTTTCCCTTCTTTTGACTTCCATTCTGGGGCTTATGACTTATTGATGAGTCTTTGGGCAAACAGCTCGAAATAGCTTCTCTGGCACTCAAACGAGCAGTCCTACACTCCAACTCTGAGCTCAGTCATGCGATGGGGGAGCATGCGGACAGTGAATGAATTACATGTGATTGTCTTCCACAGAGGGCCCTTCCAGCTTGTGGAGAGGCTGGGTTTCTTTTGCGTCCAGGTCATGAAGATGAGGTTGCATCACTGCATTTGGGTCAGCTGTGGTAAAATCTACCTCCTGCTCTGAAGGAAATCTGGAAGTCTCTAGGAGGTGACAGTCCTGATCTGTCTCCATAACACTGGGGACTCTCTCAACAAGGTGTTCTCAAGTTGCTGCTTCCTTTGATCACGAAGGAAGTGAAGTATTTGGGTTATTAAATCTCTAAAGGAATTGGAACACAGTTTGTTTCTTGTACCATCTTCTGCTAGAACAAAGCAAAGAGAAAACATGCGAGGAAACCTCCAGCTACCTTATATTGAGACAGCGGAGCATTCATTAGTGCCAGACTTAGTTGCTAATTTGCTAGCGCTCTCATTGCCATAGAAGTTGGCTGCCCTTTTACAATTGGGGAAGCTGCCATATGGAGTAATAGTATATTTCTCTGCAAAGAGTTGAATCATGATAGCAGATGCCAAGTTAAAAAGAGCACTCCCCTTACTTTTTTGACAGTAGTGGGTTTGATGGAGATCTGTCATTGCCCTGACAGCCAAGGCTCTGGTTTTGTTTTGTGAGTGCGTGTAGAAATTATCTGTCTTGAAACATTCAGAAATCGTTTTGGTGACCTACTTAAGGAACAATTTATAGCATAATATAGGAGTAGAGCATACAAATGTTCTTGTATTCATTGAAGAACCAAAACACTCATCAAGTTGAATTTGCTTAATGCATTTTTTCTGAGCTGGGGAACATTGAAGTAGATGCAGGGCTGGTTTGAACCTGAGGACCTTATTCGTCTCCTATTCTGCTGGGGTGTTTTTGTTTTAATAACAAGAAAAATAAGTCCTGAAGTAACTAAACTAATAGCTTTCAACTTATTGTCACGTTAATTAGAAACTTCAAAGACTAGTTGTACATTCCTTAGGCAACTATTTCAGAAGTAATGAATTCAAGTCTTGTTCAGGTTATTTTTACTACCATTTCTAATCTTTCACCCAGTACAGCTGGTTTAATCTTAACATTTGTAATCATGAAAAGAAACTGAAATATTTGACAAGTTAACAAAAGCCATTTTTACAAGATGAGGAAGACTGAAATATTTTCAGAGGCTTACTTTGGTAAAATATAACTGAAGAGTCTTCTGTTTGCCAGTCACCTTGCATCTTGTGATAATCTGAGTTATCTGTGCACTCTTGCGGTGCCCTATCAGCATTTTGGAGGCTACCTGGCAGCACCTGCCCAGAGCTGCCTCTGCAGAGCATGGCACTTGTCCATGCTAGCAAGGTCTTGTCCAAAGGTGTGCGAGAGGCTGCGTAGAGCTTCATGAGTATTTGATAGCTGTGTCTCATTTGCCATCCAGGGAGATGACTCTAGTAGTTGTACAGACTTGCTTGGGTCCTGTAGTTGCCTTTTCACAAAGCAGCAATACTCCTCTGATGACACATAGGCTGATAGGGTCAAAGGTAGTGGAAGAGAAGAGTTGGAGTGGGTGAGGTATCTTTGCCACTGTGTGTGAGACCTTGAGCTCTCAAAGAGAAAAATGGGTTCTGAAATAGGGATTTGTGTTAGTGAGGGATATTAACTCTTTCCAAATACCTCTTCAAGTCAAATTTGGAATGAGAAAATGCCTGGGATGAGAGCCTTTCTATGTTAAAGAGAACCACTGTTCCTAATAAATGGCCTTTTAAGGTCTGTGAAATCAGAATACACAGTTTGTTCATTGGGGTACATGAGAATTGCTCCCCTAGCCCTGGAAATGGGTGAAGTGGAGCCAGCCTGCTTTCGAGAGCTTTGGAGCTCAGGCCTGGCCTGTCATGGCATGAATAAGATAATCTCTTTGGTGAGATGGTAACCACTTGCAGAAGACGATACAGTTGAAAACAAGCTGCAGGGACTCCTGGAGCTGTAGTGAGTCTGCCTGAGCCTGGAGCATTGCCATTCTCTTGGGATCCACATTCAAAATTGACAGTCAGCGTGTTGCGTTCCCCAGCGTTACCTGCTGTCAACTGCCAGGGCTGTTTTTTGCAGCTAGTGAGCATGCAACTGAAAGAAGCTTAGCTTCAGTTTTCCAAAATGCCTGTAAAATGATCTGGCGAGTATTGAAAGGGAAGGATCTGCCAGCTGCATTTCTTCTTGAAAAGTGACACTTGGAAACACAGACCTTTCCCTTGCTGCTGAGCAGTGTGAGGTGCAGGACATTTTTGTTTCTTCCAATGAGTTTGGCAAAACATTGCTATAAAGGCAGGTGAAGGTGCAGCTTCTTCATTGAGAAAAGATTGGTCTTGCTAATGCAATGGTTCGTACTTATCCTTCCATGCTCAGTTCTGCTGTAACTCACCATCTGCACTCCTCCACTTCTCACTGTCTTGCTTGCAATGCAGAACCACTGGAGCTCACATTCACCAGAAGTGTTAATGTATCTCGGGTCACAAATGCAGAGCTCTCAGTACTTGGAAACAGATTTCACACATTCAACTCTCCATAAAAACAAGACTGAGAATCGGCATGAGCAGCAAGTCCAGCCAGCAGATGTTCTCCCTTCAGAGCCTGCTTGATAAATAGCACCGTATTGGCCTGTGTGTGAGCTGTGTCAAAATTACTGGACCAACCACCGCAGAACAGCCTTGGGTAGCTAGATGTGGAAGGTGCTTTCTTGGATTTATTGCCTAGGTTATTTTTTTAACAGCCTCTACTAGAGAGGGTCTTATTCCAGCAAAGAAGAGAACCCTCTTGGGAGCAGCCTGAATTAAGGACTCGGATCACAGCTTGGCGTCTGCAGCCAGTTCCTAGCTCAGCTGCGGAGAGCTGTTGGCTTGCCGATTAAGGGCAGGTCTGCCACACGGTACAGCACATTTGATTAAAAAGTACATTTTGAACTTCAAGTACAGCCAGGCACACATGAGAGCATAACCCTCCCAGTAACTCGCTGTTCCCTGACCGCTGATGTGAAGCGACGTGCGGGGAGATGACAGCGCAGCCAGGGGCGCAGCACCCAGCCTTGCTGTCTGCGCACAGCTCCGCTGCCCGGGCTCGAGACTTCTGCCTGTAGGTAGAGCATCCGGCTGGCAGCGGCTGTCAAGCGCCCGCAGGATCCCGAGAACCCTACCTGTCAAACAAAATGAAGTGAAGTAGCTAGCACTCCCCGGGGGCATCTGACAGCCAGAGCAGCAGACTGTCACAGAATAAACCATGACCTTGTGCTGGCAGAGGTAAAAAAGGCTCTGCAGAAGAAAGTTCTTCTCGCCTTAACAGTTTGGCTGTTACCAGGCTCTAAAGCAAAACCCAACATGAAGTAAATCCTTAATTTAGTGTAGGTGCTAATGGGATTCCAAGTGGGTATGTTGTGTACTTGCTGCTGATGGAAAGCATCTGTGTTGCTTTCAGACTTGACTTTGAAAGTCAGTTCTTATGCTCAAGTCTGGGATTTAAAGCATCAGAAACCTACACTATTGAAGAAAATAACTTAGCATTGTTCTTATGAGGTACCTCTTCCACAAAATACCATGTGTTGGCTATCAGAGGGGTTGCGCTGCAAGAAAGGATAACAGAAGGGTGCTTATGCTGCAAGGTGAGTAAATACATTCTAGGGCTTATTTCTAGAGGTGCTGCTTCCTCTAGTCAGGTTGTGAACAAGTGATTATGAACCCTGTGCCAATTTTTAGTGAGCTCACACCTTTTCAGCAGTGAAGCATCACATGAAAATCTGGTACCTTTTGACTTTGTTCTTCAGAAGCTTTGTGGTCTGCTTGACTAAATTCACAAGGTAGTAATATTATTTTTTTCTTCCTTTCAAAAAAGATCGTAGAGGGAAAGCCATTTTTATTTAAAATGTTTCTGTTTCAATTCTTACATGTCTGAAGCTGAAGGTCTTGTTAAAGATTTAGTAGTTCACGTCCATATCGCCAGGTTAAAGCTGCAGAGCCACAGGCTAAGTTAGTCTGGACTGGAGGATTTATTGAATGCAAGTGGAGGTTCCTTTCAGACATACCAAACCTGGAGAGACTTCTCAGCTGCTGTTACCACTTTAGATGCCACTGATTGTTCCCACCTGAGGAGCCTGGATTCTTTTGGTACTCTGTTTCTCACAGGTGCTGCTTTCTGCCTGCAGTTGCTTTTGTAGCCTGTCAGATGGCATTGAATGCTCCTGATGTGGCAGTGCAAAGGTTGAAGCCCATGACCTTGGAAGGCTGTTATCAGCTGTCAGGACCTCTTAGCCTCTCCCTGGTGCAAGTTTCCCCATCCAGGTACCTGCAGGTGCCTTTTCATGGCCCAGATCTGGGGGACCACAGCACTGACAGTGTATACCTGCCTGTTCAGAGGAAGTACATGGTGTTGCACAATGGAAGCTAGTCTTGAAAAGCTTACCAGTCTTGTCCCAGTGCTATAGGTTTAAGGAGACTGTAGCTTTTTCCTTTCCTGTTTGCAAATATTATTTGTAACAGCTGGTTTCTGCATCATTACAGATACTTGCAAAGTGACACGTGATGTCATTACTGAACCCAATGATGCAGTTTGGGAGAAAAGCTGGCGTGTGGCTTGCTTTTCTTTGCTGGGAAGAAATTGCACTTCAGAGCATCTTAATTGGGTAGCTCTCCAGAGTATAGGCAAAGCAGCTTACTCAGTATGTTTCTGCAGAGTTGAGAAGCAGGTCAGCAGATACCTTTTTATAGCATTCCTATAACTGCAGGGACAGGGTTAGCATATTAATTTGGAGTGTGCCTCTAGAACCGTGACTGGAGAGAAGGCACTGCTTTCCAGCCCCTCTTGTAAGAAACTGCTGTTGTATGGTAACAACAATTAGCTACAAAAGCTAAGTAATCTCTGTTGTTCTAAGGCAAGGCAATTAATCACTAAATCAGAGTTGGAAAAGATCTTAGGTGATGCAGTGTAGTCCCTGCTATGCTTTGTTTTTCTACAGTTCTTCTTATTGAGAGTATTGTCAAGGCTGATTTTAAATATTCCAAGCACTGGAGCTTCTCTCTTCCTCAGGAGAATTTTGTGCTGCTTAATATTTCTCACCATCCAGTTTTCCCAGACGTTTAGCCTAAATTTTCCATCTTCTGGCTCATCTCCATGACATATCCAAACATAAGCGTCTGGAACGTCTACACTGCTGTCCCTTCCCCAGCTGTCCCCTCCCAGACTCCGAGGTGCGTTTGGCTACTCACCCAGTCTATTCAATCATATTTTGCAGAGGTGAATCCCTTAAGTCCATCCACCAGTCTGCTTTTACCCCTCTAGTTTTGGTGCCTCTAGCTCAAAGACTAGACACTCCAGTTCGTGAGTATGACACCGGCAGTCAAAGCACGTAACAGCTCCCTGTTACAGGGGACCGTTTCCATTTTTTTCTAGGTTGCACCATCATTTACATGGTTTTAGTGGGCTTTAAATTAATCCCTTCTTAAGCTGGTTTGCACTGTGGGAATTAAATATAAGCTGCTACCTTTAGTGATGGCTGAAAGTAGAAACCCCACAGACTGTCGCATCTACCTTTCTGCTGTTCTTTGCACTTCTGGGACCTTCCCAATTGCTAGAAGAGTTCATTTGGGAGCTTGTTCTCCTACCACTTGGCCTCTGGCTTGCATGCATGTCTAATCAGCTGACTTGTGTTTGAATTCTCTGGTTTATTCCCCTCCCTTGTCTATCAGCAGCTGTTTTCACTGATATTTGGGGATGTCTTTTTAAACCTGCCACTATGGGACAATAGATTTTTGTCAGCAGGACACTAATATATATAATTATTAATGTGAATGGAGTTTGTCTTGGCATAAATCTTTGTAGCAGCAAATTTATTTCTTTGGCTCAGCATTTAGCATGGTCTGGTTTGTGTTTCAGCTGGGTGACAGATTGGAGAACTCCTTCTGGAATTTTTCAAAGGAAGGAGGAGCTCAAATGGCTCCTGAAGTTCAGGGCTCCCCACACAATCTCAATTTTAGGTCTCTTACAGGCTGTTTCCTTCGTTGCAAGCAATGGCAGGTGTCTGCTGAACGATACTCCCGTGACAGGCTATCACTATCTGGGATGATGGAAGGAGAGTGTGAGAAGCATAGAAATAAGGCCCAGAGCTACCTTTTTCTGGGCTATATTATGACAGTGCACTTTCTCAGACCTTCAGTTGGCTCCTGCTGTATCATCAGCTCTCAGCCTGGGGAAAACTGAAAGTGAGGTTGCTCTTTGTGTGAGCAGAGATTAGTTGGTAATGTGGCAAGCATGTGTGATAAAAGGCGATCCAGTGCATCTCCCAGTCTGGCAGAGTTTAATGACACTGAGAATGAAGTCTTTTTTTAAGTGATCTTTTTTTACCTGCCCTGATTGCTCTGTAGCAGGGCTTTCTTCTTCCAGGAGTCAACACCTGGCACATGTTTGCTGTATAGCTTTCACTAAGGTTAACGCAGGAGACTTGGGAGATGGTGCAAGGAAGGTACAGGCCATAGACCTGCTTCAGGCTTTCTAGAAAGTGTCCGGGCTGAGATACTACTGAGGAGGTGAAAAATAAAGAAATGGGAGTGAAAAAGAATATACAGGGTTCTGGAGCTGGGGAATTATAAGAGTGAGATGGCAAAGAGGGGTGATGAAGAAGCTCATGTGCAATATGACAGACACGATAGTAGCTGTGCGCAGCCAAGAGGTATGAATGTACCTCGGAGGTGAAAGAAGTGAGGGGAGGTAGAGGCTGAACAAGAGCTGAAAAGAGCAAGGGTGCTGGCTGTGACCCTGTCAGTGAATTGGCTCTGAAGCAGCATGATGAAATGCTCACAGGAGAAGATTGAGCAGCTTTTAGTGAAAATGGAGCGAGCACAGAGGGGTGGGACTGATCCTTGCCTGAAACTGCCCAGAAGCTCAGTAACATCTCTCCAGGTAGTCTTATGTTCAGAGCTGGCCCCTGCTCAGAGGAAGCACTCCAGGGTGTGTGGGCAGGCGATGAGACTGCACAAAATCTTGAGATCGCTTTGGACTTCCAGCTGATAGAGACTCTTTAACCCTGCTGTTTCTTCTGTAACAGGTGGCTGTGAAAAACAACATTGATGTCTTTTACTTCAGCTGCCTAATTCCTCTCAACGTGCTTTTCGTAGAGGATGGCAAAATGGGTGAGTGCTTTTAGGTCTGTGGTCAGACTGTGCTTGCAGCACCCAGCTGGGTGCAGTTGTCCCATGGCTGAGATTCACGTGTCTTTGGCCGTGACCTTCATGCCAATGCATCTCAGCAGCCTGAACTGATCTGGTTTGATAGCCTGTCCCCGTTGTCCTGCAACTCCGATATTGCCAGAACCCAAGTCCTCTGCTCTGATTCTCTCTGCCAGACAAGGAGTGGATCTGTTTTCTTTGAGGCTTTTTTTGGTGTTTGTTTTGTTTGGGGTGTTTCTGAGGGTCTGATTCACTCAAATGGGTCTAGGATTTAATTCATTTATTCCTGGTCACCTTTATTAAATTGTTGTTTGAATTGATTGGGAAGTTGCTTGAACAGCAGCTTTCACTAATGTAATCCTAAATGTGTGGATCTCCATTTTTCTTGTCAAATCCCACCTGTTCTTGGTTTGTAAGCAGCTCATATGGTAAAGACTGTCTCTGGTTTGGGGGTTCCAAAAATCCATCAAAGCCTTGTTGCTTCTACAGTGAGACTGGGGTGGTTATAGGGGCAAATCCTGGATCTGTCCATGTCGGGGAAAAATGTGACCAAAAGATCTTTTGTGTGTCTACCTTGTAACATTCTGCAGTGAATTAATTAATGCTATGGTCCTGTGATGATCCAGGAGTGCTGATAGTCTTTCTCGTTCCTAGAGCGCCAGGTCTTCCTTGCAACATGGAAAGATATTCCAAACGAAAACGAGCTTCAGTTCCAGATTAAAGACTGTCACCTGAATGCTGGTGAGTAGCTTAATTCTACGACGCTGAGAGCACTTTTGATGTCTGGTCACTATACAGCACCTTACTAGTAGCATTGTCTATGGCTAATGGATAGATGAACAGAACAGCCTTGGATCCTAGGGCTTGTTTCAGTCAAAAACTTTATCTGGGTCCCCGTAAAAGCACATCTAAAATCCCAAATCTTAGATTTTACCAATCTGTTTTTTTCTTTCATTCTGGACCTTGTATTCTAGGGGTTTTTTTTCACTTCTCTGCAAAGCTGCTCTTTTAAATAGAGCTGAATATGATGTTGGGGCAGTTCAGCAATCCTGGCCTGCTACTGTGTGTTTCAGGCAAGGTGTTCCAGCCCTGACTTTAACCTACTGCATAATCCTGGGCCAATTACTTCACCTTTCAGCATCTGCTTGCTTCTTTCTGTTGTGAAAGAGTAAGCCTACACACACTATAAAATGTTTTGACATCTATGGAGGACAGGCCATGTGAGAAGAGTTTTGGTCTGCTGTTGTTAGCTGGTATGCTGATGCATTTTGGTCACACTCTATCCCGTTGAGCTCTGTGTTTAGCTGACTAGTTGCCTCTGTGAGCATCCTACTTGTACGTATGACCTTACCACTGCTGAAGGATGAGGCGAGTGTAAAAAAGGTGGAATGGGGCCAGCATAACAGCTTTGCTCCTGTTCAGGAGGTTCTGGACAGGAGCCAAGTGATTCTACCAAAAGCTGCTGTGTTTCACAGAGGAAAAAAGTGTCTCTGTTGATTACAAACCCCGTAACCTTTTTATTCTCCCATGTCTGCTATTACACAATGAACACCCTCTTGCTTCAATTGCAGACAGAAACCATGGGTCTCTTTGTACTCATAATTATTATGATTTTGGAATGTAAAAGATGGAGCACGTGAGAGGAGGAAAAATAGCAGCTGTCGGACCTTATGACTTGATTTCGCTGTGGGGTTTCAAGTGAGAATGACCTCTGTGCCTCCCCCAGTCCTCCCGCTGCTCCTGACCGAGCTTGGCATAGCCTCTCCCCCTGCACTGCAGTGCTGCTGCCAGTAACATCTTCTGCCCCGGCCGTGCCCGAACCGTGCTGTCCAGGGCTCTTCATCTCAAATCAGAAACCTTGGTAACTTCGCACGTTTGGCACTGGGGTGTTGCGGTGCTGGTTAGCAGAGGATGGAGTTGGGAGGGAGAGAGCGAGTGTGCGTGGCTGGGAAGATGAGCACTGGTGATCCTGCAGACTGGCCCATGCTCCCTTCTCCCTCTAGAAAAAAATGTTAGAAAGTGTAGAGTGACAGGCGATGCTCCCCATTCGGGGAGGGTTTGCCAGCTCAAGACCAGACTGCTTGCCCAGGCCTGCCGGAATTAGTGATCCTCAGCGGAGAACATGTTACTAGCTCGCAGGGGTAGCACGGGAATGCTGGGCGGTTTCTCTGCGGTGGTATCCGCAGCCGTTGCCAGGGCTCAGCTGAGAAGAGGCTTCTCTTGGTGCTTTAGCAAGAGCCCTGGACGCGGTGCCTCTCCCGAGCGTGATCCGTCACTCGGGATGCTTGGGGGTGTGCAGGATCTGCCAGCCTCTTTGGCTTATGTACGGGAGAAAGTGGGTCATGTCTCATAAACAGATTTCAAACACTTCCATCCGCTGAAGCTTCTCTTTTTGTATTTCCGCTGCTGACACCTCCTCCCTCTTGCGACTATACTGTCGGTTTCTTTCCTTGACCACCTGGGCTTCAGCACAGAGCAGGCCAATAGCTTGCAGGAGGGAAAATTAGGAAAATCTTGGTGTGCTTGTCTTAGTCCCTTGTATTTTAACTACCAGTGCAGCCCTGACTCAGTCTGCTGCTCACCTTGATTTCATCTAAGCAGTAACCTCCTCTAGCACAGACCATCCTAAGAGCATCAAGCCTCGCCTGTACAAGGATCAGCCAGACCCCACACCCCGTGGAGGACTGGGCTTCCAGCATCCTCAGGGATGGAGACTTCTCACAGTGTGGCAAGTGGCTGGTTGTGCACACCAGGGCAGAGGTGAGATAAGCTGGATGAGCTCTAACGACAGCTGAATCCATCTTGCTACTAGTTTATACCAGAGCAAGGGTGTGTGTCTGGCCATGTGCCGCAGCAGGGCGATAGTCTTTCAGGATTCACAATCTTGATCATTTCCATCCAGTGAAAATAGCCTTGTTTTAAGACGCCTCCTTTCTTCCAAGAATAGCAGCTCTGGGTATAAATCTTTAGGAACTTGATCCTTGTGGAGGAAACACTGGTTCACATTCAAAAGACTCTTGTAGGAGATGCCTAACCAGAATAAAGCCCTCGACTTGGGCTGTCGGTGGTTCTATTGTTCACCGATGAAATACCGCTGCGTGCAGCTCTCATATCACTGCATAAAAAAAGGTAAGCAACGGCTGCCATGGCAGAGCTGTGCAGAATAAAGTCTGCAGATTTCAACAGCTCCTAACGAAAACTTAGGAGACGCTGGGTTTTTGCAACCCTTCAGTACAGGCTAAAAGCTTCTAGGCGCCGCCGGCTCCGCAGAGGTGTGCGGCCGCCATGTGAATCGCTCTCCCTCCTCTCGCGCCCGCTCAGATAAGTAATTCATGCCTAGCGTGAGCCCACCCACTTGGCAACGAGTTGCCGTTGAGGCTCGGGGAGACACTGTGCCATTCATGCTTTGGTCGAACCCATTCCAGCCCAGTGAAGCTGTGAGCTAAAAATACCTCTGCTCCCAGCTGCTGTGCCCTAGTCGCAGCACTACCAGCCACTTCCATAGAGCCGCGCGGCTGCGGCAGGCGTCGGACAGAGGGAGCAGAGCGTGGCTGCTGCTGGATGGAGGGCTGATCAGAAGGGTGGTCCCTGCACCCTCGGTGCCTGGCTTTTCATCTCTGGGCTGTAAAGAGCCTTGGCTTTCCTGAGCGCTCAGATCTGTGCTGTTTCTGTACCGTGTGAGAAGTGGGGCTGAAGTTATGTGCTGACGTGCGGGAGGCCCTACCGAACAGCTAAACAGGGGATGCTGATTTTCTTCAAGGGAGAAACTGAAATTTGAATTTTCTTTTTCTTTAAACCAATGTGAAATGGGCTTGGAACAGGGATTTTTAGGGGGCTGGGATTTTATCTGTCAAGAAAACAACTTGTGCGTTTCTTGTACATCCAGGGCTGACTGTCACTGTACAACTGTCACCTTACAGCACCTCCTGTGTAAACTGCAGGCTTTTCCCTGGGTTATTTCTTTTGTTCCTTCAAACAAAAACGAGATAAACACAGTCCATCAGTGGAGATGCTTCTGTGTGAGTCTGTGCTCCCAGGCCTTTGCAGCTAAAAGATCCATCCTGTGCCCACCAGGCAAGCCAAATAGGGTTGACTTGAGCTTCGATGGTTTGCAACAGGGATGGCAGAAAAAGCTCCTATCCCTGGCAGCTCACCCCATAACAGGGCACAGAACAACCAGAAAATCTTGGCTGATGCAGGTAGCCCACAGCACCGCAAGCTGAAACCTAGGATGAGGTGCCAGGTTGCAGGTACCCTTAAATGGTCAGAGCTTGCCGCTCTGATCCCTGTTTCCAGCATCTTTCTGTCAAAAAAACCCCCAATACCCAAACCCCAACAAACCAAGTCCTGGACCCTTGAAGGGATTCCCAGTGACTCAGAGGGAGATGAGTGCTTAATTCTGGATGAGGGATTTGGGGCTCAAGTTCCCAGCAGTGAGAGTTGGCGCTGGCCTGAGGCTGTTCTTCAGGGCTGGAGCCATATGGCCGTGGAGAAGCGAGTCCCTCTGGAGTTGTATCATGGGGCCAAGGTGTACTAAGGATGCGCTGCACATCTTGAATTCATTAGAGCCATTTCCTGCATCTGCCTCTTAGGAGGAGGTTCTGATAGTGCTATGATAGAAAACCAGAAATACAACTTGTAATGAAAACACAAGGTCATGGTTATACCCCAGAATTCTCATCTCTGATGAATCCAGAGCTAAATTAATTGATTTGGGGGATTTTTTTTAAATGAAAATATAAGAATCTAGTGCATGAAAATAGATTCCTAGACTGTCATAGCTCAAATAATCTGGGTGCTGGTGGTACAACTATACCAACTGAGGTTTCCCTTGCAACTGAGCATGTGCTAAAGCTCAGTTTGCCTTGTTTACACTGTATTTTCAACGTGCTAAGTTTCATTAAATTTTAAAAGAACCGCTACATTAAGCTAAGATATGCAAATCAGATTAGCTAAATGTTTTTCTTTTTTTAAATTCTGCTTACCCAAACCCACAGAGTGAAAGAGGACAAGCTGACTTGCACATGGAGATTGAATGCCATTAAATAGGAAGCAATTAGTTGCTGTGCTGTTCAGCAGTTCTAGGAACTTTGGTTTTGCTTGCTTATTACTGGTCCACAATTTGGTGTGAAACCACAGCTTTAGTGTTTGGACTTGAATATGGCTTTATTGGTATGCAGTGGTCACTTTGTTCCTCCTACCACCCCCGAGTAATTTATTAATGCTAGAACAAAGAGAAATTGGATTTTCTTGGTAGAACAACCTGGGGGACAATCATACACAAGCTTCCCTGGTATGTTTTTTTTTCTGTATGTGCAAATCTAGTAACCTGATTGTTTAATAAATTATAGAACTAGTGCATATTACATGTCTTGTAATAAATGTACTGTCATAATATTGACCAAAGTGCCTCCCCGCTGGATCAGAAACTGCAGAGGTTTGGTATTTGAATGCAGCCCAAAGGCTGGATGCTCAGAACCATTCAGGTGTTGCTAGAAATGGCATGGGGATGTGTTCAGCTACCACAGCATAAAACACAGTCATTAAATTCTACTTCTTGATATTCAGTGCTTGTTGCAAAATGCCACAAAGGTCCCAGTTCAAAAAAAGGTATATTGTCGATGTTGATTCTGAGCTGTGTGTCCTCTGTGAAAACCCCCGTTGTTGCCAATTGGTCATCTTGGCTGTTTGACTTTGGAAGTGAAATTCTTAAGCTGTATGGGATTTAAGCATGTCCTTTGCTTTACCCAGAAGGAAAGTGTTGCTGAAAAGAATTGGATTACTTCAGTGCAAGGGAGGAGACCTTGTGCAGCTGTTCTTCCCTGCGTGTCTGTGTTTCCATGTGTGCTGTTTAGTTGTTGGACTGAGGTAGGGTAAAGAATTCTGTTTAAAAAGCAAAAGAAAAGGAAAACAAAAAAACTGAAAAACTCCACAGCAAACAAAAAAACTCAACCCTGGAAAATGGACTGATGTCAGGCTTCCCTGGCCTTGGTGAGGGGGAAATCCTCCTGTATCCTTACATTGTGCTTCAAGAGGGTTTTGAGAACAAACAGAGCCAAAAGAAAAAGCCCTGCAGAAAGATGCTTAGCAAGGTCGGATGTAGACTGTGCTGTCTTGCAGAAGGGCTCGTGTGGCTTTGGTTTGCAGTCACCAGACCCCACGTGTGTGGGGAGATGCGTGCCCAGGCAGCCTGGCTCAGCCCTCCTCCTGCCTGTGCTGGCACTAACCAGGGCTTCGCTGGGTGCTGCGCTCTCGCTCGGAAACCAGCAGCCCTCTTCAGAGCTGGGCTCAGCTCTCTGCTCCCAGCAAATATCTGCCTTTTTAAATAATTTTTTTTAAAGACTGTGCTGTCACATGGCATTAGTGGTCCTGCCTTCAGCCAGGCACAGCCTGGCACTGTTGCTTAGCAACTCTGCCCCATCTCCAAAATCCAAAATGCTGATACTCGGGAGCGCAGGAGGGATGGGAGCTGCTACCTGGGGGGAAAGGGAGTAGGCTCTCACCAGTCTCCAAATCCGTGCTGAGAGAGGGGGCAGGAGGAGTCAGGTAAAGCCAAGCATCAGCACTCTAGCCTGCTCATGACTGCTCTGGGTGTCTGCCTGAGACAGGGTATATTTTGGTAGGGTTTCTTGCACTCTTCAGAGGGTAACTGAGGTCAGACAGGGAAGGTGGAAAACAGAGGAATTGCCCTGCCTCGGTTGCCCTCCCTGTACCCCCCTACAAGTGCATTCCTGCTCAGAAGTCTGCCCCCCAGCAGAGGCAGTGGCTGTTTAAACTCCAAGAGATGCTGTCACACGGTTGAAGGCTTTGGCGTAAGAGCAACTGCTCTGCAGCTCCGTCTCATTCACTGTGCCCCCAAAGGGCAGCTCCCCAGGCAGCAGGAGCTGTCACCCTGCGTGATGGGAGAGCAGCCCCACAGCTGCCAAATACAGCTTCCCGCTTGCAGCCTGGCTTCCGACCCTGCACCCACACTCCCCAGGCAACACCTTTGCTCTGGCAGCATCCCCCAGCGGAGCGGGAGACTGCTGCTGCCAGGTACAAAGTTTACTGGAGAAAGTCTCGAACCCTTGTCGGCACTTCCACTTCCAGGATACGTGTCCAGAGGGGCTTCAGACTGATGAGGTTTAACCACAGCCTGTTAAAATTGAGCAAACAAAATCACATTTAATATCAATGTCCCTTGCAAACGAGGAGGCACTCTTGAGCCGGCGCTTGTGTTGAACACCGTGCCCTTCGCAAAGCCCTGGAGGCTGCTCTCGCTGGCTGGCAGGGCATGAGGAGATGGGAGTTTGAGCTTCATTCTTAGCAGGTGATGTTCCTCCAGAGCGGGTCTCTCCCAGCCATGCTCCCTGCGAGCAGGGGACTGCTCTGCATTGCCCATTTCCCTAATCTGGATGAGTTTGTTGTATAGAGGAGGAGTAGAGGTGGGAGGAGGAGACAGAGGGAATGAGGGTTTTTAAGCAAAGGATCTCATTAGTTACTTATATCTGCCAGTTTCCATAGTAACTAGAGAAGAGAGAAAACCTAAATCTGAGTGTGTCTGGGTAGCTGGATGCCTGAACCCTCTTCGACCTGCATGGAGCTTTTCTGAATCTTGGGGAGCAAAGGGGTTCAGCCTGGCCACGGGCAAAGGGTCCGGACTGCCCATGGAGCTGCTCCAGAGCTCTGGTTATCAACGCTGCCCTGGGGAGAGGCAGCAGGTCCAAGTCCCTGCATCAGTGTATGGATTTGTGGGGCCCTTTCTTTCCTGGCACCATTCCCTGGTGCTTGAACAGTCTCTGCTGTCCCCTCTCTCATCCCACCATGCAGCAGCACAGACTTGTGTCTGTTCTCAAATCCAGTGCTGATGCCGGCAGATCTTGGTGTTTGTAGCTGCAGGGATGGTTTAGAGCTGCAAGCTGCATGGTCGCTTTGTGCTGTTTTTCTGCTGCTGTCCTGCTCCCTGTGTTCCTTGAAATGGATCCCATGTTTCCAGTTTCTTGGCTTTCGGTGCAAATTGTTTTAAGACCACTTTTGTCCCTTGCTTTCTGTTGAAAGTGCCCAACCTACCGATATTGGCTCAGCATAGACATGGTGTTCCACCCTGCCCTGACAGAACGAGTTAATTTTCTCCTGTTGTGCCCCAGGAATGGGAATTTGCCAGTGATGCTTATCAGATGTGGGGTTGTCCTCCCTGAGCCTTCCACCCAAAGTGGGAGTGTGCCCCTTTCACTGGCAAAGAGTGGGGTTTTGCTCTGCTGTGTGCTGAGAAACCCCTTGGCATCCAGAGGCTGCTGGTTTGGGTCTTTGTGTTCTGCATATTTGCCTCTGTTCTTGTTTCTTTAAAAGGTCCCTTAGAAATAATGTGTGTCATGGTTACGTCCATACAGGTCTCCAGGTGAACTCGCACATCTTCTGCGAGTGCTCAGGTCATACAGTGTGTTAAAACTGTATCACAGCCCTGTGATGTCTAGAGACAGGTGTCTGTGGGTTTCTACCCTTTGAAGTGATTGCTTTAAAAAAAGGAAAGGATTTTTACTACCTTGTAGGACACTGGTTTGGCCAGAGGTGTCTGTGCATGAGAGCGGGGGGAAGCAGGAGGGAGCTGTCGTGGTTGGGACAGAACCTCAGAACCAGGCACCCACGCAAGCCTCAGGCAGGGATCTTGTTCTTCTCTGCCTTCATCTTCTGACTTTTGACTGCCTCCAGGTTAGCCTGCCTGAGGCTTCTTGGGGGTTATAGGTAGAGCCGAGTCCTCTTACCCTCTGAGCTGCAGACTCTCGCCTCCATAAAGGCAGCAACACCTGAGTAACATGAGGAGTAAGTGAAAGCCCTGCAAGATGGGCAAATACTTCACAAGAGATCACAGTCTGAAAAGGATGAGGTGGGTCCATGGAAGCAGATTGGAATTTTTTTCTCCTTGTGTCATGTCTGCTCCTGTCACCAGGGAAAATTCTGGGACAGAAGTCAGCACTTCCTTGTGCGCTTGCGTCCTGGGAACGCTCCTCTGGGCTCTCCTGTCTCCGCAGATGATGAGTCTGAATTAACAGATGTGTTTTTCTTCCTTCTCTCTGAAGACACTGTCTCTAGCAAACTGCAGAACAACAATGTCTACACCATTGCCAAGAGGAACGTGGAGGGCCAGGACATGCTCTACCAGTCTCTGAAACTCACCAACGGCATCTGGATCTTGGCCGAGCTTCGCATTCAGCCGGGGAACCCGAACTACACGGTGAGGTGTCAGACTGCGGAGGGCACGTGGCACAGGCTGGGATCCTTCTAACTCACCTCGCACGCAGAGCGATTTCTCCCTGCTTTGCCTAATGTGCTTGTTTTGGGGGAGATCCTGTTAATTTGGCTGGGAATGCCCACCGAACTGGAAAAAAGGGAGAAACAACAGAATTGCACTGCTCTGTTACCAGTGAGCTGGGATAATGCCCACTCAGCAATGAGCAGTTACTTGCCAAGGTTATCCAGAGATAAAGCCAGGAAACATCAGCGAGAAAGCATTGCCAGGATGCCCTTCCCCCTCTCATAAACAAGGAGAAATTTATGCCCTGCCGCGTTCCTGCAGCGGAGCCCGGCTGTCTGGATCTCCGAGGCTCTTTGGCCTTGTGCTGTCGTCAGCCTATGGCTGGTGGGAAGGTGCGCTCTGTCCTGCATCATGTGCTCCTGTAGCTATTCTCCTTGACTTTGCTCCCCTTCTGAGGACTTGTGTGTCTGAGCATCCTGGTGTAAGAGGATTTATCTCCTGTTGGAAGCTGTTTCAGGAGTTTCAAAAAAAAAAAAAAAAAATCCATGGTCTAGGGACCAATGGGTAAAAGAGGGTGTTGGAGGGTGATTTGAAGTGTTTGCCCAAGGACTGATGACACAAACCTGGTCTCGGCCTGATCCTTGCTTTAGAGAGGGGTGACAGCCAAGCTTGTGTCTGTCAGGACTGAGCAGCAAATCGTGAGAAGCCCCCAGGTTCAGTGCTGTGATT
Organism: Strix aluco; assembly: GCF_031877795.1. Lineage (NCBI taxonomy): Eukaryota > Metazoa > Chordata > Aves > Strigiformes > Strigidae > Strix > Strix aluco. The sequence goes on along the minus strand of NC_133949.1, from coordinate 9,338,252 downwards.
TACAACGTGCGGGTAAGCAAGGCCCTCGTCTCAGAGTTTGGGGCAGTGTCCCCTTCCTTCATGCCTGCAGAGGCACCTACATTTGTTAAGGAATTTGGGAACCCCACAGTGGGAGTTTGCTTTCAGGTACCTCCTCCTGCTTGTAGCAAGCTCTGAAGAGGCAGTTTGGTGTTGGTGACAATATCCAGGAGAAATCTTCTGGGTGACTGTCATCAGCTACACCCATCATGTGTCCAACCCGTGCTGTAGGTCAGACATTTCCAGTTGCTTTTGTGGAGATGGTAGAAAGCTCCTGCCTCCCTTCACACCTCCGCTAACCTCTCCTCTCCTCTCCACAGCTCTCCCTGAAATGCCGAGCTCCTGAAGTGTCCCAGTACATCTACCAGGCCTACGATGCCATCTTGAAAAACTAACAGGAGATCAGCCTGTGCCTCACCCTGCAGAAGGAGCGGGGAGAAAGGGGTCCCCAGATTCTCCTTCACCACTGGTGTGGGGAAAAGCACTCTTAACTGGAAGCAGCTGTATTCATGTGTAGGATTTCAGTCAAAGGCACTGATTAAACAAGGTAGCAATTAGTATCCACGTGCTAATGATGATAGGGAACAAACCCCTTTGATATTTTTAGCGTCCATGGAGTTTGTAACCACTGCTTCAACTACTCCCACGTCCCCCTCGCCCCTCACTTGTCCGTACTCGTGGGCTTCTCCATTTTGTGCCAATGTTCAGTGTTTTCTAAATGGCTTTAGGCGTAGTTACGATTTTGTAAAATACCGCTCATTGAAAAAAAAAAAAAGACAAGCAAAAACCACACGTTGGCTCATTAAAACAAGGCAAAATTGTCGAAAACATAACACTGCACTTTATTTTATATTTTTATACATTTTTTTTTGAGTTTTTCTATTGTAATTGGCTTAAAGGGAAGGTGATTCCAAGGAAGTATTGGGAGCCCTGCAGGGACATCGGGCTCTAGCAGGGTGAGCATGGCCTCGGGGAACTAGGAACAGAGCCATCAGTTCAGTCCGTGGAGGCGGATGGAGCCCTAAAGAGAAGGGGGTTTTTTTATTACACTTGTGCTGGCAGACTCAGCTCTGCTTTTGATGGTGTGTTTTCACTCCAGCCATCTCCCTGGCTCATTAGCTGCTGATTTGAGAAGCGAGGCTGCTTTTGTGTGGGGAGGAGCTGGAGGCCTAGATTGATAATGGGACAGGAGTGGATGAAATGAAGGAAATGAGCCTGCTCAGAGCAAAAGGCTCTTCCCAGAGTTCCAGGTATGGTCTCTGCATCCTCGCCCATCTGCAGCCTCTCTTCTTTGTTCTTTCGGTGCCTGCTATGGCCAAACTGCCTTCTCAGCCATCGCCTGAGCTGTGCTGCCTTCGCCTGTCCCCGAGGCCCGCGGTGGTAAACCCCAATGTGGCAGTGCTGCTTCCCCGCCGGGGCCACACAGCCCTGCCCCTACGGCTAGAGGCTGCTGCTGGCAGTGTCCCGGGGTGCTGCAGCGAGCGGAGTGGCTCTCCCTGCTCCCGTGCTGTCCCCCAAAACCCAGGCTGTGGCGTGATGGGAGATGGTTTGGGCTTGGCGGTGTTTGCACCCTGCCTGCCTCGGGGCTTCAGGTCCTGCCTGGGCAGGGAGTCGAGTGGATTGTGGAAATGTTTCTTCCAGTTGCAGCTTAGCTCTTTGTGCCCAGAGGCACATGGTAACAAGGGCCGATCGGGTTCCTGCTCTCACCCTCTGTCCTAAGCAGCCCCATGCCCTGGCCCTTCTTTTCTGACCTGTCCTTAGGGCCAGGACCTCTTCCCTTTCCAGTCCATGGCTGTGGACTCACCACATTGCAACCACTAAGTGCTGCGACAACAGCAGTGAAAGCAAAGCCTCTTGCATGTCCTTGCTCCATCCATAGCTTGTCCTGCTTAAACCAAGCCACTAACCAGAACAGCTTTGCCCTCCCCAGCATGCTTTGATGCCATCTCCTCCCCAGCGAGTAAAGCTCTTATGCATAGCAACCCCCATGTTGTCTTTTTAGATGCCACATTCAAAGTCAATAAATGTTTTACGGTGGGAGATGGTTCATCAGGGCTTTGGCACTGTCTGCAACCAAGAAGCCAGTGCTGGGAAAAGGTCACAATGCCCTGAAAGAGACTCCAGCAGGGCAGGGGAGCTGCAGGACCCCCAGGAAGTGGTGTCAATGTGAAGGAACCCCTGTGCTCTAGCTGGGTAAAAAGTGGGGCAGAGCTGGAACAATCCAGCCCTGGCCCCTTTGCCCATGTGTGCTGCGAGGTGGTTTGCTTCAAGCCCTGCGGGTGCACTGCAAAAATCTTTAATAGAGCAATTAAGGAAGCACCAGTGGCACTGGGTACAACGCTGTGTCGGGGCAGGGAGGAGATGGTAGAGGGTCAGAACAGACACTTAAGCCTCCTCCACTAAACAGCCGGTGTAGCTTCGACGTGGGGAGGGGCTGCTGAGCACCCCCTTCTCTTGCCACATTTCTTCCCAGCTCCTCGGGCGCGTGGGTGTCTCTGTGCTGCAGGGCAGAGCCTGGGCTCGGTCGGTGGCGTTTCGCCCTCCTCTCCTGCCGCGCCGCTCGTTCGAGTGTTCGCCGCGTAGTTGTGTTGCTCTTCAGGCTTTACCTGCCGTCTGTGTCAATAAACTCATTTCCACGATGCTGTGGCTGTGTGTGGCTCTGTGGGGCTGGCGAGAGGATCTGACTCCCCTGCTTTTGGCCCTGCCTATGGGAGCCGGCAGGGCTGGAGGCTGGATTTGGTGAGAAGGAGACTTTTTGCTCACCGGGAGCCTTTCATCCTCTTTTCACCAGCCACTTCTACAGTGCAGACCCCCCAAAACAGGGGCTTGCAGGGTGAGGGGGTAGCAGATGTCCTCAGTCCTCTGCCTCTAGCTGCTGCTCTCTTATCCTGAAGGGCAGCAGGAAAGGGGCCCTGGCTTGCAGGAGGCACTGGCACCTCAGCACGGACAGTGTATGATGGGGAGCAGAAGGTGGGTGTACCCATTTATCCCTTTCTGGGCCCCAGGTGGGCTGTGTGGAACATGACCTGCTTTCCTGGCGGTGAAATGATAAAAATCACATGAGGCGCTGATGCATTTGGATTGCCCTGGACTGGTGCTGGCATTTTCCAGAGGGCTTTGCCATCTCTGGTCCTCCCTCGGGCAGGATGGGTTGGGCTGCAAAACCTCTGTATCGGGCCAGAGGCACGCTCAGGCAGCCCCAAACCCAGCACTGGAGGTGGCCATCAGCGCAACAACACGAGAAGCGGGTTTGGGAGGTGCTGCTCTCAAGCAGAGCAACTCTCCCTCACCCCTGCCCAGCCTTGGCTTAGCAGCACTGGGAGACAAGGCAACTTCTACCTTCCGAGGACTTGGGCTGACAGGTACTGTGTCAGCCCGTGATGCCCCGCACTGGGATGTTTTTGTGATAGAAGCTGGGGTGTGTGTCTAGTAGCAACAGTGACAGGCTGCTTTGGGGTCACTGATGTTGCTGTTGTGTCCCTTCACGCATCCCTGGTGTGCCTGGGATGGGCTGCACGCCCAGCCGTTGGGGAGGGGATGGGGTGGGATGGGTTCCTCATTCCCCCCTGTGGGTCAGCTCCTGCCGTCATGCTGGGGGTGAGCCTGGGGCAGCATTTGGCTCAACGGGAACAAAAGCTGCTGCAAGATGCTCAGGGCTCTGCCGTGTTGGCCGCTGTTCCCTCCATGTCCTGTGGCAAAGGGAAAGGTTTCTCCATCCCTCCCCATTCTGTCAGGGGCTCCTTGGGGAGAAATTGGTCTTTCCTGCTGCTCTGGATTTGCAGGCACACTCCTGCCCTGTAAATGGGGACACACCAACCCTGGGCCATGCTGTACCTTGCAAACTGGGTTTTCTTCATTAGCATCATTAGCCACTGGTGCTGGGAGCTCAGGGGACACAGGTGATGCTCTCTGGGCTGGGAGCTGATCCAGGGTGGCTGGTCCCCACCGTCCTTCGCCGTTCCTGAGGCCCATGCCGTGGGGCAGGGATCTCCCAGGGAGCACCCTGCTGCTCTGGCTGGAGGCTCCCCAAAATCCCCGCTGCTCCTGCCAGCCTCGCACGCATCCTGCTCCATGCCAGCGTGTGTGCTGAGGGCCAGCATCGGGTGACGGCAGGTCCCTGAGCCCACGATGCAGCATGGGGAGAGGCAGGGAGTTTGGAGGCTTTGGCAGAGGCGGGCGCTGACCACAGCCCCCCTGAGCCATCAGCTCTGCCTGTCCCCTGCTGTCGCCTGCGTGCCAGGACACCGGAGCTCTTAGACAGATGATTTCAGGTTTGCGTCGGTCTCCTGTCGCTGAGGCTGGGATAAGCCTCCCAGCCAGTGGGGACGCACCAGGATCCAGCCCCACTCCCCTCCCCCCTACCTCCTATATTAAATTTCACAAATAAAACTGCAAGTGAAGAGCATCTCAGAGGGAACTGCTAAAAATAGCCCCGAGGCTGGAGCCTGAATTGTGCAGGCAAGTTCAGATGCAGGCGCGATCCCTGCCCTCTCCCAGAAATATTCCAGGGCTCAGGGCTGGTTTATGGTGGTGAGGGAATGGGAGCTGGGGGGCTGTGGAGGCAGAGCAGCAACTAAGGTTGGTAATAACCCCCAGGGACACCTCAATATTTCCCTAGCTGCGAGCATCCGGCAGCTCTGCAGGGAAATAAGCCTCAAATCTCTGAAAGCCTGGGTGTAATGTGAGACAACAAAAAGGGGCTTTGACTCCCTTTGCCTGGTGCTGATCTCAGCCCCAGCCTTGGCGCAGAGAGGCACAAAGGCTGTCCCATGTTTTGCCAGCTGCCCTCATCCCCCCGAGCTGTGGGGCTGTGTCTGCTGTCCCCTTTTCCCACAGGAAGGGTATGACAATGTGTTGCCACTTGTACTCTCTCCTCACCCTGGAGAGGAGCCCCTGGACATGATGTTTTTCCCGGCCAAAGGTGCTGACAAGGCTGGGGGGAGCCTGGCTGTGCCGTGGCCAGTGTTGGGGCTGCATGATCGCAGCCAGACCCACGGAGACACCCCGGTGCTCACTGGTGTCACGGTGAGCTGGAGGGGGGTTCAGGGTCTGCTTTGGGGAGCAGAGAGGTGTGGGGAGTCCATCAGCAGCGCGTTACAGGGGCCTGGACCACGCTCCCAGGAGGTGCGACCAGCATCTTCCTCGCTATCCAGCACGCAGGTAAATGTTCAGTGTGGGACATCCCAAAAATACAGACACTGCAACAGAAATCTCCCTCCCTTAGGGGGGATTTCTTACCCCTCTGACCTGAGAGCACCCGCCGGTGACAGCGGGCACAGAGAAACCCCCAGCCCTGCCAACTGGACCAGGGGCTGGCACAGCACGGAGGTGAAGTGATGTGCCCAAGAGCGTACCGAGCAGCAGTGTCAGAGGAGGGAAAGGCTCCCTGGGAGGGGTCGTACCCTCCTCCCCCAAAGGAGTCTGGCCTCAGGGGGCTCCCACGGGCTGGGCGTGAGGCCACAGAGGCTGCTGGGCGCCGGGGAGCGGCGGGGTGACGGTGTTGCACCCAGCACACTGCAGGGGGGACATGGGAGGATCTTCTCCCATCGGCACCTCCCCAGAGCCCCGGGAGAAGCCGGTGTCCCTCCCGGCTTCCTGCGACTCGGTCTGGGCATTCTCTGCCTCCTTTCCAGGGCGCTGCCTCCTTCCCTGCCTGGGCACTGCCTGCATCCCTCCCCGGGCACTGCCTGCATCACTCCCGGGCATCGCTGCCTGCATCCCCGCCTCAGCAGTGCTGCCTGCCTCCCCGGGCGCTGCCTGCCTCCCCGCCTGGGCATCCCCGCATCCCTCCCCGGGCGCTGCCTGCCTCCCTGCCTGAGCGCTGCCTGCCTGCCTGCCTCCCTCCCCGGCCACCGCCTGCCCCCCACCCCCCGCCCCGGCCGGGCTTTGCGACCCAGCGGCGGCCGCTCTCCCCGCCCGGCGCCCCTCGCCCCTCGCCGCCGCCTCCGGCCCCTCGGTAGCGCCGCGCCGGGCGGGGGCCGGGCCGGGCCGGGCCGGGGCTCTGCAGCGGGGCCGCCCGCCCCGCACCGGGCTCGCCGCATGGCTCCGCCGCCCGCCGGGGCGCCGCCGGCCCGGGCCGCCGCTGCAAGGTAGGGGCGGGGGGGGCCGCCGGGAAGCGGGGGGACGGGGGGCAAAGTTGCCGCTGGGCAGGGCCGAAGGGGGGGGGATGGACCGGGGAGGGGGGTCCCCAGCGAAAGTTGAGCGCCGGTGCTCCCCGCTTCCCACCCCCACCCCTACCCCGCCGGCCTGGGGGGTGCGTGTGTGTCCCCCCGGCACCCCCAGACCTCCTCCAGCCCCAGCACAGCCCCCCCCTGCCGCGGGCCGGTGCCGGGGATGCTGCGCTGCCCGCCGCGGCGAGAGCATCCCCCCGGGAGGGTCGGGGTGGGCTGCGGGGTGCGGGATGCTGCCGCCGCCCCCGCCCCGCGGGGGTCAGGGCTTGCTCCTCCGGCTGCCCCCGGTGTCGCGGGGTGGCAGGTGCTGGGGGGCGGTGGGGTACCCAAGGTCGCGCCGGGGGTCGGGGCATCCTCCCCGGGAGCCCCCTGCGAGCCTCCGCCCGGCCCTGCAACGCGCCGAGCTCGGCCTTGCGCTGGGCGCTTGGGGCCCCCCCGGCTGGTCCCCCCCTCTGCCACCCCACCGCGGGGCCGCCCCGGCTGCGTCCCCCCTCTGCGCCTCAGTTTCCCACGGTGGCCTGAGATGCTCGTGGGGCCGGGAGCCGTCGGGTCGGCCTGTGATGCTTCGGGGTGCGAGCCCGCTTTCTGGGCCCGTGAGCCAGCCTTCCCCGCGCGTGGCCCCCGTGTGCCCGCCCGGAGGGGGATGGATGGGGTTTGTGGGGTGGCACGGCAGGGCTCAGCCTGCTCCGCGGTTCAGGGCAGCCCCGCGGGTGCTGGGTCTCCAGCCGTGTCGCTCCATCACCCTCCGGCCCCGCAGAGGAGCTGGGGTTGCTTCTGCGAGGAGGAAGGGTTTGTGGGGGACGGGGTTGTCCCTGCAGCAGAGTGGCCCCCCGGGACTTGCCATGACACTGCTTTCTGCTGGTGGAGAAAGGCCCCAGCAGGGCCGGGTGTGGGGGCTCCTGCACCCCCCGTTTCCCTGCATGTGGCACAGAAATGCTCCTGCTGCCTTGACTGGGGCGAGCGGGCCCCCAAGGGCACTGAGCACCCCAGGGACGGCCCCAGCAGCACGACGTGCCATGGTCCCCAGCCCTGGCTGCAAACCTGCGCTCCTGCCCTGGGGCTGGATCGGGCCCTGCTGGCCCCAGCCCCGCTGCGAGGAGGGTGAGGGTGGTGCGAGCCATGGTTCAGCTTGGGGGACCGCGGGGAGCCCGGCCTCCCCGGCACCCAGCAGCGGGAACCTCCATGGCTGAGCTCTCCCTGGGGCAAATAACCTCCATCAAACAGGCAGGACAGGGTGGTTTGAACCTGCTGCTTTCTGCCAGCTCAGGAACTCCTGCCCTGTGCTTTGGGAATGGTTTTCAGGGAAAACGGACCAGAGCATCACAAATTGGTACAAGCATCCACACTTTGGGATAAAGTACAAGCCGCATCCTAGCGACAGGAGCGAGCAGAAGTGGGACACAGCCCCTCACCCTTGCTGTTTCCATCACAGCTCCTGGTCTGGAACCCAGTGCCAGCGGGTGTTTGGGCTCCTTGGACTCCTCTCCCACATCCACATGTGCAGGCTATCACCCTGCGTCCTCCCGCACGCCCTGGGGCCCCTCCAGCCTCAGCACCTGTGCCAGCAGCTTTGTGGGCTCACCCCATCAGCTGGCTCGGAAATTAGCCTCCATCAAGTTAATTGCCAAACGCTCAAAGCCTGAAATTAAACATTAAAGCTGTCGCTTGCAGGCGCAGAGCAATTTCCCCCCCCCCCCCCGCCCCAGCAAAAGGCAATTCTGGCTGTCCAAGTGGAGGGAAGATGGATTCCCCAGCTTGGGGCAGCACCAGGATGGAGCAGCCGGTGACGGTTGCCACGGGTGCTGTGGGATAGGTCCCCAGCACAGCCCAGGACCCCGCTGCTGCCAGGGCTGGGCAAACCCTGAGCCGCAGACAGTCCCTTTCCAGGAGGTTTCCTTGCTCTGGTACCAAAAGGGCTGAACGTGCCTGTGAGAACCTTCCTGGGATAAAGTTCGCTCAAATCCTGGCTCTCCTTGGCTCTGCAGGGTGGGAGCCTCTGAGGGGGACTCCGGGGTGTCACAGTGCTGAGGTCCCCGCTGGGGACATTGCCCAGCCCTGGGGGATGCTCCTGCTCCCTGAGGACAGATACAACCCTTTTCCATGAGCTTCTGCTTGGAAAATTATCGCCTGAAGCAATAGTGGAGTCTGCCAGGGTGTCTCTAGGATCTGACCAGCTTCTCCTTGGCCTTGCAGTGATGGGCTGTCCCGGAGGGGAAATGCATCCTGAATGGGGCTGAGGCCCCCTGCGCGGGAATATGCAGCCTCGGCACTGCAGGGGCAGCACCAGGGCAGCGGCCGGCGCGCAGCGGCATGGTGGCAACGTTCAAGATCGCCGTGCTGGGAGCCCAGGGCGTGGGCAAGAGCGCCATAGTCCGGCAGTTCCTCTACAACGAGTTCAGCGAGGTCTGTGTGCCCACCACGGCCCGCCGCGTCTACCTGCCCGCTGTCGTCATGAACGGCCACGTCCACGACCTGCAGATCATGGACTTCCCCCCCATCACCGCCTTCCCCGTCAACACCCTGCAGGTAGGGACGCACCTGGCTCGGTGCAGTGGCACCTCCACGTTGGGGGGGTCTCCGGTGACCTCCCTGGGCTTTTGCTGATTAACCCTGTGGGGTCCCAGTTCCTCCTCTTCAGGGGATGCTTCTTCCTCCACGCCGGGGTTTGCTTGCTACAGGCTGGTGCGAGGAGTCATGTCCTCATGGCTGCTGGCTGAGCAGGCCCAGGATAAAGTGTCTTTTAAGGCTTTTTCACCTAAAAAGATGGCAAATGCAGGAGGGACGCCATCCCACTCTGAAGACCGTGGCTCTGGCAATGCCCACAGTCCTGTCCAGCTGGGCGGTCGATCCCAGAGCACTGGGATCCAGTTCCGTGGCTGTCAGAGCCGGGGCCAGCAAAGGGCTGGGGGAGCATGGCCAGAGCATTTGGGTGAAAACCAGGGGTTCCTGGAGAGCCAGACCCTGATGCGCCCACTGCCTGATCCAGGCAGGGTGGGGCTGCTTGTCCCCTCCTAGAGTGGCCGTCATCCCCCCAGCATCGCCTGGTCTTGTCCCCAGAGTGCTGAGCCCACCGGCTCCTCCTCAACCCCCCAGTGCTCTCAGGTGCTTCCAAAAGAGCCCCCCAAAAGGCAGTGTGGGGTTGGAAGGCATTGCCACCACTGCCAGCTGCTTGGGGGGGTTTAATGGGAAAAAAGGGGTGGCCCTGACCCAGGGGCACAAGTCATGCCACCGCTGTGGGAAAAGGAGCTGGAGGTGCCCAGCCGTGGCCACAGCCGTGCCAGGGGGCCATGCCACTGGTGGGGGCACCTCCATGGGAGCTGGACCTTCTTGTATTTTTAATCAACATAATTATATTGCTCCTGTGCCTGACAGGGACAGGGTTATAGGGGTCTTGTAGTGCTCCAAGTTTCCCCTGTGCTGTCAGGCAGGAGGCGAAGTGAACACTCTGCGGGTGAGGAGGAGGTTTAAAAATTAATCGGCATGTTGGAGGGAACGAAAGGTCAGCGCGAGAGACAGCCCGAAATAGCAAAGGGTAATTTATTGACACGGCAGCCGACGCTAACATACTCAATTAACTCCCTGCCTTGCTGTGCCCAAGAGGAGGCGGCCGGTGGGAACAGATGGAGGTTTCCAGGGAAGAGAGGGTGGTCGGAGGGATGGCTCCGAGGGGAAGGGAGAGGACCACGGTGGGGGATATGGCTCTGTCTGCTGGGAAACGTCGCTGGGCTTCGCTCTGTGCCCATGAGCAGCATCCCCGCAGTGATGTCCTGGGAGAGGAGTGGGTGCCAGTGGCTCCCCAACATCCCGCTCCCTCACGGGACCAGGCAGGATGCGTGGTGTGACCCTCCTCCAGCCCCGAGTGTCTCGGGAAACCTGCCCTGCACGGGGAAAACCATCCTGACATCACAGCACCGGAACAAGCTGCACCCCAGTGTGGTGAAATAGCTGTGATTTATTAATCTCCCGGGTGTTATCAGGACTCAGAGTAACTTGAGACGCTGCCGCTTCATCCACCTGCATCTCTCAGAGAGACCAAGGAGCCACACATCATCTCCCCTCGGTGGACAGGCTGTGCCATGCCGCTTGCTCCCAGCTCCTTCCCGTGCCGCGGTCTACAACGGAGACCAACCTGCACTCCAAAACTTTCCTTTTCCCAGTTCCCTTTGGTCCTAGGTCTTCTCATTTTGCCTCATTCTGATGACAAACTCAGAAAGGGATGATTCACAGTACTGAAGAGGTTTGCTCAGGGAGAAGTGATGCCTTTCCTCCTTGGTGCATCTTTCTCCTCTCCAGCGGTGCTCAGGAGGGTTTGCGGTGCTGCCTGCATGGGCTGCCATTCCCAGTACCACTGCTGGGCTGGGAAAGTGGCTGGAATCGGGGCAGATTTTCACTCCTATAGCATGGGAAAAAAAATCCTGTTATTCCTGGAAGCGCAAAGCTTTCCTAACAACATGTATTTATTACAGCTCCAAATTCTGGCTGTGGGGATGTCACCCCTGACCGCCTCTGCCCTGGCTCCTGATCTCACTCTCACAGACCCCCCTCCTGAGCAGCCACTGCTCCTCTCCTGTCCCCATGTCCCCTCCAAACAGCCTTGCTGTCACCTTTCCCTTCTGACCTATGGAGCTGCTGGGCCATCACCTCCATCCTCATGGGGACAGGGATCCTCCTCACCTGCCCTGCCCAAGAACCAGGATGCATCACTAATTAACACACCTAATTTGTGTCTCTGGAGGATGAAGCTTTAACATCCAGGCCAGGGGGATGCATTCAAGCTCGCTCCCAGCTTGCCTCTGGGCCACTGCGCACTGGGCAGGCTGTAATCCTTGCTCAAGAGAGGAATTGGGGTTGACAAATCCCATTATCTCTCATCTGGATTAACAAGGCGGGTGAGGGATCTCCAGAGATGGTGGGGGGCTGAAGGGCTGTTGGGGCAGATGCAGCTGTCACAGGGATGGATCAGGGCAGAGCAGAGGTGGGTGCTGGGTGTCGGGGCCAGGGACCGTGCAGCCCCTTTGCTACCTGCCAGCACAGCAGCCACCTTGACGTGCCCAGCCCTGAAGCAGAGCAGGGCATCCCCCAGGCACAGCGGTGGGGCTGAGCCAGGATTGATCCCTCTCTGCACCTTGCAGGAGTGGGCGGACGTGTGTTGCAGGGGGCTCCGGAGCGTCCATGCCTACATCCTGGTCTATGACATCTGTTGCTTTGACAGCTTCGAGTACATCAAAACCATCCGCCAGCAGATCCTGGAAACGAGGTAGGGATCTCTTTGCTGGAGAGTACATCCCCCCGCGGCTCCTGGCAGGGTGGTACGGCTTGCCCCAGTGCTCCCCTGCTCTTGGCATCAGAGATGAGATATTACAGACTGGGACAAAGCCCCTTTGCAGGGCTGGGAGCCCAAAAGTAAAAGCAAAACTGGACCTGAGGGCAGGAGAAGGAGCAGGACCCCGGGCAGGTATCCCCTGTGGGCAAGGGCAGCCATCCCTGAGAAAGCAACTGGGGCTGCCACAGTGGGTGACTGGCCACGGAGAGGGACAAGGGGACAGGACGAGGAGGCACATCCCTGCTGGCAAGCCAAAGCCAAGAGCTGGTTTGGGATGGGTTGGTGTCTGTGGGCCAGTCGGTCGTTGCGCTGTGCCCCATCTCCTTCTGTCTTCCCTCACCACCTGCCCTCCCCAGGGTCATCGGCACTTCGGAGACACCCATCATCATCGTGGGCAACAAGCGGGACCTGCAGCGGGGCCGGGTGATCCCGCGCTGGAACGTCTCCAACCTGGTGAAGAAGACGTGGAAGTGCGGCTACATCGAGTGCTCAGCCAAGTACAACTGGCACATCCTGCTGCTCTTCAGCGAGCTCCTGAAGAGCGTGGGCTGTGCCCGCTGCAAGCACGTCCACACCACCATCCGCTTCCAGGGCGCCCTGCGCAGGAACCGATGCACCATCATGTGAGCCCCCCCTGCCCCGACGGACCGTCCTCGGGGACCGCGGCTCCCCGGCGTCGCTGCTCTCTGCGGGGGTGATGCCGCGGTGGGAGCTGTGCCAGAGGCACCTCGGGGTTTGCTTCCCCGCTGGCGCTGGCACCCTGCGGTGACATTTGTGGATGATGCACCTTGGGCGGTGCTGGGCAGGGTGATGCAGTGGCCACCGGCAAGTTGGAGCGGGTGAGTGGCCGGGCTGCCTGGAGGTAGCGAGGGGTGAGGGAGGACCTTGGTGCTCTGGGCCAAAGCCATCCCGGGGGTGGGGTCTGTGTTTCTGCCGTGCCTGAAATGCTCCGCGGCACCCAGGGGGTGGAGGAGATGTCTCAGACGGTGCCCAGAGGTTGGCTGTTGGGTCTGTCCTTGCTGGCTCCTGCCCCGGCACCGCAGGGGCAATGCTCGCTGCAGCCTGCCATCGCCTGCCCCTGGAAGGAAATTGCCCAACACCTGCGTCCCGATGTGCCGGGGGTGGCTCCATCCCTGGGGCACGGTGGAGATGGGAGTCCCATTTTCCTCCCTGCGGAGCTGGAATTTCTCCCCTTGGAGGGCAGAGCAGCCTCCAGCAAGAGGCCATGTTACACAGGCTCTCTTTTGGCTCAGTTGGGTCAGATTTCCAGGTGGAATTTCTGAATGAAGGCAAGGAAGGGGAAAAAAAAATAAAGCCCCCACCCTGCCCCTTACACCCCCCTGGGGTGCTGGGTGCTGCTTCCCCAGGGCTTCGAGCCCCCCTTCTGCCCCGGTTCAGCCAAGGAAGGTTCCTCCTCCCCCACCAGCCTGTCGAACACCAAATAATCCCAAAACACTCCTTGCCGGGCAGGTCACCCCTCCGCTACCTCGCGTCCCGGGCTCAGCAGGCGACCGGCTTTGCACGCTCCAACCCAAACCCCCGGCGTCTCCCGGGCAGGCAGGCAGCCCCCCCCCGTGCCATCACACCCCGCCAGCGGTGCCGTGAGGCAGCTCCGACCCGTGCTGGGCTTTCCCACGGCCGCGCTCGCCTCCATCCACGCGAGACGGCGGCGGTGCGAAGGCAGCCTCCGAAGCAATAGGGAGCTGGAGTTGCACTTCCAGTTGCATTCCTTTTTTTTTCTCTCTGCATACCCTAATACAAAAGTGAGCACCCCTTTTTTTTTTATTATTTTTTTATTCTGTCAGCTTGTTTTTTACACCAGACTTGCAGCTCACCTGCGTCTTGTCCTGCAGAGCGGGTGGCAAAGTGCACGCCCTGTTAGGAAATGGTGTTGGGGCAATGTGCTGGTGAAGGGTGGGCAAGAGGCCGAGGGGGTTGTGATTCCTCCTTCTTGTCTGCTCCCTGAAACGCCACCCTCGCCCCACCGCAAGGCAGGATCTGAGGCGGGTCCATCCTCCAGCAAAACCATCTCAGTGATTTCTGGTGTAACGAGGCGATGCAGATATTCAGCACTGCTCTCCGCAGTGAAGCAAAAGGACGCCAACCCCATCTCTCCCCCCACGGCCCGGTTTCCATCTCACAGAAGCACCGCTGTGCTCTCGGTAACACTTTCTATTAAGAGCAGGCCCAGCTGAGCTCCGGCACGGTGCATTCACCGCCCCATCCCTGCCGCCGGGGCCCTGCGCTGCAGCCCCAGTGCCGCAGGGTTGGGGTCACCCTGCTCCTCCCTTCCTGCCCTCAGCAGCCGCTTTGGGAACCAAACCCCATTCCCCTTCCTCAAAAAAGAAATAAGGAAAAAAAGAGAAAAGGCGGTGGCGGGACACGGGTCTGTCTCAGGTGGCTGCGGGGAAGGGCAGTGGCACTCATCACCATCCCTCACCTTCACGGCAAACCTACCGGCACCCCCCAACCTCATCTCGTCAGGATTTATTAACACATGTAAGTCCACGTTCTCAGTCTCTGGCTAGCTTTATCCCTCCAAATTGTTTGAGAAGGAAACTCCTTGGTAAATGCTAATAATAAAGCATTTATAAAGTGCTCCGACGTATACATATCAACGACTAAGCCAATACATTGTTATAACCCTGTAGCCTGCAGTTTATAGCACAATTAGTTACAGGTTTTTATAGCGTCTATTTAGTATTTTGGAAAAAAAAAAAAAAGGTTATAAATATAATTGTTATATTCTATTGTACTTTATAGACAAAGTTATATTAGTAATAATAACTCTCACTGCTTTGACAGCATTTCCCAGCTCCCGAGAAAACGAGGGCTACAAAGAGCTACTTTCCCAAGAGCCCAGGAGGGGGTAGGTGGTGGTACCCACCGGGTGCAGGCAGGGATCCGGGGCAGGGAGGTCCGGTGCGTGGCCAGGCTTGTGGGGATCGGAGCAGCCAGGAGCACAGCAGCACCTACAAGCAACCCACACCTTGCCCCTACTCACACCCTTAGTACAAAGTGTTACCGCTGGCCCGATGCCACCCTGGTCCTGCTAAAAATAACCTGCTCCTGAGCCTGAGAGAGGCTGAGGATGTCCCCACTGCTGTCCCCAGCGCAGTGCCGGGTTTCTGCCCCCGTGCCTGTGGTGTCGCAGGAGGCGATGCCTTGGGTTCCGTCCAGCCCCAGCGAGGATGCTTCCCTCTCCTCCTCCTCCTCCTGCCCCGGTGAGCATCCCGGTTGCCTGGACTTGGCTTTCCTTTTCCCCCTGGACTTCTTGTCAGAGATTCCCAAGGTGTCTACACCGCCTGTAACGCCCTGCACCCCCTTCTTTGAAATCGAATTAAAAATCAGGTCTGTCCCTCCTTGTTCTGTACCCGCCTTGCTGCTCTTTGCCCATGGCACCAGTTTGCTCGCCGCCCCGCTGCCGCTCTCGCAGCCCTTCTGCAGGAGGCAATGGGCCAGGGTGGGGGAATTTGCTTCTCCGCTGCAAAAGGAGTAATTTTACAAGCAGGTTTTGCATCCACAGGGCCCCAGCGCTCAATCTTGCTGATCCTCTGCAGGGGTGTAGGTCTGGCTTGACCCTCTCTTGGAAGATGGGGCTCTTGTGGGCCCCATGGAGCTCTTGGAGGGATATTTGCTGCTCACACAGACAGCAGACTGGCAGCATGAATTCCCTTCACCAGCCGTGACCCCCCCCATCAGGATTATGCTCTCTCCCTCCCCACCCACACAGAAAAGAGGCTGAAACAGAAGAGCTTTGGTGTATCTCTATTGCACAAACAACACTGCTGGGTCCATGGCTGCAGGCTCAGGAGGGCGGCGGTGCCTGCAATGAGCCTTGGTGACGACCATCCCCGCCGAGGTGACACCAACCCCACGCTGGGTCTCCCATCTTCACCCATAAGAAAGCCCGGCAGAGCTCAGCAAGGGTCACCTCCTGTGACCCCCCGCCCCCTGACCTGTGTGACTCAAACACTCATTAAGGCTCTTGGTATTGTAAGACATGAGGATCGTCAGTCCCATTGTACAGACAGGGAAGACTGAGGTACAAGATGGTTTGCATGGTTGGATGCCAGGTGTGGGGCATCCCCGCTTTTGGGGGACACCATAGGGGCCGGCTACACCCCTCTTCCCTGCAGAAAGTGCCCCATTCTCTCAATTTGGGGCTGGATTTTTCCACCTGAACCAGTACAAGAGTGCCTGTTTAGGAGGAGAATTACCAGTCCAAAAACAAAAAACCCCACAGGGAAGGAGGGGATGCAGCCCTGAAGAGCGGGTGGGGGGACCCCTGAGTTGCCTGGGAGCAAATCCATTGCGCTGCCCACGTCAACCTCGGGCACCACTGCTCCAGTTTCAGCATCGCCCCCACCTTCGGACAAGTGAGGGGTCCCTCCCCACTGAAACTCGGGGTGGGGGAGTCAGACCCACACCTCCTCATCGTCCTCAGTCAGCCAGGCGCTGCTGTCAGCCAGCGAGGGCTTGGCCCCGGCGTGGGTACCACAGGGCTGGGGGTGCCGGGGGGGCCCTGGGGGGTGATGCTGGCCCCGGGGGGCAGGAGGGCGCTGCCCCAGTGGGGTGGGGATGCGTGAGGGACGCTTGCCCGGCCTGTGGTCCCGCCGGGGACGTACCTTGGGCCGCAGCTTCAGCTTGTAGATGGAGGGCACACGCTCGGGTTTCTTCAGGCACCGCCGGGGCTTGGGGATGTTGGTGGCCCAGGCTCCCCGAGGGGTCTGGCCCCCCCCTCCCACCCCCTCTGCCTCCCCCCCAGCAGGGAGGGCAGTGGGCTGCGGGGCGGCTTGTGGGGGCGTTTTGGGGACCCAACTCCCCAGTCCCACGGGGCGCAGGGACTGCTGCCCACGGGAGAGCTCCTCCACCACCTTGCTGTAGCCGGGGGGCTGCGCATGCCCCCAGCACCCCCGGAGCCCTTCGGTTTCCCCGCCAGGGCCACAGGCTACCCCCGGTTCATCAGCCGGCACCCTGGGTCCCTCGGCACCCGCAGCCCTTGGGCTCGGGGCTGGGCGGCACTGCCGGGTCCCCTGGGACCCTCCCCCAGCAGCACAGACCTTGCACCCATCTGCAAAATGGGCTGGAGGGGTGGGGGGCCGGCAGATGGCCGGGTTGGCTTTGACAAGGGGTTTAATGCTGCCATCCAGATTCGGAGGCTGGCTGGAGGAATTTCGGGGTGAAGGCCGTTGGCCCTGGCCAAGGGCTCCCCGGCTCCCTTCCCATGGGCTTTTCTGGCTCTGTGAGTCTCCAGGGGCATCCCGGTGTGGGGAAGGGGCACAGACCTTGTTGGGGCTGGGGGCACGGGGTGTTGCCACAACAGGGACCCCCCCTTCCTGCAGCCTGGCACCTGCCGCAGATGATTTGCCTCCTTGCTGGGTGCTCTTTGGAGGTGCCCGTGTCAGCCGGGTGCTGGGTGCCGTGGACCTGCCCCGTGCTGGCGCTGCAGGGGTTTTCCCTGGGGTGCTCCCATGCGGCACCTTGGGGACCCCCACGCTGTCCTGCATGCTGGGGACCAGCCGGGAAGGGGTGGGTGCCCGTCCTGTCGCCCCACAGCCAGGGGAGCTGGGTCGAGCAGGTGACCTGGATGGTGGCAGCTGCCTCCCTGAAGGGGCAGCTGGTGGCTCCCGCATCCTGCAAGGAGACAGAGCGGAGAGGAGCCACGGAGCTGCTGTGTCCCCCCTCCATCCAGCCTGGTGCTGGGCACCTCCGGAAGGGACGGGGAAAAAAAATTCAGGGATGTGAGAAAATCTGCTCTGAAACCAGGCGCGGGTTTGGGGCACGGAGTATTTCTGTAGCGCTTACCTGCCCAAAGGGACCCTCTGGGGCTGTGCTGGCTCCTGGCGAGGGCTGGCACCCGGTGGGCGACCTGAGCCCTCCGGCGAGGGGGTGGCAGGGGACCGGGGGCCGGGGGGCACACGGGACCCCCAGGTGACAGGGGGCAGGGGGCTCTGCGAGCGGCTGACCAGCAGCGCGGGCTGGGGCTGGCCACGGGTGGCCACCTTCGAGGCCGGGCAGAGCAAGATCTCGTGCTGCACTTGCTGCTGGGAGTTCCTGGTTTTCCAGGCTTGTTTGTGAGCTGCAGGGAAAACCGGGAGGGGGAGCTCAGCACCCCTGTCCATTGCACACACCCCCGGGTGCAGCCCACCCAGCCGTCGCTCAGCATCCAGCCCCCCCCCGGGGATGCTGGTGTAAACCTGTTCTCCTTGCAAAGGGGTTTTTGGGGTCTGACTCCATCCAAAAGTCTGCCGTGACCTCTAGTGGCCACCAAAGCCAAAGAAAGTCCCCAAAACCAGACATTCCCCAGCAAAGCAACGAGGCATTGCACTGACGAAGCCTCCCGCTCCTGCAAATGGCCCCAGAAGCAGCGAAACCCATGATGGACCCCCCCCCCTCACTCCAGCCCAGGGGCAGAGCCATGGGGTTTGGGGACACGGGGACTCACAGAGCGAGGTGCAGCGGCATGGGTCGTGCTTGTCCAGGTAGTGCTCCAGCGTGTCCCAGCCGCCCCCGACCCGCACCATGACGTGCTCCCGCAGGATCTGCGCAGGATGCCGTGTGCCGTGAGGCCCGGAGAGGTGCGTGCCATGCACCCGTGGGATCCCCACCTCTTTTTAAGCAGCCTGGGGGTGGCACGCTTAGCCTGGCTTTGAGAGCTGTGGGCTTGCCCCAAGTGCCACCAGGCCTCCCAAAGGACAGCTTCATCCCCAGCTCAGTGCCACAGAGGCAGGGAGGGTTTCAGCTCCTGCTGCCACCCTGACAGGCATGTTTCATCACCCCAAGGAGAGTGGGGAGCCTTTTGGAAAACCCTCTCCACTGTCATGTGCTGAGCCCTTCGGGCAGGCCAAGCTTAGGGACGGCTCCAGGCAGGGACAGAGCATCCCAGTGTTCCCATTGCTGGGTAAAACCTGCCTCTGGCTTGGCGTGGGATGGCAGGTTTTGTCCCGTACACATGGATGTTACATCCCTACAAACATGTACTGCAGGGTCGAGCTTCCCTGGTGCCCTGCTTTGGGGGTAACAGTCAAAAATGCCACATTGGCCCCATTCGGGGGAGGGATTATGGAAGAAGCTTCATGGGAGCAGAGCAGGATTCCTCGTGCCTCTGCCACAAAAGCAGGGGGCAAAGCAAACTCACCCGGACAAAGATGAGGGTGTCAGAGTCACCCACGCGATATTTTCCTTCAGATATCTTGATCATGGGGAACTGGATGGGGCAGGTACAGCGGCTCACCAGGTGCTGGACCTGTGGGCAGCAGGGATGGGTCCCCACCAGTGCTCCTGAGAAAGGTCATCCCCATCCCCATCCCCATCCCCATCCCCATCCCCATCCCACTCCATGCCCCTCTGTACCATCTGGTCAAGGTTGTGGAGGTCCCGTGGTTTCCTGGGGGGCCGGGGCAGGGGGGTGTCTGCAGGCGGCGGGTCCAGCTCCTGGCGGAGCTCCTCCTCGATCTCCTCCTCCATCTGCACGAGGGTCGGGGCCCGCATGCCGAAGCGGGCAGCGCGGCGTGCCAGCTCCAGCAGGCACAGCACAAAGTTCTTCTCGTTCTTCCTCAGCACCAGGTCCTCCGTCTCGAACATCAGAACGTCTGGGGCAGGGCAAGGGTGGGCTGAGCCAGGGCAGGCACGTGGGGAGGGGGATGAAGGGGACGGGGGGCACAGGTGGAGTCAAAAGCCACCCGAAGGAATATTTTTCCCAGGAGCCATCCTACTAGGAATATGGCTGGGTCCAACAAGAGTTGGGATAAATTAATGGAGGAAGAACCTTCCCCTTGGGCATCTCCATGCAAAGGCACTACAGATGTTCCATGGCACCCCAAAGCCACAAAACCCAGTGGCTGGCTGCGCTGAGGACGTGTCACTCCATGCCCATACCCTTCCCGGGCAGTCACTGGTGGTGGGAACAGGGTGTCAGACCCTTGGCTCAGAGCCAGGACCACTCCTGATGTCCTTGCAGCCGGGATCAGGCCGTGCCTGGCAGGGCCACCCTGCAGCTTTCTATCTCCACCCCTCCAGTGCATATTTGCACCCAAGCAAACGCGTCCACCGTGTGCCAGCACCCTGCAAAGCTGCCGCCGAACCCAGAGGAGCTTGTGCAAGAAATCCCAGCTCAGGGATGCATGTCCATGGTGCTGCCCAGTGCCGGGGTGACACTGGCTTGGGGGACACATGGAAACCCAGGGTGATGCCAGGAGCAGCTGGAGGGGGATTGCACACAGGGACACGGGGCAGTTGGAGCCTGGCATCTTACCTTTAATATCCATCTCCTTCCTGCACCACTGGATGAAGTTGGAGATGTTGTCCCTAGCCTGGAAGGTGCCTGGCTGTGCCATGAGGTTGCAGGTGACGCCGGCGGTGGGCAGGCGGAGGTGGCGGGCCACGCTGGGGCAGGCGCGGGCAAACTCCCCGGCCACATGTGTGACGTTGTTGGCGTGGGAGCAGAGCACGGCCCCCGTCTCCAGCACCTCCACAAAGGTGCCCACCTCGATGTCCAGGTTGTACAGCTCCTTCAGCCACTCTGCCAAGTCCTCCTTCATGGCGTAGAGGTACTGCTCGCTGGACTGGTAGGGGCGGATGCTCCGTGCCGCGGTGCCCATTGTCCCCCACATTTTGCCATAAGACTGGGAGGAGATCGAGGGAAAGGGGTGATGGGGACATGGGTGGTGGGGACATGGGTGGTGGGGACATGGGGAGCTGCCCCGAGCCGTGCCCCCAGCCCACCTCCCCAGCAGCCACACTCACCCTGTGCCACTTGCTCTCTGCCACCAGGATGGTGACACCGTTCACCCGGTGCCGGGAGCCCTTCTGGGGTCCAGGGTTGCAATGCAGTATGGGGAAAGGAAATCACCCTCCTGGGCAGTGGGTGTTTTGTTTTCTTCCCAAGTGCTGTTCCCTTCTCCTTGGTGACAAGGGACGGGCTGCAAACACTCCCCGTTAACCCTTCAGTGCCTGCTCCTCCGCTGGCAGCCCTGCTCCTTCTTCCCCGGCTGCCTCGGGGGTGAGTTTTCCCCGAGGTCCTTGGCTCCGGGGCAGGAGGGGTTAGTGAGCAGCTCTTCAGCATCCCAAGTTGCTCACAACCCCAAAAGAGGGGGGATTGTCCCCTCCCCAGCATCTCTGCACCCAGCTCCACTGCACGTGGGGTGACCTGGGGGCCCTACAAGGTGCATCTTCAGGGCTCACTACCCCTGAATTGATAGCCCTGAGGCAGCCACATTTTTGCATCTATTTTACAGGCTCACACTCCTCTGAGATGCCACTGCATGCTGTTGCAAACCCAAACACACTGTGGGGAGAAGCCCAGCTGAGCAGGGCAGCCCCAGCATGGATGACCTCCCAGCAGGGCTCCCTCCTCTCTGGGTGGGGTGCCCAGAGGGATGGGGAGAGGCTGACCTCAGGGCTGGTGTGAGGACCATTGAACACACCACGGGGGTGATGTTCGACCGGTCCCTCCACATCCCTCCTGCCTTCCACACGTCCACCCTGGGGCACAGCAGCACCGGGGAGCCAGAAAGCCAAACCCCGAGGCAAGGGCTTCCCAAAGCCGTAGGGATTGGAGCAGGGATCCCTCGGAGAGAGCTGGTCCAGATGGTGGTTGGGCTCCCAAACTCCTGAGCTCAGCCATCCCACACGGTTCCTGTGCAACCTGGAACATCCCAGCGGAGAGAGCCAGAGGAGGAGGAGGAGGAAGAGGCTGAAGAGCTGCAAAAGGTAGAGGGTAGCAACAGGGACACCACTGCCATTGCTTGCTCTGCACTTTCCAAGATGCAGAGCAAGGTCTGAGAGCTGAGGAGCCCTGCAACCCCCATGGTCTACCCCTGGCTCCCCGTTCACCAGCTCCTCCCTCCTCTGCTGCACCCCCGGGGTGTGCTCCCAAGGAAACACCCCCGTGCTGATCTCAAGCACCACCATTCACTCTCATCATTGCGTTTCATCTGGTAAAAACACTAGTGGCTGCTCATGCTTGGGTGTAAATCCCCACACTTGAACCTGGGCTCATCCCTTGATCTCACTGCAGGGAACAGACAGGTCTTCTCACCTCCGAAGGTTGGGGGCCAGAGCAGGTCCCCCCGCAAAGATTCCACTCCCCCAGGAGCCCCCTTCGCCCGAGGGCTTGTACTACCCTTTGGTGGGAGATGGGAAGCCCTGTAACATGCAGTGTGTCAGGGCTCAGCCCAAGCTCCAAGAAAATTCAGTAGCTCCACCTGCAAATCACAGAACAAACCCATCAATCCTCTCCCCAAAATCTCTTTCTGAAAAAAACAAAATAAAATAAGCATGAGGGGGGGGGTTATTTGCATGCCTGCCTTTGTGGTTTCTCTGCGCTGCACTCCCTTGCAAACTTCTTCCCAAATTGTCCATGATAGCAAGGTCTTTGTCAAAAGCCGAGCTCCTCCACAGATGGCGTGACTCCAGGAGCTGGGGCTTTAAGAAAATAACTACATGGGTGAGTGGGCACTGCTGGGAATGTCAGAGACTCCCTCCCTAACCCAGGGCTTGCAGAGCTGCCGCAGCACCCAGGTACTGCTACAAAAAGCAAATCTACTAGGGACATGCTCACACCATGGGACTGAAACAGAGACTCTCATGCGCTTGGGGGGCTTCTTGCTGTGTCAGGGGACTCCGTCCTCTCTCTGGAACCAGCTGCTGATGCTCACTGGAGATCATGGTCCAGCTGGTGTCATTTTGGGGGAGGAAATGCAAGAATCCCAGCTATTCACCCTGGTTAGGGAATGCGTGGCAGGCTGGCCTGAGGAGTTGGCGCCTGGCATGCCCTGCCAGGGAGCTCATCAGGAGAAAAGGACACTTGTGACGCGGAATTTTCAGCCAGGGCACTCAGTGGGACCAATCACATGGCTCAGGGTGCAAGTCCACCTCCCCCAGATCCCCCCACGCTTGTGGGGTGCAGGCAATGCAGTGCAGTCACCCCTTCTCTGCCAGCAACACCGTGCCCAGCCCCAGCCCTGGCAGCACCACTTGTGACCCCAAGGCACCCCGACAGCACACAGCGCCAGGAAACACACTGCAGCAAACAAGGGAAGAAAAGGAAAACACAAAGCCAGGAGAGGATTCAAGGTTGTCCCATCCTCAGGCTCCAGTCCCATGGCAGAAGGGATGCCTGGCTCTCTCCTAAAGACGTGAAAGGGGATAACAATCTGCTGCTTCTCTGTAGAGCGGCAGGTGTGGAGTGCCCCTGGGGTACAGGTGGACCTATAAATCCTTCCATCTTCAAAAAGTGGTACATGGAGCAGAAGTCACGCTGCTCTTCTGACCCTTCTTGAAGCCCAGAGCAGATTTCTTGACAGCAAGACCTCTCCCAGTGCCAGCCTTCCCCATCAATCCCTCCATCAATGCCATCGAGCCCCTCATCAACCCCGTCAATCCCCCCCATCACCCCCCCAATCTCCCCATCATGCTGCAGATCCCATGGCTGGTGGCAGCCAAGGGGGCTGGAGAGACACAGCTCCGGGCAGGAGACATGAACGTGGACAGAGGCAGGACCATCTCTGCAAACACTGTGACACTGCCTGCGCCGGTGGGTCCTTCCCGCTGCCGGCAAAACGCTGCCTGCTCAGCACAGGTAGGACACCCCAGCCTGTTGCAGCACAGAGCAAAGCAAACGGGAGCTGCAGGGAATTGTTTCAGGGTTCTCCCTGTCCCACGGGAGGCAAGGACCCACCTTCACGCACCAATGGGCTGGGACAAAGGTAGAGAGTTGGAAGGCCCTCATCAGCATGAATTCATCCTTCACGATGGGAAAAAAAACCTATCACATCCCAAGGTATGGAGAAATCCTCAGTAATTTGGGATGAAGCAGGGAAGAGAGTTTCCATGTTTTCTTCACCATCAGCATCATCACCATCAGTGAGTTTTCAGTGGGATCCATCCCCCCATTTGATCCAGCAAGATGAAAGCTGAGGCCAAATTCAGCAAATACCCACTCCAGCCCCAAACACACACATGCATCTTAAATACAGCCCTTTCAGAAAACAGGAGACCGTCTTTTAAAAAAAATACAAAAGCGTGACATGCAAACAAGCAGAAATCCCAATGCCACATAACCAGAGGTTCATTTTACTTGCTGTCAGGTCTGCAAGGCCTCGGAACTCCCTGCAAGCGATGTCGCCTTATTATCATTCAACTCAAAAAGAAAATGATGTGGCTCTGTCTCTTTGGCAACATTGAAAGGCCCCTGAGATTTTTAAGGCATGAGCAGATGAAGTCCCCGTGTCCGTGTCTGTGCAGGCAGGGCTCCCTCACAAATATCCCAGAGAACGGACAGAACAGCTTGTGTTAGCCCTCTGTCCTGCCAAACCCACGTCCCAGCTGGCACCTGGCAGCACCAAAAGCCCTCAGGCAGTACCAGCCCTGTCACCCTGCCAGGTGAAAATCCCCAGATCTCTCAAATCAGAGGCCATCTTAAGGAACTTGAGCCCTGTCCTGGTCAGCACTGACAGCTGCCATTTGCTGCCACTGAATTCAAGCCTCAGGGACCCATCACTCCCCCACTGGCTCTGGGGGACAATGACCCTTTGCAGACGTGACCGGTGACTCGGTGCACAGGAGCCAGTGGCGTTTCCAGGTGGGGAGCCTGCTTTGGGAGAGGAATGAGGAATATGCAGCTGAGTTGTCCTCATGAGCCTGCATGCACAGACATGTCTGTCTGTCCTGCTCACCCTCTCCTCTTCCCCTCCTCCCCCAGTAATTTTCCAACTGTAGCAGAGGGGCACAGGACTCAAACATACATTGATCCATTCACTTGCAGACAGAGCAGAGGACAGACACTTGTTCTGTACACACAAAAGGCTGCCAGGTGAGCACAACCCTTATTAGACACCAGAGAACCCCCCCAGCCATCCCAAACCCATCAGAAAGTCAAGCTGCAGTGCTCCTGCTGCCCTCGAGCTGCACAGCACCATCTTACAGCAGCATGGTCAGCAGCTCAGCTGTACCTCCCCCTTCCCTTCACCCCAAAGAGGCTCCTACACCAAAACCCTCTGCTTTCTCCCCAAAAATCCCACGGCATCGGGGCCTCATCAGAGCTGGGATGTGAATGCAGGCCAGCAAAGCACCTACAGGGGATGGGCTTGTCCTCCATCCCCGGGGCAAGGGAGGGGGTGAGGTAGGAGCAGGGGGCTCTGTGCACACAGTGGAGTCAAAGCTCAACACAGACCTGTATTTTTGTCCAAATGTCTCTTTTCTTTTTGTCTAACCAGGAAATATTCTCAGTCTCTTATTTAAAACCACCCAAGCCCCAGACCAAGCAACAGCGAGGCACTTCTCTGCCTGACCATGGGAAAATAACAGCTAAAGTATCAACAAACCCCAGTCCCGCTTTGAAAAAAAACATGTAACGATAGCCTGAACTTCAACAGAAATGGGTGTGTTTGCAGTCTCCATGGCTTTGTACCCTTTTTTGTGGTCTTTTTTAAAAAATATTGTCTCCCAAAGCCTCCAGCCCCCCTGGCCGCAGCAGCACTGCCTGGGCTGCATCCCCGCTGCGCCAGGGCATCGCTCCACTGACCCAGTGCTCCCGCCGTCCGCGGGCAGCCCCGACCTGCTGGTCCCTGCCCAACCGTTCCCAGACAGGAATCCAGAGTCAAAACAAAGAAGGATCCAGGCAGCAGTGAGCAAGGTGGGGTTCAGCCTCCCCTTTTTGTCCCAGCACGCTCTGCTCAGAAGAGGACCTGCCCACCATTTGCATCCCAGCAGCCCATCCAGGGTAGCTGGGTGGCCCATTTGCCAGTGGCCACCACTTGCAGTTTCGCCCGGTCAAACTGCCAGTACTGGTCATCCCGAAAGAAGTAGACAAAGCCATCGCGATGGTTGAGGGCGCCCGCCGTGCCGGGGGGCAAGCCCTCCCAGTCCCGCAGGCTGCGGGGGTAGTAGGGCTCCAAGCTGAGGGTCTCCTCGCTCACCACGAAGTACTTGGGTCCCTTGAAGAGGACCAGGCGCCGGAGCTGCTGGAAGTAGAGTGCGGTGTCAGGGTGCCGCGGGAGGCCACGGGCGCTGCATTTCTGGGGAAAACCTGCCGCCAAGGTGGAGCCCGTGTAGCACCAGCATCGGCCACCTGGGGAGAGCAGGGGAGAGGGGTTTGAGCCCGCCCCAGTGGGGTCCATCACAGGACCAGCTCCAGGAGATGTGGAAGGACTCAGCCATGGAGCCAGCCTTGCAGCCTGAGACAGGCATCTGTGACATCCATCCTGCTGGTGACCCAACAGGCACCACTGTGAGGCTGCCCCACAGATCAGGCTGGGGGGGGGGGAAACTGAGGCACAATAGCTCAGGGGCTTGAAAGGGACTGCCAGGGACAGAGCAAGGCCACCACACCATCTGCTAGCCCACGCTGCTTCCTTGCAAAGCTCCTCTCTGTTCCTGCATGGCAGGCAGGACAGATGGACCCAGACCCCTCCACGACCAGGACAAGCCAGACCAGGACTGCAGCAGCAGGAATTGCAATCGGGGCCAAGCGCTTGGCTGTCCCTGCAGAGCCCTGTCCCCGCAGAGTCGTGTCCCTGCAGAGCCCTGTCCCTGCGAAGCAGGCAGACAAAAGCCCCTTTTTGCTTGCAAGACGCGGCCTGACCCAGCCCCAGGGAGGGAGGGAACGGCTGAGGGCTGGGGAGGGAGAGGGGCTTTTGGCTTTCACCCAGCACAGCAACAAAGCCCCCTTTCTGATTAGCCGGCAACTGGTTTCCATTAAAAGTTGGGGCTGACCCTGGCAGCCAGGCTGCCTGATTTGACCTTCCTCTACCCGTCTGGCTGCAGCGTGCTGCCGGGCAGCTTGCAGATGGCATTTCAGCTCCCCGTGGCAGCTCAGCCGCTGGCACGACACAGGGAACCATGTGTACCATGAAAACACCACACTCATCTCAGCTCCCCTGTGGCCACACGTCTTTGGGGAGAGTTTTCTCCCCGAGACCCCAAAAGGTTTGAGGCATCTGGTTTTGTTTTTAAACACAGGTGAGCACTGCTCTCCTGAATGCGTTAAAGGGGAAACTGAGGCACAAGGGGGGTGACGCAGGCTGCCGGGGTGATATGCCCAAGGCCATATGGTTAATCTGTGGCAGGCACCAAGCCCAAGGCTCCTGTGGGCTTTTGCACACCTGGGACCCAGCGATGCCCCAGCTCTGCACTAGGATGGGGCCAGTGGGAGGGGACAGGGGCCATGGGCAGGAGAAGGTGTTCCAGCGCCACCCGGACAGCCAGACCAGCAGGCAAGAGCAGCAGCAGCCCTGAGGGGAGCTCTCCTGCCCGTGCCTCACCTACCTTTGAAGAAGTAAAACTTGCCACTGAGCTGGGACCAGGCACAGGCGTCGATGCCAGCAGGGAGGCCGGGCCAGCGCGTCTGCAGGGGCTGCGGGTTGCTGGCATTGCCACTTGCTGGCACCACCCAGTAGTGGCTGCCCTTGAAGATGTAGAGGTTGTGATCTGCGTCTGTGGGGCAGAGGGAGGAGTGAGGGGGTCCCGGGTGAGAAACCTCATCCCACCTCCCAGCCGCTGCTCCCCGGCTCCTCTCCTCCCCGTGCAGCTCCATGGTGCTTCATGGATGCTTGGCTCTTGGAGGCTCCCTTCTGCCTTTCCAGCCACCCCCTCAGCTTCCATAATTCATTGCCTCCACTCCAGCCTGGAGAGGATAAAAGCTGACCACAGCTCCCGCTCAAGGCTCATCTTTCATGGTCGAGTTCCTGCAGCGAATAAGCCTTGCCATGGCCCAAGTTTTAGGACGTCTTCCCCCCTCCTAACACAGCAAGCCATTGCTGCGTCCTCAAGATGAACTCTGCTCTGCAGCAGTGATGTGCATCAGTGATGCCACCAGCCCCAGGAGCACGTGAACCAGCCAAACCCACATTTCCCAGCACTGGAGCTTATCAGAGCAGAAACAGGCTGGTGCAGCACTGGGGCAAGGGGTGGGGGTACACGTTGTGGGAGAGGGTTGCACCCGCCAACACCCACCAGCAGTTATGGCATCGAAGAAGGAGTGGCAGTAATAGGCACTGAGGCTCCTCTGTTGCTGGTCCCTGCCGTAGAGGTCTGCACTCCAGTCCTGGAAGTGAGTGAAGACCTTTCCCGGGAGCTGGATGGCCGAGCCCTTGGAGGGCTTCCCTGGGATGGAGCAGAAGGCAGGGAGTTGTGGAGAAGGGGCAGGGAAACAGCTTTCCTCAGAGCAGTGTGTGAGCACAGGGCTGGGGATCCATCCCAGGGCTCCAAACACTCCTTGTCCCACTGTCTGGTTCCTGTCTCTATAGGGTGGTGGTAGAGACCCCTTGGTACCCCCAAAAAACAGGCACCAGTGTTTCCCTGGTTGAAAACAAGCAGGGAGCAAGTCCAAACTTCCCTGCCCTAGAGGATCTAGTACCCATCCCACATGCTCTAACACATCTTCCTCCCCAACTGCAAAGGGATGGGGCCCATCCCCACCATGACCCTTGCACGTAGTCCTCTCCCCTTGCAGACATCTGCTCCTCTCCCTGCTCCTCACTCTCCATTCCAGGGAGCAGCCCTGGAGGAACCGAGGGACGCTCGGGGAAACCAGGCTCACCATACAAGTTCTGGACAGCCAAGATGTCATCCCAGCTGAGGACAAAATCCTTGCTGAGCTTCTTGTAGTAGGGAGACATCAGGGCACTCTTGACGGGGGAGTGCTCCAGCCCCAGCGTGTGGCCGACCTCGTGTGCCACCACGATGAAGAGGTTGCGCCCTTTGCCACTGTGCAGGGACCAGCGCTCGGCGCTGTCGAAGTGGGCTTCTCCGCGCCGGGGGAAGAAGGCATGAGCCAGGGCACCTCCTGTGGACACGAGAGCCATCAGGGACCACGGGGCAGGAGAGGACCTCAGACACAAGCTGAGGGGCAGGGGGGCACATGCAGGTTTGGTTTGCTTAAATATGCATCAATTTTAGCTCTTTGGGAGGTCTCCTGAGAAAGAACAGCAGCTTCCCATGACTGTTTCCCACTGCAGGTGCACCCCAAACCAGTTCTGCCTTCTGCTCCTGAGCATGGGGTGGGGTTTGTCTGCTCTGTGGTTTATGGGTTTGGTTTCTTGCTGGGCTTGGGCCAGGGCCTGAAGCCACTGCAGTGACCCATGCCAGGCAAAGGCTCAACAAGAGAAAACCTGGACTTGTCTGATAGCAGATAAGCAGAAAGGGTCAGCTGGAAGGAAAGAGCTCAGGTTTGGAGGATGCTGTCAGGGTGGGGAGGGCTCCTTGAAGGCCATCAGCATGATCCTATAATGAGTATCTCAGTCGCCTCACTGGCAGACCTCAGTTGCAGAGTAGGGAGTGAGAACCTCAAATCAGAAAGCAAACTGGTGCAAACCGGGTTAGAGGGACTGCTGGGGCAGAGCCTTGCCTCCATCACCCCCAACCTATCGCTGCCCCAGCCCTCCTCCCTGCCAGGGAAGAGCCCACGTTGTAAAAGAGAAGCTTACGAGGGGGAAGCGACCAGCACCTGGCCCATCGAAGGCGTTGTTGAGTCCATCGTTGTGGTCCCCATGGAAGAAGGTCAGGCGGATGTCAGCCAGCCCGTCCCGCGCCTCCCAAAACACCAGCGAGGACACATTGCTCCAGAGCTCGAAGGCGGCTTTCACAGCCAGGCGCACCTCGTGCTGCGGCAGGTAGGGGGGCCAGTTCACCACCCGGTAGGTCAGGTGCCGCTTGTACCACCTCCCACCTGCAAGAGGGGCAAAATCAGCATGAGGATGGGGACTTGGACTTGTTTCTTCCACCCACGAGCTGCCTGGGTGGAGAAAAGCTTCCCAGTGCTGTGAAATGCCATGGCTTTCCCAAGCCAAAGCTCAAAGTCAACACAGGTGTCCCACCAGCAGCCTTGGCACCCTGAACCAGCAGCAGGATTAGACCCATGAAATCCCTCTGAAGGTGCCACCACTAGATTCCACTCAGAGATTTTCAAGGCTGGAGCTGCAACCAAACCCTAAGAGAGGGGCCAAAACTTGTCTGAGAAGCTGGGGCACCCAGTTTGAACACCCCCTTGCCTTGTCATGCTTTCCAGGGCCAAATCCATCATGGGTCCCTGACCTGTAGGTCTCCTGTCTGATGCCAGTTTCATGTCCAGAAGAAGATGCAGCCCAAGAACTGGCTTTCAGGAAGAGAAGGCAAAGCCACCTCTGAAAACAAGTGGGCCAAAGGCAAAAGGAGGGGTAAGGGCTCTCGGCAGCACCTTGGGGGCACAGCGGAACTGCCGGGATGGGGATGCAGGATTGCAGCCCAGTTAAGGCAGATTTACCAAGAGCTGGGCACCAGCCAGAGGGGAAAAAAAGAGCCGACCCTCAAGAGAACAGCTGGACTTGAAATACATCGCCAGGAAGGAATGGTACCAGCTGCCATAACAGCAGATGCTGATCTCCTCCACACACCCAGAGACCCCAGAGACATCCAAGGTTTCACTGAGCTGGCCAGCGAGCACAGGCGGGAGGGAAAGTGCCTGTTTCTACCAGTGGGAACTGCAGCAGAGCCCTGCGGCTGGTCCCTGCGGTCAGTCCCTGTGGTACCTCTGCACCTTCTGCAACAAGTCTGGATGCTGCAGGGACACAAAAACAAGGGGGCCACGGGAGGTGTGTGTGCAGGGCTGGGGCTCCCCAGCACCCAAAGCTCCCTTGGTGAGAGGGGACTCCTCCCTGCTTCCCCTGAACTCCCTCCCTGAGTCTGGTTTTGTAGGGGATCCCTTTTCTTTTTCCCCTGTACCTGTAATTTGAACACAGCGGATGAGCCAAGGCAAGGAAAAGGAGGCCAGATCCCCAGTGGCAGGGCTGTCTTTTCACCATTTTTAAGGGCATCCTGACCATTTCTACCTGCAGAAGTTGTTGCCTGAAAGCCCAGCGGGAATAAACGACTGCTCACCATTAATTTTAAAAGCATCATCTTACCAGCACAGAGAATCTTACTGCCTCTGGCTTCCTTAAAAGCTCTTTCAGGGAAAACAGAGCCCTGATGCCACCAGGGCAGATGGTGACAACCATGAAGACCATGAGATTCCCCTAAGCTCCCCACCCTCCTCCCACCACGCAGGAGTGCAAAGATGTGTGTTCCTGCAGCATCACAGCCCCCTCCTCCTCCTCCAGCACCCCTTGGCAGCTGTGGGGACCCTGGGGCCCTGCAATTACATCTAGCTGGGGGCGTCTGGGAGTGGGAAAGAAGCCGTGGGGCCATGCTGGGGAAATGCAGGTGTTAGAGCTGGTTCTGGGGCGTGGGAGCAGCGACAGACCTCCAGTGACTGCGCTTGCTCCAGATGTTCTGGGAAAGAGGGGGAACAGAGCCGGCAGCACGCTGGGGCTCGCTGCTGTGGGTCTGAGCCAAGCCTCTCAGCAAACCTGGCAGACATCCCATCCCAGCTCTGCTTCCTACTCCCCTGTTTCTGAGCAGCCCACAGCAGCGGAGGCTCCAGGCCAGTTGGTTGTGCTCCTGGGGGCAGAATCGGTTCCCCCTGCTCATCAGTGAAATGATGGCCTCCAACTCAAAAGGGACACGGCTGTGCTTTCCACCAGCCAGGACAAACCCCCTGAGGCAAAGGCTAAATACCTGCCTGGATGGCTGCAGGCCTAAGATAAAGCCCCAGTATCCCATCCTTCCTTCCACCGGGGCAGAGCATCTCCCACCAGCAGGCAGGGGCAGGAGGCTCCAGCCAGAGCATCTCCAGCGGAGGAGGATGGATGCTCCAGTGAGCAGGGCTGGCTCTTGGGAAGAGGAGGGCTGGGCACTGCATGCAGCCGTTGAGCCCGGGACAATCAGAGGCAGGGAGTTCTCTGAGGGGAAATCCACGATGCCGGCTGCTGGATGCACCATCTGGCGGAGGAGCTGCTGGTCAGCAGAGCTCCTGGTCAGCTCCAGCGCCTGGTGAAACCCAGCAGGGCAGCTAGAAGGAAGTCCTCGTCCCAACACCCTCCACTGCAGACCCCGATTCCCAAACAGGACCTGTCCCCAAACCTTCCCGCAGAGCAGAAAGCCTTGGGCTTCGACTGCAGAGGGGAGGCTTTGTTTAGAGGCGCAGAGAGGGGTGGATGCACCAGACCCTGTCCCACGCAGGGACCTGATCTCCACTGCTGGGCTGGGACCAGCCCCGGGAGCAGTGGGAGGGATGGATGCCCTCCTCAGCCCCACGATGGCCACCACTGCCGGGCTAACTGGGTTGGGAGCCAAAGCTCAGCCAGCACTGGCTTTTGCCCATGCGCTGAGCTGTGAGCGTTGCCCGAAGCTGGGGGGATGATGGACACAGCGGCTGCCTGGCCAAGCTCCTGCTGGGAGAGGGGTGGATAACAAAGCACTTTGCTGGCTTGGCTTCAGCAGCTTCCTGCTTCAAGTAGGATAAACAGCCAACTTAGCACAAAGCCTCCGGCCTTCCTGGCTGGTGCCGCCAGCCGTGCGGGCACCCCCTCCCTCCCCTCCAGCCTTCGGGCAGCTATGGTGCTGCTCCCATCCCCGCTGCCTGCTGGTGCTGCTGCCGGCTGCACCCCAGTTTGCTGCCACAGGGGATCTGCTGGCACCAGACTACCCGAGCAATAACCGGTGTCACACAGGCTCTTCCCTGTCTGGGCTCGGAGCCGCTGGGCATCTCTTGCCACCCACCCATGGCCACAACCCCCAAAAGGGAGCCCCATGAGCCACAGGGCACAGGCTGCTTCTGTTTGCCCATCTCCTGCCACATCCCTTCGCAGCTCTGCCTCACTGCCTTCCTGCCTGGGGCATGGCAGACCCTCTGCCCGGGACGGCGCCTGCAGGGGTGATGCTTCGTGTCAGGGTTTTGGGAGAAAAATCAGAGGTGGGAGGGGGATGACCGGGCTGTCTCCTGGGGCCGTCCATCACCAGCCCTGCCAGATGCAGAGACAGCCTGACAAGGCACAGAGCCCTTTCTTAATCTCGTCTTCATTTTTCCCATGTCCTAAGCGCAGCTGGCCCCAGCCCTCTTGCTCTCTAGGAATCCAGTTACTCATCCACAAGCCCAGAAGGCAGCTCATGAGAGCCAAAAGGCCCAATCCTGAACACACAGGAGCAAGAGAGGTTGCTTGGAGCAGCGTTAAACACCTTAACGTGTGTGAAATGACTCCCTCTGGCCAGGCAGACCAACACCAGCAGGTTTTGTGGTTACTGCTGGGTGAGTAACACATAGTAGAAGTCTCAAAGCTCAGCAAAGCCTGGAGATAACTTCACTGTGTGTCAGCCCTTGCCCTCCAGGTCATGCCACCATGGAGCCTTGGGAGATGTCATGGCTCCCTCCACAGCAGTAAAACCACCCCAGACAGCTGAATTTCCCCACAAGTGGGAGTTGCAGCTCTCTAACCATTGCTGACATCAAGCCATACAGAATAACTAAAAATAAAGTGGCGCAAAGCCCAAGGGGGCCCTGGGATGGACGCTGTGCCGGCACCTCCCATCCACAGCAGCATCTCCAGGAGTCCAGTTACAGGATGGAAGAGTTGGACTGCCAACACCCCAGAAACCCAAACCCCACCGGGAAGCCCAGCATCAGTGCTCACCGTGCTGCGTGGTGCGCCTGCGGCGCCGGGTGGCAGATGCCTGGCGTGCCCCAGCAGCGCGGCTCTCCCCGTCGCTCGTCCCGCACCGCGGCAAAGCCATCTGACGGAGCGTGGGGGCATCCAGAACCCCGCTGAGCGGGAGGTGGGCCACCCGCTGGAAGTCCCTGGAAAAGAAAGGGAGACATCAGCACCCACACCCAGCCCCTCCCGGGGGCTCCGGTTATGTTTGCGTGTGGTGTTTGAACTGAGCCAGGGCTTTCACCCAGTGAGCTCCATGCCCCACTGTCAGGAATGCACCCAGGTGATAAAACAAGAAGGATTTGCCTCTGCAACCACAACTGAGCAGCAAGCCATCTCCTAGCAGGGCAAAAGTAGCCTGAAAAATGCCTTTCCCAGTTTTTATCCCCAGATGTTTGACTCTGCACTTGACTTTGCACAGGGTCAGGCCAGGGATGCTCCCAGAGCCAATGTGATCTCATTAGGAGAAGTCTGAGTGGAGGCTGTCAGCTTGGCCCCCTGACATCTCCCAGCCGTCCCCAACCTCGGCCTCGCCGCAGATATTATTGTAAAGGGAGCACCAGGCCATAAAAGGCAAATAAAGCAGCGCAGCGAGGCGCCGGGCTGCCAGCAGCCAGCATCCAGCTGCGGGAGCTGGGCATGGGCTGGTGTTTCCAAAAAGGACCAGTTGTGCTTTATCATCGGACCGTGCGAGAGAGAGCCCCCGGCTGCAAAAAGACCCCTCCCTAGCTGCAAAAAGACCCCCTGAGCACCAACAGCTCCCACTTAGCCGGAGTTGCTGCATTTCTGCTGTGGTTTTAGATAAAAGGCTCGTACCTCACTGCCTCCCTGAACTCCTCGCGGCTGTGCGTGCCAGCCCCCAGCTCGCTGAAGTAGCCATATTTCTCCAGGAACAGCTGCAAGAAGAGACACAGGAGAGGCGCAGCTCAGAGCATGGGCAGGCATTCGCACACGTTGGCTTGGGGTGGGGCGTGGAAAAGGGAGATGTGATGGGACACAGGGCAGCAAACCCAGGGCTGTGCAGAAATTCCCAGTTATTTTTTTCCTGAGATCTCTGCAAGCAGCCAAGCAGCCACACCTCCTGAAGGTGCCAAGCTGAGCTAATCTGCATGTTTGCATTTCGGGACTTGGGAAAACCTTGACTAAGCCCATCATTTTTGATGGCTCTTGAGTTTTTGGCCACGATCCGATGGAGGCGTAGGATGAAACATTGCTATCAACAGATCAAAAAACCCTGCTGCCATATCATCCGCAGCCAGAGGCTACCAAACCCACTCTAATCACCTCGCATGGATCAAGGCAATAATTAAAATAAAGGCTAAAGTGCTGTGGACACCAGTAGGGTGGGGTGAGATGAGGTCAGACTGCAGCCTCCCCCCATCCCCACGCAGGATGTGCTGCTGCAAAGTGGAGACACTCCGTGAGCAATCTGCTCTGCCAAACCATTATTCTCTTATCGGCCATTTACATGGACGGAGATTGTCACATAAACTGCACATTAAAGAAAATAAACGGCTTCCCTCTGCCCAGCCCATGAGCCCAGCTTTTGGAGAAGTTAAAAGCCGCGGTCGCAGGAATGCTCCACACCCGCCTTCCCCGCCGCCGGGGATGTCTGCAGCAGACAAACAAGCTGCCCAGCATCCTGTTAGTGCAACAGAATTGGAGTTAAAGTAATGAGGAATAAAAAGTGAAAGTGGCTGCTTCCTCTCCCGCATCCCAAAGGAGAGGTGGGCTGAGCACCAGGAATGCTGCGGGCTGCCCCGGGACAGCTCTGCTGCTGCCTGCTGCAGAGCCTTCTGCTTGTAAAGCCTCTTCCCCCCCTGCTCATCTGGGGTTACCGATGGGCAAGAGGGCAGGGAGAAGAAGGGGGTTGGTGTTAACCTGCACTCAATGTTATTTCTGACCGTCCACCTCCGGCGGGTGATTCAATCCCCTGCCATGCCCCCGCAGAAGCAGCAGCATCTCTCCTGGGTGTGGGCAGCTGGTTATCTGGTGGGGAGTGGGAATGGTTTCTGGAAATGGCAGCCCCAGGGTGCACCAGGGCCTCTCCCTCTCCTCCTCCTGCTCAAACCCTCTGCTTGCCCTTAACAGTCATCTTCATTTCATCCCCAAACACGTCATCCTCCGCACCCACCACCTCCCTGCGGGCACCGCAGGCACCTTCCACGTGCTCTCTGCCTGTTGCTCACCCTTTGGAAGCCCTCCCTACCTCCTTCCCAGACCTCATCTCCTCCAGGGCTGCAGCTGTTCTCCTCCTTTACACCCCTTCTACCTGGAGGATCCCACTCCGGATGCAGCGCAGGGAGAACCAGCACAGCCTCCTGCCAGGACATGCTCTTCATTCAGCCCCAGTCAAAAAATTTGGCCGTGTTTCCCTCTGAACAGCTTTACCAGCCTGCCTGCCTTGGCCAGAGGTAGCAGCATCTTGTAGCAGCATCAGTAAAAGCCCAAGCGTGGCCAGAGTCACCCAGACACCGTGCACCCAGTCCCAGTGAGTCAGGATAAATCAGGCATGAGCAAGCATCATGCTGGCAGGCGAAAGCAGCGGCTTGTTTGCCAGGAGAAGCCACAACACCTCTGCCCGGGGATGGACCGTATAGCCTGGACGTGCCATCTCTCCAGCCATACAGGAATAACTCCCCTTTACATGGGTACCGGGAGGCAAAATACAGCAGCGACAGGATGCTCATGCAGGGGAGGACACAGGGACAAGGGAGCCTCCCAGGGACGGGGCAGCAGGGAGGGTTGGTAGCCCTGAGAAAGTCTGGAGAGGAGAAGGTGTCTGGCCCTCTTCCTCAGTTGTGTTTTTATAATGTTCTCCTCCAGAATTAGAAAATTGCCAGTGACACATATATGGATGCAGGGTGATAATCCCCAGCGGTTACATCACTGCAGATAAATGTGAGCTACAAAGCACCCAGACAGAAAGTCCTGGGCCTCAAAAGCACGGCACAGTCTAAACCTTTTCTACCACAATTTTGCTTTCACTCAGCATCTAAAACATAACAACTTGAAGTTGTTTCCTCTCCTGTAACCTAATGCAATCCCATTCTTAAAGCATGAAAATGTTTTTCCCCCAGCATGATCTCATGAAGACTTGAAACCCCATCTGGACAAGTCAGGGTGCATGGCAAAAAAGCAATGACTATCACAGCAGCTGCTCTTAAACGACACCAAAATGTACACAGGCCACTGGCTTTAATATTCCTGTCCAGATCTCCTTGAGCTTTGCAAGTCCAACCAAAGAGGCAGTTTCCCTGTAGTTTGTGGCTCGTGTCATGTTGAGGTTCTCACACGCAGGCCCCAGCTCTCAGGCTGCAAAACCACGAGGAGAAGTTTTATTACATTTTCTAGACGCAGTTATTGTGAGCACCAGGTGATGCTACTCCTGGAAACACAGAGCTCCAGGAGAGAGATGTGCTGATCCTCCACTGTGCATGCTATTTATCAGACAGCAGAGTATACAAATTCCCCCGGACCAGAGACTTTTCAGGAACCCAAGAGTCACATGCCACAGCATCCTGTGCCCAAACCAGCACTCAAGACCCCCTCCAGCACTGCCTGTGCCCTGCACACCCCCAGAGACTGGCCAGGCTCTGGTACGGCTGGGTGGAAGCCGCCATGAACCCATTAAACCTCTCCAGAAGCTGCAATGCAAAGCCTGGCCGTGCTGGGAAAACCCCCTCCCTCCTGCCCCAGATGGGGAAATGCTCTTTTCCATACAATGGGAAGAGAAAAACAGCAGGAAACCAACAGCTGAGCATTAATATGAAATATGCCCAGGCTCCCCCTCCACAGGAGGGAGGGAGAAGAGGAAAGATCTGGCTGCCCAGGAGTCAGCGCTGGGGCAGAAAAGCCTTCAGAGTTACAGCAGGGACAGTGGGAGAAGAATTTGGGGAAGACAGAGGGGACCTTCCCATCTCAGGGCTCTGATGGGGAGCTGGTCACAACCCTGGAAATCATCTGTGTTGAGAGCTAAAGCCAAGGAAACACCTTGCCCTTGACCACAGGCATCCCAGGTGGAAGACAGCCAACAGCAAATACAATTAGACCTCCCTCCCTGGAAACTGGGATGACAAGAGTGCAGAGACAGCAGCCTCTGGGCCTGCCTGCCCTCCTATCCAGACACTCAGCTTCTGGCACCTTTCCACCAGTTAAGTATCAGAGAAGCCTTACGTTGGGCTCCCGTTGACCGTGGTCCCTTCTGCTCAGCCTGGATACAAACCCCATCTCTCCTCTCCAGCCCCCGGCAGCGGAGGGAAGCGATCGCGTCTTGCTGAAGGGTGGGCAGGCATTTCGTGACACAGTTACAGAGAATGCTGGCCACAAGCTGCACCTGCAAGGTCTTTTGTTTTTAATCATGAGACGACAGCAGCCTCGCAAGCCAGCCCAGGTGGGTCCTTGGCCCTGGTGCCCAGCAGCCCCAGGCTCCATCCTGCATCATTTCACCACCCAGACAGACACAGGGGAAGGTGCGGTTCCTGCTTTTCAGCCTCAGCTTCCCCCTGCAGCACAGACAGGAGAACTGACCTCTGGGATGAGCTCATTTTGGCACGACTGCAGAAGGAGCGGCAGCTCCTCCTGTCCGTCAGGTCACTGCCTGCCTGTAAACTCCCTTCAGAACACATCAAGGCATTTAAAAACATTCATTTCTTTTCTCTCTTCCAAGCTGCATTCCTGCCTGCAGTTACAAACCCTTACGCAGACTCCCTGTGCGTCTTTTGTTTAAGTGTGTGTATAAGTATCTACATAAATATTATATATATAGACACACAGAGACACGCAAGAAGGGAGATCAGCAAGTACAGAGCTTGGTTGTCCTCCTGCTGAAAAGACACCAAACACACCAGCTAATTCTGTATGTTAATGACAGAGGTTGGTTAAAAACCCAAGCCCTGTCTGGTTGCTGTGATGCTCCCCCGCTGTGCCTAATCAGGTCCTGAAGGAATCTCCTCTCCCACTTACCCCTCTTGAAAATCTACTTTAGCTGGAAATTACCTACTTGCCACTGAAGATGTGGAGCTGGGGAAATACCACGCCCAGCATCTTTTAGGCTCCTTTACTCTTCACACTCAATCTTGAGCTGAGAAGAGAGGCAGCAGGCCAGGACTGCAGCAGGTCTAACTAAAACCCCTCCTGGTTTCAGTAACCCAGATCTTCAGGATGCTGAACCAGAGCTAGCTCCCTGCCTTCCCATCTGTCTGGACAGGAGGGATGCTACGGGACAGGAACAATAAATATTGCATCACTCGAAAGGAAAAAACCACCATGAAATGCACTGGGCTTGGTGTTACCTGCCTGCGGGGCCGGCAGATCGCTCTGCTTGCTTGTGTGTTAAACACAGGAATATCTCATCAGAAATTACTACAATTCACTCCTGCATTTGAAACCAGCTCGCAGCTTTGCCCCGGCACCCCAGGCACCCCACGCCCTGGGTAGCACCAGGCTGCACCACTCAGCCGCAGCTCCGGCACCACCGAAGCAACCCAAATGCGACCCAAAGCGCTTGGGGAAAACAGGGGAAAACACTGGGCTTGGCCAAACCTTCCCCTGCGAATACCAGAGCAGCTGACAAACC
This sequence comes from Strix aluco, assembly GCF_031877795.1. Classification (NCBI taxonomy): domain Eukaryota; kingdom Metazoa; phylum Chordata; class Aves; order Strigiformes; family Strigidae; genus Strix; species Strix aluco. Next base: position 9,299,657 of record NC_133949.1, on the reverse strand, counting down.
AGTTTGGTCACGCAGACTGGTTGTGCTTTCATGTCTAAGGAGAGAAGAGAAAGGAAACAAGATGCTTGGTCTTCGCCTTCCATCAGGATGGGAACCGGGGGGGAAGGCGACGTGCCCGCTCCCAGCAGCCGCCGGCCCCTTGCCTGGCGGGTGTTATTTGCCATAACAAGTGGGGATTGTTCGGGGGGAGAGCGGGGAAGAAAGCGGGGCTCTGTACGCTGCGGTGACTCACGGGGCTGTTAATCACACCGGGGAACCGCCGGGTGCCTTGGAACTGCTCGCCACATCCGCGCTATCGGCAGCGGCTCAGAGCCATGATCTCACAGGTTTCACACGCTCTCCCCGGCCACGCAGGGCCCAGCGGTGCCTCGCAGGGGTGACAGCACCTGAGTAATCCCTCCTCCTCTCCCCCACTCCTTGAATTGCCCTGTTGAGGCTGAACAGCAGGAATTTCTCCCAGGAAGGTTTTCTTCCTCTTATTTCAATCAGAGGGCAACTGTGCGGGTGCTCCGGGAACATGCGGGGGTCCCAGCTGACCCCCGAGCTCTACCACATGCTGAGACCCTCACTTCGGTCAGGCTGCGCTCAGCTCCAGCATCCCAACCGGCTGCACACAGCGTGAAGGAGCTCACCCAGGCACTGGAGCATTTCTTAGCACAAATACAGCTCAAAGCCTACGCTAAATGTGAGCCCTTGGGTTGCTGAGGGGAAAAGTCAGAGGCCATGTGCCACTGCAAGAGAGGGAGAAGGAGAGCAGGATAGGAAAAAAAAAAACATAAAAAAAAAATCCAGAAAGAGAATGCCTCGCTCCTTTAGTCTTGCTCTCCACTTCCATTCCCAGCTTTTCTCAAATTTCTACCCAATTTTTCTTCCTATCACAACAGATCTGTGTCTTCTCACACAAATCACTACAGGGACTTCATTGTCCTTTGTCCTTGGCACCACCAGCGCTCTGCCATGCTCTTCACTTCTTGCTCACGGGGTGAGGTCTGTGCCACACATTTTACACAACTCCTCCGGGATCAGGGAGACTCGGGCATTACCACACACCCAACCGCTGTCCTGAGCACAGCCCAGCCAGAAACCAGATCTGCCAAGCTACGTGCTATCTAGCATCAGACGTTCTCCTATCTGGAGCCTGCAGATAATAAGATGATTTAATGTACAAATGTTTCAAATTAAATTTCCAAACTTTTCTTCTTTTTTTCTGTAGCTGCAATTGATACAAATGCAGTGAAAACAAGGGCACAAGTCAGGAAAATAACACAACTGGACATTTTCTCAGACTTTTGCATCGAAGTTTACACAACCCATTGTTGCTAACTTTGGCTATTTTAAAAGCAATAAAAAAAGCTTTAGAAGCAAAGCCTGGCAGTGGTCTGAAAGCCACAAGTAACTAGAACTATTTGATGTTATGTGAGAATTTCAGCTTCCTCTTAAAAGCAAAATTAACTGCTCAGTTTATTTAGACAAGCTTTCTTACCCCAGACTCTATACATTTCCATTGTGTATATTGTCCCAAAGCCCCTGGCCAGCACAGCGTGCTGGGGAAACTGAGACAGGGAGACAGGAAAGTCTCTTGCCCAGCACCCATCGCCTGGGATCTGCCACGATCCTGGGACCTGCTCTGAGACTTCAAGGGAAAATTCATCAGAAGTTGCCAGTGAGGAATCAAAAGGCAGACTGGATCTTTTAAAGCTCTCGCCCCCAGTGAGCTGGTTTTCTTTTTAAAGTGAATTTTAAATTATTGATTTTCTAAGCATTAAGAATTTTGCAGACTTATTTTTCTCCAGGTGGCATGAGGGGCCAGCCACTGGGACAAGCGCACATATAAATCACCTCTTCAAAACAGCATCTCCCAGCATAAGAAGCCCGTATATTAAAACCAGCCTCTCAGCATTTATGTGCACTTTTCATCTTAGAGTATGTGAAAAATCCCAACTGATCCACCAGGACTTGCTGGGGTTTTAAAATCAAGCATCTGTGCAAACGTACACTGGATTGGTGCCTAAAGAAGAAAAAAAATCCCCAACATTGACCTTTGTTCACCAGCCAAATCTCATACCTCATCCTCCCAAAACAAACAGGAATGGATGGCGGGATGGTGTGACAGTGATACGGGGACAAGCAGGAGAAATCCAAACCGAGGTGATGGGGACAGCCCTGGTGAGAGGCAGGGCAGGGGGAAGACTGGCTTTTGCTGGAGATGGGAAGGTTTCCTAGTGCAAGGCCTGTTGTTGTCAGAGCTCTATGGGAGGGGGTTTGCAGACGTACGTCACCCCCAGGACACAGCTCCACACGCAGCAGGCACACACCTCGGCACCCCAAACGCCATCCCATAGCACGGGCCCATCCCCAGCAGGGCAGGGGGATGGATCCCTGCACACACACCCCTCGGGCACGGACACACCACACGGGCACAAAGCCGTGGCTGGCACACACACACCTGCGGCACACGGGGCTCACCCTCACCATCCGCGGGCACACCCGTGTGCTACGGACACGCGCGGGGCACCCAGGGCACACAGCTGGGGTGGGGATGCATGTCTGTCAGGCACTCGTGGGCACCCACCTGTGGTGTGAACAGACCTCGGGGACATGCACACACCTATGGCAGGGGCACACCTATAGCAGGGGCACACACCTATGGCACAGGCACACACCTATAGTAGGGGTACACACCTACGGCAGGGGCACACATCTATAGTACGCACACCCCTATAGCACGCACACACCTATGGCAGGGCCACACACCTATAGCACACACAGACCTATAGCAGGGGCACACACCTATGGCACACACACACAACTATAGCACGCACACACCTATAGCAGGGGCACACACACACCTATAGCACACACACACCTATGGCACAGGCACACACCTATAGCAGGGGCACACATCTATAGTACACACACCCCTATAGCAGGCACACGCCTATGGCAGGGGCACACACCTATGGCACACACACACCTATGGCAGGGGCACACACCTATGGCACACACACACCTATGGCAGGGGCATACACCTATGGCACACACACACCTATGGCAGGGGCACACACCTATGGCACACACACACCTATGGCAGGGGCATACACCTATAGCGCACACACCCCTATAGCACGCACACCCCTATAGCAGGGGCACACCCCTATAGCACACACACCCCTATAGCACACACCCCTATAGCAGGCACACACACACACCCCCCCATAGCACCCCCACGCCCATGGCAGGGGCATACACCTATGGCACACACACCCCTATAGCATGCACACCCCTATAGCAGGGGCACACACCCCCCTATAGCACACACACCCCTATAGCAGGCACACATCCCCCCCCCCCCCATAGCACCCCCACGCCCATGGCAGGGGCACACCCGAGCACGCACCCCCCGACGGCCGGGCGCACGACGGCGGTTGGCAGCTCCCGCCCGGCCCGGCCCGGCCCCCCCGTGCCCCGGGGCCGGTCCTACCTCCGCCTGCCGCCGCTGGCCCGCGGCCGGGCCGGGCTGCGCCGCCGCCAGCAGCCCCAGCGCCAGGGCTGCCCGCAGCGCCCCGCCCGCCCGCGGCCCCATCCCGGCTCCGCTCGGCACCGGCCGCCGCGGCGCGGCGCGGCTCGGCTCGGCTCGGCTCGGCTCTGCCCGCCCCGGCCCCGGGGGCGGCCCCAGCCCGCCCCAGCGCCGGCCGAGGGCTGGGCTCCGCCGGGGGGAGCCGAGCGGCGGGCGCTCCCCCTCCCGCAGGGGAGAAACCATCCCGGTGCATCCCCCGCCATCCCCCGACGCACACCCGCGCGGGTTGTGAGCGAGGCGAAGGAGCTTCGCTGGGGGCGAGGGGCGGCTCTGCCCGTGGCACCAAGTCGCGTGGGACCCCCAGCCTTGGGCAAGGGCTGGGACAGCTGCCCCGGGCCTCCCCCTGCACCCCCTCGCCCCAGCACCGAGCACGGAACCTTCTCGGTCTGCCCCGCGCAGCCTCTCTGCTCCCCCCAACTACGGCAGAGAGGGAGTCAGCCCAGCTGTGACAGAGAGAGGGACTCACCCCAACTATCACAGAGAGGGACTCACCCCAACTGTGACAGAGAGGGACTCACCCCAACTATGGCGCAGACACACACAGCGGCCACGTCAGGATGTGCCCAGCTGCAGGTGCCATCTCTGCGGGTGCCATCTCTGTGGGCTGGATGGGAGCAGAGCAGGGCGGGTCAGGGTGCTGGGACAAACCCCCCCGCTAGCTGGGGGGTCTAGGCTTGGGCTCTGCCCCATCTGAGGCTGGGGGAAAGAGGATGAGAAAGCAAGCCCAGCTTTTCCTGAAGTGGCGTTCATCTGCGGTCCGGCCCAGGCAGCTGCGGAGCAGCTCAGGGTTTGGCGCAGGGGGTCCCTCTCTGATGGGGGCCAGCACTAGCCCCAAGCACAGCGGTGCAGGGGGCTGGACAAGCAACACTAGTCCTCTTCAGGGCTCTGGCAAAAGCCACACCACACGTTAGAGCAGTGCGCTCTCAGGCTTTACCAAACAACCGTCCACTCAGGGTTGTTGGTTTGGACTCTTTATGCTTAAACTTCCTTCCTAGGCGTGGGACTCGGTCACCCTTGTGCCACGAGGGGCTGTTTACCCCCCCCCCCCCAGGCAACACCATGCACCCATGTCAGCACCGCAGCTCTCCTGCAACTCGTATAGAGCTGATGATCTCGCACTTTCCCCTGACAAGTTAACAGCTGTTTAGTCCCTGCACTATTTTGTTTGACTATTTTGTTTTAATTTGACTAAAGCAAGAGGATGTTTTGACTCTGCTTTGGTTCAGGGGAAAAAAATAGGATGTGACTTATATCTGCTTTTGTTTTCATGGCAGCTTCAACCACACACCTATTTTAAAGCTCACAGGCCTCTTCCTCTTCTTTTTAGTCATGCCAAAATCTGAAGTTACAGGAGCATCTGTTGAGTGCAGCCTGAAGAGAGCCACAGGGATTCTGTAACACGTCGCTTTTCAGTGGGACAGGGATTAGCATGTAGGGAAGGCAAGTGGGATGCGAAGGCAAGCGAAAGGGATCCACACAATGTGGCAAAATAAGGAAGTGGCTGAGCCACAGGGAGAAAAATACAGATGGGAGAAGGGAAGATGGTCACGGCTGGGCCAGTGAGCGCTGACCGAAGGGCTGCCAGGGGAGGAGGGCGGGTGGCCGGCGCACCACGAGGGGCTGGCGCAAGGGGAATACTTGGCCTTGCTACAGAGACCCAAGGGCCGGCGGTTCCTCGCGCGGGTCAGCCCAATGCTTCCTTTCAAAACAAGAGCAGTGCTGTCTGCAAACGCATCCGTGTTTGGTCCGTATCTAGGAAGCAACTGATCCATCTGCTTTTCCACTTAAGAAAATGGATGATGAGAAAGTGACTGGCTGGGTTCCAGCAGGAGCAGGAAACTCCCTCCTCTGCTCATTGTAATGCGGGGAAGTCTGGGAGGGCACCTGCAGCCCCTGAGCAGCCAGCTTTCCGACCTGGCATTTCCTGGGGCTGCCGCACTAGTCCTTAGGGGTTTTGGCGTTCATATGGAGGAGAATTCAGCCCAGCCTTGGAGATGCCAAATCACAGCTCTCTGCAGACTTTTGGCTCAGAGTATAAAAGATGTTTATGCAGCTGCTGTAATCAGAATGGTATCAGGAACAGAAGAGCTATCTTGTGGAAAGGTGAACAGATTTCCAACTCTTTCAGCGTTAGGTAAGAGCTCAGAAGTGGGGCAGAGGAAAGTTTGAGTCCTTGTAACTTCTACCCCAAAACTGAAACCTGAGAAGTTAAGCCTATGGCAAATAGCTGACAATGATTCTCAGTGAAACTTTCTCAGAAGAGCACGATAAATAGATCCATGGAAGTTCTGGTTGCCTCAACATTCCTGATTTCTTGGGTTTGTAGACAAAATCCCACCTCCCTCAGATTCGGTGCAAAAGGCCTCAATGCAGTCACCTAGCTTGACTTCTAAACCCTCTCCCTAAGATGCCTCCAGAGCTTGAACTTGGAGATCCAGAGGGTTCCTAATTTAATACTATCAGCATATTCACCTGAAACATCATGGAGAGCTAAATGCTGATATCACAGACACAGAGACTGGAAGGGGGGGGCTGGTTTGTCACTACGGGTGCGGTGTAGAGCAGTTGAGCCTTGCAGAGCAAACAGCTGAACCGCCAGTGAATCACTGCCTGCTTCCAGCAGAGGTGAGCTCCAGGAGGAGTTTATAAACCAACATTACGAAACAGCACTTCAGTGACGTGAAATTTCTGGGAGCAGCTTTTAATGTTTACCACAACTGATAAGCAAATAGCAACACCATTACTGCTCAGGGGCAGTCTGTGCTCAGGATGGATGTGATGTACAAGAACTGCCAGTTAAAAACCTTCAATGCTTTGCACTAAGAACACGTTCAAGTTGTTCTGTTTCCTCCACTCGAGACGTTGCCTCTGGAGAACAATCATTCTTCAAATGTCTGCTGCTCAACAACAGTTGCAGCAGCTGGGGAGCAGCAGGATGGTTCGCTGGGTGCCACGTCAGGCAACACTGAAAATATTAACCCTGCAGCTGAAAGGTGGGCAGGTCTGGGACCACTTCAGATCAGATCAGACAGGCACAGCCACAGCTCTCCCTCCCGCCCTGCAGTACAGGCAGCAACCCTAGACTGCAAGAGTCAAATTCTTTACAAAGGCACAAGAAGTTTACGTTCCCCTGGCTTCAGCTGTCACAAGGGTAAAGCTTTTCTGCTTAGACACAGTTTTCTTTTGTGCATGGTAAGTTCTCACCAGTCGAAGGGCTTCCCCCCGTCCTTAATGCGTTAAATAAATCTGTCTAATCGAGTATCCTGTCTTCAGAGCCAGGAACAGATACTTATCACAAGGAAAAAAGAAAATGCAAAATCCACACATACTTTCCTTGGCTTTACCTTTTGTGTGCAGAGTTCCTGGGAAGTTGGTGAGGTCAAGGGAGGCTGTGCCCAGCTCAGGAGCCCTCCTACAAACACATCAGCACAAGTCGTGCTGCGTTTGCAGGAGCAGTTTAACTGCATCTCACCAGTTATTTGCTCAGAGAACTGCTAAAACCATGCATCTCTTCCTAGGATCAGGGTGTCACCTGAGTTCCAGCAGACATCATCATGTTAGTATGAAAAGTGGACTTTTAAGCCCTTTTGCAACTTTGGGTGCATTCTGACAGCTGTGTTTGATTACAATAGCTTTTCAAGCTGTTCTGCAACAGCATTAGCAACATCATCTACTGGGAACAACGTCACACAAGCTCTTTGTTACCGTGGAAATGGGAATTGTCATTTCTAGATTAGTCAAAGCAGCGCTGGCTGAATTCTGGCCTCAAAACCCCAAAGACTCAAGCTGTTGGCTTCAATCACTGCTTCCATATCTCTCTAGTACTGTGGTATTTGAGCAACTTAAATTGCATTACTTCTTAGGGTGAGGTGGGCTTGGCTGTACAGAGCCAGCACAGAAATTATTTGGCTGTCTCTTAAACTGTTTAGCTATTTTTGTTGCATTTCAGCTCTGTAATGATCACATGCCTCTTTTACATTGGCATCCCTCTGTTACGCTTTTCTCTATAAAGTCATCATTGAGCTTGGCAAGTGCTAGATGTGTTTTTATAAATAAACCACCAGCATTCCATATAGGACTGATATCCAAAAACTAAAACCTCACCGCTTAGAAAAATGTATTGGAGGACAGATCACAAGAAGAGCTGAAGGAAGCAGAGCACAGCCATTCCCAGCTCAGACAACCCAGACTGCTCCTTCTGCTGAGAGCGCTTCTCTTGGTTTCCCACCTCCTGACAGATCTGCAGTCCTGTCTCTCCTTAGTTTGTAATTTTATTATATGAAGTCCCACCAAATTCTTACAGAGCACCTACTGAAGATAAATTCAAAGTAGGATTCATGAGATGTGCCTTTTAGTTTTGATTCAGCTGTTGGTCTGTTAAAAGTGAAAGATCACTTGTCAACAGACAACTTCCTCACCTGTTCAAAAAATAAAAGCAGCAATTCTAGTATCTGTAAAACCCTGAGCTGCCTTATGAAGTGTTGACCATTCGTAAAGCATTTTATTTGCTGAGTATTACAAATAAATCCCTAGAAGAAGGAGCAGCTAGTCCCAGTGCCAGCAGTGCTCATTTAAATATGCAACCTGCTCAGCTGATTAACTAAATGCAGGAATATTCTTAGCATGACTGAAAGGCCCTGTATTTAAAAGAGCAGTCTGCTTAGCCAGAGTGCAAGAAGTTAACAGCAAATGTTACCATGTCAGGAAGAGCTAACATTCTTTCAATCCTTAATATACTAGTAGTTACCGATTTTTTTCCTTTAAGCTTTTTACTTTTCTTTTAACCTCAATTAAAGCTTATCCTGCTGAACTTAAGGCGCTGTAGTTTTTCTCCATGACTGCCTAAGAAGAAACAGTTGGAGGGCAATGACACAGTTAAACCATCATCTGGGTTTACATCTTTTACAAAACATCACTTTCCAGACCTCTCTAAACTGATTTAACTCTCTCTACCCCAAAAGCAACTAAAGGACATACATGCCATCAAACTAGTACCCCCCTTCCTCTGACCTGCTAGTCTTCTGTAACACAAAATGGCTGAAGATACCTTCACTGTCTTAAAAAACATGTAAGAACATGGGTTGTGTTTTGCCCCAATGCAGAATTGAACATAAACAACACAAGCATTCAGCATCATTGCCAGGCTGGAAAAACTGTGAAGGTGGTGACAGCTCCAGCAGCTTTGTGGCTTGCTTGAATACTGGTCTACTTAGTAATCCAGTTGGGTGGTGACTGTTTAAAGACATAAATGCTCTTAGCCTGGGGGAGAAAGTGGGGTTGGAAGCTGAGTCGGCACTAAAGGGAGCCAGAACTGTTGCTCCCAGTATTGATAGTACCAACCACCATTCCCTTCCCCAGGAGGGAGAAGGTGAGAGCCCCAGGAGGGAACTCGTGGGCCCAGGCAGGCGCCTGCCTCGGCACGGCTGGGTTTTGCTCAGCTCAGCCGTTCCCGTCTCTCCTTGCACAGCTTTGAGGGCTCAAGGTGCAGCCCCAGGGAGGTGCTCATGCACTGCCAACACGCCGGCGCAGTTCTGTTGGGGAAGAAACCTGGGGCACTGACACATCCCGTTGTTCTGTTCTCAGCTGCTTATCACCGCTTTCCTCTTTCACCCCATCCAGCAGCCACCACTCCCAACGCAGCGATGTGCAACAGCACCCTCTAGCCTGCTTCACTCAGAACAACCACACTGGCTTAAAAACAATAAACACTCGAACTTTTCTAGCCCAGCTAATTTTTGACAGAATTAGGAGTTAGGAGCATCAGCCTCAGATACACATATACCTCAAATTCCACTGTTTTAAGAGGAACAAGCTGTCCAGAATTCATGACAAATGCCTTTTCTGACAGAGCAGCAACAGCACCCGTGCTTTCCAGGAGAAACCTTAAAAAGGCACAGCACAGTTATTACATTTACAGCCATGGGTAATTGCTGATTTGAACTTACCATAACCATGACCATGAATGTACACCAAGCTAGAAAGTTGGCTTACAAACACTAACAAAAGCTATTTTTGTTCATTTCTTTGTGAGAGGCCATGGATACTGTGCAGCTGTATGCCCAGTTATTGACGCTGTAACTACAGACCCAGAGAACTTGCATTTGTAGTATTTTGCCCACCAGAGCACTGGACGACCAGACATTCTCTCTTAAAGGCCTGTGATGAAGAGGTAGCACTGGACACAAGCTGACTGGCAGTGCTGGCTTCTCACAGAGCCCCCCCAACCCACCTCTGCAGCATGCAGAGCAACCCAGTCCAAGGAGGAGATATCATTAACCACCCTCATTTCTTCAAACCTCAGCTTCAGAGCTGAATCCCAAATGCTTACCAGGTGCCTACTGAACCTCACCTGCATCTTATCTCAGAGATGAAACAGCTGTACACACCACTTGTTTGCTATCACCCACACTCCAAAAGCAACAATTAAAAGGTACAGCAATATGTAGCGAGTTACCTTTTTGGTTTTTTTGAAGCCATCCCACCTTGTTTTTTGAGCTATCCTGGCCTGGACACAACACGCTCCCTGGCAGCACGAGAACACACTGCCATCTGCCTGCTCCTCATGAAGGCTGCAGGGCACACCGAAGCACAGGAGAGGAAATGCAGCAGCACGGGACTTCAGTCTGAGGGAAATAGGAAAGGAGCAGGGGACAAGACTGCAAGTCTGGGGTAGAGGGCATGGACAGCAAGTAGGCTCAGCACCATCTTATCTGCAGATTTTTGCCAACAGCACAGAGCTAGGGTCAAAGCAGCAATGCCATTTCAAACAAGATCCTATTTATCACTTGGGTCGTACCACAGGAAGACAAGGAATATGTAAGGAAATATGCAACTGAAGTAACTGCAAAACAGTCAGATTTCACAAATAAAACAATCAGCATTTATTGCTGTATTACAAAACATTTCATATTTTGGCAATGTTTGTACAGTTCATCCTTTTCCTTCTTAGGGCCTGTTGAAAAGGTATGGGTAGGAAGAAAAGAGGAGAATGTTGAAGATTAAGATTAAATTTAAATGTCTTAAAGAGAAATCCTCCCAAACCACCCCAGTCCCTCCCACCAAAATAAAAATCCAGTTCCACTCAATTTCACTATCCAAAGAGGCCATAGGTGAAGCTGCAGGCAAAACTCTGGCAATTTCACTATCAAACGCATCAAGAAGACAAACAAAACATTCACAGTGGTCTTCAGTATGGTCTGTTGCGTTGATCATTTCTGAAACAGAAATAAAAACTTGTAAGGAATCCCTTCAGTCAAACATCTCTACACCAACTTCTGTGTATTCTTCTATGTTTAGACAGCCTTATCCAAAAATGCTCACAAAACACACTCAACAGGCAAACTGACCTATTTTCTCTGGAAGCTCCTATCTGTAGTTAGTATTTTCATAGCACGGTTGTGCACGCACACAGAAACAACACTCTTTTCCTACAGTCCCTATCAATTCCACAGTCTGTATGCTAGACAATTAAGCAAGGGCAAAGAAACTGCTTACCTTCCTCCCATTTTACCCCCATAGCCACCTCCCCAGTCACCACCTCTGCCACCACGCCCTCGATATCCTCTTTCTCCTCCATAGCCACCTCTCCCACGAAAACCTGGAGGAAAATACAAACCAACACATCAGCCAGGTTTTTCAAAGAGCTGCAAATGACATTAACACATTTAGCACTTCAGAAGAGATGCAGTTGTTTTTACACACCTCCTGATGGACGTGAATCTTCTGGTCTAGGCTCACCACACTGGTTGCAGGAATTCCTGCGAGCGAAGTTCATGTTACCACAGGTCCTAGAAAAGACAAGGATTCCCCAGAGTTAGCTGCTAAGAAACCTAGAGAGCATACATGACACACCACTGCCCAATTCAAATGACACTTACGGGTTAGGACAAACCCAATCACCATTTTTGGGCTCCCCACTTCTCCCCTGGAAGCCCCCACCTCTTCCATATCCACCTCGTGAACCTGTAGACAAAATTATAATCAGAATAAAGGAGGGGAAGTGTCTATGACCTATACATGAGAAACATTTCTTAAGGACTGTCACTGGCTTCAGAACCCAAGTGACAGACAAACTTTTCAGGTGGAAGAAAGAGTGTTTAATGTAAATATATCCCTACTAAACAAGCCTCTGAAACCGTATTAGGAACGCTGAAAGCAGCAGGTAGTGCTAATGACAAAAATTGTACCACCACAAAATACAGCATCTACTACCTGAGTTACTACTAGCTACAAGATAGCTAGAGGACTTGGGCAAATGACAACAGAGGTTTCAGCCACCACCAAATCTCAACCACATTGGGTGTCCTGAAGTTAATGTATCTGCACAGCTGAAATACACATGCTCATACGGACAGATTCACAGGAAAAATAAGAAGCAAGGATAGCACGTGGTGGTCAGAAAATCTGCTCCACCAAATATTTCATAAATTCTTTTTCAGCAATAAAAGGAAACTTGATCCACTTGAATTGCTAGTGGGTAAATATAAACCCACTATGCGCATTAATAAGATTTCATAAAGATTTAACATATGGCCAGATTTAGTCACAGAACAGATCTGGTTTTTTGTTAAATTTTTGTCTGGATTAATGCCAGGATACATCCGACATGAACACAGGGACAACACAGTTCTTGCTTTCTCCATCTAAAAGATGAAGAACTTTTACATCATTGAAGTTCTTGAAGAATCATTTTTTATCAGCCTACCAAAGGCTGATTTAAGAACTAAAATTTGTTGACAGCCACTGCACAAAACATGTTTCCTGTAAAATGGTAATTAATATCCAGTGGACTACTGACAAAACTATTATGCAGAGAATCATGGAGATTAACATCTATTTAATTAAAGGAGTCAAACATCCAACAGCTGCTCTAAGTCAGTAGCAGTTGAATAATTTACCCTGCTTAATACCATCTGGAAACATCAGAGTATCTCAAGGCCTTGCTGTAATGAGCAAATACTCACTGGGAATTCACACCTAAACATGCAGAAGCTGTACAGCCTCAGTATTGTTGTTATACTATCTCTTTAAAAGCAATGCTCAGACATCATCTGGAGACTTTCCAGTTCAAAAGGAAAACATAAATTCTGTGCTGTGCAAGGGACTACAGATTTCAGTTTACTTAATCTGGTTCAATCCTTATTATCCCCTTTCATGGCAGAATCCCAAAGGCCCATACACTTTGATGAATCACTGCTTCAAAGTCAGCTTCTCTTTTATAAATCAGTAATAGTTAAAAAGCATTTATGCAAAAACAAGGATTCCACAGATTTTAGTCCCACCTCGACGTCCACCACCTCCACCTCCTCTCATGAATTCAGGCCTTCTAGTTGCAAAAGAAACTTTGATAACATTGCCATTGAATTCTTTTCCTGTGGAAAGAAAGCGAGAGGAAGATCAATACAGCTTCCAACAACACAACAGCAAGTTCAGAAGAACAGAAGTGATTTGCACATACAGACAGAATACAAAGTTCTCAAGACACCGGGAGTCTGGAATAAATCTCTTATTTTTGAAGACATTGGTCCACACGTGAGACAGCAAACACTGAGGTACTTGCTAGGTTCTCCATAAACCCACAGATATTTCTCTTAGTTTAAATGCAATCTCTAAGTTGCAGTTTAACTAGACACATAAGAACATTTAAAAGATTTTGGTCATGTTCATGGACAAGTAGTTTGGATATTAGAACTCTGTTTGCTCTTCCCCAAAGTCAGGCAACAAGGCTTGTGTACAATTCAACAGCCAGCAGAAAAATTAAATACTCCCAAGTAAGTGAAAAGCATGAACAACTGAAATATAAAATCAGTTCTTCATAGATACAAGGTTTATCACAGAACAAACAGGGCTGCATATGTGCCTAATATAGTCATAAACAAAAGTCAATTTGCATTTTATTAGCAAAATATAAACCATCAAATAGCATGCCACAACAATATCATTTCACACCAGATGCAGAGTAGGTCCTTTTGTTTCTGCCCAGTATTATTAAAATTCTGTGAACACACAAGGTCACAGGAGCAGGCACTCCCCCCCACAAGTTTACCACTACAGAAGAGTATCACTGTATTTCTGCATAAAGTCTGAAGGGTTTTATACCAATGTATTTCTGAGATCTGCTCTCATCTTCCAATGAACCCGTAGTTTAAAAAACCTTGTTTTTCACTGCATATATACAGCACACTTGGCACAAGATTGTCCTAACCATCGCCAAACTCTAAAAATGCTACCACAATGCTAATAAAACCAGTACTAACACCGTAGGAAATCCCTCCAGCTGCTAACACAGATTACAGCTCTATTGGTCTGAACAAGTTATGCTCTCCCAAGTGACACGAGCACCATCTCACATACTTTGTGCAGGGATGACTGAGGTATAGCAGCAAACCCTAACAGTGTCACTACACATTTTTGGTCTTACTCACTAGCTGCTGTTCCACTGAATGAGAAAGCCAGCACACACCAAATACCATGAAATAGAAGTCTTCATAAAAAAAAAAAAAATCCCACCCAAACAAACCAAAAAAAAGCCAAACAAAAAGTAGCATGGGATCCCCAATGAGGTTATTGATTTGCTTCCTCCACTGCTCACTGGATTCATAAATAACCAAAAGAACAGGTGGTCTCACCCACCATCAAACCAGTCAATTGCTGCTTTAGCAGAAGGAGGGTCATCAAAAGACACTGTTGCTTCTCCCTTTGGTTTGCCAGTATCCTTATCTGTATAAAGATTTATCATAGGTTTGCCAGTCTTTTTGTTGGTCTGAAAAGAAAACACAAAAATATTTTTAATAAATAACATTAATAATAAATAAAAATATTATCTACAACCGCTGGGAAGTCAGAGCGATCGTCTGCCTTGAATGATACCAGTACATTTCCCATACACTAGCTCTGCAAGTTCTCTTCCTTCCTACCAATGATTTCTCATTTCACATACCTTTATAATACCAATTTGCTTGAAATAGTCTGCCACTTGATCTGTTGAAACATCCTCTCCGAGTCCTTGCACGAAGATAGTGTTGTTATCAGAGTTGTCAGACTCTGAATCTATGAAAAAATAAGCTACGTTTACCATGTATTTCTGTGGTAGCAACAGAAGCAACATTTTAAGCTCAGGTCTATGTTGCCCAGTAGCAGACCCTTAAATCCCAAAGACACCTTGCATGAAATAAAAGATGAGCAGAGAGCATAATTTTGAAGTTAACACCATGAACTTCAAAAATGCACGCGCAGCACCTTCAGATGCTGCAGTACATCAGAGACCGAATACATTCGCCAGCTGACCAGCTGTCTGCCACACACTCGGCTCATCCATGCAGCCAGGACATCCAAACCCACCAGCCCTGTCCATGTTTTAAATAACACAGGTTTAGCAGAAGCATTATAGCAGTGAAAGCAGCTGCTTGGCTTCAGCAGATTCAAAGTTCATCAGCAAATTCTTACTTGCTGCATGAAAAGACATCCCAAAACTCACATGCACTTTAATAAAGTAAGTTTCTTTCAAGGAAGACAACTTTTAGCTAAATTTCTTTTGAGTCATGGGAATTGCAGCCACATCCATCTTCCTACACAGAGATTTTAAAAGCAATGACCTAAGAGCCACAATCCACTCCCACCCACTGCTTGTTTTCTTACCGGCATCTGATCTCGGTCCATAATCCCTCTGACCTATGAAACGGGTTTTAAAAAAAAAAAAAAAAAAAAAAAGAAAAATACTATTTTTAGCAAAACATTTTCAAGTGACTTTTTTAGAGAGAGTATGCATGTAATGCATCTAAGATCTACAACATTAACCAGAGATTTAGAGAATATTTAGATCAAAACATTCAACAGAAGGTGTCTGTAGGACATTAACGTGTTCTTTAACTTGCAGCATGTGGCAGTTGCCACACTGATGCTGTGCTGGTGTTATCTTGCAAATGCTGGTTGTCAGATCACCAAGCAGTTTACAATTTTTTTAATTTTTTTTTTTTTTTACCTCTACTACCTCTCTAAGAAGCATTTGTAACAAAAATTTTGAAAATAAAATAAAAAAATATCCAGCGAACGTCACTGTCTCCACAAATTCTTTCATGCAATTTGACAAAGTAGAAATCCAGTTTATTGCTAAAAGTTTGGCTATTAAAACTCATGAACACACCAGCCTCACCAAAACGCTATAATGCTTCTACTAGATAGTAACAAGATATTGGTGGCTTTTAGATTTATAAAGAATTTCCACTGAAACATTTTTGGATACTCGGCACTTACCACCGTAATTTTTGAAGCCACCACGGTCACCACCACTGCAGAGGAAAAATTGAAGAAATGATTTCTTCCTTAAGTCTCTATGTGCTGAGCCCAAGGCTCAATCTTCAGTTAACTGATTACAAGTTGAGAGTTACTGTCTGGCAGCTAAAGCACTATCTCCATGTTCTCCTACTACTCGTTCATGTTCAATGATTAAATTACATGAAAGTGAATAATCTCACAGGGTGCTGCACTGGAGAAAAGAAGCCCTAAAGAGTATTTTAAACTAACCCATACACGTTGTTGTTTCAATACTCTCTCCCATCCCATAAACCAAAATGACTGCTATTAAAAACTGGGTTTCAAAACAGAAACATTATTTTCATGAAGGTTAACAGGCGTTAATTGTAGATGTAATTGCTACTTTGGAGTAATTAGTACTTTCCTAGAAGTAAGAGGAGCTAAAGTTAATTAACCTCCATCGTTATGTATTTACACAGGGGGGACAAATTAGCAGTATCAGCCATTCTCTGAGAAAGGGTGTGTGGGGACCTACGGTACTATTAGCACTGGACATTACAGAGAAGGTGTGTGTATGTGAGCTTCAAAAGCAGAGGCCGTGAAGTTTTATTTCATTCATTCTGAAACCTGTGGCACAAAATGTAGACCAAGTTAAGAGATTACACACATCAATTTTCAAAGGTTAGAAGGGGATTTTAAACAGGACGTTACACCTCCAATAACGTGCATGAAAATAAACGCTCACTCTTTTCAATGTAAATTTTTGTACTAGCAGGATTTTTCACGACAGCATTTTTAATTGCATCCACGTTATGAACACAGTGTGATCAATATTCAAAGCCTTCAGGAAAAATACAATCACTGGATTTTTTACAGAGTCAATAACCGAGTGTCAGAAAGACTGTCTCCTACTGCCATGTACAACTGCCTGCTTGCCCTCCTTCGCACGGAGGACACAGCTGCCACCTGAAAATTAGGCAGGTTCACCTAATCCTGATAGCTTTCACACTCAGCAGCTAAGATAAAGCCAGTGTAAGATCAAACCCTGATGCAGAGGGCTATCTCCAGACCGGAACTATTGTACCAGTACGAGCAGCCTCTTCACCAACGTGCTTTACAACTAGAAGTCACTCCAGGTTTTAATTCAATCTACCCACCAACACATCAGAGTCCAAACATGGGACACAAGCACCCCAGCAAAAGGCGATGAAAAAAAATTAGGGAGTAACTTCTTTGGCACTCTGTGTGTCTATTTTCTGTTACAGCAAATGCAAAGTCATGAATGGAAAGTACTGCTTACTTAACATTTATGAGATAAAATCTGACCAAACTGAGGGACAAAACACAAATGCGGTTTCAACAGATATTAACAAAACTGGATTAAGAGAGACTTTCTTTGAAGAGTGACTGACATTCTGTGATAGTACATACAAGGAGTATTAGATGTTTGTCATGACAGACTACCACTTTTACTGGGACTTTTCTTAAAATAAATTTTTGCCACAGATTTTAAATTGCTTCTCCAATTTAGAAAAAAATCTAAATGCTAAATTGCAGTGTCATTTACTCGTAAGTAATTCATTCTGCTCACTGAAGAGGTAAAATGAATTAAATTTATATTCATTGTATATTCAGAGCTTGTCTTTATTCAAAGCTGACTGTTTTCAAGGACTGATGATAAAAACACAATAGTGATCATAAAATTTACGGTAAATATCTGACACCTCTAATTCACTTCAGCTAAAAAAACCCAACGTCCTTATGACAACAATTTTCAGTAGGATGCCTGCTCTTCTAGGATTTTAACTCAGAAATAACAAGAGTGAATACATCAACCACGGAAATGTTATCAAAGTTTTTCAACCCTAGAACATGGTCCCAATTCATCAGGATGGCATTATCCAGAACACGTATTTTTTTCTGATTTGAAAGTATACAGCAGCAGAGACATAAATTAGAAAAAACTCAACAATCTAAAAATATACAGAAAATAAGTTTATGATTAACACAGCCAGGATTTGACAGGAAGTGAGGATTTTGCAAAGATGCCGAGGTAAAAACGTGTGCACCATGATTCTGAGAAGTGATAGAGTTGGATATATAAATTGTACAGGAAGTCACAATCAAATGCCTAATTTCTCACTTTGTGATACAGTAATTCTGCACCCCACACCAACAAGTGCGATCCACAATTTTTAACTAGAGCTAGGAATTTTTAGATTTATGTTTTTGCCCAAGTATACTTCAGCATGTTACCTTCTGTTTAGTCTCACGTGACCAACCCAACCAAAACCTGCATCGATTCAGTGACAGACACCTTTGATGACAGATTAATGCTTTCCTCCATTTTTAAGTGTATTTGGGTTAGTGTGTGGTGGGGTTTTGGTAGCAGGGGAGGGCTACAGGGGGGGCTCCTGTGAGAAGCTGCTAGAAGCTTCCCCAGCTCTAAGTCAGCCCTGCCTCTGGCCAAGGGCGAGCAGATTGGTGATGGTGGCTGCACCTCTACAGTAACGTGTTTAAGAAGGAGAACCTGCAGCGGAGAGAGGAGTAGGAGTGAGGGAAACACCTATGCAGACCCCAAGGTCAGTGAAGAAGGAGCAGGGGAGGTGTGCTGGAGCACAGACTCCCCTCAGCCCATGGGGAGAGGGCAGGCTGTCCCCTGCACCCATGGAGGTCACCAGAGGGAGCAGATGCACTCCTGCAGCCCGTGGGGGACCTCACGCCGGAGCAGGGGCTGCGCTGGAGGAAGGCTGCGACTGTGAGGACAACCCGTGCTGGGGTACTCTGTTCCTGGGAGGGCGGCACCCCACGGCAGGGACCCAGGCAGGAGCAGTTCGGGAAAAGCTGCAGCCCTGGGGGAAGGACTCATGTGGGAGAAGTTCATGTAGGACTGTCTCCTGTGGGAGGGAGCCCACTCTGGAGCAGGGGGAGAGCATGAGGAGTCCTCCCCCTGAGGAGGAAGGAGCGGCAGGACTGACTGCAAATCCCATCCCCTGGCCCCCTGTGCTGCTGGCAGGGAGGAGGTAGAGAGATCAGGAGCAAAGCTGAGCCTGGGAAGAAGGTGTTTTTAAGATGTGGTAATGCTTCTCACTGTCCTACTCTGTTTTGATTGGTAAATAATTAGTGGTGGTGGTGTTCAAGTTAAATTGATGTTATTTCTTAACCAATCCAGTCTGTCTTTTGCCTTTGCCCTCTGGGCTTAAGCCACAACATTAAGTCCCATTTCATATGTGATTTATAAAGCTGCAGTGTGTTACCTTCCTGAGATTGCTGGGGAAAGCTACCTAAGATCCCCACGAGCATGTGGATATGCTGCAAGCAAGCAAAGTCAAACACATAAACTGGTTGCAAGCAGCTGATGCCACAGTCTCAGATTTACCCCTCACTGAGGCCTGAACTCTAAGTCTCAATTTCAGCAACTAATTTAGATCCCACCCCATTGTCATATATAATGGAAAACAGAATTGCAGTGTTTCATTTTCTATTGCTTGACTAGTCTTGCACACAGACCAAATAGATGGGTAACAAGATGGAGTTTGGGGTTTTAACATTCTGCGTTAGAATCATGAACAAGTAGCTAAAATTCAGCAATGCCACCAACAAAGATAACAAGAGACTGAACTGCAAGCAGGCAGAATGTGTACGTGGCACCATTCATAGTGACAAAACCTTACTGCTATGAAAAATGTTATCAGATGTGCTCTTCTCCCATACTCAGTCATATATTTAAACATCACCTACGTGTGTGTAAATGCAGTTCATCTGAACATTGCTTACTTCAGCTGGGAATAACTCTTTAAATTACAGGCACAGTTACATGGAGAGCTGAACATTACTGATACAAGAAATATACTTTTAAAAAAGTGATCAGATATTGGCAGAGGAAGCACTAAGAATTCAGGAACCAAATTTCAGCCTCCAATATGCATCTGTGTCTCACCAAGCATGTGGGAGTTACACATAAGAATGTATTTTTACAAACAAGAAAGGAATGCTTGGTGCACCAATAAAGTCACTGACAGACGGTGCTTTTTTTTCTGCTGCCTATATTTATTGCCTCTGTTCATGTTTTTCCAAAGTCTATAGAAAGCTAAGCTCAAGCATATACAGTACAAATCAAAATATTAATTCTGAACACAAACCACACTGCTATAAAAACCATTCGCACTAAATCGTAGTTTCTTTATATCACAATAAGCTAATTCCCACTCAGAACTGATCATATAGCTATTAAGCTGCATAAGTAAGTTTTGTTTATAGTACATCAACATCAAATCTGTACAAGAGAGAAAAACAAACAAAATTTATGCTGAGCAAAGCTAGGACTTCTATGACAAATCTAATGCAATAGTAAATCCTTTTCTAAACCGCATCTATGTAGTTCCACCAACACAGACTGCACGAGCACATTCAAAGGCAAAACGTCTCCATTTAATCCAGACTCTACAAGAAGGGCAGTGTCACTGGTAATGGCTACTCAACCGCCAAAACAGCCTTCCCCAAGATGAAAGAAAAAAACCTGCTTTGTATTGCTACTCTACTTCCCACTTACATGCTTAACCAAAACAATTCGGTCCCACAACCACAATGAGGAATTAATTCCTTACTTTTTGAATGAGGACTCTAACAAAAAGGTAACTTATTCTACAAGGAAACTTGCAGTAAAACTCTGCATTCTCAAGATCTGGTGTACCTCTTCTACTACGGGTTTTAAAAAAAAAAAAAAAAATATTGCTTCTTTGCCAAAATACAAATCAGCGAGATCGTCAATTTTTCAAGCTTCAAAATGAAAGGGTGGAAAAATTCTACTAAAACCTCAAAAGATGTAATTCAAGACCATTAAAAAAAATCTGAAGAATACTTTTGAAACCCCAAGTTATTAAGATTAAAAAGTGAACATCTGACTCATAAGAAAATGATTGTTCTCTATCATAATATCAGCTAGGGAATCTGAACAGTAATTTCTCAAAAGATATCTCCTTCTCAGTGCTGCGTGACTTTGCATGGGCACAAAAGAAAAACGAGTGCTGAAAGCATTTGCAGAATCACATTTAGTACATATTCAAGTCATTCTAGTTTTCAGAATAACGATTGATACCTTAACATTACCAACTATGTTTTGAAGTACTTTTATAAAGGTTATTCAAAGAAATGAAAGCTCTTAAAATTTACAAATGCCAATTTGATTTTACCCCAAGTATACCGGAATAATTTATTGCACTCGCAGACTGCTCTGAGTGGTCTTCATGCAGGGTAAGTTTATACAGCCCAATGCAACTTGCAAGAACCTTTCAGGAGGACTGATGTAGCAGCCAAAGTCACTGTATCACAAGGACAGGACAGCGGCAAGTCAGCGATGACGCTGGTAACCAGGATGCCCTGATGGCCCAGCACTACAGAGCAGATGAGGCAATGCAGCTGTGAGAACACCAGTGACTGGGTAACGCTCCTACCCATGAGCACAAGCTGCAACAAGTCCTCCCTGCATTTAATGCCAGTCCAGACAACATTTTTATTACAAGCTAACCCTGAAGAGATTCATTCGCTATGATCTCAAGTTAGCTAATAATTTTTTTTGTAATGTCAAGGAACAATTTTTTTGTCTTGATAGAACTAATTTACACATTATTTTCTAACCACTATAAAAATCAAAGCCTATGTTACTACAGCAGTACAAGTATCTTCATGGACAACATTACTTCCTAATGGCTATGGAATTTCCACAATAATTTAATGCTAAGCATTAAAATGAGATCGAAGTAGAAAAGTGAAAATGATAACTGGTTACTGGAGATTGACTTGACATTCCTACACAAGCTGCTTTTAGGGGAAAAAACAACCAAAAAAACCCCAAGGAAACAAAACTACCCTGATACCCCACATTTTCACAAGACTAAACATGATTTCTTACCTTATTAGAAGTTATTTTCACCTTGATTGTACAGTTTGTTATTTAATTTAACCTTTTACACTTTTCTAATAAGCATGACTCTGGTAAAATACATGTCAGAAGCAGAATCCTCCATCATAATTATGCAGAGAGACTGAATAAACATATATGACACTGTAGTTTCGGAAAAATTTCACTGCAAACAGCATTAAAGACTGCATCACTGAACAGAAGCAGACAGACTTCCAAATAAATGCTTTCCCACTTTGCTGTATTTTCCCCCACTTTTCCATTCACCTCTACTCTTTTCCTCCTTTTGGCTTTCAAGCCCACTGAAGTACTATTATCTACACAGATGTGTGAGCAAAAGCTTTCTTATGTTTTGGAAAACTATGGGAAGAGGCTTTATTTTCACAGACATTAAATCTTACTTTATCTTGCAAAAACAGAAGTTTGTTGCAAAGTGATAAAATCTATTAAAAGTATGTTTTTTGAAGCTCATATTCATTTCTCTTATTGGAAAGGGCTCAGCTATAAACAATTTTTTAAAAACACAGCTTTTATCATAGAATATGGAAAACCCTCATTCATATAGAAAAGCTAATTTTAAAAAATTGTTCAATTTTAACTGAAAATGAACGTAGAAATTACTTTGCTAGTTAAGTTTATATTATATAATACCCCAAGGTGTAACATAAAATAACTAATACACTTTTGTAATTGTGCTATCACACCTAATTAGGAGAGGGAGGGTCCACCTACATCATCAAACCAGCAAGCCATGAAGTACAACCTGAGACGACCTTAGGAGCAGGCAAATTTTAAATATGGTTTAAAAATAAATACTTTTAAAAGTCACCAAGTCTTAACACACACTGTTCGATTATTTTATTTAAATAAGATCAGTTCAAACAAACATCATTGTATAATGAGTTCTTCATTTGGAGTTCCAGCAATAACCCAGAACCGTGCAGCCTATTAAAGGGTAAGTGGTGCTGACAAGCAACACTTCAAAGCTCACTGGAAGCTTCAACATTCTGACTTTGCACCAACGAGCACTCTAGACCCCCAACCATTTCACAGAGGTATGTAAAGGGAAGCCAACTGTGATAGTTTATTAAGAAATAATAATGTCATCTGGCCTAATTCAATAGGATTTAAAGCAAAGGTCCCATCTCTCAGACCTATGCATGAAATCATCTGCAAGCACAAAATTATATATATGCATAGATTTTTCTTGACAAGAACAGGGCCTAAGGCAATGGCAGAAGGGATAACAGTATTGTTAGTATTTAAAATATACATAAAATAAATGTGTTTAGACTGACAGCTAAACCAATAATAAAAACTGTATTTTAATGGAAGATTAAAACTCTAAAAAGCAGTAAAGAACAAGTAATATTATTACTTAATTGCTCCTAAACTTTTTAGAAAGCAGAAAGATAATTAGCCGACCTTAGTGTAATGATTTGTCACTGTAAAGTCAATATAATTCCCTGCTAAAATGTTAGCTAGGTTAGCTATGAATTTTATAAAGCTTTCTCAATTCCTGGTTGTTGGTTTTCTTGTCACTGAAAACAACTTTCTACAGGTTTTAAAATATCTTATTTCAAGGGTTGGGCTCAGGCAGTTTTTTTATTGCACCTCATGTAAATAAAATGCAGCTATTTGTCCTAACAACCAAATGCTTGGTCTCAATCATCTGAACCTAAAAGCTTTCCCTAGGCAAAATGCATTTCTGTGCAGTGTAGAAAGGTTTAATTTTAGAAGCCTTCCATTTTTGGAAATCTGAATCTGAACCACACTAGGAACAGACATAGAGTAAATAAAAATTAAAACCAACTAAATAATAAGAAACAGGGTAAGGAACTGCAGGCACTGAAATGAGATTACTTACCTATATCCAGACATATGACCTCTTCCATCCACGTCATATCCCCCTCTACCTCCTCCCTGTGACCCGCCATATCCTCTATTATCTTCTCCATACCTACTCTTTTCACGACGATCATCTGGAGGAATAAGTAAAACAAAACAAAACATGAGTAAATCATAGCGCAAACTGCAGTGCAGTGAAAATTCCCATCCAACAATTCCTGCCCCCCCCCCCCCCCCCCAAGTCTGCCATTTAAATCTGGAAAGCATCAACTCCTAAACCTCTATTATCTATGCCACAAAGTAATGGAGCAAAGTTTGATTTTGTTCCAGTTATCTCCCTTGGCTTCCAGGGCCACAAGGTATCTCAGAACATAAACACTCTGTACTTGGAAAATGGAGTGTAATTAAACACGTATTATCTAAAATACCTTCCCAGTTTGTAGAAGACATAACTGAAGACAGAACAAGGATAAAGAGTGTGGGTTGTGCCGCTTGTGTGAAGCTACTGCAAAAAAAGGGTTGATCTTAAACTTCTCATTTCCTTCTATCTCAGAATTCACCTACACAGCGTAAAGCTGGAATGCGAAGTGCAAAAGCTCTTCATGACTGATCAAGACATGTCACCCTCATGCAGGAAGAAGGTTGAAAATAGCTTAGAAGAAAATTCCATCTAGAATTTGCAGAACTCAGGGAGATGGACTGTGCAAGGCTGCCTCCAACAAATGCAAATACAACAATTTTGGGGCCCCAACAGTTTTTCATCTCTGTTTTGAAAGTCTTAACAAATAAAACATTCCCCAAAAGTATCAACATGGAAAAACAGCTTTAACTATGCATCAAATTAACTGTCTGTGGAAGGAAATCCAACTATTTCACAGTGTTTCTGCTCAATTTTATTAGCCAATATTGAATTCAACCTGTGAATTTTACCTTGGCTGTTGTGGCTATAGCTTCCCTTCTGAGACTGGTAGGATTGCTGAGAATGGCCATATGAGCTTTGGTGCTGGTTATAGCCTGACTTTTGGTCATATGAGCTCTGGTGGCCATAGCCCGACTGCTGGTCATATGAGCCCTGGTGGCCATAGCCCGACTGCTGGTCATATGAGCTTGACTGCTGGTCATAAGAGTCTTGGTTTTGTCCATAGCTTGACTGCTGGTCATAAGAGCTTTGGTGCTGACCATAGTTTGACTTTTGTTCATAAGAGCCTCTTCCACTTAAAATAAACAGAATTTGTATTAATAGCTAAATGTTCACAGAATAGAGAGCAAAATAATGGCTGAAGATTCATGACATTGCTAAAATTTCCTAGTCACAGTTACCTCCCAGTCACTACTGGCATGTGGATATGAAAGTACTCCATGTCTCATCTCTGTTGGGATCTATCTGGCTTCCAATAAAAGCAAGGAAGAAAACTGTTACCATTGCTTTCAAGACAACCTCAGTTTCCACTGTAAATGTAACTTAAGAGCATCACTCCCTTTATATATCCCAGCACAATGCTTACTTCCTCCCCTCTCCCCAGTAGCATGACAATGGCTGATGGATAGCCCGAGATCAGCTAAATGCCAAATCCTTCACTACAGAACTGCAGGGAAGACACCCACTGCTCATGTCGGATTGTGCAGCCGATACATGCTGCCTACAAAAAAAAACCAAAAACCAAAAAGCCCCCAAATTTTGCTTTCACTGAATTGCAACCTATATTTTTCTGGGCGTTCTACCATTTCACCAAGAACTTTTCTAACTCTTGTGATGTCCTCTGATTTACTGGCAGTTCTTCTCAGTTTAGTGCCATCTACATATACTATCCCACCAGCTTTCATCAGCAACATTGACCAATATCACATCTAGGATACTCCAACACAACATGGTTATACATTCTAAGAGGGAGTTGTAACTCTTCTCTGACTAGTAACAACTTTATAGCAACGACAAGGAAATGTCACCTACACCATACTTCCTAGGCTACTTCAGCATCCAAGGTAGAAACAAAAGTATTTTGAAAATCTAGATATATGAGAGAATAGTTCCAGTTGGGTTACCCTTTCACAGCAAGACATTATATAGATTTATGAGAAATAAATTGCATCCAGGAAACACTGGCTGTTACTCACACCTTTGTCTTCCCCCTGGGTATTTAGTTGCGGCTTAACTGTATTTTTTTTCAGTAATTGAAATTAATCACTGACCTCTGTCACCCTTTCTTCTCTTCCTCCTCCCTGCTTCCACCCTTTTTCAAAAGATGAGGCGCTGTATTTGCCACTCTCCAGTCTTTAGCAATCTTACTTGCTAGCCACAATGTCTCAGAAAAACAAACAAAAAAAAAGACCCTACAGAAAGTTTCCACCAGCTTTTCAAAGCACTCTTAAGACGAAGTCCGTTGGGTCCAACCAATCTCAAAATATCCCATCCATGTAATCTGCTCTCTCCCAGTTCTAGCCTAGATCTTAGCTTTAACATTACTAATCCCAGTGGCAAAGAGCTTGTGAAGATTTTTGTTAATATCTTCACTTCAAAAACAAGTCAGCTCCACTTTAGCCTTTGCACCATCACCAACAAAGGAAGCATTGTTGAGAGCATCCAGTATTTGCTGGTCTTCCTTCCTTCCCTCCCTTTGGATGCAAGGGCTACAATTTTGTGGTCATCCTTTTCAAAGTTGCTATCATTTAATTTGTCAGTTTCTCCTTTCTTGTTACAACCACACATTGAAAAATTTCTGTCCAATGTCTTATCTTCATTCTCTTGGTCAAAACCAACTTGGACAATCTATGCCCTACTGCACTTTTTTCCCACTAGATGTCTGCAGAGTTAAAACTAGATTATTGCCTAGTCCTGTACCTTTGTACAGCTCTAATAAATTCTCAGAAAACAAAGCAAAGCAAAACAAAACTTAACCATGTTCCTGTCTTCTTTAGGGATGCGAAAAAGACACCAGGGTGTGAGCAACAGCACCTACTGCTGACAGATTAAGCCCTTGCTTATTTATATTAAGATGCTTTGTGATAATAATTACAAAGACAGAAACAAAGCACAGGTTTGCTGAAGTCCAGACTGTTCTATCAGTTTGCAAAAACCCACAAAAATATTTGGACCTTGGACACAAGAATGAGGCTTAGTACATGACAGCATATTTTAACGAGGTCACGTGATCCTCAATAAAGATCTAACGCAAACAGTAACCTTGGGGTGTCTGCACAAAGCTTGTAAAGGAGATAATGAAGATCTTCGAGTACCAAGTGGCCTTATAAGTCATTACGGGAAGTTGGGTTGTATTTTCCAACATACTTTCAAAGTCGTATCACTAATCCTCCTGAAACTGATTTGAGTACATCACAAGTAAAATACATTTGCAATAGAGTGAAGTACTGAATCGCAGTGCAGTATGCATATGCACATTTAAGTTATTGATGATACAAAAACGTGATGTTTTGAGAATCCTATTTAGCTGGAAAAAAAAAAATATTTCTTAAATGACATTTCTGAATCCTTTCCTCTTCTTTCACCAAGAAAAGGCATTCTAAGTCAGGTAAGAAGTCTGCAAATCTAAGAACAGCTGAGAATTTCCTTGCTAGCAGCTTATTTGAAGTTAATAACAGAGTACTGTAAGTTTATACAAAAGAATGTGATTGGAGAGGTACTCAATACATCTTTTTCCTAACCAAATACTCTCTACCATAAAGTCCATTCTCATGGTAGTCACTATCCAAAGACCTTCTAAAGTGCATCTCCCCATACAGCTTGACTTCAAACCAACTGCATCCATCCTTCTTATATAAAGAAATATTCTTCCCTTACCTCCTGTACTTTCAAATATTACAAATGTCTTAAGAATGTGGATTTTCAGATGTTTGTCCTTTTTTTAGCAAGGATAGCAGGAAATTTGTCATAGCTCTAGTTAAGAAGGTACAACTACTAGACAGTACTTTAAACGGATACCGTTAATCTCTGCTTCCTTACCCTCTAGATGACCCTTTCTGCTGCCCCTGACTGCCATAAGACTGCTGGTTGTACGAGCTCCGATTCTGATTTTCATAACTGGATTCATCATTGTATCCCTGGGAATCTTGTCCATAACCTGGAAATTGAGGAAGAAAATTTTTAGTAAATATTCACCTTTTAATTACTGCCAATGAATGTAACAAGCTAGCCAAACCTGTTTGATTTTGTCCATAGTTCCCATGATAGTTTCCATAGTTCTGTCCATAGGAGGAATTGTCTCCACTCTGCCCATAACCAGAATATCCCTGTAATTTCAAGAACAACTCAAGTAAGTGTAACTTCCACAGTAGGTAACTACAGTTTTCCTTCGCTAGACGTGACTGGGAACGTCAAGCACAGCTGAGAACGGACTTCTTCCTGGCCCAGATATGGTCACCCAGGAACAATTATTTTTACTCAAGGAGCATCTGCTTTAAAAGACAATGTTTTTTTCAACTTACCTGTGCTTGTCCATAATATTGACCGCTCTGATTGCCATAGGATAAATAGCTGTAAGAGAAAAACACACTTAGTAAATGCTTACAGTGTCCTCCACATGGGTTGGAAAGTAAAGGTATTTTTGGTGTTAAGTCTCTTTTCATTCCAAAATAGGTGTTTAATCTGAGTATTGCTGTTATAGCCATATTAGAACTGCATCAATAAAGTAATGGTCACCACAGTTGACTGTCAGAAGCCAGAAAAACTTATTTTAATTTCTGCTCTGTTTCAAGTGTAAATTTAAAGCACATGGAAGCTGGGCTTACTGTAATTTAACAGATTCTTCAGAATCACAGAAAACATTATCGTATGAAACCAAGGCATTTTAAGTTTTTCAGTATATTCTTATAAAGTTAATTTTAACCAGTTACTGTCAATCTGGTATTTGTTGGACTATTCAACAATAGAAAAAAATGCACTAGCTTTAGATTATACTTACTCATTATTCTGCCACTAAGACTTCATGAACTGACAGAAGAATCATGTGTTGAAACTCATATCATACTCAGATATAAACTCAAACTCACACAGTGCTATATGCACAGAGCCTTAAGACTTTCATTAGTACAGTCAGTATTAGCTGTGATTTTCATACTTCCATAAAAACACTTTTGTTTCATGGATTAAACTACCCCTCCCCAAACTTGCAGCTATTTTATGAACTGGCTTTTAAATTTCACCATTACAGTTATCAGAGTGTTTTAACAAAACTTCCCTTCAACAGGAAAATAAAATGGAAAAATAAAATTTTACATCTATATGGCCCATCATCTTTACACTTCCTTTAACTAAAATCTTAGTGAACAGCTTAAGGCAGCCATGTGGAAAATATTTCTCTATATTCATGACATTTCAAAAGTAAAGTAAAAGATATCATTCCACTGTAAACCTGCTTATTGTCTTCTCTTGAGGAATATAATTTTTTTTTCCTGTTTTACAGGATATCTTAATAAAGGCCCAGGGCAGCAAGTTCTCTGCACCCATAACTCATATCAACACTGTATCATACCCAGAGATTCAAACATCATACTGGGAATACTAAACGGCCTTTTATTTTGCAGATTTAATTGCTAACAGCAAAAAAACCCACACATACCTCTGCTGGCCCCCAGACTGACTGTAACTTCCAGAATCTAGAAAAGAAGTAAGTCATATTGAGAACTTCCAATTAATATTTTATTCCTCTACTTGCTATAAAGAAAGAAATTTGGGGAGAGGGAGAAAGGTTCAAGTACACTGGATAATGGAACTACTTTCCCTGCAGAATGAGACAGATTCCTCTTTATTAACAAAAAAAAATAAAATGCTAAGACTGGGAGAACAGCACAGAAGCACAGGGTAGGGGGGACACGACACAGGTGTAGCCACGATGAACTTTCCTTTTTTGAAGGATCTGAACTCCATTTTTAAGGCACCTCTTCAAATATGTGGGACTGCACAACCCCCTCTAATGGCTATCGAATACAGTGCCATCATCGATGAACAGAATGCAGCAGCTTAATTAATCAAGCGAAGCTAAGTAGGTCAGTCCTACTGAACCCCTTTTTTTAGACGCCATAAGAAAGCTCTGCCTAGCTAAAGGGCACAGACACAGGCAGAATGTGAAGATGTAAAGTCAAGGATGGGGGAACCATGACATTTCCCTTCTCCTGTACTGCAAAAGGAGAAACATTACCGATAGCTCAAACCATACAAGAATGAATTCATTTATATAACAGAAGTTGTCCAGGCAGGTATTATGAATGTTATTTCCAATTAATGTAAACATCAGTTATCAAGGAAATTTATTCTTGAAACACGCTGGAAGAAGATGGATTTCAAAATATGACCTCAAGTTAAAAAAAAAAAGAATATCACTGAAACAGTTTGACTTGTATTTAAAAGTACAGCATCTGATCTGTAAAACCTACCAACGTTACAAAAAACCCGTCTACCCGCTAGCTGGAATTCAGTTCTTAAATAGGGTGCTTTGTCTTTACTGATTTAGCTTATCACATTATTTTATCCTGTTAATTGCACAACGATGGATTTCCTTGTCTTCTGCAAAACTACACATTTTTATGCGTTAAAAGCTCTTACTATACAGGGGTAAACACACACATTCCTACCAATTTCGTTTCCCAAGCCAGCTCCATGTAACAGATGGAGACACACACAACACACATGCGTTGCTCCATCAACCTCAGACCCTGCAGAATTCAGACTGTCACGAGCAGCTTCATCTCTCCAGAGATACCCACACGCCCCAAGCTGCTCTATGCCCCACCAACTTCTTCACTACACGGACTCTGCCGATCTCGCTTTCTATGCGGGCGTCTCAATCGCTCTTGACATTTTTGCTTGAAATTCTCACCTTCTTGTCAAAACCCAAACACCTTCTCCCTTTCTCTACCAGCCTCACCAGTACTGTCACTCTGGATAAGAGCCCTGCAATTTTCCTGTTCCTTTAAAATAATTTCAAGAATCTGTACAAATATTGTGGTGCTATGGTGTGATAAAAAACTATTAGGAACTTCTCTGTTTTCACCCCTGATTTGAGTCTTTCCCCCACGATCTCTCTCTAACCTCTACACCTAGAGCTGACTAAAAAGCTGAAATCGAGAATTACAATGCATGTCATAAACTAGAAATGACTATAACCATTTTCCAATCAAAACACCCATCAAATTGCTGAAGTCTGTTCATTATACCTCCCTCAGCTCATTATAAATCCTATCCCGCCAGTACTCACACATGTATTTAAACACATCCATATATACTTGCAAGATGAGGGTATCACCTAAGCTATTCAGACATGAAGCAGCATTTCTAATGGTAAAGCATCTCCTCAAAGCAAACATCGAATTTCATATTTTGTAAGAGAAATATTTACTAAAGCTAAGATGATTCATTTCACACGTCCTATTAAGCAGTTTTCACTCAGATGTAATGAAAAGCAATTAAAACAAACAATGTAAAAGTGCAACTCAAACATGCTTATTGTTTTTAATGAGATAAAAGTCAAATTTTTATATTATTTCAATTTAAATGATCACAAAGATTACTATTAAATAGGTAACCACATTTTAAAACTCTGGTTTAACTCTGAAATTTATATGCCATTAATGCTGCTAATTAAAACAAAGAATATTAATGGTTGTACCAGAAAGAATTCTTGAGTAAGGATATAATTAGCTATAAACTGAAGGACTACATTTAATCTCCTTAGCTTCTCCCTTACAAACTTCTGACAAACCATTTTTCCAAAATTTTGGAAAAAGTTTGAAAGCAACCAGATAAGGAGCCCATAAAATAGGAATACACAGAATCAATTTCCTTTATTTATACATTTTTCTACATCCTTTGTTGACCTCTTTGTCTACAGACTTCTGATCGATTTATTTTGGTGGACTCAACAGGGACAAGAGTCTGTAAGTATCTCTGGAAACAACAGATATGTTTAAAAAGTTCATGGAAAAATTTCCTGTGAGTGAAGTAGGGCATAGCAGACTAGTAAGTTTGCACTGCTCAGGAAGTGTATTCCTCTTAAAATAGAAGAAGCTGTGTACATTTGAAAACTGAAGTTCTCATACAAAATAATCCACATAAAGAAGCAGCATTGCTTCTGTAGTATTCTCAACAGAAAAATAATCTTGTGTTTGAACATCACCATAGAGTAAAAACACAGGAGACACTCAGGTGCCTGACTGGAAAATACTTGAGGTCTGGGAAGAAAGTGGTTTTAGTCTGCTGCCAAACTTTACTCATTCAGTAGAAGTCTTCACAGTCTGAAGTCGTTTTACGGTACCTTTGGACATGTTTTATTCTCATGGCAAAGGGCTGTCCTTGCATTAAAGGAGTCCTTAACATACCTTGCTTTGTTTTGGTTTTATTCTCTATCGTTCATATACATCATGTGAGACAACACTAAAATGGCTCAACCCTAACAAAACACGGCTTACTCCACAAAGCACTTAGAGCCCTGGCATTTTTTCCTCCCATTCTGGGGTACACTACCTATCCATGGCTTCCCAGGGGCATCTCTGCTGGTGAGGCTGAAACATTTTCACCTCAAATGGGATGAAGAAACGGCAACACGATGTGCTCACAGAAGCCCTGGGAGAAGCCAGGCTGTGTCAAGTCATCTGGGACAGCAGACATACTGTCTCCATACTCAACTAAAGGCCTCCACTGGGAGACAATTGCAGCCAGTGCATTTTAAGCCCGCAGCAGAGGGGCTGTGAAGCTACCCCCTTCACTATGCTGGCCCCCTTGGTGGGGGGGATAGGGGGTGCTGCTAAAGCAGAATGCAAAGCAGATGCAGCAGATTCAGGGACACAAAGGTGGGTGCTATGCTGGGGGGTTTGCATTCCACGGGGGGTGCTGACCCAGAGCGGGGAGCGCACAAACCACTGCTGTGGGGAGTGGCACGACCGAAAGTCGGGTCCACATCTCGCAGAGGGGGCGGGGGGCACGGCCACACAACCCAAAGTGGGGGCCCACACGGGGGAAGGACCATGACCCAAAAGCGGGGAGGCTTACATCTCACGCCGGAGGATACACGACCCAAAGGAGGCCTACGCTCGGGGGCACGAACCAAAATGGGGCCCACATCTCACACCGAGGGGGGCGTGGCACAACCCACAGAGGGGTCCCACACGCAGGGGGCTGCCCAGGCCCGAAAGGGGGGGCCGACATCCCACGCTGGACCCCAACGGGCGACCCCGATAGGATCCTGTCCCCACGCCCCCCACCCCATTGCGACACGGGGGGAGCGCGGCCGGACTGACCACGCCCCCGGCCGTAAAGGGGCGGGGCGGGCAGCCTGGCGGAGCGGGGCTCCCGGGGGAGGGGGGGGGGTGGCCCGCGGGGGCGTGGCTCCCCTCCCCCTCTCCGCCGGCTGGCAGCGGGCGGCAAACGGGGGGTGCGAGGGGGAAGGGGCCGCGTCTCCCCGCTAACATGGCCGCGGCCTTTTCCACCTGCGCCACACGGCGCTCGCCCACCCTCCCGCGCCCACCACACCCGCGCTTAAGCGACGGGAAGAAAAGCCGCCAACACCACGCCGCCACTTCCCCCCCGCCCCAGCCCGCCAGACCTGGAAGCACCTACCCGAAGCCATGGCGGCGGCAGCGGCGATTAACCGGGCTGAGGGAAAACAGCGCCAAAAGCGGCCCCAGCGCCGCGCCGGCCGCGCACACACTGAAGGACCCGCAGCTCGCGCGGACTGCGGGGCCGGTTAGCCAATCCGCGCGCGCGGCGCCTACCACTGGCGGGGGGAAGCGGGGGGAGAGGGGGGGGGCGCGGGAAGCGAGGGCCGTACCAAGTGACCCCGCGGGGGGGGGGGGGGCGGAATGGGTTGTTCCAGGGGTAGGTGCTCGGCGCTGGACGGGCGTGATGGGTTGTGGCAAGCTGCGTAGGGAGACCGGGAATCGCTTAAAAGGTTCAATTAGTTTAATTAATAAACACGCAGGGTATGGTCTGGGTGCTGCGAGGGAACCAGGGGGGCTCCTTTCCACTCCAGCAGCCTCCCCGGTTCCCTCTCAGCACCCCGATTGTGCATCGCCATTTGGGCCAGAGGGTGTTTCAGAAAGATCAGTCACCATGCCAAACCTCACAGCAGCCGGGGGGTAAAAGTCCTCGATATGTTTCGGGCACAGCCAGGAAAAGGAGCGAAATGCTAAGATGGAATTAAAGAAAACATCCAAAATCTGAGTCCCAAAGAGGAAAAAAAAAAAAAAATCAGCTTTGCCAGGGTTTCTGGCTTTTAAAAATTGACTTGGAGAATGGCTTTCTAAGAAAAGGGATCATGACCTTGGGAGCCACTTCTATGGAACAAGAGCCATTGCTTCAGAAAGGAAGATTAATGAGGAATGAGCTGAAACGACAGCAAAAGCAATGATTATTTCATCTGATTGGCTTTTAGCAGTCATATTTATTGTTTCAGATCAAGGTACTTTCTTGCAAGAGTTGGAGAGGGAAAGTTAACAGTTGCACACTTTCTGTCTAGTGACAGTCTGCAGGTGCATCAGCAGGGGAAACAGCAAGGGCTGTGAGGTTTTACCCTGTCAGGTTTTTTTTAAAGGCAGTGAAGAGCATTCTCTGATTTCAACTGAATGGATGGAGCAAATTTGCAAATAAATTGGGCTGTTTCTTTCCCTCCTGGGCGTAGCAGCAGGAGGCAAATCCCAGTGCCACAACCTAAAATAAGTTTCTGCAAAACAAGTAGTGACTAGAATGATTAATTTAAAAAAGGGGTTGAGCTCTCTGCCCGTCATTTGGTTTCTCCTTGAAAAACTTCACCTCCTCCAGCCGCAACGTCTTCTCCTGTGCCATTAGCCTTCTTGTGTCTGCGACAACTTGGGACCTCTCACAAAGCTGCCTTTGCAATGCGCTGTCGGGGTTAGGGCAAATCCCAAACAATGTGTAGAGCCTCTCAGTGCCTTCACATTCCTCAGAGACTGGAATATTCTCATAAATGGAAAACGGCATTAAAGGAGACAGAGTAACAGCACATGTGTCTGTTTGCCTGCTGATAGATCTGTGCTGTGCTCTCCTGTAGCTTTCACTGCTCTTCCCCTTGGCTGGAAAGATCCCAGCTGCTTCAAACTCTTTCCCCACCTTGCAAAATCAGAGGCCGTGTGGGAAGGTGTGTTTCTTCTGATCCTTCCCATGTAGATGAGACCTCACAGAGCTCTTGTTAGACCTGAGCCAGTAGCCAGTGACTGGGGTCATGTCCAAAGCAGTAGCTGATGGCAGGGGACCGTTTCTGCCATGTAACTGTTCATGGCAAGCAGATGTGGGTCCAAACATCAGGAACTGGGCAATGGGAGCCACATCTTCCACTCATTGCTGGGGCCTCCCACCACCCTTGGAGCAAAGCCTCTATTTCTCCCTGCTTCTCACTTTTTTCCTGCACGTTCCTCTCCTCACGCAGGGGCTTCTCAGGGCGAGGGGTTCCCATGCCAGAGCGCCCCTCCATCTGCCACTTCCCTTCAGGCAGTCATGTGTTCAGCCGGTGCATGCACAACACTGTAGAGAAACAGCAAAGTTGATGCTATTTCAGCAGGTTTAGCCTGGTTTGTAACGCACTGACGTGGAGGAGGCCTGTCTTTGGGCAACCACTCCATTTGAGCAAGCGTGGGTGGGCAGATGCAGCTCTGGTGTAGGCACTCCTCTCCACCTCCTTCCGCCACACCTGAAGGGAAATGCTTGGCCCTTCCAAGCAGCCGAACCCCGCGACATGGCAGCAGGGAGCAGATGGGGTGTACGGGGCCTGTCGCGTCCCAGTGAGGCTGTGCATGGTGGAGGGCTGGCAGTAACCCAGCCTGGGGCGGGTTTCCAGTGATAGCTCATACGTCTCTCGGGGTTGTTTATCCTTTCTGAGACGGGAAAAAATAATACTAATAACAAAATTTTAAAAAGGAGGGAGGGAGGGAAGCAAAACACCGTCTCCATGGTAACGGGGCGCCGCAGCGCCTCGCGTTGCCACGGCAACGCTCCAGGCCTTCCGGCGGCGGCCGGAAGTGGGGCGGCGCGCGGCAGCATGGCGGCGGGGTGGGGGCGCCCGCCGGCCGCCGCCGCCCTCACGCTGCTGCTGTCGCTCGGCGCCTCCGCGCCCGGGCTGCTGCTGCGGGGCGCGCCCGCCGCCCGCTCCACCGCCTCGCTGCGGCCCGCCGCCCTGCGCGCGGGGGAAGGTGAGCGGGGGCCGCCGGCCCGGAGCGGCCGCCGCCTCCCCGGCCCCGCCGCCTCCCCAGCCACTTGCCCCCGCGTCGGTCCCCCCATTCCGGGCCTTCCCCGAGTCCCCCACCGAGCCTTTGCTTCCTTCCTCTCCCCAGCTTTCCCCGTGTCCTGCCCTGAACCCCTTGCCCCCCACCACCCTCTCAGCCCCCGTTTCTGGGCATTTCCTCAAGTCCCTCACCGAGTCTGCGGCTCCCTCCGTGGGCCTTCCCCGTGACCCGCACTGTGCCCCTTGCTCCCCCTCTCCAGGCACTTCCTCCGGCCCGCGCTGAGCCCGCTGGGCATCCACCGCAGCCCCCTTATATCAGCTGCTCCCCCCTCAGCCCCCATCTCTGGCCCTTGACACTAGGGGTGTGCTGCTAGAGGCTTGAGGGATTTGCTTTCCTTGGTCCCTGTGGTATTCCCAAAACGATTTTTATCACTCTGATTCCTGTATTCCTACTTGCCGCCATGCAATGATTTCTTGTAGCAGTGCAGTGCTCTGAGCTGGCGGGTGAATTCTGCCATCTCCTCCCGTGTCTGCAGGGAGGCAGTCAGCTTGCACCGGGTCTCTCAACTGCTATTTTTCTGGACATGGGAGGGAGGTGGAGAACTCTGCCTCAGTCCTCACTGAGTCCCCAGGAGAATGGCTAACCAGAGGGCCTGGGAGCACTTGTGAGGTCTGATAACTGCCAGGCATTTATCGTGAGAAAAATCATCCTTCTAGCAGTTTAAGAATTGTTTATCTTTTGTGCAAAATCATAGTTACTGTAAGTCATTTTTATGTTTGTTGCCTTCTCTTTTAATGAGACTGAAATTTACTACAGATACTGTTGCTTTTTTCCAGGCAGCTTCCCAGGAAGCAGCAAGAGTCAGTCCATATGTCTGCGATACCCAAGATAGCACTTGTTTTAACTCTATTTGGTTATTTATGCCTGGTTTTAAAGGCCTCAAGTTCCTTCTTTTCAACACCAGGACAGAACTGGAAGCTATTAATTAATCCTGTAGGCTCATTCTCCCTCTGCTCAAGCATGTCATTTTAGTGGTTTAAAACAAGTTCGTTGCTGCGTCTGCCTTTCTAACGTGCTGGTGTGCTCAGTTCACAGGTTAGTTACCTACATCTTTGTCTATGAAGACCTGATATCCTTGACCTGTGGTGCTATTATCATTTGGTATTTTGCTGGCAGCTTTGAGAAGAACGTTGGCACTGTGAAGCACTGCTTCCTCACCATGGTGTTCACTGTCCTCTCCGCCCTCATGTACCTCTTACTTGAGACCGTTGTCTCGAGGGTGACAGAGGTGGAAGATGCCAAAGGGTTCATGCCAGTAGCTTTTGCTACGTTGGGGGTATCCACCACCCGCTCGCGGATGAAGAGGACTCTGCTTTTTGGGGTTAGAGTTCCAGTGGTGCTGGTGCCGTGGTTTATGCTCTGCATAGCATGGTTTATCCCCCACTCTTCTCTCTTGAGTAACCTGTGTGGGCTCCTAGCTGGGGAAGCCTGTATCCTTTCTGTGTGTGAAGCCCTGAACCAGGGAGGGATCACTGATTCATGAGGGGGAGGTCGTGCTGTGGTTCTGGTTGCTGAGATGCACTGCCTTTATGGTGTTTCCTGGGCTCTTGCTCTGCATTAAACTCTCACTGGCCTTGCCAGTCCCCATCACACCCAGTTCTGCATTTGTTTTTCACCTCATGCTTCCACTTCCCCTGTGGCTTTAGCACACGCAGAGAACATGGAGCTGAGAAGGGCAATGGTCTGTGGGGATGGCACTGGGTAGAACTGGGAGAATTCTCCAGCGAAGGTAGTTTGTGGCCAGGAGGGGATTGTGTTTGGCTGTGTTAGAAATGAATGTGTTTTGTCTGCAGTCCTCCTTAATGTGCTGCTGATTTCAGATGGTCTTGGCTACTGTTTCTGCTTGGATTTTCCAGAGTCAGTGGGCTCTAAGCTGGACCGAGTGTTCCCTTTCAGCCTGCTAAAGAGGATACCAGGGCTGAAATATATCCCAGGGTCCTTAGTAGAGAGAAGAGCCTTCGAAAGCAGCAAGTAAGTACAGGGGTTCCTGTAAAAGATCTTATGATATAGGTGAATTTTGAGGCGTAAGTGGAGGCATTAAATCGCCTTTAAAAGCTGTATTGTGCTTGCTGTGTCCATATCCTGGGTGTTAGGGAGAACATACTGACCTACTGATGTTACTCTGGTGATATTACTGTGATTAATACATTATCACACATTAACTCAACTAGGTCCTTCAGTGAAAGCTAAATTGAGGTGAAAGACCTGTCATTTGCTGCAAGGGCAGTGTGTACGTGAAAATTAAGTTATGCAGTCCTGCCCTAACGGCATTTGTTCCTGGCTGTATGGCTTCCTGGGGCGTGATCTTTATCTTTCTTTGCCCCACCTCGCCTCCCAGGAATGCTGTGAAGTGAGTTGTGTCCAAATCTATGTAGGAGCAGAGCATTATAAATTAAAGATGTCACTTAGGAAGTTCAGTGTAGACCTTTCAATGTATGTTTTCAGTGTTAAGGCAAGATTGCTTTACCAAAAAGAAACCTTGGGGCCTGTGGCTGACATTCAGGAATGGTTTTAAGTTTGTGTATATCACAAGCCATGAGAACTCAGTTGAAAAAGCTTGGAAACGTAGGTCAAATTTTTCCCTATTCTAAGATGTCATCTCAGTTTCACAGAGGAAGGATAGTTTTCTATTAAGGGTTAAAATCTGTGTATTGTTTAAGCCATCAGCTCACTGTAAAGTGTTCTTTGAAGTGGAAACATTCCCAAGTGTTTGCATCTGCCCTCACCCATGGGGAAAGCATAAAACAAACCTTGCCTGCAGCAGGACTGTACCCCAGATCCATTAGGGCACTCAGACGTGTGAGTGCTTGCAGGAGAGGCCGGGCAAATCCAGCAGCATTTGTGTTTTTGCTCTCTCCCTTCTGTGTAAGTGCTGCTTTTGGGAGGAGGGACTGTCTTGCTGCCTGCTGAGCCTGTGTCTGCATCAGTCCAGTGCTTCTGCTAATAACTTTTGTGCACAGCATCTCAGCTCTGTGTCTAAACCTGCTTTCTTTAGGTGAGATGACATAAATAGACTGTTCTGGCTCAAAGGTATTTACATAAACATTTGACTATCAAGCAGGGCGTGGGAAGGTGTTTCTAGGATGTTTCCATTTCTGCAGCTAAATTTGCATGTCTGCGTCTAAGACACAAGTTCTATATGGGCTTCTGGGGCTTAACTTTTATTATTTTGATTCTTACTCCCAAGTAAGACCCCTTGATGGTTTGGGTTTTGGGTTTTTTTTTTAAGTTTTTGTAATACTTAAGGCGTCAACTTGCCACCAGACAGGAGACATTTCTAGGAGGTCCAGGCTTTGGCATCACGTTTGTGTCCAGAAATAAAAAAAAAACTAAACCAAAACAAAAACCCAAACAAAACCCAAAACCAAACTCACACCCCAAACAAAAAAATAAATCCAAGCCCAAAAATGAGCCCGTCTCTCATTCTTGCTGGGAATCTGGCAGTCATGGGCTTCATGAATATTGTCTTGATTCTCAGCACTCATCTTAGTGTTGCGCGTGGGCTGAGCAGTACTCCTGAAGTCCCAGAGGCTTTGGCTTCTAGGCAGATTACGTCTCTCTTGATATGTTTCATTGGGATGAGTCATGCCTTCTGTTGGCAAAAGCTGTTTCTAGACCTTGCTTCTGAATGATTAATTTATTGGTAACTCTCTTCCTTCCCTTTTCGCTCTATAGCCTGGGCTCTTACTCTCACCAAAGGCCTTTATGGCTCCTTGATAAATAACGCTTGGCAGCTGTGACTTCTCCTGATTAATAACTTAACAGATGTGTCGTTCAGTGGAAGGGAAGGAGGATGCGTACAGAAATCTTGAAGCATATTGCAGTTTGGCATGCGTATTCCTTGCACAAAGAGACTCGGGGCCAAGAAACATGCTCGTTCAGTGGGTGTGGAATTGGTGTGGGTTGGGAGTGGGAACATCTGTCCTGGGAGGCCAGTAAACCTATCTTGATAATCAAGTGCAGCTTATAATAAAAGCTTCTCTTGTGGCAGTGAATCTCTCTGATGGATCGCACCGACCTTTCTGAGCGCCGGTCAGGAGGAAGTCTGCCCCCAGGGCACTTCCAGCTCTAATTAGGCAATGCCAGTTCTGAACACAGTGTAACCTTCTGTTTTCTTCCTGCCCAGGATTAACCCAGCGCCAGGCACCTACCC
Organism: Strix aluco; assembly: GCF_031877795.1. NCBI lineage: Eukaryota > Metazoa > Chordata > Aves > Strigiformes > Strigidae > Strix > Strix aluco. The sequence continues at coordinate 9,259,664 of NC_133949.1, read as the reverse complement.
CACCCAAAACTACTACTGCTCTTCGCTTCGGGCTCTCCCTGCTTTCCAGCTGCAGCACCCCAGTGCTCAGAGCCAGGGGTTTCACCACCACTGCGCTCCGGGATCTGGCTGTGCTCTGGGACACGAGGGATCTCGGCACAGCCATGCTGCAGGACACAGCCTCACTTCTTCCCCCTGCCAGGCCAGAGATGCCTTTGGAGAGTGTTACATACAGGCCCACGCTGGAGCCTCCCCGGGACAGTGCTGCCAGGGCAAATTCTCTCCCCCGCAGCACATGTGCCTGACTGATCCACAGACACCTGCAGGTGAGGGCCCCCTGGCTGGGGCTCAGCAAGCATCAGGGTATCCAGCAGCCACAGTGACTTCTGTTTCAGCTGAATTTTCCAGAGTCCAGGTGTACTGATCCTGCAGAAAGCAGCAGGACTCTCGTACTGTGGCAGGACCGTCGTGTGATGCTCATGCAGCCGTGCACTGCTGGCATCTTTGCTGTCTCTGGGGTGACCGACTAGTGGAATGAGTTGGTAGCTCCACTGGCCATTCCCCTGCTCCCTGGCACCCTTTATAATCTATTTTTTAAACTTTTTTTATATTGCTGGAGGATGGGAACTGTATCACTGTGCTCTTCTCATCCTTTCGGAGTCTTTTTTCATTGCTGTATGTAGCAGCTGACTTTTTTCACACTGCCACTAGAGTTACAGTGCATCAGCCCCCGACTCAAGCTAGGAACCTAATTGTCAAAACACTGGACTAATCTGGGGTTTAACTAGGCTGCAGCAATAAGGACATGTCTCGTCTATACTGAGGCTCTTGGCCTTCTCTCTTGTTTACAAGTTTGATGCAGCTAGGACCCAAGAGGTTGAAATAATGGAAGCCTTAGCTTATAACTTAATATTTGAGTGGACGAGGACAGATGTCTGTTCTACTAGAGAATTCTCCACTAAGAGAACGCCTTGAAGGGGGCTTGTTAAACCAGGGCTGGGGCAAGAGGGCAGAATACAGAACACCCTTTTCTGCCCCCCAAAACACAGCTCTAAAATGCATGTAAGCCAAAACGTCTTGCTAACAATTTTTTTTTTCTCTTCATCTTGCTTTTCATCTTGCTAAATAATTTTTTACTGAGAATAGATCCGGGGCGCACTCACCTTTGTGAAATTATTCGTGTGTGCGCCCAGCGCTGCAATAAAGAGTGCCTGCTTTCTAAAACTCCAAAATGAGTCTTAGAGAGTTCCTCTGCCAGCTTTTGTGGTAACATGCTGAAGGTCCTTCTTAGCTGCAGTCTGTGCGTGCAGCAACATGTTGCCTTCATTTTCTGATAGCCCTGCACTAGCTCAGCCTGTGTTGCCAGAGCTTGTCTGTAAGGCACCCTCACATGCATGTAAAGCAGTGCAGGCTCTTCCATAAGGGATTTGGGCCATTTGTGGAGCAAACGTGTATCAATCCAGGGAGCTGGGAGGGACCTTAACAGTGGGTTAGAAGAATTAACTGGAATGTAGCAATTCCGTTGGGGGTGTTCACACTGCTCAGCTTCAGATGTCTCACCCACCAGTATTAGCACAATCTCTCTCTGTTTTCTTCAGAGCTGGTGGAAAGGCGAGTGGGAGAGGGGAGGTTTCAGCAAGGGATTCAGAGCAGGGTGCGGTGTTTGGTGCCTGTGGCTGTAATGAAGGAATTTGGTCGAGTTGGTGGGACTTGAGCTTTGTTTCCAGCTGTGTAGCTGCTTTACTGTGCCATGCCCAGGAGGAATCTGCTGTCTCTGTGTCTGTAAATCAGCCAGGATCTCAGCTATTGCCCTTGACTCTTTGCTTAGAATTTTGTTGTGCTCCAAAAAAAAGTGCTACATGAAGCACAAAGTGCCATCACTGCTCTTGGAGATGTTCTTGCAGTGCCCTGTCCCGCAGAAACCGCGATAGCCTTGGGGCTCTTCCATGCTCTTAATGAGCCAGGGTCACGGGCAGCATTGGCAGCTGCATGCTCCAGAGCATGTACGTGCCTCTCTCTTTTTTTTCCTCTCTTCTGTGTCTGAAGGAGCTCCGAGTTGCTGGACAGCTGCTTCTCCAGCAGCTCTTCTGGGATGAGCACCACAGTTACGTGCAGCCTCACAGGGGCTTGCTTTGGGGGAACACCAGAGTGCTGAGGACTTAAACCTCAGATGCACGTTAGTAAGAAGCTCTGCTGGCAAAGGCAGGCACCCCTGGGCAGGGACTTTCTGCAGGAGGATGCAGCAATTTGGGAGCCAGCCTGGAGCTGGTGGCCAGCTCTGTATCATCCCTGATTGTTTCACTCCTCCATGGGATCACAAACGCACTTGGCTTCGTGGGCCTGTTTTTCCTGAACTGTTGACAGCAATTGCATTGTTACATGTTCAGTGTGGAGCAAGAACAGGATAAGGTGCTTGTTTGGAACTTAAAAGCATGTTTTTAATACTGGGAAAGATATGCTAAGAGAAAACATTGAAATGTTGATACTCCACTCTCATTAGTGCCTTGATTTTCTTCAGTTGTGGTTTAACGCCAGCCAGCAACTAAGCACCACACAGCTGCTTGCTCACTCCTCTTCCCTCCCAGTGGGTTGGGGAGGAGAATTGGAAAAAAAAAAAGTAAAGCTCATGGGTTGAGATAAGAACAATTTAATAACTAAACTAAAATATAATAATAAAATATAATAATAATAGTAATTAAAAGGAATATAATTCTTTAAAAGGAGATAAATAAAACCCAAGAAAAGACAAGTGATGCACAATGCCATTGCTCACCACCCGATGCCCAAGCAGCGATCTGCCCCCCCAGCCAACTCCCCCCAGTTTATATACTGGGCATGACATCCTATGGTATGGAATAGCCCTCGGGCTTGTTCGGGTCAGCTGTCCTGGCCACGCTCCATCCCAGCTTCTTGTGTGCCTGCTTGCTGACAGAGCATGGGAAACTGAAAAATCCTTAACTGGGGATAAATGCTACTTAGCATCAACTAAAACATCAGTGTGTTACCAATATTATTCTCCCACTAAATCCAAAACACAGCACTGTACCAGCTAATAGGAGGAAAATTAACTCTATATCAGCTGAAACCAGGATATCTTCCTTGTGAGATCCTCATCTGTAAACGTAAGAATTTTATCACTTTTTTTTTCCCAGAAATGTGCAGAAGGGTGATGAGGACTGATAGCAATGACAAATGTTGTATACCTGCAAACTGTAAGCTTGAAACACAATCTGAAAGACAAACTGCTGTGTCTCCTGGTTTGCTTTCAAGCGGGGAGCTGGAGTGTGCCCCTCCGGGTGCTGGGCTGGGTGTGATGGGGGCTGTGGGGCAGGCTGCGGGTGCCTGCTGGGTGCTGGAGCCGCTCGCTGGGCATGAGGGGTACTGCGTATTGGAAAACTCTCGTGGGGCTGGACGCTTGTTATTTTTCCTTTCCAACTCTTATCGGTTGATCTGGTAAGAGATCACTCTCCCCACAGAGCTGTCAAAGGGAGGGCATGTTTCCAGTGAGTAGTTTCACAGCTTTCCATTGGTAAAGGGTTCCCCGGCCTGTAAGAGGCACCACAGTGTTGCTGCCAGCAGCGAGAACAGCCCCAAGTCCGGCTGGTGTGGGGAACAGGCAGCAAACCTCCTTCCTTCTTCCAACCCCCGCTTGGTCCTGGCAGCAGGGGGACGTGCCCATGCACGAGGGAGCCATTAACATTTCTGTGCTGGGACAAGGCAACTGCCTCAGCCCTGCAGGTGGGCCCTGGGGATGGGACGTGGTGGGATGGGCACAAAACCACAGTTTGGGGGTGTTTCGTCTGCTCCCAGCTCTGTCGTGGGCTTCTTGGTGACCTTGGCAGATCACTTGGTGTCTGTGATCTCTACAACTTCCATCATGTCCCTGGGGCTGCTCTGAGTCCAGCTGTACCACCGCCCTGGTACCTACCTGTCACTTGAAATGTGTTGTTCCTGTGTTCAGTGGCCTTCAGATGGATGTTTGCACAGATAAAAGATGATTTCTAGCAAGGTCTGTTCCCTGCCTTCCCTGAGTGCAGCCATTTCACAGTGAAACGCTCCCATATAAATCAGCTGAGGACCTTCTGCTTCTCTAGTGGAGTCCAACCAACTCTCAGCTCCCCAGGGCTGGTGGCAAACTTGGAACTCCTCGCCCAGGGAAGGGAAGTTGTTGGGAGAGAGGGAAGGAGTCCGGATGAGACATCTGCAAATGTGTCTAAGGCTGAAAAGAGGAATTAAATTTGTAAGAGAGGGAGGTAAAAACTGTCAGCTCATTGGGCTTTGGCATTTGCCTAACTAAGCTCACAGCAACGTTACTGATCACACACTGCAATACCAGGTTATTTCCTTGGAGGGGAGACAGAGAATTAAAGTTTCTAAGGCAGGAGGAGGAAAAAAAAAAAAAATCAATAAACCCCCAGTTCAGCCTGGGGTGGCTGCCCCTGGGGATCATGCTGTACCTGAAGTGCTGTTATTTTGTGCTTCTGGTGTATTCCTAGTAAAGCTGCCACTTCTTTGAAGGTCAGGATTGCTTCTGCCCTGGAGGCAGGGTGCACAGTGACTCCAGAAAGCCCCTTGGCTTGTCCCTTTTTTCCTGGGGGGTCACTGCAGACTGATGAGATTCTGGGGACAAGCACTGGGAGCTGAGCTGGCCCTTCCCCTGCGCTCAGGGCATCAGTCCTGCTGTGACACCCCTGTGAGGAGAGCACAGCTCCTTCCCTTCCACTCTTCCACACCCACCATGGTGTGAGATAAAAAGGAATTGGGGGTATGTGGGGAAGCAGAACCAACTCTGAGCTACATCACCACCCTAGCTGGGAGCAAGGGGGGTCCTGCAGTGTGGGGAGGCCCAGCAGGAGACACTGATGTCAGAAGAAAAATGGGTCTGTGTTCACTTTCCTGTCGCTCATTCATCTGTGGCAAAGCAGACGTGGGCAGTTATCCTGCACTGGGGGCCGGGGTAGCTGTGCCAGAGCCAGGATGCTGCTGGTCACCACCAATGCGGCTCTCCCACTGGGTCCTGACTCATTTGCTGGCACCGTGGAGGCTCCACGGCCAAAAGTTCAGCTCCAGCCTGTGCTGGGGATGGAGGAGAGCTGGAGAGGTGTGAGCTCGCACACGCCCTGTGGTGGGTGGAAGAAATATGTGTGGAGGCAAAGCATGGACCCAACAGCTCCCTGCAGGCTGGCCAGGCTGGGCTTCCTCATGCACCCAGGGGGTTCTGGCTGGGTGTGATGAGAGCTGAGCCCCTTCCCTCGGAGAACAGGACAGGACGGGCTGTGCCGTAATGCCTCTCCCTGCTCTGGGCACCCGATGGGCACGAGGAGCCCAAACCAAGAACCAGCCCTGTCCTGCCGTCCCCTCGGGGCTGGTACAGGTATGTCCTGGCTGCTTCGATCTTTAACCCGCGGCCGTTCAACCCGCAGGGGACGGTCATGGACCGGAGTCACTCTGGGGAACTTCTGTGGGGCTGATCCCAGAGCTGATGCGGGTGGCAGCAGTGCCTTGGCAGCCCTGCACCCCTGAGCCCTCTGCTCGGATACTGTCATGAAAGGGGGTGTCCCCACAGCCCCGGGCATCACTGCCCCAGAGCTGGTGCTTTCCAGGTGAGTGTCCCCTCCTTGCACCCCTCCTGCCCCTTGGGTGCCTGCTGGCCCCGGCTCAGCCAGCGCAGACTTTGCACCTTCCCCGAGGGTTTTATTGACTGAAGTGAGCGTCAACACAGCGATAGCGGCAGGGCCATGGCCTCAGATGTGCCAGCACCTGGCTGGCCAAGGGAGGGGAACCAGCCCCACGGTGACCCCACGCATGATGCTGGGGGCTGGGGCCTGGCCATGGGGCTGCTCGGTGGGGGTCAGGCAAGCTGTGTTCCTGGCTTTGGCCGGGCTGGGCTTGGCAGAGTTGTGACCCAGGTTCACAAAAAACAGGAGAGATGAGAGCACCAGTCCTTACATGCCCGCAGGAGCCAGGGTCTGGGAGTCCAGGTTGCGAAACCTCTTCAGCCAGGACCACTGGGGATGTTTCCGGAGCTGTTTGTGCAACTCCCGGGTGGCGGCAGCGCAAGTGTTAGGAGAAAGGCCTCCTGGAAACATCCGAGTCATCTGGTTTGTGGTTAAATCAGGAGCGTTCGCCTGCTCTCTGAAAGCTGGGCAGTGCAGCAGCCCCTCGTTTCTCAGGGAGGGGTGACGGTGACCTGCCACTGGGTGCCAGCCTCTCCCCTGGGGTCCCCTGGCCCCCCGTGGGCCTTGCTCCGGGCAGCAGCCTCAGGGGGGCTGGGGGGGGGTGTCCCCCCACCATGTGCACCCAGGCACCATGCACAGCCACGGCCGGGGGCCCTGGGTCTGGGGGTCCTGGCTCAGACAGGGCCTGTGTCCAGAGCTGCTTCGCACCCTGATCCCACCATGACCCCAAACCTGACCCCAACTTGACCCCAGTGCTGGCCCCAATCCCCATGTCCCCCAACAACAATGTTGCCCCCAGCCCTGACCCCCCCAACCCTGACCCCCACTCTGGCCCCTGACCCCCTGCTTACACCCCACTGTGACCTCTGACCCCCAGCCCTCTGCACCCTGACCCCCACCCTTGCCCACACCGCACCCTAATCCTAACCCCTCCCCTGCACTCCCACCCTTCCCTGCACCCTGGCACCCCTGGCCGCTCCCGGAGCTCGCTCCCTGCCCCTCCCTTTGACCCCAGCACCCCGCCCTGCCTCTAACCCCGACCCCCCCCGGCGCTCCCTGTCTCTTTAAGGGCCCCTTACGCCGGGCGCACTGGGGCCGTACCAACCGCGCCGCCGCAGAGGGGGGGATCTCCACCGGCTCGCTCGCAGCCCATTGGCAGGCGGCGGGGGCGGAGCGTGAATCCCCCCCGCGCCTGTTCCCGAGTGGTACGACCCGCCCTACGTGCCGGCCGCGCCGGGGCTGCGGAGCGCCGCCGCCAGCGTCGGACGGGCCGGGCCGGGGCGGTGGGTGCTGCGGGGGGGACGGGGCTGCCGCTTCCCCGTGCTGGGGCGTGTGGGGCCGGGGATCGGGGGAGCCGGGGCCCTGTGGCTGAGGGGGGCTGGGGCCCTCTGTGGCTGAGGGGAGGCCAGGCTCAGGGGTCCCCTGTGGCTGAGGGGGCTGGGGCCCTCTGTGGCTGAGGGGAGGCCAGGCTCGGGGGTCCCCTGTGGCTGAGGGGGCTGGGGCCCTCTGTGGCTGAGGGGAGGCCGGGCCCAGGGGCCCGCTGTGGCTGAGGGGGGCCGCGCTCGGACACCTGGGTCCTCTGTGATGGAGAGGGGAGGGCCGGGGTGAGTGGATCTCCTGTTATATGAGGGGGACGACTGGTGTGGCTGGCCGCTGTTATTGGGAGGTCTGGGATGACTGGAGATCCCTGGGGGGGGCTGGCGTGAGTGGCCCCCCTGTTATCTGGGGGGAGGTTGATGTGACTGCACCCCTTGTTATTTGGGGGGACTGTGATGACTAGAGTGCCCTGTTATGGGGGTGTGACTGCCCCGCTGTTACTGGGAGGGGTGGTGTGACTGGAGTCCCCAGTATGGGGGGTGTGATGTAAGCGGGCCCCCTGCCACATGGGGGGTGTGGGGGGGTTCCACTCTCATGCTTGGCTCCCCGGGGGCTGTGGGGCAGGGGGCTGCCCAGCCCCCAGGTGGCAGGGTCCCCCCCACAGGGCTGAGGAGGGAGTGCAAGGCAGGGTGGGCAGCCTGGGAGAGGGGTGCTCCAGGGCGCTGCCTTGCTTCCACCATGCCAAAGGGTTACATATGCTTACCCCATCCCAGGCTGTTGCTGGTTAAAAGCCTTCAGTGAACTGACTTTTCTGGGCACTTCTCTGCAGAATGTTATTCCCAGCATCTAACTGACACCTTTGCTGCACGCTGGGTTGGTTTGCTGCTGTTCCACCTATTTCTCTTCATAAACTTCTGGGGTGTTGGAAGGCTGTTTACTCGTGCCTTTTCCTGATGGGATTGCTTTGGAGGTGAAGTTACTCCCTTAGGGAATGTGCTTGTCAAAGGAAATAATGGAAAACCCCCTGTTTGGGAATATTAAAGCTGCAGGGGGTGAAGAAACCTGGATCACAGTGTTGGGAGTTAGTCATCAGCGTGGAATTAATTCTCAGGAAGCTGTCTTACTTGCTAACCACAGCTGGTGCAGCTTGGGGTGTGCTTTGGTCTGACAGTGGTTAGACCATGGGTTAGCTTGGGTTAGCTTTCAGAGCGTGAAAAGAAATAGTCGTGTTTAGTGGAATGTGCATAGAGAAGAGGGATCACTGAGGTTTTCTGCCTGATGAGTGAGTCTGGAAAACTGAAGTGGATTTGTACTTTTACAGCTCTTTTTAAAAAGCAGAAACATATATCCAGTTGAGAAGGATCAGGTCTCTGTTTCTGAATTCTGAATGTGAAACAGTGTCAGCATTGGTGGGGGCATTCCTTCTTCCATAGTGCTTTATGCTTTGTGTGGACTGTAGTGAAGGAACAGTGTGGTTCAATATTTTTTTGTTCGCCAGCAGAGCTGTGCTTAGTGGGGTACACTGACACACACATCCCTTTTGCTAGATAGAAGGGAATGTACTTTCTTCCACTATTTCTGTAGTTCTCTGAGAAATCCTGATGAGGTGTTATTCACATGCCAAGCAAACTTGCTGATTAATCTGCTGCAGATGAGGAAATCAATGTTTTAGCAGGGAAGGGCTGGTGAGCCAGATCCCTCCTGGAGAACCTGACGTTGTCCCGGTACAGCTCTTGGTTTTTCTTCAGATGCATCTTTTGCTGGTTGATTGCAGTGAAGCAGGGTGTGCACATCACAGAGCATGTGGGTTTGAAGAGTCCTCTGTGTTGCACGTGGATGTGATGGTGCATGAGAAACTGTATTTGCAAAACACTTTCCCATAAAGCAGGGAGGATACCGGAGCTACAGGAAGAAAAAACCCTGACACAACCAAGCGCTTTATTTTAATATTCTAGTGTGAAAGCCTTGGAGAGTAAGGTGAAAAGTGGGCAGGAGGGAGGAGGTAGTGTCACACGGCTAGCTTAACTGTTAATTAGTCCTGCTCTAATTGTGACAGAGTAAAACCTCTTGCTTTGTCATCACTTTGCAGTTGCCTCCTGTTCAGTCAATAATCTCTGGGGTGGTGCTTTTTGGGTAGCCAGGGTTGAGCAAGGAAGTTCCCTCTGCAACTTTTATTTTGTTTCTTCCAAAGCAGCTGGAGGAGTTTGACGGGGCCGTACGACCAAAACTCCTTGCCTTGTCTTGAGGGAGGCTTTCTCTGCTGCTCACCACCCTTCGTGCTGGAGCTCACAGGCCCCATCAGCGCTTGCTTGCAGAACCATAGGTGCAAGGTAACCTCTTTCTTTTGAGTGCTGCAGGTTGTGGAGCATCTGTGGGTGCAGCTGGGTTTGGGGAGGGTGACTGGCAGCGAGAGCTGACAGACTGGGAGCGATGGTGTCTTTACCCAGTTCACCCGCAGCTAAGGTGGTACGTGGAACTGTGTCTGGACTGAAATCCCATTTGATCTTTACTCTCTCCTTTGGCTGTTGTGACACAGCCAAGATAAAATGTGCTTGCTCACTCCTGAAGGACTAGGGGAAAGGCTTCCCTGCTCAGGTCTGCACTCCAACCATCTCCTCCCCACCCTTTTCCTCTGGTATAAAAGAAAGCCACCTGGCAGTTTCCTCTGCTGACACTGAACTTTGTTCTGTTTCCTGACGTGGGCTTTCCTACCTCTAAAAACACAATTCGTAGAACTTGCATAAGTTGCTTTCCCAATGTGATCATTTGATCCACCTGGTGAGATTACTTTATATGTGCTATTGTTGAGAGTGAGTCACGAGCCCTGCAGTGACAGGTGCATGTCTGCCAAGATTGTTTTTTTTCATAGTTTGAAATTTCATACATCAGAACAAATAATTACAGACTGCTCATAATCTCTTGCTGCTTTTCCCCAAGTAAACATTCAAGTCAATTGTGTGTTACTGATGGCTCACAGAATCCGGAAGGAGGGGAAGAGGCTTCTCTAGGGCCACAAGTCCAAATTGTGGCTGAGTATGAGTTACAGTGGCAGATTATTGTAATATTCTTGCTTAGTTATCAGCCACTTCTGGGCCTCCAGTTCTTCCTTTGCAAGGAATAACGTAGAGTTATGATTAATTTTCCTTTCTGTCCTTCCTGTATGGAGTAGGAGATGGGGAGGTTCAGAGTTAAAGATGGGGTTGGATTTTTCTTCTTGGAAAATCTGGCTCTGACAGTGCATGTGCAAGTCTGCCAGTAAGGTTCAGTAACCAGTTTAGGGAGCTGGTAGGTCTGTCTTTGAGGCATTAGCAAGTATGCTGGATCTTGCTGCTTGGTTACCTATGAAATGCGTCTATTTACTTGCTTTCACGGGCCATTGTTAGCATCTCTCCATTCTAGCTAACTCCAAGCTTTGGAGGAGCAAGCTGATAAAATGCCTGCAAGGATTGTGCAAGCCCTGGTTGTGTAACAGGGCTGTATGCATAACCACTGGAGGTAAGAGGGGCAGCTCGTGTTACAAAGGGAAAGAAAAATCCTGTGTCAAGTATCTTCTGTTTATGTTGACCATATTGGGGTGGGAGTGTGGAGTTGGAGAGCTGCAGTTTTTGCAACTCAGGATCAGCCTTTAGCCTTTGACCCCACTTATTCCCTGCCCAGCTTGTCTGTTGTCCTGTAGCCTCATGTCCCTTTTTGGCATGGGGACATCTGCTTTGGGTACTGGATTGATGTTCTGGGGTCTGCTGGTGCATGCAGTTGCATGTGATTGCAGCAGGCTGGGCTGGGGAGTTGTCTATATTTCACAAATGTTTAAAAAAGTAAAATACAGTTCAGATTGCCTTACCCATAGCAGGCAGGGAGGTTCACAGGGGAGTTGCACACACTTTTAATGAGGCAGCCAGATGTGAAGCCTGGGTCTGGGATCAGGAGGACAGCTCTCTTGCTGAGTTACCATGTAATGTAAGGGTCGTGCAGTAACACCTCCTTCCCGTACAGCAACGCAGGAGACAGGTATGTAATGTCTGAAAAGCTTTCACATCCTCAGAGGAAAGCTACCTTATAAATACAAAAAGTCCTGGTTCCATACAAATAGTGCTTGGTTTTCTTTAGATAAATAAATACCCAAAACCTACTGTTCCAATCAGGTCTTTACAGTTCTTAAACCTTTGCAAGATCTATTTAACCATGTCCCTCTGATGCTCTTCCAGCCGTTAGTTTCAAAGGAAACCTCTGAAATGAGAACAACTTTGGAAGGTTTTGCTGTCCAAACTCTTCCTGGTGGAAGAGGTCAAAGTCTGTGGTTACCAAGCTGGTCTGTAGCACTCCCCTCCCTGTAGTGGCTGCAGGCAAAACCACAGCTTGTCCCATGAGCCCTCAACAAATGCAGGCAGGGGGAAAGCAAACAGCCTGTTTGGAGGAACGGAACTTCCAGCTGAGGCTGTGGCAGCATTGGGTACAACAGTTGCAGAAGAGGCTGCTGAAAAAATGCCATATTCCCCTCTTGAGCTTAAAAAAAACCATCTTCAGCAGGACCTGAACCATGCAAAATACATGTCTGAATGGGTTGCTCCTGAGGTTTTGCAGCGCAGCCCTCTGAGCAGTTGGTTTGACTGAGTAGTGCCCACGGTAGTTGGCAACAGGATGATCTAAAACTCCTGCAGCCTTATCCCAGCTCCTGAATACTGGTGGTCTTGAGAGCCTGTTCCTCTTCAAACGATGCCTGAAGCATGGTGCTCTGAGTTTTTCCCTCCTTGTTAGGGGAGGCTGGGGAACGGGATTAGTTAGCAGGGGGTTCAGTTTACCTGCCATTCTCAGGTTTTGTTTATCCTGTAATCCTGAACACTTGGTTTTTCTGTGCTGGCTCACGTTAATCTGCGTGAAGGAAGGTGTTCAGGTGCCTAAGCCAATGAGATGCCCCACATCCTTGTTTAAAGATTGAGAAATGGGCTTTTATCTGGTGAAAAGAAGTGTGCAAATTCCCTAACTCTGGGTTGCTTTCTTTTAAGGCAGCTTGGCAAGTTTTAATTGATTCTTGTGTTGAATAATGCCTCAAGTCCTTTGGTCTAGTGTACTGGACTCACTGCATAGCCCTGCCTTGGCATACCTGTAGGGTAGAGTTGCTTTCTGCCTCAGTAAAACCATTCCTCTTGTTGTTCTCTTCCTGCTTTTACAGCTGAGTTGCTGTCCTTGAATAAGACCTATTGGCCAGAAAAAATCCAAGCATGACAGTGAAAGTTCAAATATGCAGTCTTTCAAGCTCCAGATTGACTGATGCACGCTCTGCGTCTGCTTCATGCCTAAAATAGAAGTTCTGCTGACGTCTGAGCCCGTGTCAAGGTCTGGCTAGAAGAGACCTTGCACAATGAGAGTAATTTGTTCTGTTGTACCAAAAAAGCAGCTTTGAGCTGGGTGTGTGTTTCTTACCCCTGTTCAAGGTGCTGCTGCAGCCAAGTCCTCTGTTTAGAGTGGGGTTTCTGAGTTGCTGGAAGTGCTGAGAGGCCCGTGGAGAGTCACTTTCCCACTAGTGTGTGAAAAAGAGACTCTGCCTTCTTTGCACCCTTCTTCACTGAACTGGTGATGGTTAATGGGAAGTTGTGGGATGTGCTGGGGTTTTTTTTAAATACGTGGGACGAAAGTGATATGGAAGTGTTAGGCATAGTGAGCCTTCACATGTAGTAAAAGCCAAACTTTGTTGTTGCAGGCAGTGGTGAAAGCCAGCCCTGGATTACTGCTCCAGGGAAAAGCACACCTTTGGCTGGCTGCGTGCAGTGGCCGCTCTGTTTCATAGCAAGCACCAACACAGGTGCTCGAGCTGGGGGCTGCTGGGGCAAGGAAGCTGTGAGGTGTCCCACCATACCTGCCTTCCCCAGCGCAGCCCCTGGGACCCCTGGAACTCACCCGTGGGATGAGCCCACCCAAAGCAGGGAGCCTGCACAGACCAGACCAGGCATGGCCACTCATCTGCCCAGACCAAAGGCCTCTTACTGAGGGGAAATGTGATCTCTCCGTGGCAGAGCTACAGAGAAAAGGCTAATCCAAGGGCTGTTGAAGGCAATGTTAAATAACCTGGATCTACGTGCCAACTTAATGGTCTGCTTTTGTTTTGGAAAGGACCACTTTTCTTGCCAGGTCTCCTTTTACTAAAATGGAAAGGAAAAAGAGCTAATTTGAGTCTTGCTGAGGCCAGTAACTGGCACAGGCAGATGTAAACAGAATTTCTTATTCTAATCAGTTGCATTCATACCCGAAGAGGAATGAGAGAAGATCTGGTTTTGCCCCAAGGGTCTCCTGGCCTAATACTCTAGCACGCAAGAAAGTCTTCACTGCAGTGGGATTCAGAAGAGAGTGGGCACAGGTGTCTGGGCAGAAATACCATCTCCACTGCAGCCGTGCTCTCATCCTGCTGCTGCTGACCCTCCTCCTTCCTCGTGGGCTTGTGTTTGTGGGGCTCCTCTTCCTGACATACGTTAGTAACCTGCCTGTATTGTATCTTTAGTGGGTGAAAGAAAACCCTTTGCCAGTCACGAGGCTGCATTCCTGTTTGTAAGCAAGTCTCTTCCTTTTCCACTGCCACCTCTATGCAGAGTGACAGGAGCTTGCTGCAGCTTCCTTTTGGTGCTGCTGTCTGTGTGAGCTCTCGACAAGCTTTGCAGATGCTGTGGGAATAGGAACCTGTGAGAGGGCTGCCAAGTGGTTTCCTTTTTTTTCCTCCCAGGTGTTTTAGTTGGTTTTTAAGTTAGTTTCTATTTATTTGGCTGTTGTTTCTAAAGCTCAGGCTGCAGGTCAGTGCTGTACAAAGAGTGTCCGTTTGCTTTGGCTGCTCATTTCCACACTGTGTGTCCCCTCTGTCCCAAAGCTGTCTTTTGGGGCTGTGCCACAATGCCAGTGGAAATACCTGATCTCTGGTTTAAAACTGTGGGGTTTTTTTAAGGCTGCTTTTTGAGGCTAATCGTGTGCCTGATCTGTGTTGTGCCATGGTCCTGTGCAAGGATGTTCAGCACGAGAGAAAGGGTCATCCCTGGGGCAGGCCGTGCACGTGGTGGGGAGGTCTGGTCATGGGCACCCAGGGAATTTGGGTTGGTCCGTCTTGATCAGAAGATAGATCAGTGGCAGATCTCATGGTAATGCTGACATGCCTGGCCACGCAGAGCTTCCAGCACTACAAATCGTGACAGCTGTGCTTCCGCTTTGTTCACTAATGCAGTGCATGTGCTGAGTCAGTGACACGAGGGTCATCATCATGTGGCTGCAGAAAGCACTTGGCTCTGCCAGCAGTGCCCCTTTGTCCCCTTCCCTGGCGTAGCTGTGCGGGGCTTCTGCTGGGAGCCTGAGCTGGAGAAAGCCAGTCTGAAAGAACCAGTGGCTTTTTGAGTGTGTGCTGCTGTTAGATGTGGTGGTGACTTGCATGGATTCCCATTTACAAGAAACCAGAAAGCAGTCCTTTGGTAAGTGTCCTTGCTGGATGTGAACGGGGCGGCTAGTGTGGAGGAGCTGGGTGCTCTAGGGCTTGTGTTGGTGGTGTGATGGTATTGCTGCGAGATGTGTGGTGAGCTCGTTCCCACAGGCATGGTTTGACTTCAAACCTGGTGTCTCTGCAACCATTTAGCTGAGGCAGCCTGGACCTTGCTGCGGGCTGGGGAAGGCTCAGCTGCCTGCTGCCTGCCCTTTGAATAGTGCCTGGCCCCAGTGCAAGGGTCAGGCAGACAGTGACTAATGGCTTCGTTTGACTTGGTCTTCACAGATTTTTGTGTGCACGTATTGCAAAATAAAGCTTCTGCCTGCAGCTCCTGTGTTTATCTGCAGGTGTCCAAAGGGCGCTGCTGCTGCTGCTTGGTTCCTGTTAGGAAAACTCAATAAGCTCAGGGGCACAGGAGATGGAGGTGCAGCCTCTGTGCTGCCCCGTGCCAGGGCAGGCAGAGTCCATAGGGTGCAGCAGGACTCGTGCCTGTGGCCACATGGGTGTGCTGGGGTTGTGGGGAGCCTTCTCTGCTGTGTTGAGCTGAACTTGGGGGCTTCTTGGGGCTACAGGCTGTGATCAGCTGGAGCCTGGGGGTCGGGTTATCAGAGGTGGGAGCAGTGAGCAGCCTGGGGCTGTGCCTGGTCAGCAGTCTTCCTTCTCCTTTTCCCTCTCATGTGAGCAGGGCTCATGCTGTGGGTCGCAGCATGCTTATGATGACACAGGGCTTGGTCACTCGTTTTTGGAGCAAGAGTCGCAGGCTGCAGTCCTGATCTGGGTCTGGGAAGCCAAATTGTCCTGAGATACTTGAAACTCATCACAAGCATTATATAAACAAAAGGCTACTTCAACTCCAAGACCCAGCTTCCTGCCCAAATTGCCACTGTAGCTTCAGAGACAAGGCTTTTTGGTCACTAGAAGATACTACAGTGTGACTCACAGAAAGGGAGTCCTCCCAGCCTCCTTTCATCACCATGATGCTGTGCCTGCCAGTTGGGGTTGAGGGCTCCAGGCATCGGCTGTGTGCAAGAGAGAGGGAAGAATCAATCTTTTTTTGTTGCTGACCACTTGTTTTTTAGGGCAGTCCCCATTCCGTCTTGTTTGTTGTAATACTATTTATATTTTAATATTTTTAACACTGCGACATTTAGCCCACATGGAAATTGTGGAGAATTTGAGGATGCCTGGCACTTACAGTGCTTCCAGTCCTTTGCTTGAGATGTGCGTGAGAAATAGGAATGTGGTTTTTAACATGAGAACGAAGTGCATCAGTTTGGCAGCATGGAGATGTGCGGAGAGGGTCTCTGGTGATTTGAGTGAGTGCAAGCTGCCGTGTATCAAGCAAATTCCCAGGTTTAGAAGCTGCGTTCAGAGGCTGAAAAGCTGTGCTAAAATATAGCATTGCTTGATTGCAATCTTTCAAAATGTTGTGACTTCCCTGTGTGATGTAGATGCCTCACATCTCTGCTGAGACTGATTGCTTTACACCAGATACTGTGTGCATAAACAAGGATCCAGGAACTGCAGCCATGATTAAAAAGAAATGGAAAAAGGGGAAATGGAAGTCTGTCTTATCTTGATTGAAGATATAATAAACACTGGGGATAAAATAACTGCATTTGAAACTGGTGTCAGGGGAGCTTTCACTTCTGCATTATAAATTTATTTTCCCATTTAAAAACCTGATCTAATTCTATCAGGGTCCTTCCAGAGACTGCAGAGTTCCCAGGATAGCTAAATTCCAAGTAAGAGTCTGGGGTTTTTTTGTCACTGGAAGTTAGAAAAGGACATGTATTTGAAAATGAATTGCTGTGAACTTCTGGAAAATAATTGTTACAGCCAACTAGGTAAGACTGAGATAAATCGAGGAATAAACTTCCTGTGCTAGGTGAAATGAGTTAAATAGTTCCTGAGTTATGACAACCCTTTAATAAAAGAAGTGTGAGCTGTAATTCCACATCCTTTGCCTTTCTCTTGATACCTCTGAGCAAACCTTTTCCTAAGGGTGGGGAGCAAAAAGAAAAATCTGTAGGTAAGATATAAGACTCGAATAGCTAATGTCCAGGACCAGATGGAGCCCATCATCAGAATGAAAGCAGTTGTTGTGTCTTCGGGTCCATCACTAGAGAATGACTGTGTTTCCTTCCAGGGTTAGAGGTCAGCATATAACCTTTATGCTATGGAGAGGATGAGGAATGTGTGTATATGTGTGGATGAGGAGAGGAGACCAGACCAAGAGTCTGGTCCATGCACCAGACCTGTAAGCCTCCACAATTGAAAGCTCTTCCCTCTGGCTGTGGGTGTGGGGGGTGAGCGGGTGGTCCAGCTGCAGCTGTAGGGTTCCCCTTTGAAGCGCTGGAGAGCTGTGGCATGATGAAGGTCAGGAGATAGTACGTCCTCCTCCCCCGTGTCTGTCTGAGCTGCATTCCTGGGAGCTTCCTCCCCGAGGATGCCTGGGAGAGCAGACCACCTCCAGAGGCTTGAAAAAGCAAAACCCCTTGTGGCTGCTGCTTGCCTGTTCTGCTCTGGGAGGTCAGAAGCTCTGCTGCCTTGGGCATAGCAATGAATTGCTGTGGGAGACTTAGCTGTTGCCTTGCTGGTGAGCCCACAAACTCATTCTCTCACCCTGTGTAAGGTGGTGAATATCCACGTCTGAGCTATCTGGAGCTGGGAGGGGAATTGCTGTGGGGCTGGGCGTATGCAGACTATGCGTTCCACCCCGGGCTGGTTGCTGCTCACCAAAGATGTATCTAGCTTGAAACTCTCCTCCATGTGCAATTTCTTAAGAGGGGTGCTGCTGTGCAAGGAGGCTTTCCTGGGGCTTGGCTGCTGCGAGTGCTGGATTTGGTGCTCAGAAGGGAAGGGGTGCAGCTCCTGCCCAAAACCAGCTTAGTGTAGTCTCCATCAGCCTTGGCTTTTTTCACGGCTTCCTCTGAGCAAAGGTTTATCGTTGCCTTATGTGCCATGGGAAAGAGCTTGTCAAGAAAAGTGGGTGAAAGACGTGGCCATTGCTGCCCTGTGTGAGTGGAACTGGCCACCCTTGTGTAATTTGGGCAATGGAAGGTGGCACTGAAAAAAATGCACTTTGCAGCACTGAAGATGTTTATCCAGGCAGCCTACTGCCTGTGTTTGGGCACTGCTTCCTCCATCTCTTCACAGAAGAGTTGGGGCTGCACTGTGCACAAGCAGCAGCTGAGGGTCCCTGGGGAAGCATTGACCAACAGCCCTCTGGGGATTTTTGCCCTGAGACAAAACGAGCAATTCAAGTGATGAGCAAGAGGGCAAGAACCAAAACTGTGTGTGAGAGGATGGGTTGCCTGCCAGTTTTTGGCTGACATCTTCCTACAGATGAGGTGGGGTGGCAATGAGGGGGAGGAGGAGAAGAGCTTGCAATTAAAAATTCTGGGGTTTCATCAGGAGTAAAGGCAATAAACCAGCAATGTTTTTCCCCCAACCGGTGCATTCCCTTGGTGTCAGTTGCCAGACCAGCTCGTCAGTGATTTACTGGAACTGAATAAGGAGGAGGAGAGGGACCCTGATGGGAGCTGTGCCTTGTTGGCAACTAAGGTCTAGTTATGGAGGCTTTAACTGACAGTTTAGTCTACAGTTGTACAGAAATAACACCCAGCTCTTGCTTGGCTCTGAGATCCGGCGATGGAAGGCCTGTCTGCAAGGAGGGAGGACAGGGTGACCTGCCTGATGGAGAGGAATGAGCAATTTGCTCGTCTGCAGTTACATCACTCACATTCTTTTTCCAACCCCCTGCTCAGTGTCGTCTCTGGGAACCTAATGGGAAGCTTTGCAGTGGTGTTTTAGTACCCTTTGTAGTACAGTCACTTGCCAAGTTCTCCACCAAATTAAACTTCTTGTGGGATTGCGAACTAGGTGGCTGTAAAAGCACCCAGAAGCTCACCCATGATCTCTGCCAGCTGGCTGTGGACTTCTCTCAGCGCTCTGCAGGGCTGCCGTTCATAGCTGGTGGCCTGTGGCAGAGTGCTTTGTGTTTTCTGGAGCTGGACTTTTTCTTTGTAGGGGTAACAACAAGGGGTGGTTCTTTGCTGAAGACCTTACCTGGTCTCCCTCATTAGTGCTCCCTAAGCATCATCTTCCCTTATCTGCCCAGCTCCTGGGTGCATTAAACTTAAACTTCAGTCAGTTTTATTTCTCAGCCCAGGCACAGCTTGGAGTTTGCTGCTTCTCTTTCATCCTCCCAGGAAAGCTGTCTAGGAGCTTTCCTCTGGCAGGCACAGGTTTGCTGAACAGGTTAACTCTCCCCTCACGGCTCAGCCATGGCACATGTACTTTCTCTCCAATGGCACCCCTGTGGCTCTGAGTCACTCTTCTGCATGCAAGTTCAAATGTCCATGGTCTCCTGGGTTGGCAGGATGCCCAAGTACAAGAGGAGAGTCACTTTGCCCTTACAAATCAAGTTTTGAGTTAATTATCTGTTTGCTTGGACAGAGTGCGTCCTTGCGTATTGGGAAGATAATCTTGT
Source organism: Strix aluco (assembly GCF_031877795.1). Taxonomy (NCBI): domain Eukaryota; kingdom Metazoa; phylum Chordata; class Aves; order Strigiformes; family Strigidae; genus Strix; species Strix aluco. Next base: position 9,240,742 of record NC_133949.1, on the reverse strand, counting down.
GATCTGGACTAGGGTCAGAGGAGTTCAGAGCTTTGGCAGCACAGCGAGAGGGAGGGAGTGATGGGTGGCTCCCCAGGGGAAGGACAGGGGCCGTAGGGCTGGCTGGGGACTTGAGGGCTGGGCGCTCATCCTTGCACTACCACAGACTCTGGGTATGGCCATGGGCAAGTCACAAGTCACTTAAACTCTGCCTGAGCAAGTGGAAAGGAGTAATTCAAGGAGATGGAAGTTAAAGTGGGGAAGATAGTGGAGGGGACTGGGAAGCCATCGGCCCAAAAGAAGTGGATAGTAAATCCAATTTGCATGTGGAGGTGGATAGTAAATCAGGAGTATTTATCATTTCTGTTGTAACGACCTAATGTGGGGATGCTCGCAGAAGTACCACGCCACAGTCCTGCTCTGCAGTTTATAAGCACAGCAGTAGGTCTGGGGCATCATATCACCTGTGGAAAGGAGGGAGGAAGCCCCAGATCTGTGGCATGGCTGGAATGGGGGGTCTTCCCCTGTTAACACCCCGTGGGCTCCGTGGTGAGTAAGGGCTGGCCCTGAGTCCCTTTTGAGTTTTGCTGGAGCACTAATAGGAGCCGGGTTGGGCTCCCTGGCTGGAATGTGGGGCTGCTCCAATGGTGCTGGCAGAGGGAGAGCAGAAATCACTTCTGATGGATCAGCAGGAGGGGAAAAGCTTGGTGGGACAGCGAGATACCTTGGGACAAAAAAGAATCTTGCAGTATGTTGATGCAAAGCCTTTCTCCAAAGAGTTGTTGGGCTGCCTTGTGCTCCTAGGACTAAATGTACAGTGAAAAAGCATACTTTGAACGGCCCTTAATGCTCTTCTGATCTTCCATGGCAGTGTGTGACTGCTGGTGTTCATTTGTTTATCCTTGCTTACAGTGACCATCATGGAGGGTGCTGGCACGGAACCGAACATCTCCCCTCCTGACAGCACTGCACAGCAGGACTCTCCCTTCAGCATGACGGACCTGTTTCTCGTCTCGCTCATCGTCGGACTTTTTACTTACTGGTGGTTCTTCCGCAAGAAAAAGGAGGAAGTCCCAGATCTCCCCAAAATGCAATCAGTGTAAGTAACAACTCTCAGGCAGAGGGGTGAAGGTAGTTTACTGCCTTGCTTATGATGGGTCATTGGAGGCTGTGCAGGAGTCTCGGCTGGATTATAGGAGGTCCCCAGGTGAGGGGACTTGGTCCCAAAGTGCGTTTCTCTCCCCTCACGTTTCTTCTGAGCTGCATGTTCACCTCGGGATGCAGAAATCCCCGTGGAAGAGCCAGGCTGCAGTTCTGCCTTACCCCACTGTGTGGCCCAAATCAGTAATTTACCTTTCCCAAGCAAGGCAAGAAAAGGCAAGGCAGAAAAGCTTCTGGCTGTACTTCAAAACTCTTAAGGATTGCTTTGACTAGTCTCTGTTTTTTCTGATAAAAGTCGTATTTAGATAAATCTGGAGAAAGGTGGACTTGCTCTTAAGTAGGTTTCCTATCAAAAATCTTCTCTACCCTTAGCTACGAAGAGAAGAAATAGTCTTGGGAAGCTGGAAGATAATTTCTGGGCATGAGCTACTTGGCAGCTCTTGTGAAACTTGCTTGGCTTTGATGCCACGTTATCACAGCAGCAGGAGACTGGTTGTGGAGAGGGAGAGGTCCTTGTTCCACCCAGTCTTCTCCAAAGGGCTTAGGGCCAGGAACAAGCCATGTTGATGGAGATCTGGGTGCATTTAATTGCTTGTCTCAGTCACATACCAAACTTAATATCAATTTTCTGCTGGAGTCTTTAGCTCATTCTTTCTGTTTCCTTCTGGAGCATTGGTAAGAGCACTAAATAGAGGTTTGAAACTCACTGCAGCAGAGATCGTAGGAGCTGTCATCGTGCAGTATCTTTCCCTTCAGTCTCCTGGGATCGCTTCCCTCTGTGGGTGCGGTTTGCCCCAGATAGAAAGCTGGCCTCAGCCTTAGCCCAGCTCTGTGCTTTGCAGAAGGTAACCACACAACAAAGGTTGATCCTCTGGGTCTATAATGCTGGCTGCAAATTCACTGTAGGCCCCCCGGTCCTGAGTGGCTGGTTGTGAGGCCGTGCCATGAGGAGGGGAAAAGTGATGTCTGGATGCTTGCAGTAGCTTCAAGATTTAACACATAGAGTTGCACCAGCAAAGTATCCTGCATGAAGTGGATTTCTCCCCGTGGCACTTAGTGGATTCTGCTGTGGCAAGAAATACTTCTCAGTCCTTCATTTTGAAGTGTTACAGCCTGAAGTGGAAAGAAGCTATGGCAGGACCTGACCATAGGCTGCTCAGATGAGGATGTTTGGTGATAAGCCAGGGCATTTCAGCCGGGGATTGATGCTCTTGTTACCCTGCGTGTAAAAGCTGAATCAAACACAGCAAGTGGCTGTGCATCTGTTACCTCAGACTTTCATGTCTACCTTAGTGGGTTACGCTGCCCTCAGTTTTCAGGGTTCGTTGTCCAGTGTTTGTGTTGTAATTCAGATCATAATTGAAAAGAAGCAGGTTTGGTCTCATCGTTCCTGCTTTGGTCAGATCATGACTCTCTCCTCTGGTGGCAGAGCCCTCTGCTTGAAGGCAAGCCTGGGATGCCAGGGCTGTTGTGAAGTCTCTGGGTAATGGGAGGAGTAGCTTACAGCAAACTCTCAGGCAGACTGCACACACCGGTGTCACAGGAGGATGGAAAGTATGTTTTCTGGCTGGGAGGACTTTAAAAGGAAGAAATGTCCCTGGTTGCAGTACCGTGTGCAGGCATGTGCACACGAGGCTGGTAGCAGCCCAGCTGTCTGTGCCTGCTTGGCCCTACTTTGGGAATTTGTTTTGTTGGATCAGTCGGATGCTTTCCCTCTCGTGCCTGCAGGAGAAGGCTGTGTGTATCAGTGCGTGCGGCTGCCTCTGGAGATTGTAACGAGAACAGCCACGCTGCGATGAGAGCTAAGCTGGCTGGAGAAATGGCACTGTCAATCTGAAATTAGATCCTGACATGACACAGATTGACTCGGAGAGCTCCTGTGCTCACTGTCCTTGTGACTGTTTCCATCCATCATGTGCGGCTCTTCCAGAGGCTGTCGTGACCTGGCAGAAAAGTCATACTGCAAAGAAGCTTTCTTCCTCCCCTGGGTGTGTGTTGCCACCTTGTCCTGCTGCAGGACCTCAGCATGTGGGCTTCCATCTGAGAGTGGCTGGAGGTTTTGGCTTTGAGCTGACTCAAGGGCATTTTGCCTAAGTTTCCTCTGTGGGGTCTGTGCTGCCTTCTCGGTCTGCATGGGAGACGCTGGCAGGGAGCACTGCGCAACTGCTTGCAGGAGCCGTGGAAGAGCAGCACCTCCCGTCCCCAGTAACCACAGGGGAGAGGCAGGATTGTTCAGGACCTTGTCTGACACAATTACATTTTGGAAAAGTGGCAGCCAGGCAGGTGAAGATTGAGAGGAGGCTTTGAAATAGTTTTTCCCTGTACATTAAGCCTGACCCTGCCACTGCCTGCTGCAGCCCTGCTGCGGTCATTGTACCAAGCTGGTCTGAGGGCAGCATGGATCTGTAAGTCAAGGCTGTGGCTGGTGGCACATCCATCCTCCACGACAGAGGCAGCGACTTCCTGCAGCTTTTGCAGTCTTATTTTATAGGACACTTGGAACCGGGAGGGAAATGAGTGGGGAAAACAAGCTTGTTTAGCCCTGGGTTTCCTTCCCTCCTGTCTTCCTTGAGTCTGGGGTGGAGTTTCCTTTCTGACAAACAAGCAAATCAGCAAGATACAGGAGCGCTCTGCCAGCCACTGCCTGTGGCAGGCTGGACACAGCAAGCTGGTCCATGGGCAGGCAGGGGCAGGCCCCTCTGCAGGCAGGGAAGCTGTCCCAGACCCATGAAGGCAGAGAGCCCTCGGTGGGGCTGTCTCCAGCTGAAGTGGAGAGCCTTGACCTTAAGAGGTGTTGTTTTCTTCAGTACGTTCTCTGCAGCTCTGCCTTGACTGGCCAAACTGTCCTGAACTACTTTATCTGATGGTATCGGGTGATGGTTTCTGTTGTGTCACTTTGGCCCCAACTTCAGCTTCGGCCTCAGAAGACTGGAGGATGGAAGTGCTGAACAGCAGTTCAGATGTGTCATGATGGCCACTGCTTTAACGGGTTTGCTTGCAGCGTGGGAGAGCGCAAGCAGAGTCTCCGACCTGAACGCAGCGTCCAGCACCTTGGTGCCCTCCTGGGGTTTTGGGGAGCCCCGCTGAGCAGCACACCTTCATCGAGCCACATCAGCTCAGCAGGGTCTGCAAAAGAAATGCCACTGCTGCAACTGCCCTTGATTGTGGAAGAATAGATGCATGGTCAAAATACCCTGTTCTGGATGGCACCTGAGCTGGGTTTGCTCTGCATGGCTCCACCAGCCTGCGTGACCTGGGATCAGTCATGATCTTCCCCTGACAATGCATCTCTGGGTTCAGCCACAGCTCAGGCGCTTGCTGATCCCTCACCCTTGCAGCCAAGAGGAGCTGTTTTCCTGCCTGAAGTCCACAGAGAAGGGTCAGAGTCCAGCGTGTGCAGAGGTTTCCCACGTACGAGACGTCTTGTACCTGTGTTGTGTAATACACGTGTGCGTGGGGCAGGCTGGGATACCGCCGTCTGAGGATTGCTTGCGTTTTGACCGTTTTCAGACTTAATTGAAACCACTGGAGCAGCCTTTCCCACAGCCTGCTCTGCAGATGTCATTAAGGAGAACGGCTCTCGATCGCCACGCAGCCATGGCCACCGCGCTTCCTCGCTGGGGAATGCACTAATTTATTTTTATTCTTCGGCTGCGCCTCCTCTGCGTGTTTCCCAATCACAGATTTCTCATGTGCCCGCTCCAGAGTCGTGCAGACTGTCGCCCTGGGGAGACGTAGGCGAGTCAGCGATTGGTATGCTGGGTGTCACCCCCTCCCTTCTCCCCCTCTCTTTAACATTGTTTGGGGCATAAATTGGCTTATCTCTATTCTGCAGCTCTAGAGAAATCCATTCCCTGGTGCTTGTAGGGCTTCCTGTGGCAGGAATTGCTCCAACTCCTTAGCCTGATTAGCTCTCTTTGCTGCCTGCGTGTGTGTTAGAGAGAGACCGACCATTTCTAATTTAATTTAATAGGATCCTGAAGAGAACAAACTCCTTTGAGCTGCCTCCGTAATGGCACTGCCATAGTTACCCATAGCGTTGCTCACGCAGTGTCTGGAATCGTTTCATTCAGCTACAGCGTCGACTTTTTTTTTTAAAAGAATATATATAAAAGCAGCTGTGATATAAACAGTTTCCAAGGTAACAAGGCTGGGGGAGGGTTTTGTGTCCCGTCCCCCTGCTCCACGCGGATGGGAGAGGGCTGTGTGCTGCGGAGGATCCTGGGAGGTTTCATTCTCCACTCCTAATTCCTTTCTGCCACTGCTGCCAGATGTTGCAGTTTCTCAGGACTGTGCGGATCCACTCTGTAACTTCCAAAGCTCCACCACGAGGATCTGAGGATCTGAGCAGGCAGGACCATTCCTGCTATGACCTGTGCCGGGACCTTTTGTGCCGGCTCTCTTCTCCTTAACAAAAGGCTGACGCTTGGCTTTAATGCCCAGGAGGAGCAGAATGGAAAGGCCTGTGTGCGTGTTGCTCCAGAGCTAAGTTAGATCCGTCCCCCTACACCTCCCCTTGCAGACAGACACGGCTGCCCTGCGACTCTTTGTCTGCCTCTTGCCTGCCCCGACCATGGGCTGCGTGTACTCGGCCCCGCGAGAAGAGGCGGCCCTGGCGAGGTGAGTTAATCTGCCCCATGGGCAGGTGGGATCGCTCTGACTCGGAGAGTCGCTCCTGCTGCTCCAAAGCTGGGTGGAGTGGGGTGCTTCTCCCTTCTGGGGCAGGAGGAGAAGGAAGGGGAGAGGCTCTGCTCAGAGGCAGGCTGCCCCAGAGGAGACCCTGCTGTCAGCACTTGGGTTTCTCTGCAACGGCTAGGCTGTGTTCTCTCTTCTGGCTGTACGTGTGCTTTCAGGAGGAAAGTGATGGGCATGGGAGCTTTCTGAAGGAGAGATGTTCATCTGAGACAGAGACTTTGGTATTGTTGCTGAGCTGTTAGGAACTTCCTCCCCTCTCCTTTCTTTCTCCTGCAATCAAAGTGTCATAGAGCCCTGGGCGTCGCTTGTGCTGAGGGCTCCCACCAAGGGTGGGCAATCTGTACAAGCTAAAGACTCTCCAACAGTGGAGTTAATCCCCTTTCCTCCACCCATTGCTTCTTCTAACACTCCTAGTTGCTACCCTGAGCTATCTAAGCTGTAAGAGCAGTTGTTGCTGAAAACACACTTTCTCTTCAAAGTTTTCCTGGCTGAGCAGTGAAAATGAGTGTCATTTCTGTCTTCGGTGTCTGTGCATTTTTGCAGCTCAGATTTTCAAGCCACCCTGATGAAGCAATTTCAGGGAGTTGTGTAGCCTTTTTTCAAAAGCCAGACTCATTATTTCTTCTGTGTCTGAGCCACAGCCTGTTCTCCACAACAACACTTCAGTGCAGGGTTGCCTCCTTTGAAAATGGACAAGCTCCATGTGCTGCACCCTTTTCTCTTCCAGAGGGAGCTTGCTGAAAGGATCTAAAACTTTTTTTTTTCCTCCTTTAAAAGCGTTTTGTTTAGCGGTTGACCCAACAGCTATTTTAATTGGATCTCATTTGCAGAGGGCAGTAAACCAAAGAGGTTCACCAGGGAGCCAAAAGCTAAGTGCGAGCTGAGTCTTGCGAGCCGGCTGGGGGGCAGCTTGCCTGAGCCCCCGTCCTGACAGTAGCGTGGGCAGGGTTGGGGCTGCTCTCTGAAGATGCTTTGTGATATCCCTGTTCCCATCAGGGGACAAATGACAACACAAGGAGACTTTTAACTGCTGAGAGAGCAAAGTGGGGGGTGCAAAGCAGCTCTCTCCTTGGAGCACAGCTGCCTTGGATAGCTTTTTTTGGGTAGGGTTTGCTCATCTTCCGTGTGCGCTGGATGAGACTGTTGGTGCTGGGAGCTGTCAGTCCTGGTTACGGAGCTCCCTGATACCTTTGGGTAGAAAGGGGTGCTTGAAGGCATGTGTTACTGAACATCCCCCACCCTGCTGCTCGGTGTCTGTGTGTGCGCTCTGCAAATGCCTCGGCACATCCGCAGAGATCCCTCCCTCTGGACTGAAGAGTTTAGGAAACTGTTAGCGAGCTCTGCACATTCTCACATGGGCCTGAGCCAAAGCCATTTGTTTTTTGCCTGGAGGCTTCTCTCTTCCCACAGGAGACCCAGCCTTGCATTCTTCCATTGTGAAAGAGAAACGGGAACGGCTCCCACGTTCCACCTCCCCGTTACCGAAGCTCCAATGGGGAAGACAGCAAGTGAGCTCCTGGCACTTGTCCTCCTGCCTTGAAAGACCCCAGCACCTAATCTGACTGTAGTTAGAGCCACCTCTGCTTGTGAGGCTCCCAGGATCCCTGGGGCTGGGTTGCTTTCACCCTGTGACACTAAAACCCCACGGGTGTGCTTAGGATAGCAAAGCTTTTCTGGCTCCCTGCCTAATAGGGTAGCCAGAGCGGTGTGAATCTCTGCCTCGACGTTTCTGACACTACTGTGGTTTGTCCTGCTTCTGAGCTAGAGAAAGCTGCCTCTATGCAATAACACAAACGTTCTCCGTGCTGGAGATCCGCGCTGGGGATGGAAACGCCAGTGTGGGAACGAGCCCTGCGGGACCTCGGCAGGCAGTGGTCGCCTTGCTGGAGGTTCCGTGGGTCTGATCAGCTGCCTCCGTCTGCTCCGCAGGGCTCTCCAGCTCGGGGACTCGTGTCTGGCATGCTGTTTTGAGGTCGGAACAGCTGGTTTTTAGCCCTATCTGACTTCAGGCTTGGGGAATCTGCCCTGGGGGTATGGCTGAGGACTGATCCCCTGCCTGTCTGCTGCAGTGGGGGAAGCAGGGAGCTTTCCGTTCCCTTCTCTCCCACCATGGCTTGGCCCCTGGGATTTATCTGGAGACCTACTCTTGCATCGTAGCTCTGCGAGATCCTTGTGACCTGCTCAGGTGTGAAGCCTCTTGGAGCAGTTGATAGAGTAAAGGCTTCCTGACACCCAGGGCTGAGTGCCTGGGCTTTGCCTGATGGAGGTAAGGCAGGGGGTCAGCTTTTCCCCTCTGCTCTCAGAGTCCCTGCTCCATGGTTGTGTGCAGAGAAGCCCTGAGCTGAGCAATGGGCATCCCTGGCATAGGGTAAATAAGAGTGGTTGGTGGGGACTCTCGCCCGTTTGGGCAGCCTTCCTGCGATCTGGGAGCCACTTTTTCCCCACTTGCTTATTTCTGACCTTAAAGAACGAACATGCTTATCTGAAAGGAGGTTCCTCCTGTCTTTCAGAGCAGCTCCGGTGAGAGACAGCAGCTTCATTGAGAAGATGAAGAAGACGGTAAGCTTCTCGCTCTGGCTATGTAGGGCACTGGGAAGGAAGGTGGGGGAGCTCATGTCCTTCTCAGTTTCCTCTGGAGACTGTCTAGTTGTCAGCAGGGGGACTGGTTTGGGTACAGAGACATGTCTGCTGCAAAGAGCATCCAGAGGAAGGCTGTGTGGGCAGGAATAGCTCTTTCAGTCTATGCCTGAGAGTTATTCTTAGAAGAAAAAATTAAAGTGAAAATTTGGTGCAAAAAAAGCATAATACGAGATCAAAGTCAGAAGGGGAAATGGCAGAGACTTTAAAGTCATTGGCTGGCAGTTGTTTATCTGCATGGTTGGTTCCCAAACTGGCTCAGTCTGGAATGGGAACTGTTGTATGCAGAACTGGCAGCTCTTTACTCTGCTGGACTGGACACGAGAGGAAGCAGAGGAAGAAGCAAGGGCCGGATATATTTTCCGTTTTACTTCAGAGTAGGTGGCTTGTGGCAGAGCAGGAGCTCTGATGCTTAGGCGCTTTCCCAAAGCTTAGGCAAATCTGCTTTCTCATCCAGGGAGTTCCCTGTTTCCAGGAGTCGCACTGCAGCCTTGAGGCTGGGAATAAATCTTGAGGGTTTATTCTTTGCTTTGGGTTTTAGTCTGACCTGAGTCATCCCTCTGAGATTGACAAGAGTCATGTTCTTATTAACAGCTTAGCCTTGAGTTTTCTGCTGCAAACCCAGCCTGGAGTCCCGTACGAGTGCAGACTCCTAGTTGCCTTTAGGTTGCAGTCCAGGGCTCCTGATCCCAGGCGTTTCCTTTGCCTCTGACAAGATGTGCTTCATCCTTGCATTTGCCAAATGAGTAATCACTATTTAACAGGGATTTATTTTTCTCTTCAGGGGCGAAACATAGTGGTTTTCTACGGTTCCCAGACGGGTACAGCAGAGGAGTTTGCCAATCGTCTTTCCAAAGATGCTCATCGCTATGGCCTCCGGGGCATGGCAGCAGATCCAGAGGAGTATGACTTGGTAATTTAGCCATGAACAGCCTCAGGATAGGTAACATCCTTTTAGTGTCCCCTGAAAATAAACAGAAGAAGCCTGGCCAAGGGACAGGTGCCCTTTTAGTCATGTCGTTTAGGGGAGAAAAGATCAGCTGGAGAGATGAGCTTGGTCCTTGCCATTCTACAGATGTGGAGTGAACACTGCAACATGACTGAAAAAGGAAAGTGGTCTGGAGTGTTTGGGAATTGCGAATCATCCACTGGCAGCATGAAACTTGCTCTATATTCCTTCTGTAGTTAGCATTGGGCCTATACTGCTGCAGGCTTGGACAGAGGCATTGACATTGTGGTGTTCTCCAGAGTGAACAACAATCCTGGTCCCTTAAAGCCTTGTATGGAAAATCCCATTGTTTTTCTGGTGGGGTAGAAGAATTGACTTGCAGTCCAGTGAGGGTGGTTACCTTTATTTCCCCTGCCATTTTGAGAGGGTTTGGCCTTTCCCAATCCCTTTTGTAATCAGCTGTTTGACATTATGTGGTGCTGCTCTGCACACCAGAGGTATTCCATATTGTGGGAATAGACTTGCCCAATAACCATGTTGTGGGATCCTTGAGGGTTTATTCTTTCCTTTGGTTGTAGTCGGACCTGAGTCGCCTCTCGGAGATTGACAAGTCCTTGGCTGTGTTCTGCATGGCCACTTACGGTGAAGGTGATCCCACAGACAACGCCCAAGACTTCTACGACTGGCTGCAGGAGGCTGATGCTGACTTGTCGGGTCTGCGATTTGCAGTAAGTGGCTCAATTGCAGCTTATGTTGCATTTGGGCAAGAAAGTCAAAAGCCTTTCACTGTGCCTGCACGTGGCTTGGGTAAAGGCACAACATGATGTCTATGCCTTGTACGCCTGTGTTGGATGCGGCCCCTGTTGTATTCCTCCCCCGGTTTCATAGACACTTACAAACATATATCTGGGGGCTTTAAATGCAGATGTCAGAGTACTCTCTCCACTCCCTAAATCACAAGGGTTTGCTGGTAATATCTTGCCACAAACAGCCCAGCAGGCATTGAATACAAGGTCTGTAAATGAGTTACAGGCTGCTGCTGCTGCTGTTCAGAAGCTAATTGAGCAGCCCTGGGCCAGATCTTCTCCCGCAAATTAAATCACTTGGAGTGTGTAGCGCTCTTCCTGTGCTGAGCTGAATAATTGGCTGAGATACAGCCACCTCACCTAAACTCCAGCCAAATTCCTTAGGCAGCATAATAATTGCAAATGAGGAGAAAATCCACTGCTGGAGATGTTAAGCCGCTCTGTATAAGCAGTGAGCAAACATTTGCTGAGCGGTTTGTGGGAGGCAAGGGGCAGCAATCGGTCTCCAGGCGGTCCAGGCTTTTCCTGGTCCCTCGAGGAGATGGCGCAGGCAGCTCTTGTATGTGCATCCCCTTGACATGCCCAAGGCCTGGCTCAGCAGAGGTGTGGTACCTACTCACTAGACATTCTCCAGTGGTAAATTCTTACTCAAGGTCCACGAATAGCTGACGGGGAGCTGGGAGAGGACTTGCTGTCTGTTTTCAACTTTTGTATCAGCAATAGCGTGGCCAGCAGGGACAGGGAAGGGATCTTACCCCTGTACTCAGCACTGGTGAGGCCATACCTTGATTACTGGGTTCAGTTTTGGGCCCCTCACTACAAAAAGGACATTGAATGACTCAAGTGTGTCCAGAGAAGGGCAACGGAGGTGGTGCAGGGTCTGGAGCACAGGTCTGATGGAGAGCGGCTGAGGGAACTGGGGGGGTTTAGTCTGGAGAAGAGGAGGCTGAGGGGAGACCTCATGGCCCTCTACAACTCCCTGAAAGGAGGGTGCAGAGAGGGGGGATGAGTCTCTTGAACCAAGGAACAAGTGATAGGACAAGAGGGAATGGCCTCAAGTTGCACCAGGGAAGGTTTAGACTGGCTATTAGGAAGTATTTCTTTCCAGAAGGGGTGGTTGGGTGTTGGAATGGGCTGCCCAGGGCGGGGGTGGAATCCCCATCCCTGGAGGGGTTGAGGAGTCGGGCTGACCCAGTGCTGAGGGATATGGTGTAGTTGAGAACTGTCAGTGTGAGGTTAATGGTTGGACTGGATGATCTTCAGGGTCTTTTCCAACCTAGATGATTCTGTGATTCCTTTGCTGGGTGATACTGACCAGAGGATGCCAGCTGGATGGGAAATGTCCAGCCCCTGCTTCTCCACACTCATCAGCATTCCCTTTCTAGGTCTTTGGGCTGGGGAACAAGACTTACGAGCACTTCAATGCCATGGGAAAGTATGTGGACAAGAGACTGGAGGAACTTGGAGCCCAACGCATCTTTGAACTTGGGCTGGGAGATGATGATGGCAAGTGAGTAGCTTGGCTTGGAGGGCTGGGCAGAGCTGGCTAAAGTGTTGTGGGGGTCTTGACAGGGAGTTGGCTCTACTACTAAGAGAAATAAACTTCATAGCACTAACTGTGGGAGCTGACGTGTCTCTGAGTGTGTGTCTGTGCACTCTTCCACAATCGGATAGCTGTACACTTAGAGTATCTTAGAGGATCCTGTGTCTGAGTAAGCCAACATCAGCTTTAAATGACCGTAGTTACACACTCGAGGAGGCTTTGCAGCCTCCTCTGCCTTTGCTGGGCTGCATCTCCATTGCTAACCCAGCCTGTATGGATAAACTCACCCATCCCTGTGCGGGAGGCAAACTCCGTTTCCTTGTGAACTGTTTTATGGTGCAAGGCAGCAATTTTTCAACTTGGACAATGATATTTTTTTTTTTTTGACCTCTCTATGATCACCTGAACACCCTGTAATGCTCAACTTAACCAGCTTAACTTAACCAGCTTAACCTAGGAAATTGCATCAACCTGTGGCTTTACCTCTAAGGGCTGCAAGATCTGATGAGAGGGATGTGCTGTATGTGGGAGACTCTGAGCCCAGAAAAATAAGCATTGCCATGGTGGAATCTGCCTTTAGGAAGGTGACCTAATACCAGGAGTGGGCGAGGGGGAGCTGAGTTGGTTAAAGACAGAGTCTGAATTAACAAAGCCTTCCTTGGCAGACCTGGTGAAGGGAAGGGGTGGCTGGTATAGTACAGTTCCCTCCTACCCACTTAGTGATCAGAAGATGCTCTTCTGGTGATCTGTGGGCATGTAGACATACCAAAACTGCTTGGATCCAAGGGCAAATGCCTTTTCCCGTGGTGAAGGAGGAAGGATCTCAGATGGCTCCTCTGGGAATAGCCCTTCTCTCCCCCTCGGGCAGGGTTACTGAATCTCTCTTTTGCCCTGGCTAGCTTGGAAGAAGATTTCATCACCTGGAGAGAGCAGTTCTGGCCAGCGGTGTGTGAACACTTTGGGGTGGAGGCTACAGGAGAAGAGTCCAGGTGAGTATGGGAGCAGGTTCTTCTGGGTGCAGAGAGATTGGCCACCTCTGACTGGTGGCTGCGTCATCAGCCCTGAGCCACTGTCCCCTTTCCTGCATGCTGCCTCCCCTTCCAAACTTGAACGGGCATGTGTGGAGTGGGGGCTGTTTGGACTGAGCCTGTCCTGGTGTGAGTTTGAACCCAGCTGTGGATTTCTGTTCTGAAGGGCGATGTGATGGGTTTGGTTCCTTTGTGGGGGGCTTTGCTGGGTTGTGATGCTCCCAGTGAAGCTGATGTTTCCTCCTGGTTTGGGCTTTTTTCAAGGTCTACCTGATTCCTGATGTCTTGAGAGGGGCAAAGGGGTTGAAGTTGCATTTGTTTTTGAACTGCAGCAAATCCAGCAAAGCAGATGTTGGTTCTAACTGTCCCTTGTGATTTCCGGTTTGACTTTTTTCTCTTTTTCTCTCCCCCTTCCTCCTCCAGCATCCGCCAGTATGAGCTGGTGGTGCACACAGATGTGAACATGAACAAAGTCTACACGGGTGAGATGGGTCGTCTCAAGAGCTACGAGAACCAGAAGCCGTAAGTGCCACACAGCCCTGGGCAGGGTGTACGTGGGCCAGGCTTTGCCTGGCAGAGTCCTTGATGTTTCTAACAACACGTGCTATGTGGGCGGTGTCATTTCTGCAATGCAGCTGTGTGGCAGATACCTGCCCAAGAGAAATGGGCTCAGACCTTCACTGGGACTCTGGGGGATTCCCCAGTTAATGAATCATTAGTGAGTGAGAAGATGGCTGTGTTCACATGGGCTGTTTGGCTGGTACATTTGCAGCACCTGTCTTGAGGTCACTCAGAGCCTTTCCTTGCCCAGGGAAGCTAATGCATGATGGTTGCTTGCAGCATTACTTTGGAGAGATTAGCTGTATAAATTATTTCTAAACTGAAATATCTCTTTGAGGTGTGACATTCCCTCCAATCTACTCTTGCATCACTTGTTCTTAATAGGACCGAAGCTGTTGACTGCTGGGCTGTGCTTAGAAGGAAAATGATCAGTTTTCTCTGCCAGTGTGGGTAGCAGCGGGATCATAATTTGGTTTGTGGTGTGCTTTGAAACATGAGCCAGGACAGCCCCATGCTCAAATCGTGGGAGCCTGCTCTGGAGGCAGGGGGAGGATGCTTGGATACAGAAAGCACTGTCAGCCTACAGGAGAGTAACCCAGAGGATCCTTGTCTTCCATTCCAGACCGTTTGATGCCAAGAACCCCTTCCTGGCCCAGGTTACAGAGAACCGCAAGCTGAACGAGGGTGGAGAGCGACACCTCATGCACCTGGAGCTGGATATCTCCAATTCCAAAATCAGGTAGTTTCCCGTGGGAGACTGCTCCTCTGTTCTGGTAGGAACAGCCTGTGTCAGGAGCAAGGAACAAGGATGTGCCACTGGCCTCGTCCAGCACTTCAGAAGGGGACCTTGTTCTCATAATTACTTAACACTGCCCCTCTGGGCTTCTGTACCACATATCAGGTACCCCATGTTGGGTCTTTCTCACAGCTCTCACGCTGTGCCTGGCCGTGCCAGCTGGCTGCTCTGGGTTCCTCCAGAGCTGGTTGCACATACCTGTCCTACCTGAGCAGTGCCAGCTGCAAGAATTCTCTAGAAATCATTAGAAAACTGAGGGGGCAGATGAGCTATGAGAGAGGGGAGAGCTGGGAATGGCTCATGCCTGGGTTTGCCTGGCTTAGATGTACCAGCATAGGAGGAATAAAGCCCTGTTCTTAAAAACCCTCTTGCTGGCTTAAATTCCTGTGTGTGCTTGTGAGAAAGCTATGAATCCCGGTGATTTAATGTAACAAAATGCTGCAGAGGTTTTGAGCAACTTTGCTCCTTGCCTGTCAGGGAGTTGACCTGTCCTTGATGAAAGTCTGGCCTTGTTGAAGTCTCTGGCAAATCTGCTGTTACCTTGGAGGTCCCTTGTGAAAAACCTGGTTCTTAAAACCATTATTCTGCAATGGTCATTTCTGCTATTACTGCTGGCTCTTGGGGATCCCTGATTGTGTAGGCACTGTGTGGCAGGTCAGATCTCGGTGCTGTCGTACTGCCCCTTGCACTAGACCACTTCATCTTCTAGCTGAGCAGCTCAGGCTTGGGGTGGATGAGAAGTGGTGCTGGTGTTTCATCTGCTCTCCTCCTGCTCTCGTTCCAGGTACGAGTCTGGGGACCACGTGGCAGTGTACCCAGCCAATGACTCTTCTCTAGTGAATCAGATTGGTGAGATCCTGGGCATGGATCTGGACACGATCATGTCCCTAAACAATTTGGACGGTGAGTGTGGATCACCCCTGAGCGTCAGCAGTTCTTCTTCATCTATGGCCTCTGTCCTTCCCACCAGAGCAGGGGCCAGATCACCTTCAGGTCCTGTAGGGCACCTCCAGGCAAACAGAGACGTCCCGTGGCCACGTGAACTGCTGTGCCATTCTAGCAGTGGCACGGAGCCCGCTGCTGGGAGCCAGCTGAAGTGGGTCAGTTGTGAAATGTACTTAGTGTGCGTGTTCAACAACACGTTATGTAACAACACACTCCTAATTACAGACCATCAGCCCCCCAGAGCATCCCCCTGCCGCAGCAGCCCCGGAACTCCACGGGGGCTCTGGTGCCTGAGATGCTGTTATTCAGTCCTTGGAGGAGGCACAGGCTTGGGGCTGAACTGCCAGGAGGGAGCACTTGTGCTGATACAAAGACCTCTTCTTGGGCGGTGTTCCCAGCAGAGCTGGCCGCTGGCAGGAGGGAGACGGCAGCTGCTGCCCATCTTACTCCTGAAGCAGGGCAGCCTGACCTGAGGCATCAGATGTGCTGGCCCAGGAGCCTAAGGGAGCTCCTGGTTTCAGGAGAGCAAGTGGCTTTAATGCACTGCCAGAGCCCGCTGTGCAGTGTCCCGTGTTGTCTGGCCTCATGCTGTCGTTCCTGTCCCTTCCGGAGCTCTTAATTTGCTGAACTGAATGGCTCCAGCCTTGACTGCTGGCACTTGCCTTTCCCAAGGCAGCTCTGAGCGCAACTGTCCATGGCTGAAGGAGACTAAGGACACTTTTGAGGCCAGATCTGAAGGAGGTGTAAGTGTGTGAGGCCAAATTAGCTGTGGAGAACAGCCCTCCTGCTTGATCTGGGAGTTTGCTGGGTGCCTCTGTGCATAGATATCTCAGGGCAGAGAGCCCCGTTGGGGAGCATGGAGTATTTTTTTTTTCTGGTAATCTGTCAGGCAGCATCTGTGAAACACAAAAGGGGCTACTGGGAGATGTAGCTGCCTGGAGAAGGTGGTGTGCTGGAGCTGGTGTGGAATCAGGGCTTTGGCCAACAGGCTGATTCAGCTCTAGGGCTGCTCTCTCCTCCCTGAAGCCCGTTCTCTGTCTCCAGCTCTCCTACACTGTGCGTAGCTGCTGGCACAAAACCTCTAACATAACAGCAAGTGGTTGCTGATTTCTAATTTTTTTTTTCTCTCCTTCTTCTCTAGAGGAATCCAATAAGAAACACCCCTTCCCCTGCCCCACGTCCTACCGTACAGCCCTGACGTACTACCTGGACATCACTAACCCTCCCCGTACTAATGTCCTCTACGAGCTGGCCCAGTACGCCACGGATGCCGGCGAGCAGGAGCGCCTCCGCAAAATGGCATCGTCTGCTGCCGAGGGGAAGGTGGGAGCTGTGGCCTGCCCAGCAAAGCTGCTGGGTTGAACTGGGTGCTGGGGGATCCTCAGATGGGATCCAGGACTGTTGGGCACCACGTGCAGAGAGCTGAGGGAGTGTTTGCCAGCCATGTAGGGAAGTCATCATGCGTGTGCCCTCCTTGCCTGCAGGCGCTCTACCTCAGCTGGGTGGTGGAAGCCCGGAGGAACATCTTGGCCATCCTGCAGGACATGCCCTCGCTGCGTCCCCCCATCGACCACTTGTGTGAGCTCCTGCCCCGCCTGCAGGCCCGCTACTACTCCATCGCCTCCTCCTCCAAGGTGAGCGTGCTTCCAGCAGGGACTCAGCCTGCTGAGGCTTCAGCTGCAGCTCCACAGTGCCACCATCCCCCTCTCCAGCTGGGGACAGGACATGGGGAACTTGCCCTCGTAACACTTTCTGCGATAGGGGGCAGCTCTAGTTATCTCTGTGCATGAGAAGAGAGAAAATTGGTTATCCCGACTTTCACAGGGTCTGCAGAGGGTCACACAGCTGCGCCCTGATACCACCCCACTCCCTGCAGCCCTGCTCCTCTTCACCCATAGGCTGTGCTTTCAGGGCTTGGAAGCAAGGTGGTATTTTAGGAGTTGGTCAAATTTCCCTCTTCGCTTTGTGCCTGAAGCCCTGAGGTTGTTGGCGATACTGAGGGAGGCTCCGTGGTCCTGTGACGAGTTGGGTGCAAGACAGAATTCCCATGTGGGGCATGCTGGGAGGTTTGATCTGCCAGGGGAGTAGCAGCTGTCCCAGTGTTAACATTAGGTTAAACTTTTCCTCATCCCTCAGTACAAGGGACTGAGCTGCGGGGTCGCTGGGGCTCCCTCTCTGCCTGGCACTGACATCCCTTCCCTGCAGGTTCACCCCAACGCCATCCACATCTGTGCAGTGACGGTGGAGTACGAGACTAAGACAGGACGCCTGAACAAAGGGGTGGCCACCAACTGGCTCAAGAACAAGGTGCCCAACGAGAATGGGAGCAACTCCCTGGTGCCCATGTATGTCAGGAAGTCACAGTTTCGCCTGCCCTTCAAACCCAGCACACCTGTCATCATGATCGGACCGGGAACTGGCATAGCCCCCTTCATCGGCTTCATTCAGGAGCGGGCCTGGCTGAAGCAGCAAGGTGAGTGCCCAGAAACTTCCCTGGGGACTGGATCTGCTGCAGGACTGTGCTCTGCAGGGCCAGGTGGTGCCTTCAAGGTGCAGCCTGTGCTGCTCACATCACTGATGGGACTAGCAAAAAGCTGAGGCAGTGGAGCAGGGTGAACAGCAGCAAACAGGAATGCTTTGTCCTCCTCTTGGCCACAGAGGATGTTTGGGGGGGGCTGATAGACCTGGGCCAGTTCTCTGTCTTCTGCCACCACATTTCTGAATAGTCACAGTCAAGTCATTTAGATCCATTTCTAAATCATGTGGGTATTTGGCAGAATCAGTCAACTTCCCCTTAAACAGCAGCAGTTGTGCAGCTCTGCCTCCCCCGGGTTGGCAGACAAGGTGGGGTGGGGAGGGCAGGGGGCCAGCTGATGGGTGCTGTGTGACTCTGCAGGCAAAGAGGTGGGCGACACGGTGCTTTACTATGGCTGCCGCCACGAGCGTGAGGACTACCTGTACCGTGAGGAGCTGGCCCGCTTCCATCAGGAGGGAGTCCTCACCCAGCTCAACGTTGCCTTCTCCAGGGACCAGGCTGAGAAGGTACTGCTCTAGTCCCCCAGCTGCTTGTTTGTGCTGCCCACAATCACTCCCAGCTGTGGCAGTGGGGGAAGAAAAGGCTTCAAGGGCTAGAGACACCCAGCCTGGAGCCTCGCTGCTAGGGAAGGCCTATGACAGTCATAGGAGCGCCCAGCTCAGGGTCTTGTGAGCCACAAGCATGGGCTTGGCTTCCCCTCTCTCGCCGTGGCCTGTGGTGTGGGGACTCTGTCCCTCTCACCTCACTGCCACCTTGTTTCCTGCCAGGTTTATGTTCAGCACTTACTGAAGAAGAACAAGGAAAACATCTGGAAGCTGCTTAATGAGGGGAACGCTCATATCTATGTGTGCGGGTAAGTCCAGTGGCAGGGAAGGGACTTTGGCAAAACATTCCTATTCTCAGGAAAACGACCGTGACTCAGTTTACCCACTTGTGTATTACAAGCCCTGGGAGGGTTACACTGTCCTTGTTCCAGGGAGGGCATGTGGCCAGGCAGATGGGCTGGGGTGAGCGAACCATCCCTGTCCGGGTGTTGAGAGGCAGCCAGGGCTCTGTGGCTCTGATGTGTTACTGCCTCGCTCACGCTCCCCTTGTTTCCAGCGATGCTCGCAACATGGCCCGGGACGTGCAGAACACCTTCTACGAGATCGTGGCCGAGTTTGGGAACATGAGCCAGCCCCAGGCTGTGGACTATGTAAAGAAACTGATGACCAAGGGCCGGTACTCTTTGGACGTCTGGAGCTAAGAGCGAGGCTGGTGGGGCCGGGGAGAGAACGGGTCCCCTGGCGTGGGCCCGTGGGAGGTGGAAAGTGCCTGCTTACCCACTGCTGCTGTGGGTGACAGTGTTGTCCCCAGCCCCCGGCTACCCCAGTGTCACTCCCAATCCCTCCTGGGCCACAGTAGCCCCCTGGGGCAGGCTGCGTACCCAGGGGGGTGGAAGGGGTTGAGAGGGACAGAGGGGTAGCTCAGGCTGTTGTCCAGGAGCTGTGGTGCCCCTGGCACCCCAGGGAGCACTTCTTGGCACCAGCCTTAGGTCAGGGACACAGGTGACGTGGGGCAGGAGTGACGGATGGTGCTGGGGGAGCTCTGGGCTCCTTCCCTGAACACAAAGTGTTGCCTTATCCCCTGGGGCTGGACACCACCCTGCCGCACAGCCAGCCTGGCTCCAGCAGAGGGGTGGAGGAGCCAGCAGCCCCCTGCGCCGCAGGATCGAGGTGAGGGCATGGCATGGGGCAGCGATCCATCCTCGCCTGCCTCCCGCCCTGTTTGGCCATCTCTGGGATGTGGGGCTGGCAGCTGGCTCTGGGCACAGGGCTGCCCCACGCCACCAGGACCCCACAGGCACCCCACGCCTTTCCCCCGCTGCCCGCCTTTGCTCCAGCACGCAGCAGGGAGGGGATGGCTCCTCTCCCCTCAGAAGAGACCTGCTCTGGGGCGGGGGGTGTGTGTCTGTCCGCAGGGGCCCTGCTCCCTCCCTGGGGTCCTGCAGCTGGCAGCTCCCCTGTGCCCAGCCCCTCCCTCATGCTGTGTATGGTCATTTTTTAAATACTGTTTTTATTTTAACATCTTTGTGATTTAATCATAGAAAAAAAACCCAACAACTTTCAGGCTGTCCAATGACTGTAAATTATTTAAATACATTTGCCCTTGGAATAAAATTACTGTTTCTGTAATTTCCTTCCTCCTCTCTCTCTGCTCAACCAGAGGGAAGAGGGAGGCAGGAGGAGCAATGGCTGCTAACCAGGAGGAAACCTGGGGAACAGGCGGCAACTCTGGGTTTAGGGTGAGCTGGGGGTGAGGATGGCAGCTGGGGGCACAGCTCTGGGCTGAGGCACAGCTGTGCTAATGTGCTGTTGGACACTGAGTCCTGCTGGGCCCTGCTCGGCTCCTTGGGCAGCCAAAGCTCTGGCCACAGCCTGTGGCATGGGGCTGTGTGGGCTGAGGCGTGCCAGGGTGTCATGGATGTTGTCTCCCTTTCTAGGGACTGGCACCAGAGGAGTTGAAATATGCTCCTTCCTGTCACTGATACCTGTTTCTGGAATTCTTTAATTGGACTCTATGCCAGCAGGCTGACCTGGAATAGCAGCTCTAGAAATGCCCAGAGCTAACGTATTTCTCCATAATCCATTCCTCTCTTCTTGAGACTCTCTTTGTGGGTGTTTAAATTTGTTTGCCTTTGATCTAGTTTCCATTCCTCGTTTCATGGGACTGATTTTTGTGATCTCCTCCCTGGAGCTTCAGGTTTTGTTTTTCAGCTGGTGCGTTGTCCCAGCCTGTCTCATGGCTGTAGTTAACAATGTTGTGCATTAATTCTGCCCATGGAGTTGCTTGGGGGCATCTTGAAAATTATCACCTAGTATCTCGCAGATAGATAACACTTTTCCATCTTTTGTGTGGCCATAAGGCACTTAGAGGTGCTCTTCAACAGCTTCCCAATTGCACCAGTTGTCACAAGCCCATTCTTATGAGAAGCTGGAACTCTGATTCACTCCGTGCCTCCATAAGTAACCAGTGACACTACTTGCCATCCTGCCACTACGCCAATTGGTCATGGATTGAGTGATGCACTTCACTCATAGGAGAGAAGTAGCAATGTTTATTGATATAAAACAGCGATTTAACAAAGTTTGATAGTAAATGCGACAGTGGTTTAACAGGATCCAAGGGCAAGGTTCACGTGGTATTTACTGCATAGAGGACGGGGTCAGAAAAAACTGCCCGGGAGACCCTCCTGTGAGTGACACAGTTCAGAGGGGACCCCCTTGCTTTCTAAACTCCTTCTCAGAGAGGAGTCTGGGTGAGGCTGGATCCACTCCTAGTCCCAGGCTTGGTCAGTAGTTTATGTCTAAAGGACTGTATGTGTGCATATCCTTTGTATCACTCAGCTAAGATTTCAAAGTTTTAGCATGCTATTAATCACTTACTGAGAATCTGTTAAGGCAAGGACTCTCTCAACCTCAAGGAGTAACCCTGTGAGGTGTCCCTACTCACAGGGAGAGCCAGGAGAGCTCAGCGGGCCCTGGGCTGCCCACGTGTTACAGAGTAAGACGACTGACTCATAGTTACATTTGTGTACCGACTACAGATGTTGGCTTCTTCCCAGGTTGGCTCGAGTCAGCCACTGAGCAGCACTGTGGTTGGGTGGTCGCGTTGCTCATGTGAGCCCTTGGCTATCGTGGTGTTATCTGTGTCCCCACAGCCAGAGTCAATGCAGCCATGACCAGACACATCCATTACGATCACCGCCGGTGGTTATCACTGATAATACAGCTCAGGGTGGGGGGAGCTGGCAGCTCACAGCGCTGCCCTCCTGTCCCGTTCTGCATCCCAGCTGGTATGGGGATAGCTGGAGGTGCTTTTTCTTCCCTCCCCCAACACGTGACCAATACCAGGCAGGCCAAAACCACAGAGCGCACAAGCTGTTCCAAACCACCCCAGCAACCCGAGGCAGCACCTTTCCTTTATTTTTACACACGCATCCTCCAGAGATGCGGGACCAGGGTGCTGTTTGCACAGCTCCAGCATGAAACCTGGTTCAGGCTTGTAGTGCTCCCACCCCTCCAGCGCCACAGCTCCTCCACCTCAGTCCCTCGGCCCTGCGGCTTGAAGGTAAAGGAGGAACCAGGGTATGACACACCCTGGAAGGCAGCGCTTGGGCACAGCCTCCAGCTGCCCTTGAAAGTAAAGATGGCTACCGGGGCAGCCAGGGAAGCAATTGCTTGCAGCCGATGAGATGTGAGGGCCTCTCTGCCTTCAACACGCAGGGGCTGCCCTGGGTGCAGGGCTGGGGAGAGCCTTGAGCACCCCCGGAGCTGTGTAAGAGGCACCGCCAGCCCTGGACCCAGCCTTGTCCCAGGGGAGATGATGGAAGCCGGGCACCCCGGGCTGCCCGCAGCGGGGTGGGGAGTGCTTGCAGAGCTGGGCTTGACCCCAGAGAACCATCCCAGTAAGTGTCTTCGGGGCAGAGGGAAGGGGAGCAGCTGTCCCAGGCACCCTGCTCTCCTGGAGGAGGAAGGCAGATGGGACAGGAGTTGCAGGGTGCTGCTGGCTCCAGATGAATGACTCAGGCACAGATCCAGCACTGCAGTGAACACACGGTCTATTTGTGAGCAGGCCCCAAGCTCTGTCCCAACCCAGGCTTCCAAGGAACAGGGTGAGACACCAGAGTACGGACGGCATCGAGGAAGTGGGGATGGGAGATGGAGCTGGTGGGGAGAAACAGTCCTGGCCCCCACACTGCCCACCTTCAATTCTGCTTCGTGTCTTTGTTCTTGTTCTGAAACTTCTGGTGGACGGCGCGGAGGGTGGTCAAGAAGTTCCCCAGGAAGAGGATGAAGAAGGAGAGGCCACACATGAGGACCTACGGGAGGTGCACGTCAGCAGGAGGGACCTCCTGGGGCATCCCTCTCCCCAGGGCAGCTGCCTGGGGCCTCCTTACCTGCCACTCCTTGCATTCTGGGTGCTGGATCATGCGGAAGAGGATGATGGCGTTGTAGAGCTGCCAGAACTGCAGAAGAGAGAAGATTTAGGGGAGTTTCTGCTTTCAGAGGCTCATCAACTCCATGCTGACACTCATCCAGCCGTTCCCTCTGGGCACAAACCCCACGCAGACCTCACATGAGGCCAGCCTGCCCCAGCACGCAGGGAAACCCCATCAAGTCTTGGGGCCAGAGGACTTGTCTCCCCCTTTCTTGCCAACTTCTGGAGCCCAATAACCAGGAAGAAGCCTCAGACCAGCCTACCGCTTTTGGCCATCGGCCTAAATGATCTGACCAAGGAAGAACTGGACTTTCAGTAGCTGAAGCTCAGGAAGGGTTTTGGAAGGGTTCTTGGAGCCAGCACCTCTGCTGTATTCTGCACAGCACTTAGCAGAACTACCAGCAGCCCCCCAGGTCCTCTCCATCTCACTAGCCAAGTCATGGAGGTGGGTGCTTTGGAGGAAAAGGAAAAGGCTCAGCATTTGCTGAAAGCATTTCCCTGCTCCTGGCATCCGTATTGCATGGCTGCAGCAGCCTGCGGGGACCTGTGCGATGTCCACGCTGCCCTGGGGCACAATCCGCTCCCACCCAGGGCTCTGGCCTCTCAGTGCACACTCACCTGCCCAAAGAAGAGGAAAGGAAGCAGGAACGTGAGGCCTCTCCACATCCAGGACTGGAAGCCCTCTGCAAAGGATGAAGGTTTGCATGGGGACCCACGAACATGTTATAGGTGGGGACCAGACAGAGCCCAGCTCCTGAGGCTGCGGGCAGGGAGGTTTAGTGGCCACCCTGTGCCCGGCTGGGAAGGTCCTGCCAGGCTAACACAGCCTTGCCGTGGGCACTTGAGCCCGCAGGCAGGACTGCAGCAGGGATTCCTAGCGCTAACCTAACGTGGGCCTCTGGAGGAGGCTGCTCTGATGGAGCTTCCCCTGCCCACAGCTGCCGTCCTCAGCCCGAGCACTCGGTGTCGCAGGGGCCGAGGAGCTGGCAGCCCACAAGTACGTTGGGTGTTGGAGGGATGTTTTGTGTCTGAAGGAGCTTCCTGAGGAAAGCTCGGATGCCAGGAGCCACATCCACTGCCACCTCGCATCCCGAGGGAGGCAGCTGTGGGCTGGTGGCCCCAGGAGAGCAGGAAGAGGGGGGCACCCAGTCGACAGGATGCTGCCACCTCACGGGAGATGCTGCTCTCAGAGCTTCAGCTTTATTTGTAGCTTTTACTGCTTCTGCAACTTGCAAACTGCAGTCAAACTAACCTCAAAACAAAAATAACCATCACCGTTGCCTTTAACAGAAACCACAGCTCCCAGTTAGCAGAGCACTGGTCTGGTGCTGGGAGGGAGGCTGCCAGCAGCCGTGGGCCCTGTGGCAACAGGAGGTCCAGTTGGAGTGGGACAAGCAGTAAGGGAAGATCCCGGCTTACCCACAGTCAGGTCCATGTTGTGCCTCTCGCCCAGCGCTCGCAGCCGGTACAAGCACCCGCTCTGGTAGTAGTACTGGAGGAACTGCACGAAGCCTGCAAGGAGAGCGTGGATGTGGTCAGCAGACACCCAGGCACCATCCCCTGGCCCCAGCATCTGCTCCGAGATGACTCTGCACGCAAAGACCATCCCAGCGCCAGGGCGGTGGAGAGCAGGACAGAGGCCAAGGGAAAACCCAGGTGAGCTGAGAGCTGCGAGCAGCTACAGCTGGGCCTCCGTGCGTCGCGGAGCCAGGCAGTCACGCTCGGCACCCGAGGCCAGGCCTGGTCCCAGCCCCGTGCCCCAGCATGTGGCATCACTTACTCTGGTACATGGAGAAGGAGAGGAACTGGCTCCTGAACATCTGGTACATGAGCCCGTCTGGCCTGCAGAGAGACGGTGCTCGCTGGGGGATGTGGGGCTGAGAGGAGACACAGCCAGCCCTGCCTGCCCCACAGCCAGCGTAAGGGCACTGCTGCCTTGCCCCGGCCCCCACCAAAGCAGGGGGACGCCCCAGCTCAGGCACCGTGTCACCACACCTCGTGTTTCCCTGCCACACAGAGGTGTCCACGGTGGCTTTTGTTTGGGTGCCCGGGCCAGGCGAGGAGGACGTGGAGCTGATTGTTAGACCACAACACGCACAGAGCAGGCCTACGGCCACAGGTTAGGGCAGCGGAGGCCCCTTCACCTGAGCTGGCCACAGCCCAAGCAGGCCCCCCATGAGATGGGGGGACACAGACTTACCACGTCAGCATGACACCTGAGAGGAAGGTGGAGACGTAGTGATGGAAAACCCACCAGCCTTTGATTCTGGAAGACACAGAGAAGGGGCGTCAGGTCTGGAGCATAAATCAAGACCCAAACACGCACCAGGAGAGCGAAGCCAGCCCAGCACCAGCCGCCCTCCAGCTCCGGGCGAGGAGCAGGGCTGGTTACGAAACGGCTGTGTGCGGAGCAGGACCCAGCGCCTCCGGACTAGGCAGCACCCAGGGGCTGGGGCCCTTCCAACCGCTGCTCCACCTTCCTGCACCGCCTCTGCACGGGGAGTTCCTCCCGCCCTGCTCATCAGCAGGGTTTGCTACACAGCCTGAGTAGGAGGGAGCTGCTCCCTTGGGAAGCCAGAGCTACACAGTGGGTCCCAACTCCCCGGCCTTTTGTAGAGGACCAACTCACCACACGCCCCTCTCCCTGAGCACTAGGGACTCACTTGGATCCGTTGTTGATCAAGATGCCTTCCCGGATGGTGAGGGTGCAGTAGTACCACACCAAGACGAAGTTAAAGACGGCATCTGTCACCCTGGTGGGAAACAAAGCGCCGTGTAAAGGCAGCAGCAGAGCCACTGCCCCGGCATCGAGGGCACAGGCACCGAGAGCCATCGCTGCAGGATGCTCATCCACCCTGCGGGCAGGGGGACCCGCTTCTCCACCATCCGCCACGGTCACAGTGAGACAGCTGCAGCCACAAAAGCCACCCCACCTCCAGGGCAGTGGCCAGAGCCTTTGTCAGGATCTCCTGTTCAGCTCCGGACCTTTCAGGGTGGGAGAGGAGAACACGGGGGCCCTGGGAGGAGATCTCTGCCCCACCCCTTACAGAGAGCATCCAAGCCAGACCCACCTGGAGTTGAGAAGGAACTGACAGGAGGAGGAGACAATGAGTAAGATGATGGTGAGGTAGAGCTTGAACTTCTCATACTCATCCTTATATGCGAACCTGCAGGGAAACAGAAGAACAGGCTTGGAGCAAGGTGGCTGCTGGAAGTCTGTGTCCTCCCATCCCAGCTGGCCGGACAAAAGTGATGTTCTGTTGGGAACCTCTGGGACATGCTCTGGAAAAACCTTGTCCCCTGGGTATTTCTGAGAGGGGAGAACAGCAGGCTGCTTTCACACAGGTGAGACAGCTTCAAGACACCCCAAACCATGCCAGCCTGGCGGGTGGCCCAGAGGACTCCGGGAAGCTGTGCAGATTGGCGTCTGCTCAGCTCTTCAAGGGAAACCTGTGGAGCTGAGGGGGAGATGGGGGCTCCTGGCTGGGCACCTCTGGCATTAGTGTCCCAGCATGGGGAGGGCTCTCATGAGCCAAATCTGGCCACTGGTGTTTCCCAAGGGACAAGGAGGGGGCGCGCCAGTGGCTGCACAAATCTGTCTCTCCTGGAAATCCCTAACATGGGGGAAACCCGGACATGGCTTCGGTGGAGGAGCCTATTTAGCTCGCCAGAGCTAACGGTCCATCCCAGCCCAGCGGCAGGAGTGTAAGGAGGAGCCAAGGACTCAGCTAATTCTGGGAAAGGAAGCAGGGAACAGCCCGGGAAGGGAATCTGCACCAGGCAGGTCAAGCCAGCCTCGTGTCTGCACATGCAGCAGCTCAGCCCATGAGGAGTTGTTGTTTCCCGGTGACAAGGGGATCCCAAGCCCAGCAAAGCCCAGGGCAGCAGCTCCGAGAGGGCCGTACTTGGCCTGCTTGCTGAGCAGCGTGACGTTCACGTTCCCGAGCACCAGACTCAGGTACAACCTGGGGAGAGAGCAGAGGCGTTAGGATGGGCGCCTGCCCGGGAGCTGGCAGCGCGGCTGCGGAGGCGAGGCAGAGCCGTCCCCTCATGTGCCACCGCTGACACTGAAGGCCCGTGAAGGAGCCCCCAGCTGTTTTCCACTCGGAGCTGCCAGACAGCGTGACTGGCACAAACGCTCCCTCTCCTCCCAAGGGCAGGGGGAAGGGTGGCCAAGCACACCCCCCCCACCTCCTGTGGGCACCGGGGTGTTCACCGGGATTCCCCCCGCGCATGGCCACCGTTCAAGGGCGGGTGAAGGCCACGAGCAGGCAGAGGAGCGAGGGGGGAGGAGGGCAGCACTGCAGAGGCTCAGCCTGGCTCCAGCCCAGCGTGCTCCGGGGAGCCTGAGCGGAGCAGCATGGCTGTGACACTGCCGGGAGCAGGGTGACAGCAGGTTTGTGTCTTGCAGTGTTACAGCCGCAGGGACGTGGAGGGAGGACTTGGTGTTTCACCCCGAGACGAGGCGCCTCTTACCCGTTCTTCTTTGGCAGATAGGCCTCCATCTCGAAGAAAACATTCTGCCTCTCTTTTATTAGGCTCTGGGTCTCTTGGATGGACTCCTCCTGTTCAGGACTCACGTTGGCTTTGCATCTGGGGAGAAAACACAGGTGCTGGTATCAGGATAGCCTCTGTAACACAATCAGCACGTGCCGGCACTCGATAAGTGACTGTCTTAGGCAAGGACACCCCAAGGACAGGGAAGATGGACTGGAGGCAAGTCCATGACTCCATCTGCAGGGCGAGCTCCTCTGTCAGGCTGGGATGTCACTTGAGAAAAGGAAGCAGGAATGAGAGCAAGGGGAGGCCAGACGGGTCTTCTCGCCCTCGAGGAAGGATGGAGAGAGCTTTGTGTGGGAGCGGGGTGGTTCAAGTTACCTGCGAAGCCTTTGCAAGCTCTGAACTGCAAACAAGGCACAAATCAGGGCAGAGGAAAGGGAAGCTGAGGAAGATCTGCCTGGGTGAGTCCAGACCTCCACAGCACTTTGCTATCAGTGAGGCTCCAGTAAGGTTTGTGTTGGAGACAGAGACATGTGATGCGTTCACTAGCCCTGTCCTTGCTGCTCTCCCCTCCCGTCCTGTGCCGTCACAGGACAACTTACTTTTTGAGGGACAACGACAGCTCCTTCAGCTGCTTCTTCTGCCGTGCGATGGAGCTGGAGATCCCATCTTGGAGCTTGGTTAGCTCCTCGAGTTTCTGCTTGTACAGCTTGTGATTATCCTGGGAAGGAGAGACCAGCATGCATTACAGCTGTCTGCCCAGCTGTCCCTGCCCTCGGGGACATCTGCTGACACATCTGTTAAAAACTCTCTTTAACTTCACCTGCACAGCAGCTGGGTAAGACGAGAGGTGGGTAGAAACCACAGGCAAAAAGCCAGGCGTGTCTGGGGACAGCCTGCAGCCATCCCTGCCTCTGTGGGGGCAGAAGCAGGCACTGGGGACACCCATCCCCAATCCCAAGGAAGTTATCTACAGGTGCAGGCACATCCGCACGGCACAGCCTGGTCCTGCCCTCGCGCGTGGCTCGTGTCCAGCCCCCCTCCAGCTGCGGGCTGGGAAAGTCCAGCCAGCAAGACAGTCCTGCTCCAGGGATGCTCCCGTGGCTGGGAAACCACTGACTGCGGCACAGGGCATAGGAAAGACTCAGAAAAAAACGCTGCTGGGGCCAGGGCTACAACCGAGGGCCACAGCCACCCGGGAGCAGCGGCTTGGACTGCTGGGATGGGACGAGCAGCTCGCTCTGCCTGGAGGTGTCAGATCCAGGCGGTGACACCTCACCAGACCCAAGCAGGGTCAGATACACAAACACAATACATTCAGAGATGATCACAAGGCTTTTATTACCTCAGTGTCCCTGAGAGGGTTTCCCAACAAGTACCCGAGTGAGGTGAACAGCAAGTGGGGAGGTTCAAGGCACTGCGGAGCGACGGTCCATGGCGAGGAGCAATGGGCGTGGGCTTATGAGGTTTTTATGTTAAAATGGGCAACGGGCAATAAATCTAGGTGACGTGCTGGCTAGTGGAGAGCCTTGCGGGTGGACACATACGGGAAACCCAGCCGAGGACAACATAAGCAACAATATGCTACAGTGTGGAACGGACATTTCTGCTGCCTGAACAAAGCATAAAGGGATTTATTATAAAGAATCTGGGCAATGGCTGCCCTGACCTCCATCGCCTGTCTCCTCGCCACCCTTCTGCACGTAACCGTACAGAGGCTCGTGCAGCACCTGCTGCTGCCCCGACCTGTGGCTCTGGGGCTCCATCCCAAGCACCCCCCAGGGAAGCTGGAAGGGGCCCATCAATGAGCCGGACAAAGGGGATGGACTTGCAGCAGGGCTGCAGCCAACTGCGCGGCTGCTCGTGCGACAGTAACCCAACCGCACCTGGGTAAGGCGAGATGCCATTCTTCCGCTATATTTAGAAAGAAAAGGAGAGAGCCTGCTGGATCAATGCTCCTTCTTGTCCAGGTCAGCTTGAAAACAGCCTCACCTCGACCACGGGCAGCCTGAACGCCACTTCCACCACCAAGGAATTAAATGCCGCTTGCAACAACCCTTGGATCAGGATCTTGGACTAGACCTTGACGCACACACATTTTAGCCTCCCTAACTCTTATCAAGCACTTTATCAGCAGATCTCAAAGCTGTTCCCAAAGGAGAAAGGTGAAACCAAGACGTGGAGGAGGGAAACAACTCATTCTCCCTCCGGTGACAAGCAGCAGGGTGGGAACAGATCCCAGATAGCCCTGGTTCCTCCCGCAGTGATTTATGTCCCCAGTCTCTCACGGGACGTTCCCTGCTCGACCATCAAACCTTCCAGCTCCCATCTGGCATCACCTCCTCCTCTTGCTCTGGAGTTAACTGAGAGCAAGTGGCTTTTGTGACAACTCGTTTAGCTGTCCCAGCATCTGAGCACCACGCTCGGAGAAAGCCCGGATCAGGAGCCACCCAGGAGTTTTCCAAAGGAAAGGGCCGGCCCCGCGCAGCTGCACGCGGGGTTCAAGGCGGGCGACCCGGGACAGCCAGGCAAGTCCTGTGGAGCAAGAGGTTTCTCAAAGCCTCCCTTGCCCCAGATCTGGGTACAGCTGCAATGTGTCCGCAACAACATCCGCTTCGCCCCGCTCCCGGGGGGGAAAGGAGGGGGAAAGGGAACTGGTGCAGATGCAGCTGATTGATCGGAACCGCAGCAGAAGATGTGAGCCAACCTTTTCCTTGGGTGACCCCCGTCTGAGCTGAACCCTGCCCACTCCCTCCCCCGGCAGCGAGCGCCCTGGGGATTACACAAAGCAGGTGAAACACCTCCGATGCCAGGCGCCTTCCCGGCACAGAGCCCCCGGCCTGCCCCGGCGGGGGTCGGGGCACCGGAGGGAGGGTCCCCCGGCGGGACAAGGCTGTAGCGTGACCGGATTCCGGGCTGCCTCTGCTCCCCGGCTTCGGGCTTGCGCGGGAGCTGAGCGGGGCGAGAAGGACCGTGGAGCGGCATCCGCACGCCTCGTTCCCGGCCGTGCCAGGCCGGGCAGCGCCGCTCCCCGCTTTTAAAAACTCGGGAGATTGGGCGTCCCCACGGCCCGGGCACCGCAGGCTGGCCAGTCCGGTCGCCCAGCCCTGGAAGGCCCCGGCTCTTGCCAGACCCCCCCTGCCCAGGCAGGGCTCCTCGGCGGGGCCCCGGCGCCCCCCCGGCCCTGCTCCGAACCCCCCTCCCCAGCGGCACAAGGACTCAGCTGCGAGCCCTGCCCGGGGCGAAACGTGAGGGAGACCCCGGCGACAGGAACCCCGCGGTGCCCCGGCTCGGCGGGAGGGGTCCCCCGCCCCCCCGCTGCCCCGGCAGAGGTTAGCGATCCCCCCGCCCCGCTGCTCCGGGGGCGAGGCGAGCCCTGATGCAACCCCCGAGCGGTCCCTCGGCCCCAACCGGCGCTTGTCCGAGGTCCCCGGGCCGGGGGGGGTGTCCCGCGGCGCGGCGGCGGTACCTGGATGCGCTGGTAGCCGTCCTGCAGCTCCTCCCACTCCCGCAGGCACTCGGCGACCGAGGCGCCGCCGGCCATGGCGGCGATGGCGGCGGGAACACGGCCCCGGCCCGCGGCGCTGGGCGCGCGCCGCTCCCGCCCCGCTTCCGCGCACGCCCCGTCGGGGGCGGGGCTAACGCGGGGGCGTGGTCACGGAGAGTGGGGGCGTGGCCATAGAGGGAGGGGGCGTGGCCAGGCGGAGGCTGTTTTTCCCCTGTAAATGGCGGTCTGGAACAGGGAGGGACAAACAAACAAACAAACAAACAAACACGGCAGCGCCTTCCCGGCGCGCAGGGCTCTCCGCAGCTCAGAAGGCCGGTCCGCTGCCCGCTCGGGCGGTGCGTGGTGTAAATTCCCCCGCGGGCCGGTACGGGCGGGCTGGCCCCGCCCCTGGCCGCCCAGGCTGCAATTACCGACCCGGGAGGGTGAGCGGGGCTGGAAATCCCCGGGAAAGCCTTAGCCCAGAACGCCAGGAAAGCCCAGGAGCGTTTTCTGTAATGTTTTATTTTGTGAGGTCAGTGCAAAGAATTCACAGCACGGTAAGAGAGAGGACAGTGCCGAGCGTAGGTTTCGCATAACGGGATTGATGCTCCAAAATCACCCACCACGGCGAGAGGGTCGGTTGTTGCGTCGGGAGCGGGAAGCGTGGTCTTGCCAGACAATCCAACGCCGTGTCCGTGTCTGCGGGAGCTGAGCAGGCGCACGCAGAGCGGAGGGACTTCTGACATGGGCAGCTTCTGTTGTCACCTCTCTGGCTGGAAGTGGGTGCAGTCCAACTCTAAATTTACCATCGCGCGAACCTTTTCAGAGATAACCCTAATGACATCAGGGGTAAGGAACATGCCCGATACGTGGTTATAATCCCCTTCTCTTACAAGAGACCAGCAGTGCACAATGGGCCACATCCTGCAGTTCCCCAAACCGCCACCTTCTACAGCACGAGTTCCCCAAATGGCTCCAAATCTTGACCGAAAATAATATGGAGCTAAAGATGAAACCCTTTACGTTACGTTAAGATCTTTTTTCAAACAGAGTCCAAGGAACTTTCTACCGACACGGTGGTACAGAGAGGGAAGTGCTGTTCCTGGGTGTGCTCTTTGCTACCTGTCAGTAATTCGGTTCAGAGATGTCTGTGATCGTGGTCCCGTAGATTTGGGTCTCCCAGTCTGAGAGCTGTTTCACAAAGGCCCGGTGTGGTCTCGTGTTCGTTTTGCATTTCAGAACATAGTCCCAAGCTCTCTGTAAACAGAAGGAAAGCAAAGAAGTGTTAGGAATTTGAACTGAAAGTGAATCTCGGATAAGTACACAAAGCAGCTACACTTGTAGACAGCACAGCTTTGTATTTACTCCCTGTGTTAGACAGCAAGAACCTGCAGATAAAGCAGGGACAGACTGGATCCAGATGCGAGCTTCAGAGAAGCCTGTCACCTTCATACTCTGCTCTCCTGGATATGAGGACAGCTCAGGCTGCTTTCGCTACCTGGCAGGTATCTCGCATTATTTTACACTGATGGAGCAATGCAGTCCTGGGTTTTTACCCTAAAATGCTGATTCTTCCGTGGCTGATAAGTGAGGCAGTGAAGTATCAGCTGTTCACAGGTAAGCAGCAAAGGTTATCATGTCTCTGGATTGGTGTGACCTGTTATGGCAGAGCAGCTATGAAGCTCCAGTTATCCAACTGCATTAATTACAACCATCTTAATTATTTGTTAGTTCCATGTAATCTGCCAGGAACTCTGCTACACACAGGGCAGACAGACCGGCATTACTCCGCTTTACTCCAGCTGCATCCTTGGGTTTACCCAGCAGTGCTCATCTTCCCACTTTTAAAATAGACTGCCCCCAGCACTCGGGGGATTGCTTAAGCATAATGAGACCAAAGGTTAGAAGATAGTGTTCCACTGATTTGTTTTTCTAATCTCAGTGATTCTGCAGGCTCCGAGGCTGATCTTTCAATGTTTACTCCTCTGGGCCCATAGTGGGGATGTCTCTAGTTCCCCTGAACTCAATAGATCCACTCACATATCAATTACTAATAGAGTAAGGGGCCACACGTCCTCACTCTGCCTTTCTTTTGCAATATCCATGTCTTTCGAAGCTTTCAAAGATCTTTGCCTACACTGGCTGAAGGACCACATGGGAATCTGTTGCACTGCTTTCATCTGCAAGAAACAAACTTGTCTGCCAGGCTAATCCCCCAGGAGAGCTTTGCCCAGCCAACAGTGGGCAAGCACCACCCAGGCGAGCCCCAGCCCAGCACTGCCATGTCAACCTCTTCTTTTTTCTGGTACTTAGTAAAATGCTGAGACCAACCTGTTGATACCAACTGGGAGAAATTGCAAGGATCAGCTTTTGACTTTTGCACTGCCGTTGCAAGCACCTGCAGTAATTCAGTGTGCAAGCGAATGGTTATCAGTGTGCAGGAGCAATCGCACCCAGCGTTAGTGGCAGAGACGAAATCGTGTCCGCAGCCCCGTTGGCAGGCTCAACCTGAAATTACCCGCTGGCACACAGCGACGGTAAGAGATTTCCTCTTATGTTGCAAATGTTTGCACAAAATCAATTAAATGATTAGATACAGGCCCAGCGTCAGTGAAGCTTGGATCAACCCTTTCAAGCTCCCAAAGGAGGAAACACTTTCCAAACAAGGACAGGATTTTTAAGGAGACGCCTTTCAGTTCCCATGGGAACTCGCCTGCTCTGTGCCAAGCTGGAGCCACCACGAGATGGTGCCTACGGCAGCACGATGCCCATGTGTTGTGTGCAAAGGGAAAAGGGCCTGGCACCTGGGGAGAGGCCACGGGGCTATTGCACAGCTGGGTTATTTTCAGCCGTCATTCATTATTTTTCTTGCGTTATTCAGAGCTAAGGAACAGTGTGTACTGCCACCTAACCTGTACATCCCTCTTGGGCTAGTATTATCCCATTCCAGATTTCTCTACAGTAGTATCTGTGGGAGGGGATTGCTTCTGGAGAAATAAAATAGGATTTCGGAAGAAGTCAGTGCTGGTGCTGAAGTCAGTGGTAAATCAGAGCCCTGCAAGCGCTGGGTTCTGAATTTCCCTGTAACCCCACGGTATTAAAAGATGGGATTAACTCCAGTAGCTTCCAGATACTCTCCTTCTCAGACCCAGGAGAGCAGAAATGCTAAGATCTGTAACCACTGCTTTATTTTTGTAGCCCTGTAGTTAAGGAGGGAAATACAAGAATATGACAGGTGGCAGGGTAAGGACTCACAGATCCAAAATCACACCTTAGCCACCTCCTTGACGGTGTGTATAAAGAAGATGCAATCTCATACAATCTGTTACATTATCAGATCTGCATGGAAGCACAGATAATGTCCTTCTCATTACTACAGTAATGAGGCTTCAGAAACAGAAATAAACTGCACAGCCAGCCAGTATCTGTGGGAAATACAACAGTGATGTACCTTCAGAGAAAACTGGCAGGAATGCATAAGATAGGCCATGGTTACTGTGCTGCTCCGGCTTATCCCCAGGCTGGAGAACACCAGCACTGCTCCGCAATCCAGCTGAGCATCTGAGTAAAGAAATGCCAATCACAAATTAGCAATCTGGGAAATCAAGCTTCCAATTGCACAGGCAAGCTCCCGTTCAGTAGCAGCCTGAGCGACAGCGACCCTCATGAACCCTGACAGCAGCAGATGGGCACTGCCAGCTTCCACTTCTGACAGCATTTGCCTTTCTTAGACATCCACGGAGTTAAAACGTGGCTTGGAAGACCCGAACCAAATGACAGTGACCAGTCAATGCTTCACTACCGATCAGTGCCACCTTTACATCAGATAACTGAAGAAAAGTGGTCTACCATGACCAATCAGCTGTGCTCAGCATCACATCACCTACTAAACTCTTCCCAGAAAGGGTTAAAGGTATTAAAATTACTGATGAACGCAAGCCTAACTGTTCTACACTGAAGCTGGAGGAATCAGCTCTGAAACTGGAGGGGGCTTAGACTTCAAATCCCTTACCCCTCCATGGGGATCAGCAGCAGGAAGCACGTACATGCCAGGTAGGGCGCTGGTTTTATGATGTTTTTATGATGGATACTTTGCAGTGAAAATTGCTACAGTCAGCAAACTCATTTTCTACAAAAGCCAAGCCCAAGGATACTGTCAGTCACTTCTAACTGCATTAACTCTGCTACCTTTGCCTAGAAGGTTGCATATTTTATTAATAACCTTTTGAATTCTTTCCCTCCCTCTCCAGAGCAGACAGCATCACAGGTTTTTAGAATATCAGCAACTGAACTCTAGAATTCATAGGGCAAAGCCTCTTCTTTTACTGTTGTCGAGAGGTTGTGGGGGTTTGTTGGGTTTTGATTTCAAGCACTAAACCAGTGTTTTCTGACTTATTTCCATCATGAGATACTAGTTCTGTTCTAAGACCTGAGTAGAAATGGCTTCACTCCAACATACCCTTAGCATGAGGATATCCACACTCCTCTCAGAGTATGTGGAGAGCTTTAGTCTAGTGTTCACCCATAACTGTTCCAGTTTAAGTCATCTATTCTCAGCTGTCAGGTAAACAGTTCAACTGTCAGTTAAGCAGTATACACTTCCACAGGAGCTACAGCTAATAAACTCTTATAGTCTGTTTTGGAAACTTCCACAAACTGATGTGAGAAAGAAAATTTCTTCTGAAATACCGCTGGGAAAAAACCTGGGGCAAAATGGAAGGCAAATAAGTGGATTTCGATATGTGGCTTTCAATACATGCAAATCATGACATTCAGTTCAGGACAACAAAATTATATCCTCAAATACTGTTTCCTTGTTTCTTTGTTTGTGTCCAGCTGTCATTTCTTATATCATACTTGGGTTATAAACTCTGTGGGGACAGGGTGGTCTTTTGCTTCTGGGTCTGTACAACACTCAGCTCAGCAGGGCCTTGGTCTGTGGCAGGTGTTATTTCATAAGTGTGATGAAAGATAATGACACAGGTTGACACCATCACAGGATGGAGCTGTGGGAGCTATGTCTGCTGTGCTGCTGCAGGCACTGAGCTGCAGAGTGTGTCTTTTCTTGCCCTCTCTGATGTAACCAGCTGAAGGCTGGTTTATGCTGTTCAACCTGAAAGTCTTCCTAGGCCCTACGGTGGGTCTGCACTGCAAATCACAAAGATTAGCAGCATCTTGTGGTAAGTTCTCTAATGTGTGTCACACTCCAGTTCAAATAAAGCTCTGGAGGTTGAAAATTTGGGCTGGTAAGAGTCAGAGGGTTGTGTTTAAGACAAAAGGAATAGGAGGGCATCATATGAAGCCCTGGTAGACATCCTGCAGCAAAGCCTTTTCAGATTGCTTGGAAAGCTCTCTGTTATCAGATGCCCTGTAAAATCTCCTCTCTATCCATCAGGCTGGTTAGTAGGGGAGCTCGGGTATCCTTTAGGGTGGGGGCTTGCTTGGGAGTATACTGGTCTTGAATGATTACGACCCTCCCATCTGAGCTTCTTGGTAGAGTGAACTGCAGTCGCTCCGATCTAATACCCTAGAGTGAGCAAGGTCTCAGGAACGCCAGATCAGGAACAACTCACCTATGAAATGACAAATGGTGGCAAAGGAAGAAAAAAGATTTGCTTCGAGTGAATCTGGAACAGATATATGGAGGTATTTGCTGCCTTCTGCAAACCTGGAAAAGAGCACATGGCGTGACATGGACCAGAGAAGCAGCTTTGAAAAAATGTGTTTGTTGGAGGCAAGCTGATAATTTTGTTTGCTGTTACATATATGAGTGTTTCATCATTGTCATCATTAACATTATGATAAGGGATTTGTTATGGTAAGACACCAAGATGCTTATAATACAGAACCAGTTTTATTACTGATTTTCCATTCCACATGGTATCAGCACTGATGTCTTAACCTACAGCTTCCTTCATCTGAGAGCTAAATGAAAACAGCTGAACTGAAAGCACGAGTGCCTTCATGGCGGGCACGTTGGCAGTTTTATGAACATAGCCCCCCAGTTCACTTCATGTGGTTTTCTATGGCAGCATCCTCCTCCTTTCACAAGCTCCGAGAACCCAACTCAGAGAACTAACGGAGCAAAACACTGGTGATGAATTTCTGAAATGTGAAAGCATGTCCTGCAGAGGTCATGGGAAGATTACCTACAGCACAGAGACCTCTGATGTTTTCCTCTGGAGCCAAAGGAATGAGAAATGCCTGCTGGTACACACGCCAGGATAGGTAACCGGATTCGTTACTTACTTTGTTTTGGTCACCACCTTGAGAAATGCCACTGGATTTTTCACTGTGTGAAATGGCATTTCCAGCATGGCCTACAGACTGAGCTGAATGGTCATGGACAGCGGTAGGTAAGGAAGGAAGACCAACAGTGTGAAACATCGGTGGTTTACTTTTACACTGATGTGTTTATAGGATTTTGCTCTGATGGTGAGGGCCTCCCAGTCCTTCTCTCCCCCAATCCAGCCATGCCATGGTTGAGGGCTGCAGGACTGTGTTGCTGCTGTGCTAACTCTGGAGTAGAGAGTAGAAAAATGAGCATGAAATAGCACTTGACTCTGCACAGGTTTGAATCCTAACAGGTTTCCTTGGAAGTTCAGAGGCAGCGACTCCTCTGCGATTGGGCTCTGGTGCTGTGCCACCCCACTTTCTTCACAGGCACAGACACTGGTGAGGGTACACCTTGAACTGTTTAACTTACAGTGTGGCAGGCTGTTCAGAGATGTTGACTTGTGCTTTGATCTTCAGATCTTTCTGTATTTGTTGGTCACAGGCCTGCTTGAAATTGCCCATATATAATTTTGCAGGCAGTATTTCTACAGGGTATGGCTGAAAGTTGTCTAGTTCCTGCCGGAGAGAAACCATAGCCTCAGTTTAGAGAGTGCATTTGCTCCTATTAGCTTGGTAAGTTGTTAAACACAAGTCATGTGAAGAATTGCACACACACTTAGTCAACAGCCCATGACACGTTCTAGTGTAATGACTCATTCAATCACCTGGACTTTCTGTACATTGAAGTCTTTGCTAGATTTACTGAGAATAATTAAGGGCAGCGCTGTCATTGTGGCATTACTTGAAACAAATCCTAACTAAACAGGAGGCAGCATATACTCCTTACATTATCTGGAGGGACTGCAGCATAACAGATTCATTTGATGTTCTTGCCAGCTACTGGTTGCAAGGCTAAATGAAATCATCTGCCACCTGCAGAGCTGCAGGTGCCCCGTAGTGGCACGACACAAATCCGCAGCTGCTTCCTGTGTCTGCAGCGTGAAGGCTGAGAACAAAAATACACGAGTAGTCAACAGTGCCTCTACATCCCTAACTGATACTCGGCTAATGCTGCAGCAGAACAAAGCAGCAGCCTGACAATTTAAAGCAGCAGAGAACAACAGCTTAAGCTGAGAGGCAAGGAAGTACTCTGTGTCCAACTGAATCTGACGGGGATGTTCGGTGGTTTGCTACCCTTCACAAAGAAGCAGAAAGTGAACGGATTTTCCCTCCTGTGCTGTAGCATCCCACAGGTCAGCACCGTGTCATGGGCTATTTCACCTGAACCAGAAGTGAAGAGGTACAACAGAAACAAGAACCATGTTGCCATGAGATGCTCTCTGCTGTCCCTCTAAATCTGCCCTGCCTCAGGTCCTGTCCTGGATGTGAAAAAAGGGTGATTGTTTCTCATAAGCTAAATAGATCAATGTTTGTAAGTGAAACCAAACAACTGGGATCCCAGTGTTCCAGTGGATGGCTGTTTTCTTTCTGGGCCTGTTGAAACAATGCACCAGTGCTTGCTTTGTGATCCTGCCTGATGAAAAGCTTTATAGACGTGGAACCCAGTCCTTGATAGGAATCGCACTTCCATCTGAAAACACGTACTGTGTACCATCCCAGATAACCACGTGCGAGAGAGGAACCTGCTTCTTTTCATCATTTGCTACTGTTTGTTTAGTTATCTGTACTCTCCTGTAGGCCAGTTTTGGGGTTATCAGAGAAACCTTCCCAGGTTGTTTTCATGAGCTTTCTTTCACGCAATAGAAGAGGAAAAAAAGCCAAAGTGTGGCTGTAAAAGAATTAGTGGTGAGTCTCAGGGCAAGCACAGTAACTCAGATTACATTTCATTCCTTTGTTTGAAATTACTCTGATATCAGGTTTACAACACCATTTAACTTGAATTCATTAGCCAACATCAGTTGAATATGAATGCTAATGTCTTCTGCTTGCAAATTAGTCTCACCTCACCTGAGGCATCCACAGTATCTTCTGAGTTCTCAGAAAAGGATAGCAAGCTGAAAAACGTTTGTATCCTCCCTTCAGGACGAGCACTGGATGGCGGGTGAACTGCTGTAAGCTTCCGGCATATTGGACAGCAGCTCCTTCCTCGGCATCTAAGGAGATCAAAAAGCTATTTGCCAGGCAGATTTAGAGTGCCTCCATCAGCACCAAGGGTTACTCCGTCCCACTGATGCTGACAGCAAACTCCTTTTCATTTCATCTAATGGTCTGTAGAAAGCCTTGTTAAAAGCTAGGCTGTTCTTTAACTGTTGCTGCAGGTCAGTAACAGGGCATGCTGCTTTTCACCTCTTGTCCTGATCTTTTATTCCTCTCTTTGTTTCTTTTGTAGGTCTAGAGAAAGTTTTTTTCCCTCCCCATTATTATTTAGAAAATGCTCGTAATAAGTTCCCATAATAGGGAAATATTAAATCTAATAATCTTACTTTTATGGAGGCCCTCTTCTGTAGTCTGCTGTAGGCAAAGGGGGAAAGACTTGAATAAATTCTTCACATGTGTTTGAAACGCTCCTCTCAGTGAAGTACATTATGTGAGATGGTTGCTCCCCCTCCTTCTCCCAAGGGATCCATCCCGCTTGCCTCTAGCTATGTCTGCTTTAGAAATAGATCAGCAGAACAGAAACCCACTCCTGATTCTCCACACCTTCCCTTGCTACTGTCTCATCACTGAGCATTTACGAACGTGCTTGTTTTATTCATTCCCCTTACACTTCCACATTTTTTTCTTTAAAAAATGATGCAAATATTTGCTAAAACTATAGTAGCCTTTATAAAGCTAATAGGAGCCAAGCAAACATACAGAAGTGGTTTTGTGCACAGCAGAACTCCTTGCCAAAGGATGCGTGAAAGCTAAACGTTTCTATGGTTCAAGGAAGACTGAACAATTACATGGAAAAGTTTCCAGCTCTTCACATTTCTCGGTGAACTCCATCCCCACCCCCATTAAAGCTAAGTTTTCTTAAATACAATAACGTGAAAGCCTTTTATAACTCTCAAATAAGGAAGTATTCGCTCTGTGAACATACAGAACTTGAGTCAGTGTTTTCAGTCTCTAAAGCAGCACTGCTCCCTAAAAAGCAATCATTGGACAAGCCCAGTCTCACTGAAATGTGGTAAAAAAGAGAACCCGTTCTTCACATGCGCTAAGGAGCTTCTGAGGGATCAGTCCACAGAGAGGAAACCAGGCCTGCCAGGATGCTTTGAAAAGAAATCTGGATTTCTGAAGCCTAAGAACATATGCAACACAGTGAAAAACCAGAGGCATAGGACAGATGTTAGTTTTTCAAACAAAACTGGGTAAATGTGCATCTCTTCCAATCAGCTCATAAAATGAAATGAGGAACGGGAAGAATATCTATCCAGCAGTGAGGTCTTGACTGACATGGGTCACACTTACCTT
Source organism: Strix aluco (assembly GCF_031877795.1). NCBI lineage: Eukaryota > Metazoa > Chordata > Aves > Strigiformes > Strigidae > Strix > Strix aluco. The sequence goes on along the minus strand of NC_133949.1, from coordinate 9,200,446 downwards.
TTCCTTTCTCCTCTTCCTCATAGTCACAGCAATCCAGAGAGCTGGTCTTGCAGTCATACACCACACAGTATCTGACACACCCCAACTCCTCTGAATCCGGTACCAGATATTCCCCCGTAGGACTCTACCAAAATCACAGAGGAATTTTACCAGGAGCACAGCTCCACTCTTGTGGCATCAACGCTACTGACGTCTTGCAAGTTACTGCTCTATCGCTACGGGATGTATCTGGGGCTATAGCTGTACTTGATGCTGAAAGACCTAGTTAGAATTCAGAAATGATGCAAACTACACCAGATTGCTTCATCAGCCACAGTGGTAAAGATGCCAGCACTGTCCTTTTTGAGCCAAGGCCACAATATGTTAGTTCTTGTGCAATGTTCTTCCCGATGTACAGCCTCTATGTGCCAATCCCTTGGGCCACTGAAGCCACCTTTGCTTTGTGATAGAACACATCCCCCCAGCGGCAGAGACAGAACATGGCTGAGACCGGCAGGGGAGAGGCCGGGACAATTCCTGCGGGTTTTAAGCCAGTTTTGGCTACCGCTATTTGCTAAATCCAGGGGTGGTTCACACAAAGGGTAATCCCCCCTCACCTGTTCAATCCTGCGTGCTGTAATAATATGGCTCTCGTTGTATTCACGCTGAGTACGGGCATCTGAAAAAAACAACCAAGACAGAGCAATTGACTTATTTGATGCTTTAAAGGTAGAATCCTGTTCACAATTCAGTCAGTGGGAATTCAGGCACCGACATCAAATCAAGATTGGGTTTATTAGAAACTGAGCCTTTCTGATGTGGGTGTAACGAATGCCAGTACTATGTGTAACACCAAGCGATGCCAGCAGCTTTAGTCCTGACCCAAGTGTGGCACCTGTCATGTCCCGCTCAGATGAGGGAGACAAGTGACTTAGATTTGTAAATCCCCAACGGAGTGGACAGCGGTGAGACAAGTCTCAAAGTCCAGACTTTTATTAACTTCCTACAATGTACTAATTGGACACATGATAACTGGCTAAGTATGTAACGAGTTGTGGCAAGCAATACAGTGTGCCTTGCATTACTTAATGGTAGTGAAGGAAAAGGGGAAAAAGGAAAGGAGGGAGATAGAGAGAATAGAGAAATAGAGATCACTGGTCTGGGTTCCTGCGTCGATCCAGCCAGCGAGGGTTCAAGGAGGCATCCGTCTTCCTCACTTCACTCTTCAGAACAAACTCCCCCCTTTGCCCCACCTCGATTTATACACACTCTCCTTGGGTCTGTCCCCTAGGTCAACCCACATACCTACATATCCCATGTATGGGGAGGGGTAAGGTGTTTCATGGGATGATATAATTAGCATGATCTTGTTAGTCTTCATTAGCATATCTGAGGGTGTTAATTTTAACATGCATTCCACAGATAATGAAGCAAAGGGCATTCACCAGACAGATGGCCCTTGAAATTTGACCAGGTGCCCCAGAGCAGAGCTGTCCTGTCTCCGCAGGGCTCCCCCCTCCAGCTGCATCCTGTGTTATTGGGGCAGCCTTATCAGCTTCCACCTCTACACTATCCACCCCGGGACTAGAGTTTCATTACTTGCAAGTGTTTGAGACATTTCTTAGCTTGGGGGGCCTCCACTCCCCTCACTATCCTTTATCTCTTTCTCAGGCTGTTTTTCTCAGCCTTTGTTTCTCACAGGCCTGTTTCTTTCAGGCCCTATTTTCAAGTCGTCTCTCACAGCCCCGCAGCATTGACAGCCCCAGTCCCACGCTCTGTTCTGCTCTGCACTGTGGCGTAGCCTGGCTCCCGCTCCCTGGGCCTGCTCTGACCTCCCGGCACCCAGCACCTCTGCCTCCGTGCTGCCCCAGAGATGGGGAGAGGGGCACCGGAGACCCCAACCCCATTGCCAAACTGGCTGACCCCCTCGCCAAAACTTTTAATAATATTGCAGTATCAGGCACGCATTTTGGGGGGTATTGGCACTATGCAAGATGCAAATGCTTATCAGCAATCTTTGTGCAACGGTCAAGAAATCTCGTCCAGCTCAAAAACCTCTGGGAGCAGCAGGGGAGAGTGTGTGTCCCTGGGATGGATCAGAGCAGGAAGAGCTGGACATGATGAAAGCCAGGCCAGTACCGGGTCACGGCACCTGAAATGGGACGGGAGAGACACCCCAGCTGCAAGGCCTCAGTAATGACAAGAAGTGACGTGTGCTCCTCCCCGACCGCCAGGGCGCACGGACCCGGATTCCTCAGGCAGAGGTAGAGGCAGGGGCAGGGGCAGAGGCAGGGGCACGGGCAGGGGCAGGGGCAGGGGCAGGGGCAGAGGCAGGGGCAGGGGCAGAGGCAGAGGCAGAGGCACGGGCAGGGGCAGGGGCAGGGGCAGGGGCAGAGGCAGGGGCAGGGGCAGGGGCAGGGGCAGAGGCAGGGGCAGAGGCAGAGGCAGGGGCAGGGGCAGAGGAGGCAGCAGGCAGCAGGCAGCAGGCCGCTCTGCCCGCCGGCTCACCCAGCAGGCAGAGGTAGCGGGGCTCCGCCAGCCGGGGGAACCGCCGGCGCTGGTTGAGGACGTTGTAGAGGTGGCGGGGCTCGCAGAGCGCCATCCCCGCCATCCCCCGACCGGGCGACTGTCGCCGACTGTCGTTACAGCCGGTCTCGCCGCGTTGCCGCGGCAACGGCGGAGCGCGGCCCGCTGGCACGGCCCGGTTGCTAGGGAGGGACGCGCGGCGGTCACTAGGGGTGACGTCAGACGCAGATCTCGCGAGGCTTCCCCCTCCCGCCGCAGCAAGTCTCGCGAGAGCTTCGCGCGGTCCCGCGCAGCCGCGCTGCCCTGGAGGTCGTTGGAGTCACCGGAGCCGTCGCGCCATGCTGTCCCGCCTCGCCCGGCCCGCCGCCGCCCTCCGCCGGGGCCTCGCCACCACCGCCCAGGTGTGCCCCGCCGGGCCCGCGCCCCCTCGGGGCCAGGGTCGAACCCGAGCCCAGGCCCCGCTCTGGGAGGGGGCAGCCGGGCCCGGGGGGTGGGGGCGTCTGTCGCCGCCGGTGTCCCCGCCTCGGTCGGGGGGTGTGAGGGAGGAGCAGAGCTCGGGGGGTGTGAGGGAGGAGCAGAGCTCGGGGGGGGTGTGAGGAGCAGAGCTCGAGGGGGTGTGAGGAGCAGAGCTCGGGGGGTGTGAGGGAGGAGCAGAGCTCGGGGGGGGTGTGAGGAGCAGAGCTCGAGGGGGTGTGAGGGAGGAGCAGAGCTCGGGGGGTGTGAGGGAGGAGCAGAGCTCGGGGGGTGTGAGGGAGGAGCAGAGCTCGGGGGGTGTGAGGGAGGAGCAGAGCTCGGGGGGTGTGAGGGAGGAGCAGAGCTCGGGGGGTGTGAGGGAGGAGCAGAGCTCGGGGGGTGTCAGGGAGGAGCAGAGCTCGGGGGCGGTGTGAGGAGCAGAGCTCGGGGGGTGTGAGGGAGGAGCAGAGCTCGGGGGGTTCATGGGGGGTGCGAGCAGCCGCGCTGGCGGGCACCGAGGGGCTCCTGCCTTTCGCCGGGCAGGCGGGAACTTGCTGGCCAGACCCGTCAGTTCTAGGTGAACCTCTCTGGTGGTTTGTAGGGGGTGACAGGCAGGCCGGGTTGCTGCTGCCTTCCTCTGCTGAAAATACGCCCCTGCTTTCAAAATGTGTTAAGAATTAAAGCTGGCGGTTGGGGGTTTAACAGCAATCCTTAATATGCTGAAATCATTGTGCATGACCCTCGATACCAGGAGTGCACTGCTGCTACATGGGGGGTGGGTAGAGACGGACCTGTCTTTTAACAGAAATAGTTCCCAGTAGCATATGCCAGAGTGATTATCGTAGCTATAAAGATGTGCTTTACAAGAGAGCCTTGTGTAATTATTTTGATAGGAATTATATATGTTATCAATGAGGTTTTGACCTCATGGTATGAGCTTGGTCATAAATGTGGGGCATAGCAGTGACTAATGCTAGACTTTGCTTCCCCTTGGACATCTTTGTGCTGAATTACATTTGTTGCAATAGCAAGAAAACTGAACTGGGATAGACTGATCTAGCTCCTGGGTAGATTATTTCTTGTCATAGCATAATAATTAAGCTGTTCATGCGGGGACTTGGAGCTATTATGGCTTTATCTGGTAAGACAGTGCGATAGAGAACGTCCTTATCAGAGATAATTATATTACCACATTACGTCTCTGCAGCAGCCTCTGGTTCTCCATCACTTTGGCAGAGTGTTGCATTTTAAGATTGTTCTGGTCTTTTAAAGTAGCTCTCCTCTCGTCTGGTGACACTTTCTCTACAAACAGGAGCACAGGCATTTTTGAGAGAAATAACTTTCTTCCAGTGAGCACATTAAATTGGTTCACCGGGGCAACAAAACAAGAGTTGGTTTTACTGGCTTCTCAGCCACACTTGATTGAAGCTGGAAATTATAGTCAGTGTTCTTAGGCCTCAATCTTGAGGCAGCTGCAGGTACTATTTGCATTTATTTCAAACATATACATTTTTTTCACACGGTTACTTTTACTGTAGTCCATTAAATGTATTGATTTGCCAAGTGGGAAGGTATATTTTTTTGATACTGGCAATGAAAACTAGAAAAACTGCATAACAGATTTTGCCCTAAGTCAGACTTAGGTACAACAGGGTAGCAGGTAGCCTTAAGCAGACGCTTCCATCTGAAAAAAGGCAATCCTTTGGGTTTCTTTGCATAGCCCCACTCCCTTTTTGAGCTTTCGATCGCAGAAGAACATTTTCCTCTGACTTGTGCTACCAACAAACCTCAAGGATCTTTGGGAGATTGTTGTGATGATCAGCTTCTGTGGGCTTAGGCAATCAAGTTTGCATAGTGCTTGATAAAAAAAATTGAGAAATAGAACTAAAAGTAAAGAAAGTGTGGTGAAATCCCCAAGGTCACTGCTGCAGTAACTAGCAGAACATCTCTACAGTGTGTTTTTCTTTTTTCCTCAGAACAATGCCAAGGTAGCAGTGCTGGGGGCCTCGGGAGGCATTGGCCAGCCTCTCTCCCTTCTCCTGAAGAACAGCCCACTGGTGAGCAGGCTCAGCCTTTATGATATTGCTCACACTCCAGGTGTTGCAGCTGACCTCAGCCACATCGAGACAAGAGCAAGTGTTAAAGGTACTGCGAGCTGCTGTGTGGTGAAGGGGTCCTCTCGGGTGTCTCTGACACTTGGAGTCACCCGTTGCTTGTAAAGGGAAATCTTCACGTGATCCCGAAGCCTAGTATCAATTTAAGTAGCTTTTTCTCAAGCAGTGTATGACTAACTAAGGTTTAGCTGATTAGATTGACATGTATGGAGATGAAAATGGTCTGTGGTTGCACTATTGAAGGAGAATTTGTAATAACTGGCAGGAAATGTTCAGTAAAATCATTTCTGAAAAAAGCCTGAGCGTTGAATTTAAAAGTTTCACTACAAATAGACTTAACACTCCCTGGGTGTCTGCATGAATTCTGTGTGCTTGTTTTCTGGAGGGACAGCTGTCAAGTTCTGACAAAATCAGAACTTAATCTGCTGATCTTTGTTTTATCTGCAGATCACAAAGAGGTTATATTTTACTTGAATGTGCCTGTCTGCAGTTCTCTGGGGGCACCAACTAGTGCTGAGCTAGGGGTTTGGGAGAGTAAATACACATAGCAGGAGGAACCAAGGATTTTTGAAACAGATGAATGTGAGATTCCCACCTCTCATTCTGTAAGTTTTGAAACAAGGATAAAATATCAAATAGGATCCATTCATAACTGTATTTCTTTGCTTTTCAGCATAAGTCTGAGTTGAAGGCTAAATTAAAAAAGGAATTGGGTGCCTCTAGGCTTAATTTTGTACTTCAGAGTGCCAGATACTTAATAACTGGCAAAAACATAATGCCTGAATGTTCTTCCATTCCAGGCTTCCTGGGACCTGAGCAGTTGCCAGAATGTCTGAAGGGCTGTGATGTTGTAGTTATTCCTGCCGGAGTCCCTAGAAAACCAGGTATGTTCTCTTTGTTAAAAAGTCCCAGGGCTTTATTGAAGTGTGTCTCTGCAATTCTGTTATTCAAATAAAGCTATGTCTTGTGCTTTACGGTGCTCCTGGTATTGGCTTGGGATGCAAGTGGTCTGTTAATGACACTGACCTAGAGGTTGTTGTAGTATCAGGCAGCTCATGGAGCCTCTGTTGTAGATTGTCCTCTGTAAAATGGACAGAATTGTTTTCTGGAGTTCCTGTGTAGGAGTGAGCTGCAAAGACTTTTCATGCAAGGGGTCCTGAAGCTCCCTTAGTGTTTCTTGCCCAGAGCAATACTCTAGTAAAAAAAACCTGGTTCTGTGTTTAATTTCTCAGAAATAATCTGTTTTGCGTTAATTGTACGATAACCTCTTAGAGCATTTCTGAATGCTGTTAATCCCTCCTAGAATGTCTCCGACCTGCTCCATTTCTACTCTTGCTTTTCAGTATCCTCTTGGGAATGTAACAAAATTCTAGACTTTAGTGCCTAAGTCTTTCTAATTCTTCATTTTTCATGGTTAAAGTAGTTGCTGCAATAGAAATGAGAGGTGGCACTTATGCAGCTAGCAATATTTTGCACAGAGCAGTTGACGTGCAACCTGTAGCTGTGGACGTGACTTCAGAGGGGGAGGAGAATTCATCTTAGGAGTGGTTACACTGAGAGCCTCTGTCCGCTGGTGGGGGTCGGGGGGGGGTGTCACAGTGTCCACTGGTGGGGGTCAGGGGCGGTCACACTGTCCACTGGTGGGGGTCAGGGGGGTCACACCGCACCTCAAGCTGCCTGGGTGAAATGTGTTCTGACAATTGACAGCTGGTCTAGTTGCTCCTGAAAAGGGCTGATCTATCTGAAAGGGCACCAATCTTTTATTAGCAAGAGGAGTTACCTTAGGAGCGATTTCATTACTGCAGCTGGAGAGTTTTCTTTTGATACATGAAACCAGAAGCTGACATATTTCTGTGCAGAGCAGAATATTGTTTTTTGATTGGGTTGCTTGCCCATTAATGAGTAGACTATGGGTAACTTAAAATATTGTAATGGATGCATTTTAGGTATGACCCGTGATGACCTGTTCAACACCAATGCTAGCATTGTTGCTACTTTGACATCTGCCTGTGCAAAGCACTGTCCAGAAGCCATGATATGTATTATTTCTAACCCGGTAAGCATTTTCTGGAGACCTTGAAAACATAGAAGAAAAAGAATCCAGATTAAGAATGCTAATCTGTGCATTCCTGTTAGTTTTGACCAGTATCTTTAAGGTCTGCAAGGTATCTGCAGAAAAGAAGTAAAAGCCTGGTTCTTCTAACCCATTTTTCTTGGGCTGTATTTAAGTCAGAGGAAACTTGGATATAAAAGTGCTTAATATCTCAGCATCAGTGTGACTGGTTATAATGCATGCTGGTGGATTATCTGGAAGAGAAGCCTTAGCTCAGTAGGGGAGGAGCCTTTGTAATGTGAATGAACAAATAAATTTAATGGTTATTTAAAATGGAAGATTTATTCCAGCCTGGCTGTAAATTGCTCTTCGATTTAGGTATTAAAATAATTGGCCACAGCTGACTTCAAGTTGGAAGTATACTTTGGGTTATTTACTGGCCTGTTCAATTCATGCATTGGCTTTATTATTATACTGGTTTTAATGAATGCTTGCCTATTCTTCCTTATAGGTAAATTCAACCATCCCAATAACTTCAGAAGTCTTCAAGAAGCATGGTGTGTATAATCCCAAGAGAATCTTTGGTGTTACAACACTGGACATTGTCAGAGCGAATACTTTTGTGGCTGAACTAAAGGTAGGTCATAGTAACAGATGCTGGGGGAGGGATATGGTGTGCTTTGGTCATTAGATCTGTCAAAAATGCTTTTAAAATCACTGCACAGAGCCAAAAGAGCTTGGATTTCTGTGGAGCTAGAGATGAAGGCAATGATTCCCTGTTTCCATTCTCTAGAGGAGCCTGGGGATAGGGTTTCTTGCAAGATGTGGTTCAAGAGACTTTGACCTTTCCTTTTCATAGCTGCCCCCTGTGAGTGAGCTGCATGTTCACCTTAATTCTGTTGGCATTTTCAACCCTGCTGGTGCAACCGGAGGAGAGGGGTGAATTGTAGTATGTATTTGCAAGTCAAACTATCGGTGCTGCGTGTTACAGGATATTCTGCGAAGTATCAGGAGGTGTAACAGGTTACTGCTCTTAATAGCCCTGGCAGAGTTTGTACTTGTGCTGCTATTTATCTAAACTTGCGTTAGTAATATCCTGTAACTGTCTAAAGTTATCAGAGTAACTTGGAGTTCAGCTCTGTGGATCTGGTGTTGTCCCTGGAGTGTAGCTGCCTCTGAAACTCCTCCCCTGTGTAGCACTGGGTTATAGATGTGTCCAGAAACCCTGGGCAGAAAATGATGCATGGTGTTTGTAAACATTTTTCTTGTCCATATGCTTCAGAAGCTGGAAAGTTTCATTTTTCCCTTAGGGCTTAGATCCAGCTCGAGTAAGTGTTCCAGTTATTGGTGGCCATGCTGGGAAGACTATCATCCCTCTGATCTCTCAGGTGAGTCATAGTTCCTGCTGTGTGTGGCATCACACTCATCAATACGTTAGAGGTGATGTAAAGTGTCTTTGTGATGGCGTGTAAGGTGCTAAGATACAGCAGAGACAGTCTTCCCTGCTCTTGTGGCTGCTTTCATCCTGGGATGAGGATGCTGGAAGGCACGAGCTACAGCTCAACTTCTCTGGGTGGTTTAAGTAGCTCCAGCCTTTCTCCTCTAAAGGAGTTTGGGAAAAGAACAGAGATGTAGTGTGTGTGTGTTCACATGTCTTGGCACTGTTTGGTTTTGGTTTTATTTTTTGTGACCAGTATTTCATGGTATGAATACGTTGCTTCAGCAGGAAAGTGAAATTGATTTTGCCGTGGTGGACTAGAAACACCACTTCAACACGCAGCATTGAAATGAGGAGGCATAGCTCAAGCTGGAGGGCGGGAGCTGCTTCAGTAATGACTGGTAGTCAGGGAGAGGCTCCCTTCATGCATCTAAGCCTGAGTGAAATGCAGTTCTAAAGCAGGCTTGCAGCTTCATGAGGAGATGGCTAGGATATGGCTAAGGAGCAGTCTGCAAGAAAGGAGAAAAAGCTTTGCTCTAAGTGGGGAATAAAGAATCCTTCACAGAAGGACATTCTTAGGGAATAAGAGCAAGGGCTTTGGAGCAGCTGAATGCTGAGAGGGTGCTTTTGTTAGACAGTCAATTGGGACAGACACAGCTGTGCTTAACGTACTTGTGTAGCTGTATCTGAAGGTTCAGTAACTTCCTAAATGCTGCTGGCAGACTGGATCCTTCATAAGGCTCTTGACTTCCATAATGCCACAGTGACCCAAATATTGACCAGGTGGCTTTTTGAGATTCCTAAGGCCTGTTACATGCTTGGAGGGCATCTCTCTAGTGCAGAGGACTAGAGAGTAGTGAGTAACCATGGCAAGCCCTGGTTTTACTGTTAAGCTGTGGTTTGTCCTTGAGCAAGCTAGGCATGGCTAGGTTCCTATTACAGTTCATGCAGTAACCAGAAGCCTTGGTGAACACCTGAAGCTGGTCAGCTTGTTGTGCAATCTGTGAGCTGGGGTAACTGATTTTCTCCACTGAGAACTGTTAAAACAACTCTAACAGCACAGAAAGCACTGTGTGGGTGGCCTTATGCTGAATCTGAAGGGGTCCTGATGTTTGATAGTAACTTCTTTTTTCCACTCTAGTGCACACCAAAAGTGGACTTTCCTCAGGATCAGCTGGAAAAGCTTACAGGAAGAATTCAAGAAGCTGGCACTGAAGTTGTCAAAGCTAAAGCAGGAGCAGGTTGGTTCTTGGCTACAGCTTCCAAGTAATTCTTATTGGCCAGGTGAATGGATGCAGTCCTCTTCAGTTTAATCTTACTTATAACTGCGGTGCAGAATTATGAACTGCTGATTACAAATCTAGCTGTCTGCCATGTCAGCGACTGCCTGAACTGTGGTTGTAGAAACAGCTCAGTAGTAGGTAAGACTAAACATTAACTGATCCCATGGTGTGTATGGCTTTAAGAAGAATCTTCTCTGTCAAATTAATCTGCTTCTTCCTATAAATCTGGTTGACTAAATAGCATGTAGCTGGCCAAAAGCTGCTGCTTTATCCCTCTGGCTGTGAACTTGAAGTCAACTGCAGCTCCGTAAACATACCTGTATGGAAGCCTTTGATGCCAAAGAAAGTACCAAATTTCAACGTGATCTGTTCTAAAAGTGATTTAACTTTTACAGGATCTGCCACCTTGTCTATGGCCTATGCTGGCGCTCGATTTGTGTTCTCTCTGGTGGATGCAATGAATGGAAAGGAAGGGGTTATTGAATGTGCCTTTGTTAAATCAGAAGAGACGGAGAGCCCATACTTCTCTACACCTCTGCTCCTGGGAGTATGTACTTTAAATGATGGGGCTTTTAAAACAGCAGCTGCTGATGTAGTCTTGTGGGTTTTACTCAGTGATTTCAATTTAGTCTGATGCTAGGTATCGCTGAAGTTAACAACTGAGCATAACTTTAAGAGTTCTTGAATATTTGGGTATTGTGCTTAGGTGTATACCACATGTTTGACAGGGATGCTGCTGCTTTGGTTTGCTCTTACACTGTGGGTTGCTGAGTAACCAGAGATTCAGACTTGGTTTGAGAGGTCACACTTGCCTCAAGTCAGTGCCTGTTTATGAAGGGCTTTCATATGATAAACCAGGGTCAGCAATCCTGTTTACTCAGCTTGGTCTGCTACAAGCAAACGCCTCTGAAATTGAGGCACATGGGGAACTACAGCATGGATTAGGATTAATAGATTGCTTTCAGGGCCTCTGCTGAACTGTGAAAGAAGTGTTCCTTTGGTCACCCTTACCCTGTGGGTGGAGTGAAAAACAAGGACGCTGCAGCCCTGTCGTAGCTGCTGGAATACAAAAATGGTGTATGCTGTCTTAGGTGCTGGCTGGTGAGGGAATGGACCTAGAGGGGTATTAAGGGGGAACGGTTTGGATGTAGGCATGAGATCACAAAAATCTAGGAGTGCAACTCTGGAGCAGTTTTAGATCGCAAGCCAGCGGCAAGCGAAGGGCATACACCAGGGGAGAGAGATTCTCTTGCCAAACGGTGAGTTTGAGGCTAGGAAGAGACATGAAGGAGCAGTTGGTATCAGTGTCCTCTTGAAGGACCCAATGGGCTAGCTTCAGCTTTCACACTTGTGAACAGTGGATGAGAAGTCTGTGAAGGCTGTAGAAGTTGCTACAGATACTAAGAGGCTTCTGAGCCTTGCCAGGAAGCACAGGGTTGGCAGACTAGAGATGACGGAGGTCCTAGGCTGGGTCTCAGTTTCGACTGGATAATACTTAGTCAGAGTTGTTAAGTTACAGTCTAGGTCATTTGATGAATGGTTAATCCTTAAATCCTCTTTCCCTCAGAAAAATGGAATTGAGAAGAACCTAGGTATTGGCAAGATCTCCCCCTTTGAAGAGAAGATGGTTGCTGAGGCCATGTCTGAGCTGAAGGCTTCTATTAAGAAAGGAGAGGAGTTTGCGAAGAACTTCAAGTGAAGAGTTGATGATGGAGAGGAATTAACAACTTCCTTAATTTATTAAGGCATCATGTCACTTTACGACTTCCGATTCAGAGCTCGTGCTTTGATTGAAGTCTGTCTGTATTAGCTTCATGATTGTTGCCGGTGCAGAGTCTAATCGTCAATAAAACAGCCTCATTTTTTCAGTGTAACATCTGGAATTGTGGTGATGTGCTCGTCTTTTTCAGGTGGAAGCTGTAGGTCTCTGAAAGGTTATCAGTTTCAGTAAGGATGAAATAGCCTCTTAAAGTGGGTGAACCGATTGCTCTCAACTCTGCTCCTGCTTGGGTTTCAGCTTGGGCTATTTGGTGCAGCAGCTGGGAAACCAGGCACAATCAAATAAGATCAAGGTGGGGTGAAGAGGCTTGTGAAAGGAATAACTGAGTGAAATGATCCAAGAGGTCTTTCTTCGGGAGGTGACATTACCTTGTGTTGCCTTGATCTCTTACGTAATTTGATTTTAGAAGAGTAAAAGAGCACAGTGGTTGAAACGTCAGTCCTGCTCTAAGAAAATAATTAAACCGCTGAGAGTGACTTCTTTCTAGTTAGGAACAAAAGCCTTGATTTAGCATCTACATAAATTTCTTTTACATTCATCCTCTTGTGAATATAAAAATAAACGTCTGCAAGAAAATGGTGATGATGAGTTCTGCTGCTGACTTTGAAGGTAAGCTTTAATGAAGGAAGCTATTAATTCGCCCTTCCTCCGTGCTCTGTGGGCTGCTTACCCTATTGCTTTGAATGCTCTAATCCATGTAGGCTGAATTCTAAGTTGAACAGACTCTTTTTGATTAGATGAAGGAAATGCCAAAGCCCAGCACCTCTGGAGGAACTGAGTGTTGGTTTGAGCGAGAGAACCTGGTGTAAAAGCTTCTCATAAGGAAGATAACCTAAAGCTAGTAGATGCTGTTTGGTCACTGCCTTTTTTTCTTCCAGTTGTATTCTAACTCTTCTGAGCTATTTGGACTGGCTTTTATTTTTTTTATTTTAATTAGTTCATCATTCTGAACTGGATCACACAGTTGTGATGCTGTTGAAGATGCATTGAGAAGTGCTTGGCTCTTTCCCTGCCCTGTGGAACATGTAGGCAGAGAGAGGACAGTGAGCACAGTTCTTGTCACTCCTTTCTGCAGAAATTCAGTGTATTAAAGCTTGGTTTCTTTACAGGAATAGTAATGAAATAGAAGCGTTGGCAGTCATTACTCAGCAGGCTTGGAACAAAGTAATTATTAGGTGGTATTAATAGAATTAAAGATTAAGGAATTAAAGATTGTGTTGGAGGGTGGCAGGGGAGGATGTCGGAACGGGAGGGCACTGAGAGGAGGAGTGACTGGCCAGACCTAGTAAATCTGTTCAATAAATGGAAAACACGTAGCAGGCTGCTATAAAGCAGGTTGCTGGATGTAGGGGTCTTGCAGGCCTGTCAGCAATTTTGTACCCAGAAATAGGCGACAAGTATTATTTAAAAACAGGGTGTATCCAGCTGCCAGAGCTGTCTGTGCCCGGGTGGTCGTGGGGAGTTACAACACGAAGCTGCCGAGCTAATGGCTGCGGGGAAAGCCTTGCCTCGTAACCAGGAGGAAAATAACACACTTGTTCTACTCCTGCTATTTTTAATACAGCACACAGAGCAGATTTCTGAGGGTTGGAGATTATTAGAACTTGAGGTTCACAGTGTTGCTTAGGTTATTCTTGTGTCAGTGGTCCAAATCCCATGAAATCTGGGGGAAATGCTCAGACAAGTGGAAAGCTTCACTGACACCAGTAGGGAGCGGACAGCGTGGGTAAGGAGCTGAGGTGGAAGAGGATTATTTCCCAGCACCTGCTGACCTGTAGATTCTTGAGGGTCTCCTTCAAATCCCCTCAATGTTAAGAATGTCTCTTCCCTTTCTGCTCGGTTTGGGTTTTTTCCCCCCCAGTCCCATGCCTTGTGCTTGGAGTTGCAGCTATTCCCTCTGCCTGGAAATCGGCTCTCCTTCTGAGAAGGGAAATGAGACATCCTTCTTGTGGCCTTCTGCAGTGAAGGCAGAGACCAGGAGGACGTTGGATGAAGGTGAGAAATGGACTTGTGTAGGTGTTCTCTGTGTGCTGTCCCCCTGGCCAAGCACTCCTGTGGTGGATAACTTCATGGCTATGGAGACTGAAGATGGTTTGCAGAGGTAAGTGTGGGACATCCCACCGCTTCGCTTCTCTCTGAACAGATCCTCCCGAGGAGGAGAGGAACTGGGGCGTACCTGTCCTCAGGAGAATAGGAATTAGCTGGGTCTGCCTAGGTAAGCCGACGCTTTGTCCTGGAAGCTGTTTCCTGGTGCTGTCTCTCTAATGAGAGACGTGACCTTCATCCTCTGTCCTGTAGGCTGCTGCGGCGTGGCTGCCTTGCTGAGTCACGGCACTAGCTGCGGTGCCGGCAGCCTTTGGTTTTTACCTCCCGTGGAGGTTGGTAACCAGGCTGCTGTGACCGGGTCTGAGAGGAGGCGAGAAACCTGCCCTGCTCAGAGCTCTTGGGTTCCATCCTGTTCACTGAGCAGACTTCTGTATTGATGCCCTTTAATCATCTGACATCTTCCACTGCAGCATCATTTATGTGCACAGAGCTGCTTCCTCCTCAGGCAGCTCAGCTCCGCGCTGGAGCCCAGATGTCAAGATACAGAGGAGATATTTATTACTCTTAATACACAAAGATACTCCAGATGGCCAGATGTCAGGTCACTTGATCCCACCTGCCACTCCTGTTCTGCTGGGGCAATAGGATAAAGCGCAGGAGAGGAGAAAACATCACAGCTCGGGTCTTTTATCGAGATTGACCTCGGTGCCCCAGGGGGGCTTCAGGTGGGACGACTGCAGGAGCAAGGTGTGAGCTGGCAGCCCCGTGTCTCTCATTCCTAGGAAAACTTTTCTCTCGCTGGCTCTGTTTAAGGGCAGGTGCTTTGGGTTGGGGGTACAGACCTGTCACTCCTGAGCCCCATTTCACCCGGGAGGGCTCTGGGCGGTGGGAGCCGGGAGGTGGCAGCAGCAGCTTGCCTTTGGGTAGGGCTGGTTGCCCTGCAGCCTGGGGACAATGGCTGGCATTTCAGTGATATTTAGGAGAAGCAGCGGGGGAATCAACAACAGGAAGACAGTTGGGTGCAGCCAGCTGGCTGTCTTCCTGGCTCCGGGAAAGGAGCAAAACTGGAGGGGCTGGAGGTACCTCTCAAAGGAGCTGATGTCCTCCAGTCACTGCTGCTCAGCCTCGGTTTACTGGGCCTGGCAGTTCACAGCAGGTTTTGCGTGGTTGATCCCTTTTCGGAGGCTTCACGCTTTGTTCAGCAGGCCTTGGAAGTTCCTCGCCGGCTGGCAGAGCCAGTTCCCGCTTGGTTTCACCGGGGCAGATCTGGCATCCCAGTGCGTGTGGCCGTGCAGAGCCCTCGGGCGCAGCAGGGTCCTTACGAGCAGGGTCAGCCCTGGCAGGGGTGTAAAACCTCCCTGTGGTGAAGCAGCCTGGGCTGGGCTCTGTGCTTTACGCAGAGCATCCTCTGCCCAGGGAGGTGCTGGGTGAAGGGGAAGGAGCAGGGGAAATGCACCCCAAGGTGGGTTAGACATGGCCGGGGGCATGGGCAGATCTCCCCTGCAGCCAGCTCAGCTTCCCCCTTCCCTTGCAGGGTGATGGTGAGAGGTTTTAATATGAGCAGGAGGAGCAGAAACCATCTGATCTGTGGTTTTGGCTTTGCAGAGGCCTGTCCGCTCCCCCCTGCTCCCCTGGCTCTCTCCCTTGGCCACAGGCAGCGTTAAATCACCACCTTTGCATTCGCTGCTCTTGATTTACTAAAATGCCCGCGAGCTCTCGCTTCCCTCCCGGGTGCCTCAAAGCAGAGCTGGAGCGCTGTGCTGAGGCGGGAGGGTTTGTTTGCATTTACAGGGAAACCTGTTAATAAAGGAGACCAAAGGGACTGCTCTTTTCCTGGCTGCGGGAACAGATGGCTGGATAACGCAGTGCAATTAATATGCAGGGACTCCTGCCGGGGCGGGGATTTGATTGCCTGTTAGGAGAGGTTAGCACGCTTGAGCTGAGCTCTGCCACAGCTCTGCCCGTCCCTGGCACCTGCTGCCTGTGGGGGGTCCTTGGGGACTCTGGGACAGATCGATGGTGTCATGGAGGAGGTTGTTGGGAGCTGGTCATGGGGAAAGATGTAGTGGGGGGGACTTGTGGCCAGCAGCGGGTCTCTGCTTCTCCCATGCTGGGGGATGCTCTGGGAGTGTCTGTCCTTTGGATTTGTAAAAGCAAAGGCTGGGTCCAGTGATGAACGACTGCTCGGAGGTCCTTTCAGGCTGGAAGGGCAGTGGTGGCCCATTCTTCCTTCCTGTGCTCTTTTTCTCCCAGTCAGGTTGTGCTAAAACAAAGCAGCAAATAGTAGTTGCTGAATGAGCCGAGGGAGGTGGGTGCTGGGGTGTGGGGGTTTCCTTGCTGCAGCACAGCACGTGTGCAGAAGATCTCCCAGGGCTTTAAAGAGTGGCCAGACAAGTCCACAGGGAAGAAAAATCCCTGCTGGGGGCTAGGAGGCTTAGGGAGCCCCAGGGGAGCAGGAGGCGACCCAGCAACCCCCCCATCACTGAGCGGGGCCACAGGGTTGAGCCCAAATCGATGGGATCCTCCAGCCACTGGGGTCCCCCCTGGGCACACAGGGGCTGTTGAGACGCCCGGTCCCCATCTCACCCTGGGCTCTTGTGGGATAACGGTTCCCCCCAGCCCCTTCCCCTTCATGCCTTTGCTTTGCTCCCCCCATTTGCTGGCCCCTCTTTCCTCCCCTCTCCCTTGCTGGCTCAGGCGTGGTTGCTGAGCATCAAGAAAGCCAGCGCCGGTCTTTGATCAGGGGCTCTCGCCTGTGCCGTGCCAGCAGCACGCTCCCCGCGCCGCGCAGCCGCTCCCGGCCGCCCTTTCTTCTGCGCCAGGAGGCGGCTGGTGGAGATGTCGAACCTCAGTACGAATCCTTGCAATTAGGCCTGTTCTGCTGCCTGCCTCGTTTGATCTCCTTTAATTATTTATCACCTTTTTTTTTCTTTTTTTTGTCTCCTTCCCAAATCCTCGGTTTCTTTCAAGTGATTATTTTCTTCCTCTGCCCCCAGCCGCAGCTAGCTCTGCCTGTTTGCTTGCAATTACCGTCCCTTCTCGCTCCTTCCAGCTCTCCCCTTTTGTTCTCCACCAGATCATCCCTTCGTGCTGCTCTCCCAGCTGCACCCCCCAGCTCTCTGCCTGCCTGGCAGCTTGTTCTTGCTGCTTTTCTCCATTTTTTTCACCCAGGTGGCTATTGCCTTTCTCCATCCTGCTCCAGGCATGGTTTGGGCTGTGTTTACCACTGGTGCCAGCTCTGGCTGGGATCCTGCACCCCGGGCTGGGCTGTACTGGCTCTCCCATCGCTATTGCTCGAAGCCCGAGGTGGCCCCGCTGCAAAGCCCTGACTTCCAGCAGTGCCCAGCCAAGCCTGGGGAGCCCTGTGGGGCTGCTGCCCCCCCCCCCCTCCATGGCACAGTCTTACCGTGCTGCTTCTGCTGTTGGGGAGAGGTGGGGGGGCCAACCATATCTCCCATCTTCTTTGTTTCCCAGGGCCTGATGCATTATTCAGCGCTGTGGACACTGCGGGTGTAGGAAAGAGAATGGTGGTGCAAAGGGCAGGGGCTTGCCCTGGGGATGCTGGATTTTCCCTGTCATGGGCTATTTTTCCCGGTCAGCATTAAACCAGGAGAGGCCAGGACCACGCAGGAGGCTTCTCCTAGGAGGTGGCATCTGGTCTGAGGACAAAGGCAGGAGCAGGGGGAGGCGTCAGCAGCCCTGGGGATGCTCCGGGGGCTGCACTGCAGCTCGCCCACCCAGCCCCGCTGCTTGGCCAGAGTTTAACAGAGCCGGTCCAACGCAGGGCCAAGGCTCTTGTTTACACAGTCCCTACGTAAACAAGCCTGGAGAGTCTGCAGCCTGTGCTCAGCCCCTCTCCCACACTGAACAACCCTCTCCCAGTTCCTGTGGCTGTTTTAGGCAGGACAGGCTGGGGAGCAGCGTGCAGGGGCTCTTTGTGTGTGTGTGTGCACGCTCAGGCAGCCCTGCCACGGAAGAACTTGGACATCTGGCACCCCATGGGCGGCTGCTGGCGGTGCGTGGCTGGCACTGGCATGGGGCAGCTCTCTGGGAAGGCTCCACGAGCCCAGTGACTGGCTGCTGGGGGGTGTCCCTGCTCCCCCAACACTGCTGTGGCTGCAGAGCCCCCCACTCTGCCAGCCTCCCACCCGCGGCTTTGATCCACCCGTGGCTTCCCCCCGCCCGCTCCCCTCTGGGCAGGCTGCTCGGTTCAGAGGAGGTGATGCTGGGGAGGTGCAAGGGCTCTGGGTATTTGGGGTGAGCTGTACCCCTATTCCACCCCCCTGTGTTTTGGGGGCCTGGCCCAGCACCTCCTCATGCACCAGATGGGGAGTTTTTCTACCCTTGTAACATCGCTGTGTTTAGCTACAGGAGAGGATGGTGGATAATGAACGTGGGATGGGATTTGCAGAGCAGCCGGTAGGAAACAACCCCAAATGGGTGTTTAATCCTTGCGAAAGGAGGATGCTCACACCCTCCACCCTGTTCACAGCTGGGCATCATTCCCCCCCACAGCTGGACATGTCCCCATGTCCTGCTGCCACCACGACCCACAGGAACCCCTGTCCCTGTGCACGGGGATGGGGAGGAAGGTGAGGGATGGCAGCTCTGGCCGTGGTGAGTGATTTTGGGTTGGTGCCAGTGAGCAGTGCTGCTGGGAGGGATTTGGTCTTGGTCTGGTCCTTCACAGAGCATCACCCAGCTGCCACCTGCTGCGGGGACATCCCCACCCAGACAGCTGTCTCCAGCCTGGGCTGTCCCCAAAAGCCTCCCTTAGACCCCAGCTCTGGTTCCCCATCCCTGTCCCTGCTGCAGCTCCTTCCCCAAATTGCCCCTCCAAGGCCAAACTCACTGTGCAGCAACACCCGGGTGCCTTTGCTAGCTCTCTGCTTGGAAACGAGCAGCCAAATTGAGGAGGGAGCTGTACAGGGGATGCACTGCCTGAGCGGTGCAAGGGAAACTGAGACACCGGGGGGGGGGCACTGGGGCAGCCAGGTGTCCCCAGTCAGGTGCACATGGTGTCCCTGGCTGGGGCTCTAGCAGAGCAGCCTGGGGGGGTCTCAGGGTGGTTTGGGCAGCTAAACCCTCACCATGACCACACTGGGCAGTTCTGGGGTGGCTTTGGGGTGGTTTGGGTACCCCATCCCTTGCTGTAAGCATGGTGTGCAGTTTCAGGGTGGTTTTGTGGAGATTGGTGTACCCTGTCTCCCACCAGGCTGGCATGGTACAGGGAGATTTTGGGGGGCTGAGGGTGGTCCCAAGCATCGCAAGGCCAGTTCAGCGCTGCTGCAGGAGCTTTCTCTCTTTTTGGTCCTTTTGGGGATTTTTCAATGCACCTTCTCTTTTCCCAGCCACCCCTCTCCCTCCTTGCTGCACCCCAGTTGAGCTCTCCTCCTCAGGCCAGATTGTACCACTCTGCCGCTCACCATTAGGTTGACTGGGACTAGAGCTGGTGGTACTGGTTGTACTGGGAGCTTCTCCCCCCACCCCCAGTTTCGCCGCTTCCTGGCCTGCAAGGAGGGTGAGTGCTCAGTATCGCTGAAGGAAATTAGAATTAATTATGGGTTCATCACCTGTGCTGTGGCACTGGGCAGCATCCCCAGTAGGGACCTGGCACATCCCGCATCACCCCAGCCCCTCAGCCAGCCCGAATTCCCCCACACCCACTGGGATGGGGGGGGCCCAGGTGGTCCCAGGCAGCACTGGTAAATCAGCTGGGAACTGGGAGGGGGTGGGCAGGGCTGGGCTGACACTGGGGGTGGGGGGGGGCATCATGATGAGGAGGTAGGGTGTGGGGTGGGGTATGGGGTAGGATATAGGATGGGATATAGGATGGGATGGGCTATGTGTTGGGATGGGATGTGGATGAGATACAGAGTAGGGTACAGGATGGAATGTGATACAGAGTGGGGTGCAGGATGGAGGATTTTCTGGCAATTTCATCCCCCAGGTGAGAGGAGCTTGACTGGGGCAAGGGCCTTGGTGGCTGATGTTTAGTGCTGTACCCCAAGGTGGAGCTTTGGTAACTGGGAGGGGGAGATGGGATGTTGGGGAGATTTGGGGGCTTGGAGGTGCAGACAGATGTTGAGAAGTGGGGAGGAAGGTGGGGGAGCACTGGGGAGGGTTATGAGGTGCTGGGGGGTGAAGGGCTGTATATGATAAGATGGAGGAGGTGTAGATGGCTACCGCAGGTACCCTGGGGGGGATGCAGGGTCTCTGGGGAAGGGTGGGGGTCTCTGGGGAAGGGTGGGGTCCCTGGGGAAGGATGGGGGTCCCTGGGGAAGGATGGGGTCCCTGGGGAAGGGTAGGGTCCCTGGGGAAGGGTGGGGGTCCCTGGGGAAGGATGGGAGTCTCTGGGGAAGGGTGGGGTCCCTGGGGAAGGATGGGGGTCCCTGGGGAAGGGTGGGGTCCCTGGGGAAGGGTGGGGGCTCTGGGGAAGGGTGGGGGTCCCTGGGGAAGGGTGGGGGTCCCTGGGGAAGGGTGGGGGCTCTGGGGAAGGGTGGGGGTCCCTGGGGAAGGGTGGGGTCCCTGGGGAAGGGTGGGGGCTCTGGGGAAGGGTGGGGTCCCTGGGGAAGGGTGGGGGTCTCTGGGGAAGGATGGGGTCCCTGGGGAAGGATGGGGGGCTCTGGGGAAGGGTGGGGGCTCTGGGGAAGGATGGGGGTCCCTGGGGAAGGATGGGGGTCCCTGGGGAAGGGTGGGGGTCCCTGGGGAAGGATGGGGGGCTCTGGGGAAGGGTGGGGGTCCCTGGGGAAGGGTGGGGGTCCCTGGGGAAGGATGGGGGTCCCTGGGGAAGGATGGGGGGCTCTGGGGAAGGATGGGGTCCCTGGGGAAGGGTGGGGGCTCTGGGGAAGGGTGGGGGCTCTGGCGGGTGCGGGCTGCCCGCCGTGCCGTGGCGCCCTCCGGCCGGCAGGGGGCGCTGTGGGGCGGCGCGGCGCGCTGGCGCGGCGGGCGTCTCTGTGCCGCGGAGCTGTCCAGCACTTCAGGAGGGGCCGCGCTCGCCGCGCCGGGAGCCGCGCGGGAGGGGCCGGGCCGGGTCGGGAGGGGCCGGGCCGGGCCGGGCCCAGCGGGGCCGAGCGGGGCCCAGCGGAGCAGCGCGGGCAGCGCCTGGCGGTGGCGGCGGCTCCGGGCCGGGCCCGGCGGGGCGAGGTGAGGCGAAGCGAGGCGCGGCCGGGCCCGGGCCTGGCTGGTGGTGGGCCGGCACCGGGCGGGGGGGGCGGGGGACGGGCAGAGCCCGGGGGGTGGGGGGGAAAGGGTGACTGGGGGGGTAGTGGGACCCCGCTGGACACGGGTGGGGGGTGGCGAACCCCGAGGGACAGGGGGGGACAGGGGCGGCTGTGATGCTCCCTGGGGAAAATGGGGGCTGAGGACCCCAAAGGGGTGGGGATGGGGGGGGCTTACGCTGCTCCTCAGGGAGCAGGGAATTGGGGTCCCCAAAGGGACGTGGACAGCCGGGCTGAGCAAGGGGCGCAGCGCTTCGTGGGTGCTGGGGGCGGTTGGGGACGGGGTGGTGAGCAGCGGGGGCATCCCTGGGGTCTGATGCTCCTGCAGGTGCGCATGGGGTGAGGAGCCTGGAGATGAGATGCTTTCCGGAGTGCAGGGGGGTTCTCTGCGGTCGTGGATGTGTTGGACGCTCGCTGGTGAAGGTGGACTGGCTGGGACACCCCGCGTTGGGGGGACAGGCTGGGACGGGAGCAGTGGGACACCCCTTCTGGCTCCCACCGCGGGGTTGGGAAGGATGGGACAGCCATGAGCCCCCAGCAGATGCTGGCATGTGGGGTGTGGGTGGGAGACGGGGCCGAGATAACAGCCCTGAAGCCCCTCTCTCTGCCGTGCCGACCCCCAGGCCGTGCTGGGGAGGGGGGCTCTGCGGCTCCAGGTTTGGCTGGTGAGATTTCAAACCCTGCAGGTGTTGCGCGGGGGAAGGAGAGGGGCAAGGCTTGGCAGCCGGGGGAGCCTGAGCGGCGGCTCGCTGGCTTGTCTTTCAGGAGGATTTTGTGCTTCTCCTTCCCAGGTTTGGGAGGTTTGTTCCCAGGGATGGCTGAGCTGTGCCATGCGGGGGGCTGCTGGCGAGGGGTCGGGCCACAGCGGTGGGGGAGCAGGTGGCTTTCAGGGGATGCAAGTTCATTCATCTCCTCTGGAGCAGAGATTTCAGACTGTGGATGTTTCTTGGCTTGCCTGCACTCCGGCTGCTGCAGGGGAGTCACCTGAGGGCTGCCAGCATTTGGGGGGTTGTCGGGCTGATGGCAAACACTGAGGACCATCTCATAAGGTGCAGGTGCTTGTGTGCCAGCCAGTCTCCCTGCCCTGGCATGTAGTTTTGTCTTTGACAGGAGTAAGGAGACACCCCCAATGGGGGGGATTTTGGGGACAGGAGCGCATGGTACTTGTCTCCAAACACAAAACATCCTCACTCCATCCCCCTCTGCCAGCATGGCCTCGTGCGATGCCACCCCCTGCATTCCCCCGCCTCCCCCCTGCCCCAAGGACTCATCCTGGCAACACGTGCAGGGGCAGGCGGGGGTTTTTGGAACCAGAATTTGGGCAGCTTTTAGGGGAGCCTTTGGTCCTTGGTCACTGCTGGGGATGGCAAGCGGGGGCTTTGCCAGGCAGGCAGAGGGGCACAGGGCTTTTGGTTGGTTTTGTCCCTGGTGCCAAGGAAATGGTGCTTTTTCCCTGGGCAAAGATTCTCCTGCCCCAAGGGCTGGATCTGGTTGCAGGTGGATGTGTGGCAGTGGGTCCTGAGGGCTGCTGAAGGGGGGAGCAGAGGGTGCTCACCCCACATCTTTGGGCAGGGGGTGCCTGCGGGGTGCAGGTCACCCCATGGGTTTAGTCCTGGTTGCTGGGGGTCTGCTGACTGCGGGGGTCTCTGATCCCAAAAGCCCTTCCTCCTCCTCCATGTCTCCCAGCTCCCGTTTTCCCCGGCCAGGTGGCCCGTAGCTTATATAATGTGCTCAAACCCCGGAATAGCTCCTCCCGTTACACAACCGCCCAGCCAGCCATGGAGGGGGGGGATCCCCGGCCAGACAGTCCCCCTGCACTGGCCATGACCCCCTGCCATACCTTCAGTGCTCAGCCCCAGGGGTCATTTGCTGGGATTGTGTCCCTGTTAGGGAAGGTGACCCCATTGTGACAGTCATCCCCCCCCACTCCTCCGTGTACTCAGTAATTGCTTTTATTATTATTATTCTCCCCCTCCTCAGAAGTGGTGATGGGCTGTGGGCCTGCCTGTGCCTCCTCCTGACTCCTTGCCCAGCAAACCAAATGGCCTCAAGGATGCAAAACTTGGGGGGATGGTTGTTCCCCCCCCCCCCCCCCCCGCCTCCATCCTCACCCATTATTTAAGCACCTCCTGGTTGGGGAGGGTCTGGCAGGGGAGCGAGAGACCAACCCCTGCCCTGCTGGGGCTGCCTGCGGGTTCTGTGGCCACCAGCGAGCAGCTGCCGGTGGCCATGGTGGCCCCAAGGGGTTGAGGAGAGCGTGGCTGGGGGGCACAGGGCTGGGGTTCCCATAAAGGTACCCATCACCTGGACCTGCGGCCTCTGCTCAGCACAGGGCGGTTTGCTGCTGTCACTTGGACGTGTTTCTCCTCTTTTCCCTCATGCCTGATTTAGGAATGAGATCACTGTGGGGGTCCCGGGGTCCCTTGGAGCTGGTCCCCATCATGATGTGACCCCCTTCCCAACAGCTCTCCTCCAGCCGGAGCTGGGAACGGGGCTTGCTCGGCCTCCCCTGGCACCCAAGGGGTTCAGGCCATACAGTTTTGGGGGCAGGAGCAAAGCCTGGCTCCTCGCCCTCCATCAGGCCCTTTTCTCCGGAGGATCTCTCAGGGGAGCCGATGGTTCTTCACTGCCCACACCCCTGTGCGGTGCCGGTCCGGTGGGGGGACCGGTCCCCACCCCTGGCTCTCCCATCCCTACATCCCCAAGCCGGGAAGGAGCCCAGTTGCTTAGCAACTGTTTAGCTTCTCCACCAGCCTCCTCATCTATTTAAAATATATATATATATGTGTGTGTGAGCACAGATGTAGGTATGCACAAGCAGCAGCAAGCCCTCGCCCAGCTCATGACCCCCCCCTCCCGCAGCCAGCATCTGTATATTCTTTATTAATTGCTTTAAAGTCTGTGAGGCGTCAAATTTTGGTCGGGCAGTTAGAGGAAAGGAAGCTCTGGGCTCGGAGAAATAGGGATGGAGGGGCTGGGGTGGGTGTAACGAACCCCTTCCTGCTGTCCTTCCCATGGGCAGGATCCCTGCCGGCTCAGGGCTGGGAGGCAGCGCTAACGAGCCCCAGACCAGCTGCACTTTTAAAGCCGATTTTGCCTTTTTTTTTCTCCTTCTTGGAGGTCTGACTCATGTTTTTTTGGCACTCGGGGGCTGGTGGAAGGCAGCTCCGGAGAAGGTCGGCCCAATTAACGGCAGCAACCCCGGACTTTTCCTCCTTGTAATTCTGGCCAGGTGTTTAGAGGAGGCTGGCTGCTTTGCCGTGATGTTCTGGCATTTTTTGTGTCGCAAAAAAAAGCCCCTCTCTCAGCCATCCCCACAGCACAGGCAGGGAGCAGCCCGAGATGGGGCTGTAAATGCTTCGGGGGCAGGGTTATGATTTTGGTAGGTGGTGGTGTGTCTTGATGAGACCCCGTTGGGCAGGGGAACCGCAGGAGCCATTTCTCTCACCGTCTCCGGTGGGGCTGGAGGGTCCTCGCCTCAGCTGGGCTGTCCCCTGCTTGCTAGGGCTGAGCTCTGGCACGCTCAGTGCACGAGTGGTCCAGGTTGCCGCCATCCCGGGCTCGCTGCCTGCATCCCGTGCCCGCACCCCCGGCACGCGGGTGCTCGCTGTCACCCTGCCTGGTGCAGCTGGATGTGGTGAGAATTAATCGAGCACTGGCCGGAGGCGGCTTTAATTAGCACCGAGGCAGGGGGGGAGGATGCCCAGGCACCGCTGCCGCCTTCCCCTGCTGAGGGGGAGATGCCGGGAGAGCATCCAGGCACCACCAGCCCCCCGCTGCCATCCCCGCTCCCCCCGGGAAAGCGGCTTCATCTGCATTACGGCACGGCAGGGCCCTGCGGCGGCAGCGGGCAGGAGGGACGGGCAGCTGCCTCCAGCACAGCCCCATGCCCGGGGTGCTGCAGGCATGGCCGGGGAGCTGAGCGGCACCCGTGGGGGGATTTGAGCAGAGTCAGCTGGGAAGGGGGTTGTTTCTGGGCTGGAAAATAAAAGGGCAAAAGCAGTTTGGTGAAATAACACTTTTTTTTTCTCCTCATTTTCTTCTTTCCCTTTGGGCTGGATTTCCCGAACCCCTGAGCTTCCCTTCAAAGCCCAGGCTGGACAGCCCCGGGGCTGGGACATGGGGACGGCCGCGTCCTGGGGCCACCCCACCAGGCACCCAGGGGTCCCAGCCCGCAGGGAGGGAGCTCAGTGCAAAGCTTGGCTGGGAACCAGACAGCCCCAAAGCCTGGCAGGATGGCGAGGCTGGTCCTTGCACCCCAAGCTGGTGGGGCCTGTCCTGGCTGTGTGTCAGGGGCACAGTGCGGTGTGTCTGTCCTTCCGTCTGTCCCAGCCTCCCCTGGGCTGGCAGCGCTGGTGCCTGGGTCCTCTGCACCCTGGGTGCAATTCAGCACGGCTGGGAAGGGAGGGAGAGTCCTGGTGTGCTGGGCCGGTGCCTGTGCTTGGGGTGAGTTGTGGGGTGGGGGTGGAGGGGGGGGGTGAGGAGGAGGATGGAGCATAGGGATGAGGATGGAGGTTGGAGATGGAGGATGGCTATATATATGGAGGATGGAGATGAGAATGAAGATGGGACAGCTCTGAACATTTCCAAAAGCTCTCACCCAGGCAGCAGAAAGCACCTGCGAGCTGGAAAGCTGTTTTGACCTCCCCAAGCCCCAAGGGGGCATGTGGAGTGCCAGCGGGGAAGGTCGGCCTCTCAAAACACGGGGGTGAATGGCTCGGCAAAGTGGGAAGAGAGGGATTTGCTTGGGAGTTTCCCCAGCAGCTCCAGGCCGTGGTTCCTGAGGTCTGAGCCCTCCTGGGTGGCACTAATGGGATTTGGGGGGTGGGGACAGATGCCAGCGACTGTCCCCACATCCTGCAGCCTTTAGGGAGTCCGTGGGGACATGGCACAGCACTCACCCCAAAAACCCTCTTCTCCCTCTCGGCAAGGCAGCCAGGCAGTGGGCTGCCAGTGCTTAATGATTTGTGGGTAATTACTGCAGATAATGAAATATTTAACCATCATCTTTATTATCAGGGGTAGCGCTGAGCCAGTCAGGAAGCCGCTGCTCTTTGGGCAGGGCCGTGCTGCCTTCACTGACGGGTTTGGTGTCGGGTTTGGTGCTGGCACGAGCTGGCAGAGCCGGGCGGTCCCCGCGTGGTGGCCAATGGATGAAGGTTGCGGTGGTGATGGCCACCCTGTGTCCCCAAGTTGTCCCTTGCGGGTGAAAGGCTGTCCCTGTGCAAGGCATCACTGGGGGGCTCCTTTGGGTACAGGGAGGGCACAGACCCAGCCTGGGGGACATGGGCTCCTTCTGCCCCGGTGCCTTGTCCCCATTGTCACCAGATATGTAAGACTGGCTCTGTTTTTGACCCAGGGCTCTTGCCTGTGGCTCAGCTTTGCTGTTGGTAGCCAGAGGGGGTTTGCGGGTGGTTTTTCTCTTCCTTTGTTTTCCTGCCCGTGCTGTGGCTGAGGCAGGGTGGCTGGTATCAGCTCTCACGGTGGATATTGCTCACGGCTGAGGGGACACTGGGACGCAGTGCAGTGTCCATCCCTGGGCCGGTTCCACCTGCCTGGCCCTGAGTGCAAGGGGGATATTGCCAACCACATCCTTTTTACAGAGATGGGGAGTGTTTCTCGGCGGGATCTACAAGCCTCCCCCACCACACAGCCCTTACCTGCAGGTACCCGTCCAGCTGCCGGTTTATCTCACATGCTCCTCCATCTACCTCGCCGGCTGTATATCCCACACGCTCTCAAGGTTTCACAGCAATGAATTTACCCACTGCTGGGCTCAGGATAAGATTAATTCCCACTAGGGAAAAACAAGCAGAGGCTGCTGTGGAAAGCATCCTCCCCTTCCCCCTCTCCTTTCCTGAGCCCCTTGGTGGGTGGAGGTTTCTCAGTGCGGAGCTTCCCCCATTCCCAAATTTCCTTCCCGGTTTTTGACATTTTGCCTTGATGGGAGAAAGAGGAAGAGGAGCCCCAAACCAGGTTTTTCTGCAGCATCTCTCCTGTCTCTGGCCTGGGGCCACCCTGGGACATGGAGGGGGCTGGGGTCAGGGGCCTCCCCCAGGTGGGGACGGCTGAGCAGGGCAGCTCCTTGCTGTGGGGTGTCATGGGACTCAAAATGTGGGTGCTGCCCTGCCTGCTGCAGGCAAGGGGGGACTGAGGGACCCTCCGGTTGCTCTAACAGGGCTGAGCATCCAGGGAGTGCAGAGCCCTGGCTGGCTCCTGCTCCATTGGCAGTGTCTCCCACTGCCCGCTCCTCCATGCCTCTGTGGGAATAAGGGCTGCTGGCTCCTCTCTGCACGATAATAATGGGGAAAAAAAAGCAAAGAAAAAGCCTTGTAATTAAGCAGTCAGCTGCCATCCTCCCCGGGCAGGCTCGTCAGGAGATAAATGAGTACGTGGGGCAGCCAGTGGCAGCGGGAAAGCCGGGGATGTCCCTTGGGGATGCCGCAGGGTGGGAGATGCCTTCCCACCGGGCTGGGACCCCTACCACCCCAGGGAGGGCTCTGAGGCTTTTTCTCTCCTCAAACAGCAGAGAAACATCCTTGAAGCCTCTCGTGGGTGATCTGCATTCCCACCCTGGCTCTGTCTCACCAGGCATGGCTGTGGAAGGCTCTGAACTGCCCCTTATCCCATTGAAACGGCACAGCAGGAGCAGCGAGCCCTCCCTGGGCTTGAAACGGTGCGGATCAGTGCATGGTCCATCTGTCCTGCCTTCATGCCCACGCTTGGCTGAGGGATCCCTCCTTCCCCGGGCCAGTGTTCAGCCCCATCCTCCTTGGGCAGCATGTGTCAGACAGTCTGGGCATCGCGGGCGAGGGTTGGCTGCTTCCCACATAAGCAACGGTGTGCAGGCAGCACCCATCCTTGGAAAAACCTCTCCGGCAGTGTCCCTGGGATGGAAACACCCCAGAGAAGTGGCTGCTGACAAAAACTGCATTTCTGAGCCCAAAGCCAGCTTGGAGAGCGAGGGAGGGTTCTTTGCCCTCGTCCCCAGTCATTTCCCTTTGTGTAGGACTTTGCAAGAGAAGCATTTGTGGGAGCCCACGGTAAAGCCCAAGCGGTGCCTCTGCAGGGGATTAAGGAGGTGCATCTCCAGTGGGTGCTAGAGAGAGTGCCGGTGCTGTGGGCAGGGCAACTGGGGCATCGCAGGATGGGGAGACAGAGGAATTGGGTGCTCAGCCATGTGCCGATGGCCTGAGGTTACTGAGACAGGGTTGTGTCTCTGTTTGGTCCAGGAGATTTGGGAGCACCTCCTCCCCCAGGCATCCGCCGGAGCCTCAGTGTGGCAGTGCCACTTGGGAATGGCTGTCCTCTTCCAAGGGGTTATTTCTGGAGCCAAGTGAGGACACATTGACTGTGGTGGTGGAAGAAGGAGGCAGGGACGCATGAAGGTGAAAGAGCAGGGAGAAGGCAGGCAGCAGGCAGTGGGGAGCCTCACCTCCCCTTGCAGCCAGCACTGGGCTGTTGCTGGAGGGTGCGGGGCCATTGCCAGAGGGTGCGGGGCCATTGCCGGAAGGTTCCAGACCATTGCCAGAGGGCATCAGCAGGCGTCTGCTGGCTGGGCCTGACATCACCATGTCCCACGGCTGCATCCTCACCGGCCAGTGCAGCTGGAGCATGCAAGGGGATATCTGAGGTCTTTGGGTCCAGTCCCTTGCTGGGTGGGGACAGTGCCCAGGGTGTCCCCAGAGGGCTGTCAGGATGGATGCCCATCCCTGGCCCAAACCCGCACTGGCTGACAGCAGGGTCTGTGGGGCTGAGAGAGACCCCTGCCCGCCTGACCCACTGCTACTGTATGGCTCCGGGTGCACAGACCCACGCTTTGCCAGGCTTTTCCTGGTACAAGGCTGGAGCAGAGCATCCTCCTCTCCTTCCCACGAGCCAGCCCTCACGGCGTGGTGATGGAATAGCCCCGGCTTTGCTTTGCAGATGGGGAAGCTGAGGCAAGGGGCAGGAAGGGCGCTGGCAGAAGACCCAGATCTCTCAGTCGTCCTCCCCATCAACCTGCTGTGACCTCACATCTTTTGAGACAAATTTTGCCTTCAGGTCCTGGCGGGGTCCCCTCGCTGTTGTGGGATGAGAGGGAAACTGGGGCAGGGCCTGACCCCTGACTCTTCCTCTCCCTCCCAGGTGCTGCGGGCGGTGAGGCTGCCCACACCAGCATGGCTCTCTACAACAACGGGGCCGACGTGCCTTCGCCCCAGGAAGCCTCCAACGGCTTCTCGCAGCCTGGTGCCTCGGGTACGTGGCACAAGGGTGAGGAAGAGGTGCGTCTGGTGGAGCCCAGCCTGGTGAAGAAGGCTCACCGGGAAATCCTGGACCATGAACGCAAGCGGCGGGTGGAGCTGAAGTGCATGGAGCTGCAGGAGATGATGGAGGAGCAGGGGTGAGTGGTGGGGGAACAGGGCTGAACTGGTGATGGACCCCGTGGCTTGGGATCCTTTTGACCCACTTGCACCTTGTTATCCCCCTTTTTTCTGTCTAAAAAAATATCTTGATGTGGCAGATGTCCCCAGCTGGAAGTAAATCCACTTTTGGGTGAATCAGACAGATTTAAGGCAGACTGGTGGGTTGGTTTGTGAAGCTAAATGCCTCCAAGAAACACAGACCTAGGAGTGCATCCACACACGTGTTGGAGGCTCGCTCTGGCCCCTCCGCTTGGAAATCTGGGCTCCCAGCTTGTGGTGCTGGGAAAGCCGAGGCGGGAAGGAGGAGCGAGTTGCTCATGGTCATGCAAACTGTCGGTGCCACCCAGCCTGTGCCCCACATGCCTGGGATGAGAGATGGTCTGTCTCTGTCTCTTGTGTTGGGGAGATGAAGGAGAGTTGGGGTTTAGTCCCAGATAAGGCTGTTTTGATGCTTCAGTTTGTCCTGCTTTCCTTCTCTCCCCTGAGTTTTGGAGTGAGAGGATCCACCACCTCCAGCTCTGTCCCTGGCCAGGCACCATGAGCTGCTCCCCCGCATTTGCTCTCCCCTGGGGAAGCAAAGGGCCGGGGGAAAACCCGAGAGCATCCTTGCCTGGGTGGGCAGGATGGGCTGGGGGGCCAGTGAAGAGACCCCCAAACCCCCACAGATCCATGGCCGTGCTCTGGCACCAGCCGAGCAGCCTGATCCCCCTGACAGCTCGCTAAAACCTGATGGATGGAGCAAATTCTTCAGCACACGCCGGTAGACGGGGACTGGTATCAGCTGGGGAGAAGGAAAATGGATTGAGGGAAGGCTTCGCCAAGGCTTTCATTAAGAGCGCAAGCGTGACCTAGAATTAAATTGTCTCACACAGACTGGAATAATGATTGTGCCTAATTTGTCGTTATGGAAATAAATAAGGCTGACCTGGTGCCTTGGGGAACCCAGAGCCTCCTGTTGGGTTCCCATGCCCTACTAGGGATCTTACTACTAGTAGTATCATTACTGCAATAGGTAATAGCAATATTGCAACTGGTATTGTTGTTATTGCTATAATTGCCTTTGCTGTTATTAAGGCTATTAATAACGATGATGACGGTGATACAACGAAATGATAATATAATTACAGTAATAATCTTGGTCAACCTGGTTAATCCTCCGCCTGCTCTTCCCCTCCACACTGGGGCTCTCCAGGGGGGGTTACACGGGAGATGCTTCGCACCCCTGAGGTTTCTGCCTGGGCCAGGAGCCACATCGTGGCCATGGCCTCAGGGGAGTTATTGCCAAGGGCAGGGCCCCTGGGATGAACGGGTGTGACAGCAGAAGGGGTTTTGCAGGGATTTAAGCACTCCCTTGATTCCTTAAACGCGGATGGCTCCTCCTGCCTGCGCTGTATCCAGCTGCTGCTTGCTCCGGGCTGCCTGCGCCGTTATTCCCTGCCTGCAGGCTGGATTTCTTGTCTGGAAAAGAAGCGTCAGCAGTTTTTCTTTCCCCAGATCCATTCTATGCGTTAAATGCAAAACTAAAAACTCTCTAAGGGGGTTAAAGCAGCAGTGGGGGGTGCAGGAGGGAAGGGGCTGGTGGGATACTCCTGCCTCCATCACAGGATGACTGGGTGCAGGGGGGCTCCTCGCCTTGGCCGTGCCCCTCGCAGATTTGCTAATGGCCCAGCCGTGGTGGCCCATCTGTCACCTCCTGTTTGGCCTCGTCTCCCCTCTCTGAGAGCATCGGCCACGTTCATAATATGCTGCAGCAAATGCTCATCTTCTCGGGCAGACATCTTCCTGCTGCCGCTGGCCGGCTGATGTCCATGGGATGGCCGGGGCTGGCAGCTCCATCCTTGCGGGATGGCCGCACTCTGCCTGGCTGGCTGCGCCACCATCGAGGTGCAGAGCAGCTTTTGGGGGTGCTGCCCTGTTTCCGGGGCCCACCATGCCCAGGCAGGGTGCAGGGTAAAGGGAAGCGGCTGGACTGCCTCGGTGTGCAGGAGTCCTGGCTGGCTGGGGAATTAATGAGAGTCTTTCAGTGGAAATGAGCTCGTTAATATTAATTCCCCTCTCCTCACTGTTCCCCTTTGTGGGCACAGCAGGGGGGTGGGTGCTGCCATGTGCCTCTCTGCACCCAGGGTCACCCAGGGGCACCCACAGCACTGTGAGGGGCATCACCATCCCCAGCACGAGTCCTACAAGGTGCCAGCTTTGGGGACCACAGGGCTCGGCCAGGCTGTGACACCCAGTTTTCTGGGCTCGTTAGCAGCGATGCTGATGGGATATGACGGTGAGGATGGGCTGTGAGCAGCCCCCATAGACAGCGTGGGTGAGGACAGGGATGCACACAGAGCCTGACCCCTTCCCTCCCAGGGTGGCAGCGTGGTGGTGACATGGGGTCCCTCGCCCTTTGCCCGGACCCCAGGGACGATGCTGAGAGCACTGTGGGTCCCTTCACTGCGTCCCTCCATTTGGATGTTTTTGGTCAAGGGGGATGCTCAGGTGCCCTTGTGCAGCCGTGGGATGCGGCACAGGACTGCCCGCCTGGGGCTGTCACCCGTCCCTCCCTGGGGACACTTCGGGGACGGCTGGAGAGCCGTGGTTTGCCGCGGCTGTTCTCAGATGCCAGGGACAAAGTGATTAGTGTCTCTCGTTAATAACCCTGCAGCGGCCTGAGTCAGCATTTGGCGTTAGTGCAGAGCTGGCTTGGCTGCTGGGGCCCCAGCGCAGCGCGGGGACAAGTGAGGGAGGCTCACAGTGGGAGGGAGGTGCCAGGCATGAACCCTGGCATCACCGGCTGCAATGCTGGCACTGCCGGGGGGGTTTGGTGAGGATGTGCCCGAAAACCTGGGGCAGTGCAGGGAATGGCAACTTCATGGTCATCTTTTACCCCTTCCTCATGTCCCTTCCTCTGCCAAGCACTGCTGGGAGGGGCAGGCAGGAGAGAGGAGGGCATTGAGGGTGGTGGCAGGGAACAAAGCAGAGGGACCTGCTCTCCTCTAGGCCCTGATGGCTGTCACCATGCCACCTCTCCTGACCAGCCCTTGGCCCACATGTCACTCCTGAAGGTATGGAGGTCCTCAGCATGTCGCTGGGGAGCCCACGCTCTGGCCAGGGCACCCCTGACCACGTCTTTGCCCATCCAGGTACTCCGAAGAGGAGATCCGGCAGAAAGTGGGGACTTTCCGGCAAATGCTGATGGAGAAGGAAGGCGTGCTCACCAGGGAGGACCAGCATGGGCGCCAAATGTAAGTGAGGCAGCTCCGAGTCAGCTTGTCTGCGTGTCCTGCCCATCTCCCATCCCAGAGAGGCTCGTCCCAGCTTGCCTCCAAGTATCCGTGGGTGTGTGAGTGGATGGATTGATACAGAGAGGGTGTATGTGGGGATGGTTGGGTAGCTGGATGGACACAGAGAGGGTATATAGGGAGGGAGGGAGGGAGGGAGGGATGGATGGACAGATGGATGGATGGGTGGATGGATGGGATGGATGGGATAGACGGATGGATGGATGGATGGATGGGATGGGATGGATGGATAGAAGGACGGATGGATGGACGGATGGATGGATGATGGATGGACGGATGGACAGACAGACAGACAGATGGATGGACAATTTGATGGTTGGTTTGTTGGTTGGTCAGTT
Organism: Strix aluco; assembly: GCF_031877795.1. Classification (NCBI taxonomy): domain Eukaryota; kingdom Metazoa; phylum Chordata; class Aves; order Strigiformes; family Strigidae; genus Strix; species Strix aluco. The sequence continues at coordinate 9,167,521 of NC_133949.1, read as the reverse complement.
GGTCGGTTGGTTGGAGGCAGAGTTTGCCTCTCTGAGGCCGTATCCTGCCTCTGGAGAGGTTAAAGGTTGTCCTGCACCGGTCTTTTGGAGACCTCAGGGTGCTCTACAGAGAGGCCAGCATTGCAATGCTCCTGTCCCAAATGATGGAGCCAAAGTGCTGAAGGTCTCAATGCTTGGCTCACCCCACCAGCCAGAGGCAGAGACCAAGCCGCAGGTTTGCTGTGCCTCACCTCTGCCTGCTCCTGCCTCTTTGGGTCACCTCTCCCGCTCTCCTGGGGGCTGAAATCGCAGCTTCTGCCTTCAGCCAGGCGAGGGCACCGGTTTCCAGTCCTTGCTCTTAACTCCATAATGCAGAATAGTCCTTCTGTCTCCGGGTGTGAAGCTGGCTCAACTCAGCTCATCTGGCGATGGTTCGGCAGGTTGGCTGCTCTTCTGTAACCCTAGAAATATTAGTGTTAACAATAATAATTATTAATAATAGTAATAATAATAATTTCTGCTGCAAGGGGCCCAGGCTGGATGGGCAAGGCTCGAGCCTGCTTCTCACCTGGGTAGACCCAGAACTTGTGTCTCCATCAGGCTGGTGTAACCCCAGGGAGCCCCATGGAAGAAGCTTCTCCAAGGAGGTGCTGCCCTTTGTCTCTACCTCCTAATCGCTCCCCAAGCTGCCTGGTCCCTGGGGGCTATTTCTGCCCTGAGGCTGGGCTTGGGGCTCAGATTAGCTGTCCAAAGCAGCCCAGCTTCTGATGGGGATATGCCACTTGCTCTTCCTACCCCATGCAGGACTGTCCCCAGCCTCACGAGGGTCTGCCCTGGCTCGATGATGATTTATCTGCGCAATGCTTAATGGCCCAGGCAGCGTGGCTGGCCCTGCGTGCACCATCCATCAGCCTGGAAACCAGGTCACTTGGGACAGGAATAGATGCTGCAGGTTCACTGAATATTAATGCTTCATTAGGGTCAGGAAATCAGGGCAAGGGGGGAGGCAGGGAAGCCGTGGCGGCGGGGAGAGCCTTCCTCCCACTGCTTCACCCGGCACACCAGGCAGGGAGGGATTTGGCTCGGCTGTGCCCACCCGGGATGGGGCACATGGCCCTGGGGCAGCATGAAGCCTTCAGAGTCCTCTTCCAGGCAGGAAAAAACAAGGCATGGGGAAAACCAACCTGCTCAGGTCACTGAGCATCAAGCATCAAGCCCGACGTGTTAACAAGTGGCCTTTGCCCGTGGGGGCATGAGTCATCTCCAGGGCATCTTCCTGGGCAGGCTCGTTAGGGCTGGGGCTGTAACGAGCACATAGGGAAACCAAAGGTGTGTTAAGGTTACCCAGGCAGTCCTAGCTGTCACCTTTGTGGGCTTGCTTTTGCAAAAGGAAGGGTAATCATTAAAGATTAGCCCAGGGGCTATAAATAATAGTGCTGAGCTGGAAGGAGCAGTCTCAAAGCAAAGGATTTCTTGGAGGAGAGCAAAGCCGGAGGTGCCTGGAGGAGGCTGGTAGGAGCTGGGTCCAAAGGAGGTGGCTCCTCAAGCAACGAGGACTGGAGCTGTCCAAGTCCCTGCCAAAGGATGTCCTGGGTGCAAAAGGTCTGTGCTGGTTGAAGAGGCTGGACACAGGAGTTAAATAAACTTTAAATAAAGAGCCCCAGCCCTTGTAGTGGCTGGGAGAGTACTCAGCCAAACATCTCATGGGCAGGTCCTGCGCCAGCACCTCTCTGGACTTTTACAGCTCGGTCATTGACTGCCGGGACTGAGTCTGAACCAGCTGGTCTTGTTTCAGAGCAGATGCAAAAGCTCAACATCATTTGCAAAACTCCCCAGGGGAAACTGAGGCAGCGAGTAGAGCTGTGACCACCTGAGTCCCCACCTTGCTCTCTGTGCTCTTCCAGCTCCCGCCTCTGTGCGTGCACAGCCCAGCGATACAGCCCCGTCCCCACGGAGTAACTACTTGATGGACAGGCTGGTGGGATTGAAAACAAACATGAGCGTGTGCCAAGTGGGGAGGGATAATTGGGGCAGCACAAGCCTGTCTTGAGCCGCTGAGCACAGCTAATGTGTGAGATGCTGGCAGCAGGCTCTGGTGTGGAGCACTGCCCGCTCACAAAGCGGAGTCCAACAGGGAATTATCCCCACTCGCTCCTCTCTTTTCCTCTTTTTTTCCCCTTCCCATGGTTGGGTGGGTGGTTGAAAGGCCGTTCCTGCCCTTGGGGCATGGCCAAAGCAGGAGTCACTTGGAGAGGACCCAGAAAACCATGGCTGCGGTGCAGAAGGGAGCCTGAGACCCGCTTGAGCGATCATCCGCGGTCAGGAGGAGGATGCCTCACTTGTAGTCTTGGTCCAAACCATTTTTAATTGGGTTAAACAGCCCAGGGCTTGCCTGTGACCAGGGATGGCAACACGTGCCGCTCTCAGATCAGCCATCTGGGACTGGGAGCATCCCTCCACTCGCTGGCGGTGCTGGCCCGGCTGCCAAGGGACTGGTGCTGTGGGGGTTGCGCTTCTCCACCAGCATCCCCAGCCACACACCTCCAGGCTGGGAAGGGCTGAGGAGCCCACGCTGGATTTCTGAGGGCACATCTCCCTTGGGAGGCAAGCGCCCAGGCTGGTGTGATGCCAGGCACCCCCCAGGCATGGCTCCATCCATTACGGCTCCCTCCAGAGCGCCTGGATGGCCACGTCCCTCCCAGGGTGAGATGTCCTACATCTCCCCAGCACAAACAAGAGGCTCCCAGTAGGGTTTGGTGCTGCTCCTGGGGCTGATGTCAGAGGAGGACTGGGGAGGTGGGAGGTGGCAGGGAGAGGCTGGGCAAGGGACTCCTTGGTCCCTCCTGCCTGCCCAGTCCAGCTGCCAGGCCTCTGCCAAGCCCTGCCTGCAGCCCTGGTAGTCAATGGCAACCTCCTACTGGTTTCCATGGCAGCAGGAAAAATTAATGCTGATGAAGTCACTCAGGAGGGAGAGGAGACCCTGGTGGCTCCAGGCCTGATGTCCCCCCACCCCATCTCACCTGGCCCAGGGGGGGACACCACCCATCACCTGCCTGAAGCACCGAGCCGGTGGCACACTGGGGTGCTGGCCTCAAAGCCCGGATCCTCCCGGGCAGCTCCCGCTGACGCGTGGATATTTGCCTGAATCCCCTGAGTCTCCTGCCAGCTCCTCTCACCCTAATCTGGCCCTTCCGCCTACCTGGGCTGGCCCCAGTCCCCTGCTCAGCCCTGGCACTTGGGCAATGCCAAAAGGGGCTCCGAATGATGCACCCTGTGGGGAGATGGTGGCCCAAGCCCCGTGGTGTCCCTGTGCCAGCTTTGTGGGGATTTCTGCAGGGACAGGAGCCCCAGGAAGACCCTGAGAAGACCTGCCACCACAGGGCTTCACTGGGTGTGGACCTCAAGTGATGTGACCAAGGTGCCCTGGGGATGCTGTGGCGGAGGGGATGTCCCCCAGCTCCTGTAGCTGCACTGGGGCTGTCCCAGGCTTCCCCCCAGCCACGCTGGTGGGAGACAGGGGATGGGGAGCCCCAAATTAATCCTGCGCTTCCTTCTTTGGCAGCGTGATAGAAAACCACCATGGGGCGGATGGGGAGGAGTACACAGTGGAGTACCCTGACTACGGCGAGGGCTGCCTGCTGCAGTGCGACTGCTCGGCCGAGTGCTACCGCGAGGACAACAGCCACCGCGAGTACAGGTCTGGCCGGACCCACAGCGGGGATTTTGGGAAGTGGGTGTGCTCGGGGGACACAGAGGCCAGGGGGCCATCCCTTCTTCCCCCAACCCTGCCTGCTTTCTCCCGCAGGCTGAAAAGACGCTCAAGCAGCTCCACCTCTCCTCCTCCCAAGAAGAAAAAAAAAAAGAAATCAGGTCACCGCCGGAGCCGGTGAGTGCCCAGCTGTCCCTGCGCTGTCCCCTCTCCCGGGAGGGCAGCTCTCCGCCCAGCTCAGCCCTTCCCCAGGCTCCAGGGTGCAAGTCCCCCCACTTTGGGGGGGGCAGTGCACCCCCAAACGTGCGCCCTCAAGAGGTGCAATGCATCTGCTTGCACCGATGGTGCAACACGCACACGTGTGTGCACACACACGCAGCGCTGTGGGACGCACCGCCAGCCCACCCCACTGCATGCGCTGGTGGGGCCTTGCCTGGCCCATGGTGGGAAGGATCTGGCTTCCACAGGGCACAGCACCGGGCAGGATTTGACTCCCTGAAGGGTCTGGCTCTGTCTACCCGCTGGTCCCCTCCCCAGTTAGTGCTGGCCGCCTGGGCAGGATGCTGTCCCTAATGTCCCTTTTTCTCTGCCTTCCCCACGGCAGCAAAAAGAGGAAACCCGGCTCGGAGCGCAGGTGAGTGCTCGCTGGGCTGGGTGGTCTGTGGGGTCCCCACCGGGCATGCAAGGCCACCTGGCACAGGCTGGCCTCCACCACCCACTGTCCCCCTCTGACATCCCAGCGGGAATTGGCCACCCTGTCTCCTGCTGGAGGCTGCGGAGCCCACGAGGTGGCAATGAGACACAGCGGGATTTGGGTGCTCCGGCACCAAAGGCAGACGGAGCCCTTCTGCCAAAAGCCCCTTTCTTTCCCCCCACCCCAAATTCCCCCAGGAAATAACTTCCATGTGATGGTCAGGGGTGGTCAGGGGAAGCGGGGTGCCTGGGGGGTGGCAGGACATGACTCCTCTGGGCCATGAGGATGGGGAGTCCCTTGCTCCCCCCTCAAGGGTACCCACTTCCCCTTCACCCAGCTGCGACAGCTCTTCACCTATCCGCAAGGAAAAGAAAAAGAAGACTGGAAAGAAACACAGACGCGAGAGGTAGGATGGACACCACATCGGGTTGGGGACAGAGGGGCTGGCTGGGGACAGCGGGGCTGGCTGGGGACAGGGGGGATGGTTGGGAACAGGGGGGCTGGTTGGTGGCTGCTCAGGCCCTTGGGCTGGGACAGGGTGGAGGCACGGACAGGGATGGATGCTGATGGCTCTTCGTGGGGCTGTCACCTCCTCACAGCAGCCATCACCTGCCCCAGCCAGCAGCGTGTCTCAGGGCCACCCCCCTGTCCTTGTCCCCATCCGCTGGGGCTGCCTGGCCTTTGCTCCCTGCTGCTCATCTCAGCGTGTCTCCTTCATCTCTGCCTCCTCTTCATCCCTCAGGTCTGAGTCGGGGTCACGGAAGAAGAGAAGACACAGGTGAGAGTGACAGCTCCTGGGAGCCACCCCACTGCCACCAGCACTGGCTGCTTCCCCAGTCAGGGACCCCCTGTCCCCGGCCCTTCTGCTGTCCCCAGCCCCTCTGCCCACGGGGGTGCACCCATCGGGTGCTGTGGGTGTGAACGTAGGCTGCCATCACCCACTGTCTGTCCATCTGTCCCTCGCCTGGTGAACATCCCCCTCACCCCACGGTCAGACACTGCTGGGCATCCCCCACCCTTGGGGGTGGCACAAGGCCACTCTGGGTGGCTGTGGGGTCCCACACAGCCCTGAATGTCCCCTGGGGGTGAAGGGGTGACACTGAACAGATGTGGCCAGGGCAAACCCTGGCTGTTGCCCTGTTCTGTGGTTGCCCTCCGCCAATCATTTTAGGGTGAAAACAGTAAAAATAGGCAGAGATTGCCTGGGTGGGCAGAGGGGCTCAAAGGAGGCTGGTGTAGGGCAAGGCAAGTGGGGGGTGACAACGGGCCTGAACCCTGTGGATGCCAAACAGAGCAAGTCCCTGCCTTCCCACTGCCACCCCCTCCTGCCTGGCCTCGCTGACCAGCACATGGCCCCCACTGTCCCCGCAAAGCCAGCTGGGACCCCCACCGTGGCTTGAAGCTCAGTGGAGCTCAGTTCCAGGCAGGTCCTCCCCATCGCTCCACCTGCAGCCTCGGTGGCTCGGGGTAGTCCGGGAAAGCCCCCCCCCCAGGTGCTTCCCCCTCTCCCATCTCTGCAGCTTTTGGCTCTTTCCGCAGGTCCCGAAGCCCCAAGAACAAACGGAAAGAGAAAAACAAAGAGCGCAAGAGGTGAGGAGCTGGGATGGCGGGGGAAGCGGGGCGGTGTGCCCCTCTGCGTGCCCCCCTCCTTGGCGGCTCAGCCTGCCCCTCGGCCCCCCCCGGCCGCCCTCTCCGCAGGTCCCGCAGCGAGTCCCCGGCCTGGCGCTCGCACCGGCGCAGCTCCTGCAGCTCCCACAGCATCTCGCTTTCCTCCGACGACAGTGGCTCCAAATCCCCCGGCAGGTAGGGGCAGCCCGGGACCCCACTCCGGGACAGCGGCCCCCCCCAGCCTCCCCTTGCGGGGTCGAGGGCAGGGAGGCAGGTGGCAGAGATGACCCTGGGATGGGGACCCTTATTGATTTTGGGCAGGGAAGCAGGTGGCAGCGGTGTCCCCATGATGGGGACCCTCGGGGGGATGGAGGGGAGCGGGATGATGCTGCAGCACCTCTGGGGGGGTTTGGGAACACGATGCCCAGACAGGGTTTCAATTTTGAACCAGAAAAAGCACAAAACACCAACTTTCATCTTGTTTCTTGCTTCGGCAAAGCCTGCCTGGCCACCTCAGCCAAGGCTTGGAGCCAGCCGCTCTGCTGGAGCCAGGCGAAGGGCGATGCCGTGCGGGGCTCAGGGCAGGGGGGATGCTGGTGGCTCACGGTGCGGTGCCCCGCAGGCTAAGCCCCAAGCGCCGGCAGGATGGCCCCAAGGGCAGCAGCGCCCGCTCCAGCCGCAGCCCGTCCTCCCCCTCGCCCCGCCGCTCGGCCTCGCCGCACCAGAACGGGCACAAGGGCAGCAGCACCCAGAACGGCCGCCACAGCCACGGCGCCCCGCTCCCGGAGCCCTCGGATGTACGTAGGCTTTTCTTGGATCACCGTTCGCTTCCCTCCCCTCCTCCCTCTGCAGGACCCCCCCACCCTGGCTCTCCTCTCCCCTCCTTCCCCGCTCACTCGGCTCCCCCCTCACCCAGCCGGGGCACACGGGGGAGATGTGGGGTGCAGGCTGCACCCATCAGCCTTCCACTAGGTGCACGGTCTCCCTGGGGGAGCCAGCCCATCACCTCGGGACAGGTATCGGGGCAGATCGTCCCCCCCCCAAAGCCACACATCACTCAGTGGCTGTCACCCCCCAGGGATGATGGCTTGGCTAGGCCAGCGTCACCTGCCAGGGTCACCACCGGGCTCAGCACCTCCCTGGGAGTGCATTGAGCCCAGACAGCTAAAAAATGGGTGAAGCTGGAAAATTCTTATCTCCCCACCAGCCCCAACCCTCCCCAGGGCCAAGGTGCCAGCACCAGTGCTCAGGACCCCAGCACCCAGTCTGGGGACTGATGTTAGGCCAGGGTAGGGTTTGGAGGGGGTTTGGTGCTGGGTGCTCAGATTTTAGGAACTCAGGGTCCCCGTGGCAGGTGACATTGGGGCTAAGTGTCCCCAGCTCCGCCACAGCGCCCTGGGGGGTCCTGGTGAAGCCTGGGGGGCTGCTTTTGTACTGAGTGGGGCAAAGCCCCAACCCAGTGGGACCAGGGGGCCAACCCCAGTTTAACCAGTGTGCTGCTTTGGCTAGCGGGGGGCTGGAGGCAGGGCTGAACTAAGGCGGTGTGCGGGGGGGCCCTGCTAATGGGGGGCACACAGGTTCCCGCTCAACCCAGGGGACTTTATGCCCATGGACAAGGTGCTGCGGGGATGCTCCTGGGCTGGCAGCACCCAGTGCTGACACCCCAACACCTGTAGGCCCAGGGGCACCCCAGAAAACGGGGCCAGGAGCCCCCCACCCCATATTTACATCCCCTTTGCCCTCCCTGGCTCCCCAGCCCAGCACCCAGCACCCCCCAGCAGCACCCAGCACCCTGCCCACCTCTTGGGGCACCTCTCTGCTTTCTTCTTTCCTGTGGTTTTGGCTGGGGTGTGGGGGGGTTGGGGTGCCGAGGAGCCGCCCGCCGCCCACCCAGGCGCCCGGCTCGCCCCGCTCTCCCCCGGCCCACCACCCCCAGCACCCAGCATCGCCCAGGCCGCCGAGCTCCCTCGGCTCCCCGGCACCAGCGGGACTTTTCTCCGACAACTTTCTCTCTCTTTCTCTCTCTCTCTTCTTTCTCTCTCTGGTTTCTATTTTTTATTTTTTTTTTCTTTTTAATCCCATCTGTGTTTTTCTTTAGCCTCCCATTTGAAAAAAACCCAAACGGTAATATACACTTCCATTTCTTGCTCAGCAGAAGCAGGGACGAGTGGGAGGGAAGGGCAATGAAACGTGCTTTTTTTCCCCCCTTGTTTTAGTTTCCTTTCTCATGATTTCTTTTCTTTTCCCTTGTGATGTACAGAAATGCAAACGATATATATCTCTCTTATTTCCCCCCCCCGTTGTCGTCGTGTTGTTCTAGAATTTTTTGCTTTTGTGTGTGTTAATGTGGAGAAGAAAAAAAAAAAAAGCAGATGTGTTTTCTAAATATTTACGACCGCTGAACATTGTATTTCCATTTTCTATATTTTGAACAAGGAATTTAAAAGGGAAGAGAACCCAGCAGCTCTACACTGCAAAGGTAGCAGGCTCGCTTCGATATTGCAGAGCGAATTGCCCTTTGCCTCCTTCAATTGGCTACTGCCCCGTTTTCTTGGCTGGATCCTGCTGCTGTGGGGGTGCTTTTCCTCCACGGTTGCAGGATGAGGCCGTTGGGTGCTGGGTTATCCACCCCACACACACACACTGAGCACCCTGTGGCCATCGTGCACCTGGGCGCCTGCATCTTGCATCCCAGCAGGATGAGTGCTGAGCATCCTCGGTACCCGACCCCCCCCTGCATCCTGCAGACCCCCCAAAAGCTCCGGATTCAGCCCAACCCCCGGGTGAGCTGTGCCCCCCCAGCACTCCCAGAGCTGCTGGGAGGAAGGGGTGCCCTGGGGTGCTGTGCGGCGTTGCCTTCCCTTTTAAATACCCGGTCCCGTCTCCATCCATCCCTGCTGCCTTCCCCAGCCTTCCTCCCGGGTCTCTCCTCCTCCTCCTCGCCCACATGCACCCTCCGGCCCCTCTTTCTCTCCGGTTTTCTTTGGGCCAATACAACCCAACAACCCTTGCCATGTCCCACCTCCATCCATCGCCTTCCCTGCATGTTATCCGGGACTTTGCCATGTTATATAGCGACTTTTTAAGACTGAAATGCAGCCGGGTTACAGACACCAGCCAGCAAACCCCCTGCGGCCACCCTGCTCGGTGGCTGGCCACAGCCTTTCCATTTAAAAAAAAGAAAAATTAAAAAAATAAAAAGCTAACGAGACCAATTTTAAAAATAATTCAAAAGATTCTAAGCAAAGCAAACGGGATTAGCCAAGGGGTCTGGATCGCCGTACTAAAGAGTCCTTGTCTTTTTCCCATTCTGCCCTCCAAATGTGGAGATTATTGTTTTCTTTTTTATTATCGCATTCCTGTCACTGCCAATTGCAAAGGTAGGTATTTCGTCCACCTCTGCACGTTCACTTCTGCAGATGAGCCTGTTGAAAAGCACCGTAGCTTGATTTAATGTTATTTTCTCTTTCTTTCTGACTTTCTTTCTCTTTCTTTCTTGCTCTCCTTCTCTGTCTCTCTTTCATTTTGTCTCTTTTTGGTGGCTATATATAATTTTTTTTTATTTGTATGGTTTTCCCCAGTTAGCTGCAAAGCCATGCTCTTCTCTTATGTTATTTCTATTTTTTTGCCCTGTCCACGTAATATTTTTTTCTTTCTTCCCCTCTTTTCTCTTCCCCGTCTCCTCGTGCCGTCGGTAGAATGCATTTCTGTGTCTTTCAGCCCTCCGACTTTGTGTTCGTTTCCATCCAGGGGCCGAGCACGGCTGCTCCATTTGAGTCCCCCCTTAGGGGCCGGGTAACGAAGGCAAACATAATTAGTGAGAAATAGGGGCAGCGGCCAGAGCCAAGGGGTGGGAGCAGCAGCAGATCCTGGGTGTAGGGGTGGATGGATGGGGCGAGAAATCAGAAATGTGGGGACATGTGTGTGTTTAGCCCCGCCTTGGGCTGTGGCAGACAAAAAAAAACCCCAACCCAAGGAAGATATTTGGAGACTGCAATGGGGAAAGGTTGAAAGCTTGCTCCGTGGAGGAGAGGCAGGTCCAGGGCATCACAGTCCCCGAGGGGCAGGGGACAGCGTCCCAACCCTGTCCGTCCCAGCCCCACAAGCTGCCAGTGTGTGTTTTCCCTTTTGGGCCGGGCCTTTGCCGATTTAGATTTATTTGGGATGCTTTTCTTTTTGTTGCCTTCCTGCACACCTGGGCAGGAGAACCCTCTGCTCCCGCCCCAGGGTTTGGGTGGGAACCCCACAGCCCAAGCCCGTGGTGCGGCCAGCCAGCACCGAAATGCCACTGTAGGAAAGAGGAAACCCCTCTCTTACTTCTTCCTCTTCTTCTTCATCTCTGCTTTTATTTTTCCCTGCCCGGACGCTGGCTCAGCTGAACTCCCCTTCCAGGGCTGCTGCATCCCCTTGGAGGGGGTCGGTGTCCCCCAGTGCTTGCCATGGGCAGGGCTGGCCATCGCCGCCAGCCCCCCCCCTTGCTGGGGTGATTGCCACAGAAACAGATAACAAAAACCCCCAATCCCCCCCATTTTGGCTCCAGCTTGCTGGTCTGTGGCTGGAGGGGTTGGCTTATCTGTGGAGACAAGGAAGTGACAGGGGACACGCCACCACTGGAGTGCAGAGTGGCTTGTGTGGCCCCCCCTGCCTCGGGATGCTGGGGGACACAGTGGCCTCGCGTCCCTTTCGCAGCATCTTCGCGGCAATCCCCAGGCTCCCACCCCAGCACCTTGCCCGCTTCTCTTTTGGGGGAGAAAAGCGGCATTTAGGACACAGCAAGGCGGGTGGAGAGAACCTCATCCTCGAGGATTAACTGGCCAGGCGTGTTTGGGGCAAGGGGCCGGCAGGGAATTGGGGTCACCAGCCCTCAGCTTAGCCCCAGGTGCGGTGACACAAACCTGGCACCACCCCAATCCCCCTGAACCCTGTTAGATCCCCTCGGCCGGGCTCAGCGTAGCCCCGTGCAGGATTTACCCCTCCAGCAATGCTCAGGGATCCGACGCCGGGCTGGGGGCAGGAGACCCCCAGAGCCCCCCGAGCAGGGGTTTGCTGGCTCGGTCGGGACCAGCAGTGCAGGAGCTGTTTCCACCCATCTTTTTGGGGAAAATAACCCAGGCAGTGGCTGCAGCTTGGAGGAGCTCAAATATTTGGGAACCGCTGCGTGCTGGACCCCGGGGCCGGGCAAAACCCCCCCAGCTCTCAGCGAGAGCCCGGCACGGGGCCTTGGCCGTGGCAGTGGCCCAGGGTTCCCCGCCCCCCCCCGGTAGGAGAAGTGAGTTGGTTTGTTTTATTTCTCCTCTCTCTGGCTCTGTCTCTGTCTCTCCTCCTTCTCTCGCTCTTTCTTTCTCTCTTGCATTTTTGTGAATCTAATGATGCACTTATATTGCCCCGCTTTTCCCTTCTCTTCATACCTTACCTACTAAAGGAGGAAATGCCACTTTTTTGGTAAGTGGATGTTAACCAAGAGGGACTTAAAAAAAAAAAAAGCATATAATGGAAAAAAAAAAAAAGGAAGCAGAAAGCAAAGTCTGTGTTGAGTGCTGATGAGGACTTAGCAGTTCCCTGCAGAGTCACAGCTAACAGCTCAATGCGTGTCCCAGGAAGAGCTCAGAGACATTCGTTTATCTCAGTAACGAGGACATTTGTGAAGTTTTGCTTTGTTTTTTAAATTTTATTTTATTTTATTTGGATGGTTTTTCTTCTTTCTTTTTTGATTTCTTTTTGCCTTCTCGCCCCTGGCCTCCCACCCTCCTGCCTTGCCCTCCATTGTTGCTCTGTGCCGTCCTCCTCGTTTCTTGATTTGGTTTAAGCCAAAAGCTGTACTATCTATAAAAACTACACATATCTGAACATATATCTCTCTATATATGTGCATGCCTCTGTGTGAGCAGACCCCCCCATCACCTACAGCCCTCTTTGGTTTGACACCTTCCCCTCGGCTCAGTCTGATTTACTCTCCTCCACCTCCCCACTTTCCCTCCTCTCATCTTTTCTTTTTCCCCCCCATTTTTCTCCCTTCGTTTGGGTTTTACCCCTCTTTTCCCTTCCCCTTTCTTGATCGGGGTGGGCGGGTGCCGGGGTTTGCTTTATCCCCACTCCAGGTGTTTTCGGGGGGGGTTGTTTCTTTCCCTTCGAGCTCTCCCTCCCCGACAACTTGGGGGTTTCTTGGATTTTTTTTTTTTTTTTGCTCCCATCCCACTCCTTCCTCTGGGTTTTTTAAAATTTTATTTTAATTATTTTTTTTGGCGTTTTGCATGTGAAGGTTTGCATGACCCACGTTGTTGAGGGCGAGAGGAAGGTGCAGAGTAGCGTCTGTGTAGCCTGCCTTATGCGATGTGCGTTGACGTTGTGAACCGCGCCCCGGCTCAGCGCCCCCCCATTAAAATCCCCCTTCTCCTTCTTTCTTCTCTTCTTCCCCCCCCTCCACCTTTCCCCCCTTCTCTCTCTCTCTCCCCCCCCTTGCCAGAGGCCAGCCTCGGCGTCCCCCTCTCCGCGGGCTCACGGCAGGACGGAGCCACTGTCCCCCCGCGTCCGGGGGGGCCGACACGGTGCCCGCAGTCCCCGGTCGCCCACGCCGGAGCGGGCCAAGCACGGCCACCGGCATCGCTCCCGCAGCGCCTCGCCGCCGCCCCGCCACCGCGGCCAGAGCAAGGGACAGCCCCTGGCCCCCCGGGAGCTCCCGCCAGCCCCGCTCAGCCCCGCCGGCTACAGCAGTGACTCGGAGGGCTCGGCGGGCTCCCACCCCTACCACCCGCCGCTCGGCCCTGACAGGAACCACGGCGCCCACGCCAAGAAGTAAGGAGGTCCCTGGGATGGGGTCATGGTGTCCCTGCTGGGACGTGGGGGCTGGTCGCTGATATTTGGGGTGCAGTCCCACGTGGGCACCCTGGTTCCATCCGGGCAAAGCTCTGGGGGCCAAGCTGGGGACCAGGGCAGCGTTGGGGCTACTCAAGGGATGGGGATGGGGGTGGCACAGGGACAGAGATGGGGACGGGGACGGAAATGGAGATTGAGATGGAGATGGAGATGGGGATGGGGATAGGGAAGAGCCACAGTGGGTCAATGCCAGGATACTGCAGGAGGGGTCACCCCCTCAAGGGATTATCCCAGCGCGAAGGGCAGCGCCTGGATGGCTGCGTGGGATTACAGCATCCCACAGGGTGCAGGATCCCAAGTGGGTGAGCGCCCCATGCTTTATAATCAGGGATGCAGCCCAGCCAAAATTTGGGGTCATTTAGGCGTGCTTGTTGCTCCCCCATGGGAACCTGGGGTGCCCCGCTCCTGCGGGGACACCCTGCCAGACGCAGCGGGCGAGGTGTGAGGAGGTGCTGGGGTCTGCCTTCACAGGGTGAAGGAGAGGCACCACCGGGGCCGGCCCAACAGCAGCTCGGAGTCGTCGGCCAAGCACTCCCGGCACGCCTCGGAGCGCAGGAAGAGCCCGTCGCCCAGCCCCGGCCAGCGCAGCAGCTCCTGGAGCTCCAGTGGCTCCCTCTCCAAGTCCCGCTCCCGCTCCCGGGAGAAGAGGGCAGGACGCAGCCGCTCCCGCTCGCCCTCGCCAAAAAAACCGGCCAGCAGGTCAGCCCCCAGGGGGGGACTTCTGCGTGGGGGCATGGGTACCGGCAATGGGCTCAGCGAGCATCCACAGCTCAGGGGGGTCCCGGCTCCCCCCGGGATTGGGGAGGGGGTTACAGGTCATTGCTGGCCCTGATGGCACTGGAAGCACCAGCCCTGGGTGGGGGTGTCACCCCCGTGGGGAGCTGCTGTGCGTGGGCTGTCCCTGCATCCCACCCGAGACCCCAGCCCACACCCTGATTCTCCTCCTCCTCGTGGTATAGAGAGAAGGACAACGAGCCCCGAACACGCCACGGTGACCCCGATCCCGCCCGCGCCCGGCGCCGCTCCAGGAGCTACTCCCCCATCAGGAAGAGGAGACGTGACTCCCCCAGCTTCATGGAGCCCAGAAGGATCACGAGGTGGGTCCCGCACACGGCGAAGCCTCTGCCGCGGCCACCAGCATGTCCCAGGGCTGAGCTCTGCCCCCAGCCAGCCCTGAAGGGTCCGTGGGTGGGTGGGTGGGTGGATGGGTGGATGGATGGATGGATGGATGGATGGACGGACAAATGGACGAACAGCTCTGCAGATGGGTAGATAACCCCGAGGATGACCAGCTGAGTGAATCAGCCAGCCCAGACAGACGGATAACCAGATTGCCTCCAATATTACAACCTTCTGATCTCTTCCCATTTCGAGGCATGAAAATAGGAATTCATTTTAACCCATGTGTGCATATTCCAGCAAGACGTGTGGCTGCGAACATGTCTCTCCCCTGCCCTCCAAAAGCCAGATTCTCCTCCTTGAGATCCTATTGACTCAGGATCCCAGGCTGTAAGACAGGCAATATTTAGTGCCAGACGAAACACTCTGTGCATATATAGTACCTCGTTAGCATGCAGGGCTGGCAGCAGTACGGGTGGCGAGCTGAGATTACCTCGTTGCTGACCTATTTGTCTCCTGCTATCAGCTGGGAGATCAGGACCGTGGGGTGGAGGGGCTGGATTTTCAGAAATCAGCTCTGACTCGCTGTGGGAGGGTTTTTATTTTGCTTGGGCTGGACTGAAGTTGTAAGGAGGGAGGACAGGAGAAATGCTGCTCAGCCAGTGGGTCAGAGCTCCCTGCAGCCCTCCCTGATGGATGCCCTGGAAAGAACACAGGCTGGGAAAGCAGCTCCCAGCCCAGAGGAAGGTTTCCCAGCCCAGGTACCACTGGCTGGTTTTGCGTCCCTCCTGCTCTGTCCCTGAGCTGGGTTTTGCTGGGATGTCCCCAGGAAGGTGGCAGAGCTCGGCTGGAGGACACAGCCCGTAGTCCCTGGTCCCCCCATCCCTGTCACCCATCCCTGGGATGGATGGGGATGGCAGACCCAGCTCTGCTTGGGGTTCAGGAGGAGCCAGAGCCGTTTCTGCGAGGCTTGGAGGATGCTGCGGGGAGGGGGCAGACAGGGGAACACCCCTGGTCCCCCTTGCCTGCCCTGTAGCCTGGCCAAAAGCCCCAGGGGTTTTTCTTGCCCTCCTGCCTTGTCCCTGGTCCCCATCACCCCTCACCACCCCGGGGTCCGGCACCGCGTGGTCCTGCCTCAGTGATGCCAACTTCTCCTTTTCCATTTCATCCCAAGGTCCCTCTCGGAGAGCATCGCCGCCAGCCTGGCTCCCAGGGTAACCTCTCCCCTTCCTCCTCCTTCCTGTCATCCTCCTCTTCCTCCTGGACCCCTCTGTGTCTCCTCACACCCTAGGATGCCCCTGGCAGCCACCTCCAGGCCGTGCCTGTGTCTCTCTTCAGTCCCACTAACACCGGGCTGGGAGAAGGGGGCAAGGAGTTGGCTCCTGCACCGGCTCCAGACGTCGCTGTCCCCCGTGTCCCCCCCATCCCCACTGCCTCTGTGCTCCCCACATCCCTCCTCATCCTCAGGCGCCAGCGGGCCGCAGCTCGCCTCCCGCTAATCCTGAACGTCTCTTTTTCAGCAGCTTTCAATCTTTGGTGTCTGGGAAACACAAAAGCCACATTAACCTGCTCACTTTCTGCCCTCGCCGCTGCCTAATCCAGGACTAACACCCGGGGGGGGGGGGGGGAGCTGGGGAGGAGGAAGGGGATGAAGGGCGGGGGGGTGATGCTGGGCAGCCGCATCCTGACACCCTGCAGCGGGTCCGAGCCTGGCTGCCCTGCGGGGATGCTCGGCCGTGCTGGGGAGCCAGTGCTGGATGCCCTCCCTGAGCTGCCGCCGGGGGCCTGACTCAGTTTCCCTTTTCCATTTGCAGCGCTCGCAAGCGTCCCATCCCCTACTACCGCCCCAGCCCCTCGTCCTCCAGCTCGCTGAGCACCTACTCCTACAGCCGCAGCCGCAGCCGCAGCTACGACAGCTACAGCACCAGCCGCAGCCGCAGCCGGACTCGCAGCCCCCCCAGCCGCTCCCGCAGCCCCAGCCGCAGCCCCAGCTACAACAGCCGCAGCAGCTCGGAGAGCGCCGGCTTCTGAGCCCCCCAGCACCCAGCCGCAGCCCCCCGCCATCCTGGCTGTGCCCCCCCCGATGTCACCTGTGCCCCCAGGAGGGACAGGGACCACCGGGGAGGTGGCAAAGAGCCAGGGGCTGCTAAGGATGGACCTGGCGGCAGCGGAAAGCGGGGGCTGAAAACTCAAACGGGGCCTCGCATCGCCCTGGGAGGGGGCGGTCCCCCCTCCCCGGGGTGTTTTGGGGGTCAGGATGGGGTAGGGGGAGGAGATCTTACTTCTGCGAGCGCCTGGGTGGGGCGGGATGGGAACAAATTGCGAGGGAACAAATTGCTCAGCAGAGACTTTGGGGCGAGCGGGCGGGGGTGGCAGGGGACTCCCTGGCCCCCCATGCTTTTTTGGGTTGGTTTGACTTTTTTAGCACAAGCGTATCCTTGGGGGGTGGGGGGTGGGCAGGAGGGGGCTTCTTCAGCCCAGGCTCATCTGGAAGGTGTGATGCCAGCCAGAGGCGAGCCCTGGCTTTCACCGGCAGAAGAGTCACCGTGTCCCCGTGGTGTCCCAAGGGACAGAGGCACCCTGAACCATTTTGGGGTCCCCCCAGACCCAAGCACAGGCCGAGCCATGGATGAACAAAAGCCGGCAGCACCCACAAGTCTCTTCCCAAGCAGGGACGTCCAGGGGGGGCCATGCCTGCGGGTTAACGCTGCTTGTCCCGGCTCGGGAGCTGGCCCTGGCACCCATCCATCTCACCCAGTTTTGGGGGGGACTAAGCCATCACCCCCAGGAGGAGGGAGCTGCAGGGCTGAGGGCTGGGCTGGGGATTTTCCACCCCCAAGGCCACATCCAGCCAACCTCCGGCTTCGACATGTCCGACCCTTACTTTGGGCTCGCAGCCCCCGGCCACACCTCTTCTGGGGCCCAGTGGCAGCTTTTTAAACTTAATTACAGAAAGAGAGAGGCAGGAAGGTCCCGGGCTTTGCTGGCAGCCCCGCTTTTGCAGGACTTTGCTGATTTTCCAAAAACAAGTCCCGTCCCGTCCCGTCCCCCCCCCAATTGCTGAGGACAGTCCTGGCCCCTGGGGCTGTTGGTGTTTAATCCTCACAGGCCCCGCGTTTTCCGGATGGCTGGAGCAGGACGATGGGGATGAGCCTCCCCGGGTGGGAGAGCAGCTGCCCAGATTAACCCGCTGCCCCTGGATGAAAAGCCGGGCTTTGGCAGTCCTGTTTGACACTGGTTTCCAGCCAGCCGGGATTGGGGAGGGGATCCTTTGGACTCCAGCTTGGCTGGTGCTGTGACAGCCTCATTAGCCGGCGGCCTGATGAACCAGAGGTCCTGGCAGGGCAGAGCTGCGAGTGGAGGGGCACTCCAGGGTCGTCTCCCAAACCTGGCACGTTGAGGAACGAGGCTCAGACGCAGGCTGAGGATTTACCAGCCCTTGGAGAAACATCTCCAGGAGCTGGGCCAGGCTGGGTGCCAGTCCCTGGGTACCCACTCACCCCCCTGCTTCGCTGGCAAGGCTGCTGGTTGCCCTCTGCAAAGCTGCCCGGATGAGCAGAGCCGTTAGAAATGGGGTGAACAGGTAAGGAGGGGACACGCTCGTGGCTCTGCGTGGCTCAGCTTGTCCCCATGTGCCAGCCCCGGGGGCAGGGCGGCAGCTCTGGATGTGACCGTGGCAGGAGGAGAAGACGAAGGGTCCTGCTCCCCCCGGGCCTGGGGAGATGAAGGCCATGAGTGCCCCCAGCATCCCTGTGAACCCTGAGCCACGCGCTCCAAAAACCATCCCCCCCCTCTCCGGCCGCTGCCGCAGCAGCCCCCGGGCACCCCGCAGCCCCCGTCCCCCTCATCGCCCCACAGAGAAGCTCAGACTGGCCGCAGGAGCCCCAAAACCCTGCTGGGAGAGTGTGGGGGTGTGTGTCCCTGAGAATATCTGAATCAAGCCACCAGTGGGGGCGTATTTTGCCAGTGGCTGCAGCCCCCAGCCCTACAGCCCCCCAGGGCCGCGGCTCCCGAAAGCCCAAGACCCGACTGCAGCGCCGGCACGGACAAGCCAGCACATCAGGGAAAATTTCCAGTCTTCCTCTTTTACAGTCTCTGTCTCCTGCCGCGGAGGGAGCTAACTGGAACAAATACTCTGTAGAAATACTTCAGTATTTTCCTCTCGCGCGTGCGTTCTCTCTTTTTTTCTGGGTTGTGAGTACAGCTGTAGATTCAGTGAGCTGGTTCAATTATAATAAAATATACAGTATATATTGTAAATGACTCTGCCGGGCATGGAGCGGTTTCTTCACGGGGCGGGGGGGCACACAGCGGGGTTAACCTGCTCCCTCTGTGCAGGTTTGATCTTGTCCAGCTCCCTGCGGACCCATCCTTCTCTCCCCCTGCCCTCTGTCTCCAGCCACCCAGGGCTCGCTCTTCCCCATCGGCCGCTGGCTCTGTGCAGCGCAGCGCTGGGCACCAGTTGTCTGTCTGATCCCCCAGAGCATCCTGCTACGGGGTGGGGGGGAACCCTCTGGAGAGGCCCCACTGCTGGGGCAGAGGTCTCCCCTTGCATCCTGCAAGGTCTCTCTGCAGCCTTCCTGGCTCCCTGCAGCATCCCTGCATCCCTCTCCTTTGTCTGCAATCTGCAACCCTCCCATCCCTCCCTGCATCCCTGCATCCCTGCCATCCTTCTCATTCCTCCCTGCATCCCTCCTGTCCCTCCCTGCATCCTTCCCATCCCTCTCTGCATCCCTCCCAACCCTCCCATTCCATTTCTCTGCATCCCCCCTTGCATCCCTCCCTGCATCCCTCCCCTCCCTCCCTGCATCCCTCCCATTTCCCCACATCCCTCCCACTCCCTCACCTCCGCAGCCCCTGCAGTGCCTCAGCCCGCCCCCCCCCCCCCGGCTCCCCTCCAGCCTGTTCCAGACCTCGCAGGATGTGGCCCCGCGCCACCAGCCCCACAGGGCTCAGCTGCCTTCAGCCCTCTCCCCCCCCCCCCCCCACCATTTTAGAGATGCCGCCAGGCTCTGCCCCAGACAAAGGGGTTTGGCAGGGGCCGGCAGGGTGCTGGCACCCACAGGTGAGGCGACGCCGCCCAAATCCCTTGCTGTGAAAACCCCCCTCCCCCTTACTGTGTTCCCATCTGTGCCCTGCGCCCCATGGGGAGGGCTCGCTGGGGCCACACATCCGTGCACTGAGTGTGTGAGGTCTCAGCTACCACCCATCTCCTGGTGTCGCTCACACGCTCTTGAAAGCCAAAGCAGCCAGAGCTCAGCCCCGAGAGGCACATCCCACCACGGTGCCTCTGTCCCCCAAAAACTGGCTGGTTCCACTCCACAGGGCTGGGGGGCAGAGGGGGATGGGGCAGAGGTGATGGGGTCCCAGGGGCTGCCAGGCTCGTTGGGCTGGGAAAACAGCCCTTCCCCGGGATCGGGGGCCTGGAGTCTGGCCCCAGATGGGAATCCCTTCCTGGGGGCCAGGAGGGCGTCACTGGAGAGACGTGTTTGGATGTGAGGGCAAAGGACTTCGGGAAGGAGCCACCCTTCCCCAACCCAAGAGGGTGCTGCTCCCTCCAGTCCCCCTGGCCCCCTCTGGCACCCCAACCCCATCAGCTCTATCAGCCCCCCCCAAGCCCCCATCAGCCCCCAGAGCCCCCACTGGCCCCATCAGCCCCGTGGGCCCCAGGGACCCCCAAGGGCTGGAGCAGCCTCACCCCAACTTGGTGCTGGGGGTTGCCCACCACCCTGTTGAGCACCACGGCCACAGGGTGCTGGGGGGCTGGGGGAGGCTCCAGAAGCTTCTGGCTGGTGGGTGACGCAGTGGGCACGGGGCTGTGCACGGGCTCCTCCACTGACTCATTCCCCCCCCCCTCGAGGTGTTGGCCCAGCCCCAGACCCCTCCCCACGCCACCGTAGGGCCGCGCATCCCTGGGATGGTTTTACGGGAAAGAAATGCAGGCAGGCGGGGGTGAGGCCGGGAGCAGCTCCAAGGGCCATCCATCACTCCCAACCAGCCAAACCTCCCGCAGCGAGAGGCAGACGGACATTTCCCTGGCGGGGGGCACCTGGGGGGCTGCCAGCCCCATCCCTGTGCCGCCCACTCAATGCGGCTGCGTACGGCCGCCCCGGCCCCTGTAAAGTTTCTCGTCCCTTCCCTGAGCCCTGCTTCAATTTCCATTAATAGCCAGCTGAGCCGCCTGGCTAAAAATAGCCACCGGCCCTCTTCATAAGTCACTGCTGGCCGCCCCCCCGGCACCCCCGCGCACCATGGCCGAGCGCCGCGTCCCCTTCACCTTCCTGCGCAGCCCCAGCTGGGAGCCCTTCCGCGACTGGTACCATGGCAGCCGCCTCTTCGACCAGTCCTTTGGGATGCCCCATATCCCCGAGGATTGGTACAAGTGGCCGAGCGGCAGCGCCTGGCCAGGATATTTCCGTCTGCTGCCCCGGGAGAGCGCGCTGGTGCCGGCCCCCGGCTCGCCCTACGGGCAGGCGCTGAGCCGCCAGCTCAGCAGCGGCATCTCCGAGATCCGCCAGACCGCCGACAGCTGGAAGGTCACCTTGGACGTCAACCACTTCGCACCCGAGGAGCTGGTGGTCAAGACCAAGGATAATATTGTGGAGATAACCGGTGAGTGTTGGGGATGGGGGTTCATGGGGTCCCCCACCTCCACCTCTGCATGCTGGGCTGGGGCAGCCGCCCCGGCGCTTGCTGGGGGAAAAAGGGGTGGAAAGGTAAAGTGGAGCAGAATAAGTGATGGGAAGCAAGGGAAGGAAAAGCAAAAGGAGAGGAGAGGAGAGGAGAGGAGAGGAGAGGAGAGGAGAGGAGAGGAGAGGAGAGGAGAGGAGAGGAGAGGAGAGGAGAGGAGAGGAGAGGAGAGGAGAGGAGAGGAGAGGAGAGGAGAGGAGAGGAGAGGAGAGGAGAGGAGAGGAAAAAGGGAAGGGGGAAAGGAGAAAATCAAGGCAAAGAGGAAGGCCCATCATCACAAGCTCAGTTTCGGGGTACATTCATGCTGCAGGTGTTGCACAGGGTGCACCCCCCCATATATTGACCCCTCGCTGTTGTCCCAGCTGGGATGGGGGAGGGACCCCCTGGCTGCAAGCCATGAAAGGGTGGAGGGGCCCGGGGGGTGACAGTGCTGTAGGGAGGGTTGCCCTGGCCTGTGAGGGGACAGTGGGGTGTCACGAGACCCGTAGACCCCCCCGTGCTCCCCTGGCAGCGTCCTGGGTGGCCCAGCCAGGGACGCTGTGATGAAGCCCAGGCCCCGCGGCACGGGGCCAGCAGCGCGTCTCGTGCCTGGCGAGGGGCTGCCGGCAGCGTCTGGCCCCACAGGTCCCAGGGGGTCCACACGGGGTGGGGGCAATTCCCCAGTGGGTGGGGTTCGGAGGTGCAGCCCCAGGGGGATGCTGGTGGTCTGTCTCCAGCCCCGCTGGGTCAGGGAGCCAAAATGATGTTAAGGCAATGAAAATCAGGGCAGGCAGGATCAGCCCCTCCCCGGCGTGGGGCGATGCCGGGATCTGGAGGGCCAGGGTGAACCCCGGGCACAGCGACTGCCCCAGCTGTGCTGCCCACCCAGCCGGCCCCTTCCAACCAACCCCCGGGTTTTTTTTCCTTCCAGGCAAACATGAGGAGAAGCAGGATGAACATGGCTTCATCTCCAGGTGCTTCACCCGAAAATACACGTAAGTACCAGGAAGGAGGGGAGACAGGATCCTGACAGCCCCCCGATATCTTTGGGGACCTCTCCCCACCCACCCACCCCCTCCAGTGCCCACTGGCCAAACTGGGGTTGCTGCTCACCCAAACTGGAAGTGGGGGGAGGCAGCAATTTGGGGCATTGCAGGGTGGGGTGGTGGGTGCCACAGCCCTGACCCCCCTCTCCCCTCACAGCCTCCCCGCCGGTGTCGAAGCCACGGCCGTGCGGTCCTCGCTGTCCCCCGACGGCATGCTCACGGTGGAGGCCCCCCTGCCCAAGCCGGCCATCCAGTCCGCTGAAATCACCATCCCCGTCACCGTCGAGAGCCAAGCCAAGGAGCCAGCCAAGAAGTAGGTGGCACCGAGGAGGAGGAGGAGGAGGAGGAGAAGCTGCCGTTGCCCCCCCACCCCCGCACAAGCTGCATCCTCACACCCCTCCCTGCTTGCAGCCCCCTTTTTACTGTTTATTTTGTACTCACCCGGTCACCGAGTGCCTTGAATAAATGTGAAGGAACCGGTAGAATCAGTTGGAATAAAAAGTGGTGAAAGAAACCTGTCCCCATGCCTTGTCTGAGCACCGGGCTGGGGCTGCCTGGGGCCAGCATGGCCAGCGGGAGGGCCACCAAGCCCTGCTCAACTGCCTGGGGTCAGCATCCCGGGGCTCCACATCCCAGGTCTTCACACCCCGGGCTCAGCATCCTGGGGTCAACATCCTGGGTTTTCACACCGCAGGTCTCCCTATCCTGGATGTCCCACATGCCAGGTGTCCTACATTTCAGCTCCCCACATCCTGGCCTCCAACATCCCAAGTCTCCAAAATCTCTGGTCTCCACATGCCAAGTCTCCAGCATCCTGGGCTCAGCATCCCAGTTTTCCACATCCTCAGTATCTGGCATCCCAGGTCTCCAAAATTCCAGGTCTCAACACCCCAGGTCTCCAACATCCCATGTGTCTGACGACCTGGGTCTCTTACACGCCTGGTCCTCAAAATTCTGGGTCTCCCAAACCCCAGAGCTCAGCACTCTGGGTCTCACCATCCCTCGTCTCCAAACCTCGGGGTCTCAGCATCCTGGATCTGGACATTTTGGGTCTCAACGCCCCAGTGTCACCATCCTGGGTCTCTACATGCCTGAAAAACAAGCACACGCCCCTCCCAGCATCGCAGGGGAGCCTGAGGGCAAACAGGGGCTTCATGGACAGAAGCTCTGACCAGGACACACCCGGGTCCCCAGCAGTGTGGGCCGTCTAGACCCAACCCTGCCCCCTCAGCGTGTCCCCCCCCTTCCTTTCACGCCATCGTGATGGGCTGGGCAGGCTGAGGGGGGGTTCAGCTCAGGCTGCAGCCGTGCTGGGGGGCTGGATGTGGTGTGAGGGGGGTCATGGTCCTGATGCCTTTCATCCCCAGCTGGCCCCGTGCCCCTCGTGCCCCCGCGCCCCCAGGCAGGACTGGCCCTACATGGCCGAGGCCAGGCCCGCGGCTGCGATGTTCCCGCTCCGACAAATCCCACTAATCCCCCCTGAGTCATCCTGGAGGCAGACGGTGACCTGGGAGGAATCCTGCAGCTGCGAGGCCCATCTCCGAGACCCGGGAACTCCGTGTGCCCCCCGAGTCCCTCCTCCCTGAGCCCCAACCCCTCTGCCCCAGCAGTCTCAGGTGCAATGAGTTTGACAGGTCTCAGGTGCGATGCCCAGGTTGGGGCAGAGGTCAGCTCCTCTGGGGGTCACGTGTGTGCTTGGGGGACCCCCCCCCCCACTGTGAGCAGGTAATTTTGGGGATGGGTGGCCACGGCAACCAGATTGATGGAGATGGTTTCCATAGTGAGTAGCAGCCACTGGCAGCCCAGCCTGGGCGGGTGGGGGGGGGTGTGGATGAACGCCAGAGGGGTGTGGTGCAATGAGTCTGGCAGGTCTCATGCGTCGGGGGGGGTGGGCGCATCCATCTGTCAGGCTCCAGCATGGAGTTGGGGTGAACGGGAGGTGCCTGCAGCCCCCCTGCCTGCAGGGGAGAGAGGAGACCTGCGGGTGCCAGGCAGGGGCTGTGCCCCCTCCCCAGCGCCTCTGCTTGTGTCTGTGCTGCCCCGGGCACATATAGTGCCCCAGTTTAGGGCTAAATTCTGCCTGGCAAGTGGTGAGGAGGCCCCCGCCCGCTGGCTCACGCTCTTTCCTTCTCTCTCTGCCCCTCCGGTGCATCTCTGGGGGACACTGACACCCCCACACCCACCCACCCGGGCCCTGACACTGCCCGGGGCACCAGGTGCTGCTCCAGCTTTTCCCCTCCAGGTGGGGAAATTGAGGCCCCACCAGCGAGGGGAGGAGGGGGTCACGCTGGGGGAGATGTGGGGCTAATCCGGGCTTGGGAGGGCGCTGGGCCAGGCTCAGCTGGGCAGGATCAGGTCCTCCTTCCACAGCACCCTCCTGGGCAGCACAGTGGCCATCGGCTGGGTTTGCCAGCCCAAGGGAAGGGAAGAAGCCCCCCGAGGGGCATCCCCAGCCCCCTCCCCTCTCCTGTGGCCATGCCGGAGTGGGTGGCCACGGGTCCCATGCAGGGCTGAGCCCACGGCAGCTCTCGCCACCCACAAAGCCACCCTGGCTTTCACAAGGAGGCTGCCAGCGAGCAGCGGTGCTGGGATGGGGGTGCACGGTGAGCCCCCAGCCCCTCTTTGCCATCACTGGGGGTTGTTCCCAGCCCCTTCCCGGGGGTGTCTGTCCTGCGCCCCCCCAGGGTCCCTCGCAGGGCGCGTGAGTCAAGGCACAGTTTCGGTTTATGGTTTCCAAGGGAGGGGAGTATTTTTACAGCGTGAGTCACCGCGCGCGGCTTCGAGCGGAAAAACCACGGGGGAGGGAGGCAGGCAGGTGGGGAGGCACCCCCCCACCCCCCCCCTAATCCCAGGGAGCACCCAGGGCCCAGCCCCACAGCTCCCGGTGCCTGGGAGGGCCAGGAGCCTGGTGAACCATTCACCCCACGGAAGGGAGAAGGCCCCCAGAGGAGCAGAAAAGGCTGTTTACTCCCAGCCTCCGCTGCCTGCCCTGGCTCCCAAGCCCCGACGGTGAGGGGGAGCCCCCCCATCCCATGGAGCCCCCCAGAAACTCGAGACAGGCGATAACAATTAAGCAGCACTGACGTCAGATCTGTAAGTTTATTTGCTCAATGTACGACGGCTACATAATGACTCACATTCATGATATTCCATCACTGAGGAAAAACTGCTAAGAATGGTCCGTGTGTGAAATAATTCCTTACAGAAACACGGAGTTGGAAAAATAATCACTGATTAGACCTTAAAAATAGTTCACTGCATAACATGACAAAAAGCACAAACAAAGGCTCATTCAAAGAACACAGTCATTGTTCTCCTACACTGTAATAGTTATAATTTCACCATGACGAACACCAGACATTAAGATTAAGCTAACACTGGTGTTTTCTTTTGCTTTTTTTTCCTTTTTAAAAACAAAATCATATATAATTGCATGTCACTATAGCAACATCCATAACAGATCAGTTTGTTACGATCACTATTTGGTAGAGCAAACTTTACCCCCAAAAGAAAAAAATAAATTAAAAAACTTTAAAAAATTTTTGAAGACTATTTTGTCATAGGAATACATAACATCTACAGTATAAGTTAATAAATTTCAAGCTACTGTATAGAAATACGACACTAGCATGCACAATATTGTATCAATAGAGTAATGGAGCAGTAATCATTTCACTGGAGAGACAGTATCATAGGCAAGTGCATCTCTTAAAAAACGAAAGAAACCATTCAAGCTGCTTAAAAATCAAGTTCCTGACCCCCACTCTGTTTTTAGCCCTCTTGTGCCATCTCTCCTGCATTAAGTTTCCTAAAGCAGCCAGAGCAAAAGCCAAAAAAAAAAAAAAAAAAAAAGATAGTTTTTGTAATTCCAGTAAATCACTTCCAAATTATACAGCTGGGACAACACTGCTCACGGGACACAAGGGTCAATCAAAGGAAGGTAAGAAGCCTAAAGCGATTTTCCAGTCCACGGCACGTACCGGCACCACAAGCATCTCGCCCCGGGATGCTGCACACCGTGCACCCGGCGGACGCGCCTCCTCGCTCGCCGCGAGCGAGGCTGGGCAAGACTCTGTGTGCGAAGGCATCCTGGTCAAAAAAAAAAAAAAAAAAGCTTTGCCAGCATCACCGGGGCAATATCTGGAGGCCGAGCACCGGCCTCGGCTCCGCTCGTTCCCCGAGGAGTTGGGGTAGCGGCTTCGTTTGACAGCGGGGAGGGAGCTGGAGCGACGTCTCCCCGTGCGACCCGACAGCAGGAGCAGCTGTACCGTGTGTGCAACACCACGACGCGCTGTTTGTTTGCGGACTGACTCTCGAAAGGGACAATGAAAGCCTGTTTCCTAAAAAATAAAAATAAAACGCACGAGTGCGATTTTTCCTTACTGCGCAGCTTTAGGTGAAAAGCTACGTGGCACAGCACTCCGTGAGCCAGAGAACAGCAGTGAACTTCCAACAATGATGTAAAAATAAAAATTAAAAATTTATTCAAAATGGGGTAAATATTACCTGCTAAGCAACTCAGATGCCCTGTCTCCCACCCCCAGCCAGATCAGACAAACTCGGAAAAGGTTTTGCTAAGAAGAGAACTAAGTTCCTGGGCTCCCGATGGTTGATAGAAATGTCTATGATTGTAGCTCTTCCCTTGAGGATTTCTCTACCAAATTAGTTTCTAAGCTCCTGAAGTTCACTCATTACACCACAAGCTTCCCCAGGAGAAAGGAAAACGCACCTGGCTTCCCTGGTGACAAACAAGGGAGCCTGGGTGCCGGAGATCTGCTGACAAACCTCATGGTACAGTGGGAGAAAGTCAGGCAGAGTGAAATGGCAGTGCAATCCCTGAGGAAGCAGCTGTGGCACCTTAAATCAGGATGGTCTTTTGAAATACCAAACACAGTACATGACATACAGACCTGAATGCTCTTTTTTTTAATTTTTTTTTTTTATTTTTTATTTAAGTGGCATTTTAAGTTTAAACACTTCCCCCTTGACTAATTAAGTTCTTAAACCTTTTGCTGTGGACTTAAAATAGTTGAAACAGCCGCTAGCCAAGCACCTGTTAAGCTGTTGACCAAAAAACTAGAGCAGCTTTGATGTTCCTTGGGCGGGCGGTCTTCTTGCCTTGGGTGACACAGAATAGCTAAAGCCAGTCCACAGGCGAGGACTGATCAGGAAGGCAAGCCAAAAGAACTAGCAAAAGAAAAAACAGACAATAAAGGCTTGATGTCATATGGCTGTAATGTAGAAACACTGTAAACCGCAATTTAGTGTTAATACTGTAAGCTACCCTAATAAATATCTTAACAAAAGGGAAAAAAAAAAAAAAAAAAAAGATTGGATGGCCTAAATCCTGGGGCTTTGCAAGCCTCAAATTCTGTAGTTTTATTTTTTTAAATTCCTTCTCAATTTGGGGATTTTAAGCTACGCCCTGCCAGGCAGAGCGCTGCGGAGAGACGCCCCGCGACGTGGTACGGACACACGGCACTTGGACTGAAGCAACAAACGCATGAAGCCTTACTGGAACCACAGAACTCCCTTTTTTTTTTTTTTTTTTGCGTTGCTTTCCTTAAAAACGAGGGCCATTCCATCCACGCAAATTCATCTTAAAACCTTTTTATTTCTAGCGATAAAGTTAAATTAAAGACAGCTCCACTTGTATTAATAATCTACAGAACAGTCCATATGCCAGTGAGGCTGCTATTCCATACCAGCACAGCCAGCCTGACTTCCACTAGTGGTGTTTTGGCAAAAATGTCAACGAGGCAATCAAAGACAGGTTGTGGGGGGGCCTCCCTGGGAAGGTGTCCCCTCCCTTTCCCTCCCCCACCCCTGACCCCCCCCCACTCGTGGGAAAAAAATAAAGACTGCAGTAGTTAGCATCAGCGTGCGGCTGCCAGTCCATCGGGGGGGTCTAGTTGTTGCCTTCTCCACCGTCGTCGTCTTGCTGATCGCTCGTCCAGAGCGTTAGGTTGTCGCGGAGGAGCTGCATGATGAGCGTTGAGTCCTTGTAGGAGTCCTCGTTGAGGGTGTCTAGCTCGGCAATGGCGTCATCGAAGGCCGTCTTGGCCAGGTGGCAGGCCTGCTCCGGCGCGTTCTGGATCTCGTAGTAGAAAACCGAGTAGTTAAGCGCCAGACCGAGCCGGATGGGGTGGGTTGGCTGCATGTGCTCCTTGCTGATCTCATGGGCTTCGCTATAGGCTTTCTCCGAAGACTCCACCACGGTTGCCCTCTTCTCGCCAGTGGCCACTTCGGCCAGGTAGCGGTAATAGTCCCCTTTCATCTTCAGGTAGAAGACTTTGCTCTCGTACTGTGTCTCGCTGCAGTTCTTGATCAGGTAGTTGTCCAGCAGGCTCAGCACATCCTGGCACACCGCTTCCAACTCCTTCTCGATCTTCTCACGGTAGGCCCGCACCATTTCTATCTTCTTCTCATTTCCATCAGCAGAGGTCTTCTGCTCAATGCTGCTGATAACTCGCCAAGAGGAGCGCCGTGCCCCCACCACGTTTTTGTAGGCAACGGACAACAGGTTCCTCTCTTCGTTGGACAGAGGCTCATTCAGCTCCGTCACCTGTATTGAGAGAGGGAGAGAGAAGAGAGACACTCGGGTTAAGCCCCAGTCACTTGATGTTCCCATCACACCTTCGGGTGTTCCCGTGCATCTCTAGTGAGAAGCAGGAGACGGCAGCTGGCTTGGAAAATCCTGCTCTGTCATCCAGCATCTGCTCCCATCCCAGAGGGAGCCAGCTGGGAAATCACGCCGTGGTCCAGTCCCCCAGCAAAAGGGACAGGCTGGGTTTTATTTGAGGTATTCTCCATCTCTTAGAAGATCAGCGTTTTCCAGGACGAGAAAAATCTTCTAGGAAAGAGATGCCTTTGACCTGCGGGATGAGAGTCAGACTGCGTGATGCAGGCAAGAGGGACAGTCAAAGCGAGAGGGTGGAGATGGTCCAGGGTTACGAGCCAGCCGCACGGATTAACAATACCACAGCTACGGGGTGTTCATCTTTTCCGTTTCCCGTAAGCACAGGGCATGCTTCTGAGATGCCTAAAGAATACGTTAGATGTTAAAATTACAGCTGCCGCAGGCATCTGTGCAGACAAGGACTTAAAAGCTCACATGGTAAGAGTGTGTTCTTCCCACACAGGATTTTCTTCATTGAGGATAACAGCGTTAATGCACAGCATCACTTCTACCTGCCTCACGCACCGCAGCAACAGAGGGATTAAGGAGACGACGAAGCACAAATCCACCTCACAAGCGGGCTGCCCAACGCCACCTGGGCTGGTTCAGTTACTGGGAAGCATCGCACTTGATATTGCAATAATCTCATTCCAGCTCCCGTGACCCCATCGCTGGCTGAAGCCATGCAGGCAGCACCTCTGGCAAGAGCGAGGCAGCCAGACAATGGCCGCACCAGCCACCCTGCCTTCGGGGCAGCAGCAAGGGCTCATGTCCCCCTTGCCGTGCTCCATGTGTGGGGGTCTGCGCCCTTGGAGCGGGTGCAGCAGCCCAGGACGCCCTGTCAGCCAGGCTGCTCCTCACAGTCGCTCTGCTGGGGTAGTTACAGCTGCCAGGTGACACCCTGAGCCTGCCTATGGCTGTTGTCCCCATCCCCTGGGGCACACCACCCCGCCACATACACACCCTGGGTACGGCTGCATGGGCAGTGGACCAGCAGGGCAGGATCTGTAAGCCTCCTCTCGGTGGTCACTTCTCACCAGGATTAGGCAATGGTTTGGATGTGCAGGCTTCTGCAAATACCGAGTTGTTTTCACAAGCGTTTGTGAGGACAAGGTTTGTTCTGGGCCTAGATAACCACATCACGGTGGTGATCAGGAGGCCAAGGGCTCCTGCTGGAAGGTGTAGGATGGTCCAAGACCTCGTTTGAGTGGCCTGGAATGACTCACGCTTGCTTACACCATATTGACCTGCTCATTCCAGCAACATTCACTTCTACTGCAGCTCTCCTTCCAGCTGTTCAGCTGCAGTCTGGCTAATGTCTTCTCCCAAAACCAAGCTAGAGCTAAGCCTTAGCTTCCCCGCAGCAGGCAGTGCGCTCTGGTCTCTGATCTGGACCCTCTCCTCAAGGCAGAGGCAGCAAGCACAGCCTCCACTCTCACTTCCCGCTATTGTGCGGACCTGCGCTGCTCCACAAGATGCTCTGCAGCCTGGCAGGGGAACCAGCAAACAGCCCATCTCCAGACAGAAGAGGGTCCGACTGCGCAAACCAGGCACAACTGCCTTCTGTGGCAAGGGTGAAAGATGGCTGAGGGACTCGGGAAATGGGTGTCACGTTAGAGGGCAGAATCTCCTGGGACTATCAGCAGTCGCCACCGATACAGGACAAGTTGCACGGGGCAGCACGCCAAGGCAGCTCCTGATTTCCACGCCCCAAGGTAAGCAGGGTGTGCGATGCCCGGCCCATCGGCAGCTCCCGGTGCCAGGAGACTAACGCACATCCCACCTCTCCCACCCAGGCTCACGGTGGCTGTTTAACCCCACAGCCCTGGGTTTTGCTTCCCGCAGAGGGGCCGGCCAGAGGCTCAGCCCTGCACGCAGCCCGACTGCAACGTGCTAAAGTACCCCTGGCAAGTCATTTATATGCTGCTTCCAGTTTGTCTTGTGCTCTAAGTTCAGAGGTCTCTAGTTGTCTGTATTTTTACAGGACTTCACGACTTTGAAACGACTCCATTCTCCCCTCTGAGTGACACCTGCACAAACATAAAGATACTGTGAGGTTAAAGACATCTTTGAAAGATACCGGAGCACAATGAAGGTCTCCCCCTGCCCTAGAGCTTAGGGATTTATTGGAGATATTCAAAACTTGATCAGGTTACCCAGGGTCTTGTCCTACCTAAGTTGCCCTGCTTTGAGTAAGGACTAGAAACATCCAGAAATCCCAGCCTGACTTACTCTCTTACCTTCCAGCTGCAAACGGAGAGTCCAGTGTTGACAGCCCCACTACAAGAGACTCGTTGGCTCCAACAGTTTTCTGTTCTGACACTGGTTATGAAGGCTGATAACAACATGATGTCTTGCTTTTAGTGAGATGCTCTCTGAGCAGAGATACCAGTTTTAAGTGTGGACCAAGCAGGTGACTTTAAAGCTGCCCCACAGCTGAGTCTGCAGATATTTATCACTGCAGAAAGAAGTAGATTTACCTCCTCTCACCAGAAGAGTCTTGCTGGCGGACAGATTTATTAAAGCTACAGGGAGTTTCGTAGGATTAGCTTTGCCATAAACATCTTAAATTCGAAGCTATTAAGGATTACAGAAGAAAGTTGCCTGTCAAAATCCTTTCAACAAACTCGCTGACAGATGGAAGGTACACCTGTGGAGAAAGCAGATTCCTCCAGGGAGCTTGCAGGGAACCTGTCGAAGCAGAAAGGGAGCCTTTTTAACCATGTAACTGCTTTCTAGCAGTACCCAGGCTCCCAGCAAGGTAGAGCACTGCAGAGAAACGGCAAAGATGTAACATGGACAGAGACAGGGACAACATCTCTCGGCACTAGGAGGGAAGGGAAGCAGCTGCAGTCCTGCGAGTATTTCAGTTTGCAACTGAGCCGAGAGAGGAAGAAAGGAAAACCATTTGGCACTTGCATTCCCAGCAGGAAGAAAATGCAAGATGCCCGGGACACTAGATAGCTGACAGCTGCCTTAATCAGAGTCACTGGGAGGTGGAAAAGACCTATCCCAGGTTAAACTGCCTTTATCACTGTCTCTTGAACTGCCTGCCATGTCCCAGCACTACAGCTGAGACCCTGCTGCCCCACCGCTCGCCGAAGGCTGCGCTGGTGCCCTCTGCCCTGAGGCACTCTGCACTCCAGCACGGGACTGCACAGGCACCGCCAACAGCGCTGTACGGGGGAACATCTCCAGCAGAGCACCACCCCGAAACCGCTGCAGCCACTTGTCGAGCGGTGCAGGTTTGTGCCTTCACTGTAAGCCTGTGCTGGCCAACCAAATGCTGATTTTTCTTTACGCTGCAGGATACCAACACAAAGGGAGCTCAATCAAGCCAGAGGCTAAACAGCAAGCTCCGATATATTTCATTTATAGCATTGCACTGAATGCCTCTGGTGTAACATCTATAAGGCAATATCCTGCATCAGGCCTGGATCAGATTGCAGCGGTCACATTACAAGCCTTTTGGAGAATTTTTGCTAATGTTTGCTTCCAGCATCCAGATTAATATTACCAGAACCCTCCCCCTTAAGGGTCTCACCTCCCTTAAGAAGGGCAGGACCCTCACATACAGACCAACCCTAGCATTAGGTCACCTGATGCCATTCCCAGCACTGTTACATGGAGTTAAGAGACTTCAAATATCCCAAGAAAAATCTCAGTTTGGCATTATGAGGGCTTGGCAGGAACACAAAGCCATCAGCCTCTGGCTGGAAGTCTATCTGCTCTCTGGGAAGCTCAGTCATTTTGGGGTTTTACTTCCCTTGTTGACAGCAGAGAGAGGCAGAACTTGCACCACAAATCTCAGTAACTGTTAAGCCTCGTTTCACCCTGGTGCCCCTGTAGATTGGGGCGGGGAGGGGCAGGAGATGCATGTGCCTGAAATGGAGTGAAGCCTTGCATGTGGCATAAACAGCCAAGTCCACATGCTCACACAGCTGGAAGCTTGATAGTTGCAAGTCTTTTACCTATTCTGGAAAAAGAAACAAACAAAAAAGAGACCTTTTTCACCTTCCTTTCTGCTTCTTCCCCCCCAAACAAGTCCAGCCTGCAAGGCCAGCCACAAGACTGGCTCTTTATTGACGCAGAGCAGCAGACCTCAGCTGCGGCACCTCTCGTTTCCCTGCTAGTCTGCAGGCAATGGTCTTGCAAGAGCTTCCCCCATGTCCTGTCAGAGGAGGTGACACACGTGCCAGGAGCCAGACCCTTGGCACACTGCAGGCAGCCCTGTGCCGGCAGAAGCCCTGCCTAAGGGCAGAAGCAGAGGAGAAGACACCTAGCCTGGGAGTGCAGGTCTACACCAGGCTTGGCATGGAGCAATCTACACTGGCAGGCTTTGGCTTGGAGGTGTCACCAAGCTTGAGGACACTGCCAAGTTCCAGTCTCACCAGTTCCTGCACCAGTGTCTGCACCACCAAGACTCAAGTGCCCTAAAGCCACAGGGATAGTCCAACAGTTCCCGTTGGACAAAAACTGCTGGAAGTTCAGGGTTTCTACTGCTTGAGAGTCCTGAGGTTTGTACAAATCAAAGCGCTCTGATTTGCAACAAAGCTCCTCAGAGGCAGCACTATTTCAGAGAAGGTTCTACTGATTTCTCTACTACAGCTGCGAGCTCTGACTCAGCACCACGTCCAAAACCTGGCAGGCTCCCGGCATGCCCAAGTATCACATTGCGGCCAGGGGAAGGTTCAGCCTCATGCGGAGAAGGCAGGGAGCACACAAAACTTCACCTGCCACTAATGTCAAGGTTCATGTTCTCCAAAAGCCCAAGGGTTGGTCCAACTGCACCTTCTTTCCAGAAGCATCCTTATTAGCAGGATTTTGAGACCTACAGGGGAGGTCTGCTCCCAGCCAGCAGCTGGTTAGTTTGCTTACAAGACTCTTATCTTCCACTTCTCACCTTGCATCAGGAGGTCTGAAGTGATAATTTCTGAGTACACCATGAAATAGTAATTTCTGAGGACCCTTCAGTAGCTGCACATCCATCACAGGATTTAGTCTCACCTGTTTATCCTTATACACATATAGTTTATATAGTTTTATAACTAAGTGCCCACCCATTTATGATTCCTACCTAGCTTCGATGTCTTATCTTAAAGCATACAGCGTAGCAAGCTGAGCAGACCCAGAGATTCTTCCCTGGGGAATACCATCAATATTTGACATTTAATCCACATTATAAACCTCAAGACTTTTGCTTTTCTGACTGCCTAGAAGAGATCCCGAGTCCCTGAAGACATTAGACATCCACAGAGGAGTCAAGCTTTCCTGGAGAGAGAGATAAAACCTCAAACTGTCCACTGAGAACAGCTTTTGAACATACCCAGAGCTCCTCTTCCACCAGGATACACAATAGCCATCTCTTCCTCAGCACTTGCGTTTCCTTGGTTCTATCTACAGCTTCTGTACCATGCAATTAAGTATGTTATCTCTCAACAGAAACCCCAGCAATTGGCTTGTTTTCCTTCACATGCAGCTTGTTAGTCACACTCAGGTCTGGCCTGAAGGTCCCCTTTTCTGTTTCTTCTTTTAAAAGGCAAATGTGCTTTTGAAACAACATTATGGCCAGAAGTCCCACCACTGAAATTCTTACTTCGTCTGAAGCCACCGGCAAGGGGAGTAAGCAGCATGCAACACCTTCAGGCTCAAGCAGCTGATAAACGTTCGTGACCACCTGCAGCCATGTCACCTTCCCCCCCCCGTCCCCCATCTCTAGCCGATGTCTCGTGGTGGGACCCCATCACCTACCTGCAAGCACCAGCCCGAGTGCTGTCATTTTGGAAGTGACATGCCAGAGAGACTGCCTGGTTTTTCTGTCCCCTTCTCACTCTATGTCTAGCTTCTGAAGAAATGGCTGCCCTCAAGGCTGTTAAATTGTCACCACTACCTGGTGGCTTGATTACAGTCACGACTAAATATCACATGACCTAGTCAAGAACAGCTTCTCCTTGCGTGCTCCAGAGCAAGCTGTCCTGGCACCATCGCAGCAGTCGGAAAGATGCTTTTCTTGAGCACTGTCCTACTTCAACACAAAGTAGGCGTGTGTTAAATTAGACCTAAATCTAAAATCTTACCAGATTTCACTGGTTTGGGTCTTTCTCCCCCTGTACTCTAGCCTTCCCCCCCATGTCATACTTCCAAAGTGGAAGTCACACCATAACTACTACTCTCCTTGCTGATCTCCTGTGCTGTCCCCTCTGCTTGTGTTTTATCTCAGAGTGGCTAGGAGGATTTTCAGCTGCAGGTCAAGCCCTTCATCTCAGAGAAGACCAGAAAAGCACAAGCAGGATGCAGGCAAAAGTTAAGTTCCCCACTGCTGTCTCCTTTAACTGTTTCAGTATGAATAATCATATACTAGTTCCCATTTTTTAAGCTGGTGGGGCTGGTTCTCACCGCAGGACAGCAGCTGAAGGCACGTGGTGTAGTTCTGCCATTACGTTTCAAATTGCTCCAAGTGCATCAAGGACCAGTGTCTGCAAAGTAAGATTGTTTGTTGCTTGTAGCATAACTGGATCTCAGGGGCAGCTTAGGCACTCTAGACACTGATGAGGATTTCTGCATGCTCCTACAGTTAACAGCAGCTTTCATCCCACTCTGCAGCCTTTATTAAGGTGACTTTGAACCACCCAAGACAAAGTCTTCAAATTGGAAAGAAGATGTGAAAATCAAGAGCTCATTTATTTCATTGGCCTCTGTAGCTTAACAACTACTTAAGCCAAAGTGAATTTCATCTCACTACACACAGGTTTGATAAGTCCTTGGCGTCTGCAGATCTTCAGTTTCAGTCTGGCTCTGATGGATTTCAGCTAGAGAAAAAGCAAGTTTCAACTACTTGGGTCATTCCTGCATGTAAAAGGTCATAGGGGAGCCAAGGCGAGATAGCCAGTCACATCAGTAGAGCTCTGCGCTGTTCCTGTTCTGCATTCGGTAGCAGTTTTTCATGTACCACCCCTTATCTGCAGTGCTGCAGTCCCAGCATTTGGTCTAACAGCTCAAGTTTTTCCTGCTGCAAACACCTGGGTGTCATCGATTTGCCTCACCAGCTTCTTCTGCAGCTTTGGAGATAAGGCAAGCACAAGGGAACACGCGCCTGCCTTCTGTCCACGGCTTCCAGGCACGTTGTTAGACCTTGCAGTCTGCCATGGTGACTGAGTTGACAGAGGGCAACCCAGACCCATTGCAATAACCACCTGGAAGGAACAACCCCAGTTTCCAGCACGAGCATTGTGTATGCTCGCTCTTCAGGTGCATCAGTGTAGAGCTACAAACCATTTCTGAATTACCATTCCACAACCTTGTAGCAGGGAGCGGCTCCTATAGCTAGTATCTGGTTTTTGAGCCATTAAGGAATTATGCCCAAGTTCTTCTTGCCTTATTAACACCCCGATTCTTGTTAGCCTTATGGAAAGACAGGCTATTAATAGCCAACAAGATGAAAACCTGTCATAGGACAACTTGTTTCACTGTCTTGCTGCCACTAGCTGCCTCGTACCTATTAAAAACCTCTTGGGAAAAATAATCAATCTCTGTTGGTCTAGTGCCTTCCTGCCACCAGATGGAGAAAGCAGCAAGTCGAACCACATCCATCCCAGCGTTTAAGAGGACTGTCACTCAGGGCTCATCACACCTTCTCTGGCAGATGGGATACCAGCACCTTTGCCTGCTAACTACAAAGCAACAGAAGGGACGCCGAGCTATTCCTTCCCCAAGACATGGCAGGCTGGCAAACATCATCTACCCACTTTAGCATTTCTGCAAGCACCTCAGCAGCAGCCCAAGATCACCACCCTGCTCTGTCACCCAACAGCCTGGGAGCTCTCCTGCCTCGGATTATCCAGACTGTTCCCTGCTGATATGCCTTTTCTCCAAGCTTTCTGCCAAGTGAATGGAAGACCAGTGCCACAGCAGGCTGCTGCCATGGCAGCTCAGATGTGCCCCGGGACCAGGCCTAAAGTTTTAGGAGCTCAGAGTAGATCCTTGGAAAAGGAGAATGATGATAGGCTCTTCTGGGCTGCATTAAGCTTCTCCAGGTGCAAACTGAAAAGCTCTTGAAGAACAACTGCAGCTCTTTTCTTAACAGCATTTCTGTACAAGTTTAAAGACTTCTGATTTTTTTTTTTTTTCCATTCAAGCATTATTCTTCTTCAGAAAAGTCCATCCACTCAAAGGCTTTTTAGCTGAAGTAGCCATTCATGGGATGACCACTGGTCATTTCTACACTCTTAAAGACTTGGTCAACATAGGAGAAGACTTCCCCCCCCTCCCCCCTCCAATTTATGCCAAAACAAAACCAAGCTAGACAGACTTCAGGGACTCCAGCATGTAAGCAGGGACACACTAGATAAATGAACCAAGTTTCACGTGGGGAGGGTGTTTAGTGCTGCTGGGAGCATTAGCTGCTTAAAGACTTACCTCACAGCTTCTAAGAGTACTAATCTGGCTCAGATATTAGTGCCTTCCTGCTCACCCCCAGCCCCACTGCCAGGCAATAAGTACCCTGTCACCAGATCATCAAATCCTCCCTGGAGCTTCAAGTGTCAGGCCAACATGAGACGCTTGTCCTTAATCAGGGGCTACAAAAAATGACAGTGTTATGCTGTACCCAAACCCTCTGCTCAGTTGAGCCAAGAAGAGAGAGGAGAGACAATGTGCCATGGGCAGGACACCCCGGGAAAGGTTAAGAGCAAGTTCTGGCTGCTGAGCGAGCGGGCTCCCAGGTCTGCCAGAGCAGGATGAACTGGGCGATTCTTGGCTGCCTGCATGGCTTCCTCCTGCATGGCAGAGTCCTTGCTGCCTCGGCAGCTGGCAAGCTGCTGCTCCAGCAGGATGAAATGGGAGAAGCTGCAAGCATGCAAACAACTCCCTGCAGCTAGCGCATAAGTTTTTAACTGCTTCATGTCATTACCCCAACTTTGGGAAAGTCTGATTGTCACACATTAAGCCAAGGTTCTGGAAATACAAAAAAAAAAAAATCCCAAGGTCTAGGTCTTTTGGTCTGCAGAACCAGCAGTTCCTTTCAGTGTCTGAAACGTGTTTTACCAGACTAAGCAAGAGACTTTCCAGAACACCCAGGTGGACTCCAGCATGCCAGCTCCACGATAGGTTTAATTTCCGCATCAGTGAGTAAGGTGATTATCCCTCCAGATGTACTTTACCCTCCCACTGCTTCAGGGATTTCAGGCTTGATCTTACACACCTCTAAGCAAAGACAATTTTACTTAATTTCTTAAATTAACTTGCAGAACAGAAAGTCAAGTTTTTGCTCTGGCAACTTTCTGGAGCACTGCAGCCAATTTTAAATTATGAGGAGGGTCACTTTACTATTCTAGATCTGACTGTGGATCTAACTACCCTCGCCTGGCTTCAGCTATCTCCTCCCAGCCCTCTTCTGAAGCCCAAGGGACTACCACCACAGATTTGATCTCAGTTCATCACAGGTGACAGAGCCCCTCAGGCACGACATCTTGACACCACCAAATGCAAGAAGCCAAGCTCACAACTTCAAGGTAATAAAATATTCATGCCATGTAACAAAGCCCAACAGCATAAACAGGCAAAGCTCCAATGCCTTCCTCAGCTGGGTGTAAATCAAAGGCTGTTAATCTTCCCCAAGTTCTCATTCAGTGCTGAATACTAAGCATCATTCTTTTACAAATGCAGATCTCCTACAGCAGTTCTCCAGCATATCTGTTAGCATACAGCACAGCAACAGCTTCTCCAACTACTATTAATAAACTTTATGCTGCAGAGCAACATAACTGTCCAAACGATGTGTCCAGCAGCAGCCTCATTAACACCAAAGCTGAGACTTCTCACTGGTATTTTCCTAGAGCCTTGCTGAAACCATCTTAGAGAGGAATCAGAAGTGTACTGGCATGCCAAGTAGCTTTGCCTGATACGTAAGCAAAGATACATCCCAAGCAAGGCAACCCATCCAGTAAGATCAGAAGGAATTTGCAAAAATTAAGGAATGTTTCATACTTTGAGTCCCTGCAGAGCTGTGTTCATCCAAGTACAGCTGCCTCAAACATGCATAGACCAACTCAATCCTAACATCTCCTTTATAGAAGAAAAACATTAAATACTCTACTCCCTAACCTGGGGATCACTTTAAGGGAATCTTACGCCATCATCAGAGACATGTTCTCTAGTTACTCTCCTACTGCTATTAACTAATGCACTGCCCCTGGTCACCAGATCACTAGTTTTGGGCCAAAACCCAAGTTTGTTTAATACCTAACCGAGCATATGCTGGGTCACTTCTGAGATGTGACTAAATCTGAGTTAACACAGAAAAACCTGAGATTAAGGGAAATTTGTATTTAAATAGGCAGACAAAGGCTTTTGTTTCGCCAGCTACGCCAAGGCATTGCTTTTGAGACAGGCATTGCTTTTGAGAGACAGTCGCATCACTGTTTGCATCACTGTTTCCTGCAGCCCGAGGATTGCTGCCTCATCACTCCTGTTCTGTTTTCCAGAATTTACCATTTCTGAGCGTTTCCTGACCCCACTGAGCAAACCATCACCGCAGCCAGGGTGAGACTCCTGGGTGAACATCAAGCTCTGCGCTCCACGAGCCCCAGCAGCTCTCAGGGCTCTGGAGAGATGCGGCAGCTCGGGCTCGCCATCATTGTGCACATGGAGAAGCTGGACAAAGCCACCCTGCTGCTGAGCTCCTCCCTGAGGCAGGCTCCCCTCCCAGAGCCACGGGTGGGAATCTAACATCTTGACATCTGGACTCTGGAGAGTCAGGCCTCTTATTTAAAAAAAAAAAGAAAAAAAAAAGAGCAGAATGAAAGTCCTTTCGTCACCATTTTCCTTCATTTTAGGATGGGAGGAGGGCCTTTGCTCATTAGATCAGGCAGCCAGGGGAACGCACAAGAGAAAGCTGGCTATGACAGCACTGGCTGTGCCCAGCCGAGGAACTGATGCACCATCAAGTTACACAAACCCCACAGCCAGCTGGCCATGGGTCTGTACCCTTCCCCTTTGCTGCTTGCTGCAGACCCAGTGCAGATGGGTGAAGACTCCCAGAGCTGCTCAAAGCCTGCTCTGCTTTGGAGGGGGGAAGGTGGGAGGAGGCAGAAGCAGAGACCAGGAAGGACCGCAGCAGTGCCGGTATACCGCCCGTGTCCTGCGCAGGAGAGCGCCGCCGTGCTCCCTCGCAGCCTCACTCACCTCGCAGCGTCCTCCACCACCCATGTGTTCAGACAGCACTGTGCGAGCCGTGGGCTGGGTTCCCACAAAGTCATTTTGTCTCCAGGGGGAAGAAGAGTTTCCCCATCTGCAAAGACCAAAAGCTGCACCAGCAGGAGCACAGGCAGCGCCTGGCAGCCATGGCAGAGCATTTTATCTAACTACCACCAGCGTGAAACCAGCCATGGCTATTTATCTGAACAGCATCCTGAAGCCAAGCCAAAGGTTTCAGGGGTCAAAAGACAAAACCACTGTATCTTCACCAGTACGGCAACAAATTCCCAGCTACTTCCCCTTCATTTTAGCAGTTGCTGCTAATATGGGTTTCCAAGCCATGGCTTTCCAGCAGTGACTATCCCTTGCAGAATCAAATTGAGTAAATACTTGCTACTGTTTTCATGAAATCTTTGCTTTCCAGACATGAAGTTGCCATTTGTTTGCAGTCATGCGAATCTAACAGGAGGGGGGGAGACTTCAGCCAAGGACAAGTTAGGTGAGTTACCTTTCGTTCCAGTAAAGAACAGAACTTGCTTAAGGCGTTCAGCCTTCCAGAAAGAGATAACGAATGCCCTGACAGCAAAGCAAAGAAGATCTAAGCTGGCTCCAAACCAGTTAGCACAAAAATACTTGTAACAGCATTAGTTTTGGAGCAAGCTATCTTGAGCTGCAGAGCACTGAAGTGTAGAGGAACACCTGGAAGCGTCAAGGGTGCATCAGCTATCCAGAGACACCAGAGTCCACCATCACAGCTTTGCCACGGTGAAGTGGAAGATGATGATTGTATCCTATCACACTGTCAATGGATTGTCAATGGAGAAATGCTTGGGAAGTCAGGCAAATCATGTTTCACTGTGCTTTGTAATGCAGTTATTCCAGTATGCATTCACGTTTCACTGTCAGTCACAGGTCAGGAGGTAGAGCTGGGCAGAAAAGCAGAAAGCAGCTTCAGATCTGCAGAGTCCCAGACACCAAACCTACTGAGGAAAGGCTCCCTCGGGTCAGACCGTAGGCATTTTCCAACCCTCTCTTCCTCTGTTCCTGCCTCTGAACAGCCTGCTGTCTGGCTGGGATACACTGAGCAGTTAGCTCTAGCCTGAACTAGTCCGACAGTCCTTTTTGCTCTTCCCTGCCAGACTGGTATTGAGCTCCCAACACGCTACTCACCTCTGCCAAGGGAGAGAAGCAGCACCAACGAGTCCAGCAATGTTCTGCGTCCAAGGACATGCCTGAACTCAGACAAAGCCACCTCCCAAGAAGCAGCTGGTTACTCTAGCATTGGCAGTTGGACACACGAAAGCCTGGATTGTTTATTTTTCCTAAATATGTACCCTTGCACACAACTTTCTATGCATTCGTTTGTACAAGTTTACTTGGCATGAAGCTGCTCAAAATAGAAGCTGAAGAGTTCAGTTGAAGAGTTCGTGCATTATATCCTGCCAGATGTGTCACCATCCAGAGGTTTCTCCAGATGTAAAGTCATGGCTACCATGCTCCTCTCTCAGCCCCTGCTTCATCAGCTGCATCCTGAGAGATGTTTCTTCTTGTATCAAGAGTCACAGCTAGTAGATCCATTCCTAACTACAGGTATGCATCAGTCAAAATGGTAAACATCACAAGGACATCTCATCTTTTCTGACGCCCCGTGGTGTGAAGATCTGCATGCTCAATGCCCCACCCTACCCAAATCTGCAGTTCCAGAACACCCAGACAGGCCGGCTGGCATGTGCTCACTCATGTTGTCCCAGAGCATTTACTGAACCCAGGGGAACACAAATTCTTCAGAGATTTCAGACAGAAGGCTGTATCCAAGGTTAAGTGACTGCTCACCAGTACAACAATACCAGAGGCTCCTCACCACACAAGCTGACAAAGCTCCCACACCACGTGCATTTTGTCCTTGCAGAGTCCTTTCATCAGCACAACTTAAACCCACCCTGAACAGCATGAACCATCCCATCCCAACATTTCAGCAGGAGACAGAAGAGCAGCTCGCTGGTACAGCTGGAGTCCTCCATCTATGCACCATCCTGTGCACACCATCTTTCTCCATCTCAGTCCTAACTGTGCTTCTTCCAAGCATGTGACACCCCAGTATGGAGTGGTGCAGTGAAGTATCAGCCTCTGAAAATCCTCATACTTATGATTGTAAAGGGGCTTGGGGTCACCCACCAGCCTGTGAACAAAACCCTGGTCCAGCCCAGGCCTTCCCATGGCCTACTGGAGACCAGCAGGTTGCTCTTACTCCACCTCCCTGATCTTAAACTCTGCAAGACTGAGACTTATTCCTTCCCAGAAAGCCAAGCTGATCATGCTCCTGACCACTTCTAATGCTGCTGGCCCAGACACAAGAATGAAAACAGCTTAAAATGAAGTGATCCAGTAATACACAGCGAAGAAGAGATGGGACCAAGGAAAAAAATATGATGGGGATCCTCAAATTAAGGAAAATCTTCCTTCTACCAGCAACAGAAGGTGAGGAAGAAGCATGTTCCTCATCTCCCTGATCATAATCCAGATCCCAGGTAGTGCGAGCCATCACCGAGCAGGAGGAAGCAGAGGAGGCAGAGGGATACAACACAATTATCTGGATAGCCTTCACTTCTCTTGCAAGCACCATCCAGCACACTCATGAGGACTGCTAGGAGGATGCCAAATGACATCATCCAGTTCAGATAAGACAAGGCAAGAACAGAGCGCATATGCTCCAGAGGTGCAGGAGTTCTCAATTCAGAAAACGCTTTTGGAGCTGAAGTTCTGTGGTCGCCCTTAAATTGCTGTTCCTATAGCTTCTAGCAAGCCCAAGTTCACATCACCGATGTGCAAAGAGTCTACCCCAGAAAGCAAGCTTGGGATGAGCTGGTGAACAAAGCTGGGGCAGATAGAACTTGTCCATAGATTATGAAGCTTATTTGGTGTTCCAATTAAAAAAAAAAGTCTCCCATGAGCCAGCCATCTTTAACCACAAGCAGCAGCACAAAAAAGAAGAAAGAAAAAAAAAATCAAGACAAATCCTACCAACCTTTTTTGCAATTTCAGGGCTAGCCACCATCCAAAAGATCTACTGGC
The DNA here is from genome assembly GCF_031877795.1 of Strix aluco. Classification (NCBI taxonomy): domain Eukaryota; kingdom Metazoa; phylum Chordata; class Aves; order Strigiformes; family Strigidae; genus Strix; species Strix aluco. Next base: position 9,124,880 of record NC_133949.1, on the reverse strand, counting down.
TAAACCCAAAATATCTAAGGGCTTTTGGAGAGCCCCTGCCCAAGAGCTTTGCTGTTTCCATGTACCCCAGATATCTGCGGAGGATTCAACAGCTATATTCCCCATCACAGTCTCAATATCACTACCATTTAGTACAAAAAGAGCTACTTCTAATCAAATCCACACTTGGCCAACTGAGAGAAACCCAGCACCGTCTCACAAATCAGTGGCTTTTCCTAAAGCTCATAGATAAAGACTTACCAGGAGCTTAAAGGGGAATTTCTAAGAGCTTGAGCTGCTAAAGACTCGCCAGTTAATATAGTTAATGTGTGCAGTGCCCACTGTACTCACGTACAGGGCATGTCAGCTGTCCGTGGCTTAAGTACAGATGTGCGACAGCCTACCGCTACGAGGTCCTGAGGCCAATTCACGCAGAAACAGCCCACACCGTGAACCATTACAAAGTCAGAAGGACGGGAGGATGGCAGCTCCTGACAGCAGCCATCCTGCCCTGACCTCACAGACCTCCGGGAAGGAAGCCCTGCTCCCTTGCTCGTGAGTCACGCTGTCTCAGCCCCCCCCCACCATCACTTGGGTCTGAGTGAGCCCTCGCTGCTAAAGGGTGAGAGGACTGCTCCTCTATGTATAAGGGCAGGTCGGGGAGCACACAGCCACGCAGTCCCATGCTGCAGTGGTCCAGGAGGCACCTCCAGGCTGAGCAGCATTCAAGACGCCTGCACAAGGGGCAGCAGCAAGAGCATCGATGCAGTCATCAGATGCCAACATACCCTCTCCACCTCAGCACTGGAAATGGTTTCTCCAAAGCCTTCCCCAGCCCCCCTGGGAAGTGCTACTACAGCAGCTCGCACTCCTTGCTCCCTTCCTACCATCACAGATGGCCGGCCCAGCACTCCTCCTGGAGAAGCCTTTCCACCTCACCCTTTTGTCTCATCTACACTGCAAAGCAGAAAGCAGCTAATCATCCCTGCTCCCTTCCCCTGGGACTCTCCAGAGAGAAGGAATTCCTGTTAGTCCCCACTTTCCAAGGGCGAGCCTGCTATCTGTGTGAAGCCCTGCTATCCGCACTAACCTGGTCACTGGACATGGAGGATGATACCCTGCCAGGCTGGCAAGCAACATGGCAGAAGCCCACATGTCCCGTGCCAGGGAAGGCCTGCAGCTCCCCACGCTCGCTCTCCTCCTCCACCAACAACGGCCATTTACTGCACCAAGAACCAGTTGTGTCTAAAGCTTGGGCAACAGCCACCTGCTTTTCACCAATGTTCACCCCTCCACACCCACCCCCACCACAGCTGATGGCCCTCACACACGACACAGCCACGGCCCCACCGCAGAGGTTGGGTCCCCAAAGTCAATTAGCCCAGTGTTCCCCTCACTGAGGACCTTCAGGTGAGCTCAAGGACTCTGCCATACAGTCCTGTACCTACATGATACGTAATAATCCTCCTCCCACCCTTTTTAGGCAACTTATTTCCTGTAAAAGTTAGGGCAATCATCTTGCTTATTCATCTGCGCATCCCCCCCACCCTAAAGGTCTGTGGGGAGACACGTGCTCTGCTCCCCAGGCAGCACCCGCCGGGGCCTTGGCAGGGCTCCTCCTCCAAAAAGCCTCCAGCAGCCACGCGGCTCCCCAGCTAATGGATATCGATCCACAGCCCTGGCGTGGATCAGCCCGTAAACTCTTCACGGAGCTGAACCAGACAGAAAGGCAGCTCGCTTCAACCACAGGCACCGCGGGCAGCAAAGCCCCAGCGAGCTTGGAAGGAAACCGCTGGTGCTGCTTGGGCACAGCATCAGTTGGGATGGCAAGGCCAAGGCCAAGGCCTGCCCATTCACCAGTGGGCACAGCCACCACCTTGGGGACCAGCAGGGAGCTTTCCTGCTCTCCAACACATTATAGGGCTGACTGTACCCCAAGACAGGGCTGAGGTGACAAGGGACATGACCAAGGTCATGCAGCCGTACCCTGGACTGATGGGCCCATCCCCACACCTTTCCTGGGTGCGGCAACACCTTCTGCTCCCTCCGGTAGGTGAGGGGACCCCCTGCTGCGTTTTACTGAGACTCCCCAGTAAACCTGGCACATTTGGGGGCTGAAGGAGCAATCCTGCTCCTGCAGTGGCAACACGACTGCACGTACCAATCAGGGGCACTGGCAGCTGGCACTTGCAACAAGGAAGGAGCTAGAACTTATTATATATATAATATAATTTGGAATAAACTGTTGTGATCCAGTCCAGCACTGTGGCATGCAGCACTGGGTGAATCAGCAGACAGTAAGAGCCCCAGTACACCATTTGCATTTTAAACCATTAAAATAACCATTCAGCACAGGCTCCCGAGCAGGCAGGGCTGAGGCTTGCTGAACAACGGGCCCCGCTGCCGCATCACCACCTGCGAGACGACCACTGAAACGCAACGGTGAGATCAAGCTGCAGGAAAATGCACCTCTTTCATGCACATCATTACCCCACCAGGCTTTCAAGGAAAGCTGTCCGGTATTTCTCAGCACGGTGTTAAGGAAGCAAGCGGACGGCCAGCTTTAGAGGGCAGGAGACAAAACGGCGACAACCACGGGAATGCTTCTGCATCACCTTAGCTAGACGCAGCCCGCATGCTCTCTGCTACCACCTGGGTGCATTGCAGCTTGGACCATGGCATATGACATCACTAGGCGTTGCTACGGAAATGAGTGCGAGGTCATCAGCCTCCCGCACAACGCGAGCTGGGGGATGGGTGGCACACAGGACGGTGACAGGGATAACCGAGCGTGACATGCCCATCACTGCCGGACCGACCGTGCCAGAGTTTGGGCAGCATTGTGCAGAAATGAAGAACAAAGCTCTGCCTTTTGTTTGCTGTCGCGGGAGGTGTCAGCACTCCCGCTGTGAATCATTTTCTTACGGCCAAACTACACGGCAACTGATAAGCGGCATTAGCCCGGGTTACTGTTTCACCAGGGCCAGTAAGGACTAAAAGGAAAGAAAACATATATATAATCTCTAACAATGCCTTTGGTTTAAACACCGAGCCCGGGTAAGCAGGCTAGGGAAATTCGCCCAGTGGGAATACTGCAACACGGCTGTGCGTCCCAGGCATATCCCTGTTGGCTTTGTCGTAGCGGCTGTATTATCCGTAGGAAATGAGCTGTAGGATCTGCTCACACAGCAGGCTTTGCTTTAAAATGAATAGATGCCGTTATCAGAAAATGGTATAAAAGCCATAGTGCAGCAGAGGAATAGCCCGGTTGGTTTAATATGATAATATCTTGTTCTGATTATCCATATTTCATTTCTTGATAAGACATCTCCTCCCTCCCCGTTCTCGGGCTGTGACAGTTTTGTCTGTTTGATAAATGCAAGGTTATTGACAAAATGGTGCAATATGGGCAAACAGAGCTGCACCCACGGCAGACTGCGACATTCCTAGATCAGCATTCACTTTTCATCAGCCAGGGAGGACACCCCAGCTCCTCGCAAAGGTTCAGACCTGACTAAGAAGACAAACATAAAGAACAGTTTTCCCCTTTAAAGCACCCCCTCCCTCCCTCCACCCAGTCTAGCCTCTCTGCAATATGACAAATGCAGAATCTTCTGGAATGACTTGATCCTGCCTCCCACGATTGCTTTGTTTGCAAGATCAGATCAGAGATATGTTTTTTTTTCCCTTCTTATATTGTCAAAATGTCAGTATTGAAGGGGAGCGTTCAGTGTCACAAATCAGATCAGCCTGCTATATGCAGAGTCTTTATTTTAAGAGCGTGAAATGAATACAACATGACTCAATTCATAAATCTCCAACCAAGTGCAGTAAAAATAAGAGCTTTGGCAGCGAAAGGGCTCCCGATCTTTGGGGTCACGAGCACACACCAGCCTCGCCGACCGCACGCGAGAAAGGATGCACGGGAGCAATGAGGGGATATCTCAGCAGCGGGGAGAGGTGTGCACGCAAACACACACTCCCCCCACCCCGCAGGGTGCCCCACAGCTTCACCCCACCGGGCTTGGCAGTCCCCTGAGCCAGTGTGACCCCCCCAGGGCTGGCTCCTCTGACCCCTGCACTATGGCAAGGTGGGGAGCGGCGGTGGGGACGGGGGCACAGCAGAGGATGCGTGGGGCAGGCAGGTGGGTCCGATGTGGGGGGACAGAAGGGATGGGGCAGGGAGGCAATGCGGGGAGCAAGGTGGGGGCTCTAGGGCAGGGGAGAGGGTGTGTGGGGCAGAATCGGGGGCAGCAGAACATGGGAGAGGATGTGTGGGGGGCAGCAAGGGAGGGGAGGCGATGCGTGGGGGCTCTAGGGCAGGGGAGACGATGCGTGGGGGACTCCAGTGCAGAGGAGAGGGATGCGTGGGACTGGGTGGGGGCTCTAGGGCAGGGGAAAGGATGCGTGGGGCTGGGTGGGGGCTCTAGGGAAGGGGAGAGGATGCGTGGGGGGCTAGAGGCAGGGGATGGGGGTCGGGAGAAAGGAGTGTGTCCCTGGGTGGGGAAAGTCAAAGGGAGCGGGACCCAGCGGGAGGTGCCGGAGGCAGCAGAAGGACCGGAGCCACACGGAGGGACGGCGTGGGGGCGGTAAGGGCGAGGGGCCGGGGCCCGCACACCCCCGCGGCGCGGCCCTCCGCGCCCCAGCCCAGGCCGGGCCCCACCACCCACCGAGGGGGGCGGCACAGGAAGGGCGAGGGGAGCGCGGACCCGCACCCCCGGGCCCGACGGGGTAGGGAGGATTGGCGACGGACACGGGAGGGGACTCACGTTCTTCATGGCGGCCGCCATGTCGTCGTATCGCTCGGCTTGCTCGGCCAGCCGGGCCTTCTGCACCAGCTGCTCGCGGTCCACCATCTTCGCGGGGCCGGGGGAAGGGCAAGGAGGCTGCAGGCTCCGGGAGGAGGAGGAGGAGGAGGAGGAGGAAAGGAGGAGGAGGAAGGGCGGTGACGGGAGGAGGAGGAGGAGGAGGGCGACGGGAGGAGGAGGAGGAGGAGAAGGAGGAGGGCGACGGGAGGAGGAGGAGGAGAAGGAGGAGGAGGGCGACGGGAGGAGGAGGAGGAGAAGGAGGGCGACGGGAGGAGGAGGAGGAGGGCGAGCGGGCGGCGGCTCCCGGCGCTGCTGCGGCTGAGGCGACGGCGGTGGCTGCACCCGGTGCTGTGCGCGCGCCGCGGGCCACCACAACCCCCCTGCGCCCGCCCCGCCCTGCCCCGCCCGCCGCCCGCCGCCCCCGCGCGGGGCACGACGGGAGATGGAGTCCGGGGGGGGTGTGGCGGGAACGGCCAGTCCCCCTCCAGGACTCCATCTCCCGTCGTGCCTCGCGCGCCAGGGCCACACGCGGCCCCGCCCCCGGCCCCGCCCCGGCTCCCCGCCCCGCCCGGCCCCGCCCCGCTGGGGGCCCTCCCCGCCCCCCCCGCGGGGTCCCGCCCGCGGGGTCCCGGCGGCCGCCCGTGCTGATTCACCGGGAGCGGCCCGCGGGGCGGGGGCGCGGGGCGGGGGCGCGGGGCTCCCCTCCCGGGGTGGGCCTGGCTCGGCGGGGAGGCTGCTGCCTGCACCCCTGTGCCGCCCAGGGCCGCGGCTGGGCCTCGGGGAGACACTCACGGCGCGGGCCCACTCATGGCCTAGGCCCACACACGGCCCGGGCCCACACACAGCCCAGACCCACACACAGCCCGGGCCTGCTCAGCCCAGACCCACTCACAGCCCAGACCCACACACAGCCCAGACCCAGACACAGCCCAGACCCACTCACAGCCCAGACCCACTCACAGCCCAGACCCACACACAGCCCAGACCCACACACAGCCCAGACCCACTCACAGCCCAGACCCACTCACAGCCCAGACCCACTCACAGCCCAGACCCACTCACAGCCCAGACCCACTCACAGCCCAGACCCACTCACAGCCCAGACCCACTCACAGCCCAGACCCACTCACTGCCCAGACCCACACACAGCCTGGGCCTGCTCAGCCCAGACCCCCTCACGGCCCAGACCCACACACAGCCCAGGCCCACTCGGTGCAGGCCTGCTCAGCCCAGACCCACTCACAGCCCAGGCCCACTCAGCCCTGGCCACCATCAGCCCTGGTCGCCAGGGCCTGCAGCATCTCCTCCTGTGGCCGTGGTCCCGCTGCCGGGCGGCCGGGGGCTGCCCCAGTGCTGGGCTGCTGCCCTGGGGTAGGTGGTGCGCGGGGCCCACATTACCCTCTGTGCCCGTGGGGGGCTGTGGGGTCCATGACGCCGTGATGGTGCTGGGCCAGGCTGCGGTGACACAGCTGGGGTCAAAAAACTGCCCCCGTATCCCATCCCCATGGCGTGGGACAGGGTCCTCCCAGCCGACCCGCGGAGGAGAGCAGCTCCTCTGAAGAGCAATGCTGGATAATTTATGAGCAGCCAGCTTGGGAGCGTGGCACACTCGCTCATCAATAACACATGAAATAAAAGCACACGTCCGCTCAGGCCTAGCAGGGCTTCTGCTGTGCATTAAGAGCTCCATTAGGAACCATAAAGAGATCCTGTTTTCCTAAAAAGCCTATGGATAAAGCGATGCTGAGAGGACGCTGCAGCACTGGGAGAAAGGAAAGAGGTCTAATGAATGGAGCTGTGCTGATCCTGACGGAAGTGCTTTATCCCGGTCGGAGGGAGCCAGGCGGTGCTGACGCATGGCGCTGCGTGGGCAAACACCATCCTCCCTCTCACACGCTGGGTGTGCCCCAGCGCACGTGCTGCATGTCCCCAGCCCTTCCCAGTGCCACTGTCCCCGCACAGGCGCTCTGGGAGGTGTGCGGACAATCTCGGAGGACACAGACGTCCCGCTTGCTGATCCCTGCACCCTGTGGTTTTCTTCTGAAACACCACAGGAAACCTTGGTGGCACCGGCATGTGCCGGCTTCCACGGGGCAATAGTGTGGCCACAGCCTGCTGTGGCTATTCAAAGCCCATGGCCATGGTGTCACCCACGTGGGTGGGGACAAACTGGTTTGGAAATGCTGATGATAGTGCTTTATGATGGCAAGGAACACCATTTTGGGTGAGATCTCCATCTTTACTGTGGTTTTAGCATGGCTTTACAAATAAAAGAGAATTGTATTGAATGGATTTGTTTAACACAAAGTACTTCTTTGTTTACAGCTTCTGAGAGCAGAAGAAATCATGCCTTCTGATAAATAAAACTAGAAATACGCCCAGATCCTCTCTATCTCCTCTATAAAATAAAACGCTGTCTGCTTGCTCGCATCCCCAGCCTCACACCCCACGGCACACGTGGTTCTGGTGTGAGAACAGCCTTTGTGCCTGGCTTTTGTTTACCACCACGGCTATCCCGAGGAGAGCGCCTATAGACAAGGGCAGTTTATTCCTCTTTTTCCGATAATGGTGCATTCATTCTTCTGAGGAGGCTCACCATCGTCTCTGGAGAGCTCAGCAGCGGGGTTTTGCGTTGTTTTCTGTATGATGCCAGCTTTGGGAAGACAATTTGAGTAAAAAAGTGCAGAATGCCAGAGAATATTAAAGTAGGTCATGGATCCCAAACTCGTTTTTCAGCTACTGCTGCCATTTCTTATCAATGTTCTGGAGGTATCTAGAAATGCCATGGGGCATCGCCTGAGCCAAGCAGGACTATCAGATCTCTGGGTACGGACCAGAGTGGAGCTGCCTGCTTATCCCGGACACCTTTTGAGTGATGCTGCTATATTTGGGTTACATGTATGATTCCTCTGACTTGGAAAAAAATAATATTAGCCCTTGGGTACAATTCCTGGATTCTCATGGACAATCTTGAACACAAGCCTGGACCTGAAGAAGCGCTTGTGTGCCTGGAAGCTCGTCTGGTTTCTCCAAATATATCAGCTGGCCTAATAAAAAATACTGCCTCTCCATACAAACCTTATGACACTTATCTAGGAATTTACATAAATACGGCAGGTTCTCAGCTAGTCCAAATCACCACAGCTCTGCCGATTTACGGTGACCACATATTTGCCCCAGACTGAACAATACTGATTTATTCCTGTCAAAGCACCATAGCAATAAATACATTTCACAACACAGATGATTTTCTTCCCCATCACAGGTCAGAACATGATATTCATAATGCTGTAAATTCTTCAGAATAGCTATCTGCCTGTAATATTTATCTGCAGTGAATCCAGCCTCCTTTTTGGGCTCTGATGCATAAATTGTCACCCCTCGCAGCACTTAATTCTTCTGTTTTACAGACTGGGCAGCAGTGGGATGAGGGTTAGGTGGTGAACGGCCAGAGTTAGAAGCTTCTGGTGGGCACCCCAGGCAGCTGGAGGTGTTGTGGCTGCCCATCGTTAAATGCCCTTCTCCCACCTCTGCCTGGTACCCATGGACACCCCTCAGCAAAAGCCCAGATGGCTGCTGGGTTGGGAAATCACAAAGACCCAAAGGATGCAGGTCTGTTCTGCAGCTGTCCCAGAAAAACCTAATAACCCTGATTCCGCCTACGGTATTAAAAATACTCCGGTGCATTCAAATGTGCCACTTTGTTAATTCCTGCGGCCTGGAAGATGAGTCCTTCTCTTCACATTTTCTTGCTTTCCCTGTTACGTCTTGTCAATGCCTTGTGACACTGCAAGGGAAGGCAGTAAATTCTCTTTGACTTGAGGTTCACTTGGGTTAGCTGCTGACTGCTCCGAAAAGGGATCCAGAAATCCTCACCCTTCACTTGCTGCGGGAGAGCAATGGTTGTGTGGCCCTTCCCTCCACGTTTGCTTGCTTGGAGTGAGGGGGATGCCCAGCGAGGGGGATGCACAGCAGAGGAATGCACAGCATGGAGGATGTGTGGTGAGGGGGGTGTATGGTGAGGGGGATGTATGGTGAGGGGGGAGGTACGGTGAGGGGGATGCAAGGTGCTGGTGCCCCAGCCTGTCCCCACACTGAGGACAAGGGCCATCACCGTTGGTACGCAGGCATGCCTGCAATACCTTCCATCAACAGCAAGCAGTGACCCAGTGCTTGGGTTCCTGCCTGTCTTCAGCCAGTGGGTGGCAAAGCTGGGCAGAGCAAGGACAGAGAGTGGCATTCCCTGGGGCTGGTGTGTGGAGCTGGGATGGATGGGTGCTGTCCCTGGGATGCTGCCCTAGCTCCTGCACAGCCCTGTGGCTCCCTGGCTGGGTGCTCACCCTCCAGTCCCGCTGCCCGGGTGGCTGCTGCTCAGGTTGCCCTGAGGAAGGTGCGTCCCGCCCAAGGGAGCAGTTTTCTGGCTCTTGCAGTTGGGCTGGTAAAAAACAAGCTGAGGAAACACCTGGCTTTGGTGTCCCCTTCCTCACAGGCTGCAGTGCCCTCATGTCCTCCCTGCCTGACCCCTCGCTGGGACACACTGCCCGGCCTCAACACCCCAACACCCTGACACCCCAGCACCCTGGCCCCTTTTCCACCTTGCTGCCCCGAGCCTTGGCTGTGTGACACACAAGGGAAGCATCCCAGGAGCAGGCCAAGGGCGTCCCTTCTGTCCTTGCACCCACCAGCAGCGCTCCCCATCCTGCCATGGTGCAGGCTCAGTTCCAGCACCACTCCACCCCACCACTCACCAGAGCTGGGGGTTGCACCAGCCCCAAGGAAGGACCCCGCAACCAACACCCAAGTGAGCTTGGGGCTTCACCAACCCTCCCCAAAACAACCCAGAGTCAGGACACTGCCTCACCTGGGGCAGGAGGCGATGGAGGGGCCGTGGCTGGTGGGGCAGGAGGCGATGGAGGGGCCGCGGCTGGTGGGGCGGCCGGCAACGAGCCTGCCAGACCGACAGTGCTTTGAGGGGGAACTTCCTTCCCACTGTCTGTGGAGCCTCAGCGCTTTGTACTCAGCCCTGGCCTTTCATCTCAGGGTTTCAAAGCACTTTCCAAGCCCAAATTAATTCTGCAGCAGCAGCTGCCCTCCTGCACTATTTAGCATCAGCCCTGACACAAAGTCGGGCTGCCAGTACTCCTCGGGGTACACAGCCGGGCTTCCAAGGATGATTTTCCCTGGGACAACCTCAAGCCACTGAGATGGGATGGGAGGGCAACACACAGTGCCTCCCACCCTCCCCTTATCCCTAATACCTGCACAAGCACTGTGACCCTGACAACGGCAGCGATGCCCATGCCACAGCACCCTCCACTCAGAAAATTCACCCAGCTTCTCTCCCAGCCCCACGGAAGATGCTCCCACGCTGGACGTATGCTCGTGGGAAGATGGGGTGCTCTGGGATGGCCAGGATGTCAGCCCTCGCTCTGGGATGCTGGTGGGGAGCTGAGGGGACCCGGGGTGCAGGACCCCACCAGGGACCCCGGGGGAAGGCAGGCTGGGGCCAGGCGAGCACGCCGCCTCCCCACGGGGCGTTAATAATTAAGCAGGCGCGTCGGGCTCAGATGACAGTTCTTATTTAAGGAGCCGATAAAAATACCGCCCAGACGGCACTTATGGAGCACCTAAAAAAAGCCCTGGCTGTCTCGGTCCCTCCAGAAGCGGCTCCGAGTTCTGCGGGGCCGGTGGGCAGCACTGGGCAGGGTGGTCACCAGTGTCCTGTGGGGACGGGGCTACCCCGGGCTCTGAGTGTGAGAGGTGGCAGCATCTGGGGCCAATGCTCTGGGCACTGCCCGTGCCTCAGTTTCCCTCTGCAGTGGGGACCTGCCACCACCCTTTGTCCTGTGTGGTGGCAGGGGTGTTGGGGACCCAGCACAGGGCTAGGTGCTCTGCCCCGTGCCCTGGGTTGGTGGCACTGGGTGGGAACTGGGGGATTCTCTGCCAACCCACTCCGCCACCCTCCCCAGTGCCAGGGGAAAGCCACCCCGTGTTCCAGCAGCTGCCAAGTGCCTTTTTGTGTTTGTGCTGGCAGTGAGTGGCCCCCCAGCCCTGCTGTCCCCCTGTCATGGCTACCTGGGGACACCCCTCCCACACTGGGTTCAGGGACGCTCATCCTCCAAGGACAGCTCAGCCCTCCCCTCTCCCTACCCAGGGTCCCCGGGACCCCCACCCCAGAGCTGCCCCATCCCTATTGAAGGGGAGGGGGCTGGGAGGTGCAAGAAGGGCTGGGAGTACTGAGTCAGCCATGACCTGGGGTGCAGCAGGACCCCCCAGCCTGGGCATCACCCCCAGATCAGCATCTGGACCCCCAGGAGCAGGTGAGGAGATGGAGCGTGCGGTGGGCAGGAGGGACAGGGCTGTCACATCGTCCCCATTGCAGGCGGGCGGCAGCAAGCCGCTTGCTGCAGTCCTGCTTGCCAGCTCTGCAGCGTGACTCAGCACAGCCTCACTCGGCTCCCAGCCCCACTGCTGCAGCCCCTTCCCCCAGCTTCGGGGGGGGGCACATGCTTCCCACCTTGCCACTGCCCTCCCATGGCCTCTGTCACCCCCAGAGCCATCCCTTGGACCCCTGTTCCCACCCAGCCTCATCCATCCCCACCCCAGGACCACCGGCTGCTCCTCCAGCCCCAGCACCCCCCCACCCGGCTCCAGGGCCAAGTCAGGGCTCCAGGTGAAGGGGAACAGTGGGTGCCAGCCTGCCTGCACCCAAGCACCTCTGCCGTGCCCTTGGGCAGGGGACAGGCAGCGTGCAGGGTCCGGCCCCATGGTTCTCCCTGCCCTGCTTAGGGTTTGGGGAGCTGAGCCCCAACTTCTGCTACAGCACCTCCCCAAACGTTGGGAGAAAGGATTTGTTTTTTTTCTTTTCCTGGGGGATGGGACTGTGCTGGGGTCACATGGGAAAGTCAGGATTTTTAAAAGGATTTTTTGAGCCCCACTTTCAGGGTGTTTGGAGCCTGCCAGGATCAGCTTCTTGCAGCATTTCTGTGCATGTGCCCTCTGGCTGTGACCTGGAGGTTACTGGGAGGCAAGGAGGGTGGCCAGAGAAAGCAACCAGCACCAGGGGAGTAGGGCTGAGCACCCTAACTGTCCCCTTTAACTGTCCCCATGTCCCCAGGCACGAAGACACTTTCAGGTCAGGACCCCACTCTCTGCTTGTGCTTGTGCTGTGCCCCAGGGGACAGGGGACAACGGGGCTGTCAGGGCCACGCAGCTGGGAGCACCCATCCTGCACTCCAGTGGCTGCATCCGAAAAGATGCTGCCTGGATTAAACCAAAGGCAAAGATGGAGGCAGAGCACCCAGGCACGGCTGGGTCCCCGCTCCCACCCAGGCAGACCTTTGCCCGTGGGATTCTCCGGTGGCATTGCCATGGGAAGCACATTGCTGGCATTGCTGCCAGTTAATTGCTTTCCTGCCTCTTTCTAAATGCAAGCGATGGCAGCGAGGCGGCAGCGAGCTGGCTTTTGCCAGCATTTGGCAGCCCACGTGGGGTGGCTCCTGCCAGGGGAACGAAACAAAATTAAAAAAAAAAAAAAAAAAGGCAGAGAAGAGGAGATGATGGATGGGAGGATTTGTAACCGTGGCCGTTTACCCTGGCGGAGGGAGCCCTTGGGCCCGCAGGCGCAAGGAGAGGCGCAGAGCTGCCAGTGCCCATGGGCCATGGCCATGCAGCCCCCCCGGCATGGCAGGGGCACGGCACAGAGAGCAGGCGTCCCCACCGGCCCCCCCCGTCGCCCCGCTCCCTTTGCCAGCGGACTAATTGCGCCAGTGACTTTGCAGTTCCCAAAATAGCTCCTGGCTCCGGCGGGGTGACGTCAGCGGGAGCCGCGGCGGCAGGCCTGGCAGGAGTGGGGAAGGAGGACGCTGCTGGTGTGGGGTGCGGTGAACCGCTCCTGCACCCCACCGTGGTCCCACTGGGTGACCTTGGCACCCTGGGCCACGATCCCAAGGGAGAAAGACTTGCTGTGCTGCAGGGGTGCTGCGGGGAGACTTGGTCCTCATCCATCCCATCGGGGGAGGAGGTGGTCCAAGGCTGTCCCTGCCCTACATCCCCACCATGTGGGTGCCCACATCCGCAGGACCCCCTGCTGCAGGGGATGGGGCAGGCTGTTCCGATGGGGGTAAATCTGCCCCTCGATGCCCCTGCAGGGTAAGGTGTGCCCCCATCTAGGGCAGTCGGGTCCCTGCATCTCCCCGAGGGTGAAAAGGGGTGAGGCCAGGGCAGCCGTTCCAGGTGCTCGGGGGAAACAGAGGCACATGGGGAGAACGCAGAGGCAGCAGGGAGAGCAGGGGGGGGCACAGCAAGCTGGGGAGCAGAGCGCAGCCCAAGGTCACCCAGGTGGTGCTGGGCACAGCAGAGCCAGGGATGGTCTCCAGGCCAGGGCTGCCTCCAGCACTGACTCACCCCTGTGCTGGTGCCCAGCTCCTCCGGTTACAGGCACAGATGGGATTGCCTTAATGGGGCACCGTGGGTGGCAGGGCTGGCCCGGCCCGGGAAGGGCACCCCTGGGACCGGGCACTGACCCACGGGCCCCTCCAGCCATCCCCGCTCTCTGCAGCCTCCCCCCACAAGCAGTGCATCCTCCATACCACATCCCAGCCAGCGACACTGCTTGTACTGGTCTCATACTGGTCCCAGAATGGATCCCCCATCCCTCCCAGCATAGCTGGGGGGGATTTAACCATGAGTGCCCCCTTGCCTGCCCCAGTTCCCGGGGAAAACAGCTTCTGAGTCCCACGCCAGCGCTGGGCCGGAGGGCTGGCTTATTATTCTGGAACACAGTGAAATAATTAAACCTCCTCCATTTCCCCTTGCTCATTTGTGCTCCTTCAGCCTGGATTAATGGGTCTCCTCTCCCCAGCACAGACTCATTCCTTATTCCTAATAGCCCATAAATCCCAGCCCCAAAATAACCCCAGCTTTTGCCTGGACCTGCTGAAATATTTATTCTCTCCCCACTGCCGCCCCCCGCACCATCCCCTCTCCAGGGATGGGGAGAGGAACAAATCGATGGCATCGACTGGTGTGGAGCCGCAGCTGCTCCAGGCGCAGGGAAACAGCTGACGTCGGCAAAGAGAAGAGCCGGGCAGGCACCACGGCTTCTCCTGGCTCCCACGCAGCCGCCACGGCCTGGCTGTGGTCCCGCAGTGGGATGCTCAAGCGCCACAGGCATCCCCCGTGCTGGTACCCTGCTCCAGGGCCAGAGCATTCCCCGTGCTGGTACCCTGCTCCAGGGGAGAGCATCCCTCGTGCTGGTACCCTGCTCCCACCCTGCCTGTCACTCCCTACTCCCACGGAGATGATGCCCAGCTTGGGCCTGGGGTGTTTTGGGAGGATCCCTGTGGATCCCAGCACATCCCAAGCTGTCTGTGGGAAAAAAGGCTGGAAGACAAGGGAGGAGGCTGCTGTCTCTCCTGGCTGGAAACCCTTTGCTTGCTGAATTGCAGGTGGTGGAAGGGAGAAGCCTGGGGAGAGCAGGACCAGCTCTTCCCAGCACAAAGTGAAGAGGAGTCGGGTGTGGGGTAACACCAAAAACCAGCCTGGCTTTGCTGGCTCAAGGCACAGTCCCCAAGGAAAACAGGGAAAACCCAGCCAGCCTTTCTCATCATCCTCCCTGCAACACCTCAAGAGGCAGCAGCCGCCAGAGCAGCTCCTGGCCACTAGTCCCCTCCCCACCTCCCACAGCCACAGGGAGGGGGGTCAAAGCTGGTGGTACCCACAGCACCCTCTGACCCATCCCCAGCTGGCCTGGGCTTGCAAGGGGCCTGAGGGGATGCCAGGGACAACTCTGCCCCCTCCTGCTTGCGGCAGGATCCAGGCATCGCCCAGCTGTCCCGGAGGCAGGAGGCGAGGCGGGAGGTGGTGGTGACAACGGGGGGGTGAGGAGGCAGCAGGGTGGGCAGCCAAGCGTGCAGGACCTGGTGACCCAGTAAAAGGAGAGATTTTATTCACATGCCAACCCCCTGCCCTCTCCCAGGGTCCCAGCAAGCCCACGTCCAGCTGTGCTGCCACAGCCTGCCTGGAAGATGCTTCCATGCCTCAGTTTCCCCACTGGTGGAAATCTGGGCTGGGAGCAAAGTGCTGGGAAAACCCTGCCCATGGGATGCGGTGGAGAGGCAGCCAAGGTCAGCCTGATGCTGGCTGCTGGAGCACGGGGCCAAGGCTGCCTGTGGGGACCTGCACCAGCCTGGGAGCTGCTCGGGGACACGTCCCCAATGTCCACAGAGGTCTGGCGGCTGGGATGTGTTGTCTCACCGCATGCCCCTGCCCAGGTCACCACCACCGGTGACTGGGGTGTGGAAAAGCCTCCACAAACTGGGGAGCCCCCTCTCCCAGTCCTCAGCCCTGCAGTCACAGCCTCTCCCGCAGGCAGCAGCAGGCAGCAGCAGGGGTTGCAGCTCCCAGGACAGTCTCTCTTCCCATCTGCTCCTCGGTCGTTAGCAAGTAGCACCAAATTTACTGCTGTCAGCACTGCAGAGCCCGTACAGCCGCACAACGGCAACACACCCACTTCAGCAGCGACCCCGCAGCCCATGGGGCTGCCAAATCCCACCAGGACCAAACCCAGAGCCGGGCCCAACCTCGCCCTCCCGAGCCTGGTGGGGGTCAGGGCTGTACCCCCAGGGCTGGTGTGGGGAAGGGTCCAAGCTCAGCTCCCAGCTGGGTGGGAATCGAGGGCTGTTCAGGGGCCAGCAAGGGATTTGCACCAATTTTGGGCAGCAAGAGCTGAGCTCTCACCTCTGGGCTTGGGGCATTGCCTTTCCCCAGCCGTTTGCTCCTACCTGTTGGCAGGGAAGGAAGTCAGGTCTCAGCACACCTTCAAAGGACTTTTATTTATTCACAAAACCAACCCAAACACATATAAGAAAAAAAATGGGAAAAAAACCCCAACCCAGGAGTATGCACAATCTATTATTATTAACAAAAGAATTGCACAAATAGAGGAGCGAGTGCGGTGCAGGGAGCAGCCAGGACCTGCTCTGCGCCACTGCACGAGCCCTTTTCCACCCTCGCACCCCATCCATGAAAACATGAAGATCATTTTGCTGGTGTCCCGTTAGAAATCGGAAACAGTGGAAGGCGAAGGTGGCTGGTGCTGCAGGCTGGGTCCTTCCACCTAATCTGGGAGGGAAACAGCCTTTACCCCAAAGGCACTGCCACCCTTCCCTCACGCTGGGCAGGGATTTGGGGTCTTTCCTATAGTTTTCCATCTGCTCCTGCCCTGACTGCCCTGGACACTGGAGCACGGAGCATCATGGAGCTTCTGGGACAGAGCAGCCAGAGCTGGCAGGGAGCTGGTCTGGACCACACAGGATGGAGAAGGATGGGGAGGCTGCGGGGAGCCTGGTCCTTCCCCACGCCCCAGGGGCTTTTTTGAGCAGGGACTGGCTGTGCCAAATCCCCCCAGGGAAGGGAAATCTCAGCTGAGCTCTCTGCAAACCCAGTGGCTTTTGCAGAAGAAACAGGAGGTGAAATGGGCACCAGGAAGAATTACTGGGCAACAGCAAAGTGGGACGGGGTTGCAGACAGTGTGAGATTTCTGCTGCATGGAAACTGATGAGGACTTGGTGTTTCTTCTGCCAAAATGGGAAGAAAAACCTGGTGTTTAAATTGCTGGGAGGTTTGCAAAGCAAATTGCAGAACAGCAGCAAGTCACTGCAGAGCCACTGTAATATCCTGGTTTGATTTCAGCCCCCTTTTTACATTTTCTGAGTATAATCTAACATCATTTTCACAGCAGAATATCCATTTTTCCTCTCCTCATCTCAAACGAAATGGCTGAAACCAACCAGATTTGACACCAAAAATTGTTTTGTTTTTGTAAGGGGCAGTTCGGGGGGGGAAAGCTTCAACCAGTGTTTTAGGAGCTGAGGAGAGCCCAGTCTTCACCCAACTCTTCCCATCCTCAGAGCCCGAACACCCACGGAGGGCCCAGCCAGTGCCCCTGTGGGGTGAGTGAGGAAACTGAGGCAGAGGCTGAGTGTCCCTGACTAGCAGCCAGGTTCAGCCCCTTACCATGAGCACTGCCACCACCCCCCCCCCCACCATCCCCATCCCCCCATACCTGAGTGAGGGTCCCAGCAGATGGGCGGTCATAGGAAGCCGCAGACAGCACCAGCATCCTCGGAGTGGTCGCAGTTGTGGACGTCCCAGCGGATGTGGGAGCAGCGCAGCAGTGAGGGCTCGTGGCCCTTGCACTTGAGGTTGTCGAGGAAGATGTAGCCGGTGCCCTGGCCATAGCGTGCCTCCCCCCAGGCTGCCACAGCGTGCCCACAGCCCAGCTGCCTGCACACCACCTTGGCGTCCCGCAGGTCCCAGGCGTCGTCGCACACCGTCCCCCACTGGGACAGGTAGAACATCTCCACACGCCCCTCGCACCGGTGGCTGCCATTCACCAGGCGCAGGGACCCTGCGGAAGGGATGGGGTGAGGGAGCCCCAGGGGAAGCCCCTGCCCATCCCACCCCAGCACTGCATTCCCCTGTCCCTGCCTGCCACCGCCCTGGGACCTCAGTACCCACGGGGCTGGGTCCCCAGGGCTGGTGGAGAAGGGGCCCTTCCCGGCCAGGTGGCCCCAGGGTAAGAAGAACTCTGGTCTCTCCAAGGCTGGGCAGGTGTTTGCTGCTGCCTACAGCTCCCCCACTGCCTCTGCAGGGGCAGGAGCACGAGTAGATGACCACTTGCCAGCATCAGAACTGGGGCTGACCCCCGAAGCATCGTGGTGGGTGTTCAGGTTGAAGGAACAGACAATAATCTCCGTTCCCAGCTCAGCCCCATTGGTCCATCACCTCCTCTCCCCATCGAGGTCCATCACCTCCTCTGCCTGGACCGGCCCTGGGGGCACCAGGAGAGGCCACAGCTTAACGGTGCCACCAACACGGCCTTTCCCCTTCCCATGGGTTACTCCAGGTCGGTGCTTCAGGCACTGCCAAAGCCACTAGCCTCTGCCCAAGCCACCTCCGTTTCCACCCTGTGTGGGTGCAGAGCATCCCCAGGGCTGGCACCGTGTCCCCAAGCAGTACCTTGGTACGTACCGTCCTTGGGACGAGTCAGGGATGATGCGGTGGTCGTAGCGGTGGCTTCTTGGAAATGGTCTCCAGTGTTATCAGCGCCTGGTGCAGTGGAGAAGGGGTGGGAAAAGTGACTCAGGGGAGTCCTGTGCCCCCCAGGGCCAGGTCAGAGCCCCCCAGCAGCTGCCTGGGGTGGCCAGGGATGGATGCAGGGATGTGTGGGGTGGGATGTGAGGCCACTGCGCTTCCAGGAAAGTGCACAGATGGAGACCAGGGGGGTACCCATGCTCTGGCAATCACTGGAACAGCATAGCACCCAACCGCTGCTGCTGTCCCCCTGAGGGCAGGGGGAACCCCAGGGTCTGGGGGCTCACACTCACCCGCCACTGGGACCCCATTTCCCTCAGCCAGCCTGAGTGTGGCCAAAATCCTCCGTATGCCCATTATCTTGTTGGATTTCTATGCCACCAAGCTGGGCTTCAGCAGAGATCTGGGGAGCCCTGGGTGGTTTCATCCATCCCCCCTCTCCCACCTGGCCAACAAGGCAAGACCCTCAGGGAGGAGCCAGTGGCCACTGGGCTGGCTCCCGCTCTCACCTCGGCAAATGACTCCGGCATCCTCGTGGTGGCCACAGTTGTGCTGCCCCCAGCCCAGGTGGAAGCAGTCAGCCAGGCGAGCCTCGCCGCCGCTGCAGCCCACGTTATCCAGCAGGACAGGCCCGCTGCCGTAGCCGAAGGAGCCGAGGACGGTGGCGGCGAGGGCAGTGCCGCAGCCCAGCTGCCGGCACACCACCTGGGCGTCGGGGAAGTCCCAGTCGTCGTCGCAGACGGTGCCCCACATGCCGCGGTGCCGCACCTCCACCCGCCCGCGGCAGGTCCCGTTCCCGTTCGCCAGCCGCACGCCGCCACCTGCATGGGGGCCCCATCACAGGCACGCTGCTGGGGGGACTGGGGCTCCGCGGGGGGTCCGATGTCCCCCGCTGACCCTCCGGGGTCATGAGGTGAGCCCCCGGGGAGCATGGGTGAGCCCTGGGGATGCAGGGTGAGCCCTTGGGGGCATGGGGTGAGCACATGGGTAACCCCTGGGGACAAGGGAGAAACCCCTTGGAGTGATGGGGTGAGCCCTGGGGATATGGGGTGAGCCCTGGGGGCATGGGCTGAGTCCTGGGGATGTGGAGTGACTATGGGGACAGGGGCCAACTCCCAGATAGCATGGGGAGAGTATTGTGAGCATGGGGTAATCCGTAGAGATGTGGGGTGAACCCCTGGGGATATGGGGTGAGCCCCTGAGGATATGGGGGGAGCCCTGGGGACATGGGGTAACTGCTGGGGCATGGGTCAAGCACTGGGCACATGGGATAGCCTCTGGGGATATGGAAGTGGCCCTGGGGGCATGGGGTGAGCCCTGGGGATGTAACTCCCTGGGGTATTCCTAGGGACATAAGAGAGCCCTGAGGAGGTGGGGTACACCCTGGGGGCATGGGGCAACTCCCTAGTGGTGTGGGGTGAACTGTGGGGTGCTGGAGATCCCCTGGGAAATGTGGGGTGAGCCCTGGGAAAAGGGTAAACCCAGGGGGATACGGAAGGTCCCCTGGGAGCATGGGGTAAGTTCCGGGGCTGTGGGGTGAGCCCTGGGGACGTGGGGTAACCCCCCAGCGATGTGGAGACCAGGGATCCATGTTGGACCCTGTGCAGGACAACCAGCGGCCGCACACTTACTTTCCTGCTCGATGGTAAGGAGAGCGGTGGTGGCCACCTCGGTGGCCTGGGAGGGCTGGTCCCTGCCGTCTGTCACTGCTGGGACAAGCGTGGGGACATGCAGGTATTGGGGGGTGTCCAGCTCCAGCACCCACTCCCCCTGCTCCGGCTGGTGCCAGAGGTCTCTAGCACCATGGCAGCCTCATGGCAAGTTCCTGCCGTGGGCAATGTCACCCCCCGAGCCTCACCTACGTGTGGCAGGACTCCAGGGTGACCACGTTGGGGTCACAGGGAGACACAGAAGGCACAGTTGTCCCCCCCAGCCCCAGCTACAGTGCCAGGATGAGCCAAGTGGCTGCCAACTTCCTACCTGTGGCCGTGGCAGTGAGCGTCTCTTCATAGTCCTGGGCCACCGAGGTGGTGAAGGACGTGATGGTGGACGTGTCCAGCCCTGCGGTGACACAGAGGGACAGAGGTGACACATGAGGACAAGCTGCAAAGCTGTGAACTTGCTGACTCCGGGAGGCAGACCCAGGGTGGTCTGGGTGCTCCGGGATGGTGGGGGATGGAGATGAACCATGTCCAGCCGCACACCCCTGCAGCCCATGTGCTGGAGATGGTGCTTCACCCCAACCCAAGTGCCGAGGCCCCACCTGCAGCACCGATGGGGTCACTTGCTTCTCCACGTACCTGGGACATTTACCAGCCAGGGTTCATTAGCTCTAAAGCTTTGTTTTTCCCCACCTCACCGAGCAAGGGCTGTGTGTGGTGGTGCCGTTGGCTCCATGCCCAGGTGAGGTGCCAGAAGGGGACGGGGACGTTTAGGGAGGAAAGGACCAGCCTGAAAAAATTGTCCCTTTTCTCCCGCATCAACCCCTTTGTTCGTTAATAGTGGGAAAGGGAAAGCGCTGGCACTTAGCGCTCCCGTCATAATGAGGGAATTCAGGGGGATTATTAACATTATAAATGGTAATCAGTGGAGAATGGCAGAAATACATCATTCAGGGGGGAAGGGGAGGCAAGCTGAGCCTGGCATCATGCCTGGCCCCTGGCAGCCGCTCGCTCCTTCCGGACGCGGGCAGCTTGTTTTCCAGCCGGCAGAGCAGGGAAATGGCAGGCCAGCAGATGCATTTCCCTTGCAAATTGCTGCTTGGGCCATGTCCCAGGCTCTCGGCGGCGTGGTGTCGCAGCCTGCTCCAGAGTGCCAGGATGACGGCAGATAAGGAGAAAGGATGGTCCCGCAGCGCAGAGCCTGGGTCCCTGCCTAACCTTGGGCATGTCAGCATCTCTCTGAGGCCATCTCTCCTTGGAGACCAGGATGTCCCTGGATTTTTCCTCCCCAGGGGACAGCCCAGAAGGCGATGCTCTGCCCCGGTACCTGTGCAGATGACCCCAGCATCCTCGTGGTGGCCGCAGTTATGGATGCCCCAGCCGAGGCTGTAGCAGGCGGAGAGGAAGGGCTCGCTGCCGTCACAGTTGACATTGTCCAGGAGGATGCGCCCCGTGCCGTAGCCGAAATAGGCATTGCTCTTGTAATCCAGGGCTTGGCCACAGCCCACCTGCTTGCACACCACACTGGCGTCGCTCAGGCCCCAATCGTCATCACAGACGGTGCCCCAGTTCCCGCGGTAGAAGATCTCCACCCGGCCTTGGCAGGTGTCAGTCCCGCTCACCAGACGGATGCTGCCGTCACCTGGAGGGTGACAGCATGCGGTGAGAAGGACATTGCTTTCCCCAGGACGTCACCGCACATGCCACGGCACAGCGAAGCCACCGAGCCCGAATCCAGAAGTGCCCATGATGGCAAAGAAACTGGGCGAGAAAGTGCGAGGGAAGGGGTGATGCTTTATCAAAGAATCACAGAATCATCTAGGTTGGAAAAGACCTTGAAGATCATCCAGTTCAACCATGAACCTCACACTGACCATTCCCAACTCCACCAGATCCCTCAGTGCTGGGTCAACCCAACTCTTTGACCCCTCCAGGGATGGGGACTCCACCCCTGCCCTGGTGTCCTGGTTTAGCCAGGATAGGGTTAAGTTTCCCCAGCAGTGGGGGGGAGCGACACCTGGGCAGCCCATTCCAACGCCCAACAACCCCTTCTGGAAAGAAATACTTCCTAAGAGCCAGTCTAACCCTGCCCCGGTGCACCTTGAGGCCATTCCCTCTTGTCCTATTGCTTGTTACGTGGTTCAAGAGACTCATCCCCAGCTCTGTGCACCCTCCTTTCAGGTAATTGTAGAGGGCGATGAGGTCTCCCCTCAACCTCCTCTTCTCCAGACTAAACAACCCCAGAACTTTAGGGCAGCACGGATGATGAGGGCCTCAGTGAACCCCTGGGATAGGGCTTGACAATGCCTGGCACAACAACAGGGTCCCCAGGGGTCTGCCCTGGAGTCAGGGTGCTCCACAGAGGGGCGGAGGGTAACGGGTGGGTACCAGCCCTCAGCCAGGACGGGCCCCTGCAAGCGATGGCCGAGCAGCTTACTTTCCCCATCCTGTACCGAGGCTGTGAGGGTCCTGCTTGTCGGTCCTTCACTGGCTTGCGTTGGCGAGAGCTCTGAAAAGGGAAGCAGAGAGGTGGCGTCCGTTGCTGCCCGCAGCGATCCATCCAGACGCCGGCTGTGAGCAGTGCCCCGTGTTGCCTGCCCCGCTGCTCCCACCGCTCGGGCACCGGCGTGGGCACACACCGTGGAAAGCAAGAGGGTTTGCACCAAACCAGCCCTGACGGGGAAAGAAAAAGGGATTTGCAGCTGCACTGCCCCGCCCAGAGCTATCTGACTGTTGTAGGTGCAGGAAGGTGGATGGAGCCAGGACCTTGGCTGCTGGCATGGTGGGGAGTTGTGTCTGGCAACGTGGCATGGAGACCCAGACTAAATCATAACGCTGCGATGAGCAGCGCTGGGAGTCAGGATCCTACTTGTCATGGGATTTGGATTCAAAGTCACGGCATATATAGAGAGGAAAAAACTGTAATGTTTTGATTTTCCTGCTGGTTTTACCTATATTTCTTTTGCTAAGAAAGTTTTTTCAAGCTACTATGTTGCCTGTCTTGTCCCAGCATCTCAGCTGGGCTTGTGAAATTATCTGGGGGTGGTGCAGGGAGCAGGATGGGAGGGGAGCCGAGCAGTCTGATAGCCAGCCACACGCGTGCCCAAGGGCTGCAGGAAGATCCTGGGAAACCCAGCCCACCAGCATGGCGAAGAGCTGGCCAGCTTCATGCTTTCCTCCGTAACCACAACCAACAGAAAGGTGGCTCTTGAAAACTTCCATGCATCACAGGTGGGAGCGCCTTCCCTAGGGGTCTGGTGCTTGGGTCGAACTCCTGCATCTCCTCTGAGGCCACCCCAGAGCATCTCCGGGTCTCCTTCGCCAATCAGGCTACAAACACCTAACAGCTCAAGCTGCTCCTCTGCCCTCAGACCCAACTGCCCCACCTCCTTCTTCAGTCCTTCCACCTCTCCTCTCCAGCAGCGCCTTGATTCGGGGTTCCTGCTCAATCCGTGACCTCCTTTCTCCAGTTGCTGCTGGTCCAACCCACCAGCCAAACCAACATCCCCCCCTCTCCAAGCCCTGCTTCTGCAGGACGTGGGGATTCACCAAGCAGTTGCAGCCGTGGGCGAGCTCCAGGTCTGCACAACCTCACCTTTACTGGTCGTTGATGCATGGCTGATGAGCAAACCCTACGCAGCTATGCAGGAGGAATGTGTAGGGTATATGGGGGTCGGCACGGAGCCGTTCCACTTTCACTTGCCAAGTTCAAACGCTTTCCACTGCTTTTCTCACCTTTAGGAACATTTCCTACTGCCAAGCTCAGCAATTTAAAGAAAGACAAGTCAAAAGGGGAAAGAGCAGTTGGGCAGCGGCTGAGTCAGAGGCAGGAGTGTGGGTGGGCATGTGCTCTTTCCCCAGGGCTCATGCTGGAGAGGTTGCAAAGTCCCTGAGCTGGGAGTGACAGGGAACACAAACCAAGCTGGTTACCTTATGGAGCACCAGCATGCTGAGCTGGGAGATGACCTGGATTGAGGAAAGGGGTGGAGGAAGGATGAAGAGGAGGTTTGACTGACCCAGGCTCAGAGGAACAGGCTCTGAGATACGCCTCCTGGGCTCCCCCAGCGTGTCTGCAGGCACCAAGGCTTACAGCACCGCAGGCACCCCCCTGCTCTCCTTCCCCCTGAGGAACGAAACCTCCTTACCATTGCACACAACAGCCACGTCCTCGTAGTGGTAGCAGTTGTGGATGCCCCAGCCATGGCTCCAGCACTCGCTCAAGGCTGCCTCCCAGCCCTTGCAGTCCACGTTGTCCAGAAAGATGGGTCCGCTCCCTTGGCCGAAGGTCATGGCGGCTGGGAGGGCGATGGCGTGGCCGCAGCCCAGCTGGCGACACACCACGTTGGCATCCACAATGTCCCAGTCGTCATCACAGACTGTCCCCCAGGAGCCGTTGTAGAGGATCTCCACTCGCCCCTGGCACCGGCTGGGCCCGTTGGCAAGCCGTATCTCTGGAAGGATGGCAGAGACAGGTCCCTCAGCAGGCAACGAGCCCACCCTGGGGCCAAGGAGTGACAAACACTCTTGGGGGTGTCATGGGGAGGGCATGAGCCCTGTCTGCACCAAATCTCTGCTCCTTAAAGAAAATGGTGACCCTTCACTGTAGCACAAGGCAGCTGTTGGCTTGCCGCTGCCCACCTGATGGTGGGATGTGGGCTTCTCTTCATCTGCCCATCATCTTGCCTACTAATGGCCTGGGCAATAACCCAACGAAGAAGAGGAAAGCAGACACATGGCATTGCATGATGCCGTATGATGGGTGACAAGCGACAAGATGCAATTAGCAAATTCTTGTTAGCCTCAACGAATGCGTCCAGAGCTGGTCCCACGTGGGAGTTGGTGGGATAGAGATGATCTCTCAAGCTGCTGGCGATGGGGAGCAGGCACGTAAGCTCCCTGGCCTGGCACATCAAGGGAATTATTTGCTTGGGCGTGACGAATGACTTAGGGACAGGGACCCAGCAGGAGGTGGCAAAATTCCCTTCTCAGGATAATAAGCGGCGTAGGGATAATAAAGAATCTCTATTTCCTTTCTGTAAAAGAAGTGTAGCTTTTTGTTGCTGCTTTTTGTTCAAAATGAATACGCCTCCTTTTTTAAATTTTCCAAACCCCATTTTTAACAAAAAAATGCATTTTTCAACTACAAAACTTTCTAGAGAAAAGAGACTTTAAGAGAAGAATCTCACCTGGGAATGCCAACAGCGCGGGCTCAGAGATGGTGCCTGCAAGGGAGAAGAAAAGGGATCAGATCTCCCCAGTGTCCTTGCAGCGAGCAGAGGAGGGATGCAGCTCAGAAGATGATGGCAGCAGGGATGTGGGTGGGCATGGCTGGGCCCAACAGGGCCTGGCAGCCTCCCAGACCCTTCCCTTTTCTGCAAAGACCTGGGGTTTGTAGGGGAAAAAATAATCACCCAACCCAGAGCATCATTTCATCTGCTTCGCAGGTGGGGAAACTGAGGCAGCAGCGTGTGGTGTGAGTGACTGTGGCCCTGTGGCGGGACTGTGCTCTAACCACTGGGTTACATGTGTGTCCCCCTGCCCTAAGTCCTGGTTCACCCGGGTTTGTGCAGCTCCCTGAGATGAAGCGCAGCCAAGGGGTGCCAAGGGGCTGCCGTTACCAGCTCCCTGAGAGCGAGCTGCTCCCCGGGCTGGCATGGGGCGTGCTGGCTCTCAGACAGAAGGAGCTTTTCCTTACCCCTCTCCTTCCTTCCTTCCTTCCTTCCCCTCGTCCCAGACCAGCAGCTCCTCTGACAAAGCCCGTGGCTGGTGGCAGCAACGCCAAGTGGGTCATGCCTTGGGCCAGGTCTCGGGGACCTTTGTGTCTCCCTGGCTCCATTGCTGACTTGCTGTGGGTCTCAGGCAGCTCCCGCACCCTCCTGCCCTGTGGCCCATCTCCCCACAGAAACTCAGGGGGTGAGATGGCAACGAAGAAAACCAATCCTGCCTGACACAGGAAACCTGCTGGAGATCTCCTGATGGAAGACGCTGCAGAGGGAATCCCTATTTGAACTGATTTTTTGCTTTTTTTCCCCTCAACAAAGTCTGCTTTTTGCAAGCTCTATATTTATACTCACGTACCAACACACCCATTGATGGGGGGCAGCCATCTTCTAGGATGGAAACAGGCAGTGCTGGAGAACTGCAGGCAGCCCCTGCCGCATGCCACCAGGCAGGAGGAGGCTTCTGGTGCGGGCAGAGCAGCGTCCTGCCTGCTGTGGGGCTTGGGCTGAGCCCTGCTCTGCAGCCCACGCCAGGAGCCGTGGCCCGTAAAACACCACTGGGTCCAGCTGCACCAGGCTGGTGTGGGGGGCACAGAGGTGTGGGTGCCTGTCCCCTCACCTTTCACCCTTTGGGGTGCATGGTACCTCGCACTGGGTGCTGGCAGCACCATCAACGGTTGGAGGAGAAGAGGTGTGTTAAAAACCGGGAGGGAGCGGAGAGGAGCACGGAGCACAGCCATGGCCACGGCTCCTTGGCTGGGAACCCAGCCTGACCAGTAACCGGAGCCCTGGCGATGCTGCCAAGGGCTTAACAAGAGTTTGCCACAGAAATGTCCTCCCGCAGCTGGGAAGGAGCTCAGTGGAGCAGAGCGAGCAAGTGCTGGGAGAGGAGGGACTCCTCCATTGTCTTCCTGATTAAATGAAATTTAGTAGAGTTGGGGGTAAATCCAGGGAAGAGCTGCTGGTCTCCTGCAGTGCCAGGGCTGGGGGCGTCAGAAAGTCAGGATGGGGTTTCTCGATCCCAGCCAGCTCAGGAAGGGCAGCAGCAGGTCTGCCATACACAGACGGACTCCTGGTGATTTCTGCCCTGGGGCTCGGCTGCCCGGCAACAGGAGAAACGGTGCTGCCGCAGGGCTTTAATTCCCATTTAATTCTCAGCCCTCTCTGACCAGCATGAACAAGCAGCATCTGGAGGGAGCTGAATGCTTGCAGGATGCATCCCCATCGCAGGGCTTAAATAAGGGCTCTGAAAGCGCCCTGCCAGCTGCCCCACACCCGGAGGGGGGATGCTCTGGGGGGCCATAGGCAGACCCAGATGTTCCGCCATAGGCAGAGCCAGAGGTCCCCCCAACAACCCACTCCCTCCACTGGGCTGGGCCTGTCTCCCACAGTTTGGGCGTTGTTTGAGCACAAAACCCCTCTTGGCCCCAATTCTGAGTGATGTGGGGTCTCCCCGGGATGCTGCCAGCACGGGACACCCAGGTTGCTGACTTGTCCAGGGTGTCACAGCCATGTGATCATGGTGCCCTGGGGGACGGTGGCCAGGGACGGGTGGCTGGACCTCATGGATGTCCCTGTCCCTGCCCCAGGAGTCTGCAAACCTTCAGCAGATGCTTGAGGCCAGCCTGCAGCGAGGGCAGCACCGATCTCCTCGGGCATCCAGGGCGCCTCAGGCTTGAGACTCCGGCTGCACAGCCCTCTCCCACGGGTGACACCTTCTGAGCAGATGAAATCCCTCATGCTAGTTACAGCAGCCAAGGGATGATCAGCACCCATAGCGGCTCTGTGGCCTCTTTTCCTACCTCTGGCTTGGACCAGCCCTGTCTTGCTTCAAGCTCAGCCTATGAGCAATGACAGGAAGATCAATTCCTGCTGCTCTGGAGGTGGATGTCAACACCATGAGAAGCAGCATGAGGGGGACGGTTGAGCAGATGAACCCACCTCCTTTTTCCCTTGCTAGGATGTGGCCTGAGAGACCATTAAGTCAGCTACAAAACAGGGCTGTTGAAGAAAGACCTAGAAGCCCCAACAGAAGGGGGAGTAAGGCAGCTGTCTGGCTGTAACTATGATCCAGGAGCAGGGGCTGGGAGTGAGATGCCACCCATAGCTGGGATGAACAACGGCAGATGGGGAGCTCCAGCCATGGTCAGACCCCAGCTGGACCCAGGCAGGCTGGAAAGGGGTCTGCGATGCCAGGAGGAACTGGAGATTAACCAGGGAAGACCAAGGGAGCAGAGAGGCTGGCTTGCTGAAGGAGAGGACGGGGAAGGACACGACAGCCCCGTGGGCTGGATAACAGGAGAGAGGTAATTCAGATCACCTCTGCACCAAAAATGTGGAGATGTGAGGCTTTTTAGGAAGAGCGTTTGATCCTGGTTTGTATTGATTTTTAACACCTAGTCCACTCCAGTGCTGAAAAAGCAATGGATAAAAAGGACATTGTTAAATATTCAATATTCATCTCCCTTTAAGTCAAAATCAAAGCTCTGAAATATTCATTTGAGAGCATCCTCCAGCAAAGTCAAGAGAGACCTGAAAAAACTATGCCTGGTATGTCTACATTAATGAGGAATGAGAAGAAAACAGTATTTTCTGAAAAGAGATAGAGCCCTCCACGTTTCTCTGCTCCAGCTTCACAAAGCCAAAAGAAAAGGGGAAACTAGCTCAAATAAACACCATCCCTCTCAGGGCACAGTGCTAAATAAAACCAGCAAATGGGAGGGCAAATTGCACTTCGTTAGTAACTTAGCCATGCCCGTTAATGAAGAGAACCGGGAGAGTTCTGCACAGCAGCAGACCCACCGGGGTCTCCCCAGTGTCCCCACAGCCTGACTGTGGGCTCAGGCGATGCCACCAGCAGCTCTGGGGGGGGGGACAGGGAGCTCCAGCTGAGGGGGTGGGAACTGTAAAACCTGATTTAATCCAATTACGGTGTCTGACTACACCTTAATTGCTTGTTTTCTGGCTGGCTTTGTCTTGGTGGGGCTCTGCTGAGGCAGGAAGGTGCCTGTCTGTAATTACGCTGATCAAGTCACACCAGGATAATCACGCTGCTGCAGCGCTCCTGCCGACCCTCGTTTGAGAGCAGGAATGGCTTTTTCCACTTCAGTTTAAACACTTCCCAGCCTGGCAAGACAGTGCCTGCCAGAAGTGACTTGGGACGGGTGTGCGCAGGGAATGGGTGCTCATCCCACCCATCGCCTCGGCGGGACTGGTCCCACAGCTCCCATCCCTTGGCCATCGGCATCCTCCCCATCACTGGCAGCGCTGACGGCTCTGGGGCTCAGACCTGTGCTGTCCCCATCGCTGGCAGCTGCCTGCTCCAGCCCCCTGCCTGCTCCAGCCCCCTGCCAGCCCTGAACTGCCATCACACATGGGTCATGGTGGGAGATAAGACCTGAACTTGCTCCCTCCATCCCTGTGCACACTTGATACTCCTGCTCATGCCTCTTCATGAAGAAAATCTCCTGCCCACAAATCTGAGGCCAGGAGGGAGATAGTGGGTGCCTAAAATTACCCCCTCCTGCTGCACCACGTGGGAGCTTACCGGTGCGGCCGAGGAGGAGGAGGAGGAGCGTGGTTGGCATCAGGGAGAGAGGCAGCACCCTGATCTCTGGCCTTCTCATGCTGTGCCGGCTGGCTGGGCAGGGACCAGCTCTCATTGCTGCGCCGCAGTCCTGCTGCAGACGGGTGTCCAGAGGAGATTGTGCCTGAAATGTGCAGACAACAGTGTTGGTGGTGATGGCCAGGAGAGCTTGTGCCCCGCCAAGGGCCATGCAGCACCCGCAAACAAGTCCCTCCTTGGTACTTGCTGGACCAGTGACCAGGAGTCACATGAAAAATAATTCAGGTTGGGTTTATTGAGAACAGGAGATTTTTTTTTGAGTGGCAAGATGAAGCTGCAGGTCCACATCCCACCAGCGAGACAAAACTGGAAGCAGCAAAAGCCTCAGGGCTGGGCTGCTGTACAGGCAGGAGGATGGACCTCAGACCCACCAGGACACCTGAATGCTGAGCCTCAGAGCTCTCACCGAGGGTATTCAGCCCCAGGACGATCAGGGAACCATCCTGTTTGCATCCACATGGAGCTTGTCCTTCTGTTACTTCTACATCAGGTTACAAGCACATCCCCTAGGCACAGATATACCATAGACCCCATACCACACGTGGGTAAACTGAGTCACACATTAAATCCAGGCAGAACTGGGAAGGAGCTCCCCATCCGCACAAACCTGAAAGGCACTTCCTAAACCACAGAGTGCGCCTGGTACTCCACCAAGTCATGTCACACAACTCCCTTTGGAAAGGGATGGTGTTTCTCTTCACCCCCAGCCAGGCTGCCCTCCCCATGTCCCCGCTGCAAGGCTGCTCCAGCTCTGCTGGTGACAAACACGCAGCCAAAGCCCAGCCTGGACATAACCATGGCCAACCCTCTGCTTTGCCTTGGTTTCTCTCCTCCAGTGGGCTCCTGGAGATCATGCCCACCTCCTCCTGCATGGAGAGGGGATCTGCTCTGCGGGTGACACAGCCTCTCCACTCCCAGAGCCCCTTCCCGGTGCCCAGCCTGTGCTGGGGTCCGCATGGGGTCCCACCAGCCAACACACGGTCATATATGGCACTTGAGCTACCAAAATGCCCCGTCCAGTGTCTTGCACCCATCCCTCTTCATCACCCTGTGATGAATTAATGCACCCAGCAGCTCTCCTGGGCAGCTCTAATCCCTGGCCACCCATGTCCTCCAAGACCTCCATGCTAAGCACCCGACATGAGACCTGCCTGCCTTGGCTGGCATGTTCCCGGGGGCTTTACCCAGGGGCCCCTGTTGTCTTCACTCTTTGTCATCCCGTGGGACAACGCAGGGAAAGGCAGTTCTGTGGGAAGACAGAAATTTCTGGGGTCTGATAGGACAACCTCATTCCCCTGGGGGAATGGAGACACAAACTCCACGGGGACAAGATGGGAAGCAAACAGGGCAGACAGAAAATGAGGAAGAGATTTCATAGCATAAGTTGCCGTTTCCCCTTCATTTACTTCTCCCTTCAGAAATTACTGCCGAAGCGGTGGATTTCTAGCTCTTTTTCGTTCGCACCCTGTCGGGGAGTGGGAAGGGGGCTGATCCTGCTCTTCCTTACACCTCTGGGAACCCAGACCAGCGTCCCAGCAGTCCCAGCAGCCGGCCTGACAGCAGCACTGGGACAGCAGCCTGCGCTGGTGGAGGAGTGCCATCGTGAGGATGCTTTCACACGCCGGCTCTAAAGCCAGGCTGTGAGTCTCAGCTAAGCCTAGCCCTAAAATTAGTCCCTCCAGCCTACACGAGGCAACTCTCTTGAAGGAATGACCACTGACTGCTGCCACTTGAGGCATCTACTCACAATGGTCAGATGGTCAGAAACTTGGGAAAGGGCGTTGAAATCTGATGAATTGGTGACCAAACACCCCCCTGGGAAAACCCCTCATCCAGCCTTTTGCTGCTCCTGGTTTTCTGATGCAGAGACACGGGGTGGGAAGAGCTCCCAGGTGGGACCGTGTGCTGGTGCTGTGTCCATGCAGCCAAGGTCCTTCAAGACTTCAAGGTGGGCTCCCAAGCCTCCAGACCAAGCCTTTGACTTTGTTGCCTGCACCAGCGAGAGATGATGGTAGGCTAAGGCTTTTTGTGTGCACCAGCAAGAGATGTTGGTAGCACAGCACTGGAGGTGCAGATGGAGCCACCGTGGATGGGATACGGCCCCGTTACACCCCCCCAGCTCTCACCACTCAGCTCCTGCTGACCAAGCCTCGGGAGGAGACCCGCCAGCAGACAGACAGGGCAGTGATGGGGGATGAAAATCTATCTACTCTCTAAGGTGGTGCTTTCAATACTCCATTCATCCCTCCTGCAGCACCGAATAATGTCGCCTTTTGTCCCGCCGGCCCTCCCCGCTCTCTGGTGGGGCAGGGCTGACAGACGGCCCCTCTGCCACCCTGCCCCGGCCAAACCCCGCATCATGTCCTGCTCTCTGGGACATTGTCATCACTGGCCACTTTTGTGCCGGAGCCAGCGCGTTCCTGCTCCCTGGCAGGGTGGCAGCGGGCATTAACCACTGCAATGCTGTGCCACAGCCAACTCCAAAAAGGTAAAACCCAACTTTCCTTCTCTGTTGGTGTTTTTCCACCTACTTCTCCATCCTCACCCCAATGCTTGGGCTTTGGCTGCAAACTGAACCCCCTTTCCTTGCACCCAGGGGTGTTAGGATCCTTTAAGAATACCTATAGATTAAAAACTGCTTTTAAGCCATAATAAGCCATTGTGGCACTGTAGCAAAGCACAGCATCCCTTTTAAAGGGTTGTTGAATGTGTGTTTCTGAAAGTGCCTTCAAACTAAGGTCTTTCAAGCTGTTGGGTGTCCGGTAAAACAAACCCCAACCACACATCCGATGGAAGAAGCAGCATACCCTGTATCAGCCCCCATCCTGCACAAGCGCTGACCACCCTGTCTGGTGCAAAACTTACAGGGTAGGAGCAGGGCTGTAACACGGGGCACAGAAAGTGCCTGCTTTCACCCCAAATTACGCACACCACAGCAGACACACTGTGCCCAACCAGCTCTTCATCCTTTGTGAAAACTCCCTCCTCCTGCCTGGACATGAGACCCCATGGGTCCTTTAGTCCCCTTTGGTCCCCCCTGGCCACGGCTGAACTGACGTCCTGCTCTCTAGCTGTCACTTCTCCACTTTTCAACTATTCAAGCAACTTCACAAAAAATTACAGTCTTTCAGCCGCCACTGCCCCATTAGATCATTATTTGTAATTACCACGTTGACCTAAAAAAAAGCATTATAAATCCACATACCTGTTTGGTATTTTCTTTCCAGTATAAAGATGGGTATACTGAATCCCAGAAATAACTATTCTCTTTGGAAGTAAAGGAAAAAGCTGGCTAGGTAGTTAAAAAGGAGTTAAAAAATAATTGTTTAAATTAATATTCCCAGGAAAGAGGTGATGGGGATAAGGAGGAATTTTTTCTTTAGGTGAGATCTTGTTTAGTAAATTAAAAAAAAGAAAAGGAAGACAGAGAAAGAAGAGAAAAAGGATCTCATCCATCAACTGAACAGCTCCAGCCCATCATCTCTAGGTAGCTGCTGTCAGCTGGGTTACAGCTCTAGCACAGGACGGCAGCCCTGCATCCCATCCTGGGGCAGATCATCCCAAAAGAAGAGGAGAAAGAGGGGGAGGAGGAGGAGGTGGAAGAAGAGGAGGAAGGAGAGAGGGAGGAAGAGAGGGAAGACCTCTAAGGAGACATGGTGAGGAGGGAATGGCTCGGGTTTCAGGAAGGCAGGCAGGGACACATCCTTAAATTGGGTGCTGGCAGAGCCTGGGTTACGCCTCAGGGGAAGGAAGAAGCTATTTCAGAGGATTTGGGCTTTTCAGCTCCTTCCCACCTCCCTCCTCTGCTGTCTGAATGACCACCTGGACAGGAAGCCAGCAATAACCATCTGACTGGAAATATTTCTGTCGATGCCTGAGCCAGCAGCGGGACACAGCAGGAGGGGATGGTCCCAAGCCTCCTGCCCTGCTCAGGGGACTTGGGGACGTGCTCCTCCTGCAAACCATGGTGTTCCCTGCCTGTTCCTGGGCAAGTAATTGCCTTCAGAGGTCACTTTTTGTAGGATTTTTCCTGCCTGGCCATCCAAGGCAGCTCTTCTGAGGACATCAGAGAGACCTGCCACGTCCTTGCCATCTCTCCTGTGGTGAGAGATACCCGTACCCCAGGGCTGGGACATCCCCAGCAGGTCCCTGGCTGGTGCAACACGTCAGCTGGTGCTCAAAGCGTTGGTGGCAGCCGGGGTCTTCTTTTCCAAGGGTGAAGTCAAGGAGATCTTCTCCAGACTCTCAAAAATGAAGATTTGGGTGGTTGTTTTTGCCCACTCCCCGCTTTGCGGGAAACCTTTCCCATCCACCTCCATCACCTCATGTGCTACACATTCATGCTGTGTCCTTCAGCTTCTGACCGGGACACCTCTCTTTATTTCAAAAGGAAGTGTGTGTTTAACCATTTTTAACTGTTACAGCCTTTTAATCATTATTGTAAGTAAAAGCCTGACAATGCGAGACTCTCGGGGCTCAGCAGCCTTGAAGGCAACAGCAAAAGGACCCTCAAACGTACTGGGTTTCCTAGTTTTGTGAATTCTTAAGCTCCCCAGCAATTTTAGGAGTCTGGCATGCTTTTGGCTTTGAACAAGTTGATCTTATGATCAACAGGAGTCCTGCCCTCGCTTTCATGGGAGCCAGCAGTTGCCTCATTGCTCTTGCTGCTGGATTGCTCATTTGCTCCTACACAAAGCCCAGACCTTTAAATGCCCTTAAACACCTGGGATTCATGTTTTAACTCAGTACAAAGCAGGCTCTGGCTACAACTGTCGCTAACTGCACGGTTACCCACCTGCCATTACTTTCTTGTAAGGATTCAGTAATTAGCAATTAGGCATTTACTTTTTATTTCCCAGTAGCAGCAAAGTTCTAATTAGCCAGCTCGCCAATGCAAGTTTCAAAGGTGCCTTTTAAGTCTGTTTTGCCTAAACTTTGACAAGCTCTCTGCTGTCCTGGCTAGCTGCCAGGGCATGCGGGATGGAAATCTTCAACTTCAGCATCAATCCACATCCAAACTTTGAACACCAGGAGCGTACGCCTCCCTAAAACACAGACATGCAGGGGTAAGGTCAGCAGCCTGAAGATGCTCTCCACCCTGTCCATGATTTCTCAGGCCATTCGAGCAGCATCTCAGATGTTTTCCATATCTACATCATTACTGCATGTTCTTTGAGTGGCTTGGCAGTATCAGGCTACAGGCTTATGCTGCTCTGAGGAAGAGAAAACACAGCCAGCCTTATTCAAGGAAACAGTCACAACATAAGAAAGGCTAATTATAAAATTCCACAGGGCAGCAGGGCTGTTCTCTTGTTCACCAGGAAAAAAAGCTCTTTTTGTCCTTCGTGATGGTCCTGCTGCTTAGTCACTCAGGCCATCAGTGATGCTCACAGGAGAGCAGCTTCTGGGGGGGGTCAGGGCTGAGCAGGGCCATGCCCACGTCCACTGAGCATCTGACACGTGCCACGAGCAGCATCTGCCACAGCCTCCCTCGGCGACGGGGTGGATGGCATCTACAGCAGTTGTCACCAGGTCTCTTTATGGCAGCAGCTTGGTCACGAGTGGAAGCTGGGGAAAACAAGTGCCTCCCAAATCTGCACAAAACACAGAGCCTCCAGAAAAAGAATAAAAAAAAAAAAAAAAAAAGGATTCCCTTTTCAATTAGCTGGGAAAATACAGAGAGGAGAGTTAAGCTCATTTGTATGTACTACACCATTGCCAGGAAATATGTTGGTGATTTAGAAGGGCCTGGTGTAATATAAAAAAGCCATAAGCTAAAACAAAAGGCATCTTTTTGCTGGCAGGAGGAAAGGATGGGGCTGAGCTGTTCCTTGGGACATCAGTTGCTGTTGTGAGCCATTAGCCAGCTTATAATGAATGTCAGGTTTCCCCTGCTGATTGCTGAGCTAAATCACTGGGTATTTATGGTTTCCTTCCCACTGCTTCCTGCTCTTTGGGGAGCACTGAGGATGCTGCACCTGCAGCAGGATGGAGCCTCCCCTCCTTCCATGCCTTCCTCCTGCTGCTCCAGGGCACCAGTGGCAGATGGGACGGTGGGGTCGTAGGAGAGGAGCTGTCACACCCCAACCCCACCGGTGTCCAGCAGCCTTAGGAGAAGGGAAAGCCATAAGCGCAGTACAAGAGCATTTCTGTTCCCTTGTCCTGGCATCGAGCTCTGCCTCGGTGCAGCTGGAGCTGTGGTCCTAGCACACCTCTGTGCTATTTGGTAACCCAAGTGCTAATTTTAACGTATTTTCTGGCAGCTGCCAAGTGCTGAAGGAAGGGGAGGGCTGAGGAAAGGGCAGCTGCAGCCCCCAGAGAGGCTCAGCATTGCCCTCAGCTGCAGCAAGCCGGAGCTCAGGGAGAGGTACCCATCCCCTCCCCAGACAAAATCACCTTTGTTCCTCCTGGTAATCTGCTTCCTGACCAACGTGCTGCAGAAACCACCCCAGCCAGGTGAGAAAGAGCAGCCCAAGGACACGGCGCTGACAGGCAGCTCTCTGGAGAGCCAGCTGATCCACACCGCAGGCTCCAGCCAGCATCCAGAGGTGCAGCGGAGCAGCCGTGGTGCTTAGGGTGGAAGAGGGGATGGTGTGTGAGCCAACACAGGCAGGACGCAGGAACAACCACAAAACCATGGATGAAATGCAAAGAATAAATTTATTCTCGTTACCTTGCAACCCGAGGGATCTCTTCAGCACCACCCGGGCAGAGGCACGCAAGCAGGGACACAGGCACCACGGAGCTCAGTCCTTGCTAGTCAGAAAGAGGAGAATAAAGAAAGGTCTCAAACCTTCTGCTTTCACCTGTATATATCAGGGATTTTCACAGGTGTACTTTTCTACTGTGCTTTGATCTTTCTCCCAGCAGTGCAGGAATCTCAAGGATGTTTGATAAGGTGCCTCTGAGTCTCTCACAGGCCTGTGTTACCTAAATGTAGACATTCTGCCTGTCAAGCACACAAAGCTAAACAACAATTAGTGTGATATATGTGTTTTTTGACGCCCCAGCTGCAAATCACTTGAGTGTGTTTACAATCCTCCTCACAAATCTTCTGTTGTATTCTCACAGATAGGAAATGGGAAGCTGGGTCCTCTCAGTTGGTCACAGCAAAGGCTGTAAGGGGGACCAGTAGCTTTGGGGTACACTTGTAACCCCCTCCCTTTTCTGTGTCCCCTCTCATGGTATCACCTCTCTGGGGTGAAACCTCCCCCTGCACTGGGCTCCTGGCAGCAGGATCCTATGGGACAACAGTTGCTTACATACAATGTGTCTGCTGGTTCCAGCACTTGCTGGCTTCTCTGTCCACCTCTGCCACAGCCCACTTCTGCTGAAGCATTGCTGGTGTTAAGACGGGACTGCTGCAGCCACAGCTTAAGCGCTTTTAAAGAAAGTCCAGAGAGCTCGAACCATGCCGAAGTGTGTGACTGAGACGTGGTGACCTGCATGGGGACAGACAGACTGAGAAGACAGTCGGGGTGGACATCACTGCCTGCTGGTGCAGGAACCTGCAGGGGGTGGAGATGCCGTGGCCGAGCCTGACGCTTATAATCATAGAATAGTTTGGGCTGGAAGGGACCTTCAAAAGTCCTGGCTGATCCAGAAAACCTCCGGAGGGATGGAGCACATTTTCTGCTGCCACACAGCTGAGTGTGCGCTAGGTGGCATGCATTTTCAGGAAGAAACGCTTGAGGCAGCTGGGAGAGAGCTTGGGTTTGGGCAGAGAGTGAAGCTCCACGGGTGCCAGCCCCGGGGACCTGCCTGCTCCGAGGTGGTCAAAGCAATGGGCAGAGCGGGGAGAGCCACGGAGGGGCAGAGCAGGGAGAGTGCTGTCCCTAATTAGCACTAATGAAGAGGTGAGGGTGGCCAGAGCAGGCGAGACGAGGACACAATGCGGAGGACTTGGTGCCGACAGTTTCTTGGCTGGATTTTGCAAAGGCAGGGATGGAGAGAGACTTTTTACCAGGGTTTGTAGTGACAGGACACGGGGCAGGGTTTTAAACTGAAAGAGGGTAAATTTAGATTAGAGATAAGGAAGAAATGTTTTACAATGAGGGTGGTGAGACACAGGAACATGTTGCCCAGAGAAGCTGTGGGATGCCCCATCATTGCAAGTGTTCAAGGTCAGGTTGGATGGGGCTTGGAGCAACCTGCTGTGGTGGAAGATGTCCCTGTCCATGACTGGGGACTGGACTAGATGGTCGTCAAATGTCCCTTCCAACCCAAACCATCATGATTCCGTGATTTCCCTGGAGAAGGCAAGCAATGGGGCACAGGGAGGTTAGCAGAGCTCACAAAGCATCTCCCACCACCAGCAGGGACCAGGAACATGTCCCCCTGAGCAGCCAAATCCCAGGTGTTGGAGAGCAAGGTCACCCAGTCAGAGTGGGATGGCCGTAACAGATCCCATCTCTTCTTTGTCTAATTGGTCCCTGTCAGGGACCAGCAGCAGCTGCTGCAGAGGAAAATGAAATGAAATTTCACCTATTATCCTCTGCCTGCAGAGGAATTTCTTCCTAATTCTTGTCACTTTGGGTTTGTCTGCTCAGGGAAATTAATCTGAAATCAAGTGGGCTGTGAATTCAGAGTGCCACAACAATCCCAGCATAGCTTGGACAGACAGTTTTCTAAGTGGCCGGGCTATTCCCCAGAGCACGAGGCTAACCCTGGCAATTTAACAGAGCCTCAAGCATCAGGTTTTATATACATCAGTGTGGGACCCTGAATCAAAAGCGCGTGAGATGGAGCAGCCATGGAGAAATTAATTCAGCAGCCTTCCAGCCTCGCCGCAAGAAAAGAAACAGGGAGAAGACAAATATTTAGCTAGTTACCCCAGTGTGTGGATGGCTCAGACAGAGACTGATCCCATGTTGGAGGACTTGCTGCTTTGCATACTGAATTGGGGAGCATGCCGAGAAGGTGGTTTCAGTGTGTGAGCACGGGAAATAAGGGATCCAGCTGAAAAAAGTGTAAGGGACTGTGTTAGATGCTGTGGATTGTTAGGGTAAAAATCATACGAAATACCATATCAAACATTTTTGCAGCTGGTGAGGACCACGAGGTCTGCATCCCTGTAAACAGGGTGTGTAAGGAGAGCTGGACACTGAGGTTCACCTTTCATGCTCCAAGAGCATCGAGCATCTTGGCAGCCACCCTCACATGAAATAGCTGAAAGAATATGTGTAGCGGGGTCTGATGGGCTCAGCTGTTTGTCAGACCCAGGATTCATGTTGTACATGGTGCCTCAGCTCTGTTAACCCCTTCCAGGGTGTTGGACCATCATGGCATACAGCTGTGGCTTGGGCAGTTGAGGGAGAGGCGTGAGAAGAGGGTGGCTGAAGCCCAGCAAAGCACTTGTATTGCTGAGATGAGATACCTTAGGCACCTACCGCGCCTCGCAGAGCCTTCCATGTGCCCTGATGCAAGATGTCCTACCAGATCAGCTCATGAATCCCTGCTCAAAAATAAATAATAAAATATAATAATACGAAGAAAATAAATCTAGCTCACTTCTAGATTCTTCCAGCAGCTCAGCCACCACCTGGCTGGTTTATTCCCATCCGTGCAGCCCTTCCCTCTTACCGGTAACCACACTCCGTGCACTTCTGCTCTTCCACAGCCCCACAGCCGCCCTGCAGCCCTTATCTGTAACACCCCTTACACCCTGTAGCATCGCCCAAAGCCCTCGCCCAGCTTCCCTCATCAGCCAGGGCTCCTTGCTCCTCCTCACTTGCAGCACCTCTTCATCTTCCAGCCATGCCGTGTAGCTCTGCCAGGCTCAATATAATCTATTCTTCACCATCCTCGATTCTCCCCAAAAATTTCTCTTGTTTAGGATCAGAGGATATTTAATGCTTGTCCACCTGTGCAATCACACGAATCAGAATTGGCTCCAGCGTGGCTTTATAAAGCGTTCCTATCTATTTTTCAGGTAGAAAGGAAAAAAAATCTTCACATCGCTCTTTGGTTCCTTATTACAGCCGCAGGAGACAGGAATTCTAAGCACCTGAGTTGTAAATGTGAAACTTATTGCTTAAATGGACACATTACAATGGAAATTACAAGCGAGCTATCAATCACATTTGGCAATTATTAGTACTTTGTGAGTGTTTTGAACTCAAGTATGTGACAATCTCATCCATCCTGGAACAGAGAAATCCATGGGCATTTGCATACGAGGCTGAACTGCAGGGCGATACAGCTCCGGAGGATTTTTACTGCAGTTGCAGTGGTTGTGTGCCTGGCACTATACATTTTCTGTAAGCAGAAAACTGATCCTATATGAGCTCTGGTAAGATGAGTCCCCTGTATGTAACCCGGGAAGCACTTTTATATCCCTCCATGCCTATGGTATAAAGCAGTGCTATACAGTACCTTCGCTATAATTACTAAGTCCAAGCATAATGTACTTTATTTTTATAATTATT
This sequence comes from Strix aluco, assembly GCF_031877795.1. Lineage (NCBI taxonomy): Eukaryota > Metazoa > Chordata > Aves > Strigiformes > Strigidae > Strix > Strix aluco. Next base: position 9,085,562 of record NC_133949.1, on the reverse strand, counting down.
GAGTCCAAGCATAACGTACTTTATTTTTACAAGCCTTTGGAGCACCTCACGGCACATCACAGGTGAATCAGTTGCTGTGTGTAAAGTCCAGGGAAGTTTAAAGCCATTTGATAAGGACTGGCAAACGCTTCCTGGCTTCGAAATGTCTTGGTGGCGGTTTGATTTCAGCTGCTGAAGCACCCGTCAGGGGAAAAACCCAGGTGGGGTGCGACCCACCTCTAACACAGCATTAAGAAGCAATCCACCTATCTGCAAGGTGTTCCAGAATTAGTGTAATCTCTAAATAAACGCGTCTGTCTCGCGCGGGGTCTGATGGAGACGAAGCAGGCAGCTGGGAGGAAGCAGTGCTCTGTTGGTAGAGACACCTCCCGCACACGATTGGACTTAACGATCCTCAGCCCCTGCTCAAACAACCAACAGGGCCGTAATCTCCAGGGGGTTGGTTCTGATTTACAGGAATGGAAATGAAACTGAAAATAACTCTCCTCAGGGCCCAGCTGAGCCGCTGGGCTGGAACGGGCTCCAGGTCGTGTCCGGTTACGTGCGGAGGGTGGCGAGGAGACGGGCGATGGAGTCAGGGCAGCTACTGCCCGCTGCGGCGTAACAAACCCCTTCGACGGCAGCAGCAACGTCTGTGCTGCACTGTGGCGTCTTGAGCACACTCTCACACTCACACTCACTCACACTCTCGAACTCACGCTTGCACACACTCACACTCTCACAGTCACTCACAGTCACACACTCACACTCTCGCACTCACACTCGCACACACACACACTCTTGCACTCACACTCACTCTCACAGTCACTCAGTCACTCACACTCACACACACACACACTCTCGCACTCACACTCTCACAGTCACTCACAGTCACACTCTCGCACTCACACTCGCACACACATACACACTCGCACTCTCACACACTGTCACAGTCACACACACACACTCTCGCACTCACAGTCACTCACAGTCACTCACACTCGCACTCGCACTCACACTCACTCTCACACTCACTCTCACAGTCACTCACACTCGCACACACACACACTCTCGCACTCACAGTCACTCACAGTCACTCACACTCACTCTCACACACACACACACTCTCACACTCACACTCGCACTCACATTGGCACACACACACACTCTCGCACTCACACTCGCTCTCACAGTCACACTCGCACTCACACTCGCACACACACACTCGCACTCTCACACACTCTCACAGTCACACACTCTCGCACTCGCACTCTCACAGTCACTCACAGTCACACTCTCGCACACACACTCGCACTCTCACACGCTCTCACAGTCACACTCACTCGCACTCACTCGCACTCGCACTCACAGAACGGCGCCGCTGGCCCCGCCCCCGCCCTCCCTCCCCCAGGCGCCTCGCGGGCGCACGCGCGGTGTCTCCCGCCGCCGCGGCCGGTGAGCGGCAGCCTCGCACCAACCAGCCTCGCCTCAGCCTCGCACCAGCCGCCGCCGGGATCGGGGTGAGGGGCGCGGCGGGGCCGGGGGGAGGCGGGCGGGCAGCGCCGGCAGCCACTTTCCCTTCCCTGTGGCGGGGAGGGCCCGGGCCGTCCGTCAGGGGCCTCCCCTGGGGCCGTCACGGCCGCGAGCGACCGGGCCCAGCCCGCCCCTGCCCCGGCAGCTGCAGCCCGCTCGGAGCCGCCGGGGAGGGGGGGGGCGGCGGCCGGCCGGGAGCGGGGCCTTCCCCTGCGGGCCCGGGGCGCCGTTTCCCCCCTCGCTCGGCCTGCGGAGCCCGGGGAGGGCCCGTGCGGGCGTCCTGCTCCGGGACAACCGGGCGGTTGAGGCTGGCGGGGCGGGGCGTGTTGGGCCAGGAGGCGGTTGCCGGGGCTGGGCCTGTCGGTGCTGCCGAGCGCTTCCCGGGCCGGTTGGAGGCTGTGACGGGCGTGCGGCCGGGCCGGCCCTGAGCCGCCAGCTCCCCTGCAGGACTTTGCGCCTCCCGGCCGGCCGGGAGCGGAGGAAGAGCCCTCCTGGTGCTGGCCGAAGCTTTGGGGAAGCTGCAGGAGCCCTCCAGATCTTGCCAGGTTTGCACCCGCAAGTAAACAGTCTCCCTGCGATTAAATAATCCGCTGCTGTGCCCAGAAGGACCCTGGAGCGAGCGACCGGCCTGTGTCCAGGTGTACCTGCCCTCCTCTCGCTCCTGTCTGGTTGTGCCTGCACTAAGCCCTCTGCCTGGCAGATAGGCAGACGCTTTGTTCTGCTTCAGTTGGGGTCTTTATTTTCCCCTCCGAAGGGAAGCCCCTTGAAGCTTGTTTTGCATGGAAGGAGTCCAGGTTTGGAGTGGGTCGGGTTTTATATCTTCAACCCAGCCACCTTGTGCCGGGAGCATCGGCAAAGGGTGGAGGAAGGCAGGACCGTGTCGAGGGCACATCGGTCTGCGTGGTTGGAGTTATGACTGCAACCTCCTCTCTACTGCCTTGCTCTGTTCTTACTCCTGGGTTGCTGCTAGCTGTGTGCTAGTCGGTGCTGGGTGTTCATGTACAGAAAGATGTGTTTAGATACAAGTTACCTGGCAAGAGCTTCAAACCATGTTCCATCGCTGTGCTCACAGCTCGGGTCGTGCTGGGCCCAGAGGTGCAGATCAGGTTGGGGTGGGGGAGAGGCTGGGGGGGCACTGGCTGGGTGATTTGGGGTCAGGAGGGCCCACGGCACCTGTAATGCTGCTCTAGTCATGCACCCTGTGCAGGGTCACGGGTTTATTACAGCCCTGTCGCCTCCTGGTGCTTTATGTGCTCTCCTAATCCCTGTGTAATCTTTTCCCAGGGGCTCTTTGTAGCCCTTCCAGTCCCGTCTCTCATGTGGTGTTAGTGGCGCTTAACAAATCCCTCCTGGACACCCTCTTTTCTGAGCAACCTGCTAAAAAGTCTCTGTTTTACCAGTCTGCTGATTTTTATTTTTGTAACGCAGCCCAGCTCAAGGGCTCCTGAGGCTCTTTCTCTTCCAGGTACAAGCCATCATATCATTGAAACTTTTATCAGCGCTGGCAATTTCAGTTTGGAAACTTAAAAAGGGACTTGGCATTTTTAGAAATCATCTCAGACCTATGAATTTTAAGATCCTGCATTTAAAGTGAAAGAAAATTCTGCTTTCTGGAAGTAGAACAGGTTTGAGAAATTAAATGTGTCTTTCAAATGCTTTAATTCCCACCTGCCCCTCCCCAGCTTTCTCACCACCACTTGCTGGAGCGAATCTGCTGGGAAACACAACTGAAATGCACCCAATTCTTTTCCTGTCCAAGTCCCTGATTAAAGTCATGTGGGCAAACGTTTCAGAGGTTGTGCTGGGGCATAAATATCCAACCAAAGAAATTCAAGATCTGAGCCCGTGTTACAAATTGCATCCTAAGTGGAGGACAGTTGGCCAGAATATTTAAGTTTGCACTTCAAGTAGTCGGGGTTTTGTTTTCATTTGGGGTAAGGTGGCCCGTAGATTTCTAATTGGAGCCAGGACCGTTTGCTGAACAAATGTAGCTTTTAGGGTGTTGGTATGACTTTTAGCTTTTCAAAGCATTTTTAAAGCTCAAGGTGGAGGGTTATAGTCCATGGGATTGTTAGCAAAGATGTGTACCTACTCCCTCTGGGCTGCCGGTCTTCGGGACAGAGCCAGGGTGAAGGCTGGTGCAGCTGAACTGCTGCTGCTAGCACCCACCCGCAGCGCTGGTAGAGCAGGGTGTGTGACACGTCCCAGGCCCCGGCTGGCCAGCTCCACGCAGCTCTGCTAGCTGCCCACCCCGAACCCTTTCTGCCTTGGTGTAACACACACCGCAGCCCAAGCGGGTAGGGTGAACACTGTACAAGCAGCTCTGGTATTGAATTTCTCAGCTTTTCATAGTTGTGTGCTGCTGAATTCATGGAAAGGGTAAAGGAACTGCAGCTTCAGGCCTTTTTCTTTCTCTTGTTTGCCTTAACTTGGGGACTTGTGTAATTTTGGATTACTGAAACTCTCCCGCATTCCTCACTTCCCAATCTGTGCAAACAGCTGCTGGCTCAAGCAGTGTTCAGCAGCAAGAACTGGCAGGAGGCTGAAATACGCCCCTCGCTCCTCCTTTGGACCAGCAGTCTCAGCACAGGAAATATTTTTCCATTCTGATGGGGAAGTGAATGTCCGAGCACGCGACACTCGCGTGCAGCCGCTCCGGGTACCCTTGTGTGTGGTCCAGGATTCAAAGCATCGCTGCCATCCAAGGGGGTGAGCAACAGGCTTTTGTCACCCGGCTGTTCTCAACCAGTGTCCCAGCGAGCGCAGGGTGGTACGGGAAGGAGGCGGCTTTTCTGCTGGGATGCCCTCTTTTTTCCATTTCCTGCTGCAGCGTTTCAAAAAGGAAGGAAAACGAATCGCCGACTCCCTCCAAACAGCCTCCCTCTGCTCTCCTGCTCTGCTTGTGGCTGTAGGATGTGCAGATGATTATTTGGTAACAACTCTGGGGTAGGGGGGAAGGTGTTGGTTCTCTATTTGGGGTTCAGAGCACCTAATGCACGTGGGTAGGACAGAAAAACCTGCAGCTCTGCTTTGACTCGCACTGGTCCGAGCTGAGCATGGACATGCTGGTGGTCCCTGACGAGGAGATGTGTTGGTGTGAAACTGGCCATAAAAAGAACTGACAGAGGCAGGTGTCAGGTTTGATATCTCAAGTTTTAGTTTGCTGGCTTGAGCAGTAAAATAACTGTCCTTGGTGCATTAGGGGAGAGTGAATTAGATGGAAGAGGTTGGTTGCAGATACTGGGGTCTTCTCTTGGTGATCTGGAGCGGTTTGTCACCACCACCAGTTGAGCTGGGGGTGTTCTGTAAAAATCTCATAGCAGCTCATAAACTAATTTACAATAAATTCCTGGAGAAAGTGTTGCTTTCCTCTTATAAATGCAGACATGTGGGTGTGTCTGTTCTTCGCTCGCTCTTTTTCTATTTCTTTTTTAAGCTAGCAAGCCACACGAGCGTTATGGATGGGACACTCCACGGAGCGTGGGATCTTCCCCCATCTGGCAGGGATGTCATTCTCTGTGCAGATGGCATCCTCCAGTGGAAGCCACCCACTGCTTCTCTGCCTCTTGGGAGACCTGAACTTTTCCATTTGACAGGAAGGAAGCTCAGAGCTCCCTGCTGCCTGCTGGGAGTTAAGCGAGCAGTCAATGACGTGAGACCTTAGGAGGGAGAAGGCGACTTTATTTTCAAACAAAATTAATTTCACTCATTCACAGTCATACCCACTTGCTCACCAGCACCAACACGGGGATCTCCAAGTGGTTGTCCAGCATTTGGGCACCAAGACATGTGTGTCCAGATGGTCTGGACAGGATTCCTTGCAAGGACACAGCAGACAAGGAATGCCAAATATCAGACCTCTGGTGTCTCTTGGACAGCTTGGCATGGGATGGCTTTGGGTCTGCTTTTTTCCATCCCATGGGGGCTAAGAGTGATGGGGATCTTTTGTCTCTGTAAGTTGCTAGGATTTACTCACTGCCCTTTGTGTCTTTATTTGGGTGTCTTCAGGTTTCTCCCCCATTCTCTGTTCTTCCCCAAATAATGTCTTAACGGCTTGAGTCTCTGGCTTGAGTCTTTGCAGATTGTCCCTTGTTTCAAGATGTTCCTTGTTTTCTGACCTGAGAAGCTGCAGCTAGGTGTACTGCGATCTTGAGGATCTGCTAAATCACTGCCCTCAGCACAGGCTGTTTATTACTCCCTGTTTTCCTCCTGGTACTTTTGTACTCCTTTCCATCCGTTCTTTGCTTGGATCACACACAACATATGTATTACAGTGATTTGCAGGCTGTGTGTAAAGAATTGTCTTCTGGCTTTGTGTGCATGTATAACGCTGCACAGGAGGAGTCAAGGGACTGATCCTGGATTGAAACTGAGTGGTCAGAACCCTGAATGGAGCTGACGTTGTTACCCTGAAGCTCAGATCAGTGGGAAGAGTTTGGGAACCGCTTGTGTAACTGAGTCATTCATGTGCCCAAGAGCTTGGGGAGCTCCTGCTCGCAAGCTGGCAGCTCATTTCAGAGTGGTGAGAGAGTAACGCTGCCAGGACCGGCGCTGAGCATGGGTGGGGAGGGCTGCAGAGTGGCCACTTACCCTGGCACGCTCCGGGCTGGTGAGCATCTGAACTCAGGTCAGGGCTTATGGATCTGCCTAATGTGGATCAGCAGCAGGTCTGCAGTGGCTCTGGTGGTGTCTGGTGCTGCAAACCATAGGAAGCAGAGTCTCACCTCAAAGTTTTTGCTCTAAATTAGCAAGAAAAGTTGCTAGCATTGGCAAGGAGTGGGTGGTGATACCTCATTTGCCCTTGACCAGAGGGCTTTGAGGCCAATCCATTTCTCTGTAGTCTCCTAAACGCATAGCAAGCATCTTCTGCAAAAGACTGAGCTTGCTTCCCTTTCTTAAATGGCTTGTGTGGTATGGATGCAGGGTGGAGTGGATTTGGGGCATCATTCTCAGCTCCATGCGCTCTCTTTGTTTCTTGCTGCAGGTCCCCCAGAAGAAGATGGTGTAAGGCCAGCTAGCACAGCTGCCACTTCCAGTCACGGTGTGCCCAGACCTCAGGGAGGAACATGGCAGCAGCTCAGGGAGCAGGAAGCAGTTCAGCCGGGCCATCCGGACTCCCCGGTTCTGCCCCGGGGCACAGCAGCAACTCCACGGCAGTGGCGGTGTGGGAATGGCAGGATGAATTTGGCAGGTGGAGGCCATACCAAGGGAACGTCTGCAGCTACATTGAACAGGTTTTTCAGGCCTCTCAGCAGAAGGGCCGGCGTTCAGGGTCGGGGCATGTCAGCAGCATCCCTCTGGGACGTGCGGATCCTGTCTTGGCCCCTTATGTCATCGACATCCCAAGCCAGACACAGTTCCGGCAGGATACAGGTAAGGGAGCTTCCTTGCCCGTGCTGGGTTTTGATGAGGCTGCTTGTGTGCTGGGAGAAAAGTGGGGCCTTGTCCTGTAGGAGAGCTCCATAAAGCTCTGCTGTCTGCTGCTGGGCAGTTTTGAGGGTGGCAGGTCTGCTTGTCTCCTGATGCTGTCTGCCGCCCAGCATATTAGCACGTGAGAAAATCAACCTTGGCTGGCGTGAATCTGCGGGGCTGGGTGCAGGCAGGTGGCAGCGATCTCTTAGGGAACCTCATCATGGGACCTCTGGAGCTCAGAGCTTGTGAGCCAGAACCCTCAGAGCTGAAAACTTTCTTCCTGCCCCAACTCGCATCCATTCAAGACCACTCGCATAAAAAGGCCTTTTTACGATTCAAACCCTCCCGTTTGAATCCCTTGTTCCCTCTGCAACTGGAGTGCCAGCTGCTTTACCTTGGCACGCCGCCCTGCACAAGCTGCTTTGCGAAAGCCTGCAGCCCCCGCAGAACGCCGTAATGCTGCAGCAGAATATTCCCCGCACTCGTGCTATACGAGGCTGGCTTGCTTCCTCCCAGGGAGGCAAGGCGGGCTGGGCTTAATAGCAGGACTGAGACCCAATTTTCATTTTCATCTCGTTTCTCTCGGGGTCACTGAGGCTAGCAGCTTGGAATTTGCTGAGATGACTCCTACCCTCTTTTGTTCCAGGTGTGCTGAGCAGCTGTAGCTTAGGGGGCAGGGGTGGAATGCATGCTCTTCATCTCTGGAAAATCCAGGCAGATCCCAGATTACACACCCCAAATGAACGGCTGCTTTGGAAAATTCTCCATGCATCAGTTTCCTCTTTGCCAACGTGTCTCCCATCATCCCAGGACAAGTCACCCCAAGCTTTAGAGATGGACAGTGTGCTGATTTCTTGCCAACTGAAGCAATAAGTAAGCAATATCTTGAATCAGCTGCACAATTGGGCAGTTTCTACAGGAAAGGGAAGTGGTTGGACCAAATGCACGTGGTTATCACAGAATCATCTAGGTTGGAAAAGACCTTGAAGATCATCTAGTCCAACCATTAACCTAACAATGACCGTTCCCAACTACACCATATCCCTAAGCGCTATGTCAACCCGACTCTTAAACACCTCCAGGGATGGGGACTCCCCCACCTCCCTGGGCAGCCCATTCCAACGCCTAACAACCCCTTCTGGAAAGAAATAATTCCTAATATCTGTTCTAAACCTTCCGTGGCGCAACTTGAGGCCATTCCCTCTTGTCCTATCGCTTATTACTTGGTTCAAGAGACTCGTCCCCAGTTCTCTGCACCCTCCTTTCAGGTAGTTGTAGAGGGCCATGAGGTCTCCCCTCAGCCTCCTCTTCTCCACACTAAACCCCCCCAGTTCCCTCAGCCGCTCCCCATCAGACCTGTGCTCCAGACCCTGCACCAGCTCCGTTGCCATTCTCTGGACACACTCCAGTAATTCAATGTCTTTTTTGTAGTGAGGGGCCCAAAACTGAACCCACTCATCGAGGTGCGGCCTCACCAGTGCCGAGCACAGGGGTAAGATCCCTTCCCTGTCCCTGCTGGCCACGCTATTGCTGATGCAAGCCAGGATACCATTGGCCTTCTTGGCCACCTGCGCACACTGCTGGCTCATGTTCAGCTGGCTATCAGTCAACACCTATCAATCATCACAGCTGCATCTGTGTTTTTATTCTCACTTGGTGACCTTAGGATTAGTTTTTCCAGTGGTGTCCTGGGTGAGGAGCTTTCTTAGCTGAATGCGTTGCAGGTCTGCTCAGCATGGCCTGTTTGAGCACCTGGAAGCCCTGCTAAGACTGTGGCTTCAAGCAGTACAGCATGGGCCATCAGAGATGGCACAGGTGGCTGCTTCTTGTTTTCTTCATGCCTGACTTGTGAAGGAGCCTTCCAGCCTCTTGCCCTTCCAGCCAGTGCTCCAACACATGGGCAGCAATCCTGGGCTGTCCCTTGTCAGGAAATGGCCCGGTTTGGTGCTGGCGAGCAGAGTGCCTGTGGGAAGGTGAAAGATGTGTCCCAGTGTGAACAGGACATCCTTCTCCACAAGTGGAGCTGTCTCTCCGCAGAGATCTTGTGCCTCTTTAGACCCTTGTGAAAGAACACCTAGCGAATGTTGTCCATCGCAGGATCGTTTGAAATTGGTCATCTTTGGGGACAGCCCAGTACAACTTTGGAAATGATGTTGGCTGGCGTGATCTCACCTTTCCTTGGACGAGTTCTGTGGTTGAGTCGTTAATAACAAGAAGGCTGATTCCACTTCATGGCACTCCTGCAGCGTTTTACACCGATTTGGAGGGATGGTGATCAGGGTGGCCAGGTCTGTGAGCCTCCCTCCACAAGTATGTGTGTGCTCTGCAGTGTGACTGTTGGAAACACTCTCGTATCCCCTTTCAGTGGCCCAGTTCTAAGCAAAGATTTTTCTATCTGCAGGGCTCTGCCTTAAACATGAACCTTCCTGAGCAAGCAGCCAGCTGACCTTTGTCATGTGCTGGAGAAAAGAATCTCTGCAGGAAATATCCTCATGAAAAATCTTTAAACAGAGCAAAAAATAGGCTGTTGTGTTCTGCTCATTAGCTATTAGACAGACAAATAGGCTCTTCAAAGGAAGCCAGGGAGAATAACAGGAAGCCAGTGTTAACAGGACCAGCATCCCCACCAACGGGGAATGACAGCTGTGCAGGGGGATCTTGTGGGCAGGATTAGCCATGGGCTTCAGCTGCTGGTCGAGGCAGATTAGCTGGGAGTGAATGCAGGGGAGCATCAGGAGTTGTCCTCTTACCACAGCTGTTTGCCCACCCTGGAGAGAAATGCCAGTTTCCCTGCCAGCTTGGGGGGAAGGGGGATGTTTTCCAAGTGCATGGCTTTGGTCTTGCTATTGACTCTGAAAAGCTCTTCTCCCTGCTGCTGTTTGGGGGTTGCTTGTAAACTCCTCAAGTCCTCTCTGTGCTGCTTTTAGCTTCTGAGCTGCCAGTGGAGCAGGGGCAGGCTTGCTAACCTCCTCTGAGATGTGTCCCGCTGGGCTTTGACACCTTGCTTTACGTGTGGTAGTCCCCTTTCTCCTGGGAGCAGTTCCCTGCATTCATCTCTAAAGGTAGTGCATTTCTCACCAGCTCACTTCCAGTCCTCCCGCTGCTCAGGGGGTCATCCCTGCTGCTGCCCACCTGTTGAGGCTGTAGGCTTGTGTTTCTAAAACTTGGCAGGATTTGCTGGATTGGAACAGTCGTTGCTACAGTTTGGTTTTGGTGGTTTCATCTGCTTTCCCATGTAAGATGTCGGTTCCTGGCTGGGGGAGGTCGCCTTGGTTCTGCTGACACCTTCTGCCCAGACTTCTGCCAGGGGAAGGCCTTGTCCCACAGCTATCCCTGGGCTTCATGGTCGAGCTGTTGGGGTTCAACCCCAGTTCTTACAGGGGAGGTTGCTGTATTTCACTGCCTGCTGGTAGCTTTTTAGGTGTGCCGATGAGATGTTGTCTGTTGGATGGTGTCACTGGGGAGCCCCGCTCTGCAGTAAGCAGGATGCTTGGTGCTGCTCTGGCTGCTGAAGCAGCAGGTTGGGAGTAAGTGCTGGACCTTTTCTGGCTGCTCATCCCCTGCATGGGCTGAGACAAGCCATTCCAGCCTCCAGTGCCTTCAGCTCCCCAGCAGAAACAGGAGTCCTGTTGTTCCTTGGTTTGGCACGTTCTGCCTTTGAGAGCGCCTCAGCCTTTATGTCAGCTCTGGAGCTCAGATCTGTCCTTCCTGATTTAGCTTCTGCAATGACACGAGGGACATACCTGCACCCCAGCACAGGGTCTCGTTATGGTCTGACCACCAAAGCGCTGTGCAGAAACCGCCAGCACAATTTACAAAGAAGCCTCGGAGTGTGATAGCAGCAGAGATGTGACTTTCATGCTGACGAGCAGAATTTTTAGCAGCGAAGAGGCGGTTAATGCCCTTATGGTTTGAGTCAAGTCCTAGTAGTTTCTGCAGTACCCCAAGAGCATGGGGTGGACATAACAGCAGTGTGAGGCAGAGATACTCAAGCCAGCATTCAGCCAGCCAGAGCCTGATCACAGGTAGCAGTCGGGTTGTGTGGAGTGTGGAGTCCCACGTGGGCTGTCCTCCCTCTTCCTTGGGGTGTGCTGCTTGGGTAAAGCTTGCTTGGATTTCCTGCCCCCCACGGAGCCACCAACAACATCCTGGGGCAGTTCTCCCCAGGCTTGAGGTGCAGACACTGTTTTTACCTGTGGCCCTGGAGCTTAGGGTCATAACTCTCATGACCTTTTTGGAGGCTTTATTTTGGTTTTTTCCTCTCAGTGCTGCTGTTCTCTGAACTCCTCCTGTGTTCAACTCGCTGCACCCCTGTTCACCCCCACCTGCCTGCATCCCCAGACTCGCTTGCCCCACGGTGTTTCCTGCTCCTCATCCTCAGTGCAGAGTGCTGCTGAGGATTTTCCCAGCTGCGGTTTTGACTCTGCTGCAGGAACGCATTTTTGCAGAGGTTGCAGAGCTGCTGTCCTGTTGGGTGGCTTACCTCCCTCATTAGGATTTTTCTTTTTTAAAGAAAGGAATAAAGTAACCAGGAGTGAAGTCACTCTGGAGAGCCAGGCTTCCAGCAGGTTTCAAGCTCCTGCTGTCACTGTCAAGTGGCCTCGCGAGTGTCTGTTTTCATTTCTTTTCCTTTGTCTGAACAGCTGCTCTCTCCAGTTTCCAAATTACTTCGTTCTCTTCTCCTCTAGTCTTGCTGTATTTCCCAGCAGTCAGGACCCTGGGGAAGCTGGCCCTGTCTGTCCCCTCTCCAAAGTCCTTGTCCTTGCCCTTGTGGGACTTCACCCACTCCCCCAAGAGCAAAATTGCCAGACCCTTATGTAGCAAAGTGGGCGTTTAGCCCCTTAAGCGCTCCTGCAAAGCACTTCCTGATGGTGTCCTGTCTCTATAGTTACTCTGTTGTCAAGGCTGTGGGAGTTTTTTTTTCTTTAACCAGATCTGTGCCTCGGCTTGATTTTTTTACTTTTTTTTTAACGTCAGGGAGGTATATGTGATTGCTGTGCCTTTGTGCTCGGGTGTGTCTGTCTCTGCATCCTCTCTCTTTCCCTCCTTTCCCACCCTTCCTCCCAGCAGCTTTTGAACCTGTTGCCAGCCCACAATCAGATTTGGCAAAGGGAGGGGGATCTCGGGGGTATTGCGTTTCTCTAAGCTTCATGAGCAAACCCAGCCCTGTCGGGAAGAGAAAGTCTGTTAGTACCCCTGTTGAGGGAGAGGTGAGGAAGGCCACCCAGATGTAGAAACCTCAGCTCTGTGCAGAAACGAGTCCCTGAGACAACATCCCCTTTAATTCTCTGTTCACAAAATGATTTTATTTATTTTCCCCCCTCTCCCCACACAGGGACGATGCGGGCCGTCCGCAGGCAGCTCTTCCCTGGGGACTCTGCTGCCGGGCAGGGCATCGTCTGGGAGTGGCAGAACGACGAAGGCGGGTGGTCCCCCTACGAGATGAACGTCTGCGTGTTCCTGGAGCAAGCCCACGCCACGAACCACCAGCGAGTAGATCTCGGATCCTTGGGCTACAACTACGAAGTTGACTTTGTCGCTCAAGTCCAGACCAACAAGACCACGAGGTTCCGCCGCAGCGTTCAGAGGCGCCTGGGCGCCCCGTACCCGGTGACGGCCTCCCCGGCACCCCTTCACACGGGGGTGGCTTGTTCTTGCCAGCAGTGCTGGCTAAACAGTGGGACTGGTCCCATCACCACACGCTACCGCCACTCCATGATAAACTTTCCCAACTCCTCTGCTACTCATCAGGTTTCCAGTAGGACAGCATCAGTAAGTTCTTCCAACGTTGGCTTCGTGCCCTATAACAAACCGACTTTGTCTGGAGCAAGGTCAACACCGAGACTCAATGCACAGAGCACCTGGGCTTTGCCTCAAGCTGGGGGCCCCAGCACAGGACTGTCTGCATCTAACGGAGTCAGGTACAGACCCTAATTCACCTTTAAATACTGTGCACGTGTCTGAGAGACCTGCTGTGCTCAGTTCTTTGTTATCTAGGAGCCTCTCTGACCCGGAAGACTTTACAAGGGTCTTTTTCGTAGAAGGAGAGAGAGGTTTGTGCCTTTGTGTCCAGTACAGTGGATGAAAAGGCTTCTCCTTTGCTTTCCCCTTCTTTTCTCCCTCTTGAAATACAGTCCCCGTCTACTCATCTCCCTGAACCACTGGAGAAAGCAGTCAGGTTGAGATTCTGCAGGTTGGAGACAACTAATAGTAATTAGTGGTATTTCAGGTTACACATAAAAACAACTTTGAGGAGGACTGAGTGAATGAAATGGGACTTGTGAACACCCTTATTTAATTCAAAATATGTGGTAAACATAGAGAGGAAAACTGCTCTGTGTTCAAAGCTCTTTCCCTTCAAGGAGAGAGCACAGGACTCACTGCATGTGGCTGAGACCTTGTGAATTCTCTTGACAAAATTAGGAAGTCCGTGTTGGACATTTTTAAGGTGAAAAAGAAGGGAAAAAACCCACCACCATAAGATACAGATTTGATCAAGGATTTTTTTAAATCCATTGTGAAGATGTTTAGAAAGCCAAATCAGTAATTCGCTTTCCCCTTCCTTTGATACCTTGAACCATATCGATCCCTCCCTATCTGAAGTCAGTGGGGTGACACTAGCAATTCTGAGTGGTGTCCAGGCTATTCGTCAGGCTAAATACTGATGCAGAGCAGAGGTGCCACTGGATAATCACCGAAGAAGTTCATTTTGCATGTGTTGAGCTGCTGTGGGGCTTTGCTGTTGCGATGTTGGAGGACTGGAGGCACAGGCAGGACTGTGATTTAAAGTCCAGCTAAGTCTCGCCTTGGTTTTGCCATGTCCTTTCCCTCGTCTTCCTTCAGCGACCCTCTCCTGGCTGGGTGTTCGGGGTGGGCTCTGGCTCTCTGGAGGGAGCTAGTTACTTTGAAGGAAGGATTGGCAGTTGTTGTAGTGATATCTGAGGTCCAGCTTTCCTCGGTTCTTTGAGCTGTCACCCCTCAAATGCTGCAGCTTGTATGGATGGGTCCCCCTGTGCTGGCTACACATCCATTTTCATAGTGGCTGTTCTCTGACAGGGCTGAAGCTGGTGTGCATCTCGCAGCACAGGATTTCAGCCCCCATTGGTGAGCGGCTGGAGCTGAAGGAAGGCTGTGTTTGCACCTTAGTGGTGTGGGAGGAAGGGCTTTGTTTCGCTTTCAGGCCTTTCAGCTGTTGCCAGCTAAATGAAAATCTGAGTCTTGTGATCTGACAGTTCAGCTCCTCTCCACGGTGTGAGCTGCTGGGCCAAGCCACGGTTGATAATCCCCCCCCTGGGCTTGAGCGGGACTGCAGCACTGGCCTCCAGTGGGGATTTCGGGGCTAGGGGAGATCAGTGTCACCCCTGCAAAGTGGGTCACTTAAACTCCGTGGTTTTGTAGGATGGCCTCTGTGAAGCCTGGACACCCAAGCCAGGTCGCCACTAATCGGCTTTCAGAGTCTTTCTGTGCGCAAGCCTTTGCTAGCAGAGGTCTTTGTGGCCTGTCTGTGATAATACTTGCACTGAGTTTCTGCCAGCATTAAACTAAGGACCAAGCAAGGGCTGTCTGACTGCTCCCTCTGTTTGTAAATGGCTGGAAGTGTACAGAGCATTTCACCATAAATTATCCAGGTGCTGAACTACTGTGTGAGCACCTGAGAAACTAAAGGGGAACTTGCCAGGGCTGATTTACCTGTCCAAGATACCCCGAGTAAATACAGAGATAAGAGATCTAGAAGGGTGTCGAAAGCACATTCTGCTAATTACAAGAGGCACAGGGGTTTGAGGTTTATTTTGAATCTCATTTGTATTTTAAGCAAGGTGGTGAATCTTGAGATATTTTCCTTAGTGTCATATCAGGACTTTCCCTCTTTGGGGTCATCTGAGTGAAATGACTTCCTGCATCCTGTTCTTCTTTCTCACGGTCTTTTTCTGGTGCTTTCTTTGCACCTGGTGATTTTTTTGTGACATCTTAAGCACCCGCAATACTTCTGCGTGCCAGTCACCTTTGAATAGGGCTGAAAATCAGACCTCAGTACTGCCTGCAGGACCCCCCAGTAGGGCTCTTGCTGTCTCCTGAGGAAGCTGCTAGATTCCCCCTCTCGCAGGAGCCACTGATCGGTGCGTGGTGCTGCCGGGCTGCTTGGAGCCCCAATCGTTCCCCAGAGCCTCAGTGCGATTTGCAAAGTGATTCTCGGGGTGAGAAGATTAAAAACGAAGAGCCAAATGCTGCAGCAGTTGCCCTGCAAGCCTGTCTGGAGCCGATCAGGGTCTGGGTATGTTGTAGGCTACTGATGGGGGGACAGGCTGTCCTGAAAGGAGGGAGGATGGGAGAGAGGTGTCCAGAGAGGGGTGACATGGGCTCCTTACCATGAACTGAGCCCACAGCCCAGGCGATGGCGTCTGGGAAGAGAGGGACAGCCAGGAGGAGACCTGAAGGTGCCCAACCAGGGTGGCTGGGGAGGGCATTGTTGTGGCAGCCTGCCGGGCTGGGTCCTGGGAGCTGCCAGCACAGTGGGCAGCGCTCAGTGGCCGGTTAAACCCTCTGCCAGGCGAATGCTGGCAGAGCTTGGGCTGGGTTAATGCAACAGCCCTCTGGGGCTGGCATATGCCCCCACGCTCCTTGCTCGGCTGCTCCACCTCAGTCCCTTCTCAAGCACTGCTGAAAGTGGCTTTTGTGGTAGGAGCATCTGGTCCCCTCCACGACGGCCAGCCTGGGGACAGCAGCAGAAGGCAGAGCCCTCCCAGAGCGCTGGGGCTGCTGCGGTGCTGGTGGTGACGTTGGCCATGGCCGAGGTCTGACTGTTGTAAACTGTTTGGCAGCTCAGCTGTTCGTGTGTGCAAGGAGTGAGGTGACTGGTATCTTGGCAATAACCCCTGACCAAGCCAGCCTTTCTGGGGGGTGCAAAGGGATTGTACGGTTAAATCTTTGCTGGGAACAGCAGAATGTGCCACGCAGAGAAGGAGGAAGCTCTTCAGACACTTGGGAGGGAGCGTGCAAGTGCTGGCAGACTTGTGCAAACCCTGCACCCCCAGCTGTGAGCCTTGCTCCCCATGCTCCTGGCTGCCAGATGTCTGTCCCAGCTGGGGTGGGAGCTGGTCCTGAGCATGGGTGTACTGCCAGGGCTTGTCATGGCGAGTGTGACATGAACCCTTGGCAGAACCCAAGCCTGGGCCAGATGTGGGGATGCTGCTGGGCACTTGTGTGGCTACAGGGCTTGTCAGGGAGGTGGTTTTGCAGGCAGGACGTTAGGAGCTGTCTTTATCTCCAAACTCCCTTTCTCTAACACCAGCGTTTGCCACTAGATGTATCTGTGGAAGCCTCTGTTTTCCATACAGCCCTGCAGGAGTGTGCATGAATTGCAGATCCAGCCTGTGGCTGTGCGCTGAGCCCGGAGGGAGGCAGCAGCTGGGGGCTCATCCAAACGGACCCCAGAGAAGGGCAGAACAAAGATCTGCGTTGGTGGCTCTTCATGGATGATGGATGATGTCTGGATCTCCAGTCCTTTGGGATTAGTTTTGCTAGGGGCACTCTCCTTCCTCCCTGCCAGACAGACAAATGCACGCAGGGGGGCAATCTTTGTCTTCCAATGTAGTGCCATACATGAAAGGGACTTTTTCCAGTGCCAGCTGACAGCTCGAGATGGCTTTTCCCCTGTCACCCCTGTGCTGGGTTTGAGTCGGAAATGCCACTGAGTGGGTGTAATTGCTCCTGACTGGGGTTACAGTCTCAGGCTTGTGAAACCCATGTTCCAGCAGAAAATACTCTAATTTCTGTGAATTAGGGGAAACCTGAGTAGCAAACTCTTAACAATGTGTTTCATTTAATTCCAAAGCCCAGAACATTCGTGGGTTATTTTATCCCCTAGGTTCCCTGTCTTCCCTCCTGAGCTGGACTTGGCTGGTGTGGTGGTTAGTTCCCCTTCCCTCACAGTCACCGCCCGGTCTCCTCCTGCATCACCAAATAGTGCATGCAGCCTTTGTGGTGGTGAAGGCGAAGTGCTAATTATCCTGCACTAGTTATCCTGTCAAGGGTTTCTGTCTCTGTCCATGGGGCAGCATTGCTCATTCCTCTTAGCTGTGATGTGCAACTCCTGTGCTGACCCATGCTCAGAGAGCAAAGGGAAAGGAGCAGTGGGCCACAGTGTCTCCTCTGGTGTCTAATAAAGGTTGTGTTTTGGCTCCAAAGCAGCTCTGACAGATTACTTGCACTTATCTTCACAAAGCTTGCAAGGATGACCCAGCTCCTGCCTTTCGGAGCTGAGCTGCAACTGGCAGAAGGGCTCAAAAGCTCTTAGGGAGAGACTGAAAGATGGTGCAGTTGTGTACACCCAGTTTCTTAAGGAAACGTGGCTCAAAATGGCAGCACTGAACAAACACCTCTTCTGCAGGGCTGAGAAAGAGGTGTAGTTCATCCTGGAAAGCTGCCTAACTCCCTGTGTGGTTGTGACAGTTATTTCTAATAGGCAGGCAGGAATAGCCCCCAGTATGGGCTGTTAGGCATGCCTGGGCTTTTGTGGCATTGACGGTGATTAAATGTATTTCCTCTTTGCTGTCGAGCTGGAGGGTGGATGCTGGTGTGAGAGGGTGGAGCTCAGGCACTTCAAAATGCAGGTTTAATTTCCCCTTGCTCTCAAGAGGGTCAAAGTCACTGCAAAACCCAGAGAGGAATGCCAAGGCGTAAACAGATGCTAATATCCTTGGCTCTGCTGCTAATGTATTAAATACATGTGGGCAAGTTATTTTGCTTCTTGGTGCATTAGTTTCCTCCTGTGTATGAAACACAGTTAATCAATCTGGCCTCTCTCACAGACGGCACTGAAAGCTGCAGATGGAGCGTGCCACGGCAAGGGTCATGTCCTTATATCGGTGCTGTTAACCGGGTCTAGGAAGCAGGGGTCAGCTCCCCAGGCTCCCAGCCACCTCCTGGCACATCCTTCCCACCCCTCACAGGAAAGCCTCCATCCCTGAGGCAAGAGCTAGCCTGTTCCCCTCACTGTACTGGCTAATTACAGAGCAGGGCACTCCTAAAACATGGTAAGGAGTGATATCTCCTGGGGGATGCATTAATTAGTGCCCCAGCCAGGCAAATCCCCGCTGTAGCTTCCCTGGCCCCTCTGAGCTTATATAGCTTCGTGTGCTGGTCTAGATTGTGACTACAAATAAGGCAGGGAGCTCAGAGCTGGAGGAGAGGATTTTGTTTAAAAGCATAGGGAATGGGGGTCTTGGGGACTGGGGAAGGATACTTACAGTATTGTGGTGTTCCTAAGAAGGGTCTGGTGCTGCGCCCCCAAATCTCCCATGGGGAACGACCCACAGTCAGTGCTTTGTAGGATCAGGAGGTGTAATCGAGGGACCAGAACCTGCACAGGGCTTTTCCTTTCCTCTCTTCTCCTTTGAATCTTTCCTCTTTGTCTGTAGGCACACCCACAAGCTCCTCAGGTGGTGAGGAGGGGCTCTGCTCAGTGCTGGTTCTGTGAGCCCACGGTGGCTTGTCCTGCAGCCCTCTGTTAGCCGGCACGGTTCTGCTGCTGGGTGCTCTTCCCAAGTGGGAACAGAGAGATCTCCTCTGCTTGGTGCCAGGAGCAAAACCACAGATCCACACAGCTGTGGGCTGTGCACCAAAAAAGGTCCTCCTTTAGAGGGATCTGGCCTGGGTTTTGGCATCTTCTTGAGAAGAAAGGTAGGGAAGAAACTGCTGTCTGGTCATTAATGTCATTATACACTCAGTTAGCCCTGGGAAGGAGGTCAGACCTTTGGGTGTTGTGGTAGCACTCGGTGTTAATCTGAGGCAGGACTGGATGCAGCCCTGATCTGGGAGGAGAACTGTTGGCTATTGTCCAGAGAGCTACAAAGACACCATGATACAGGAATACGTGGCCTGCCGGCTGGTGTGCAGGAAGAAGGGTGGAGAGGCTGAGTTGCTACAGACTTCCCCACTTCTGCTCCGTTAGGATACTGTGTACGTGTGGCTTAGGTAATGTTCAGCTCAAAGCAGGCTGCCCAGTGTTTGAAATGGCAGCAGCCGTGGACGCCAACGCTTCCTCTCTGGTCTTGTGCTTTGCTGTCTCACTGGTGTTGCAGTATCTTGAAATTCTGGAGAAGTGAGTAGTTTTGTCATGCTGTAATATCAGTGTGCCCTGTCTGCCCCCCGTAGCAGATTGCCTGGAACTGGTGATGAGAAATCTTATCAGGATCTTCTTACTGAACCTTTGAGGACGGGGTCTTATTTTGTGTCCCTTTTTTCACAACCTGGTGACCCCTGTTGCACTCAGTCACCTCCAGCGTACAGAGCATCAGGAGAGCAGGACCTACAGCAAAGGGCAGGACAAAACTGGAGCAGGGAGGGGGAATCGATACCAGGAAATGTTCAGAGAATTCAGGCATTGACTTTCAGGTGTTGTAAGCACAGCCTGAACATTTGGCTAGGAGTCAAAGGCACTGACTGGTTAGAAATCTCATCTGTGGGCAGCAGAGGCAGCAGGAGCAGGTGTCTCAGTGGATCCTTCTCATCTCTCCGCACTGCAGTGCTTGCTCTTGCACTGATGCTCTCCAGATCTCCCTTACCCAAGACCCCCGCCAGCCTACCTGCATCAAGTTTTCTCCAAACTGAGCCTGGCTTGAGTAAATCAGTAGGATCTCACCCCAGCCTGGCTCTGTCCCTCTCCCAAGAACCCAGTGCTGGTGTGGCCATACCAGAGTAGCTTGAGTCTGAGCTGATGGACTAAATACGTCTGTCCGTGCTGCTGGCGAGCCTGCTCCCCAAGTCAAGGCACAGCCCATGTTATACTACAGTAGCAATATCCTTCCTTGTTACTTCTTCCCCTTCCTTCTCCAAAAAACCCCCCACTTCAGACCCAGGGTAGGCTCTGAGTAGCATTTCTGCACCTTTTTTGGCATGGCAACACTTCCTCCCACGTGCTGTGGCTGCAAATCCACCCAGGCAGTATGGTGGCAGAGGTACCTCAAAGCAGTGTGGACTTCCCTTGATTTCATCAGCCTTAGGTCTGGGCGTTCTGCAGATGTAAAAGAAATCACAGCGCGTGGCCGCCCTGCCGGTACGCTTACGCGGTGTCGAGCGGATGGGCCAGCACATCCTACGACGTTGTTGGCTGAGATGCTGCTGACTGAATGTGCGTGTGTTTAGCCCATGTGAAATAAGTATTTGGTTTCTCCATCATCACATCAGTTGGCTTCAAGCCTCCAGCAGTCAAAGCTGACACACTTTGCCTTTACACCAGGAGTGCAGCTGATCGGTGACTGTTTCCTGGCTGATAGATAGTAATTCATCTGCAGTGCACTCGCAGCTTCCTGATTGCTTGCAAACGCATCAGTTGCTTATATCCATTTCCCTCTGCAAATCTCAAGGGCTCTTCTCACTGCATAGGAGCTCTAGGTCCTGTGTGACTTGGGCTTGAGCCTTGCAATGCGGGAATGAAGAGTGAAGAATTTCTCTGCCAGTCTCGAAGCATGGTTACCAGTGATCCCCTTCCCAGAGCAGCTCTGGGTTTGCTTTCTCTCTTCAACCTCAGGCGCAACAACCCTGTGCTCCAGCCCTTTGGAAGGGTCCCCTGCTGCTCATCTGCTTTCCTGGCAGAGCGGAAGGTTCAGCTTTGTGCTTTATTGTATTTTTACCTTCCACGGGGAAGTGAAAGCACCCAAGGTGGCTGCTGCACTTCATGGTGTGACAATAAAGCACAAGCTCTTCAGTATCAGTCACGTGCAGGGTCACAGACTGGGGCAGAGGGGGTGCCCAGCCACCGTGTTGTCATCTTGGCTGTTCAGTTGGAGGAGGGAAGGAGGGCAGGTCTAATGCTTCTCTGATTTTTGGGTGCAGGTCTCTCAAGTGCCTTTTCATTATCTGGTCCTCAGATACCCTCCTTGTCTGCGGCTGGAGAAGGAGCAGCCCTGTTAATAGCCATCGTCTGAAGAGGATCATAGGAGTAGAAATGAAGCAAAGGGACGAGATAGAGAAGGAGGAGGGAAATACCTGAGAAAGGGCTGTGATGGAGAGGCTGAATCAGGAAAGAAAAAAAAGTCATAAAGAGGAGTCATGGCATCTAATTAAAAGCCCTTTGAAAGTGAGGGTAGAATTTCCACAGTATTCAGTGGGTTTGAATTGGGCTGTAGCGAGCACATTGCATCATTTGAAGACATTGCAAAATTGGGGGCAGCGGACAGGAAAACACAGTGTTTGAATCAGAGACAGAAGGGAGAAATCTCTGTGCTCTGGAGAGCTTTTTAAGGCTCTGGAAGAGCTGGTCTGGCTTGGCCAGGCTGTCTGCCTGGGTCCTGCCCAGGGGTTTCTTCGGGGAGCTCAGTGTGCATGCGGGAACCTATTTCAAACTGCAGCAGGTAGGAGAGGAGGGAAGGGGGGATGAGTCCTGTCATGAGGGTGGAAGACAGCCACATGTCACAAATCTTTTCAGATTTGGTCATTGTCATGAAAAGGCTGAAACGAGGGACCTCCTCCTGTGTTGCTGTTTTGGGCACAGTGGCAGCTCTTGCATCCAGGCCGAGACAGTTCGGTTCCCTCTAGATAGTGGATGGCATTTGGGCACTTCACCACCTTAGTCTGCTCTGTGGCTTCCTCAGCAGCTGGCCAGGTTTAATATTATTTTGTGCGTTTTGGAGTGTCCTTTGAGATGGTTGTCTGAATGCACTGTGTTTTGACTGTAGCTGATGGGCATGAGCCTGGATCTATAAGAGGCACATGTGCCACCTGAGACAAAGTCCATACATGGCTTCTCTGTGCCAGCATGTTGGATTTCAAAAGTTCCTGCTTCGTCCATGTGGATCCAGCTTGCTTTCTCCTCTAATGACCCCCTCATCAGCTTTCATGCTGCTGCTCACCCTTCCCTTCCTAACTCCTTCTGTCAGCTAATTGCGTGACCCTGGCTGTCTGTGTATCCCAAACTAGCTTGAGGTGCAGCTGCCAGTGCTGGGAAACACTGCCAAAACAAGTAGGTTAGGAACCTGAGGGGGATGTTGGTGCCCAAATCCTCTTGATTTCCAAAGGAAGGTGGGTGCCAGACTCTTCTAAGTTTCCTTCAAGCTTTCCTCCCTTGTTCTTGCGTCTTGCAGTGACACCTTGGATGTGCAGGGAGAGTCAAGGCTTGATTCTGTTCAACCCAGGGCTGCAGCTGTGTGTGCTCGAGCGCTTTTCTTGGCCTTTCTCTGACTCAGTTTCCCCATCTGGAAAGCAGTGGGGGGTGATAATGCTTGCTTTCTTTGATCTGTACAGCTGCAACTTCTCATACAGCATGGGGATTCACACTCTGGTGAGCAGTGTTTCGCTGGCTGGAGACCCAAGTCACCTGGCAGGTTTAAGATGAACTTTGCTGTATCCTGGCAGTTCCTGGCTGTGTGCTCATGCCGCAGACCTGCTGGTGCAGTGCTCTGTCGTAGTGCAGGTCAGCTGCTCCCAGGAAGCTCTGTGGTGGAGCAACAAGAGCGGCATGCAGCACAGGATCAGAACAGGGGGTTGACAACAGGGTCCACCAACAGACCCCAGCAAGAGGAAGGGATGGGTCAGGCCCAGCATTCTACCAGGAGGAGATAAGGCTGGAGACAGCTACCTACAACGTAGGTCCAAGGTCTGCCTTAGAGATAAGTAAACCAGTTAAATAGCTCTGGCAAGGGCTGGGCTCCTTAAATGTAGCTGCTGGACCAGTGGGAAAAGGGTGCATGGGTGGGAGTCCCAGGTGGGGCTCATTTGTGGAATTAATCCCAGTTAATGTATTCAGGGCCCTGGCACTCAGGAGGGAACAGTGTACTACTGAATTCTGTTTTGTCAGTGATTGATCAGTGCTGTTGAACTTGTCCCTTTTTCTTTTCTCTCTCCAGTGCTCCAAACCTGCCAGTCAAGATGCCCAAACCCAGCAAGGTGAACCAAGCCTTGGCAGGTAAGGATCCCACCCTGCTCTACCTGCTCTGTCCCTAGGGTTACACGAGCAAGTGGCTTACCTTTCTGTGGCACTTACTTTCCTTTGTTAGTTTTTAGGAAAAGTCTGAAATGTTGCTGGCGTTTAGGGTTTTAGGACTTTTCTGAAAGTAAAGAGGGAAAATCTGGGGGAGAATGGGATGGGCAAACCTCAGCAACTGTTTTTCTCATTGGTGCTGGTCCTGAGGCTCTCAATGCGAGTGAGTTTATTTGAGGGTTGGGTATTCATCTCCTATAGGTATGGATGAGCAAGTAGCAGAGGGGAGCACATGGATCATGCTCAGTGCTAGCTGTTACTTGCTACTTTTTTTTTTTAAGTCAAGGGGGAAGAGTGGTGTGAGATGGTGTGTGGTTTTTAATGTGATTTTTTTTTTTTTAATGTGGTTTTATCACAAAAGTTCAGGTGGTCTTTAGCTTAAAAAATTATTGTGATGCCTTGTTTTGGGGAAAGGAGGGGACAGAAGTTGAATCAGACATTGTCTCCTATGGCAGCAGAATACAGGTTTGCTTGTTACCGTCCAGACCTGTGCATACAATACTAAATATACCCAAGGAGCGTGTCTGGGAGGGATGAAAGCGCCACTTTTCAATGCTCCTTTTTAGAGTAGATTTGCCTGTTAAACGTGAAATGGCATTGCCTTGAAAACGACAACTCGTGCTTGCAGCTTTCAGTGGAAGTGTTTCCATGCCAAAAACTGTCGGCATGTTTGCTCTGTTTTGACTCAGCCAGCGCCAAACCACGGGACCCTGGTGTGGTGGTGCCTGCAGAAATGGGTGTTCTGCTGAGAGCAGATGTCTTCTCCATACCGACACTGACTGCACGCGAAATCTTATCGTAACGTGGTAACTCAGGGGTAGAGGAGTGGAAAAGACCTGATGTGTGGTATTTTCTGGGTTTTTCTGTACCCATTTCAGACACTACAGAATATCTATTAACCCTCTCCTTCCTCTGGCTCTTGTCCATGCATGGTCTGTTGAGGTTATTAGCTCCTTGGACATCAAACTTTGCTCCTGAGCAAGTGGAGACCGTTACTTTTTCACTCTTAGAGAAAATGGTTACCATCTTATTCCAGGAAAGGTGATGGTGCTTGGTGTCCTCCCAAGCATCAGGCTTTTTCCTGCCTAAAAAACGATCCCCAGGATTGACTCTTCCAGTCATCTAATGTTATCACCATTGTGAAAACTGTGCCTTGCATGTCTCTATAGCCAAATGGGCACTGTGTAAAGACTAATACGGAGTGTCCTCTGACAGCATGCAGCCCAGCTGTCTCCCTGTTAGCAAATCAGTCTTTGTGGAAATGAGGTGTAAAGTCAAGCTCAGACCTCCTTTAGGTGGATCACCTGAGGAGAAACTCTTTGCTTATAAAAGCTCTGAATTTCATCCCCTGGCTATTAGCACTGACTGTGTAATTAGGTACTTAATCAAATAAAGGTAAATACAGCAAAGAACTGAAAAGCCCTGGTGAATCCAGGCTGTGTTAATGTTGTTAACTGTGATCTTGTTCTACATGGGCAAGTCATCCACTGTTAATTTGGAAGAGGTAAATATGCATGGGCCGTTTATGCCATGTAGTGCTACATTTAAATATGAAGGGCTGCAGGAAAGCTCAGTAGAATAAGGTTTTTACCACCTTTTAATAAAATAAAATGAAAAGGTTAAGCCTGTAATTGATATCTCTGTTGTTGGGGGGTGGGGGTGCAAAAGAGGGAATAGTTACTCATTTTAATAATCTTTAGTTCTCAGGGAGGCAGCTAGCAAGAGGCATGCTGAGTTGCAGGTTGTGCAGAGCTGCATGGGCTGAGCTGAGTGTGGTCAGCACAGAAGCAACTCCCCGGGGCCAGTGTCTCCTTCAGATCCAGGTCTTTGTAGGACACAGTTTTGATAGGCGCTGTGCTGCCTTCTGCCAGGTGTGACAGACCTCAGAGGTGTAAGGGAGGAGAAAAATCTGAATTTGAGACTGTCCTCAAAATTGCGTAGAAGCAAAGATCTGGACAATTTAATTAGCAAGTGAAAGGAAAATAAATCTGGGAACGATTCTGGCCAAATTTTATCGTAACGTTAATTGGCTGGGTCTTTAGGGACACCTTCTTCTCCTCTATGCTCTGTTCTCTGTTTCTAGAATCTCTTCTGGGAAGTGGTATTTTGTTTAAAATCCTGCAGATGGTATTTGAGTTACTTATTACTGAGGTTATTCTCTAACACACAGACCGGGCCCTTTTTTTGTTCCTCTGGTCCTCACTGCACAACTGCTTCCTTCAGCATCAGTGGTGGAAAGGCTGGGGACCCCAGGGCTCTGTGATGCCATGGGGGAGAGGGCAGTCTCGGATGTGAACTGAAGACATTATTCTGGGAAGTGTGCCCAGAAGTCTTGCAACCCTTGGTCTCCATCCCAGGGTGCCCGTTAGCAGCTTTGGCTCTGGTTTGAAGCAAGAGAGGTAAAACCCCTGAATCTTATGGGTGATCTCAAGAAATGCTGCACATGCATCTCTGGGATGCAGAGGGAACTTCTGGTGAATAAACAGGAGATGGGGGATCCTGCAGGTCTGAATGAGAAGCTGAGTTTTGTTTGTGTGATGAGTGCCTGGGCATTTCAGTGAGGGATTTGTAACACAGTCCACACCACATCTTCTAAAAGCACCACTTCAGATCCCAGAAATCACAAAGCTGACTTTAAAACCATGTTTTGTACAAAAAAAATATTTATTTTTCTTTGCTTTCTGCTATTTTAATACTTCAAGGTGCGTGTGGAAACTTGTCTTTTTAAACTTTTTCTTTCTCCCTGAGTGCTTGGTTAGTATGGTGAAATGCCAGAACAGAGGTCGAAGCAAACTGTTGAACCACAGTGCTGGCCTTTAAGGATCAGCCGGACTAACATCTCTTGGGAATAATGGAGTTTAGCTGGTGTGCCTTGGGACTGGGGGGTGGACTAGGCAGTCATATGAAGGCCCTTCTAACACCATTTTTAAGGTCGAGGCTGGAAATAAGACTTTTGTTAAATAAAACTGAGTGTTTTCTCATTCACAAGATTCCTAGAGCTGAGGCATTTGGGAACATCCTAATCATCATCATTTTGCTGGTGGATACAATCATACAAATTAGCAATGCTTTTCTGAAATCTCACGTTTTTGGAAGGTAAGCTCTGCCCCTTCCCCTCTACCTGCTTAAATCCAGGGCTGGAACCAAAGGCATACCAGTCTGAGGTCTGTGCAAATACAGGTCAGTAGCCAGAGCTGGTGACCAGAGGGGCATGTTAGGCTGGTATGTGAGCAAGCGTGTGGTCAGTGCTCAGTACATTATGTAAGGGTGTTTTCCCATGCTCAGCTTCTGCACAGGATATTACAAAAGTCCCTTATTTACATGGCATGCTGAGAAGAGCTGGCAGATGTTGTCATAGCTCCAGTGAAGATAATTTTACCCCAAGGAGTCAGTAACGTACTTCCGTCCAAATAGATGCTTTGAGCAGGAGAAAAGAAGCAGTTCCTTGTGGTTACTGCACACGTTCATAGGATCAGCTCAGATGCCAAAGGGTGCTTTGCAAGGCTTTCTGCCTCTTCCCTTCTGCAGCCCTTGCAGGCAAAAAAGCCAGTGACCAATGGAAAGTATGAATGTACTGAATAATATTTTTCAAGCTCCTGGGGTACCCAGTGAGCAGCAAGAACTCTTGCAGGAACAGGGGGATGTCTAAAGCAGTCTTGGTCTGGACAGGCTTATCTTGTTGCAGCTTGGCCTTTGCATATTCAGGTGAGAATTTATCCAGGTCCAGGGCCATGTTTGCTCCTGATGTGACTCCACAGATGCTCACAACAAGTTCTGAATTGAAATTGTTGTGTGTGCAGGTCAGAATTGGAGTATCAATCTGCAGATGTGATGTGTGTTGTGTATTGTTTTGGCACTTTGTGTGAACACACACTCCCACGTAAGGCTTCGATCAGAGGCGATCCCTTACTGGGGACTCTTGTCACCAAACTTGTGGGAGGATTGTTAGATGCTGAGCTTTCCAGTATTGTATTAGAATTTTAAAGGAGGCATTGCTGCTGGGTTTTAAGATGACCCAGAAGAGCAGTGTAACACCAGAACATCCCCTTTTTGAATGTTCTCTTGATTTGAATCTGCAGAAGATGATTCATTGTGTGTGTCTCCAAAGGCAGCAGAAGGTAAAAGTGGAAAATTACCTTTTCTTGTTCAGTTTAAGATTGTCCATGGAAGAACATTTGGTTGGGGTAATTCTGGTCCCACGTTTGCCCTGTGCTGTATGTCTGCATAGAGTTGTAGATGTGTTTGCAGCTCATAAATTGAAAGAGAGAAGGTTCCCGGAATAAATGTTTATTTTCTTTGTGATGATTCATGATGCTGGCAGGCAGTTTTGGACATGTTATTCCAGGTATGAGAGGGGCTGTGTTAGAGGGTAACTGAACTCAGCTGAGGTTCTGTGGCTTGTGCTCTTCATTTGGTCTGATTTTTGAAGGCAGTGTTTTGTCCTCCAACATTAAGAGTCTGAAGTTGGTTGTTCAGCCTCTGCTTCTGTCGTGTTCTTTTTTCTTTTTTTTTTAAATGGGCTCTGCATGTTAATGTTAGCAAGACGGTATTGATCTCTTAAGAAGAAAGCATTAATTTTGCATTTGCCTATCAGTCAGCTGTGCGTAGGTGGTGATAATCCCTGTTAGTCTTTGGACTTGCTTTTCAAATGTCAGTCTCTGCAGTCAGTGCTATCGCACTGCTTAGAAGCAGGTTTTTTTGGAGACAATTTTACTGTTTCCTTTTCTGCACCAATTCTGGGGAATTGCGTTTTGCAGCCTCGGTGGGGTCAGGCTGTCTGAGGTGGTCTCCCCCAGCTGTGGGGAGGTTCAGCATCTTGCCTGTTTCTCAAGGATATTGTTCCTCAGGGCTCTTTAATCAGTGTGAATTGGTACTGCTCTTCTGGGAATACCTCTGATGGACCTTTAACCTGCTGAAAGGGGAAAATACCTGCTGGCTGCATATGCAGGTGGCAGCTTTGGTGCTGTTGCTGGGCTTCAGGTGTTCAGTTGTACTCATTCAGTAAACAAGTAGCTTTTGTTATAGGAAAATTTAAGCTCTGCCTTAAGTCTCCCTGGGAGTAGTGAAGGGCTGCTGGTTTAGACTGAGATTGAGAGCACACAATAGTCTTGTGGTCTTTAGTTCAACACTTAAAGGAGGTTATTTTGATTGTGACATTTCTGGATCTGATGTTGTTAGAGGCCTGCTGGCTTGTACTGATGTCAGGGGCTCTCCTTGGCTGTACCTGCCCAGTGTTTATGTAGGGTGAGGGGTACTAACTCAGTGTTTGTATGCTTTGAAGATCCCCCCAGTTCCCCTTCAGCTCTTGGGAACTGGGGGGGCCACACCTCAGGTCTAGATGAACAGTAATGGTACCTAATGAGGGTGATCCACGGCTGCCTGGTTTGCTGTTACCTATTTCCATTTGGAAGCATGTGGTTTCCCCATGTGTTGGGCTGTCTGGTCTTCTGGCCAGACCAGCACTGCCGAAGGTTCTTGGGTAACCCTGGGGAAATGATTTCATTCATCTGTGCCCCTCTCCCTGTCTTGTGAAACCCCTTCTGTCTGTCTTTTGGTCCTTAGATGAGAAGGTTTTAGTAAAAGCATCCAATTTTGTGTATCAAGAAAGGAGTTGAACAGGTTCTGGAATATTTACTTGGACCTTACATGAAGGAGGCAGAAAATGTGGTCAGCACTGCGTAGGGGCAGTTCTGCTCGTGGGGCATTGACACAGGCTTTATGCAGGGGATTTCTAGTCACAAGGTGCAGGTTCTTGACTGGTTGCATATTTGAGGCAGAAAATAATCTTACCACTTGCACATAAAGCTGACTGATGCTTCCCGTCACAACTCGATTTCAGTCATGTGTGGGCAAGATACCTCATTTTTGTCCTGAACAAATGTGCTCATGTATCTTGCTTTCCCAACCCGGCTGAATAGAGGCTTGAAAAAAGAAAATCCTTAGAAATCTCATCTTTTGGCCATGAATTACTGTGCAGGATGCTGGCAAGAATTTCTGTAGCATTTTGCATGGTGCACTGTCAGAGGTAACTCTTGGGGAAACGCTTGTTTTTAGGTTGTCTGCTATCGGTCTGCATCCACGAACGCTTTGTTGTTTAGTTCTGGCAGTGGCTGTTGCAGGTGGGAAGTCACTTCCTGGGAAAGCAAAGGCAGGTGTTTTCTTGAATGTAAGTTTAGCAGCAATATGCTACCTTAGAAATGTTAGGACTTGTAACTGGCCCGTATTTCACAGACAAACATCATATTAGATCAGCATGATCGGTCCTGTAGCTCTGTGCCAATCTTACCTTCAGGGAATGGCTGTCCTTTTTAATGATTCATTAGCTTTCACAAACTGCATCCCATGAATACAGCTGGCTGGGATGGGGGAGGGTGAGAATTGCATGGCGTTGCAGCTGGGGATGCTCAGAAAAACTGGTGTGCTAAGGAGGAGATGGTGTGGGGTGAGTGGGGGGCTGCCACTGTGGGGCTTGTCTGGCAGGGGATTGACTGGGGCAGCTCCAGCCCACGGTCAGCCCGGCACTGCTGTGGGGTTTGAAGGCAGTTAAGCTGCACTTTGGGGATCAGTTCAGTGAGACACTGTTGAAAAAAAGCTTTGGGGGGAGTAGCTGAGCAGGTCCTTTAGGGGTTTGG
This sequence comes from Strix aluco, assembly GCF_031877795.1. Taxonomy (NCBI): domain Eukaryota; kingdom Metazoa; phylum Chordata; class Aves; order Strigiformes; family Strigidae; genus Strix; species Strix aluco. Next base: position 9,056,030 of record NC_133949.1, on the reverse strand, counting down.
GTGACGCCCCTCATCCTTCAGGCCTCCAGTGTCAGGGCTGCTTCCAGGGCTCAGTGAGCGGGAGGACTTTGCACCACAGCAGACTCAGTGTTGAGGAGCCCTGAGGCCAAGGCAAAGAGGAAGGTCCTGTTCACACACCAGCGCAGAGGGTCACGGGTGAGACTTGTGCCCATATTTCCCTGCTTTAATTTGCTGCCTGGGCTCTTCCCTCTGAAAGCCTCTGGATCCCGTCCTTGTGCTGACTCCAACCCCGTTGCCCCTCAGATGTTTTATGCCCTCTGAGTCAAGGGCTTGGGTTTTGTTTTATTTTATCTTTTTTAATTTTCTTTGAAAGGTTAAAGTTTTTTTTTTTAATGAATGTGTTTCCCCATTGTTTCCTTCCTGCATGTTGATCTCGTACCCACTGTAGGCATGACGGCTATTCTGATGTCAGCCGCTGGACTCCCCGTGCACCTCACCTGTGTGCCTCAAGCTGCCAGCACCCATAAAGCCACTAAAAAACACAGCTCAGTTAAGGAGGGGAGGAAAGTGTCCAAGAAAGGTAGTTCCTGCTCAAACTCTGATATTTGCTTCCATCTCCTTCTCTCCATCTCTCTGCACTTGTTCTGCCTCCCTCCTTTCCTCTTGTCTCTTCCCCCACCCTCTTGGCTCTTCTAATTTGACTGATGATGTTCGTCCCACTAAGGGGAGAAGCAGGACATGTCTCCTCTGACCTGCGTGGTCTCTGACAGGCTGTAAAATAAGATTATAAAGTAGACTTGGTCCTGTGATAGCTCTGCCCGTTTCCATCAGTCATTAAAGCTGGAGCAGCCCAGTTGTTCTCTGTGCATGTCAGACTCCTGCAGCCTCTCCCATGGTCCCACTACATCCTCTTGGGAGCCCTGTCACAGCTGAGTCATGGGATGAGAAGGATCTTCCAGACAAGCTGGCCCCTGAGTCATACAGAGCTTTCAAGGTCGAATTACAGAGGATTTGTTCTCTCCACCTTTGTCTGGGGTGGAAGGGAGTGGAGCGCTCAGGTGGACATGCCCTGGCAGGAAGGGCCCGGTTACTCCAGCTCTCCTGCCAAACTGAGCCACCTCCTGGGTAGGGCCTTCATTTCTCCTCTTCATATCTCACCGGCATCCCACACCCTCACCCTTGCAGAGTCAGTGGGCTCCTGGTATAGAGCCTGGGTCCCATCTGTGTGTAGCAGACCTGGGACTCTGTGGGGTGGGTGTGAATCCATCCTGGTGTAGCTGTCGATGTTGTTTGCCAACCCTGACATAGGTGTCCTGGGGTTGGTCAACCACCACTGAACCTAAGGTGCTTCCCCCTTCAGATAAGCAAAGGGGGGGACTAGAGGTGGGGAGGTGTTCAGCATGGAGATGCCTGTGTTTAAGAAAGAGGGAAGAGCTCTAAGGTGGAAGGGAGGAGGCAGCTGGCTCTCTGGGGAGTTTGCTGGTGCCGGTGTCTTTCTCCTTGGAGTCCATGCTTGATGGGGAAGTGAGGTCCAAAGGAGGCAGGAAAGGTAGTAGAGGGAAAATAGGAATTAGATGTGGAGGGAATATCTTGCGGAAATGCATTATGGAGGGAACTGGGAGGAGGAGATGCAAACGGTGAGAAGGAGGGAGAGAGCAAATGTGGAGTAGGATGTGTGATAGAGGGGGAGGAGAAAGCAGGGGGCGGCAGGAGAAGCAGCGAAGAACAGGAGGAGCAAAGGAAAATGGGAGGTGAAGGAGAAGAGCCGAGTGGAGGTGGGTGGCAGAAGGGCTGGAAGAGGAGCTCGCTCCGCAGAGCCAGCTGGCAAGGCGGCAGGGTAATGCGGCTCCCGGTGCGGGCAGCATCCGTGCAGCCCTCCGCAGCCGGGGATGAGGGCTGGGTGGTGAGGATGCCCTGGAAAGGGTGCCGAAACGGAGCTGCAGAGAGGCCAGGCCCTCCCGCAGAGGCATTGCCTTGCCCCTGTCACTGGAGGAGCCCGAAAAACAGAGCCAGGCCTGCCATTGGTGTTGGTCACCTGCTGCTGGTTAATGACATGAAACTAGCTGTATTTAGGACAAGGTGTGGTCACAAACACACAGCCTGGCTTCTCTCCAGTCCCCACACCCTGCAGTGAGACTGGCTGCTGGCTTCTGCTCAACGCAGTCTGTTGGTACCGGGGTCTGCACCGCTCACAACATCAGGCCCTCCCTGACACGGAGGAGACGTGGGTGCAAGCAACCAGGATGCTCATAAGAGTGTGATGTTAATAGGAGGATATGTCCTGCGACTTCAGAGCGTGAAATGGGGTAGGTGGGGAGGATTGGACATGGGCTGGGGGGGCGAGAGCAATGCACACAGCATTAGGTATCTTGTCGGGGGAGCAGAGGAGTGGCTGTAGCCATGCCAGGTGTCACACACCCCACCAGCAATGCCTCTTCCTCTGTGAGATGCTGGTTCCCTGGTGCTTGCTGCAGCACCTGGGAGCACACGTGTGTTGCCTGCTGGGGCTGCTGAGCCACCCGTTGGCCAAAGGCTGGGTGTGCTGGGGCAGGGCTGGCACCTGCCTCGTCCCTCGGGGGTGTCGGGGCTGTGCCTGGTGCCAAGATTCCCCAAGAGCCAGGCTGCCACCTCCCTGCCAGCTCACCAATGCCACCTGCCAAGGCCAGACAGCTCTGGAGGAGCAGAAAGGGGACACCAGCAGGAGGGTGGGACAGTGTCTGGGGAAGGGGCACCAAGCAGCTCCTTCTCCCATCTGGTATGGCAGGATTTGTCCCAGCCATCCTCGGCCTGCTCAGGATGTGCTGCAGAGGAGACTCTTTGCCGGCTCTGCCCTTTCCAAGCTGACCCCTGAGAAGGGGTGCCTTTCTGCGTTTTAGATTGCTAAAATCCCCCCTCTCGTTTTAGAAAGCGGAATCCCCTTTGCTGGGGGCAGGGATGCCAGTCCTGCAGAGTGCATGACTCCTGCGATGAAGAGGGTGCTCAGTCCCTCCTAGGAACAAGCTGTACAACACCCCTCCAGGCTTTGGAGCATTGTTCTGCAGGGAAAGTACTGAGCCTGACTTTTGGCCGGGCTGTTCTCTTTGTCTTTTCTCAGGCAGAGATGGGCCTGTTTTGTGCCCTGAATTTCTGCATCATGTGCCCTTTCCCCTCCCACACCCCTCTAGGATTTTCCAGTATAGAGAGCTCTAGTGAGAGCTGTGCATCCAGAAGCAGGCCCGTCAGTGTGCTGACTACAACCAGCTGGTGCCAAAATTGGTGGTGGTGGGTCCCTGCCGAGCCCCTTCTCGCTCCCTCCCGCTGCTGCAAACCCAGGCCCCACACGGGTTGAGGCAGCACTGGCGGAATTGCAGCCAGCTTGGTGAATAGCTGGGTTATGTTAAACAACGGCGCTAATTAGTTAGGACTCATTAACGTTGTTGCCGTTCTGGCAGCGATGTCTCTGGCGCAGACGCGTGCTGCAGGTCTCGGGGAAGCCGTAGTCTCCGGGCAGGCGCTGTGCTGGCACACGGCCTGGCAGCATCCACCGTCCTGATGGCTCAGCGCTGCCTTCCCGGCGGCCGGCACAGCGCTGGGCTTCCTCGGGCTGCTGCAGCCGCTGCCTGCCCCTCAGCACAGGCTGAGACCCCGCCGGCACTCCGGGAGGGAGGCGAGCGGCTTGTCCAGCTCTCTCCAAGCGCTGCTGTGCTGCTGGGGCATGGAGCCGGCCACCACAGGGCTCCTCTGCCTTCCCGGGCCCGTGGCAGCGCTGAAGGGAGGTGGTGTTGGTTTGGGTTTGGTGTGCTGCTCGTAACCCTCTGGGCTGATGAGATCACCATCCACTTTTCCCCTGGCTTGGAGGTTTCCCTGCACGTCCTCTCTCTGGGGTGGGCGGTCACATGCGGAGTGCTGCAGTACAGAGGGAGGGGAGATGGCTTGTCCTTCTCTGCCAGGCAGGACAGGATCTGGCTAGGCAAGGGGAGTAATCCCAGCTGACCCCAGTTGCTCCATGTATGTCCATCCATCTGCAGCTGGGTCTGCGGACCATGTCGGTGCCTTGGGGAGCCCTTTGGAGTCGGGGAAGCTCACTCTTCCTAGGGGGCACTATCTGCTGACAGAGACAGGCTGCAATAACAGGGATGCTCTGTGTCACAACCAGAGCAGCCTGGTCTCTTGGCCATCCTGCTGAAATGCTAAATGGGGATAAACCTAGTTTTAACACCAAATCTCCTCTCACCTTCCTGGGCTCCGGACAGTCCTCTTGGGGGTTGAGGCTGGTAGGTCCAGCCTTTGCAAGTCCGGGGAGCAGAGGGCAGAGGTGATCTGAGTTGGGTGACTGTCCATGACAATAACTAGAAACAACCTGTGTCTGGCCTGCATAGGGTATCAAAAAAGAGTCTGCTGCTAACCATATGGCTTGTTTTGGGATACAGAAGGAGGCATCTTACCGCTGCAAGCATTTGGTTGCTGAGCAAGGATTCAAAACACATTTGTTAAATGTTGCCCATGGAAAGCCCTTGTAACCAGCAAGCAACTTATTATTTACAGGGAGGAAGGGGAAGCATTAAAAAAGGAATTGTTATTCCTTTATTTGTAAATGAAAGAATGGTAAACGTTCCTTCACATCCCAGATAAATCAATAGCACAGCGTTAGGCCAGCTGGTGATAAACAGCATCAGTTTATTCTGCTACTGCATTTTCAATCTGCTATTGAATCCAGAAAACTCTGGGGACTGAAACAGGCTTTGATGATCCCAGGGGATAGCTAGGACAAAGGTTTGGAGGTAAATGCTTTTACAGAGCAAATGGTCCAGCAAGGAAGTGATTCACGTGCTGAAGCATATATGGCTCGTGCTGTGGCGGGTGTTGTGCCTCCCAGCCTTCTTCTGGCTCCCCCTGTGCTGCTGGGACGTGGCCTGCCAGATGTGCTGGTCTGCCCAAGGAAGAGCCTCTCTTCAGAGGCAAGGAAAGCTCTGTGGGCTTCGCTACCCTTGCTGAAACCAAGTTCTCAGCATCAGAAGGCTTCCTCAGGACTGGACATTCAAATACATGCAGCTGGGGACAGGTTTTTCTAAAGCACCTGGGCTCTCCAGCCCTTTCTCTCTCCAGGCAACCTTGGTGTGGCTCTAAATGCATCAGAGCAAAGTGACAGGAACAGATCAGAGATACCACAATGCAAACCCGTCAGACATGGGTTTCCAAGGATGGCTGAGGGCTGCATCACCCTCTTCTGCCTGTCTCATTGCCCCAGCTCCATCCTAATGCGAGCTGGTGAGGTGGTGTAATGCCGTTTGCTTTACCTGAAACCCTGCTCTACCCCACAGACTCTGCAAGAGCTTTCTTGTCCTCGTTTTTACCCAGCTCTGCACCAGGATTTTTGTCCCCTTTCATTGATGTGATTTGAATGAGTCTGGCCATTTCTTGAGCAAGTCATCTCTTTGTTCCTTTGAGCTGCTACAGAGGAAGGAAAGTCCACAGCAAGAGAAATGCACAGCAGGGGCTGCAGGGAAGGAGCATCCTCCACTATCCTGAACGAGGTGAATTGCTCTAAAGCTGCTCAGATCTGCTGTGCAGGTGAGCTGGGGTGTTCTGCCAGGTACTGGGCAGGCGTTGCTGCTGGTGTAACACACCCTCTCTGCTCAGTTCCCTCGCTATCTTCACCACCTTGTGTGTGCATCTTTTTGGCATTGCTTTCTGCAGCCCATAGCCAGAGGAGACAAGAAGGTCACTTCAAAAAGAGCCACCTGGAAAGCACAGTTCTAGGTGGAGAAAGACTTGGTGGTCAGTCTGCCAGGCAGCACGGGATCCTCAGGAATGAGAACATGGTGGTCATCATGTCTGGGTACTTGTGGAAGCGGATGGAGTTACGGTGGGTAGCAGCTAGTACACGGTCCTCTCCAAAACCTGCAGAGCCGAGGATGCTGAAGCCTCCATCTCCCATGTGACCATGAAGGTCTCTTGAGGTTGCAAACCAGAGCCTGGTTCCAACTGCCACACGTGGAAAGTGCCACCCTGTTTGCCAGCCTGGAGCAGGGACATCACAGAGCACTCAGCTGGGAGTGCATCAGGCACAGTAAGCGCCGAGCTGAGCTCTGACAGCGAGCTGAGACAGCTCAGACTGATTGATGTGACTCCTTCCTGGCTGGGAGCTCGTGATGCGCTGTGTGTGAGCAAGGTCCCAGTAGAGAGGATTCGTGGACCCATTTCTCTCCTTTGGAAAAGACAAGACAAGCAGCCGCGTTCCCTGTGAGATCCGGTGATGAAGCCTTGAAGCAGTTTCTGGCACTGCTGAGCTCTTTGCCTGAGAGCTGGAAGGCTGAGGCTTGCCCAGGCTCCTGTTTGTCTCCTACTCTTCTTGAGGCAGTTCTTGGAAATGTTTTTCCAGGGGATTTTTGGCATGCCCCTGAAGTGGAAAACATCTGCTTCCGTGTTCCTCTTTGGCTTAATGCTTATTTTATCCTGTTACCACCCTCCTGGCTAAGGGTCTCCAGAGGGTGATCCTCACAGCCCTGCTCTGCCAGAGATGTCAGCCATCTCTCCCCCTGCCCAGCACTGGCACTCAGAGGGAGCATCCCTTCACCTCCTGGGCTCCTTTTCTTGCTCTGTGTGCTCAGTCATCCCTTCCTCCTTCTACAGCTGCCAGGAATCATGTGTTTCAGGATAGCCAGGAATCGCCTTCTGAAAATAACTCATCTTAATGACTGCATTTTCATTTAGGAGAGTTCATCAGTCTTCCTTAGCTAGATGATTTTCCACCCAACACAGAGCTCTGCCTTACTCTCTTCTGTTGCCCCAAGGTAGCTTGACTGCAGTGAAAAGGCATCTTTTCCGTGGTGGCATCTCACCCAGCTGTCTGTGCTGTGGGGTGACCTTATGATCTCTGTCAAGGTACCCCTCTGGCACTATCAGCTTGCAGAGCTGGTGTTCAAGGGAACGAGGGGCTCCTGTGTGGTACAGGATCTGTGCCATCCAGGTCTTTGCCTGTTTAATGACACCTGTGACATGTGAGCAGTCCTTCCCTTCTTCTTCACCATGTTTGCCTCTACCATGAAAAATGGTTATCCAGAAAATAGCATCCACCCCTTTCTGCTGGTGACAGACATTGCCTTTTTGGGTGACAGAACAGCTCGGTGCTGGCTCCAATGTGGCTATCTCTTGATGTGCAGCTTTTTCAACCACAGAGACAATGCTTGCGAACCCTCCATCTTCCTTGAAAGCCCCAAGTGGATGGGGTAAGCTGAAGATGCGTGTTGTGCAGGTACACCCACAGCTCTGATGCCTGCCTGTTGCACGTGGTGATGCTCTGTGTCTGTCTGGGAGCGTGGAGTTTGGAGTAGCGGTACTCTCTGTGCTAAAGCACGGTCGATGTCCTACAGTGGCTTAGAAACGAGCTTGAGAGCAAATCTCTCTTGGGCAGTGTTGGAGTACAAGTTTCTCGTGAGGCCCTGGGGTGTCAGGCACAGATGGTTGTGGCCTGTCTGGCTGCTGTTAGCATTTCCTTTGCTCCCCACTGTCCATCCTGGCCCTGGCTGGGATGGAGAACGGAGAAGGAAGAGCTATCCTTTGCTGCCCTGTTCAACACAGCTTTCCCCCGGTCTCCCCCAGCAGTAGATTCGGGAAGGAAGGGCAAGATTCCCCTGAGCCAAGTGACAGGTCTCTCTTTTGCCTCCTGCCAGGTGGAGTCATAACGTCACTTGTGCAAATGTTTCCTTTCCTAGGCTGGTGGAAGAGCCTGGCAGCCTCCGTGACGGGCCCGATGACCGGTAAGGAGCTCATCTCCTCTCGCCCGGGGCTGGGCACCGTGCGGAGGTGTGCGATGCTCACTGGCTTAAGCCAAGGCTCGCTGGGCAGCTCCAAAAGGATGGGCTGGGAGTTGAGATGACTGCTGGTTCTCTTGGCGTTAACTTGCTCCGGGTGTTGTGTGGTGTTTTTGCTTAATCCCGTAACACCTCCGAGGGGACCAGGCTGCCGGTGCTGGTGGGCTGCTCGGGTGCCCGTGCCTGGGTGGATGGGGACCAGGGACTATATTCAGGAAAATGCAAAGATATCAGTGTTGTGTGCTGCAAATAGGGTACGTGTTAGAAAGCTGGTTTGTTTTATATAGCCTGTGACTTGCACTGTATTTTGCTGGATATGAGTATGTGGAAGCTCGAGAGAAAGGCCACTGTTCTGTGTTAAGGATGTGAGGCTCATTCTGCCATACTCGAAACAAGGCCTGAAGCTTAGTGTCTTGCTGAGTCTCCTTGTCAGGTGCCAGCTGGGGCGATATGGGAATGCCTTTTCTCCTTTGACAGCACAGATGATGTAATACTCTATCCCACTGAGACCATGGATTGAGTTTGATCCTAGCTGGCCTCTGGTGTGCACAAAGAAAGTCCAGCTGGGACCTGCCTGGAGTCGCCTGGGGTACGTGGGAAGAACTGGAGCACAGCAGCTACAAGCAGACCCCTGGGTGCATGGCACAGGGAACCACATCTGCCAGGGGGTTCTCCCATCTGCGTCACTCACCGTCCTAGTGGTAGCCATTTCTGGTAGCAAAGCCTTTGTAGGGCTTGTAGGGAGCAGCTTCTTCTCCCCCTCTAACCCTAACCTTTCTCCTTGGCATCCTGGCCAGTGACTTGCTTGTCTCCCTTCTCTCTAGCTCACCCTGCACACACCTGTCATATCTCTCAGTGTGTCTGATTTCTTCTCTTTTTTTTCTCATCTTTCTCCTTGTGCAGTGACACTGACTGAGCCAGAAGCAGTAGTGAAGAGGTACCTGGAAGAGCTGAAGGGCACTCCAGCTGATGAGGTGAGAGGACAGTGAAGCAACTCCAGCTTGCCCAGTGGTCTGTTCACTGGGGTGCTGTGAAAACCACAGCGATGCCTGAGGACCACCCTTCCGTGGGCATCCTATCTGGTAGATACTGCTGCTTGCAGTGGCACCGTTGATGCTAGGTGGAGAGGTCTCAGCACTGCCTGAAGCCCACATGTGGTAACTGGTGACTTGTCCTCATCAGAGGACTGTGACAGAAAGCACGGTGTGGGTTGAATAGCTAAGGCTGGCAATGCCACCCCGTTTCCCTTGGAGCTGGCTGCAGGGCCTGGGGTGGAGGAGAGAGTTTGGCTTTGGTCTCCTCTCAGTGCTCATACAGGTCAGAACTACAGACATCAAAACCCTGCACTGGAGCTGCTCTGTAGAGGAGCAGGACATAACCATGCTCGGTTCCCACTCGTCCCCTCTGACTGATGGCAGCTCTCTTCCTGTGCCGACCAGGAGGTGGTGGAGTGGGGTGGTACCAGCCAGATAAGGAAATCTGGTCTCTGTGCCCTTAGACCTCAAAGGGAAGGATTAAAGTCGAAGGCAAATCTTCCTGAAGCATCTCTTTGCTGGCTTCCTTGGTGGGTCAGGTACACAATCAGCCTGTGCTTGCACCACACAGTGGTTTTCTCCGTTGTGTCTTGGACTCTAGGACTGTATCATCTGCATGGAGAAGCTGTCCTCCCCCTCTGGTTACAGCGACACGTGCGAAGGCAGCGCCATCAAGCCAGAGACAGTTGGTCGTCTGACAAACTGCCAGCACTCCTTCCACATGCTCTGCATGCTGGCCATGTACTCCAGCGGCAACAAGGTACCACGCTGGCCCGTCCCCGCGGGTCCCCCGTGCCCGTGTGACGTGGGTGTGGAGCTCTGATACCTGCTTCTCTCTCCTCGCAGGACGGGAGTTTGCAGTGCCCTTCTTGTAAAACCATCTATGGAGAGAAAACTGGTACTCAGCCCAAAGGGAAGATGGAGGTCTCCACTTTCCCCCAATCCCTCCCTGGCCACAGGGACTGCGGGACAATCCAGATCGTGTATCACATCAGCAGAGGCATTCAGGTGAGCGCACAGCACGCCCGCAGGAACGGCTGCTGCCGGGGAGCACAGGCTGTGGGAGCCTCCCAGAAAAGCGTTGGGATCCAGCTGTAATAGTAGTTCAAACAGAATCCATTGTATAGTCACTTCCTAGCTCAAACAGAATCCATTATATAGCATTAATAGAAAGACCCACTAAAGCCTTAGGCCACAAGTAGTGAACTTATGCTGAACTTACACTTAGTTACATGAAGGGACGCCCCGAGACTGGTGCATCCTGTTGAAAAATAAGGTAGCTACATCCATCAGCAGAAGCTGCATCTTTGAGATGAGAAAAGAAACAAGCCTAGAGACAGAGAAGGGATCCAATGAGGAATAAGAAGACCCCAGACCCAAATATTACTGTTGGACCGAACCATCACATGAGGGGAGGGGAACTTAGATCATAAGGGTATAATTTCCCAGGGGTTTCTTTGTTCAGGGTCCCTCTCCGGAGGCACCCAGCTTGATCTGGTTTTTCACTGTGTCATCTGAATAAATTATTTTTATAAGATTCGATGCCCAAGAGTGCTACAGGAAACCTAGGTTAAAGAAATGTCTGTGACACAGTACAGTACCTGCTGGCAGCCCATCACTGAGCAGCCTGAGGTGCCTGGAGCCAGCAGCTGCACTGGCTGTTCTTCAGTATGTGGGTGACTTGGGACATCCCGCTGCTGAGGGTTTGTCCAACTCGTGTGAAGATGGATATGTCTTTTCTGTTGCAGGGCCCTGAGCACCCCAACCCTGGGATGCCGTACACAGCAAGAGGCTTTCCTCGCTACTGTTATCTACCCGATAACGAGAAGGGCAGAAAGGTAAGGTATCACACCCTGACAACGTGACCCTTCGGAGGTTGTCTCTTGGTTCTGTGTTGGTGGATCAGCACAACAGCGTTGTGTTTGGGAGCTGTCCCCGTGATGCTGACCAGCTATCCTTGGTAGTTGTCCATGCTGTTTGTTCCTTACATGTATTTCTAATCCCTCTGCCCATGAAGATCTTTGCTGCTTCTTCACAGCTTTGACTGAACACTTGTTCTCCTTCATTCCTTTACTAAACACAATCCCATCTGATCTTTTGGGAAGACACTCCTGGACTATCTTGGGCTGGACAGTTTCAAGGTTTGCACTGAGAACAGCTGAGCTTGGAAAGTCCCACTGCTGGCACTTCCTCTCCCTGTTTCCACTGGGTGGGTGTGTTTGTCTCAACTCATGCCAGTATTTTTCAAATCCTGGAAGCCCAACATGTGTAGGGAATGGTCCTTCCCATCAGTGACACCACGTGGGTAACTGGGAGGTGAGGGAGAACCTTTGTCATGCTGGGATCTTTGGTTTCCTCCTGCTACAGCAGGGATTTAGGTTGTCAAGCTTCTGGCAGACTGCTTTCCTGGCTCATGTCTCCTAGCTGCTGAAGGCCAGCTTTTGGTTTTTCTCTTTCCACCTCTAGGTCCTGGAGCTCCTGAGGGTGGCCTGGAAGAGACGCCTGATTTTCACAGTGGGCACCTCCAGCACCACCGGCGAGAGCAACACGGTGGTGTGGAACGAGATCCACCACAAGACAGAGATGGACACAAACCTGAGTGGCCACGGCTACCCTGACCCCAACTACCTGGACAATGTGCTGGCGGAGCTGGCCGCGCAGGGCGTCACCGAGGACTGCCTGAGACAATGAGCTGGGGTGGGGGCCCGGCTGTGCCGTGCACGTGTCGGGGGACCCACCCAGTGCACTTATTCCTGTTGCCTTAAGTTCCTGTGTCTGACCGCCCGTCACACTGAGCAATAACACTGTACCATGAGAGCCCTGCCTGCTCTTTACAGTCTCTTTTTTGGGGAGGAAGGGATATTTTTGTAGAAAGTGCTCTTGTGTCTCTGAATGGGGTTGATGGCCACAGCCAGGACCGGCGGGGACAGTGAGGTGACAGATCCCCTTGTGAAGGCAGGACCTTGCCCTGGTGACGCTTGGGGACAGGATGGGGAGAGGGGAGCATCTCGCTTCCGCTAAACCACCTGGAAGGCAAACGAGGGCCTCCCTCCAGCCCACTGCAGCTCCCTGTCCGTGAGGCACCTCTTAGAGCGAAGCCTCCTTGCCCTGTATCTCTGATTGGGTGTAATAAACACGTCTCATTCCCACAGCGAGTTGCTGCTTTGCCTTCAAGCTGCCTCATGGCTTGGGGTGCCTCCCTGCTCGGTGGCCTTCTCTGGAAGCTGGGGACACTCGATCCAGCCAGGAGAGAGGAGGCAAAGCTCAGCTCTGCTGGAGGGACACAAATCTCTGCGGGGGCAGGAGTTGCAGCCTGTCAGTGCTTCTCACCCGCTGGAGCCTGGTGCTCTGTGGCCACGGTGCCAGCTGAGGTGACCCAGCAGTGTCCATCCCGGGGGAGGTCGCAGTCCCCTGCCCTTGCTGTGTCTTGAAACCCTTCTGGCACGTCCTGCCCCTCTTTTTCCCCACTCTCTCAGGCGATGTGGCAGCAGGCTGGGGCTGTTGGTGCCCGGTGAAGCCTCTGCAGGGAGGAGCTGTGGTGCTTTGTGCTGCTGCTGCAGGGAGTGCTGGTGCCACCCGGCGGTGACTCTGTCTGTCGTGAAGGGGATGCTGCCCCAGTCCTGGTGGCTTTACTGTACGTTGTTCCCAGGCTTCTTGTCACCTGAATCCTTTCTTAAGGGCTGCTTCTGGCTCTTCCCCTCCCTGTGGCCACTGGCCCCAGCTGCAAGTCCCAGGAGCTCTGGCCACATTAAATCCCTTTGGCCCATCACAGGCCCTGGTGCCATCTGCCATTTCACCTCCTTCCCAGGAGATCTGGGATGTGGTTGTGCTTCATGGTAGCTCTGTCTTGGTGTCCTCCTGGAACCAGCATGTCCTGGACCAGCAGAGGGCAATTTTCTTTGTCATGCCAATATAAAAAGGAAAGGTTTTTCAGAGCCGTCAAGGGCTGGAGCCCTCCCCAGTGTCCATCTTGTGCTGGCAGCCTCCTGGTTACCCTCTGCTACAGGCTCTAGGGAGGAAACCCTCAAATATCCATCGAAGTTTGGGGATGCTGCGAGAACAGAAGCTCCTTGGGAGCAGCAGGTACGTGTCTGTGTTGCTGAGCTCTACACAAATGAGCTGTGTCTGCTCTTCTCCTGCTCTGGTTGCGAAAGGGAGAGGTTTCGAGTTGAAACCTCAGCTTTCTATCCCTAGATCGTGTTCTCCCAGCAATCAAAACTGAAGTGAAAATTGAGCAGGGTTCACCCAGCCCTGTACAAAGCAAGAATTTCCTGCTGAGTGTGGCCCAAGGCATCTTCTGCAAAGGCTCCTGAGTGTGAATCAGCTGGAGCCTCCCGCGTCTGGGCTGGTCCAGGGCCTGGGCACCGTGGCGTGAGCTGGGCAGGCTCAGCGGCTCGTCCCGGGCTGGCACATCCTCTGCCACGAGGACACGAGGCAGCTCCTAAAATCCTTTCCATGACCATGCTGAGCCCTGAGGTGGCTTAGCCCCCGTGGCGGGGGGATGCAGGCGGCAAAGGGATGGAAAACAGCAGAGCCAGGCACTCGGGCACCGCTGCACAGGGAGATCACAGAATCATTCAGGTTGGAAAAGACCCTCGGGATCATCGAGTCCAACCCTCAGCCCTACTCTATAAAGTTCTCCCCTACACCACATCCCCCAACAGCTCATCCAAACGACCCTTAAACACACCCAGGGATGGGGACTCCACCCCCTCCCTGGGCAGCCTATTCCACTCTCTGACCACTCTTGCTGTGAAAAATTTTTTCCTAATGTCCAGTCTGAACCTCCCCTGTTGCAGTTTAAAGCCGTTCCCTCTTGTTCTGTCACTAATTCCCTGTGAGAAGAGACCAGCACCAACCTCTCTACAATGTCCTTTCAGGGAGCTGTAGAGAGTGATGAGGTCTCCCCTCACCTTCTCCTCCTCACACTGAACAGTCCCAGCTCCTTCAATCTCTCCTCACAGGATTTATTCTCCAGGCCCTTCCCCAGCTTGTTGCCCTCCTCTGCACTCGCTCCAGCCCCTCGAGATCTCTCTCGTATTGAGGTGCCCAAAACTGAACACAACACTCTGGGTGTGGCCTCACCAGTGCAGAGTACAGGGGGACTGTCACCTCCCTACTTCTGCTGGTCACACTATGAGATGCTTCAAAGCCGGTCCCCTCTCTGCCCCGGGACAGGGGTAGCAGCCAGCCGAGGGGGAAGGTGTCAGAGCTGGTGAGGGTGGAAGCACGACTTTGATGCCGTGGTGCTGGTTGGAGCTGGGAGGGGACAGAGCCCCAGATAAGTGCTTATAATGCTACCAGACAGGTCTGACCAAAAGCCGTGGGTCCCCCCGGCCCTGACTGGAGACCCACAGCAGACATTTCTCCCTTCTCCTGGCGGTGCCAGCTCATTTGCAGCGGGGTGGTTATTATTAGTCAAGCCTTGACCCCGCAGGTATGCTGGCCCCACGTCCCAGTACGTACTGGCAGCTGAAACTGTGACTCACTATCCCCCTGCGTCACCCTGCCTCCCTCACCCCGCCAGAAGGCACAAAGGAGGGCTCTGGGGTGGCAGATGGGGGCTGGAATGTCCCCGTGGGCATCTGCTGCTGCTGGGGACCCTGGGGCACATATTGCTGGGTAGGATGAGGGGAAGAAGACCCCTTTCCCTGGAAGAGGAAGGAGTGATGGAGGTTACAGCTGCGCCTGTTTTCCCCCTATGCTGCTGGACTGTGTAATCTTTGAATGCCCCATTTCCACTTAATCTGAAGGCGCGGTCCCAGCCCCTGCAGGAAAGGGGGTGGAAAATCCCCTCCCACCCAGGAGTGGGCAGCCGCTGCCCTTGGCAAACAACAGAGAATCACAGAATCACAGACTGGTTTGGGTTGGAAGGGCCCTTAAAGACCATCCAGTTCCCACCCCCCTGCCATGGGCAGGGACACCTTCCACTAGCCCAGGTTGCCCAAAGCCCTGTCCAACCTGGCCTTGAACCCTTCCAGGGAGGGGGCAGCCACAGCTTCTGTGGGCAACCTGTGCCAGGGCCTCACCATCCTCACAGGGAAGAATTTTCTCCTTATATCTCATCTAAATCTCCCCTCTTTCAGTTTAAAACTGTTACCCCTTGTCCTATCCCTACACCCCCTGATAAAGAGTCCCTCCCCTTCTTTCCTGTAGCCCCTTTAAGCACTGGGAGGCCGCTCTAAGGTCTCCCCAGAGCCTTCTCTTCTACAGCTGAACCCCCCCAACTCTCTCAGCCTGTCCTCACAGGGGAGGTGCTCCAGCCCCCAGATCATTTTTGTGGCCTCCTCTGGCCCCGCTCGAGCAGGTCTGTGTCCTTCTGATGTTGGTGCCCCCAGAGCTGGACGCAGCACTGCAGGGGGGGTCTCATCAGAGCGGAGCAGAGGGGGAGAATCCCCTCCCTCGCCCTGCTGGCCACACTTCTCCTGATGCAGCCCAGGACACAGTTGGCTTTCTGAGCTGCGAGTGCACGTTGCTGGCTCACAGTCAGTTTTCCACCCACTAACACCCCCGAGTCCTTCTCCTCAGGGCTGCTCCCCATCCACTCCTCGCCCAGCCTGTATCTGTGCTTGGGATTGCCCGGACCCATGTGCAGGACCTTGCACTTGGCCTTGTTGAACTCCACGAGGTTCACATGGTCCCACCTCTCCAGCCTGTCCAGGTCCCTCTGATGGCACATCCCTTCCCTCCAGCGTGTCACTGCACCACACAGCTCCGTGTCATCGGTGAACTTGCTGAGGGTGCCTCGATCCCATTGTCCATGTCCCCAGCAAAGATGTTGAACAGCACCAACCCCAATCCCTGAGAAACGACACTCATCACCGCTCCTCACTCAGACATTGAGCATTGAGTGCAACCACCCACCCCATTCCTCATCCACCGAGTCTCCATCCATCAAATCCACGTCTCTCCAATTTAGAGACAAGGATGTCGTGTGGGACAGTGTCAAAGGCTTTGCACAAGTCCAGGTAGATGATGTCAGTTGCTCTTCCCTCACCCACCAGTGCTGTAACCCCATCATAGGTGGCCACCAAGTTGTCAGACACAATTTGCCCTTAGTGAAGCCATGTTGGCTGTCACCAGTCACCTCCTTATTTTCCGTGTGCCCCAGCAGTTTCCAGGAGGATCCACTCCATGATCCTGCCAGGCACAGAGGTGAGACTGACTGGCCTCTAGTTCCACAGATCCTCTTTATTTCCCTTTTTAAAAACAGGGATTATATTTTCCCCTTTCCCAGCAGTAGGAACTTCACTGGATTGCCATGACTTCTCAAATGTGATGGACAGTGGACGAGCCACTTCACCCACCAGTTCCCTCAGGACCTGCAGATGCATCTCATCACATCCCATGGACTTGTGTGTCCTGAGATGGTCTCAAACCTGCTCTTCTCCTGCAGTGGGTGGTTCTTCATCCCCCCAGTCCCCTCTTTGCCTGCTGTCCCTTGGACTGGAGCACTGCCTGGTGAAGACTGAGGCAAAAAAGTCATTGAGTACCTCAGCCTTCTCCATGTCCCGGGTAACCAGGTCTCACCTCTCCTTCTAGAGGGGGCCCAACTGCCACGCCATGCCCTGTTTGCCCACTCTGGCTGCTGGTGGTCCCCAAGGCTGCCCTTTGTGGGTGCAGGGGGTGGCAGTCATTACTCCTGCCCTTGCCCCCACCTCATCAGCCACCCTCTCCTGTGAGAGCTGGTGGGTCCCCGTGTTCCCTGGGGGTTCCCCTGGCTCAGGAAATCCCCCTGAAAGCTGCAATCCCCTGCTCCACTGCGGGATGGACCTGCACTGGAGCCAGTCACGTCGGCGAGAGGAGAGAGGAGGACCACCCACACCCCTCTGCATGGAGAGCAGCCGGGGTGGGGGGGTAGCAGTGCAGTGGGGTGCCCCCGTGCTGTGGGGTAGCTCCCCATCCTGGCTCACTCCCCTGGTCCCAACAGCTTGGGGGGGGCTTTTCCCCAGAGAGGGGGGCCACAGCCCAGCCCTGCTGGCAGCGAGGGGGAAGGACAGATGGGGAAATGTCATCATGGGGTGGCCCCGGAGTTTGGGTGCCTCCACGCCCCAACGCTGGGTGGGACTGTTTGCCCTGAACACTTGGGGATTTGGGTGAGTTTTGGGTGTGATGGCTCCAGAGTGCTTCCCCGCCCCCGGGGCCAGGCTGGCTACACCCGAAACCAGCTGGGCACGGGCCTACCGCTCGCCCTGGCTCTAGGTGCTGGGTGGGCACAGGGCACCTGTGGGGAGTCAGGGCCTGGTGGGGCAAATGGGGGTGCAGGACCACTTGCCCAGCTGCCCCCATAGCCCCAGCAAAGCCTCTGACTCCTGCCAACACACTCTTGAACGTGCCTCCTCTGTGCCTCAGTTTCCCCTTTCACATCTCAGGCTTGTGCCCTGCATCCTCGCAGCCTGCTCTGGTGCCTTGGCTCTGGGGTCCAGTGGGGCAGCTCCCAGGGGGGAGGTTTGGGACAGTGGGTGACCCGGGAGGCGCAGCCGGTCCCCTTTGCCCGCGGGGTCTCGCCAGGCAGGCAGAGCCGGTGCAGGAATGCGGGGCTGGGAGGGCCTGGCTGCTCGGGACAGGCGGTCCCCGCTGCGGGGGCTCGTGGGGCGGCTCGTCCCCTCGGCAGTGGGACGGGGCGAGCGGAGCAGGGCGACACGTCCAGCCCCACCGGGACGACACCATGGAGCTGCCGTGGGTGCTGCTGGCGCTGGCTGGGACGGGCGCAGCCACGGGCCTGGGTGACTTCCCCAGAGGGGACGGGGCAGAGGGGGACGGGGGCTCAGAGGGGCTGCGAAGTCTTTTCCTCGGGGGACTTTGCAAGGTGTTTGTGTCAGGGAGGGGGTTATGGGGGTGGGTATGGCTGGGGGATCCCCACACTGGCGCTGTCCCCCTGGTGCTGGGACTGCTGGCACCCCGTGAGCCCCCGCTGTGCCAGCACCGGCGCTCACGGACCCTGGCGCAGATATGGGCTGGGGTCGGGCGCTTGCTGAGCGGCATGGAGCACGGGGTCCCCCCGCTCACCGCCTGCTCCCCCAGCCCTGCTGCCCTACGTGCCCCGCGTGCCCCCCGCGGCACTGCCAGGGAAGCTCACCGCCACCACCTTCGCGCTGGAGAGGCCCTGCTGCGTCTTCGACCGGCATGCCAACGCCTCCGACGCCGTCTGGCTGGTGGTGGCTTTCGCTAACGGTGAGCGCCCACTGCTCCGGCACACACTCCCCGCCATGGCGGGGGGACATGGGGGACCCTCGCCACAGACACTCACCCCTGTCTGTGCCACGCAGCCTCAGCTGCCTTCAGAAACCCCCCGTCCCGGGCTGATGTGCCCCTATACGAGCAGCTGCCCACCGCCTGCTCCTACATGACGCTGGAGACGGCAGTGGCCACATACGCCTGCTCGGCAGCGAGCCCCGCTGTCCTGAGGGTCGGGGGTGACACGGCGTGCGGGGGCCAGGGCGGACGGGATCCCTGCAACGGGCCCCTGCCCTCCCCGGGGCCCTACAGGTGAGGTCGGCGGGATGGACCCCCCCAAGGTCCCGGCTGGGGTAAGTCCCCGTCCAGGGCGTGCTCATCCCCGCCGCTGTCACCTCTGTACCCATCCCACAGGGTGAAGTTCCTGGTGATGGGCTGCCACGGCCCCAAAGCAGAGACGAGGTGGTCTGACCCCATCCTCCTGCGGAGAGGTACCGGTGGCACTGCTGTCCCCCCGCGGGTCCCCCACACCCACCCAGCTGTGGTGCTGGCATGTGGCACAGCACCAGCCTTATGCCATCACCCCAAAACCTGGAGGGCAGCAGCGATCCCCGATCTCCCCCAGCCACCCTATGCCTCCCCTTTCTATCGCACCACCCCTGAGCCCCCCGTGTCCCCCCCATATCCCTCATCCCACCTCCTTCCAGCCAGCAGCCCCAGCACCATCGACCCCGCACCTGTGCGCCGCAGCAGCGATGTGGTCGTCATCGCCTCCATCCTCGCCGGCCTGGGGGCCGTGCTGGCCGCGACGGTGCTCGGCGCCGTGGGGTACGGGGGCTGCGCGGGGCCGCGCTCGGGGCGGGGGGACATGTCCACAAGGGCCTCAGGAGAACACCCCCTCCTCGGCCCCATCAGCAAAGAGATGGAGCGATGGAGACTTTTTTAAGATTTAAAAAGCCTTTTTTTTGAATTAAATGGGGGGTTTGTCATAGTTTGGCAAGGAGAGAGGGCCCCTCGGCGGGGGTTGGTGCAGGGGGGGGCCGGCAGAGCCCTGCGGACCCCGCTTGACACCTCTGCTTGTCTCTCCCTGCAGCGTCAAAGTGGGGGGGTCCCTGTGCCGCCGGGATTCGGGAACCAGCACCTTCGCCCACAGATCCTACAGGACCCACCACATCCCCCCAGCCCTGCCCCAGACCCTGCCCCCCGGCTGTGGGTGCAGCCCCCCTGGACTGGGCTGCTTTGCCCGCCCGCCTCCCGCTCCCTGTCCTGTCAAGTAAACTTTCATTTTACATCTGCAACTGCCTCTTCCTTGTCCAGCCACGGGCGACGTCCCCCCGCCGCCCTCCTCTCACCCCAGCTTGGTGCTCTGTTCACCAGGCCCCCGCTGCCGGCCTTGCAGGGCTGGAGCTGTGGAGGATGGTGGCACCAGGCCCCCCAAAAACCACCTGGGACCTTGGCTTGGTGGCACTTGGTGACGGGGGGGGGCACATGCTGTCACCGGTGGGGTCTGTGGGGAGCCCCGAGGTGGGCATCACCCTAGGGTGGCACTCTCTGCCCCATTGTTTGGGTGAGGGCTGTTGCCCACCCGTGCCACGAGTGTGGCAGTTCTCAGCACGCCTCGCCGCGGGCGCTCGGCATAGGAAATGCTCCCCGGGGAAACGGGCCCAACCTGTTTGCCACGGGCTGAGGCCGCTGCAGGAATGTGGGCGGTTGGCAGCCGCAGGCGGGTCCCTTGGGGACGCAACGCCCAGCCACCCGCACTCCCGCCCTCGGCACCCAGCCGCCCGCACGATGTTCCCGCTGCTCCTCCTGCTCCTGGCGACGGCCCACGGCCTGGGTGAGTCCGCCAACACCATCGAGCTGGGCTGGGGGTCCCCGCTGTCCCCTGCTTGCGGGGGTCCCCTGTGCACGGGCACCGGGACCCCCCCTGGAGCCTGGAGGTACAGGACAGCTGATGCCCCCCCCATTCTGGGGGTCACCCCTCGTGTCCCTGGTGTCTGCTGGCACAGCGTGGGGTCCTCTGGGGTCTCGCAGGGGTGTCCCTCCGTGGGTGGTGGCACGGGGGTGTCTTTGCTTCCTCTTTTCATGAAACACGTTGTGTCTGAGCCCAAAACGGGGGGCGGGAGGGGAGTGGGGGCCCCACAGCCGGGATCACAGGGCTCAGCTCCCTCCTGTCCCCATCCCCACACTGAGCTCCCAGCACCACTGCAGCCAGTGGGTCAGGGGCTGCAGTGGGGGCGGTCCGGACCCTCTGCTGCACCCCCCTTGGCTTGTCACTGCAGACGAGATGTCGTACACACCGTCACTGGCCAGCCCCAAGCTGGGGGGCCAGACGACCGCCTCCACCTTCGTGCTGGAGCAACCCCGCTGCGTCTTCAAGGTGCAAGACAGTGCCGTCATCTGGCTGGTGGTGGCTGTCCCCGAGGGTAGGTGGGGTGCAGCGAGGCCCTGGGGGGGCAGCCCCGGGCAGGGGTGTGCACAGGGCTCCCCCTGCCCCCCCGGGGTCCCTCCTCACCCCTGTCCCCATCCCTGCAGCTGTACCCAACTTCAACAACAGTGTGGGGCCAGGGACCCCAGAGAGGGCTTTTCAGGGGTTCCCCACCAACGCCCCTGCCTACATGACCCTCAACACCACCCTCCTCAACTACCCCTGCCCCAAACCCCCCGGGGAGATCACGGTGCTGCGTGTTGGCAGCGAGACCAGCTGCGTCAAGGATGAGATGAGACCCACCTGCAACGGCCCCCTGCCCGGTCCCGGGCCATACCGGTGAGCCTGCTCACGGGGACGTGCCCCCCGGGCCTGCTGACAGCCCCCCCCAGCTCAGGGACCGTGGCCAACCTCCCTTCCCATCCCAGGGTGAAGTTCCTTGCCCTGGAGGGCTCCGAGCCCGTGGCGCAGACAGCCTGGTCAGAGCCCATCACCCTGAGGACAGGTACCGCTGCCGGGGTGCTCGTCCTGCCCCTCGCACTCATCCTGCTGCCGGGGGGGAGTGGGGTGGGGTGAGGGGGGTGGTCCTGGGGGGCTGCACGCTGAGCACCAGCGGCTCGGGGTGCAGTGCTCCTGTGAGCAGCTGGGGAAACTGAGGCAGGGCACTGCTGCGGGTCCTGCTGGGGTACGATGGCACCGTGCGATGTCACGCCGTGTTGGCACGGTGCATTTCCTCACGACCATCGCATCCTGCACTTGCACGGCCCGTTGGCCCGCTGGGATTGCACACTGTGTTGGCACGTTGCATTTGCACCGTGCAATGGCGCACTGGGATCGCCCACGAGCACACCGGGCCCCCCGCGCCGCCCCGGGGTGCGTGTGTTGCTCCCTCCCCTGCCACTCTCTCCCCAGCCCGGCAGCCCGGCAGCACCCCAGCGATGGGCAGCGGGCACAGCGCCGGCATGATCGCTCTCACCTCCATCCTCTCCATCCTCTTCGCCATCCTGCTGGCCGGCCTGGTGGCCATGCTGGTCTTCTGGGGGTGAGTGCCACCCCCACGTCCCACTGCACCACCCAGGAGCCGTGATGGGTGCTGGGCACATGGGAGCAGCATCAGAGGGTGACACCAGCACCCCGTGGCCCCAACCCTCATCCCTCACACCCCCCCTTCCCTCCCCAGCTCGGATGCCTGCGGTGGCAGCAGCACCTTCAGCAAGCCGGAGGCAGTGACGGTGCGACGGTACAACACCCACCACGTCTACGACCAGCCGCCCGCCCGGCTCTGAGACCCCACCACGGCCCTTCGCTGCCTCCCCACCGCCCCCCCCGGCCCCACACCACCTCCCCGCCTGCTCCCGAGCCGGCCCTGCCAGCCCACGCTCCCCGGGGTGCCCTCACGATTGCACCACCCGTGTCAGTGGCACAGTGCCCACTGCCAGGGGGGGCACAGCCAGAGCTGCCCCATGGACCAGAGCCCAGGGGAGCCGCGATGGAATTGGAGATTAAAAGCCTTTCCGCATGCTTTGCGCCCAGCCTCTGCCTCCTGTTTGTGACCCCCCCCCGGGAATGGCACCTGCTGAAACCTCACCACCTCCAGCAGCCCCCAGGAAAAGCCCCTTGGCCCCGTCCCCGTGTCCCCACACAGGGCTCTGAGCCCCATCCCTGGGTGGGCAACGGCTGCTGCCCAGGGCAGGATGGGGGTCAGGGACGCACTGGAGTGGCAGAAGTATTTTCGCACCCAGCTTGGGGCGTGCGGTGCCACCTGCACCCACTTCGAATGGGGAAAATTCCCCAGGGCGCGAGGCAGAGGGGAGCCTGACCCCCCAACAGCCCCGGCGCTGGGGTGAGGGCACAGAAATGCCCCCAGGAGTGGGTAGGGAGGTATAGGGGGGGTGTTTCTCCCCATTCCCCTTCACCCCACAGTGATTTCTCTGCCCCAAAACCAGAGGAGGCAGAACTGGCCCAATCCTGCCCGGGTGCTGCTGATATTCCCCTGTTAGCCACGGGATGGCAAGAGGGGACCAGCAGCCCAAGTCCCTGGTCCTGCTCTGGGGGATGTGGGGGCCTGATCCTGCACGGGGTGGGGGTGGGCTGTGGTGGGCCTGATCCTGTACCGGGACTGTGGGGGGCCAGATCCAGCATTCCTGATCCTGCACCAGAGTGGGGGTCCCTGATGCTGCACTGGGGGACGTGGGGCCTGATCCTGCATTGGGGTTGTGGGTGCCCTGATCCTGCGGACTGGGCAGGATGAGACCCCCTTGGTGCTGAGGAAGAGGAGGATGCAGAGCCCTGCAGGGTGGCCCTGCCCCGCTTTGAGTGGGGCTGGGGCAGGTACACATGCACATCAGGTACACACACCTGCATATACAGATGCACATATATATATATATATATAAAAATATTTTTTCCGTGGGCGCTGTGCAAAGGGCAGCATCACATTTGTACCTGATCCATGGTCACAGCGCCCTTACCGGGGTGTCCTTACGCTGCCTGGGGGGGGTTAGTAACCTGCCGAGGGACGGTGTCATCTGGCAGACGCGGTCCCCGCTCTGTCCCACCCCCAGCCCCTGCAATGACACACCCGTTTCACCCGCAAAGCGGCTCCGAGTGCCTGGGGGGGGGTTTGTCCCCTGTCACCGGGTGCTGCTGGAGATGGGACACGAGGCCCCGGCCACGTGCGGGGTTGGAGCCGGCACATGGGGGGGGGTGCGAGTGATGGTGGGGGGGGACCGCACCCTGTCCCCTGTGCGGGGGAGGCAGAGGAGCAGTGTGTCCCCGCAGTGTACCCGCTGTGTCCTGGCAGTGTCCCCGAGTGTCCCCACAGTGTCCTTGCTGTGTCCTCACAGTGTCCCCGCAGTGTCCCCGCTGTGTCCCCGC
Source organism: Strix aluco (assembly GCF_031877795.1). Taxonomy (NCBI): domain Eukaryota; kingdom Metazoa; phylum Chordata; class Aves; order Strigiformes; family Strigidae; genus Strix; species Strix aluco. The sequence continues at coordinate 9,032,760 of NC_133949.1, read as the reverse complement.
AGTGTCCCCGCAGTGTCCCTGCACTGTACCCACTGTGTCCCCGCTGTGTCCCCACAGTGTCCCCACAGTGTCCCCGCAGTGTCCCCGCTGTGTCCCCGCAGTGTCCCCGCGGCGGCCGGGCGCAAATGCCAAGGCCCGGCGGTGTCTGTGGCGCGGCCCTGAGCCCAGCTTTGGGTGCCGGGAGAGTCCTCGCGCCGAGGCGGCTCTGGCAGGAGGGGTCCCCCCTCCTGTATTTATGCCACTAAGCCCCCCCCCGAAATGCTACCGGATCCCCCGGGGGTGCTGAAACCGCGGAAGGGGGGGCAGTGCTTAAAAAAAAGGAGTTCAGAAAGGAAGCAAAAGGTGGGGTTTTGGGGCGCAGGTTCGTGGGGGGAGCCGGGGGCAGCGGGGACCCAATGTGGGTCCGGTCCTTAATTACCAGCCCAGGCACCCCCGGGGCTGCAGCGCCCTGGGGCCGGTCCCGGGGCTGAGCGGGACCGAGCGGGGGGGCCCGACGGGACCCGCGGCAGCGTGCTGTGACCCCGGGCCCGCCCAGCCCCGCCCACACCCGCTCAAGCCCCGCCCACATCATCTCAGCCCCGCCCATTCCCGCTCAGGCTCCACCCCCTGGCTGACAGCACAGGGGCTCACCCAATCGCCACCGCGAAAGGGCTTCCAGCCACGCCCCTTCTCCCGCCCCGCGCTTTGATTGGCGGCCGCCGGCGCCGGCCCGCACATGGGCTCGGGGCAGGGTGGCCGCCGGTTCGAGGCTTGGCTCGGCTCCGCTGCTCGCCCGCCCGCCCGCCCGCCCTCCCGCTCGCCATGGCGCGGCGGAGCGCGCTCTCCATCCGCATCGTGGAGGGGAGGAACCTGCCTGCCAAGGACATGTGAGTGTCCTCGGGGAGCCGGGAGAGGTTTGAGGGGGAGCACCCCGGCAGAGAGCGCCCCCTGCCCCAGGAGTGCTGTGGGGTGCCCCCCACAACAGGTCCCTGTGCTTTGGGGATACCTCCCCAGGGTGGCTTTGGGGTGTCCCCCTTGTTTTGGGGGCTTGTCCAGAATGGCTTGGGGTCCCCCCAGCAGTGCCTGTGTTTTGGGGGGTTCCCTCCAGGATGACTTTGGGGTCCCTTTGCATTGGGGGTTCCCCCCAGCATGGCTTTGGGGTGTCCCCCCAGCAGTGTGTGTACTTTGGGGATTCTCCCCAGGGTGGCTTTGGGATCCCCCTTGCTTTGGGGGTTCCCCCCACATTAGCTTGGGTGCCCCCAGCAGTTCTCGGTGCTTTGAGGGCTCCCTCAGGAGTGATGTCCCCCCTAATTGGGACATACCCTCTAGGATGGCTTTGAGGTTCCCTCCCAGGAGCACCCAGTGCTGTGTGGTGCCCCCGGCAGTGCTTTAGGGTACCCCAAGCACTTTGGGGGGCTCCCCCTGTGCTGCCATGGGTCAGGGCAGCCCCCACCATGCACTCCCCCTCCTGCAGCTGATCCCTGGAGCTGGGTCCTTTGCAGGGACCCCGGGACATGAAGCAGGACCCCCGGTAAGGCTGTCCCCCAAAAGGAGCAGGGAGGAGCCCTGGTGCTCTGGCCCCTGTCACCGCTCCGTTCCCAGCCCTGGCTCAAGCCCACCTGGCTGCAGTCCAGGGGGTTCTGCTGGCAGCCCCTTGGGTCGGGCTTCCCCTCCTTGGCAGCCCCCCAAGGGCTGCCCACATGTCCCAGCATTATTCTCATCGCTCTGATCCTTATGGGGTGGGATGTGGGGACAGCGTTGGGGTGGGATGGAGGGATGGCATTGGGGTGGCCCCCAGCCACCAAGGCAGCAGAGGAGCACTCAGCAGCCGGGCAGGGTCAGGGCTGCTAGAAAACCAGCAAAAATCCCTGCAGCCGTCATGGAAAAAGAGGATAAACAAGGAAAGAAACATGACTTTTTTTTTTTTTTTCTTTTTGCTTTTTTTAAATCCCATGTGTCAGGGCCTGATTTTTAAATCCCTTGGCATAACTCCCTGCCGGGAGCTCAAACCAGCGTGAGAAGGCTCTGGTTTTTAGGAGAGCGTGTTGCAGAAAGCTGCTGTGTGATAATGCCTTGAGCGGAGCTTTCCAGAGCGCAGGCTTTGGGACGCGGCTTTGGGCAGGGAGGGAAACCCGAGTGCAGGACCCGTCACGCTCACCTGCTGCTGCCTGACCTTGGCCGTGTCTGGCTGCCGTCCCCCTCCCCTGTGGACAGGGGCTTGTGAGATCTGGTTCCTCTGCTCTGCCCTGGCACAGCCTCTGGAATCAGCACCGGTTTCCCCAGGGAAAATCCCTCTGCGGGGTGTCAACAGCAACCCCGGGCATGTTTGCAGGTCAGACGCTCCTTGCAAGCACCCATGGGTGATGGGGCACCCCCAAACCCCTGTGGGGCCCCCCCAGCTCTTGCAGGATTCAGCACAAGGAATTGCAGGAGCAGGATTTGGCCAGTGTTGCTGTGGTTTGTGACCCCCCTGGTGCCCCCCTGTTCCCAGGAGCTGTGCCACTGGCAGCCCCCTCCTCTCCCTGGGCAGCAGCAGTGTGATTTCAGTGGGGTTTAGCCCGCATGCCAGCCTCCGGGTCGCTGTGCCCACAGGTCTCCCACCTCCTCCCAGTTCAGAGGAGCTGCTGTTTGGTTTTGCCTTCCAAGCCTGCGCCCGCCCAGCACGGGGCTGGGCACTGTGCAGCCACGAAACCACGAAACTGCCCATAAAGAGGCAGGAAACCTGCTCCTGCTTTCGCCCTCTGGCACGTCACTGCCCAATGCTGGGGCCAAAACCCAGGCAGGCAGGACATGCTGCAGCAACTCCAGCTCAGCCCCAGGTGGGCTCTGCCCCTGTCCCCCCTCAGGACACAGTGACAGTATGAGCTCCCTCCCAGCTGAGTGTTGGAAAATCCTCCTCTGCATCTTCATTGCCGGAAAGCAAGAAAAATTATCTGCTTTATTTTATTTTATTGCCTGCCGTGCCAAGGACTGGGCGAAGCAGCGCCGCTGTCTATACAAGTGAATTTTTAATCACAAAACTCAGTGCCTCAGCCCCCGGTGCTGCCTGCTGGGATGGATGGCTGCGGGAAGCACGCATGTTTATTTCCTCCCCCCCCCCTTATTTATACTGTGCCATCAATCTTTAAAGCTTCAGTGTTCATTTCCTCTTTTTAAAGCCCAATCTTCCCCTTTCCTAGCTCCTTCCGCTGCACTAGACCCCCAGTCTCGCCTCCTGTGGCCACCCGTGCCGACGTGAAGGGGCCAGAGTGGGTGGCTGAAGCAAGCCGTGCTCTGTGAGGCCTCGGCAGGATGCCCAGTGCCCACTGAGAGCCTGAAAGTTTTATAAACCTCTTCCCCTGACATCTCCCAAGCACTGGTTAGCATCCAGGGACAGCGATGCCATGCAGACGATGCCACCCAGTGCGGTGCTGGGTTTCCTGTCTGCCTTTGGAGCGGGGATTTATCCCCCTCTGATTCAGATTGTGGGCTCCCCAGCAGCTTGGGCACCTCCTGCAGCCCGTGGAGGATGGATTTTGGCCGCCCTGTGTTTTAATCCCTGGAGCACACAGCACCCAAGTACTGCACGGGCAGCTTCATGGCACCCTGCGTCCCAGGGGATGTGGAGCAGCCCGTGTGCTCGAAACGTCCCCATGTTGGGGACAAGGTTTTCCTGCTTCTGGCATCAAGGCAGCTCCCATCTGAAGCCTGCCCTCGTTGCTGGGCACGGCTCGGGCAGGCAGATGTTCCCTTTCTGCCTGTATGCTTCCTGCCCGCTTCATGGTTTGCATAAGGCAGGAAATGTCAGCAACAGGCTCTGGTTAATGGTGCTTCATCCACTGCTCTCATTAAAACCCTCTCAGGAGGCTGGTGGGAGATGGGAGCGGGCAGGCAGAAAGCTGCTCCGAGCAACCTGCCTGTGCTGCCAGCACCACGCGTGGCCCAAAATGCCTGGAGTGCCTGGTGATGGGGGTGCCTGGGAGGCACAACCCAGAGAAACCCCCCCCTGGCGGGGAGCACCCCAAAATCTTTTAATCCCCCGCCGAGCAGCTGGGTCTCTCAACCTCTCTTGTTTTGGGATGGGAAAATTGCTCTGTGTTTGGGGTCCCCAAAGCCCCACCTATGCGCTCCCCCCCTTCTCTGGGACGCTCGTGGCTGGCTGATGAATGCCGCCAGGATCAGCGTTAATGAGTAACCGTGCTTGGAGCGGGCTGCTCTGCGCCGGCTGCCTGCGGGACGGCAGCCACAACCTTTCCACTCTCTTGGCCAGCACCTGGGTCTTGCCGGCTCCTCTGCTTCTGGCTGGAGCCCCCCCACTGCCTGTAACTGAGTCACCTCATTTCTGATGAACTGGGGCAATAAGCTGTAAAATGGTGATTTATTTTTTTTTTTTGGCAGCAGCGCGCAGGACTGATGACTTGGGTTCTCCCCGGGGAGGAAACGGTGTCAGAGCATTGTGGTGGCTGCCAACAGCCTGCGGTCACCATGGCACACGCTGCCTGCCCTTCGCACCCTCTGCGTCACTGGGGGTGTCCCCAGGGATGTCCCCATCCCTACGGAGGTGTTGGGGCTCTGGGTACACCCCAGGGCTGGAGGAGGCTGCTGTGGCCTTGCTCCCAGTGTGTGCAATGGGGCTGCGGGTGCCTGGAGCCATTTCGGGGGAAGGGTGGGTTTTGTTTGTTCTTCATCTTCCGATTTGGAAGAGAAAAGCCACTTTCAGCTGCCAGCAGGATGCGGTGGCCGGACACAGTCAGGGATGTGTTTCCCCAGGCTGGGAGCAAAGCCGGGGTCACCACATACCTGTAGCTGTAGCCAAATCCACCCGCTGAAGCCTTTGGCTTCTGAGGGTGCCTCTGTGCCCCAGCACCCCATAGCCCTGGGGTGTCCCTACAAGGGGCACCTGCGAGGTCCCACCTCTGTGAGGCGGGTTTGCCAGGGCTGAAGGCTTTGGTTGCCCATGACCATGAGAGCCCCACGGGGTTGCGGCGGGGGGCCAGGGCTGTGGCTGACAGTGCTGACAGAGCTGTGTCCTTCTAGCATGGGGAGCAGTGACCCGTACTGCATCGTGAAGATCGATGATGAGACCATCATCAGGTGAGTGGCTCCATGTCCCTGGCTGGTCCCAAACCTGCCAGCACACCCAGCTCCTGGTGGGTTCCTCCATCTACCCTGCTGCAGGCACAATATTATAATTATTGTTACTATTATTATTGTTATTATTCCCTGCTTTGGGCTGAGCCACTCCTCCAGACACAGGCTGTGGTGTCTAAGAGCTCATGGCCACCCCATGTCTTGCCAGCCCAGAGCCACAAGACAGGACAGGGACTGATCCTCTGCCCCAACTGAGGGTTCAGAAGTGTGGGTGCTGCCCCCAGCCATGTGTCACCAAAAGCTGTGAAGCTCCCAGGACTGGGGAGGTGGGGAGTGCCCCAGCAAGGGAGCCCCATCCCACCCTATCACCAGTTCTGTCTGCCCTGCAGGACTGCCACAGTGTGGAAGACGCTGTCCCCATTCTGGGGGGAGGAATACGAGGTGCACCTCCAGCCCACCTTTCACAGCGTCTCCATCTACGTCATGGATGAGGATGCGCTCAGGTACGGGCAGGTTGGCTGTGGGGTGGTGGGGGCTCGGCGTGGGACTGGGAGGTTGGTGGCTTTGGCTGCCTGCATGCTCAACCCCATTGTAGGCACTGGAGACTCCACACCTAGCTGTGCTTTGGGACATAAATGGGTGAAGTTATTTCCCGAGGTTATTTTCTAGCTGGCAGCAAGGGGCAGCTGACACACTCCGTGGGAACAGAAGCACCACAATGGCCCCAGCCCAGGACACCCAAGGCACTTTGTCCCCCTGAAATGCTTGGCAGGGGGTGTCCTGCTTGGGGCCTGGTGGGGTGGGGGGGGGCTGCAATCCCACGCCATGTCCTCCTGGTTTTTGTTTTCCAGCCACGATGATGTTATTGGGAAGGTCTGCATCACCCGGGACATGCTGGCGGAGCACCCCAAGGGTAGGGGGATGGGTGGCTGGGAGGGTCCCAGTGGGGACCCGTCTCCCACCCCTGCAACAAGTTGGTCCTGAGGGCCCCCCCGAGGACCCCCCCCCATGAGTGTGGCCCCTTTTCCCACAGGTTTCAGTGGCTGGATGAGCCTCAGCGAGGTGGACCCCGACGAGGAGGTGCAGGGGGAGATCCACCTGCGGGTGGAGGTCCCGGGGAGCCAGGACAGCCGGCGGGTGCTGTGCTGCACAGTGCTGGAGGCCAGGTGAGGAGGGGACATGGGGGTGGCAGGAGGCTGCGTGGGCAGCTCTGTGACTCAGTTTCCCCACTGTATCAGGGTCTTCTCAGTTATCCTCCCTTGGGCACAGATCATCCTCCCCACCACCCAACAGCTGACAGGGCTCCTGGGGCAGGGTCCACCCCATCTGCTGGGCTTTAGGACGTGCATCTTGAGATGCCAGGGGACTGAGGAGGGGAGTGGGTGCCCGTAGGTATTTTGGGAGGTCGCTGGCAAATTCCTCCTCTTCTCGGCAGGGATTTGGCCAGGAAGGATCGGAATGGCGCCTCCGACCCCTTTGTCCGCTTGCGCTACAACGGGAAGGTGCAGGAGAGCACTGTGAGTGTGGCTTCAGTTTGTTGTGATCCCCCAACCTGCTGGTGGTGCAGGTGAAATCATCCCACTGGGAAGTCTGGACCTCGGCCAGGAGCCATCCCTGTCCCCCGGCATCCCCAGCCTGGTGTCCCCGAGGGGGGCGCGTTGGATCCACCCAGCGAGGAGGGATGAAGCCATTGTCTTTCCAGGTGGTCAAGAAATCCTGCTACCCCCGCTGGAACGAGACCTTCGAGTTCGAGCTGGCTGAGCCCGCAGGGGAGAAGCTGTGTGTGGAGGTGTGGGACTGGGACCTGGTTGGCAGGAATGACTTCCTAGGCAAGGTGAGCCCCCAAACCCCGTCACAGCTGCTGGGGAGCCTGCCCGGCTGCCTGCCCGACCCCCTCCTGCCTTCCCCTCCCAGGTGGTGTTCAGTGTCCCGGGGCTGGAGGCAGCTGGGCAGGAGGAGGGCTGGTTCAGGCTGCAGCCCGACAAGTCCAAGCCGAGGGAGGTTGAGTGAGTCTGAGGATGGGGGGTTGGGTGTGATAGGGGTGGTGCCCACAGGGGCATTCCCCAGTGGGGGTTATTCCTGGGAAGTGCCATCCCTTTGGAGGGGCAGCTTCTGGAAATGCCCTTGTCTGGGAGAGGGGCCAAGTGCAGGGCAGCCACACCTGCCTGCGCAGGCTTTCCTGGTCTGTCGGGCCACCTCCTGCTTGGTGAAGTACTTCTCCCTCCCTCTACCCCGCCACCCTGTGCTCCTGCAGGCACCAGGGCAGCCTGGGCTCGCTGCAGCTGCAGGTGAGGCTGCGGGACGAGACGGTGCTGCCCTCCCACTGCTACCAGCCCCTGGTCCAGCTCCTGTGCCAGGAGGTGAAGTCGGGGCGCCAGGTGAGGGGTCTGTGCAGAGCCCTGGTGGGGCACCCACCTTCCTCCAGCTCTCTGCCAGGACATGCATCTCCCTCGGGCCATCATGTTGCGGTGCTTCTCCCCACCAGGACGGCCAAGTCCACCTGGTCACCCTCCTGGATGAAACCACCACAGCCGAGTGCCGGCAGGAGGTCGCCGTCAACTTGGTCAGACTCTTCCTAGGCCAAGGGCTGGTCAAGGAGTTTCTGGACCTGCTCTTCGAGCTGGAGCTGGCCAAGCCCTGTAAGGCTGGAGCGGGGAGTGGAGCTGGAGCTTCCAACCATCTCCTGGGGCTGCAAAACCTCTGGGACCTTGCGTGGTGATTTTTTGGGGGGTGATGGTTGAGGTTCAGCCATCGCACAGTGCTCTGGGTGGGAACCTGTTGGGTTCATCCTCACAGGCTGAGGTTGGCTGAGGTTGGTGGAGGAGCAGGTGGTTTGGGGGTTAGGAAATCCCTGTAACTCTCATGGAAATGGCTGGGGATGGAGGGCACAACCCCTGTAAATGTCCCCCATGATTGCAGCTGCCTGGTGGGTGACCTGTGGCTGTCCCCCAGGCCACAGACCCTCTCCTGTTTCACAGGTGAGCCCAACACTCTGTTCCGGAGTAACTCCCTGGCCTCAAAGTCGATGGAGTCCTTCCTCAAGGTGCCACACTGCCCAAAATCTGCTCTTCCCACATCACCCTGGCTCTGGGCTGTCCTACAGGGGCTGGTTCCCAGGGGGAGTACTGGAGGGCTGGTGGGGCTGTGTTTGTCTTCTCCTGGGGCTGGGAGGTTGGAGAAAATCCCTTGGGTGACCCTTATCGGGCAGCCTGGGGGTGTCAGGTGCCAAACCTGTGGCTGTGCCCCCTGTCACTGTCCCCTACACGGTCCCTTGGCAGGTGACAGGGATGCTGTACCTGCACACCGTCCTGGGATCCACCATCACTCGCGTGTTCGAGGAGAAGAAGTACGTGGAGCTGGACCCTGGCAAGGTGGAGGTCAAGGACGTCGGGTAAGGGACACATGGGGTGGTGGGGCAGGGCGACCCCAGCCGTGGGGCTGATGGTGCCGGTGCCCACAGGTGCTCGGGGCTGCACCGGGTGCAGACAGAGGGTGAGGTGATTGAGCAGGGCCGCCAGCACCTCCAGTCCTATCTGGGCGAGCTGCTGGATGCCATCGTCAAGTCAGCCCCGGCGTGTCCCCCCATCATCCGCGCTGCTTTCCGGCAGCTCTTCCGGCGCGTCGGGGAGCGCTTCCCCCAGCACCAGGTTGGGCTGCGGCAGGGGAGGAACCGGGGGGGTCAATCGGGGATGTCCCCAGGGGATGGGGTGCACTGGGTGCAGTCCCCAGCTTTGGTTGATGGGGTCCCCTCTTGGGCATGGGGGCAGCCCCCCAGGGATGGGACCCAAGGGGACAGCAGGGCTGTGCTGCACCCAGACAGCAACCCCGGTGCTGGAAGGCAGCCCCCATGTCCCTGGTGCATCGATGTATGCGGTGCCCGGGCATGTCCTGCTCTGGTACAGACCCTCACACGTCTCCCTCCACCTCGGTCGGCTACAGCACGCCAAGTTCGTGGCTGTCACCAGCTTCCTCTGCCTCCGCTTCTTCTCGCCGGCCATCATGACCCCCAAGCTCTTCCACCTGCGGGAGACACACGCCGACGCACGCACCAGCCGCACGCTGCTGCTCCTGGCCAAGGTGGGACCGGGGAGGATGTGGTGGGGGGTAGCGGTGTCACCCAGGTGGGGTTTTTTTGGAGTGCTCAGTTGCTTCCCAGTGGGGAGAGCTGGGTCGGTGACACTGCCGTCCCTGGGGGTCTGCAGGCTGTCCAGATGGTGGGCAACATGGAGCCGGTGGCCGGGCGGGCCAAGGAGTCCTGGCTGGCCCCGCTGCTGCCCGCCCTGCAGCAGGGCATCGCCCAGATGAAGGACTTCATTGCCCGGTTGGTGGGGACAGAGGAAGAGGAGGAGGAGGAGGAAGGTGAAGGGCGGCTGCTGGGCCCCCCCACCGCAGTGGTGAAAGAGGGGCCACTCTTCGTCCACAAGACGCGGGGCAAGGGACCGCTGCTTGCTGCCGCTGCCAAGAAGCTCCACTTCTGCCTCACTGGGGAAGCCCTCAGCTTCGGGAAGAGCCCCGGCGCTGAGGTGAGGGAGTGCCAGGGGGACGGTGGGGGTGGCAGCGGGGTGGCCCTGACCCCCTGTGTGTGTGTGTCCCCCATCAGCGTAGCGGCGCCATCGCCCTGGCTGACATCCTCGCGGCCGAGAAGGTGGAGGAGAAGAGCTTCGGGAGCTCCTATGTCATGCAGGTGGTCTACATGGATGCGGGCGGGCAGCAGGAGACAGCCTACCTCCAGTGCAAGGTGGGACCGGGGGGAACACATACAGAGGGGTGTCACAGCCTGGGACCCCCCCTCACAGCTCCCATCCCCCCGCAGTGTGTCAACGACCTGAACCAGTGGCTGTCAGCCCTGCGCAAGGTGTGTGTCAACAACCCCCGCGTGCTCCGCACCTACCACCCCGGAGTCTTCCGCGGGGACAAGTGGAGCTGCTGCCACCAGAGGCAGAGGACAGGTACCGGGGTGGGCACCCTGGACCCCCGCGGGGGTGCTGGTGGTGTGTCCCCACCCCCCTGCCATCGTGAGCCCACTGTCCCGCAGGGCTGGGGTGCGACCGGACCCGGCACGGTGTCACCCTCCAGGACTGGACTGACCCCCTGGACCCCGCAGCGGAGGCGCAACGCCTCTTCCACCACCTCCAGGGCCTCCGAGGGACCCTCAGGTGAGTCCCTGTCCCGAGGGGGCCCCCCCACACCCCCCAGCTCCTACCAAGGGCCCGTCCCTCTCCTCTCTTCCCCAGGGAAAAATACTGGGAGCTGCTGGAGCCGGAGGATGGCCAAAACGGCCCCCGGTGTGAAGGTAGGTTTGGGGTGGGATTTTGGGGACCACACTGGGGATGCTGTGGTTGGGACATGTCCTGGGGTTTGCGGTAGTTGTGGGGTGACCCCTTGGGGTCTCACTGCTGCTCCCCCACTCCCGCAGGTGCCCCCCTGCCCGAGGGGCTGAGCCGGCTCTTCGGGGTGCTGGGGGACCTGGAGGGCTGCCACCGCCTGGCGCAGCCCCCGGCCCCCCCGACCCCCACCCTGCTGCAGCTGCAGACATGAGGGGTCCGGTGGCCCGGCCCACCCTCGGGCGTCAGTGTCCCCATGCCTTGGGGACCACAGCGGTGGCAATAAAGGCACTTTGTACCCTGCAGCCCTGTCCTATCCGTCGCTGGTGGGGACGCTGCTGCCCACGGGGCCGGGCGCTGGTGGCTTGGGGGTGGGGGGCAGTTAAAGCTCTGCTGGTGGCAGCCTTGGTGGTGCTACTGGTGGTGGCACCGCTGCCATCACTGATGGCCCTCCTGGTGCCATTGCTGGTGGTGGTGTCACTGGGGGTTCTGCTGGTGGCCTGGGGAAGGTTCTGCTGGTGACAGCACTGGTGGTGCTACTGAGGGTGGCACCAGGTGCCATCACTGGTGGTGACATCACCGGTGACGTCACCGGGAGCCCCGCTTTCTGGTGTCACCGGCGGGGGCGGGGAGCAGCCTGGGCCGAGTCCTCCCGCCCGCTTGGGGGCGCTGTCGCGGCGGGGAGCGGGCGGAAGTGACGCACGGACGGAAGTGACGTACGGACGGAAGTGACGCGCAGGCGGAAGGGACGCGGCGAGCGGTGGCGGCGGGATGAACGCGCCGCCGGCCTTCGAGTCCTTCCTCCTCTTCGAGGGCGAGAAGAAGTGAGCGGCGGCGGGGGGCGGCCCTTGGTCGGACGCAGACCCTTGGTCCGGTCGCGGGAGCCTGCGGGGGAGGCCCGGGGGAGCCCTGGGCTCCCCCGGGCCTCCCCCGCCAGGCTCCCCGCGACCTCCCGGGCTGTATCGAGCGGCGGGAGCCGCTGCCTGAGGGGGCTGCGATAACGGCCTGTCTGTGTCCGCTCAGGGTCGCCATCAACAAGGACACGAAGGTGCCCAATGCCTGTCTGTTCACCATCAACAAGGAGGACCACACTCTGGGGAACATCATCAAGTCGTGAGCTAAGGCGTGGGGGGGAGGAAATCTGGGAGGGAGGGAGGTTGAGGCTTTCTTTTTTCTCCTCAGAAAGCTTAGTGACGTTGTGATAGATGTCACATCTGGCCAAAGCAACTCTGCCTTTCAAAAGTGAGGGAATAACCTCCCCGAACACACGCCTAATGCCCTGTTTGAAAGCATGTTGGGGAAGCCCATCAGAAACCTGGCTTTTTAATGATTTTTTTTTAAATATAAAAAGCTGCGTGGTTGTTCAGCGCTGCTTTTCTGTTGCAGGCAGTTACTGAAAGACCCCCAGGTGTTATTTGCAGGGTACAAGGTCCCACACCCATTGGAACACAAAATTATCATCCGTGTCCAAACCACCCCTGATTACAGCCCCCAGGAAGCTTTCACCAACGCCATCACGGATTTGATCAGTGAGCTCTCCCTCCTGGAAGAGAGGTTCAGAGTAAGTGTTGGGGTTTTTTTTCTTTTAAAGTATTTGAGCTTCTTGCAATTAAAAGTGAAACGAAGAGAGGGGTAGTGTATCCTGGAGCTGCTCTTTTAGGTGAATAAATTAATCAGAGCCACACAGCTTCGCGTTACTCGCCTGCTCTCGAGGGTTATGTGCGTGCCCAGGGTTCAGTGGGTGCTCTGCAATTCCCTAGGTGGCTGGCTTTGGTTTTCTCAGTCTTATTCTATTCTTCCAAGTGTTTTTCTGTTTGCATGGTTTTTTTTACTTCTGCCAAAACTCCAGGACAATATTTCCAACGGCTTCTCATTGCTTCTGCTCGACTGTATGATTGTATTTAGACCCTGGTTTTTGAGACTTAATCTGTCCAAAAGGTTATTCAGACAAAACCAGGGGGGCCATGAACAGGGTATTGTCTGTGTAGTGTTCTCTGATGTGCTGGTAAAAGGTAACAGTGCACCAATCTGTTAAATATGTTTTAATGTAAGTATTGTTTTCCTGGATGGTGTAGAGATTTCCGCTGAGCGTTTGTGGTGGTTCTTGTGTTTCACAGAAGACTTGTTACAAACGTTTAAACTAACTTCCTCTGGCTGTATGTATTTTTGTTTGTGTTTTACAGGTTGCTATTAAAGACAAACAAGAAGGAGTGGAGTAAAATCACCCCCTTTAGAGTGGACTGTACCTCTGAGGCAGAATGATGTATCTGTTAGTTGAATGTTATATTTAAACCTCCATTCATGGCAAATATTTCCCCTGTTGTCCCACTTATGTTTAGTTAATTCTTGCCAGCAGTAGCGATATGCTGAGGGGTGGTTTTTTTATACCAGACTTGCCAAGGAGTTAAATATCTTGATTTGATGGATAAGTCATTAAAATGATCTCTACTGTTCTAACTGGAGCCTTAATGCAAATATTTGTACTGGGCTGTTGGTCAGTTTATTGTGAGTGTACTTCCAGAATGAGAAGCTGCTGAGTGACAGCGGTAGATGAACTCTCTGCTTTTCCTTTTCAAAAAGTCTAGGCACTGCCAACTGTACCAGTATTTTGTTTTATTAAGTGTCATTTCTATAAAACAAATGCACAAATTGTGAAAACTTACAGTAAAAGAAACCAGATGTTTACAATGACTTGGTGAGTTTTACAAACTCTTACCTTTTTTTTCCTAGATCAGCTATTATGTGCAAGAGAAAACTTAATGGTTACATGGGTAACGGTCACTAATACTGCACTATTTCAAAGCATGGGAATGAAACTGTTACAAGGGACTATGACTTCTTCCAAATTGCTGTTATGTTCACACTAGTTAGAACGACAAGGTAAGTAAAAGCAGGGTCAGATACCACATTGTTTATTAGGACTTCAGTCAGCTGCTCCTTGTTTGCTTGAAGCTCTGGCCACTTGAGAATCTATGAGGAGAACAGAGATTGGGTAGGAAAGGAACAGTGGTATTGTCTCTGAAAGTGGAAGGTTATTAATTACAGCAAGGCCTGGTTTGATGACTGGGTTTCTGTGGAAGCTGCTTCCCTTCCCACCTGGGGAAGCTGAACAGGAAGGTTCTTCCCACTGCGGGGGGAGGTGGTGCAGCTCTGGCCCTCCTCCTAGAGGGGAGAGCAGGGTTTGACCAGAGGCTTGATCAGAAAGGAGGATGTGAAAGCAGCTGAACTGAGTGTTGATTTGGGCACTACGCTTGCAAAAACTTCACAGAACGTGAGGTTGTGTCATACCTATGTATAATGATAGCTCCAGACCACGTTCTGCAGTGAGCCTTTGAATGTGTACACCTTCACCACCCCAGGGAGCAGAGTCCAAAGAGGACTATCTCTGGAGGCCAGGGAAATATCAAGCAGAAAAAGGGGGGCATGAGCATATGGAAACAGTGAGCCCTTTACTGCGTGCAGTTCTGCCAGGGCACAGCTGCTCTGCCTTCCCTGGGCCTGTCAGGGAAATGGTGCCTGGATGCGTGTGGTGTTGGGGTCTCCAGTTTAACCACTTAATTTTTTACCGAGGGCCCTCCTGCTAGGAAAAGTTGCCGAGCTGCAGAACGCAGGAGCAAACAGACTGCTTTACAGCTCCTAATTCCTGTCACAGTTGTGTTTGTGTGAGATTTGAAAGATGGCCTTGGTCACACTCTGGCGAGGATTGCTTTTAACTGCTTCTGAGTGTTAGGTACAGGAAACATGAGGCATGTTCTGGTGTAAATCTGCTCACGAGCCTCAGCACAGCTGCACTGGGGTGGAAGGGAGGCCTGGCTCGGCCCCAGAGGGTAAAGGAGACCCACCTGCGAGGGAGGGATCCTCTTGTCTGAGCGCTTTCCCTTTGCAGAGCTCCATGCTGTGGTGTAGCTTGAGAGGTTGTACATCCACACACTTCCCTTCTCATCACCACAGAACACGTACTCTTTTGCTGTAAGACCAAAAGAAGGAGGTGGAAAACCAGTGTGGAATGGGGCATCTCCTCCTCTATAGACCAGAGCTCAAGACAGTGCTGTAGGATCTCGGGGGAGGATGTCACACTCCAGCAAAATTCTATTTCCAGCACAAATATATTAATCTACCTTGCTCTGAAAAAAGTAAATTCATTTAAAGATAAATCAGCTGACTTACTCTAGTACAGAAAAGCTAGTGATAGATGTTTTGGTATTCTGACTTTTTGGTTTTGGAAAGTGGCAATCACATCAGGTTTGTCTATTCCTTGTCAGTCTTAAAAGCCAGCTGCCCTGTGTGTGGAATTCCTACCCCTTACTTCAGAGGCACTGAGCACCAAAATGGCTCCAGAAAAGCTGCAGGGCCAAGCCACCAGCTCCGTGTGCTTTGCAGACCTGTACAAGGAAGACCATATGTTGGCCCTGTACAGTTGGTGTAAGGCTGTAAGCCTGAGCTGTTCCCTGACTGTATGGGAGACGGTATAGCTGTAATTATTTATTATTTTTACTATATACAGGTGGTGCTGTGCTGGAGCTGCAGTGCAGTGAGGCGAGGGCTCTTGTTGCTTGCAGAGGGGAGGCCAGACATGCTCTCTGAGGTGGGCTGAAATCCAGGCCCCTGCCTCAAGCTACAGGCTCCTCTGAGGGGTGAAAGGGGAGGCACCCACAACTCTTCCAAGCAAGTCTTGCACTGTACAACCTCGCTGCTTGCCCTGCGGAAGGGTGCTGCCTACCTGGGCAGGTGCTGAGCGTCAGGTAGGACAGGTCTGTCGTGGACCACTCCAGCTCGGCGAGAATAACTGCGCCTACTGTTCGCTGGCATCCCTTCCCCTTTGTGTCAAAAGACCGACTCCAGCTCCACAAGTATATGCATCCCAGTTTAGAGCTCTTGGAAACTAGGGAAGAAAGACAGGAGAGGCTGTCAGTGGCTGAGAAGTAAAATGCCTCAAGACAAAGGCTGGCCTCAGGTGGTCCATCCAGAAGGTGGATTTTAACATGGGGTACCTGATACCAGCAGCAACTGTTTCTACTTCCTTTACCTTATTTCAGGATAACTAAGGGCTGCAGAGGGATTTTTCAGTCCCATGCTTATGTCCCTGAACTGTAGAACAAGCATAAGCTATTCAGAAAGACCCAGCCCATGCTTTAAGCACTCTCCCAGATGTAGGAACCCCCAACTCCCCTGCAAAAAAGTGCTGCTGCCACCAGCCTGTGAGCAGAAAGGAGCTCTCTCCCCTTCCCCTTCAGTACTGCTCTCAGGGGTGGGTCTACCTAGTTTCCAGTCCTGCTCAGACACGGGTTTGCACCTCTAGCCACATTTTAGGGAAAGATAAGTGACTCTGGGAGACAACTCCATTCTGTGTAGCTCCCAAAAATCTAAAGAGGTAGTCACACCCCATTGAGTCCCTCTGCTCATCATGCTGGCTGCAGCCTGCCGCATGCTGAGATGCCTGACTTCCTGGATTGAGCTGTTGTGTTTATACTCACCAACAACATCATTATTCAGAAAAGCCACACCATCAACCCTGTGAGATGTTGTCATGCCTCCATCTTCATCAGGGAACTGGAATAGTACTTCAAAAGGCCTAGAGGAAGGATGAAACGAGTCAAGTCCTGAATGGGCAGCGGTGGAAGGGCACTTGGGTACAGAACCCAGAAGGAAATTCATGTGTTAGTGCATCTCTTGCTAAACTCAGATGAACTGCTGCTTGAACTTATGCTTTTGGGCACCCGTGTTTATTAATACAGCAGAAGCCCATTTGCTTAAGAGACTGCTGGTTTACTTCATCTCTTTTTCTAGGCATCAGGATTAGTATGTCAGCAGGGCATGACTTCACTCGCTTCTTTCTTGTAATTTTTTTCTGTGCTCCCTGAGAGTGCCAGTTTCCTGGGTAACCTCACGTACCAGAAGCAGGGTAGGCCTTGCTGTGAGACTCGAACTCGATCCAATAATTTATACTCTATTGCACTATTTCAAGGTGATACGCCCTTAAGTTCTAGGGTATTGTATTACACTCATGTCAGCCTTCCTTCAAAGCAGCCTGCAACACTTGTAGACTGGAGCATCCATACAAGCTCAGGGCTGCTAGCTTTGATCACTCCTTTAGCACCACACTAGTATTTTTTCTTGCCACTATGAGGAGTACATTTTAAGTTTGGTAGGACATGCTGCTTTTCTTGCTCAGACCTCCTTGGTTAGCAATAAAGCCCTTCCTAGGACTACCTCTTCTTGTTATGGAAAACAAATGGATGTTCCCAGCTTTTGGTTCTCACCTGCTTTTTTGTTCCTTATCCAGTTTTATGTTCCAGGCAAAGCAGCCGCTTTCACAGCCAGCCAGCAGGTACTGATCTGGGCAGGTGGGGACCAGGGCAATCCGTAAGGGAATAGAGAGAGCTTCCAGCAGCAGCAGCTGGCTACAAGGGAAAAAAGAGAGTAAGCAGTTAAGTGGTGCTGTGACGTGAAGCTATAGGCTCCTGGACTGGCCACGTCTGGTTTTTGAACCTTTACCTTGCTTTGAAATTGTAGTCACAGTCTGGAATCCCAATATCCCAGAGTGCAATTCGCTTGTCATAGGATGCAGCTGTGGGACACAGAAGAGAAGCAGGTAGTGACACCGCTGCTCATCTGGCTCTTCTCGTGCTAGCTGGCAATTCTACCTGTGTCACAGGCTGTAACACTCTAAGCCTGTGGCATCAGAGAGCTCATTAAAGCACAGCAGCAATCACCGAGGCTCCTGGCTCAACACCACTTCACAGACATTGTCAAACATGCAGTAATTTGCATTCTTATCCTGTGCTCTAAGAGGAGCAGATAAAAGACAGTTTGTTTCCTGGTGTCCATTACTAAGTTGTGGCTTCACAAGGTCATTAGTTAGTGTCCCTTTAGACTCGTGTTTCTGGTCATGGGTTCTAGTGGAATCGAAAATATAAGCTCCAACCTCTACTCTCAGGCAGATGCCACTTTATTCCACATATCCACCTCTTACTGTCTTCACATCCACAGCAGCTCCCCTTGGAAAAGTCAGGCACTGGCATAAAGTGTGAAAGATACTTAGTATCTTTGTCACCAAGCTGACATACTGATAGCAGAAACAATCCTAATAGATTACTCGGACTAATCTGGATCCTAATCAGGTGGCACCCCTCAAACTCAAGAGTAAACAGGTTAGTGTCCAGTCCCCAGACAGGCATGCAGAGACTCTCACTTCATTACTATAAATTTTTCTATGCAATATGAGCCTTGCCGTCCACGCTACTATATGGATGTGCTATCAACCTCCTTATCCCTCTAGGCTTCTGCCTTTTGCACTCTTGAGCTGCTTCTTGGAAGGTATCCACTACAGATATCCATGCTTTAGGAAAATTCCACTTTTAATGGTTCAGGTAGCACTCTAATCACTCCAGGATGTGGGTAATTGGAGGCAAGAGAAACAATGCGCTGTGGGGTGCAGGTGTGGTCTGACTGGCTCTGTAACAGGGTACTTTACAGGCCTGACAATGCAGCTGCAATTTGTAATATGATGGTTCGTTTCCTACCAGTCCCCAGGCCTCAGGCTCTGTGGGCCCTACTGTGGCAAAGCTCTCTTCTACAGTGGGACCTGAATAAAGATTTCTGAGGAGGCACAGAACTCAAAAAAAGTTCATTTATTCAAAAGCACTTAAGTGCATAGTTTTGGTCAGTGGAAAAAATGAAATCCAGCAGCCCATAATACGCTGCACTGCCCCTGTTGCCATGCTTGGCGAGAGCCCGGCCAGCTCAGCGCGGGCTCAGCGCTCACTGCCTGGCCCCAGCAGGCTGCTCTGGCTACCATTCTTCTTACTCATCCCTGCAGAACGGATCCACTACCAGACTTGTTTGTGGCTAATGGGTGTGTGACAGCCACCCTGAGAACTACCAAGAGAGAAACAGGAGCCGCTGCACCTAGCTAAAGAGTCGGGCTCTGGCTGAAACAATTCGTACCTTCTGTAGATTACTGCCATGTGAGACTAACAGTGCTCTCTCCCTAACGTCTGTCCGTGGTGTGTGGTCCCTACCTGCACCTGCCTGCACTGGTGACTGTTCCTCTTGTTAAGGAAGCCCAGCCTTTTCCACGTTAAAGCTAAAGTGATTCTGAACCAGAGACTTACTAAAGAGGTGAGTTTCTCGAGTTGGGCTGAAGCAGACAGTAGCAATGGGCTTTTTATGAGCTTTTATCTCTCCGTAGCAGAAGTCTGCCGCCACATGAATCAGTTTGACGATCCCTCTCCTCCCAGCAGCTGCTAAGATATTATGACATTTCTTCCGACTGTCACCGATCACCATTGTGAGGGTTGTCCATGCAACACTGAAAAACTCCTAGGACAGAAAGAAACCAAGAATCCAGTGTGAAAGAGAACAGCCAGCAGGACGGCTGTTTGCTCAGAGATAAGACAACTATCACAAGAGCTATCCAGGTGAAACGACACGACTATCTGAGGGCAGAGCATCGAATCTCAAAACAACCCTCAGAAGAACACAAACTATCAAAACAGGATGTTTATTCCTCTAGGCCGTCAAGCAGTCTTAGCAGCCTGGATACACATACATATGCCTGTGTGAGAAGAGGCAGACTAATCTTTTAAACTCATCAAACCAGGCTAAAAGGATAAGCAAGAAATGTTTACTATCTACATTCTTTTAAGACCTGTCCATGCTAATGCTTGAAACCCTTTCAGAACTCTTTGCAATATATATTATGCATACATGTATGTCATTATAACGGGTTATGGTATATCCATTCAATGCTTACTCTCCCAACTGCAACCTACCTCTGTAGCCACCTTATACTTTTTCAGCACCGTCCCCGTCTCACAATCAATCAGACAGACAGATTCCCCTCCACATGTTGCCACAGTTCTGGAGGAGCTCACAATGGGATCTGAAAGATGAAAAGAATAGGTGAAAAGTTCCCAGGTTCACGGATAATGCGTGAAGACTGCAGCTTATCACTGCCTGGTGCTCTCCCAGTCTCCTGTTTTCAAAGTCAAAGAAGTATGTAAACAAGTCTCTTCCTGACAACGGAGACTACAGCTTGAAGGAGCAGGGGTCTAACGCATGGAGTCCGCTGGGATTCCAGAGCCAGGTGGTTCTGGGAATCCTGCAAACCTCTTTAAGAGCTCACCTTTCCTGGCTCCACAGTCTAGCAATGGCTCGAAGACACAGGACCAGAGCTGCGTTTTAAAATCCTCGCGGCTGTTGCCTTTACTGTGACACTGAAGAAAATGCAATGGCTCTGCACTGACATCCTCCTACAATAAACCATCCACATTTAGAAAATTCATTCCCCTGACAGCGGTTTGCCTGTGATTGCCTTGACAGAACCCTCTACTGAACACAGCAATCTGAATTAAACTGAAGTAATTTTCAGCCCTTCTGTGCTACAGAGAACAGGAGAGACTGACGTGTCACCAGTGCTCAAGACTCCTAAACCAGCAGGCCCCAGCAGTGAACCCCATTTCCTGCTGCAGAGAAATGTGAAAAACCCTTTAGATCCCCACTGGTCTGAGCTGAGGGGGAAACACCTTTCCCCATGCAGCCATCAGTTTGACCTGAGAGCAAGTCATGCCAGTCCCATTTCTAAGAACAGACTTTCAGTGCACCACCTCAGAGCGCTGGTCCATCCATCCCCTGCAGGGGATTCACTTCTCCAGGGGGGGGCCTTCCCTGATGCCTCTGAGAGATTTAAAACAACAACAAAAAAAACACAAAAACAAAAACCGTAACTCACAATATATCTGGCCAATTATGAGCTCTAAGCTGTGTAGAGCTCTGATGAAATCTGAATGCGGCTCCTCCCACTAAACCAAGAGGCCAAAAGCCAGTCCCAGGGGGGCTGATGAACATACCTTGCCCTTGGAGTTCTTCACTGGGGTCAAGCTAACAACTCCATTCTCCTGTTCTTGGCTTTTCTGTTCCCCTGTCAGCTGGCTGGATCTTCTGTTGCTTTGCCCCTTGGGACACTGCTCTCCATTCTTATCTGTCCCTTCAGCTTCCTCCTGAGGGGTTGCCTCTTTGGCTGGCTGGTTCGATGTTCTTGGTTCACCCTGCACACGACTGGACTTTCTGGGATTAACTACAGCCTCCTCCTCGGTGTTTGCCTTGGACTTGGACCTCTTGTTTCCAGAGCCTGGTTTTGAATTATTTCTTTTCCTCTTGCCGGGCGTTACTGTGACCTATAAAGCATACTGTCAGTTTCTGCCAAAGGTTTCTAGCTTCCCTGAGATGTGCAGATCATTTGTAAATCAGAGAGATTAATTATTCAAATGCAAATACCATCCCACGGTTACAGACTGGGTTCCAAGAATCAGACAGCCCAGAGCTGCAGAGTTCCTAGAGGCAGAAGCTAATGAAAATCACACAGCCAGCCTCATTTTCATCTCCCTTTCCTTGTCCCAGTTACTTGTGATTTACATACGATGTGGAAAAACAGATCTGGCCCATGGACCAAGGGGGTTCAGTCTGCAGCCATTTCAAAGAAAGCAAGTGCCATCACGGTCTGGCCATGCATCAGCCCAGTTCTCTCATTAAAACCATCCCTTCCTCAAAGGAGCGGCGGAGTCAGTAGGACAATACTCGTGAAATCTTTTGGGTCCCCTATGAGAATGGAAGCTCTCTCCTCTTTGAGAACAACTCAGCCTTCACATTGCTAGGAAAGCTTCAATCTGGCCATAAAGAACAAGCCTCAGCTGTTGAATACAGGCTGGAGCCTGAGACTGCCCCTACAGGGACCAAGAGGGTCATAAATGTAAACTGACAAGTGCTACTGAATTCTAAGAAATAAAAAGGACATTGTTAGCGTAACTGGAAAAATCACCTACCTGGTCCACATCCTCTGCAGCTTCCCTGGGGCTTTCTGTACTTTCTGCCTCACTCTCATCCATCTTCTCCTCTGGTTCAGGATCTGTATTTAACTCCAGACCAAGCGAGTACGCCAGAAACTCTTCCGCAATCATTTTCACCTTAGAAGCAAATATGTGGATATGTTAAAAAAAAAAAAAAAGACAAGAAGCAACAGCAGGCGAACTCTGATGTGTAATGACAAGAGCTGCTTTGCTGAGTTTTTACTATCTGCTTCCACTGCTCTAGGTGAATTTCACAAATGATGGAGGAGCCCTCAGCTGACAGCTTGGCAGGCCAAGTCCTCTGCTGACATTACACGACCCAAGAACTTCACTCTGTCATGGGTACACATTTGCAAAAACAACAGCACAGCAATGAAACAAGATAAAGGAGAGATGGAAGCCTCAATTGTATGTATGTACATACAATTAAAACATATGTTACAAACTAAATGCTATCTTTCCCCACTGGGAGTAACTGTCATTATCTTTTCTCCTTTCATACAGCTTCCATCAAGACTAAAGGTTGCCATTAGAGTTATTCGCAAATAATTAAGCACTAAGGATACTGTAGTCTTGTTAATTAGTATGAGTATCATTATTGCTTATGAATTAAAAAAACAATGTTTAAAGGCAGTCATGCAACTTGGTGCACATTTAGTCCTGGTGCTTCTGTAACTGCTTAACAAAGCAGTGAAGAAAACCAGAGAAAGTGATACCACCTGCCTGCAAGAGCCCCGATACCCTGAACGCAAATCTATAGGGCATTTTAATCAGACCCGTTCAGAATCAGGCTGCAGAGTCCCTGCCTGAAGAGCTGAAGGGTAAGTGAAACGTAACCTACCCGCCAGCGGGTGAATTCACTGAGTGAGCTGGGTCCATACACTACATTGGTTTGTACTGACTTCAGGAACTTTTTCTTGATGGACTTCACTTGCTCAGCTGTGTACTTCTCAGGAAGTTGGTCACGGAAGAATTTTTCCCAGTGAGCGGTAACCTAGGCAGAAAGACTGGGTTTATTCAACAGAATACTACAGAAAACCAGAGCAGAAAAGCACAAGAGTACTTGTGAAAACACTTAAGAAGTTGCCAACCCTGAGGCTCTGCTAGCTACATGACGGCACTGCTTCCATTTATTTTATCAGTGTTCAAACCATGACTTCAGCTCACAAGAAACCCAGTTCCTCTGAACCAAGCTTAAGTGAGTGTGGCTAAGCAGATATCAAAGCAATGTCTGATTTCATGCCTCTGGATCCATAGCAAATGGTCTTAAGGAGTCTTAAACTGTGCCCTACTAACACGGAGTACCTGACAAGTAACTAATTTATTATAACAGGCATGTATTATAACACGGATGTTTGAGTTTTCTTGTAGTCCCAGTGCATGTGTTAGCAGGACTGGTGCACATACCATCCCCATTTATAGATACCTTGGCTCCAAAAGGCTTCTGAACTACAGGCACAGTCACGCAGATGCTCACCTATCAGCACAGTTTCCCATCTGAGAGTTTCTGGTGGGTAGTAACACATCCAGAAGCGTTTGGACCCAACAGACATTGGACATTTAGACACAGCAGTAAGGACTGGGCAGCCAGGTACAAAGCAATACCATCAGGGAAAGGGATCTGGGCCACAGATACGAGCACAAAGTGAACACCACGGGGGGGAGTATTTGGTGTCTCGTTAAGCAGCCAACCATGCCCAGTAGCCTGGAGGATAAGAGGCTGAGCAGCCCTCACCAAGACCCTCTGAGGTACAAGGTGCTACACAGATAACACCACAACAAGCCATCCCAGTCTTCAGTATTTGATCTCTCCACCACTGCTACACAGAAGGAATCGACAAGATAACTATCTAGAATACAAATAGTAAGAGCAGTACTGTGCAAAAAACCCCCTTTTTCATAACAGAACAATAATTGTGCTCAAGATCACAACGTGCTTTGTGGGGAGAATCTGTCAGCAACTAAACTGTGTACGTAAATGAGTGAAAATACAGTTCCAAACATGCCCAACTGAAGAAGAAAGAACAAATCCTTGTTCCTGGTGTATGCTGGAAAAAGCAAGATTATCCCCAGCTTGGTTTTGTGCTCCCCACTCCTGCAGCCAGGACAGTAATGTAAATTAGATGGGGAGGTGTATGCAGCTGTTATGTCAGCACCAAGCTTCTCCCGTTTTTGAATGATGATCAGAGTGACCTGAAAAACTAGAGGGTCAGACACAGATCTTGCTGACCCTGCTCCTGTAATTTAAAGTGAAGGCAGAAGTTGGCTACACAGAACAGGTAGAGCAAATGCAAGCAGTGACCAGAGAAAGCAGCAGTAAGACATTTACTGGGTGGACCATACTGTGGGCTGTGCTCAGATCACACCAGAATTATTGTTAACCATTTGATGCTTGTTTGTAACTCGGTCATTACACCGAGCACAGTATTTAGTTACTTCTGAGGTGTTCAGAGATTAAGAAAATATTACATGTCTTACCTTGCTGGTCAGCTTACGACTATTGACACGCCTCACATGATTAGCCAGTTTGGTTATGTCCTTGCCATTCAGTAGCCGAAGATTTTGCAAAAGAAACATTACTTTATAGTCATCATTGAGCTAGAAAGAGAAGACATCAGAGTTACAAAAACTGTACACATGGTACTTGGTTTAGCTTTAGTCCTTTATTAAAATACAGCCAAGGATAAGAATAATATATTTAGTCAGGGAAGGCCATTTCGTAAAATCTTCTCAGCATTTCCGACTTGAATATCGCCTTTAGGTGTAAATTAACATTCTGCTACGAGTTGGGTTCTTAAAACTGTAGACAAAAGACCTGCCTCACACTTATGCAGTACTAACATCCAACACAAGGTGGTGGCGGTGTAACCAAGGCTCGTCTGCTCGGGCCTGAGTCTAACACTGGGTATGCTGTCCACATCCTTGAACTCAGAGTGAGCATCTAACACAGAGGAGGCCTACCCTGCCTACAGTAAACGTATGCGAAGCAGGGATTCTTTGGGTCAGGTGCGTTTTAGGCCAGACCAGTTTCCCAAACAACCATACATATACTTCTGCCAGCATGCAACAGCAAATTGGGGATGGCGATGGTGGCTGATGCCAGTTTAAAGCACAAGTAAAATTACAGTTTCAGATGTTTACACTGTACAGTCAGCAGCCTCTTGGGAAAAGTCAGAAAACCTAAACTAGACTAATCACCAAGTTTAACCCCTCATCAGAGGACCAAGTCTGCTCTTCCAGAGCACAAGGGGCACGAAAAGTAACATATAAGAAGGACATTTCTACACAGTCATGACTGTATTTTACACAAGTGTAAGATATCCTGTCTGATAAACTACCTAAGATGGGACTCTGACCCATCAGAAGTTCAAGATAACCAGATTTTAGTATCTGAGTGGTTTTGAGCAAGCCACTCTGCAGACTGGGAAGCAGTGGCACGAACTGCTGAAGAGGCACAAAAGACTGGCTACTTTCTCAGATGCCCTAACACTTGCTGCCTAAGAACAATATATAAGAACTAGGCATAACTGCTGTTTGTTTCCCCCTCTATTTAATGTTTCGCTTGTAAGGATGGGAGGTAACTCACTGTCAAGTACACATTGTTCTCGTATGTCAGCTCCTCGAGCAGAGGGAACTGTTTCAGAGCAGTTACATCTTCCAGTTTGTTGTTGTTGCAGTTTAGGACACGCAGATCCGGCAGGGTTAGACTGTTGGGAAATTTGTCCAGTAAATTATCAGAGAGATCTAATTTCTGCAGATGCCTCAGTCGGGAAAACAAACGTGGGTCTAAGTCTCCAGTCTTCAATTGCAGCTTGGACAGGCTGAAAACAAAAGAGAACATGAACCACCTGCAGTTCATTGGAAACACAAGCGCTGACTTTCACAGGATACAAGGTCCCACCTGGTGGCACCTCTCAGTCTAGCACAACTCACTGGGTAAATCTGACCAAACCTGCTTTTTCTTGTCTGCAGCATTCCGGGCTGCAAGCACACATACATGGAAAAGATGCTGTGTCTGAGCTAACAGACACCATCGGAGACTTAAGTCTACCAAAGCATTTGCAGTACAATTAACCTGCAATCCAGATAAACCTCCTATGGGTAACAGCTGGCTGTGAGCTGTGAATCACTGGAAAAGTTCTTGTTTGCAGAAAAAATTACACCTCTAAGAATTTTGGTATTTTATTCCTTTGCAATGTAAATTCAACAAAACAAGTTGTGGCAATAGAGACACTTATTCACTAGACCATCAGTCTACCCTGTCCACAGAATGCACCAGATTTATTATTTCACTCATTTTTTAGAAATCACCATCTCACAACTGGTGTCAGCAACGTAAGCCTACGGTGATTCCAAAAGGCTAGTCCTGTCCTCCCCCTCACTTCATGCTGACGCTTGCACTCAGACAACGATGTGGCAAATTGGATCAGTTTGTTGATTCGGCTCAAAACTTTTATTCTCTGCATTAGAAGTTAAGTTCAGGCCAAGTGCAGAGTAGGTCCTCAAATCGTTTGGCTGTTTTCAAAGAACTAATTTCACAAAAAAAGTGATTTTTCCATTTCTTTTACAGTGCATTTTGCTGCAAATACTTCCAGTGGCAAATATGGAAATCTACCTAACAAAACCCCAAGGCTGCCACCAAAACAGAAGCATTCTGTCCTGAAAGAGGAAGTGGTACAATATTTGTGAGGGGAGAAAAAATACTTCTCCTCTGTAAGAAAGTGAAAACTGCATATTATAAGAAGGGTCATTTAGAATTGATTAGATCATTTAGCTGAGCTCCAAAGGGAGCTTTCTAGTCCTGCCAGACATCTCTTGAGGACACAAGCCTGAGTTCCTTTAACAAACAGAATCTCCATCTCTAATGATTAGTAGGCCTTGTAAATATAAATATAAATGAAGTGTGAATAAATGAGGTAAATAAAACCAGGAAGCAAGACCACTTCTCTTTCACTTGTTATCTCAGAAGCCTAACCAGCCAGTCCAAGCATATAAGAAAGGTTGAGCAGAATTCAGCTGGCTGCAAAGCTGGAGTGTGACTACTGTGTCATTTTGGGGAGAAACTCAACAGACTGTTCCCCAAACGGACTTTCTGAAATATAACCCTTCAAAATTATGGTAGGAAGCTGCATGGAAAAAGACTCTCCAGAAATTCACTAATTCAAACACCTCAACATCACTGTTACCCAGATGACTGCAGCCTATATTCTTCAGATAAACTTCTGAGTTTCTCTCTAAAAACAATTATTTTAGCACAAGACAAACTAAAAGAAGTAAATTTCAAGAGTACATATGAAACCCAAAACTCTTACATCAGCAACAAAAACAACAAATGCGCCAGCCAGAAATTGGCTAGCTGAGTCACTTGGATTGACCAGTTCTGGAATAGCAAAATTCCACTGTATTAAACATTTGGAAAGACACATATTTTTGGTGACCTTTGTTAAGGATCTGAGCAACAAAACTGTTTTTAGTGGTTTCTAAGCGTGTCAGAGTTTATTCTCCCTTTCTGAAATGTTTGAGGTACTAACATAACTGGATTTAAAGGAGATGGAAAGTGATGGAGGGAGAGGAAAATGGAAGGGAAATAATGCCAAAAATATTTTTTAAACCCTCTAAAATCCAGGTCAGAAGAGATTTTCTTATTCACATTAAGCGATTGCTAGCAAAGACAGAAGTGTTTGAGAGTAGGGAGTATATCTTAGGGTGTAGAAATCAGAATCTGGCCTTAAGCAGTTCTACAAAAAGAAGGTGGCAGCATATATGCAACATAAATGGCGAAAAGAGGTGGCAACTGCTGATAACCTATCCAGTGAATGCAGTTCCACTAGTGCTCACTGATCCTGCATCAAGAATGCTATCTCCTGTTCTGTGCTTTGTAACTGTCTCTTTTTTCAGTAAATGACAAATAAAAAGAAAAAAAAAGAAAAAGAAAAGAAAGACCAAAAAAAGGATCGCCCAGGCTGAATTCAGCTGGAATTTTCCATGGGCCTGTCTGCACTTACTTCAGTGTCTCAATCTTCCGGAGCCTCGTAGATCTTGGAACTGCTCTTTCCAAAAGGAGTTCTGTAGTAATTTTTGACATTTTTAATCTCCACCCCTCTGCTGGAATCACTAATCAGTCAGCTGTAGGATCTCTTCTTGTAACCTTCCTGGTAAAACAAACAGGAATAATAGGAAGTCCTTTCAACTGACTCCAAAAGCGGAAAAAAAAAAGTTATGAGGTTAGCTACTGATTTTGCTACTGTGTTTGAAGTTGCCTTTCTCACACGGTTGAAATTAAGAGACTGTTATTATGCTGGGCACACACTCCCAACACACTGACCCAACCCACCTCCAGAACAGCAGCGATACCTCCCTTGGCTATTAAAGCGACAGACTTGCTGTAGATGGAAGCTGTCCACGGGGTGATAGCACTCGGGACTAGGACAGTCTCGCCATTACCTGTTTGTACCTCTCCTGAGCAACAGGGCTGTGCTCCAAGAACTCCGACATGCTTTCAAATAAACAGCAACAGTAAGAATAAATACACCTGTTGTGAATGTCTTCCTCCCAAGGAAATGACACAGTGCGCTCACTGGCCTGGCCAGATGGATAGACTCTTGGCTGACGACTTCTAAATTCCCTAAAATTTTGGAAAACTGAATTAATTACCAGAAATGTAAATACTCACCAATCAATATCATTTCCTCACCAAGAAAACAAAAATCGGCAACATTCTGTATGTTATTGGTAATTAACAGATGTTTTCACGCATCGTTGTGGATAGGATAGTCCACGCACACACACACACACTGATATTTAGAATAATAACAGCAATAGGGCCAAAGCAGCCTCATGAAATTACTGGTTCGTGGCTTACCGCTCTTTCTGACACAGATTCCAAGAGAGGGAAATAAAAGAGAAAAGAGCTCCAAGGCCAGGCTCACTACTGTCCTTTTGTGTTAGTCTCACCACTGCCTAAACGCCACTCCAGTAAATCGTGAGGAACATGCAAAGCACTAAGCTGTTCTGAGGCTTGACTTTAGCACCATAACACGCCTACAGCACTGAGCAATGGGGCATTCCTTTGTTAACACCTGTATGTAAGAACAATCCTTCGTGTATGGAATATTTTATACCAGCATAAAGAACACTAAGCCTGAAGAGCAGTTCAAACAGCTGATGTTCAGGATTTGATCCTTCAAGAGACAGAGCTGTCACTGAAAGCCAAACCACAGGATCGGGTCCTTACCTGCTGAACCTAATAAACCTCCCTGAGTTCTAGTATCTGTAACAAAAATTTGACACCAGTGACTGTGGATGTTCCCATCACCCTCTTTTTGACCACACCGACACCTCAGACACAGCTGTGTCACCTGTGACCTCACGGGAGCTGCAGGGGAGACCACGACATAACACGGGCCCACCACCACGACATCACGAGCGACACTGCAGAAGGCACATTCAATTATCCGGGGGCCTGATGAACCCCGTAATCCAGCCGAACCGGGAACTGCCACCAGAAGCTGCCACCACCCCTCCTCCTGCTCCACAGCTTGACCAACCTTTTGGGCTTGGCAGTCCTACAGCAGGGTATCGATTCAGGCCTGACTAGCGCAGCAGAGATTAAAACGAGTTTAGTTTTAACTATCCTGCACCGACTGGACCACTGCTTCAGCTAAACCAAGGGGAGCCCGGCACCACCAGCGCTGCCCACTGCGTGATGCCCGCTGCGCTACGGCTGCCATGCTAGGGATGACAACGACGACGATGCCAGCCTGTCAGCCCATCCAGGGTCGGCCTCCCGGGTGCAAGGCGGCCCCGGCGGCCCCTCAGACGGCGGCAGCCCGGGGGCCGTGCCCGGGCCGCGGGGCACCGGCTGCTGGGCGCAGGCCGCGGCACCGACCGCGGGCAGGGCCGGCGGCCCTGTCTTCGCGCCGAGGCGGCCAGGTGCGGCTCTGGGCCGCAGTCGCCGCCTCACGCTGCCCCCGCGCGGCGCCGCTGCCCGGAGGCCGCGGTGAGGGCCGGCGCCAACCGCGGCCTGAGGCGCCCCCGCGGGGTGTGCGCTGGGTGGCGGGACTACAACTCCCAGCAGCCCCCGCGGCGCGGCCGGACCCCGCTCCGCTGCTCGGCGCCGCGGGGGCTGCTGGGAGAGCAAGTCCCGCACCCCCCCCCCCCCCCCTCCCCGCCCCCGCTCCCTCGGCCGCGCGGCCTGCGCTGAGCCCGCCCGCCCCGCCGCCGCTCGGCCCCGGGTCCCTCCCCCGCTCCCCTCACCTGGAAGCGCGCCGGGCCGCGGCGGCGGGAGGGGAGGAGGAAGAGGAGCCGGGGAGGACGGGAGAGAGGAGGGGGAAGGGAAGGCCGTATCCTCAGCGCCGCCGGCTCGGATGGAGGCGGCGGGCGGCGGCGACGGCCCGGGCTGCGGCTGCAAGGGGATCCGCTCCTGCCTGCTCTGCGAGGGGCCCGCGCAGGCCGCTCCGCCCCCGCAGGTACCGGGGAGGGGGCGGCGGGGCGGGGCCGGCGGCGGGGCGGGGCCGGTGAGAGGAGTTGGGGCGGGGGGGGGGGGGGGCGACTGCCATGTTCCCCTCAGGGCGGGCCTGGCGGGGGCAGGGGAGGAGCGGTGGCTCAGGCCCAGGGGACAGCCCCCCCCCCCCCGGCTGTGGCTCCCCCGGGGGCTCTGCGGGGCCCATCGAAGTGCTGGGCCCCGAGCAGGAGCCCAGGCTGGGGACAAAGCAGGGCCCCCCCCGGGGTGTTTGTGGAAAGATCCCACGTGGCTTCACCTCAGTTACAGATGCCCACAGCAACCTCAAAAGCCAAGACAGACCTTACCTGAGTTTCATACATTAAGAAATGACAGGTTCACTACAGCTTAGTCTTTTGGCCTTGGCGATTTTTATCAACTTTCTTCATTCAATATTTATTGATACGACAAACTATATCTCTACAGCCCGCCAGAGGAGTACCGACCATTAATCTCCTTATACGTTTGGCACTGAGGATCATCTGTTCTTCCCCGTCTTCGCAGGATAAAGACATTACAAGGGAAGAAAAGCGGCTTCAAGCAAGCAGCACAGTAATGCTGCAGCCGTAAAAAAAGCAGGGAAGAGTTGTTCCCCAAAAGCAGCTGTAAAGTTTCTCATGTCTACAAGAATACTGTACAGGCAGTTTCCATGCTGCAACGTCAAGGTTGCAGGGGTAAATCATGGAAGTACCTTATTGTGATGAGCTTCTCCCCACTGCTTTTTTTCTTCTCCATTGTTATTTCCACAGGGAGAAGATAATTTCACTTACTGTCCAGCAACAGGCCTAGCTAAAGGAAATGAGCACTCGGAATTTGCTGGCTGGGCATTTCCATTTCCAGGGGTGTTTCTGATGGAGGAGTTCATTAGCAAAGATGAAGAATCTGAGATAGTTGAACTGATGGATCAAGATGACTGGAAACCATCACAGTCTGGCCGAAAGAAACAGGTTTGACTTTAGAAGCACATTTGTTCTTAGATCCCTCTGGAAAAGGAAAGCTGTTTTCAGTTAAAACACAGAACACATGCAATTTTCATGGAATGTTTTCCTTTGGAAGCTTTTCCTGAAATCAATTGCAAGAATTACTTGTAATTAAAGTCAACTTCTTGCAAAAGTATATGGTAGTTGTAACAAATCATACTTGATGGTGCATGTTCAGGCATTAAAGTTCAGAGAGTCTCCAGGCGAAAGAAGTGGGTGTTTTGGTTTTACTTTACAGGTGAGAAATCTAATTCCAGCGAGATTCATGTAGCTTCACTGAGGCCTTTTGCAACCTGGTGACCAGGTCACCTGAAGAGATGAGAACTCAACAGTCTTGATTGTGAGCCCTGTAGGGATCACAGCCTCTCCAAAAAGACTTGTCTTAGATTTTTCCTTAACACCTGCTTTTTCCCCCCCTCTTCTTTTCCAACAGGACTATGGACCCAAAGTGAACTTCAAGAAACAAAGGCTGAAAGCTGGCAGTTTTACCGGTTTGCCAAGTTTTAGTAAAAAGATTGTGGCACAAATGAAGGCCTGCTCTGTACTAGGCAGTTTCTTACCTGTTGAACAATGTAATCTGGACTACATGCCAGAAAGAGGTTCTGCCATCGACCCACATTTTGATGACTGGTGGCTTTGGGGCGAGCGTCTGGTTAGTCTGAACTTGCTCTCAAAAACCGTGCTATCCATGTCTTGTGATTCAGAGGACAGTATCCAATTATTTTCCACTTGCAGTAAAGAAAATGGGGAATTACGTCCCTCTGGATCGCTCACAGACACGTCAGCATGCAAAAATTCAGGTGAAGAGGGAAGCAACTGCATTTTATCCCCAAGGCTTGTTCCAAGTAAAGAGGTGGCTGTTGCCATTCGGTTACCCCGAAGGTCTCTGGTGGTGCTGTACGGTGACGCACGGTACAAGTGGAAACACGCGATTTACCGCAAGCACATAGAGCATCGCCGAATCTGTGTCACGTTCAGGGAGCTGTCTGCGGAGTTCAGCGCTGGCGGGAGGCATGAGGAACAGGGGAAAGAACTGCTAGAAATAGCCCTTTCATTTCAAGGAAGACCAGTGTGATCAGCAAGAAGCAGCTGGAATTGCATTTTGTTAGGAAATTTGAAAAATAAGGTACAGAATTTGTACGACTGTTTGTTTCTGAAGTGCGCGTAAGGAACCGGGTGTGTACAGAGATAAGCCAATCAAATGGAAATTTAACAAACAGAAATGAGAGTGCAAGGAAGGGGTCTGCTGCTTGTTTCTTCGAAGACTCTCCTGGGCAATGGGAGCTTTTAGGCAAAAGTCAGAAATGAGATGTTGTGTTCATTGTAACAAAATGCAAAAAGCAAACAACCAGTTTTTAAGTACTTAAATGAAACCAAGAAAGAAATTTAGAATCATTAAACTGAACTGAGTATCAAACTGCCCTTGGCACAAATTCAGCCCAAGCCCTGCAGTAGATTTTGACCTTTCCTGGCCCATACTCGATTCTGTCGTGCTGCTGTTAGCGTTGCACTGTGCCGTAGGGACACGACTATCTTCTCACCCACTTCAGATAGGTCCTTTAGAGATCAGCTCTCCAGGGAAGGAGGGTAAGCAAGCGTCGCTCCACAGATAGTACAACACACTGAGAACTAATTAAAGTAATTATCCTTTGCTGAAGATTCATGCTCTAACAGTGAGGATTAATCATAAATACCACGTGTGACCTATATCTTCTGGGACCAAGGAGCAGAATTTGCAGAGGGCTGATGCTGACTCTTCTGCAGAGACAGCTTGGACAGAGTTCAGACCAAAGACTTGCACAGACTGTGTTATTTTCTGATCATTTGTCATCTGTGAACCCCGCTGTCAACTCTCAGTAGCAAGAGTCTGATTTTGGGAATAAGCCGGGCAACAGACTGCAACACTGGTGGCTATCATTTTTTTTCTTGGCACCTCCAGCAGTCAGGTTTGAATCATGCCTCATACCTAAGACTCAAGTAGTCATTTGTAGCAGAAGCTGATCTGCGGCCATCTGTCTGCTCCGAACAAACTTCTGTGCTCTTGAAAATGAAGTTGTGCTGAGGAAGAAGTGTGATCTTTTAATAAACACAGATGTGTCATCAAAACCATTCAGCACAGTCACAGCTACAGCAATAAAACAACACTTTGCAATGCTGCCTGGTTTTGGTCGGTAAGGAAAGAGGGGACGCATATTACGTGGGATCTCGGCGTCCCTGCGCAGGTGTATCCTGCCCTAGCAGTACTTCCTCGGCACACTGCACAGGTTTTACTGTATAGTAATGCACTCGTGCCATAGACACTGCCCCCCATTTCAGGCACTGCCAGGGGGGGAGCTTTTCCCCCAAGAAAACAGTTACTAGAAATGAGTGAAACAGTTTCAGTTCAGCCCAGTATTTAAACAGCTGTGGACATTGTCAATGATGATGATTCCAAAAGGGATCCATGAGCAGGGCTCCTGGGGGCAGTCTTAAATCCCAAACCTCCACCCAGGCTGGCGAGCGGCACCTACGAGCTCCAGCAGTGGCTTTGGCAGACACCACATGCTCTCTCTGACGGAAACCCGTCACGACAAACGCAGCCAGCCAACACGCAGCAGGCAGGCCGCGCTTGCTCCACAGCCAGCTTTATCCCTGGAAGTTTCTCACAGGCTACCAGCCCACTCCCAAAAGCAGGTCCTTGTGCTCTCAAAACAGCAGTTCCTAACCTTTTTCCAGCGGAGTGGTGTGACCAGCATCGTGCCGCTGGTGTCGGCGGGGCTCAGCAGCTGTGGTGAGCGTGACGTCCCCAGGCCAGCCCCTGGAGCTGCCGCCGGAGCAGAGGACCTTCGGCGGGGCAGGAGGACACGGCTGGCAGCGTGCTGGAGCTCAGCACAAAGCCACGCTACGGGAGGAAACCCAGGGAGCTTTCACAGAGAAAGCGTTGAAGCCATACCCTCATCACCCTTCCAGCACTGAGCCTCTCCAGCAATCTGCTCGTTGCTCAGCAAAGTGCGGCAGTCAAATATTTCCATTAATGTTTGGCCCTTATTTTCACTGCTCCCTTTTAGATTTATATCGTGCTTTCAGCCTGTTAAAATACTTTCTGTGTGCGTACCTGCTGTTTCATTCTCTCAGCAGTGAAAGCAGATGATGGCTTCTGATGAATCAGTGCCACAATAACAAGATACACAATATTAGTTCATTTTGTGCTCTGCATTTGTTAGCTGAATTTTTCTGCCTTGACTGAACTATATGAAAAGCTGCTGTTCTTGCCAGAAAATTTCAGCTCTTCCTAGTTGGTACCTTAAATCTGAAAAAATGCAAATAATTAAATACTGAGCCAAAACCTGAGGGCTTTGTCTAGATGTTTTTGAAGTCCAAAACTTAATGTAGTCACTACGCAGTCATTGCTGTGTCTGTCTTCTGACATTTTTCACCTGTTAAGCAGTCTCTTGGGCACCATCTTAGATCAAAATGCAATTACATACCCATCGGTTCTGTATTACTTTCTAAAACTTTATGTACATTCTCTCCTAAAAAGCCAGAACTGCAGTGCTGCAGAACATTAACAATTGGTTTGGCCTGCCAAGTATCATAGCAATCTGAGAAAAGTATAAAGAGGTTTTAGTCTTAATTAATTAGCTCTTAAGAGTAATTTTAGTCACTGTGCTAGTATTATTAATGTAAGACAAACTTTAACAGTCTTCATGTTATAGGAATTCCTATCACAGCTGTTTATCTCCTTAGCCAAGATTAGAACTTGTAAAACACATGCCCTCGTTAAAAGGAAGTGCATCTAATTGTTATCTACTTGTGTATTTTACAAGAAGGAGGATAATATCTGACCAAGCTTTTTTAAAAAAAGGCAAAACCCCAGTTAACCCAGAGAGGATGCTGGAGGACTTGAGATGCCTTTCAAAAAAAAAAATCAGTCTGAAATCAGCAAGAAGCATAAAACTGAGCAAGTTTATCCAGTTTCTCTCACACAGCTGGACAATAACTGAGAGACATACATTGTTCTATATTAAATATTGCTCATGCAGAGAGAAAACAAGAATAGGCAAAGCTAAAGTACAGAGGTGGTTTTTTTACTCCTAGTGCTCACGGTTGTTACCACCCTGGGCAGAAGGCAGCTCCCAGTCGTACACACAGGTATTCATGGGATCACTTTCCAACTTCAGCCAGTCAGTAATTATTGAACCCACTTTGTTTTAAATGGTTACAGAGGAGACAGCCTGTGACAAGTTAATGGCAAAGTAACGGTGCTGGCACAGCTGTTCCGCGATCTGAATTTGAGGTTGCGGCTTGGGGGGGCGGTTATTGAGGAAGTTGTCTTAAAAGTAGGCACAGCCAGATAACGAAGCTACAGCAGCAGGGAAACTCAAAGGCCTTTTGTTTGTTTGTTTTAAGGCAGGGAAAGAAGAGAAAGGACATTATGAAATCCCACAGAAAGGCAAGGGGAGAACAGCGAGTGCGAGCAACCGGTCCTGCAGCCAGCCGGGCACCCTGTACCTCCATCCCCGGGGCAAGCTGGGACTGCCCGTCCCCGAGTCCCAGCGTCAGGGAACCAAAGGATGTTCGCTCTGCAGCTGCACCCACCTCACCAGCTCTCTATAAACAGTTCCACATATTTGAGTGCTTACCGCAGAGCGCGCTCCACCCGGGGCTCTTGCACAGTATCGCTTTCATCTGTCACATGGGTCAGGCCCGGACGGTCAAATCCAACATCTACTGCCCCGGTCATAAAGCTTCCCCGAGAGTCACGTATCCACTGAAACAACAGGGAGGTGACTACCAAGGCCAGGCCTGCCCCAAGGCGATGTTAAAAATAGGGAGCTCACAGTAAGAGCTGCCACTAACCACAGCAAAGGGAGAACCCGATACTGTCCGGCTCCAACAGCTCCCTCCAGCTCGCATTCATGCCTGGTCTTGACTCCTGCTGACGAGAGGAGAGAAAGGAGTTGCCTCCTAAACCAAGGCAGGTGCCCAGGAACTATACGAAGCAGGGCTGTACCCCTGTCCTTGACAGCTCCTTCCCCGCTTTAGGGTGGGCAGGCAGGGTCCCTCCAGTGCTGGAGCCTGCACAGGCATTTTTCTGCCGGGCAAAATCTGTCCAAAAAAATCTGAAGGAGGATTCAGGACTCTGGAGCCAGATCGTGGCTGCCCCCTGTGGCGAACCCCACTGCAGAAATGGGAGAAATGGCCCAAACTGTTCCAGAGAGTCACAGCCCAAGGGAGCTGAGAATTAGGGCAACAGCCCCTCAGAACTCCAGCACCCCAGGGCCCAAGGCTGGTACAGAAAGCTCACACGTGCCAGGGGAGATCCTCAGCGCACGTCCCCAGCCCGAGAGCGGGACCCTTGGGGGAAGCATCTCTGTGCAGATGCCACAGGAACGGAGCCACACCAAACCTGGGACACCCTAGGAACGACAGAGAGGGGACAACCCAGCACAGAGGTGGCCAGGCACCGGCAGGCAAACCCAGACGTGACACAGGGCGCTGCCAGCCCCGCCGGGACACCAGCGATGGTGTGGAAAGGCAGGCATCTCCACGCTTGACTGATGGGAATCGTGCTGACAGCCACGGGGGCAGCAGCAGAAGCAAGGAGGATTTTCTGGCGCCGTAGCACAGAAACACTCATCTGGCCAAGTACAATGGCCCTACTCCTTTACGGACGAGCTCCCATGGCTGATACCACAGGCAAACTTTCCGCGACACAAGTCTGGACCCAACAGCGGTGTGAATGTAAACAAGTTGGAGGAAGACAGGCAGGAGCAAGAAAAGCAAACGCTGTTGTTGGGAAAGGAGAGGAGTTACAGCATGAACCTAGAGAGATCCCAGACACCAAAGAGCAAAAATACTCCCATGGGCTTCTCATGGAAGGGAGAACTCGGTGCCCAGAGAGACACAAGAAACAAAGCTGCAAGCAAAGATGGGAAAGCACATTATTTTTCTGTTTTCAGTGCATTTTCCCTTGGGACACCACCTCAAACCATACCTCAGACTCCCCGCTGGAGTAAGGCAATCCCGCTCCAGTCACAGATGCGGTGCCTGGAGACTTATCTTAAATCCAATCCCACCAAAGCCTCACCAAGATGTTCTACAAAATCAAAGCACAATTTTTGCTGCATTTCTCCATTTGCTCAAGTTTATTATATTTGCAAAGAATTAAGTGAATGATTTGGCTGTTTCCAAACGAGCTGCGTTGCTTTTGCAGCACCGTATGTGAACCATGAAACTTTTTTTTAAATTGCAAAAATGGCTCAATACTTTCCCCAACAAGCTCCTGAGCTCCACAGGACAGAATCCTATTATTACTAATGTTAAAGAAGTACAGATGAGAGATTCATCCTATCTGATCTGGCCTCACAATAGAAATTTTGTTGGTAGAAGAGCTTACATGCATAATACTTGGCAGAAAACCTCAACTCTGATTTTGTTGTATAAACCTTTATTATGGTAAAAAGAGGAGGGAGAGAGGGCAGACTCCTAGGGAGATCATATGAATTTCATGACCACCCACTTTGCAGAGGACACTCATCTTTTGCATCGCACATAAGTACAGACCAGTCATTTAGCACACAAAGACGATTTTCTTTGTTGCACATCAGCCAATATGGTACATGCCAACTGTGGCAAGAACAACAGATGAAAGCCACAGACACAGTGCTAAGCAACTTGTTCAGCAACGCTCCAACTCGCATGTAAACAAGAGAGATTAGAGTTGGGTTCCCAAGGCCCTCGCCAGAGAGGAGCATAGGGATAGTCTCACCCTGCTGCACTGGGATTTGCGTGTACTCTCCACTCTGAGAAGCTGCCATTAGATTTCTCAAATCCCAGTGGAATAAGGGACCAGGGTTAAACAGAACATTACAAACATCCTTAATGATTTTAGAAACCTATAAGGCCTAGGAGACTCTGAAACTGCAATGTTTGAGTGCAGAGCAGGAAACCAGCACAGGATCAGGGCCAAGAAAGTGTGCTTATGCTTCTTTCAGCCCTGTGTGGCAGAAAGCCTTACTTGTCCTTAAAAGAGCTCATGATTGCAACACATTTCCCTCCACAAAGTTACTGTAAATCATAAAATCATTTTTACAGAAGTTTTCACCCACAAGAATGCTATAGAATTTGCAGGCTTCCCTTGCTAAGCAATACAAGTGGCATTTTCTCAGCTGCTGAAAAAAAAAGTCAGCTCAAATGAAACATGATAGCTCTTTAATGGCACACTGTTCTCCCGCCGGATCCAGCTCCGTCAGGCTCACCAATACAGCTCCAGGTTCCACCAGAGGAGTTGCCTGCTTTGGCGGAGGAAAGAAGCATTTGTTTTTGACAGACACATGCTACAGCTGACAAAACCCCCCAAACAACTGATGAAATACACAGCACTGGGGCTTGTTCTCTCCATCAAACCAGGCAAAAAAAATTGCAACAATACATAAATGAAGACGACATAGCAACAGATTTCTACAATATGCTATATGCTGTCATGCCTTACCTCCTTGAAACTTGCTTTTCTAGTCCTTCAAAGTTTTGTCTCATTAAATTCCCTGTCACTGTTCTGTTTTAAGAATGTCCTTGTTAAAACTAAAACACCTGTAAGCCTTCCCTGGGCACTCTTGCCTCTTATTGGGAAAAAACACATGATCTTGGCATTCATTCAGTCTAAAGTGACAGATGCTTTAGATGCTAAAGTGACAGATTGCTTTCCCTTCCAACCCAAACTATTCTATGATTCTATCTCCAAGGAGACCTTATAGTGGCCTTCCAGTACTTAAAAGGGGGCTACATGAAAGCTGGGGAGGGACTCTTTATCAGGGAGTGTAGGGATAGGACGAAGGGTAAATGGTTTTAAATTGAAAGAGGGTGGATTCAGATTAGGTTTAAGAAA
Organism: Strix aluco; assembly: GCF_031877795.1. Lineage (NCBI taxonomy): Eukaryota > Metazoa > Chordata > Aves > Strigiformes > Strigidae > Strix > Strix aluco. The sequence continues at coordinate 8,994,193 of NC_133949.1, read as the reverse complement.
GAAATTCTTCCCTGTGAGGGTGGTGAGGCCCTGGCACAGGTTGCCCAGAGAAGCTGTGGCTGCCCCCTCCCTGGAAGGGTTCAAGGCCAGGTTGGACGGGGCTTTGGGCAACCTGGTCTGGGGGAAGGTGTCCCTGCCTGTGGCGGGGGGGGGGGCTGGAACTAGATGATCTTTAAGGTCCCTTCCAACCCAAACCAGTCTGTGATTCTGTGCTGAAGAAAGTATGACAGAACTTCCCAGCTGCCTGCAATTCAAAATTCTACCTCCCCAGCTGTAAAAGAGTAAGGAATAGCAAGAAAAGAACATAAAAGCTAAGGCTGATTTCTTTGTGGTTATGTATTTACGGAATACTTGCTTTGGAACAAAGGTGATCAACGCCCACAGTTTCTATTGTGCTTTCCTGGATGTCCTCAAGTCAGCTGCAGATACCCACATTAACCAGCGCAGCTCTAGAAATGAGCTGCCAGTTAATTGCTGCTGCACTGACAGCCAGGGAGTTCTGACACATAAGACAGGTCCTACACACACACACACACACACTGGCTTTTTGGACTGCTGATGCAGTTTTACTTTTGGCAACAGTGTATTGCATTCATAAAAAAATACAGATTTTTGGCTACCTGAACTAATGTTAAGGTAGATAAAGACCTTGAACTCCACGGCAGTGTCGACTTGAGTACACAAGTGTGTAGGACCAGGAACAGGCCAGAGACCCCAACATCTGAAACAGCACTAGAACCCACAGCTATATATGGCAGGCAATTAGCATTTATTTAAGCCTCAAGACAATCCATCACTGCTGCGTCTCACCAACTAGCAAAACAGGTATTTTGCTCTTAGCCTTAGCTGAGCGGATTTGCTGGAAGCAGCCTGTGCCTCTGTCACACTACCTGCATGCCTCTGTCATGCCCGTCTAACTGCACTTTCAGTTTGTGAAGCTCTTCGATCTCTCGGTTGTGGCGCTCCGTTTTGTGCCGCACCAAAGAGCGGTAGAAGTGAATGGTGAAAACGACAAAAATCAGACCCACTGGGACCATGATGATGGTGGAGACCAGCGCTGACTGCCAACCCGCGTGGCTGCTGGGCTTCTCGGCGTTGGTGGTCTCGTTTTTCAGGATGGAGCCCACAGGCAGAAATTTTATCCAGCACAGAAGCACGACTTCCGCAAGGAAAAGGAGAATCCCCAAGACGGTGGAGAAGCCCCACGCCAGCTCGATGTAGGGGTGCATGCGCTCATGCGGGGATTCACTGATGGAGTTCAGGTTGTGGATGTTGCTCACTGCTTCCACGTTAGGCAGAATGCAGGTGCTGATGAGAAGGGCGAAGAGATGAACTGCCACGAGCACTGTCGTGCAGGCGCTGAAAGCGATCAGCAGCATCTGGGGGTACTTGTACTGTACCTCCAGCTGCACCTCCACCATGGCAACCTGGGGGGAAAGGAACAAAAAGCTTGTCAACAGCTGCTAGTTTTCGTCTTTTCAAGGCTTTCCTCCAGAAAAGCATCTTTATTCAGGAAGAGCACCTAAGGTCAAGTACACACTCAAGTGCTCTTCAGAACGGCAGCCTAGATGGATCACTGCTGTTTCCCATGAAGACGTAACACGCAGTCTGCAGCCTGGCCTTTCTGAAGGCTCATGCGCACGTTTCTGCGCTGTAGTTTTCTGAAATAACGTATCTCTCCTTGCAACCGTGAGCCATACGAACTGCATCAAACCGAACACAGAGCAGAAGGAACTCATTAGACAAGTGGAGCTCGGAGGCAGCTGACAGCCTGCTAGCCCACCCGCCCATCACACGTTCTCCTTCCGCTTACTACTTGCAGCTGCAGTGCAGGAAGTTTTGACTTCAGGCACACAAAGAAAAGCAAAAGCAGCAGCTCTTCTGGCCAGCGGCCAGTAAGGTTTCACTACCCCCCGTGGGAAGCACACAAGCTACTTTACCGTTTAAGTTAGTCCATAGTTAAAATAGCTGCCTTCTATTCTCAGAACATTGGACGTTCGTTTTTATTACAAATATGCCCAGATACAAGTTATTTATATCCTCAAATTTATCCCTTGAGACCTAATAACTTACTGATATACTCAGCAGAAGTGGACAGCTACTGGCTTATGGGTGTGCTCAAAACTCAGAAGTCTGTTTTCTCAAAACAACAACTATCATATAGCAAGTCTCTAAAGCCGTCTATTTTTTCTTTAATCAAATAAAGCTTAACAAGCAGAATAAGCACAAGAGAGCAGGGGATTCTTCTGACATCAGAACTGGAGTCCTAGTACAGGCCTGTTAACTGGTTTAGCATAAGAATTTGTAATATTATTTTATCTATTTGTGAAGTAAAATAGTAGTGTGGTTGCATCCCTGAAAGGACTGCAGAAACCTTTTTCCTAAGAGAAGTCACAAAAGCAGCGGACAAGACTACCAAACATTGCTTTCTTGTAACTCTCTAGTGGCTTGCTTGGAGCTGCAGCTGCACTTCATGATTTGCACAGATACTAACTTGCCTGGCAGCAGACCAAACCTCTGGTGATCCAGGTGACCTGCTGCTCCGGCGTGGCACAGCTTGCCGGATGCGTTAAGGAAAGGAGAAGCCGCTGCTTGGATGCCTGCCTCAGGGCAGTGCCTCAGGAGCATCATGAGAAGGCAAAGTCCAAACCAGCAGCTTGATTCGGGGTGGGGTAGATGGATTTTGCAGAACAGACTCATGATTACCTTATCCAGACTTCGCGTGAGACCACTCCTGGGCAGCCATTTCAGGCTCTGTATAATAATCTGCACCATTCGCTCTGGCATAACTTGTTAATAATATTATTTAGGCACTGGAAGATTAGGGGTCTGCTTATGCTCTCCCTGTTGGTAGCCCTGAAAAGGATTAAAGGGGATGGAAGCAAGTACCTACGTTGGCATGACTGCTGCCTTACCTGCATCTACTTTGAAACCATCAGCAGCCTGAATGAGGGGATCCCAGTCAAGTCTGAACACATTTAATAGCAACCAAGACAGAACACGTGTGTTTGTGGTGGCAAATGGTCAACCTCTACAAGTCCAGGCTTTACACCTACATCAACTATTTATGATGTTAGAGACACCAAAAATACTGTGACAGTTCTTGGACACTCCCAGCCTTTTGTTCTGATTATGAACGTGTGGGGGGTTTGCTTTTTTGTTTGTTTTTTGAAGTTTCTCATTTGCAGTTTATAGTAGTTCTTGTATAAGCACAGGATTGGCTTCACCATCTATTGCAAGGTCAATTTAATTAAAACACATTACACATTGCCTTGCATATGTTCTCTCTGCAGTTCCCCTTGTATTGATTCGAGGAGGAGATCAGACTTATTCTCTGCTGCACTGTTCTGTACAATAAATTTGTACAGTGCTGTGATTGTCAGTCACACTCTATCAGCCAGGAAAAGCTGCAGGTATATTGTCCATTATTGGGTGCTGTAATACCCAGAGACATAGTATTCAGCAAGCTGAATAGGAATTGTACCTGCATGTTCAATTTATAGTTTTATATTAAAGCTGAAAGCCTGGCTGATGTCAACATATCAATTTCTACTTGTTATCCTTCGCATGAGCAGCACTTCTGAGCTAATTGGATGTTTCCTCCCAGACTAACCTATTCCCTAGGGCTAGCTTCAGCTGTGCAATGTGATGAATTTTTAACACTGACTGATGGCTCAGTAAGAGGTATTTCAGGGAAAAACATCAACAATCCACATAGGGCAGCAAGGCCGAAAAACAGTTCATTTAACCTGAACAAGTACTGGAAAGGTGAGTGAGTCTTAGTGCTTTACCCCATAGACTGTCATGTCATTCTCTGACCGGGATAAGAGAAAGAGGACAAGCTGACATAACCCATTTAAAAATCATTAAATACGCTGCTTAGTCTGTAAAACTATTAATATGTCATGTTTGATACAATTATACTGTTACGTGATAACAGCCCCCTTTATTTTAACCTCTTCCCAGAAGCCAAGGTGTCAAGGGCTTGACTTTGCAAGGCACTGAGCACTCTGCCAAGCCACAGAATACTCCAGCATAGGCTTAATTTTAAGCTTGAGAATCACCCTGTTGAACTCCACGCTCACAGGTTTGCTAAAGGACCAAGTACTCAGAACATTTTACAATTAAACTGCAATTAAATTACATGCAATTATGGTTTTTTTTCAGACCAGTATAGCTCAGATTGTCCACAACAAAGGTGAGGCTCATCTTGAGAAATTTAGACCAAGATAGATAATATCAGGCAAAAGGATGACAAATGGCTTAACATAAACCAGGTTACATTCACACAGATGGTCTGGCAGCCTGTAAAAACAATCACTCCAGTAGATCTGTTCGGGGTGGTTTTTGTTGTTGTTTTTTTTGTTGGTTGGTTTTTGTTGGGTTTTTTTTAATCAAATACATATTCTGTAGCAATTGGACAAGTATTGAGAAGACTGATCAGCAGTAATAGCTCTTATTTCCATCAGGAAAATTATTAAGGAGGTTTCCTAAGCTCCCTCTAAAAACTCCTTTATCTGCAGCCTCCCTGGGGCAATGCAGTAGCCCTACAGCCCACCTCCAAACAGACCTGGCACTGGAAAGGACCCACATCCTCCTGATCTGCTCAACTCTCTGCCAGAAATACCAGAGATAGCATCGAGTATGAGGAAGGTTTGCATTATTCTGCAGCCCGTCCAGAAGGAGCTGGATCAAAGCCACCACCTGTTGATTAAATATCTATCAGCTCATAATAATTTTCAGCCAATATGGAACTGACTTGAATCAAACACACTGACAGGGAAGTAAATAAAGCAATAGCCAAGCCCTGTATGACATTTGTTTACATAGTTAAATGCACACAGGGCTTCAGGGAAACTATTTAAGTAACTTCTCTACTTTCATCGATAGCCAAATAGATGCTCTTATTAGAGAGTAAACATCCGTGTACTAAATACTTGTGTGCCAAATTACCAGCAGAGAAATAACCCGATAGGAATAGATACCTCAGCTTTCACTGAAAGGTCCGTTATGCTCAGCTGGAAAAAATCTTGCTAGTAAAGAGAATTCCTTATTGCAAAAATTTTTATTTCTGAGAATTACTGATTTCAGGTGTACTTATGTTAAGCTGGTGATTATAATTAACACTACTTATGTGTTTATCTGACTTGTGTTTTAAACAGTTTAAAGAGAAGTCCAACGGTTAATTTTGTGTGTTTGCCAAGGACTTTCAGCAACTTTCTGTTGTGTGAGTTGAGAAGGCATGCTTTGTTTTCAGCTACTTGGTTCAGCCCCTCAGCGTGGGTGGGCTGCAAGACCCCACCTCCCCGCCCCAAGTCCCAGTGATGCGATTGCACACCCCAGCATGGGCACCTGCCCGTGTAACCACGCTACCTAGATAGATCAGTTCACAACAATACAAAACTGTTAATTTAATGAACGGTCACAAACGACCAACGCAGAACTCAAGTAACCTAGAGGCACAAAGGGCACGCACGTGAGCGGCTTTTTAGAGTAAGAAAGCTTCTGGGTGAGTGAGATCTGCAGGGGAGCACTCAACTTGCTCAAAACAAGGAGGGACCTTCTGCCATTTCAGCACACAAGTTTGGTTACAAACCAATATATGCTGCATGGAAAAATTTTACAAGTTTTGCTTGCACACAGTCAGTGAGTGGACTCGCAAAGCGACCAAGCACCCTCTCTCCCCTGCTCCTGCCTAACTCCCTGCTTGTGTTTTTCCAACTTCACTTTGGGTAACCAACTTTGTCATCCCAGACTGTTGTAATGTTACAGATGATTCACATTCTGGGGGATTGGGGGAGGAAAAAGCAGCGGAAGAAGCTAAAATAAAACAAGGAAAGCTATCCAGAAAGTTCCCGAGGTCTGTCTTCCCCCCAGCTTCTGAGCTGCAGGATGCAACATCTTCACATCGTGTCCCACTCACCCAGGCACTGCCCCCTGTCTCTCTGCATTCAGCTGACAGACCTCAGGAAAAACCAGCCCTACCCATTTCCTGAGCAGAAAACCTCCCCCAAACAGGTTTCAATTCTCACTCCCAATCAGCAAGAACCAGAGGGGAGATGAAGAGGCTCACACAGCCACAGTGTGGCCCTGTTTTCCTAACACCACAGCTCCAACAGGTCTGAGCACCGGACCACTGACTGACTCCATCTTGTTTATTTGCTTGCTCCCTGACATGTTTTGACCTATGCAAATAGCTTCCAGATAACACCCAAGTGCTGCACAGAGGAAAGCAAGTACCAGGGATTATTCCCAATAGACAGCACTGACAAAAAATATACCAGGTTTGTTTCCCTTCAGGCTACAGAGGCCTCTGACACCAGGTCTGAGCCTGCAGGGCCTCTTCTCAAACCTCAGCATATAACAATCTCCTTGATCACGCTACACAAACTCCACTCTGGCAGGCTGTGACCCAACCTCCACCTTATTTTAAACACCATGACCTGAAAAAACACATACAGAAATTAAGATAGTGTTCAGGATGACAGTAACCACAGGGGCCTGGAGGAGCTCCACGCCCAAGTGAAACCTCATGCAAAGGCAGCCAGGGATAAATGGCCTCAGGGCCAAAGGAGAGCCCAGGCCCTGTATTGTTTAGCAACATCGGTGGAGCACTTAGGATCATGTGCAGGTAGGGGATTAGTATTTTTAAAGGGCTGACTTGGGAGTGTGTGGGTTGACTGTTAGGCAGCTCATGTATCTGTGCTGCTTTGAGAGAGACAGCCCCAAACTTCTCAGCAGCAGCCAAGCAGAAGCCCCCAGGCAGATGCCTCCTGCCTCTTCAGAAAACAACAGTATGTCCTGCTTCTTCACAGGAGGAAAACTTTGATTAATAGATGATTTTAGAGAACCAAAACCCTAATGATCCAGAAAGCATTGCTACAAACTACACATACCATTGCAAATCCAGAGAGCAGAGCAGAGGTTCTGCTGGAAGCTTTCAGTTTGGCTCGGCTCAGGTACAATTTTCTCCACGAAAGGGCCTGAACAGAGTGGTGGTTTGATGTGACCAATTCCAGATAGCTCCGCCGGACCCAGTCCCGATAATCCATGCCTTTTGTGCCAGGTTCAGAGCAGCAAGCAGGAGTGGAAGGATCCACTGGAACATTTAATTCAGAACTCATGATGAGAGAAATGCTGAGGGAACAAAATAGTCACATTCAGAAGGAGATAGCAGACAGGACAAGCATCAACTAGAAAAGATATGTTTAAACAAAGTTGCCCTCAGTCAGTAGAAAAATGATTGACAGAACAGAGAAAGGACTATCCACAATTGCTAAAAATGATCACGAGAACTAGGAAAGATTACACAAGTAACCCAGGAACTACTCCAGCAGGAATTCAGGAAGGCTGCACAGCATCTGGCTTTTCATTTCAAAGCTGGCATCTCAACTTTCCCCCTTAATTCCTCCTTGCTAATAGAAAATTTGTTTTACATAAAGACACCTTGTAAGTAGGGCCCCATCTTATAATTTTGTTTTAAGCTGACAGTTAATTTCACAGTGCATCATGGATTGGCTCCAAATGCATCTTTGTAAAGTACCAACGTAACGCGAGCTAGCATGTTCATGTTCAGGGAGTCACTTTTTGCTCTTTCTCTGGAAACCAGTTTTTTTCAGTTAAACCATTGCTCATCATAGCTCAGTTGAGATGGGACAGTTCTTCCCCAAGACTTCCCCAATAGTTATAGAGCTGACTGCTCTGTAGGGTTAACAAATGAACTTCCCAAGCTTCTACAGTTGGAAGTTAAATTTCCTGAATTTATCGGTCACAGCTGACCAAAAATCCTGTTCCCTTACTTCCACCAGTGGCTCTTAGCAAGGAAAAGACAATTCCAAGGGGAAAAGAGAACTGCCTTCCAGGTAGTTTCAGCATCTTGAGATTCAAGAGATTACACTGAAAGATGTAAGAAAGCAGCAAGACTGTTTCAGGTGGTGAATGCCACAGCTGCCAGCAGAGACAAGCACGAGGTCCAAACCATCCCCTGTTTACACTGCAACGTAGGCAAGCTGCTGCCCGGTGATCTCTGTGCCATCCACAGACACAGAATTCACTAAGTGTTTTGAGGAAAAAATTTCTCAACTCCGAGAAACATCTGTAACTAGATGTTTAACTCAGAAGAATGGAAACCATGATTTTCTGTTCAATCCACACACACAGAACTTTGCCACTGACCACCACGGCAGTAGCAGGTAGCAACACCAGAGCTGCACCACATGAGACCTTTCTGGCTATAAATACTTACCAGCTCCTAGGAGGAGGAGATGCATGCCCAGAATCACACACGGTGCGGTACTAATTAGTCCCAGCACCACACCTCAAGGTCACAGGCTGTTCACTTGAGAGGAGCCCCAGCCCTGCCCGCATGCCCCCTGCTCCACCCAGCTCTCCACGTACGCAGGCCACATGGTGACAGCTAATAAACCCATGTTTGCTGTGAGATGTGAGGAAGTGGCAAAGATAAAAAGGACACCAGCTGCTCACAACTCCAAATGGTATTACTAAAAAGGAACAAAGCTGTTCCAGGCACAATAACAAACATTAGACTGCAGCAGCAAATAAAGCATTGCAGGTCGTGAGACCGTCTGTTCCTCAAGAGCACAGTGGACTTCCCAGCCCCCTCAGGCATAATAAGGATGGCAGCAAGAGCACAAGATGACTTCTTCTGGGCAGTTTTTGACAAGGCCACTATTACAGCCCCTGGAGGACTCCAGGGTGGCTCCTGAACTGCTCAGGAGTTTTCAAGTTATTAAAAAAAACAAAAAAAGGCAAAAAAGAACTTGCACACAACAATAAAACCAGGAACAGAATAACACAGACAAACCTCCCTGCTTGCTCTGTGTTTCCAGAAAAGGCAAGAATCACCTATTTTACAGAACAGAGGGGGAAAAAAAAAAAATAGATCTTTCCCCAAGCCTCCTGTGAGGATCAGAGACAGAAACATTATGTGAGCAGCAAAATGATGAAGCTGTTTCCTGTGACAACATCCTGTGTGGATTCTGCAATGTATAGTGTGGGGTGAACTTGTTAGCTTTGTCCTCAGTTTCCTTAGTTGAGACACTGATGGCCTCTACCCTGCCATTTATTTTCACAAAATACGTAGGAAACTTCAACCCCTGGGAAAAATTCCATTGAAAAGACAAATGAATTCAGAGGTTACAGAGGGAGAGCAAGAGTACCCAATCACATCTGCTTCTTTCCTTAGAAAAATAAGCTAAAAATACCACAAGGATGAATTTTCACTCTGGAGCAGCTCAAGGGATGTTCCAAAATAAGTAAATAACTTCAGAATAAAATCCATAAACACAGCCATAGCCCAAACCAAGCGGTAACAGGATGGCAAACTCACCTTCCTGGCTACGGACATGGAGGGACTGGATGGAGGGCTCCAAGGGCTGAAACACAAGACCAAAGAAGCATTTTACAGGCACCGTATCTTAAGCAGTTTTACTCTGGAAATGCTTTTCAGCCAGTTATCTGCACCAGGGGAGAGTTATTCTCGAGATTTCATGTTCCTGCCTCGCAGTGTTAAAGGTTTAGGACCCTTGCTCTTACAGAGATAACTATCCTACAGGGTTTTACTGCACAGGACTGTTGAGTTTTGGATGGAGAATCGGGACCTCCCCAGAAGACCTCTTCCTCAGCCTAACAGCCAGCTCTGGCCAAGTCCATCCCAGCTGTGTCTTTAGTCACTTCCGTTGCACCACTGATGCATTTGACCCCGCTTCATTCCACACCGCTGAAGACAGAAAGCTCTCTGCAATTGCTGCCTCATATCGATTTTGTTAATCTGCCCAGCACCGTCCTTCGGAGCAGCAGGCGTCGCGGGGAAAGCCTCCGCTGTGCCTTACATCCCAGCTGCCCCTGTGCAGTTGCGAGCGCACGTGCGGGGATTTCTCCACAGCAGGGAACGAAGCAGACGCCGCCGGGGCTGAGATACATGGATCCCCCTCCTGCTGCTGGCGTGCTCTGAACAATCGCCCGCAGAGCGCTGTCTCAGCGGCACTGTCACCTTCTCTGCCTGGCTCTGAGATGCCAGCCCCTGCCTCAGATCCAGGTTTCTGCCCCACGCCCCGAGACTGATCAGTGTGTTTGTACCAGTGCCTTTCTCCCCTGTATAGGATCGTTCAAGACCCTACACGCTGTGGCTAAGCCTAACCCCAGGCCCCGCTACTCCCTCTTCTTCTGCTACTCTGGGCTCCCCAAGCTCAGGCCCTCTTTGCTACAGGGAACCCATTCCCATGTTTCCTGCCTTGGATCCCCCCCCCCGGCAGCACCCCTGGGATGTCACACCATCCAGGCAGGGTGTGACCCCCCCCCACAGCTGTGACCACCCTTAACAGCAGCACACCTCAAGCAGGGTGGGGATCATTCCCCGAGCAGGATGTGACCCCCTCGCCCCACCACCACGGCTGGGATCCTACTCACAGGGCACCACCTGAGCAGGGAATTTCTCCTCTTCCTTCCCAGCCACCCTCAGCACACCGTGGGCAGGATGTGATCCCACACATTGAGGAGCTCCCCTCCAACAGCACCCTCAGACAGGGGATCCCCCAGGCCAGGACGAGACCCCCCTCACAGTCAAGACCCTCCCCTCCGAAGACACCCTGGACAGGGGATCTTCCATAGGCAGGATGGGACCTCCTACCACCGGATCCCTGTCCAGCGTCCCAAGGATCGCCCGCATCTCCTCGGGCAGGATGGGACCCGCTCCCCCCCACAGCTGGGATGTCCCTTCCAACAGCACCCTGGGTCAGGGGCTTCCTTGCACTGGAGGTGTCTCCCCTACAGCACCCCCAGCGAGAGGATCCCTTTGTCAGGATACAACCCCGAGAGCTGGCCCGCCCTCTGCACCCCAAGGGAGCTCCAAAACGCTGCCGGGGCGTCCGCCGGGACCCCCTTCTCTGCCCACAGCGCACCCTTCCCACATCCCCAGCACCACCCAGCTAGGCCGGATGAGGCGCACATCCCCCACCTCCCCCCTCGGGCAGGGGAAGCTCCATCCAGGCAGGATAAGATCAACTCCCCCACCCCGCCCCTCCTCCCCGCACCCCGCGCACGGGATGCCTCCGCCCGGGTAGGACGAGACCCCCTTCCCCTGGGGTACCCGGGCAGGAGATGCTCCCATCGATGCAGGATGGGCTCCCCCCAAACACCCCGGCGGGGACGACTCCCGCCACCCCGGGCAGGATGAGACACCCCACCCCACCGCCTTCCCCCCAGCCCCCGGGGTAGGGCCCCCCACGCGGGCAGGATGAGGCCCCCCGGCGCCGCGGGGGCGGGCCCTGGCTCACCGCGCTGGCTGGCCGGGGGCCGGGCCGGGTCGGGCGCGGCACCCCGGGAGCACCCGCCGCCGCCGCCGCCGGCTGCCGAGAGCCGGAGCCGCCTCCGCCGCTGCCAAGGCAACGCCGGGCACCCGCCACGTGACCCGCAGGAAATGGGGGGGCGGGCGGCTGACCCGCCCTCCTCACGTGACCGCCGCCTCATTGGCCCGTGGAGACGCCACGCACCGCCCCTTGGCGACAGGGCGGGGCCGCGGCCGGTGCGCAGCGCCGAGCACCGGGGGCTGCGGGCCGCGGCTGGGCCCCCCCCCCCCAACCCCGAGCGGGTCCGCTGGCAGGAACCGGGGCCTCCTCTCCCCCCCCTGCCCCCCTGAGAGAGGGGGTGGTGGTTTGGGGGTTTACTAAAGGGGGGCCTGTACTTCGCGGTTACAGAGGGTCATCCCCAGCTGTCGGCAGCGCCTCCGGGGCCCCCGAGCCGTTCCAGCGGCGGGCTGGCATCCCGGGGGCCGCAGTCCTGCGTCAGCACGCACCGGTGGGAGACAAAACCCGGTGTGCGGCTCCCTAAATTCATGGTCGGGGTGAAACCCTCCCCACTGATAAAAACGTTACTCGGTCTGGACATTGCGTCTTTCCACAGAGAAGGTATTGGTGCAATGGGATGTAAACGTGCTTTTATTACAATTATTAATTATACAGCAAAAAGTCGCCACTTACATAAGTCAAAAGGCAGTGCTGACTTCTGCCTCCGCCGAGCTGCAACATCCTCTGGCTGAAGCACGGCCAAGGCTCCCTGCGTGGAGGAGGGCCAAGGAAGCCAGGCTGCTACCTCCCTGCATTCCTCCTCTAGGGACTCGCAGGAAATCCTGTATAAACCCATCAAAAGAGCAAGGGTAGGGACAGACTTAAGGGGAAAAGGAAGGAGTTCCTTCCCTGAAAGATAAAATGCTGAAAGGCGGCACAATGGGGTCAGCTTTATCACAGGGTAAATCCCATCTTCCCGAATTCACTTCTACCTGGGGGAGGGAAAAGACAAACACTTCCTAAAAACTTATTAAAAAGACAAATATATCTGTTATCCTGAGCGTGCTTGTCACCTCTGAGATTATGGATACCTCTGCTGGGTTACAGCACTAAGGCTGCTGTCTCTCGGGGTCCCACGCTCCCACGAACGCAAGTAGAAATGGAACAGCAGCAAACTTTAGCCCCTGAAGATTAGTCTCCATCAGAGAAAGGAGAGGGACTCCTCTAGAAAAGAATCCAGAGCAAGAATTTAACATAAGCAGGTCAAACTCCTTGGCAGTTTAAAGCCTTCACATTATTACTGCTTTTTCAGTGCCCTATTTGGAATAGGAAGCAATTGTAGAATTGCTCCTCATTTACTACACATAGGAGCACTTCCCTTTTTCTACTCCATGGACGTTTTCCCCGTTTGAGGTCACAGAGTACTTGCATTTTGTCTTAATGAAGAAACATCCCTTCAAACGCTCACTCTGAAGTGCCTTTGTATTCTGGAAGACGTAGTACTGACACAAACCACCACAACATGGCATAGTATTTTTCAGAATTCATAGCAACACCTACCAAATACAGCTCCTACTGTTACATTCAGCCACCCCAGCAAGAAAGACCGTAAAGCAGATACCACCTTCAGCAACACATTCTCTTTGCTTTTTATGGATTTCACCTACAAACTTAGCATTCCTACAAAATGAAGAGTATGAATAATTCAGCACGGGTAACAATGGCGTCTTAAGGAGGCAGGATGAGGCCACACAACCTGAATTTGTTTAGTTCATCAAGACAAACTCAAGTCCATCTTCCCCACGACTGAGAAGCGTGTCCTCATGCAGCAACACCTGCTCTACTTAATGCAAAACAGCCCTTATTTATTCAGCTCCAAAGCCTGACAAGCTCAGAGGCAGAACAGTCTTTGTTTATTTGTGAGACTCTCGGTTCTTCTCTGTCCACGAAAGCTAAGAAACATCACAACGTTTTTATGGCTTATTCTACGACATGGACGTATCAACAGGGTTTACCTGCCCTAAGGGGGATTCAAGTGAAGCAATTCTCATAACTCATCCCTCTCCACAGGGAAAACGCCAACGACTGCAGAACATCCATTCTGCAGCTTAAGCGCTAGAGAAGGAAACACTGTCACAACTTACTCTGAAGCACCTGCCTCTGCGGAGATTAAGCAGAAAACAATTCCATGCAGCTCTCTAACCCAGGGGTGGTGGGGATATGGACCTTGCAGCTCAGAAGCTATCCAGCTCTTTAAGTCTTTGGGTATGTACAGGGGAACTAAACACAAACATCACTTGCACTTGATCACATCCACTTCCCCGCCACCACGGTAACACCACTGAGAAGCCATTACAAAAAGCCAGCTCAGGCAAAATGCAGGATTTCTGGCAGCACTGTTCAACAAAGGCTCAATCTAAAAAGAGATTCTCCCTTTTTATTGTTTTTGCTTTAAATAATTTGGCATTGACAAAGGCTTGAGAAGAAGTAGCACCACATTCTGGATGCCAAGGTCCTGGGATGAGCATGTCTGAAAGATAGCAGGCACTTCTAATTAAAGATACACAGAAAAGACAACAACCTACGTTGCAAATAAAACCACCACTGCATATGCTTTTCATTTAAGCACCAATAGTAAATATATATACGGATGTTATGCTTCCTACTAGGGAACCCGAAGGTCAAAGCAGAGAGCTCAAGCAGAGAGAAAGGCAAGTGTCATCACATGAAGCTGAACACAAGCAAACCCATTCCATTCCAAGCCTTTCTGCCACAGGATTTAGAGGCTTTACAGATATAATCTTTTGGCAAAGCTATTGTTCCAATCCAAAAGCAAAAAGTAAATGAAATGCAGCTAACACCTTTTTCCATATTTTCATGTGCGCCACATCACTTGGTCTTTTTGTCCCTTCCTGCAGCATTGCAAACACCTCTTTATTTTACTGAAATCCTCTTCAAAAAAAAAAGAAGACAGAACAAGCCAACACATCCCCTTTATTCATTTAAAAAACATGGAAGAAAAGTAATAGGGAAAGTTTTAGCAATAAAAAAGGGATCCTGCTTAAAAATCTATAGAACTTGTCTAGCAACATAAACTGATTTCTTTGGGTTAGAGATGACCCCATACAAAACCCCAAATTCAGAACACTCACAGTGCAGGAGAGTCTGGCTACAGACTACTTTTATACTTTAGGTTAAACTCCTCCCTTAAGATTCATGTATCCCACTGCTACCAGCTTCGACATAAGTAGAATACGTAGCCCTCACAGTAATATTTTCCTTAAATAGTAATGGATATGTTTTAGCTTTCAGACAGAAAAACACTCTGGGCCATGTTAGAAAGAACTCTAGGGTCACAGAGACTTATGGCTGACTCTTTAGAGCAAACTTAGAGCAGACTGCACAGCAGTTATACAAGCAATTAAGAAAAAAATCTCTTATTTGGCATTTCTCTATCACTATCTCTTGGGCCTGTGACGTGAAGGTCATTCACCGTTAAGCAGATATAACGTACGCCAATGGGTTCTGCTTGGCTGAGATGAAAGACTTTCATGCTCCTGAATATAAAGCAATGAACAGTGTTTCCAGCTGTCCCTGAAAGGCCTCATCCTCTTCCCATCACAAAACTCGGCTCTTCAGCATCATCTTCCTTCTCTTCCTCCTCCTTGCTATCATCCTCTTCATCATCCTCACTGCTGACTCGCTCTTGAGGTTGATCAGGTTCTAAAAACACAAACAGTATGAACTGAGAACATATTCCCATGCGTCTCTCCCTTAAGTATTTCACAACAAAATAGTCTCAGGTGCTAAGCAACGTGTATTAGGTCACGCTAATTAGTACAGATGGATAACATACTCCCATGAGTCTTCCTTGTTAAATATCTCACAACAAAGTAGTCCCAGATACTAAGGAAACATATCAGGTTATACTAATTCTACTGAGCAATGTAGAGCTCAGAATATCAAATTCTCCCTTGGAGAAATACTCCCTTAACTCCAACGTTACCACTGTGCCAAGTCCATCATTAAACAACTCCACCTCCTATGGAAGGTTATTTCAAACAGAGGCAGTCAAACGCTGAAGTGATAAATTATCTCATTCCCGATCTCCCCTCTGCAGTTGGCATGAACCTTCAAGTATCACAGAGTATTGTTAAAGAATGCAGGCACTGGGAAGCCACGGGCAAGACTCTGTATTTCTACACCTATCCAAGTTTTCAGAAATTCCACAAGGTGCTGTAAACTTTTACAGAGCGTTTGGTATACAATACTGTAAATCCAGGAACACATTAAGATACATGTAAGATTAACGAGGATCACAGAAAACTTGTGAAGCCTGCTAAAAGACCAGAAAACGCCTACTAGGAATTAGATAACGGCTACTGAAAATTAGGTACAGCATAAAACGGGACCTGAATCTAAAAGCCATTCTACTCCCAGCAGCTCTCGTACCTTTACTGTTTCTCAGGCCGAGCCACACTCAGCTCGTGCTCTGACCAGTTAACCCGTAGGATTTAGGATTACTGGTCTGATGCCACCGCGTGGTGAAGTTCGGTACTTTCTGTTTTTATTAGGGGTCTGTACAAAAATGCAGCTTTAACAGCTGACCTTATTTAGCGCCAACCTTTATTCTCCACGGTTTTACTGCAACAAAGGTGAAAGATGGCACTCAGTTTTTCTTTATTCATTCAAAAAGGAAGATAAATGCTTGCCTGCCACATCCAACAAACAGACTTCAATTAATTTGGAAAAACTCTCAGATTCAAACCACGGCACACAAAACCAAGCCTATTCTCAGTAACTAAAGATGGCTATCAGGGGCTTCTATATCCACTGATTTTATTATTATTATTATTATTTTAAATAGAGAACCACAAACTGTAAAGAGCTAAAAACTGTTCTAAAGACAGGGGAGTTTGAATTCTGACTTCCAGAAGATGACTTACTTGTGCTGAACAAAAACATTCCAGCCCAGCAACTGGTCCATGACAGTCCCATACCACAGTGCCAGTCCCTGCTCCAGCTCCCCTCTCCCCCAGCCACTCCCTAAAGAGATAGGTACTTTCTTTTCCACCCGAAGTGAACAAAAATGTTGACTCATACTTAAATTCTCCTCCCGGTCACAATTCATGAACAAGTAGCTTTGAAACAAACAAACAAACCAGAACCAAACCAAAACACAAAAAAAAAATCCACTCTGCTACATTCATTTGCTGTCACAAGTAAAATTAACCAAACAATTAATTTGTCCTCCCATGTTTATATGGGAGGCTGGCAATGGTTCAGCTGAAACAGATCCAATTGTGAAAAGCAAAGCAGAAATAAAGTAGAACTGTCAGATAAGTCACTGTTCTAGCAGAATTATCAGAAATTGCTGTAACTTTAAGACTAAGAATTACTGCAGAGTTAATGTGCTAATCCACAAAGGGCAACTATTTGAAAGAGTAAGCTAAAATATACTCACTGAAAGGAAGCAATGAACATTCAAAAGTTTGAGGAGTTACACTGACATTGCTGAACATTAATTTTCAAGACTGCAGGAGAACAGAGGCAGTCAGGTTTTTCATGTTTATGAAAAATGCTAAATAAAATAGTTGTGTGGAACAGATGGCACCAAGGTGGCTCAAATTCTTACACACAAAATCGTAACTCAGTTTCTTGCTGTCCAAGCTGTGCATTTTTTTCCACCTGTTTTCCCATACGCATTCAAAATATACTTAAAAAAAGAACAGCCTTTAACGATACTGCCTTTTTTAGCAGAAGATATTCTAAATCTGCAGTTTGTCAGAATAGCTGGGGCAAAACATCCACAATCAACAGACTCAAGATTCCAATGTTTGCTCTCCAAAATTTCCCCTAATAAAGGGAAAATATTCACAAACAGCCAAGTTATTTGTAAGATTAAATCTCAACATAGATGTCTTTCAAAGAGGACTTTTGAAACATCAGCTAAAATAACAAGCTTTAGGCTCAATCTTCCTATCCATGTATTGAGAATGGCTGGGGTGGTGGCTCCAATTAGGGAACAGAACTAATTCTTGAGAAAAGAAAAATAAATTTCACTGACCTTTTTCCTGCTTCTTTTGTTCAAGTTTATTTTTCTTAGCTTGCAGTTTCTTCTCTTTTAACTTCTGGCTATAAAGCAAAGAAAAAAGACTCTTTTGCAAATCCAACATTGTAAAGCTTGTGCACATTCATACACTGATAAAGGACGTATTACAGACATCTTGGAAAAGCAGACTTCAGAAAAGATCAATTTAAATTTGGCCTCAACTGAAAATTCAGCAAGAGCAAACCTAGACACATGATCAACACAAACTTTTCTATGTTGTTTTTAGTCTAATGGAAATTTTTTTTTAAAAGTCTTCCATGACGTCACTGCAACCAAAACTATATGATACACAAGAACCTCCAAGAACACAGAAGGAATAAAAATTAAACTGCACCTACATTTTAGCTACCTAGCCTAATAAACAAAAAGAGAAAATGGTGTCAATATCCAGACTGCTGGAACTGAACACTGGAAAAAAAAATTAAGTAATCACTAGTAATATGTACTTTAATTGAAAAAAAAAAAAAAGTAATGCAGTATGCTTTGAGCTTAATCTTTGGCTGTACTTCATCAATATGTTGGGCCCTAGGAGTAACATTAAGAGCAAGGGGGAATTTCAGTTCATATGACCCAGTTCTGTTTGCCTAGCAAAGGTAACCAGGCAGACATGGGGCAGAGCAACCTGGGATTCCTGTTCCTCTCTCAACACCATAAATTAATTCTCTTGAAACAGAGCGCCAAGTACTGTACCTGTTAGGTCAGGACAGAAGAAAAGGGGTGGTGAGGGAAGTCAGAGTTGCTCCTACAGGGCAAAGCTGCTTGGTACCTACACCATTACACTATAGAAGGGGGACAAGGAGGTGTTGGGAGTGTTTAGGCAGCATTTGCTGTTTGAACAGTTGTGCTCCATCTCAGCCAGGGAAAAGGCAGCAGGCCAGATCTGACTTGCTGGCCATCTGTTGGACCACACTAAATTAAAGTCAGATGGCAACAGGGTTTGTTGTGCACTTTTGTGCTAATATGCCAGTGAGTCACTTCGCACAGGCCTTTCAGCAGCGACTCTCAGCTACAAGATGTAAAACCCTCGTTCTCTAAGAAGCAAGAGAGAGGCTGCTAAGGATCAGACCCTCTGAAAGAGCCTATCCATGATAGCCCGCTATTTCTGAAAGGTATGGTGGACACAGACTGTGGAATTTAAATTCTTGTATTGCTGCATTACAGTGCTCAGACTATTTGTCGAAAGCATCAATCTTGTAACTGTTTCACTTTGTCTAAAACTTAAGAGAAGGATGGATGTAATATTTTTTAATTTTTCCATCTAACTTACTAAACTTGACCTGCCAGACCTTTCAGTGAAGTAGGTAGAAGAAGCTACTGATTTTAACAATACTGCTTGCTTCAGTGGCCTTTTCAGTATTCACAGACTGAACTGGACTCGTCACACTGACAGAGTACACGCGGCGTACCACGCTCTGCTAGTCCAAATCCATACACATACCCATTAAGCAGCACCCATTTTTGCACTTAAGCTGCTTTGTGTCAGCTGTTTCAGATATTTATTTAAGTCAGATGTATATACAAACCTTTCCTGACATTGTTATAACAAATATGCAGTAAGACATGTTGCAGTCAACATCACAGTGTGAGCAAAAGCTGCTCAGCCAGTCAAAAGTTACCCTGCTAGTGAAGGCATGGAAAATAAACCAGGCCAGCAAAGCCTGTCAAGTTTACAGCTACCTTTAGAAACCAAGCAATGACATTAACAAAATTAATTTCCACAGCCAGACTTCTCAGCTGATAGATGTAGGCACACAATGACAGCATTTATCCAAAGCATGCAGCTACAGATGAGGACAGAGCATGAGGGTTTCCATGTCAAGCCTCCTGGGAACAATCTGCCCTTACCGCTTCCTTCTGCGTTTTGCTGTTTGTTCTTCTGCAATCATCTTATTCCTCTCCAGTTTCTTCTGGAATTCCTCATCTAGTCTTTGCTGTAATTGATCACATGTCATACTTTGGTCACAATCTAAATTAAAATACTTCTTTTAAAAGTCATGTCCTTTTAGGGAGAAGTCTTTTAGCAAAATACAGAAGGGAGCTTTGCCAGATTTTGTCTAGCTTCTTCTTTATACAAAAGCTATATTCCTAGGGATGACTTCTGTACAGACATCATTTTTAACCTGCAGCCTGAGCCAAACATTGAAGCCTTCAGAGGGAGGAATCCTCACCAAAGCAGATGAGGGAGGTTGGGCTTCTGTCCTAAAGAATGCTTCAGTAAAAACAAGAGAATAATTTGAGACACAAACATTAACATATGGATCAAAGGACTCATCTTGGTCGAGAGAGTAAAACAGTAATGCTCTCTGAAAGAGGTGCTATTCTACTCAACCAAGACTTAAAAGAAAGATCCGGATTCTGTGCACAGGCACTTGCTTTGATTCTGACTGTGCAAGACAGTGATATTTGGGATTTCTAGTTTTTAAAGCATTTTCAAACCAACCTGAGAACACACACATTCACGTGCAGTCTTACAGTGTGCTAGGACCCCAGTGAACAGAGATGGAGCATGTCTGACACAAAGCACCAAACGTTTCAATACTGACAAAGACGCCACATATCACATACTCCTACAGTTTTCCTCTGATAAGAGGTGGTTTGGAACTGAATTATTTGTACATGACTTTAAAAGAAAAAAAAAGATTTGCAATGAACACCAAATAGTCAGGGGGAGGATTATAAAGAGTCCTGCTGACCTTCTCAGCCATGGCATCCATGAAATCTTGCCTCTGGTACTCTCGCCGACGAAGATGCCGGTACACATGAAACTCCCCACTCCCAGCTCCAGCACTGGAACCTACAATAAAGAAGAGTTAGTCTACTAGAAAATAACGTATACTAGATGCTCACAAATGACTACAGCTTGATGCTGAGGGACAGGACATATGAAAGGGCACTGTAAGATGAAAATCTGATAACAACACACACGGTGTGTCACCGTTTTATGTAAGCTCAAATCACTCACAATCAAAAGCCAAAGTGAGCTGCAAAACCACACACTTACGGGTCACTGCAGTCTCTGCCGGTCAATTACTCCCTAAAGAGAATCCAGTCTGAGCTGGACATCGAGGCAGTAAAAGAACTAGAGATCAAATGCACACCCCATTCTCTTCTAGGCAGCAGTGAACTAAAACACCCTACTGAGGCTGCTTCTGACTAATTTTCAGCATCTCATACAAAAAATAAAGGTCAACAGAAGGGTGATTAAACCCCCATCATATTATACTTTCCCATGCCAGACAGATACCACTGACAGTTTTTGACTGTTTCTTTATAAATGAAATCCCTATACCTCTCTCTTCTTGGCATCAGTCCGCATGTTGAAGTCTCACAGGAGCTTTCAGCACCACACTCCATCCTTTTCCTCTGTCTCCTGAGCCATTTCTCAACGCAACACACACAAATACATGCCTCAAAGAAGACACCCAGTAATTAAAACATGGCAGCTGGGACTGCAATAAGGGTGCTCTTGATACCAACAGAATCCCAGCGTGTCAGGTGCTCCCAGAAAAACAAGACAGTTCAACTCAAGCACACAGCAAAGCTATTTGGAAAAGCCCTCAGGGAATTACAATAAGCAGAACAGTTTATTCAGAAGTATATAAAAGCCTTAGTGCAAGATCAATTATTCTGAAATAAGAACAAGTCAGCCTCTACAAAGGATCATTAATAAGGATGAAGGTCCCAAAGAAAGACAGAACATCTACATGTAGATGAAATTTATACCGCAACTACTACATTTAATCCGTGTAGGTAAAAGTAAAGTGTAAGCAGAATACTTGGGTCAGGTTCTTTGCACAGCTGCCAGCTCCCTACCTGACCACATACGATCATATCTGCTGTGAGTGTCTGCTTCTCACTGAGTCTGCTTCTCACTGAGTCAGACTCAAAGCAGCCAAAAGAAGGACTTTGTAAGTTTCCAGAGCACTCTCAGATCCATGGAAAGGACAGACTTACTTTATCATCATTTACTTTATCATCATTTACTTTATCATCACCAGAGCAGCAGCTTATTTCACTGCACGCAGTTCACGTGCTGGAGTGACACAGGCATTGTTCACTTTGCATTCTAACAACAAGCAGAAAACTGGAACCCAAGAACCAAATAAAACTTGAAAAAGCAACTCTCGAAGCACATTTCATACCTCTTTTCTCCAGCAAAATAAGCAACAACAGAAAACCATCTCTGGCCTTTTCTGTTAAACACTTTCCTAAGTTTAATGTAGCTGACCCTAGAGTTATCTGAAGAATAGTATCTTTACCCATCACATCTCTAACGAACTCCGGGGGAGGTCGTGGTGCCCATTCATTCAGTTTTTCAGGAATTGGTACAGTCTTTTCCTGCAAGAACAAACCAACCAGTCATCAGTATCTTCTAGGAGCAAAGTCTGCAATTTTAACACATTGTTGAAAGGTGGTATATGTCTGACAACAGCCTCTTCCATCAGCTGACAGATCTCAGAAGGAGCACAGCTGTAGTCATTTCTTCATGCATAGGGATCAGGAGCAGGCAGAAAACGAGAATCAGAAGGTATCCTCTCCTTCCCTCACATTCAGGCCTGCAGGTCAACAAACCCCAGGAGGATTAGGAGTGTCTGTGCTTCTTTTCAGTATGGAAACTAGAAGGAAGCAAGTCAGCACCTCCAAGCACTCGCAGAAACTGAGTATACTCCCACTACCAGTAGTCTGGGAAGCGATGAAAGGCATCTGTGCACCTTCCATGCCAGATCTACAAAGGACAGGGAAGAGCAGGGAAGGGAGAACACACGGTGCAAGGTCAGAGGAGAAACACAGGGTGGGGACGTCTCAGTCTCCTCCAGCACGCACAGAGGGATGGTGAGAGTCTCCACCCGGCAAACACCTCCTCAGCACAAGGACCAAAACACCCAGTTAGAGGAACCAGGGTCGTGCTCCCCCCCACTATTAAAAGCAGCAGGCAGAGAAAAGCCCAGCGGCAGAGCGCGGAGGGGTCAGCCCTCCCCCTGGGTCCCCAGAGAAGGGTCTCTCCCCTCACAGCACCCCAGGAAAGCTAGGTCTCTCTCCCCTCACGGCCACCCGGTGTGTGTGTGTGGGGGGGTCGGCCTCTCCCCTCACAGACCCAAGGAGGGGGAAGGTGGTGTCGGTCCCTTTTCCCTCACGGAGGCGGCGAGGAGAAAGGGAGGGAGGGGTCAGTCCGACTCTCCTTACAGAACCACGGAGGAGGATCGGTCCCTCTCCCCTCACAGACCCCCGGGGTGGGATGGGGGTCTCAGTCCGTCTCCCCTCAAGGACCCGGGGAGGAGGAAGGGGGATATCGGCCCCTCTCCCCTCACGGAACCGGGCAGGAGGAAGGCGGGGGTCGGCCCCTCTCCCCTCACGGACGCCGGAGGGGTGGGGGTATCGGTCTCCCTCTCCCCTCACGGCCCCGGGCAGGGGCAGAGGCCCGGCGGGTGCCCTCACCGGGTTCCTCATGAGCCGCTCGAGGCGGAGGCGCTGCTCCTCGGCGGCGCTCCGCGGGATGACGAGCGGCTGCGGCTCCTTGCGGGGCCGGGGCGGCCGCGGGGCCGAGGGCGCCGCCATGCTCCAGCCGCCACCGCGCCCCGCCCCGCCGCTGACGTCACGCCGCGCGACGCGCCCGGCCTGCGGGGCTGCCGCGGCCTGTCATGGCGGCGGGGCCCGGCCCGCGGGGGATACGCGGTCCTTAAGGGACTCCCGCGGGGGAGCGGGCGCCTGAGGGGCCCGCGGGGCCCCTGGGGCATGGCCGCGGGCTGCTAGGCGAAAGCGTGCCGCGGCGGTGTGCCCCGGCGGCTGTGGGCCCTGGCGCGGCCTTGCTGGGGGCGGAGGTCGGCCCTTGCGTCGCGGCGCCCAGGTCCCAGCTGCAGTCGAGGGCCCGTTGCCCCCCAGAGCTGCGTTTGCTGGAGCTCTGATGCCCCCCGTCCCCCAGGCACGTTCTCCCGGCTGCAGCGAGTGTAGGCTGTCCCCCACGGGTCCCGTTAGCAAGGCAGCTCCGGCGTCTGCCACACTCTGGCCGGGCTCTGGGCTTAGCAGAGCCCCGAAGAGGGTGAAAGTTCAGTGCATTTCGCACTGGCACCCTCAGCCCTGCCAAATCCCTTCCCCGTGACGGTGTAAGCGATATAGGACTTCCTAGTGCCTCCCCGGCAGGCTGCCTGCACCATCTGTTCGTGTCACTTTGGTAATTAACCAGCGCTGCCCGCAGGCTTTGTCCGCTGACAGTGATGAACGGCAGTGCGATTCCCCGCGGCGCGGCCTTGTCGGGTGCTGGAGAGGCAGGCAGGTAGCAGGGGGGGAATGCTGCACTGTCTGCATTCGTGTTCACTCCTAGTCTTTGCAGGAACAGTGCCTGGACGAGCTGAGGGCTTGTACGCCCAGATCCACGCTTGTCTGACAGGGACGGAGAAAGCCGTGAGTGGGGAAGAGGAGCCGGAGCTGGCTGCAGTACAGGCTTCCTCTGCAAGCCAAATTTCTCGTCAAGCTGCTGTGGCCCTACAGAAATGGCATGGCATGTGCTCGGGCTGTGCGTGCGTCAGAGAATTAGCTAGTAAAGGTCAGCTGCAATGGAAGAGGGACATAAGCCTTTGTGCAGTTTATAGAGATAAGCTGGAGCGGTGAAATTGGGCTCTGGGTTTCAGACAGCTTCGTGCTGTGCATGTGGAGTGGGTGACAGAAAGGGGAACAGACAGAAAGGGGAACAGAGAGGTTGGGAATGGCTCCTTCTGAGATTTATGGGTCATTTGTATGACCTGAATTTATTAAGCCCCCATGCTCTTCCCCCTTCCATGAAGAAAATCAGAGCTGATCCTCAGGTTCAGCCCTATGTTTACAAAAGACTTTTCAACCTCTACTGAGGTTGCTATGGAAATCACACTAGTTTATGCTTCGTGTTTGTCTTACCAACCTGATTTGTAAAAGAATGGTGTGAATTTAGTGTTGGCTGAGTTCCCAGCTGGCCGCGCTGGCCCTGGAAGGCATCCTTGCAGTCGCAGCCCTGGCTGGAGCAATGCAAACAGCTTTCCCCATGCTGTCTGCCAGCTCACAAGCGCCTGTGCCCACGGCTCTCCCAGCCTTGGGTCCTCCTCAGCTCTCTCAGTCACTGCAGAACGGGTTTTAGAAGCAAAGTTGCTGCAAACAGATTGAGTTTCCTCTCCCCTCTGCTCTGCTGAGTCTTGAGCACAACACAGGCCAGTTTAGCTCCCTAGCCTGTAAGGTGTTACCCTGTTTCTTCCTCCTTGCTGTCATGGCCACCTCTCTAAAGCACAGCTTCCAAAAGCGGGGGTGTGAGTGATGAGCTGTCAGGCCTCAGCCCTCTCATGCCAGTCCCCACGGGAGGAAGGCAGAATGGCAGCCGTGCCGCAGACATTGTGACAGCCCGAGGGCTGTGGGGAGCAGCTGGGCAGCTCGATTCTCTTGCCCGAAGCGTGGCTTGTGCCAGTGACAACTCACAGCCCTGGGAAACAACAGGCAGTTGCCTGTCATCCAATGGAGCCCACGCAAACAGCACAGGGAAAGAGACCTGGGAGCATCTCGCTCTCAAACTACATGTCTAGGGAATTGGTATAGACTCTTGATGTATTATGCACTTATTACTTTTAAAATATATTTATCTGGAGAGAGGGGACAAGACTCTTACTCGGGTCGTACAAAAAGAGGAAGCATTACATCATGCCATTAAAAAATACAAAGCCCATGAAATCAGATTGCTGGGCTGGGATCTGGGCAGAACTGGGCTTACTGGGAACAGGGGATTCGCATTAGAACAGGGAAGTGTTTTCATAGTTCAGTGCAAACCAAACAACAAAATTTAGCTCCCTGATCCGTATCAAAGAAGCTCATTTGTGTTTTAGAGCAAAGGCACCCTGAGGTTTCCTACCAAAGGGATGCTTCTGGAAGCACTGTAAGCCTGTGCTGAGAAAGACCCTGCGTGGCAGGCAGGAGCAGCTGCGGACACCTCAAACACCCATGTGGAACGTGGGAGGCTGTGCTGCTGAAATCCCTTCACGTTTTTGCCCTCTTCATAGTATCTGCCAGGCTGCAGCTCTGCGCCAGCATCCCCGCAGACCAGTGCTGCCCCGTCCCTGGGCAGAGGTATCACTGGCAGGGAAATCCAGCCCAGCTCACACGCTGAGGCTGCTTCCTCTTGGCTCACTACTAGATCTCGGTGTTTGATGCACAAGGCTGTTGCATCCCACCCCTGCCCTCCCAGGAACCCTGTGAAAAGAATGGAAAGCATGTTTTCCAGCAAAACTAATGCTGTAATTAGTCAATTTGCTAATAAGCTGAGGTGTGAACAGCTTATGGTGAGGCAGGAGGAGCAGCTGTCCCACAGGCACAGCCTGCCTTGTGGGCAGTGAAGGAGGAGCCCGTACAGAGGGGCTGTCGCCTCCCCAGCTGCCCAGCTCCTGGTGGAAGAGCTCTTGGACCGGTGAACAGGCTCTGGAGACTTTTGGGGAGGGAACGTTGTTGTGAATGGATCATGACACAACTGTGGCCTGATTACAGAGCTGAGCAGCTCCCTCCACCCCCCCAAAAGCCATGTGTTAGCTGCGTCTGGAAGCCGTGTCTGTCACGCTGCTTAGCTGTGACAGCGCAGTCTGGGACAACGTACCAGTTTTCCCGGGGGATCCGCAGCAGAAGAGAGCACACTAGGAAGACATACGATGGCAGAGCGTGAGGCACTGCTTCCCAGGAGAGACGACGGCATGGGAGGGGGGAACGACATGCTACAGAGAACTCGGCTGCTAGGAGATGGTAGCACAGGCCTTTGGCGAGGGAGGTCCATCTTCACGCCCCAGGGCTGCTAACTCACTATTCTTTGCACTGCTTCAGGGGTGGAGGCATTCTGACTTGCACCAGTGACAAACCAGACAAAGAAAATAACAGACTGGGAGGAGAGGAAACCCTGCCCTGTGCAGCCTGGTCCTGTTCTCCACCTCCCTCTGCTCCACAGTGAGAAATAAACCCCCCAGTGCACTCCACTGGGCAGAGGCAGTCTGAGCCCAGCCCCAACTGCCTCGAGATAGCAACAAGGTCTACACCCATGCAGCAGGAGAGCATCCTCCCTCTATTTTTTCTTTTTTTATGTAGCAAATCCAGCAAAGCCCCAAGCTCATGCGCTGTCCTTTTT
Source organism: Strix aluco (assembly GCF_031877795.1). Classification (NCBI taxonomy): domain Eukaryota; kingdom Metazoa; phylum Chordata; class Aves; order Strigiformes; family Strigidae; genus Strix; species Strix aluco. The sequence goes on along the minus strand of NC_133949.1, from coordinate 8,967,660 downwards.
GCAAGTGATTTTATTTTAAAACTGGAACACGAGTTCTCCATTTGTTTAACAAGTCCTTTTTTTTTTTTAAATAAAATTAATTTATTCTACAGAACAGTAAACTCTTCCAGACTCTTCCCTATTTACAAATTAACATTTTTGCTTGCAGATCATTGCTTCCCCCTCCTTTTCCTATCCCGTGACACAGAAGGTGAAACGTCATCTGACATCTGAAGGTCTGTAAGGCAGTGCTCCCACCACAACCACCCGGCCTGTTGGGACCTCAGTGAAGAACAAGAATGACGATGTCTGTGCCACATCTGAAGGTCCCCCCTCGTTCACCGTGTGTGTGAAGGAAGCAGGTCCATGTCAAACCCAGCCAGCAAGACCATCTGGCCTCTCCTGGCTGCATGAACTCCTCCGAGCTGGGTTTTAGCTGTGCTGAGGAAGGAGAAATACCCCCACCAGAGCAAACTGCTCCTGCTGCTGTTTGAAGGGCCATGTGTTTGGGGAGAAGATGGCATTTGCTGCAGGAATGAGATCTACCAGCCCTTGTCTCACGCACTCACGGGCCAGAAAGGCAGCTTTCACATTGCAGGAAGAGGCAAAGAGCCTTGGAGACACCCCCCCTGCCCTCTTGAAGTGGGAGGGACAAACAACTCCAGGGCTGGAGACATGCTTTGCTAGCTCAGGAAAGAAGGCACCTAAAAAAAAATTTGACCTGACCCAAAACTCCAGGCAAATTCAAGAGGTTTTGAGCTAGGTTGTGGCTTAGCTCATACCTCTCTTTGCAATAAGTGGTAACATCTAGCAGGGTGGGGCCTGCTCTACCTGGCGACCTATCCAGACACTTCAAAGCCACCTCGCTAAGGTCCTGCTAGACTGTCACCCAGGCCTGGCAGCCACAGGAGGAGCCAGGAGTCCTGGTGATGGGGAAGAAAAGCTGTGTGAGGCAAACGAAGAGGGACGTGCAAGCACTGTCTGCAAGCAAAGCTGCCCTTTCAGAGGGTCTCCCACCCCACAGGAGGCACACAATCCTGGTAAGCAGCCTGGCCTGTAAAACCACCCTAAGGGCTTCAGTGACCTGTAGAAAAGCATCGACAACATTGTGCATACCTGGCCACAGCAGGTGTCTGCTCTACACTCTCTCCCAGGGCTCACCTCTATCAGGGGACCTCCTTTTTCTGCAGTAGATGCATGTGGCTGCACTGGTCTATCAGAAAGCCACCAAGAAGCAGTGACCGCTGCAGTTCCCGGTCCTTCCCAGCAGCAGTGCTTCTACAGCCATCGCTGGCAGGGTTTTACCTTTGCTGGGGAGAGATTTCAGCCATCGGTGAGGGAAATCCTGCCTATCGCTGCAGTCAGCCTGGGCCAGCCCTCTGCACCGGCTGGCTGTTCACCCACCTGGTGGCAGCCCCATTGCTTTTGCTCTTCTTGGGCATTTCTATTTTTCTCAGGAAAAAAATAACCATCAATAGCATCTACTGAAGATGTGTAGTGTTTTCATTCCCGGGAGCCCAGCCGAACACCTGCAGGGTGAGGCTGCCCCTCACCTCCAGGCACAGCCCCTGGCCTCTCTCTGACACCGCCCCCCCCCCCCCCCCCCCCCGCCCCAAGACATCCCGAATGACTAACAACTGATGCAAAGCGGAGGCGTTGTCATATTTTTCAATGTTTGCCTTGAGCAATGGAAAATACTGCCTGGCTGCGATAGAGAGAAGGCAGAAGGCTGAGCCAATGCCCTTGCAGAAAGCTTAGGTTTTGAAAAAGCAAGGAAGAGAGGGAGTAAGAAAGGGGTTATCCACAGACTCTCTGCAGGTACAGCAAGGAGAGAAAGGACAAAGGAACAGAAACGGCCGGACAGCAGGAAAAACCTTCTGCTAATGCAATTCATTAAACTTTGGAAAAAAACTTTTGGGAAACACGTGCCCCAGAGGGAGCCTGAAAGCCAGCCTAGATAAACCCTTATGCCTCTGCAGTGGTGCCCTCTTGGGTGCACAGATCTGTGTGTGCCAGAAAAGCCTCTGCATGGGGATCTTCCATTTCCACGGTCATCCCAAAACCCCAGACCCCTCGGCAGCTGGTCTGCAGGGCAATGGTGCCAGAAGAGCTGTTGGCCATGCTGGGCTCTCACCCCAGAGGGGATGCGCTGAGGTGCTTTGGCTGGAGGATGGAGCCCATCACGGCTTTGGGCTGCCATCCCACGATGGGCATCCCCGGGAGGAGATACAGGGAGCGTGGCTTGGCCCCGGGAGAGCTCTTGGTCCGGAGGGAAAGAGAAGAGGCTGCAAGCTCCAAAATGGCACTGACGCTTTCAGCCTCCCAAACCCCCAGCACTGCCCCAACCTCGGGGCTGGCGTTGGGTCCAGCCGGGACATCACCTGCCACTGACACGGCTCCTGAAAGTGGCAGGGAGCAAGAAGGACATCCCAGGTGGGTTGCTGGTGGTGGCAGGAGGAGGTGGCGAGGCTGGTGCAGCGGTGAGGGGCATGGGTGCCCTGCATCCCCCCACCATCCAGCCCCCAGACACGGGGGGGGCTCAGTAGAAGGAGTATTGGTTTTCCACCGCCCGGGTCCGGCTCCGGGCACCGTCAGCCTCGTGGTAGTCCTCGGCACTGGCGGCGGGGGGCTCCGGCCGGCGCTCGGCGCTGTCGCTGCGGCTCCGGGGGCCCAGGGCACCCTCCAGACGGTGGTAGGGTGCGGGGACGGTGACACTGGGGGCCACGGCCACCCCCTCGGCGGGCAGTGGGGCCGGCGGGCCGGTGGGCACTGTGCTGCAGAAGTAGTGTGGAGGTGGCAGGTCGACCCGGCAGCCTGGAGGCTGCGACACAAGGGCTGGCGGGGGGCCGGTGTCTGCAAGGGAGACAGGAGCTTGACCCTCCAATGCTGCCTGGGGGCTCGCCCCCCACCGCCCCTTCACTGACACCATCCCATGCTCACTCTTTCCCTTGTTTGCCCTCTCCATCCTTGACCCTGTCCTTCCCCAACCCACCTTGCCCACCCTCTCCCACCAGAGCAGACTGCTCCAAGCCCCGCAGACCCCTCTTCTGCTACTCTCCTGCCCAAGCCAGGGCACTGCACCCACAGCCAGGGACACACGGGTCACCCTGGCACAGTCCTGCTGCTGCGTGGTCCTCCCTGCCCACCTTCAATGGGATAACGCCCACCTTGGTGCATCTCCAGAGCCACGCACACCATCATGGGCACAGCTTTAAGGAGGTGGGTCGGTGGGGGAATCCCAGGGATCAGTCCCTTTTACGTCCACGCAAGATCCCAGCCCAACCACCAATCCAACCCTCCACAGGCAGCCGGGCCCCTGCCCGGCCCCAGCACCTACCGGGCAGCGGGCTCTGGGCCACGACGTAGCTGCGGAGGGTGATGTCAGCCGCACCGCCCGACTCGAGGGGGATGGGGTGTGTGTGGAAGTGGCGCAGCATGTCGAAGATGGTCTGGAACCAGAGGTGCTGGACGTGGCACTGCCCGCTCTCGTTCAGCGACAGGCGGAGGTGCTGCAAGCGCAGGAGGCCAGCGGGTGAGCCGGGGATTGCAAGGGTGAGATTCATCCTTGCAATCAGCAGAAGGAGCCACTTCCATCAACCACGGGAGGTTTGCTCCCAATGTATGTTATTTTTATCCTGCCTGGATGGGATGGTCTCCTGCTGCAGGATGTTTCCTGAAAAACCCCACTCACTGCAGCCCCAGGAGAAGTTTGTCCCCTCCTGGTGATGAACACCATATAGAAATGGCCAGAGAAGGGCAGCTGGGTGCAGCTGGGGGTGCTGCAGCCCCAATCCTGGTGACACAGACAGCCTGGGGAAGCCCACAGCCCACCTGAACTACTTCTTGCAGGACAGGTGACAAGACCAGGCAGTTAAATCTTAACCTCTCACAGCGTGTGTGGTCTGGTAGAAAAGGGATCTAGCAGAGAACTACATGTGGGTTATTTTTTTTATAGTGCATCTGTGTACTTCAGGACATAGAGCGGACAAGAAGAGGGCAGGGGATGATGTGCCAGGCTATGGTGGGATCCTGTGGGGTATTTAACTTTATGCCCATGTGGCAGGCACTGATCCAGCTGGGAAAGTGCTGAAGGGGCTGCGCGGGGTGCAGAGGGCTCTTGGGGGACAAAGGTGGTCCTGAGGGATAAGCTGCCGTGTTTGGGGTCACCACATGGCACCCACTTGCATGCAGAGCCCCAGTAGGGCGGGAAGGAGCCCAGGGTGCCAGGCAGGGCTGGCACTAATATTCAGGGAGAAGCAGAGGACACCCACCTTTGCTTTCCCCTGGAAGTTGAAGGTCAGCACATATTCCCCTGGCCGTGTTTCGCTCTGCCGGATGACAAACAAGCCGTGGCTCCGGGCACCCCCAAAGAGCACCAGCTGAGCTGCCTTGATCCGCGAGAGAGTCCCATGGAACCAGGGGAAGTCGGAGAGGTTGATCTCCGCCTCCGCCTCGCTGTCCTCTCCTGGCCACAGGGAGAGCAGGTTTTTAGGGAGCACCCAGACATTGCCCTCTCCCACCCCTTCCTCCTCCATGCACCCACAAGACTGAGGCACTGGGGCCGCATCCTGCACCCCGGTACCTGTGAGATGCCCACCAGCGGTGGGGGAGGACTCCAGTGTCTGCAGGAAGCTCTCCAGCGGGACATGGGTGAGGAGCTCCCCCAGGGAGTCCCTGCCCCGTCCGTGGGGCACAGGGACAGCAGTGGCCATGGTGGTGTTGTGAGCGCTGGGCAGGGCACATCTGTCTGGTGGCCTGGGCACATCTGGAAGGGAGTTTGTAGAGGGATGAGCTTGTGGCTCAGCATTACCCACCATCGCTGGACAAGGCTGGGGGCTGTCCTGCTCTGAAAGCAACTGCACTGGAGCACCCCTGGCTCCTGGAGACATCTCAGGGCTAGGTTATGGCTCTGACCACAGCTTGGGGGGCTTTCTTTCAGCCTGTGCTGGGTCTCTTTCCCCTGGCATGACCAGGATGGGAGGCACACGTGTCTTGGTTGGGCATAGAGATGAGGTGGGGCTGTGCAGATGGAGGGTGCAGAGAATCCAGTGCCTGCAGCCAGGGACTTGATTTTCTGCACATACCAGGATGTACAGGGGCTATGTCGATGTGTTCAACAGGGGTGGGCCATCTCCCTGGGGACAAGCATGAGGAAGGGGACAGTGATGGACAGAGGAAGATCCATCCCCACAGCACCTGCTTCAGGCTCCTTAACTTTATTGCTGGCAGGATCTGGCCTCCTCCAAACCAGAACTGGCACCCAGAGATGCCCACCCTCCCCAGCGAGAGTTTTGCGCAGACATAGGTCCTTACCATCAGCCAGGAACTCGCAGCTGCAGGAGGACACCCTGCCCGGCAGACAGGCTCCCTGCGCGCAGGACGCCAGCTCGATGTCGTCCCCGCTGTCCCTGGGGGAAAAGCACAGAGCAGACGGTCACACGCTGGCTGCCACGCTGCAGGGACACGCACGCGTGGCACCTCCGCTCACAGGCATGTGACGGGGACTCAACCAAACGAAATTCCAGCTGTGATCTGACACCACATCCCGATGCTCCTCACTCCCTCCCAGAGGGGCTGCCACAACAGTTGCACCCGCAGCACCGAGAGGCAGAGCGGCCGGCAAAACAACATGGCTTTTTCAGGGTGAGAAACTGGCGTGGGAGGGATTAAACGCTTGAAAGCCCTCACTTCATGGGTCATGCTGGTCGGTCCTAGCTGCAGTATTTTGCTGCAACCTTGTTGGTTTGGATGGAAATCTGTTACCTTGACTTTCAGCACTTTGCTTTGCAAGACATCTGCACACACACGCACACTCCCACCACCCACTTCCACTCAAGGGTGCTTTCCCTTTCACCCTCCACAAAGGGAATTACCAACCCATGGGAATTGTGTCCCTAAAAGACACCAAAAAAACAAACCAGGAAGCCCAGAGAGAGACAGTGAGCAGGAACAGAGCAAGAGGGGGCCGCAGCAGCGTAGCCCCCGCAGAGAGCATCCCTGCTGCCCAACCCCTGCCCATGCACTTCAGCACCCTTCTTGCACAAGTCCCCCCACTTGCTCCACAGCCTATTTTTATCCTGGCTGCCGGCAAGAGCCCGGCACTGCCAGAGCTGCCTGCAGCACTCGGCTACTCTTGCTTAATGGTGGCCACGTGGGCACAGGCAGCGAGGAAGCGGCTGCGTTAGTGGTAACGGCTCACGAGGGAGCTGCTGAATTATTTAGTGGCCAGTAAGTGAATCAGCCATTGGGAGTCATTCAGCTGCAGCCAGTTAAAAACAAGAAGGAAGGAAGGAAACCAAAACCAACAGCGCTTTGCAGAAAAGCCGTCGACGGGCGCTCACGCAGCAGCTCCAGCGCGCAGCCCTTGGCAAAAGCATCAGGAGCTGATTGAAAATTCATTCTTGGCACCAAGCGTGTGTGTCGGTGTATTAAACAGCTCATTATTATTTGCTCTGGAGTTCATTATTATTTGCTTTACAGTCACGTCCGGAGGCCAAAGCGGGACTGCGCTGGGTGCTAAGCAAACATAAAAGGCTGGGAGGCTGCCGGCAGCAGAGCGAGGGGCTGGCGTGGGGCTGCTGGCAGCTTCTGCAATGGCTTGAGGCGAGCATGGCCACAGCACTTGGCTCCGGCTGGAAAACCGGCCCTGAAACAGGCAGTGGGGAAAAATGGCCGTTTCCCAGCCTCGCCTCTGTCAGCAGCCCAGGCTCAACATCACTTCTTGAATTATATATTTTAAAAAACAGTAAAAGGAGCTGAAGGAGCACAGACCTGGAGTGCATTAGCGCATCCTCCCCATGAGATGTGGCCTCCGTGGTGACTGACCCCGCAGTGCCCAAACTGCCTCTCTCCAGCAGAAGGGGGCAAAGGCAGCCTGGAGGCATCTGGAGCCTCTCTAAGCCCCTGTTCCAAGCTTAAGCACCTTGTTTTGCCAAAACCGTGCCAAGAGCAGTACCAGGACTTCCCCAGAGCCCGGGGAGTGCCTGGGCTGATGCTGCCTCCCTGGGACTGGGTCTGTCTGAGCCAGCTGAAGGGCAGCAGCACTGGGTACATGAACCTCCCTACAGTGTAACCCAATGCACGGGCTGATGAAAAAGCAGATGAGAAGTTTTGGCAGAGTTGTTGTGACTCCAGTGACAGCATTAATACCACCATGATAGAAACATAAGTCTATTTAGCCAGCAGAATCTGAAATATACCATGGATGCTGGACTGGAAAAAAACATAGAAAATAGCTCAAATATAGTATAAAAGCTTCAGAGGGCGGGTGTTAGGAGCTTCCCACATCGAGGGCTGCGTTCCTGGGTCACCTGCCTCGGCCTGGTGAGGCAACACGGAGCAGGAAAGGGTAAGCAAGTAGCCAGTGCTCTGCGAGGCTGCACCTCTGACGCACAGCCCGCTAACTTTGCCTCCAGACTTCTGCTGGCATGAGTCAGGGACTTTTTGTAATAACCTGAGTAGCAAAAATTACATCAGGGGTAATAACCCGTTCTCGGTGGTGAGGGCATCACAGCAGTGGTGAGCCTGGTCCCTGCACAGCACCTTCCTCCAGCGAGCCTTACCCGGGGTCAATGCAGTCCTGAATATCTGCCACCCAGGAGTGCTTCTGCAGGGAGTCGATGGTCTCCAGGATGTACTCAGCCCCGTTCTCCACCTGAAAGCAATGTGGGACAGTGTCAGGCTGCACCAGGGTCCTGCCACCCGCCCCGAGGCAAAGCACACCCGTAACCCAGCTGGACCCTCACGTTCACCTGCTGCTATTACACAGCACTTTGGTTAAATGGGAGAGGGTAAGTGCCCTGCCTCATCCCAGCAAAGGGATGCCGAGGGGTGACCCACAGAGGTGCTTTGGTGTGTCCAAAGGTGACCCCTGACCAAAGCCAGGGCTCAGAGGAAAAACCCCACCCCACTGTTATCAGCAAACACATCACAAGGTTTTTACAGCCTCCATGGCAAAGTCACATCTGGCCGGTAGCATTGGGGGTGCATGGCACCACACTCCAGCACAGACAACATCCCTCACTTCTGGGCTGCCTCAGTGTCCCCCCAAAACTAGCTCTGCACAGGTTGAGCAGAAGCCATGCTGCTCTCTGCCCCAAAATCCTGCCAGGCCTCTAAACCCAGGAGTTTAAAACCTCTCTTCTGTTAGGCTTTCTGCCTGCTGGTCCGTGAGGCTTCCTATTGCAACAGGGTGGGAGAGAAACCCACTTAAACAGGGGGGAAAAAAAAAAAAAAAATCAGGATGCAAAAGAGCCTCCAAAATTGCAAGCCCAAAGGAGCTGGGCCTTTCCAGGGCCAGGGAGGACCCAGAAGTCCCACATCAGCAGCAGAGCAGCGGGTCTCAGAAGCCACGCCACGCGGTGTTTCCCCGCATCCCTCACGGACCCCTCGCACATCGCGTTCCCGAGCTGATGAAGCAGCCCTGACTCCGGGAGGGTATCGCATTGCCTGCTGAGACAACCTCCTAGTAAATTAAATTAATCACAAACAACTGAATCACTGTCCTGAAAATAAGCAGGGCGTGCAGGGAGCGGTGCCCAGCGCCTGGGCTGGGGCCGAGCAGCAACCTGCTTCCCTCCTGCAGCCCGAGGCTGTACATGGATCCTGCCCCAAGCAGAGGGGAAGGGGAGCAGCAAAGGTCTCCCCCACCCCATTTTGTTTAACCAGAGCAAAGGAGCCTCTCTGGCTTTCTGCAGGCAATGCATGAAGCTGGTGTGGGAGACGGGGCTGCTCTCTCACGCAGAGCATGACAGCAAGCGAAGCACGTGCAGGCCTTGGGTATTTTGCAAGTGCCTGCTTGTGCAATGGAAAAAAAAAATGCATGTACTTGGTGTCTGATGGGTGGTGGGGACATGCTGCAGGCTAATTCTTAGGCAATTTGGCAGAAACTATTCCAGCGTGGCCTCCCCAAACAAGGCAAGGGCTTTTCCACCCATTCTAACCTGCCAAAGTGCAGCACGTTGCATGTGAAGGTTGAGATCGGGCTCCACATCAACCCTGTACACAGGAAGGCTGCTGGGAAACCATGGCACCCAGCTCCCTTTCTCACCCCTCTAATCTGTGCCCCAGCATCAAGGGGTGCTTCACCCCCTCTGTGAGTCCAGCCAGCAAAGGGGGAACACAAAAGAGCAGCAGGAAGATGTCCCAGCAAGAAGGGCCAGGACAGAAAATGAGCTACAATAATAAAGAATGTCGAGAATAGGGGAAAAGCATCTTGTGCCGACAGCTGTGAGAGGAGGGCAAAGGCTGGCTGGAATGGCAGGGAAGGGGCAGCAGGAGATGGGGAGCGAGCAGATGGGCTCAGTGCCGTGTTCGCTGCCTCGGCTTGCTCAAAGGATCGATTGCAATTAATTAACCCCATGGCAGGGTAAGCGCCCTGGCCAGAATGGGGCAGGAGCAGGAGGGTACTTGATAAATCAGGCATTTTCAGACCGGCAGGGTTTGGAGCATTCCCCAGGGTAATTAAAGAAATGGCTGAAGCAGACACAGAGCTGCTAGTGGTGGAAGTAGAGAGCACCTCTGGCTTCAGAAGATGGGAAGAGGGCAATCCCAGAGCCCTCCTCCAGTAGCGAGAGGAACCAACCCTCCACAGGCACCCAAGGAAGCACCCCGGAGCTGAATCCCCCCAGCAGGGATCTGCCACAACCAAACCCTGTCAAACCCATCTGCTCGTGCTCAGGACAGCCCCAGGGGCAGGGAGAAACAGTGTCACATCCTCGGCGTTGGCCACACTTCGGACACCGATGTGACACTCCAGCAAGCAGGGTAGCAAGACATGGTTGAGATGAGACTTGTAAGGGATCTAGAAAACACGATCAGAAGTAGCTGATGAGCCATATTCCAAGAGCAGTTATTGATGGTTAATGGGTTATCGATGGCTAATGACCAAAGCTGAGCGATATGCCCAGAAGCACCTTCACACCAAGGACTCCGCGTGTGCTGCTCTTCAGTCATGATTAGGACAAAAGAAAAGCGAGGATGCCTAATCAATTCACAGATGACACGATGTTGCAAGTGTGTTGGAGGATGAGGCGAGAATTCAAATGAACTTGTCAAAGCTGAGAAATGCTCAGTGGAAGAAAAAGTCCAAGCCAGCCCCCACCTCAAGGACTTGGGTGAGCGCTGGGCTCACACCGATCATCTGGGCTGGGGAACTGTGACTCTGGAGCGGTTCTGCAAAAAGCACTGAGGGGTTACACCAGCCCACAAGCTGCATGTGAGTCAACTTCATCATTGGTATGAAGAAAGCAACTGGATCAACTTGGGCTGGATAAAGAGGAAGAAGAAAGGAGAAGCAATCAAAGGAGAAGCAATCCTTCCCATCTGCTCCTGGCCAAGGCACCATGTATGTTTTGGGGTATTTTCTCTCCAGAGGCCGCAACAAAGCGAGGAGGACCTTGGGCTGGCCAGTCTGGAGAGGAGAAGAGGCATGGGGTTGGTCTTTGAGGCACAGAAGACAACAGCTGAATCAGCCTCCATGTCCATGGTGGACACTGACCACAGCAGAGGTTGAGGCTGAACAGCATGAAGCCCTTGGGGCAGGGAGGATGCCCTGAAGGAGGCTGCCAGGAGAAGGTGTGGGACCTTTACAAGGAGCTGGGTTTGATGGAGAGTGATTTCCCACAGGAACGTGCGCCAGGGCCAGGCAGGATACCAGGCGCAGGCGCTTTCATGAAGCCAGGCTCGATTTTTAACTGTGAAAGCAGAGGAAGTTTTCTAAGCTTTTAAGCAGGTTCATTCAGCCGGAAAGCCTGGCCTCTCTGCTCTGCCTTTGCCACATGCTTTTAGGGAGAAGCATCAGGGAGAGAGGTGCTTTTTTAGCAGGGATAGGACACAGAAATCCTCAAAACACTGGTGTTGCCACACATACACATGCTACCTCCCAGCCAGGCAGGTCCAGCAGCTCTGATGGAGAGCATAAATCCACTAGCATGAGGCACAGCCTCATTAACTGGAGAGAAATGCCATCTCCAACAACATGTCCATCATCACGGTGGCACGATGCCCCCTGAGCTGGGACCCGGTGAAATTCAGCCCCGATCTGCTGTGACATGCTGCTGCCTTTTGGCAGAGCAGGAGGGAGCATTAACCTAATTAATACAATTCCATTGTATGATATAGAAAACTCTTTCTGGAAAGAGACTTTCACTCTCTGCTTGTGCTCCCAGACTCGTGTGGGGTGGTTGATCCTCAGAGCCTTGGTGGCCCCACGCAGCCATTCCCATCACCCCATGTCCATGAAATGGCCACCATGTGCCACAGATTCAGGGCAGTGGCAGTCACAAAACCACAGGCAGTCACAGCAAAGAGCATTTCCCCTTGCATGTTGTCTCTGGACACTAATTTAACCTGTCTCCTGGTGACACAGAGAAGGAAAACCCCATGGTAAAAGCCAGGCAAACAGCTCAATCCCAAAATACCTGGTCGTCAGGTGGAGGTTGCATCATTTTTGGGGGGAGGGCGGCACAACACAGGGAGGGGAGGCAGCGATGCCGCGGGGAGTGTTAGTGCTGTTGGCATCTCAGCTCCAAAAACCAAGGCAACAATCCCCTTGGGGACTAAGCATCTCTGCAGTGGGGGTTGGATGTGGGTGCAGATGGGGTTCCCGTTGGGCTACGCGCTGCTGCCGCCCTGCTCTCACCTTTAGGACGAAGGTGTTGTCTTTGTCGGGCATCTCCAGTGGCATGGTGGTGCGGACCTCGATGATGGCCGACAGCGGGATGCTCACCTTGGGTTTGGAAGCCTGGGAAAAGAGAAACAAAAAAAAAAATATTAAAAGAAATCAATCAATAAAAAAAAAAGTCACTCAATTGAATCAAAGTCTCCCAGGGGACAATGCAGCGGGGCTCTCAGAGAGGCAAGATCACAGCTCAGCCTGCACGGTTATTACGGGGGGGTGGGGGTGGGAAAAAAGCATTGATTTCCCTCATGTGCCTGATAACTCCAAGCTCTTTTAATTAAACCAAGAGGAGGCCCGGTGGAAGATAGGGAGGTTAGTGCATTTAACTGCCAAACCTCTTCCTTGCTCCAGCGCAGGCTGATACACCGGCTCTGCCAAGACCACTTGTTTATCTCCTTTTTAAACCCTCTCCCGATGGAGATTCACCACAAGAGAATTGTGCTATCTGATGGGGGATGGTTCCTATGCAGAAAGGAGCCCAGGAGGACACCCTGTTTATCCAGCGCAGGCGCAGCATTTCAACCGAGAAGCTACAACGCAGCAGCCTTAGCCATGGAGGGAATTTTAATTACATTAAAATAAAGAAAAATGAATTTCCCCTGGGGCCCCCAGCACTTGCTGAAGCCTCAATATGGGGCAGGACCCGGTGCCTCCCACTCAAAGTCTCTGCTGAGCAACAAATTCTCCAGATATTTGCTTTAATTATAACAAATCCCCCCAAAGGAGTGCACGGAGCTGCTCCTGGGGGCTGGTCCCCTCCAGGGCTCTGGGATTCGGAGCATCGTGGCTGCAGGAAGCAGAGATGCAATTTAGTCACCGAAACCTGTGCCTGGTGCCTTGGGTGCACAGGGTGGGACGAGGACTGCAGGTTACCAACAATGGGTTCAGTTCCCATTTTGGGGGGGAAAAAAGAAATAAATCCAAGACAGAACAGGAACTGCTTTTTCCCCTCTGGGACGTTTCATTTCTGCCAGCCCCGAGGGCCCCAGCACTGCCCTGACACAGCGTCTTGGCCCTGCAGGGCTCAGCCCTGCCCTGGGGAATTTTTCTGTCTCTGTGTTTGCACAGAAGATCAGAAAGGAGGAGGCAACTGCTTCGAAAAGAAAGAAAATAGGGTGTTCATTCACCAGTGAGCCAGAGAAGGGTCTTCTCCAGAAGAGCTCTTCCCTTTAAAGATTTAAAGACACGACCATAGTTTTTATAGGGCCTACGCAAAACAAAGCTGTGGGCTGCTGAAGCAAAAAGCCATTTTCCTCCAGCTGTGCCAGACTGGTGCCACTTTTACAGCTGAATCATTTGCCAGATGGAAAGCAAGATGGGATGAGGGGAGAAAGATGTAAACCAAAGCAGGGTGTGATTATAACAGAAGAGCAGACAATGTTCATAAAAGTTGCCATAAAATAATTTCAAAATTGATTTTTAGAGGCAAATCAAGATACACTAAAAAAAAAAATCCCTCTATGAGCACTCTCTTAAATGTTTTAAGAGCAGCAGTTGTTCCATTTTAACCTGAGTTTATTGCCCCTTTGGTGGGGCTGACGTGCCATCACTGTTCCATGCAGCCCGCACCCACCGAGCTCACCGCATCCTCCATGCATCATGCCATGGACACGGTGGTTTCCTCCCAGCCGGGGCTCGTGCAGTCCCTGGGCTGAGGAAGCCCCCCGAGCCAGCTACCAGCGATGCACCCCATCCATACCGGTGCTAAGCTGCTCTCTAGAGAGACGCACTTGAGTTTAAATTCATGTTTTATATTTTATCAGGGAAGATGCGACTGTTAGGCAAGGGGCACGGACTAACACCAACAGTGCCAAGGTTCATTTTGGCCTCAGAAAAATAGAAAATGCTGTTGAAAAGTATGAACTATCCTTCTGTCCCCATGTATAATGTATAGATCCATCCCTCTACCAAACGGAGGGTCACCGGGGGTTCAGCGCACACCAAGACCGATGGAGCAGCAGCCCCCAGCGCGTGCCCGGTGTGAGGGCTCGTGTTGGCTCAGCTTTGCTATCAAGGACTGAAACGTAAGCAGGAAAGTCCTGGAGAAGATGAAGTAAATGAGACTTTTCTTCCCTGGGTATTTAAATAACCTGAGATTTCATTACCAGCACATACAGCTAGTAAAGCCCCAGGGAACAGCTTATTATTTGCCCTGTGCTCTTCAGAGAGGAGAGCGCACAGCACAGACGAGGCACAATCACAGCACAGGCGAGGGTTTGGCAGCACAAGGCATCCCTTTGCTCAGCCCAGGAGTGAAGGCGGTCTGAAGGTCTCATAATCCACATTTCTTGAGAAAATGGCTCCACGACTCAGCCTTTCCCCCAGGAAAAGAGGGACGACATTTCTTGTATTGCGTGCAGGGAGGGGTGCGTGTGAGAAGGGGAAGGAGGACGTGCCAAGGACACACTGCAGTGAAAACCAGCTCCTGATTTTGAAGCTTTCATTGAAATTACAGAAGAAGAAAAGATACAGGCAAGGAAAAGTGATATTATGAGTAATTCAGTGCTCCCCTGGCCAGGAGGGGAAGTAGCTGGGGCTGTCTGGGAGGAGAGCTGCAAAACCCATCCATGGTGGTGGTGCTCCAGCCCTGGAGGGCAACAGCAGTGTCTTCTGTCCCCAGCATCAAACAGCTGCATTGGTGGTGGCCTTGCAGATGCAAAATTACTCCAGATGAATTATTATTTTTAAAAGGAAAAAACCTGCTTTCAGAAAGTAGACAAGCGACCCTCTGAGATCTAAAGCACAAAGCCCAGGCAGGAATCCCAGCCATACTGCTGCTGTGTGAGCCACCAGTCTGACACATCTCTGCAACACGGTAGAAGAGCAAAAAACATCTGGATAGCCTGGACACCCCACATCTTGATGGGGGAGTGAGCTTTTCCACCAAGACTGATGACATTTGGGGGCTGAAGGACCAGGCAGAGGCTTCAGCATCTCTCCCAGGGGCTGTGGGGAAGGAGGGGGCCATGCCCTGGGAACAGCAGCAACTGGGGCTTTGCAGGTTGGCTGGGTTTCAACCACACCATCCCCTCCATTTGCATCTCAGACACCCAGCACTGAACCCTACTCTGGACCAGAGCTGGATTTCATCCCAGCTTGTCAGTGGAAATAACAAAAACCTCAAGCAAAGCCCAACTGCTGCTTGAATTGCTCAGAAAAACAACAGTGGAGAAGAGCCAGGACTTACCTTTGGAGGGACATAAAACTCGAGGAGGAACCTCTCTCCTTCCACCTTCACCGCTTTCCGGAGCAGGAGGCGGCACTTCTGCCACTGTGAGCTCCCCACACAGTTCGTGTCGTCGGCCACCATGTAGCGAAGCGTCCCCTCTCTCTGGATGTCCACCAGCTCCACCTTGGAGGAGGGCACCTTGGACAGTCGTAGCTTGTGAGTCCATTTCTCCCGTGGATCACCAGGCTCCTTGCCTCCAGAGGGCCACGGCTCCCTCTCGGCTCTCCGGCCACCCGGGGCAGCCTCAGCACCAGGCTCCGGAGAGGACTTGCGATGCCACATCTCCTTCATGCCATCCACCACACACAAGCTCATGTTCCTCAAGGAGAAGCCTTTCTTGAACTTGGGCTTGGTGGCAGCGTGGATGGAGACGTCCTCCGAGCTGCGGGACTGGCCGTAGGAGGACACCTTGCGTGCCTGCACCTGCTGTGCCGGGCTCAGGTACCGTCCGGCACCCAACGGGGTGTCCATGCTATCCAGGGACTCAGTGGATGTCTCCTCCTTTCTTGGGGTGACCTCACGCCCGTAGGGAACGTGGCAGTTCTGCAGCCCCACGAAGGGCACGATGTTGTACTTGGTGGGGGAGTCAGACACGAACACCCGGCTGACCTCCAGGCTGAAGATGTCCAAGAAGTTGGCAGCGAAATGGTGGGAGAAGGAGGTCTCTGCCCCGGGGGTGTCGTAGTGGGGGTTCTCCTTCAGGAACTGGCAGAACTTCTGGGCGAAGTCAACGGCGGCTGCCTGGGCATGCAGCTCGCAGAACTCCCTCCAGTCGGGGAGTGGGGAGGAGGGCTCCTGGCACAGGGCATCGCCGTTCATGGCTGCCCCATTCCACCTGCCGGCAGGCTGTGGGGGCAAGGGGACAGCGTGAGTGCAGGCATGGCCAACCCACCCCGCGTGGCCATGCCCACCCCCGCCTCCCCAAACTGGGGTCTGGGTCTCTCCCCACCATGATGTAAGAGCAGGTTTGCAGCCCTGGTGCAAAGGGAAACGCCGTGGGAAAGTGTTTTTGTGCTGTTTCCCCTCCACCTTGTACGCCGGAAAAAGTCTTGGCCCCAGCAGCAGCCATAAATTGTACTTATTTTACGATTATGACCATGCAAAAGCATTATTGATTTCTCATAAAACCGCTAAGGAGTCCCTGACCGGAGGAGCCCAGGGGGATTCGCCATCAGGATTTCTCTTGCCTGTGTGTTCTACCTGGGTACAGCAGCAGCTCTCCCACGGGGCGAAGGAGCACCAGGCATCCCAGTAGCGCATGGGCACACAGGGCAGCACCCTCCCCTCCGCACCCAGCAGCTGGTCCCTCTCCTTCTCCATCCCTATTTCTGCCCTGATCCTTTGCCACATCAATTTTGTTATTGTTTTTGAAGAGACATGGATCTTGCTTCTTTGGTTGGCAAAGACGGGCCCAACATGCTCTGCCAGAGCTGCTCGTTCCTGTGCTTTATAGCCCAGACCCTGCTCGGCCGGTAACATCTCACCTGGGGCAGGTGCTGCTCTCGTGTCCCCCAGCCATGGCTGAGCCCTCCCTGTCCCATCACACCTCCATCAGACCGAGCCGAACGGGAGCTCAGCCCCTGCCCCTCGCCCTCCGTGCTGACCATCAGGCACTGTGGTGTGACTGATAACCCCAGGACAGGTCCTCAGCAGAAGCCAACAAGTAAGTAGGGTACAGGGGGAAAAAAACCCATAAGCCATGTGTGCATCCTTGGCTTTGTGCTAATGCTGCTCTTCCCAAACATGTACCTAGCTTTGGGCAGCTTGAACCACCTCCTGGGGGGACCCTAGCAGTGACTGCATCGCAAAAATCATCTCCCAGTGCCGAGACTGCTTGTGCCTGCTGGTGATGGTGAGCTGTGCCCAGTGAGCAACTGGGGCACTGCTCAGCCCATGTCCCCAGACACAGTCTGTGTGTCCAGATACCCCTCCTTCCCCCTGAGGGCAACAGTTTGGCTAATCCACCTCAGCTGGCTCAAATACAGAGCCCAGAGGTGTCAGTGGCTGCCATGCTCCAGGCCCCTGCCTTCTGTAGTGCCTCCTGCCCGGCACTCGACAGCCAGAGACCATGCCTGGGGAGCCAGACTTCTGGAAAAACAGGACAGTTCCCCTGGATTTTGCTGTTCTCCATTCACAGAGCAGCTCTTTTGCTGGCGAGGGATTACTCCTGCTAATAAATCACGCGCAGTAACCCGCCAGCAGCTTACATGGCCAATAATTAATTACTGCTCGGATGAACTGCACAAGCTACGGGATCGGGGCAGGCACTGGGGACTGGGATAACCCGCTCCTTGTCCTCCAGACCCCAACCACGTCGGTCACCAGACCCCAGGTGGGACCGAGCCCCGAAGACTGTGATCCAGTGCTGGTTGCCATTTCCCCAGCACATCCCTATGGAGATGAGACACTGTCTGACCCACCAGCACAAATCATCTGAGCTCTCTGGGAGTACCTCCATCCCTGGAAGTGGCTCTCAACCCCCCTCAAACAGGGAGAAACTCACACAGGCAACAAAAGCGCTCGATGGAAAGAGAAAACCTTGAGTTGCTTCAGAGCCAGAACCAGGGGAGCTTGGATTTTCTGCTGTCTCGTAAGGACCATGCAGCTTTCCCCTCAGCAACATCTCTGCCCCCCACATGTGGCACCTTTTGAGGCAGGGATGCTGCTCGGTGCTCCAGCTGTGCCAGGGAGGCATTAAGGAGAGGGTACACACATGGCCATTGGAGACCCACACTGGCCCCCCACATCCCACAGCACTGCCACCAGCCCCAGCAGAGCTCTGGCCCCTGCAGAAATCCCTGTCAAGGCTCTCCTCAGCATCGCAGGGCTTTCCCCAAGACCTGAGCAGTCCTGCTCACAGGGATCCATGCCAGCTGGGAAAAAAACAACCATCCCTGCAGTTTAGGAGCAGTGTCTGAATTTCCCCAAGAGACAGTAGGAAAGCAACAGAAAATGCAAAGCTATTTGTTACCCGCCCAGCAAATGCAATTCCTACTTATCCATCCATCATCAAGCAGAGAATTTAAAGACTCCACTTGCAGCAGCGACTACTGCCCTTCGGCTTTAAAATTCACAGCCCCAGCTCCCTGCCACCACCCCTGGAGCTGCCCTGGCACCAAGCCACGGGCCAAGAGTATTTGGGCTCGGGGAGGAAAGGGGAGATGACGACCTGCTGATCCAAGTGGTCATGGTGAGAGGGAGGGGGAAAGGGTGCAAAAAGAAAAGAGCAGAAATGGGCTTTGAGGGGGGAGGGAAGAGAAAGCTCCACAGTGATGGGTTTAATTGCATATGCCAGAAGGGATCAGCTCAGCTTTGCCCTGGGGGTTGAGCCCTGGGGTGTCCCCCCACACAGACTGGGGGGAATGCTTCTCCCCATCAATCTCTCCAAGAGGGACCGGTGCTACTGAGCAGGGCCTGCCCGCCTGAAACAGAGGGATGGCAAGCCGAGATGCAATGGACTTGAACAGATAAAGGAAAAAAAGAAGGAGAAAAAAAAAAAGGCACTTCAAAAAAAGATAAAGCCCCAAACAAAAAGCGTCGCCACCCAAGCACCACAGCCAGGCTCAGGCTCGGAGACACGCACACAGAGGCATCACAGCATCTTCCTTTCATCTGCACGGGGATGACAGACTTTAAAAGGCCAATTTATAAAAATGAAGCCTAGAGGAGAGACATCTGGCAGGTCTGAGGGAGCAGGGGGGATTGCTAACCCTGTGTTGCATCTCCAGCCCCCCCTGCCCAGAACAGGTCTGTGAGCCCCTGGCCGGGACCCCACAGTGGAGGCTGGGAGCAGGTGGGGTGACTGGGGGCAGCCCCCCAGGACCACAGAGCCATCACTGCCCCAGCACCCACCCCAGCACGTACACATTCACCTGATTTCTGCAGAAAGCAGGCTCCCAATTATCTGTGTAGATTTACCTTTAATCTCGGTGCCTCCATTCCCCTCCATACCAACAGCACTGCCCCACTTCTTGAAATAACTTATCATGCCACAGACAGCATCCCCGGGCAGAGCAGTGGAAGCAAAGACGAAAATAAGCTCAAGATGAAAATAAGCAGCAAATCTGCGATTGCTTTTTGGAAAGCAAGGGCCATCCGCTTCCAGCCCAGCTTACTGAGGGTTGCAGTGTGCTCCTGAGCGCCTTTTGAAGGAGCCAGACCCCTTTGGAGGGGCTACCTGCTGACTCCAGAGCTGGCTCAGGGGCCACAGCCTCGAGGCCCTGGCCTGAGTTACACGAGAGCACAGACATATGAATATATAAAATGAGATTTGTTGTCAAAGGGAAGCCACAGAGTGGCAAAGGCTGGTGATGGGCTTCTAACGCACCTGCACGAGTCCCCAAACACCTCCCAGGGCAGAGCTGTGCGCTGCTGTCGCCGTCACTTGGGAAAGCAAGTTAAGGTTTAAAAAGGAAGGAAGAAACAAAGGATTTCTAGGGATCGACCAACTGGAAATCCAGGTTGCAATCACAGGCAAAAGCCAGGCGCTGGCAGCGATGTTACGACAATCTCTCCTGATAAGCTGTGCTGATGCATCCCCTGCACCGGGGATGTGTGTCGGCACACACAAGTAGAAAGATCTGAAAGTCGAAGTAAGCTACTGACCTCAAGAAGAAATGAAATTTAAACGGTCAGCAGAAGCGTAAGATACAATGAAAAAAAAGTCTCTGGTGAAGTAGGAGTCAGGGAGAGATGACAAAGCCACTGGGATTTGCTGAACCAGAGAAGTGGGGAGGAACCAACATCTAATGAGGTGTTAATAACCCGAACACACAATGCTGGTCATGGGATAGCCGAAACAGCCAGCCCAGCACTTGCTCCGAGGGCTTTATTTAAGGAAACAACCCTAATAAAGAGATGTTTCCCTTCCACCCCGCACAGCCCAGCCAGGCCGGGCCAAAGTGATCTGAAATTCAGTGGTAAAAGATACTGTCTGGTAGAGGTGGTGAGAAGCAAGTCTGTCTCCCTCCATCTCCGCCTGTGTGGGAGAGCTCCCAGGGCCAAACCTGGGAAAGGGGGAAAGAGCCTGCACGAAGGGTCTGCAGCAAAGCCCCGGCTGATGGGCAAGGAAGTCCCCAGCTTGGTCCCGGCTGCCCTGGCCCAGCAAGCTGCTTGGTTTCCAGCAAGACCGACGCCACCCAAAGCCCCGGCTGGCAATCCCGCGGGAACGGCGTGAGGAAACCCAGGCACCTGCTCCCCCAGAAAAGCGCCTGACCTCAGCGTGCTGGGCCAGGGGAGATCCCCAAGTCACGAGCAGGTCCCAGAGCAAGGCGACACCTCGGCGGCCCCCCGGCAGCAGGCTGCGAGGTGACGCTCCTGGCAGGCAGGCAGGTCCTGGCAGGCGGGCAGCCCCTCTGGCAGCTCACAAGGGAGCCCGGTGCCTGCCTGCGTGGCCCCAAGGCACTGCCTGCCCCGGGCAGATGGGAAAATAGCTAAAACAGGGATGGGGACTGCCCTCGGGGACAGCAGGGCAGAGCGAGCAGCACGCAGGGCTCAGGGCTGATGGCAGAAGGGAAGCAAGTGCATCGTCTTTGCTCTTACTGCGCAAGCCCAAAGGGACGGGGGACACATTGGCCACGGAGCTGATGTCCCCCCCCTTCCACAGCAGACACCTGAAGCATGCAAAGACCAAACGACGTCCTCCCAGGAGCTTCCTCTGCCACCTTGAGGGGCTGGGAAGGGTCCCAGTCCTCAAGACCCATCAGAACTTTAACACACAGAGGCTGAGCTGAAGAAGAGAAAGTCACGGGGGAAAAAAGCAAAAGTTATCTGCCCTTGTGTGTTAGACATCCCTTCAGGCCCACTTATATCCCCATCACAACCCCAGCGTGGGATAAGCTGACTGCTCTCTGCACTCCTCATTGCTCCATGCACTATTTATACCCTATAGATCTTAGGCTGGCTGAATCAGGTAGAAATGGAAACAATCTTTGTTCCTCTCATTTACTGTCCATCCCACTAAAATATTAATTGAACAGCATTTTGGCCTCAAATTGAATGGTCAAACTACCTTCCTTGAACCAATCCCCCATTAAATGCATGCTTTGACTCCCTGCCCAGACACACTACAGGGCCCTCCTGTCACCTGCAGCCTAGAAAACATCTGTGTGGCATGAAAACACTTCTTGGGCCTTTTTCCGCTGCCTGATGAGGGGTTCGTCCAGCCGCAGCCTTAGCTGGAGCAGCTCTCGTAACAGATGCCCCCAAAGAACCCAGCAGCCTTGGATGGCTGTTTTCCAGGGCAGGGTTTTGGGGCACAGACACTGAAGGGAGACATTTCCAAAAGATAAAAATGGGCAAGAAATGACCCTTTTCCCCCTTATCTTGCACATATGACGGTGTCCTCACAGCTCTGCGTGCAATCCCCTAGTTCTGCGTCCTGATGACAACCCCGCAGCAACCAACGCTCCTGCAAATAAACCAGGCTTTGGGGGCTGCATCCCGCCTGCAGCAGCGCAGCTCCAGCCCTGCCGCTGACTTACTGAGCCCCCAGCCCGTGGCACTGCTCACGCTGTGCCAGGGACCCGCTCCCGGCCAGTGCCCCTCAGTGCTGGAGTGGGGACACAGACACTCTTCTTTCCCACATGCAGCCAATCTGCCAAGATTAGCCAGGCCGAGCTCAGGCCCATGGCAGTCCCCCAGCAAAAACAGATTTTCTCCATTTCCCACTATTTTGACCAACTTCATATCACAGGGTTGTTTCTTTCCCTCCCCTTCAAAATCTCCCCCAGTGTACATTTTACCTCCCATGCTGACAGCTGCTGGAAAATAAAGACAAGTTAATAGACAGGATCCACAGGATCTTAGATAATCTCTTCCCCAGGTAATTCCATCCAGCTTGCAGGAAGCCACACTGCCAGCCCACGCGTGGAGCTGGAGCATCACCCAAGCCACTTAGCACACTGATCCAGGTACACGGGCGTAGGACCCGAGGGGTCCCAACCTCACCCATGGAGGGGGGGGTCCCTGGTTTGCAGCAATGTGATGCTGTGCAAAGCATCGCTACAGCTGGGCATCATGAACGCAGCCTGGGGCTTGGAGGCAGCGTGCTGTGTCTGGAAATAAAGCAAAGACGACCCCCTCAATGCCCCAGAAGAACTGGCTATTTCTTGGAAAAAAAAAAAAATTTGGTAAAGGAGGTCAGAGGCTGCTGTCCTTCCTTCTCATTTGGGTGCCACCTCACCTGCCTGTCTCCGGCCGGGGAGCTTCCTGCAGAAAAGTAACCAGTCCAAAGTCTATTTTTAACCACAATAGCGGCGCCTCCCAAGAGGAGTGGTCGAAGCCCTGTCCCCAACCAAGCAATCTCACATTTCCCTCGCTAAGCCTAGATTTCCTTCCGCCCCTCAGCCCACAACAAAACCCTCCTCCTCCTCCTCTCAGCTTCCCGCCCTTGTACAACTATTTGCACATCCACCTCCAGGCTGGACCGCTGCTGGAGCCACACGGGAGCGGGGTGCACGGTGTCACACACACGCGTTATACATTAACTACTGACCTGGTACCTCAGGACAGACCCTTCCTGGACTCAGACATGCCAAATAACGGGAGATTTACCTGCTCACTCACCACCCTGAATGTACCTGAAACTCAGGGGATTTAAAGAAAAAGCCCCACGACATAAACCCAACTGCAGTTCCCAAACCAAGTGCAAACTCTTTTAAAGAGACCACTCTTGCCCTGTAGATCACAACGCCATTAAGGGGCTCCTCGGGTGTTTTTGGGGAGTGAGCTGCGTGGGTCAGGGGTGCAGGCTGCCCAGCAAAGCGCATCCCGACGTGATACAGCACAGCCATCGCTGCGTGCCTCCGTCCTGGCTCACCGCCGGGGATCCCCCTTCATTAGTGCAGAGAACCCCCCAAGACTGTTTTTCAATTATGGCACATAATAAACATGGGATAAAGTTACATAGGTCTGTACAAAATTTTCTTATTATGTTTTTTTACTTTGCAGATCTAATTCCCCATACACATCACTGTCTCATACCCGCCTGCAAACAGCATTAAACTGCTGCCTAATGGTATCTGAGCTTGGGAAATTCAATTCTACCCAGCGCCTTACCCAGGACTGCTACAATCACTGCTAATTGCTTAAGTGGTGTATTAAGCAAAACACCTCATAAAAATTCCAGTGGGCTTTGAAACCCCCCCTCAACCAGATGATGCCAAAACACCCTGTTACGGCTGCCATCCCTGGCTGGAGATTCAACCTCAAATATGCATTTTCCATTTGCTGTGCAGGGGAGCTCCTGGGCAGGCAGTGCTTCAGACCCAGCGTGGCAGCCACGACCACGCAGGAGGGATTTACAGGCTGTGTCTGACTTCGCCGCCACCCTCCTTCCCGCTGTCCCGGCCAGGGCACTGCCCCGCTGCAGTGCCATCCCTCTCCTGACCCAGGGTCTTGTGTGCCAAATGCCACCAGGACCCAGTGTAACAGGGCACAAACCTGCTCACAAACCTGCTCCCTCTTCCCGATGGGACCCTGGAGTGGATGCACAGCGGGTCCGTTTCCAGGTTCCCCCCCCCGAAGCACGTCAAGCATCTGTGGGCATTGATGGATGCAGGGATCCATCGAGTCACACCCCAAGCCCAGACCCTGGACCCAGCAGCACGTGTGCTCACACAGCAAGTGGATTCTCCAAGCCTTTCTGGTTTTCCCTTTAACAAAAATCAGGTCTGGGATGCCATTTTCCCTTTAGGAATAACCTCTCCTCCTCTCTGCTGTGATGGAGCCAGCTGGGATTCAAACCTGTAATTCCTGGGAGTCAGGGAGCACAGCAGGGGCTCCCCGCAGCAGCAGGGTCCCCAGTTTCCCTCTGCCAGCCTCCGCTCTCCGCTCACACGAGGAAGTGGAGCGCTGAGCCAGGCACAAGTCTCCAACTCTTATCCCACCACCTCGCCGGCATCCACGGGCAGGGAAACAGGCCGAGGGCAAGCGAGGGCACCAGCGCGCAGGGGTGCCAGGAGGGGAGGGGAGTGGCCCTGCTGGCCTTTGGGCTGGAGAAGGGCAGGGAGGGCAGCACTGCCCCGGGGCATCCCAGACAGCCTGATTCAGCAAGACCAGCAGATATGCAAGCATCACTGGGTTTCTCTGCCTGCCTCGGGAAGAGGAAGAGGAGGAGGAAGAGGAAGGGCATTAGCCAGCAACATCCTCATCTTGAAGGGATGGGACATTTAGCTCCAAGGAGGAAGGACAAGAGGAGGTTGGACAAGACCACCCTGCCATGAGGGTGCATGAGGTGTGCTCACACCATCCAGGAGAAGAAGGGACAGACAGAAAGAGGCCAGGAGGAGCAGCCAGAAGAGGTAACCCTGCAGTCAAGCAACCACGGCACCCCCGAGGGGCTTGCACTCGAGGGAGGCAGCAACTTTAACCGCAAAGCCTTGCCCAGAGCAGGACAGGGGAGGCTCCATCCTGCAGCCCCCAGGACTGATTTGTCCCACTCGATAGCACAGGGGGAATGGTTGCCTTGCGTTCGGTGAGAAACCAGACACCGACAGGCAAACCCACACCCTTCTCAAATGCATGTCAACAGGCTGGAGCATCTCTGCAAGAATTATGCAACTTTTTTAGAAATAAGTTATTCAGCAGTCACCCCGGGCTGCACTGCAGCGTTACAGCAATGGAGAGGCACTGTGAAGCAACACCGAGGAACGCAAGAGGAGAGGTCCAAGAGTGCTCGCCATCCCATCTAAGCACATCTCCTGGCAGCACACCACCACGTGTCTGTGCAAACGCGATGGCCGAGGGCCCCAGGGCAGGAGCGCCGAGTGTTTCAGAGGAGCCTGGGTGGTTTAGGAGCACGATCCCTATTTAGAAGCACAGCCCCAGACGCCCAGCATTGCAACCACGGTCCTTCTCCACTCCTCTCCCAACAAACCAAACCAAAAATCCCCATGGAGGGGGAGCTTTGAGGAATCCACTCAAAGGAACAGTGGCAGGGCCTCCCAGGGGTTTTGGGCAGGGTGCTGGGTGGACACAGCAGTTTTACCTCCTCTCCTGTTCCAGTTCACAGGGTCCCCGAGGTGCCAGCAGGGCGGTTCTTCCAGGCCGAATGCATAACTTCAAATGATGAATTTCTACACTGAAAGGAGGGACCAGATCAGCTCAGAGGGCCCTGGAAGGCAAAGTTTTACACCGTCAAGCCCTGGCACAAGTGCAGTCACCCCCAGGCACATCTCACCCCTAAGCCACTGTCCTGTTGTACTCCAGCCTGACCAGCCACTTCAGCAGAAACTAGAAATAAGCAGAACGGCCAGGAGAGAAAGTCCCTCCAGCTTTCTAAAGGCCTTCAGGTGATGCAACCCATCCTCACCAGAGCTCTAGGGAGTTTGGGAGCTGCCGTTGCCCCACGGGTGTCCCCGGAGCCCCCCCCGGGAATTGGAGGCACTGGCTGCCCAGGCGGGACCGGTGCTGCTCTGCCCTTGGCAGGACCCGGCGGGCAGGAGGAGGAAGCCCCTGCAAACCACCCAAAGCACCCTGCAACCCTCATGCAAAGCTCAAGCAAACAACAATGATTTGGAAAAAAAAAAAAAAAAAAAAAAAAAGAAAAAAGCATCCACGCGGGGTCTTGCGCGCTGTCCGTGCCCCCACCAGAGCATCCCCCCTCCGCGGGTGCCCCGGACCGGGCCGGGCAACGCCGGGACCCGGCGAGTTTCGCCTCCCCGGCCCGGCAGCTGCCCCCGGCGCGGTGTCTGTCCCCGGGGCGGCCCCAGCACCGACCCCCCCCCCCCCCCGCCGGGGCTCGGGGCCGGCCGCAGGAGCGGCGATGCTCACCGGGGTGGGGGGGAAGGGACCAGCCGGGGTGGGGGGGTGGAGGGGGGAAGGCGGCGGCAGCCCCCGGCCCGCCCGTTCGGAGCCCCAGCCCGGCGGCGAGGGGAGGGGGCGGCCTGGGGTAGCCCCCCCACCTCCACCCTGCCGCAGGGGCGACCCTCCCCGGGCCGGCGGGAGAGGGAGGGGGGCGGCGGGGGGAGGGTGTGCTCCGCGCTCCCGCTGCAAGCGGGGACCCTCCCCCGAGCGCGGGGGGGTCCGCTCCTAAACGGAGGCGGGAGGGAATAACCGAGAAAACAAGGCACCTCCCCCCTCCCCCCCTTCCTCCCCCGCCGCCAAACGCGGCCGCCATCCGGTACCGGAGGGATGCGCTCACCCGGCCCGGTGCTCGGGGCTCCCGGCGCGGCTCCCGGCGGGCCAGCACTGCCCGGCCGCCCCCCGCACCGCCCGGCAACGCCGCCTCCCGCCCCTCCCACCGCCCGCCGCTTTAAAGGGCCCCGCCCGGGCCCGCCGGGGGGTCCCGCTCCCCCCTCCCCGCCACCCCCCGGCCCCAGCCCAACCCCCGCGGGGTGCAGCGCACCGGGTCGGGGTCCCCCCCGGGGTGGGGGGTGGGGGGGGCGGCACCCCGAGTGTGGGGTCATCCATCCCCGCCGACCCCGTTGCCTGTGCTGGGGCAGCATGTCTGCGAGGGCGCCCCAAATCCCCCAAGGACACTCCAGATCCCTGGAGGGCACCCCAAATATCCAGGCGGCACCCCAAATCCTCAGAGAGCACCCCACCCCCCCGCATATCCCCCCGAGTCCTGGGAGGGCACCCCCATGCCCTAAGACGGGAGAGCATCATTTTCTCTCCCCATCTACCAGCCCCAAAGCTCATTTTTGCGCTGCATTTGCGAGGGTGTTTGGGGGGACCCCCCGGCACCCCCACATCCCCGGGGGTCCCGAGGCAGCGCTGCTGCCCGCGGTGGGCTCCGGGTGGAGGTTTGTGGGCCAGCCCCGGCGCTCGCCTCCGCTGCCCTGCTGACATATTTATAGGGCCCATCTCCGAGCACCTTCCTCTGCCAAGGGGGTCAGGACGGATTTATAATCCACATCTTACCGCAGGGGAACTGAAGCCCAGAGAGGTTTAAGTGATTTACTCAGGGGTCACATTACCGCGGGCTGCCTCCCAGACCCCGCACGGGCCCCCCCGGGCCTCCCCGCAGCGTGTCCACGGGGCGGATAAGGATGACTCACCAAAAAAAAAAAAAAAAAAAAGAAAAAAAAGAAAAAGGATTTGCAGGAGGAACAAATCCTTTTTACTTCTGTGAAGCACCTGTAGGATTAAGACAATGCTGGTTATGTAAGGAGTGGGGGGGGGGGGGTGTGGGTGTGCGTGTTTATTACTGTTTTTATTTATTTATTATGTTTCCTTGCCATCCTCTTACCCTACCAGGTGTAATTTTGGGAGAGGCTGGTTTGGGGGCGCTCAGAGGGTGCAGAAATAAGGAGGGAGGTTGGTTGTAGGGCTGTTACACAGTGATGCACCGTTTGCTTTTTCTTCCCCCAAACCCCCTAAGCAGAAGAGTGCAGCATCTTCCTAAACCTCTTTTATCTGTGTTTTAGGCAGCAGCATGAAACGTGGGGCAAGGGGGATTTGCAAAAGCACCGTCTAGGAGACACAACTGGGGCATGGACTCTTGACTTCTCCCTTGGTTTTATCATCACTGGTTTTGTGATGATTTTGGGTGAATGCCCACCCTCCTGCTTCTGGCTGGTGATGTTTTCCCTTCCCAGGGGTGTTTTGAGGATGAATTAACTCACACCAAGAGATGAGCCCACTGCTCAGCGCAGGTTACCCTGGACAGACCGCATTCTCCCATCTCCCGCAGCAGCTGATGGTGTTTTTTCACCCACCCCCTGCTTCCCCGGCTTCTCCTCCAAAAAGCTTCTC
Organism: Strix aluco; assembly: GCF_031877795.1. NCBI lineage: Eukaryota > Metazoa > Chordata > Aves > Strigiformes > Strigidae > Strix > Strix aluco. The sequence goes on along the minus strand of NC_133949.1, from coordinate 8,940,073 downwards.
TCCCATTCATATACATTTTTAAACAAAATACACAATCAATAGTCTCTTAGGCTGGAATTTCATTAAGGGTTTCATTGCACTCGCTATCGATTGCCAGCCGGGCTGAGAGCCGCACGGCGTGGGTCCGGCAGCCCCAGCCGATGCCCTGCCTGTGCCATGGGACCATCCTGACCATCCTCCGTGGAAAAGGCCAGCGATGGCAAGGACAACGCTGCATTTCATGCCAGCATCACTGCCCGGGTGGAGAATCTGGCTGGGCCGGCCAAGGGGCTGGGGGGTGCTGGGGCAGAGGCAGCGCGGCGGGAGCAGAGCCTGGCAGGGCGTGCTGCGCCCCACGGCGCCCTGTGCTCCCCTGGCTCGTGGCCCCGTGGCCTGCTGACCCCGCAGATATCGCCTGTATCAGCAGCCCTGCACAGCCAGCATACCCCCGGGAACCACCTGCTTCAGCCCCTGCCCCTTGCCCCTCCTCGATTCCAACTGCCGTACGAGCAGCAGAAAGCCCAGCATCCAGCTTGCACTAAACTCCCAGATTTCACTAAACAGCACTCAAGAGCAAAACACCGGGAGCCCAGGGAAGGGCTGGGATGCTGGGATTTCTTCCATGAACCAGAATGAACGCTTCATGATGGCAAAGGCTTTGGGACATAACAGGCTCTCTTCTGCCTTCCCTCTGTGGGTCGCTGCTTGTTTCAAGCGGTGCGAAACAAGGTTGGAAAACCTGGCCTTGCTTGGGATGAAACACCAGGTACCTTGTGGGGCTGCAATTAAAAAGAAAGCCAGGGTTCCAAGCATGGAAATGCACAGTTTGCAACACTGCTGGCCAGTCACTTGAAAAATCAAGTGAAAAATCCCAAACTTCAAAAGGATTTGAGGGCTAATTTTAAGTCTGTGCCTTGACCAAAGACATTTACAATAATTGCTGGGGTGAAAGTTTAACATCTCCCGCGACTTTTCTCAGCAATCCCTGAGGAACTGTGTTCCGCTGTGCAAAGAGCATCCCAGGTCCAACTCCCCAAATTGTCTTTTTAAGGCTTTATTTTTAAACAGAAGCCACAGGCTGCCTTCAACTGGACATAAATTCTTCACGAGTCCCAGCCTGCAGACGGTGGGAGCTCCTGTGGGTGGGGATGGGCTTCAGCTTGAACCCTTGGCCCCAGTTTTTGGTCCTGCTTGTCCCTGTCCCATCACCGTGGACATGGAGCAAGGCAGCATGGCTCCCCCCGTGGACACCACTGTCCCCATTCATCACTAAAACTTAATAGGAACCACGATGTGAGCAAAGCAGAACGTATTGCTTGTAGAAACATGGCCTTTCTGCTATGCTAAATGATTTAAAACTGGTGGTGAATAAACCTAATATCTGCTCGGTTCTGCCAATTCTCATTACGCCGGGACTCCCTTGGAGCTATTAGCTGCCTTAAAAAAATCGCTGGAAGGAGTCAAGAGAGCGGCGCAGCCAGCGCTGGGGAGGGCTGCTGGCAGCCGCCCGGCTGGAGCGTGACGTGCCCTTGAAATCCTGTGCCCGGAGGCATCCGTCGGCCGAGCCGTGCCAGCTCCGGCAGCGCGCCCTCCGCTCCGCCACCCGCGCCTCCCGGCAAAGCCAGTTATTTTTAATTTCATCACCTCCATCCTCGCCACATCCTGGGGCAGGTGGGGGGTTATCTGGATAGCAGGGACTGTAATGCTTTTGCAGATTTTCTTGCAAACCCCTAATACTGTGGGTTTGCAAAGCCGGAAAGCCACGGTGGGGAGAGAGGAGCATGTTAGGGGGAGGAAAGCAGGGGCGGGAGGTGAAGCATTTTGTCCAGCATGCCAGGAAAACCCTGGAAAGGGAAGTAGGAGACCTCCGTGACCGTGGCACGGGGCAGCCCAGCCGTGAAACCATTTTGTGGCGCAGGCACAGCAAAAAGCTGGGTGCGTATGTGAGCTGTCAGCCAGGCAGACAGGCCCCGGGCATCTCCTGGGTTGTCACAGCTGCAAATTGTCCAGGAACAGTCTCTAATGAGACATAAGAGAAGGATTTACTGGAGGAAGATGTCACAGGGATGAAAGGGGTAAAGAGAAGAAACCAGGAGAAATAGCGGTTTGGTTTTGTATTTATTTGTGCAGGAGAAATTGCTTTAAAATGTCCTTTGGCGTGCTAGAGAAGGCAAACAGCCAGTGACAGCCTGGCCGCGGGGCTGGAGGAGCCTCCTCCCGGGATCGCACTGATGTGAAGACCTTGACGCGCAAATTCCCTTCTCCAACTCACCCCCCAACTCAGGACTTACCTGCAAGAGGGAGAAAAGCCCTTTCCTTTTGCCACAAAGACCATGGCTAAAGTTTCCTCTGCAACCTGAGCTTTTCCTTCCCCCGCTGCCCAGGGTGCCGGCGCAGCCCGGGTTGAGTGATGCTCGCACAAGATGACCCTCAAAGATGGACAAGCTCAACTGCAGACCAGCGCAAAGCCAGACCAGCTGAAATCCCCTGGGGGAGGATATACAAACAGGAGGATATACAAACAGGACCAAACCCCATCCTCATCTCCCCCCGGGATGACCAATGGAGTTTGGATGGAGGCAGAGAGCATTGGCCAAGCGGAGGAGCCATGAAGGAGAGCAGCTGGCCAGCTTGCAGCATCAACAATTCTTCCTGCGTCCTTCTTGTTGTGCACAGCCTGTCCCCTGCCATGTCATGGCTCTTCTGCACTTCAAACATCTGTTCAGGATTGCATCCAGAGGCTTCTCAGTGTCAGACCCAGCTGGGAAGGGAGGAATATTTAGGGTTGATGAGTGGGGAAGGAGTGCAATCTCCCCAAAACACTGTCAGACAGAGAGGGGGTTTGGGGCTCAACCCTCCTGCAAACCCTGTCAGTGCTGGGAGCAGTATTAGGAGCACAAAGAGGGTGTCCAGCTTGGTGCCAGTGGACACGATCCATGGCTTCAAGATTTACCATCCTGAAGTGTTTCATTCAGCCTGATCTTGATGCCTCCACTGTGTCTTGCTAAGACAGAGCTCACTGGGCTCCTCCGAATGCCCCAGCCCCACACCAGCAGGATGGTATTTGTGCTCACTCAGTGTCTCCAGGGAGCATGTTTTGAAGAGAGATGGTTGCCTTCAGAAAGACATGTGCTCTGAGAACATGTCACTGCTGAGGGAGTTGGGCCTCCGTGGTGGAAGACATGAGAGCCCAGTACCGGTGCTGCCACTGCTCTTCTTCCTCCTGCCGATGCAAATGAAAATCAATGCTTTTTCTGGGCTAAAACTTCCCCTCCACACCCACCGGCAGGGCGGCAGGTGGAGAGCTCGCCAAGCGTGCAAGTACTTGCAAGCAGATGCAGAGCCCTGCGCTGGGCTGAGCACCCAGACACTGGTCTCTGTGTCAGGGGGACACGAGTGTGTCCACATCTGGGGCTGCAGAGCTGAAACTCTTATCAAAAAAAAACCCCCAAACCCCAGTGTGATTGCTCCTGCCTCCTCTCACCCCAGGGCTCTGCTGCTTTACTGCTCCCCATGGCTGTGCCTGCCCCCCACTGGGGTGACCAGGGCCATGTCCCTCCCAGGGGGACAGGCACCTTCTGCACCTTCTCTTCCAGACTGCCTCCCATTTCTGCTGGAGCAAGGTCAGAGGCTATTAGCTACTCTTATACTGCCTCTGAAATATCCCTTTTCTTTGTGCTGTTCTGCTCTGCTGGAGCCATGCTTGAAAGATGGTGTCAGAGGCTGTTTTGCTGGGGCAGAGCACCATGTAGGAACCACCCATGGGAGGAAAAGGCTTCAAAAAGCCTTCCCACCTGTCCTCCGTGGCCGTGCTGTGCTGGCCAGGGGGTTTTCCAGAAGTGAAGCCCTCCTCCTCACTGCAGCAACCTTCAGTCACCTCCTGCAGCTGCATCTATTTGGTGGCCTCTGCTTGGGGACAGGCTTGGGACCCCCACTTTGCCGGTCCTGACCCACAGCCAGGATGACAGAGCTGTTCACCCTGAGGACCACGGGACAACATCCTCCAGCACAGCTCTCCCACAGGGTCTGTCCCAGGTCGGATCCTTCCCCGCTTGCTCTTCCCAAGCATCACACAGCCATGGCCTCCCTCGATGCTGCCTCTCCAGGCTCCCGTTTATCCCAGAGGTCCCTTTGCTCCACGCCCGCAGCCTGCAGCTGGTGGGAGCCAAACCCCTGGGGTTTTCAGGCACACAGAAAGGGCTTTCGCCTTTCTCGCTTGCAACTGCTCCTGCAACAACAGCTCCTTGTGCCTGGCGATGGAGGGGAAACCGTGCTGCTCCTGCCAGCGAAGGGCTGATCTCTGCTGTGCGGGATCCTCTCCCCGGCATTTCCCACTGTGCTGGCCCAAGAGGCTCTTTTGTTGCAGTTTCCCAGGGTTTTGCCTTTCCTACAAGCTGGAGAACGTCCTTCTGGCAACCTTGGCTTTGAACCAGTCCCACGCTGCTGGGTCAGGCTGGCCCCGGCATTTCCGCAGTGCAAAGCTCTCGCTGCAGCAGCTCTGAATGCACGCTTGCACATGTGTTAAAAAAAAAAGCATTAAATATTAAAGGCAAAATCATCTTTGTCTGGACTCAGAACAGCTCTTAAAAATGTTAGCGGCTCCAAAATCCCAACCCTCCCTTAGCTTTGAAAGCTTCTTCCACCTTTTTATCAGCCCGTGGGGAGCCGGTGCAAGGTGCGTGCAAGCAGCAAGGCTGGTGTGTAAAGTGCCCCTGAAGGAGCTCCTGAAGTGAAGCCACGCAGCTCACAGCAGGGCCAGGAAAATCCCCAACCCTGCGAGCCTGCAGGGACTGGTGTGCAGAGGGGAATGGGTAAAGAGCCCTGGAAAATCCCAGTTCTGGCCCAGGGCACTGGAAGGTGGTCAGTGAGGGCAGCCCCCACCCCACCTTGGGGCAGGCTGTGTCACCCCAGAGGAGGGTGACACCACGCTGGGACAAGATGGGTCCCATCCTGCCCCCACGCACCCAGGAGATGCACCGGTTGCTGTGCAGCCCCCGCAGCATCTGTTACGGTCCCCTCCATCCCCGGGGACCCCAGGGGCTGGCACAGCCCGAGCTGCTGCTTTTCTGCTGCAGGGGAATGGTGATGCCTTGCCCGCTCCCACCCCAACTGCCAACCCCACCCCCAGCACCTCCCTGGGTGGGGGGATGCTTGACAGAAACAGGCTGCAGAGGGGACTGTTTGCAGAGCAAAGCAAGTTTTTTTTTTTAACTCAAGGAGCCCTTTCCTGGCTCCCTGCACCCCGGGAAGGGTGAAGCCTTCTGGGGACATCAACAGGACCATTCATATGGGGCCAGCCCAGACCCCTCCTCTGTGCTAGACATCTTCCCCAAGTCTCTAAAACCACCAAGAGGCTATTAAAAATCCCACTATTCCCTACAGAGCCCTTTCTTTCCCCCAGAGACCCTCACGAGGGGGACTCCACTGATGCCGCCGTGGCTGGGACCTGCAGGACCACCTCCCCGAGCATCCCCTTGCAGCATCTCTCCTCCGGGAAGGCAGCAGCACAGACAGGCTCAGCGTGGACCGGCACTGTGAGAAGGGGTTTCCATAGCGACGGGCACCCGAAAGGCCCCAGATCCTGGGTGTTCAGGGCAAGGATTTGGGGCGGGGACTGGCGTGATGAGGGGGTACCCCAGAGCCCCGTGCTACAGCTGGTTTGCTGCTGGGGTGCATCCCCCAGCCGGCTCGGGGCCCTGTCATCCCTGGGATGACTCCACATCTCATCAAATCACGCCTCGCATCACCTCCCTCCATGACCCACGGGGCTTTTTGCACGATGCCTGGGGAGAACCTGTCATCCTGGGGGGGTCACAGCGGGGTGCTCAGCCCCCACAGGAACCCTGGTGCTGCCAGCCTGGCCGTGCCTTCCACGGGGAGCTGGGGAGCGTGGCCAAGCCCCAGCGGGGTGTGTGGGTTCCCCTCCACCCCCGCTCCCTCCCCGGCTATTTTTGGCTGCGTACCCATCAGGCCACGTGCCAGTACCCCCCCCCCTGCTGCCAGTGGGGACGGTTATTCTGGGCAAGAGGAGACGTCAGAGGAGGTCGTGCCAGGGCTGTGGTGCTGCCTTCGGCCCCGACACCACTCCTCTCGGATGGGAAAGCCGGGCTTAGCTGTCGTGGGCTGAATTGGGGTTTTTTTCACCTGTTTTGTATTGCAGTGCTGAGCTCACAGGGGCAGCATCTGTGCAACGGGAGCAAAGCACCAGTGCAGGGGACAAAGCACCAATGCAATGGGCACAAAGCATCGTGCAATGGTGATGAAGCGCTAATGCTACAGGAACAAAGCACCAATGCAACAGGGACAAAGCCCCCTGCAATGGGTCAGAGCCCCCTACAACAGGGGCAAAGGCACAGAGAGGGGCTCAGCGCAGACACCGTTGACTAGTGGCGCTGCTCATCCCCTTGCAGCCGTGGACAGATGAAAGGAAGGGGGCAAAATGGGTTAGAAGAAAGGAAAAGGGTGTTATTTCTGCCAGCTTGGGTGGGATCTGTCTGCTGTCTGACACCCACATGCCCACGGCTGGACCATGATCGTGCCGTGCCTGAGCCACCCAGGCACCCCAGCAAGGGGGCTGGAAAATCCCCCCATGCCCCCCCCCCCATATCTTACCTGTGAAGCCAAAGGGAGATGAGCCTTTCACCACCAAAGAGACTGCACCGGCAGCGTGTGTCCCCGCATCTCTCCCTCCCCTTGTCATCTCTCACCCATTTGGGTCACCGGGCTGTGCCAAAAACTGGTACAAGCTCCAGGTCACCCAGCAGCTCACCAGAGCTGCCAGAGCTGAGAGTGGCTCACCGGCTGCCCAAACTCTGTCTTCCAGGGGAAACAGCCACTGGGGATGGGGAAAAGAAACCGGCCCCCCTGAGACACCATGGGGCCACGAGCCAGGGTTTTTCCAATTACAAGTCCGCATGCAGCTAAGGGCTGAGTTTTCCCACCCAGTGCTAATGGCTGGGCCGGGCTGGCAGGAGACAGCTCATGGAGCAAGGAGCTGCTGGCTGCGCTGGTGGGAGCATTCCCAGCGTGACTTGGTGATCGATAGCCAGGGCATCATTCAGGGAAACACAGCCAATGTCCTTCCTTTTTAAATTTTTTTTTCCTCCATTGCAGTGCCGGCGCCAGGGGAGACCCTCACACCAGCATGTTGCAGGGTTGGCAGCTCGCGGGTATCTGTCCTGAACTGGTCAATGTTAAAAAATCGTAATTAAGGAATAAAAGAATAACCAGGATGTTTTGGAGGTGCAGCCTTTCCTTGCCCACCCTGGCTTTGCAAACCGTCGCATTGCCAGAGCAAAGCCTGGAGGTGGGCACTGCCCCAGCCCCCCAGCCTGGGGCATCCCGGGGGTGCAGCCATGCAGGGAAGGGCTTTGCAAGCCCCTGTGGGGTTGCAGGTGTAATGGGGGGCAGTGGGGTGATTAAATGTCCTTGTGCCACCCCCAGCATGTCCCACCAAAGGCAGGAAAATGAAGGGCTGGGGTTTGGCTGAGCCCCTCGGCACAGGCCGAGGGGAGCAGGGACTCCCGGGGAGGGTCCCTGCCCACGGCCCCTTCGGCATCCCCGGCACTCCCCTGGTGCTCACCGTGGCAGCATTTCCACCTTCTGTACCTCGTTTATGGTTTCCTGCCTTAATGAGACGAGACTTTTGGGGGGGGGGGGAGCGAGGTAAATATTTTTCCGCTTCCTCTCCGAGCTGGAAAAGCCTGCGAGGCCCATCTCCAGGGAGACTCTGTAAATAAGGCAGAGGGGGAGGACGGGGGGGGCTGCTCCATATGCTGCACCAGCTTTCGGCCCCGGCTTGCCATCAGATGTCTAACACAACAGGAAGCAATAAAACAGTTATTACCAGCCGGCACCTTCCAGCACGGCCGTGCAGAGGAGTCTGCCTTTGCTTTCGCCCTCCTCATCCAAAAGCCGGCTTAATAGCAGGGTCCTCTACTAACAGGGTTATCAGCGCTCCCGTATTATTAGGGCTCGCAGCAGAGATGCCCAGCTCTGCTGCAGCAGGGCACAGTGCCACCCCACCACTGCAATTTTGAGATAACCCCACTGCCATCCCCATGTGTCCCCACGCCCCTCCGCTGGCTGCTGTCACCTCTCGCATGGGACGGGGTGTCCCAGCCAGGGAGAACCACGTGGAAGAGCACCACGGCAAAGGAACCCTGGCCAGGGGAGTTCCCAGCATTCAAACCCTGCTGTCGTTTTTAAAACAACCCACCTAAACCCAGCAGCCTTGGCTGCTCCATCTATTAGGAATGGAATGAGAGGGATGGTGGCTCATAGAGCGTAAAGCCGTGATGCTCGCCATGTGCCCTTGGCCGGTAATTCCTGCCGCGTGGCCGTAACTCCCGGCTGAACCAGAGCACGTCTTCGAGACAGACGTTCAGCCTTGATTTAAAGGCATCAAGTGGTGGAGATCCACCACCATTTCCCTGCTTGCTTACTGCGGATAATTAGAGCCGTTCTTCCAAAAATAAACACAAATCGATCCCTATGGCCAGGCTGGTCAGGCTCCTGCCTCCAGATATCCAAACCCCTTATATCTTATTCCCTTTTTTCCCGTACGGGCTGTGTCCATGCACTGACCCGTCGTGGTGGACCCTGTGAACACCCAGCCCTGTGATCTGTTTATCTGCCGCATTTACTGGGTACACCCTGAACTTAAAATAACCTGCAGTACCGGGCGCGTTTCTCCTGGCGCTGGCTCTGCGTGTGTTTGTGTTTGTGAAGCTCTTTCCTGCCGGCGGGGGAGTCTCGCTCGCATCCTGCACGCCAGGCGCTGGCTCCGCTTCATTCAGCTCCGCTCAAACCCTATCGATCCCGCTTTTCCATTTGCAGAGCGGGGGCAAACACGTTTGCTGCCTGCGCGTTAGTGGCTCTGGAGACCTGTTGCCAGCAGGAACCAGACTGGAGGGATGAGACGCCCAGCTGGAGACCTTTAGGAAAACCATATTTATTTTTTTTATAGCGTTGCAATAATTGCTGTTGCAGCTTGCCCTGCGGATGCCACCGCATCGCCCCACTCCTCCTGCGCACGGACACGCAGCGACTGGGCTGCCAGACATTCGGCATCCCCTGCAGAGTGGGGACGGTGTGGGGTTGGAGCTGGATCAGGCCCCTCGCCACTCTCCCCTGCCCGGGGGACAGATGGGGTGTGTGCCACAGCCGAAAATCAAGACAGATGGGCCGAATCCTAGCAGTGATTTCTCTCCTGTCTCCTCTGCCCGCGGCAAAAACTGAACTTGTGACCCAGATGTGAGCAGCCTGTTATCTCATTAGCCAGCCGGGCTTCCCCAGGAGCCTTTTATTACCATATAAACCTCCACCACTCCCCCAAATTCATCCTGGGTCTCTGAGATGGGATGGAAGATTTGCAGGTTAAATGGATATAAAAAGCCCAGGATTTCCATAATTATTTTCCTGAATATCTGTCGATACTAATTAAAATTGTTTCCCATAATCAAATTTAAAACAGCAAGGGAGAGCAAGGGGTTGCTGAAATCCTTTTCTTTTGAGCCACTCAGGGATAAAAGGGGCTTTCAAATCAAATTAGCAAAAAAATCCCTTCCCATCTCCCCTCCCTGCCTCTTAAAAAAGGCAGGGACCCAGCAAGGGCCAGGCTGCGGGGTGCTTTGGGGCTGCCCTCCGAACCAGGTCAAAAATGGGGCTCAGGGGGTGCAGGGGTGTGGGTCTATATGTGCATCTATAGGGGTGCGGGTCTATAGGTGAATACACAGAGGGGTGTGCGTCTGTAGGGGTGCCCAGGGAGCTGCGGGGAGGCTGCTCACCCGCAGCGCTGGGGAGATGCAGTGCAGTGCAAAACCTGCCCTGACGCCGCGTCAGGAGGAGCATCGAGGCCTGGCCAGAGATGCTGGGGCATCCACCGCTCACTGCGGCCAGTGCTGTGGCCACACCAGTGCTACGGGCGGATGCCACGTCCCTTCTTGCGGCTGAGTCAGCCCCAGCCTGCGCACGTGCTGCCGTGGGCTGCAGCCACCTCCGGGCACTTCTGCATTTGGGGAACGGTGTGGTGGGGGGGGCCGCCCCGTCACCCTTTCTGTCCTTGCCTGACTGTAAGGAGAACTGAACCGGCGGCCAAGCGAGCGTGTCCCTGAAAGGTCACCCAGTGCAGCCGGTGACACCCGACCAACTGTGGATGGGCCAGGCTGGGCGTGAGGCGTCGCTGTACCCCAAACCCCACGCTGGGACAGCGAGGGCAGCCCTGCTCCCACTCTCCTCCAGGCGCGGGGTGTTTGTCCTGCCTATGGCAAACCCTGCACAGGGCGAGCTGTGTCAGAGCTCTTGCTCGAGGTGAGAGCTTATGCTTCCTTTAACTGACCTGCTGCTTTGGTTTTTGGAGAGGAAGGGGGTTTGGGCAGAGCACTGCCAGCAATGCTGCTGTGTCCTGCTCTTTCCCTGGCCTTGCCAAGCTTGGCTGGGGGGTGCCAGGAGGTGTTGGAGGGCTGGAACAGACATCTCCTGGTGCCCAGCCACACCAGGACACCCCGCCACATGCAGGATGTCTTCCCAGGCACCAAAATTGCAGATTTAGATTTTTTTTGTGCTACACACAAGCATCACACCGGCTGTTCCAGTGCACACTGCTCTGCCTGGAGGGACAAGACTCGCCCTGGAGCCCCACACCCCCCTGGCTCTGCCGGAGCCCTTTGCCTCCAGCATGTCTCTAGAAAGCAGCTCCGAAAACTTGGCCGAGGCGCCGGCCAGCCGCAGGCAGGCGGTGACCCGAGAGCCCCCCCACTTCGGGCTTTCCCTGCCTCCGGTCAGAGGGTTTTGGCAGCCAAAGCCAGACTTCAGGAGCGGCAGTTGTTTGCTCTCTGAGACGCTCAGACATCCCTCAGCTGCCGTAAGATCGCCGGGGCTGAGACGAGCAAGCGGTACGTGACCCCGCACGCTGCCGGGGCTCGCTGCGATGCCCCGGGTGTGCGCAGCCCCTCTTGGGCAGCCGGTGACGGGGGAAGGCAGGTCCATGCAGTAGGAGTTGCTGGAAGCTGCAAACGAGTGAGCTTAGAAGAGAAAACAACACCCCACGTCCAACCCCTGCCTTCCCCAGGAGGGATTTTGGGACAAATCGGCGAATTTGTCATTTTTATTTTGCATAGAAGCTCTGCCAGAGGGACAAAGCCCGGCAGCTCCAGGGCCAGGGGACCAGTAAGATCTGGGCATCCTGCAGGGCTTCAAAACCCCCGGCACAGCCCTCTGCCCTTTGGCTCCTCGCGGTGGGGGGCACGGCTCTTGGCTCTCCCCAGACCCCCTCACACTGCTGGGCTCAGCTGAAGGAAGCTGTGGCTAAAACCCAAGGTCAGGGGCTGCAAAGCAGCTTGGCCCTGCCAGGCTGGGGCTGCCAGGGTCCCCTGGGGCTGGAAAAGCCAAAAAAAAAGGGAGGATGAGGAAAGGGGGGATCATGACCCGCTCTCCCAAAATTAGCCAGGAAATTTACACTATTCAACCTGAGTGCCTTTACCAACAGCCGTGTGGGGATATACAGAATATCTCTGGGTTTGAAGGCTGCCTGGGCTCAAGCCCCTCTGCTCCTGTGGTCCCTCCTTTGCTGGAAGCCTTTCTCCTGGCCCATGGAATGCCGGTGTTCGCCAGCAGCTGGGACTATGGCTCCAGCACATGGGGACAGAGGTCCTGACCTTCCCCGCGCTGTGAGGCATCACTGCCTTTAGTCGCTGTAATGGGTTTCTAAAATTAGCTGCACATTCTGCCCTTGGATTCGAGCAGGACATTTCTCAGTTGTTTAATATCAAAAGTCCAAAAAAAAAAAAGGAAGCAAAGCACAAAAGCAACCCAGTCAATGCACGTCTAAGTTTATCACTTGTCCTGCAGAACTCAACATCTATTTTAAGTCATTTATGAAGAGTACAAGTGTGAATAGCTGCAGAAGTTTTGCAATTCCAAGACACCACATACAGTTTCTAAAAAAAGCAAATTTAACCTTCCCAACAAAGCCTCAACAAGCATCCCACCCTTCCCTGGATCACGTTTCCAAGCTACTGATTTCAGACAGCAAAAGCTCATCTCCTCCACATCTGAAGTTGATTCGCTTATGAAGAGGTCCCCGGCACAGAGCAGCATCACCCCCCTCGCCCCTCGCTGGCATCTTGCCCTGCGGGTGCCTCCCATCCGGATGGGCTCGGTTTACCCCACACCGAGTGGGACAGGTGCAGGTTGGTCCCTCAGGGTTTATCTCTCCCTTCGATTTATGAGTATTTTACATTTTGCCGTGGGCCATGGCTCCTATAAATAAATCTGGGCTGCCCATGGCAGATGTGAAGCCTATCGCTGCCTGCACGCTCCGTTAGAGGCCTTGGCTTCCCAGCAGCATGAATGTGAATAGATCTGAATCCGCAATGAAATATTAATTGGAAGCAGCAATATTCTCCTGTCTTTGGAGGGGAATTTTAATTGAGGACCACACTAACAAGCTAATATCTTCCTGCACCACACGGTCACAGTGCGCTGAGGCAGGAACAGGGGGTGCCAGGACCTGCTGCTTTAATCAGAGCCTCTCCTATCACCTCTTTCTCCTCAGATCAACCCAAATCACCCAGCAAACCCACCACCAGCAACTGCTTGATTTGACTTGTAGTTTCCTTAAAGGGTCAGATGTCGAGCAGATCAACTCCAAGGCAAGTAAAGCCCTGTATTAGGTGAAGTCATTGCACCCAGCAGGGCAACTAATGCTCGGCAGAAACATCTCAGCGAGGAGAGGGTCCGGAGCATCTCAGTGAGATCAGTCCTGACCAGAACACTTCCCTTCACACCCATTAAGTCCTAACTAGCCAGGCTGCTTTCAAGCTGACGGCTCTGGTTCAAGAAGAGCATCTGCTGGTACTCAGCGGGGTGATACGAGGTGCTGCAGAAGCCCTTCAGAGGGAGCTCAGGGCTGAGCAACAGCTTCATTTGACTTGAGAAACAGTGAGAAGGCAACATGCTGAACAACCCTGTCTTTGGGGAGATCTGATTTTTATCTGCTGCTGACTCGCTTGCTCTGTCAGAGCCCGGCAGCACTGCTTGCCTTCTGATAATTCAATAAACTGGAGCAAAATTGGAATTCTCAGATAACACGACACTTGAAAATGCAAGTATAGGAGGTTGGTTTTTTCCCCCCATTTCTGGCTAAATTTAGTCCACCCAGTGTTGCACTGGACTCAAAACAGGATGGAAAGAGAGATTGCATCCAAGAGAAGTACCTCTTATCTTGCATTTTCAAGACTGAGCTCTCTGGGACATCAGGAGGACATGGGCACTGCTTCAGCCTCCTCCGGGGAGGGAGGGCTGGTAATGCCACATCCTGCAAAACAACTCTCCATTAGCTGAGGCTTTTGATTTCCAAGGGTGGGAGCGGGGAGGGATCACTGCCTCCACTCTACGAAGCAGAAAGCAAAGGTATAGCAAAGCGGCTGGCAGGGAGCAAAGGGACAGATCCTGCTGTGGGATGGAAGGGGAGCCAGTGCCAGCGGGGTCGTGTCCAGCCGTCACTGCAACATGTCGCCCGCGTCCCCGTCCTTGTGGAACTTGTGGATGTGGTCGGCGTACCTGGGAAAAGGGCACAGCCATGTTAACTCGGGGCAAGGTCCGAAGCACTTTGGCGGCCAAGGAGAAGCCGCTTTGTTTCTGAGTGCTACCCACGACAATTAGCACCACGCTTTCCCCAGCCACAGGCAGCAGCGCCTGGGAGCTGCTCAGGGGCAACCGGAGGCAAGGCACAGGCCTGATCCCAGTCTCCAGGCTCACGTTTGGCTTTAGCAGGCTTCCTCGCTGGGCAAGAACTGCTCACGGGAAGGCATCTGGAAAACACCTGACTGAAGACAGGTGGTTGCCTTGCTCCGTGCACCTTTTCTCCCCACCATCCTTAATGGACTAAGAGTTTAAAACCCAGTTAGCTGCCCCCGTTTGCAGGACAGAGGCGCACCAAGTGGTGCCCAAAAAATTTGCTGCAAACCACCATGCTCTGTCCACTAAAACCCGGGTGGACAACGTTCCCAAGCCCCGGGGCTGGGCTGACCCAGCCTATCCTCACACTCACTTCTTAGCGCAGTATGCGACACAGTCCCTTCCCACGCTCTCGCTCCAGGCCGTTTTGTAGAGCACCTGAAAAATAAGAAACACAATCAGCTCTGCTTTCGCCTGCCCATCTCTGCCTGCCCTCCCAGCCGCCTGTGTTGCCACTGTGCCATCCCCTCCCTGCCAGCCCGTCCCTGCAGCCACTGGCAAAAATCTCTGCTGCTGCATTTTGCAGGTGTCCGTGGCTTCTGTGCATCGAGCAGAGACCTAAAGTGATGCCCTGAGTAAAACTGGTTCTGCAGCCTTGCGTTACCAGCGTGGAGAAACTCGGGGTGTGTTTCAGGGGGCTGCCCTCAGGATGGTCAGGATGACCTTTTCCAGAGGGTTATTTTTGCTGGGGCAGTGCTGCTGCAAATGTGGTGGTCTGGGGCAAGGCGAGCACGCTCGAGGCTGCATGGGGATGGAGAAGTGGTTTTGGCACAGGCTTCGGGAAGGTCACTGCTTGGTTTGGATCCTTTTTCCCTTCATGTTACCAGGTTTCCATTTCAAAGCTGTGGTCCGAGGAGGTGGGGAGGTTTTGGGAAGAGGGTGACGCCCTCCTGTCCCAGGCTCATGCATTAAAGCCTTGGGGATTTGTGAGCTGTTGTTATCTTGTCACCAGGGAAATACTCTAATTCCACAAACACCCTTCAGTGGGCCTCTAAATTAGGGTTAATTGCAGCCACAACAGGCAGAAGGCAGCGGGCGGGAAGGGGTGAAGGCTGCGCTGTCTCCCGGGATTGGAGGCAAAGACTTTGCTCCCACTGCAGGACGGAGGAGCCGGGGGTTTGTCCAGTCCCCGGTCAGACACACGGTGCGTGCCCAGCCCAGGCAGTGCTGGGTGCTGGATTTCAGGCCCTTTTGTGTCTAGATGAAGTAAGATCATTCAGCTATGTAATATTTATGAATTTTACTTTTTTTTTAGGTTAGAGCTTTAAAGTTTAATGATGTTTAACTTTTTATTTTCTTTGCTCCTTTCCTCACCAAAATAACACAAAGTCAGTTTTACTTTGAGAAGATCACGATAGAAATATTGTTCTGATTTGTCTTTCATCTTGTTTCGTTGTTTAATTATTGATGATTTGTTTGGTTTCTTTTTCACTGAAATGATAAATAAACTCTCAGAAACTGCGCAAGGATATAGAAAGAGTTTGCACCATGACTGACTCCCAGGGGATTCGGGCTGGCTCAAGCCTCTGTTCCTAACCAAACCTCTACTACTCTACATCCAACCCTAATGTACAGTCAGGGAAATTTGAAAACTAGAGAAAAACAGAGCCACAGGGCAAATAAGAAACGCGGGGAGAAGCAGAGCTCTCACAGCATAATGCAGAGCCAGAGCTCATCACCTGGAGAGGCAGTGAATGTAACTGAGCTCCACCGTGCAGGAGGTCAAGGGATGTGCCCAGAAATAGGAAGGTGGAATCATACATGGTCTAGAAACAGGAATGTGGGCTCACAGGGATGTGTTTTATTCCTAAAATTGCTTATGGTATTAGCTTCAAAATAATTAATCAAAATTTTGCTGCCTGATGAGCGGAGGGCTTGCTTGCCTGCGTGCAGGGATGGTGAACCTGACCTGCACGCAAATAGGCTAAACCCTGTGTGAGCTCCCGGCACGGTGGCACCAGGGCCCCACGGCTGCTTCCAGGCGTGACACAAAGGCACAGACAGCTTCCAGCTCCTGCCCTTGGGCAAGCCCGTGCCCACCCGAAGGTGGCCATTCTCACCCCGAAAAGCCGAGTGGGATATTTACTGGCAGGTACACGTCCCCGCGGAGCCGTGCTGCCCACGCTCCAGCCGCCCCGCGCCTTCGGAGCCGCTGATGTACCAGCTGCCACACACTCACTTGGCATAGTATCTTAAAAATGCAGACGTTGTCCCTGGATGGGATCCTTGGTGACATTTTATTGCGGTTCCCACCCCTCCCCGTGACCCCTGCACTTACCAGGAAGACGAGGCAGTGCAGGAACAGGGTGTAGAAGAAGGCAACGGTACGAGCAGTCTTGTTGGACAGGATGAGCCGCCCCTGCAGCAAGAGCCGGATGGAAAATCCCCTTTGAATGCGGGTCAGTGGAAACCAGCCCTCCCCACTCACAGGCTCAGATGGAGCCTGCCTGAGATCGGGGCCCTCTTTGTGCTAGACCCTACGTAAACACGCAGGTGAGACGCGATGCTTTGCCAACCCATCTGTGCTCATCTCCGAGCAGTCGCTCTCCTTCCAGGTGACTGCCACAAGTGCCTGTGCTCTCAGCCCAAAATTGCCCAAATTGAGGTGAATTCAGGGCTGCGAACTGCAGGGTTTCCCCCACTGAAAACTCTCTTGGGAGTTCATTTTGAGCCACCTTTACGTCAGCTTTCTCCATCAGCTCTACGCGCTCCCCCCGCATCAGCCCTGACTCAGTGCCTGCCTGCAGCTCAGCGCCACTCCGGAGAGAAACCCCAGCAGTAATTAAGTCTCACACATTTTTAATTCATGAGCTCAAAGAACTTGTGATTTGCAGTGTCCCCTCACTGCCTCCTTGGCAGGGCGGCCGAGCAAACGCTGCACTGGTGTTCCCGAAGGCTGGCCCTGGTGCACAGCCCTGCCTGCACCCCAGCTCTGGTGTGGGACCCCAGCAATGACTTGGACAACGGTTTCATAACCTGCAGCGATGGTGCAGCCTCCCAGACACCCTGGCATGTTTCAGGGGTGACCACTCTGCCCCCTGGGGTTTGTACACTCCTCCAGCTCCAGGCATCCCTCCCGGTGAACCTCCAGCCAGCTCAGCCTAAAGCAACCGTGGTCCTGTGCCGTGGCTCTGGACCAACAAAGAGCTGGTAAAGTGGGATTAAAGGCTTGGTATGGGGTGGACCCCCCAGCTTTGGCAGCGGTGAAGCTATGTGCTTGCTGAGAGTCGTGTACACCCTCTGCCAGGCTGCAGCAATGGCTTAGCACCTTGGAAAATGTAAGCTCTCAAGGATCCCAGTCGCTGCTGGGCTATTGATTTTAGGGGAGCTGTGTGCCAGACCCCAGCTGCTCTTCCCAGTAACAGCCCTTCCTGCTGAGCAGGGGGGGCTCATGGCTGGACCTGGTGCTCTGGGCACGTCCCTGGGGTCCCACAGCTTGTCCCCCTGCCCTTCCTACTTGTCACAGATAACTGTATTTAAGGGAAGGTCTTCACCCCTCCTTGCTCACCCCTGAACATGAGCTCTCAGGCCTGGCTGGGTACTGCTGCAGGAGAGGCCACATGTGGAGGAGCATCACCAGCCCTCAGGAAGGCACACAGTGCTGCTCGGGCTAAAGAAAAGCACCTCAGAGTAGGGACTGCCAGACAGGCATTGCCCTGGGGGATTCTGGGGAGCAACCACAAACAAAATTCCTTGGTCATCTTCAAAACCTCACTAGTACCTTGGTCTGCAGGTTTACCCACTTCTCTGGCTCTGAAAGGTCTATCCTGAAAGATTTACCCTCTGCCTTTGCCAGTCCAGTGCCAGCCCACAGAGATGTCTGAGCTCACTGGGTACCAAAAACCCTGTGAGGCCGGGCTGTGTTGCACTCCAACCCCTCATTTTGGAGAGGCTACTGAACAGCAGCCAGAGCCTGACGATGTCCGAGCCCTTCTGGCTCAGTACACTGGTGTCCCAACGGAAAAATCTGCCTGTCCATCCCTTCAAAAGATCCAAAGTCAGGAGTAACTGCAGCCTAGAAAAGCAGCTTATGAAGGACGGATCCCACCTTCCTACATAGCAACTTTTACATAGCTGTAAAAGCCAGGGATTCATTATGGACATAAGCACATTCCCCAAACACCACGCGGGCTTTCCAAAGCTGGCATTAAAACCCACAGATCTCCCACCAAACCAATTCTGGGCTGAAATCTTCTTTGCTATTCACGGCCATGGCGGAGGCTGCTGTAACAAACAAGATTATGTTCTTAAATATTCCCAGGGAATAACTCCCCTAAGTCAGTTTTTTTTTTGTAAATGCCTTTCATTAATTCTCCGTGGTGCTGGCACGCCACCCAATCCATATTCATGTTGGCATTTGCTTGTTTTTTATGCAAATGACAACATTGCCTTTATTACAAGATATTTCTGTATTCTGTGGCGGTTGCAGACCAGCGGTCCCACATTAACCTCTGTTACGCCAGACAGCCGGGGGTTAACTCAGCCAAAACCTGATCCTGAGCCTGCTGCTAGTGTCACAAGTGTAAGTCAGATTTCAATAACAGCATTTTTAGCTTGGAAAGCAGCATCCATCCCTGAGAGATGGTAGCCAATACCCATGGTGGCAGCAGCAGCACTCCTGCCCGCCACGGCTCAGGCAAGGACCCTCTGCTGCTGCAGACACCGACAGCTCCCCAGTATTTCTCCTGATAGTTTCATGGAAGGAAGAACCAGGGCAGGAAGGGTTAAGGCTCGGGAAGAGGTTTTTCTAGAGAATGTGGTGAGAAACCACTGTGTGCCCGAGGCAGAGCATCTCCCCTGGAGCAGTCACACGCTGGCTCCCCAGCTGCACTGGGTGCTGGGGCTCTCTGGGGGAGTCTCAGATGGGGAGTCAGGCTGAGCTAACCCCGACTGCATGCTGTGCACAAAAAGGCTTTGCCCCCAGGCCACCCTTGGCCAGGGGTGCAGCACTGAGCCCCCCAGCCCTGTTACAAACCAGAAGAGAGGTGCTTCCCACAGCCCATTGCATCCCCCTCCCAGCACTGCCCAGGGGAGCCACGGGCACAGCCCGGGGGATACAGTGGTTCATGGTGATCCTCTGAGACACACGCTGTCCCCGAGCTCCTGGGCCATGTCCTGACACTGCAGTGGCCTGGGCTTTGGCATCGCTGGCCGGGTTGGGGCTGGGCCACCTGCTCTGGCCAGGACCCCCTGGGCCACTGTGGGATGGAGTGGGGGAAAAGGGAAGGAAAGGGGAAGGGAGGAAAGGGAGCTCTGCTAAACCCAGCCCCAGCGTGGCCCAGGCATGCTCTGCACTCCTGCCTGGGGGAGCAGGGATGGGGTCTGTCCCCCACCTGGGGCCAAGCTCAGCAGCAGCGTTCCCAGTGCAGGCACTGGGCTAAAAACCTCTCATCACCCACTGTGGCATGGTGGGTGCAGCTCACTCACCATGCTCAGCGTGGCTTTATCCCAGGGACTGAGGCTCAGGTACTTCCGCTGGCGTTCCTGCAAGTAAATGGTACAAGAAGCTGATTTTGAGGCTCAAAGGGCTGATTTATGGTTTGCAAATCAGGGAAGGAGCTCTGTGCCCCGGGTTGCTCTCACCCTGCCCCATGCACGCAGCCGTAGGGGGCATCATGTATGTACAACGCCATTTTTCATTTTTTATTAAGTGAATGGCATTTGAGTGTGTTTTATGCTTTCAGAGCGCTGTCCCTGGATTTCATCCAGTCAACGAAATAATTACCCTGAGAGGTTTAATTTTCTGGCTGCTCCTTCCCTTCGACATGCCTGGTCCACCTTGCTGCGAGCAAAACCAGAACGGAGCAAAGCAACCTGCTCATCGTGCTCTGTGACAGTGAAACGGGGCCAGATGAGTCCTAGCCCAGCTGCGGGAGGCAACAATCCCGTGGCAGAGGAGGGGCTGATGTGGACGGGGGGGTGCTGGGGGCTTTTCATACCTTTCTGCTGAAGGAGGAGAAGGGGTCCAGGCGCTCTTCATACTGGGAGGAGTAGCGCTGCTCGGTGTCGTCCCTGCTGCTGCCCTGTGGGACCAAAGCCAGGGTGAGAGCCAGTGGGTGCTGGTGCTGGCGTAGCTGCCTGTGCCTATCCCCCCCGGTGCAAGTGGTGTGTGGACACCCAGCACAGGGCCAGAGCCCCCCTCGTTCCCCTGAGCTGCTCATTTGGAGGAGATGACCCCCAAAGGATGGAGCTGCACAGCCCAGAGCTGACACACGGGGCCGACAGCATCTGTGCCCTTCAAAAAGGTGAAACACAACAGGACCTATTTAACAAAGTCCTTTCTTTCACGGGGACTCCACCCGTGTCTCCCTATTTTTGCCTTTTCCATGAAATAATAGTCATCTGTGTCACCCCAGAGACCTCACCTGGAAAAACCTGGTCTAGTGCAAATCCCACTCTGAATTCCTTTGCTGTTGGGCCAGGTAGGAGGGAGGCAGTGGTTTAGGAGGAGGAAATCATTGTTTAAACATACAGCTGTTATTAGCTGGCCAAAGGGCAAGTAAAATGAAGGAAACTCTTTGAAAGAATTGAAAGATTTAGGTTGGACAGGCTGGATTTTAAACTTCTCCCAGGCCAGGTTCCCCTTGTGCAGTCTCACAGGCAGTGAGCCCTGAGGATGCTCAAGCAGCCTGTGCATCCCTGCTCCTCATTCCTCCAACGCTACCCCTGCAGGTCACGAGAACTGCAGAGTCCACATTGTTCCTACCCAAAACCAGCCTGCAAACGGCCCGTGCTGTCACCAGGCACAGTGACAGCCCGGTGTGAGCCCTGGCTCCCAGCCACGTGGGCCTTGCTCAAGGGCTCTGGTGCTACCCCACCTCTCTCCCCCTGCACGGTGCCTTCTCCAGCTCTGCCCCGCCAGCACGGGGACGCTGATGTTTACTGAGGTTTTTCTGGACCTGTTACTACGTGCTGCTGGTTGTCCTGCCCGGCCACCCCAGCACGCTGGCCAGGGGCTCTGTTTCACTGCGGGCAAACCCCGCTGCACACAGACCTTTAGCAAATATGCCCTTACGCGCCGCAATACGATCCACGGGTCACCGCGCGGTCCGCAGCCAGCGATGAGACCAGCTCCCAGTTTAGGGCCGATGAATTCACTATAGCCTGGCCTTATTGAATGATCTTTGGTGATTATTTTTAACGAGTCACATGCCCGATTAGGTGGTGAATTATGCAATCCCCCGTGCTGCTGCATCGAAGGCTTTTGCTCTTTAGATCATGTGAATGGCATTCAGGGGTTGCCTTGTGGCAGCAGATAAACATGGGTATGATCTTCTGCGGGAGAAACGGGCAAAAATGTCAGAGGGGCCGACCCAGCGTCATCACCGAGACATAAATAAAAGAACCAAATATGGTCCTTCATGGCTGTAGGAGTTTCCCATCCCCAAATGTTATTAAAATATCCAGCAATAAAATGGACTCAGTCCAGCCAGTGTGGGAAGGCAGCAGCTTCGGGGGAGGACAGCAGGGCAGGCAGCAGGCAGGGCAAGGAGCAGGCAGGACAGTTCAAACCAATGTCCCTTCCCCAGTTATTGTCACTTTTGCAGTTATAAGGAAAGCCTGAGGTCGTGGTAGCCCAACTCCAACTGAGGAAGTGGTTGCAAATGAAACCTCCCCAGGCAGCAGCCTGACCCGCTTGCAAAAGCCCCAGGGATTTCCAGAGATGAAACCCCTGAGGGAAACGGCCTGAGCAGAGCAGGTTACAGCAAAGTCTGGCCTCCTTCCCCAGCCTCCTCCTGGTGTTACTGGGATGGTTTTGGGCTGGTTTTGCTTTTTTGGGGATGGGCCCTCGTTGCCTTGGAGAGTGGGAAGATGAGCAGCTCTCTGCTGGCCACAAGAAATTCAGGGCAGTGGGGAATGAGAATAGGTATGACAGGAGGAATTATTTTTCAGGCTCTAACTGCAGAGATTTATTGCTGGAGGTCCTGATTTAACTGCTTGCTGCCTGGTCAGTCAGGAGCATCCATGGCTTGCCTGCTGGAGCATCACGCCGCCAGCAGTGAGCATCAAAAGGGTTTGTAGCAGCTCTTTCAGGGAGGAAATTTGAGCTTCTGGCATCAACGATGTCAGACATGCTTCAGCACAGTTAAAAACTACCTTCCCGGCAGAGAGACTGGGTACCTGCTCCTCTAGACAGAGCACTGCACCCTTCTCTACCTCAGTGAGCTCCAGTTTTCTGACTTCCATGCAAGGTACATGTGGGTAACATGCAATTTCCCCATTGCTCCTGTATGCATGGGGTGATGGTCTGAGGCTGGGGTCTGTCTGTCCACGTGAATCCAGCTGGAGGACAGACAGACAGACACTCACCCGGCCAGGGTAGCTCTGCAGGAACTTGATCTTCTCGTAGAGCTTGATGTTGTCGGCTCTGAGGTTGTCCAGCTCGCTCTGCAGGGCGTGCACTGTGTGCTGCATCATGCGGTTCTCCTGCGTGGGGGGGAGAAAGGGGGCCCTTAGCAGCGAGGTCGGGGGGAGGACAGGATCTCATCGGCTGGGAGGCAGAAGCGGGGTCGATTGGTGCATCCAGCCGGGGTTCAGTCCCCTCTCAGTAATTAAAACCCCCCAGCTTTGAATTAAAATTTCTCCCAAATTAAAGTTGTCCCAGCTGCCGCTGAACAGGGCCCCCAGTCCTGAACCATTGATGAACCTGATCCCTCCATGGCTGAAGAAGGGCCGGAGCAGCCAAAGTGGCTGCGGGTGGCTTTGGGCTGAGACCCGGCCCCTACAGGAGGTGCAAAGCCAAGCTGCTGGCTTTGAAGAGGTTATTTTGAGCTGTGCTTCAATTTGTAGAGCTATTGGGTTTTTAACCCACACCACATTCCCTGTGGGCTTTTCATATGGCACCTTCCAAATGCTGTGCCAGGCGGCCAAGCACACCTGCAAGGTGACAGGGATTTGGACCTGTCCTTGAATTGGAGCAACACCGATGGGCTGGGGGAGGCTTTGGTCCTGCTAACAGCAGAATATATTTTTCTCTCGCTTGCAGTGGCGCTGCCTGCTTTGTGCTGATAATAAATTCCCTGCAGGTCATTAAAGCAGCCAGCTCCAGACTGCAGGTCCTGCAGCCCCCGCCGGCCGCCCTCCCCACCCGACGTACCCCCTCCAGCTCCTGGTTCCTGGCCCGGAAGCGTTCCCTCTGGCTGGAGATGATGGAGAGGAGCGAGTCCACCTGCCCCTCGGGGAATGAGGTGCTGGGGGACGGTGGGTGACCTGTGGACAAGGCTTGGCATGAGACACAACCCGGCAGTGCCCACCATCCACCCCGGAGCAAGCCCACAATCCAACCCCTGAGGTCGCCCTTCCGACACTGCAGGACCTCAGGGGCATCCAGGCAGATAAACTTTGCTCAGCTATTACAGGATGGACTAGTTTTTATGCTTTTTTTTCATTTTATAGGCCTTATCCTGGGAATGAACAGGTTCATTCCCCAGGGACAACGAATTGCATTATTTGGTGCATCTCGTGGCTGCCTTCCCATGACCTCAACCCTCCCAGTCCCTCCCAGTCCCCATAGCTTCTGCAGCCCTGAGGCCCAGTGCCACAACCAGCCCCTCCATCCATGTACGCTTCTCTCCCCCTCCCCTCCTGGCAAAACAGTCACCCCCATTTTGTACTTTCTCCTCTTTCAGCCACCCCAGCAAAGCAGGGGCTGCTCGCCCGCAGCCATCGATCGCCAGCTTGCTGTGCTTGGGAGCCCTATTTTCTGGGTGCCCCATGCAGCTGCCCCCCACAATGGGGCTCCACTGGTGCCCAGGGGGCTGTGGCCATCCCTCCCCACTCTGCCTTCCCAGCAGCAGCTGGAGGCATCCATGGCCAAGGATAAATACATCCCCGAGGCTGTGACTCAACCGGCTGCACAGAGGAGCTATTCATAGCGCAGGATGGGTGGCTGCAGGTTGTTTGGCTTGGTGGGATTGTTGCTGTGATATTGTTTATCGTGTGTTTTCAAAACTTTTCAAAACAAAAAACAACCCCAAAAAAAAAAAAAGAGAAAAAGGAAAGGAAGTGGGTTTTCTTCCAGAGGAGCCAAGTGTCGTCATTTGTTTGATTCATTTTCTCCTGCAGACCTCAGTGCAGGAGCCAATGTAAAGGAAATATTTAGCTCGTTGGCTCTGGAGGGGGTTTGGTGCGGAAAGAGCAGGAGTTAAAGCGCAGGGTGTTTGGTTCAGCCTGGGTTCACTGACTCGACATGGAGCCAGGCCTGGCCTATGCCCGCTGTACTGTCTTGGGAGAAGGCAGAGGAACATCAAACCATGCTGAGCACGGAAAACCTGCCCCGGTGAAGGACACGCCGAGCAGGCCATGTCTGCGCCTGCTTAGGAGCATCCTCCTGCCACTGTCCCTGGAGAGGTGACCACCCTGCCCATGGAACCAGGATGGCCCCGCCAGCACCTTGGCTTGCAGCACAGCTTCAGCTTCACACCCGCCTCTCACCGTAAAACAGCGCCGTGGCCTCCTTGATGGGCTCAGGTATCTTCTCCAGGCTGGGGATGGCCGCACCCTGGGCAGCACAAGCAGAAGGGATTAAGCATTTCCCACCCACCCGAAGGTGCCTGGTCAGAGCAAACCCCTCCTGGGTCCTTGTACTGCCCTGGCACCCGGAGCCTCGTGGGAAGCATTGCTGTCAAACAGGCACTCTGCAAGGATCAAGCCTGAGACAACGTGGAGAGGCTGGTGTTCAACCCTCAAATCCCATCCTTTGCCTGGGAAGGAGAAGGACTGGATGGTCCCTGGATTCCACCACCACCACCCCCTCCCACACCACTGCCAGCCCATTGCATGGGTATGATGCTGTGTGAGTTGTAAGAAAGAAAGAAAAAGGAAGAAAAAAAAAAGAAAAAAAAAAGAGAGGCGGTGATAAAACACCCCCCCTCCCCCCATGCCTGTGGTTGACCCCTCCATCAGCGATAGTCAGCCCCTGGGGCCATTTTGAGTGGTCCCTGCTTGCTGCCTGGAGCCGAGTGCTGTGGGTCGGGTTTACCTCTGCGTCCGGGCGATGCACGGCGGTCAGGGCTTGGATGGTGCTGAGGTCGTGCTCCAGCTTGGCAATGAGCTCCTTTTGGCCAGCCAGCGTGGACACGGCCTCCGTCAGCTGGATCTGCAGCTCCGCACAGCGCACTGGAAAACAGAGCCAGGGCCGTCACCCAGGGGTGGCCCAAAACCCCAAGTTTTGCCAAGAGAACACCAAAAAGCTGAGAACCCCCCACCTGGAGCACTGATACCAACTCACAAGCAGCAACCCCATTTTCTCCTTATTTCTGGGGGCAGCAGGACGGACCACACCAGCGATCCTTGTTCTGCTCCAAGCAAAGGGGACCAGGGATCCAGCCCACCTTGGTGATGCCCCAGGCAGGACCAGTCCACGTCCCAGTGCCACAGGCAATGCGAGCAGGCAGCTGCTTGGGCACTGCACGGCTGCTTCAAATGCATCAGCACCACATTTTTGGTGCCCCAGGGGTACCTGGCAGCACCCTGGCTGGGCAGAGTGGGGGGACCTGCAGAGGGATAAGGGGAGCTGAGCCCACAAACTGATACCTGGGTCTGGACTGCACAGGAACAGCACGATGGAGAAGGCTCTGGGCAGCAAGTCCCAGCCGTGGGTGCTGGGACAGGCACGCATGGGGGGGTTAGAGTGGGGTGGGGGACATCTCGCAGGAGTGGCTCAGGTGGGACCAATCCTGCCCCCAGGCACTGGGTGAGGCTGTGCAGCCCCCGGCATCCCCGCTCAGCCAATTTTTGACAAACGAGCCCTCTTTCCAGTTGCCCCCCCAGAGTAAAACCCACACCCTAAACCACAACAGGCTCTCGCTGGAATGCTCCAGGAGCAAAACAAAAGCCTTTCGTTGCCCTCGTATAACCCCGGCCCAGATGCGAAGCAACGGAGAGACGCGTCGGGGCCAAAATGTGGCTACAGCGAGAGGCACAGGACCAGCACTGCAGGGCAAGCTCCTTGCTCTATTTGCAAATCCATCCCGAAACACAGAGCATCAGCAAGCAGGAGCCCTGTCCTGCAGCAGAAATCTACTTGTTTCACCTTTCTCCTTTGTTGCCAGCATCATCTGGGCCTCTGCCTGGCTGAAAAAGCTGCTCAGATCAAGGTTCAGACCCTGCGTTTTGCACCTCCAGCCTCTCCGCTGCAGGGATGCAGGATACGTCCCTCTGTGCCTGGATTTCCAGGTGGGTGAAAGCTCAGGTCCCAGCTGTTCCAGTCCCTCCCTGATAATTCCCGTTGTAATTATTCCCCTAAATTCCAGACGGCTGGAAGGCAAAAAATCCTCATTTATCAACAGCCAGGGAGCAAGAAATGCAAAGGCTGCCTGGGAAGCAGCCACGCTGGGGGAGAAGCGAGGGCAGACTGTTGTGCCTGCGGGGCCTCTTACCCTCTCTGAAGACTTCAGACGAGAGGTGCAAAGTGTGTGCAGCTCAGTTCCAGCTCACCCAGTCCTGCCGGGCTGGGAGCTGCCCCATGCACCCCAAAACCCGCTGCGGAGGGGGGGTCCTTGCACGGGGCTCGATGCCCTTGCAGACCCTGGCTGGGAGGGTTGGACTCAGCACAGCAGTGACAGGGGCTCAGACAAGGTCGTGCCCAAAGCCAGCGCTGCTTTCCCACAAAGAAGGGGTGTTGCTGGTGCAAATTTCCCCTCTTTTTGTCAGAAATGCAATTCGTATGTTATTTGTAAGGGACCAAGCCTGCTTGCAGGGAAAGGGAAGTGACACGTGCTCCAGACACAATGCATAGATTTATTTTTTTTTTTTCCCTTGCCTATCTGCATTTTATAGGCCCCAAATAAAGGCTCAGGAAAGAGCCGGGAGCAGTTGCGATAAAGGCGCAGTCCCACTGGAGGTCAGTGTTTCTCAAGAAATTGGGAATCGCTGCCTGCTCCCAAAACATGGGTGGCCTGCTGCAAAATATTTGCATTAACAAGATTTGGAAAGAAGAAAAGCTCTTCCCTACAGTTAATTATTTAATTGGCTGTCTCTTTAAATTGCATTAAAATGTAATTGGGAAGCTATTACTAGCCAAACATGGGCTGTGGGGCCCGATTCTGCACAAGGCAGCCCTGATCATCATGAGAAGGGCCTGATGCTGCTGCCGGCGCACCGGGGCTGCACCATGCCAGGAGGAGAGCAGAGGGCTGGCCGGGGCAGGACATGCTCCCTGCCTCCCACCCTGCCCAAAAAACCTTTGCAAAACTGAGCTTTGGCATCCTGCTGGAGGAGATCTGAGCACTGGATCTCAGCTCTCGAGTTTCTCTCTTACACAATCTGTTTTGCCGAGAAAAACTCATGGAC
Organism: Strix aluco; assembly: GCF_031877795.1. Taxonomy (NCBI): domain Eukaryota; kingdom Metazoa; phylum Chordata; class Aves; order Strigiformes; family Strigidae; genus Strix; species Strix aluco. Next base: position 8,913,061 of record NC_133949.1, on the reverse strand, counting down.
TGAGTTTTTCAGTTTGCTTAGGAGAAAAGAGAGTCACCAAAGAAATACATCTCCCAGTTTTAAAGCAAGCCGTGTCCTTCCTTCCCTTGGGCTTCGCTGCCTCGGCTTGGCCAGTCTTCTACAAACTGTCCATGAAAACAGAAAAGACTGGAACCACGTCTAACTCTGAAAGCAAGCAAAATGCATGGAGCTTCTCTCTCATCTTCCCTTCAGTATCTCTTTTCACAGTTGTTTTTTGGTGTGTTTTTTTTTTTTTTTAATCTTAATTTTATTTTTTCAAAGGGGCAGTGGCCACCCGTGAGCTTATCACTTCTCTGCCAGCGACTCTTCACCTCCAGCAGCGGGTGGACGGCTCTCCCAGGAAGGCAGGTCAGTTCAAGCATTGAGATCCAGCAAAAGAAAATGTGCCTTTGTCTTCTCTAAGCTGCTGTGCTGGAAAGCCCTTGCTCTGACCCCTCAGATGTTCAAATACCTCAAAAGCTGTGGAAGACAGAGAGGTACTGCAGAAGATAATGGGACAAAGAAGGTGAAGCCCTGGGGAAACTGGGATTTTAAATCACCGTATCTTTAGCCTCAAAACCCTGTTGTCCCTGACTTTTGAAGCAATGGAGAAACCAGGCCTGACATTGCCATCACCTTATGAAGAAAAGTGATGAAGTGCAGCAACTGGGTGACTGAACACCGGCAGAAATCACCTGCCCGGCCTGGTGCCACACTGCAGTGCTGCTTGGCACAGGCAGGTCTGGTTTTTCCTGGTCTGATACACAGAAAACAAGATGCAGAGACTGTAGTATTACTGAAAAGTATCTTCTGCTTTCCTGGGAGTCCTTGGGAAGATGGCAGAGCAGATGGGAGCTGGACTGTAGAGTTTTGCACAGGGCACTTGTGAAGTGCCTAGACAGCAGTTGGCTGGTGAAGTCTCCTTGATCAGGGTTTTCTTAACTCAAATTCCCCATGACACTGATCCTAAATCCCTGAGCTTTCATCTGGCCTGGCTGGCCAATAACACATCGGTCATTGAAAAGTTTCTGTTGACAGGTTCCTAGGAGTTTGGCAGAAACTACCTGCAACAAACACAGGGTGACGAGCAAGTCCCCAGTGCAACCACTGAACTTTTGGGCTGCTAACCATTGAACTTGGGCTAGCACCTTAACACCACAGCCAGACCCTCCTGGGGAATCCTGGGCTCGAAGAGAAGCACCTTTGAGGACAACAAACAGCCACAAGCCTCTTCCCACGCACCCCTTATGACAGACCAAATCTCCAAGTCTTTTCTCTATCATGGAATCTGTGGCCTGATGAAATGCCCAATGTGAGTGGGGAGAGGGATCAGGCCCTCTGCAAGGAACCCACCACTTTGCTAAAGACTGGTCATCATATCAGTCAGGAAGAACAACATTGGTAAGAATAGTGATAAGGCTCTTGAAAAACATCTCATCTTGGCCAAAACTGAGTGATTAGAAGGAGCCTCTGCTCGACAAGCATGCTGTAAAGAAGATGTCTGTCCTGGGAAGCCTGAACGTACCACCAACCCGCTGCCCGAGCAGCACAGCCACGGATGACATTGCCATGGGATGCGTGTTTCTGAACAAATGTAAAGTGTCCGTGTGGACAGTCCACGTGGTGAGACACAAGGGAAGAAACAAAATGGTCCTAAGTTGAGAGTAAAAGATTTAGATGAATCTCACACTTCTTTCATTGTGGATAGCCCCATCAGTCTCACACTCCTCCAAAGCTCCAAGTTAAAATCCATGTAGGGAATGTCAAGGGAAAAAAGTCCCAGAGCCCCAGGCTCCACGGGCACGTTCGTGGGGAGCACTGAGCCCAGCAGACGTAGGGGCCCATCGGGAGTGCCTGCGAGACAGTGAGCCCAGCGCTGTCACGGAGCAACAGCAACTTTGACTCCTGTAACAAGCCCCAGCAATTGGACTCCCTTGGCAAATCATCCAAAATAAACAGCATCTGTTTTCACAGATGGAGAAAATTAAGACATACTAGCAACTTAGTTTGAAGTTATAAGGCCAGACATAAATAAATGAGAGGCAATCTCTCCATAAGATGGTGGCTTGATTACTGAGGATACAGACAGATGAATAAATCACCTTGGGGTGAGATAGGCTGTAACTTGCTACACATCCATGAGAGTGGAGTAACTGCTCATGTGCATCCTCTGAGCCCGAAGGAAATGAGAGGTAAGTGGTATTGCTGAAGGGATCTGCACGGTAGGAGCACACACATGGGCAGTTACTGCAAATTAGCTGACGCTCTGCAAGTTCACACCCTGATTTGCCTTATGGTAACTTTTTAATCTCCCTCCATTACTGTCTGGCCTCCTTGGATTTACATAATTGTAAAAAAATAAGAAAACAAGCAGAGAAGTGATGTGGCATGCTAGAAGCTTTCTTTGAAAAACTATCCTCTCAGAAGTCAACTGAAGTGCATTGAAACCCACTACTTCAAAGGCTTTAAGACTATTTTATTGACTGGAAGGAAGATGATGGTAAGATAACTTGGAGCACCTTAACATGAAGGCTGAGAAACCCAGGCACAAAGCTGGAGACTCGCTCAACACAAACACTGGTGTTTGAGCGCGCCAGGACGAGGAGTGGGAGCCAAAGGAAAAAGCAGGAAACTGGGTCTGCCATGGGCCCTTTGATTTTTCCAGTGCGTTCACCTTTCCCCATGTTGGGCCACTCCGGTTAATGACCAGGTTGCTGTCATTAACAATTTACTTAGAAGTTGAAATTGTCGTTCTTCCCCATGCAGAAATAAGTGCCAAGGCTTTTTGGCATCTCTCTCCCATGAGCCTTTTCAAGCCAACAAACTCTTACCTCTGGTTCTTCCTGATGCCAGAGCTCTCAGGTTTATATATAAACTAAGGCACAATTTCAGGCTCTTGAAATACTTGGCATTTAGCTTTTAAGGAAGTTTGAAAAAGACAGTTCTGTTATTGCCCAAAGTCCTGCTCCCCTTCCAGGAGAATCAAAGGGAGATGACTCCATGCTTTGTAGCTGAAGGGGTGAAGGGGACGCAGTCTATACGCTGCAGATTCAATCCTGGATGAACCAGGTGATTTTCTCTGTCCTCTTTTTTATCTATGAAGATGCCAAGGAAGAAAGATCTGAGCCAAAATGCTTCCTGCAACAGGAAGGTTGCCAAAGGCCTTTCAGTGTTGTACATCTCAATGGTTCTAGTTCTGTCTTGACCTTTTGATAGTGTGGGACAGCATTTCTGCACGGTCCAGAGTTGTGTGGGAGTGATTCAGTCTGGCCTAACTTTATGCAAAGCCTTTTCCTTGGGGCCGCCATTGCTGCGAGCTGCCAGGAGGCTGAGAAACAGGCAGGGGATGATTGAACATTCTACAAGGCATCAGAGCTCTGTCTCTCAAATCTAGCAGCGTCCTCTGAGGTGCAAATCTGTTCAGAGGTAAAGGCTGAAGAGCAGGTTGTAGTGCAAAAGCCCAGCTGAGCCATTTGCTGAGGTCCACCTCACCTCACATAAGGCAATGAAAAATCACCATCACCCAAAGGACGTATACTCTTCCAGGAATCTCCCCAGAGTGAACAAATATATTGGAGATCAAGTGCTCCAGAGATCTCACCACTACGGAAGTCACACAAGAACTGGGTTTTAAAGCAACGTCTCTAGAAATCTCCAGGGAAGGAGGAAGGGTTGGTCAGCTCTGAGAGCACCCAAGTAGCCAGAATGCCTGGATTATGTTAGTCGGGGAATCACCTCAGCCTGCAACGTTGCTTATGGGTAGCAATCAGGCTGTTCTTGTTTATCATCTCTGTACCTGCCACAAGATTATTCTCTGAGCAGACCTTCTGAAAGCTTTCTAAAAGGGTGATGAAAGCAAGCAGATGAAGAAGAAAAGGACTGACAGTATCTCTAAAAGCCATCTGCAACTCCTAGCACAATCTCCCTAGTCTTTAGCCACAGTTACCAGTCCTGGAAAAGCTCCAGGAATGGACTGATGAGGGTACTCTAGAGACATAGAGGCTGTAGAGGAAGACATCAAGAACCCTCAGTGACATCCTTCGGGGATGTATGCAGAAGATGTGCAGTCCTAGACAGCAAGGGCTGGGATTGGCACCAGTGAAGGCAGCAAGAACAACGCTTCTCATTTTTACTTCCATGTGCTGCCAAAAAGACAAGAAAAAATAGAGAGAGTAGAAACCAGGTCACATCCAACACCCTGAGGACAAAATTTGAGACTTCATCTACCCAAGTGACAGAAGGTTGGGATCACAGGGAAGAGGCCTCTCACCCTAGCTGCCACGCTCATTACAACACACGAGCATCCTTCTTCGAGTCCCCTGCAGCCCTTTTCATCAGTGCCCTTGGATACATCTGTGAGAGCGGCCTTGGGGGAGAGCAAAATGAGCTACCCAACTGCAGCGAGAGGAGTGCCTGCCCTGCAGCACCTCCCTACTCAGCTCTCTGGGTTTCTCTGCCAGTTGTTGGCAGAGGAGGTGCAGGCAAGATTTCTGCTCCCTCCCCTCCTTTTCCCCCTTTCTTTTCAAATTTGAGGGCCTGCTGGGAAGGGAAGGTTTGAAGAATTTCTCCTTCCCTTTCCTCCTGGCCCAGCTACTCCAAAATAAACAGCCCCCAGCAAAGAAACACAGTACTGCTTAATAAATTCACCCTGTAAGGATAGAGATTTCACAGAAGAAGGGATTATTTCCAAGGGTACTAAGATAATTACATGGGTAACTAGGAAGAGTTCAAGAAAACAGTTTGAATTTTCTTATCAGTTTCCCATAGCTTGTAGCAAAAAGAAAATAAAATACTGTACTGTAATCAAATCATGTTTTCTGAAGCCCTCAGTTGGCAAGTACACAATTTCTTCACCACTTCCATTAAAATAGAAATACTTAGAAGAAAATGATAGCAGTTCAAAATGGAAAGAAGTGGGGCCCAAAAGCACCACGTCAGCTGCTCACAGTATGTCCTTATCTGGCAGGAACAAGATGTCATGTGAAAAAATACCCCCCGTCCCCCTGAAAGACAAACTCCCTCTCGCCGACTGTGGGGCAGGAGTGGGCCCATGGCCAGTACCTGTGGCACTGAGGGGCTCACTGGCTGCTAATTTATTCCTGCACCTAAGGACACAACAAAGAAGGATTTCTCCCCTTAACTCAGCAAATGCCTGTAATGTTTCCTATGTAAAACCTCACCCTTGCTACAGCATCTAACTCCAGTATTTACCGGGTATTTACCGCAAGGCACAGTGGTGACATACAGGTATGCCCCAGTGCTGACCAGTAAGGGTCTATGGGAACACACAGCATACGCTTCTGAAAAGGGCATCTTTGACATCCTTTTGAAGGGCTCCCGATAAAGCTATCACGGAAGATGCAACTATCTCCATGGAAGACCATAAGAATCTGCTCCTGCCTTCTGAGACGGACTAATGGTTTTGGTTGCCTTCCTAATTTCCCAGAAATAAACTTGTGGAGATTTAGGCTTGAGAGGCCAGCCTGGTTTTACTCTGGATGCATGCTTCTGAGCTACAATGAACCCTCTCCAGCTTCTTCTGAACCAGGTCTGTGCTTTTGCAAGTATAATGCATCTTTTGCTTATGACCATGTGTGTGATTTTAGTAGTTCAATGCTGATACCACCGTACCTAAAGAAAAATGCAGGTTATAAATATATAAATTAACCAACTTGAGTCATAGCGCTTTTAAAGTGTAGATGTTTAGTATCAAGCTTAAAATAATTAGGGTAAATGATACAAGATAATGCCATCTATAGCAATCAACAGTTTGACCAGTCGTTAAAAAGTAGGGGAAAAAACCCCAAGTGTTAAACCTAGAACCTTTACATCACGTGGAACAACCTGTCACAGACGTTTCAAGAGCAGAAAACACACATTTATAAAGAAATGAAGGCATTAAATATCATTTTTGATACAATTTGAAGAATATCCCACCTACTCCTGCAGAACTAATCCAAGCTAAAGATGGCAGAGACACGTATTGAACACAAACACTGACTTGGCCACACGGCACCAGGGCACCTGAGCGTGGCACCAGCCGGATGGATCCCAGCAGCGGCCAGAAGGGAGGGAGCGTGCTGGGAGAGCCCAGCCTGATTCCCTGCTCTCCAGGACAGCCAGCTAGATCCATTTTTGGGACAGAACTACAGCAAAATTCCAGCCTGGCCCTCCAAAACTCCTCATGTCAGGCTGAACATACGCTCATCAACAGGAAACTGCCTACAAGGAGGTACACACCACATGAGCTTACAGCCTGGTAGGACAAATATATAAGATATGTACTGCAGGAGGCAATGTAAATAAATGTAAGTTGCTCAAAATAACCTCCAATTCACAATGCAAAAACCAGACAAGAGCACGCCAGGTGAAACAGCAGCGCACAGGCAAGCGCACACACACACACGCTCTACCCGAAACCCAGAGTATCCAAGCTAGATTTATTCTACTAGTTTTTAAAATATAATTCCACTCATGGATTACAACATCTGTTCCTTACCAAACTTCAAATTCTAGACTCTTGTAAATACTGAGTATATTTGTAGGAACAACATCTCATAAGGCACCAGAAGAGGAATTTATATGAAGTATGTGTAAAAATAAAGTGAGCCAAATACCTGGGAAAATTCTTTTACATTTTCATTTTTGAATCTAAACCATTTCTGACCTCAATGTCTTTAATTTTTTAAAATCAGCTAATATATTGTTATGGTGCTCAAAACAATCCCCCCTGCAGTCTCAGACCCAAAATACATCTTTTCTATCCATGAAGCCAGGGGTCCACCTCCTACTGACTGCAGCAGGAATTGTCACACTTGAATTTCACTGAAAAAAAGATAACAGTCTCGAAATCTGACACTTCAATATTCAAGGTATTGAAAGCATTCCCCCCCCTGCCACCCGAAATTGATAAGACAAAAAGGAAATTTTCCTCCCCCGAACAAAATTAATCCCCACCAAACCTAGGCCCTTCGTTCCCCTGGACATCACAGAAACAGAACCACCAATGTAAATGTTTGCTGCTTGGACTCAGGTCTCACCTTAATAAAGACAGCCCACGCGTAATTGTGTTTGTATAAAAGATATTTACTTCAATTATCACACCTAGGGTGCTAGTGAATAATAATAATAATAATACATCGTGTGAGTTTCATACAGTGATATTGCTTCTCCATATCATATAGGGACCGTTGTACAGTGCTGAGAACAAACATTATATGGCTAACCAAACAAAGACAGAAGAAACAATGCCATTCTGCTGACGGAGGGAGCGCTGCCCTGCTACTGCCAGCCATATAAACTCTTACTTTTATGTTTAAACAAATACCAAGAAATAAAATGTTACAAAAGATGAGTCACAGCAACACAATGTGGGCTTCTCAAAGCTACTTGTACAAAAAAATGACACTTTTTTTTTGGTCAATTGGGTCTTTGTGAGGATCTTTTTTTTTTTTTTAAATCTGTGATTGTGAATATAACAAACAAGCTCTAAAAACATCTAAGACTTAGTGCGTTACAGAAAAAAATATAAAATACTGCTAAAAATGTAAGACACCACAATACACTGGGGTAAAAACTGAGCTTATTATTAAAAAAAAAAAAAAAAAGTTCTCAGGAAAAAGTACACCACTTTCTGTTTGAGTTCATCTTGTGCTGTGTTAGTAGTCGGGGCATTTCAAAGGTCTGCCCATTATCATGGCAAGTAGTTATTGCACAAATGCAAAGAGTTAATTTTTAATAAAAAAATGAAAAGGGACATGAGGGAAACAACTTAAAAAAAAAAAAAAAAAAGAACATCCCCCCCCCCGCCCCCCCCCAGCCAGCCTCCATCTGCTTTGGAATTAACGTCCAAATTCGTACACTTGACATTCTCGCAGCATTTCCAGCGAGTGGGGCGCGCGGTGCCCGCTTTTGGAAAAGGAACGGCAGAAAACGTTTTTCAACACAGAAATGCATAGAGTATTCTGACAGGAACAACCTTTTTGTTTTGCAGAGGTTATCCAATAGTTACCGTAGGGCTTTTTTTATATTTTTTTTTTTTTTCTTTCAGACTATGCCAGAAGGAAAGAACCTCGCGTGGGAAATTCATCTGATGGTTTTTAGTGGGACACCCTCGAAAGGCAAAGTGCAAATTTGCTTCCAAATCCACAGAAGTGGTGATGTGCCCTGCAACTAGCTCAGCACCTTCCATCTCTGCCCACTGCCAGGTTCTACTGCGGGGCCGGCTGGTTCAGTGCTGACCGGAGGCCCTTTGCGTCGTCCCTCGTGCAGACATACGCTCCCCTACAACGAGCAGGGGCAATTTTTAGCACAATAGTTTTTAGTTTGGCTTATACAGCTTTTCTCTCGCCCGCTCGTGAAGCGTTACCTAGCCAGGGAAAGCCTGTCTGAACGTGTTTCGACACTGCAAGAAAACTAAATGACTCCTCCGTGACAAAGATCAATTCACAATGTGTATTTCCAGAGTTCACACCAGGAAAAGTTGCTGCTGCACAAGGTGTTTTTTTTTTTCTTTTTTTTTTTTTTTTTCCTTGACCAACTTTGAATGAGAAGAAAATCAGCTCTGAATTCAGAAATTCAAATATATGCCAACAAAGATGAACATCACAGGAAACCAGTCTCTCATTTTAAATGAACACTCTTGAGTAAATCACAATGTACTTTGACAAAGGGGCACTGCATCTTCATGAAATTCTCAGTAGAGGCTCTAGGAGGCTAAGGGTATTTTCTCTCTCTGTATATTTTAAGTCTCTTCTCTCACAACTGAGGCTTCTTATTCTCAGTCCTAAATTATTTTAAAACTATTTAAATAATATTATTTATTAGGCATTTAGATAAAATACTTTTTTTTTTTTTTTTTAAAAAAATGATTGCTCTAGGAAACACAACAGGGGCACAATGATATGGATACTACAACAAGCCGACAACCACCCCGCTCCATCGCCAGGATAGCCCAAACTTTCTCCAACGTCTGTTTAGGGGATATATATACTCCTGTTGTGTTTATATCAAACAAAAACAAACCTCAAAAAAGAAACTGTTAAAATTAATCTCATAAATAGGAAATATTAGATTGTTTTCCTAATTACAAACCACCTTTATATATTTCACCTTATGATGCTGTAGAGAGAGCAAGCTTGAAAAATAACACACAAGCGCTGGTAAGGGCTGAGGATGCTGGTGGGTGAAAGCCTGTTCTTTACAAAACCAAATTAAGACTGGAATGACTTTACAGTGCCTCGCCATCCAGAGACAATGCGGCTCTGGGCAGGGAAATGAAGACAGCATGTATTACTAATGGCACAGAAGGACACGGTCGCCGTTAGCGATGGCTGAAGTCCACAAGCGTTTCTTGAATGCTGACAGACCTACGAGTACGCCGGGTGAGATTGAGCCTTACAAGCATGAACGCTGCCGGGTGATGGTGGACCTTCCAACCCGAGACCCCACCGTGCCGCTGGAGCCAACCCCGAGGGATATGTATTGTTTTTTTCCCCAGGAACCTGAATTCTCCTAAACTAGAGCTCGCGCTCGCCTGCGTTTGGCAGCTGCGACACAAACCTCCAAATGCAGAACGAGAATTTCTATTGCACAAAGACTTAATGCACAGTGTTTGAAGTGCTCGTTAGCAAAGGGGCAACTCATGTTGGGCCACTGAAACGCTCCTCGATCGGTGTTTGCTTCCCCCCCCAAATGAAAAGTGGCTGTGAATGCTGCAATCTAGATCACTGTGCTTTAGAGATTATTCTCCACAAAGAGATTAGGAAATAAGGCACATAGCTTTCCAAGTACAGAAAGTTTGTTAAATAGCAAATTTTAGGAAAGTAGCAAAAACTAAAAATGGGAAATGTGGTTACAGGATTTGGATGACATGCTTACTGAATGAAAATAAAAGAATTTTAAGCTAAACTAAAATCTTTCCCCTACAGAAAAAAAAAAAAAAAGATCCATGATCTCTCTCTAGAGGAGACGAGAAGGAAATGGAAGCCCTGATCAAGGAAAAAGAAAGTACGATACAGATGTGACCTTGCTTATTCCCCACACACCTCCTTTACGAACTAGATGCTTAAGTACAACCTGTATAGTCTGTACCAGCATCCAGAGGTAACTAGGTACTTTGGAAACATTTTTAAAGCTAGTAATAATTTACCCACATATAAATAATACATCAAAATAGCACTAAGGGTCTAATGTAAGCTAACAAAAGCCAGAGAAGTCTGATTGAAAGACTGATTGTAGAAAACATATTTGTAGTTACTTGGAGATAAGATTGTACTTCAGAGCAAGTCAAGTGCCGAGTTGTATTTCTTCTGAAAACACAGACGCTCGCCTTCTAATAACTGCATAACAGAGAATTTCTATCTCATTCCTAAGAATACTTGAATTTTCAGCTTAGGGAGAGCAAGAATGAACTGCTTGCTTTAATTTGATACTTGGCTTAATTTACTGATCAGCTGGTTTTGTGATTGTTTTAAACATGTCTTTACTGCTCATCTTCCCGCAGTACATAGAGTGTATTTTACATGTGCAAATATCTGGCATGTTACCTTCCTGCAGGTCACATAGAAGCAAAACCCACAGACCAACTGTTACAGGATGTTGCAGACGAGGTTTGACCCTTTCAAATTACTTGGCTTTTGCACATCTCAGACCCTTGGAATTATTTTTATGTATTCTGAACGTGATCTTCCCCCTCCTTGTTAGCTAAACCCACGTATCTCAAACAATCCAATCTCTCAGATGGCTAATCCCCTCTTTACAACAGGGCACTTATCTGACAAGTGGGAACGGCATCCTCTACGCATTAAAGTACATATTGGTTTTAAGCCTTCATTCACCTACGCCCCAAAATGATTTCATGAATTTGGCTGTAGCAATTCTACTGCACCATTAAGACCAAGCACACAAATACTACATAGACAGAGGGGCTTTTCCATACCGGAATCATGTACATACACACATTTAACAACTCCTAAGAATGCATATTAATTACCCGCATAGACAGAAGAGGATAACGCAACTTAACGTCACTATTCTTGTAATCAATAGAGAGATTGCGCTGTTATGAACATTACCACAGAATTACACAGTAACTATGCAAAAAGCAGGTATGTCACCATAACAGCAGGAAATTCCTGGCACGACTCTCCATTTCCAAGGATCTTTGGATGAAGACTGTACTACATAGTACAAATACCTCTAAAATTCAAACAAGAAGTCAAAGACGCGACGTCATGGGGACTCTAGGCATCTACTTTTGCTGTACTGCTTCCTGCACTATTTCATTATGGTTAAGAATTCAGTTATACTCTGCACTTGGCTGTTTCAAAATATAAAGAAACTGAAATGATACTATGAAACCAACAGTCTTAATAATAAGAAATCTACAGAACTGTGGCAAAAATCTACTAATAATCACTGTGAGTAAAGCAAGCTTGAAAAATGGCAGCAATTCTCCTTCATAGAATAGCTGGACAAGGAAAAACACAAGAATCTTACTAATTTTTTAAAAGAAGGCATTTCCTTTTAATGCACTTTAGTGCCAGAACATGTTTGTGAATAGCAATGAAAATCAGGCCCAGGAATCAGATCAGGTTTTTCTCCATTCACTATTTAGTTGCAGAAACGCAGACTTCACAGACAGCCAAGGCCTCTGGGTTTGAGACAGAGTGCCCAGGTTTTGGAAAAAGCAGGCATGACGCCTCCATCAGTCCCTGGCTGTACCGGTGGATGCCGGTGAGGAGGCTCACTAATAAAGTTCAATGAATGACTGGAAAATGACCTTACAACTAATAACCTGTATTCAATATGCCACAGTACCACTTGGCTGGGGAGGAAATCATCCCTGAGGAGAGAGATGGCACCACTTACATACCTGTTTTTAAGGCTTTTTGAAAACTTAAGTGCACAGGCCTAACGCTAACCTTCTCCAAAAGGATAAATTTCACCTTCAGAGCATAAAAACTTTTTATCCTTGCATATTAATAGGGTAGGGTATAGTACATGACCTGGTCATGTAGGACAAATCAGTCCCTAGGCATAGCATAAAGGGCTTTTCTTGCTATAAAGTTCATTATTAATTATATTTTATATATGGCATAGTCAATATATCCCATAAAGGAGACGGGGAGAGACTTTTCAAACTAAGAAGGTTGAGCCAGAGAAGAAATTCAGATCTCGTGCTTTCCATACCAGTGATTCTCCTTGCAATTTAAAACCATCCAGCAACATTTTAAACTGCTGGGAAAAAAAGTCTATCGTTTGTACAGAACTTTAAAGTAATTTTTTTTCTTTTTTTAAAAAGTTGATTGTATATGCAATACAAAGGAAGTGTTGATGTTCGAACAGTGGGGCAGCAGAAAGTGCAAGGGGAAAGTAACAGGCCAACGTATGAGTGAACTGAATACTGCTTTGCAGCTGTTTGTTTTATCTGTGCGAGTTAAATTTAGGAATACGAGGCTACGAGCAGCTTGTCTCATCAGGGCCAAAACTGCCACGCACTCACAGGAAAGACTTCATTTGGTTTTAGTTAACGTTAAATCCAGCCCCCACCTAAGAACCAACTTTTCTTCTTCTCCTCCTGTGCTTCTGATAAGTCTTCAAGAAATGCTCACAGCTCAGCCACACACAGTAGCTTTAAGAGAGACAATATCCTAGGATACGTACACTGGGTGAAGAAGAAAGAAGAGATAATTTAAGAAACTCACTTGTTAGAAAGAGACACAAATCAAGCAAAAATAGTGCCCTCCATCTGCATGTTAAAATGTCACCACTTTTGGTTTGCAACAAATTGCTAAGATTACTGATCTCTTTGCAACCTTGCTAAAGGCACTGGTCCAGATTACTGCAACATTTCAGTTTAAATAAACTATTTTGGATTTAAGTGCAAAGAAGTGTTCAAAACCAATTACTTTTTTCATGTATTCTCATAATTTATATATGGTAACAATGTTGGTTTTTTTTTTTTTTTTTCCCCTGTTTCTAACCTGCCCTGTTTTTGCCAGGAGCATTTTTATTTAATGTACATTTTAAGAATACTTGAAATTAATGATTTTAAGATGGAAAATGACAGAATTCTGACAGCAGCTGTGCTAGTGGGGACTGCAATCACTGTTAGCATTTTCCATTGTTTCATTACATTATTTTGTCAGATTTCCCTCAGTCCTATTTTATGTGAATTTATCAGCTTTGTAGTTTCAATTACCACCAGAATGATGCACTACTCTAACTTACTTTTTCTCCCATTAAAGGATTGAAAATAGCAACTTTTAAGTAATTGGATCAGAGAATATTGCATAGAATTCTGTTGTATTCATCAAACCCCTTCTCTACAGCATTCCCATATGAACAAGTTACATAAAAATAATGCAGAGATCTTTCACCTAATGAGAAAGGCACATACATATTTTTCTTTTTAACTGTAAGATAGATCTTTCCCATTACAGCAAGGAGTTTATTACTAAAGGACTCACTAATTCATGATATGGGCAGAGTGCACTGATACAGGTTCCTTTAAAGAGTGCTTCTATTTATAGGCATCTCACAGATGAATAAATAAAATGGTCAAATATTATGGCATCAACAGCAATTGTAATTAAATGCACTTCTGTCAAAAAACATGTGCAATTCTATTGTCTGAAATTTGTATCCTCAAAAATGGAATTGTATTGGCAACCCCACTGAATGACCCCTCTGCCAAGGGATACTCTTCCCTTGCTTTTAGCAAAGTACTACACTTTTTTCCTTCCCTAACCATCCAGAGAGAAAAATCGACAATTTTAACTGCAGTATAAAGGTATTTCTGTTAAAATAGCCTGGACCCTTCCATCTACAGCTTTAGTAAGAGCATGGAACTGGAAACAGAAAGAGAAAATAAAAATGCTTTTAAAGAACTTCAGGAAAAAACAGACTCTGGCATTACAGATTTTCTGAAAACTGCCTGTGCTTTTACCCATCAAGAAAAGAAACGTCAGCAAGGGTTCTGTTGCCACGCTCTGCAGAACGATTGCCCCGTGAGATGAGCCCCAAGTCACACGTGCCTGAGTAATGCCTTCTCCTTCTCCCTTCTGTGTGATCATTGACCCAAGAGGGTAAAAAGCCACCGTGCTACTCTTTGGCTTTTCTTCTCCTCCAACTTTTTATCCTTTTCTTTTAATTAAGTAAAAAAAATTTATTCCAATACACATTTTCCTAAAAGCGTTACTTCCAAATGCTGCACTTGATCAGAAATATAGCCAAAATCTTTCAGTGTTGCTGAAGTTCAGTCTCTAAACCAGGGAGGTCTCCGCCAGTTTGGAAAGCCAGTAGGTAACTCATCTCCAACAAGAGAATCTCAGCAGTAGTTCAAGCTAATCCATTTTACTTTCCACTGAAACAGAAAAGCAGCCGTGACCTTGGCTAAAACCGGGAACAAAGAGCTGGGAACATCACTTAAACTCTACGAGCTCGTTCTGAGGGTGTTCGTCTGCCCGTGCCCTTAAATCTGGGGTCACTAAGGAACCCAAAGTGACTCCCGGCAGGATGGCCTGGGTCACCTCAACAGCATCTCAGCAGGCTAATCCACATTCAACACAGATCATTAAATAGGAAACAACAAAAGGAGCTAAGCCATTAATAAAGTGCCAAAAATATAGGAAATACTGACAGCATTTTATTTGATTAATTTTATAATAGATACCAATGACAACCCTCGGCAGGATGGAGTGACTTCTGACTTATGAATGCTGTCTTTATCCAGCAAAATTACATGATTCAAATGTAATAATGGAACTTAGAATTAACAGTTAGTGTTATAAAAGAAAGACTTCCTCTAGGGCAAGCTACAGATACGCTTTTTAAAAATCATTACAGCATTTAAAACTGGGCAGACGCTAAAGAATCTTAAAGAACTAGTGGAAACTTGAAAAGCAAAACAAAAATAAACAGGAAAAAAGAAAAGATATAAGTTTCAAGGCACTTACGTATTGCTTATTAAGAAGAGAGATTGACCTTAAGTGCTGCATTTGCGTTCAACCGGTGAATACAGTTCTGCTGTCATATAATGCAGCCAGAGCTCTCAGTAAGCATCATGGAATGCAATCATATAGACACAGGCACAAGAACAGTTTGGGGAATATTAATTTTAAAGAAATCATCAAACAGAAAAAAACCCTCACTATCAAGAAAGCCGAGTGTAACCACTTGACTGCATCAAGCACCTGATCTCAAATCAGCAGACAAGGACAGTAGGAATAGACTGGCAAGTGTATTGCCTAGAATTCATTAAAAAAACCCAACCTGAACCAAACACCAACAAAGGAAAAAAAACAAAGAACGTAAGAGAATATCTGCATCTTCCAGTCAGAAGTTTTGCTTCTTGGCTGAAGACGCACCTTGTTATGACTTGTATTAAGGTATGTGTATTTTTACCAGGACGTGCATTTATCAGTGGAGCTGTGCTTTGTAAGTCAAACCAGGACATTGTACAGATACAGAGAGGTAACACTTTGCTTCACCAGGTTATTTCCCTCGCTGGCCGTTCCCGCGGACTGACTGCACTCCAGGTAAGAAGCCGTAATCGCTTCCAGCACGTGCTCTCACATACTGGTGTCTGTTATTACCAATTGTCTCCTCAGCTCATCACAGAAAGGGGCAGTTGCTCTCTCTGCTTCTCAATTTTAGTTTTGCATCACAAGTCCCCAGTTACCCAAGGAGGTATCCTGAAACAGCTAGCAGTAAAAATCGGAAATAAATCCCTGCCTTTCAGCCTCCTAGAGCCTTCTTTTCTTAATCATGAAAAGGATTGATTTTAGTGTACTGATTCTTAATTTGTGAAAACTTGCGCTAAGTGCTGCTGTTGCATGTTAAGAGACTGTAAATGAAATACATAAGTTCTAAAACATCATGCAAGAAATGTGGTTTCACATCTTACAGTCAAAAATCCTACTAATGAATTAATACAAGCACACTGAGGTGTAATATTGGGAACATACCTTTAAAGTCGGAACTCCTCTCCCCATCCCTCCCTCCCCCAAAATCAGAAAAGTAATATTAATTAAACTTAAGAAGTAATGAATGCACCATTAAAGTGTCATCAAAAAGATGCTGACCTAAGACAAAAGTTCAATGATACACAATACGGTCAAAAAGTCTTCAATCAATAATATACAGTATGACAACTACATCTTGTAAATTATACCCAATACTGCCGGCAGTCTATCCCTCTAAAGAATATTTGCCCCCTTTCATCCCTTCCTAACAATCAGATAATAAAATACAGCACCTATAAATAAGCAAAAAAAAATTATATATATATATATATTTATATATATATATATTCCGAAATCATCTATTGTTAGTTTTAAAGATATGGCAATAAAGGAGTCTAAATTAGCAAACTTGTAGAAGCCATAACTGATAAAACAGCTTATTGAAAAAAGGTGGCAGTAATGCACTCTATGTGTGCACAAGTACGTAAGAAAATACACAGACGTATAAAATTGCACGCACACACTCACGCACACGCATCCTTCCACACACCTCTATGCTCACGCATATACATATAGACAACAGGAGGAGTTAGAGACAAGTTAGAATTTGATTTGTACTTTGATCAGCCCTAACCTGTGCATAAAATAATGGAAAAAGGCTGTATTTCTGCAGGGCAGAATGGTCTAGACTGGGACTCAAGAGCATGAATGTTTTGGTTTGGAGTCAGGGCTATTTCTGTCCCGGTAAGAGCCCGTCTGGTCATTGCCATGTACTCTTTATCCACACAAAAATAAGCTTCCCACAACTAAAACGTATTTAAAATCAGTGCTTGTGGTGGGAAGAGAGTCAGTAAATGGCCACCAACAGCAGGAAAAGTTCTCTATCTGAGGCAGCTCCAGTCCCCTCTTAGTGGTGTGTGACAGCAATCGTACACGTGAACTACACTTTAATTGATTCCAGGTAAGCTGAATATTTCGGGTTACGGAATACATCCCGAAAGTAGCAGGCTGAAATGTTACTGGCCAACATTTTTTGAGTGATCTGTCTTTACTGAAAGGAAATTCTGTACACTACGAACCAAGTGAAATGATCAAGTACATGCTGTTTCTAAGTTGTCTCCTAAACCTCCTAGATATGAGGTCTGATCAGCGTGCTCTGTGGTTAGAGGTTAAAAAGCAGATTATAAAATACCTAGATTCAGATTTTTTTTTTTTGTCCTGATTTGGCCTAAAATGGAGTGTATTAAACAAATTCTGGTCTGCAAAAGACCAGAATCAGTTAAAGCTATGAAACAATGTGCACTACGTGTCAATATTCTATTTCACTTACAAGAAAACACTAAGTCAGCTACCACAAATTAAGATATTTTCCTGATGTGACTTTTTTTGTTTTGTTAAAAAATATGTGGAGTAAATGTGTTTTTTTTTTAATTCAAAGTTTCAAACAACAAGATTCTTTTCTTTTCTTGAAAATATGTAGGAATCCAAACTAGTGTGTTTAGAGTCGGTTGACTGTGCAATCTCTTAGTGGCAACTGAACAGCTACAAAAAACTTTCTTTTTTTTTCTTTTTTTTTGAAAAATCTCCCCTTTTTTCCTGGTTTAAGAAGATAATAGTGTATTATCGCTCTGTAGCCATTAGATGGCAGATAAAAAGCCCCCTTTTAATATGTGGGTTTGATTTTTTTTTTCTTTTTTTTCTGTTTTTCTTTTTTTAAAGCCCACACCAAAGAGGAGGGCACAAGGCAAAGCTGTATGAGTTATTCCAGAAATTGTGGAAATCACTTAGGGCAATAATAAAAACACTTCAGGGTACAAAAAAGCTTGACTACACATTTCAGTTTTCTTCCTCGAAAACACAAACATAAATTGGGCTTAACGCTCCTTTTTGTTTTCTATATGCACCTTGGCCTATGGCGTTTTTGCCCTGTGGCCCGCAGGGCGGTTAAGTGCGCAACACAATAAAACCAGTAGAGGTCCAGTTTCACTTCCCAGCTCTCCAGAGTTGGGCGAGTTTAATCTCAAAACTCCCACTCGACGGCCTCTTCTCGACTCGCGGCCTTCTCCAAGCGGTGGATGATGTTGTTCAAGTTTGCCGCTTTCTTTTTCCTCAAGGAGCTGTCTCGCGTGTTCCTGGAGCTCGCCGCCTCGGAGAAGCCAAACAAGCTCTGAAGAGAGTTGGCTTTCTGCGAGCCTGTGGCCGGCGTTGAGCTCGTACTTGGCACACTGGAGATTTTCTCTGAACTTTCTTTTGACTTGTAGGAGCTCTCCCCTGTAAGGACTGAGGTGGAGGCAGCTGAGGTAGAGGCATCCCCTTCCGTGGCAGAGTTTGGCAGTGTCTCCAGAGCTTCTCCCGGGCGCTGCGATGCCGGCGGAGAGCTCTGGCGCGGTGCTCTGAGCCTGCCCTCGTCGTCGGTGTCCTCCAGGCTCTCCGCCTGGAACGGCTCCGCTTTCTCCGAAGACCTGGCGCCTTGCAGTGCCTCTTCCCCCGCTTCGAAAGCCGACTCCGCTGGCCCTCCCTGAGACTTTGTGGTTGCATTGCTGTACTCATCCGCCTCCGGGCCACTCGGCTTTCCTTCAGGTGGGCCTTCCGTGTCCACGCCATCGCAGCTGTCTCCCTCGGAGCTGTGAGCGGCCCTGCTGCTTCTGGCGGAAGGAGAGTCGCTCGACCCAGCCTGGCTCTGGCTTCCGGCTTGGATCTCCTCGATGAACAGCTCCCGGCGGATGCGAGACCTAGGAGACAGGGGAGAGGGATGGTGAGTCTGCCGGGGTCACTCGGAGCCACCTTGCTCTACGAGATTTGTCATTCAAAACGCCCTTCTGTAAGAGGCCATTTGCCTCGGCTATGGGACAGCCGCACCAAGCGGGCCAGTGGAAGCGCTCACACCCTCAAACCCAAAGGACTGACTGAAAAGGCGTTTGGAAGAACATGAAATATTGTCAGGATGCTCTAATTTAATTTTCCCCGACCACATGCCTGCTGCAAAGCCTGCAGTGCTAGAAGGATGCAGGCTACAAACCCCAGCCGGCCCTGGGGGCTCCTCCACAGCACGGCAGGAGGGCAGGCAGCTGCAGGCGGGATTTTGAGCAGATAAGCCATTTCTGGTAACTTCTGCAGTGTTTAGTTAGTCTGACTTCAACCAGGATTTTGCGTATTTATTGCAAATCTGATGCTGATGACTGCCCCTTCTAGTAACCACAGCAGGCATTATGAAATAAAGCAAAAGTATAAACTTTATGCAGATAATCAATTTGTACTAAAATGATTGGTGAAAACCAATGACACATCATCTTCCCTTTTTTCTGCAAGTTTAAATTAAGCATCATTCATAATTGTATGATCAATTTTTACAGCACTGGGTGTGGTTTAAGGGATGCAGAAGAAAGGCTCTGCTGTCTCCCATTCCCTGTAAGTTTGACATCAGGAAGGTGAAACTTTACAATACACTGGACCAGAAAAGGGATGATTTTAAAAATATGAATACATTCCTAGCAGATCCGGAAGAAAACAGCTTGTACATACAAGACAATTCAGATTTCTACTAGAAGTGAACCACAGCTGGCCTAAACAAAAAACAAACAAGGAAAAAATCTGGACAACCCCCTGGACAACCCCCTTGGTGTTCTCCTGGACATCAAGGAGAAATGAAGATGAAACAGTCTGTTGTTCTGAAACTGCTCTGGGGAAGCACAGCCTTTTGACACGTTGTCAGTCTATGAGCTAGCCGGACTTCTGCCTCATTTTTTATTTAAAAAATCTATTTCAGTACATGAATAGTGACAAGGCAAGCAGTGCATTTCAAGGGAATTAATGCACTCCATGTGGGGTTAAAACTGCCTGGCGTGCCCCCGTGTGCCTCCTATTTCTTGAAGTGTGCAATAATATCCCAAACACACTACCTCTGCCATTTAACTTGGTCCTTCCTCCCTCTTCCTTCTCTGTTTAGAAGATTCCAATATTCTCACAAGTACAGAACAGTTTGTGAAAAAATCTTAGTGTCTAGACTAACTCCTCCTCTGTACTGCTCTATCAGTAGGAGAGGTTACGACCACTGTTCAGGTCCTAATTTGCAACCAAGAGGGAGCCTCAATGACCTGTGGTCAGGGATGAGACTACAAACACAGGGAGAGTTTAGCAAAACTTTGTCTTTCAGAGTGAAGGTAACACTTTTGGTTTTAGCCAGGGAGAACTGCTAAGAGCCTTGTACATCACAAGTGAAATGCTGTCCCCATGCTGATGGCTGTACGGATTTTTCATTTTTCTCTTTGTGTGCTATGGAAGACAGCACACAATGGAAAAAAATCGGGATAAATGCAGAACATCATCTGAATACTGCTTTTGAAGCTATTATTGATGTACTTGAAATGCAATAGAGTATTTCAGCAGTACTTGTTGACTCTACACTTTTGAGGGATTTAGGGGTCTGTAAATTTTCCCTAGAGAATATTATTCACCTAACAGAAGACCACAGGTGCTAACATTAATTCTCTATTACCATTAACTGCATGCATCCTGCAACATCGATTATCAGCCTCTATTTATGCCTATAATCTCCCTGCATGGACAATGATCCAGAACACGCTGCTTCTGTAACATTCCCCACGTCAGGAGAGGAAACGGGTAAGAGCTTTGTGCCTGCATGGCATTTAAAATACCTCGGCTCCAGAAACATACTGAAGGATGACATGTTCACTGAGCACTGACCACAGCCCTGCAGAATACAGGCTCATGTCTGCAGAAATCCCTGGAATTCACACCCAATATGTTGCTTCTGGAATCCAGTCTGGCTCCTGATTAACACAGTAATTAAATCCCTATGGTAAAGAAGAACTGGTGACAGCAGCTAGGAAATTCCAGATAGCATTCCTCTCAGTGGAAGGTGTTGGCCTCCACATCAACACATCTTGTTGGCATTCATCGGTGTGGCTCCAAATATCAGAGATCTCCTGAGGTATATGTTGAAGTTCCCTGCACAGGCCTTCACACAACACCTAAACAAGCATAATGCTACAGCTCATTGAAAAATATGCCCAGAATAAAAGCAATGATATTTAGGATCCAAGAGCACCAGACTATATTTCAAGAAATTTTGGCTTAATTCCTGATGCTTCTGTAGTATCATCTCTGTGACCTTACATGAGTTTACATGCCAGCTTCCACATGTGAAATGGAATAGAAATCCCTACCTCCTCCTCTTTTGTACCATTCTTAAGACAATAGAGCCTCAAAGTCTGATGTGCCCTGTATGTGCTTTACTAACGCAAAGTAAGTTATATTTATTTTTATGTTCTGAGAGCTATGTGATTGGTATGGATGCAAAGCCATAGATGTGGAGAAGTTTGCAGACATGTCAAAATCCTTTATAGCTATTTATATTCTGAAGTGAATTATTTCTTTGCCTGCTGAGGATTTTTTTTTAAGTTTCTTTTGCTGCAGAGAATAAATGCTAGTGCTGACTTCCCATCTGGTGGATATAAAGTTAGATTCTGCTGTAGCAACCACCTTTGGAAAGTGAGGTTTAGGCTGAGTCCCAAAGGAAAAGCATCACCACAACAGGATTCCCGAGGGACAGGAAGACAAACTTGTCCGAATCTGTACCCTGCCTTACCTGAAGTTACTTTAAAGAAAAATCTGTATATTAAAGAATAACTAGATGGTCTGAGATGTGGAACAGCTTCTGTATGAAGACTCTTCAGTTTGGAAAAGAAACGTCTGAGGGAGAGCATAAAAGAGATAAATAAAATGTGGCCTGGAGAAGGTGAAGAGGGGAAACACTACCCATTTCTTATAATACACGAGCTGCACAACAGTCAGACCCTGTTCCCCTAGCAGAACATGTAACTTGTACCTCTTCTGCAATGTCCTGCCAATGATTTAAGAGTACTTCATGCATGAAAGCAAAGAAAATTATTGTACAGAGGAAAAGAACAGGCACGTGTGTTGATTTTTCAGTGGTGGCAACTGCTTAAAGCACCCAGGGCTCCACATAGGCTTGAAACCTCTCTGAGTCCTAGAGACTCAGCAGCACATCTGGGACCTGGTCCAGATCACTCAGTGCTCTGAGGCTTGTGCTACCCACCAGCCTACAGCACCTTGTTTATACATTTTTTATTTTGTATACAACTGTCAGCACCTAGTCTACATTACTGTATAGCTTGGTGTGGCTAAACACGCTGATCAATCATGACTTGTCACGCTTTCTCACAGCACGCCTAAACAGGAGATCTCATGATAATGAGGAAGATGACACATGCCACCAGTGCTCCTGCACTCGTCTGCGTAAGTGAGAACAGCACATTTTGCTGTCAGGCCGAAGGGAACATATTTTCATAGGCATTCCTCCAACTTGTGTATAATTGCCTAGAAGTGGGAATTGGAAGGGAGGCCTGCATTTGGAGAACTCGGAGCAGTGAAAGAGGCTGCATCTGTAGCGAATTCAAGTCAATGAAATTCAGTGTAAGTATGATTACTCGTTGGTTATAATTTTTAGATTTTATATTGTTTACTATAAACATTATTTAACTATTGTGCATAGTATTTCTGACATATCTCATTAAACTGTGCTGCTTCTGCTTCAGCAACTTCCCTGTTAAAAACTGAGAAGGGCCAAAGTGGAAAATACCCTTTAAATGTTAGCAGTTTCTATAAACAAACAAGTTTAGCAATCTGGACTAATTAGGAACATTACTGGCTCCAAGTGAAGGAATAGTACTAAATCTGGTATCTCAACTGTACCTGTTCAATATTCATTAGCACAAGTTTCTTGGAGAAAATTCTACTGCACTAATTAAGACTCCCAATCCCAAGCAGTTGATAATATGTTTATTCAAATCCTTATAATTCTTATATGCCATTCCAGCATTGTTTCTTTTTATCATTGTCTCTAGGCCAAAACCTACTTCACTGGTTCAAATGTGGGGAAGGTTCCTTCTATTATGAGAAAGGAACTAAACACACCGACATCTTACTCCATTTCAGCAGGACTCAATGATTTAATCATAACAATGAAATAAATTTGTGGCCACAGCTGCCTTCAGGGTTATCGGTTCTCTGTCCTTCATGACTTTGTGGAGCTTCCCAGAAATACATCACACACTGTGCTTATTTTCCATGCTCAGTGACTCAAGATCTAACAGAAAATCCTCTTTTTGCTCTTATGGGGGAAAATTGTATGATGAAAGCAGTGCAATTCTGATGCCATCCAGTAGAGGACACTTCCAAGAAGCGCCCCACTAAGTGACCCAGGCATAACACACACTACACACACCTATATGTGAGCATATAGGTGCACGTATATGTCTGTGTGAGCGTGCAGATGCAAGTAAGAAAGACCAGGCTTGCTTACTGCAGTGGGATTTATAAATATTCAGCAGTGGACATCTCTAAATCCATGCCCACCCCAAAAGCAAGACTTTCTGTTTAAAAGCACTACTTACATCAGTATGTGAATATTGCTGTTCCTCAGGGATGATTTAATATTAGTCTGGAGCATTAGCATTACTGTTAGTTAGAACCTCCCTGCTGTCGAAACTGTTCATTCTGTACAGCCGCTCAACGCTAGCGGAAGCGGACACAGTCTGCTGAAGCAGAGTAGCACCCTGCCAAAGCAAATAAAATAAATCCTTTATGAGCAGGGCTCCCGGGAGATCTCCTACCTGTAATTGTGGAACCAGTTGATCACGGTGCTGGTTTTCAAGTTGAGCTGTGTAGCGAGTTCCTCAATGGTTTTTGGTGATGGGTATGGCTTTTGCTGGTAGGCTCGTTTCAGAGCTTCTTTCTCTTCCGGTGCCAGCACCACCCGGGGCTTCTTCAGCTGATGCTGCGGCTGCGGGCTGGCTCCCTGGCTGTAGTCTATTCCAGCGGATGAGGACTCGCAAGACTGACTGTCGCTAACAGAGCTGTGTCGCCGTTTCATGTAGGCTGAAAGAGAAGTGCATCGGATCATCCCCAGCTGAATACAAATGCAAAATCAATGAATATACGAGCTGGGGAATAAACGCGAAGATGACAGGTTGCAGATGCATGGATGGACTATTCGGAGAGAAGAGAAAGGAAGGGGCATCATCAGAGACCAGAGGAAAACAAATGTGGGGAGGATGCAAGAGGCAGAAAAAGAAGAGAGAAGGGGAAGAAAAGAGGGTAAATCAATTGGAAACCTGCTGGAGTTTTCTGCTTTTTCAATGAACATGGGACATGAATAACAGGGTTCAGTTAACACGACTTATTTCAAATTCACTCTTTCAAGAGGGGGGAACTTCCACTTAAGCACTTGATTAGGACAGCTGCACTTCATTTCAACTTTAATGTTTTTGGCTGTTAAACATTTAAGGTGTACACTAAGGTCTCTCTAACGCTTAAGGTCTCTGAATTAAAAATATGGCTATGGAAGCCGAAGGCAGCTGCAGCCACATCGCCAACACACGATGGCGCCCGGCACCCGGCGATCCCAGCCACGAGCTGAATAACCCATCAGGCGTTTGCTGCTTTTTCCTACAGATCTTCGCTATAGCGGTGACAGGTTATGAAAGAAAAACAGCCCACAGCATCCTCCTCCCCTACGTAAGGCTCTTTCAAAAATGCATATACTTTTAAGAAAGCTCCTGCTGCACTGATGGAGCTCAGTGAGGCTGATGGCAGAAGCCTGTGATACCACCTCTGACTCTCCTCCCCGACAGGGACTGAATTATCCTGGCAAATTCTGCAAGGAAAGAGTCCCAGCAAACGCTGTCACTGACTTGATTGATTTACACCGGGCAAAGAGAGGTGGGATTTACTGCACCTGGCAGTATCATGCACAAGCACTGCTAATGAGGGGGCTGAAAACGGCAAATATAGATGAATCTTGTCAATAAAACACTTAATGGCCTGTTAAATACCTTCTAGATATTTAAGAGTTTAGGTATTCAAGAGCTGCAATTTGATAACCTCGGCTGTTAAGTTCCAGATCACACCAGCCTGACATCAATCCAGTAGGCACTAAATCTCCAAGAGGCAGGAGCTCCAGTCAGAGCCAGGGACCAGCGTGGGGCACTTCACACTGGTCAGCAACCAAATTCTTCAAAAAACAAATTTCCCTCTCCCCACAGCTCTGCCTTTGGGCTGAGGGTGCACGAAGAATAAAAATTGAATGCAATCAAATAAACTGAAATGTTCAAAGCCCTTCTCACACGAGTCAGCTTCTTCTGGCAGAGCTCCCTACAGGACTGGCCAGGGTTTCTGTCTCCAGTGGGTTTCAGCATCCTGTCCTCTACATGGTGGTAGAGTGGGGACCTTTTTACACTGTGTCTTACTATCATCGAAGTGAATTTTGAACACACTCTGTAACCTTTGGGGGTATCTGCATGGCCCTCATTTTGTTTTTCCTGAATATGACAGATTACCTGTGGATTGCCTACTGTGTAAGATCACTGATATGGAACAGAACGTGAGTTGCTCATGATCCATCACTCTGCCATGATACAGTCCTGCACGTGTTTGAAATAACCATAAAAAGGAATGGGGTTTTTAATTTTTTTTTAAAATACAATTCATTTAAAAAATCACCTATTTAAGTTGTTCCAACCAGATGTAGAACTGCAAAGTGACCGCAGGTAAATGCATTATTTCAAGGTAACCTATTTGCCTTATTTTTGCAGCCTTCAAGAAACTGTTACAACCTTGAACCATGGAATTAATCATTCCAGCAAACAACCTTGAACCATGGAATTAATCATTCCAGCAATATAATATCATATTTATATAAGGTCTTTAATTTCAAAGACTCCAAGGTGTTATCTCAAACTTGCATTGACGTGCAAACTAGATACAAGGTTCCCTTGTCTCCTTTGATAGCACGACCAAGAGGGCTGAAAGACAGCATCTATCACTT
The DNA here is from genome assembly GCF_031877795.1 of Strix aluco. Lineage (NCBI taxonomy): Eukaryota > Metazoa > Chordata > Aves > Strigiformes > Strigidae > Strix > Strix aluco. Next base: position 8,887,225 of record NC_133949.1, on the reverse strand, counting down.
CAGCAACGTGCAGCAGCTTAAAGGAGGCCATGGGACAAATCAGAACCTCACATGGAAGATGTGAGAGGTGTTTAAGGATCTCTAACCAGAGTTTCTGGAATATGGTCAGGCGACTGAGTTAGCACGAGACACCCATGCATCAGGATGCTCTGAATCTCTGCTTTCTCTGCTCCCAAAGGATGGCATTTCTGGCAGGTCACAGCTCCCATCTTTAGACTCCTAAGGACAGCATGAAGCTGTGATATCTTGGGAAAAATTTCATGCCCTAATGCCTGCCTCTGCTTTTGTAACCCCACCCTGGGATCACAAAAGGTGCAATGGCTTATTCGTGTCTCTCTCATGTGAATGGAACAAATTATATAAATGCACATATTTCCTTAACATAGGCATAAAGAGTAGGATGTCCCACTGTCCTGTCATAAGCAATTGTTTTTCTGGAGGATAATATGTTATCAGAACAAATTTTCATTGGGCCAAAGGCACAATCCTGGCACGTCACCATGTGCTGAACTAGCACCTAAGCTTTAGGCTTTAATGGTGGTCTCTGGAAACTTTAGATGACATTTGAAAAAGCTCTTCCTTTTTAATTCTTATTTTAAACATATGTGCTGCGTGTAGACAACATAAGGAGATCAGTCAGCACATTTGCAGTGACAGCAAGGCTCAAAACCAGAATCCAAGTTGCAAACACACTTGATTTTTGGAGAAGTTTGATTTTTGTCTGTGATCAGTCTCCACTTCTCAGGAGACCTATGGAAAAAAAACCAACTCCAAATGTAATTTGGGCAAAGGTCTAGACGCGGGTCTGAGACCAACTTGTAACGGCCAGAGCTATCCTGAGTTTTACTACCTTTTTTCCCCCTGCTGTTGTCAACCCAGCATCACCGTGTCCCTCTGGGATGGCTCCCCAGCACATGCTCAGCTATAGATGCAGCAGACGCTATTGCAGAACTAGTGACTGCCCACTGAGGTAAAACAGAGCCTTTTTTAATGTAGTTTTTATCTTTCATGGTATTGAACAAGATTATTAAAAAGCAAAATAATGGGGAAATAAAGGGAATTAATTTTTTTCCTGACAGCAGGCTTCAGTACTGTTCAGTGAGGAGCGTGACGTTACCAGCAGCACACACATCAGGAGGCTGTAAGAAAGAGGAATGAACTCTTCCAAGGCAGGAAAGGTGGTGCAGAGTGTCTCAGCCTCATGAGCTTCCTCCAAAGAGGTTAGTTAATGTACGTTGCAAATTTTCAGAACCTCTTAGAATGGACATTTATAGCACAAACTTCAGACTGGCAGAACAGAAAAAGATATACGCAGCTCACCTTTATCATAATTATTAATTTGCTCCCGTAGTAAAATATGGCAGAGAAATAATTGATAATAATGTTTCACTCATAGCAGATACAGTTGCATTGTTCTTTAACTGACATTAGCTGAAGGGAAAGTTAAATTCTTAATGTGGCTCTAGAGCAATTTAAAAGGTTAAATCACAGGATCCTTACCCTGCATGAAGGGATTCTGCAGAAAATACAGCACTGAATTCACTTTAGAGTGCTCTGCTATGAGGACAGCACTTACACAGTTCAGGAGCTCAGTACAGAGTCTCAATGATTTATAACCTTATCTCTATTCAGGTGCCATCTATAGAGCATATGTATTGCACACTATTTGATAAGAATCCAGTTTAGAAAATAGTTTTGAAAGGATATTGTCAGTACTACTTTTAAATTATTTTTATTTTATTTTCCCGCATTATGGGCGATATTCTCTTTGAGGCTATAAAAATCCAGCTAGTTGACAATTTTATTTCTGCCATGTTTCTAATACAGCAAAACCCATCATGGCTCCCTTTGGTTTACAGTTGTAAGGGGGAAAACCCAAGTGGATTTTACTCCCCATGGAAGATCATACACAATTTGTGGTAAGATACTGCACTGCATTACATTATACTGGTTACTGTGACAAGGATTTGAATTTCTTCTTAAAAGCATGCAAGACTACAATTTTCCCAGAAGCTCCCTCACTGCAATTTTTAATATAATCACAAAGTTCTTGATCAAATGTGCTAATGCTTTCAGGACATCATTCAACAGCAGCACTTTCAGTGCACACAATTAATGCTATCTGTACTAATATCATTAAGGGATAGCTTGAGAGATGTATATATCATTAGTTAGTTAACTGCTGATAATGGCAGCCTATCAGTCTCTCTCGTAAAATCACACGAACATACTAAAACCAGGGCTCTAAATAACCACTGTTTTTTAGTAATGAATTTAACATATAGAGAGTAGGATAAATTTTCAGGATATACTCCCTACTAAGATACCCAATAACAACTTAGATCTCTCAGGTACATACTCATGACTTAGCTGTTTCATGTGAGCATCTATTAACACAGTCATGTTCCCCCATCCCTACAAAGGCTGCAGATTTAATTATTCTCAAATACCCTTTTATAAAGGCTGCATTTTTCTTTGCTCCTAGCGACCATCAGTGCAGGACTGGCGAGAAGCTCTCTCAGGAATCAATGCACAGTTCTTCCAGCCCAACATCTGTGACCAGCTGCAGCACTATTAACTAATAACCCAAAGCCAGCTCCCAAACTCACATTTCTCATTTGGTAAGGCAAGTTATCAGTGATACACCAGGGCCTCAGTAATTAATCTATAGGAGAACACAGCAGTGATTTCACAACAGCTGGTGAATACTCAGGGTTTTGGTTTGGTTGTTTGGCTTTTTTTTGAGATGTATCTGCTTGAGCTAGCATCAAATAAAGCTATGAAAAAGCTGTCATGAAGTCCTTTTGCATAACCTTCATAATACTGGATCAATGCTGCCTCTATATTATTTATGGAGAATTATAAAAGGCACGGTCATCTTTGAAATAACAGAAAACATGAGTCAGCAGTCTGCTCCAAGTTACCTTTTTTCTCCATTCGTTTCATATCCATCAGCTTCTCCACGTTGTTGGGATCGTTCAGCCACAGCTGCATGCGGACAAAGGGTTCCCGTCCCTTCAAACTCAGCTTGTGCCAGGGCTTCGGGCGAGCCAGAAGGTCTGAGACAGAGCCTTGTGTTAGCCCTAGGATTGTCTCCCCAAACAAACGCTGACCTAATACGAAATTGAAAATTGCATGAATTCATTCAGCTAAGAGACGAGGCTAACTAAAAAGACAGAACACGTCTACGAGATCATTCGTCAATTATTCTTACTTCAGAATTGCTTGAAAACCCAAAAGAAACATTTAGAAGAATAAAAGCTCTGCCCCCCACTAAAAATGTAAATATTGAGCTTTACTTTAATCCTTAGGATCTGACTGCGGCAAAGAGGGGAGCTCAACACATTTGGGGACCGGGACCTTACAGTGAAACAGTGCAAAAAATAAAATTAATGAGATTAAAAAAACCCTGAACTTTTAGCTAAGCAGGAAACTAGTGAGAGCAGTGAGGCTACTTAGCTCTTATGCAGGAGGGCACTGCAACAGCTTCGTTCCAACAGGGCAATCCAAACATTTCAAGCAATCAGTGAACCAAGACCAATGCAATCCCCCCATTCAGCAACAGTCATGTAAGTGTCCTCAAAGACACACGTATGTATTTTCTGTGCTGTACTACCTGTGGTATTCTAACTGTGTCTTACCAACTACAGATAATCACATTTTACAATATAACAGCTTTTTTTACAGTCTCTACAGTACTTCTAGTTAAGAATACTTAATGTTAGTTCTCTTTCAAAGTGCTATCGTCTGAGCAGGGTAAAAACTGCATATGCTTTTCAATGTACAGCATTTGTATGTGCATTGGTAACACTAGTTTTGCATGGTTAAGATCTACCTTATCAAGGACTCTGAAAAATGCTTGTGCAGCTCAAACCCAACCATACAGCTGGTTTTCTAAACCCCTTCACTTCAGTGTTCTTCCTAAGCTAAACTGCCTTGATATGCAACAGCTTTTGTTGCAAGACAGAGCCTGAAGTCATCTGAGTCATCGCAGTGATTTCTGATAGAAGTGCAGCTATCATCTATTTTCAAGGTAACCCAAAGATCTTTCCATACCGACCAAGTTTAGGCCTCAGGGTCTTGTGTCTGATCCGTAGCTTTTGAATGCCCTTGCTAACACAAAGCAGAACGCTTTTCCTTCACTTCCTAGCAATGCCAGCAGACTCAGCCAGTGGCAACAAACAGATCCCTAAGGGACAATGCTGCTGCGTGGGGGCTTGTGCTCCTACAGCTCTGCAGGACATGCCCGCACTTGCAAAAGCACCATCAGCTCCTGCCTTCACAGCCTCACCTGATCCTGACACAAATACCTGCTCTATAGACCCATCCCCCTGTGCTTAGCTCCATGAATCTCCCCCTCCTTGTCTTTAAAAGCATCCCAAGACTTGTGCCCTGTGGGGACTTTTTTTCACCTGTATGGGGAGAGGAGGGCAAGTGGGACCAGTTAGAAGCTGCAGGATGTCCCATTCAGATGCATGGGGCAGGGGGGCCTGCAAAGCTTTTGGAGGAAGCAGCTGAGATAATGAAAGGCAGAAAGGGGAAACAGAAACAGAAAAGGACAGGGCTAACATGACAGAGTCTGCTAATAAGCTCTAAAACTAACCCTGAAAATGGTTCTTACAGGCTGAACGGAAACCTAAATTCAGAATTCACTTAAGTTTCTGAGTAATAAGTGATTTCCCACTATCCTCAGTATCAGGAAAATCAGACAAAAGAAGAAATTCATGGCCGATTTTAGATCATGTGTATTGCAAAGTCAACCTGTTTGTATTTAAAAACATCAGCAAGGCCTCATCCATTTACCTTTAAACCTGCCAGCTACTAGCAAGATAAGACAGCTACTTTAAAAATCTTTTAATTTGCCTTCCTAAATAACTTTCCTGTTCCCCCCAGTTTCTAACCCCAGGCTGTGCTAGAGAGAGCTCGGGCAGCCCCTGTGCAGTGCCAGTGTGGTCACTGTGACTGCCCGTGCAGCTGCGCAGTAAATCGGAGCAGGGAACTGATCTGAGTCAAACCAACCTACCAAAAATAAATGGCCTCTTTTGACTCAGACCAACTGGTCCCGTTTATTGTGTGGCCACATGAACAGCAACACTGGCACAGATTTGCAAAAGAGTCAGGAACAAGCAGCCCAGATCAGGTACTAGCAATGCTGCTGAAGGAAATGAACTTCAAGCTACAGCCTAAAAATTAAAAATGCAAACGTGGAAAGAGGTAACATCATGTTCTCTAGGTGTTAAGAACAAAGCTAAAGATGTTTTTGTCATTTATTTTATCCCAGGATATGGCAGGACAGGATAAAACACCTGAAAGACTCCCAAGCTAATGGGGAATGTGTTAGAAATCATTCTCTGGAGGTAGCAGGTGTATCACACTCCATCTTCATCAGAGTGCTATTAATAACTGGAATATTTTTAAACACAGGTTTCCTAAAACTCCTGCTAATTCTCCCTATCTTTTACCCTAATATCCTTCACGCCTGTTCCCACTGATGTAGCTCCTCACAGACAAAACTTTCTGTAAATTATGTTGGTTTCATGGTAAGCCTTGGCCCTTTCTGAAAACCCCCCACCATGGTAACCCTTCACTGCATTTGCTTCCCTCTCGAAGTTTTATGTTGCCCAACAGGGAATCACTGATAATACTATGACATTTGGGACCAGGAATACCAGCAACATCTCAGCGTTATCGCTGCCAGCATCGGTTACTAAAATGGTGACTGTTGAACAAACGCTAAAAGGCATGGGAAGAGAGACCCGCCAAATGCATCTTGAATGGTTTTGCACAACCGTGGTCTTTACTGGCTGATGATATTGGAACAACTGAGCCACCACCAGTTGCCTAAGACAGGTTCACAAAGCCCTGTGGCCTACGACAGAGAAACCTGTGCACCGAGTCAATCTGGTGCACTAGCACACTGAGGGCGCAAAAGGAGACATTGAAACTGGTTCCACACCTAATGCAGAGTTTGGGGCACATTTCCTGGCTCTTCTGCTGCTTTTTAGGCTTGTCAGCCACACTGTAGGAAAACAAAAATCATGGGAAATAAAAAAGACTAAGTAAAAATGGCATCAAAGCAAATGTAAACAAAAATACTTTTTCAAACCTCTCTGGAACACCAGAGTAGGTACAGCACTCAACAGCATTTTGCCTAAAAACTAGGGACTTGAACCTGCAAAGCCTTACCGTGACTTGTGGCTTTATCTCTGCATTACCTCCACTGAACAACCAACCACAGTCTGCCCGTGCCAACGCGCAGGAGCAAGTAATCCTGCTAGGTTCAGTGGAACACAATCTCATGCAGGGTATATCCACGATCAGGGCCTTTTTCTTTTTTTCCCAAATTATGTTAAATGAGAACTCGTAACCTCCCCCATCCCTGTATTTTTCCCCTTAAAAAAAAAAACCAGTCCAAGATAATTACATGTTATTCTGTGTCTAGCCAAAAAAAGGCTTCCTTACATACTAAAATAAAGGAGTTTTTACTTATACAGTCATAATATTCAGATGACACGGATGGAATTCTTCTCACAGAAGTACCATCAGCATTCTAAACCTAAACTTATCTTTTTGGTCCCATCTGTGGTGAATGGAAAGATACTGGTATTTCTGGAGAGTGAGTCATCCCAACCATTTCAGACATCTATTCTGAACATCTAAATGCAGGTGAGATGAATCCCATGCTAAGCCCCAGAAGCATGTGCAGGTAACACCGGGGCAGCCTTACTGCCTTCCTGCTAGAGACTTCAAAGGACTCCTAAAGGTTTCCCAGTGCCTTGTGAGGGAAGCAAGTGTTAAACACATATGGAAAAACTAGTGATTTCGAGGCATAGTGGCAGTATTAAGTGTGGACTTCCCATACTCAGATCAGGTTATTTCCTTTGACTACTCTGAATATACAGCCATGTCAACATCACACTTAATTTGACACCCAAAAACCCATCTGTAAACAAAAGCAGCCTTAGCTTTGCACATTTCTAAGTAACTGAATGGCCCCATATACTTATCTACAGGTTCATCAAAACCTCAGCTGAGTCTGAATTTACCCTCGTAGCTCTACAGGTATGCTTTGGCTTGTGATGCACCTCCCTCTCCAATCATGATGGACTCCTCTACTTCACCTATACCTAAAATGCCAGGGACTTGAATCTATAAGCATGGGAAAAACAGCATTTCTCAAGGGGAGATCTTGCTGGCTTTGGGGTTTTGGTCTTCTGGACAGCCTGCTGGACTGTATTTAGGCAGGTGGGAGCAGTATCTGGCTGGTGAGCCAGGAGCAGAGCTTAAGAAGAGCAAGGGTATGATGACATTTTATGTAGTGTGACAATCTGAAAGGATTTTTCTATCAGTTAAAAAAAAAAAAAAAAGTATTTTTAACAGAGTAAAGCTTAGGCCAGAGTCAAAACCAAGTATTCTTGTAAACATCTATTGAATTATAGCTTAAAAATAAAAGCACGAACACTTTCATTTTATTTCAGTCAAGAAATGAGAATAAAGCGATTTACCAAGATTGTTGTCCGTTAGCACTTCTTTGACCCTCTTTGTAATGCCATAGGTATCCAGCTCAGGGGACATAGCAACCAGTTCTTGAATGCTGAGTGCCGAGTGGCCCGGCAGTGGCAAAGGTGTTGTAGATTGGGATTCAGAAGCAGATGGCTCGCTAGATTCTTGGGATTTGCCATCCTTACTTGTCTCTATAGCAGGACAGGGTTGCTGTACCAATTCAGTCAGGCTTTTCACTGACTCACTGGAACTCATGGGAGATTCAGGAGCAGGACTGCAACTGGCAGAAGTCTTTGGAGTGCTTTCTGTAATTAAAAAAAGAAAAAAGGCCCCACTTTAGCATAATTGTAATGTTTTGATTGCAGGATATTTAACTTTCCTTCTCATTTATATTCTACCTACTTAAAGAAATGCCTAAGTGTGCAAAATGCTACTTGCTATGACTTGGTTACTAAAAAGCCTCTTTTTAAAAACAGAATTATTTTCTAATTTTATCTTGAGTCATCTCTGCTTTCTTATAAAGACAAGATGTAGAAATACAAATAAAAATGAGGAAAAAATGAAGTGCGATAGTCTGTAAGTGCAAGAGATTTCCTTGGCCAAGAAATCTCATAGTTTTGCTTTCCACAACATTTTTCTATTAGAATGGTTTTAAATCCACCACTATAGGTTGGTTTAAGCCTCCTTCTGTGACTTGTAAGAAACTCACTCAGCCACTATTTTATAATGTCAGAGAGGGGTTTTCTACAACTGATACAACTTTATATCTTGAGAGTGTTATTGATTTCATTTTGCTTCTTATCACTTGCATCACATTTTTGCACTTCTCTTTGCCCAGAAATAACTTAACGAGATTAAAATACAGTTTGTAATTATGTCGTATTAATTAATGTGTCTGAGAATCCAACATAAAGACAGCTAGTGGATCAGGAGACACCCAAATCTGTTATTGTGACACTTTGTTTAAAAGAAAGCTTTCTGAATCTGTTAATTTGCCAACAACAATAGGTTCTGTACAAAATGTTGTTTTCCCCTAATAAATTCACATTTATCTCTAACACAACATACCAGCTGAGCTTATGCAGAAAATTCAGACATCTAAGAGTACAGTCTGAACATTTTTTAAAGCAACAACACGTAGACAATGTGGTTTAGAAGACAATTCCCTTCAAATGATAAAGAGCACATGCGAATCCTCCATTCACAGTTCTTTACCATTTTTGTGGGACTGCTTCCTCCTCCTTGCTGTCTCACATCTCATTACTTGACATGGTTAATTGCATGTATCTCAGATTCCTACATCAGTGGGTTTGCCTCGAGATCTCTGGAGGAAGCTTACAATGCTCTCAATTGTACAAGGATGAGGACAGTCTACATCAAAAATTTAGTCCCTCTAACAGAATTGTGTCTTCCTGAGCACTGCAACACTACTGCGAGAGCGGTTCACTCTGCTGCATCCGCTCCTGTTGCTACCACGCCAATAGCTAATAGCAAATTTTGCTAATTTTCAAGTTTGTTTGTTTGTTATCCAAAATACCGTCAAATCATTAGACAACACGCAGCTTGTGTAGCACGGAAACACATCCCAAATATTAAAGAAAAATGCTATGTAAGTAAAAGTAGGGTTGAAAGGAAGCAGGGTGCACAGTACAACTGCGTTGTTCAAGGCAACAGAAGCTTTCACGATGCTGCATTTAAGAGAGGTTCCCTGACATGCTTACATCAAGTTGCTCTCTCAAACCAAGCAATTGGACTTTCTCCTTAGTGCTTCATGAGAGATGCAAAAGAGGCAGACGTAAAAGGAAAGCAAGGTGCATATAAATCTTTAAGGTAATAGGGATCCTACAAATCTTATTTCTTTTCTCTGTTCACCCTAGGTCATCATACAACTGAATATAAAACCCAGCAAATGTTATTTTTGTATCAGGAGCAGCAAAGGAATTGTACTGTAAATTTGCCCTGATTCACCCATGCGAGGGACCAATTTGGCAGATCATCCATCTTGTTCACTGTACACTGTCAGGGATGGCATGAATTCCCTACATGATAAACAGATTTCTTCTCAGGTCTGTGTCCTTTAACCCACAGCAAGGTCAAAATTATGGCTGCCTAGCTAATAAACTGCACGGCACTCGTTCAAGTTCCCTCTAATTTTGTCCCTTGTGCCAGCTTATACAAATCTTACTGAATAACTAGAGCAGCTGCAAATTTCCTATACAATTCCTCATCCGTGCACTGCAAACCACACGCACACACGGAGCATAGAAAAAATCCAAAATAAAAAACCCCCAACCACACAGGACTAAACAAAAGCATTTACTAATGCTTCCTTCTCCCTCTCCTTTCCCTGCCCAGCCTAATTATGTAAACAACAAAGATAATCTATATTATCATCTATCACCGAAATGCTCTATGTTGCTCACATATTAGCTTATTTATTTTTTATATCACATATCAAGAGCATGCTTGAATTTCATTTTTAAGACCAATCTGCTCTTATTTACTCAAAAAGGTAGGATTATCTGAATCTAATTTTGGAAGGCAGTACAGATGACAAACTGCTTTTTTCTTCCCCCCAACGAAAGGCAAATGTATAGTGATTTCAGATGAGGCATTATGCGCATACACTACAAATAACTCAAAATATGTTCCCCCATCATTTTTAGCATTTTTCCCTTATGGAAAAACATTTTCAATATCACATAAATATTTGAGGAAAAGATCCATTATTTGGAAAAGTCAATTCAATAATCAAATAATGCAAATATTCCCCCTTAATCTACTTAAAAAATTAAATAGACATTTAGAGTACAAGTGACTGCTGACAGAACAAAGGGGAAAATTGAATGTATTCACTATTACAGATTTAACTGTCAATCCACAGCCATTTCACATGTTTTATGAAATAATTTGTCTGTATTCATTTCTGTGAAGTTCCTTAAAGGACAAAGAAACAAATTCAGGACATCCGAAAAACACGTATTTAGATTTCAAAAGTAGCAATTGAACATTTCCAATGAAAATAATACGTTGAAAGCTTATTTCTTTAAAACGTGTTCTGCTTTTCTAACCCCGGACTTCACTGAAGAAGAGCACTAACTCAAGAGTGATCCAGTTTCCTATGAGTAAGTGATGTTCACCAAACGTTTACATGTTTGTATTTAGTGAGGAAGAGATCATTTTGTCAATATGAATGTAAAACTGCATTATGGTAGGCTGCACAACCTGCAAACCCTGCAATCACCATTTATTGATGAAGTTACGTTAATAAATTCCAGATAAACTTTGCTGTACCGAAGGGGTGTTGCGTTTTACTTTCCAACAGCCTGTACCCAGTTTAAAACCTGAAGCAAAAGCCCAAAAGCTTCAAAAACAGGGTGCTAGAAGAGCTGGAAAGACCAAGAGCATCACCAGTGATAACGACACTGCAGAAGCTGGGATATTTTTAAGTCTCAGGTAGCCAAAGACATCAGACAGGCCTTGTGCTTTACAGAGGATGGGAGAAACAGGGTCTTCCCAAACTAACTTGGTGGAAAGATGGTGTCCATTAGCTTCCAAGCATGTGATAAAGACACAGTTCAACATGACAATTTTAAATGATCGGGAAACTGGTCTAACTTTTGCACAATTACGGGTTGATGTTGAGTAATGTCATTAAAGATTCAAATACACCACAAATGCGTTAAGTGATCCAAATCTCCTAAAGCTGCAAGTATAACTGAGTCATGAAAGGACAAAGGCTCTACCACGCACTTTTTACATTACTAATTCAAAATATATGTCTGGGGTAGAGGGAAGTTAGGCACTTTCAATTTTTAAAAGCACATTCAAATATGCAGCATAGAAAATAATAATCAAATGCAAATCAAGCATTAGGAAATGATGTCTGCATAAATGGGCCAGCAATCTGAAATATTTGGCAAGTGCAACTGGCCTCCATTCATAGCTAAAACACGAAGACAACTGAAACACCAACACTGGCTATTTCACAGTTGATGAAAACAGCTAAGAGAGACCCATGACCATACAGTGAAGGTAGGTGTTCAAGTCTTTGAAGGCAAATGTGTCTTCATAAAGACAAATATATCTGATGCAGTTTGCAAATGCTAGAGAGTCGTACTTGGGAACTCCCCTGGCAGAACACATGGTCCTTATTCTTAAGTCCAGAAATTCTTCAGTTTTGTTTTTTCCTACTACAATACCAGAGAGGGAAGTATAATGAAAAATGAAGATATATAAATGAATGGAAACAAAGTCAAAATTGTACAAATACCTTCTGTTTTCTTTTAAAATACTATTTTCCCAATATAAAATTGCTGCTTGAATGACCATCTTACTGCAACAAAACCCCAAACCGTCATCACAGCTTGCCCATTCCCCTCCCCACGCCTCAGCAGTTACCAGTTAAGAAACTGTACAAACTCTGCAAACAATTTAGTATATAGGACTAAGGTCTGTCTGAGCATTTTACAAAACTGGTGGAGAACTGTAACAAATTGACCTTGCCTTAACTATATGAACACAGAAAATCTTTTGTGGTCTTGCATTCCTTAGCACAATGGATGAAGCCAGTGATGCTTCTGTCCCATCCGTCCTCTACACCTTCCCCATAGCTTCTATCATAACAGTGTTTTAAAAAATCTGAGAAAGTCTGAAAACAGAGTTGCAGTCTCAGTTCATTGGTTGCGGCAGTTTTCCTGAATTTAATATTAGATTTTCTTATTCTTCTCCAACTACAAGATTTCTCACCCCCATGCTGGGGTCAGGTCCCCAGTACTGGACCCTGGGTCCTGAATTGCTTGATCACTGGCTGTAGAACATTTTGGACTATCATTAGCCCACCAGTGGCCTGCAAATTACCTGAAAACACTTCCCCCAACACAGTATCAGCCCAACACACTCCTCTATGAGGTCTGATCATGTTCTGCCATCGTAAGGTGACAAAATCCCTGCAGGGTGTAACAACCCACAGGCTGCACTGGGCTCCCCCCTACTGCAGCCCTCCTCAGCATCACTCAGCAGTCAGAGACATTTAATTATATTCTGTAAAATTGTACTGGTCAAAAAGGACTACTTTTGTGATGTAGAGGAACTCTTCCAAGCACAGGAAGTAATCTAACGTGGCTCTCCATAGAAAAGCAGGGGTACAGCTCAGATCCACAGCACACCTCACCTGGATCCTCCTTCCGAAGCTCAGGACACCTCAGGACACTGCAAAGACTTGCAGGTGACACCTCCTACAACCTCCCCAGAAAATTACAGATGTCTACATGAACTGACACCAGTCCTGGATCTATCCCCTGCAATAGAGGTATCTAGATGACGGAGCAGCGTTGAGACATGGATATGGTTTCACCAGTCCCAGAGGCATCACGCTGCTGTCTGCCAGCACGGGTAGATTCCTCCAGTGGAATTTCTTGTACATATTTTGAGAGTTGCAGGTTTGCCACTTTTGCTCAAACCCTGCCTCAACTCCTTCAACCATGGCAGCACACTGATTTTGCATGCACTTGCAAATCAAAAGTTCAGAGCAAAGATTTGAACAAGAGCATCTGAATTCGCAAGCATAAAACACAAACTCAACACTCCGAGCCTTTCCTCCCAGCACTCTCACCTGTCTGTGAAGAGCTCTCTGTAATTTTGCAGCTCAGGAACTGCAGGGAGAATAAACTGCCCAACCTTTGTTGCCAACAGAAGCTTACCTAATAAGCTGCAAAAGGACTCATGAGGAACGAGGTACCCAACATGGAGAAGTTGAGGAAGACCATGCAAAACATAGAAGGTAATCAGGGGCCTCTAAAAGGATTATGAAAAATATTATTTTCTAAAGACAGCAGGCAGACAACAGCTGCCTTAACTTTCAGAGCGAAGTGGATTGAAAAAGCAGATCCACTCTAATTTTCAGAGACAAATCTCTGTAGTTTATCTGATCCACTATTTAAATTTCAATACACAGACCTCTATCTGCAGTAATAATAACCTAAATTCCATTTAGTGTTCATTTGAGCAGTCAGGATAAAGTCATTTCTTATTATCTCCCCACTGTGTAAAAAACAGCTTGAAGGTAGGAAGTCAGCAAGCATTTTCACCAAAAAGTAATTATTGTAAGTGACATTTTTACTGCTGGCATGCCATAAGGCGAACTGCGCATTTGGAAGGACAAGTTGCTAAAACAAAATGACAGGGTACTCTGTGACATTCCGACAAGAACCCAAACATGATTTAACCGGCGCTTGGTTTGATGCACCACTTTTCGTAATGTCCAAAGCTCGGGCTTCAGGTCTATGCCAAACCAGTCAAATTCAAAGTTCCTGATCGAGGAACAGAGAGAACTGCCACGTCCTGCGCACAGTGGAGCAGGGAGGCAATGAAGCATCCCGTGCTCTGCTCATTCCCTTTACGGCAAATTAGTAGGGAAGATGAAAGCAGACAAATGTGGACAGGAGATTTCTCGGCAACGTCTTAAAAGAGCATTTGCTACTTCAGGGCCTGCATTTACCTCCTTGTGCAGATGAGTTAATGGACAACAACAGACCTGGCAGGTTGCCTGAGATCAAAGTGTCTCATACTGGGACTGGATTAGTTTCTGTTTTCCCCTGATGATGAGGCTACCCATTGTATCCAATCTGTAGACCAAAAAACTGGAGCATGTTGTCCTGAGAATCACGACCTGATCACCCAGCTGATCAATAGCAACATCCTCAGGACAACCTCGTTCTTCTGTTTCTCAGGGCCTGAAAATTTCAGGGAGAGATTTTTTTCCCGCTGACTTCCTATCTAATTTTACCTTTAGCAACGTCTGTCTTTGCAGGATCTTTTAAAGCATCATAACAACTCTCCTCGCTAACAGTCGTGGAGTGCAAGTTTGAACTATGTAATAAACCTGATCAGCATTTGTGGAACAGCACTGCAATACATCCCTCTTCTGACTAATTAAAAGAAAATACCCATGAAAACTGAACACTTTCTCACAGGTAGTGGTTTTGGTGGATTTACTTTAAGTGAGTGAACCTTGCCTATTCACAATTTGCAAATTAATGTGGCTTATGAAAATACGATCCTCCCTACAGTTATAAACTCCCACAGTTATACGCAGGGAGTATACAAACCTCCCTAGAGAGTGCACATATAATGATGCAAAGTATGTAGGTACATGCAGTTAGAGTTGCAAGCACTTGCTATAGTTATGATTATAGATTTCCACTATGACTGTGGAGATTTTGTTTGTTTGTTTTGCAAATGTTATAACTTTGGGGAAAGTGTTATTTTGGGTCTTGGCTCAGAGGAAAATTTTATGTGGATGGGGGGAGGGACCCAAAGAAAACCCCTTTAGGAAAGTGTGCAGATGTATGCATGTCTGCACTGAATGAGGAAGAAACCAGCTTTGGTTAACTCTGAACTTACTGAGGCAATACTAAAAATAAAGGTCCCCATTCTGTATATATGTTAAATGACAGGAGCACGTAAAACTATCTGAATGATGAAGGTGAGTGTTAGAAGTACCTGGAATAAACTGGAGGATTACAGTGTTTTGCTGCAATTTTACATTGCATTTTCAATAATTAGCTCTGTGCTTGTATTAAAAAAGGATGTCTCCAGCCATTCTAGAAACGAGAAGCTGGAGAAATCAGGTGAAGTTCAGAAAACAGCAAGTAAGCTGGTGATAGACTCATGAAGAGAGTTTACAGCTGAACATGTAAAAGCACTCAGAGAAGTTAGGCAACCAATTCTCCTTTCAATGAATGTGCAACCACAAATGCCTCAGACAGTCTTGGAAATCCCACTATTGTGCCCAAACCTACATTAAGACTGCAACTTCTCATAGCCAAGAACTAGCATCGGTATCGGTTTAAGGGATTCCTGTCCTGGCTCCATCCTTTACCTCCGTGTTTGCCTGACATTGAACCACAATTGTGCTGTCCCAAGTTCTTGGAGAACCAAATCTGTGAACCAGATTTGAAAAACAGCCACCTGCCGCCACACACCTGCAACACAGTGTGAGTGGAAGGGATTAAGACCAGGAATCTGGATTTCTTTCCTGATCTCATTTGCAGTACTAGTCCATTAGCAAAACGATGATCTTTTATGTCAGTCTCAGTGTTAGCATAACGAGGAAAGTCCTAGTGCAGCCTTGAGTTAAATGTTGCTTGCAGAACAACAACGGCCACCCAACTTTATAACCAAAGGCTTGTCTAGCTGCTGTGTGATCCACGCCTGCTCAGTCTGGATAGCATGCAGCGAGGACCCAGAGCAGGGGACCGTCCTGCTCAGCTCACAAGCTTTTATTGGGTCAGATTTTCCTCCCTGTTCCTGCCTCTCAAAGAGCCTTTGCCACGTGGAATATGCCAGTGCCACCACCTGGGCCTCACCCCTCTTTGTCTGGTTGTTGCAGGAAGGCATCGCTGAATGTCCTGGCTGGTGAACACTTGCAGCCCTTTACACACACCCCTTGAGCCCACACCTTGTGTCAGCAAGTGCCTTATTGCTCTCTGTTGTGTCCCATTAATGAAAAATGCCTCACCAGCTGAAAAGTTCTGTCCTGCACAATACACACACCATGCTGCACCTGGATGCGGGGAAGCAAATCCAGGTACTCGTACAGGAGGAACGGCTGAGCAACGTCACAGAGAGCTGGACAACTCTAAGGCTGCACAAACTCAAACCATCAAACTTCTACTGAGTTAGGAGGACTCTGGCACTTGGCTGCCTGCTGCTGTGTGGATGGGCTCGGAGGGGGAGTACAGATCGCTACGAAGGGCAGTCTGAACAGCCAGGATGTCCAGAATCTTGGGCAGAAAGATCCAACTGGAGTTATCAATTAAAATGAAAAGTTGCACTGAGATCTACCAGACTTTGGAACACACACCAACCAGCCCCTGATACAATCACACCACCTGATAAAACTTGCCGATAAGCTTCTTTAGGGAACATTTTTGAAATGGCCTACAAGGAAGCATGAACACAGCCACGTATTTAAGCACTATTTTACAACAAATGAAGGGAAAAAAAAATGGATTTTTTTTCAAGTGGATGTAGACACACAGTTGGAAACATCAGAGCAATGTTCGGGTCAGGCCAACAGTCCCAATCCCTTCCTGGTCTCATTGGCCAAAAGTGGATGTCCTGTGGAAGAGGTAAACAACACAGCAAGCACGCAGGGAGAATCTCCTCAAATGCCTACCTGCTCACGCATAGCTTCTTCAGCCAAAAGTAGGGTCTTTGCATTGAAGAGCGCTGAATACATTTTTTGTTTTTATATATCATCTTTAAACTGTTAAAAAACCCTTTCTAAAAAGAATTCAGATTTTAAATTAGGTGATTAATGGCAAAATCACGGCCTGCTTTAAACGATATTGTTCTACTCTGCTAATCTTTATTTAATATTCAGATTTTTCTGTGTTTCCCTAACTTAGAAGTCAATATTTAGAAATAACTGCTGGAAAGTATTTTCAATAACCTTATTATTAAACCAGCTTGTGTGCAGAAGCTTTATTAAGGATTTTCTGAATATTAAAACAAATATGTCTGAAAGTAATCAATCAAGATGCCACAACCTCACATAGTTATATTTTTAGTATAATCAAAACAAAGGCATGCACAATACCTTTTGGAAAACACAGTCAGAGCTTTTAGAGGTTCTGCTGCAGTTTAGGGTCTCTTTGTTGACCTGCTGACTTTGTGTTTAGAGACTAACTTTAACGTGTTACCATGTTTATGAGCGTTTGTTGTCCTCCTCTGTTGTAAGCCTGAGTATGAAGGTATTTCTATATCTTCCTTCGAGATTTTAACCTCTTGTTTGCTCCGGACAAGAGTATGAAGCAAAATGTATATGTGCACTGCATTTAAACGTATCTCTCCCACTAAACAATGTGGACACTCATTTGCTATGGGCAAGATCCATAGGGGATGGATCCGAGGCTAATGCTGCCTTCCCTCCCCAACAGAGAAGTCCCATCTAACATCCGCAGCACAGTGGGTTGTTCTTCCTCTTAGAAAGAAGCAGTTGAAGAGCGACCCTGAACATTGCTGTACTAAATGCACTCCTCTTCGGGAGGAGTACCGGCTAAAGTACTGAAACAAAATGACATTTACATTGTACGCAACAATATTATAAAAGCTATTAAGGTACATTATTTTACACATCCTCATAATCTCTCCATACTGCTTTACTTAATTTGTGATAAAATTGTTGAGAAAGGGTACTTAATGTAGGACAGTCAGTAAAAGTAATTTATCATCTTCCCGCTTCGGTGCTCACGTTATCAGCGAACTCATTTTCTGCATTCATCATGCAATCAGCCTATTATTTGCATATTAATCAGGCAGTGGACCATGAAAGAGCCGCATCCCAGCCAAATGCTGCACTATCTCAGGAGGAACACTCAGTAATTATCATACATCAGTGTTATGATGTGGTAATTGATTATAACATCTTTCTGTTGCCCCTGGGGAGTCCCACTGCTAACCCAGCTTCAGGCATTCTGTGCAGATTTTTCTCTGAAAATTAGAGAAACCATTGCTGTCCTTTTATTAGATTTTTGGTTTGGTGTTTTTTTTTTGTTTGTTTGTTTGTTTTTTTTTTTTACCTTTACAACAGACAGCTCTCTGAGCATTTCCAAGTTACTTTTGCCTTTTTTTTTTTTAATGAAACCTTTATTAGGAAAAAACCCACCTGCCTCAGATCAGAAAAAGTAAAAAAAAAAAAAAACCAAAACCAAAACCCCAAAACAAAACAGTTGGGCTCGGTCTTGTTCGTCCTCTCTCTTTCAAGGTCTGGTGGCTTTTTAGGTGCTGGTATTGCTTACATAATACCCTTCCCCATCAAACACAACAAAATGTTGCAACTTCAATAGACAGTAATTGCAAAGTTCGCATAAAGGCAGTTAAGTTGCTTTATTTAGGTGCCAAATGAGAAGCTAATTTTGGTCCTCTCGTAAAGGACAAATGAAACATCTGCCAGTTCAAACTTGCACTATTTTTAGGACCCAAGTTCCAGAGGGGTAAAAGACAGAAACAAACCTAAACCAGAACCGTAGTTACACTGCAGCTAATTTCACACCTCCTCCATGGGTGCAAACCAGGTAGAGAGGAGCTGGAGGGGGCAGCTCCCACCCCCTGCACCCATCCCAACCTCCCTTTGGCAAGCAAAAAGGAAGGGGGGATGTCTCAGGAGAAGACACCAGAGGGGACCATCTCACGCCGCATGATGGGGAAGGATGTTTTGGGTAGGTCTTGATGCGGGGCTGGGCTACCTGCTAGGAGAGCTGGTGAGGATACCCTGCGAGGACAATGTTACTCTCCACAGCAGCTTACTGTCTGGGAACAGTCTCATCAGAGAGACCCTGAGCACAGACAGCAACATGGGGATATTCTGCCAAGCCCAGGTTTTGCCAATACATAGTATCAAACAGTGCCTGAATTATTCTGGGGAACAATCACTCTCTTCAACACCACTACAGGGCATTATAGATACAGCCAAAGAAGTATCTTTTAAGTTGCCATCACCAATATCTTTGACAAATATAAATATGGGACATGTAGTATCAGGCCTAATTTTACACTTCTTGTTGTCATTATATTTCTGCCTTTCATTAGGCTTTTTAATTCGGTATTTTTCTGTTTTCACTTTTATTTAAATGTGATCTTAAATCCATTTTACTTTGTTTTCAATGCAAGTTGTATTTCTCATCAGATTTAAAATAATCACTGGATTCTTTCATTTGCTGTTTCTCTGGATGGCTGCTGGCAAATTTAAAAACCTCCAATACCCATCAAATTAGGTGAGACAAATTCATCAGTTTTTCTCACACCCTAATGCAAAGAAGAGGCTAGAAGGTAACTCAGAAGATATTAATTTACTGGTAATTTTCTGTTTTTTTCTTCTTGGGAATGATTTGCTATCAAGTAATATATGAGTCTATAATCAGAACAGGATTTTGTTGTTAGAGTCTAACAGGCTGTTTATTATCTTGTTTCAGAGCTACTTGGTGGAGAAGACAGCTGCCTCGTAGCTTTATCCCCATTATAAGACGGGAGTAACAACCCGTGCGTTCGGTGCTAGCACACCTTTTTCCCAGTATTTTGGGAGGAAAATAGCCCATTATCTGTTCTTTGAATTGAAAGCAAGGTAATTTTCATCCAGTGGAGGAGCATTTTGTAATTTGCTGAGCAGTGGCTGGGCTGTTGCCCGGGGATGGCCGAGGGCACGACCGCTATCTCCATCCCACCGATGGCAGCCACGTGGCCACGGGGGCTGGACATGCAGCCCCCTCCTTTTCCCACAAGCAAGCAGAAGACCAATGTGAGCTTCTGCCAGCTGCCAGAGCCTCCTATTACCAACAGAAAAATATCTGCTCCCTTCGGAGAAGAGCCTTTCCGACCTCTTCCACAGCTGCCAGCCCACGGGGGACAGATCCTGGCCATCACCTGACCCGCCCCGGAGCTGCCCGGCCTTCCCGCGCCGCAGCACGACTGCGACGGCCTCGCTCGTGTTTCAGTGCTGCTCCAGTTATTTTTATATTTGGCTTTGTAACGTATCAGCTCATCATTTTCCACCCGGCTCCTCTGTGGTTAGCAGCTGGCAGGAGAAGCCCCCCGTGCCTGGAAGCAGGGAGGGGAGGTAACGTGGGCCCCCTCCCCAAAGGAAGCTGCTCATCTCCGAATGAGCAAGCGGAGGGAAAGAAGATGCTGGTAATTAATGAAATGAAGTAATAAATAATGAAATGATGAACAGTGGAATTTACAGAGCTCTAGTATTCAACGGCCATGGTTTCTTTAAACAAGGCCTGAAGGGAGTGCAAGGACGTTCCATGCTCAGATTGATGCTGAAGTTACAGGGGAAGCACGTATTCACAACCTACATCCACTTTTTACCAACTATTATGCTAAGTAGTACTCCTATAAACTACCTGAGAAGTATAGCAGCAATAATGGGCAGGAAGGTTTTTTTTTTCATACAGCTTAAAAAATATATTCATTCATTAATTCTAATGTTAAAAAATGAAAGGCTTTGAGAATGTGTGCCTGGCTAAATGCTACTGCAGAGCTGCATACGAGCTCCTTGCTTGGAGATCTTTTCCCACACACCAAAGGGGAGTGACTGTAAAGGACCCACATTCCCAAATCAACCACAGAAATAAAACATAGCTGCAACTTGACTGGGTAACTTCTCCAAAATGAATGCTACGAACTCATAGCAGCATTTCAGAGTGAATTAAATTTGTCTTCAGAATCCAGCACGAGTCTCCTCTTTGCTGTATTAATATGAGAAGTGTGTCAGTGCTTTGTCATTGTAATTCAGCTGCAAGGAATATCTACCTAGAAAACAGTGTTCACTCTATGATTATATATTTTACTTTAGCACTTTTATAACAGTAAAGCTATGACCACGATGAGGATGGAGTCATCTTCTGCAAGTTTAATCAATGTGTGGTTCAATGGACAGAGACGAATACAACTAGAACAGGAATTTCTCTACAAATATCCTGTGCAAAGAATTGCTGACGGACAAAGGACCACGGCCATGCAAGACAGCCTGGGGAGGACAGACCTAGGCAAGAGGCAGAAATGACCAGATGATGGCCAGCAAGGATAGCCACTGTTATATTAAGAGCGAACTTGAAACGCTGACTTCACGCTGCATTCCCAGGTCCCAGTAAGGTGCCTTGACAGTGATTCTCCCAGCTTTATTGATAACAGAAAGGCTGCCAGGAAGGTTTTTCATGGTCCAAATGTCAGGGAAATGGCACAGAATATGATCACACACATTACAGACAGACTACAACAGCTGCCCTTATGAGAAGCCAACTGATATCCTATGGTTTGAAATCAAGACAGCCACAGCCAACTGCTTCAGAGCCGCAATCTCAAGCCACACAGAAAGAATGTGGAAACTTCACCAATACGCACCAGTGTGCTTCAGGGTTAGCATGAAGATAACTGTTTGGCTGACTTAGTTGTTCAGCTCTGAATTTTAAAAATACATTTCCACCTAGCACAAAAGGAGACAACCTTCTGAACCAAATGCAAAGACTTAAAAACTGGTCATCAACCATAAACCATGCAAAGAATTCCTGCAGTCCAGCTACTCAGCTAGTAAAAGTCGTGTCATCTCCCTTCGCTTCCATTTTATAGACTGCATTAGCAACAAACATTTCAGGTCATGCAATTTTATTAACCTGGAATGCTGGCAAATGACTGCAAAACATTCCCTCCTTTTTGATTCCACAACAAAAAGTAGCTCGAATTTGGGAAGGCTGGACTGATCCCTTGTGTGATCTCAGGGTACTAAGGATTCAGCTCTCCACGTGCTAATCCCAATTGCGCTC
The DNA here is from genome assembly GCF_031877795.1 of Strix aluco. Lineage (NCBI taxonomy): Eukaryota > Metazoa > Chordata > Aves > Strigiformes > Strigidae > Strix > Strix aluco. The sequence continues at coordinate 8,865,395 of NC_133949.1, read as the reverse complement.
TGCAGCACCGTATGGGACAGCTCTGCCAGGCTAAAACAAAACAGTACAATGAAAGAACTAATCATGAACCACAGAAAAATGTAAGAACTTCTCCATTGCCACCACGTGGCTAGTGAGCTCTTCCCATAAGTGCATCAGGACGGTAATCCTGAATATGGACTGCAAGTCTGAAATACACTCTCTCCCCACTTTGTTTCTCTCAGAGCAGTCAATGTGACAGCATCCTTCTGCTATTAGGTAAATGGGAAGATCTACCCAGTACACAGTTAACTACCTGCCCACTCAGCAGCTTCTGCACTGAAAAATATTACTGGAATACCTATTACATAAATAAAAATACAATGGATACCTGGGTTTGTCACCATTCCACATGTCTGTTAATATCCTAACTAAACCATAGATTGCATTCTGATCTTTTTCCAGATTTTTTTTCCCAAGGGATGATAAGAAGTAATCTCCCTGTTGTTACAAAGGTTTTATTTTGAAAATAAAGCTTTTATGCATATTTTAGTTGATCTAAATACAGTAGATCTCGGGTTTTTAAATCACCAGATATATGCAATTATCTCAAGCTAGATTCTGATTTTGAAACAAGCTCTAATTAGCTCCCCATTTTATGCTGCTATAATCCTTTCTTCAACTCCCATGAGTGTTACTATTGCTAAGCAGCATGAGGTTAGGAATGATGGATGATACCCAGAAAGGAAGACAAACAAAAGGGAAATTCAAAATCCCCTGAGATCACCCGCAGCTGTATCGGCAAATGAAGATTTCCACATTAGGTCATAAGACGACCCTTACAGAAACACATACCAAAAAGGCACGTCTTTTTCCCACTGAGTATTTGCAAGTCTTTAATGTAGTATATAGAGAGTGTATGTCCTTCACAGAGGATAAATACAAAAGTGAATAAAAATTCAGCTTTCCTGGGAGTAGCTATGAAATCAACAGCATCAAAAAAGAAACTTTGTCTTAATGTCATAGAGATGCTCAGTAAAGACATAAGACCCCAAAATAAAACAAACTAATAAGAGCTATATACAGTACAAGTATTTAGAAAAATACCCAAGCACATAAACCTTCTTCTGGCACATGGCTACTGTCCAAACCCAACCCAGCTCTGATCATCAGTAATGCAACTAAATAAGGGCCAAATTCATCATGAAAAAACGCTCATGCAGTTGGGTGACACTAATTCAACTTTTTTTTTTTCCATGTGATTTGGTCCGTGCTTTTGACACATAAATCATTAAAAAGGCAGATTTACCCAAGGGCATTAGAGCATTTAGGTGGAAAGAAATACACAGAAAAAATGTTAGAAAAGGCACAGTGCTACTATTTTTGACCACCTAGGGTACAGACACCATTTTTGTGTAAAACACCTTCACTGAACGTTGCACAAAATCATCAAAGCCTTGATGAAAGGTCACAGGCTGAAAATACAGATATATATCTGGTTTTAATTTTGGTATAGACTGCGTTTTTTCAAGATTCATAAATATAGCTTTCAAAGAAGAAAAACAAGCCTGGCTTCACTTTGCTCGCTCTCTCTCTCTCTCTCTCTCTCTCTAATGCTTATCCATTCATTCCCACATAGAAAAGACTGATGGGTCCATCTGTCCACGTGTGACAATGGAAAATTACCGGACAGAAGAACAGATTTTCATGAATGAGGTGTTAATCAAAACCTTATGATCTAGAAGTGTAACTAACTGGGTCAGAAATCCAGAAAATCTTGCTAGTTTGATAGAATAGTGCCAAACGGTAATGAAAATACTCACAGCTAATAAAAGTTTGAGACGTTACTATGCATGTTGACACTCTGTACACTGAAGACCTTCTTGGCAAAGCACTCAGGAGCCACTGAATGTATTAGTTTAATTTCACTTCTTTCCCTTCATGCATTCAACAAGTTGCAAGCCAATTATATTACATGGAAAAGGCTCCAGACCTCTTCTCATTTCAAAATTGTTCTGATTAATTTCTGTTTTAAAATTACAAGTATGCAACCTTTTCTGCCTTGATTTTCCTGGGAAATGTCTCAGAAGACCAGAAAATTGGAGCTGTCTTTTTTTTTTCCTGCCCTGGAGTGGAGGATCTTTCACAAATGCATAATTATTATTACCTTTTCCAAACTGTTTGCTGCGCTTTTAATTACAGAACAGCTGCTAATAAAAGAAAATTACCAAACTGCCCTTCCTCATTCAAATAACTTGGTTTCACTCTTTTGTTCTGTGCGGTGCCACAACCTTCCTTATTCCTTTATACAGAGAAAGGCACCAAGAAAAGAATGTCTTGTACAACAATTTTATTTTTAATCATCCGAAAGGAAGAAGAAAAGGGCACGAGCCCATTTTCTCATTTGTAAGTCTGCTTTAAGGAAAGGAGGGTGATCATCAATAATATGATTTTATTAGCTGATAGGAACGTGTCACCTCACAAAATATTAGCTCAAGGGCAGGAACTGACAAATGAGATTGGGAGTGTGGGAGGGGAGCAAAATACCACGGCAGCAAAACTGAACTTCCTGAAGGAAATCACTTTCAGCTACCAGCGATCCTCACGGGAATCCATAAGGTGGTCGGATTTTAATACTATGGGCTTGTCTTTCAATCTTTTATAATTACAGCTAGTCATAAATATGATGATTAGCAATAACAATGCAGCCTTTTCTCAGCTCCTCTGATTTCAAATTTCTCTTAAAATGGCTACAATTAATTACTCATATTTTCCATGCTGTCTTAGGCGTTTGTAACTGTAACAGTTACTCTTGCACAGTATCGATGCCACAAAAAAGTAGTCAATGGCACGCGTTTAATGAACAGCAGGGTATAAAATGTGGCAGGAAATTTCCATGTTCGCTAAATGCTTGGCTATAAGTAACAATAGCTGTATGATTGCAAAATAATTTTTTCCCATTTTGGTTTTGTTTTCATGGCTTGTTTTTACCAGGGGCATTGGTTTTTTTTTGCTTTTATCTATTTATTTTCAACTGTTTTTCTTAAGAAAAACGTGGACTGAATATCATCACAGATTTTCTTCTAGTAAAATCTTTTAGAATGCAAAATAGTTTCTCAGTATAGAGAGAAAAAAGCAGTTTGGTTGGGATACTCAGAATAAACCCTCTAAGCTCCTGAAAAAGAAGTGTTTCAGAAAGGCAGAAAGGTGGAAGACAAGCACAACTCATCCTTCTCTGTATCCTGAAGCGCAGTAATTCTCCAATACAGGGCACAGGCTGTAAGTACAGAGAAGGGCACAAGTATTTTTCTAGAGTACAAAATAGCCTGAGTAGCTTACATCAGTTAGGCATATCACTGGTAAAAAGTTTGTGTGGGTAGAGTTTGGTATCTAACAGCAGGAACACAGCTGTTCTGTTCCAGGCTCCTTCCTATACTGTGGCCATCTTATAAAACCTTTAGCAATTCACTTCTCTCTGACACTCATCTTTGCTGCATCTGCTTTTTTGCGAATGGAAAGGGGAGGGAGAAAAAAAGGTCGTCTTGGAATATTTAACGAAGCTTGAAAAAGAAAGACATAACGTGGTCTTTTCCCCACCTTCAAATTAACAAAGCAGATTTTGTGCAAATGGAAGTGGCAAAAAAATATGCCAGCAAGTAAGGCAGCTGGAGTATGTAGATCACATTACAAACGAAAGGCTTGTTTTACAGCCATTGTCACATGTCAAGTTGATAAGCTGAACTATGGTAAAAAAAACCCTACAGAGCCAATGATCTCTAAGATCAGACAGAGTCTCTTTACCTAATATATGCAGCTAAATATGTGTACTCCCTACATCTGCCATAGCAACAAGGAGAGAACGAGGAATTAACTGTGTTAATAAAAAAAAATTGAAGGGACTCCTGTATGATACAACAAAACGCGAGAAACCTCTCAGCATCAAAGCAAAAGAAATGTAACAAAAGCACAGAGAATTATTTCAGAGCAAATCATTGAAACCAGCTGATTACCTGAGCTTGCACATCCCTGCTGTAGGGAATCCTGTAATGATGTCACAGAGTGAAGGACTAGATAAGAGAGGAGAGGAAAATCAGGGAACAATAAAAGGAGATGCCAAACCACAAACTAAACAGTAAGCAGGCTCAACAAATAGCAAAGTGCTGATCTCTGCAAGGGCACGCTGCTCATTTAAGTCAGTGGCATTATAAGGGTACAACCGAGGCCAAACTCTAGTCTGGCCTTTCTGTATCAATAGGTATTAGGATAAGAGAGTGCCACAATAAAAGCGTAATTGCAACACAGCGTTCCCCCTTTAAAGCTTAGTTGTTCTAGCTCACCTCCAGAGAAAGCAATCGATACTCTCCTAGGAACAATAAAAATCCCCTATGCAACCCTAGAAAACAGCGCACAAGATCTTCCAGCTCTTTGGCCAAAATTTTTGGAATTACGTATCATATTCAGGCCTAGATAATATCATCCTAATGAGGAACTTGATAACTGCTGCTTATCAATTACACATAAACGAGTGCTTCGTTCGTAAACAGTCCCAGTGCGTCCCCCTAGGGGCCGGCTGGGCTGCGAGGGTGGATGCTGCCACTTCCAGTAACTCCTGGACTAGCACCGGGTGCAAGTCTTGCTTACTGCAAATTTAAAAAAAAAAAAAAAAAGATTTCCTCCTCCTCAACTCAAACAACATAGTGGAATTTTAATTACCTTGTCCTTGTTGCTGCCCTTGTGCAGGCAGGACACACTGTCCCAGCTCACCATTCAACCAGAGCTGCATACGAATAAATGGTTCTCGGCCTTTTTGGGTCAATTTGCTCCATGGCTTTGGCCTGGAGAGCATGTCACTGACACTTCCTTGGGACAGCCCCAATACCTGAAGTGAAGCAACCAAGAACGGCACGTTAACACATTTGATGTGGAAGGGGGGTAATTGAAGTCACTTTGGTCTCCTTTACTGTTATACCGCTCAAGTGGGTTTTATAGGGACAATTAGTAAAACTGCAAAATGACATCTGTAGGTAATTGATGGAAATGCTTTTCTCCTGCCGTGGTTTCCTTCTGGACCGTGGGTTTTTTCCTGCAGGAACAGAGCGGCAGCACAAACGGCAGACGGATGGTGCGAGATTTGCATGCTTTTCATATTTTGTGTCAAATAGTTTCATCAGTTCTAACAGGAAAAACACAGAGTCCAGGCACACACAGGCAGATAAAACAGGAAATGATTGGCATGTATTTTGTTCTCAAACAAAAATAATTGGGACTTTTGAGACTAGGCCTATATTTGGTTGATTTTTTTTTGTATGAATTATAATGATGTGTGTTTTCACCTGTAGCACCGGCTGCTCCACGTAAGTAAATATTTAAGAATACAGCCGACTGCAGCAAAGGGGGAATTTCAGACAGGCAGAACGCAATTACTTGCCTGGAATTCAGCACAGGTACAGGGGTTAAAAATCACACTTAATGAAAGCTGCCACGGGATCTTTAATGACCCCAAGAGGTCAGGCTTTTCATTTTACATTTTAGTGAAAAGGTAATAGCGTGATGCCAGCTCCTATTATACTATTATATTGATTCAATTTTTTTATAGGAAGAAGAAACACCAGATGTCCACCACTTCTTACAGCCTGGGAGGTGTTTCCTGGTGGTCGGGGACCCCCCCCGAATCCCACATGTTCAGTGCTTAGGGCCCACAATGTGAGAACTTCAGAAAAGCCTTATCGTGCATTGCATATCTGTAATCAAACATTGCTTAAAAAGTCTCAAAGCACACTAAGATACCAGGCACCAGGTATAAGAAATGACTGTGAATTCTTGACTTCAGACTAAGAAGAGGTAGGGGATTTTCCATGTGTTTGTTTAAATACCCTTGTGCACATTTCCAAATATTAAAAAAAAGGAAAAATGCTCTTGTGTCCATAATCTTCACTTACAACAAATTTAAGACTCTCCAGTCATGACAATGGTATTACTCAAATATTCCATGAATTCATTACATTAAGCACGAAATATTGAGTCTCAATAACATTTGCTTCAGCTTTCAATGCTTCTAAACTCAGGGGCCCCATTTCTAATTACAAGTGGCTGAAGTCAATCTTTGTATAAAAATCTATGCCATTCACAAAATACAGGAAAACTAATACTCTCCTTTGTGAGCTTATTTTTTATATGCTTAACATACGAAGCAAAAACATTTTTCCAGAAGACATATGTGGCATATCCCCCTCTGTTAAACTGGGCTCCATACCAACGTAAGGAGCAGAACGCACATTCACAATACTGGTGTAACAAGAGATAACCAGTTCTTTACCTTTTCCCCAAAGATCCTTTGGCAGATGCCATTCTTTGCTAGCTTTTCTTTGACCTGCCGCGTTAGCTCTATCGTATCCACTTCCTGGTACATATAAATCTCATACTGCTCGGGTGTCAGTGGAGGAACTGAAGGTTTGGATGGCTTTGACAAAGACACGATAGGGGATGAAGGGAGGGGGCTATTTTGTGGTGTCTCACTGCGACTCGCCCCAGTCATGCTCAATTCAGAACTCTGGGAGTACGGAGATTCAGCGTTTGGCCACTCTTTCCAATACTCTGAAGAAGATGGTCCTTGGAGCTGGCTACGATCTGGCCTAGTCTGATTGCTGACCTTTTCTTTTCCACCACTGGCTTCCTCAACTTTTATATCTTCGGGAAGAGCTGTATTTCTTCTCTCATGCTGCACAGTATTCCACCAATGGTCCTTCCAAACACCACCACGTCCCAACTCATTTTTAACATGCCTCAACATACCCTGGGCAGAATCACTTATTCCATGAAGCTCTAAAACAGGTGCCTCCTGAGGCTCCTTTTTGAGCCCAGAGAGGTTCTGCAATGCAGAGATACTGGAATCAGTGACAGATGAATGTTTCTTCAGGGATATGGCCAAAGGAGAATAGCTGGAAACCGAAGACATTGCAGGTGTAGATACTAGTTTGGGGGACAGGATAGAAATGTCAGCTTGAGATAAAGGTGGTGTTTTTAAGGCAGGTTCAAGGGCAGCCTGCTGTGCCTCCATTTCGCGTCGGGCTTGTTGCAGAATGGATCGAATAGCATCATCAGAATTGCCACTGCTAGATGCAGAAGGCGGCTGAGCCGGCTCAGCTATGAAAAACAACCAAAAGACTAAATGCAACAGAGGAATATGCTTTATATTCAACACGTGCTACTGTAAATATTTCCCTGTCACAAAAAGGACTGCAATACATTTCTGGATGGGAGGGAGGAGTTTTCACTAAGCAAAGATTTGCACTTTTCAAAATAAGGTAAGATTTCCAAAGTTCTTCACTGGAAAATTTTTATAGATGCCAAAGTGCTGGACATTTGCACGCACAGACTCAACGACAGAAGTCTAGTACTACTTGTATGTTTTCCACCATTGTAAAAAATTTTCAAATAAATGCCTTTGAAAATCAAGCCTTCACCTCTTCCTCCCTCACCCCAAGTGGTCAATAACATTTTATAGTTCTATTTGCAAAGTTATTTAACCTTTCACTTCTATCTCCACAAATGAATCATAACACACACTCAAAACTGAACACAGCTGCATTCACCTGGACAGACTATTAATACCCTCTTACAATATAAATAAAGTGAGACCTTTTACCTCCAAAAATATAACACACACATTACAACAACACAAGAACCTTCGTAAGAGACTTCATTATTTCATTTGACAAGCTAAATATGCTCCTGCTTCCTGCTTTCTTGTTCCAGGGTCCCAACCACTGAAATGCTCTACAGAAATCAGGCTGGTGCCTGGCCATCACCCTCTGCCTTATCCGAAGGCCTAGAATGGAGCCACGGGTGCTTTCAGAAGACATAACACCTAAATGGGGTATTTCAGTGGTGAACCAGGACTTGTGTGGCTGTGTTGCAGCAGTCGGGGATGAGCAGAGACTGGGACGTGGGATAATTCTAGATCTCTGCAGAGTCAAGAGGTTTTTGCAATGGCATCTGTTTCCATTTAAGTTAAGTCTCCACTGCGGTCCCCAGTGCTTGAAAACCAATTCCTCTGAAAGCTACTCTACAAAAATGGGGAAAGCGAAGCACTAGATAGTAACAGGGAACCCATACACTGCAAGAAGTGGCCTCAAAGTGAGGTAAGATCTGAAACATGCTGCGTATTATTCTAGTAATATTATGCCTCATCTGAATACATTTCCAAATTGCCTCCCTGTCACACACTATAAAATACATGAAAAGCTAAGAAATGGGAAAAAGACAGTGGGACCATCTCTTCTGTTTTATCTACTGGTTTCATAGGGAGTTTTGAGGCTGAATTAATGTTTGAAAGTTTGAGATTCTCAGATGAAACATGCTACTGAACAATGTGCTTGCAGTTTCCTGCACACAGCCCACATTTCTCTATGCAATCGTTACTTGTATAAACTCCTATTACTCAAATTGTATATTAATTAGTCTTTTATATTTTGCCATGAGATTAGCTTAGTTTTCATTTAAAAGACAACTATCTAAAACTGTAAATCAGTATTTACTTTAAAAAATGAAACAGAAGTAATGCACAGTACTCTCAGCATCAGCCCTTTAGCAGTGCCAGGAAGTTGGAAGGGCTATGGACTAGGCAGAAATGTTAACTACATGACAGCACACAATGAAAAATTAAACTTATCTTGGGCTAAGACGTTAAACTAATCATGTTTTTGGGAAAGGAAATGCTTTTTGGATTTGCCAGTTCATTCACTGAATAAATTCTGTAACCAAAAATAAAGTCATATGAAAGTCAGAACTGAGTTTGCCTATATTATAATTTCAGCACATGATGTCCCACAGTACGATGGTACTATGTGACTGGTAATTGCTGGCTAGATCGTGACCTTCACCCCGACAAATCCATTCAGTTCCCTCTCCCATGCAGTTGTGTCCCTGGGGCCTGAGTTAGATAGAAGAGAAGAGACAGCAGGAGCCACTCCCTTTCCAAGAAGCAAACTTGTAGAAGAAAGGATTTTGTAGGTTCGTCCTGCAGAGTGACTGCCTGCAGGTCTGGAGTGGTGTAAAGAAGGCAGAGCTCTGCACGTGGAAAAACGTGTTTAGAAATCTCACAGCATCATTCCCCCAGGAGCACTGAGCAGAGACCCCCACCAAGCTGTGACACATGTAACCTTAACTTGGGATGCCTTATACACAGAAACAACTCCACTAAATTAAAAAAAAAAAAAAAAGCAAAGCTCTTCAAACCTACATTCAAGGCTTTAAGAATATAATTAACTGACCAGAAAGCTCATGGTAATTGTTTTAATTAAATTCTGAAATAAAAGGAGCAAGAGACAAAATGAGCCCATACCTGTTTTCTGTACTTGCAGCTCCCTTTTGGCTTGTTCGAGAATGGATTTGATGGCTTCATCAGAGCCAGTCTCTGTGGTTCGGATTCTTGTGGTTATATTACCTGAAGAGGAAAACAAAACTAATGACACCAGGGAAACTTTTATTTGTTTGGTTGTTTTTTTAACACAAAGACAGACAGCATATACTGATATACCGCCAGCGTGACCTGACGAAAGTTTACATAGGACCTTTACCAACATTTGTAACACCAAGAACTTACTTCACATAATAAAAGAAAAATATCATCATCGTGAAAAGCCTGCCTGCTAGCTGCACTGGAATGATGAGAACACTGAACATCATCAGAGGAAGAACTAGGTGGTCATATATTCCTTTTTCAGGATAACATATATAGGTCTATTTTTTCCCTTTTCTTTTTTTTTTTTTGGAGAGGGAGAAGAAACAGAAGGGAAAAGAACCAGAGGGAAAAAGAACAAAGGTAAAAACGTAAGATCAGGAATCACCTTAAAAATTGCATCAGCTGCTAGACAAAGTAGGATGAGTATACATTCAGCCCAAAACAGAATTAAAAAGTAACTAGATAAAAATATTTTTTAACTTTCTAGAGGTTAATGTATTAAGAGAAACAGTCATTTAAAAGCAGATACCATTTGAAGTACTCTCCAGCTAAGAGCTACTATTTGGCTGTTTGGTTTTGGTTTGGCTTATTTAACCACTAAGGGGAAGAAAAGGAGGGAAAACGATGACTGTGAATGCTATTGCACTTAACTGCATTTTTCATTATGAGATTATAATCTGTAAGTGAGCTAGATAATTTCTGACTGAAGTCAAAGTAACTGCAGAGTTTCGAGATACATGGTTTTTTTTTTTCTTCTTCCTCTTGTCTTGCTAAAAGAAAAATCCTGCAACTAATCTATAACAAAGAAAAATGTTCATACTTCCTGTTCAGTGATAATTTATCGATCTGACATTCACTTATCTTCTTGTCTTTTTCATACACCATACTGAAGTATCACACTAATTTAACAGCATATTGAAGTGCATTTGTCAACATAAGCCCCATGAGAAGAAGTAAATCTAGAGCAGAAGCAGTATGTGATTGATGTCGGATTATACGTAATTGTGCAACTTTCTCCCTCCAAAATCACAAAAATAGCAAAGAGAGCATTTCAATAGATCTGATGATTTTATAAAGCCACTTCTATCACTTATCTCTTTTTATCTGCGTAGCAGTGAGGTTGGGAGTGGAAAAAGTATCCAAACAGGGTTGCGTTAGTACAGCAGCAGCAGAATTAGAAAAAGCAAAGTGTTCGTCTAACCCATGGTTTGTTTTATACTTACTGTCTGTTTTTCTATCAGATTCCAGGCCAGAATCAAACTGCACAGTTTTAAGGAAACACACAGCTAAAGCACACTCCACTTCCTAGGTATTGACTGCAAAGAAAAACACCTGCCTGTGACGTACCTTCAGACCCATTTCTTCGTTTCGGTACTTCCTGAAATAGTCTGTTCAGGTTCTGGCCTGGATTCTCTGTTGAAAAACAAGTTTGGTAAGAACAAAACAATCAGGGGATGGTTGCTCTGACATCATGGGCTGTGTGACATGAGAAGCTAGCAGCCTGTCTCTGAATGCGAGGGTTCGAGCTGTCCTCGCCCCCTCGAGCCTTTGTCTGAGCGCTGGAGGAGCTGGCTACTTTGGAAGAAGCAAGGCTGGCTGATTTGTTAATAAAGATTACAGCTACGTTCGGAAAGGAGATTAGACAGATATAAATAAATGTCTAGAGATACCAAAAATGAAGAGGTTAAAGATGGGCAGATAATCCCCTCAAGTACAATCATCAAAAGGAAGAGCAGATTATAAATGTAACAGTGTGCACTTTCAATTAAACAAAATCTAGGAAAACCCTGCCTGTCCTTTCCAATATTTCTTGACTGTAAACAACTTACTTCTCAGTTTCTCTAAATGTAAAACTCAGTCTTCGCTTAAGATGAAACACGGTGAAATGCATGTTATTTCTTAAAATCACTGCCTTAAATATGCAAAGCTGCTTTAAATTAGCATTGTTTTTTAATTACTCATCTCATGCATCACCTATGATATTTTGTCAAAACACTTTGGAAAAAAAAAAAAAAAAATCACACAAGACACAACAGAAGTCTGGTCTCAATAAACAACCCCCCAAAAATTTTCCAAGTATTTCTGAAGGCTGATACCCTTAGTAGCTACCGACCCTTTTCACTCCGTATTTAGCTCTGACATGGACCTATTGGGAAGTGAGGGATGTAAGTGTCCCTGCTGCTTGCTCCTGCTGACAAACACAAGTCAGCGGCTAAAAAAAGCATAAGCAAAGATATTAACCTGCTTGAGTGCTGAAAAGCAGAGTTAGAAAGCTGTACTTTCTGTACCTGACATCTGATGCAGGTGAAAACAGCAGCAATGCACAAATGGCCCCATACAGGGAAGCTTCCAATTTTTAACATTTGTAACTAAGAGGAAAATAGGGCAAGACCCTCGGCCGGCGAGCGCTTACCTCTTTGTCTACCCTGGATGCTGCGAAGAGCCAAGATGTTCTGCTCGTCCGAGAGGAACTGTTTCATCTTATGAAATGGCTCCTTGCCTCTCACAGTCAGTTTATTCCATGGCTTTGGCCGGGCTAGTATCTCACTCACAGACCCTTGCGACAGTCCCAACACATAATGTCCAAATATCCGCTGTCCAATATTGTGCTTGATCAATTGCTCTTTCACCTGACGTGCAATTTCAGCTGTGTCTATCTCCTCGCCTTCAGAGATGCTCCCAGCACTTTCTGACTGGCTGGGAGACGGGGCCATGCCATTTACGTCCGGACTTTGTTGTAATGGACTTTGGGAAGATATGGAGTTTGTGCTGTAAGGACCTGTTGAAAAAATCATGCTTGTGCTTCCTGCTTCCTGCATTGCCTTGGAGTAGAAGGACTGCATTAGCTGTCGCTGGAGGAGAGAGTTTAGTGCAAATTTTCCTGTGGAGGCCAGGGGTAAGCTGGGGCTCGCCAGGGATGAGCTGAAAAAGTCTTGACTTAAACCCGTTGGTGAGAACTGGTGTGTACCATTAGTATTGGAAGCCTGCTCCCCCGCGTTGCGGAGCAACTGAGAAGGAGGGGAGGCCGGCAAGGTTGCAGGACGCTGACTCTCAGGCTGGTCTTTCCCTTTTCTCCTGGCTGACCCTACAAGGAAGGTCAAACATAATGCATTATGGGGGATCAAAGAGGGAAAAACCAAGATAAAAAAATGCAAAGTTTGCCCCGCAAAGGGAAAAAGTGCAGATTTACAAGGGCCAATGAAGTGGCGGTGGGATTTTTGTTTTCATTTTGTTTTTGGTTTGTTTTCGTTTGTTTTTTTCCATAATCAAAATTTTATAAGCCAAACAAGGCCCCCAAAACAAACAACATGCATTTCATGTTTGCACCTTTCTTGTATGTTGCAGCCTGGAGAATCCCCCTTACAAACATTAAAACTAGAACAATTACATGAAGTGCAGTTATACATTTAAAATAAATGCAGTTACAGACAGCAAGTCTCTTTGTTGTCTCTCATTCAAGACATTACTCATTGGACCTGACTGAACCCAAATGCAGCAAACATTTACATTTTGGAACAAACCAATTTGAATAAAGGAATCACCATTAGGTGGATGCACCAAGATCACTCAGTTAAAGTCATAAAACACTTCAGAATTCAGTAATCCCAGGGCCAGTGGCAACTTTTAACTTTCTTCCAGCTGCAAAAACCATAAGCATTCAAGTATCTGGAAATTCCATGACTTGCCATTTAAAATATGTGCACACAAGATGTAAAAAGCCCACATTAGGAAAGCTAAACGGCAAACACACTTCGCTAAAAAGAAAGTATTTTGTTTTTCCAAGCTGACCTGCCGGTAGTATATCTAAGTGTATCAGACAGGAAGATTACTGTGTTCTACATGCAAACATTTTGCATAACATTGTGTGTGGGGGAAGAGACTTCTGGTGCCATGGATGAATTTCTTCCCAAAACAGAAGACAGCCTTAAACGCTACCACTTGGAACATCTTGTAATGCCTCTTTCCTAACCTTTAAAGACTCTCTGAGGTCTCCAAGTTTTATTTTATTATCCAGCCTATAAAACTGCAGAAATCAAACGTTATTCAGTGTTCTTGTCGCCTCTTAATCTTCCTGCCATGCATGAGCTCAGACGTTCATCTCTCACTCAGCCCTCCCTCCCTTACAAGACAGCAAACAAACCAGAATAGCCGAAAATCGTGTCAACCTACCACTCAGGTCACTATTTGTGATACGCAGCGTGGCATTCTCAGACTGCAAGGAGCGGTTCTTCTCCAGCAGCAGCACCTCCAGCGGTTTAGATGCATCCTAAAGAAAATCAAAGTGGGAGGTTTGTTTCTAAAAGCATTAAGCGTCTCACTCAGGCACTAAAAAGGATTTCAGAAGAAGAAAACAAGTGCTCATCTCTGCTATGAACACAGCTAGGGAATTCACCATGCATATATTTGCAGGAATCACTCTGTGCTCCTACGTGAGCCATAGAAGAGATTCACTGTTTAATTTCAACTGTAAATCATTCATCAATTCTGCATTATTTTGGAACGTCTAATGGAACATTTTCTTAATCCTACTTATTTTAAAATGGTTCTGGCATGCTTTCAATTTAAAAGCTGTAGACGTCTTTTAATCTGATTACAATAGGAGTTAAGATGATATTATTTCTTCTAGGTCAACTGACCCAAGTTAAGCATTTCCTTCAAATGCTGTGTTTCAACGTGAACAGTTTGTTCAAAAATAAAATCAGCCACAGAAACCTGCCATTTACCTTCCACTAAATATCTAACACTTGCTCATTAAAAAAACATACTGAAAATTAATCCCAGTATATTGATATTCAGTTCAGATTTCAGAAGCAGGAATTTAATTCAAAGCCTTTAAACTTAAGTGAGATTAACTTGCTGGAATAGTAGAGCTTTCTCCTACTTTCTCAGTACTCAAAGTTTTGTTTTCTTTTGTGAACATTATTTTCAAGGCTAACAAAGACTTAAAAATACTGAAATCCTTGCTCAGCGTCCTGTCACTACAAGAAACATGCAAATCTCAGCGTAGCTACACACCAACTCTTAGTATCTTTAAAAGACTCAACTTCACAACATTATGGTTATCCACTCCAGCACAGCTGAAATGTCATTCTTTGTCCTTGACCACTTAAAAGAAATTAACAGGCAAAAAATGTTCAGTTCAGCTTTTTACATTAGAAAACATCAGGAAAACAACGCTCAACCCATATGTCTCAACATCAACTGGAAATTGTCCATGCCAACGCTAACGAATTGCAAGACAAAATTTTTTTTAATTAACTGCTGAAATCAGTAAGAAAACAAAAGTAGGTTCAGTACCTGTGCACCAGAGCTTTCAGACGGTGCAAACTCCATGGATTTCAATATACTGTGAAAGGCAGAGAAAAAAATTATTTTCTATTTCTTCTTTTCATAACAACTCCACTAATGAGCATTAACATTATCATCTCCTGCTCTCCAGCAACACTACAAGTGATAACAACTTTCCTTGCAGTAACAGTCTCATAATGAATACAGAATAACTATTCAAACTAGTTATTGGATAAGAAAATTTTCTTGAGCGTCATCTGAATCATTCCATATGCAATCCCACCAGGCCAGTTTAAAGCGTAAATCTAAAGGTTAATAAGGATATAACATTTTAAGCTGTCAGAAGTGATATAAATTTATCTGTGAAGCTTGAAGGGAATGAAAAAGTTGTAGCAAAGCAACAAAACAGGGGAATCACCACCACAGTTACAGTCCTTTATATAATATACACCAGCTCACATAGCAAGAAAAATATGCACAAATAATCTTCCTGACCAAGACACTACAGGCTAAAAGGCAGTTTTTCATTTTAATAACCTCCTAGTTCTATGGCAAAGGGAAGACAAAATGGCACAATATTTCTTAAGAAATATGAAAGATCCAAATATTTATAAGTACATTAAGAGAAGAATCTGATAGTCTCATTGTCAATATTTTATAAAAATACTGAGCGGTCAAAGGACATCTCCCTTCAAAGTCTTTCAGTTAAGAGTTGTATTGTCTCGCAAACGAGAATCTTACAGGAATACAAACTTATTACTGTGCTTTGTCTTATAAATTTTTTTAAATAGGCCTGCTGCAGGCAGGATGTTAACTTCCTCAGACTGAAGCAATAAATGATTTCAGCTTCTCATTGTACAAAGATGACTTTCATTTGTTGAAGAAAAATACATAAACAGATATAGATAGTGTTTATACAGCATTTTTCATGTATAAAGCACCAGGAACTTTGTGAGGCAGGGAAAGTATGTTTAATCATGTATGAAATGTGGAAACTGAGTCAAAAAAAGCAGAAGGCCAGTATTAAGACACAGGGACTAGTCCTGGATGCCACTGGGAGTCAGCCAGGCACCCAGAACTCATTAACTGCCTCAGACCATGTGGCGTCCAGCTCCTCTATAAATCTCTCTGTGCATTAATCCAGAATTAGATGCCCTGGAAATCGGTGGTCTCAGTGACTCATTCAAGATCACTTGAAGTCATAGCAAATCCGAGAAAAAAGTCATTCTGAGGCAGAAGCCTCACACATTTTGCATCTGTGCATACTCATCGCATACAGTGTTAATTCTGACAGGCACTCCTACAAATATAATTATTAATAAAATCACAAAATTCTGGCCACCAGTTTCATCATAGGGCGTCACTGGATGACACCTCTTGCCAGCAGAAATTGCTGTAGGGTAGAGCTATCATCCAATACACAAGCACATAAAGTAATGCTGTTAAGACTCTGCTTTATGTGGGCACAACAGCTCACCCACGTACAAAAGTGCCTCTTTTCTGCTATTAATGGAGTCGTGCCAGTCAAGGACAGAGATCACACATTAATGGCTTGAGTTCTTAGAGACCCTGATGTTATATTGACATCACAGGCATGTTTACTCAGGTTGCTAATCACTGCTGAAAGCAAGTGTTTCTTGGGACACCTCGAGAGGCACAGCTCTGTCTACCAGGACTCCAAGGTGCTGGGGGAGATAAATACACAGAGACTCATCTAGGGAAAACCCCAGCCACTGGTAGGTAAGTGTTTTCATCCTCCCATGGATTCTGCAGAGTACGGCCTCTGAAAGGACAGCAAGTAGTAATGTATGTCCTCATGATGGTCAGAGAAGGAGACCCATCTGAATTTTAAGAAAAACAACTTATAACAACAAATAATCACGTGGCAAACTTCCCATGGCAAATCACAGGTGTTTCTGCCATTTCAGTTCAGATCAGCAGTACACTTGTGACGCAGGTCTCCCAGTAAACCCCACTTACCACACTTCGGTTTGCCATGCAGAGCAGTCCTGGAGCATACCGACCGCCTTCCTTCCGGATGAGACTAACCCAGAGGAGGCTGCACGCTCTGGAAGGAGCAGGCGTGACGTGCTCTGACCACTACCGTGCTGCCTACGGAACCAGACTGAAACCAGGTGCAGGTGCAAAGTAAGCCTGAATGTATTTAGTGTGTATATTGGGTACTTGGCACCAGAAGTCTGGCTTTAAAGCCTGGATCCTGTTGTGCCCTCCATGTGCACAGGCTGCTCTACCAATGCACTTTGGTTCTGAGCACCTGCTGCCAGCTGGGACCTTCAGAAAGGATCCTGAACCTTGCAGCAGCCGCGTTTTTCAGCAAGCTTGGAGCAGGCATGCATATTCAAACCTCAGCTGGAAACTTACTGACCTCCGCCTACTTAAAGTGGATTCTTTGCTACCTGAAATAGCCTTCTGGCAATTTCACAGGTAATTTCCTATACACTTAGAACCCAAAATATACTAAAACCCAGGTTGATGGTATCTCGAATTGCCCTTGAAGGAATATTCACTACAGCAGGTTCATTTTTTCAAAAACTGTAAAAGTTAAACATGTCAGAAATGACTCTCCAAATGTGTCACAAAAGAGACATTTTCCTCAGGAATATGAGGAAGCAAAATCTTTCCCCTTTGGATTCCAGGAATATCTTTGCCCATGAGATCTCAACTCAATCTGCTGCTCAAGATCAGTTATCTGCTTTTTAAAGGAATGATCTTGTGACTTGAATCTGCACATCTAAGACGACTTGAAAGATCTTACTCTAAAGCAAAGTGTGCATTGGGACAGCTCAACTTTCTGTTCGTATGATCCTGACTGCAAAGGCAGGAGGGTTAGCACTGTTGTATTACTCGAGAGGGAACTGAAAGGACACACAGAGCTCTCAGATCTCAAAAATAGGTTTAAAAGCAATTTGGCACAAAAGCCAATGCAGAAAGAAAGGAATCCTCCCATCCCAGATCTTGATGTGGACCCAGTTAAGTTCCTCCAAGGTTAGAAGTTGGCTGATATTGAGACCCCTCAGCCTTGAATGCCTTGAACATCCTTGGGAGGATTAGGGAAAATACATCAGTGCCAGAACAACTGAGAAGTTTACTCTTTTGTCCTTGGTTCAGCTGGGATAGGGTTAATTTTCACATGAAGCTGTGAGGGGGCACAGCTGGGACAGCTGACCCGAACCAGCCAAGGGGATATCCCATAGCACAGGATATTATGCTCAGTATATAAACTGGGGGAGGAGGGATCGTGGCTTGGGAAGGGGCTGAGCATCGGGTTCCAGGTGGTGAGCAACTGCCTTGTGCATCACTTGCTTTATCATATTGTTCTATTAGTATTATTGTTATTATTGTTTCTGCTCGCCTTGTGTTGTCTCATTAAACTGTCCTTAGCTCAACCCACAAGGTTTTACCTTTTTCTTACCACAACATCTTTCTTCCTTACTGACAAGGTGTGTTTTTTCTTGGTGCGTGTGCCCGTTATGAGCAGTTCATTTTTGTCAGAGTTTCAGGGCACAAAGGCGTACATAGTAGGATTCAGTATGAGGGATACCAGATTTACAGCAATAGACTTTTCATAGTTTCACTTCAGATCAGGGATGCCACTCTCAGGTGATGTACATTTAGATTTTGGCACATCTTTTGGACTGGATGGGAGCAGAGTGGGTGGCGTGAATGAGCTGCTGTGATGATGCAGCATGGCAAACATCTTCAGTGCTCTCACAGAGGGTCTTAACCCCCCGCACCATCCAGCAGGATGGTATATGGACTCCAGGCCACCTACAAGCTAGCTGGCTGTCCCTCCAAAGTCAGTCTGCCCAGATAAAAAAATGTTGCCCACAAATTAGGGGATCTAAAAGCTGTAACAGCCAGGACAACAGACTTAATTTACTGGCACCTCACAAGAGCCACTTCTAGGATATTTTCTCATCTATTTCACTACAGGCTCATCTCGAAGTAACAGGAACAGGCAGAAGCACCATATGAACACTCCTGTGTCATGGCTTCTCCTGGACCTCTCATCTGCAGTCCCATCCCTGCCCTCATGCAAGCCAGTGTTGTAAAAAAGAAAGAGAGAGAAAAAAAAAGGCATTGCTCCCAGGAATACAGTGATCTAAATGAGTTTCGTATCTAAAGTAAAGGCATTAAACCAGGTAGGATTTAAAACTCATTTGCTGTTTCAGCACATTCACGTTTAGTAACTCATGGAGCAAATTAGAAGGTTGTGGACTAATTCCCATTCATTACTTTACATTTGAGGGTATAAACTGCCTCAAATCTGAGGCTGAGTTTCCTTAACTCAGGAGAGTATGTGGACATATTTGCCTGTATCCCTAAAACGATGATACTTTTTTGCAGACCAGTTAATATTCAGGTATATTGACCAAAGAAATGGCCAATTCATTTCACTTGACTGAAACTATATACCTACATCAGGGTGTGTGCTGCAGCTGGCAGTGAACCAGAACTGCAGCAGCGTGGCTTGAATATAATAGCACCAGGGGCTGGGCAGTCACTGGGCTTGCAAAACCAAACCTGCTTTCCATGTTCTCCAGGGACGTGTAAACAAAAGCACATGACTACCAGCCTCATCTGAAATACCTCATTAAACAAGGTAACATTTTTTCAGTCTTCTTAAAATACACACAAAAATGCCAGAATGATGAAAGAAGAGATGGAGTTTCTTGCAGTTATTTAAACCTTGACACTAAACATATTTCCAGTCAAAAAACTTCTCTTCTGAACCTGACAGCTTATCTTGTTATAGTTTAAAATGAAGCTCTTCTAAGTCTCTTAAAAAAACCCCCTTGAAATAGGAAGAGGCTGTTCGTGGCTTTAGTTTAAAACCACAATATATTAGCAAAAAATACACAGTGAAACAAGCACAGCATTAAATGTTAAGTGCTGAACGCTGGCTGGCAAAAGCATAGAAAAGGTATTATGGCCAAAGGCCCTGCATTAAATTCTTGGTCCACATTACATTTGGCTGTTGGCTGGGGATTTTTAAAGAGCAGTCCACCTGAAGTATCACAGCTTTTCAAACTTTTTACCCTTGGTGAACAATAGTTTTAGTGTCTTTTCTTCATCGACACTTGTATTATTCGCTGTTGTGATACTCTGCTGCAACAAAAAGGAGTACTTTCAGATACAGCAGTTGCACTGGTTCTGGATGTAATTTCTGTCAATATTCCTGATTTCCCCGACTTTGTGGTTTTCACTGAATTCTTTATTGTTCCAAGAACACAGATTTGTGGCTTCATTTAACAAGCATTGTTAAACTAGAGTTTGTGAAAAAATTATGTAAGCATTTAACACTTACTTTAATTCTTTCTTAACCTCTTCATAATCAGCCTGTCCTTTCAGTTTTTCTTCCAGTTGCTTTAAAAGAAAGAACATGGATTTAATTATTTTGATTTTTTTCTGCAGGCTTTCAAAATCATCTTTAAATTATTCCATATATACAGCAGCGCACAAGTGAGGGTTAATGACTCATACCTAATTTACATATATTAGAAAACAAACTATAACCAATTCAACGTAAACACAATTATACCTCACTTTTCCTTTGTTTACAGAGTGCCAAGCATTACGGGATTCAGTAGGTTCCAATTTGGCTGTTTGCAATGTCACTGTCGTGTGTTCAATAAAGAGATCGGGGAAGAAAGTATTAAAAATGGGGCAGCTGAAATTTTTACGAAACTGATGAATTGAGTAAACAAGCAGGATGCTTTGGCACATACTGTATTCTTAATAAGACAGTTCTTGGTAACCTTATCTACATGAAGATAAAAAAAAAAGACTGAAGAAGCTGTTGTTGACTGGAATGCCTTAGGCTTGTAAGACTTCTACAATGCCTCATGCCCAAACAAAACAGCTGTACCAAGTCATTTTACAAGCATTACTTATTGCAATAACTAATATGATTACACACCAGAGATGAAGCATTGAGACCAACTCAGCAGGTCTTTTTGCTCAGGTCTACCTGACCTGGGGCAGTCTCAATGGCTTCTCTTTGGAGTGAAGATGCCACAAACGTTGAAACAAATCTCCTAACACAATCCATAACGCAATGCCACACATTTGGACCTTACCCAAGAGCCCCTGCTCCCAACAATAGTGCTCATCACTACAGGATAAATGCTTCAGGAGGCCTAAAACAGTGATACATAATTGATGCCGTTATGTTGCTTGCAGAAGCCACATTAATTTCCCACTAATAATTTCTTTGCTTAGCACAGGCACACCTGATCTAAGCAAAGAAAGAACAGAACTTACTGGTCTGTAACTTTCATGGATAAGTTCAGGCTAGCTCTGCATCATTTAAGTTTTGGTGTTAAAATTGGCACAGAATCGCAAAGGTCACAGGAAACAGAAATAACACAAGGACGTACCACCCTCAAAGACAGAGTATCTACTTTGAAAAGGAAAGGAATATATGACATGAAAAAGAAAAATAGGGCTTTATGTCCAGGAGAGGCTGCCTTCAGTGGAGAAGTGAATTCAAGAAGATCCCAAGCCCACTCCTGGGCTGCTCACTGAATGCAGGAAGAAGGCAGGGAAGGGCTGCTGAGAACTTGGATAATTTTAGCAAACCTGTTTAAAACGCAGCCCCATAGAGTTCTGCACCAGCACAGTTATGGGCGCATGAATGGCAGGGCTGGGACAGATGAACAATTAGAAGTGGGAACCTCTTAATCATGCTGTCTTCCCAAGTAAGTCAGTATAGGTGTGTATCACCCACCAAAGCTATCCAGTGGGCACAAGCTGCAAACCTAAACACCACGTAATACAGCACCCACAGATCAGCGAGTCCATCATCTGAGACATCTTAATAATTTAAATGAGGCTTCTTCAGGAGACAACAGCAGCATGATGGGGCTCTGTTGGACTTCCAGCTATTCTGTCATCTTTTAAAGGATTTCCTATCATGCCCCTTCCAGTTATGCACTGCTGACATTTCTGCTTTGCCATTAGCACGTACGCTAAAAGCAGTGACAAAGTGGACATCCACATTATCAATACAAAGCCCCCTTAAATTCCTGTTTCTGCTTTCTGATACCATAATCCACAATCCTTAGTCACTCCTGTCAAGAGGCATCTCCCAGCAGTAATACACGGGCCCTGCTCTGGCAGCTGCTCAGCAAGCAACTCCTAATGGATCACCACCACTGGTTGTTACAGGAAACCAGAAACTGTTGTTAGGTGTGGACTTTGCACTCTGTGGGACACTGATGAAATGAGCAGCCTCTTAAAAGGTCTTGTGTCCTAGCATCCTTAGCCATCACTAACTTGTGCAGTCATTTGGATTGTGCTAAAAAGAAAAAAACCACACGTCTGTTTCAGCTAAAACATTTTGGTTTTTTAACCTGGAATAAATACAGGGCAAGTTTTAGTCATTTCTTCCGACATGTCCTGCCTTACTAAATTCCAGTTACTAACTGGAATTACAGGGAGTACCGACTTTCCTTTATATAGCAGAAAGTGTTTTGACCCTGCTAAAAACCCCTATACTGATGTAACCAGGAAAATCCTCGTTGATGTGACCAGAAAAATCCTACAAATATTAAAGATGTTTGAGGTTTTGATAACCTCCAACATGTGTTGAAATCTCATTATGCAAATGTACTACGTAATCCCAGGGCCCAAGGTGTCACTTCAGTTCTCAAGTTTTAAGGAGGGCCAGCTACAACATGCCACAAGTTCAAGCAGCTTTTCAAGCTACAGTTTGACACTGAGCAAAAGAGTTACTTTAACAAGGAATTCAGCTAGACTTCTTAATGCACTGGATCAGGCTCAGTAAGACTGGAGAGGGATCTTTAAATGAAATCAGTGAGCCAGAGAGCCCTCGGTACTGGGGAGGGGACTCAGCACCATGACTGACAGCTTCCAACCTCGATGCAGGCAATGGGAGGACCCTGCTGACCACCACACAACATCTTCCAGCTCTCCTTGGCCATGTCACTCTGCCAGCTGTTTCTAACTTCTTTTTGTTGCTCTACAGCTTAAAGCAAAGATACACTGCAATTCACCTCTTCCTTGACTCTGTGACTTGTAACGCTTTTGGGTCTACAGCAGATTAGCTTTTACAGTAGGAATAACTGGCTATTTACATTAGTCCTCAGTATAAGAAGTACTGGAATAAATTTAAACCAAACAATATCCTGGCTTAATATATTAGTTACTTATGCAAGGATATGCTAAGAAAAAAAGCCTTTTGTAGAAACAGATATAAAATACAGGAAAGCTAATGATTCCCATTTTAATGCAATCTATATTAAATGTAATTCTGTGTAGGGATATGCTATACCCTGTAAGTATTTCTGGAAATTTTAGGTACAAAACACAGTTATGAAAAAAAAAAAAAAAAAAAAAAAGAACGTTGACAAAATGGAGCTGTTTTGGACTCTCAGGTACTTCTATGCTGTTATAGCAGTATGGCAACCAGCAATATTTTACTTTGAATTGTATAAAAAACACATACATCCATCATTCCCAAGTACCTAATACAGAGATTGTTGCCATGGAAAATCTGCACCTAGATGTATACTTTACTAAACAATATAAACTAACAACTGAGAATGCAATGCCTGTATATAAGCAGACCATTTAGGCACTTGGCATCTTCCCAGTCAATGACTGTTTTAAAATGTATTAGTATGGTAATTGTCTCAAAGAACCCTGTAAAATGCACAGAACATGGTATAACAAAGGTTCAAGCTGTGAGACAATCTGGAGGAACTAATATCTTGCACTAAATATCAACCTGGTTAATTCAGAAAAAATATATTCTAGCATCCTCCAACACACAAAAATGCAGGGAGCCAGAGGACAGAAGGAATGGACTGGTGGCATTTCTGCATGCTACATTTGCAAATATTCCACGTTAAGAAATCATCTTGCATTTATTGCGTGACCGAACCTATGTTAGAGCATGCATAGATTGGGTCCCCTCGTGTTATTTAAATATAAAAAATCATTACTGTATTATTAACTGAAGCATCTTAGGTAAATAGCATGGGCTGTATTAAAGGGCGTAAAACATTTTAAAAAACCCATTAGACTAATGTCGTAGTTTAGTTTAGAGTGATAAACTAAAAAGCCTGTATTTAATTAACCCAGGTTATTTGATGTATCTTTTTGCTACCTAGCACTGTTGTATTTTAACTTGGTAGCAGGGAAGCTCTAACTCCCAGCAACAAAGGGTTAATATAATTATAGTTAGAAAAGTCTTGTTACTAGAGGACATGTTTTGATTATTAGATCAGATGAAGATAAAGAAGCAATAAGTTTGAAAGTATTTCTGTATTGTTTCATTAAGTCATAGAGTATTAAAGAATTCCCCCAAGATATGGTCTGAGAACATTGCTTTAATTTGTGAAACTGTGATTCATTTTTTGTGGAGGCAACCATTACAATCTCCGTTATTTTAGAAGCAATTCCTCTATAATCAAACATGAGATCAACACATCACCACTGAGATTTGGTTCTTTGTACAACAGATCTCAGGAACAGGTTTTCCCAGCACTTTGGGGTAAAAGTACGTATTTTGAAATATTTTTGTAGTGCAACAAATAAGGTTAAAGAGGGTTGAAATGACTAAAACTTTATCAATAGAGTCACTGCATCAGACACTATCAACAGGAACCTAAATACAGAGCATTAGCCGGGCAAGCCTATGAGAAAATGGAAGGAGATTACTGAAATGAAAATCAAAGACTTGCTCTGTCATTTCTATGATCCTATTCCCTTTGAAGTTAATGGCTAAACTAATACTGACCTCACCAGGAACATGCTTTATTCCAAGAAAATCTGTCAAGTGCAGGGACTCAAGATATTTTAGGCTTTATGAAAAAATAAAAGAACCCTCTAACATGGGTGTAGCCAGCAAAATGTGACCCTCAAAACCAGGCCAGCTCCTTCCTCCCTCATTAAGAGTGGTGCCCACATGGTGACAGATGGGCAGAGGCTGATACTGTCAATATAGGAACCTAATAGGTTTCCTTTGCTCTACTGAATTTTCATAAAAATTCTGCAAGGCTGTCTTAAAACACGCAGAGAGCACACCGAACGCAACACTTCGGCTTTCATCCCTAACAGACATCTCTCCACATAAATTATGTTACACCAGAGCAAAACTAGTAACCGCTAAAAAATGTCAGAATTAGAACAATTTGTAAGAGTTTCAATTGAACATTAAATCATTCGGATAGAGGAAAGCTACCCACGCCACAGTCAGAGCTAAGTGGGTACTATCAGCCTCCTGCTTTCAAAAAACTCTCAGACTATAAACCCTACAAAACTATGAAGTCTTTAATGGAATAGATAAATTTATCTTGTTTACACTTTGAAGCTCATAGATGGTAGAACAATGAGAGAGACAGGAGTTACAGGAAACTGATTCATAATACCTGTCAGGAAACATTTCTCATGCTTACTGATAGATCAGAACTGTGGGGGCTAGTGCACAAAGAAAGTAAAGCTGCTGAAGCAAAAGGTAAAAGGGTCACTCACAAAACTGTTAGATGTTTCTTCTGGTTTCAGTGCAGTGCTACTGGTATGCAGATGAGTATAGAACTGGACCACTAATTAAGAATGGGAATTACTGTGCAGCAAATATACAGTTAAAGAAACCAAATGAATGGTTATTAAGGCTAAAAAGCCTTCTGTGTCTTGATTTTACTTGTTTTTATGCTCTAAATAAAACACTTCCCTTTTCTAGTGGAGGGGACTGGAGGGGGTAGCAGGTAAATTCAAAGATAGACTCTACCACAGCACAATAAACATGCCTGGCAAACCTGCAATACCAATCACCGGAATGGGAATGAAAAGTTTTAAAACCTAAGAAGGATTTTCTGTGCCTTTTCAGTTCAGCTATTTCACTACACATCCATGGTAAATATATGTTGGGTTTTGTTGATGGTTTTGATTCTAAAGGTAGCCATGTTCTCCAAAACAAATTTCAAAACAGTGAGAACTAGGTAAATTAAATTTCAGCAAAACTGTGATCCCTTAGTATAAAATGTCACAGAAACCAGAATTCAACAGCTTCCTCAAGAAGTCAATGGCTTTTACGGTGCCTCTCAGAACCACAGAAAACTTACATCACTAAACCCCAATACTGGTACATCAGTTACAGCCTTCGAAAGCGGCTGAGCACAGAACCGAGCCTTACTTTAAGTGTGCTGTTCTTGGCGGTCAGCTGCTGCTCCAGCTGTGAGATCTGGCTGCTGGAGTTCTCCCGCAGCTTGGTGAGGCTGCCCTGGAGTCTCTGGACATCTTCTACGAGCTGGGCGATTTCCCGCTCCTTCGCAGCCAGTTCTACTTCCAAGCTGGACCGTGTTAGCACCTCGATGGCCTGCTCCTGATGAGAAAAAAAGTATTAGACCACACAAATAAAAAAAAGGCAACAAGCCTGAATTCGGGGCAGCTAGGTAAGGACAAAGCATGGCATCAGGTGGCATGAGAGACAGAAACAAATTCTAAATCTGGGACTCCCATGACTGACTGCATGAATCTGGAAGATGACCATTTTTACTCCCCAGGACAGTTCTTGGTAAAATGGGGATAATGGAGAGAATAAATGTCCCTATTTCATAACTGCACTGGAAAGATGCAGCCATGAAAGTCAAAGGGTTCTATTTAGTTCTATTTATTATTAATAGTCCAAATGCTTTGACAAGTATGACAATCTGTGCTTACAAAATACTAATCAGATAAAATATTCTGAAGTAATGGAGCAGAATTTCTTAATTGGGAGCAGCAGTCATGTGCCTTTGGCTCTTTGTATGTACGCTGCATGTTTCAGGCAAAATTGTCAAAAATTGCCCCAAACTGTTACTTCCAATGAACTTGCTCCTTGCATGAAAATTGTTCAGTTAACATTATTGCTAGCTACTAAAGCCTCTCTCCATGGGGATGCAGATAGATGTGACAGCTGTAAGACAAGGCCATTCTCCCTTTGGTCTTCACTTTCAGAAATTCCCTTTCCTAAATCAGGATCTTTCTTCTTCCAGTTTCCCATGGCTGAAAAATCTGTCCTTAAGTCTGAAACTTCCTCACTCAACTGACTTTCCAGTAGGACAAGAAATAAGAGAGGACAGAGCAGTTAAGAAGAAGGTAGATCTATTCTGAAAAGATAATACAGACTAATTGTACCATCTCTTTTGTCTCCTTTGGTGTTAAGAGATTAATAGCTATAATGCGTTGGAGAGCTCTGAACCTCTCTTCCATGAAGAACATAAGGAAATACTTGAGCAGATCTGGGGAGCACGAGGCAGCCCAATAATGAATGCACGTTCCATTAAAAGCCTAAAATGTGTTTACAAAGGTTAATGGCTGTTCCTCAGAAAACACCAGCGAAGTAGGAAAGAATCCATTTACCGAGAGAGAGACAATGATCGTAAGCATTATACCAAAGATCCTGCAGCGAAAGAGCTGAAATTCAACCCACTGATTCTGTCACCCAAGCACTTTCCTTACAATTCAAGATGACACTGCAGCAGATTGAAATATACTCCATACCCTCTTTTCTGGAAAATACAGGCACAACAACGTACCTTTTCCATATCTTCTAAACACTTAGCTTGATTCTCAGTGACTACATACCATTGTATCTCACAGAAAGCTACATGTACGAACAGCAGTTAACAACGCTCTCCTATTACACTGAATTATACTTTTAACTTGAAAAAACCTCTAATTTGCTTGCATGAAACATCACAAGTTGTATAATCATCTGCTGCTTGTGCCTATTGAGACTAGAACATAGAGTCTGAAATAAGATAGATAATGATCATTTTCATCCTGCAGTAGTTGTCATATTAAATATAAATGAAGTGCAGAAGTACTATTAAATACAAGAAAGACCTAATGTTAAAATAATGATAAGACTAGGACACAAGATAGGAAGAGGCAGGTAATTCAGAGTTACAAGTGATATTCAGGCTTTTATTTTTTTTTAAAGTTTTTTGTTTTGCAGCCTGCTTGTCTATCTTTTGACTTCTCTGAGAAAATACTGGGTTGTATTAATAGACGACCAAAGAGATCTGGAGGACTTATGGTTTGTTACTCATTCTCTGCAAATGTATTTTAAAGGCAACCATGTGTTTTTCTGATATGAGTGTCAAGCACGTATATGGCTTGCAAGAAAAAAGCAATATAAGGAGTGTGATTTCTTTTGTTTGTTAAATCTGCTGCTTAGAAGTAGACTAAATTTCACTTAATTGCATATTTACATTTAAATACTCCTATTTCTCCTTTGGCAAACAAAAATCAAAATAATCTGTCTGCTCATCTGTGATACCTGTTAACCCAGGACCAGCTGGAGTCCTGTAACAGCACTCTGTGCCCGCAAGGTCCGATCAGCAGAGTCAGCGCCACCAACCTCCCCAAACAGTGGTGTTTGCTTTATTTAGAAACACACAGAGAAGGCAACAAGCAGCCAAACCTCTAGGAGTACAGGGTATCTTCTCAATTTTCTAAGCTTCTTTTAGTGGATTTATAGGTGTAATTCTCAGTGTAGATATATTCAGTGAAAACGGGAACGATACCGAACTGATTTCCAGTTCCTCTGACAGCCCAAAGACCCACAATAACAAGATCCAGAAACGGGCAGGCAGCAGGTCCCTGCTAATGCAGCCAGCTCTGGGCAAGGTTGGTGCCCCCGGTCTGAAGCTCCACGCCTCTGCTGTGCCCTCCTGGCAGGCATGTGCTGATGGCCCACCAAGGCACTCTTTCTTATACTGCGCTGCTGCCTTTATTTTTCCTCTGCTGACGCTCTTACCAATGTGAAATAATTTCTGAGAGGTGCTGGTGTCCACCTGGACCAGCAGCCGTGGGGAGCTGTGGATCACCGTACCAGTCACCATGGAGCAGAGTAACCTCTGTCCTTCCCGTGGTCCTCTGCAGCCACCAACCCCCTCAGAAGTTTAACCAAACCGCAATCCCAAAGGAACACAATTCCATTTCAGTTAAAATATTACTCCAAACAGATATTTTTATAGCTGCGAGCATAAATTGAAAGAGCCGTACTGCAGGAATGTCAGAAACCTGTAAGAGTCAGTAAATATTTTCTCTCACCACATCAGGTGCCTTCTGGATCTGCGTAGCAAGTTGGAGAGATTTGTTAGCTGACGAGAGCTGCTCCCTTAAGGTCTCTGCCTCTCTCTGAGCCACCTCTGCCCTCTGAAGGAAATGAAAAGGGGTGAAAAGAGAAAGTACATTCAGTTTAACAACTGACAATTATTACAAGAACATTCATCAATTCATGCCTGACTGAATATAATTGATTTTCCTAAACACTCAACCTAATAAATGTTAGAAAAAAAACATAGAATGTGATGGATTTTTATTTTAAACAGTACAAGGAAGAAATAATTGAGCGATTATGACAGTAATTTAACGCTAGGAGCAAGGAATCCCCTGCTGATACTAATGCTGCGGCCCACTGAATTTCCCAGACTGAATAAATACAAGTGGAAATGGAGTCTTTTTATTCAATTTCTTTCTATTCTCATAGACCAAGCAGATTTTATTGCAAGGTTCCTCATGGGAATAATTCTCACGGGTAAATGCTGAATTAAAAGATATTCTGACCATTCTCTCTAGCACACATACAATGTTGTGGGCTGTCTTTCTTCAGTAATTATTTCCCAAAACATGAATTGTTAGATTCTGTTCTTTCAGCAGGTCTATTTATTCAACAATATTTAACCCTAAACTGACAATTTTGCACAGATCAGTTACCAACTGCTGAGGATTTATGCAATATCTGATAAGCCCGTGACTTGGCTACCAGACAAAATTCCCATATAAATATTGAATAATAGTAGAAAAGAGAAAGGCAGAATTATGAGGAAAGATTGTCTGTACAAGAGTTTGGGTAGAGACAGATGGATCAGTAACTTCAGGCAATAAATAGCAGCAAAGTCCTTTTCCTAACTGTGTATAAGCTGCTGTTAAGAAAAGTGGAACAAAACCTGCTTGTTTTTACAGTATATAGTCCTCCTGGCCAGACTTTCTTCTTTTCTAAAAAAATGTATTTTATTGTTATAAAACCACACTGCTTACCTCCTTGAGTAATCACTGCTTTTCACCTGGGCTTCTCCATGCAAATCATGCTGCACTTTCAGCAGAAAATAGCTAAAATAATTTTCTATCTCCACTTCCAAGACACAGCTTTCAAACCCACAAGCTGTCACCAATCAAGGCCAAAACTTTTCTTGACCAACTTTTACCCTTTACACTGATGGGTCCCTTCTTTTATTGAATAATAAATTCACACTGCCATTTTTAAGCCACCAAAACGGCCGTATTTCTGTGTGACAGGCTCCCTGCTTTTTCAGCTAATCCTTTTGAAAACCTAAGTCATCTAAAACAGTGAATATAAAAACCTATGCCCCTGTGTGTGTGCATGATCTTTGACTTACTCACCAGTCAAAGCAGAGACTCTGTCTGCATGTTTAATCAATCAGTAAACTAACGGCAATCAACTACTAAACGCATCACCTCTGCTATTTGCTCACAACATTATATTAAATGATTTTGCATAGGTTCTACAGCTGTAATTAAAATGTAATTGTAAAAAGTACGGTAACATGGCTCTAATAATCAGAGCATGGGACAACCTATTGTGTGCTTGAAGAACTGTAGCAGCGTTAAAAAGGCACAAGAAGACAAAGTTTATGTGGTTTATGCAGCTCGCTAATATTAGGATAAAAAACTGAGCTAACAATACACATTGAGATGAATTATTTTCTCGTACTTTATTAGATGTGGCTGTACATATATTGATCTAATAACTGCTAAACAACTCCAGCAAAGCAGGACAAGTTACTACACTGTGGCACTTGCTCTTGCATCTACTGTTGTATAAGTAATGGGTTTTGCAGCCTTAAGCAATTCTGCTGATGGCTTCCATTCACAGAAGCATTGTTTTGAGAATCTATTCAGCTTGCATGCAAGCAAACCACAGAGGATATTTCTAATAGATGTTACATCTGCATATACAGTAAGCTGTCAGCTGCCCTTTCTGCACAGCCTCCCCAGCCAATTCAGAACACCTGTTGTAATCCTGTGAATAATATTAGACAAGCTTTCATACTATGCATTGTTAAAAATACATCAACAGAAACTTTGGGCAATTCTATTCGGGAAATACTGGTCAATTTTTCTTTTTTTTTTTTTTTTTTTTCCCAGAATGGAAGCTTTATAGAGCCAGAATTATAGATGTGTTCAGTGTCTGGAAAGCACTTTTGGGTGCTATTGCAATATAAATTATAAATTACACATAAAAACCTGTTAAAAGAACAGAAGTTTCAAAAGTGAGCACTTAAAAGTTTTGAAAAGCCAACGCCAAGGCTGTGGGTATGTTGGCCACCTGCTGCGTGCAGGACTTTGGGAGGCAGGCTGGAACCCCACAGTAACATGCTATTGCTTTTTCCCAACAAGACACCCTACTTCATTCCACTCTCGAGGTGAATATTGCTCCGTGGATGAATATTTTGCTTCATCCTCCTTGTTCTGTGTGTAACCTCTACCGTTTATTTACTGCAAACTAATCCCACCCTCCTCTGCAGATAGGATTAATCGCTTCCTCACGGGCTGTGCTCTGGTTTCCACCACCAAAGGATCGAAGCGCTTCAGAAAGCTAATGAACGCACTGGTGCAAGCCCCCATTTTGAGGTACAGGGGCTCCCCAAGCCCCCTGCATGCTCCCGTGCGGGTGCTCTGGAGGCGGTGGCAGCCACAGCCTCACCATGGGCACGGGCCACCCTTGGCCGTTTCCCACCGGCTTGCCCCATACAGCGGCCGCAGTGCTGCTCCCCAGCAACACCCTCCAGGTTTGCCTCTCTGGCTCCTACCCCTCTCTGTTTGTCACTTTGTCCCCTTCCTAACTAATTTTGGCTGCTGGAAGCACCAGTTCGGTCTTCTCTCAGCTTCCCAGTGCCTTTAGCTTCAGGCAGACAAAAGCAAGCTCATACCTCGCACAACCTGACAAATCACACAAACTTCCAGAAGTGGTCTTACCCCATGATTTCCTCCTTCCTCTCTTCCTTGTTGCTTCTTCTCCAGGTGACCTCACAGCAGCTCCGTCCCGGTCCTTCTCCTCCCTCCCTCCCCACCATGAGCCCCCTCTCCACTTCCTGCGCTCACGCCAACGTTGCCCGTCTCCCCACGCTGGCAGGGGCAGCCTGGGGGAGCGTCTCCCCTCCCAGTGCTCTCCGTCAAAGTGGCGCTGAACCTCACATTACAACCAAGAGAAGAAAAACCTAGCTGGTTAATGTTCACCCAGCCGGCGCAGTGATAGACTGCAGCATGCTTGGGACAGGCACGGACATCAAAGCCGACAAATTCAAACCAGATTCTGTTGAGTTTGTGTGAACTCTTTTTTTTCAGATGCTTATAGGCTGGCCAAACTTGGGGCGTTTTTGGTTTTTGTTTTTTTTTTTTTTTTTTCCCTCCTACTTGAAGCAACAGAAGATACAACCCTGAGAAAAAGGCAAACCCTCCCTCATCAAGTGCCAAGCCCCTTCTCTTAAATATGGGCACAGCAGGCTCCTCACCAAAACAACAAGAACAACTCGTAACATGTGGGGAAAACTGGATTTTTTTTCCTAATCTTGTTCTTAGAAATAGTTGAACAATTTTTCCTGAAATAAGAAAAGAGAGTGCAGCCAGAGACAGACGCCCAGTATGGAAAATGGCTAAAACCTACCAATCTTGCACAACTTGGAGCCACTGAAAAGTTCATGCAACCTTCTCTTTGTGTGAAACTATCCCACTTAGTCTAAGAAATATGCATCCCATAGTATAGTTGCTTTTCATCAGTCAGTGCTAAAGCCCTTGGTTTCTTACTTCCAAATCTACTATGCACAGCCTAGAAGACCCATGATGACCAGTGACAGTCACACTACTCGCCTTGATAGAGATCATGCAGATCCAGCATTGTTTAAAAATGCTGTTTTTCTGGATAGTTCAGTCACACAATTCCTCCTAATTTCTATACGGCTGTTTCTCTAGCATAGCCCTACCCCCCCTCCCTGGTAACAAAATATTTCAAAATACTTTCATTGTCTTTAATATAGCATGTAAATATTGTACTGTTCACAGTGGAGCCACTAGGTCATGATCATAATGTTGCCATGTGCTTTCCAATTAAAAAAAAAAAAAAAAAGAAAGAAAAAAAAAGCCTTACACAATATACCCAGTTTAAATTATTCTCATTGTTTCCTGACAAGATAATGAATAGCATGAACTGAGTGCTCTTCTACTTACAGTAAAATGTTAATTTGATCAAAGACCAGTGGTGTGAATAGCAAAATGAGATACTTGCAAGCAAAAAAGTATAACCTTTCCCTTAAAGTTCCACTAGCCAAACTATATTTCCTTATTACATGCTAAATTCAGAGCTATATGTGGCAAAATCTTCCTATGGGCTAGGAGTATATATTATCACAAGTAATTCTGCTGAAGTTAATGAGCCCGGTTATGGCAGTAATCACCATGCTTCGTTTTAAGTGCTTGAAGCTGACATTCTTACTTGCAAGCTGCTGCAAAAGCTATGTTTCTCGGAGTATGAGATCAATTAAAGCACACTGGTTCAATGTGCTTTAATTTTCTAACTTCTGAGATATAAAAATTTATTTTAAAACCTTTAAACGACCCTAGCTTTCACAGAACAGCAAGGTTATCAGAAAAATCTGTGACATGAAAGACTCTTCAGGGCTCTGGCACCTATTTTTTCCAGCAATGGAGAACTACATGGAAAAAAAAAAAAAACCAAACCCTCCAACAGAAGAGGTTGGGTTGTCTTCATTCTTGTCTTCAGGCTATTGCACTTTCCTTTGCGCTCTGAAAGGCTGCCAGATAAATGTATTCCCAACTGAAAGCCAAGCATTTACAGGAAACTCCTGTGTTTGTATGAAAATAATATTAACCATATTTTGCCTTTATACAGCACTTCTCCGTGCAAGGATCTCAATGCACTTTATAAAGTAAATGTTATTATTCCCATTTTACAGATAGTGAAATCACAGGATGAAGTGAATGACCTCATCTGCTATAAAACAGCTTAACTTTGCTGAATTCAGCGGGACTACGGCACACCACGACAGCAGAGATCTAGTTCATTGCAAAGGGAGTCAGAAATAAAAACCAAATACTCTGGCAGCATTTGTGGGCAGTATCCGCGTTAGCCGTGGTGCAGATGAAGGAATCATATCAAGATGAATACCTTTCTTCTTGGAAACATAAAAACAAGGACTGCCTTGTCACTGGTTTTGTTACCACTGGTGGGTCAGAGCAAACCCCTCCTGCACTGCCCTTGCACTACCTAAACTGTGTTGCATTTGTGTTGCTAAGTGAAAGAGAAGAATTTATTCCATCTGCTGCTCAAAACCATACATATTTTATAGCAATCTCACTTAGTGGGAATATCTTTTCAAACCATTTTCCAATGTGATTTGTTAGAGACAGGAAGGTACCATACCCAATGAAATAAAAAAATAATCCTGAGAACAGCATTTCTGCTAAAATGCCCTGGTGAGGTTTTCTTTCTACTTCTATAGCAGACACTGTTTTATGGATTTTAGTGGTAGTTTGGTTCCAAAAAATGCTTAAACTCACTAATCCTTCCTCTACAGATCTTAAAATCTAACACTACGTTCTGTGGAATAAATGGTACTGATCCAGTCTAGATTCTTTAATAAATGTTTATGTATTTTAGAAAGAACAGTTGCCCTTATTTTATTGATAACAAGCTTCTATGTTTGGCTTTCTTTCCCCAGAAAAAATATGAAGTAGAAATCTGGGAGCACTATCAGCACTGTCAAGATGGAAAGAAAACCAATGGAAACATTTGCTTTTCCAAAGGGATAACATGGCATAGAGACAGAAGAAAAACAAATGAATTCTTTTTCTATAGCTTTCACAATATAGTCCACCAAAAAAATTGTCCCATGTTTTCCTTCTGTTATTACTCCCAAAATCTAAGGATACCTATATCTGAGTCTGTTTTTCAAATCTATTTCCTCTTCCTCAAGATTAAAATATAATAACCCAGGATTAACCAACACTAACCAAAGTTCTCTTTTTCTTTTAAAAGTGAAAAAGCACTTTTTTTTCAGGAAGCCCAAATTACAAAGCCCATTAGACTTTTTTTTCCTTTTTTAAAACAATGCGAACTGACTGTATAAAGCCAGTAAACAGATCTGGATACATCAGTGACATGAAACCACAAACTTAGACTCAATATTAAAACCTTAAAATGAGCCTCTCTCGCTATTTTTTTTTCCCTAAATTTAACATTTCAAAGTATTTCTCTTTTCATAATGTAGAATGAGTCTTCAACAGAAAACTCAGTTTTTCTTATACACAACTGGGTGATTCCAGGTTGCTAGATGAAGTATAGAAACAGAAGGATAATTCATTTGAATAAATTTGCCATCCCAAAGATTTGTGACTTGCTGCCGTAAACACTTATGAGAAAGGTGTAAACCTGAAAAGGTACAGAAAAGTGCTAACCATAAATATTTGTGTAAAATATACATTCTCACAACTGTAACTGTTGCAAATGCAGAAAAGTACACTGGAGCTTCATTAACTTCACTGATTGGAAATTATAATATTCTGGGAATCAAACAATAAAAAATTCAAAGATGCTGTGTCCCAAACTATGATAAATCATTTATTTTGACAAGTAAGGGTAGTTTAGCTTTAATTATTTATTATTATACTTCGTAGCATATCAGAAAATATGCAGTGATTTATTGTGCAAAATGAAATCTTAATAAAACGAGTCCCTTCCTCAAACTACAGGATTATTAAATGTTCATGGAAATGCGAGGGTGAACTCTCGGGTTATTTTTGTTATTGAACTGGTGGGTTAGTAAAGTGAAATTAAGCCACTCCTATTGCATTTGATTGTATTTTGAGTTCAGCCCTTCGGAGACCCAAGCCATACAAGCCGTACATCCTCAGGGACGGGGGGCTGACGGACCCCCAGCTGCCGCTGCCCGCAGCCCTGCTGCGGTCTTGCAGATGATGCAGTTGCATCTTCCTGCTAAAGCAAGCAGGGGCTACTGGCTTCACACTTTACACCCCTGCTAAAGCTACACGTCATGGAACTAATGGCTCCTCTTGAGGCAGGTGTAGGTAGACCAGCTGTTTTAATGTACTATTCTTGTTCTTTTCATACTGGTTTATAGCTCTCAGGACTTTAAAGTGGAAGGGTCACTCCACAGGCCACCACTGACACCCACCTCCCAGCCAGCACCTGCCTCACCCTAACAGTGAGTGTAAACTGCTGTACTTAAATTACTCCATTTGAGCTCTGTCAGTCTGAATGAGACTAGCCCTGCCACAAAACCCCACTCAAGATCTTGGATTAACCGTGCTGAGTGCCTGGATTAGAAGCCGAGGAAGGGCTGTCATCCCAGCAGCTGTGCTGCCACCACATCGCTACCTCCAGCACCCGCCTCCAAACCCCTCCACCCCAGCTTGCTCAGCTCAAGTGAGGGATTTATTTCTCTTGTTGGTTAGGGGTATGTTTTGGGGGAAAATTCAGTTCATACCTTGCATAAATGATACAATGGAGTTAGAAACCGAGCTTTGCGGTCACTACCCCTTTTTCTTTCTAAGCAGAAAATTGCAAAGCTCACTGGTATTTAAAGGTAATTATTTCTATGAGCTAGTAATTTCTTCTGGGGATGACAGCACACAAACAAGCCCAGAGAGTTCCTGCATGAAACAATTTGAGGATCCAAATGAGGAGAAACCAGTGGGAGAAGAGGGGTGATGGAGTCTGAAGACTAAGAAGAATGGTCTGTGCTTCACCCAACAGGACACAAGGGAGGGAGTTCCAACATCAACTCTGTCCCCGTGGCTTTCATCACCCAGAAGAGGGACACCTGGATCAATGTCAATGAGTACACCCACCCTCTCGCAACTGCAGACCTCTTAAGAGTCAGAGCGCTGTCCTTACACAAAGGAAAGGAAGTTCAGAAACGCCAGCTCTGGACTTAAAAAGGGCAGTAGCTGAGAAAGGGATTTTCAAGAAATATCAGATATTTAAAAATTTACAGCAAGTATTTTTCACATTTTCAGTGGGAACATTTTGCTGTTCTGTAAAGTTCTGCTCCAAATCCCAGTCGTTTGGGTCAGTGTTAATTCCAGAGCAGCAAAACATCACATCAAAATCAGCAAGGCAGTCTATCCTCAAAGTAGGAGTCATGCTGAGCATTACTCTTTAAAGGTAGCCTTAATAATGGGGAATAAGTACTTACTGAAATGGTAAAAGGAAATGTTAATTTAACTATTAAATACATAATTATATTAAGTACTTGTTTCTGCAACTGTAACACTTCAGCCTGATGCACACTCACTTTCTGGCCCGTGCAATGGATTTAATTTCTTCCAATTTTTTTTTTTTTTTTTTCAACTATAAAGAGACAAAACACAGGAATCACTGCTACAAAGATTAGTTAGTGATAATTTATAGAGCTGTTTTATAAAGGTAAAGCATCACACAAGACGACGACTATGGGCATGTTTCAGCAAACAGCTGAGCTACTCCAACAGCTCACTGCCCCTGCTCCTCCACTGGTGAACTTTCCCTCCTCGTCTCCTCTGAGGCCACACGCTCCCCTCGTGTCCTTCATCTCAGCGCTGCTGCTTCTCTGATGTTTTGTTGAGCTGCCTCAATTTGCTAAACCCACAGAAAACAAACCTGGCCCTTTCACCCCAAATTCAGGTTTTTCTGCATTTACTGAGCTCAAGGGACTCAATGAAGGGTCCCCTGGTTGCAAAAGCTGCTGTGAGGGAGGGGACAGGACCACAGCAGCTGGGGAGGGAGGCAGAGGAGGGGGAGATGGGGAGAGAGGAGATACAACGGCCTCTTCTAGCTTTACAACAGCTCAGATGAGCTGCACACTGATGTTTACATACAGATTCAGAGTTTGCTGAATTACAACCAAACTAAGGGTTATGCATGTAAGCCATTATAAATTTTGACTAATTTAAATAAAACCCCAATTAAAAAAATCCACTGCAGGTTTGTTCTAGTTAGACAGGAAAATATCTTTAGCATTTCTATATAAACAAGATATATTCCATTTTAGTATGGAAACGAGGAAATCAGAAATACCTGTTCTTTAACTACAACCACCCTTCTAGTCTAAGAAAAAACCTACTGGGTAAATCATTGCTACAACTTTGCAAAACATACTGCCTTTGCAAAGATCACCAAGTAATTCTACCAAACCATCTTTAACACCTACATCATCTCTAAAAAGGGTATAGATTTTCAAATAATTACTAGCACTTTCACAAATATTTAACGCTGTCTACAAAAGTTCTTTGACAGAACTAAAAACCCACTGTGCAAACCCCAATTTTCTTTTACTGACTAAATAATCAACCCAACAACTTACAAATCTGCCTTCTGCTTCATTAGTATTTTTCCAATTTATAAAGAACTAAGTAAAGGACAATATACTTGCTATACTTGTCAGCTGTGCCAGGGGAGTGTGGGGGCTGAAAGCTGATCTAGCAAAAGGAGGAAGACAAAGCAGCAGCTGGAGGGGGGGGGTTAGTTTTCAACAGGATCAGTGACCTGGTCTGGCTCGTGGGGTGGCCCCACAAGCGCTGCTGACAGCACGAGGCGTGCAGCAGGACCGCGTGGTGCAACTACTCCTCCTGGAAGCGAGCTGCTTCAGCTGGATTATAAAACCGTAACCTGAGAGACTTAACATCTGAAATCTCTGATTTCCCTTGCTCACGTCCCTGGCCATGGCAGGGGGGTCGGAACTAGATGATCTTTAAGGTCCCCTCCAACCCAAACCCTTTTATGATCTGACAGAGGGATTAATGAAGCTCACTGATAAGCAAATGCCTGGTTGAGGTTTCCCTCTGTGAAACCATCACCCATTGCATGTATCACCCGTGAATCCTGCATGTCCATACACATCTCCTTCATCACCTCAAATAGTCA
Organism: Strix aluco; assembly: GCF_031877795.1. NCBI lineage: Eukaryota > Metazoa > Chordata > Aves > Strigiformes > Strigidae > Strix > Strix aluco. Next base: position 8,826,687 of record NC_133949.1, on the reverse strand, counting down.
CTCAAAGTACAGACTGGACCTGAAAAGCACTTTGCTTGGGTGTTGGGTTTAGTTTTTTTAAAACCTTTTATTTTAAAAAGTTCCATACGGTTGTTGTACTTTCTCAGGAGCATTTCACTGTGAGGGAATGCAGGAGAGACATTTCACCATCTACCAAATTAGCATCTGCACGAACAGATTACAAATTTCTTTGTTCTCCTGCACGGCACAGTCTGATCCAACCCTTGCTAAAAATTAATACGCCAATAAAACATATCAGAAAAGGAAGGAAAAAGCCCAGAGAAGCCCACAAAAGCTGAAGCTGCAACAGAAGGTCAGGCCTCCCTAGGTAAGGCTGCTGGCAGCCTTTCCACTGCTGCAGGGCAGAAGCTCTTTAATTTGGGTAAACCAATTACCTGCATGTCCGAGTAGGGGCCAACATGATGGATTTAGAAACATAAACCCAAGAATAACTACAGTGGGAAACTTAAGTTTAAATTACTAGAACGTAAATATATGGCAATCACTACTCTACTGTGCATACAATCCTTACAGAGTATCCCTGAAGAGCTGTATTTTTCTCTAAATTTGCATATTTTCTTACTCTACACAGTTATGACTGCTAAGTGCATATAAAAGAACTGTCATGAAATCCAAAAGAGAAGAAAAAAAAAAAAATCAAAGTCACACTTAGAATTTTATGAGGGACTCATTTAAAATCCTACCTGATTTGCTCTTTCAAGGTCTGTCATGATCATCTCGATTTCATCAGCCCTGGGAGAACAAGAGAGCAGAAGTACTGTTATCACATGAAGAATGCCTGCTATATGAGTTCATGCACCGTACAATTGCAACATTCATACAAACAATACCAATTTTCAATATTTTTTTAAAAGGACACAGTAAGACTGATCAGTTAAACTTTTGACTGGTGAAATCCTCTTGGGTTTCAGCTCTGTGGACTGGTTTGCAAGTCTCCCAATTCCTTTGCTTGTTCCCCTTCTGCAGTGAAATAAGTGTATTGATATCTCGGCATATTCATTAGATCTTTGAAGATCTTACTCCCCAACCTCCTGCAGAAGGGCAGTGTCATCTTTCCTACATGTAAAGGTGCTTCACAAGTGATAATTATGGAGAAGTCCAAGATTACAGTTCTTCAGTCAGCTACTTGTATAAGTATACACAGAAGGAGCCTGTTACTCTTCTGTTTCAGTGTGCCTAGAAGTTCGGTTCTAAATTTGGCTAAAAAAAAAAAAAAAATATCATGAGGTCAAAGAGACCAAGAAATTTAATTTTACATTATGCAGAGAAGAGTTTTTTGACACAAATTTATGAAACTCTAAATTTAGACTCAGGCTCTTAATGCGTATTACAAAGCTGAGTAAGAAAGTCAAAGGGTTGAAAACTATACAAATAGTCAAGGAAAAAACGGATCCTTCACATACCTGCTTTAGGTGGCAGCTACCAGCCCTGACACTTTAAAAAACCTCAGCATTTCTAAGACTTTGCTCACACAAATGGATCCAATCCTTAAGCAATCTTTTTTTATCATCATGCTGAATCATGGGCAAATATTTCACACTCATGCTCTCACCTGCGAAAGGTACCAGGAAAAGGGCCTAGAGACCTAAAAGTGTGTTCTGTACCAATACAGGAAGACGTTTTACTTTTCCCCAGACATTTTGCCTGTCTTATATATCTGGACCATATGGAAGCAATGAACACTATCCTCATCTCCTATGAAGAGCAGCTTTAACCAGCAAGTCCTTTTGCAATCTGCCAACACCATAATGTCTGTTTTTTGTTTTTAATCTGTAGCAGATCATTATCAGTAAAAGCTGTGAAATACTGGAATTCCCTTCCTCTGCCTATGCAGAAAATTCAGGGTTTGTTTTTCTAACGATCCCGCTGAAGATCCATTTTTCTATGCAGGTGTTTGCTGGGAAAGATGGTTAATTGAAGTACATCAGGGTACTGGCACACTCGACACTGGATCATTACACTGAATGTTGACTTACTCTTCAACAGCATTTTAGGTTCTGCATGCACACTTAGGGAAATGCAGTAAAAGATCATAATAAGTAAATGTGTATGTATATAAATTAATGGAAAATTATTTTTAATTACAGCCTTTAATGTTGTCGGGGCAACATGAATTGCCTTTTGAAAAAATTTGGACAATAATGGAAAACAGATTAACATGTGTTTTCTTGTGCTGGAGAAGCTAATGTGCTCTTACATGGGAAAGAAATCATGCACACGATGTTTTGAATTAATAAAAAATAATAAACATTAGTTTAGGATTAGAATTGAACAATCTCTCCTTGGGCAAATAAGGATTCAAAGCGTGCAGAGAGTAGCCAGAAGACTAACCTGGACAGGTTAACATAAGCCTACAATAACACTTTTAATCTCTGTAGTTGTGAAACATGTTTTGTTTTAGACTCCAGCCCCAAAATACTTGTTAACCCACTTACAGTACTTCACATGGAAAAGATGTCCCTAAGACCACGCAAGTGACCCCATTATGTTTCTATAACAGAGGCAGAGAAAGGGGAAGAGGGCATTCTAATGGACCAAAAAAAAATGTTTCCCAGCATTTTACAAATATTTTTAGCCAGGATAGTTTAAGGATCCTCTTTATATAAGCTTATGCATTCAGGCTGAATTTATGTGTGAATGCCTCAGGTTATATGGAGCCAGCAAATGAAGTCTGGATTATGTCACATGCCTCCCAGATCAGAGCTGGGAATGTCCCATCCTAACACGCCGGCTGCAGCTTAAGCAAATCCAGTTTCCGCTTGCTTCTCTGTAGGGTTTGGAGAACAATAAAACCACTGCCTTTCCTCCCAAACAGGGGGTGCCAGGTATCAGCCAAAGGTCTGAAAAACCGCAGAACCTGAGAAGAGTGAAGAAGCACAAAACCCTCAGACAGGGAGAGGCAGAGCGCCCTGCTTTGGGAGCAGAAGGGTTGTTTTTCATTCAGCCAAGGGAACTTTTTTTTTTTTTTTTAGAAAAGAAGATGACTGTGATGCAGGAGAGATAAGCGGGAAAGGGCACAAGTGTGAGGGGGTCTGGACCCATCAAAGTGAAGGGAGCCAAGGGTAGGGAAACGGATGAAGACAGCAGAGTGAGAGAAGGAACAGGAGGATGTCCAAGGGCAAAGGACCAAGGGGAGATGGGACCAAGATCAGTAAATCAGAGGAGCACCCCGGGCCAGTGGAAAGGTGCGTGGCTGCCAGTAAACCAGGCTGAAACACAGGACAGTGCCTGAAAAATGCAGTGGAAGGACTCAGGACAATCCTGTATTTAAAATGGACAGAAGTATTAATACTGGTATTTGTATGCCATTTTGGCTGGGGTCAGGATTTAAGAGCTCTATTACAGCACTGGTATACGCAGCCAATTACAAAAAAAAGCGACTCAGGATATAGAATGCCATAAAAATGACATTTCTGCCCTTCAGCATGCACAGATAATTCTGACTGAATCCAGTAGAAGTGTCAAACTGTAGCCAAGGGCAAAACTGTCCCTTTGTCCTTGTATCCAGACACACCAGCTGACTGATCCTGAACTCCCCTTTCCCTCATACATTTTCTTCTACCTAGCTTTTCCACACACAGTCTCTGCACACCTAATAAAAGGATGCAGCATCTCCAAAAAAATTCAAGCAAAACATCTTGTCTCCAGCCTAGCAGTCTGCACACCAATGGAGGTTAATGCTGCAACCAAAAATGCTATCTTTAAGTAAAGTAATGAATTAAATTACTGTATATTCTTTCCTAGCACAAGTGTCAACAGCATTCAGAAGAATCTTCAAAAGGAATTCAGTCTTTTCATTTTAAAAGCTCAACTACCACATCAGTAGCTGGCACTCAGGAGTCTAAAATCACTTATTTGAGAAAGTCTCTAATAGCTACATTCACTGTTTGCTCAGCAGAAGTATTTATTATAAAATAAATTACAGTTCTCACACCTTTTATGCACTCACAGAAACAACTTGCATTGATTTATTGTTTACAAAGCACCGTGTCGAATTCAAACCTGCAAGGTACGAGGAAACTCCACTTTGGCTCAGTGAATTAGTCCCACACAGGTAATTTTTGATGTATTCACCATCCACCACATTTGCTCATTTTCAGACCTTCCTATTTCAATATTTCTCTTTATTTCAACAGAACTACTTGACAGGCAAAATGCCATCCAGCTCAAGGCTGCTGGCGCCTTGTCCTGCACGTTTTCATTGAAAATCTGGTGGGAACCACGAAGGAAAAAATGGCCAAGTTTAGCAAACCTGTGGTTATACCGACCCTGAATTTCTGACCAAAGTAGTTCCATGTGAACTAAGCTCACTTGCTTACTGACACAGATCTCATGATTTTACTTTTATTTTTCTTTGTTCCTGAAGCAACACGTGACTTGGCCTCTTGTGCGCGCCTGGATTTCCACATCACCCCAAGAGCTGAAGGCAAGGAGAAAAACCCGAAGTTCTGTCTTTCTTCAGACAGATACAGAGAATGAGGGTAATTAGTAACAAGAAGACCTTTTGCTAAAATACACTGATATTTACAGTGTTTTACAGCAGATTTCTACGTTGCAACCCAACATTATGCAGGGTTTGTCAAGGGTGATACTTTCTTAACATTAAAACAGATCATAAAAAAGAGTGGGTAAAAGCTGTTTTCAGGAGCAAATATTACCTACCCTGTGTTTTCTCATTCCGCAGATATAATCATTTATCTGATCTAATTCCTTATAATCTCTGTGTTAGAGGAAAAGTAATCATGTAAGCAAGACAGTTCTTCAGTCTGCATTACAGATAGCTTGTTCTAAGCTTCAACACTTTCAGGCTAAGGAATTTAGGAAATCAAATTTTAAGCCCAAGCATTTGGAGCTACAGAATAAGCATCGCCAAGTAAAAAGAATCTGAACTGTTGAAATGGCATGACCATGAAATATTCTATTATTTCTTCTCTTGCTACTGTGTTTGAAGTGAAAACCAAAACACATTAAAAGCTAGAGATTTTACAAGGTGTAAGCTTTTACTAGTCATGAAAGAGCCCTCAAAACTGACATGCCATCTATAAAAAAACAACTTACGGAGTTTTAAAAAAAAAAAAACCACCCCACTTTTCAATTCAATTGCTTATGGGAAATAAAAACCATGGAAAGGCTCAATTTTCTTTTTAAGATCGAGATAACTGATTAGGTTTGAACAGCATAACAAGCAAGCAAATTCAAGAATTGGTAACATGGAAGAAGCTCAGTTCTTTTTCTAAATAAAATTAAATCAGATGAAAACCCTGAACACCATAAAGCTATACACTTGTAAGCAAGAAGAATCTGGACTTTATGATTAAAATCCAGTTGATCCAACTCCTTCATTTAGACACCAGCTTAAAGAGGCAGAAACAATTCCTTTTTTATTAACATGACAAGTGAATGGTTTGCCAGATCTTGTGGCTACAGCCCCCTAAACATTCAGACTTACTGAACCTTGAAGGAAACTGCTGTTGGATTCTTTATACATGGAAGAACTGAAAAACACAGATGACACTTTTGAAATTGCAGTCAGTGGAGTGGCCAAGAAACTTCACTAGCAGGGCAGATTAATATTTTGGTTTGGCAAAAAACAAACAACATTTTTTCCCACACATTTGTTTTCTTTAAAAACATGTATAAGTTTACTGGTCAGAGCCATCGGTATATGGAGCCACTGGGGCTTGTTAAAATGTTCTAATTACTAAAACATTTACACAGGCAATTTCAAACTAAAAGCATACATTATCAACTAATGTGCATTTATGTTTAATTAAGAAAAAAAGAAAAATCCTACTTGTAACATATATCTGTGATCGTCACAGAGCAAATTTTGGCTGAATTAGGTAAACAGCCTCTTAAAATTAGAGTCAGTATAATCTAGTACTTTGCTAGCACAAGACAAAATGGGAAGAGTTATTTGAGACATTTGGAAGGGGAAGAAAAGAAGAAGGGCCAAAGCATTAAAAAAAAAGCAAAAAAGCAAAAAAAAGCAGTGCGTTGAATTTTTTCAAGTTTCAATAAAATTTTTTATCAGGGAAGGTTCCTGGGTCTAGGAAGTAATTTCAGATCACTAAACAACGTCAAAACTGCCTGCAGTCCAATGACCATGGCATTCACTCAGGGCACAAGAGCATTCCAGCATTTGAATATTCAATTTTATTTTTAATTTAAGCAAAAAAGAATGACAAATTTCCTACTCAAATTCAAGACTCTTTCCAAGCTCTGCTGGTAGATGCCTTCATCTAATCCCTGCACCTCAGTGACCATGCCAAGGTGCACGTGGTGCTTGGCTTACTTAATTTCTCAGACCTACATATGAAGAACCAAACACTTTCTTTTAAGCTCTTAGAAAGCGTCTGATAGAAGGTAATATAAAAAAAATCCACTAATTCTGTTTTTCTTGCATCTTACAAACATCACTCTACACATAGTTTAGGCATTTTTAGAATTCATAATGAAAACCAACAAACACCCATATTACATAAGTCCACCTTAATTGCTAATAAAACCTCCAAGTCATAGACACAAGGGTTGTACAAAGAAAGAAAAAAAAAAAGTTCATTTCAGCATAACCAGTATAGCACGTCAAAGGGCAAGAACTCACACACTTTTTACTACTAAGTTCTCAAATCTACTTTTCAAATTGCAAGAGCTATAGGTTAATATTTTCTTTCACAGCAACCCTCCAAGGATCTTCAGATCAGATAATCCTTTTTCCAATGTCATATAAATCCAGGCCTCTTGTAAAAGAATTTCTCTGTTCAGGGATTCATAAATCCACCAACTTTAGTAATGAATTGGGTGTTTCCTTTCCTAGGAACTCAATTGAAGAAAAAAAATCCTCTCTCTGCTAAGCAGTGAAACACTGAAGGCTTTAAATTGAGAGATCAAAGAAATGCTGGTTTCAGGTGCTCCAGCGATTACACAATACGTCATCTGGATTAATCTGGGGAATGGTTAAATGTCCACTGTACATTGTCCAGACCCCCCTTTGCAGTTATCCTATACTAAATCAAGTTCCTCCCCTAGCAAAAAGGGGAGAGACTCGATGCTAACTTTTTCAGGGTTTTTTTTTGGTTTAACTAGAATTCATTATTGTTTCTTCTCATTGTTAGTCTTCTATCCATGCAGTGCATGCATACAGATTCAAGCTGAAAAAAATAAACTAATTCTCACACAGAGATTTCTCATTAAGCATACTAGGTTGTATCCTAAGTACGGGGATCAAGCAGTTGCACCAGCTGAAGGTATGATCTTCAAATAAACGATGTCCCAGGTGCTTGAAAGATGTCAAGTGATCATAAAATATTGATAAAGGTTAAAGAAACTGCTTATAAAGCCCAAGATATTGAGCACTACCTGGACAATACAAGGCAAGAATCATCTCCATCATTAGAAGGAAAAGACCCTATAGAATAAAACCTCTTTTCAGTCCGTAGAAAAACTGCTCTCTAAAAAACCTGCACAGCGTTTTGTTTCCTCTTTCATGACATAAGTCAGGATTTCAAGGATAATAAAATCATTTTTGCAATTATGAAGTTTTAAACACAACAGAAATCAGCTTTATTCCAGTGACACACTAGGGAGCACGGTTTCTAAAGATCAGCAGTGTTTTCTTAAACATTTCTACAGAGAGAAATTGATATGAGTGACACTAATTGATATGCTCAATAAAATATAAAGAGAAAAAATAAGAATTATATGTAACAGAAAATACCAACTCACAGAACCCCAGAGCTGTAATTCCCATAGTGTTACACACTCATGGCCTTGGCACACTTTGCAAACCAAAGAAGAGCTGCTGGAATAAAGACAAGGCGTACTGGTTGTATTAAAAAGTAGCCTAATCTATAAATAGATGGTGTATCTTTTTTGTTTGGTGACAATACTATTTTCTTACATGGCACATATTTAGATATATTGCATGACAGCCAATGTGAATCTTAGCTCCCCATACTGCTTAATCCTCCATTTAAACACCTGTTACTCAAGTATCATTGTTTTTCTCTCCACAAGAACAGGCCTCTGTGTCCAGCCATCACACTGCCTGTTACAGAAAAGAAAATAAATGCAATAAATGCTTTTTCTCCTGGTCTTATGATCAAACATGTCCTCTTTCGCTATGTATTTTTGCTTTACCCTGTAAAGCCCTATGAGCAGTGTTAAAATTAGTAATTAGGAGTGTCCACATTTGTATCATTCCGGGTCTCCTCCCACCTCAGACCACTGGTGACAATCCTGTGGGCCACAGAGGTGTTCAAAGAAGGCTGTTGAAACACAAGATAGTTTCTGCACCTGAAATTTGCAGAAACAAATGACCTTGTTTAGATGGACCTAAAAATCAGTTTTCACTAACTTCCGAGGGAGCTGGTGAGAAGTCTGCAACCTCATGAGCTGTGGGCTCATGCTCCTGCAGGTTCTAGTGCTGGCAGGCAAAGAGAGGAGTCCCCGCAATTCTGTTCTGGTGTCACCATTCTGACCTGCCTTTAGAGATTGTGGAGAAAAGAAGAACGAACCTTCTGAGGTTTAATTTTTGATGTATTCATGCCTGAATCCCACCTACATTAATGTCCTGAGATTGAGATACTGCACCAGTATGAATACAAACCCACCAGATTTGCAGGATCAAGTCCTCGGGGTGAGGAACACAGTCTTCAGGTTCAGGTTATGTTGAATATTCATACTCAAAGGAGCTGATTTAGATAAACAAATATTTCCAGCTGCCTTCCTGGCCATTGCCAATCTGCACTGTGCTATGCCCTGGGTAGCAGGAGTCACTGCCTGATCCAATATTACGGCTCTGAGGATTTTCTAACAATGCAAGATGACACAGATGCAGCAAACTCTCTATTTCCTAGTGCCTCATGTTACAAATTGAAAGAGCTTGCTGCAATTCCCCTCTCCTGACTTCAGTTGATTCAATAACGTACCAGAATTTAAACACAGACACCCTTCCCTCTCCCTCACTTGCACACAAAGCGTATCAAAAGCACGGAATTACTCCTGACTTGGCCTTGAGCAGCCAACATGATGTCAATTTTACATGTTTTATAAAGCAACAGCATGTAGAAAGCAACTCAAATGCAGGTCATATCAAGCATGTGACCCACAGAGCAATCAAAGACTGCCTGAAACTGTCATTCAAGGTTCAATCATCTTCTTGCAGGAAAAATGAAACATCTGTGGCCCAGAGAATTAAGTTATGTATTGCATAATTCATCTGGTGTCTGCCACAGCAGCCATTTTAATGCTCTAGTGATAAACATGTTTGATTATTTTTGTTTTGTTTCCTGTTGCCTCCATGGTATTTCTATTTATCTACCCATACTACAATGCATAATGGAGATAACAAATACACAAACCAGTGTTATAGTCGGCTGATAAGACGTGGGAAATCAGCAGTCTTATTAATCACATTAAGCCAGCATCATTATTAAACCTTATGTTCCCTGTAATTGTACTCATTTTGGTTCTTTTCGGTACACTCTGATGATGAAATTGTTTCCCAAGGATCCAAACATACGTGTCAGAGGTCTTTCTAATAGAAAGCTGCTCTCTTCCTACACAAAGCAAGTTTCTCACTGTTTCCTAGGTTTTCCATCCCCTCATTTCCTTCTGATCCTGACATAAGCAGGCAGAACATGCGTCTCACACATTGTCTCAGACAATGCAGAGGAGCCGCCTCTGTTCACTATTCCACTAGTGGGTTTGTGGTCCACACTGTGAGAAACCCTAATCTAAGGCATTCTTTGCAAGTCATTTTGGGAAGTGATTGTTTTATTAATGGTAGCTTAGTTCAATTTACTCCCAAACTTGTCAACCCTAACACTTTCTCACCTGCCATGAACTTCCTTGACTTTGAGAACATGTCCCTGCAGAGCAGGTGGGAACTTTAAAGCTCTGGGTCCATGCCCTTCTGTCTGGGTGTTTATTCCTGTTGCCAGGAGCTGACCATTTCTGCAGCCTACTTACAGAACTTTAGATGTCAGTTAACTTGTTACACAACTCAACAGAGCAGCTGTCATTTGTGCAAAATTTAATAGACTTGGTCAATACCAGCTTGCTCCAAAAAGGTGCTTTGCCTGATGGAAGAAAACAAGCAACAGCCTCTGAAGTGGTGGAGTCAGGCATATTCTTACCCATTTTCATGATTTGGAGCCTACAGGATTCCCACAGTGAGCAAAATCCTTACTATAAAGCAACAAGTCAGCACTATTACAAAACCTGATTTGGTAGGACCAGAGTTTTTACCTGATACCCTGAAAGCTTGCACGCTGTTTCCTGTGATGCTCTACATGGAGGTGAGTCAGCAGATAAAATAACATTCTCCCGTAAGCCCAAATACAAATAAAGCACTGTTTCCTATCGATTGTTCCTATGAAGTTGTTTAGACAGTACCTATTGTAATAGTATCAGCTGTCCCATCTGTGCTTTGTAGCCGCCCCCCATTGCTACTTCCTCCTGCAATATTTCTAGGTCACTTCCTTATCCCCTAAATGTCATCTCCCCACCTCCCAGCCCACAAATGGAAACAGAGATTGTGGATGTTTTCCAGCAACACGTACACAGCTGATGAACCGGCAAGTGGAGAGGCTACTGCTGCTCTCTCAATCTGCAGCTCTGCACTCCAATGGATTATTTGTCTGTCTTTCTATCCACTCCTGGTTCCTACAGGATTTACCAGAGCTCCCTGTGCCACGGATTTCTAACGTTGTTAATTTCTGTTGAAGTCAATCATGGGCTTCCAAGTTAATTTAGGACGGGAACTGACGAACTACAAACTGATCACCAAGCAGGCTGGCAGTAAAACAGACCCCAGACTCAGGGAAGCTTCATTTCCTTAGGAAGTCAGGCTAAAGGCTGCGCTCGTGCACCGCTACTGCTGGCCACGTGTGCACAAATAGGCTGCTCTGCTCCCACTGCAGAACTTCTCATTTCTTATTTCACTTGAAAAAAAAGTATAACAAAGTATAAAATAAGAACTTCCTTAAAGACCAAGTCTTAACTGATTAACTCTGCTGCTCTGCAACTCGCATAAGCTGTTGTGTAATTGTTTCTCCAAATAATAATAATAGATAGTTTGGCATTTTGGAAGTATACCACCTGCAACAATTTACTGATTTTTACTGATGGAGTTAAAATAGATCATTTATTCAAAATTAGATACCTTAATTGAAGGCATCTTAGGTGTCATTCTTTTCTATCAGAATGGCATATTTTAAACTGTGAAGAATCAGCAGGAAGAATTGTCTGTGCTTTGATTAAAGATCCTCTAAAAATACACACAAACTTACTCAATAATGTCACTGGAGTTACAATGTGTAAAATCAGTACGTATGTTGGCAAGGTCAGGGGTTTTTTTTGTTGGTTTGCTGTTGGTTTTTTTTAGAATCACCATCACACCTGAAAAATTACTTTATGTTTTGAGTAGCTGCAGTCCCAAAATGAACAATCTTCCCTTGTTCTACATCAATGGTAAAATAACATATTTGTGTATATTTGTTTTCTTTAAAACAAAAATAACCTCAAAAATTGTACGCTGTTCACAATTTTTACTATAGCAACATATATATTCCAGATTCATCTTTAGGAGTTTCTTTCCAGAGACACTCAGCATCTCTTCTTCTCCTTAACTACAGAAAGAGCTGAGGAGCTTAGTAATTTGGAAAATCTAGGTATCTATTAGTTTCTCTGCTTACTTATTTATCTTTGTCCATCACTGTAAGAACCTGTAAAATGCTTTTCTTTAACTTACCTCAGTCTATATTCAATGAAACAGATTTAAGTCAGTTTGAAAATAGAACAGTACAGTAAGCAATTTTATGTACAGGTGTCACTCCACAGGCATATATCAAGGGGAAATTACTGTTTACCACCACAGCAATGACAGACCATCAGCTACCTTGTGGAGAACAGTAATTTTCCAGTGGCCTGAACATGTATTAGGGTAAAAACATAACAGACTAAGGAAGAGAATGCCATATGTGTCTCAATCGTAGCTGAAAAGCTCAAGTTCTCTAAAATGTCCATCCCCTCTATCCAGTCTGACTTTGGTAACTGGTACTACAGAGTGTAAGACAACAAGCTGCTTACATATCCCTCCAACCACATTTACTAACAAGCACCAAAATATGGTAATATCCTGCTTTCCTACACTGTCAAATGCACCTGCAGCATCTGGTCAGTGCTTTATGATGGACAACAAAAAGGCATCATTTAGGGATAGAATCTGGATAAAAATGTAACTTATTTTTACCTTTTGCCTTTATCTATGTAAAGGACGTGCACATTGTGCAAAAGAAAAGCTAATGTTGACTCTGCAGCCACACAGCATTCAAGTGGGAGATGTATTTGGGGAATGTTTTAGATGCTTTTGGCTTTAGAAGTGAATATAGGTGATGTGCCTATTCTCTGCTAGCTACTCAAGCAAGTATTTCCTTCCGGCTATCGAAGAAAACAACATTACACGGTCTCTGATAAAGGCAACTGATGTCCTTCTATCCAATAAATGGACTGAAAATAGCATAAAGCATGATGGGAGATGCGTTTACTGTACATTTTGAATAGGTTTTACCTTTCCCATGAGCTATGCTGAAGATTAACAACCAGAATGATTGCTATCTTTATAATAATGTATCCAATTACCAATATGGTTTTCTCTCTTCCCAATTTGTTCCAGCTTTGCTCTGAAAGGAAACACTACTTCTGTCAAATTGCAATCACGTAATCATTTTGCAGTTTCAGTTTATAACTATCAATAGCATGAATCTTGCTGACCTGAGTGGCAAAGCTGCAAAAATCAGGCAGAAAGAAACAAAAGAGGGAAGAGGAGGCCACAGAATAGAGAAAACAAATTGGAGGAAGGAGAAAAGTGGGTATTGTCTAAATCTGTGCAACAAGCACTGGTTCATTGTTACTTAATGGAGACCGATGCCTGAGACACAGAACAACCTCCTGATCTTCAGATGAAAGAGTTGCCTTCCTCTCTTTCCCTTCCCTCCTCTCGATTTGCTCTCACTTCAGTGGGGCACCCTAAAAAGCAGACTCAGCCCCAGTTGCCCTCAGGAGTTTTACCCGGTCGAGGAGCTGAATGGTGGTTGGCACCAATTAGATGCTGTGCTGGTGTGAATCAGCGCAGCTTCACTTGAGTTGCCTGTACCAGCAGAGTATCTGGCATATTTTATTTTTACATCTTTACTGAATACATAAAGCTGCTCAATTCTTTTCTAACTTAAGCCTCCAGTTGTATCGGATTATGAGAGATGCTCACTAATATGATTGACAGATTGCCTGTCTACACAGAATCTAAACTAGACATATATTAGACAGTGAAATTACTTTAAATAATCTTTTGTGGTAAAACCCAACAACACTAGGCACTACTGCAAGCCCTTGGATGACAACAGTGCAGCATTTTCTAATTTGACCTTTTACAATTTTATTTGCAGAAGGACTTTTCAAATTCTCTATTTCCCTTTCAACAGTTGTTTAGCCTTTAAAATACTGCTGAAGTAAAACAGCTTCAGGCTCGACTAATATTGTAGGCTGTGGTATGGAACTATTTGATTATTCTGTTTCAACAGTTAATATAACAGGTTTAGTATTTCTACAGAAGGGGAGTTTGAACTGAAAAGAATAGTTTTCTGTTGCTAATGACAATTCCTCAACATTTCTACTATATTCAAAAGATATGCTGATGTCAGAGTCTCTTCAGTTGATGAAAACCATCCTTCCTAAGTGTAACAAACAGCTGTAGCAGAGAAAGGAAGTAAGACAATGTTGATCTACCTTTTGGATTTGCCTGTTTTTTAATGCAGTTCTAACTTTACTAACCAATGGGTCTTAGAGCCACAAACCCAGCATTTGCTTAGTGAGCAAGTTCACACTGTTTAGACCTTCAATGGCCAGTCAGTCTTCTCCGGTTGTTCCCTGGCCACGGGATGTGGAATGGTAAGCCTATAACCGTACCAAGTGTCACATCTTCCATCTCCACCTCACTCCTCTCTCCCTCCTGCTGCAGCACCCACATTTCTCCAGGTGTGTCATCCTCTGCCCAGCTCTGTGGTCTCACCTGCAAGACGTGGTGAGCTGGGCTGATCCATAAGCTGGGTGTGGACCTACACACCAGGCTCTTTGCTTGATGGGACACCCTGGGAAGACACACTGATTCCAAAGATGCAGCTTCTCTGTTCTCAGTTTGTTGGGTTCAGTTGGGTACTTATCAGGAGCATGACCTTGTACACAGCCACAGAGCAGGGGAATTTCCCCTTCTTTTACCCTAAGTGGACAGTTTGTGTCATCAGTTCCTGCACTGTATGTGTAAAAGTTTTAAACTTTCCAAATAAAGCGTATCTAGTCTTCTGATATTTTCTCTAGGCTTAGCTCCTTTTATGGCATTAAGTAGTAAATCAGTAATTCAGGGAACCTTACTTTGCTTCTGAAGTGTTATACAAACAGAGAGGATGGGGCCAGACTTGCTGGCCCCTCGAGCTGCACACAGCTCTGCCTCCTTCCCCCACCGCCTTGCCTTCACTTGCAGGTTGCTGTAGCTGCATCATTTTCCCAAGCCATGGGCTGAAGCGTACAACAGAAGTTTATTTGACATTTTATCAGAAATGGGACCACCCTGGTGTCACACACACAAAAAAAAGGTGCGGGAGGGCAGGGTTTATATGGGCAGGATGCACAAATACATTGTAAAGCTCACAAATTTAATCCAGGGACTTTTTTTCTTAAATTTGAAATGGTCAATAATGAAGTCTTCCATGGGCCCTGGCCATGTAGCTTATTTTAGGATATTTGGTACAGCTAACCTTACTACAATACCAGCGTTATGCAGTAGAAGATACAAGGGAACAGGAATTAACTAGGAAAAAAGTGGTGGTGATGGAAATGTTAAATAAAAAAAGTTTAGTTAATACAGATACCAGACAACATATTCACCGAAAAACAGTAACAAAAAAGCTTGTCTACCATACATGACACAGAAAGACTGTTAAATCCTGACCTGGGTGAGGACCGGCTGGTGCCCGGCACGTCTCACCGCTGCCAGCTAACTGCCTGGCTCCGCTCTGCGCGAACACGGCGCCACAGCATCACCGACGACGAGGCGGTGACAAAAATCAATCCAACAGGCAGCAAGACAAATAAGTCATCTGTATCACAGCTAAAATATGTTTTTGATCAATAATAGAAAATTAACTTGTACTCCTTTGCCAAGAAAATAGATTATTTAATCAGAGTACAGACAGATAGAGATGTTACATAATCAAAAATAGCTCGCTCTGCTATATTTAGTGGCCACTGTCTTTCAGTGAAGAGGGCAAAAGTACACCCATTATCAGTTACAAGCCCTGTACTGAAATGGTTTTGTGATGAGTTAAGCTGGTCTGACATACTTAACATCAAGATATTGTATATTTAAAACTACAACAACAACTATGCAGTATGAAGGCAGTGAAGAGGGAAAAGACAAGAAAGTCATTGCTGTCCTGTGGATAGTTATCCAACAGGGTTAAAAGGATCAAGTCCCAGCTAAAACTTATACACCAGGGGATCTACAACAGTGCTTTCTAACCTTTCTAACTTTTAGACTACCTGGAGTTTTCCATCAAAGCATGAAACATTAGTATAGCACATTTACAGTTTATGACTGGTTGCCTTTCACAGTTATTTCTGTGATCTCTTAGCAATAACCAGTGGAATTACAGGAATTTGCAGAACACGCAGAAAATCACTGATCTAGACCATCAACACAGAGCTCACTTAATACTACTGCAGCCTGACTGGCCACACTATGCATAGCTAAGAGCCTTCCACCGTTTCTGAGATCCACAGTATCTTAATTAGAAGCTCAAAGAAATGTCTGTCCATGGATAGTCCCCTAGAAGTGAACAACACTGTCGTCAACGTAATCGTCTTTCCTCCCCTCCAGCTTCCCCACCAAACAATAAACACTAGGAAAAAAGTGTAATTAATGCTGAAATCAAGCACCTCTGGCTTTCATGGTTTCAGATACGGAAAAATTAAAATAAGGCATCACAAAAATCAACAGTTAAACTCAGAGCTGCTTTATAGGCCTTCCACACTTTTATTTAAAAGTGAACGAAACCCCTCTGTTCCTAACTGGAACACAAAGAATGTTCAGTAGAACAGCTCGTGATTAACAATGGTAACTACCATTTTTTCTATTTTTTTCGGTATCAAAACCAACAAGTAACTGTATCAACTGGTATTTGCATCAGGTTTACGGAGCTGCTTCACACAGTGTGTGTGTCCAGCCACAGCAGCTCTCCGAGACACTGGATGCAAAGAAGTCGTGGAAGGTGGTGATTCTGCAGGGCCATGCCTTTAAGGTAGACATTCAAGAAAAACAAAAACTTCATGTCGACAAAAAATTCTTAGCAATCACCGTATTTTAGAAAGAAAACAAACAGTATAAACAGAAATCAAAGACCGCTGCTTCAGTGTAACAGATACCTTAAAGATCCCTCAAATGTTTAGGAAAGCTAGAGAGGAAAGCAAGCACTATGCCCATTAAAAATAATAATAATAAAAGATAATTATAGCTGGCTCCAAATGTTAACAATTCAATAGTTACAGGATCTAAGTACTGTAAATGACTAATGCATGCAGCAAATGTATTCGCAACAGTGTACAAAACAAAGCCCTTAAAAGTAGATGGCTCTGGGAAAAAAAGGATAAACTGTTTTATAACATAGACTGAAGCACTCGACATTGAGAAAGTCCCTGCCTTTGTGACTGGCAACAAGAACATCTCCTTGATTTGCCAAGACGATGAAAGACCAATAATGCACAATTTAGGAGCTCCAGATACCTGCATGATTAGAACAACAATGTTGTATCTTTCCAATTCTTAAAAGAATGAGACATGATCGGTGAATTTTTTCTATCTGCACAAAAAAATCACAACGTATTTTAAGACAGTCATCCACACGTAAAGCCAAGAAAAGACTGCTGATAAATTTAAGTGACTACAAACTGGAATAACTGACAAAATTCTGCTGATTATTTACTATGTGCCACTTTGTATGCATATTTTTTGCCAGCAATATTCAAAAATACGACTTTAAATCCTACAGCCTTGCTGTGACTACAGTTCTACTTTTAATAAGTTATCAGCATTTCCCCCAAATAATTAATGAAATAGGAGCATATAAATCAATCCATTCACCCATGTCTTGTAAACAAATACTAATTTACCGGTTATTTTATTCAGCTAAAAGAAGCTTATGTACACATAACTGAGTAGCCACCAGTTACAGGTTCAATTTGCTTCTTAAAAAAAAAAAGGAATTTTCTGCCTCAATCTGTGCACGATGTGGTGAAGACCAGAGTGCAACAGGGTGGGCCCTGCCGGCAGGACAGCTCGGCGTCCAGCCCGAGTCTGGAGTGAGCGAGAACATGGAAACATTTCCTTCTCCAAACATGCCCACATGGAGACCATCACTTATCTTCCTAAACAAACAGCAGTGCGGGTCACTCCTTCCTGCCGCCGGGTGGGCACTTCCCACTGCTACGGGCTAATGAACAATGTCCTTAAGGCTCGGTGGCAGGGGCACCGGACACCGATTTATCACGCAGGGAATGAAGGAGAAATCACGGATAGCAGCAGCCTTCTGGCCCTCACTTCCTTCGTGTATGATCTGCTACTGAGCTAAAACCAGCAGCTCTGCTAGCTAAAACTTGCAGTATTTTTTCTATTATCAAAGCCAGAAATTCTGTTGAGTAATGCTTTCATTCAATTTGCTCATGATGTTCTCTGTTGATGAACATATCTCATTTCATGTAAATGTGATTAAATAAATCAGACAATGCTAGGCTGTGTCAGTCTCAAGAGGTTCTAGTTCAAGATGTGAAATACCTGCCCCAATAAGCACAACTTGAACTAAACCTTGTGCATTCTGAGTTTTTATTACCTTCTTCACCTCAAAAACCCTCTGGTTGCCTCTTCATTTTTGTTAACATGGGTGTAACAGCAGAATTACAGGTTTTGAATAAACTGCCACACTGATTCAAAGGCTTTCGTAGTATGTGAGGACTGAAGAGGAAGGGATGGGAAGTGAAAAGGAAGAAGATGGAAAAAATTCCTGCAGAGTATTTTGAATTATTTGGAGCTCACGGCTCTTGGCACACAGAGGGATCAGGTAGCAGGGAAAGGAGTGCTGTGCCTGACATTTTCAGATACCACAAATCAAAAGGAAGAAGTCTGAAATCCAGGCCATTATAATCAGTTGTCTACACATGATGTTACAGGTCTAATCTTAAGTAGTCTAAGTGTTAAATCTTCATCTGCTGTGCAGAAGTTCACGTTACACCATTCTCTTTGAGAAAGAAAGGAACATCAGCCAAAGAATACAGTGATTCCACACCACATACTCCTTGTAAAACAAAAAATAAAAATAAAAAAGATAACAGTTGAAAAGCAGCATGATTAAGAAAAGGAACTGTGTGTGCAAGTAGCAATACCACCTTCCTCCATCTTTCCCCACCAAACTCTCATTCTGGGACTAGTAAAATTACTCCTGAAGATGAAGAGATTATTGCCTCCAGCACAACTATCCAACAGAAATGGGTTTCTAGCTTCCAGGTACTAGGGAATGACATGCAAAGGACATGTCTGTTCTTCCTACTCTCTACAAAATTAATTTCAGACTGACCACAAAAACCCCCCCTCTTTCTACAACAGATTATCAGTCACTTTGTCTCTGTGTTAGGTGCACATTCTGACAGAAGGCACGAATTTCACCTCTTTATCATTAAGCTCCCAGCCCTCTACTCTTCGAGCCCTTTGGTAAAGGGGTGAAGGATCTCCCAGCCTGCCCGTTTCTGTGATGAAACACATCTGGAACTGCAGTCCACAGAGGGAGCTCCTCCTGTCCAAGGAACAACTGCTGCCACCAAGGCAATGCTTAGTTTGCACTTAACTAATAGATTAAGGCTCATCCATACCCTGGAAGGGGCTTTACTGCAAACAGATTTTGCATAAGAAATGGCAGACAATGCACCAGCTGAATGCTGAAACAGAGAAGTTGTTAGTACCTTCAGCAAGTTAGGTACAACACTAAACAACTCAGCTTTAAGTAGAACATTATTTTCTCTGATACCATACACAGAAGCTGCTGTTTAATTAAAACTAAGCTGCTTAAGCCATTAAACTGGCAAATGGCTACAGCAAATGACTTGTCAGTTGTTAGCATTCAAATAGCAGGAGTTGTTTGTTGTCACCCTCAGATGGCAAGTTGCAATGCTAATGCACATTTCCCTATTGGCTCCACAAATCTAAACCAACCCAGGACTGTGAAGTCATTAAAAGTGCTACTGTATGTTACTGAGGAATACTTTCTTACCATGATCTTCAAAGACACCAATATCATGCACTCTGTTGCAATTTAATTATTACAACTTCTGACCTAGAAATATAAGCCTCTCCAGTCATTTACTTGCATTTCTAAAAGTAGAATTTATATTAATTCTGGCTTTGAGCCCCGAGTTTAAGCAAGTCCAGATACAGCCTCCTGATTCAGTTCCTGCATATCTCAGTATCAAAATCTGTAACTAAAAAGCGTAACTTTCTACAGCAGCTACTTTCTTCTGATCACATGCAATCAAAAAAAAAAAAAAACCCAAAACCCCAAAACATTTTATCTTGGGTCAGTAACAGGAACAGATCATTCTGGCCATGCAGGCAAACTTCAAAGCCACAGAAGGTGAGTATCACTGACAGCACCTAAGTCAAGACACTCTAGAAGACCCCCTGCTTGTGCATCACTAAGACTTGGGTCAAGACAGGGAGCATCAGGCAGAGGCATCTCTGGAATTCAGGTTGGGAGAGTGCCTCTTGCTCCTCTGCAGTCTTCACTCCCTTCCCCCAAATGGGAAGGACAGCGGCGAGGAACTTGAAACAGTTAAATGCACTGAATTTGTTGATCTTTTTACTTCCTATGAGTCATGCTCCTCATCTCTACCACTATGCATATAAAAATCTGCTACAACTCATTAAACAAATATTTCCACTTTGGCTCAGTAAAAGCAGAAGACTCACACATTAAAGCACCACACAGGTAAAACAATGAAAAATGCTCTAATGATTAAAGTTGCCCATTCCAGTGAGTTATAATGCCCATGCTGTGGGGCAGTCAGTGGTAATACAGCGTTATTACTATGACAGATGCCGTATGCATCTTTTCCCCTTTGGTGTGGTCTCCAGGAAAGAAGAATATTTCCATTCATCACAGAATGACCTAATGGATGGCACTGTTCAAATGAATGGTCAGCAAATGCATTTTATGTGCTTCTATTTATGTACATTTATTTTTACAGGCTACAATGCATCAGAACAGCACTTCCACTTTTCTATCCAAGGACTGAAAGACTATCCACATTAATAAAGTCTTGCCTTACCCCGTGTGCCCTTTTTACATATGGCAAAACTGAGTCATCAGCCTTGTTTTAGGTAGCATGCTTGACACCACAAAAATAAGCTGTAGTGCTAATTACCAGTACAGTACATGAAAACAGGAGAGTCCTTTCTGTAAGACAGAGTCTTAAACTAAATCTTCTATCAAAATAGTGCTTTTTTATAGAAGTAAAGTTAATAGATGCCTAGAACTACCAAATGAAATGAGGGGACCTCTCTGCATTTAGTAACAAGCCTTGAAAACCTTAATCTCATGAGTCAGTAATAACAGTGGAGAAAGTAAAGACAATCTTGGGTCTATAATCAATAAGACAAGCTGCTTAAAAGACCTCATCTGAAACAAATGTGTAAATGTCTCACCAAAGCAGAGATACTGATTTATGATTTAAAAAGTGTAAATGTATTTCGGTGGTACCAGTTAAGAACAACTTGCATGTCTCATTCACAGGGGCTTAAAGCAAATGGTTTAACATCACCAGAGTACAAACTCCTTGCTAAGTCTTTCTCCAGAATGCCATTAACACCTCTGCAGGCTCTGTGTCCTGTCTAATTCTCTCTGGCTTACACCAGCCCTATCACAATTTAAATACATCAGACACTCTCTTCATTATCAAACTTAAACCTGCATTTTTCCCTTGACAAAACACTGCCAAGATCCCCGACAAGGCCAGTCCTGGCTGTGACATGCTGTATTACAAAAAAAAAAAAAAAAAAAAAAAAAAAAAGCTATGAAAAACCCAAACACTACACAGACAGACTTTAAAGGACTTTGAGAGCAATATTCCTCCAGATAATACATTAGGACTGGTATTGTTTAATAAGTAAAGGAATGATTTAGAAAAGTCAATGAACGGCACAGTGGCACTAAGTGCAGTAAAGCAGAATTATTATAAAAGAGTGCAGAAGAGTAAAAAGTCCAGACACTGAAACAAGCCAGGTGAATAGGCAGCTTTACGACAGATGAAATTCAACACTGACAAATGTGCTAATGCCCCAAAGAGTAATAATTTGGACTACTTATCTACACTGCTGGGCTCTACACTTCTTGGAAGGTAAATAAGATGACGGACTAATAAGAACATCCACACCTAGTTAAGATCATATTCCAAACAGGGCAAAATCTCCGATAAACTGCCATGATTCATGGCATAACCAACTAAACGATACGATTTGGAAGAACATTCCTATAGCAAACTAATCTATAGTGATGCATTACAGAGCTAATTTAATTTTTTCCCCTTTTTGGACAGCTAGCCTACCAGCATGGGTCATTATCAGAGATCAGACCGTGGACAAGACAGCATCATTTTATCCAATACAGAATGACTGCATCATTGTTGAAACCAGGGAAAGTAAATAGCCTTAAAAATTCCCATTATTAGCAAAAGATGAAAAATAAATTAGAGATAATTCTGAGAGTCAAATTCCGAATTATTCTGATCCTTTTCCGACGCAGGAATATCTGGAATTTTCCCTCCCATGTCTGTATTAATCTACAGGGAAATTAACTGCTACACACTCGGTAATGTAGGGGTTAATTCTGACTGCTGTCGAATGCCCCAAGTCTGTGCTCTGTTCATCAGAGCATTAAATCTGAAAGCTCAAGAGAGTAGTGCAGCCGTGCTGCAAGGGCTATGTTATAAAGTTCTGCATTAAAAATTCATATCGTAGGCTTGCCACAGTACTCTGCTCTGGCTGAAAGGAAAGCTGGCGGGGAAATATTAGACACCCCACTGTCTTTCTGGCAATTGGAGACATTCCTCAACAAACAGCACCTCAGGAAGGGAATGAAAGGGCAAACAAACCGTGAAACAAATCAATGAGTTCAATTATCTCTCTCTCTCTCAGAAAGGAAACTTTTCATTTTTAAGGCTGTTTCATGAAATCTTTTAATGACGGCCCTGAACAAGGATGCTGGGCACTCTGGCTGCAAAACCAGCTGCTTGGCAGAGCTTTTTATTTGTTTTACACAAGAAAGAGATTCCCAAACATAGAGGGGGAAACACAGAGCAGGGTATAGGAATCTCTCCACAGAACAACTCTACTTACCCTTTACATTACTGGGACCACATGGGATAACAGGCTGTAGAAATTGTTCCCACTTTCCCTGAAGTGTCTCCAGCAAAGAGCGAATTTAGATTTATTAAGATGGTTAGTTACTCCATGGTTAAGTTATGTGCTCCTCACTACTGGTTAAGGCTGTGTGCATTTCACAGCAATTTATGGCAACCCAACTGGTAGATGACACGGCTCACAATGATGGAAATGGGTGTTATATTTTTATGAAAGCCATATGTGCCCCTCAGGTTATCTGTCTGATATAACCACTGTATTCAGGCAGGTTAATAATCCACATACCATAAACGGGGAAATACAGGAAATGAAACATCAGTAAATACAATTTCTCGAGGAAACCATGCAAAGAAAGTTACCTGTTTCACAACCCTCCCCTGCAACTCTGCTTAGCACCAACCGTAATAGAAAGATTCACTTTTTTCAGCGCTGAATTTTGAATCAAAGGAAGAAAAAGGAAGATAATGGAAGCCACTGGACAAACGTTGCCGTGGCACTCCCTCTATATTTTTTTCATACATATATATATGAATATATACGCTTGTAAGTATAGTTGGAAACCAGACTGACTTCAACCCAGCAATCCAGGTTACGAGCGGTTCAACCCATGAGTTCATCCAAAGGGAGGTGTACGAGGGCAGGTTTAATCTAGCAGGTGCAGTCGCAACTGAAGAGATTTATGCCTGATAGCCAGCACAAAACAAATCAAGTCCAGACTAGCCTAAACCCCCTCACAAATATAAAAACTGTACGGGGGGTGGGGGTGGGGGAACCACACTATTCAGTTGAAAGTTCATTAGTTTGAGGGACGGAATGAAGACAGGTTGTACAGTTGGTGATCACAAGTAACCAAAGATCAACTATTACAACCCCCCGAAAAACTTCTACAGAAGATTAGTAACCCTAAGGCAGTACTTCAGTCAAATTTAATTTGTTACTAACAATTTGTTAAAATAATTTGTTAAAAATTGCAAGAAAGATTCAATGAGCTAGGGTTTATTCTGTGCATCAGGAACCTGTATCTAAGCAAAATAAGGGCAGAAGTAGTCCTTTCTTCTATCCAGTGATTTCATTTCTCAGGTTTGATCCTTTCTGTATTACTGATTGTCCGCCGTGTCCTTGACCAATCTCTATGACTCAGTTTCTCAACATGTTAACATAGCCTTTGCTATGATCTGCTCCTGCAGAAACACACTAGATAAATGTTAAGGGTTAATAATATGAGGCTTACAGGATTGTAAATGCATTTGTTTATTTAATGCTTTACATGAATGCTAATGAAGTTATTAATGGACCTGCATGTTGTCTATTGTTTTTCTT
This sequence comes from Strix aluco, assembly GCF_031877795.1. Classification (NCBI taxonomy): domain Eukaryota; kingdom Metazoa; phylum Chordata; class Aves; order Strigiformes; family Strigidae; genus Strix; species Strix aluco. The sequence continues at coordinate 8,802,833 of NC_133949.1, read as the reverse complement.
GGTTTTAATGTCTGCACCATCCTGCCTTATCCCTTCTGCTCCATGAGCTGGCCAATATCTTTCTCTTCCAAATCCCTGAATTAGTGCTCAATCCTGGTTCCTAGCTCCTTATGTTTGGGATTCTCAGTTTCTTATTCAAAGATATTATTTTAAAAAACTTACTCATTGAAACATAGTTTTTAAAAAATTCATCAAGATAATGAGACTCAATTTCATCATAACAGATATTTTCTGTGACACTAAACTGTAACCCCACATGATGTTATTGTCTTTTAATTGAGATCAGAGGATATGTAAATGAGACGGTATTTCTTAGGTCCCATTAAATGATGTCTCCAGGATGATCAGAAGGGGCTGAACCAGACAGGACATGCTCCTCTGACATCCACACACAGCACAGCCAACCCGCACACTGACCTGCTCCAAGCTGCAACTGCTTTTCAGAGAAGTCTTTGATTTACTGGAAATGCCACCGTTTCTGGGCCACTGTTTCATGGCTGTATCGTTGCCAAAACTGCTGAAAGTCTGCAGACCAGAATCCCTTTTTCTCCTGCAACCAGGCTACAGGGCAAATGCAGAGGTGCAAGTGCTGAGGGTGACTCCTGCACACATTGCCAACACAGACACTTCCCTCCCAGCTCTGCTTCTGCCATAGGCGTTGAGGATAAGGGTTAAAAAGGAAATCAAAGATTTACATGGGGGTGGGCAGGAGAAATAATTGCCAGAAGTTTTAAAGCCCTTGTGAAGGCAGCAGGGATGACCTGCACAGCGATGCGGGCATAGGACTTAATTCTATAGGCTTTTCCCTGAGTAAGGTGAACACCCCGAAGTTCCCAACGTCAACAGTCCTAACAGATAATACAAAACAGAGATACTTTTTATTTTTAAAGCGACTGCAGAGAGAATAATGTCCCTGTTTCTGTAGTAAGGTGGCTTATAGCTGTGGCGTCATAGTAACATTTTAAGTCAGAGAAAGGATCAGACACATTTAGGTATATATTCAGTGAGACTCCGAAAAACCTGTCTAATGAGCAAAAAGCATAGGGATACTTTCATAAAGGTTGTGCCAGATACAGCCACTGAGTGATGGCACACACCTTCCTGTTCTTGGAAGAGGCAAACAAAAAAATAAATGAGAGGACTGGATGAATGTGAAAGCTGTCTGTATGAAACAACGTGGTACATGGGAGAGCAGGTCTGCCAGGTCTCACAGCAAACACACGGCTTTCCAAAGGGAAAGAAGATAAAGGCAGAAGAAAGAGACTGTTTTCCAGGATACAGAGTTTTAGTGCTTGGGATCTTACAGTTTCCTGAACTTCCATTCTCGTTCAGGACAGCCATCTCTTTCCATTAAATGAGGGAGCACAGCATGCACTACAGGTCTCATTTTTTTGCCTGCACTGTCGTCGTGTGGGAGTGGGAAAAGCACCTGGAATCCATCTATAGAGCACAAGGAGAGTTTCAAGTAAATGCCAGTAAAGAAGGCTTACACATTAAATGCATGGCTAGGTAGAGATGACTACTGCAGTAACTGCCAGTTTAACTTAGAGCCTGATGGAGAGGTTGGCTTTGTGATTGGAAATAGGTAACCCTGCATACTATACAGGGCAGGTCCCGATTGAAACCAGATGAACCATTTGTTTCTGATGATTCAAGGATTTATCCTGATTGCCTTCCCCACGATCCCAGCCCAGCAGTAGCTGTGCTGAAGGAGCCACGGCAGAACCACGTGCCCTCCTTGCTTTCACAGACAAGACCTCACAAGGAACTGGTACTGTACCAAAATAACTCTGTTGATTTGCTACTTTGCATTCAAAAAAAGGAGACTATTATAATTTGTAGACATACATGAAAGGGCTGCGTGAAAACCAAGCTCAGCTGACCGGGACATGGGAGCCCAAGGACCTTGTCCATGCTTGGGGGCAGATGTGCCCTTGTGAGAAGGGTGCTCCTTCCCTGTAACTCACTCCTCTTCTTCCTCACAAAGCCCTCCCAGGTGCCTTACAGAGTTCAGCTGTTACAGATAAAATGAGCTACCGTGGCAAGGTGGCTCAAAAAATTGGATTGTCCTTTGGTCGAACCTGCAGGGAAAGCCAGTTCCTGCCGTGGTCCCTCTGCCCAGCAGACTGAGGCAGCTTGCAATAGCCCGAAGAGGTTTGGCTCCAGCAAGAGCAAATGAGAACAGGCTGGACAGGGACACTTCTGCCCCTTGTGATTTCACAGACCCACGCACCAAGGACGCTGCAGCCTCTTCCATGCAGCTTCAAGCCCAGGAAGGAGCTGTGGTTGCAGCCGTGGTCAGGATGACCAACAGCATGGCTGGCACACTAGCTAAGACCCTTTGATGCAGTACTTTGCATTTATTTAAAGATTTCCATCTAAGGATCTCATGTCAACCCAAGGTTATAGATAACAGGGTGATGACTAGAATATGCTGCAAACCCCTAAGGCTATTTTTTTCTACTTTGGGCTGTTAAATAACACCAGCTTTTAGGCTACACTAGAAAAAGGAACTGAACAGTCTCACTTGAGGTTAAAAAACAAATAACAAAAAAAAAAACAACACTGAAAGGACCTAGGGCACTTCTGTGCTGTCAAAAAGTTACATTAACTAATTGCAAGCATTACAAGTCTAACAAAAGAGCAACAGAGCCCAGCTACAGCACTAACTCCTACAAACTCTAAATGCTCTATTTATATGGAGTTCTCAGAAATGCACCCTTAGAAATTTAAAAAAAAAAAAAAAATCTTTCTGCCGGTTTGTGGTTTATGATTCTCATGTCTGCATATTTCTAGACTCCAGCCAAGACCAGACTTACTGACTTTGAGCATTATACTTACTCCTCATGCCTCAGTTTCCCTACCCAAACGTAAAGACTAATGACAACATTTCAAAGCAAGCACTCCGTATTTCACAAAGGCAAGGGTTTTACAGTGATGCTGTAATTCACTCCCCATAGCATACAATCTTACAACTTTTCTGGTTTGACTGTAGGCTGAACCAGAAATTCGACAAAAAAGGCTAGTGTGCACACAGGCTTTCAAGCCCTATTTCACACAAGAGCTTCAGATCAAAATAAGAAGCAGATCTCCAAAGTATTTTCATTCATCTTCATTTCTAGGTTTTTAAGCAAAATATTAACAGTACATAGTGACTTTCAGCCCGTGGAGTTTTGCATAAGGCACAGTTAAAACTTTTAACAAATATCTCGAATTGCAAAATGCAGACAGAGCTTTCTGTAAGATTTAAGACATTCAATTTTTCTTTCCTTTTTTTCCTTAAAAATTAGTTCTCTGTAATATCTTCCCTGGTTTCTCATCCCCCCCATTATCACTACTCCTGGGTTTTAACTGATGGCAGGATGACTAGGAAATTTAAGAAGAAAAAAAACTAAAAGAGACAAGTCCTATGAAGTTCTCCATCTCCTGTTTTTAGGGAAATCACTTTAAATACAGCAATAATTCCAGAGACAAGCATTAGAAGTTAATGACTCATCAAAAGAACAGGAAATAGGAAACTTTAAGACCTTAAAGGCACAGCAAATAGAAGCTATTTCATGTCATGTACAACACAACCACCCTAACTACAGTATTTCATGCTCAATGGGGGGAAGCAGCATTTGAGACCATCTATCACAGTAATTATGTGATGCTGGAGGGAGCACAACTTTTATTTTTTATTCAGTTTGACCCTGAGCACCATCAAAATGGAAGACTACAAACATTTGAGAAATGATATACTGGTACCAGCCAGCACTTAAACAAGAAAGATTTGTTAAAAAAAATTAAATAATTCACAGGCCAAATTCAATTCTCACTCTATATTGGGAATTATTCCCCTGAACTCCAAGTTAACTGAGATTTGCCCCAATGTAACACAAGATTTCACATGAATACTTGAACTCCAATTCCATCACAGAACTTTAGGCAGAAATAATTCTTCATGAATTCTCTAAAACTACTGGTCCTCTGTCTTCAAGCCCAATCCTACACTCCTTCCATGCAGAAAGTCACATCTTTAGAGCTTTATTCTACACTGATGCCTGAAGAACAGGTCTGTTCGATAATGACTAGGAAGAGGAGCACCCTTCACCCCCAACAGCCAAAACCCACAGGCATCCCCTTCTGTTACTGTATTTTTGGCGTATAATCCACAAAACCTTTCCTTTCCCCACAACTGGGGACTGGAGTGCCTTGTGCCTGCGTGCAGGTAACACGAGGAGCTGTTTACCTCCCTCCATCCCTCCCTGGCAGCCCTCCTGCCTGCCTGACACCACCGCCTGCCTCGGCCCCAGCACTCCCCATCTGTCACCCACCTCTGACTTTGTGCAGATTACTTGAGGATTTATTTTCAAGCAGGATAGAGGGATGAAAATAGGCATTACTTTGTCCTCCCACTCCTGAGCTTCTACCTATTGGTTTCATTAACTTGTTTTACGTTGTCATGATATCATGCTGTAAGCTCTTTAGGGCAGAGATGGCCTTTGTAAGGGATACGTGCACAGTGCCCACCCCAGTATCCCCACCCTCGCTGACCGAGGTCTATGACCACTGCAAGAAAAGGAGTATTAAATAGTGATACTGAAATCCCGTGAGTCAAGTTTTCCAATTCAGGCCCTAGAACAATGAAAAACTCGACCGTAAAGCAGGGACTGCCAACTCACAGACCACACTTTCATCAACCGTGCTCTGTTCATTTCCAGATTTAGTTTTCATTAAAATGCAGCCCGGGATTAAAATAAGTCAGCTGGATCTATACGGTGGGGTAATTTGTGATATTGCACCAGGGTACAGTTTGAATGACGCTACACCAATATGCCCTCCTGTGCCATCCTCAGCTCTGTTGCCAAAAAAAAAATAAAACCAGTCTAATCTATGAAAGGACAATAATTCTCTGCTTCGTATACTGGAAGGCAAAATATTTTTCTACAAGTTACTGAAAGTAGTTAAGATGCCTACTTTAGTAAATGTGAAACCTCCTTCTCTATGCATATGCTACTTTTAGAAGAACAAAAAGACTGCATCTTTCAGAAAATCACACAGATAACAAAACTGGTAGCAGAGCTGCTTTGACCGACAACCTTAACCTGAACATTTTTTGCTTTGTGTTTATGAAGGCTTTTTATTGCAGAAGGGGGGGCAGTACCTAAAATCCTCACAAGACTACTTAACTTACTGGTGAAAATGTAGCATTTCAGTGAAATTCGATATTTTCTTTCATCAAAGGCAGGGAGCCTCAACCCACATGTTAACAGTAATGTAACAAGCCTACTGTATGTGCTACAACCGAAGATCCTTTTCCAATTAGAATTCATTTAGGTTGGGAGAGAGGAGGGGTCGGAGCAAAGAGGTGGCTCTGGAATTGATCTAAAACTGGAATTCAACCATTCCGGCTGGGAGCATTAACCGCTCAGCTGGGAATCCCAAACACTTGCTTGGACTCTGCAGCGAACCAGAAGTGAAAGAGCAATGTTAACAAGGAGAACAGTTTGTCCCTGGAAAACTAAGGAAATGCATACAAGATTCTTTTTCTACAGAGCAGGAGGAAAAAAAGTCTGTTGTACTAGGAAAAAAAAAACAAACCACGAAATATTCTATAATTTTCCTGAAACTCAAGTCTGAGTTTGCTTTTCAGTTCCAGCTCCGATAGAATCTCCAGATCAAACTCATTAGTGTTGGTTAAATCCAGGTTTGCTGATAGAAATGTGTGGGACAGCAAACAAAATCAGTATCAGTCCTCGAGAGAGGATGTGCCTCTTTAATTGAAAAAGGCAGAGTAATCATTCATTTATTTAACCCAGAGATGATTATAATCTGAAAACCTTGAAATCCTCTTACACAACAACTGTTTTGGCAAGCCCCTCTGTGTTCCAACAAATATTAAACTGTGCTTGCCATTTGTCTAAGGAATCTTGTATTAATAAACATGAAGAAGAACACTTTTACCTCCCACACTCAATGACAGAAGAAAACAAAGACCAGCTGTATTCATCAATGGATCCTTGTTCTGCACATAAAGGCTAATTACATTTTACTTCAAGCCTACACATGGAAAACTTTGCTGCTGCCATCTTGTCAAATTCAGCTTCTGATATTCCAGCTGACAGACTGCAATGACTGCACATAATAAACTTCTTTTTGCTATTAACACCTTCAGCGCCCTGCACGCGGGGTATCTGCGGGATGCAGGGGCCAGGGGAAGGGGCACGGGCAGCACCGCCGCTGCCGCCGCACACACGTTACCTGCTCGCTGGCAAAGGGAACGGGGGATTTTTATAGACTGGGATGACAGAAGTGAATTTGACTGAAGAGTTTCATTTCAGCAACTGATTTCCTTTGAATATGCCTTACTAGCATCAAGTTCGGACCGTACCTCTGTACCTTACTCTGCACGTAGTACTTTGAATGGGGACATTTTGAAAAGATAAACAAACAAGTTGACATAATGATTTCCAACCTTAAGATCACAACAAGCGGCCGCTAGAACAAAATCCAGACTCCTTAATGCTGATACTGAAGACTTCTTACTGTGTATTTCTTTTGCTTCTTCTTTGTTTGAAAGATTTTCAAAGTTACTAACAGTTGAAAGACAGCTTTATTCCAAAACTGAAAATCTTAAAAGCACTGTTAGCTTTAAAAAATTGACAATTATCTTTTTTTTTCCTGAAGGCACTCCAATTCATCTGCATCAAATAAGCGTCTGTAAAACTAACAATTCTGGCCTAAGATAAAAATCACATGTTTTTAAAACATAACATTAAAATTGGCAATACAAGTAGCTTTTCAGACTTAGATCAAAAGAGGGTTTCTTTTTAGAAAAGAATCAAACTGTCTTTCACCATTTTTATTGGTGTTTTTTCAACATTTCCCCGAGCTTTTAAAATTAAAATAGATGACTCAATTTCACTGTCTACATTCAGTTCCCTTTTCATGTTTTTCTAGATTTCCATATTGCAAAATGTGGGCTACAAACACCACAGATGACTGTTGTTATGCAAGAACTATTCCTGTCATAAATATCTGAAACAATGATAAAATATTTCTGTTGTTATTAGGTCCTACAAGTTTGTTTTCACAGTACATTAGTTTGAGAGATAAAGTACATGCTTAATGTATGCTTCAGGATTCAGCTCCATGATCACTAAATTCTAGACCCAGCCTTCATAATCATTCTGCTAGAGAACACGATAAACTTCTTGTTACTGTAGAGGCTACTAAATTTTATGTAATTCTATATATATTAGGTAAGAATCATACTCAAGATCACATGAAAATATTTTTGCATGAATCTCTGAAAGAATGAAACACATTAGAAACGCATGCAAACATTTTAGAGTATGTCTTTTGCTCGGTGTAAGATAAATTACAGCACTTAGGGATCTAGTATTAAAAAATGAAGCAAACACTCTGCGAATAAAAGCATTAGAAAGGGTGAGGGGTTATTAGGTTCAGTGCCTACTATCACTGAGCCCTAATCTCTGACTGTTCCCACAGAAACGACTGCAACACAAAATCACAGCAACAGAGCTGCCAGCATCAGTTACATGCAGGAAAAAAAAAAAAAGGCAATCTGCAGTAATTTAAGGCTCCATCAGAAACATCATTAGTATGCATCTCTTAGAGAAGGATGAAATCAATGAGGGAACAAAAATACTTTATATGGAACTCAGAGAAAACTGGACTTACAGAGCAAAACTAAAATTTACCTAAAAAATTATCTTGAATCATGTAAAAGGTGTTTCAACTCCAAGCACTGATTCTTAACTACTATGGACTGAATTTTCTAAGATCCAAGTTCCCCGTGTACTCAGTGGGGAATTAGATCCTCAACGCTTGCAGAACCACATGCTAAGAAATTAAAACTTGTGAATTTGACTGATTTTGAAAAACCTCTGTTATCTAGACCGCCATGAGCCATACCAGAAAGCACCTACCTACAGACAAAAAAACCAAGACCGAGCCATTCCTCCCATCCGGCCTAGGCTACAGTTTCTCTTGCCCCAACACGGAGACTGCCAACAGCCTTCCCTTACCATTGCTCCTGTACCAGAACGGTGCTAAGGGCAGGAGCAAGGGTTTTCCTCCCCGTTCAACCGATCACCGGCCTACTTGGAAGCGGAGGTGAAGCTGGGGCTCTGCGGGTAGTGGGCACAGGGATGTGACGTGCGTCTTCCAGACCTTGCTCTTACAGCAGGCCAGGAACACCCATGTGAAATGGCTGCTTCTTTCCCATCCCTTTTCCAGACACAGAAATTACTCTTTGGGCTTAATACTGCTGATCATGAGAATTCCTTCTCATTACTAACTTTCCTTAAATATGACGAGTTCAAAGAAAAACAGCAGAAGTCTGTCTCTCTTTTATTGTTTCCTGCACTGATTGTTAATAAAACCAGGGCATAATTGAAAACAGTAGCTATTAAGAAGACAAGGATATATATTTTTGAGGCTACCTTCATGTTCTACTTGAAAAGAAGAAAAATCTGCCAAAAATGCTACTCTCTGTAATTTGGTGTGAATTTGACAGAGTGATGACTGCTACCCCAAAAGCAGAAAGAACCAGGGTGCCTAACAGTGAAATAGAAATCCTTTACTAAACTAAATTTTATTTTCACTGAGATTGGAAGATCACAGTAAATACCTTATTTCTGAAATTGCCCTATTTCTAACTAAAACGTAAGAGATACATAGTAGATGTAGCACCTGAGAATTAAACCAGGAATGCAGCAGCGTGTGTGCCAGGAAAAGTGTCTTGTTGGGTGGAAGAAAATATGAAAACTAATAATCTCTCTATAGGAGGCCAAATTATGACCGTGTTTTCCAACAAATTTGGACTCCTGAACCTCTTCCATCTCGTCCGTCTCCAACAGACAGATGCAAAACAAAAAAGCAGTGATACCCTGAAGGAAGACATAGAAAGAAAACAGTGAAATCTTACTTTGCAGTAGTTTCTTCATCGTATTTTGTTTTCAGATCAAATAGTTCTGTTCTGGTTTTTTCCAAGGCTAAAAGGCATAAACATGAAGCATTACAGCACTGTAACAGCAGTGAAAAGCAAAAAGACTACTCCTTTGTCTTTTATTCAGCCATAAAGCAAGCTGTACATCTCCTGATAAAAAAGTCTTTGCTTCATCTTTCTACCTAGGCAAACCGCTATGACTTAGAAAAAAACATAGCTTTTGATTTTTCACAATTTCTTACAGTATTTCTTTTACATTGCAAAAATTCCCAGTTTCTGCTTAACAAAGCTAGACATTATTAATTTCTTATTAAGCTGGTTAAACTGCTTATTTGTTTGAAATATTTATTGCAGTAATTCAGGGAGTAAATTTTCTTGTGTTCTCGTAGTAAACAAAACCGAATGTGTCCAGATCTGGAATGTGTAAGTATGAAGAGATGAAAATTAATGGCAAGCAAGCCATAGCAACAGGCAAGACACACTGGTAGAAACTGGGTTCATACTGAAAGCAGATCACTACACCTATTTATCATAGTTCAGAAATGTGTGAAACCAGAGCAAAACACAACATGGATGAAAAGTTCCATGGCCTGCTTTAATTGCAGCGATGCTCTAATGCTGTACGTGCTTCATGCTTGGCCTTGTCCACTGTGTTTACCAACAGACTGGCTGCAACACAAGCGTTCACTTAAAGTGTGATGCCCAAAAGAAACTCTGATTCACAAAGCACGTTCGAGCTCTGTGGGATCTCTCTGCACTTGCAAGAGCTGGTTCACACACAGTCCTGATACGTTTAACGATCTCTATCCTCTCACCTCCAGCCTGATCATTGGTATAGGTCAGAATAGCGATGCCAAACCTGTTTGCAAAGCTTGAACTTTGTGTTCGGCTTCTTCCAGCTTCGAGGCTGTTGACATCTGTGTCTCCTGCAATTTTCTATAAAGGGAAGAGAAGAGGTGAGAACAGAGCTCGTAATCATGTTAAACAACTTACTTGTATTTTGCAAATTTGGAAGATAGAGTGATTAAATGTCTCAACTGTAATCAGACAACTGACAACACCACACAGACTACAAGGTGCTTCAATGGGACCCATAAATCATGTCACATTGCAATACTGTTCATACTTTGCAGTCCCACTTATTAAAATTTTAACAGTGTAGCCACCTCATAACATAAGCTGTGAACATTATACAAGAGTTGACTGCTATATAAATGACAACTTTAGTGGAAGGTTTTCTTGAGCATAATTTGTTTTGGAAATGTCACACACATTAAGAAAATTGTCACCAAGCACCCTCTGTTGTACAAAGTTAGTACAAGAAGAATGATACATTTCCATTTTACTGTCATAATGAAGAAATTTGTTGCCATAACTGATATAGTGAATAGATGTGGCAGCTGTTTCATCATAGCTGCAATGGATGCCAAATGCAGCAATATTATTAGCTACTCTTTAAAAAACCACACATATTTCAAAACAAATCTCACATTGATATTTTCTATATAACATGAGCAAACCTTTAATATGCTCATGTTTCTTATGTCCACAGGCAATATTTTCTTGCTTGTGTCAGTCATACACATTTTAACATCATCTGGCCATACAGTCACTACACTCTTTGCTGAAGGCTAGACTGCAGGAGTTATAAAACTCATCTTTGAAAGGGAGTTGCTCCAACATCTCCCAGGAGTTGCTGCTTTTTACGATATTGCTTTTAAGATATTCTGCAGATTTTAGAATTGTGAAATAGCTTATGAAACTACCAGCATCCTACTTGCACTCCATAAGGTGCATAAATTTATTCTCCAACACTGCTGACCAGGTTAATAACTATTTATAGCAAGAAACATGCGTCAGTTCCCTTCATACCAAATTATAGACTTTGAGAACTCAAACCCTCTCTTACACACACTTTTATTTGCATTCCACGACCTGCCATTTTATTTTATTTTTAAGCATATCTAAATTGCACTTGTTAAAGCCACTGCTTACATGCTACTTATCCAAAAGTAACCACGTATATTGATGAATTAAAAAAGCTTTGCATTCACCAGTAGATTCTTCTCACTCAGACCTGAATTTGAACAACCAACCCACCAACTAAAAAGCTCACCTAAACTGAAGGGCTTCCACATTAAGTTGAACATATCACAGCTTCAGTGTTATTCCTCCGTGGGAGAAATAAATTCTCAACTTCCTCTTAAGACCCTTGCTCTTGTCCTGCCTGATTTGTTTGCCCATGAACCTACAGGACTCAAACATTCCCTGTTCGTTTGCAAAAGATTAGAAATGGATCCAAGATGCTTTCAAAAATCAATGATAAGCAATTAAAATGACATGTAGGAATATGCAAACCTTTTCAGGATAATTCAGGAGCACATCCCCTCTCTTAGACATTAGCATAGGAGCAGGGGTGATGCATCTTTTACCCAGGCTCTTGGGCACAGAGCTTCATCTTAAACAGCTCAGGGCTGTAGAGATTGTACAATGGTACTGTGACACACAAAGCGGACACAGCAGACTGAATTACAGTCGGCTAATGGAGAAAGATTAGCGTCACAAAGGACAATACAGCTAGTGAAGAATAAAAGCAGGTTTGCACCCTTCTGAACATGACACCCCCCATACAACGCTACCGCAAAGAAACAATCTGTCCTTGTTTTACTTCCACACTTTCACGATTGTTTTTCTGTGCAAAGTTGAGTATCAAATGATTCCGTGTCAAACACATAAATCGCCAGAATCGCTCAATATATGAACTGTCTCAGTATGCTGAAGAGAGTCCTGGCTGGGAACATTAAACAGAAAATTACATCTCCCCTCCTCTAAAATGCCTACAGATGCACACATGCACACTCACCTCTCCTTCTCCGCGAAATCATTTTGTAACTTTTGTTCTTTTTCAAGCGCTATATTCTCCGCTTGGTTCTTCAGGGTCTGTTCATATTCTCGGATTTTCTCTTTAAGTGCTTTTATTGTAACCTCTATAGAAAAACAATAGGGGAAGAATGAGTTTACACAGCTCCATGTGGTTCCACAACACAAGGCTTTCTTTACCCTGTAGGCTCAGTGTGTTTTAAACTTTAGCTCTTCAACTCTGACACAAAATCAATGGATATGAGTCCCTTTGGAGACCTTTTACTCCCTAAATGTTAAATTGAACTTTAAGTGTTTAGGTTGAGAAGGATCAATGGAGTTTGCTGGAAAGCAGAGTGAAGAAGGTTCCTCTAACATGACTTTAAAAAAAAGAAGAAAAAAAAATCAATTGTAAAATATAATATCACCTTATTGACTAGTCTCAAATTAGCTCGCTGCTGAGTGGAGATTAATAAAGTCCCAGTGTAGGTTTAAGTATGCATTTACACATAGGACAGTTAATTCACACAACTGTGCTCATGTAAAAAGAGGCAGTTTTACTATGGTTCATGCACAGATGCAATCTAACACTAATTGAACACATATCTGGGATACAGCTACGTTCTGTTTCACAACTGATGAAAAATATGGCAGTTAAGATTTAACTGCTGTATTAACAGTAGATCAGATTCAACAGACACTCTGGAGCCCTTCATACTCTAGTTGCTCTAACTGCCTTGTCATCGACACCGGGTTTTATGCACAATCATTAACTGTTATAACTTTCTGAGTGCACTTGTAGCCTTCCAGGGAATTTGCAGAAACCCTTCTCTCAGATAAAGAAGCTATTTTGCATTTACTGTGCCTGGTAATGGATGAGAGAAGATGCATAAACCTGCAGAGTTACAGCACAGCCTCTGATGGACAGCATCTTGTTACGTGCCCTGATCCGTTCCTACGTGAAAGCCCTCTGATCCCACCCACAGGAAAGGACTGAATCCTTATAGGGCTCATCAGAGGAAAAGCAGGACATTCACCAGGGTATGCTTTGTAACAATAATGGAATTTGGAAAAAGCGTTAGACTGCCAGAAGACTCGCAGCTAGCAATACATTTCAATGTACTTACACAGAGACGCGGTGGTTTAAAGACATCAGCTTATTAACAGATGCCATTAACCAGGCCTTATGAAAGAATACCTTTGGACATAAAAAGCTTCTCATTCTGCAGAAACATCGTAGAAAGACAAACTCTACTATGAAAACTAAAGCCTACACACTTGGCGAAAAAAATCTCAATAATATCACACAAAACCATGCATAATCCTTTCAAAGTCTAGACTTTTAGACTTGACTACAGAACTGTAAAGTCAGACAGTAGATAACTGGTGACAAGGCCTGCTGTCTGGGAATTACACTGAAGGCAGCTTGGGCCACTGTGACCACAAAAAAGGGGGGGAAGAGTGGGAAAAATGATTGCCAGCAAACCAGCTACTTTTGAATGAAGGAGCGGGATTTTGCTAGCCGTGCAAAAATCAGATGAGGCTCATTACTGAGTAATAGGCCGTGAAAAGGACACTTTTTTTTTTTTTTTAAAGCAAAGGAAAATTCTTCTCTGAGATCCGGGAAGTAATACAAATTCTGATCTTTTCCTGAATAAGCAAAGGATGCTCCTTCACATAGACAAAAGGATGCTCGTTCACACATACAAAGGAGGTTGTCTTTCTACTGGAGACACCTTTGCTCCAGGTATTTTCAGACATAAATCTGCAAAAGTATTCAGGTATATAGAGAAGCAGAGAGTTAAATAATCCTATGGAAATGCATTTAGTTGTATCTTGATGAAATTGGAACGTTTCATTTGAAAAGGAAACAAAACTACAAAAAATGAGTGCAAGTAGTGCACAAATATGGGAAAAAATTATGACTTTTGTAACAAAAGCTGGTTTTACCTTTAAGCACCTAACAATAGATGTGTTGGACAAGCACAGTTTAATCCTCTACACTGCTTGAAGCACTAAGTGCCTTCTTTACTGTTCAGGTCAGCTAAAACTTGTTAGCCATTGCCATTCATACCAGGTTTGGAAGTAGCCCTGTACAGCTCATACACAGCCCTCCAAACAGAGAGATTAACTGATCAAAGCACCCTTAGCTAACAACAGGCTTTTGCCTGGATATCTTATTAATCCCTGTTTGAAACAGAGTGTAAAACTATTGCACTGGAGTGAAAAACTATGCAAAGAGTACAGTGGCAAAACAGAAAGGAAGGTAGTGCACACTGGGGAAAAAAAAAAAAGGCCAGTTTATGAGTGGCTGCAGCAAAAAACTCTGGAAGTCAAGATCTCTTCCACTTTCTGGGATGAACCCCTATGTCATGCCTGGATGTACAGAATGCACAGCCTCAGGAAAATTCTGCACAGTGAACTGCAATTATTGTACATTTCCAGCAAATACACTGTTGGGCTTAGAGCATTACAGCTCCCACCTGACATCTTTTGCAGTCTGGCCTGAATCCTTGCATGCTGATACCTGTCCTCTCCATAGGTCACACCCTCTATATTAAAGCAAAATATCTAACTGCATATACACCCCTTCTGCTGAAATTGAGATGTAACAGAACCAAATCAGTTGCTACTTTAGCTTTCAAATGTTCCCCACTTAGGTGCAACAGCTCCATAGTATTTTTAAAAAAATCTCCATTTTCCCAAATGCCAGACAATTTACCTTTCCACCACCCACAACTAAGTATTAAACACAGAAATGAAAAGTCCTGTGTATAGGCAAGTAGGTGTACTGGTGCAGGAAACTTTCTTCTGAATCACAAGAAAACTTGAACATTCTTAAAGACAACAGGCTTTAAATCTCATTGACATTTTCATGTATTTTCATGTACTCTGGTCTCATTAAAACTTGCTTAAATAATTAACCAGCATTAGCTTGTATTTACATTGCTCTGTGGATAGTCTCTAGAGCAAAGATAAAGTATGTACGCTGAATGTACTCCAGTAAGACATTTAGATAAGGAAAAACAGAGTACAGAAAAAGTTTCATTTTGTACAGATTTGTATGTGTGTATAAAATACTGGATTTTTGTGTTTGTCTGTGTAAAATGTATATACTACAAGCACCCACACCCACATTCAGCTTGATGTCAGCAGTAGCAGCATCTCTTATAAAATGTCTACATCTAACTTCAGTCAGGGGTGTAATTTTCAGGTAGTGCTGAAGGCTACAACTGAACATGCAGAATAACAGCTCTATTCTCTGACTTGGTGTTAAAGAAGACAAGACTTTTAGAGAAACCCAAAGAGTCTAGCCGAAGCCATATCTATACGCATAAATACAGAGGTGGCTATAATAGACTATTATACTTTCTTTACTGAATTTCAATGCTACTGTCAACCGTACCTGAAAGAAATAAAACTGAATTTAATCCCCGTCTTCAAATTTCAGTATGCATTAAAAGCTGATAAAAGAAAATGTTTGCAACCTACCCTGATTTTTCACCTCAGCGAATTCTTTATTGTATTCCTCTAGAGTTTCCCTAAGTTTCTGGTTCTCTGTTTCAATATCGTGCATACGTTGAACCTTCAGCTGAAGCTGCTGTCCTAAATCCAAGGCTGGAACAGGATCTGAAAAAGAAACAGTAAAATAAAACGTAAGATAACAGGAACACTTCTGTGACTCAAGCAGCTCAGAGCACAAGTGTCCTTTTTTCTCTATTAATATCCATTTTAAGTGCCAGTAAAGCCCTACTTTGAGTTATTAGTCCTGGATGTTCTTCATCTCATAGCCTGCAAACTTCAAAAAAATAGAGATAGTTCACTGTATTTATGTTCCCCTTTAAATTGGGGCATGCCTTCTTCATCCTGGTGTTAATCCACAGGGCAGTGTCCCTGGCTGCAGACAGTCGTGATATGAAGGCATGTGAGAGTCTTAAGTTTCAAATTTTTACTTGCAAACTGAGAATTTCCAGGTAAAAAGCAATCAAACTGCACGGCTTACTGACACAGCTAGTGTCCCTCACATACCTCTGCTTCTGTGGGGGCAAAATTCTGAAGGAAATAGTGCCCTCCTGCACAGCTGAGCTCAAAAAAGTTAATTGATCACGGAGATCTGAGCTATACTTTTTTAACTGACAGATCAATAATAATCAGAAATATTGTCTGGATGTAATTAATTCCATGAACTCTGGGTTTTGTGACTCTTGTTCCCTCTTTTTTTTTATACTACTAATTGAATAGAAATTAGAAATTATTTTGAATGTCCTCTCAGTATCAATTCTCTGATGTTCATCCCCTTCTGCTAAAGAGAGTCCTTAGCACACACCTGATGTGTGCACGCGTGCTCTATTCTGGGACTTCTTCCCAATCAGAATAGGAAAATGCTGGAGTCCAATGGACTTATAAAAGATTATTGAATATATTTCTATTATGGGCGCCAGCATCTCTTGTGAAATGGCTGCAAAGATTTAGTCTCCTGTTGAGGAATGCTAAACACCAAACTCAGTGGATCAACAACAGTATATATTAGGGAGTTCACTTAATTTTCAACCACCACAGTCATTAATTTTTCAGACCACCCTCAGTCTCTGGAAACACATAATAAGTCTATTGTACCTCTGTTAACACATTAAGCATGAGCCCGTGTGTTTTTTCAATATGCCAGCGTTGTTTCAGAGTTTATAAAAGAATAGTACTGGGTTATGTTGAGCTCAGAGACATTATAAGTAGCAGCCTGCTACACTTTGTTACTTCGGTTCTTCAACAGCTTATGGCATTACCCTGTTCATAATACAAAATCTAGGTTGCTTGTCATCTGCTCTCTGTACATACATAGTTTATGACTACATAGCTTTTTCATTTATGCTTTTTAGGCCAAATACTTTTCGTTATTATTATCTGTATTAAAATATTTATAATAAATCAAACTTAAAATGTTATTGTGGTAGAGACAGGGGGTACAGGTAAGGAATTAAATATAGAGTTTAAGTCACAGCAGTAGCACGAGTTAAAGGCCCTGCAATATTTATGCATGGTCCAATTACGGTACGGGCTGTCACAACATCCCCCTTCTCCCGTGTAGGTCTGCCGACCTTTATCTGGAATGACCGTTTTGTCACACTTCTGCAGCTCAGCATTTCTCCAAAAGAGCTAGCCCAGGACATTCATCTGCTGAACATAAAGAAAGGCTGGATTGTCTCAATCTATCTGCGGCTGAAATCATTACAGGAACCGCAAAATATATCAGGAAGAGCTCTTAAGCTTCAGCTATGATATTTCTATACGATAGTGTTAAAATGCCACAATGGAAGAAACTGAACTTTACAAAATTGTAGGTGCACTTTCCCCCCCTTGTTTTAACATGCACATTGTAAAAAGTCACAACGCCCCCAAGAAGTATTTTGCTCCAAATACTCAGGGCTTTTTATATTTAAATCAGTAAAAAATTAAAAGACAAAAATAACATGGGCATTATAAAGTGAATAATGACTAAACCTTTAGTCAAATTTGCAATCCCTGAGAAGCTTTATGTACAAAATGAAAATGCCTGCAATCTCATAATTATTCATCAGGACATGTATATTTAATTTAGCTCTATTAAAGGTTAATGTTCAAGTAGCAAAACAGTGGCAGAACAAACAAAATGTAAAAACAGTCTCTGTGCATTAAACTTGAAACTTTACTAGAGCCTATTTGAAGGACTAATGGCCTGCAGCCACTAAATACTGCTTAAGGACATGTAAAATCCATGGCTGAAGCACCTCTTAGACTTAATTTTTATAAACTGCATTAAAGAAAACTAATCATTGCACGACAATAAAATGACCAAGACATTTTGGGCAGAGAGACAAATACTTCATTTTTTTATGGCAAGCCCCAACATGTTTTTTAATCTCAAAGAACCTAAAACCCCATGATTTCTGAAGTATTTATAGACACCCAATTAATCTGAAACAAGTATAAACCTTACAGTCAGAACAACTTTTTTCTTACCTGAGTGGAGTGGATTTAAAAATAAATAAAAATACTCTCCTTTTCCCAACATATGCATGCATGAAAAAGCATACCTTTTGGTATTAACCAGACTTACAAAGTATGCTTCATGTCATTTAACAGGAGGTCACTGAATTTTTAAACAAGCAATGGACCAAAACTTTCAATTCATTACACAAACAACAGGCATACACATTTCAAAAAAATCAAGTGGCACTAACTTATGGAGAGAGGCAGAGAAGGAAATGCCCTTTCTGTAGTCTGTAAAAGAGAAAAATCACCTCACTTAACACTTAAATGTGGAAAACTCATCACAAATTATTCTCTTGGTTTGAATCTTCTCTAGCATGTAAAAGTTCAGTATCCCTGCTAGGCACAAGATGAGTAAGAAATGAGAAAATTGGTAAAAGGAATCTAATCATCCAGAACTTGAAAAAGTGTTTTGTGAGAACATTATCGCCCCAAATTGAGATGTCTATTTTTATATTAATTTGGTATATTTTTTCCTACTGCTTCCTATTCTTTTTCACTTTCCTAATCCACTTGTTGCATCCCATACCCATGAAGAAGCCCTCTGCATCATGTGTTTGTACACAGCCCAGCACATCTGGATCCGATCGCTGGTAAGGCTTCCTCCACGCTACCACAGCAGAAACAGGAACTGCTGTATTTTAAAAACAGTATCTCTAGAGCCTGTTCCTGCCTTTATTTCCCAATAAAATTCCCTTTGGGTGCCATTGCACGTCCCTGTGCTCACTCACTGCTGTGACACACCACACTGGTCCCCTCACAGGCGAGCCTCTACCCTCACAAAGGAGGTGGATGGACACGTCTCAATGAACACAGATGTGAAAAAAATTAACATTACAAACGTAACGTAATTTTTATAGCAGTTAATACTTCACATCAAACGAGCTGGTGCAACACAGCCACAGTAACACCTCTCAGACTGTTCTCACACCATATACGTACGCAGGTGATAAATCTTTTTTGAATAGCAGCGCAAGAGGACCAATTTTTCTTTTGCTGCTGCTTACGCGCGTAAGCTACATATTTTACAAACAACGTTAAAAAGAAACGCAAAGACGGATCTCACCGAAACATGACTAGCTAGAGGCATTACATGACTAGCTAGAGGCAGCACCTCGCAACCCCGCGCTGCTCAGACCAACCCCAACCTCAGCGCAGGAGATAAAACAGGACTATCGGTGACCAGCTGAATTTCCAAAGTGAGTTTCGTTTATTAAAAAAAAAAAAAAAAAAAAAAAGCGTTCCTCCCTCATTCTGCGAGCTGGAAAAAGACACAGATCTTAATAATTCAATCTAAGTGTTTACACAAAGAGCACTGTGGGTACCGCTGCCCTCCCCTGTCATTAGGCAGGAATGAATGCACCCCCTTGTGCGCGCCGCTCCTGCCATGACATCACGCTCCTGCCTGCGTTACTTTTCGCCAGGGCACTCTAGGCTAATGTAATCATACGATTACATAATTAACCCAGCTGTCTCATTAAGAAAATCAACTGGAATTCAGGGCATAATTAGTCATACAGCAATTAGCATGCTGATGAGCAACTGATGAAAAGCTGTCTCGATATAGAGTATGCTGGGACCACCCTCGTTATTTAAGAAGAGGGGGGAAAAAGCCCAGCTCGGCTTAAGGAGAATAGGCTCGGCCTGGAGGGGCCCTGCGGGAGCCCTCGGGCGCGGCAGGTTCTGAGGCGAGAGGCCGCCCGGTGAACCTGTCCGCTACCTCCGGGACCGAGGGAGGGCTGGGCCGCGGCGGGGGGATTTGCCAGATGAAGTGGCAGAACTCTGTCGTTGTTGCGATGTCCGGTCTGCAGAGCCCCGCGGCCAGCCGCCCCCTCGCTCCGGATTTTGAAGGGGGGCGCTGGGCGTCTCTCCGAGGCCAGCGCCCCGCAGGCCCGGCCCGGGGGCGGCCAGGCCGCACGGAGCTGCCCGGGCACCGGCGGGACGGTGGCGCGGCCCGGACCCCGCGGCGGGCACCGGCCCGGGCTGCGCGGCGGCGGGAGCGGCAACGCGCGGCCTGGATCGCGCCGGGCGGAGCGGAGCCGAGCGGGAGGCGGCCGGGCCGGGCCGGGCCGGGCCGAGGGGGGGCCGCTCGCCCCTTCCCCGGCACCGCAGCCGGGCCGCTTCCAGGCGCGGTGCGACGCTTGTAAACGCGCCGGGTGCTGCAGCAGCTTCCCTGCCCGGGGTCTGCGCCTCCGCCGATTTGCAAAAATGTGTTCATCTGGTATCTTAAAATGGAGCTCCTGAAGAGACTTTTCCAAAACAAAGGACTTTTCCTAAATCCCCTCCTCCCTCTTCGTTACAGGCCCGTAACACTGGAAACGTTAAGAGAGCAAGTTATGAAACAGTGCCAGAACTACAGGGGCAATTAATATTTTATATCACTGGAAATGTGTTTCCTAAGGTTCGGATCTAAAAATAATTCATCGAAGGCAATGTGTTTCTTTCCACAAGCCTGTATTTCTGTTGCCTAAACCACACTGTAAGCAAATCTTTCTCAGTGATTGCTCACAAGAAACGCCCACACAAAATGATAAGGGAGGGGAAAAAAAGAAAATCCTCCTCAACACAACTTTATTAACGCGATTTAACTTTTTAAAAAAGCCAGAAGTTCAGCTCTGCTGTCACAATACTTTCATCACGAAGTAAAAGAAGTTTTTGATTTTCTAAACGCGTCGCTGCCCAGCCCTACCGCTGCTCTTTGCAACGAACGTTTCTTTTGGAGAACGGGCTCTGGTTTACTGGCAGGAAGAGCAGGAAGAAGCTCTATTAGCTTTTGATGCAGTAAGTGCTTTCTTGGGAGGCTGCGTATCTGAAAATAACCTGAAAATGTGTTTTAGAAAAAATAATAATTACATTGTAGCTTTTGAATATTCAAACACCTCACAGCGTACTTAATTAATTCATTAATTATTCCCCAGAAATTTCAGGGGTAAATTGAAATAGCCTAGAGAGACTGAGACAAAGATTTCATGGAATAAATGATAGCTTTCCTCCTTTTCCCCTATGACTCTGGTAGCCCAGGGACAGAAGAGTTATAGCCGTAATTCCGTTTGAAACAAAGCTCATCATCTCTCCAACTCCTCACTTCATAAAAAACATGAAAACGTTCTTCCTTCAATCAAGAATTATACATATTTTTTTACTCCCCCACCCCACAGGACTGGGATCTCTCTTCCTTTTGTTTTTCCCCCACTTTTTTTACAGTGTTCTCCTCACCCTCCCGCTGTCCGAGCATTTTGTAAGGGAATTCAAAGTGCCCACAAGAGGGTGAGGGACTCTCATTTTCCTTACCAGCAAAAAAACAGAATCCCAAATTCTGCAGACCTCTGAAAGCAGCAAAGCAATCCTGATGCGACCCCTCTGTACGGTGACGGGGGGGGGAAGTCGCAGCAAACCGGCGCCTTTCCTCCCCATTAATCACGACAAAAGCTCCCGGTGGCAGCACTCTCCAATGCTTGCAGGGTTAAGTGAAACGATGCGAGATGGTATATAGCCAATTTGACCACAATCATATAGATCCCTTTGCCAGAATGTGGTTCTTAAAGCTTGTGGGCTATTATTTAAAAACATCCTTTATTTATCTACCAATTCTAGAATGGCCACTGCTGGAAAGATGCTCTGGCCCTGCCCCAGATGATGAGATGCATCTCTACCCTAGTATCCACAAAAATCAAATAAGGCAGAGGAAATGACTGACTCCTTAATGAATTGCATTGCAGTTAACTCTATTTTCAAAGAAGTTACCAAAATAAATCCTCATAAAAGTTTTTAATATTAAAAGTGGGGAAGCATAATAGGTGATACAGTATTTTACAGCACTATAATATGCCAGCTGAAAAAGGACCTAATGAGTTACAAGAGAAGACACTGTAACTGAAAATGTTCATTTGATCATTAATATTCTAGTAATGGCTGAAGACATTGGAATTTACTGCTTGTACACTGAGCTCAGTGTAAAGCAAAAGACAGAGAAAAATCACAGGCACTCTTAAGTTTCATTTCTCCTACTTCGAGATTATAAAAAGAAAAAAGAACCTTCCACTATGTTTGAAAGCATTTCTGCCACAATCATCCCTTCTTTCTCCTAAAAGCTTCTGAACAGACTTAGCACTAAACCCTCTGAAAGCTGGGGTTTATTCTAATTCCAGTTCACATTCCTGCAACTGAGAAAGGGAAAGTCCAATATTCCCCATCACATCCACAGTCTGCCTCTTGCTGTGAACACGCAGCCCTGTTCCTGTCACCAGAGTTAGAGCTGCTCTAACTCCACTCCCTGAAGCAACAGCTTTCCAGGGGTGCTGCAGTTACCACCTCCAGGTAACACCACCAGTGCCCGAAGGGGTATTTTCTCTCTTGTATTGCATTCTTTCTGCTTCTATTCATTGCATCCTTCCCCTTATCTGCACCTCCCCTCTTCCTTCCCTGCCTCCAGCCTACCAAGTAAAATAGGGCTTGACAACCACACAATAAATTTTTTAAAGTGTATGCTTTAGGGATATTTCTTCCTTCGAATATTTATTCCAGCTTTTACAAAGGAATTTATCCAATTATTAATTCAACGAGAAAAACAAAAGAAAAAAGTATGTGATGGGACAAGCCCGATTTCAAGCCACATATTCAGGTAACAGAGCTATTTTTAGTTATTTTGACATTAGTTTCAAAACATACGGATAAAGTGAATGAACACTAAAGATGAGAATTGGCCAGGACTTTGCGCTTCATCTGAAAATAACTATGTAATGCTAACAGTGTGCCCTACCAGCATGCATTCATCCAGTACAGATCCAAAATTGTATTTTATACTGTGACTCTGAATTCAAACCCCAGAGGGAAGGAGACTGAAGTGATTATGAGCTACTTCTACATTCCTCAGCACTGGACTATCCAAAGGCTGGAGCAGCATCCCAGGCGATTCAGACTGTTCTGGAAAATAAAACGGCAGCAGCCGCTGACTCTACCCAAAATGCTGCTCAGAATCTCCAGTCTACAGCCTGGACTTTAAACTGTCCCTCTCACCCCCACCCTCAGGCATTTCTTTGTGCAGAAGTTTGCAGAATAGTTTTGGGAAAATCACCGATGTCTACAGTCCCTCATTTTTTACTGTACAGACTTCTCTTCCAGACCCAGCTTCCAGAACTGGGGCACTTTCCATGGGTTTATGCAACTCCTACTTTTTACCTGGTTGCCAGTGAAGCAACAAGGATTTTGTCTTCAGGTGGGATACAGCCACAAGCTAAATCACTGCCTGCAGCCACAGGGGTTTATCACTTTTCACTCTTTCAAGTATTAACTATGCTCAATTTTCTGCTTAGTTTTATCAGATTTTCAAGTGTGTTTAGAAAGATACCCTACTCCTCTGTTTTTTGGGGGTGTCTGCACTACTTTAGTTGTCCGCCAGCAAGTTCATTTTGCTTCCTCTCCTCCTAAGACTACTCACTGTAATATTGTTTTCTTTTCCCTATAAGGCTGAGAAAAGGCACGTTACGAATATTCATTCCCCTTGTAAAGTTAGCAAAAATATAAGCCTTTTCATTTCATGTGTCTATCTTCAATTTTATTCAAATTTATTTTGTTTGGAAAGGGGCAACCATTTTGACACATATTATTAACTAACCAGGAGCTGCCTAAAATGTTTCAGTTTGTAATGATACTAAACATTCCTCAAAAATTGTCTGTGCTAATCAGTCTTGATATTCCACAAACTCAGGGTATACTAAACCCGATCTTGCTCTTTAGACAGAGTTTTGCCAAACAATTAACAATCAGCCCAATAAAGAGTGCTCTGAGTATTAACTTTTTCAAACTATGTTTTCAGTATTCTAGTTCAGGATTGCTTAACACACTCCCTTGGAGTGAACCTCTTTTCCTTCTCCCCTCTTTACATCTCCCCTAAATTTATATTCAACCAGCTCTTCCCTACCAGCACAAAAGGCTGGGTGTGCTCATGTTGCAATTTAAGCACATCATGCAACATTCTGGGTCATCTGGGTATGTAAAAGTCTATACAGACGTTCTGCTATCAGCGCTGGCATTAACTTTTATGCTTTCTGCTTAACATTACGCTTTACAAAAAAAAATCCAAACACATCGCATAACATATATAAATACAACAACTTCATAGACATTTATCACCTCCAACACAAGCAGCAGATAATGTTTTCTGGAAAAAAAAGCCAAACCTGTTTTTCTCTTGTATCATCTTTAACCTCAGAACACTGATCAAATACACTTTGCAAGGAAGTCTTCTCTTAGCCTAAACAGCAATACAAGTCTGGAGAGTGTTGCTAAGTTGTCAATAATCACAAGTGAATGGAGTGATAGCATTAAGCACTGCATCTCACACTGCTGCTAGCACAGGCTCTATGATGAAGGAATGAAGCACTCTCTTTATGGGTGTGAAACAAATTTTCATTTCTGCCTTTAGAAGAAATTCCCTAACACTTATTTTGTGCTTTACTGATTACTTATTTCAAAAAAAGGTAAATCATTCCTTGGAAAAAGAAAGCCCTATGCAGGGCAGTTTGAATTTGCAAAGCTAAACTTATTATATGTAAATAAAAATACTACATGTAATGATGGGTGTGTGAAAAACTCCCTTGGAAGTAGCCTGCTCCTCCTCCAAACCCCTTAGTAACATACAGCCCCCACGGCAGGGCGTGCAATTTATGATGGCAAGGAGTAAGGAAAAGATAAAATTTCCACTTCAGCCATCTTTCACTGTTACTGCTTTTAATTGTTTCAACAGGGCACATTAAAAAAAAAAAACAAACCAACAAAAAACCCCACAACCTCTTTTTACCCTCTCTGTTATTTTATACTTTCCTTAGATAGCAGGTCCTCTGAGCTAAAAAACACGTCATGCACATTATATAGAGCTAAACTTATGGCAAATCTGATCACAACAGAGACCTGTGAAGAGTCTCCAATAAAAACACACATACATCCCCTTGTACACTCTAAGAGTCATTTAGCTTCTTGATGAGAAAATTCCCATTAAGCAGAAACAAATACCATTTATGGCTCAACCCTAGAAGGCTGCACAGTCCCCACCAAACTGAGAGCAAGTATTTTGCATTAACCTACGATAATTCTCAAACATGTGTATGCCGAAAAAGCGCAACACTTTTTCCTATTATATTCGTACAGGGTGTCCCTGAGGTGCAATACTGTGCAGCTCAGTGGAAAGGCGTTAGGGAGGAGTGACAGGGGGTTAGGACCACGCTTCAGCAAAATGGGGTGCAGGAGGGGAGGCAGAGGCAGCGGGCGAGGGGTGTGCTGGGTGCCAGAGCACGGCCGGGGCTGGCACTGCTGCACCTGCAGCCCTGGCACCTGAATTTTCCCCTGGAGTAGAGAGAGAAACGGGCAGGAGACAAGCTTTTCAGGTACTCCCCTTTGGTGACAAACTCCATATGACAGAAGATACAGAATCAGCTTTTACAGGAGAACAGCCACTGAACCCAAATTCAGTTTAATCCTGCCACATCAAGATAGCAGATTTGCTGTTTAAAGGCAGAATTGTTTCTTCTTTGCCTACACAGAAGTCATGCTTAACAGGAGCAATACTGAAAACTGAGCAAATCCAACTGTGGCATTGTGCAGTAACTGCACAGTAATAAAGACACAGAATAAAGAGAAAGTCTCTTTAACCCGTTCATCCAGATACTGTCATCTGGCATTCACTCTGGATGACCACATTTTAACTTTTACTTGAAAATTACAGTGAGGCTTTGTTTAAAAAAAAATTAAGTAGTGAACACTGTTCCTTTTTAAAAGTATGTATTTTTTAGTATTTTTAATGCTTAGTATTTTTCTCTTAAAGCTTTAGAAAAACAGAATTATGAATATACTGTTTCTGCAAGGCAACACTGCTCTTCCAAACACTTACACAACAGGGCTCCAATTTCACTTTAAGTGTTTGCAAGATTAAGACCCTAAAAGCCAAGGGTGCTAACATAAAACACTTATTTTCTGAAACTAAAGAGAAAAAAATCATGAACAGATGGAAGAAAGCTTCCTCAAAATACAGACCCAACCTCCTTTTACTTCCAAATAAATGTATTCACATTATTTTTAAAGGTAAGTTGTGACAACCTTGTTGATTAGTGCAATTCATGTGGCAGCATTCACTTTTCTCTAGCTCTCTACTGCATACTGAAAATAAGGCAATTAAATGAGAAAATTAATTCCATTAATTAAAAATGTTCAGTCTCAAGCAAGACAGAATGATCTGCGTGAGAATTACAGCTGTATAAATGTACGTAAACCAAAATGTTTTCCTTGACATGTACTTTCCTTTAGGAAGGATAAATTTTGCAGCACAAACCAATGATAATGCTATTTTAACAGTATCATAAAGCTCAAGAGAGATATGAAAAGGCCTGGTTTATCTTTTAAAGAGAAAACCCCTGATGTATATAGGAAAATTTACAAGGACAATACCACCCTTCCCACAAATTCCTTATTGGTGAGCCTGAGTGAAAACTCTGGTCAAGTCAGGAAAGAAAATCATTAAACTTAGCTGAATCCATAAAGTGCCATAGCTGGAGTTTCAATACAGATCATTTTATAGTAAAATTAAAATAGAAGCCCTTTTTAATTATATAAAGTGTGCACATTATTACTGAGGAGAGGAATAGATGCCTCCTCAAGAACCATAAAATTGGCTGCTGGGAATTAGACTTCAGCTGCAATTATTATATGGTCCTATAAAGGATATTGAAAGTCTGATAAAATTGCACCCTTGTCATGTAACAGTGATGCTTAATGCTAAATAACCACTCCGCAGCATTCCAGTCATAGCTTTCTCAAAACATCATAGCTCCCTTCTCACACCGAAAAGAAAACATAGCAGGATTGTGGAGCTAAAAGTATACCTAAATATTTGAAATACCAAATGGACAGGTTGAAAGATACATAAAGCCACATAGAGGCAAAACAACACAGGTGATAAATGAATACTGATGGTCTTTTATAAAGGAGAGCCCTTCATGGATACATACCCAACGTGAAAGACTACATACGATGAGAAGGAAAGAAAAAAAAAAACCACCAACAATGAAGCCAGCCCTTAACTGCACACGCCTAACTCAGCCCTGCCACGTCGAGACGAATACCAGTGCCATACATTCCTAATAGCTGTTTTCCTTTTCGTTGCAGCATGTGTTGTAAACAGTGAGTATTTGTTATGCCTGCATACAGCTACAGGAGACGGGCTGGACTTCTTGAGAACCTGGAATTTGCTTTTAGCAACACCAGTATGCTCCTCGTGTGCCTCTCAGGCCTGCTAATAGAGCACAGGACTAAAAACTGTAGATACTTCTAATTCCACAGACTCTACTGCACTCACAACTTAGCCAGGCCGAAATTTTTACATGTAGTAAGAATATAAAAGAAATCTTTCTCTGACAACGTAAGGCACACACAGGGGAAGGCTGGACAAGAGAGAGACTGTGGAGTGTGGAAGAAGGAGTGTAAATTTTGCTCTTGTAAATAAAGGAAAGGAGAAAATTCTTTCTCCTACAAAGAAGTACTGACAAAGTCCCTCACAACTTAGATCCTACAGCATGGGTGAGATACATGTTCTGCCTTCTCTTTGGTCTGACTCTGCTGTTCAATTCACAGCACCTGTGATAACGCCAGGCTTCAGAAAAAAGCCTCTGCACAACAGCATGCAACGGATCCCACACAGCTCGTTTGCCACGACTCCTCAGTCGTGAAAAAAACCAGACCATCAAATCAAAAAGACCAGAAATCAAACCTCCTCGCCTCCCAAATTATGGCAAGAAACAAGCACCCTGGGCTGCGTTAGCATGAGATGGAGGGGCTACAGCTTGTCTCCTTACAACTGAATGGTGGATGGACTCGCAGGCTGCAGGTACGTTGGGTATGTTTTCACGGAGGGGTTTCCTTTACAAAACAGAGCTGAGAGAGCCCGTCCCATGCCCGTGCTGCTCGTGGCAGCACAGACTGCCTGCACCCTGTAAGCAACGGTCAGGAGCCTCTCCAGGTTATCCACCCCTTCCACAGCACGAGCAGCCGTGCAGAGGAAGCTGTTCACCTATGGAACGTTACTAAGACTGTGAGCAGGGAACAAGTAAATGAAAACTCACAGACCATAGCTGATTAACCTAAAAAACAACATTTCTGAGGCAACTGTCATCTAGGATGAGCATAGTAAGTCCCTGCATCTCTCTACATATGCTGCACTTAATACAGCAGGTACTGGCCACTGGGCACTACTTGACTATAAATGTGAAAGCATAAAAAAATACATATGTTAGCTCTGACTGAGCATCTGAAAAACACTGACCTTTTAACGAGTTAAGCTGTAAACAAGACATTAAAAAATTAATTTTTATTTGAAGCATGCATGAAATGTGCTCCTTAAAAGGTAAAACAAGTAAAGACTAGGGTGTGCTTTGCAACGAGGCCTTAAAGGCCCTTAGAAGTATTAGTTATACCTCAAAACCTCTCTTGAGGTAAGTATTTTGAATATTATATCAATGTTTATAAGTATAATATCATACAGACGGTGTCATCTGCCAACAGCTCAGTCAGGCCAAGATTTGGAAGTAGAGACTTGGACTCCTAACTCCCTCTCATCTTTGGGTACAGTTGCAAAAATAAAATCTGTTCTGACAGTATTTATCTACCACTGGGGAAAACAAAAAAATCAACTCCCAAAATGTAAAAAGAAATGAACTGGAAACTTCTAATGCCAAACATAAAGGAAAGTTGAAAACACATGCAACAAAGGCCTTAGAATAAAATTTATGATCACACTCACACTGAACAGAATTGAAATTTGGTAGTGATGTACTTTTCAGTAAGACTTTTTTTGGGCGGAGGGTATGAAAAATGTCCTCTGTCCTTTAAAAGTAAAAACATTGCTGCTTCCCGATGAAGCTTCAAGATATATCTTTTTTGTTAAAATTGTGTGAACCCTCTAATAATCAAATGACTGAGCATCACACAATATTAAAATATAAAATTATTCATACAAACATTAAAATGTAAATGCAATGAGAAGTCATGAAACGTGCCTTACAGTTCTTTCCATTAGAAACAATACTGGAGTGTACCAGTTTGAGAATAAAACCATTGCTCATATTTACCTTATCAAAAGTAGAAAAAATGCCCAGTAGCATTCACATGAACATAAGCCATCAGTTTTTCAGAATAAGGAAATAATTTGCTTACCTGGAACATCAATTAATCTCTTATAAACATTCAAGAAGGCTGCCTCTGCTTCTTTGCTTCTTTTACCCAATGCGTCGATCTAAAAGGAGGGATGAGAAAAGAAGGCTTTTAAACTTGTTCCAATACAACTCTTACACTCAGAGCTATAAAAATAAATGAATATATTTCATATAAAACTAGTTAATACATAAAAATGGAACCTGAGTCTCCTATAGAAGCAGTCTTGTATTTCTGGTACGTTTGTACTGAATATAATTTAAAGCCCTGTTTCAGCACAATAGCAAGCATTAATATTTTTATGAACACTACTGTTTATTGTGTTTCTTTACGTTAAATCTTTATAAAAAGCATGGTATTTGCCAGACAGGTTCTCTCCCCAACAACTGTTTTCCTTTACCACTTATTAAGATCTAACACAGCAAATAGGAACCGTGTGCACTTCTGATGTCACACTCTGCCTTCATCGTTGCAAATATATTTTTCTATTATTTCCACTAAGCCTATGAGAGGATGAAAAGATGTACTTGTTGGGCACACTGTGATACTTAACACTAAACAACTGTGAATTTGCTACATGCAAATCAATTTTCTAATAAAGCTCAGGCGCAGACCCATAGAGTCTAGGCTGTCTTGTACCCATGAACTCAAGCCAGGCTCCCCGGACTAGCCTCTCTGTATTTTGTAACACACACAATACTAATCTAAGAAGCTGCCCAGGTGAGGGAAAATACTACCTCACACAACCTGTTATTTTCCCCGAAATCTGTATTTTTATCTAAAACTTCATTTTACAAAGAGAGGCAGCTTTATAGCTCTGAGAATAAAATACTTATTCCACAGCAACTTTTCTTGGTAAACATGCATTTTCCTAATGTGCTAGGAAACAGAGGACTTACACATACTAAATATTAACAAAAACTGCCCAAAGTGACCCAAGAGCAGGTCTGTTGAATTAATACTCCAAAGCAGAAAGAGACACAGAGGGAAACAGGAAAGCCTAACACAGTTCTGCAACAGCTTACAGAAATCAGGAAGCTAAAAGTATGGAGATTATCGTTCCCATATTTTAATAAAAAGCAAGGAAGGATCTGAAGAACTACGGATACAAAGACCTGATATCAATTCTTCTGTGTATTTGAAAAGCAGTTAATATTATGAAACCATTTAAAGGTGTGTACGTCAACATGTACTAAAAAAGGAAGGTCCTGTCTGAAAAACGTCCTTGAATTCTTTCACTACATTATTGATTTGGTAGATAAGGCAGAAACAATGGACAGAGTTTACTGTATCTGTATTTCAGGAAAGTATCTGAGATTTTATTATACGGGAGGGAGCTTTGCAGAGCTTGAGAGTGTGCTACAAACCCTCCCAGCTGCAGTGGTCTGCGGAGCGCGCGGGCGCAGGAAGCAGAGGGTGCCAGGGAAAGGAAACGGCGCGGGGAGGAGGAGAGATAAGCAGGAGGGTGCTGCGGGGTCAGATGTGGTGCCACTTCTGTTTACTCTGTACGAAAATGACTTTGCGAAGGGAAGGATTTGAGGGGGAGGGTGGGGGGAATCCTACAATGTAGATGATTAAAATAATGGAGTCGGACGCAAAGTGCACAGGAGCAGAGCGCAGGATCGCCACGTGACTTGTATAGATTAGTCTTATGGCTGATAAGTGACTTGTAGAGATCATTACAGAGAGGATTAAGGCCGGGAAACCAAAGGACAAGGACAATTGTGGAAGTTACACAGAAGCACAACACACAACATACAAACCAAGAAAAGACTTGAGGGGAGGGCTCATGGAGGAAACCAAGGACACTGAAAGGATCGGCATGGCGCTTGGCAGCAGCAATGAAATCTTGAGAAATACGGCCAGAGGTGGCAAAAGACAAGTTACGGGAACACAACACAAGACTATATTTAGGGAAACAAACCAAATTCCTGTTTTGCTTACATCCCCCCAAAATCTGGATTAATCTATGTAGCTTGGCGGAGGTGTAGCTTAACTGAAACCTGACCTATTTGCAACTTATTCTTATCAACTGAAAAAAAGAGAAAGGTATTAGAAAGATGATAAACAAGCAGCAGAGGCCCAAATGATGGAGGACGTGCAGAGCAAATCTCACTTCTCAAGAAATGCTGGCCATACGTGTCTTTTAGAGTTCACCAAGAAAGGCTGTGGAAAGGCACTGGAATCTCGCAGGGCACATGACATGCTGGAGAGCAAGGGATTGATGGCTGTGAATAACCCATTTATTAATTTTAATTCAGGCAATCACAGATGGACTGATGCTCATTAGGGAATGAGAACATAAGTAATTCGGTTAGAACATTTTCACACAAAGAGTATTTGAAATTAGAATATGGAACAAACTGCCAAAGGCAGAGAGGCACCGGGTAGTGTAAATCAATGCTTGGGAGTATCAGACACCGTTTGTGAACGGGCGAGAAAGGAGGGGGCAGCCATCAGAAAGACTTTTGCAGTTGAGATATTTCATGGGTACATAAAGACAGACTTTGAAGGCCAAAACACACCATATGTTAGACTTCTGGACTTTAACGTTCCCACATACAATTTTCTCTCACTGCTGCTCAGCAGAGTACAGCCAAATTTAAATTACTATTATTAAATACAATTAGCATTACAGAACTGATTCTGTACTGTATTTTGAAAAATTCATTTGCCCCTTTTACGAAAACCAAAGCACTTAAAATGCTTGCATTTCTGTGAAATAACAGGATGGATTTGTTTTCCTATTACAGTTTTCTCACATTTTAATGAACGGCATTTGTACTTATACTCTCCCTAAGTATTACAAAAGATATGGTTTACTCACTCCTTACCAGTTATACAGTGATTGAAATATAAAGTAGAATTGAAACAGCATCTTCCAAGGAGATCAGAGACTTTCTGATGGAAGCAGTCTGTAAATCACAGGAACTTTCACACCTTTTTTTTCTCCCCCAAATTCAGAATCAGAATTCCAAACAATCCCACTAAGCAGAAAGATTTTTTTTAGTTGTTAAAAAATCCAATCAATCTGTCTGGTTTGAAGTTTTATTAAAAATGAGCACCACAAATATTTTATATCTTAAAATAAAATTTAGAAAAAACACCATGACAACTTTAATTGGAATTAAAAAAAAAAAAGTATGCCAGCTTCCAGCTGCATAAGGAAATGTGGGATGAAAAAGAAATCAAAAATAGCAAAATATAAATGAAGTCCAGAAACAGAGGAAACAGAGCACTGAAATGACATGGAAGTAAGTATCTGGAAGTTCACTGTAAGTTTTTCAAATCAAAGTAAAATTGGTTCGGGAGCCAACAAGGATGAGCTGCAGTCAGCTCACATTAAAACAGTTGAACTACATTATAAAACTCTTGCTGAACATTTTTATTTGACTCTAAAAACTTCAGGGACCCTGAAAGAAGTCAACTTATAATTACACTAGCATAGTCTTGACATGAGCTTAGCTCCAAATCTTAATTTATCTAAACCAGGCCCCATTATGTCTTCTCTGACTAGAAAGAAACAACAGTGACCTCTGTACTCCCCACCACCCCCATAAACATATGTTCACTTTTAAGTTTTGGCATACTATTTGTCTTGATAATACCACTGGCGCTATACTGAGATAACAGAAATGAGACACTAGGAATCCTCCCTCCTTAGCAAACTCTTCATCTTTAAAATATCGCCGGAGCTAGATGGAGGGAACCGCAGCGACACACTGGTTTGAGAGCAGTCCTCCCTTTATCCACCTTATTTTTCCAGGTCAAGTGCTTTCACGAGTTGTTGCTCGGGGTACCAAGTTCACCCCAGAGGCTGACTGACACCCTTCCCCTCCATAACCACCTCTCCCCAACTTGCCCCTGCAGACCTCCTTGGCCTGCTCCCACTCTTCACTGCCAAGGACAGACAGCTGGTTGCCCAGTGTCGCTGGCATGACACTCCAGTAGCACGGACTGCCTATTTCAGGAATGCTTGGTCACAGTCTAATATCTACTACACCTGGCTAAAATCAAAATATTGTCAATGAAATCAGCGGTTTTCTCTCCACATTTAGGTAAGCACCATAGATCTGGCCACCTATGTCAAGGAAGATGCTGAATGTAGTTTTAATTGCCTCTTTCTGTTTCGGCTACGTCCAGTCAAGTTCAAAAAGATAAAAGCAAAGTCTGTGGCTTTATTTTGGAATCTGTCACTCTTTATGCACTAAGAAATTTCAGCATTAATTGAAGTCTGATGGCTACTGCCCCACAAATCACCTGGATTCTGTATTCAGGTTTCTGGAAGTGGGATGCTCTTCCGTGCTGTACTGGCACATGGTATTGTCTCACCAACTGCAGTCAGACTGAAGGCTGCACAATGGTGTTTTTGAACTTAAAAATGAAACGGGAAGATAAAGCTCTTTGCAAGGAAGCTGAGACTGCCAGATGCCGACGCATTCTGCATCGACACTTAAATTCTCTGAACTTACAGATATCAGCAGCACATTAACACATTTGCAGACCATGAGACCCGCACATGGCCACGGTGCGCTGCTCCCGACAGATCAACTTGGATCACTCAGCACTGCTGGGTTTTTCTCTTGATTTTAGACAACTTGGCATCCCAAAGACAACTCCTTAGTGAAGGGACCACATTGCTTTCTGTGCCTGTATGGCATTACCAAAGTATTGGTGATTTATCTGCAGTCCAATTAACTACGTATCCAGTGTCTCAAACACAAGCATTCACACAACTATGCTAAACATGAATTCTGTAGCCCTAACTCTTCTGCTTATGCTCATTGTTTTTCGGTTGTAATTCTCACCCTCATTAGCCACCTTAACATGAATGTCTTTTACTGTTCTGCACCCAATCTGGAACTAACTTACCAAGCAAAAATAAGTGACTTAAACCAGAAGTTATTTTTCTGTTCTGATTTTTAATAAATGGATGCCTTAACGAGACACCCATTCCTCTTCATTTGCAAAGCTCCCTTACACATCTTTTGTTGTATTGCTTTGCATCACAAAGTTTTTCCATTTGTCTTCAATTACTTGGAGCTACCAAAATGCCATTAAGAATTGGAAGAAACATATTAAACAA
This sequence comes from Strix aluco, assembly GCF_031877795.1. Taxonomy (NCBI): domain Eukaryota; kingdom Metazoa; phylum Chordata; class Aves; order Strigiformes; family Strigidae; genus Strix; species Strix aluco. The sequence continues at coordinate 8,768,712 of NC_133949.1, read as the reverse complement.
AGGGAAAAGCATTGTAACAACACATTAACGCACCATTATTTTAAGCCATGCTATATTCTTGAATAGCTGCCTTGGAATCAAATGGCAGTTATAGCAAGCATTATTAATGCTCTGCAATGGCATCAGTCTTTCTTTGAAGCCATTACAATAGAGCTTAGCTGCCCTTTCATATAAAACAGTACATCAGTTCTAAGGTGGTGCACCACAACAGCCCTACAACACACTCTGTGCCTGTGAATTAGGAGGCGCGCAGGGTATGCGGGCAGTTGGCTTGATCTTCCTTTCTTAATACCAACAGATATATATAATAAATTAATAAAAATATAACGTTATAATTTTACAAATTACTAAAAATATATAGTTCATCATCCCACCTAATTTATTTTGCGGCTGACAAAAGAAAAAGTGAAAATACTATTTTTTATCTTTGCTGCCATTAAAGAAGTTTTGAAGCAAAATTAAAAAGAAATTATTCCTGTACAGCTGCTTAAAGCATATGGTGTGTATTTTAGCTGTGCTATAAATTCTTTAACAAAAATAAGGACTTCACAGTGGTACAATACCAATCTGTTTATCAAAGCTGCTTGGGTGCAGTGCACAGGTACGCTACCAGGAGAGAGCTTGGGAAGAGCATGCCTGCCTCACCAACTTGTTGGTTTAACCTCAAGTTAAGAAGAGAGCTTTAAGAAGGACTCAAATCTTTCAATTCTTCTTCCCTCCACTGTGAAACAGCTGCAACCTTGAACCCTTGAAACCTTCTCTTCCTTTCATGCCCAGATAAATCCTGATTTTCCCAGACAAACAACGCTGCCATCCCCTGAGGAAAGCTCAGCTCTCTCGTTCTCACAGGACAGCTTCTTGTTGCTTTTCCAATCTTTGATCTTCCTTTCCAGTAAAACAGCCCAGCCCAACATGTGCCTCAAGATATTGACAGCAGAATGACAGCTTTGTTTAAATAGCTTTTACTGTGTGCCACCCTGCCTTCAGATCACTGCGACAGTGGGCCTGCTATCATTGCTGAACCTCTCCTGGATCCTCTGATAACCCGTGTGTCTCCCTCCTCACACCTCTCTGCATTTCTGAGCAGTTTCTCAGCTCCTGCTCTCACTCAACTCCCAGTCCATCCACCAAAGGGAGCAGCCCTGCTCTCTCCTCCTGCCTCAGGCCACAGGCTCTGCTTCTCTTGCATCAGATCTAGTGATCGCACTGCCGTAGCATGATTCAGCTCACCAACTTGATGAAGAACTAAGCAATGAAGGAGAGAAAGAATTTATTTTCCATCATGCTGGCAAACTGAACTGAGTCATCCCGTGCATTTGCTAGACTCAGCATGAGGGAGGAGGTGGGCACCCAGGGCTGGGGCAAGGACACTTGCCAGCATCAGTCCCACACTGGCATGGATTGGGTATGGCATGAAACCAGAGAGACGAAATATGGATGGCAAAAGGAGGGTCAAAGTGCTAAATGTTATGAAAATTCCCTTCCCTAACTATTCTAGCAATCAGTCTTCGGAGTATGGAAGTGTATTAACTTTGTTAAAATATATCTATTAATTCACACTATACACTGTAATGTAGTGAGGTAGTAGAATTTTACTGGAGACTTTGGTATTGTTCATGCCTGAGTAAAATAAACTAAAGGACAGCCTGGTCCTAGAAATAAGGACCCTGCTTTGCAGAAGCTTAGAGCTGTCCATGAAGGATAAAGGACACCCCTGGACAACCAAGATGCCAGCATTCTAGTCCCTCTATCTCATCATTATTTAAACCCTCCCAGTGGTTTCTGGTGCCATAGATAAGTAACTCTAGCAAGACCGACTCCAAGGAAGTCTGGATCAATAGACAAGCAGCAAGAATGCTGCAGAAATGTAGTTGATTTGCAAAGTTTTACTCTGATTAGTAATCAGAAGTGAGGGTGCTAGTGATTAATCAAATCGTGTTGTGCCTGAATGTTTGAAGGGTGTAAGAAGCCTGTGTGAAACCACATTTGGGGTGCCCCAATTTGTCTGGGGCACCTCATGTGCATGAATAATTACCTACCCTTGTAATTCTGTACTTTGCATCCTAGCCTCTCTCCTCGGTTGGCATGGGCCAATCGTGAATTTTTGTATCGCAAAAAAGGTAAAACACATAGCAGGAAGTAGGAAAAAGATGATCTCCAAACAGGGGACGTGTACTTCCCAAGAAACTGAAAGAACGACTTTCTAGAGAATAGATCAGCAAATTATTTGCTACACCACCAACCAGGGAGATGTCAGAGCTTGCCACTTTTGATCCTCGAGGTTCTGCGAGAGCACAAGGCGGGCTGGAGAACATCTCCTGCTGTGGCCAGCCCAGCCACGCTTGGTGTGGCCAAGTGGGGCAGGGAAGGAAGGAGCGAAAGCGGTGCTCCTGCCCGGGCAACATCGCCTCCAGCTTCCCAGCCGGAGAAGGAGCTACACAGTGAAGCGAGTGGGTGTTTTCACCTGCCCGTCAGCCTCTCCTCCTGCCTCTGTGAACAGCGACCTAGAACCCACAATCGCTTTTCCCCTTACGGATGATCCAAACTTTTGTTTATGTATTTTAAAAAATTAGGGCAGAGGAATCCTTGCAAGAATGAGCTCATAAACTGCCTTTCTGCAAAACCCACCTGCAGGTAAACACCAAAATGTAACCTTTCACTAATATTTTATACTGACTTTACCCTCTTGCTTCTCTATTACAACAAAGCAAGACCAGACACTGGTTTGTATAGAGCCTCATAGTAATTTTGTAATAAATACAGAGATAATTCTGTATTTGGAGAAATGGACTGCATTATAATGACACTCAGCAGAATACCGCGCCCGGCACAGCCCTCCCATCCCCATTCTTTCCAGCACACTTCAAGCTCTCTTTTTTTAAAAGGATGAGAAGATACTCCTGACACTGCGAACTGAAACAGTGCTGCCTGTCTGAATTTTGCATAAATAGTTTCCCACCACTGTTATCATTTCACCCAAACGCGTGGCAGCGGCATAACGGGCCTTAATATAGACAGCCCACCAGCTGCCAACAGAAATTTCAGCACTTTGTCAATTATATAAAAATAAGAGGATTTGGGCTGATCCTCCCCAAAGTTACCCTAGTAGTATCTGCTGTCTCAGTACAACTTGCTTGCACACTGGATGGGATAGAGATGAACCTGCAGGAGCTTCAGAAAGGTGCAGAGTACCTAGTGCCTGCTTCTGGTGGTGTATGTTAGGTTTGGCTTATCCCAATAGCTGAGGTTTGTCCCAGGAAGATACCAATATGGGAAGGAGAAAGGGGTACATATAGGAGAGGCTCTAACTGTGTTTGAGAGTTTCTACAGTTCTGTCCATCGCTCTGGAGTTCAGTGTCTCTTCTCTCGGGGATGTTTTCGACCCTGCAGCCCAGTGCCGGCACCAGACATCCCACATGCTCATCAGGGAGAGTGCATCTGCCTTTGAGATGCTGAAGTATATTTAAATCACCTTCCTCAGGAAAGATGTTGTTTAAACTGCAATCAAGCCAGCCAAAAATAAATAAATAATCATTTACACACTTGTGTAAACAAAGAAATGAAACGCTGCTGCGCTGCTGTTACCCCAAAAGCACGCTGTGTGCCTCTCTCCCTTCCCCTAGCATCGGGAAACAGAAGCGAGATGAAGCACAAATCCATCCCCGTGCTCCTGTTATACAAAGGAAATTACCCACCACCCACACCCTGTGGAGTGGACATTAAACAAAAACAATTACCCACCAAAAATATTACATTTACTCCATTTTGTTCCACGGAGTGGTTTAACGGGACTTTCACTGAAAAGCAGGAAAGCTCTGGGCCTAAATCAGCGCGATGCGAGCTCTGAATTTTGATGTATGCTGTTGACTTCCCCAACACAGAGCAATTTGTAATAGCTTTGCCACGCTGTTGTTTTCAAAGCTCCTGCTACATCACAAGCATTTATTTCTGACCACAAAATTACATTTATTCAACAGAAAGCAGCTCAGGGTCTTTAAGAGGTTAACTTCTGGAGTGCTTGGCTGCTCTCCAGCCTCTGTACTAGAATCTGTGCTAACGCAACGGCACACAACAGCACCCAGGCTAGCCGTGATTAATAGAGTGCTGAATACGCTGCTTTCCACATACACACACTTTTCATTCCCTTGCTTCCATAGATCATGGACTTATCCTCAAAATATCTGACTGAAATTGAATTTGGCTTCTCTCTCAACCGTTCATTTCCTATGTTATGCAAGGTTATATCCTTTTCTGCATGAGCAGAACCAAACCAGCTGCAGCTTTTGAGAAGAAAATGTGTTCTCAATTATGAAGCTGGCCTGAATATTGAACCACAGTTCTACTGCTACTCTAATTGAGCCATCATGAAGTGAACCTACAGGAAAGAAATTGTATTAATTAGGTTTGTAAATTTAACATAAGGAAATTAAAGGGGGGGGGGGGGGAAGATGAATATCAGCTCAGGAATACTCCTTCAAAATGTAGAAGTACAGTAGGTCTGAAGTTGTTTAGGCACACATATTATTAGAGTACTCCTTCAAAGGCATGATTAGTAGTTCCAGCACACCAAACTGATTTTCAGCTTCTGTCGTCTGCATATGGAAAATTATTAAATTACTCTACTGACCAAATTAATAGTTTAAAGAGCAATTCAGCTAAGTGGGGAGCCAGAGTGGTCTCATCAGAATGGCAACACCCTTAAAAGTACTTGCTTTGTGAGAAGAATATGAGAACTGGTTTTCACAGAAATAAAGTCCAGTGTGTTGTTTTGGAGTATGTGCCTTAAAGGGTTCTCCAAATGAGGGATTACTGCATTACTGTTGGACAGTACTGTTATGCCACATGAAAAGAATGCTAATGACCTCAGGAAATCCTTTCCCAGCCTTAAAATATCTATTTGATGACTTCACAAATACGGATTCCAACATTAGGTTTCCATACCACAACTTCAGTTCTGTAAATTAACATAGCCCAAGAACATAACCTTTTCTTTTTTTTTTAAGATTTCATGTACAAATATCCATCCACTGATGTAAACATGGTAACGCACAATGACCTACTCAGAACACAGCTTATTTAGATGGTTGCTTGAAGGAGTGCCTTGCCAGCTTGCAAATTACATATTTTATGATTGAATGATAAAGCTCTTCAGTGTTTTCTGATTCTGTCCTGTATTTAGCCCAGCATATGGTAAGCAAACCATTAATAAGTTGCATCCCCAGGTTAGTGGTAAGCAAAAAAAAAAATTTAAGATAGAAACGACAGGAATTTTACACCTCTTAAATTAATGACTTCTAACTGTCTTGCTCACAATCGCCTCTTTACACCATCCAGACCTTAAATCTTCCAGGAAAGCTAGGGAAGTTACCCACAAAAATCAAAAGAACAATACCATCAGCTTTGAATCAGACACAACATTCTGTTAGTTTTTTTAAAAAAAACTGCATGCAAATTTCCATTAAACTCCTAAACAAGGAAAAAGTACTATAATAAAATTGTACTACAGTGACGAATTAATAGGGTCTCACATTGAACTAGGAATGCATTTTAAGGTCTGTAGTTTTCTAAATTTCATTTCATAATGCTTTTACTTTAATTGTCATCATAAAAAATCCAGTTACTTAAAGCACCGAGATCTATACAAAAAAGTTATTTCCAACCAGTAATGAAAGAGTTTTCATCTGAATGAATGAGATAAATATCTACAGCATATAGAGTGTTCTGGTTGGGGGGTGTTTATTTATAAATTCATATTATACAAAGGGAAAAGGGGGGGAGGAAAGAAGTATCAATACCCATGCTCAAACTGAAAAGAAAAATTGGCTGAAGTGACCTGTGGATTTATTTTAAAAAGTCAACTAGCCACAGGTTCAGGTTTACAAGCAGATGTCCCATAAAGCATGCTTGGGAGGATATTTAAATATGTGAGCTTAAGTTAACCTCTCTCCAAGTCACGTCAGGCTCACCGAGGGTACAGTTCAAGGACAGTTTAAGTCAACCTAAGCTGGCACATGTGCACTCCTCCTGCCCTGGGCTTTGCTCTCCCGGCCTCTCCCCTGCCCAGCAGGCGCCTGCAGAGAGCTGCTTCAGTGAACCAACCTGGCAGAAAACTAAGCCAGCAAAAAACGGGAAAAAAAGAAAACTTTGTGCTCACTGTGGGACCACACTAGCATGAGTGCTGAGGCACTGCAGGAGGTGGGGAGCCAGTCCTTAGGCAGGCAGAAACATCACAGTATCTGTCTAAAGCTACTTAAATACCTTTGCTCACTAGGGAGCTGCCTGTCCCTTCTATCTTCTGTCCCTCCCTAGTGCCCAGAGCCCTGTGGAACACAGTCATCCCACATGGGATTTGCAAAAGCCTGCTTCCCCTCTGAGGTGGCATCGTAACTTAGTATCACTGGGACATGCCAAAAGCACCTACTTAGTTCTGTCATTAGAGATCAAGAAAAGGATGGGGCAATAGCAGTAGGGGTGGAGATAGCAGTCACAGCCAAAAACGTGGTGGAGGCTTTCCTGCATGGTAAACAGGGATGCTGCATCATGCAAGAACCTTTCTTCCCAGCTTCCGTATGAGAAACTGGTGAGAAGAAGGTGGTGCTCCCAAGGTTGGTAATGCCATCCACAATACCTACAGAGGTGTGAGCCAGAGCACTCCTACAGCATCCATACCTGCTGCTCGAGGATGCTCACTCTCCAGCAGAAGGGACTCCAGAAAACATCTATTTTCACTGCTTCTCTGCTTACCTCCGTTTTATTTACTTACTCTTGCTGGTTTTTTAAAGAAACAAAATCCTAGTCTGGGGCTGAAGTCTATGTAGTAGAAGCAGGGAACCACTTACGAGCAGTTCACTCCCCATGCCTCCTCCCTGCTCATATCCCAAAGTACATGTGCTGGGTGACCCAAAGGTCCCTCTGCCACCTCCTCCCAGGACATTAAGTATCACCTAAGTAACACCCACGCAATCCTACAAGCTCGTGGGGTGGGTGTCCTGCCCCCAGCAATACTCCTTGCTGCGCCATCTCGGGGGAGAGTAAGTCAAGGCATCTCCAATGGATTTGAAATGGAGAAAAGCCTGTACTCTTAACACAATTTGTTCGTGAGATACCTGGAGCATTCATCTTACAATCTTTCAGAAAGTCAACCTTAACAATAAACAGAGACCAAACCTCTATACTGAACAATAAAATATAACTTAACAGAACAGACTAGTATCTCAGTATTTTGATTTGTCTCCAAAACAAGATACAGTAATTACATCTATAATCAAATACCACAATTCACAGTTGTATGTTCTGCATTTATTTAGTCAATCATGATTAGTTCAGGTTTTTCAGGTTTCTAAAACCCTGTCTAGATTAGGGAGACTGGAATCACCAGCTCAGAGATTCAGCAGCACAATCCTGTAACGTATTCGTGCTTCATTTATGTAAGAGGGGATTTCTACCAACAAATTTTACTCTTGTAATTTGTGATGTTGAATTTATATCAACATAAACTTCAATTTTACATTAGTGAAGCAAAACTACAGAAGAGGAGTGTGTATGAGCCATACCAAGGTAACAGTGAGCTGTCTCCAACAGGCAAGATCTAATGGGAGAATCTTCCTTCAACTGTAGCCAGATTTGGATTTATGATTCTTACTTGATCCTCAGACATTCCCTTCATTAAAGAACAGTGCTGAAAGCACACATACACTTTTCAGTCAGTGCATTGCAAGCTTGAAACTAAAGCGAAAAGGTTTTAAGAGCACTGCAATCCACTCGGAGCAATTTTAAAGTGTAAATTTCCATTGGCAAACGGACTCACACAAGTCATTCTTTGTTCTCACAAGCTACTATTAGATATATCAAGGACAAAGTTGTCCTGTTTATTTATTTATTTCTAGCAATACTTGGGAAATTGGGTTGTAAAATAAAAAATATCATACTGCTTTCAGGATGAGGAATTATTGCCTATTTGAGATACATCTTTAGCAGGATGTACAAGTAATCAGAAATGCAGATATGGGGAGTTGTGTGCTTAATTCCCTATGCAGACTTCTGAAAACGTGCTCCTGAATTTCTCTGTGCTCTGATGGGAACTGCAACAATATAAAATCAGCCAACAGATTAAGAAAGTAAAAAGTGTTGCTGCTTTAACACAGCTAACATTAAGAGCAGAACTCTACAATGTGTAACAGAGTGTGAGCTAAAACCTAAATCCACCACCCCACGCAGGCACTAATCTTTATAAGAAGAAATATAATTTTCAAACTTCATACACGACATTTTCTTAGAGGCAGTACAACAGCTCCCATCTGGCCTAAGCACTCACGTGAAGTGAGCGCTTCAGTGCTGTCCACAGCTAAAATGTAAAATTCTGTAATTGGCCCAGCTGCTTTTTCCTGTAGAAATTCTTCAAAATAACAACAGTTGGCTTTTAAACTTGTGATCATTCTAATCATGTGTTTCTTAGTGGAGTGGTGTGAAGAGAAATCAAAGTAAGAGCCAGCACCAGAGCTGTTAACGCTTTCTGTTGTTTTTCCAACAAACACCTGCCAACTTAAGGTTTTCCATCAAGCCCTCTAGAACACAATGTTTTACAGCTGAAAAGGTTTACAGTGAAAACTATTTGTAATATCTTCATACTTTGTATACGTACATTACATGGCATTCATTAAGCGTTCTAACCATGAAGTCACGGAGGCACAGCGAGTTCTCAGGTGCCACCTGAGTCACTGCAACGGTAAGCTTATGCTCAGGTATGCTGAATGCAAAGTGATTTGACCAGTTCAGCTTGTCCAGCACAAATCCAGTGTATCACACACATATCCTGCACACAGCAAAATGCAGAAGGGCTGAACCCCTGCAATGCTCTCTGCTCAAGGGCTTTGTACCCACCCGGCCACGCTGACAGGCTGCCAGCACACCAGGCTCGTGTGAAGCAATATCGAAATGAGAAGCATAAGCTCTTACCTCTCCCTGGAAACTCTTCAGTAATGGAGCTACCTGTTTGCGCAGGTCCTGGAAGACAGAAGCAAGATATTTCATCAGAAAAATCTGAAAGGATAAGCCATTATCAAGTTTTTCCTAACACTATTTTCAGTTCTGAACTACTACTTAAATTCTGATTGCATTTTATGGAAGCTTTGATTAAAACAAAAGTATACCTAGAATTCATTTTGAACAAGTCTGCATTTCCAGCTTGACATACACCTGTATCTGTTGCAAACAGTATTAATTAACCAAACTCTAGTGATGTTGGGTAAGCACCGAATGCCTTCAATCTCATAATTCAGCTGAAACACTAATGAGATTAGAAGTAAATGCCTCTATCTACCTGAACAGCAGCTACACTTCTGAACTTACGCCGAAGAAATGTCCACAAATGGAAACTAGGCTTAAAGGAAGATGACTTTGGGCCATCACTTCGAGTGCTGCCATTTTGTAAAAGGTCTATTTTATTAAATATTTTCTCAAGAGTGCTCTGACTTTAGCCATCAGAGAACTGGAGATAGATACATTGAAGAAGACAGTATTATTTGTTGGTTTCTGTAGAACTCAAACTTTTTCTTCCAAATTACAGCACACTTAGTGCTACAAAATTCATTAAACTACTGCCCATAGAACGACTCTAAAAGTTTATAGCTTATTTTTACTTAGCAAGCAGGATAATTTAGGACAACAAAGGTATATCTATCTTGCATACAATTCTCAGTGGCTCCACTTTTAAGCTGGTTTGGGTCTAATTCACTTACAAATTCTCAGAATTCTCATTATGTGCATGCCTGAAGAATAAAATCCTGTAACTTTGCAGAGGACACTGTATTATTCATGCACAGCCAAGAAGCTGTACTCCTATTTTTGCTGTGGTATTCCTCTGACGAGGCACAAGCAGCGACTTCATAGTACACTTACAGCTAGAATAAATCTGTAAGAAGTATAAAACAGTAACATGATGCTGCATCATTTAAGAGGGCAGCATTGATGCGGGTTACCCAGGAAGAAGGTGGATTTCCCACCCTTGGAGATTTCCGAGGCACAGCTGACCAGACTAGTGTGGGTGCTAAAGAACCATTTCAGGGCCAGGTTAGATCTAGTCAGCCTCTGGATGTCCCCTCCAACTAAGAGTCCTATGATGCTCTGAGAATACTGCTCACAACTGAGACAGTCATGAACTGCTTAAGTAACCATGAAATCTTCCTAGCTTCACACAGGCCACAGTCCCTTAGCTACCCTGAACCTCATGCAAGAGGTCATAAAGAGGTCTTTGAAGTATTTTCTTTATACAAAAAGGCTGTGTTGAAGCCTTGGGCCTTTCGGAAAAGAGGTGACCTTAAAAAGTTAGGAAATTCTCTTTTCCAATGCATTTACTTTTACGTCTAGCATCATGCAACACATTGGACATTAAACCGCTCACCAAAACACCCTCAGCCCTGGTTTTAATCTGATTTTCCTGAAGGAAAAGCAGGCTTTTGAGAGAAGTGATTTTTGTCATTTAAATGACAAGTCATGCAGAGAGTATCAGGAGTTCTTCCATTCCCTGAGAAATGGCTTAGGGGGGCAAACGCAAATGAAGCTATCAAAGACAAATGATCAGCCAAATTTCACTTCTTACAGTTACTGCACTAACATATAGCTAATCCCTATGAAGTTAAGGATAATGTTGCAGCTTTATAAGCTCCCTCTTCAACACCAAACCAAACAGTTCTGTTCTTAGACCAAGTTAAGTCACCTAAATGTTTCCTGATATTTTCTGCTGTCTGTTTTAGGACAGAAAAAGGTTAGGTACTGTCCTTGTGTATTACGAACTTCTACAAATTACGCCTCCACCAAAGCAAACTGGCAGGTTCAGCAGCTTTTCCCCACTTCCTGACTACTCCAGGAGACCAGAGAGCTGTGCCCATTTTATAACGTTTTCTTTGTAACTTGATGATGATGACATTGAAGAAAGTAACAATAACCATCAATGGCAAAAGAAATGCCCACATTCAGGGCCAAAAATCTGGCATGGTAGGTTGTAACGCACAGTGAAAATTACAAACAGAGACATTAGATTTACAGTTAGAATGCTGGCACCCTTTATAAAATCGGGAAAAATTATACCATCCAAGCAAAGCAACATTTCTTGAAATAAAATCTCAGCTGGTAGGAAATCATCGGGTTTAGGGCTTCTGTCCCTGGTATTGCCTCTGAATTTACTGACTAGTTTGGCGCCAGCCAGCAAACTGATGTCAAAACTAGAAGAAATACAGGAGATCTAATTCCAGACCAGCCCCAAGTCTCTTGCTTGCACGACTCTCAAGAGCAGGGCATTATTCCCACTGCCTGAGCACAGGGTGTAAGCATCAGAAATCACCCTGGGTGCATCAGCGGGTGACAAAGCCCCGCAATGGCTTTCAGTGAAATAAAGCACGGCCAGCTCTGGGGCAGGAGAACATCAGCCCTGCTCCCCTCTGTGCGTGGCGAGCTCTAGCCAAGAGCTTGCTATTGAACTGCATCATCTGACACGTACTAACTTTTGAAAGATAGGATTTGCAGAACTTTTTCACGACATAAACTATGTCAGGACTTTGCCTTCATATTCATCTTTAATAATGAGAGATGTTGTTACTGGTTGTTTATAGGGGGGGGGGGGAAGGAATAGAAGGGCTATCACAAAGCCAAAGAAAACAGTTGGTCAAGCTGTCAAAAAGGAAGAAAGGCTTTCAAGTACCAAATCTGATTCCCACACATCCTTCATTTAGCAAATGCAGGATGCTAAACACTCATCCCAGCAATCAAAACGTTACCAAGCAAAATTTGTGCCATAATGGGAAAACGTGTGGTGCTTGATTTAGACAGCAGCTTTTGTTGTTGGTAAAACTGTTTTTAAAACATTTCATGATAGAGCGAGAATGCTGCTCAAACTGATTCAGTCCCACTGGCAAGCAATTGGTTATACCACTGTAATCAACCCAGGGCAATCCTGGGACATGCTGATCATTCGAGCACACGGTTTAACAGGGTAAAATACTTTGACAACTTGAAATCTTAGCAGTAACTTGCAATCTATTGCAGCTGAACGATAGAGGCAGAGCATCCCACTTCCATTATCTTCACAGAGCAAACAGTTTAAGAAAAGTAACTGCAAGGAATTCACTGGAGTATATTAAATGGAACCAAATATGCCATGCAGGTAAGTGGATAAATGGCACACACCGTAACAAAAGGCATAAACACTTTCTTCACACCATTTTTTGTTTTCTCCCCTCTCTTCCTCCCCCCCTTGGAAAGAGTTTATAGGCTACTTTTATAATTCCTTCTTTGGCTAAACAGCATCAAAACTTTAGACAGCTTACAACAAAAGGGAAGTAAAAATAAACAGACAGAAGTCGGGAATACATATGCCTCAAGTCACCAGCGAAAACTCTCCTGTAAGATTTATTTTTGGCAGTTTGGAAAAATTCTTCATCAGACTTTGTCTCAAAATATTACACTAACATCAAATAGAATTTTACCTTCTTTGCACTAAACTGAACAGAAAGAAGGACATTCAGTTCAGACCCAGGGGAATCTGTAATGTTGGTTAGCAAGGACACCATATGATTTATTATCTGTTTAAAGTGTAGTGGCCTTTACTGCCTGGGCTGTGATCAAAACAGGAAAAGCAACCAACTCCAGCACTTGCATACAGCCTAGCAAATCACTAGCAAATCACAGATCAAGCAGAACAGCTAAAAAGGGTACATGCAACTGAACATTAAAACAAATGATAATTTATCAACACAAATGCATTGAAATATTTGAGTACTCCTATACAATCACATTATTAGCCTATTTCTCCATGTCAACTAAACGTGCGTGTTCTCTCTCTCTCTCTCTGGATGATTTATCAGGATAGAGCAGTTTTCTGAAAAAGGCTCTATCACAGACAAACTCAATATCTGAAGTAGAGACTATGAATTAGGATGCTGTATCATTATCTGAATCAAATCTGATAGCTGAAAGCTAATATAGCATTTTCCCTTTACAAGAGTATAAACAACAAGTTTATATTTTGATCGAGTAGCTACACAATGAAATCTGAATCCAAATAATTTTTAACTCCCTTTCCATTCTCATTAAAAATAACTCTATGGAAAATAAACCGAGAATAAATCTATGGTAAAAACCTGGGCAACAAATGCATCTTTCTGACAACTAAACTACATTATTTATCTACCACTATTTTAATACACTGTGTATAGTACAAAGGACATATCAATGGTCAGGCTACCAACACTGTATTTGTAATTTACTTGAGGTCTGAAGCTACACAAGCACCTTCTGATCTCCTCGCAGACCGCTCCATCTCATTTACCTCCAAAATGCTTATCTCTAAATGTCACAACAAGAGCCCTATGACCCTGGTTTGATAAAGTGGTCCAGCAAGGCTAAGCTTGACCTATACACCTTTATCATCTACAGAAGTATTGTGCTCTTGTAAAATAAAACAAAACAAAAATCCGGGCAAATGTTCTATCGTATGCCTCCTGTGCCACATTTCCTATGATTTGTTCTCTATATCTTCTACTTGAGACACGCGCTGGCTGGTGAATGTCACCATGTCTGGCAGAGAAGTCATAATGAGAAGCAGCCCACTTGTATCAGCATCGGTGACATCATTAGTTCAGCTGCCACAGCCTATTTTTGAGCTGCCTTATCACCAGCGAGATGCTACGGCTTTCCTGCCATCTTACCCTTTCACATTTCCTTCCTTGTTAGCCCACACATAATAAGGAACTAACAAGTGGCCCAGCGCTCAAAACTGGCAGGGCTGAACATCCAGATACTTTCTTATAAGAACTCATAAAAAGAGGGGAAAAAAAAAAAAAAGAAAGGAAAAAACCCAACCCAGAACAAAACCCAATACGTATTGACTGTGCGGAAAGGTATTTGTCAGTTCAGTCAACGTATGAAGAAATAGCACAGCCCCAGGAGGAACTCTGGTGTCAAAACCTGGCAGTCGGGTTTGAGCCCCTCTTCCAAGAGGCAGTGTGCTGGTGTGACGGATATTTGTTTCCTGCGATTGGGAGGATCTGTGTACCCTCCCAGGCAGAGCTCTACACACTTTGTCTACAGAGCTATTATCTCAGTAACGTTGTTGAGCTTCTCTTTCACATAAATATAGCTGAAAGGGGGAGAGGTAAAAAGCAGCCAAGCATGAAGGATTTGGGAGGAACGCTGGCATCAACTTCCAAGGTGTGTTTGATTATTATATACTTCAAGGACACAACTTGTCACTGTGAAACACAGAAATCAGCAAGTTAACGATAATTAGTAGTAAGCAGTTCTGCTGGTTAATTAGAGGCAGCAAGCATATATGCTTCGCCTTGCTATAGGTAAAATTGGTGAAGAACAAGTTGAGATCACTCAATCAGGTGCTAACCTACCAATACACAAGTTTTAAATATTCATTTGCACCCAGAATTATGAAAAAATCCAGAGTATGCAACTTTTCCACCAGAGATCCTGGGCATGTGATTGGAGGCGTACTATGGGAAACATTTAAGTCTTTATGTTTAATTAGTTCCAGCAAGCTCCACTTTGCTTTGCTCTAAAAGATATGAAACTGAAATCCCAGATAGTTGTCCAAACAGGTATTATACAGTAGCTTAGATGACTTATTTAATTCCTAAAATATAAGGCAAATTAAATCATATGAGCAAACAATTTATTGCTCAATTTACACTACGATTTAATGAGATATAAAACCTCTTATTGCTTAAGGCTGCTGAAGTATTTACTTGAAATCCGATCATTAAAGAATGAATCATGATGTTATCAATTTTCTATGATATTTTTAGTTATTTTATTACACTAACATGCCAGTATTTTCTCTGTACAAAAAAAATCTTTTGAAGTTACATTTATAGATATGTTTCAACCTAGCACAATGATAAATAAAAAATCTTGATTTACAGTATCAAAATGTACACCACAGTACTTTCTGAAATATTTCATCTCACAGATCTTGTGCAAATTCCATTAGCTTTAATTATTTATTAGCAGTAGATTTAGATTACTGTTCTTGACCTATTTTTCAGTGTATGGACCCACCCAGTAAGAAGTGAAAAAATATTCCATTTGTGAAAGGCTGATTTAGTGAGAGCAGACTTTTGCTTAAAGTAGAATATTAAGCAAAAACACATGCATTGTAATTCAGGGGGAGAAGCTTGCACTTCAGAAAGGTTACGAAGCGGGGCATAACCAGCCTACAGAATAAACACTAAGAGAGATTCCTTGCAAAGAGACGGGATTTTTGCTATTTAACCACCTCAGACAATTTTGCAAAACTGCAGCCACGTGACAATCCCAGAAGGAAGAGAGCCTCAACAGCAGGACTTTCTTTGTGGAAATACCTTTGTTTCTGCCAAACTCTGTAGAGCATGTGGGTCCTAATAAGCCATGGGGAAATGAGTCTAGAGCGAGCAAGTGTTCGGGGCTGGTCCTGTGGTCTCTTTCACTGGCAAGGAGGCAAACCGTGCTCTTCCCCGGCACGAGAAAAATGGAGCATCTGTGAAGGTGTCTACTTGTCCCACAGCCTTGGGTCTAGGCCCGGCACTTTATTTTCAATGGAACCACTCACTTGCATGAGTCTTAATGGAATCCTCTTATAGCTTTTTCCAAGTTAAAATAAACAAAAAACTAACAAGTTTACTCTGTGCCTATGCAGCAAGGTACAAACAGACCGGTTACCTTCACAACTGTTTAAAAAAATCAACTGTGCGAAAGAACTGTTGTACCCATACATATGCATATGTGTATATATATATACAGACACATACGCTATATATAATAGAAAAAGAATTTTTTTAACTTTACAGATTATTTAGTGAACTATGCTTTTTAGAATCATGTTAAAACCTTGCAGTCATTTATAAAACAGACCATTGGCTAGAAAAGACACTGAACAGAAACAATTCAGAACTTAAAAACTAGAGTTGCTAGGAAACTAAAAAATTAACTCAAACAAAAATGATTCAGGTAGAGCTTTGGAAGGAGCTAATTCTAACAAAATGAAAGCCTGGTCACTAAAATTCCAGTAGGGGAAAAAAGAAGAATGACTTATTTAACAGCTTACTAATACACACAGAAAATAAAGCATAATTTTTAACAAACATATTAATTTAAAAGGCTACATACTGGCTAATGGCTCCATGAAGATTCTTCCTCCTGCTAACTGTTTGTCCTGCTTTCTTGTTAAACCCTGTAGTCCCTGTTGAATGCTGAAGGTGACACCACATGCGCTAGGACAGACACTCGTCATGGGAAAAACCATGTGTCTGTATCATCCCAGGTCAGCAGAACTAATTTATGTAATGAAAATCCATTTGATTAGCCAAATAAATATTTCAGAATCTTTGAAGTGTGCTGTTCTTGCCAGCGGGATAACCACGTGTCAGGAAAACCCAGGAATCACCATTCTTAGGGTTTAGGCCAGTATCTCTTCATATAGAAAAGATAATTACTTGGTACTGAGGTTTGTTAAGTACCTGCAGATTTTATTAGATGTACATCTGCCCAATAAAACTGAAAGCAAAGTGACGGCTTCGTTGTGCATCCCAATAAACAGCCTCACCTACATTTGTCAAGTTTTAACCAGAACTGCTCTGTCCCTCCAAAAACCCCTCATTGTTCCACAAACTCTCTGCCCCTACAACTGAGGTTTCCAGTGAAAAAGATCCTTAACACTCCCCCCCCGCAGATCACATCCTACAGGATTTCTTTCTCCATCCACTACAGCACTCTCATTTTGTACTTTGAAAGCCTACAGAGAAAGAGTTCACAATGCTTCCCTGATTATTCAGAATTACAGCCTGCAGAACAGAGGTTTCTCCTCAGTGTAAAATGGGGAACTTCTGAAAAAAGGTAATTATTATGAGTCTTAAAAAATTAACGTCTCTAATGAGAAGCTAATGACATGGGCCATGACTCTGCAGAAAATGCATCTAAGTACTGTGGTCCACTTAACAACACCAGTTCAAACACAGACTAATGCTTCACATGGTGGATTTAAAATGAAGAATATTTAATGTGAAACCATAATTGTGCCTGTAATTTTCCATATTCCCTCCACACAAGCAGAGCTCTGTCTGAATCACTGTGCACCCTACTTCAGTGCTTAGCCTCGCCTTCTTGGATGATGAAATCAGAAACCTGGGTGCTGTCTGACAGCACCGCGCTCCCGAGATTTGGATTTCTCCTCAGTCTCAAAGAAAAGATGAGTAGGACCATTCAGAAATCATTAATTTCAATGTACAGTTTTATTTAGGAAAAGTGAGAGTACTAAAAAACATTCATGTTTTAAAACCCATTACTGGCCAATGGGAAAGATGTCCAAAAGACAAGCATCTTGCTTTGACCTTGGGTTAAGTTTCCAAGAAGACTAATTCTGTGTTAGACATAATAATAAGGAACCAGGCTTCATCCCCCCAGATCCTTACAGACTGTACGTGAATGGGGGGAGGGGGGGGCAGTCTGTGCATTGCCGAGACATCAGATATTGCAAAATGGTTTTCCCCACTTATCTTTTAAATACAGGTTAAAAATATAGCTGTGAACAGACTGTGCATTAATCATACAGACGTACCTGCATGTAAGAACACAGGTGTATTTACTGATTTATATCATTATAGTCAGCCTTTTTCTATAATTCCAATGCAAGAAAATCCAATACTAAGCAATCCTCTAACAATCTTTTTATAAGATTTGCTCACTTAATCTTGATCCTGACCATTCAGTTTTATTCAGAAGCCAGTTGCTCCTACAGAAAACAAGTTGTTTTATGAGGGTCAGAGCAAAAAGCCTGCTGTCCTGCAAATCCACATCCTACATTTGCTAGAACTCTCACCACTGTCATGTTTGCAATCTTTATGTTCTTCACGACCTCTGCTCTGCAGAGTCACCAGCTAGTTGCCTGCTGCGGCTCGCGGGTTACCATGCCCTTAGCAGGCATCACCTTTTAAATGCAGCTAAAGCGATAACTTCAGAGTCCTATAAAGATGAGAAATTCAAAGAATAAAAAAAACCCTGACAAGCTCAAAAACATCAGGGTGTAGACCCAAGGGGTGTACTACAGCTAATTTAGCATACCTGGCAAATACACCTCAAAATTAATATAACTGTCATCCTCCTGACCTAAATAAAAAAGTACAGCACGGATCTTTTCATGTTGCTTTAGTAAGTGAAGCAATTCAGAGAAAACAAAGTTTTGCTGCCTTTATGCTTCCTGGCAAAATTCCTACTGACACACGCTCAGGCCTATAATGCATATACTTTGGTAGCACACAGCAGATATAAATGAATCATCAAGACGAAAGAAAGCAAAATCTCACTACAGACTTATTCAATACGTTTACTGTTTGTTAGTTAAACTTAAGAAATAAAAAACCCACATAAAGCCCTTTTGAGCAGCAGCATCTTCTCACAACTGTAATATACAGTCACAGCTGGGACTAATTCCCAAATTCATGTGCTGAACTATGAACTGTTCCAGTTTTGGTTTTTTGAGGGGGTGGCGCTTTTTTTTTTTTTTTTTTTTCGGGGGGGGGGGGGGGGGGGGGGGAAGACCAGGAAAAGAAACCCAGAGGATTGAAGATTAAGAGACAGAAAGACAGAGACAGAGCAAGCACCCAGCCTCTCATTCCTGTGCACTTTTTTCCATCATTAAAGGCATGCGAGCCGAGTACTGAATCACAATGAACTCAATAGCAGATTAAAATGAGACACACTTGTATAATAATAAATCAGAGAATTAATACAAGCTTATCTTCTACTAACTTAGATGGGGAAGGTGACAAATTGCACTTAAGGAAAAATAGTTTTACTGTTGCTAGCATAAGCTGAGTGTCTATAGGAAACTGCTAAATTTAGAAAGCCAGCTTTTGATGATAGCAACGGAAATTAATTCAAGTTTTTTGTGTGTGCGTGTGGTTTTTTTTTTAAAGAGCTCTAGAATGTTACTCATCTTCTTGAAACTCTTACCAAAAGTAGAGACTTCATAATGCACTATCCTCCCTGCCTACTCCCTCCTACTCTTCCCCCTTAAAAAGGCAGAATTGCTCCTTTGGGCTACAGCAATTTAGGAACTTAATGCAGTTTAACAAATTCCCTATCTCTTGGCTGAAGCTGTTTGGCTCTGACAGATGAATCAGAGAAGTCCATAAACGTCTGGAGGATTTGTGCAGAGTTTTTCTTGTATGACTATATATGGCAACTACAGATCAACTTATCTACAATCGTTTTAACCTAACCTTCAAACTTTTTACCTTATTCCTATCTTCGTGGCAAACTTCCTTGATCTGCAATACGGCAAAATTAGACATAAACTGTCTACTTTTCTCAAAAGTGTTTTCCCTCTCTTTACAAGATGGTAAAAATACAAGATGGTTAAGATATACTCAAGTAAAAATTAACTTCTGTTAACAAACTTGTGCTTCTCAGAAATACGTTTCTATATATGAGTGAATCAGAATGAGATGCTGTGAAGCTCACATTTTCATTTACACTCTTCTAGTATTATCAAAGACATGCACCTCGCCAGACAGCAGATGTCTTCCATTACTGCTTACCTGAAATATCAATTAACACCAAGTGTCATGAGAAGTCTAGCACAAACTGGTAAAAGAAGTTAAATCCGCACTCAAAAAAAAGAGGGGAGGTCAAAACTCACTGACTGATGATGTACGCAGGGACTTGTAAAGGAATTCCAACAATGCCTGCAACACCCTTTAATCCAGAAAAATACTCTATTTTGACTTCTTGCAATCACCATCTTTTATACATATGATAATTTTTACAGAGTGCTTAAACAAATACATCAAAACCAGTAGTATGTGATACAATACTGAAGGCTTCCTTTAGCTGGATCAAAAAACTCTGTGCATCCAAAGCAAGGGTATACAAGTTCAAGTGACTTCTTTAAGCTAAATATTCCTAACACACCTCAAAATGGACATCAAGTGGCACGGAGGACTCAAAATGGATAAGATTACAGCTCCTCAAACTCAGGACTGAAACCTGAGTAAACAAACTTGAAAGACTGAAAGTAAATACTGAGTTTTGTATGCACAAGGGAATAATAGAAGAGTATGACAGACAGAGGAGAAGTACCATCCAGAAAAGCTCAAGTGAGGAGCCACGTGAAGAAACGTTTTTTTAGAAACACCTTTATTAAACAATTTTCTTTGTTGGTTATAAAGAAAATACACATGCACAAAAATATTTTTGGAAAAAAAATTCACCACTAACCAAAAAAGCAAACCAATAGACAACACTGCCAGAGTGCAACAGCACAGTACTCAGTCAGAAATCGAACAAAAACCCCTGACGGTTTTGTGGACACGTCCACAACAGCATAGAGCTGGCATCTGCAGCTCTCTGCTGTCCCAGGAGTTGCATAAGGAAATAATACCACAAATGACAGCTTAGTTCATAGGCACAGTCATTATTTACCATATTTGCTTCAATTCCTCAATATAAATGTATATATAATCACATTTGATTGCCAAGATTGTACAGCACTTCAGACCCAGAAGGTGTTTCCCAGGGAAAGACCTGGTCCTGAGCGAGGAGATGGCATCCTCCCTTCTCAGCGATTCAAGATGCTACTATCGTTTTATTTTAAAATGCCTAATAATCTACTGAGTACCTGACTTTCATGTTCAGAGTCACAGGAATGCAAAAGTGATGCCAAAAAAAAAAAATCCCAACAAACCCCAAACTTAAAAACACTTTGGGGTTTCAGTGGCGTTTGTAGGCCCACTGACAACACCTGACTGCTTCTACAGAAAAATTAGACCACTCCTACTGAGCTGTTAAACTTTGTGATGTTTCTTGCACATTTTCAGTACCTTACTAATTTTGCTGAAATTTCTAAACTCTCCTACTTCTCCTCTGACTGGCTTCCAACTGCCTGAGAAAACAGTAAGAAATAATCCTGATGCATACCCTCCTTCCAAATACCACCAGGGCTTGCTTTTAAATGTTATTTAAAGCAAAGATCCACAGCCAGCCTCTTCCTGTGTGAGATGCACATAACAGTTAATTGCCCTAACGACCATGAGCCACTTTGAAATCTCAGCACATGATGAACCTTGGCCCAGCCACCACCCAATTGCTAAAAATTGTGGGCCAGATTCACCAAGGATGGAGAGCTGCAGGTGCAAAATGGGAGCAGTCACACTTCATCCTGTGAAATGGTCTTAGGAAATGCAGAGATAACAGAAGTTGAAGAAAAAGCTACTGTTCAGAGGAGATTATATCTTACCCAGCTGCCTATTAACACCGTGCAGTTAAAACATGTTATTTTAAATTTCTAAAGGAACACACTGTATTTGGAAATGCAATATTTGAATAAGCACTCTTAGGACTCAAAGCATATCAAATTTTCCCAACTGATTACAGCCTTATAAACTCTGACATTTCTGAACCACTGATCTCTTTCTTAGATGGGTCAGGACAAGCACTGAAGACCACCCTTAGAAGAAAAAAAACATAAAAATAAAAGGGGTAAGTGGCACCATGGACTCTCAGAATCAGTACTGATTAAGCAACTTATCTGACTTAACAACTACTTTTTGGATCCTGATCATCTATGCTTATAAAAAGATCTAATTGTTCATTTTTTAAATGGATTTTGAATTTTTACCTTATTAAGACTTAAGAAAAATGCATGTTTTAATCTATTTTCTCTTATTTTAAAAGAACATTTCCAATAACCTAATAGCTGTTTCTGTAGGTTACCTACTCATCTGGAGAGGATTCTCTTCCTACTAGAAAACGAAGACAGGCACTGGAATCATGCCTTTTGTAAATCACTTGCACATGAACAAATGGGAAGAATAAACTGACTCCATGCTAGATTTAGATGAGAGGAAGGCAGTTTTTCAGGAGATGCGGGTAACGGGAGCTCTAGTGTCGAACGCCGCCAGCCCTCCCCGCCACACACCCCTCGGGTCCGCCACAGACACTGTGAGCCCGTGGCCTGGCCACTCTGCATGTGGTGACAACCATCCGGCTCGCTCTGGGAGCTCCCACTGCCACTCTATCACTGGGCATCTTTCAGGCTCTTACAACTTTTACATAAATTGGAATAACTGTCTTCGATATTTTTGTCAGGCTGGCAGCAGTAGCACAGGATAGCTCTCCAGTCCCCGTGCCTCATGTCAGCAGTCTGCTGAAAACAGCACTTGGAGCGTGCCCTGCTCTGGCACGTTCTTTGTAACAGATGCGTATAAAATGTCTTCACCACATCACAGGTAAGGAGACAGTGAGAAACAGTCAGCTAACCTTCAAATTAGAAAATGGTGGTATTTTATTCTAATGCTCTTAACACTGTGAAATTTCATCACTCTGGATGTAACTGCAAGTTAGAACAGTGATTCCCTTCTGGGAAAAGAAATAAACACCTTTACACTATTGTAACTGCACCCATATTCATGTGTATAGTAAACTGGTAAACAACCAAAACCCCGCATCCCCTCCCACTGCTAACCAACATTTATTTCCACACAACTTCTGAGTGTAAACCAGCCTGCGGCATTTGTGATTTTCTGACAGACAGGCTGCCTCCTCCACCCACCCAGACCTCTCACCCCTTCTCAAAAACCCCCTTAGCCCCAGCCACCTCGAGAACCTTTTCTACTTGACAGTGCCAGGGCGAAGTTACCACCTCGGTGGCTGGAACGGCTTATGCAGAGTTTGAATGGTCCATTGGATCTGAGGACTGAGATCATTCATTCATGCCACAGATTCATCAAAGCAGACAAGGGTGTCTGATTACTTTTGATGCTGCTCTCAAAGCTCTAACAAGAATGAGGAAATGTTTCATTGGCATTATCAGATCACAGAAGCATAAACAATTGTTAGCTCCTATTGGAAAAGGTATCATTCAGTTATATTCCATGTGGTTTCCAACAGCGCAGAATGTAGGGAAGGGGCTGCATGACAAAAACTCCTTGTTGGTCAAGTGCTACATGCACCAGAGGCAAGTGAGACTGTTGAAGGTTAAACTTTTAGAACAACGTTGCAATATTATGCTTAGGTCAAGAAAGATGTTCTTTGTCTATGTTCAAGCCAAAGGCATCCCCAATCAGAACAAGTCGATAGCCGCCTTTGAGCAAGGACAGCCTGGAGCAATTAGACCTTGAAGAGGATACATTGCCAACTTGGCAAGCAAACTCAAGGTCCATGTATCCTCCGCTGAACTACCCTCATTATAATCCTAAAAAATCACGCCTATAGGTCAAGGAGACCCTTGCCCAGGTGAAGACCCTTCCCCTGAGCATGCATACCAGTTTAAGTATTGTGTCAGCAGTATTATAATTGTATGTAAATTACTAACCAATCATTACAGAGGATGGACTTACTAAATTACTAACTGCAGGTTTTGTCTATAAATATAGTGTGAAAAGTCCCGTTGCTGTGCTTGATTTGTGGGAAAACACGGAGCACCTAGGCTTGAGCAACCCTAAAACGGATAAGCAATGTCTCACCTGAGTGTGTGATTATTGACCTACTGCACATCGGGTGACAAATCCACTTTTCAGACAACAAGATGACTCCACAGACTGGCTCTCTGGATTGCACTCTGCTTTTTTCCAACCATGGCAGACCCAGACGCCTAATTTTTATGGCTCTTCTTCCTCCTCATCAGCCCGATGAACTCCCAGTGCTGTGCAGCATGCACCGCTCGCTGCCTCCAGCTCACCGTCCTACACGCTCCCCACCAGCCCCCGGCCGGGGCAGGGACTTCTCAGGCAAGCCTGGCAACTTAGCACAACCCTTCTGTTCCCTATCCCCCCAAATCCTCTCGTGTCGAGCACACTCCTTTTGACCACAAGTTCACTTTTTGGGTAAGCCAGCCATTAGTGTGATCCAAACCAGCCAGGGTTATTCCCCCATAAACAACTCGCCCACTATTTCCTCAAGGACTTTGCTCTCTTCCATTTTTCTGCTCAACTTTTTTGACAGCTCTAAGTGACGCTCTGGAGCACTACCCATTAAAAACCAGAACACTGAAGTGTGCAGTATATGTTCGCAAAACACAAATATTTGCCAGATTGTCATACAGAAATACTTCATTATGTTTTCCATAACTGGGTAAAACACAAAAACTTACATTGCAGCAGCATGAAATGCTCCTGAAAGTGTGAAAATTATTGCTCATTTTCATGTAAACTGGAGTATTAAGACATAAATCATGCTGTTTACACTAACTAATCAGGAGAATTTCAGTTGATGCAAGTAGGAAGCTAGAATTATTAACAATTTTTTCTGAACTAGGTCTGTTAACTAATAGCTCTTTTGCCCCTTATCAGCTGCACAAACAACAATGGATTTTAAATCAACTAAATGACCTGTGAACTACTCCTAAATGGGGGACATATAATTTAAGACAGCCAAGAAAGTTTCACAGGAGTCAAGAGGGCTCCTTGCAAGGGGCACATGTGGAGAGAGTTAAAGCTTCAAACCACTATTTTTTTCCCCCTACTCAAGTGTCAGCTGTGATAAGCCAAAATTAACAACCCTACACTGTACCACTTCAAATGAAGGGGAAAAAAATTTCTTCTTGCTATTCTAGGTATTTTAAGTTGCATATGAGCATGGTAGCTAAATATAGACAGTGACAACAAGAGACAGCATTGTCCCTTTGGGCACATTGAATATTATCTCTGAATTCCCATCTTCCTGGGCTGAGCCTCAGGTTTTTTGGTTTTGGTTTTTTTTGTTGTTGTTATTTTTCTTACTTAGCAAAGTGTGTATTAACCCCTACTTTGCTTTAGATGGATCAGTTTTACAAAAAGTGTATTTAAAAAAAAAAAAAAAAGGGGGGGAGGAAATCCTGATTCCACAAAGGCACCAGAAATATTTCCAGTAATTTTCCCGGCTCTCCACTATTGCCCAGTGCACAGGGAGCAGATGCCTTCTGTGAGTGGACTGTCAAGCTGTTTTTAAAATGAGGAGGGCATCAATATGTAGTTTTTACAGCTTACTAAATCAGAAAGCTAAGTTAATATTTTTAGATGTAAAAGTGTCTTTTTCTCCAGGAATCACGCACTTCACTTTCATGTTTCAATCCGTAAGTGTAAGAAATAAAATCAGTAATTACTATTTTCAAAACACTTCCTAGAAGCACAACTGCATTATTTGGAATCCAGCAGACTCATATGAGCCTTTAATATTGAATACAGCTAGACTTTCAAGTGACATGGTTGCTCCTGACTTCTGAAGTATTCAAATACCGTTGAGTGAAGTACATTTTCGCTTAATGTACCTAATGCACTTAGAACATTGACAACACTTCATTTTTAAGCTGGCTTCTATATAAAATTTAATTTTTAAAGCCGTCTATAAATTATCAATGACAACTGTTCTGAAAAAATGTCAATTCCTATCATTAGGTTGGCAGAATCCATCTATTTTGTGCAACATCCTCTTCATATTCAAGCAATTTTAAAACCCTATTGACGTGGTTTTCAAGTGAGATATTGCTCTTCTAGGATTTCATTATTTAGACAAGACCCATTCTAATGTAATGACAACAATAAGTATACACAACTATTTCTGGACTATATAACCCATGGCTCTAACTACAAATGATGAAACAGTTAGGTAAGTGATAGGCCCAGGTACCCCATAAATATCATTGTGTACGGCACCCCTTCCGAGTCATACAAACTGACAGCATACGATGTCAAGAGTAAGCAGCAGCTGGAGATACCATCTTGCACAAGCCACTTAATCTTATGATCAATGAAGTATAGTGGCACTCATCACTAATACTTGCAACGCAGATGATCGTTTATTGTGACACTATACAAGCACAGGGTTGTCACCACACACCCATTCCATCAGCCAAAATCTGATTTTGGTTATGCGATTGTGTTTATCTAATTTTACCATACAGTCACAATTTAGCATGTCATTCTTTAATTTCTTCAGCAGTTGTGCACTTCACATTGTGTCTTGTTAAAATGCAATTAGAATTGCTTTTTATGCCTTTACAATGTTACAGAGGGATAAAAATAATTTTCAAATGTCCACAGTAATCTTCCAAACCCTGTACAAAACGCACTACTTTCACTTTTTAACGACTACACAGATGAAAAACATCTCATCTTTGTACTCAAGTATAATACACAGGGCTCTTTCTGCCTCTTTTCATTCTCTAACCAGTAAGTCACTGAGCTCATGTCTATAGAGAGGCATCCTCTAAATTCAAATCTAGGCTTCAAGAAAGTTTAATCTTGAAGCAACAATTGCAACAAGTGCTGTAGTTCTATATGAACATGTCATAAACTGTCACCAAGTCTTCTTACACAATTTGTCATACAGCAGCAAAACAGACACTGCCTGCCTCAGATTCTGTAATTGTGGAGCACTGTCTACTGGATGCTGAAATCCTGCTTTCTGGTCATGGCAAACATAAATCAAAGAAAAAAATCTGCTCTATTAAATCTATTTGCTCTGGGAGAACAGGGATTTATCATCCTCTAAAACAAGTGGTCAATAAGATTCAGAAGTGCTTAGTACAGACCTTGATGAATCGGGATGCCACAGGTGACACTGTAATTGTATTTGAAAGGAATCCACGAACAGAAAGGTGAATGCTCTATTTATTTCAGTGTATAGACAGGCTGTGGATTAAATGCATCACAAACATAGGATTCTCCTTCTGCATCCCCTCAGGGGGGATCCTTAACAGATTCTCCCAAAAGGCAAAAGCAGTAGGACAGCACATAGGGCTACTTTAACAAGTAAATCTAAAACGGGTATTTCTTATACAGCCATCACAGAAGATAGGGCTTCTAGGAGTTTTTCAGCACCACGCAAACCTTGAGCAAGCGAAAAAATTAAGTTGCAGCAGCCGGGTGCAGCGACAAGACTGGGTCAAGCCTAGGGGCCCTACAAGGGGACCCATGGAGTCTAAAGACAATTCATGGGCAAATATCTTTTGATGACTCAGAAATGGCTGGGGCATAATCCTTGCCTCAAATCACACGATGATTCCCAACACAAACGGGGGCTTGGTTTCTCAGCCAAGACAAGAATTTGGTCCCAAAGGACAGAAAGGAGGCTTCAACAGCACAACCGTGTAATTAATAAGGAAACAAATACAGGTATACTGCAATGACAACTTTGGGAGTTATTAAATTGACCAAACTAATTCCTTTTTTTCCCTGTTTTTGAACAGAGGAATCCAATTCTGCTGCTTTACGTGTTTGAATTTTGTTCCGACAATTTGCACATCGTGCGGAATCAATGTCCTTCCATAATGCAATGGCCAGTTTTAGTGCAGTGCACAAATACTTCCAAAATGATAAAACCGCCTATCTTCCACGGCTTTCAGCCAGCTAGAATCTGAACTTGGATGGTGAATCTGCATCTGGTTTCACTTTTCAATAACAAAACAAAAATCACAGGCATCATTCATTATCTACAAGGTCCAACATGAAGACTTTCAAATACACTTTAAGACTAATTAAATGCTTATTTAAAATTGACCCGAATGTAAACACTAAACTGAAACTGAACTGATTAACTTGCAACATTTTTTGCCTGATTATCTTTCTGAAGAATGAGCTTTTGGCACTCTGGAGGTTTGCGCTGGAGGATCAATTTCCTGTTCGCATCAAGACCGCTAAGGAAATCTTCCACACATTTGATTCAACTTATGTTTAAACTGTCTGCTTAGCCTCGGACACAGGACTAGACGAAGATAATGTTTTTGACTGGGTAAGATAATGTTTTGCATTTAGGAGCTAAACTGTATCAGTTTTGCCATTAGACTACAGGCCAAAATTCAAGGATGCTCAAGGCAGTCTGGCCAAGCTGTGTATAATCAGACCTCTCCCTTTCAACCGAGAACTTTGATGCTACAGAAACTCCTCATATGAGTTCCTTAACGCCTCATTTTGTTTTAAATTTTCTTAACACAGCAACACACACTTGTGAGATATAGTCATCTTCTGCATTTAATATAGCTGAGGAGGGAAATGAGATTCATACGCTATAGCCTTCATTCAGTTCCAAAATATTATCCTAGTAGCTAAAAAAAGACATAATTTGCTCCTACTATTGTTCCTTTTGACAGTTCCTTATTACAGCCAGCCTTTCTTGCATCTTTGAAGTTAGGAGTTCAGTTTTTTAATTCATACAACAATCTTTATATATTGTTTATTTCTGTGCTTCTTTCACTCGAAGGTATAAAGCATGTTCCTAAATTTTATACACTTGTATTACAGTAACACAAACCAAAATCCAGACAAGACTCAAGCTCCCTCCATGCTGGCCTCTGCCCCAGCAAGGATGCAGTCTTGTATCAGACAGGATATGAGAGAACAGACAAACCTAGTCTGAGGTACTAACCGAACAACATTCAAAGAGAAAATAGCAGTCTGCTGCTTACAAGAGCCAGGAGACATTTTTACGCAGCATACTTCACTAGGAACATCACAGGATTAAAAAAAAGGAAAAAAAAAAAAGTCCACTGTTTGCACTTCAATATATATCCAATTTCGGTCTATGACAGAAGAGGCAGCACAACCAAAATTAAAAGCATTCCTAACAGACACAGTTGCTCTTTTATTGTGATTGTTACAAGTCACATTAGTATAAATTTGTGAAGTGTTTTAACGCATTTTCATTTGAGCTTAATTAATTTTCATAGGAGTTTGAGCTTAATTAATTTTCATAGAAGTTTGAGCTTAATTAATTTTCATAGAAGTTTGACAATTTTCTCATTTGTTGTTTAAATCACAACATGAGTTTTCCATATGCAAGGCAAATATAATAATACCAGCTCACAAAGTCATTTTTGGACTTGTTTTTGTATTTCACAACCAAAAATACTTCCAATGTAAACTGTTAACTGAAGCTCTGACAAGTTTTATTATAAATATTCCTAGCTTTAAAGAGAAATCTGAATATATTCACTTAGTGTATGTTCAAGACACAGTTTAGGTCTGACAGCTTCAGATTATGCCTCATTTATATGGAGCAGTGATCAAACTCGTTAATATGTGAAAGAACTAAAGGAGCAGAGGATTGTGAATCAAATAGCATGAGCAAAGTTGTCTACTAACATGAATAGCTTATGAGGATTTACGTAAGGTGATAGTTTTCATGGTCCCTTGTGCCAAGGTTTCCAAAGTAGATGAATAAACAGGGAGTAGCTCTGAGCAGCACTTTGTACAAGAGGCTGAGGTGGTGTCATGAGCAGCCACTGCAAAGCCAGCGAGGCAAACAGCGCTGATACCGTCACCAAGTCTGCAATTGGCTCTATACGCAGAGCTCCGCTGCATTAAGTCGAGGAGGAAGCATTTAATCTGCCCATAATTCATCCCATATGTTAAAAGCGATAGGGCTTTCTGCTCAGTCAAGGTGAGCGATTTGACAGGACAGGTAAGCTGGTTCAAAACTTTCCTCCTTTTGGCTTTTGTACAGCCAGACATCGGCTGCAGTGCAAGTGCAATGGCTCAATAATTTAAGAAGCATTCTTGTAGAGGAAAATCAAATCTCGCTGTGAAGCAGTCTCCTTAAGATTCATTTAATCTTCTGATAACACAAGCTGTGCACACACAATCACTGAAGATGATAATCTGCTATATGTAACACTAAGTCTATTATTATTCCATTTATTAAAAAGTGCTGTAATAATGTTTTGTGCCTACATGTACTAAAAAGACAAGTGGATTAGGAGATGGAAATTCAGGGTACTTTTTTCTTACAACATATGGCTGCCTAATACCTCCAATTTATTATGTATAAATGTGCAGCTTAGTGTGTTTTGTTCAGTCTCCCCTGTGTGAGAGCTCTGCCAACAGCAGTTTCTCCAGCAAGAGCTGGAGGCCCCCACACCTCAGACTTTTGGGGGTAGGATAACCTGCAAATCAAAGACATGTTCACTTGTTACTAGTTGTGCTTTTTCCTAAGTAAATAAATCATCAACAGATGTAACTATTAGGAAAAAAGGGAGTGCTGATTTATTTGGCATAAACTCTTATGTTTCTGAAATAAAAATAACTGGTTACAGCTGTTCAACACATGCCACAAATGACTTAAAGTGACCAAATTTAATCTTTAAGAGATATGGAGTGGTTCTGAAGCAAAAGACAGAGGATTAAGAAATCTCTTATCGATATTCTCCATTCTACCAGTTCTTAAGAGCCGATATACCCATCGCTGTTCAAGTCACAAGGAAGCACTAGCTTAAAATGTTACCGCTCATCCAGAGACCTACAAAACTACTATGTGAATTAAAGAAAATAAACATTACTAGGAACATTATATTTCTGTTTGCAATCTTCTATTCACACGCAGTGCTTGGGGCAGCTGCCAGGAGAGAAGCTGGACGTACTGCACATGGGCTGCACACACACTTTGAGAGCATGCAGTGAGCCCCGCGTGTTAAAGGGTCCAGCCGAGACGCCTGTTCACGCTAAAACTCCTTCACAGTACACACACAAGACTTCCGTCAGGGACAAAACATTTTAGGCTTACAGTGCATGCGCTATCGAGATGATCTGCACATGCGTGGTTGGGCTTTGCCTGGGATTTCCTGTTCAGACCAGGGCACCAGACAGTCAGAAATCCTGGGCAGAGAGCCAACCTCCTCAAATTCTGCCTGGACAAAATTTCCAGGCCAAAAGGAGGAAGAAAGAAGGAAAAAAAAAAAAAAAAAAAAAGAAGAAAAAAAAAAAAGAAGTGGGAGAGCATGGTTGGAGAGTATCAGGCTTATTTTAGCACTTCACATTACTGAAAATATCTGTTTAATTTTTCATGTAATTTATGTGAATTTCAAGGAACCAAAGACAACACACACACAAGTGCAAGTTACTTCTGTTTTGTCTGCAGGTACAGATCTCCTGATCCTCCCTCTACCTTCTGTTTCATTTTCTCCTCATCTGGAAGTTAAACCTAGCTGCACTAGCACAATATTCCTCAGGGCAAGAGCCAGTAAATAACGTTTATTAATGTCCATCAGCACCAATTTCAAACTGCTACAGGCTCTTGTTCACCTGCGGGCTGATCCCACTTCTAAGGCTGCTTATGTAAAAAACTTCACCTAACCATTCTTTCGTACTAGAAAATTAATGACAATCATGTCTGGTATTTTTTAATCAAGTGACACTTAGAAACTACTGACAAAAAGACCACTTCTAAATTAGTCTGACTGTAACCTTCTCATTACACAAGCTTTATAAAGCTGGTCCCAGCAAGCTCTCTTTTAAATTATAACCCACACTACTGTTACTTGAAATAGGATTTCTGATGAATTTTCCTGCTTAAGCTCCATACTGCAAACTGCTAGAAACTGGTTCCAGGTAACTTATTAAACAACATAGTTGATATATGTGAAATGGCTTTCCCGACCATCGTAACCTTTTCTGACCTTTGCTGTCCTGTCAATGGCCGTACTTAGGTCCAGCTCTGGACTCTCGGTGTTCTTAGTACTTTATCTCTGTTAGCAATAGTGCAGAGCCAAACAAATTGCAGTAATGTGCCATTTCCTGGCACTAAACCAAAAGGGGGAAACAGTAAAAGACAGGATTTCTGATGCATTTCTTCACTATTTTGAATACAAGCCATTAACAGAACAACCAGAAAAATTACAGTACATAACATTTAGTTAACCAACTCTGATCATTGCTTTATAAAAATTATAGATTGCTATTGGTTTACAATCAAGGTATGCAATATCCATGTTCAGGTCCAAATCCTGTAGGACATCCACGTTTCAGGACACTGAGATTTAGTAAGCAGTGATCTCTCAGGCTCACAAGGAGAAAAGGATTCTGAAAGCAGTTTATCACTTCTTAGAATAAGAGTTCTTTTGAAAATTAGTACTAAAAATTTAATCCTATGGTCTGTGCAGTTCAGTTTTGAAAAATTAATGTCTCTTACACAATAGCTGCTGCTTTCAAGTTGAAGCCTGTGTATTTGAAATGCATGTTTATCACAGAAGTATTTGTGAAAAGCAACATACCCGTTTTGCCAATAGCAGCAGCACCACAGCAGCACTTTGGAGTCCAACAACGACATCACACCCACAAGTTGTGGAGGAGCACAGACCTGGTCACGAACGCCCCCTTTGCTCGTACCCTTTCACCTCCCTATTTTCTTCTTTCTGCTTTTAAATGGAGCTTAAAGTGACTCTTAATCCAGATATTACATGTAAATCTTAGTAGAGAACATTTAAAAGTGATAATTACTAACCATTTCCCTAGATAATTAACTAATAAAAAGTGTATTTTTAATGTGGCCTGCCAAACTCTCCACTAATCATCTCACACCACTTCCCCACAGTAACAATTATTGAAGAATAGTTTAAAAAAGCATAAACAAGAGCATTCAGTGCTCATTTACTTTAGACCAAATGTCAATAAAACCTCAAGATACTGCAAAGCGGATGCATTCAGAAATTCAGTATGAAGCTACCACAAAGAAACCGCTGGGCCTAGACTCAAGTTGCCTGTTTAACTTCAAATTTACTTGTTCCTTTCCCCACCGCTACTACTCTTTTTAGTTTTCCAAAACTTCCATCTCCAACAGCATCACAAAAGGAAGCCCAGCCTGCCAGAGCACACTGAAACGCCTCAGACTCAGCATGCATTTTTGACCCGGTGAATAGCCAAGAACTTTTCTGTTTATACTACTTAGTTGTTCATACCAAGTTTCAATAGAGCCATTTCAGCAGCAGCTTTCGTATCTCTATTGCACCTGAAAAAATAGGCCGTGCTTCCTATCGCATTTACTTTGCCTTGTGAAGAGTCAGGGAGCCCTTTTGCAGAGGCGCTCCGTCGCGCTTGCTGCCTTCCGCTGTGCTCTGACGCAGTGACTGCGCGGTGCTGAAGGTGAAAGGATCTGAAAGCCAGCTCTATATACAGTATACACACAGCAATTTGTTACTGTGAAAAACCATCTGTTTCTCGGTATTACAATCCTCAGAGGGGAAATTATAGCTAGCGTTCAACATAAAACATCAATTTAAACCATCAACTATTCATAATTTCAATTCTTTATTGGAAACCAAGGACATAAATGTCAGGGAATAAAGCAATATTTCTTTTATTAACTGTTCCATTCATCTGGCTATTAAATAAAACCAGGACCTTAATAAATAGCATTAGCC
Source organism: Strix aluco (assembly GCF_031877795.1). Lineage (NCBI taxonomy): Eukaryota > Metazoa > Chordata > Aves > Strigiformes > Strigidae > Strix > Strix aluco. The sequence continues at coordinate 8,735,573 of NC_133949.1, read as the reverse complement.
TTTGTACTGACAGCCACCCCAACTAGCACCATAATTCTAAATAAAATGCATTATATTTCTAGTATGTTTTGGTTTTAAAATAAAAATCATGATTAAAAGCATTTAAAAACATATGTATAGAATATTTTTGCGGTGTTGCTGCTCCTGTATAGTCAAATGTTTTAAGAAACAATACTGACCAAATAAACCCCCCTCTATTTATATGAAAGTTTCCAGTCAACCAACTCCCTCCTGATAATATTCTACCAACATTAGCATTACTAAAGAACAGAAAGGATTCCAGTACTGATGCTGCTTGCCTGTTGCCAAATGGAATAATTCTTTTAATCCCCTGCTCCTAGATATGATGCCTGCTACAAAAAATAAAAATAGTAATAATACTAAAGGAGTGGGTGGGTAGAGAGTGGGAAAAAGGAAGAATGGCTGAGACAGGGAATGTGTTCTTTGTGCAGCACGTCATCACCCATTACTAATGGCAAAAAAGTCTGTATTTATGTTGACAGTTATAGAGTATTGCTGCAGTCTGGTATTTAAGAATTACACACAAAAATACTGAAGTCCAACGGACTGGGACAGCAAATGCAGAGATCTGCCTGTAATTCTTTTGTGTGACAAATCAAGGCAGATCTCCATGTGCTGTTAGCAAGGGCTGGATTGAGAACTGCAAAATTTAACTTTCTATGATTAGGGAGTTTCCCCACATCTTCGAGGAAGAGAAAAAGAAGCATTCTGTAAGAGCTGAGAAGTCCTAAATCCATAGATTCACTATTAATGTTCACATAATTGTCCATTATTCCTCCTTAAGAATAGCTCCCCTGCTCTTAGTACTACCAGCATGGGGTACTCAAGAACACCATTATAGGGGAAAGGAAGCACAACTGTAATCAAAACAAAGATTATTATCACATTCATTTAAATGCAGAGTGAGAAATGAATACAAAAATATTCACTTGAAAGTGAAAGGTAAGAAATTAACTTTTTCCCCATGGACATCAGAAACCTAACCTCAAAACCAGGAATTACTTGTGAATTTTTTACATCCCTTTGGAGCACACATTAGTTTCTCCTTCTGCATTTAAATGAATGCGATGGTAATCATTGTTTTGATTACAACTGTGTTTCCTTCCACCCAAAATGGTGTTCTTAAGGACCCCATGCTGGCAATTCTAAGAGCAGGAGAGCTGTTCTTAAGAAGTAGTAATGGACAATTATGCAAGTGTTAGCAATGAATCCATGGACTCTATAGGGCTACTCATCTACTTAACGCAACATTTCCGTACAATTTCTTACAACTCCACACACAATAAAAACCATCATGGCAGCATTAAGAAAAAAACAAGCATGATTAAAATACAGTTGCCACTGTGGTTAACAAAAAAACATCTTTCTCCTTCTTGTAAGGTTTATTTATGAAGATAGAACCAGGAGTGTAAAGTCAAAATTGGAGCATAACAATGAAGGTTATATACAGTTTTCACATCTCCCGATAAATGCCCAAATTAATCTCAGATGCTAACTTCAGCATATATTCTATTATCTTCAGTCATTTCTACCAACCCGGAATTACCATCTAATCTCACCCTTTTTCTGTCTCCTGGCAAATGGCTACCACTGCAACTCCTCCTGCTTTCAATTGTAACTACCCTCTTCTAACTCCCTGGCCTGAAGTCTGTCCCAATTTACTGTGCCTTACACATGGAAAGCTGCCTTCCAAATACCTGCCTCTTGTTTTACACTGCTCCCAAGCTGACGACAGCAGGACTGAGCTCTGGCGAGAAAAGATTTTCAGCAGTACCCTGGTTTGTGGTTGATGGCCAGACTCTTACAGCCTGCTTTTTCCATCAACTGCAACACCGCCTGCCTTCCGAAACAACTGTGCAGCACCAGTGGCAGGAGATAACCTGTTTATCTACTTTCCCTACTACATTCCCAAACAGTCAGAAAGTGGGCTATTGAGGAAAAGTAACAATTATGCTCAGGCTCATTAATCAGTGTTAAGCATGTGCATCAGCCATAAGGTTAAAGCAGAGTATTATAATCCAAGAAATTGCTGTGGTACTGTCACAGGGAGAAATGACAGCTATGCACTGCTTGAGAGCTGGGATTCTCCTCCAGATAACTACTCCCAGCTTTGAGATACTTGATACCGTTTATCAAATTTCTTGTGAAGGTGTCTCTTAACGGCACCTTTACTGTAAGCACGAAGCAGCAAATGATATTTCAGGAATTGTCAGCATGTCTAGTTAATCAAGTTTAATAAGATCCTTACAGCATCTATTGCTAGCATCCCCCAGAAAGTTATCAATTCTGCCCTCCCACCCCTTGTCTTCATCAATTATGATCAACGAGCTTCTGAATAAATGCATATACATACATACTCCAACTAGGTCTCCAATACGTACAGTCAGTATGTATTTATATCAGTGAATTCGGTAAATTCAATCAGTGTCAGTAGAACCACCACAGACTTGACTCTGCACATTTTTAAGGAGCAAAAATCAGGGCAATCAACTTCTGTCACACCTTGTTACTGCTGCTTTCAGGTTTCATAGCATGTACTTGAGCATAATGCTGAACAGAGAGCGCCCTGGGATTCTGCTCAAAGAGGAGGACGCCTTGTGCAAAATGCACAATGAGATGGCAGTAGGGAGAAAACGGGCCAAAAAACTGAAGGATTGTTTCAAACATCAAGGATTCAATAGATTTACTCCAAGACTCAGATAACTGTAGAAGGCAAATTGGCCAAAAGCCTCTGGGCATGACCAGAAGCAGAAAACAAATACAGGAGCTTTGGTAGTGGGAATCTATACTCAACTCCAAATGAGGAAGATCCGGTACAGGAGAGAGTTTTGTGAGACACGCACAATTCAAGACAACAGAATAACCAATTCACAAAATTGGTAGATTAACTGAGAGAGGGCGCAAACCTAAGGGGAAAAGAAGTTAAGAAGAGCTTGGCAGAATCTTAAATAACTGCAGTTAAGGACACAGGTCCACATCGCCCCCCAGAGAAGAAGAGTGCAAAAAGGGCCCAATGGCTAAAGCACAAGCTCTTCACTGACCTCAAATGAAAGATGAAAGCCTGAGGGATGAAAGATTTGGGTGAGACTGACAAAGACAAGTATAAACGTACAGCATAAACATGTAGAAATAAAATCAGAAAAGTTCCAACGCAGAATAGGAGAAAACTAGCAAGAAATCCAATAAGCAGCAAGAAATACATTTTATAAATAATGGAACAGTGGAATGACAACCAAAGGGACTGCTGGCTTACCACACAGTGGAAAAAGGACATCAACAAGAACATAAGGGATGCCTTTTTACACCACCTTTTTTTTACTGGAAGATCTGCCAGTAAATGGCTAATAGGAGGAGAAAACGAATGTTTTCAAACTTTATCTGGAACAGATTACAAAGATGTCAATTAAAGGGTTTAGGTGTTTTCAAACTGGCTTGTCTTCATAAACTTTGTTGTTATGTATGCTGAGAAACTGTCAAATAACTGAAGACATTAGATGTTACCTTAAAAAGGACCTAAAAAAGCCAAATATACAGAACATTTTTAAAGTGGCAGAAAAAGGAGCAGAAGACAGGGAGGCTGGACACCTTACCAGCAATCAAGAAAAACTCTAAAGCCACCTGCTTGTAAACCTAGAAGAAAACCAATAGCTAGCTTGAAATTGTCACAAAAAAGCCCTGTTAAAGCAACCTTATTTCCTTCTTTGAGATGCTAAGGAGCTTAAAAGGACTGAGGGAAAAGCAGGAAATGCCACAATTTGAATCGAGGAAGGCTTCAATAAAATCCCACTTAGCACACTCTTCAGCTAGCTAAGGACACCTGGGCTAGATCCACCTATCTAGGTCAGACATCAGATGGACTGGGTAGCTCCATCCACAAAGTAGCATCCAGAGAGAAGTTATCAGTAGCTGCTTGTTAAACCACATGGTGTTTAGAGGGAGGTTCCTCCAGTGCCTGACCTGGATCCGGCCCTACTCAACTGTCACTGATAACCTTGTGACAGATAGAGGATAAATTTATTTAATCTGCAAGGAGCAGGAATGTGGCATGAACAGAAACAATGACAGATGATAGGATTACAATTCAAAGTGAAATTCACAAACTGAAAAAATTAACTGGAAAAAAAACCCCAAATCCTAAGATTCAATAGCAATATGTTTAATGTGAAAGACTACACTTGAGCAGGAACAACTGTGTACTCAGCAGTTCTGAAAAAAAAAAAAAAAATCTAGGGATAATTCTGGATCACAAGTTCAACATGACTCAACAGTGGCCTTCCGTTTTGAAGGAGGAAGGTCTTGTACTGAGAAGAGCAAACCCATATGTATAGCCAGTAAGATATGAAATAATAATTCTGCTCTAGTGAGTGTTGGACAAAGTATTACAGCTGAGGCCTTGCTGGCTCCGAGTGTTGCATTTCAAAAATGGTATCGCTCACTTCGAGAACGTCCAAAGCAGTGGAAATGATCAGAGGCCCAGAAAACATCATCTGCAGGAAAGACAAGACGTGGGGGCAGTTCAGCCTGTTCAGGAATCAGTTCTTTAATGAAACCAGTGTCCCTGCTGAGGCATTAGCACAAGCCAGGCGAGGAAGTGACAGCGGCAGTTCTGCGATGAAGAAGGAACTGGAAAACAAAGCATGGGGCGCTTCAAGATAATCACTGCTTAAAATGCATAAAAGAATTCCTGGTTTAGGAAAGAGATGGTGATGATGATGGGGAAGATGGTCTTTCAAAATGTAAAACATTGCTACAAAGAGGCAGGTGGTAATCTGTACATGTTGTGGACGTGGAGAAATGAACTTAAACGTACAGCGTCATTAAGGCTAAACATCAGGGCTGTTCTGTAACGGAGAAGACCTAAAAGCACCAGAAACAATGGTCTGTGACCTGCCACCAACATGAGGAATTAAGAGGAGGTTTAACAAACATCTGTCAGGTATAGCTGAGCTTGACTCGGGGCAGCTGATGGACCAGATAACATCCTGAGCTTCTGTCCAGTCCAGCTTTTCTTTAAAAAATAAAGCACTAGGTAAGTCTCCATTTAGCACATATGGTTAATTCAAAGTGCTGATTCCCCCTCTGCTCCATACCAAAGCCACATGTTCCATATACATTTAACATCCCTAAGCAGATCCTCCTATATTAACACTAAAACAAGCAGCCCAAAACTTGTAGAGAAGAGACAATTTTTTATGCACTTTAGTAATAAGCTTTGCAGAAAAGTCCAACAGAAGTATAACTCTAACTTTCCTCTTTCCCCAGAAACTGTAACGCTTAAATATCGAGAAGTATGGAGCCATGTCCTGTTTCTCTACTTGATTACTACTGACTCACTATATTGGTGTTTCCAATTTCTACCACTGAAATGAAAGTTAATTCCTCAAGTGCAATATGAAGCTCATTTATTTTCTTCCAAATGCTCCTTTTTAAAGCATATCATGCTGTTTGGAAGAAGGCTCTATATCCTAAAATTCATCACCATGATGATAGAGTTGCAGTTTCTCATGCATTGCTCAAACAGGAATGACTTCTTCCTTTAATTGGAAGAAAAATGATTTTTTTTTTTTTGTTTTGAAAGCATTAATGTTTTCAGTCTGGCAGGAAAAACTCCCTGAACCTATCTGCTGTCAGCTAAGCAACAGAATTTGAACTTGAACCTGCACTCACATACAGGGAAGATGCAGTGGAAGAATAGGCATTTTTGGCAGGGAGCAAGATCATTAAGGAGTGGAAAGCTTCACACTTCTTTGATACTTTGTACCTTCTACACTTAATAAACCTGAATTGAAGTTGAAACAATTGCTTCAGTCATACAAGAAGAAAATCAAGACTAATAGCATAATTTATAGACAGGCACACTTTCGTTCAGGGTAGAAAGTTAGTTGTGTTTTTTTTTTTAAAAACACAAGGTCTATTTTAAAGCTGGGTGTTTTTTTGTAAAATAGAAGAAAAAAAATCAAACCTTATACACTACATACGGCTTTCTGCTCCGGCGTGGGTAATGCATTTCCTCATGGAGTTTGCGGACATCCTAAGAGCAAGAATTTCATTTTCCTTTGCTTCTAACCTAGACTTTCCCAGTAACTGTTCACATCTCGTGGGACCGGCATTAAGAACAACAATGTTTGCACAGAGGTCTCCTTTGGTCACTTTTGTTTTCATTAGCACTATCTGACCTTAAATTGCATAGTCAGAATATACCTTGTGTTACGCTTTGGTAAATCTGGGTGCCAAGCTATAAAATCTCCTACTGTAGATAGCTGTCATCATGAGGATGGAAAATGGAATGATTCTAGAGACAACTGAAGTGAAGCTTTTAGAGAAACAACATGTTTAGTACTAAAATGCATTTCAACATGATTTTATTGCACAATTGAAAAGGCTTTGAAAAACTAAACAAGAAGCTGACTCATGCACCTGTATAATAAGAAGCAGAATCTTGTTTGATTTCTACATTTTGAGCCAAAGCATACGAAGCCATAAAAACAATGCAGTTCCTTGCAACAGTCTCATAATGAATCTGTGACCGTGTTTCTTTCTCACTTTGAAAAGCTTCTTTCACAATGAAGCATTTAGGATTCTGGCACAGAACTTGCTCCAAACTATAAAATTCTGAGCATGATTTAACATGAAAATCTGAGGACATCATGCCTTTTGGAGGCTTCCTATATGAAGTTGTAACTTCCTACTAGCTTCTTACTTGTAGGAAAAAGAAACAGAGGCTGTGATGTTTATTATTGCTGTAGTTAAGCTGCTCATCATGTAGCATCTCTTCTTAAAAAGAAGAATGGCTACATTACTGGTCTGTGTATTAATTCTCTCCACTTCCCCTTCCTGTCTCCCCTGCTGCTGGTTATTGTCATGACTGACTGAGATAATACATGACGGCATTTTTAGGAACACAAAAATATTTATAAAATCTGCCCTAATTACAGTCTCCCAGAACTACCTGCTTTCCCTCCTTTCTCTCAAGACCTCTTGCTAATTGGGTTTTCTGCATTTCCAGGACCCTGTGTAGCACCTCCAGTGGTACTGCTAACACTGCTGTGGAGAAAACTAATTTACTGGCTTTTTCCTTCTAAGGAAAAGACATTCAAGACGCTTTTAAATGCCAAAATATCAACAACTGCTTTGTGATCTTAAAATGAGCATGAGATACACGTAGCTCGTTGCTATTAAGCAGGAAAGAATACATACTACAAACTAACCATCAGGTTAAAAGACATGAATTTGAAGTTTTTGCTAACATACCAGCTTTGATAGTGAAGAACAAAAAAACTGTTTTACGAAATATTAATCTATGCATGTGTGTAGGGAAATGCTTTACTCACCAGTATAACACAACCACACTTTAAGGAGAACATCTTTAACTGCACATAGCAGCTCGAAAGGTTTTGGACCATGTAAAACGCAACATGCAAAAACTCTTTTAAGCAATGAATTAGTTGCCAAGGAGAGACATTGAAGACTCATTCACTTGTAAAATTCAAAGCAAGACCCTAGAAAGCAAAAACTCAAAAAACCCAACCCCAGAACAAACCATGCATAAGACAGTATCCCTTCTAACATATCTGCATCTTAACCAACCCTAGCATCTTCTGTTCAACTGCTAGTCACAGAAGGCATTGAAAACTTGTGTGACTACAAGAGATCAGCACTTCTACTGTAGGTTTTTCACACAAAACAAACTCTAATAGATGAGTAACTACTGCTGACATAATGAGTCTATCCCTAAAATCAGGAAAAAATGCTTCCTTTGAATCGCATAGATTTTTGTGGAGCTCCTTCAAAGCGATTAAACCTACCCTAATTGAGGAACAACACATGATGGGATTGTAAAATATTTCATTTGGTGCTTCAGAAGTAGAATATAGATACAATTTCTAAAAGGAGCTAAGCTATTAATGAAATGAGTTGTGAGTGCTTTTTAAACTTTCATTCTCTCATTAATCAGTTACAAGAACAAGTTCATCAGAAGCATGGTTGCTGCTTCAGGGAAGCCCCTACCTGGAAAGAAAATTATTCAGTATACACAGTCCAGAGGAAAAACCTCACATGACAACTCCAAGCAACGCCTGCAACCCCCTATATATCTCAGTCAGTCTTTTTAAGAAAATAATATTCATTTAACTGAAGAGCATACCTACTATTTCTGAACCACTCCAATTTCAAAATGAAAAATAATATATTAATCTTCTCATATGCATGTGGTAGCACCTGGGAGACACTTAGGCATCTTCCACGAACAAAAGTATTCTATAAATATACAGTAAGTAATTGACATCTCCACGACCCTACCATGACAAGCTATTGAGCAAAAGTCTGTTCTTCGGCTGCATGCAAGCAGTTCACCATCATCGTTTTTGGTACAGAAGGAGTAAGTTTTCATAATCACTGAAAATAATGTACTTTTTAGGTACACCAATTCAGAAATCTGCTTGACAACCTTTAGATTTTGATTATAATAGCCTTTTTGTAATTCTATATACATTTATATGTGGTATTTAAAATGCTATTGAAGATGAGATGAACTGCAGTTAAGGAAGAATGAAATCAATGGTTGTCTATGCAGGTAATCAGACTTAACCTTTTTTTTTTTTTTCTTCTCACTTTTGGGGTTTTTTTTTGTTTTTAACACTATCACTAGATAAAGTTTCTGTTCTAAGCTATGTAATGTCACAAAATTTCCTGAACGGCGTATTTCAATATCAGATAACAGAAAAGTACTTGTATAAAACAGAACTGAAAAAGATAACAGAAAAATCATTAATCTCATTAAAAGATCTTAGAAATGAGGCTCCTTGCAAACCGAAGCTAAGGAAGTGATGTTCGAACACAGATTTCTTCAGCAGTAACAAAATAATATCCAAATAATGAAGATTTTGGTGTTTATTGCTGCACGTCAGTATGTTAAGTACTTCAACTGTAAATGCTATCAGAATCACCAAAAGGGCATTTTCCACAAATGAAACATATTTTTAAGTGAGCCTCACTATCACTGCTAGAAAAACATCTAGCTGGCCAGGACTGGGATTATATAGAAACAGGAAAACTCCTACAAATTTTAACTGACAAAGAAACATGATTTTAATAAAAAGGGGATTTGCTTGATAAATTGTCCTTTTATCAGTAGTAGAAGTGCTATAATTTTAAGATGTTGCTCAATCATTTTAAGATTTTAGAAAACTGTTTGAAAGCGCTCTAATAAAAATATAACCAATAATAGAAGGATGTTGTAGCAACTAAAAGGGTATTAAAATTGTGCTTTCGTTAGTTCTGAGTTAAGGAACAATGGCAGGATTAGCAGGAAACTATTACGAAATTAATCTGATTAATGCCTTATAAATAATGAAGCTATACTTAAAAGGGTCCACAAGCTCCACCATGTCAGAACATGGATCTAATATATGATGCAAGACTAAAAAGGAGGATATTTTCCCTACTAATTAAATAGCAAAAACTGAATCCTCCCAAAAATCAAGTAAGAACAAACAGGGAAGGGAAAAAAACAGTACGACTTGTAAAAACACAATAAAATTAACTGCAACGAACTCCACCCTCTTCATAATCAGTTTCAGAGGAAAGAGCAACACTTTATTCCTGTCGTGCTGCACACTGTCACAATTTCTCCATAAACAAGTATCTCTTCCATGTGATTTTTTTGTTAGCTGATGTGAAATCCTTCTTAGCAGAGCACCAGCATGTGGCCAGGCAGGGAGGACAGTCGCTCTAGAAGGGACCTCGGTTCTGGGCGCAGCCTTCAGCCAGCTCTGCTCAAAGCAGTAACAGAGCCACAGCCAAGTGGATAAAAATCCATTTAAGTTATTTAAGGTTCATTTTATGTACCGTGGTCAAAAACAGTTAAAATCTGTTCATCTCTTACTTGCTAAAGTAAGCCTACCATCAGTGATTACAGCAATCATTCAAACTCCACATTAAATGAGCTGGAATAAAGCTGACAGACCAGTATCTAATCTTAACACTGGTCCCAATGTCGAGTGAGTCTTGGTGGTGTTATTCTGGCAGTTTGGCTTTGTGAAAAATCCGCTTTTGGTCTGCAAAAAAAACCCCCAAAACCCTTCCTTTTCAAAAAAGTAAAGCAAGATTTGTTGTGGACAGTAAACTACATGCCTCCTGCTCACAGTGGGGGAAAGCTACATTACTACCAAAAATATCTTTTGCAATGTAAACGGTTTTCAGGATCCTGAAAAGTAAGACTGATTTTAATGATAGTCATAATAAATCACAGCTACCCAAACTCACTTTCTGAATAAACCACAATCAGGGAAAACAACTTGAAAGTTCCCACCATCAAACCACTTCATGAGCAAAAGCTGTATTACTAATGCAACTGAAATACCAACTGCAGCTTCTCTCCATTTCCACCCACCATCCAGCCACTAGTAACAACTATCACTCCAGAAACTGCCACGCAGAGCCACAGTCCTCATGGAGACATGATTATCACACTCTTTACTTCCAAAATAAGAAGATTAAATCAAGCTGTCCTTGCCTACAGACACAGCACACCTACAAAGCAGTGGATCTATGCATCGGGGTCAATATTAATCCCCTATTTCTAAATTCTGCTTGCTCACAGTTTATCGGTGTTCTGTAAACACCCCCGGGCTCCATCTCCTGCTGACTCACTGGCAGCTTCTACCCTTGCATTTCTTTTCTGGAGCTATTCAGCCTCAGTACTGGTCCTCAGCTGGTGTATCAGGCTGCTTAAACCAGGGCATGGGACAGGGAAACAATCACGACGTTGTCTAACCTACAAACGCTGCTTTGTTTGAACAGTTTGGGAGGAACTGCTGCACACCTTGCAATCATCCAGCCCCCATGTAATGTCCCTCCTAACTGTGGCTTCAGTTGTTTCAAACATCGAGTTAAAAATAGGAGGGAAACCAAGTCCTGATCTGAATTGTCACCAAGCTACTGCCAGCACCTCAGGCAGATCTTTTACCTCGCACATAAATAATTTTTTTCCAGTGGGATACAACCATGATGGAGTCTAAAAGGATTTGGAGGGAAGGCAGAGTGAAGTACTGAATACAATCATCAAAAATACAATCATGCAAAAATTATTCAAGGGATACTAAAATTGAAGAAAAGTTATTCCTGCCCCCACTCTAATGTTATTTATCGACAGCACTCAATATCTGAGATACCACCTTCTTTATCTTAAAAACACCTCTGTATTTTACACATACTTTCTATTGTTTCTGCAATATGCTGTATTTCTACTGAAAAATTTCCTTTCGAATAAAAGCCATCCATTCTCAAACATCATTAAAACAAGGTCAAAAAGAAAACAGTAGAAAGAACCAGCACTTTAAAAGTTATTTCACATTTTCAATCATGACCCTTTCAGCAGCCAGTCAGTATGAAATACTGCTACTCCATTTTACGAAGTGTGTGACATTCTTTGCTGTTCTCAGGACATTGCACAGCGGGGGAGCAGCGATACTCCGCGGCAGGAGCTCAATCACCGGTGTTCGAAGATTTCAAACCAAATAAGCAAATGGCTTCCCTAACGGCAGCTGGCTGGGCAAAGCTGCAGTTGGGAAAATCATCTTCCCGATAGGTCATCTCAGGATCCCCTTGATTCATAAAACTCAAACGGCTAAAATATAAAAATACATATATATTCTGGAAGTTTGATAATATTCTTCATATTCCTTGCCTTAAAATGCCAGTTATCAGTGAGAAAGATGAATCTGGTCAATGAGGACAAAATTATGAAGATACTGGTAAATGATATTAATAGCAAAAGAGAAAGACTCTTGGAGGAAGTACAGTTACTTGCTACATTAAAAAGGGCAGAGGAATCTGGAAATATTACTTCAAATACTTACTGCAGAATAAACTTTCCTGGTCATCTCCACAATGTTTTTAACAGTGTACTCCAAAAATACTTTGCTAACAAGGAAAATGCCAATAAATGCATCAGTGGTCATGGCCAGTTTAGGCTAACAAGTTAGCTTTACCTGAAGCTATTCAACCCCAGTATCATAATCTTTTTTAAACACAGATCTTGAACAGCACTGGTCTAAATTCGCTTGAAAGGAACTGGTGCTTTACAACAAGAAGTTACTCTGAGTCAAGCAAGGCAAAAATTTGAACTGCACAATGCCACATACTAGAAAAACATCCTGTCTGCCATGCTATCGGACATTTGGGCATGGGCCAAATGCAAAAATGAGGTGTAAAGGGGGGGGGTATGGCTTTGGTTTGTTTGTTTGTTTATACATATATTTACATATACACTTTGGCTAATGACAGAGTGAAAAAACATGGTAGTTACAGTAGTTATGGTCGTTTCATTAATGGTAGTTAATGGAAGTTATAATCAAAATACAAAATTTATTTTTTGCTGTTTGAAGTAAACCAGAGTATTACTCCTAAGGAGTACTACACCTAGGAATTCAAAGTAAAACTACAACTATAAAAAGCCATTAGCGAATGTGTTTCAATGATCTACCAACATAACCAATCATCTTGTCAAAACCACTATCTACTAAGGAACATAAAGCCACTGAATTAAAATACTTCCTACCCAATGATCTAGCCCTTAAGCTAATGTTTAGAGAAATACAGAGGAACATATTAATTCAGTTTTCCATATCAGATTATTAATATGTGACAAACCAGGAACCTATTATGGGAGTGAAAGAAGTCTACAAAGGGATAATCACATTTGTTGAATACTGAAGGATAAAAGCTGGATCAGATTGGCCTGGCAGGATCTTAGAAGCATAGATCATAGAAATAACTCTTCTGTTAGAGCCATCATCCCACTCAAGGTGTTTCAGAGCACATTTAACAACTACAAACTCCATCCTCCAGATGAGAAAAATGCCAGAGGTTACAGAAGGTTATGCCTCTGCCACCTGCACTACAAGGACTGGAATCCAAAAAAAAATGCTTTGAAATGAATTATTCTGTCATGTAAATTAAATTAATAATTTCTTGTCCCAACTCCTTGTAACATTTGATTCTGGTTATGGAATGTTTGAGAAAACCCATTTGAGAGAAGCCAAAAAAAAAAAAAAAAAAAGAATGATTTAAGTAAGAAACTAGGTATCAACAGGAAAACAAATGCAACGATCTGAAAGGTACTATATGCAAAGTGATGAAAAAAGAAGAAGGCAGGTTTCCAAGCATATTTTCAATTGCAGTACTGATTTAACTCCCCCAAGAAGAATCTTCTTTTAACTGCAGATACAGTTTTGATCAATGCTAAGTACCATCTCCTTTTTTTTGCCCCCCTCTGGTCTGTGATAGACTGTATTAAAAACTAGATGTATAACTCTGGATCCACTATATTTATATTGTATCACTGCAATTATCTGACGAGAATTTTCTGAGATGATTTGTAACTCTCTTTACAACAGTAATTTAATGGAGTCAAAATAACAGAATAAGAAGCAGAAAATAGAAGAACAGTGCAAAAATGGTAATTTTGCTATGGGAAGTTGGGACTTGCCATTTCAAATTAGCAGAAACTGTGAAGTGGGCATTACTGACAACGTGAATATAGTAATTGGGGTTGATTTCTTGGCACTTTGCCGAATCCTCTGACTAGCGCCTTGCAAGTTAATTATAGCTCTCTCAACAGAGTGGGGACACTTCGCAGTGACGCAGAGATACCGTGAGGCCTCCAGAGAAGCAACCTTGAAGCATTATGTGGGAGAGGCAAAAGAACTTTACTGCTCGGCCCATTAAGGGAAATCCATATGGAAATTTGGAGTTAAAAGTGCAATAGGATCATCAAGAATAAATAACCTGTTGGGCTTGTATGAGGAAACAAAAAAGAATCTGTTCAACCAAAGGGTCATCATTTCATCCATTAAAACAAGTCACCTCTATTCAAAATTCAACAAGATTCTTATCACTAACCTTTGATTTTAACTAGTAGTATTTAATTAATTTGGCAGAACTACATAACTCCTTCCTGAGCGACAACTAGCTCCCCTCTTGGGTTCCTTCTGTAATCGTTTCCTTTGATTAACTTCATTGTATTTACTCAAATTAACACATGTATTTCATACATGTTGCAACAAATTAGAAGAGAAGAATTAAAAAGCAGTCTGCCAACTTAAAAACTGAGCAAGTGGAACTTTTGAATTAAAGCAGACAGAGTTATTAGCTGATTATTATATGGAGAATGTTCAGAAGAAGGAACATGCCCTTTCCATTTTCATTTTGTATTACTAGTGATTACATGATATATCTTAAATTATAATTTGAGGTAAAACTATGATTAAAAATAATTTAAATATTGCACAACAAGTTAATTGCTCTGGAATTTCTTCATCTTTGTTCCTGTTCTTTGATTCAAAGATTCTGCATGCAGGGTATCTGCTCTATGAGTCTTGCCCAAGGTGCGGGGGCCAGGACTTCCTCAAGCATGTCACTTTGTGGACTTTACCAGGGACAGACAGTGATGGGAAACCATTAGGTACCACTTTTACATATCCCACATCTGTTGCAAAGCATTACTGCATGCAGTGAGGCAGAGATATGTAGCAGTTCTCCCTTCCCACAAAACCTTTCAATATTAAAAAGGAGAAACAGAACAAAGGAAATGACCAAGCCCCTCCCCAGCCATCCAAAATTGGGCAAAGTACAAGGAAGAAGAGGTGGAAGCTAATAGTGTCTGCTTTGTCACAGACCAAAAGTGACTGCCTTAATCACAGTCCTTGTGTTTTCAGGATTAGACTGCCTTTCTGAAAAAGTCCGAAAAAGCCTTCAGAACATAAATTATAATTCAGGAGAGCAAGCTGTTCACCTTAAAGCCATAAGCTTTCTTCGCACTACAAGTGAAAAAGCTTTCACAATAGAAACTAATTCAGCAGATCGGTGTTAAATCATTCGTGCAGGGCATGGATGACTCTTGTTTAATTCCACAGTATCACTTCAGCAAAGGGATCCTGACCTGAATCTCCCTTGTTACAAAGCATTCAGATCAACCCAGACCTCATCTCAGATAATTTCCTTCACCGTTGGATGAGTTGTCTGGGAGCAACCATTCCCAGGTAAAACTTTATCAAAACATCTTCCCATGAAAAGTCTAGTTTGATCAACTGGCACTTCAAGACAATTCTTTTATGAGAAACATTCCCAAATACCTCTACTTGGGGAATATTGCACTTCCAGCTTTGAGGCCAATAACAGGCTTACACATGATAAGATGGAGCTAACCCAGAATAAGGCAGTTGGTGAAATTTAAGAGTCCTGTTTGGACCTGCTCACTTCAGTCAATGAGAAAAGCAAGAACTTCAGGCAACTTTCTTTAGTTGGGGTCAAATTAGGGGAAAGGAGAAGCTGTGAGGTTGTCTTTATTTTTTCAGCGCAACCATGAGGAATCAGTCTCCTCAGGTGAAAAAAAGACCAAACCGAAGACAGTGACTATGCTCTTGCTGCAAGGGGAGAAATCATCACAGCACAGGAACTCTACATAAAGTACTTTTGTTAAATTTTTATAGGGAATTTTATCCTGCAAGATCCAAGTCTTGAGAAATGTGTTATACAAGCATGTGCAAATAATCACACGTAAGGATTGCTGATTGGTTTGCCAGTCTTTAAATAACTAACTTTTAAGGACAAAGAGGAATAAAATTGGATCAATGTAGAGACTGTCTGCAAGCAAGGGTCAGAATATGCGGGCAGTGCAGGATGAGACGATCTACTTTAGCAGCATTGCACTTGGATCTGCTTAAACCAGCACTGAGATTCTACCCAGAGGTTTGTTTTTCCAGTTTTTCCTCTACTGTGCACTTCTACTTTGCTATTTTACAGGGATTTAAGAGAACCAGCCAGAAAAAGTATGAGCTGGACTATATAAACTTACTTCTTGTATAAATAAGCCACCAAAATTACTCAGACTACCAACCTGACAAAAACAATACTAAAACTTTAACCATCTCTATGGAAAGCAAACACCACCATTAATCTTGTCAACAAAACAAACAAACAAACAAAAGCCTGAGCCATTAAATTTCTGGCAAAAATTAACAGACTGACGCTTAAGAGACTCATGAAGATACTAATCTGATCAGTCATTATCACAACACCAAAAGAGGTTGAGTAAAGAGATGGCAAAATGAAGAGAGATGTCAACGCAGCACAGGCAGGCCAGGAGGAAGCGCACCACTTTCCTGAAAAACAGATCGTTTGTGCCCATTCAGTACTCAGAGCACTCCTCAATCTCACTCGCAATTCCTAAGAGAGAAGGTATTATCTTGTTCTGTGAGCTATGAAAAAATTACATGCCCTTGTATGTGAAATCTCTGCCTTTTAAAATCTCGCTGTTTTATATCGCATTCAACACCATGGCTTGATCGATAATGTACTGAGCTCCAATCTTTTTCAGGTTAAGGGTTAATTACCACTAAGAGATATCTTGATGGTCAGTAAATAAAAATGAAACTTTTATCCTACAGGCATTTACAGTATATATTTTCAATTACAGTACTAGTTGTAGACAGGTACTTAGAAAGTTAGGTTTGACACTTCCTGCTCCTAAGCAACAACAAAAAAAAGAGCGAAACAAAAGGCCTATCAACAAAAGTTGGATTAAGAGCTACTACCTGTTTTTCAAAGTGCCAGATGCCAGAACTAAACATGTGAAATCTCAGTTTATAATAATTCTAATACTACGGTAAACGAAGAAAATACATTCAAAATAATGCAAAACTGTTTTGCTGCCAATTCTTGCAGGCACCTTCCCTGCCACGGAAGCGTCCTGGATGCGAACTCTTCTGTGCAGCAGGTTCCCTATTGATTATGCTGCCATCTCATTCTCCCTGCTCAATAATCACGCTGCTAAGCTTCAGCTCCTGGTAAACATTTCTCTTTCACAGCTGAGAGGGAAGTTTTTTCTGGAAATTCCTGCAGCCTCTGGCTTGGTTTCCTATATTGGCAAGTCCAACCTAAGGGCCAGAATAAACACATAGTGTTCGCAAAGTGTTAAGTAGTCCCAGGAGAAGAATCTGTCCTGAAAGTCCAAACAAGGCTTTCATGATACAGTTTCGGTGATTTCTTCCTCCAGAAGAAGGTGCCAAAGGATATGGGGTAGAAAGCATTTTACTAGCATCACTAAGGATAGATTTGAAATAAATCAAGGTAAGTAGCTAAGAGTCTAACATCCAGTTTTAATGTAAAAACTTCACAGTAAATACAAAGCAAACAACAAACCAGCAAATTTTGTACAACAAAATGCCAAATTTATACAACTAGGATGTTTCCTCAAAGTAATTAAGATGCTTTTCACAATCAAAAGGATTTCTAAACCTAGTATTTTTTGTAAATTCCAAATTTCATAAATTACCAATTCCTGGAATTTTGTTTTGAGGAAAGTAACTGATTTTGTGTGGAGAACAGTCTCTGATTTTAAATGTTCTCATCAACTTACCATGAACTAACTCTCATGCACGAGAAATACAATAGAAAGGTGCGGCTGAAATTTTAAAAGCATGAAGATTCACTGATGGCAAGGACACAGATTTCCGACATTCTGTTCTATAGGAAAAGTGTTTATCTACAAAGCATTTTACAAATACTAAAGCAATATATACTGCTACTTCTCCTTTACACAGACGTACTATGTCACGTTGTATATAAAAATCTGGCATCTACCCACAACTTCAACAGAATATGTAACACTCTACAAGAGCTATTGGGAAAAGTGAAGTTACTCATACTGAAAAACGTATGGTTATCTCAATATACCACAAAAATGCAATTTTACACAGTCCAGCAGTACAAAAAGGGAAATATTAGAAAAATATACACTTTTCCTCAAAAATTTAAGTGAAAGTTTTAGATCCCAGTTTGACCTTTCCCAGGCTTTCCTTACAGGTTAAGAGTCCGTGTTATATTGTACCTCATTTAATTTTCCATTTCTTTCACCTCTCATCTCCCGTTCTGCTCTTAAATATTAAAGAAATACTTCAAAGCATCCTAGGGCACATCTACCATTTCTGTACAAGCAGAACATATCTATCCCAGTTAAAACAACTACTAAAGAATTCTGGGAAACTATTTAAGATATTTTTAGAGTATTGATAAGTGAATAATCTTTGGATTAAAGAATTCCAATTAAGGAGCAATTGTTTTCCTTTCTGGGAATTTGCTGGTACCAGTCTAGGAACTCCACCCAGCAGCTTTGGGAGTTGTCTTTTCTTACTTAGTCATCCAGCTTTGGAAAGCATCCAACCAAGATCCCAACCTGCAAGACCCTGCTTTTAAAAAAATAAATGTCATGATTTTTATCTGCAAAGCATCTTTTTTTATCCACCCACTAATAGTAAGGTTATTATTTCCTTTTTATCTAAGAAAAGTCACTACAATTCTCAGAAACAGCTCTTTTTCATAGATTTAAATACCTTTCTCTTATTTTGGCTCCAGAATGTTAAGCTTATAAAGTGAATGGACTGAAGACCAAACACCAAGGTTATTTTTACTCAATCTTTTATTAAACAAATACCATTCTGCTGTTGGCAGCACTTGTGATTGTGTATCACTGTATAAAATCCATACTGCAAACACAGGAGTTGTTCCTAAATAAGAAGGGGGGGAAAGTGGACCACCAGTGTAGTAGCCACAAATGTATCTACTTGCCATTTGCAAATTATGGCATTTAGAAGCCAATCTTTTAGCTTTTAGAATTTGTCAACACAAAGGAAAATGTGCAAAGTTTACTAATAGACACTTCAATACTATTGTATCCAAGGGTCTTAAATACTTGAATTAAAACCTAGGATGTTTCAAGCACAACATATTTAGTAGCTATCCCTTTATTACCTCTGTAGTCAACAAACGTAGCTGTTGAATGTTCTGGACATTAATTAATTCCAACATTAAATCCTGGCACAAATTTTAAAAGATCAGATTGAAGAATATCAAAGTATGGAACACACTAGGTTTTATATATTATATAATGAATCTGACAACAGGTAAATCTTTCCATAAGAGTGTGTTATTGGGACACTAATTGCCAATTTTCCTACTCTGAAAGCAAGAAAAGGTCAGTACATTGGTAAAATGAAATTATTAGTTTCAATAAAAATACTTTATTTCTTAATAGCACAGATTTGGCAATAAGATTTTATATAACATCATTTACACCTGATTGTATTTCACTTCCATTTTTTTTAATCCTGCAAGGTAGAAAGCAAATACTTATGAAAGGGACACGCAACTAATGCCAAAGTTTCAATTATAGACTTTCCTACTTGGCAGCAACGAGTCAGGTCTTGTGAGCCATTTTCTCCTCCGTCAAATCATCCTACTAAAGAAACCTAGAGATGCTATTAGTCCTGAAGTATCTGTTTACACTTAAATGTTGCAGATGATGCTGTATCTAAGCATTTAGCATTTACTTGTATCAATACAAGTTTTCATTCCCTTTTATAGCACTGAAAATAATTCAAACAACAGAAGAACTATTACTGAGAACAAACAACTTTTAAGTATTAAAATTTTGTCTGATATTTTTCCAAGTTCCTCTCCCCTCCACACTGTATAGGGTCATATGTACAGGCATTAAGTAGTGGTGCATTAAAAAAGGCTACGTTCTAAAAGGATTGTGTAATTTAAAGGAATAAGTGCAGAAAACAATGATGCCCCTGAACCCCCCCAAATACCAACTTCCTCTCTTAACTGTATTCTGAATCATGCAGGTATTTAAAGAAAAAGAAACTGAATGTGTCCAAGAACTTAGTATGTGATCATCATCATAATCCTAGGGACTTTTGGAAAAGGTATCGAAGTTTTTCATCCCAGGTTTGTGACAAGATAATCCCTTTTTTAAGGTCACAAAAATGAATGTATGATCAGATTTAACAAAAGATAACAAAATACTCATTCACACCAAAAGCTGCTTTTGTTTCTGAACAGCATTTCACCAACATGCAGTTTGCCAACTAATCTATCTCCCCAAAATACTTCTAATATTTCGAAAGTTCACACACAAAACATGTTGCGTCTCTTTCATCTTTTATCCAGAAAAAAAAAAAAAAAAAAAAAAAAAGCAAGCAGAAATCTTTTCTCCTTGCTCCAAAATTACACTGTTTGGAAAACAGAACAGCCATATTTAATTCTGGACCAGCAACAGGTTTTAAGAATCAAATACCCTATAAGACCTACCATCTACACTTCCCTATTTTACCCAGTTATTGCTCATATAAAAAAATATTTTATCAGATGCTATAAGACTTATTTTACATGTCATTGCACATCTATAAATGTGTTAACACTATTGCTGAGACACCAAATGTACTGGAAAAGCATGTCCATTGGAGAGAACTGCAGCACACCTGCCCCACGACAACATTACCAGTTTCTTCTATAAGTAGAACTACTTTAACGTGTGTACACATACATAAATATATATGCACAAATACACACATGCCTTTTTGCCAGTCACAGTTAAAGAATTTCAACAGAAATTTAAGTAAGCAATATGAATTCACATATTACTTTATTTAATAAGTAATCTTTGAAGGGCTGGGGAGTTTTTTGAGCAAATTATCACTTATGGGACATCAGCAAGTAGTACCCTCCACAAAAGACAGTGGTGAGCAACTTTAGGGTACAAGACTATTGAGACGAGCATCCAACAGCACTTAGTTTACACACTCAACTCTTCACACCTCAGTGATGACAAAGGACAAAGACAGGAGCTAACACTAGTGAGCTGCAATTTTAAGTCAAAAGACACTCATTTTTTGGCAAAGACTATTACTGTTCAGTAGAGCTTGTCTTTATGTGCCACCATCCAGAGGGGAAGAAACCCTCAAAGCATTAAGCTCGCTAATCTCCTGAGCAGAGGGAATTGCTATTAAAAATGCTATTTAGACAGACAGGCTTCTATGAAAGTCTACTACACAGGCTCATCAAACTCATTAAAACTAGCTTTAAGTCCCAGGCTTGGGAGTGTAATCCCTTTAAAAAACCTGCAGACTAGGCTAAGAGAATAAAGATATGGTAGTTACTGAACTGAAAGATGTATGAGCCCTGTTCACCTCATGGGCAGCATGGGTAAAGAACACACCATAGTGCTGATCTCAGGTATCACCATTAACATGCTGTTGCACACCGGCTCCTTCCAATACTGAATTTAAACATGACAGTGAAATAACCTCTTTGGAAACTACACACAGACTTTGTGTCTTTTAGTACAGTAGCAGAAAGGATGTTGACCAGCAGCAGCATCAAACCCTTCAGCCTCTAACCAAGGTAGAAATGCCTCCCCTTGCTGTCTGTACTACACCAAGATAGAAGTTCTCTTCAAGCTGACATAGTACATAATTAGTGACTGTCCTTAACGGAGTAACAGAAGATGGCTCACGTGTGCACCTCCCATTGGCAGAGACAGCATTTGGATATGTAAGGCGAGCTCTCATGCTATATCACACTGCGCAGCCTCATGAAAAACCTCCACCAGGAGCTATAAAATGCTGTGCCATAGTTGTGCGTTTGGACAATCCCAATAACTGACCTTCAACTTACATGCAAGTACATAAAGCAACTTGTAGAGCTGATTTCCAGGTTTCTTCCTGCCTACAAAGCTGTTGTTGTTCATTGGGAGACCAAAAAAAAAAAAACCAAACCCAGTGCCAAAGCTGTGAGGAGGCAGTGTGCAACGTCACAGGCATCTTATTTACAGAGATATGAATGCAAAAACTGCAACTTGAAAAGGCTGCAAGATGCAGGAATTGTAGAAAGAGGTCCCCTGCACAGGACAGCCCTCAGCAGGAGTCTGCCGTGGGGGATTTTGCTTGGGAAGTCATGGCATAGCGACGTTTTCAGTCACTCCAGGTCCTGAACAGGACTGCAAACTGCTGTGCGAGTTATATCCTCTCAACTGACCATCAACTGAAGGACTGTAGGAAAAAACTATGGCACTGAACTGTAGCATTCTGATACTAGTTTTTTAGGTAAATATAACAGCATGTCTCTTCAAAATGCCACCAGGAGGCTGCACACAAAGATTCCCAGTACAGTGACTAGACAAAATGTAAAACCACAAAATTAGAAGGTTCCCTATGGGGTCAAAGCAGTAAACCTGATTCTGATTAAGTTGCATTACCAGATAGAAGCAGGATCTCAATAATTTACAGCCAGAGACAGGATAAGTGTCCATTAGCATTAGTGTCTATGGATGTACACTTTCTTTTTTTCCACATTTTTAAGGCCTATGAGACCACATCTGGATCTCTGTCTTTCCCTCCTCCTGGCTCTCAAGAACCACTGAAGTAAAACCCCTTCCCTTCAGGCAGAAGAGGAGCCTTCCTCTTTAGCATTCCCTATGCCCCTAAATGGTAGGTAAGGAAGAAGACAAGATTATTTGATGTGAATCTGGACAGACTAAATGGTCTCTAATGGTATCTAGAACAGAAAATTCAAGATCAGTTTAAAAAGTTATGAGGTTGGACATGATCCAAATTGCAGATAAACACACCACGGCGGGATGTTCTTCAGATGTGTCAGTGGCTCTTAAGTTCAGGAACAAAAGAGCTTGATTTTTTTTTTTTTTTTTTAATATAGTTGCCTTTCAGCATCAGCTATCTTGAAAAGGGCAAACTTGAAGCCAAACAAAAATGTAACATGACATACTAACAGAAGGGAAAAAAAAAAAAAGCTAGATCAATCGTTACAGAAAACTGGTCTCATGATATTAATGGTGTCTAAACCTCCGTCAATGTGTTCTTGGGCTTTTTTCCTTCAGAAACCAATGCAGAGTGGCTCAACTCATTTGTGCCTCTTCCACTAATGAGCAGTGCACATCGCCGCTCAACACCTCTTTTCTCCCAGAAATGATTACCTCAAGAACTAGAACTAATTTGACAAAAATCTATTCCACATGGTCATCCCCAGCTTCTGGAGGTTTAAAAAAACCCCACTGCAATGCATTTATTGACAGGTTAAAACTAGCTGTCCATCCAGTCTCCACCAAAACCAGATGAGTGAGAATATTCAGGTAGAGGTTTGGGTATTTATTTTTCTTTTTAAGTAACTGCTTTATATTCAAGGTACTGCATTTTCACATGTATGTTTTTGAAAGGAGTCATGCAAAGTTACTCCTCTTGCTCTCCCAAATTCCAGACACTAAGGTATTTTTCAGACTGTGAGGACACTGAAATATAAAAATAATCACAAAACAAAACTAGCATGGGGGTTGCAAGACCATAGTGATGGTTTTTCTTCACTGTGTGCCCAGTTTTGGGGTGGACAAAACATCCCTGTACTGATTCTAGCTCCCAGTCACAGGAGATGAAGGCACCATCCCCTTGGGATGAACCGGGATCATCTCCATGTCTTTTACTTTTCCCTGATGCTTTTAAGTGAACGAGGAAGGCGAGGGTAACAAGCTGCCAGCCACTTCTCTGGCTGACTAGCACCAGCCACCCAAGAGGTAGTTGCACGATTTTGTATATATAAAGCTTGTAAAGCACTTTAGGAAGCTGCAGGATGAAAAGGACTATATAAACCTAAGATATTATTATTATTAAACCAGTGATCTGACAAGAAGAGACAGCTTTTCAAATCTGTACAACAGCTTGAGCTGAAGAGATCAGGGAGTCCAATTTGAAAAAATAATAATTTGAAACGAATTTGAGGATTAGAAGTGGCAGCTCTTTTGTGGATTCTCCATGGCAGGTAAATTTAGTAGGCTACTTTAATTTTGCATCGTTTTAACTCCTGGCAATGTCCTGTGCATTGAATCTGACAGAGAGACAG
The DNA here is from genome assembly GCF_031877795.1 of Strix aluco. Classification (NCBI taxonomy): domain Eukaryota; kingdom Metazoa; phylum Chordata; class Aves; order Strigiformes; family Strigidae; genus Strix; species Strix aluco. The sequence continues at coordinate 8,711,801 of NC_133949.1, read as the reverse complement.
AGTGTTTGAAGCTGTCATGGCTACATTTTAGTCTCCCAATTTTACAATCAGTGTTTGAATCTGCTGCTACAACTCCGGGTACAGAGATCAGAGGCTTATCAAAGAGGCATCCATTTCAAAGACAAGCAGCAGCTTTGACTTCATTCCTTCAATGCTTAAAATTCCTGAAAAAGCAGATGAGCATACCACAAAACAGGTCTGAAGGAAATCTATCAGCTGTAAACCTATTTCAGTATTAATTTTTTAAGGATCTATTTTGGTCTCATGTAAAATAAGTGTGTTTAGCAGAGATAATCCTCTCAACAGGTGAGCTTAATATATGCTTTTTCCTGTAACTGAAAGTACATTTTAAACTGGCTTATTGCTTTATCAAACATTAATTGAAGAACTACTTCAACCAGTTACCTGATTTTTTCTTTTTTCTTTTGCGGACTAAGAACATCTTCCCTTTCCCAACAAAGCAACACTTCATTTCTTTATTGCTGTCCTTATTTTAACTGCATGGATGAACCAAGTGCACTGTAGTAGGCAGTAATACGTGTTGTTTGCAGAAAGATGGAGTGGTTTAAAGGTACACCATGCTCAGGGAGTGCTGCACAGCTGCAGTGTGCTGTTGTCCACATTCAACTCTTGCTTTTAAGCCGAGTTTCAGCACTCACATGATTGATAATATTACTGATCTCATCAGCATCCCCTCCCGTCAGGTCTGCAGTCAGGCTCGTGATGGGCCCTGCTCCGTGCTGAGAAATGTCCCCATAGAGGGCACAGTGTGACGAGAGGAGCAGAACAGCAAGGAGAGAAATCGTGCCAAAACAGAATTAACTTTTACTGGTGCCAATTCTTCCTTTTAAGATAGAAGTGCGTTTTGCATTTTTCTTCCTTCCCTTCTCATAGAAGCAGCACAAGAACTGCCCACACACACTGCCTGTCATCGAGACCTTTGTCCACTCACAAGAACCAACCGCTCAGTTGATTTTTGCTAGAAAGCAAGATCAGATTGCTACAGAGTGCCAAAGGGATGTGCAAATCTGATGTGAGTTCCTCCGGCTGAGCGCTGCCTAGCCCAGGAAAGCTCTGCAAAGCTTGCACAGGGAGCAATGGATGGTGTTTCCAGAGAGTCAAGTGGTTCAGGTATTCGGACGGGCGCTGCTGTGACGTAGGGTAACCTGGCTCCTGCCAAGGCAGTGCAGGTGATTGCAGTCCCAAGCCCACCTCTAGCTTCTTGTCTCCACCGCAAACCTAGTGCTTCTTATTTGCCTGCTCCAGTTCTTCAGCCACTCATCAGAGGCAAAGCGGGGGGAAAATGGGATAATCAGCAAGAGGTTAATTTGTCTGATTGAACCTTCCGAGGTCTGGCATTTCAAACTTGCGATAGATCACGGTCCCCGAAGCCGTGCTCAGCCAGCCAGCTCGAACGGAAGCCGCACGCTTCTGACAGCCAAGGGCAGCGGCCAGGGAACACACGAAGACGCATTTGAAACCCATGGTCATGCTGGCAGACTTAGCAAAGCTACGCTGCAGGTGTAGACATGCCCTGAAGTGCACTGAAAGTGCGTACGAGTTCAGCTCTTCAGTGCTCAAATCACTTCTGACAAACAGGACTGAGAAGTCTTAACACATTCAGGTGTTTTTAAAAGGCACCCCCAGCACTATCTTGCACTAAATGAAAGCTTTGGTTTAAAATGAGCTTTCAAAACTCCAGAATGTTTACAAGTCCCTCTCCTCACAGAACAGCTCATTTATCAGCATTCAGCCTATACACAAGAATTTCTTTTGTGATATCCTGCCCATTAAAAGGTCCCCGATGCCCCCACCACGGTCAGACAAACTAACTGAGGAGCCTGACATACACTTTGTAATACTTTAAAGCACGGTTATTTACCCAGTAGGAAACAAAACATTTAGAAAACGACAGCAGAAGATTTTACAAGATGCAGTGATGCTATATTAGCCAATTCAACAAACAGCATTATTCTTGTTTATGAACTGAAGCAGGTGATATTTTTCATTGCTTCCTGTATTTCAGAGAATCACAAGAAAATATACAAAGCCATTTTTAGGCAGAAGGGCATGGGCTCATGCTGGTCCTTAACAGCTTTAATCTTTAAGAGTAATAATCGATGAACTGTTCCCCCAATACACAGATCTGTAAAATTTGCTGTAGAAACTGACCCAAGTGTAACTCCTGTGTTACAGTAAGTATCTAAGATCAGCAAAGCACATGCAAAAAGCTCATTTCCAACTCAACGGACCAGTCATCCCTATCTTCACCGCTGAACACTGGTCTAATGCTGCAGCTTCTGATAAAAACTTTCTTTTTTAAAAAAGTCAGTGTATGTTCAATAGATAAATAACCACCTCCATACTTTAAAAATGCAGAAATATAGCCATAAATAAGCATTAGTGCTTCAAAAATTGTGAAACCACAGTTTTATGGTTTTAAACAGAGACAAGGTGGATCATGAATGGTAGCAATGTATTTCAGATGAAAGCTTTCAAGCAGATGAGAAATAGTTACAGGAGTTGGAACCTGAGTAACTACAGTTGCATTAAATTATTCCATCTGCAAGTCCATTAAAAATTGTTAATGGTTTTGTATGGCTTTTATATTTATTGGGTGGGTTTATTCCTGTGTGAGTCATACATATTTATTACCAGGGTCCAGATAATGGTTATTAATAAAACTTCTTTTATTTGCATACTGTCTTGATGCTGGCCTAAATATTTACAACTTGACTATAAAATAAAAGAATCCTCAAAAATTATAAATAGCACCAGGGATGCATCACAACTTTACTTTTTATATTGAAGTGAAAAGTTGGACCTGCTTGAAACAAGAGCAGAAACGATAAATCTGTTGAGTGAAAATGTTCACAAACAAAATGACTACGTTACAGATTACAGTTATAAGCTTTCCTGTTAAAAAAACCCCCAAACTAAATACCCTAACTTTCTGCAGGACTGCTCTTTTATGGTTAATTTTGGATGAAGTCTTGAGGTAAATTTTTAGGGGGATAAATGTTTGTAAAATCCTCTTAAAACCTATTTTCTTCCAGAAATTTTTCGTATGTTTTGCTTGCTTAAAACAAAAAACAAACAACAAAAAAAGGCAAGCACCCTGGCAACAGTTTTTAAGTAAATTAAATGACATATGAGAATTAAAGCAGTTGAAGTTAAGAGTCTTTTTTATTTTAGAATTCTTTTTGCATTAACACATCTGCAGTGTTGATGAATATATGGAAAAATGAAATTGTGCTTCTATCCTGCCATGTCTCCAATGTGACAATAAATCAACTTTTTTTCCTTTTAAAATGTCTGGCCTTGTAATTTATGTTTGCATAACCCATTACTAAATTCATAGTAGGTGTTTTAGTTGGCAAGCACAATTCCAGGGATTCAGTGGAGCTATTTTAATACTGAGCTTTTGTTACAATTCATAATTATGTGTAGAAATATATGTATTTTCTTAATTATAAAAACTATCTTGCTTTAGCTTTGGATCTCCTCTTACTTCCTCAACACAAATGGTGCTTTAAAGCTTTGAAAGAATTAGTGCTTTTTAGGCTTGAAAAAAGAAATGGGTTTACCAGGTTGTTTTTTTCCATTTCTGAAAAAACAGAAAACGAAGAAGTTGTTCCTTTAGTTACACCTGAATGACTTTGGGGTGGTCCAGTGGATGAACTGAAGTAGGTTTACAGCATATTTGTTCACAAAGTTAAAAGGAAAAGTACCAATTGAAGATGCTTAATTATTTCTTCTTTTGGCAAATACACATAGGAAGGAAGAGCAGGTATCTTGTTTACCTGTTATTTTTATAAGTTGGATCTTGAAAATAAGTTAAACTATTGTTCAAATTGCTCAAAACAAATATAGGAACTGAACTTCAGATCTGCTTTGAGAGCACCCAGTCTTATCTTTCCGTGATCTATATAGAAATTGCCAGTTTTACACTTACCTTTATAAGTAACGAATCACAGAAGGTAAGAATGGATGTTAATTGTTGGTACCACAGTGAGAAAAATCTCAGCTATTTCAGCTAAATAAATGAAAGTATTTTCCCTTAAAAAATCAGTGACGCATTCAGTAGATCATGTTATTAGTCTCACTGCACACTTATTTAAACTACAACCATTCTTCAGGAGGAAGGATGACAAATGTCCTGTAAGATCAAGTATTTTCTTTCAAGTTCTGACCTTGAAAATGCTCTCCTCTTTTACACCTCCACTCCACTCCCCAACCTTTCCCCTGCCCCAGCCATTCACTCTGGCCAGCTTCCAAATGGGTCAACGCTGGAAAGTTCAAGCAAAGGCAAGTACAACTTGAGAAAAACAAACTATTTGCTTTGCATTGTTTCATTCTTAGTGACAGGAGAAATTCACAGTAGCATCAAATGTTTAACAAGAGAGATTAATCTGTAAATATTTGCTTACAAGTATGTCCCTTTGTACACCACAGTAATACCAAAAATATCCCCTATTCTCCTATTTTGCAATGGAAAATACAGCACCCTTGACATGACTGAAATCTAATACCTACAACTGATGTTGCTAGAAGAAAAATGCATTCTTCAACTGTCAAGCATGTTTAACCAGAAAAATGCTTAAATGAAATAAATCTAAATTACTAAGAGCAAGTGACTTCAGAGTAATTAATTTCTTCAACTACTCTAACGCGTTCAGTCGAACAAGATGTGTCTCCCTCTTGAATATTTTTCGAACTCTCACCCATATATTTTCAGCTTTATAAAAAGACTTTTCAGGTAAACGTGTTGTAGAAAATTTATTTAAGGACATTTTTAAAGAAAATGGAGACAGAGACAGTAACTCAAAATGTCCTAGATCGTATGGTTTCAGAAAAATGCTTCAAATTAAACTTCTCTCCCTAGTAATGCACAATCATTACTTCTCGAGGTCAAGGGAATTATTTTCCTAAATTCCAGACATTTACAAACGCTGCTGTGCAGCTACACAGTTACCTGTGAAATCCTACATACCAATAATCCCCAAAATACAGCCTCATTTTGTAAAAGGATCTTCTCAAGTCCTGTTATCTCAAAATAAATTCTACAGATTCTGCAACCCAACAGCCTGTTGCCCACCTACAGCCTTTGCTGCCACCTTTTCCCTGCTGAGAAAAGCAAAATTGCTTGCATTTGGAAAACAAACCATAAGTGAAGTTTTACTGAACCAAGGATGCCAGTTCAATCAACAAACTGACCCAGTGTTTCGGGGGGCAGATTCACAACTATATTGCGACACAGAAAAATTAGGCAGGTACACCAGATAAAGGCTCACACATTAAAAAGGTTTGTTCCTGGCTTGGATTTGCTGTTCCTCAACGCACTGAGCTATAGCAAGAATCACTGTGAGCATTAAGTAATGTGTGCACAGCAAATAGCAGGGGAGATGCCATCTGCCAGAGATTCTGGCTTAGCTTTTTGTGGGTGATAAAGACAATTTAAAAAAAAAAAAAAAAGAAAGAAAAAATTAACAGTGCTGAGAATGGTCAACGTGTAGAAAAATGGAGGTCAGTTTTAGAGAATCCTAGAAAAATAGAACTGTGAATTACAATTCTTTTATTGTTCCCTCACTTTCAACGAAGTGAAAAGGCAGTAAGAGATCGTAATATAGAAAAGCATGTTAGAAACACTGATGTTTTTCCTATTAACAATTAGAATATGCTGAAGTCAAACATGTATTAAATAATGACAGCAAAATTATTGAGAACTCCTGAATAAGGGACCTCCAGGGTAAGGTTAGATCTGATTTAACCTAACTGACTCCACAAGACTATTTTTTAGATTACATTTTAAGACATGAAGCTGTATTATTTTTCTGCAAAAAGTCACATAATATACTTCTGCATTTAGCTTTTGAAATAACAAGCCCATATAGTACAAATTATCATAAACATCATTTACCTTGCAGACAGAACCTCTTCAGAAAATGGTAATATTCCATAAAAACACTGAAAGGGAGGACTTGGCACCTAAATATCATTATCCTGAAGAAGAGGTATTCATCTTAGTTCCAAACTTGCAAGGTAAGTCATACTTCTCTGTTAATTTTGATTTTTATAGAAGGAAATGGTGATGTTCTAACTCAAGAAGGACAATATTCTATGTATTTAACATTCTACTAATGTTTTAAATATATAAAGATTTTTAAAATACAGAACAACTTTTTAACATCATTAAATATTGATACTTGCATTTGACTCATAAATTAATAGAAAATATTATTTTTGAACAAACTGCTTCACTGCAAATTCATTTCTTTTTAACAAAAATCTCGTAAATTCTCCTTTTCAAAGCCATGGGGAAAAGAGAAAGAGAGAGAACTTAAGCAGCATTTTTCTTCCTCCTCTTTTTCTGGAAAAAATTTTTAAGTAGTAAGTCAGGAAATACATAGAAAGGGGGCATTTTTTTATTCCCTACCATGTACTGAGACATTTACTATTTATAAATTGTATTAACTGCATTTAGTCATATTATGCTAGCTAATTTTTACATAAAAATGTCCTGTATGTTCTTCCATACTCAGGCCCCAAAATTAACAGGAGCCCTGTATGTTCCTGGCAAAATGCTGGTGAAGGGGAGGAAAGAACATCCATACACTCTCAGGCACACAGGGAAAGTAAATTAAAAAATTATAAAAGAAAAAAAAAAAGAAAAAAGGAAAAAAAGAAAAGAAAGTAGAACAACCCAGCTCTAGATGGCAGCAAATCAATATTCACCCCTATGTACACAGACACTGAGAGCATCAACTATTTTCAAACAAACTGTTTATTTTCAGTACTTTTTCTAGGTGTGTTATTATTTTCACTTTGTTTCAAATGCTAGACCGAAGTTGACTGTGCAGAGTTGTTAGGAATCAAGGACAGTTCACTACCGACAATTAGAAAGATACTCCTCTCATTTCAAGAACTAATTCAACCAGCAGAATTAATATTCTTATTTTTTAAGCTTAATTTGATTTTTTGCTGTAGCGACTGGATAATTCAATAGAATGATACAGAAACACTGGAGACTAAGAATTTAAGATTTTTAAATTTTAAAAAATTGAGCCCTTGCATAATAACTGTTCATTTCCTCTAGTTAATTATGACTTGCAATTATAATGTTATTTTTGTAAAAACTTAAAAATATGCATCACCCTAATATGCAATATCATGAATAAAAATGTTACTTTTGTAACAATAAATTCTGCAGACTCATCTTTCTTTCTCTTTTGTGGCAGTGGCACTGCAGGAACGTAACCGAGCAGGACGGGGACAATGGTGATAGTTCATGTACTAAGGGCAACAATGAAAGCCAGGTTTTATGTAGGCAGGTAAACATCACTCACTAGAGATCAACCGAGGCAGCACAGAACCGAGCATGCAAAATGATACCTACAGTGTAAATACACGGGCAGTGGCTGCACCAACTCCCGTTGACACCCGTGCAGGAGCTCAGAGGAGCACGCGCAGCGCGGGACGGTCCTCAGCGGCAACATCGCTGTCACGCTGCAGAACTTGTGTTTATTTATAAAAGTGCTCGGAGTCAGCAGGCTGCCACGGCCATTCAGTGATAAGATACACTATTCATATGCTCATCTATTTTGTTTTCTGGCACCTTCCAATATTCCATTTTTTAATTTGAGAACATAATTAGGCTGTCTATGTTTAAAGGTTCTCCCACGTTCTTCCATAACTCTGCTGATCCAATCTTTAATCTGCTTTACAAAATACAGATGTCCATTTGAGCATTTAAAGGTAACCTTAACTTTCTAAATCTCACCAACAGAGCACATGTGCAACCTAGAAACAGTAAAGGGCAACAACAGTGAGGAATGATCAATTCAACTTACCATCAGGAAAAAAACCAGTGACCAAAGTAATAAATTCACAGGATAAGCTCCTATATCCAAACATATGCTTTATGCAGGCACCTCACATCTGCCTGATTTTTTAGAGCTCATGCTCTCACATTAGAAAACTAGTATCTTATTTTACTTCCTGAGAGCAGCTGGCCCAGGCCTCTTGAGCTGATCATTTGTCCTGTGCTCAGTTTAATGACCCATATTTCAGGTGAGCCTGGTAATAACCGACACAGCTCAGCATTATCTAGTTTACATGGCTGAATCATAAAGGAAAGCAATGGAGAGTTATAGGTTAAACAGGCTTAAGTATTAGTGTCTTCCCTCTTCATGAGTATTTAACGATTACATATTGCTTATTTACAAAGCCTAGGTTTACTCAGTTATTTGTTTTCTGGTATTTTTCACTATTGTTGTTGACTAGCTTAGAATTATGCACCACTGCAAGTATTACACAAGCTTTTCAATGTTTAAAACAGAAACAGGTAAGCAAAAAGTAGTTACTCAACTAGGAATCTTGGTAGAAATGAAGGCAAAGTTATCAACATTAGGAAACATCTTCACTTTGCGCCAAAAACTATTAACCTGTGCAACTGAAATTATTTAGAGACTAAAACCCAAAAATTCTCAAAGATGGTCATTCAAACATTTGCTTGTTCACATCAGAATCAGCATATGAGAACACGATGAATTAGACCAAGAATTTCACAGAGGTCAAAATACCCAAAAAAGTATCACAGTTAGTCACAATAATTCAGGAATTATCACTATAAGAAAGTAATCATCTGATGCAGGGTGGCAATTCTCATGATATATTTTGAGATGTCTTTCCAAGTAACAGTCATGTAAAATTGATGTTTCAAGTAATCTCCTGACCAGTCTCAGCCTTCCACAGTAGCTGCTCAAGATGAAACAAATTGAGACTGAAAATACCCCTAAACATCTATAAGCAGCAGGTCTGATATGACCTCTTAAATGGTGTGAGGAGGTAAAAAGTATTTTTGCAATAGTAGGAATTAAGAACCTTTCCTAAAAGTTTCTGCAGGTAAGAACCACCACTGAATTTTCTGTTCTCATAAGGTTCCCAAACATGAGACACTTCTTCCCAGAGTCTTCTCCCAGTATGCCAACTCAGAAATAGTATTTTAACATTTTTAAATACCAAAAGCCCTACAGTCATTCCTATAAACACAAAAATATCATATTTCTTTTGCAGCAATTTGATAATTTGCAAGGAAGGCAGAAATGACCCAAATAGATCTGTCACATTTTTTAAAGTAAACAGAAGTATCCTCAAATTCACTAGCAATTTTTCGAATCCTTTTCTGCTACACCAGAGATTGCTTTCAAGCAGACCTTATGGAAAGTCTAGAGGACATCCCAGACAGCAATGGATAGGAAAGTCAAGGCAATCGACACTTGTCTCCTGATTTATGGTGAGACTGGCTACAGCAGAGGAAAAGAGATGCTGGAACAGGCTAAACCACTACTGCCCTGACAGGGATGCATGCAGAATGAAAAACAAAATGGAAAGTAGGATTCTAAAACAAATTGTTACATTTAACAATTCCATCCTTGTGGTTTGGGTTTTTTTTTTTTATACCGAGAAAGTTGTTACTTCATCAGGGAAATTTAAATTAAGCTGTACACTAGATTATTTATTTATCTGAAGAATGGTTCTGCATGCAAGCTGGTTTTCTACTACAGAACTCTTTTATGTTATTAAACAGAGCATGTTTGATATTTTAGTAACATAAACGTATCAGTTTGGAAATGCCAGTGGCTCACTGTGCGTTTCCTGTCTACCTCAAGGCTGTTTTCACCATATTGGGTAGGTTTACAGACAAGTTGCAGTTTTGGAAAAAAATGAGGTCAAGGAGTTAATAATCCTGTCCTCTAATTTTCAACTCTCTTCCAAAACTGTCTAAGCTTTTGAGAAGTATTCATAGACTTCCCTTCTTTTTGGGGAGTGCAGGAAACAGCTGAAGGTGAACACAAAGCAAACAAGCTTAAACTTTTGTGTAAAGAGAAGTTTTCCAGCAAGGACAGTTGGACCCTGCCTCACTCAGTTTTTTGCCCTTACACAGCCACGTCTACCACACCAAGCACCTTGGACAGGAGAGGGTGGCCCTGTCAGACCTTCTACATCTGAGCTACCTCCTCCATGCCTCTGGGAGCAACAACTGCATATCAAGTCTGTTACACCTGGCAATTATTTTTTTCTAAATCTTTGTTCCCATTTACATTTTTTAGTTCTTTCAGAGAAAGTAAAAGAGGAGTTAGATTGTGTTGCTGTTCAGAAACAAAGCTGCAGAAAGAGCATCACAGCAGAGAAGACTGAGAATGCTTTCACTTCTCTCCTTCCTCCTCTTCTTCCCAATAGTTTGTTCTCCCCAGCAAAGGGAATTAACTCATTCCTCACCCTCTCAGAGCTACTGCATTCACTCTCCGTATTCTTTTGCTCCTTTTTAAAAGTTCTATTCCTTCAAAGCTGCAGTTCCCAAATTTTCTCTTCTTCAAACAAAGAGAACTGATTTCTGCCCCACAAAGCCTCCTCGAGGTGTCAGTTAAGCACTCCCCCTTCCCCGTAAGTCACTCCTGCTCTGACATTCCCTTCCCCTCCCCGGCTCAGATCCTCCAGCATCTCTCTCTCTCTACCAACAGGAAGCAAAGCAGCATCTGCTACTTGAGAAGCAGCAATAAAGGTTAGAAAAGTTGCCTGCTGCTTCTCGCCCAGGAAGATACTTGGAAGGAACCAATACTTGTGTATCAGCTATCTGGAATGGGCTTTGAAACCCTAGAACATTCCTGGATGAACAGATTGCTGGCAATCATCAGGGGAAAAAAAAAAAACCACAAAACAAACAAACAAACAAGCCCTACACATTGCTACGCATTCATTAGTTAACAAAACGAGTTTATACGTATTTTTGATATAACTATGCATACATGTACACAGACACACATGCTACACATGTTAACACGAGCACGGCAGAGTTTAAATACTCCCAGCTTCCTACACGCAATAATCACCTTTCTGAGGTTTGCCTACCATCGGTCCTGACACCTTTTACACACCACCTGCTGTGTGCGACGCACATCCTCCAAGCAGAGTTTTCTAAGGAGCTCAGCACTGACCTTGTTGCATTTCCAGTGAAATCAACAGCAAAACTTAATTTCATTTTTGATAGAAAAATGAGCATCTTTGAAGTTATGCCCTTGATATAGATTTATTTAGGCAGCGAAATGTCACCTTCTACATCCAAGTGCTAAGAGAGTTTGGATTAGTGAGGAAGAATTTTTTTTGCAATTCTCCAGGTTTTACATTATTACAAAACTTAGAGCAAGCCTGTTTGAAGGTTGATGTTCATACTTCCTCTAAAAACGCCAATTCGTATTTCGTTATTTACAGAATGCAAAAGCTGCTCGATGAGAACACAGTCTTAGTTAGGACAGTGGACTCAGCAATATGTACAAGAAAATAATGGAAACAAACCATTAAAAAAACCCTACTTACATAGGCCTAACATCATATACTACTGCAAGAAACTCAACAGACCGGAATAGCTTTTCTCCTTACCTCTGGAGTGTTTTTCTTGAACTCGCGACTTTGCTCAATAAGTTTTTTCCTAGACTGCTCACTTTCATCTTGCCGGTTAGCCAATACTGTTGCTGTGGCATCGAGCTCTCTCTGTCAAGAAAAACAAAACAACAACAACAAAAAAAGGAACTATAGTCAGAGCTCTGTTTCTCACAGAAATAATTTTAAAAAAAGCTCATACATACATCATGTCATTTGGAATATCAAGACTGCTGGACAACAGAGCAGTACAGAACAAAGCACCAAGCTTCCAGAAATCTGACCTCCTGAATAGCATCAAATGAGGTTCTACAACCTTTTTGATACCATCTTGCAATCAAAATCACCATTTTTCTCAAAAGCATTCATGGCTTTTCCACAACATTACACAGCTCAGCAGCAGTGGCACGCAATACACGCCTCCTAATAATTTCCCAAATCCACTGAAGATTACAGATCTTGGACATGTTCAGGCCAGGTTTATTTTCACCTACCTGCCTTTTAAAGATACTGGATTTTCCCTTTTTGAGTTATTCTATGAAAAAAAATTATGATTAACTCAAATATTGGTTGACCTTATATTTCAGCCCAGACTAGTTATGCTTCAGTCACCCTTTATTTCAAGTGACATACTGTATGTAATACTGCCACTGCAATGCTTTTTCCACTTAAGTCTTTCCTTACTTGAATACAAAATATAATTTCCTACTATTAGAATCTATTCCTCTAAAATTACTAGCAGGTACCTCCGTTTCCTCCCCAAAACTTATCTTTTTGTAATCACCTGATGAATGCCACATTATCTTCCAACAGCTTCTACTGGCTCAAGTACAGGCTCTGCCTACAGACTGTGACCAAGCTTCATCCAAGTGCCTTATCCCCATCCCAGTTTCTTTATTCAGTGCTGTGCTTCCAAATGTCACCACAATAGACTGAATGGGTCACTTATCAGCACATAAGCCAACAGCACTCAATCCTCTGTGTCAATTTATTTCTGCGGTATTTCCATGTAACATGAGGAAAAAAAGGCTAAACCCTCCACTCAGCTGTGACATCACTCCCCAAGTCACCTGCAGTTATAACCAAGAATTTGTAAAAGGAATTTGGCACTGTTTTCCCCCCTTAGTAATTCGAAAGGAGAAAAACCTGGCTATGAGAAAGAAGTTCATGAAAAGTGAGAACAACATGCTAGAGCAAGACACAAAGCAGGTCTCCTTTACAGCTATCTTCATCACATCACTCTGCCAGAATGCCTCCAACCTGCACGCAAAACCCCCAATATTCTTCACTAGAAATCCTGCCATGCCACTGGCATTTGTTCGTAACTCAACAACCTGTAATGGACCAGACCCAAAAAACAAGCCTGGGACCACCTGTCGGGTCTAATTCCAGATCCCCAGTAGTCAGTCAAGTCACTGACCAGGTCATCTCTTGATACCACCACACACAAAAACCACAGAGAAAATAAAGCAGATTTCGTTACTACTAGATGGTTAGCATAAAAACTTTACTGTGCAGTGGGTCATATATACTTCCCAGTGGAACTGGGCACCCAGTATGGGGAAACAAATGGCAAAACAAAAGATTTGCCTCTTCCTATTTTTGCAGAGGTGTTAGAAATAGCAACAGACAGCAGGTACCTACAAGACACCTGCTAAAACCTCTGTTCTACAAGTTTGAAAAAGAACATACAGGACTAGCAGACAGGTAATTTAGCTCCTGAATTTTTTCATAGATACGCTGTGAAAAGTCCTAATTCCAAGCTCTTAGTTACATTTTTGTATTGGTAAACCCTGTAACTATGAAAGACTGGATGGATGTACGTGTGTTTTATGTGACTCCACACTTTGACCTCTGGAGGAAAAAAATACAGCCTTCTGCAGTTTCCAACTCAAAAGAACCAATACTTTTTTCCCCCCTTTAGGTTTATTACCACCAAACTAAGATAGTATTTTTTTTCCTAAGAAATATATGGACCATAGTTATCTTAATTGTTGGAAATAAGCTAAATATGACAAACGGATTTGAAGCTAGGCAGCATGCTGGAGCCAGTGACCTAAATATTGTCACTGCAATGCTTAAAAAAACCTCTATTTCTGACTTTGAGGAAAAAAACAGGGCAATATGTCCACCAGATCTTGGTTTGGAATTCTGTAACATATGTGAAATCTATTGCAGAAAAGTGGGAAATACTTAACAGTTGGATAAACCACATTTGAAATTCATCCCAGCTAAGTTTATGCAAGAAAAAAGAGCAACAGAAACCAATGTGGTTAAGCAGTACTATAAAGAGCAATATAACGGCTAAGCAGAAGGCTTTTAAAAAATATAAACAATCTGGTACGGCCAGCAACTTGGAAAACTATATTTAAAAAGGAAGCACACATTTAAAGCAAAGCAAAGCAAACACAAATCATGAAGTAAGAGGGAATTTCAGTAGACCAAAGAATCAAATGCTCTGTTTTACAATAAAGAGTGCTAGCAAGCAACTTTACATATGGAAAAGTAGACTTTTAAAGACCTATACTTCCAAGTTTAGACACAAGAAAGAAAAAGAACTGATTAAAAATGAATCGTATTTCCTATTGTGTGCTATTATGAAGAGTCAGGTGATAAGAGAAGAATAACCTTCTCACCCTCACTGCTTGATTGACACCAGTGCCACAATGCACTTACTGCAGACTCCTTCCCATTACTTGCAGAATTCCTTCTGGGGCAGGTCTGATAATTTCCCACTGCAAAACACTTCCTTATGTGACGTCTCAGGTACAGACATTGCCAAGCAGAAATGCCAGCATGCAACTATACTGAACCATTCAGTACTGTGGGCTGAAGCCCACAAGCTCAAGATCTTGCCTAGCATTTACAAACAACAGATATAGTGAGATGCAATTCCAGCTGAAGAACAGTAGATATTCTAGCCCCATATATCAGACCCGATATAAAACTAGATACTAAATCTTCAAGCTATGTCATAGTTGATAAGGCCCAAATCAAAACTATTTGAAAAATTGCTAGTTTTTTCTTCCTTACTTGATCTCAACCATCTACAATGCAAGTTTCATTTATCTAAACATAATAACAGATATAGGAACACAACCCACAAGCATTAGCAGCAGATTTTTCATACTTTTGTGACAATCTCATAAGATACTCCAATTTTTGTAAAAATTCGATGTAGCCAATGCATTATTTCTGCAAGCAAGCATGTATTAAGGAGTAAGTAACATTAACTTTGAGATTTCAAACCTGAGTACTATATAACACTCAAAGGCATACATGCTTCCCGAGCCTTGCAACCACTCTCTAAATAGATACTAAGTAAAAGGCGAAGCAATACTGTACAGAAGCAGCATACTGGAGAGTCCCTTAGAGTGTAACAAAAACAGGAGACCATGTCTCAGTATCATTCTCCACACCTTTGAAATCAAAAAAGGTTCCAATAAAAAGCAAAGAGAAACCAGGGCTCAAAGGTGTTGCAGTGGTGACCTGACTACAGAAAGGACTCAAAACCTGGAAGCTTTAGTTCCATTGATTCAACACTGGCTAATAAACTTTCTGCCCAAAAATAGTCACCATTCAATCGCCCCTGCAAAAAGTGAGTCACTACTTGGAGCATGTTTTGAGAGAGAACAAGAAAGACCATTATCTTTCCCCTTGCCCCAAAGTCCCATCGATTCAGGGCAGACACAGTTCACACTGCTTAAGCCATAGATAACTAAAGAACTCTTTCCAGGGTTTCTGCTTTGACCCATTTCAACAAATTTATTGGGGGTGGGAGGGAGGCAGTGGGAAGAGGGGAGACAAGAAAGTCCTATGTCTTAAGTGCAGGAATCATTAAAGGCAATACTCAGAAAACAAACATTAAAAGGTTTCTTTCATGCAGTATAAAAAAAAAAAATATCTAAAACTAGGAGGGTCAATTCACTGTAACAACAATCAACTTGAAGTGAATTTGTCTTCCTTTAATGCAAGTATTTCCAGCCTCTTTTAGGCTCCCCAGGAGCCATCCCTGTTCATTCTGCCTCTGTCACCCTCTGTGCCACAGACCGTGATGGCACGGCTGTGCAGGGAGCCACAAGAGGAAAGCAAGCCTGCTAAAAACAGATCCCACTTCTCCCCTCCTAACTTTTCTTGCACTGAATTGGTTCCCTGTTCAGGCCACCCCCTCAGCTACAAGGTGCTGTACCATTACAAAGGGAGCTGGGAAAACACAGCTGGAGAGAGGGGGGTTGGTGGAATCCCCCCTTTTGCCACCAGCCTGCAATTAGGTTGACCCCACGTAATTACGAAACTCCAGCCTCATTGCAGGCAGGTTTCAAGGTTGTTTTCTTTTACGGCTGACATGTCTTTCCCTACAAGATGCATACCTTGATAATCACCAGGCCAGCAGGCCTGCACGGCTCTGACAACTGACCGGTTTAGCACACCAAAGTCCTCCTTCCCTTCTTCTAAAGGAAGCTTCAAACCAGCCCTTCTGCTGCCCCAGTCCTGCCAGCGGCTGGCTGGCATCTTTCAAACTTGAGTCCCACGGGCTCTCCAAAAACTACTCACTTGGGAAAACGATTCTAGAAAGAAACTGGGCTTTCTTGGATATTTATGAAGTGTTCCCCCATTCAAAAGGTGGAAGAAAATTGAACTGTGTAAGCAGAGAGAACCCCATGGTGGCAAGGCTTCTCACTCCTGCCCTGCCCTGCTTATGTGAGTGAAACTGGACTAAAAAGAAGAGGTTTTGTGAAAAGCAAAGCCAGGGGCAAGAAGAGCACCCACTGCTTTATGGACACTGTGGAAGGAAATGGGATAACCAGAAAGGATACACAGGAAATGTGAATTTGGGAGCGTGATGGTGGGAAGAGTGTATGTGACTCTGCGATGCAGCTCTATCACCAGGAGGGAAGAGAGGCAACAGCAAACTTAGACTCATCACCTCTGGTCTGAAAAGATGTGACAGAGGCAGAGACTGGGCAGGTTCCCATCCCCTCCTGGCGGCAAGAGACAGGTCCTGAGCGAAGCTGCCTGAACATGAGGGTGTTGAGGATGGACACTCACTCCCTTTCTCCATAGCTGGGCTTCCTTTTCATTCAAAGTAGCATGAATGGAATACATAATACAAACCAGTGTTTCTCTATGCTCTGGCTGACTCTGTTCATACGTCCAGCTCTCAGCACCACCTTCCTCTGCCCTCACTGTGGCTGATCACGCATCTCAGACACCCATGTCTCACAGCTATGGCCATTGCCCTGACACGGGTATTTCAGGACCCAAGAAACCAACACATTTCAACATCCCAATCCCCCCAGAAGCTGCTCTAACATAATCTATCATAACTAGTATTCAGTCTCTGCTTAGAACCAGTATTCCTGTTTCACATGGAAAAAGTTATAACAAGCTGTAACAATCATCCACAAGCACTGCAATGTAACTGTATCCTAAAATTTTGTTATTCACCCATTTTAAAATGCTTAATCCCTCCTGCATTTACCACAAAGCTCTTACACTGGAGCAAGAAACATGTATCACAACTTTAAGATAGACTGATTTTTTTTTTCTTGTAGACTTCTAGTCATGGACGCAATGCCTAGGTTATACCTTCAAAAGCCTTAAGCGTGGCTGCAGATGGTAAGAGCACATATTTACCATAAACCAAGTTTTACTTATTACAAGGATAGACACAAATCACAACTACATGTAGATTAGGAATTTTCTACCAGTAAATGTAGTAGTAACCATTTCCCCTGAAATCTTGTTTCTGTGTATTTAAGGTATTTCCCTTTATCTTTATTTCAATCAGTTACCCAGTCTACATGATAATCTGCTACTGAAAGGAGTTTTCAGTAGTCTCATTTTTGTTTTCATCCTCTCTCAGGATTGCATTTGTCAGATCTATCAAAGCTCTCAATGTAGCTTTTTGCAATTTTTAATTTCCTATTAAAGGAAATTTTCTCGGTGCAACGATGACACCAATGTAGAAGTGTCTGGCACAACTCTGCATACACACAGCCTACTTGTCTTGGGGAAATTTTACATTTCCCTGACTGATATATTAGGCAACTACCTTTCAATCTTAAAAAGCCCATAGTTTTCACCTGTTCAGAAGCCTCTGTACTGATTACGTAAGTATTTCAGAAATTATAAACTGCTTCACAAGCTTGATGTGTTTCTCTGGAAAAAAACGAAAAACCAAAAAAACAGGCATGCTCACTTGATAAAATGTTAATTATGACCAGGAAAGTAACCACAAAGCTGACATTGGGAATTTTTGTTAATGCCTATTTTGACTGTAAAAGGCAAGCACCAATTCCAATCTAAAAGTGCTCAGGAAGATAGAACATATTGTAAGAATGCAACAATGAAAGAAGTTTCTTCTCTGTAAAATGAGTTCTTGGCTGCCTCACTCTAAAGCCCCTTTTTAACACAAGCAAAAGGAAAGATCAGAGTTCAAGAGAGCACAACACCTCGAGAACCACTGTTCCCCTGTCTTACAAATAAGCAGTGAATGACGAACAAGTAACAAAGCAAAGACCAGAATACCTGCATTTTACACTCCGGGAGAGAAAAATCAAAAGCCATAAGCATTACACAAAACACATTTCTTAAGACACATTTTGCCATTCGGCAAACTGGTAACTGCCTTTCACACACAGAATTAGTTAGGAAATTTCAATAAACACATTTTATTTCTGCGTACTTAAGTAATTTGACTCCAAGTAAGTTTTTAAACAAGCTTTAATGGGAACAAGTTTTGTGCTCTATGCAGTGGTTTTAGACAGTGAGTCAAAGGTGTGTGGTGGCCACCACATAAAGCAAAGAGAGATCAAAACCAGAGGTGCCAATGCAGCTATCAGTAAGATACCTTAACTAACAGGCTCTTAAAAAAACAAAAGGAAAAATTAAAAAAAAAAAAGTTTATTGTGGCTTTGTCTGTTCTCAATAACACCAGCCACTTCCACAAACATAGGGAATGCCTATCAAAAAATCTTGCAAGAGGGGAAAGCTAGTACTGGCTTTTCAAAGGGAGCTACTATCAGCATAAACCAGCCACATAAATATCTACACCAGCAACAAATGCACGAAGGGAAAAGCCTGCCAGTGCCAGAGCCAACACAATTATGTCTATCTTTTCTTCTACACCTTGAATTCAAAACTTTTTAGAAAATGCAAAGAACAAGAGACTGTCCAGAGCTATAAAGGCCTTAATGCCAAAGGTCTGTGTTTAACACGCTTTTCCTCCCACTCAGGAAAATAACTAAACATTGCCTATTTGTTCCAAAAGGTAGTTCTCATCTTCTGGCATTATTTATTCCCTCTTTCCACCCTCCTCAAAACCACGTGCATTCAGGACTGAAGAACACCTTCGCAAGGGGCCCGAGGACCAACACCCAGGCTGGGTCTGCACCGCTGGTGACAGTGGCACAGCACTGGTGATGCATTCCGACCTCTCTCCAGAAACAAGGTTCAGGTTTCACTCACAGCGACCTCAACCCTAACCCCAAAGCTTCTCTCCTCCTCCTCATGTTCCTCAGCGCCTACACGAGACTGTTAGTCATCTCCATCTTTGTCCCACCAGGTCTGCTTTCACCTCATCGCTACCGCACAGCGGTAAGCATTCACCTCAAGTGTTGGGCAAGCTAAAAACCAGCTGAAAGGTGTCACCCAGACCCCAGCAGCACTCGCTGCACTCTGCATCTCTGAGCCTGCTCCTCTCCAAGCCTTCTTTAAACGTGCTCTCATGCAGATGCTCTGCTATCCACACCACAGTCCCTACAGCGTTGTGAAACCACCAGCTTCCATTACCTCACCCAAAGACCTTGCAGTTTGGTTTCAATACCTGGCAAAAAAAAAACCTGTCAGCAAACCTACTCTATCAGTTACGTAACACTCTGCTAGGTTTTGCACTTCTGTTCATTATACTTTTAAAGGACATAAATTTCCTAAAAAGTAAATGCAAGTGTTTGCTGCAGAGAGGGCTCCCTTAAATTTTGGAAAACACAGCACGTCCACAGCCAGCCTGCTGCAGCTCCCATCCCGGTGGGGTACTGCTTGCAACTTCACTGGCTTCCCACGCATTAGATTTCACACTCTTCCACTTAAAAGCAAAAGTTCAAACTAGTTGCTTCAATAGCTACAAGAGAAAAGGCCAAAAAGTAATGAATTAATTTAAACATCGCTGCAGTGAGGCTTCCCAGAAGGTAGGATTTCAGACAGATAGCAAGTGTACAGCGTGAAGCAGCAAGCGTTGCTCCAACTCGGAGCAATCTGCTCGCCCACCACCTCCCAGCCATGAAGTAAGTCGCATTACAACCACGTAAACTCCTGCTTCCCTGCCCTATGCAGCTGATGGCTTTCTACATGATAAACTTAAGTTAGCTCATCACATACATGCTGGTTAATTACTTGGAAAGAAACAAAAAAATGCCTCAGCTTCATATTTGTGACTTTCATAGCAGCTACGGGGTGGTGGGGAGTCAAACTACATCTTCTTCTGCCAAATAAAATAAATTATGGGAAACCAAAGGAAACCCACTGCTGCTTGCAACTTTGCCTAGGCAAGACACAAAGTAAAATACATCTGCTTGACCTTCTATCTCATTGGTTGATCAAAAGCTGACCAAGATGCAATGCCAGCAGCCATACTCACCATAGCTCTTACCACACCACAGCAGACAAATTACCACTTCTTTAAAGTGGCAACAGAGAAGGCAATAACCACTCAATCAAGATGGCAGCACACTGGGTCCCACTCGGGCCATGCTGCCTTTCTGCTCCCCTCTGCTTCTGTCCCTGCCTTTAGGGGAGCAGGAGGTCAGGGCAGGAGGGGACTCCCCCTGGTCCCCTTCTCAGCCCTCCCCGCACGCACACCAGTGACAGGGACTTGAATAGCTGCACGTGTGAAGGACAGTGAGGAAAAAACAACAGTATAATCATGTTTCTGATACCAGCAAATCATTAGGTTTTAGCTAGGAGGTGCACAGCAACCATGCCCCATAAAACACATGTTTTTGTAGACAATTTTTAAAAGAGCTTTGGCCCTTTAAAAAAAAAAAGCACAATTAACCGATGAGTAATTACAAACTACTTAATGCACTCTTCTTATCATTTGTTTCAAGCCACTAATGCAGCAGCCACTGTGTTCAGGTGGAAAGGGATTACGCTGCCATTTTGTAATAAAACACCGTCACTAACTTCAGCTAATGTCTTATTTCCAAGTAAGATCAGATTCATGAGTTGCATTAAACAATTCTTTTGACCACAGATCAAAGCAAAATGTAGTTTTGAAAGAGTGGTTTAAGTAACAAAAAGTTCAACCCTTTAACTAAGCTCTGTTACATCATTTAAAGTATTTCGTTACTCCCCTTTCAGCCTAAGCTTCGCTAGTAAATGAAGCGTGACCATGCCTTAAGCAAGACACATAGTGTAACACAGGCCAGGATTTATAACTCGCTATACAGGTTGCCATCAATAAATCAATAATACATATACACACACTGCCTTGTTTCAGTGTGAGTTCTGGGAACTTACTGTTTAAAAAAAAATAAACTTGGAGCTTTTTATTCTAAATGAAAACAAACTCGTTGTTCACATTTTATTTAACTTCACCCAAATCCTAACTACACTAAGTGTCATTTAAAACAAAAATTCATGATTATTTTTCCTTTGACGATGTGTTATTAATTTTATATTTAGATTTTTTAACATGGTTAACCATTACAGACAGACCAACTGTCCACCTCGAAGTCCATCACAACAACCACTCAATAATCTTTCAGTCTCCAAATGCAATCACCAATCCAAAAGCTACTTAAGCCGTCTCCTAGCATTTGGACATAAAATATTTACCAACAAAAGTATAAATACATACAGCAAAAGCAACCTAAAAATACTTTTAAAACCACCTTCCAACAAAGTAATTCCTTGAGGGATGGGAAAAATTACCATGGACTTGAACTAACACAACACCTCATGTTTCACTTCCTTCTCATGTTTTTGGGCACTGGCAGAAGTGGTATAATAGATGAATAACATACCCTACTATATGTATGACAGATATGGTTTGGAAAGATGGGGCTAGTCCTAACTTGGAATTTCCTGTTACTAGGTTAAGAACCTTAACAACAGGCATGTGCACCAGGGAAGGCCTACAAAATAAATCTTGAAAATGTTGTCCAATGACTCTCCTCTAGTACACTTAATTTCACCTGCCCCTTTTACTGCTGATCAAGGGACACGTTTAAATGCCGACACGCTCCTTCACTGACGGTCTTTTCTCCCCTGCAGAAGAGCTGTAAACCTGCTCTGTGGCGCAGCTGCACAGCCAGAGGGGCATCAGGCACAGGACAGAGACCGCAGCATTCTGCACAGGAAGCTGGATGGGGAACTTGTATTAAGAAATAAGTAGCAACAAAAACAGGATCAGAAGAAAATTACTTGCAAATGAAATTGTTGTTTGATAAACAATTTAAGCAGGAAGAGTATCTGGCAGAGTGTTTTCAGAGAACGGTCCTTGACTCCTGACTAAGATGCTTCCTCCCTTGGTCTGAGTTTGTTGACTTTCTGGGCATGCTGTAAGGTTTATGCATTTTCCCATGATCGGAAAAATACAGCTTTTTTTGTGAAGTTGCCTGTGAATGCAATTGGTGGATGTTTTCTAAAAAAATTACAGATATAAATAGGAAACGAGAAAGCAACATTTTCTTTATTTAGGTTTTTGCTACTACTAAAGTCCCACTTAGGCCTCTTAATATTCTTTCAGATCTAAATCCCAAATAATGACTCAGCTTGGCATGACAACATATAATGGTAAAATATGTCTGGCATTTAATACTGATAGCAAGCAATACACATTTTCAACAATTAAACAGAATACCAGATTTTGAAGCCTTTCAGAAAATTTTTATAGGTTTTAATATTTTATCTGGACAATTATAGTTCAGCGTAAGTATCACACTTTACACTGAACTCAAATTAAGAGGCAGAGACGATGGAATGCAGAATGCCTTTTCTAGCTAGGTGTTTCACAGAACCATAAAATCACTGAATGGTTTGGGTTGGAAGGGCCCTTAAAGATCATCCAGTCCCACCCTCCTGCCACGGACAGGGAGGGACACCTTCCACTAGCCCAGGCTGCCCAAAGCCCCGTCCAACCTGGCCTTGAACCCTTCCAGGGAGGGGGCAGCCACAGCTTCTCTGGGCAACCTGTGCCAGGGCCTCACCACCCTCACAGGGAAGAATTTCTTCCTTATATCTCATCTAAATCTGCCCTCTGTCAGTTTAAAACCTTTACCCCTTGTCCTATCCCTACATCCCCTGTTCAAGAGTCCCTCCCCAACTTTCCTGTAGCCCCCTTTAAGCACTGGAAGGCCACTATAAGGTCTCTCCAGAGCCTTCTCTCATCAAATCAGCAGTGTGGCTGGACTCCTGGCCCGAGTGCAACCACATGGCTGCCACTGGTAATGATACTTCTGCAGGTTCACCTATGAAAACCTCGTTACTACTTTTACTTCCTCTAGATAGCCAAGTTTCACTGTCTGCTCAACACGCCAGCAGGACTGGAGCCGACCTGAGGACCTTGCTAAACCATTCAATCAGTAGTAGCGACGGGCAGGGCAGGGACTACATCAACACGAGCTTATGACCCACACTTACTGGGAATTCCTCATTCATGGGCAAGAATTGCAATCCCCAAGCCGCACCATGAATGGGGTTCAATGGGTTACCCACGCCTGCTGGTGGAGGGCAGGCACAAGCTGAGCCAGCCAGCATAGCACACATGCGGTCCTGGACATGTAAGGGCATCACAGATCTGTTATTGCTCAATCTTGGGTGACTGAACACCACTCGTCCCTGTAAGAAGTTGGATGCCCACTGCTTGGGTGCTGTGTAACTAGTTAGCATGACAGAATCTCGTTTGTTATCAGAATTAACCAAATTGCTCCACCAACTAAGAAGGGCCATGCACCACCACCCATGGAATCGAGGAAGAGCTTTCAATCTCTCAATCCAGTCCATGTCCGGGCCAGGTGAGGTTTCCTGTGTTGAATCAAATTAAGCCACAGGCTCCAACTCCTGGTGGTGCCCTTCCGTCAATTCCTCTAAGTTTCAGCTCTGCAACCATACTCTCCTGGAACCCAAAGACTTGGGTTTCCTGGGAGCTGCCCAGTGGGTCATGGGAATAATGCTGCCAGATCACCAGTCAGCATTGTTTATGGTCAGAACTATGACAGTATCTGATCGTCTTTGAACCTCCAACTTTTGTTCTTGATTAATGAAAACGTTCTTGGTAAATGCTTTCACTCGAGGCCGTCTTCCACTAGCCCAAGAATTTCATCTCTAGTGACCGTTCCTCTTAATCATGGTCCCGTTTTCGAAAACCAGCAAAATACAACGAGTCCTATTCCATTATTCCTAGGTGCAGCATGCCGGCGGCTGGCCTGCTTTGAACACTCCAATTTTCTCAAAGTAAAATGCTTCAGGCCCCACGGGACACTCAGCTAAGAGCATTGAGGGGGTTTCAAGAGGCAGGGGCTGGGACAGGCAGTGGCTCGCCTCGCGGCAGACTGCCAGCTCGATCCCAAGATCCAACTACAAGCTTTTTAACTGCAGCAACTTTAAGATATGCTATTGGAGCCGGAATTACCACGGCTGGTAGCAGCAGACTTGCCCTCCAATGGATCCTCTCTCAAGGATGTAAAGTGCACTCATTTGAATTACAGGGCCTCAAAAGAGTCCTGTATTGTTATTTTTCGTCACTACCTCCCTGAGTTGGGAGGGGGTAATTTGTGCGTCCGCTGCCTTCCTTGGACATTGTAGCCGTTTCTCAGGTTCCCTCTCTGGATTTGAACACTGATTCCCCTGTGGTCACCATGGTAGGCACAGTCAGTACCACTGAAAGTTGATAGGGGAGACATTTGAATGGGTCACTGCCACCGTGGGGACGGGCAATCAGCTCAAGGTCATCTAGAGTCTCCAAAACTGCTGGGCGGGCCTGGGTCAGTTTTGGTCTGATAAATGCACATGTCCCTGGAGGCTGGCACTCATCAACATGTATTAGTGCTAGAGTTACCAGTTATCCCAAGAGTGCGAGAGGAGTGACCAAAGGAACTGTAACTGATTTAAGGAGCCATTCACAGTTTCACTGTACCGCCCATGCATACTTGGACACAGATCGCTTAAGCTCTGAGACAAGCATATTCCACAGGCAGCATAAACCCAGTAGCTGCCATCTGCAAACGCCCAGCCCGCCCTACCAACCCTGACTGCGCCAGCTCTTGCACCGCTCCGACCCGTGGGAGCGGCGGCACCGACCATGAACCGGGCGCCCGGGCAGGGCCAGCAGCACCATCCCCGGAGAGGCGGCACAAGACCGGCCCTTCCCGCGCCACCATGGGCACAGAGCCAGGACTGGGACCGCGGGGCAGCTTTTCTCTTCTCATGTGCAGCGCTGCGCTCCTGGCTCCCGCGAACAGGGACACACGCGGCTGCGTGCCCGCTCTGCGGGGCATCGGTGGGCCGGGGCTGACCTGCCCCCAAGGCTGGCCCGGCTGCAGGTGGTCAGCGGGCAGAGGGACTCACTTCCCCGCTGCGGGAGCGCCGGACATGCCAGAGGGGACGGCGACCCGCTGAGGCAGACATGACCCCACAACCAAGGCCCCTGCTGGGACAGCTCGCTCCGTAGCGGAGGTACGGCACAGGAAGCCAAACACAGCAGCGGCAGAGGAGGACGGGCCCCTGCTGCCCGCGGCACGCCTCAAGATCCATGTTGTCTTTTCCCCATTTTCTTGGCTCAGCCACCCCGCTGCCCAGCACTGCTGGGGGGCAGCACCCGCGGGCACCCGGGCTGAGGCCGGCACCGATGCCTTGTGTGGTTTAGGACACCTGAGGGCTCGCAGGGCCATGCGGCCATCACACAGCCCGGTTCGGGAAAGAAGCACGAGGAACCCTGTCAAATGGGCCAGGGTGACGCAGCGAGGCACACACCCTGCCACCGTCACCACTGCCATCCTCACAGCCCCCGCACCAAGGCTGGTGCCTTGTGGTTTAGGACACCTGAGGGCTCACGGAGTGTGCTAGGTTTGGCTGGGGTAGAGTTAATTTTCTTCACAGAAGCTGGTATGGAAATGGTGTTGATAACAGAGGGCTGTTTCAGTTACTGCTGAGCAGGGCTTACACAGAGCCAAGGCCTCTTCTGTCTCTCACCCCTCCCCACCAGCAAGGAGCCTGGGGGTGCACAAGGAGCTGGGACAGCTGACCCCAACTGCCCAAAGGGACATCCCAGACCATATGGCATCACGCTCAGCATATAAAGCTGGGGGAAGGAGGAAGGGGAGGACGTTCAGAGTGATGGTGTTTGTCTTCCCAAGAAACCATTATGGGGGATGGAGCCCTGCTGTCCTGGAGATGGCTGAGCACCTACCTGCTGGGGGGAAGTGGTGAATGAATTCCTTGTTTTGTTTTGCTTTGCTTGCAAAGCTTTTGCTTTACTTATTAAACTGTCTTTATCTCAACTCATGAATTTTCTCACTGTTACTCTTCTGATTCTTTCCCCCATCCCACTGGGGGAGAGAGGGCAAGCGGCCATGTGGTGCTAAATTGCTGTCTGAGATTAAACCACAACATGGGGCCACATGGCCATCGCACACAGCCCTGTTCAGGAAAGAAGGCTAAAGAACCCCACTGAGTGTGGGGTGATGGGGTGATGCAGTGAGACACGCATCCCGACACCAACACTGCTGCCATCGTCACTGCCCTGTTCGCTCGAGGACAACACCTCACATGCAACGGGAAGCGAAGTGGAAAGGAGACTGATGCCCTGCCTGAACATGGACACTGCTGAGGCTCCCTATTATGGGGAGAACAGAAGAGCCGGCCTGCGGGGACCTCTCCGCTGTGACCCGAAAGGCCTCATCGATCAGTAAGGAAAGAGCAAGAGATGAGAAAGAAGCGAAGACCCTACAGCCACCATCCTGGGACGGTGACAGCCACACATGTCCTCTGCCACCCAGGGCTGTGCGTGGGACGGGGGGCAATGGCTGCAGAGAGGGGTTACCTGAACAGGGGCAGAGCCAGCCCCCTGTGCCACCTCTCCCACACACCCAAAATGCCTCATCGATCAGTAAAGAAGCCAAGGCCCCACAGCCACGGTTTCCCAACAACATATTGCAGTACTTAGTTAAGCTCATTTTCTGTGACATGAAAATAGCAGAATTGACTCATGAAGTAAAATTAGCTGATGTACAGTCACAAGGAGGCTGGCTTGGAGGTGACAGCACGCATAACAGCATATAACAAAAAATAACATGCTTAATGTTAATAATGTTGCAAGCTAGTTTAGAATCAGAAATACTATTCCCTGTACAGTATTTTTAACATGGACTGCCCATTTTTTTAAATCAGCATTTCTAGTAGCATACCCTAGACTGTGCATCAGGAATTATTATGAAGGCCTTCCAGAAATCATGCATTAACAAAGGCATACAAAAAATATTTTTTAAATACTGTAGATCTAGCATTCAGAATCAGTAAAAGGCATGCCTACCAGGATGAGCACCAAACTATGGACTGCCAGTGTCTGCCTGCCCCGCGAACACAACTAAGGTAGACAGTACAGCTAAAATACTTTTTTAACCATAAAAAACTTCTTTGCTGATAATTTATAGAATTCCCCCACTGTTCACTGTGACAAATCACACTAAAATGAAAACAACAGATTTAGCTGCAGTGGCACTGTCAACCTTGCTATGATACACTGTCACTAAAAAGTCCTTAATTTTGGCTATCAAATACAATTTCAATTTCTTGCACTTTAGAGCAGTAAAAACAATTCTGTGAAGACTCTGTGTTTACAATCCCTCAGTAAAGAATGCAGCTGTCTCAATCAATGCTGATTGTCTGTTAATTAGATCAGTTTTACAAGTTGATGGAATAGATTACTTCATTCCCTCCCCACCCACAGAAAGAAACTCTACAAGTACAGTTATCTACAATACAGTAATTTTTGCTTCCCAGCAATTTGGGGAGGTCGATGATGTACTGGGGACAATCTCTTTACCAGGAAATCAATTAAGTTCGTATCTTTTCAAGGCACTCTGTCATACAGTGATTTTCAGTCCATATATATACACACATATCTCTCTCTCCTATATGAAAATTGAAATAAAGAGCAACACTTCCCGGTACAGTGGGACTACCTCTCCTCTTTTCTGCTGTGGCTGAAACCAAGTCCAGAGTTTTCTGGAGTCCTTTAGGAATAAAAGTCAGGTCCTCATGAATACTTTCCTAACTGTATTATGTATTTAATAAGAATCACTTTTTTTTTTTGAATCAAAATCATCATTCAAATTTGTGACCTGTAGCAGCCAGATAACGGTTATTAGTGAACAGTTTGAAGCTATCACCATTCTCCATCCCCACGTGCTTTTCAGACAAACCACAAATGAATAGCTGGATTACCTCTGAGCTACTCACTCTAGCTCACCACCTCTAGTATCTCCATCCTTTATCTAGACAATTTTGAAGAGAAGCCAAATTTTAGCTTTCATATATGCAGATGAGGGTGTTGGACACCCTCACCCAAATGCCAGAAAGCACTTCTGTTGAGAAAACTGATTAAATATTGTAAAGCCCTAGGCCTGACAATCTGAAAGTTTGATCCAAAAATGCCTCTTTTGAGATGACACAACATGCTACACATTACATCAAACAATACAAATTTCACTTTCAGACTGGTTTTCTTTCTCTCAGTTTAGATCCTTCATGATTAGGAGAAAAGAAGGGGGAAAAAAAGACATTCTTTAACTAGAACTCTTATGTATTTAAAAGAAAATGCATTTCTGGTAAGTACTAAGCTTATTGCAGAAGCAGCAAGTGGACGAATACAAGCTCCACAAAACCATGGAATTATCAGACTATCAGAGCTGGTTTTTGGCAGTGTATCTGGTTGATAAGTACAAAGGATAATCTAAATAAAACGGTAATTCTTCTACACAAAGACATCTATAGACATCTGCTTCAACAGCAGCATCACAGAGAGCCTAAAACCTCTTAATGCTTTTCAGAGTTCAGTATTTCAGTATAAAAAAAAAAAAAATTATGAGAGTTTTGCAGACATCCAAGAGAGACAGTCACCCAAAAGCAGATCACTGAAAAGGCCTTACAGAAAATTCTCGGGATCCACAGCAACACCACTGGGGGAGAAAAAAGTTTGAAATGTAGCAGTCACCTCATGTTAGAGATGTTAACCTGAACAACAGGGAACAAAGATCAACAACCATCCAGCTGAAGCCTGATTATTTTTTCAGCTACTGTTTTTCACTTAACTTTAGCTAACTTCTAATTTATAATTCTATAAGCAAAGGTCAAACCCTGCTTAAACCCACCACAGGTTTATTCTGCTTTCTTGCCTCTCCACTTCTTTCACATCACCCAGGAAAAAGACATTTAGAATACGATTCTGGCTTTCCAAAGTTCTTATGCTGACCTGAATGAAAATGGAAGGGGGAAGGGAATGTTGTTTGGTTTTGTTGTTGGGGGTTTTTTTGGTTTTGTTTTGTTGTGTTTTTTTGTTTTGTTTTGTTTTTTTTAAGTTTTATCCTGATACTTCTTTGGGATGTTTTGTTGTCTGTCCCATTCTGCAAGCTGCCTTACCCACCTGATCTTGAGGACAACTGGTTGGCTTTGCCATTTAGACAACAAGCAAACCACCTTTGCTAAACACACTGCATTAAATGCTACGTTCATTAAGGCGGACTTGACTGTTATTGCTACAACACCCAGACACTTACTTGGTTTTCGTGTGCCAGGGCACAGGCAGTTACAGCCCTGGGAAGTTTCACCAAAGTTCTTCCTTGAACTGGTGCCATTCATTTGGCTGCCTGATATTGCAACATCTCAGCTGCATCTTTTCCCACCTGGGGACGAGGCTGAGCAGTGTGAGAAAGCCTGCCCCGCCGCGACCCGCTGTACACCTGCTGCGGCCAGCGGCAGGCCTTCGGGCTCCGGCACAACCTGCCCAGGCACTCACAGTAACATTAGATTGCTATTAGAAGAGAATCATTTGGAAAGAAATTGCTAGATGCTATTTGATGTTCCACTGCAAATTAAGCATTATCTGTAAGCCCTCAGAATTATTTCCGACAATGTCTCTGGTTATATTAGCTACGTGACTATAAATCAATCTTTAATTTTTATGCTTCGTGTGCAGGAATATACAGGATTCTGCAGTTGCAGACGAAGATCTCAAAAGGACATGCCAACCTTTCCCTGATCTCTATCAGTGCTCAGTGGGACACATGCTTTAGAGTCTAACTTGCGTAGGTCTTCTGTGGGATGAACCCTAAAACGATGAGAAACATTTGGGAAAAAGCAATGCGTGTTACATCATTTACTTTGTCAGGGCACCACCATTAAAGAAGTTACAAGGCAAAACAACGACCACCTACACACATTTTTTTATTTTTGTGTAAAAACTCACTTGATTTGTTTCTGTACTTTTCTTGCTTTGTATTCTACATGTTTTTAGACAAATAGATTATGCTCCAGAAAATTATCTGGGAAAGAAGGGAAGAGGGACCAACACTATGAGGTTAGGAATTATGCTTTGAAAGAAGTACAGTTTCTTCTGTGCTGCTGCCCAAACAATAATAGGGATAGCAAAAATAACCAACAATTAAACTAGAAATAAACCTAGAACACAGATGACTCCTTGTCCATCTATTCCCGGGGACTGCAGCACGCCTGCACTGCCTTGCCCTGTTCCTTCATTACCACGTGTAGAAGCTATTTAGAGAAACGATGCAGAATGCCTTTTCTTCTCTTGAAACTCCTGCAGTGTACCCTAATCTCAGGCTTTAATCGGGCCCTTTGTGGGTAAGGAATAAACCTACTTCTGCATTTTAATACTGACTATACACACCAGGCCAAGTTCAGTTTCAAAAACCTCTATACAAAGTGCCCTAATTATTCAGCCAAGAAAGAATGACAAAACTGCATATTACTTTTGTCATTATATGCTCTCCTTTACCGTATGTCTAAGGTAAGCAGAATGCTATCTACATAATGGATTCAGCCCTGGAGTAAGTCTGGACTGTGGAGGCTAGTGAACCTGAGGTAACACTCCATCACTTATTTACTGCATCTCTAAAGCATTTCAGATTCTAAGCTGAATATATATTTCACACAGTACCAAAACTTTTAAATATCCACAGGAAGATTTCATTTTTATAGGCAATAAACATTAAATCTAAAGGACTGGAACATAAAAAGTGTTTTAATACCATATAAATCACCTTTCCCTAGACAGAATAAATCTCTGAAGGTTTTAAGGACTGCAATATAAATTTTTATGGCAAATTATCTACATAGAAATTACTTGCATGAGATGCACTTTCACTTCTCTTTCTCATTTGCATAGTGCTGACAATCTTTTCAATCACAATGTTCAATCCAATTTGGAAAGTCCAGAACACAATGCACAGAAATGCTGGGTGGTTCCTCCTTCTCTTCATCAAGTTTTTTTCTGACTGCTGCTCTCTCTATCAAATACAGAAGTTCGTTTTGCAGAGGTAACAACACTAATGTATAAAAATTAAGGCTCAGATGAATAGCTCATCCTCTTTCAAAAGAATTTGTTGGCATTTCTAACACAGAAGCCCCGCTACTCACCCTGACAACTAAGGGGAGCTCATTTCATGCTGCGAGCAACAGTCCTCTAAAGCAAACAGTAACAACAGTCTTGAATTGAGGAGCAACAGCCAAAATTGTTCTTTGGGATGATCAGATAGGACATTCCCATTGTAAAGGTGGTCCAGCACTAAGAGGTCATGATGGGGGGGGATTGCCATGCATGGGGATTCCCAATGCTCTGCTAGGACAAAGCCACAGCAGAGCTGACCTAGTATGGGTGACCGTCCCTTTTCAAGAAGGACATCAAGCTAGAGACATGCTGGAGGTTCCTCCCATCCAGTGTGTCTACGATGCTAGGATCCCTCCTTTGGATGTCGACAAAGAGACTGATTGTAACAAGATGACACGCTCAGTCAGATTTCTAAAAGGCTCTGACTTCCAACTAAACAGTTAATAACCACAGAAGGTGAGAGGCCGATTATTATCCACAGTGAAACAATAAGCGATCGCTCCTGAGAGCTTCTGTCCTGTCCTGTCGGCATAAATACTTCCTCATAACTACAGCAGAAACATGTACAAGATGTGTAATTCCCAAGTCTCTGAAGCATGCACATCCTCAAAGGACAGGCATCATAGAGGTGTGGTGAACCACTGTTACCAAAAATACTTCGGTTTATTCACCATTTCATTACAACGAAAATGTGCTGACGAGGATTCTCATAGAAAAGGCCAGAATTAGTTCTTGGAAAACCTCCTGTTGCCTTGGAGTCAGGTCTGAAACGTGCTCAGTGCTTCACCGAATCCTCCCCTTGAGGGAAATCAGAGTAAATAGAAAGTTCACCTGAAGAACAGCAAAGTCCCAATAATAAAAAAAAAAAAAAAAAAAAAGTAGGAAGTTTGCAGAAAGAGCTAAGAATACCACTGCGTTATTTCCAATGTATATTTCCCTTAGAAAATATTTTCAGGACTTCTGTACTACCAATCAAATTAAGATAACACAGCAGAGGAAGAAACAGAAGTCGGTTCCCAGACAGTTTCCTATGCTTCAAAGGTATTTACTTAATAAGTACCATGTATGGATAAAATGAGATCATCAACCTAGTCATAAGATGGTTCTCCAAATTTTTAATGAAATCTTGCACTGTATGATTTAAAGAGTGATCATTTGTGCACGCTGACTACAGGAAGCATATGCAGCAAGCTCAATGCCAGAACGCCCCAAGACGTTGGAGGGTTTATGATTAGTATTCGAGAAGGGGAGGGAAAAGTCCATTGAAATATATGAAACTCAGTGACTTGCAAAAGAAAAAATTACAGGGTCATTTCCAAGACACAGCTTTGGCCAATGAAATGAGGTATTTGCTTTCTATCTGATGAAGGAGTGAAGTGACATAAAGCTTTCTTCTATACGATTTCACAAGCTTTTATTACTTTCCTGAATTATCACTCAATCTAAAGGATAGAATATTATTTTCTTTTGAAATACCAGGTTGTTGCTAGTCTTCCCACTTGTACAATCCACAAAACCTATTAACATTTTCAGTAATTAATGCTAATACTTGAGAAAAAAAGCCATTGTGTTAAGAAATGCTTTAACAAGATCAAGAAAGAAAACAAGTGCTTCTCACACTGTACATAATTTATTTTGCTACATGATTTTTTTTTTTTCCCACAGAAAACCAAGTAGGGACTATATATCACTGTGTTCCAGCACACATCTTCATTCTTCTCTTTTCCCTCTTTCCCCACAAGTAACACTGTTCAAATTTTGTATTTATTTTCTTCACCACAGAAAACTAAACACTTCCATAGGCCATCTCCTCTCTGAACTTCCCTTTTGGGGGAAAAAAAAAAAGGTGGGGAGAGAAGCTTTTGGGCATTTCTCTGCCCACAGACTTAAGCAGCTGTCTTGGATTTTTAATACTTTGAATTTAGGTTTATTTTTGATGAATTGGGCCCCTGCAAAAGAGGAGTTTCAAATGCTCCAGGATCACATATATTGCTGCTTGAGACCCACAATGACACAGCTTTGCAAGGGGGATATCAGGACTGACTCACCTGGCTCTCAATACGGTGTAAGAGCACATGTGTAAATTCAGCACACGTGTAAGAGCACAGCGTAAGTTCAACGCATGGGAGCAAGAACCAGGACTTCCCTTTAAGACAGGCTGATGAGCTTCATAATACTGGAACCAAGACATACCAAACTGGAAAGTTTGAGTCAAGTTATGGCTGTTTTCCCAAGCAGATCATGAAAGAATATTCAGCCTTAAACTCAGAACAGCACAACTATGCATTTTATAGAATATTTATCTATGAATCAGCAGATCACAGACTTGAAGGCCAGACATTCTTCCCACTCCAGCCTTTAGTCATTTGATCAGGAGAGCCAAGAAAGAACTTGCTGAAGAAGTTTTCACTGGTACTTTCAGGAAAAAAAAGCAAGGGTTTAAAATAAACAAAATTGGGGGGGAGGGGGGGGCATGGGGAAGGAAAACAGCAACCCTGAAGCTAGCAAATAGAGAAATTCCAACAGGAAGATGCAGCAGGGACCTGAAATGCCAAGGCAAACCACGCTTGCTGCTCTGGGGTGGGGTGGAGGACATCTTCAAAATAACTACCTTTTAAGTAGTTTGAGCTCAGAGTTAACCCCCCTGGCCTAATGAATCCAGCTAAAAGGTAAGTAAATTCCTTGGAAAATGAATAATTTTAAAGATTAAAGTTGAAGAAAAGTTTGGTACATGAGTCAAAAGGGGCCCTTCAAGCCCACAGATTTAGGAAGAATCGCTGAGCACAAGCTGCACTTGACAGTTGTAACCCCCTTCCACCAGCCCCTCTCCTCATATAAACCCATGCTACATTCCTTCAACGTAGTGAATCCACCTAGGAAAACCATCTAATTCAGGAAAAAGAAATAAAATCCACAGACCATTGTACATCCTGCTATAATTTGGTGACAGTAGAAGGCATAGAGTGCTCAGCACTTCGGGAAATAAATTGTTACTGTTTACTAAATTATGGTTTTGCTATTATAAGTTATAGTCATTTGAACATAAATATTACTGAAAAATAATGCGAACCTACGTCTGCCCACAGGCACCAACCAGTAGTTGGTAGCTGGCTCCTGAGTTTGCTGCGTTATGCGTGTAGCGAGTGCTCAGGGATGGACAGGTGGGGTTAGAGGGACCAGGGCTTGGGCTTGGTTTGCTCTACACGGTTTTGTGCAAAGGCTATGTTTAAGTGTCCCCAGCAAGTACTGTTACTGGAGTGTGGCCCCTGGACTGGGCAATACGGACACAGAAGGATATGACAGAACTTCAATGTTGGCACCTTCTTCAATTACTTACCCTAAAATAATGTGGTTCTTTGTGGAAAACTGTAATCCAATGCCTAAACCACAAGGCCTTTCTGGATGGTACTAACAAGACCGTAGCATCTGCTGTCAAGTTTAATGAGTTCCCCCAAAGCTACACACAAACCTCAGATAAATCTGTAGAACAAAAATCTTTTCCTTCTGGGTATAGGTCAGTTCTAGAGTGAATTGACTTCTTCAGACTTTGCCCCTAAGGGATGCCTCAGCTACAAAGCAGAAGAAATGGAGATACATGGCATATATATGAACGCGTTGTCAGAGGACTTTGCTACTCAGAACATTTACGGAAAAGATGACATTTTTACTTCAATGCTCCCTACCCCTCCCCACCCCCCCAAAAAAAAGTTTGCAGTGACATCAAGATCCAGACAGGATAACCAGTTACTTCTGG
The DNA here is from genome assembly GCF_031877795.1 of Strix aluco. Classification (NCBI taxonomy): domain Eukaryota; kingdom Metazoa; phylum Chordata; class Aves; order Strigiformes; family Strigidae; genus Strix; species Strix aluco. The sequence goes on along the minus strand of NC_133949.1, from coordinate 8,676,981 downwards.
GCAACTCCTCTGTCTTGGTTAGGTTTGCTGAACTGTATGATCAAACTACATTATTCCCTTTCAAATATATGCAGCAACTTTTCCTCAAGCAGATGTTCTCCCGCATGCATCAGCTAGAAGGTAATGTCCTCGAGTTCCAAAGAACAATCCAACACACCAGGAACTTCCCGGACTTCACGTAACATCACAGACCCAGCAAAAATATCCTGCAATCTTCCTAGCACAGGTATTTTTGATATAACGTCAGAATTAAAAGAGCGTACTGTTCAGTACTTTTAAAATACATACTATCATCTAAAGAAAACCATATTTCTGTAAGAGTAATAATATACTCTGCCCTCAGAAACCTTCCACCGCTGGGCTGCAGCTGACTGCTTAGACAGGACTCTTAGGATGAAAATCCTAGGCCAGGCTCAACCCTAGATGGCACTGCTTATCGCTCATTGGTATGTTCCTCGCTCAGCTACAGGAACCATGCCAATGAGAGTACTCATCACATCACAGATTATACATGCAAAGGTATACGTTGAAACCTCAGCCACCCTGCGTGAGAGCAGAGGACCTACAAGGCTGCCATGCCCCTCTACAACCGTCCCAGGCAGAGGCACAGAGCAGCAGCCCCCCTTCCAGGAACACTGTCTCATTTAGATGTCCCAGTGCTGCCACCATGTTCTGTGAGCCAGGGTGTGACTGGGGGACAACGATTCTTCAGGCCACCAGATCTGAGTATAGAGATCTGCTCCTGAAGAGCAGGTGGGTAACTGCGTTTAGACACAAGTAGCAATGGGAATGCCCTGCTCTACAAAGTCGATGAATAAAGTCCCAAACTGTTTTCTTAAATAATTAACTGAAAAAAGAACACCACCACAAAAAAACACAAACTAAAACAAAAACCACTAGAAACCTATGATATTAGAGATACCCCAAACACTGCTCTGTTCTGTACAGCAGAAGGTAGTGGATCAGATTTTTTTAATATTTTTACTCAAATACAAGCTAGAATTATCTTATCTAAATCACTGACAAAGAATTAAACAAGATTTGATCATGCTATTTTCAGAATACCCCATGACTGGCTGGTGCTTTTCAGGTAACATAGTCATCGTCTCCATGTTAATCCCCCCTCCCTTTTTTTTTTTTTTTAAATAGTTGTTCACTTTTCTACAGAAGGAAAGGATTTTATGATTTCAGGACAGACTCTAAGGGTTCTCATTATTTTCTACAGAAAACTGAAGCAGGAACAAATGAACCCCCTCCTGTTGCTGCCCCAGAAGGATCTTGACTCTGGCTGACAGTGCAGTACTCTGCCCCCATATTTTAAATTGTCCCCTTGTATTTCTGGGTGTTGATCAGCAGCACAATAGACAGCATCTCAGGGCACCATTTGAGAAGAGAGGGAATTTATTGTTCCCCCATCACATGCAAAAATTAAGAAAAGGAACTTATCACTCCGCTATTTATAACCTGTGATGTTGCTAAACTGTCACAGATTATTATAATTTCAGATAGGTTTGATAATAGTTTTGACAGAAAAACACAGGTACTTTTTTGGTTTTGGGAGATTTGAAATAACAAATCAACCCACTGTCAGCTCACAGTCTTGCCTATCTACTCTGATTTATTTACCTATTTCTACTGTCAGTGAGTCAAAAACTGGGGAACGATACCTGTAAAGGCGACCCAGTAAATAGGAAGGACTGCATCGTGCTGGAGAGCAAGTCAGGAATGCTCTCTTCACATGTTCTCCACCCACCCTTCCCTCCGCACTTCAACATTACCCCTTATCAAGGGTTTTTTTGTTGCCAGCAAAAGAAACTGGTAAGGAAAATGTGTTCATTACTACTGTTTCTAAACCAGGCTTAGCATACTGAGATGTTGACAAGGGACTCCCTTTCAGATGTCAAATTTGAGAGAGAATTCAAAGTTTCATTTCACACAAAGTAATCAGTCCTTATAAAGATACCATATCTCCAGACATGCTACAGGTGGGCATCAAACAGTTAAAACAGTAATCAAATTTGGCAGGGAAATATTATCAAGGTTGATAACTGACATGCCGTATGGTAAAGTTTTAAGTTGATCTCAGTCTTCTCCGTAAAAAGATAAAGGGGATCGAGTTAAAGTCCTTCCAGAGTGCAAAGGGTGCAGTCACAACCAAGGCAGTATTCCTGTTCCTCAGAAAAACTAATTAAAGGGCAAATTGGCACTAGTGAACTCTGGGGAGAGGTTTATTGATCCAACTTAAAATACCTGGTTAAAGGAGATATTTTGTTTACAAAAAGATCCCAAAGTTTCTTGTTATCTTTTTTCTCTTAAATTTGTAGGGGTCTCAAACCTACATTAAAACATAGTATGATCTCCCTTCATAATTAACATTGGCGTGACTAAGTTAGAACTTACATAGTACAAAGCACGCACTATTTTTTAAACAGTTTACAAGAAAGGTCATCAGATTTATCTTGGTATATGGCTGCCCAAGTGACCCATACCCTTCCAACAGTAACCGATGCCCAGATATAAATGGAAAGTATGAAAGAAAGCAGAGTATCTTCTACTACTTGTATCTGAATCAAGGAATACAGTAAAGTCAAGCAGCAAAGGACAACTTTTCAATTTGACTAGAAGGAGCACAGACAAAAAAGGTGTCTTTAAGACAAAAGGGAGGAAAAAAAAAATATGGCACTAGATACACATCACCTTGCAGGAAATCCTGCCAGATAGCATCTGCTATATAAAACTGGGATTTTTCACTGCAGTGACATAATTTGCATAGGTTGTCTTAAAGAAAAAAAGAATCTTTGAAGAAAAACGATGTTATTCTACCTGGCCCAGTGCACTGCACATTCCAGGGCAAAGAAAAAAAGAAAAGGATTGCTATGACAATTTAAAAAAAAAAAAAAAGATTTTTTTTTATACCTAATGCTTCATATTCCAGTGTAAGAATGCATTCAGTTCAAACTACAAAAGATAAAGAGAAGTTGGGAAACCTGTTTACATTTTTCTTTGCACAATCTTGTGCATTAGCAGGCCAGCAATAGTAACGAAAGTAACTCGTCACAAACAGCTCAAGCCTGCCAGCAATGAAAATTAATGGGAAGACAAGGATTTTCTTTTGATGTTGGAAAGACTCCAGTAAAAACTGGTTTGTACATGGGAACATGGTGTCAGACTAGAAGAGAATCAGCTTGTCTGACTTGTGGTTTTCTTGACAACATTCATCTTCTCTTGGCCTGATAGAGAGCAATTAGTGCTTGTCAGTTGAATCATGTGTTATTAAGATCATTCAGGCATTTTTTAATTATGATTACCTAAACAGACAGCAAAAGAAATTCTCAAGCAACTTTAACAATCCACTTCCTTTTCAGATGCTTCCAAGTCTTTCTCCTTTAATGTTTTAAAAGTAAGGTGTAGTATTTTACCTGCAAAAAAAACTTAGTATCTTTTCCATTTGAAACACATTAAAAAAAAAAAAAAGACACTGTAGCCTAAAATCTATGCACTATCACTTTATCAGATGCTGTCTGAGTAATGATTTTTTTTTTTCAGTTAAAAAGTAGATGAGTCTTCTATAAACCCAGTAAGCTGCTCTATATGCCAAGACTTGTTTTAAAACATCTAAAACAATGCCTAATAGGTTTATAATGATACAGCATTCCTAATACATACTTCTTTCTTTCACCATCGCAGATTTAGAATCAGGATATGAACAGTGTCAGGAATGACATCATCCTTGGGTGTTGTTTAAAACTCCTCCCCAAATAAAATGGTTCCTTATCACTGACTTGGACAATTTTTCCCACTGAAAAGAAAGCTAAAAGCAAGACAAGACTAGACATAAAGTTTCTAGTTATTTAAATTCCAGATATCAGAGTAATTGGATTTTATAGACCTTGCACGGATGAGATCAGGATAGCTTAAGTTTTATGTTGGAGCTTAGAATACCACTTTCAGAGCAACACTATTGTTCCTTCCCTTTGGCATGTCTCCCTTCTCTTTATCAGGGGATTTTTCAAGTTTCTATATTAACATTTCCTTTTTTTTTTTTTTCTGCTTGCTGTAAACCTTGGCCCGCAGAACTTGCAAGCTCTTCTTGCTATACCATCTGCTCCTGTACAAGGCCAGCCAAAGGCCTGCACGGCATCTACCAGGAATTGGGAGATTAAGGTCCCATTCAGTGAATACACTGATATCCCTGGGAGCCTATGAACCACTACTCCTAGGGCATCAGTGAGCTGTGCATTTACGGTGCAGATGCAAAAGAAGCTGTTTTAAAAGGAATACACATTTCAAAACAAACAGAGTAAATATTTAGCATGCACATTGATTTTAATAGGCATCAAAATCTTGCTCCTAAAATGAATGATATTCAAGTATCTATTACCAATTCCCAGGAGTACATCTAATGAAGGATCCTTGAGGATTTTTCTTTTTGGAAAGATTCTTAACATTTGTTTGCAGCAACAGCAGGAAAACAGAACAGTCATGAGATGACTTTGCCTACCATCAATAACATATTTAATACCATACTTAAGGGGGTAAAGTCTCATACAGGGAATAGCGAGTATTTTAGGAAGAAAACAGACGATAACAGACAATTTCCTGGAGTGGAACAGATGCAAGTTAATGGCAGACTTTCTAATAAACACCTAAAAGTTTATTAAAATGGCAACTGGGCAGATGAAGGATGAGGGGACTACTTTGTGCATGCAGATACACAGAAAGCAAAAAAGGAATTCTTAGGATTATTTCAATTTAAATCTGGTTCTCTTATGGGCTCTGGTTCCAGTATACTATCTGTCTCATTCTTCCATTGGGGAGAATCTTACAGACGTTCCCAAGTACTGTGAAGAAAAGAGGAAATTACTCATTTTTGGCTCAGCTCTGAGCAGAACATTATTTTCAGGTTTATGAACTATTATGGAAATATAAAGGCTGAAAAAGGTAATGCTGACCAAACTGGTTAAATCTCTATGTACTATTGCTGATTCCTGAGAAAGCAGACAGAAGACTAAAGCAGCATCCAAGACTCTACCATCTTCTTCGGAAATTGTTTGCTGTTTGCTGGCCAAGTTTATAAAAAATCATCATTCTGCTTCCTAAATTAAAAATCTGAGTGAATCCTTTTGCTGCAACAGCTGATCATTATCCAAAGCAACTACCATCATCAACATCAGATTGGATATATTCAAGGCATAATTAAATAGGTCTGAAAAAAGTCTTAGAAATTAGAAGAAACAGGAGTTCTTTTATCTTGGATTCAGCATCCCTTAGTAACAGGCTATTCTAAGGAATCTGATGTTCCCATTTCATTACTCAGTCTGTGCCTACCTTTAATAACTTTTCTTACTCATGGGTGATATAGTATTTTTATACAAGGTTTGTCTTTTGTATAGACTTAAAATATTTAAATGTTTAAAAAAAAAGATCATAGGAATAGAAATTTCTTGCAAGATGCTCCTTTATGGTTTAAATAATTTAGGCCTATGATAAATGCAGCTAGAAACACCGCACACACGAAAGTTACAAAATTATTTTTTATTTAGAAAGAAACTACTGGTGTAATCATGCCTTCTACTGAAGTCAACAAAAACATATATTCAGAATACTCAAGTCACTTAGATTCTTACTTCTAGACACCAAGGATACTAGTAGATACGAACAGCAAGCTACTGTTGGTATTTTCTGGATCAGAATGACTTCTAATTCCTGGTTCAGATTCTTCTGCTTTCTACAAGAGGGCTAAATGACAAGGAAACATGCTACCATTGATCAAATACCATGCTTGGCAGACAAACATACTTTAAAATACAGATGAGGCTCTTACTTGGTGCTGCCATACCTATTTTGAGTCAAAGCCTCAAGCTTACTGAAATACTATCCAGTAATACCACCTTTTAAGCAGGCTAGTTTTTAATATAGTGGTGGATTTTGATTACAGGAATAAAATTCCCCCCCTCCTTTTTTTAAAAAAAAAAAAAACACGCCCTTTGCCTACCAGTAAAACATTTGATCAAACCAGTTCTTGCTGAAACAAACAACACTGCTCAGAAATTCTCCATTTGCAAGATATAAACAGCTGTGTCTAATGTTACTGCCCTTCAATGGCAAACACAGCTCACCTTCTGTTAACTTAACATAGCCATATCAAATATTTCAACTCCCTGCTCAGGACAATTCCTTTGGTTCAGCAAATTGCCTAATATTTGCTGCCACTCCTCCATTAGATTTTTCCAATCTTTCTTACAGAAATTACCAAAAGGATGTCAAGTATAAAACAACTGTAAATCCTATAGTCTGTAATTCTGCTACTTTCCTGTTCATTAGCCACTTTTAGTTAGTAGTTTAGTGTATTATTCATTCTTGTTCCTAATACTCCTCCTCCTCCTGCAGATAATCCACTGATGTTGATATAATCCACAAATACCATCAGTCACATCAGTTTGCACTGCTGCCTTGAATGCTACTGCAAAAAACTCCAGCATGCCACTTAGATTAGACTAGAACGTTCAGGCAATGACTTAAGGGCAGCCACCTTGCTGCTCATTTAGGAGAGTAAAACACAAGCCCCATCAGCAGGTTTCTTACCAGTTTATTAGACTTGCTCTCAGGGTATCTGAATACAGAACAGAAGAACTAGCAGCTACCCCACTCCCAGACTATCAACAGAGGTTAACACTCACTTTTGATTATTTTAAATACATAAAAAATAATCCCTAATTTTAACAGAATTCTGCAAAATCTGTAAAACCACACCCAAGTCAGAATACCTATAATAAAGAGCACTCTAAGAACAATGAAATTAAATCAGCATATAATACCAAGTTATCTGGAACAAAAGAGGACCTTAGAGTACAGCTAAATATTTTCATTTACAAGCAAAACAAATCACCATGAAGCCTCAAGCACTATCTCTACAATTTTCATTAGATTCATTTCGCAGCAATGTGTTCTTAATGTAGAAACCAACCCCCAAAAAAGTGAGGTAAGCAGAGATAACGGAAAAAGATAAGAGACATTTTTCTCCTCGTAGCTTACGCACTCCAACCATACACAAACTATTGCACATGCACAGTTCCCTTCCTTAAAACTCTTCTGTACCACAACAGTGGAGAGAACTGCATTTAAGAAAATGTAATTACAAGACCACAAAGAACAAAAGAACTGACTAGAAGGCAAAACTCTTAAACCAGGTAATGTCTGTATTCCTTACATGAAACAAAGGTTTCTGTTTGTCTCAGGTCAGCACAGACATTTGAGCAAAACTGAATGCAAAGTAAAAACTTCACTGATAGAGCCATAAATGCCACCAGGACACACAGTCCCCTGCATAAACATGCAAAAGCATCTGATAATTCCATGCTGATTAAAAAAAATATATTAAAATGACTCAAAATTGTGAGCAGTCATTTGTTATATATTTTATTAAAAACCAGTGTTTTGTGAAAGTCCAACAGATTCTTCTCGTTAGTCACTATGTTTCATTAAAAAGCAAAATTATTCTAGCAGTCCTCAAGAATTTTGCTGATTTTGAAGTATAGTTTCATAGAAAAAACGGAATTTATACGAGCAAACTTCTGAGAAAGTACTGAAATAGATTTGGGGTTTTTTTCCTTCCTTCCTCTTTGTAGAGGACAGAAAGAAAGAGAATTTGTGTATTGTGTTTGTCTGAAAATTTGAAAGCAAATTTGCAGAAGGTATTCCTGTTCAAATTCACCTGTTAGCCGGCTACAGCAAAAGGTGTATGAACACATACAGAAGCACTGTCCCAATTTGAAAACTACTGCTTTCAAAATAATTTGCTTACATATATAATTTATTTGCAGTGCCATCAAGAGCAGCTACAGTTCAGGCAGGCATTCATACCTCGCTTTGCAGCCTTCTGGTAGGTATAATTTAGCAGTTTGAAAGGAGTCCTCTAACTAATTTTGAAATGTTAAGCACAACCTCTTGAAATCTAAAGAAAACAGTGAATTAAAGATAATCAGCATAAGTATTTCTTTCACAGGTGAGAATCATCCAACTCTAAATCATCCCCACAAGAAAACTCCACTGTATTTTACAGAAAAACTAGGAAGTCAAGCAGTCTAGATCAAATGGATGGTCTTACTCTCTAAAATGAATGACACTCTAAACATACCCACTAGCTAAAAATACAGTAAGTCTTCTGAAAATATATGCCAGGCGTCTTCACAGTACCCTGCCCTCCACCCTAATCCTTCCCCTCCTCCCACATTACTGTAAAAATTTAGGCAGTTTTTAGGGGCTGAGAGTCTCACTGACTTCATTAGGATCCACAGATGTTCTTAAAATCTGTTAAAAAAAGAAAATCAAGTAATTAAATATCTGAGTCTGTGTTTTCTTTAATAACAAATGCTTCTACTGAAACCTGAATTAATTCTAAGGATGACTAAAAGCCCTAAAAATTAAGAGCATGAAGCTTGACACTTTACTGTATTTATATTAAAGACTGAATCACCAAAATTAAAATATTACTGAGTTTATAGGAAGAAGCCATTACTTACTCTCACCTAGAAAATATCAGCTAACAAAACCAAGCCTCCCACTGTCAAAGAACAACCATCCATTGATTGGAAGCATCATTTTATTCACTACAAGATATTATAATTTGAAAACATTTATTCCTGCATTACAAAACACAGAACTTTACTCACTCATCACTTGATAAAACCATCTAAATCTTTTACAAAAGGGCTCTGTAATAAAAAAATCTAAGCATGCAGCCAGATGAGCATTAAGAACAGGCATGAAGGGTTAGCAATTTTATTCAGTGGTATGGGAGAATTCATGAACAGTTGGGCAGATATGCAACAGTTAGATCAGTTATACAATTTATTTTTATAAAGAAAAAAAAGAGCAAGGCAGAGGAAGGCTGGAAAAAAATGTTTCAAGGATTTGCTTCAGAAACAGCAAAGAGCAAGACCAAAGAAATATAAAGTTTGGCAGGGAGAACAGGCCAGGTGGCAGAACATGCAATGCAGCAGACACATGGGCACTAAAGGACCTCAGCAGCAAAACCAATTTTCTAGCACATAGAGGGATAGCAGGAAAAACAATTGTGATTTCCAAACATAGGAATAACAGGTGAAAAATATGCTACTGTGCACTGAAGAGAGTGAGCTTAAAATTAATGCACAGTTCCCATGAAAATTACAGATTTTCAGAAGAACAGATCACTTTTATGTAAACAAGTGACGAATATAAAAGTCTAAATTGACCTGCATCACCATTACTCATTTCCACTGGAGCACTGGAGGAAATGGTATTTTCCTTACTCAAGGAAAAAAAAAAAAAAAAAAAAGAAAAAGACACTGAAGCTATTCTTTTCCTTTTCCCCGAGAGAAAAAAAAAAAAAAGGAAAGGGCACCTCTTGTTCTAAGTAAGTATTATTAGAAAATAGATAAGCACTAAAGCGAATTACAGCTTGACTGGATAAGCAAAGAACACCTTTAAAAGACTGCACAGCATCAGAATACTAAAAACAAGTAATAACAAAGAAATTGTTCATTTCTGCAAAATAGGCAGTTGTTCTCACAAGTATTTTTCTTTCAGTTCTTACGTATGGTTCAAATCATACAAACTCCCAGATTATTCAATACTTCTTCCAAAAATTGTTTGCTGTAAAAATAATTAATCTTAATAATTAACACTATTCCTGTATTATGAGAAAAACATCAGCAAGATGCTTCAAAATAAGGCAGCTGGAAATGGAAAAATTGGGTGGGAGAACAAGCCAAATACCTGTTGAATGTGATGCAAATCTGATTAGTCTTTTTTAGTTTAAAAACAGATGATGGTTTTTCAGCAGCTGTAGCACTACATGGCATTTGCAGCTATATGCCATTTAGAAACTGCCATATGACTGTGCAGGTACCCAAGAAACCTCTCTTCTACTTAATGCTAATCGATTTGCAGGCATCAGGACAGTGACAGTGTCCATGTCTGCGCGGTTCAAACACATCATTATACAGGATACAAAAATTTTATGGATCAAAGAAGAGGCAAGCTGAGCCCTCCTTTCCTAAGCTGGCTCTCTGCACTTTATAAATGTCTTTTTGTGGTCAAGTTGAGGGTAAAAGCTCCACCATGTGGGAGAAGCTTAGCAGTAGCCCAGGTGAAGGCAGCGTTTGGTGGATCCCCAAAGCTCATCCCCACAGGTACCGTCCAACAGCACAACCACCAAGACATTCAAACCATGAAGCCTGGAAAAGGCTCCTGTGGCTCAAAAGCCATAAACACCCCATGCCATTTGTTAATTTAAAACACATTGTTACTGAAATCTGTACCCACGTACCATTAATACCTGTCAATTATGAAAACAAGGTAGCTCAGAGTACTTCCTATGCTTTTGTTTTGTGAAAGAGTAACTTTTTCCAGGACCATGAATAATACTTGGTGCTGTATGACTGAAAACAGTGAATAATCGCAAAAAAAAAAGGAACTGTTCCATGTTACAGTGAAGAGACAGCCTGCCAAAACAAACATATTATGGCTGCAAAGGAAAGTAATGTGTCTGTAATTTTAAACTCTGTCCACTTTAGTAGTTCAGCAAGTTTTTATCTCACCCAAACAACCAAAGCAGTAACATACAGCACGAAAACTGCATGAGCCAACCTGTAAGGTGTATGTGTGTGGTGGTGGTGGGAAGCAGCAGACAAGTCAAACAAAATGAAACCCGTGAAATTTCATAATAAATCTACCTTCAAAGCCCAATACAGTTATCCTAAACAAGCAGGATATTATTTCTAAGCAACTAAAAAATGTAAAAAAAAAAAATCAGTAGGAATATTACCAGGTTTTTTATTCTCACAAGTAGGCACAGAACTCATCACTAAGGCCCCCCAAAAAGGAAAAGAAAATATGTTGACTAAGAAAAATATTAGAAGTAATATTAGAAAACCGTGACAATGTTTCAGGATTGCATTGACACCAATAAAAGGGAAGAAGTATTAAATATTCTTCAGCATCAGAGCAAGCAATTTTCAAAGTGTATTTTGAAAGAAAATAATTGGGGAAAATACCTTCATTTCAGAATTTAAACATAGTCACTACAAGTTTTTTAAAATCAAGAGCCTAATCAGCATACAGGGACTAGGGTTTCAGCAGTGACTACTGATTTTGCAGGTGCTTTCAGTAGCCCCATTTGAACAGCCACTCTATTTATCTAGTTGATTAAGCACGTGTGGGGAAAAAAGGCAGCGTTGTCTGTCAGGGTGTGCATTTTGAACATGCTGCCCAATGCTGCCCAGATCCAGACAATTCACAACTGACACCAACCGAAGGCTGACCATCTTTCACCCTCACGTTTTCAGTATACCGAAGTATCATGAGGCAGGAGTCCAACACAGTGGATACCAAAAGTAATGAGACAACAAACTACGGAATGGTAATTCCTAAACAGATAAATCTCCACTCTGCTGGCAACGTCTCACACGGATACAGAGGTGCATTTGATCTCTATTTTATTTTTTAAAATATGGATCACAAAGAAGACCTATCACACTGTGTTCTGAAGGGGACATAAGGAGGAAGGGATCCGTGATCCCTCAGCTTCCCTGCCGTCCCCAGCTCCAAGCCTGGGGGAAGCCTCAGGTCACCTCTGGCTCCACAGCCGTACCAGAGCCAAGGAGCAGCCGCAGCACCAGGGGAGGGAAGCCCCTTCCTGGCACTTGGGCCACCACCACACCCGCTCCCTGGCCATGTCACCACTTCTCCCAGGCCAGGCTGCAAACCAGGGAGCAGTCCTGAGCCAGAACAGTCAGGTGGAGACCCACTACCCTGCCCAGCATGGGATACAACCCTGAGACCTGCCTGGCCTGACCCAGACACCGTCACTGGGACAGCACTGGGTGGCCACACATACACCTTCTCGCTCCTCCACCACACCCTGAGTTTTCCACGCTGCTAACACGCTGCATGTGGATAATCTGAACCAGCTACTAACAAGCCACAAAGAGTCAGTCAAACATGGTCAAAAGGCTGTCAGCTGAAAAGCCCTGCTCTGCGTGTGGAACTTGCAGAGACACCAAGGTTACCGGGCAGATCAAGACAGGTTCAGAACGTTTGGAGAAGCGCAGCAGAGTTTTCAACACTGACATGACAAGCTGGCTGGGCGCCACAAACAACACTCGCCGGGGAATCGCACGACACGGGAGAGCTCGCCGTGCCGAGGAGAGACATCCCAGCCACGGGCAAGCATCTCCAGAGCCTCTGCCGGCATCCCCCAGCTGCTGGACACCCCTGACATGCCGAGCAACAGCGTAACAGCAGCCAGCTTCTCTGCAGCAGTCCCTGGCAAGATACCCATGTACAAAACCACCCCAAACAAGCCCTCCCCTTTAAAATCTCGTCCCCAGAGCCTGATCCAGGCTGCTAAGTAGGTTGATTTTCAAGTATTTAACATCCAGTTGGATATTCAGCTGTCTGGGCGGAAAGGCAGTAGGGGGGGAGGGATAAAAATCAGTCTCTGTCATCACTACCGAGAGCCGACTCTTATACCCACATAGCCAGTTGGCACTAGCCAACCATATCTCCATTAATCTGAATTTATGCTAATTCTGTCACTCATCATTACCAGTCAGTCACTCCTAAACCAGCTCTCTGGGAAACACCCCAATTAAGCTCTATCCTTACTAAGGAAGGATGAAGATAAAATTTTAAGAACTATTTTTTCTTAAATAAAGCTGAAATAGAACTGAAGTTCTTGAAGCTGGTAGAAAATGTTCAAATAAACATATCACATGAACACCTGTTTTTCCAAAGACAAGCTATCTTTTCAAAACTAACTTAAACATTTTAAATACCCATAAGGTAAGGCTAGTTCTACCAAGCACATTGCTCCCAACCGATCTGTTAAAAGACGTGCCTCCTCTTCATGTCAAACCACCTCAGCTGACTCCACCAGAATCAACGTTAATTTTGAGTTGGACTGGACTCTGAAGTCAGCTAATGGTACTGCATCATCCACGTATGATTTAGGTGACTGTTTTCAAATTACAAATGATCCTTCAACTAAGGCTTTTACAAAGTCATATCCAATTTTAGATTCATGCTTCCCTTTAATCTAGACATACCTCCAGTGAGTTCGTTCCCAAGGCCTGACCATCCCACTGCATTCACTGTAAAACGCTGCTTTCCACAACATCCCACCTACTCTTACTGCTTTTATTTGACCAACAAGGAACAGCTATGTACCACTTTACTCTTGGTACATTTACAGACATGGACAGTCAACATCTCTCTTCTCATCAACAAAGGTGGAACTATACTACTCCAAATGTGCCAGGCCTCTCGTGCTCAATGGAAAAGACTTCTGCTGCCTCATTCCAGGGCTGGTGGTGATGGATCTGGCTGGCAGCTGCATCATAAGAGTACTCTTATAAAACCTTCCTTTCTGTTTAGTAAAATCTGAACTTTTCTGTATTAAAAATATGAATTGTATTAAGAATATTAACTGAAGCATTAATAAAACTTATGGGAAAAAAGCCTGCAAAACATAAAACATTTACACACAAAAAACCCGATTATTTGGATAAAATGCTAATGCCTCTGTGCAAATGGAAGAGAAAGCATTCAGAGATGCATAAATCTATTTCATGTCTCATCTCTGGAATTATCATCATGTCAGTATCTGCAGTGGAACTGAAATGAACTCAAGAGACATACCATGTACTGAAGTCACCAGCAGTACTTTCTATAGCAGTGAAATATTCATTACAGGTCTGACATCTAAATACTGACTTGCACTGATCACGCTTAACTTGTCGGATGTCTGATGATCCCAGAACAAGGCAATATATCCATAATCATTTGTTTCAGTGGTCCATAACTTTTGGATTCAAAATACCAAGTACTAGGGCATATTTTATTTATACGCTCAATGGCTATAGAGCATAATCTTGTCATTGTTCAAACTGCTTAATCTGTCTCAGCATTTAAAATTAAGTTGAAAAGAACCACTAGTGCTTTTAACTGTCCTTAAATTACATTAATTGCGTTGTTAAGCACTTTAACAACCTTATGAAGGAAGCTAAGTAAATCACTACTCAGAAGTAAGTCTATATAACCACCCCCAAACCTCCACGCACAGAACAGAGCTGTCGATATCCCCGAACTGCAGAACGAGATTCTCCCATACACAAGCAGATCAGAAGCAAATCAAAGCAGAGGCTACTTTTAACCATTTGCCCGGGCAATGAGCTATGTCAACATCAGCTACTGTAACATCAATATATTGTGTGCATGGAGAAACACAGAGAGCACTGAAGTTATGCTGTCATGATTCTATTTACGCCCTGTCCTGCTAGCAGGCAACTGATGTCATATGCCTGTATACAACAGAAACAAATTCACAACCTAGAAATTTCTGCTGGCAAGAGATCAACAGGCTGTAATGAGTACTGAAAACAAACTATCCAGCCTTTAGCCAGAGCTCACTGAGCTCTGCTTGAACTATTACACTAGGCTAAAACTTCACGGCTTCGACTGCAAAGATGTCATTACCAGCATCAGCAACAATCTGAAGCAAGGCCACTATCAGAGAGCACAATCTTCAGATTTTTAGATCTACAAACTTACTTTATGGGATCTGATTTCTATATCCTACGTAACTGAAGCATACAGGTGTGGTGGTCAAACAGCCTGACAGAAATATTCTTGTGCATTATAAATAAGCATGCCTGTACTGACACGCAGAACATTTGAACTTGCACGGAACAGCAGCTTTTGCTGACAAATTCTTATAGCAACCACAGACAGAAGTTGAACCAAATACAGTTCAGATTGTTTTAAGAATAGCAATTATATATCCAGCGATACTTGATATACCGAGAAGAAACAATGGAATGAAATAAAGAAATTCAAAAGTTTCGAGCCATCTGTATATATCTGTACTGAGTATCAAACCATCTGTATTATATTCTTAGATCAGCTAAAGCAAACCACTGGCACCAGTGCCAAGTTTGGCAGCAGAGACGATTTGGACCGCCACCAACGAGAATGAGCTACCATGCCTTTTAGAATAAATTTTGTAGCAAACACCAAAAGGGTTGATCAACACAGATTATCACAGCTATAACAAGCCAACTAGTTTAAAAAACAGTATTTGCCATCCCACAGTATTTGATTTTATACTTGTATGATACACTCTGTGCCTAAAAAGGAAATTAAACTTCTCACATCCCTGTCCCACAGGGAAATGGCTAAAACAACTCAAACAGGTTTTGTACAACAGCTCGAAGCACCTGCACGTGGTGTCACCCAGCCTGGTGCCTCCCATGAGCTAATGCAGAAGTTCACAGCCATATTCAAGCATATCAAAACCCTGCAGCAGACAGGTGACAGGGGCAACTGCACCACACGCTGAATCCTCAGTAGCATTTTCTGAAGCACACGTACATCCTTGGAAGATCTCCCACTTCAGTGTGGGGTAAGGCTTGGCTTCCTCCTTTTGAGACTCATATCAGGCCAGCAGTACCAGGCGACCCCCCCTCATTTACTCTGTCTTCTCCAACTCCAGCCTCTACCATCCTACAGCGCCCTGTTTCTCCTGGGAAATTCCATCTACCCTTTGAAGTCTAGCCTAAATTTCAAAGGCAAAAATACCAAAATATCCTTGAGGATAAAGGTGCTGATGTAAAGATCATTGACTAACCCCAGTGATTTTATTTTCATATTTTAAAAGGGCCCAAAAATAACTATTCACCACCTTTTCCTCTGCCCGAGATTTTGAGAACAACCCGCCTACCAATAAGCCTAATTCTCTTAGCACTAAGGATTTTGCATGGGTGGAACTCTTTAGCTAAAAGTGATGATAAATAACACCTCCTCAATCCTGCAATCTCTAGAAACAGTTTACAAGAATTAATATACTAAGTTGATTTGCAATGTTAAACTAGAATTTCCCAACCCTCTGATGTCCACCTGAAGTATGCTAGGTGAGAAAAGATCAAGGTAGTACAACACAAAGTTCAACTCTCTGTTATCTTCTATCCTCTGTACCTTCCCTGTTGTGAGAACACCTAACTCCTTGATATGTTTCTGGCATCCAGAATTATCAAATGTAACCTGTTACCACAACAAAATGTACCAATAGCTCATCCATCACACCCTACACCAGCCTCGCAGGACCCTCCACTTTACTAGGAAGTTCAAGATCAGCCCAAAGTCAAAGGTACAAACCTCTGATGCCAGATTTTTATTTTTTTTTTCAGTATTCACACAGCACTTAGGTGTTAAATCAGCAACATTAAGCAGCATTTTTTCAAACTTTTGTACGATTCCTATACAAACTACGCTAGCTGATTAAAAAACAGTGTCTAGCGGTTCCAAAACTTGCTTGCACGTTCTTCTCAACTACAAACCTGCCATGAAAAGAAAGGGCCCCTACATACCTCATCAATGAAATAGGTAGAACACAATTTTTTTTAAACCTATGCATATAGTTCATGCAGAACATCTTCTGAAGTCTCAAATTAAAAGTATCAAAGAACAGCAGAATAAACTCCTTTCCCCAATAAAACATATTTGCGCTTTAAACTTCAACTCTGTTAGGAACCCTATTATGAGAAACTTATTTTATGAGTCTGCCAAAAAGGATGGCTACCAGAAGCGTAATCACAGTAAGCAATAAAGGCTGACACGGAGTATATTTCTAAGCAATTATAGCAGGTGTTCTAAAGGCATAAAGCTACAGAGTTATCAATCCATTTAGAGTCATTGATACGGGAGAAGTAAAAGGCTACCAGAAGGTTCAAACCATCACAACAGCCAAACATTGTTCCTGTTCCCCTGCAGACCGCAGTAGCTACAGGACCAGCTCCACTATGAACGTCAGCAAGTCAAAAGAATACAATGTTAAGCACCCAGGTACAACAATCATTAAAAAATTAATGAAGATCATTCAAAGGAGGATGCATATATACACATGCTACAAAGCTGAGAAAAATATTATCACTTAGGGATTGCTAGGTCTCTTTTAAAACACTGTTCCTTTTCAATTTAATTAAAGAGGGTTGCATGTAATATCTTAGATTGTATGAAGACTTTTAAAAAAGAAAGTCTAATATGGGGGGGTATCTCTGAAAAGTAAAGTACTCTATGAAAGTAAAGTACTGTGGATGTGACAAGTTCTGTTCAGACTTTATAAAAACTTGTACACAAAACCTATCTACAACACAGAAATTGTGGAGGAAATTCAGGGAGAGCTGACTTGCCAATATAACACGTAACTTTACAGAACAATTGCTGGTTATCAAAATTGCATAAGCCAAGAGACAACGCTAACTATAAATATGACTACCAGCTATTCCACACAACCCAAAAGCGTCCTGCCAAGCCCTCCTTCATGTTCTCTCTCACACAGACAAAGGCCTCAAAGCCATGGGACGTGTGCCAGGGAAACAAATGAAGTTAAAAAACCAGAAGAACATGAACATGTACTAACCTAAACTTGCGTGTTCTTTCTTCCCAATTCCTCCCCCAACACCTCCCCCTACAAAGAAGACGTCTCAGTTTACTGTACTCTTTTCCTTCTCCCAACCAGTCTTAACTCTTGGACCAATGTTTTAAAGTTTCCCTACCTTTGAAAAAATAATGTTCAGTTCTTAAATGTTTTGCCAGATCTGGACCACACCCTGCCCTCTCCCAAAATCTTAGTTGTTTGTCTCCTATTGCACATAATCAATTATAGCACTTTCAGGTTTGTATTTTGCATGGTGGGAGCTGATCCAGAAAGGAGATTGTGCTTGTGTGAGCTTGTGTGTTTACACAAACACACACACATACACACACCTTTATAAAATTGTTTTGTTTCTATAGAACTTTAGGGGATTTTCCTCAAACTGAGTTTTGCACTTGCAAGCAGATAGCACTTGCTAGAAAATATGTAGCTGAAAATTCTTCACTTACCAGGTCATGCTAATCACTTAAAATATGAAAGGAAAAAGCAAAATATCTGTCATACTATCACCACAAGAACTGAGTATCAGTCACAAGCAGTAACTACAGAAAAACACAGACACCCAGCAGATATCTTCAGTTCCACTGTATGTTTTACTCTCCCCGTTCTTGTTCCCGGATTCAGTGTCAGACACGAACTCTGATGTTTGACAAAAAAGGGATACGGCAGATTGCCCACCAGCCGCATCATGTGCTGCCAAGTGAGAAATACAAGCTTGGAAACAGTCTGGAGATTCCAGCCAGGACAGCAAGGCTCGAAGCATCACACAAGTGACATAACTAAGCATGGTGGGGAGAGGCTGGAGGGGACGTGGGAAGTTATTGCATGAAATAACACTGTAGGGCATGCAAAGGAGCTGTTTTCAGTACCGAGCAAGACAACTTAATCATTTAGGTTTACCAAGGAATAACTGCAGTTTTCTTCCTTCTGATTTTTCTTTTTTAACTAAGTCGAACTGCAAAATCCCCTTAACTACTTGAATCTGAACTTTCCAACCTATTTTTACTTTCCTGTGAATGTTCTGTACCTAATTTTTCTTTATTAGCTACTGAAAAGCTACACAGCAATCAGTTTTCAGAGCATTCAGCAGAACAAGGATCACCCTTGGTCTAGTTCACAACTTAGAACTCCTGCAACATTTAAAAACAAAGTTTACATCCTATAAAAGACAAGAATCATCTTGTTAATTTGTTCAGTAGCTAGCACAACAACAGTGTGAACACCACATGTAGACAAATACTCAATTTGTCTTCAGACAGTTTTTAGAAGACAGACATTTTATCAGCATATCTGTTAACACTTTCCTTCAGAAAATATGTTTCGCCTGCCAGCAAACAAACAACAAAATAATGTGTCATATCTGTAAAACGAGGGAGAGAAATAATCAGGATTAGCTTCAGAGTGCTGTAATAAAATAACAATAATCAAATGCTGGAACACATTGCTAATGTTCCAGCCCCGTGCTTGCAATCTCACATTTACTTTTGTTAATTTGCAATACCTACGCACACAGTCACACTACACGGAGATTCTCTCCAGTTCTGCTATTTAACAATAACCAAAGAAATCTTATGGTTATGAACTCAGCTTGCAGTGGGATAGCTGGTGGGAAACAAGGCATCTTACAAAGGCTGAGCTATAGCTAGATGATCCAAAAAGACCAGCTGGCTACAAACTGGGAAAGGGAACTGGGGCACAGAGCAGAGATGGCGCTACTTGTCCAAACCCTTCCCAAGTCACAGAGCACCGCTGCAACTGATTTACCCACTAATTTAACCTACAAGATAAAATGGCAAAATTCTGTTATCTTTCTGTACATAGTAACTGCTAGGTAGGTTCTTTATTTCAAATTCAGGAGCGTAGGAGAAGAAACTTTAATCAGCAAACATTATATAGGAGCACTTCTGAGTGAGGCTTCCAAGATCCTGAAAACATTTTCAGTAAGTTCCATAAATTGTAGTTGTAATTAAGGATTAAATTTGGACACTAAACACCTCTTTATTTGAGGGCAAGGAGGCTTAAATCTTTTTGTATTAAAGTTGAGCTATATCATCCGATATTTTTGCTATGACCAACCTATAAAACTTGTCAGCTTCACTCAGTTTACACAGGGCTCTAATTATGTTTAACTAGAATCTGAATGATCTAATTACTTAACATCTTATAGCACAAACTACTGAGGACATCTGGTTGAGCAACTGGCAAAGGAGTCAGAGAAATAAAATGACTGTTCTGTACCCTGTTCAGGACCCCTGCAAACAGCTCTCCCACCAGACAGGCTCATTTTTCCATCCCACCTGAAATTTCTGCCGACTGAAAGCAGGCCTGCAAGAACAAATCATCCACCGGTTCAAAGAGAGTAGTCAGGTGAAGAAAAACTCTGTGAGTGCCACAAGTAGGATGACGGGACTTTGAAGTTTTTCATTTTGCTTTGTTCTTCATCAGGTGAAAACCCAGATCATTCTCTTGCATCTCTGGGGCTCCCTCTCCCATCATTTTTCAGAAATTAAGAAGCAGGATCACCACGAGCACTAAAACTGACGTCAGCTCGGCTACATCAGTGTCAGCAGAAAGCTCCCACACCTGCAAGCCTTGAAAGATTTTAAAGTCTTTAACCATCGTGATAGTGTAAGGGAGCAAATTTTAGCAAAACCAGGGAAAACTCCATGGGGACACCATGAAGTCATTCATACTGAGAGCACTAAGGTTAAACTGGAAATAAGCAGCAATATGAGCTGAAGGATCTTACTTGGCCATGAAGCACTTTGCTTAAATGGTTTCCATAATGTCAGTCTTGGTCAGAGTCTTTCCCCTGGCCTGGCCATCTGCCAGGGTGATATCGTACTACATACCTGAGGACTGTTCAAAGGAAAGGGTGCCTGAAACACAGGAAACTGCTACCATGACCCATATTGTGCAGACATGCTCCCACTTTGATCTCTTCTCCTTGAAACCATGGTGCACTGTACCCAACAGATTAACCTGACATAGTCAAAGAACAAATAAAACCTCAAAGTTCTGGTTAAAAACCCAGTTAAAGCTGTCGTTGTCGGTCCTTACTTTTCCTTAACGAACAGATGGAAACCAGCAATAACCATCTGTGTAAAGCAGCAATAACTGTAAAGCACAATAATTCCACAAAAATACACTAACAAGGTCAGTTAAGTGTTTCTCTAATTGTCTATTGCCTGTGACCTTTTTCAAATATTTCAGACAAAAACCAAAACCAAAACAACTTGTGAAAGATCCTTTGGCACCTTTAACAGTAGCACAGTTCAATTCTGTATCCTGGGGAAATACCAGTTTGGGAACATTCTGCCTTCCCAGATTTTGCCCCCTCCCATGCGGATGTGTTCCTCGCTCCTTCTGACCTGCCAGGTAGAACATCCAGCTTCCACGCTCCACCACAAAATTGATTATCCCTGAATGAGCAGTAAAACTAAACCACTCCTGTACGTGCAGTGCAGCAAATGTTTTGGAATCCTTCAAGATCAAAGCTACCCTATTAATAAACTTTTATTTCTATATTCCTTGCAGCTGAAAAATCCAATTAAAACATTACAGTGACCTTTTACCAGAGAACTAACTACTGTCACAGTGAGGATAAACTATCCGAAGACACCCTAAGTAGGGTTCCAGCAAAAATGGGATAGATACTTAAAGATACTATTATTTTTTTTACTTCAGTCACTGGGGTGGTAAAGGATGGCCTAATTCAATAGGAAGATCTGAGAGGCTTTTATTAGGTCTCCAAACTAGTGTAACTGACAGTTAAACAAACAAAGTGTCAGGCCTTAAGTCAGCATTTAGAAAGTAAATTTATAATGAAGAGCTGACAATCAAGAAACCGTACAAAGAGGCTGTTGCCACCTGTCAACCTTTTTTTTAAAAAAAAAAAAAACCTAGCTAAAGAATGAAAATTTCTTACCACTGAAATTAACTTCACAATTTGTTGGTAAAATGATTATAGCAAATAAATAGGGCATAAAACCACTATGATATGTGACTGCATTTTGCCGTGACATATCTAGAAGCAAACAAGAGCAACGAATGCCCCAAAACAATAGAAGTAGGTGCGTTTTTTTAAAGCAGGCATGCCTGCTAGCTTACTAGCTTCCATTTAACCTATCTGTACAAAATGAAAGTTCACTTAGAAAATGAAAAATAATACACATATCCAACATTTCCTGATATCAGGAGCTTCCACATTTGCTTATGTGCTCCAGAAGAAAGCCTCTAATACTGAAAGCCTGGCTACCATCACCTTTCACCAGCGAGGATCCTGAAGGGTATCAGGAGCTGCAAGCCCGCAAGACTGGAGACATAACAACCTCTGGCACAGCCAGCAGCAGCCAAACACAGAGAGAACCTTTTACAACACTAGGAGAGACCGCACTGATCAAGCAGAGCAGGCTGCAGTCCCCAGACTAAATTTTTAGCCCCTGCAGTAAAGTTAATTTTCAAAAGGATGGCGTGTACTTCAGCTCTGGGGCATAGTGACCACTTTCTAAGATCCTGAAAACAATCTGAACTACTAAATTCTTCTTCTAATCCTAGTTAAAGTAGGTTTACACAGTTCCAATTTTAGACTTCAAGTCCTATTTACAGGACAGAAAATCCCAGATAGTGACATTAATCAAGTTTTACTTAGCTTGGCACATTAAAGAACTAACTGTTCTCAGTATATGCCAGAACATCTCAGATGCTAACGGATTTTAATTTATTATCTAAAACGAGCTGATCACAGCACAGTGTGTGTGCTGTGTTAATCGTTAGTGCTGTCTTTAACATATCACCCCAAGAAAAAAAAGCCAGAGTTCTAATTTCACGAGTTGATGGCATGGAGCACAGCAAAGAACTCGGACAGAAACAAGTATTAGAAGTTGCACAAAAGAAAGCAGCTTTACAATACAACTTTCCAATCATGGGACTGGCCAAAGCTCTGCCTGCATATACACAAAAAAGCCTGAAACTAGCTCCTCCTCACAAGCATGGAAACAGCAAACAGCGTTTTATACATAAAACTGAGAGCATGGCTTTGTAAGACTATTTAATTTGATTCAAATCCTGATCTAAAACAGGGAAATAATCCCCACTCCTGCACAGGTGAAAGACCATCAGTACCACAGACTGCACCCACAGTCTCACAGGATCAAGACTCACACTAGAAAAGCTTTCTTCATTTGGAAAGTAGGCAAAATAAATTTTCATAGACTGATTCTTCCCTCCTTACTGTCTGCTTCACCACCCAATGCTTCTTGCACCCTGTGAAGCAAGAGCCCGGCAGCCCCCTGAGTTTACCCCCCTCAAAGGAGCAAGTATCGACTCACTTTTGAAAGGAATGAAAAAAAGACATTCTGGGTTCAATATGAGTATAAAGTACGTTTGCTTGAGAAAACAGGCAGGGTGTCGTGAACAGCAGTGCAGGGATGAGCTGAAGACACAATATTAGAACGCTGCCCTTTTCCAGCATCCGAAGAATTTCGATAGCAAGACTCCATGACAAACAAAACGTGCAGAAACACATAAGCAAAAGAGAAACTAGAGGTCCTGAAAGAGACAGGGCAGAGCTGGAAGAAGGGAAGGGAGGAGTAACCAGTGTATTCACAACTTTTTTATTTTTTAGATATATCAAACACTACTTGCACTCACGTAAAAGAAACTAAGGCTGTAATTGTGTAAGCAACTCTGTACAGAGGTCTCTCCACAGAAAATCAATTGCGAGACTACTGGCTCCTTGTTTTTAAATGTTTAATATTATCCCATCTCCACAATTAATATTAGAGAAGCAACTGTGCTCATACCAGACATACCAAACCAAAGCTCAGTACTATCAATATTAACACACACACAAAAGTTGACACAGATATGTAGTTTGCTGACAAAAGTAACATTATCATATTTCAGATCATAAACAAAGGGTACATTTTATTTATGCCTGAAAATGAAGCAAACATCTTTAAGTGATAACATGATACAAATTTACTTTGACATGCACATGCAATAAAATGTGTAAATAACCAGTAAAAATAAAATTAAAAATAATTACAGACACAACAAATATAAATTTTATTGAGCTATTCTGACAACATTTGTATTTCACATCAGTGAAACAACAAGAATTAAGTTGATTAGAAACACGAGATAAAGGAAGCGACTGAGAAGTCACTAGACACAGCAGCAGACTGGTAGGGAGAGATCTGTCTCTATTCAGAACTCAACCATGGGTTGGGTTAGAAAAGACAGCTCCTTCCCACCCCAGCTCGGCCAGAAGACTACAACTACGCATGTGTTAAAAATTAAGCACATGCGATAATGCTTACTGGGTCAGGGCCTTTGTGTTGTGCTAAATAGGGATAAAGCTTATTCACCTTTGCAAAGTTCACTGAGCTGAGCACACCAGACCTACTCGCAGCAGCACTGAGCAGGAGCTCAGCAACGGAGCACAGCACCTCTCCAGCCTCACGGCTATTCAGGAAGCGAACGCATGCGAAATGAGTAGGCAATCAATATTTCTGATGGCACAAGTAGACATCTAAATCATAACCTCTAACCCTGCTGACAGTCTTAGCAGACTATCGCTACTTAGACTACAAAACCCGAACAATTTGGATAAAAGATAAAAGTTGCTGCAAGAAAAAGTTTCACGCTGCCCCATCCTATGTGTTGTGTGAATAAAGGATTCCAGCCTTCAGAGATGAATCTAACACTTCACACAAACTGCTCTCAACATGCCCCTCTCTTCCACCCTTCCGGGGGCTCGCGTGCTGCCATTTACAGCCCTTACAGCCACCGGAGTGTGGCTTGGATAAGAGCCCTGCTAGCGACTGAAGATCCCCTTCCCCTGAGCCCGCCTGCCTTCCTGAGACAGGGCGCTGTTTCAAACCCACAGCTGCAGCTAGCTGAGGGCTGCTGGTTTAAATGATACAGCCACAAACTGTTGAATATTAAATTCAACATTTATATCACTGGGTGCCTATAATATAAACTTTAAGCAGCCTTTACTGTACAGAGAAATCTGAAGGGAAACTTGATAAATTGCATTTCTTGCCTTCAAACAGTATACCAAAGAACATGCAGGTACGTTTTAAAGTAAGAGCATGTGTATATATGAATAACTCCAGATGATACCTTTATAACCATTCACAGGAAACATTTTCTCCCAGCAATTTGGTACCAATCATCAACAATATTCTTTCAGGACACCCAGCTACTCCATTCTTTTTTCACATTAATTTCTGTAGACATTGCTTCCAGCAACGAGCCTGCAAAGTACCTACAAATCAACACCAGTATATCCTCTGTTTAATCCATTTAAAAAGAAAGCTAACAAAGGTGCAGAAAATATAACAACAACTAAGTCTTCTTTATCCAGAACACAGAATTAAGTAGTAGCAAAAAGGAACAGTAAGTGCTAACTCACAATCCTGTACCTCAGAGGGCTCTCAAAGAGGGGTCAGAAGCATTATCAATGTTTTCCAGATGGAGAATAAGGCAGCAGAGGCCGAGTGACATGCCCAGAGGTCCGAGCAGACCCACAGCAGAGCCAGGAACAGGCATGCACCAACTGCTAACAGCAAGACTGAAACTCCCAACTTATTTCAAAGTCACTACTACCCAGTAACTATCGCTCAGACTGAATCCAAACCAACTAAAGGCTTTGTACATTAATACCAGTCCCCCTAAGCACTATTGCCCAAAGTCAGTATTCACAGTGTATAGATTTTTGATGGGCCGATGCATACCAGCTGAAGCTTACCATTCTTGTCAGAGAAATATTGTTCTCCTTAAAATAATGGATCAGCAACACCATGCAACCTCAAACACCCAGCAGAGGTACCAGAGAGAGAAGAAGGAGTAAGACTTAACCCATCAAACTTCTACGCATTGCATCATCTGCAGCACTGCCTTTTAGCTTTGAAGTTTAGTTTCCATAGGAATAAGCTAGGGCATTTCCATGCAAAGCATACGACCTTTTTGTATCTAACATACATCTAGTCTGAGTCTTCATTTAAAAAAAAAAGTCAAAAGCTATTACATTTCTTTTTTTTTTTTTCTTCTTTTTTCTAAGTAAGAACAATGATAAGACTTCTACTGTTCATAATACCTTAAAATACCATGCAAGCAGTTAAAAAGCTATTTAAGTCTAACAGGAACATATAAGCCCTATTTGCCACAGGACAACATTAAAAATCTGTCAATGTACTCTGAAGTCATACCATCGTCCTGGTATCTCATATACAAATCTTGCCAGGATGTTTCCACAAGAACAGCTTGGTGGTAAACCCCAGGCTATCCTTTTATACCGCCAGCAAGTGCAGGTGAGCTGGATTTGATGGCAACACTACAGCCAGGCATTTGTTGGGAGACCCTCCATGCTGCCCAGCTGCACTGCTGAATATTTACATAAATTCTAAAATAAGCTCTCCCCTTCTCCCAACTGCACAGCAATAAGTTTCATTTCCAAGTCCTAGGCTTAAGCTCACTCCTTAGCTCCTTCCTTTCTTTACCACCTCCCTGTATCCCATCCAGTCCTTTAAATAGCGTCATTTCCCCCACTCCACTTGTTTTTATTTTTACTTCCCTGCAGCATTTCTCTCCTCAGCTTGTCCCATGTAAGCCACAGACTGAAGCCAACATTTCTCAGCAAGGAAAGACCTCTACAATGTCAGAAGTGTTTCAGGCTCCCTGTACATACACACACACCCCAAGCCCGTAAGAGCAATCCCACAGCAACATGGTAACGCAGCAGCACAGGACCATCCAATCTCCATAGCTCAAGGAATACTGTAAAACATTAGCACGAATTAGACCACAGTTTGGTCTCCTGGCACGCTCATGTGCAACGCACACTGGACCATTAGCCAAAGACAAGATCACTGGATTCAGCAAAATGAAGGGTCTTGCTCCACTGTGAAATCAGTCCAGCCGTTTACCAATAAATTCTTGTATCACTCACAGAAGCCTCATACTGGCACTGCCAGATGCTGTTATGTCCAAGCTTGCTTATTCACTAAGGTATGCTTCCACACAAAAGAGGAACAACAGGATCTGCTCAGCTCTGATGTATGAATTCCTCTGAAAAAGCCTCAGAGACAGCCATGGCCTACATCCTCACATGCCTTGAAAAGCTCACAGCCAGAAACACAAAGATATGGGGGAATTTAAAGCATCTAAATACAGCAGTTTAAATATTTTTGTGCATCTGCTTTTGAGCTTTTCAAAGAAAGGGTAATCTTTACCTCTGTTTCCCAGAGCAGATCACTGTGGGTCCAAGAACCAGACCAGGAGGCAGACAAGCACCACCCCAGCTCCCCTCCCTCCACCCCGTGAAACGACAGCCCAGCTCCAGCCCTCACAGAAACTTCCTTATTACCCCAACTGTCGACAAAGGCATTAAATTATTGCAAGGCAAGGAAGCAAGCAAATTGCCAGCGAGGCAAAAAGCTATTAGACAACATTAGTCTGAAAGGCTCCAACTTCAAATCTGCATCTGCTCCAACACATCCGCACAGAGCGGTCGGTCGGGCCATCTCCCAGCTTCAGCACCTTCATATCGAGAAATACATTTGTTCATGCTAAATACTTAACCCTGCTAAGTCACAGAAGTGACCAAGTAACAGCATAGTAAGAACCACTCTATCCTGCTAGAGTCAAAAACAGAAGCACGAGCAGGGAACTGTAGTGGATCTAGTACAAATTCTTTACTGCCTACTGCTTTTCCCAGAAATGCAAGTACTGTTCGACAACAGGGAAGAGCACTGTTACATCCAACAACCTACACCCGGCATCTGCACACTCTGTGTTTAATCTTTCAGAAAAACTTAACGCTGTTAACACACAGCTATCTGTCTGGATTTCCATGTTCTCTGCAACTAAAGCAATGTAATACACTGTGTTTTCTTCATTATAACTAACAATAAAAGCAGAAATTACTAACTTATTTGCCCTGTCAAACCAGAGACAACAAAACCCATCTGAGAACATGTCTGTCACAAAACGAGTAAGATTTATCTTATCTTTACTAATTTAAGGACCTTAACTATTCTGATCGCAATGTCTCAGTTTCTCTCATTTTTCCTGGTAAATTCAACACCTCACCTACAATCCCATGTGTGAGCACTCTTGCACAAATCTCTTCACCCTAGACTCCTTGTCTTCTGCTAACTATCCCATTTCAGCTTTCTCCCTCTCAGCTTCACATCCTCCTCCCTACTCCTTAGAGCAACGCTGGAACACTGTCACTGTAGTCTCAATCCAGAAAACATGGTATTTTCAACACCTTGCCCATGAAGTATAAGGGAAACAACCAAGCACAAAGATAAACAAAGCATAAAATGCAAAGAACACGTGCAAGAGAAACCTGAATATACAAGATGGGAACTCACTACCCTGTTTACATAAAAAGGACCACAAGTCAATGAGCAACGCCTGCTTGGTGTCTTAAAAAATACTAAGCATCCATATATGTATCTGTTCTCTATCCAGTAAATAAACTGCCTTTATTTTCAGACCCAATGTGATCAAACAGAAATTTATTCATTTTTCTACATCCACTTTTTGCATCACAAATCAGCTTGCAAATAAAGAATAATTGTTCACTGGAATTTCAGACTGCATGTAATTTCTTCTATAGCAAATGTTTCACCCATTACTTATTTGATATTGTTATACACAGCCAAGCAGTGCAATCTTTTTTCAAAAAAAAAAAAATCCCAACCGTTCCCATATTCCAAATCCTTACTATTGCATTTCTCGATACATTATCCAATTAACCACAAACTTGGCGTGAGAGCAGAGTGATTGAAACACACACCAACTCTGCCATGCTTCAGATGGGCATTATTTCATTTGAGAAACAGGAAAGAGAGCTAGAAGAGCTTTCAGAAATGACTTTCCAAGGAACAGGATTCAAGGAATCCTATGAAAGCCAAATTCTTGAGCCAGAAGTACATTAAGGGATTTTATTCTAGTATGCCAGGCGTGCTGGATGTCCAGGGACACCACCCTGACCACCACAAAAAGCCGAAGCCTTCCTGTTGCAGGGAAGCAACAATAGCTATCAGAGTATATTGGCAGTGGTGCCCTGGCTTTTACATCCCTCCCAGCCCTCTGCATTGCATCTTCCTGCAGAACTACCAAGCTGCTTTCACTACACGCCTCTGATCAGGTGGGGGGGGAGCAGAAACATATTTAGAGTAGCTACAGACTCTTTTCTTGATGCACCTTGAACTACCATTATAAATAGTAAAGCACCATCTACTTTTATGACAGAAACTACAAGTTCTACAGTGACCTGCACAGATAAACAAAATTAAACACTCGGATGTGATGCTAATTCCACTTCTGATGAAGCATGTTAACTCCTTCACTTAAAGCAAACCAGCTTGTGCTCTGGTACAGTCAGATCCAACTAAAAGATGCCAACAATTCCACCTGTTTCTAATTCAGTAATAGAAGCACTTCAGTATTTAAAAGCTACTCATTACTACTTAGCTTTTCCAGATTTTGTTACAAATTTTATAATGTTACAAGATCGATGGTTTACCTTAAACAATTAGTCACAGCATGCACAGAACTAATACTCCATCCTTACTTTAATCATATATGATGCAATACCAGGATGAGATTTTAAAAACCAGGAACGCATGAGCAAGATTTGCCCTTAGATTTTCGTTCCCTAGCTTGATAGTAACAAGTTATGCTGTTCTACTCAAAAGCAGTAAGAAACTGTACTTTTTACCAGTATGTGTGCCTGTCCTAAAAACCTACAATGACATTTTAGGATTTGTGTTTATGGTCAAAGTACTTCAACACATAGCTTGTTTAGTTTTCAAATGGCATTAACTTCTCCCATTCATCCCGCAGATTCAACTCAGATCCGAGAGCCAAGCTAGACTTATTCGTGCAACACTGCTGGTCAAAAAGATTTGGCAGGACCAGCTCTCTCCTCTGATACAGATATATACACACGCATATTAGGAATATTAAGCAAAACCTTAAGAGAGGACTGCATGACGCACCCACGGGAACACAACGCTCGTTTTCCTGTTCTCCAGCAGAGGGTTGTTGTTATGGTGAAGGTGACGATGACACCAAAAACGACAAACTCGGAACAGGACCACACAACAGCAGGTAACCCTCACGCTGCTGTACGTCAGCCGATTCAGATCACACAGTTGCCTCCAAACAGGAGATGCGGTTTTAACTTGAGGGCAACAGCATTTCTCCAGTGATTTAATTTGCATTTATTGCCACAATATTCACCGTTTGCAAGGATCAGTTTTCTCTATGCACTGCGATTCCCTTGCCATCAGTTCTTAAACATGGGTCCATCTTCAACCATGTGGCAAACTGATGCAGAAATGCCATGCTAATTCCATCATTTCTTTAGGAAATATAACTAACCTTTCCTAGAGAAAAGGGTTAAGTGTTCAGCTGCATGCCTTTCGGGTACAGTCTCAAGTGAAGAGCCACGTTTGATACCTGTAGGAAACTGCCATTTTTGCATCTCGTATTCCATTTGTGAACAGACCTTTTTGTTCTTTAATCCAAGTTGTGAATTATTTAATCCTGCCTCCAACTCCTGAAATCTCTCTTCCTATAAACAAGAGGTTATTTAGTGAAAGGAAATAAATAATTAAAAGAGTCGGACCCTAAAGTGTTCCTGGCTCTGTTTTTAATTAATATTGATACAATCTTGAGAAACCTGCTGCTTAATATTACAAGGCAGGTTGAAGCTCATCAACAGTTAAACATCGTCTTCTAACAGAACATAGAAGAGGAAGTTGCCAGCAGACAGGGTGCATGTCGCTCCACTGCCAGTGATACGGGACTACCAGAGTCTCAGCTCCTTACAACTTTCTTATGCAGAAAAATGATAACTTCAAAGCCATCTAGACCCAGAGCTACAAGAGCTGGAGTTTACAGGGCACAGCTGGAACTGTGTTAAGCATAAATCCTTCAGTTTTTCTGCCCTGGGACAGTGTAGTGGAAGTGCAGACGAAAGCATTTTTATTTTCGATAATTCCACACTCAAAATACCTTAGTACAAACGAATGACAGTGGAGGGAGGGAGGGAGGCATGGACAGTTCTGTAAGACTGAACTTCATACTCAGTAACGATAGTTTTTATAGCATATTGCTTCATCTGCAAGTGGGAGTAAATATTACACTACCTCTTCATGCAGATGGGTGGATAAAAAAAAAAAAAAAAGCCAATTTGAAACAAACTTAACTATTCTGCATATGGCTGAAGGTACTCTCTACCTCTCTGGTCACTCCAGGACTCCACAGACAGACTGTGTGCAAAGTTAATAAACTCTGCACAGCACAGAGATTGCCCAGCGAACCTGCCAAAAGGTGAACAGCCTCAGTCCGCAACACGCACAAATAATCACGCGTCTTTAAAAGCAGGCAATGAATATGGTTCAAACAACTTTAAGCTAGCGTTACCAGAATGCTTCAAAGGAGAATCTACAAGCTGTTCAAGTCAGACTGTCACATTTAGTCTGCAAAAACGAGATTAAGGTTTGTACAGTGATACTCCACAACAGGTTTTACAATATGCACAGAAATTAAATTATGATAAAAGTGAGCTATTTTTTACTAAAAACAGAATAGAACAATCTATCAAAATGCCATTTGGCTGCGTTCATTACATTTTAGAATTTAATTTACATGATAGATACGTTAGCGTAATATGTTTTAATCGATAAGCATTTCTGAAGGCTTTATTTTTATAGGAAATATTTAGATTTCTTCACCCTTAAATGTAACAGCATGGCAGTGACGTTTGGAGCGTTTATTTTCCTACAATAAGCAAGTACAACCACACATACGCAGAGGCAAAAGCAAAAGTCCACAATTAAAGATGTCAGACCTTGTTTAACTACATCTTAATTTAATCCATTTTATTTTATACAATTCTACATCTGGATCTCATTTTCCGTATTCCTGTAGGTATTCTGGGTCACTATTAAGAACCCTTTCAAGTTAGCAAAGTTCAGCCAAGTCTCCCTTAATCCAAAGCCTTTAAAAGAAACAATAAAACACGGGGGGGGGGAGAGAAAAGCCTAAAAGAAAACGCTACTTTACCCCACCTCCTAATGCACCTGAAAGTCAGAAGGGACCAGCCTCCTACTACACATCCTACGTAGCACTTCCCGTTTTGGGGGCTGCTGGGGTTTTTGGTTGTTTTAGCTCCGCTCCCGTTAGCTCACCCTCTGCGAGCCCCGCCGAGGGGAGGGGGCGGCGGGTCCCGGGTCCCGCTCCCCGGCCCCCCCGCCAGCACCCCCTCACCTCCGGCGGGGCTGCGGCTCTGCTCAGCACCAGCGCGCTCAGCACCGGCGCACCCAGCCCCCGCCTGCGGCAGGGCTGCGGCCGGGCACCGCCGGGCCCGCCCCGGAGGGGGGCCAGGGGGGGCAGCCGGCGGCTTTCGAGCCGGTTTATTTAAAACGGGAGGCACCGGAGGGTTTGAAGAGGCAGGGCAGCGCCTTCCTGCACCAATCAACTGGGAGAAACACGCATGTTGCAATCCCATTCAGCGGCGGGAGCAGCACCAATTCATCGTTTGACAACCTTTCCCCCCCCCCCCCCAACCTCCCCCCCCCAACCCGCCCTGGCCTTATCTATACCCCAGCAATTACATTAAACACTGGATCTGCCATTTCCTCGGGGCACGCACCCCGAGGGCGCAGGGAAGCGCTGGTTTGCGAGGACCTTCCCTCGGAGGAAAGAGGACTTCTAGGCTGTTATGAGCCCGCACAGTAAAGCATCAATATTCCTCTCATCTGTCAGACCCTGGACGGCAGGAGAGGCTGGAGAGCCCGTGAATTATGTAAGCCTGCCCTCCCGCCGCCGCCCCGGGGAGATGCCCCGCCGCCGGCCATGCCCCGCCGGGCCGGACGCCCCCGCGCCCAGCCGGCCCCTCACCGGCCCCCCGCGGCCGGCGGGAGCCTCCCCGGCCGGCGCTGCCGCTGCCCTCCCGCACACACACACACCCACACACACACACACACCCCGCACCGCCGCACACGCCCCCTTCCCCGGGCCGGCCGAGCCCGGGCGCTCGCCCCCCTTCCCGCCCCGCGGGACCCCGCCGCGGCTCCATCCCTCACCCCCCGCCGCCGCCGGCTCTCCCCCCCCCCCCCCCCCCACCACCTCCCCGGCGCGGTGCCAGCGGGCCGCGGCGCTCGCAGAGCGGCGGGAGCGCGGCGGGCCGGAGCCCCCTGCCCGGCGGCGGCGGAGGGCCGGCACCCCGCGGCGAGGCGGCGGCGGCGGCCGGGCAGCGGCGGGGGAAGCGCCCGCCTGGCCGGCACCACAGCGCCCCCAGCCCCCGCCGCTCCGCGCCTGCACGCCGAGCCCGGCCGGCTCCCTGCGCCCCCACACAAAGTCCCAGCACTCGGTAAACTTTCCCCGGCTCCCGGGGAGAAAAGGCGGCGGGGAAGCGGCGGCGGGAAGGGGCAGGCTGGGGGGGGGGGGGCGGGGGGGACGGAGGCAGGCGCGGGGAGGTTTGCGGAGGGGGGGGGAGAGGAGCGGCAGCCCCGCCGCCGCCCGCCGCCCCGGCCGCTCCGCACGGCCCCCGGCCGCCGGGGGGGAACGGGAAGCGGGGAAGGGAGCAGCCCGGGACGGAGCGAGTGAAGCGGCGGCGGCCCCGGCAGCGCCGGCTCCGGCGCCATCTTGGGCTGATCGATGAATTGAACAAAGAGGATCAATTTCCGATGGGGCCGGTGATCAATGGCGGGGGGGGGCGGGCGGAGGGAGCGGAGCGCCGCGGCCGGGCGGAGCGGGGGGTTCCCTTTAGGCGGCGCGGGCCGGCAGCGGGAGGAGGGGGGGGAGGCCGGGCCCGAGGGAAGGCGGAGAAGGGAAGGGGGGGGGGGGGTCCGGCGGCGCGGCCCGGCCGGTGCGGCGAGCGGGGGAGCCTGACCTGCAGCTGCTGTAAATCAAAGCGCTTCCAATATTGAAACATCGATCCCACATTGGCCGCCATCTTGAGACATATTGAGACAGAGTGAGCGGCTGATAGAGAGAGAGGGGCTGGAGTTCAGGAGCCGGGAGGGAGGGGGAGGGAGGGAGGGAGGGAGGGAGCCAGCCGGGAGGGGGGAGGAGGGGCGGGGGGGCAAGGGGGCGGGAGGCGGGCAGGGAGCGCCCAAATCCCGGCCTGGAGCCCGCGCCCGCCCGGAACACGGACTCAGCCCGTGCGCTTCGCGGGGGGGGGGTGGGGGGGGAGCGGGGAGGGGGCGCCGCGCCCGCGCACTCACTGAGCGGACTCCCCCCCCCTGCGCGTGTGCGGTCCCGGGGGGCACCCGCGGGAGTTGGGCGGGGGGCGGGGGACACACGACACACACAGACCCGCCGCCGGGGGGGGGGGGGGGGGGTACGGGGCACCGCGGGGGGCACTGCCCGCGGCGCGGAGCCCCCGCCGTGCCCGTCGCGGGGCGCGGAGCTCCCGCGGGTGCGGTGGCCGGGGCTGAGGGGGGAGCTGCCGGCCCTGCCGGGGAGCCCCGCAGTGCGCGGGGAGGTGCGGGGCCGGGGCTCGGGGACACCGCGACGCCGAAGTACGTTCGGGGCAGCCGGATTCGGTGTGTCCGGGGCGGTGCGAACGCGGCTTTAGGAGCGATTTGTCTCGGTGGAGACGGGCGCTCGCTCCCGGGGCCGGCGCCGCTGACCGCTGCCTTGGAGGGGACGGCTCGCGTGAAGGTTGGAAAATCCGATCACAGCTCCGCGCGGGATATCCATAGAAACGGAGATTAAAAGGATGAAATAACTTATTTTGTTCTAAACAATAATGTTGCTATAAATACGAACATTTTCCTTGTTCCCTTCCTGAAAAGCACAGAACATTTCACCAGCTCATCTCTTAACAAAACAAACCACTCTACACAAACAGTCAGCAAATAGGTTACCCCCCGCCCCCCGAGGAAAGCATTCCTTCTTCCCTTACCGGGAAGGGGGCAAAACCACGGTCTGTACCTGTCCCCTTTGAAATCAATAAGCTGCATGGTATTTTTCCAAATGCAGCTACTTTCACTCTTTTGCGCTTCATCTGTAAAAGGAAAATATATCTTCCTCTGGGTAAGTGAGTGATTGTAGATTTTTTCTCAAATTGTATTTGATCATCAAGTGAATTTAGTGTTCGCTCAAGTCAGTGGGTTGACTACTTGAAAATGGCTCTGTCTATCTTTTGAGAAGTTACGGCAGCGCCAGCGCCAGAGCAATTGCTACAGATTATTTCCCAGTCTGCTGCCGTCCTTGTTTGGAGGAGCACCATTATTTCAGCCTCCATTTCCACTTTTTGCTGAGGCTGCTGCTTACAAAGATACTAATTGCAATGGCGGGTTTTATGTTAATGGGTTCCATGTAATGATCAGCCCGACAACTATAGACCTTCAAATTGTTAGTTGGCCGTACTGGGAATAAAACTAATGGCATTCGGTTATGAAAATGTCAGGCCTCCGCCTGGTGAACTAGGTTGGGCGCTCAACGAGACTGAAATCCAAGAGCGTGGCACATGCGGCTGTCGTGGGGCTGGACCCCGGGATGCCTTTTGAGAAGGAAACCCCTTTTCCTCCAGCAGTGCCACGCTTCGAGGGGGGCGCGGCTCTTTGCTGGGATGGTGGCTGCGTGTCCACGGCTGGGGTGAGGGTGGGGAGGTGTGGGGTGCCCGGCGGGGGCCCCCCTGCTGCAGCGAGAGGGTGCCGGGTGCTGCTGAGCGATAGCCGACTGCAGGGATGGAGCTGCGCGAGCCTCCAAATTCTGACTAACAACGTAACCGGTTTGGTAGCTCTAAAATAGGATTTTAATCCTGGGAAGCATCATTTCACATTCCAGTGATCTAATCAAAATCCTTTCCTCTAATCTCGCCATGGTCCCCCCTTTCTAGATGAAAGAGGCTGGAGTTCCTGTCTTCACCCTTTCTCCACTGCCTCCCTGTTCTACCAGTCTGTTCTGTGTCCAGGCAACTGCAAAAAGACATTTCAAAGACTCCTGCCGTGCCATGTAGATGTTTTCTCTTGTTAGTTTGGACTGCAGGTGTGTAAGCCTCAAGGATGAAGTATCATGGTGCTGTTTTAGGTTCGGGGCATACAGTCATAGTACAATAAATCACATAGTAATGCTCCACTTTGAACGCGCACGCACAGAAAAAGGAAAAGAAAAAAGCATCTGACCTGAATCATTTTCTGGAAACACATCTGGTTAAAATCCAAAGTTTTAAATTGAGTAATATTTTAAAATACATTTGGTAGGTATTAAATTACAGTGTTATATCTGGTAATATTTATGATACTAATGTGTTAAGCGGAGGTTTATATCTGTCAAGAAATATGAATGATTGTCATATGGGGTAACAAATGTATCCTGATATAAATAATATTTTATGGTATTTTTAACATTTTTGTAGTCTTTTTTGCAGGAGTTACATCTTGTCACATTATTGCCAATTTGAAATAAAAGCTCTGTGGCTAGATACCAAAGCTTTTAGCTACATAATTTTGAATAAGTATAAACAGTACAGCTGATTTTAGGAAGTACTGAGAAACCTTAACTCTGCCGGAAGACAAATGCTGAGCACCTATAATTTCCATTGTCTTCCGTGCAGGATCAAATCCCTTATTTGCCATTTTGTGTGGCAGCAAGCCCAAGGAAATCTTGCTTGACAGCTCTGTTTTCTCAAAGTGCTGTATTTCTTCGGGCTGGATTCTGCAAAGATCCTGGAGGGTACAGAGCTCCTTGGAGCAAGTGATAATTTGCTTTGTGTTCCTGCTGAAATGTACCTATGTCAGATGGAAGAAGGATCTTGGAAAATTTGGTGCACCCTGGCAAGAAGACGGTTAGAATAAAGTTTCCTTGGATTATTATGTTTTGAGAAATCACTCTCATCTGTTCATTTGAGAAGGTTTTCTTAAGGTTAGATTTGATCTGTGTAAATGCTAACTTCTTTCAACTAATAGAGTACTGAAAAAGTAAGTACAATGTATTTGAAGTTTAAATCTAAAATGATGGCAGTAACTAAGACTATTTCAGCAATTCTTGCTACTTCCAAAATATTTGTAAGTATGTTGTAACAGATTTCTTTTTCGTTTTCTCGCAGGTATAGTCATACAGGCACTATTTAAGGAATTAGGCAAATATCTGATTAAAATTTGTTTCCTATTAAAGTCACCGTATCATAAAATGTCACTAATACAGATATTTAATTAACACATTTGCACATTGGGCCATCAGTGGCAATTGGTCTTGTTACGCTTCGCATGTCATCATCCAGAATACTGAGGAACATGGACCTTTATTCCAAGTGTCCCAAACTTGTCAGAAACAATTCATTGTCACAGCTGCTCCGCTGGGCAGCAGTCTGCATTCATTAAGATGTTTTGGACCACGAGTCCGATTTTAATCACTGGACTTAGGCTTCTGTTTGCCTTAGCGAATCTAGCTGATTTCCTTGGCCAGGACACTGAAAGATGAGGTGCTGCTTCTCCCAGCAAGGCTGGAACTTTGAGTCTCTTCATGTATTCTTGTTTTTTCTTCTCCTCTTTTTCACTTAAACTGGGTCCCAAATTTCTATCGGTTCCCATAAAAGAGTTCCTCTAGAGCCTTATCTACACCCCTGTCTGCTCCTTGTCCAGCCCATTCCCTCCTCGCTTTCATGGCTCTCATCTTTGCATTTTCCTCAACTGCTGCTTGTCCCTGGCTGCCTGGCTCCACGTGCCTGTGCCCACTGAGAAGGAGTGCCTCGTTCCGAAATCCCATCTCTCCACCATGAAAGTGCCATTCTGTTCACTCTTAAACTGGATTTGAGAGCAAACTAACCTGTGCTCCATCTATTACACTGTGCCGTAGCATAGTGAGACTCCATAGGGATGGCAGAGAATAGAGACAGCCAGACAGATAATTTACGTTGCTGGGAGATTTAGCCCAAATTAAGATCAAAACTCATGTATGTCTTCCAAATCACAGATACTTTTTTTTTTTCCCAATTATTGTCAATGACTCCAATTCTGCTTGATTTGTATCTGTTGTAATAGCCATCGGTTTTGCAGCATATAAATTGCCAGAGGATTTGGCCAGTGATGTGGACACAAGGATGTGTACAAGCTCAGGAAACCCCCTGAGCAGAAAATGGTTGGAACCTGGGAGAGCACCAGGGAGAAGTGTCCCCTGTGCCTGCCCACTCTTCCTTGGGTGTCCAGCTATGGTCACCAGCAGAGACAGGGGACTCAGCTGGATGGACTCTGGTTCTGAACCAACATGGTGATTCCCACATTCTTTGGTAATTTGTGAAAGTTTTACCACAAATCGTGTAGACAGTGGCATACATGATCTAAGCATGAAATTCTATGACTACCGCATAGCCACAGATACACACTGGTAGGTGGAAGAGAAGAAAGCAGCTCTCATAGAGGGCAGGGCGAACAGCCACAATTAAAAGCAAAGTAAATTTGGGTGGTGTGGTTGCTTGCTGTTTAACTCTGAAGACATTTGTAAGTATCCAGGATAACCCACAACAGATCTTCTTTGAGGATTTGTGGATTAACCCATACCAACAAAAACATGTGATGACATTGTAGCGGTATTCTGCGCCACGTACGGTAGGAGTTGTTGAAGACCCCAGAAGAACGAATATATCACTGTGCCTAACGAATTGAGTCAGTCCTCCCAGACTGGATATGTTCGCAACATTTCTGTCAAAATAGCTGCTTTTCTTACAGCATGTTCTATCCAGATGCATGGTCGTGTTTTGGCCAACATGAGTAATAACAATACCCACAGGCAATCAAGAGAATTAGAGAAGAAAAAGACCGATCAGATTATGCACTCCCTGTAGCTGGCAGTGAGCAACTTCAATACTTCATTCAATAAATAGCAAATTTATTGAAGTGTATGGTTCATACCAGGTTTAACTTGTAAGCACTGTCCTTGCCTTGTTGTCCTTCATCCCATGCGCAGGATGGTACCAGAGCTAGCGTTTTGCTGGGCAGGACGTGCGTTGAGTCCTTTCCTGGCTGGGCAGGGCTCATGCTCCCTCTAGCACTCTTCTCTCCAACTTATGCTGTTCTGTTGATTTGGGCATTTATCTCCTCTGTCCTTTATATGAGTTAGGAGACAAGTTATGTTCCCAGGCAAAATTCTCACCTATTTTCTCACTTGGAACCTTTCGCTTGTTTTTTACCTCTTACTGGTTTCTGTTATCATTTTGGGTTTTGTTTCTTGCACATGTCTTTTTGTGGTATTTAACTCTTGCTATTCCTGTCATGAATCTCCTCACCCATTTCATGCTGCACTTCAGGTTCGTGCTTTTCCCACCTCTCCCTTCCTGCTCGGTCAGGGATCCATTTTGGCTGTGCTCTCCCCTCCTCTAACTCTGTCCCAGCCAGGTGTTTCTCCCGGTTTCTGCAGAATCTTCAGGTCCAATATTTCACATATTAAGAACAAGAAGCTGAAACCAGCATTATTAGTTTAAATCCCTTTCTGTTTACTGAACCTCAGCTGGGATGATTATATTCCGCCTTCTTTGTGCCGCTCCCCCCATGGCAGGAGAGCTGGTTTAGTGACTGTAGCTGGGGGTGGGAGCTGCGTTCAGCTGCTGTCACAGGGCTCTTCATGACATGAAACAATTCACTGAATCTTCCCTCAGTTTCTCCGTTCTGTAAAATACCAGTGGTCACCGGGAGATAAAAATCTTGTGGTGACTGTTGGGCACTTGCATCTTGCGGGTGGCAGAACAGGGAACCTGCACGAAGGAGATGGAGGGAAATACATAAGTGAAGCAGCTCAAAGGGTGCTCCCTCACCTACCGGTTTCGCTTTCGTTCACTTCCAGATAGGGCCTGTAAAGCGGGTGGGTGCAAAGCTGACGCTATCTTGGGAAAGGAAAGAGAAATAAGGTTTTCCTTTCACTTTCCAATCACAAACACTTCACGTGGCGAGGGAAGAAGGGAATATCCCTCTGCTCCGTTCCTCTAGCTGGGCCTTTTGGTCCCCTTGTCCTGGCCTGTCACCACCCCACGGGGGTCACACCCCTCGCGAGGGTCCCCCGTGGGTGCCGGCCGTCCCCAGGGTGGCTCAGCCCCGTGTCGGCACAGCCGGCTCCGGCACATGGGTGCCCATGGAGGAGTCCACGCCTGGGCCCTGTTGCCACAGGCAGGGACGGGCGTGGAGAGGCAGCCGGGTGCAGGGGGACAGGGACAGGTGTGTGCGGAGATGGGAGATACCGAGGCAGAGCGAGTCGCCTGCCTCCTGCACCCCCGTGAAACAGAGCCCTGAGCACAGGGCTGCTGCGCTGGCTGGAGCTGTCGGGGCGACCGGGAAGCTGGCTTTATTGTAATACGTGATGTTTGGGATGTTTGAGGTAGTTTTTCTTCCAATAATGAGTGTGAGATTTCATTTTTGGAAGCACATCTTTTCTTAGAAACACAACTGTGACTGACTTAGCACAACTGTGATTTTCTGCAAACACAACTGTGTTTGGGGTTGTTGCATTTGAATGCTAGGGTAGGAGAAACAGTAATTCTGGATTAATGCAGAAAAGGAGAAAATGGACACCCTTAGAGGAAGCCATAAGTTCACTGCAGCTGCCATATACTGTGTCCCACAGGAAACATTTCAGTGTGGAGAACCTCCTTTTTGAAGAGAGCATACTGTGCACCTGTCATGATGCACACAAGTGAATCAAAGTACTTGGGATAACATATCAATTCAGTATTTCTTTAGTAACACGTATGAAATAAATTGATTCTTTTCTCCCCTGACATTGCATCATTTCCTATTCGGTGTTCAGGTGGTGACGGATGACCAAATAGGGAAAAAAAAAAATCCATATAATTTTTTTATATCTAAACATTATCTTCTCCTTCAGAATAAAGAGATCCAGTCTTGTTCTGGCCATGATTCTCCACATTTATATGCTGGCCCTTGTTTGCATCTGCTTGGCATTATCCTGGATTGGGGCTTTAACCTGATATGAATCCAAAGAAATTATATGGGAATTGATGGAATCACTATGAATTTCCAGGGGTGTAGGCTAGTGCAAACCATAGCCTATTAATCTTGTTGTATTCTTTCTGTAAATAACAAGCTGGATTTGGCCCAACAAGAGTAAAACAAATTGAAAGCATTCATAAAGAGAAGTAAATGGGTTTAAGATGTAAGAATAATGTATTGGTGGGTTGTCTCCAAGTATCCAGTTTTTAAAAGTACCAAAGCACATACAAAACTTTAGTTTAGCATGTTCTTAAATGCCCTGCTGCGTGGGGCTGGCTGCTGAATCAGGGCCATATGCATAAGACCTGCTTTCATGAAAGGATTATATAAAAAAAATTTAAAAACTGTAAGAAGGAGAAAAATGTTCAAGGGCAGCCAACCTGGAGGAAACATATATAATTTAGTTATGTGAAGTGTTTATAAATGCAGCTTATGAACACTTATGAAAGAGTAATTTTTTACTTTTTAGACTGCAACTGTCACACAGAAAAGAAACAATTGCTTATTTGTCTTTTTCAAGGATTTTTAGAGAACACTTTGCAGTTCGGATATTTATTTTGACCTGCTCTTTCCTTTTTAATAGCCTATTGTTTTGTTGATTATTTCAGATAATTATTTTGTGTTCTTATTTTGTGTGCTCTCCTTCGTTTGTGATTGATAGAGAAACATTTACCTGATTTACCTGAAAGTGGGAATTTATTTTAAATTTTGTTTAAAATTTCAGACTTTCTTTTCACTCACTTTTTATTTGTCTTACATCATCAGAACAAATGTGAAATGACACAGAATGCCTGGAATTGCAATAATGCAGTGTAACAGAACTGACTATCAAGCTTCATATATAGATTAGATTAATGCATAAATCTAATTTGATATTTTACATTACTGGGCTAATATTTTACAGATGTAATGCCAAGTTGTTAAGTAAATGAAAATCACGGAGAGTCCAATTCTGAAAGGATTACTCAGGCAAAAATCCCTGAAGTCAAAAGGAGTATTGCCTGAACGAAGTCTGCAAAATTAGAACTAGAGCCATATTCCCAAAACAGACAAGCAGATTTATCTTAGAGATCTGCCCATGAGTTGAATTCTTGTAACAATGAAAGATATATAGGGAAAACGAACAAGTAGGTAACCTGAAATATAAGGAGAGACTGATAAGATCACACCAACCCTGAGCAAGCACTTGTGTGGTTGGTGATGTCAACAGGAGCCCAAACTGTTTTAATAAACTTGTTCATAGTTGTCCTATACTG
Organism: Strix aluco; assembly: GCF_031877795.1. NCBI lineage: Eukaryota > Metazoa > Chordata > Aves > Strigiformes > Strigidae > Strix > Strix aluco. Next base: position 8,635,267 of record NC_133949.1, on the reverse strand, counting down.
TGTTTTATGTACTGAAGTGCATAGATCACGTAAGAGTTTAACAAGAAGAGGATTCATATTAAATTTGCACATAAAATACCTCCATGAAATATGTGAAATGCTTTTCTTTTTTATATGATTCCAATAAAACATCGATCATAAAACTCTGCCCTCCTGCTTCTTTATATTCAGTTTCAGCTGTTGCTTTGTGTTTAAAGTTTGAATTCATGACACTCAGCAGGTATAATTGTGGGGCAGTTTTAAAAAGACCATTGCTTTGCTTGCTCACTCAAGGGTTATAAACTGGGAGAAACCCCACTAGAATTGGTGAAATGTTGCATCTGTATAGGAGGCTGTTAGGCCAAATGATATAAACAGTGGCAGCTCCTATGAAATCTGTAGTATTGTGCCTGTTTATAGCTGCTCAGGATCTGGCCCACTGACTTGGATGGAGCTAAGCCAGGGATGATTTCTGCCCTTTACCATGAGTTTGCTCGGTGTTTTGCACTGTAAATTCTCCTGACTCTTGCTGCCAAACTCAGCTCCCTTCTTCACAGTTTCATACTCTGAGTGTGAACTGATACTGGTGGAAATCCAAGGGTAAAAAAGCGGTGAGTATAAAGCACAAATCTGTAGCCTGGATCTGAGAGGAACAGCTTGACCACAGAGGAAGTTATTTGCACAAAAAGTATTCAAACAGATATGCACGGTTTACATGTGTTTAGTAAATCTTGTCTGAAAACTAGAACCAGCTGTATAGTATATGGAGGCCCTGATCCCTTCTGAGCAGTGTTTCATACATTTGGATGATACATTTCATGTCACTTTTTCCATCTTTTAATTTGGGGGCTGCTGGGTATTGAAATACGAGGAGCGTGGTTTCCATTTCAGTTTGTAGTGGTCGTCAGCATCCTCAGGTAGCTCTTCACAGCTCTTCACAGCTCCAGCTTCCCTGCTTGTGGAGACATTGCTATCACAACCCCTTTTCTCCTTACCTCCACCAGCCCCTGTGGTAGCTCTGGGGCATGAAAGGAGCCTTTCACGCCAGGCTCGTCCTTCCATGCTAGTGTCAGGGCAACAAGCAGAGACTAGAACCCTTAAAGCACAATTATCCCACAGCGTTTGCCCTATGTGACGACAGCGAAATCGATGGAGCTGCTCTTGGTGCACCCCTAAACGAGAGGAGAACCAGGCCTGAAAGCTAAATTTGCATGCAAGATTAAGAAAGTTGTAGATGCAAGCAAGATCTTTTTTCTTTTTTTTTTCCCTTCTTTTTGTGTGTGTGTGTGTCTAACTATGCAACAAATTTTGTAGCTGAAATTTACATACTTCTTGATTCATGAAATTATGAGCAGCTGCTATTTTGCTACATTCTTAAATTGAAAAGGCAGCGAAGAAAAGAACAGACACATTAGGCAAACTCCATCTGCCCCTCATGTCTATCACTTTCCTTCACTCTCTCCTTTGCCAAACAGGATACAATGGCATAATCAGATGTCTTGGTTTGCCTGGGAGAGTCCCTAAATTTATATAGCTGTCGTCTAAGACGGGATTTTTGTTTTTAAGACAACTTCTTAACATGGGCTCTTGTTCCCTCCTGAAATGTGTATACATATTTTCAGAGAAAACCACAGAACACAAAAGATCTTCAGGAAGAGAATAACCTTCAAAATGGCTTACAGGCTTTTGGAGGCTCCTGGAAGTCTTCAGACATCTATTCTTAGGGATTTTAGGATCACTTAGACTTAAGAAGCGTTCCTTTTTTTATTTTTTTGCTTCTGTCTTTTTATTCAAACTACAGAAGTGGAAAGATTTGGGGTGAGAGGGTAAAATATAGGGTACAGAATTAGGACAGATGGGTTTTATTTCTGGCTTTTACAATGAATCTCTGAACAAATCCAATCTACAGGTAGTTCCATGCTAGGAGAAAAGGGTTATTTAAGCTCTTTGGAGAAGAGAACTTCTATCTCTGGCATAGTTGAAAACAGCCTGGCCCTTTCTTTGTACTAAATGGCACTATACAAATAATAACAGTGCATTTCATCATGATGTAAATGTTTCAATTTTCCATTTTTGAATTAAAAGATGGAAGCTCAGAATTTTAGACCTATTTAACACCTGGTTAAACACTTAACAAACTAGTAACAGCTGAGTGCATCCCTGTTAAGTGGAGTTTTTTCTTTTTGTTGCCCCACTTAAGAAACAGTCATTGTCATTCAGTCTCATTAACATAAATAGGTTCCCTAGGAGATGTCCCATTAAAGTGGCCATCCCTATTAAGCATGTCCCAATTAAGTAGTGTTTATTGTATGGCAGGTTCCAGACCTCAAAGCAGAATAATTTTCAGTTCCTAGAGGGAAAAAAAATAAGTCAAAGAAATTACATATTTAAAAAAGGCTTAAATTGATACAAACTGATAAGAGCCCAAAAATGAAAAATGAGGGCTGACACTTCATCCTTTTGTTTACCCTGTAATGCTGCTTTTCTGGTTTTGAGTTAAGAATGTAGCCTACACCCTAACTATGAATTTCTTGGCTTTGATTTGATTGTGTCATAACTTAATGTTTTATGACTTACAATCACATTAGTCATAGGAGTCACTCAAGTTTAGAGATGACGGAGAAGACATAGGGGATAGACAAATCCATACTCAGAAAGACTAATAGTCTTGTGATTGAAATGGTGGGCTGGGACCCAGGAGATACAAGTTCAGTGTCCAGGCCTGTGCCAAATGTTTCTGCCTCACTTAGAGCAAAATGCTGAGACACTATTCACAATGTTATTTAGATACCTGAACAGACATTTAAATACATTTTTGTATGCTTCTGTGCATACGTAATCTATTTTGCTCTTTTCTCAATCAAGGTGGATTTAAGTTGGGGTCTTATTCAAGGTGCCAACAGCGAAGCTCTGGAAAATCTTCCTACATTGGCTAAAGATGATACAACTCTCAGTTGTCTGCTGCCAAAGGCTACCCCTTATCCCCCAAATTATATTACTGTCAGCCACTTCAGCATAAAATCTGGGTCTTTAGCACTAACCTACCATCAAAGAGCTGAAATTACTTGCCTTGATTTTGTCTGAGTGGTATCTCCTGTCTCTTATGCTACTGTGGGAGGTAACCTCCAGCGCAGAGACTGAGCGGAGGAGGCGAAGGAGTAATGTCATCTTTGACAACTGACGGGAGTTCAGCATGTTTACACTTTCAGTCAGAGCATTTGCACCTCAGTGTTTACCCTGCAGAACCAAGACATCCCCTGGGTAGTTTTACCCCAAATTAGACAACCTGTCCTTCCTGTGAAGGAGAAGCTTGTACCTGGGTGGAGTTCGATAAATATATGAAAAATATGTTCGATAAATATAATGTTCCAGGGCCACAGGTTGAAATCTCTTTATGGCAGGACCTCCAGAAGTTTCCTCAGTACAGGTAAAAATGGAAGTACAACAGATCCAAACCTTCTCAGTAAACAAATTTTTGATTCATACACAGTGATGCCTTCTTTGCATCACTTTTTTTTGGTGTTTCTGAGAAACAGTTTGAGTCATCCCAACTTATTTTCTTTATTTCACAGAATCATAGGATCATTTAGGTTGAAAAAGACCCTTAAGATTGAGTCCAACCGTAAACCTAACACTGCCAAGTCCACCACTAAACCGTGTCCCTAAGCGCCATGTCTGGAAGCTTCCATGTAAACTTCCCCTTAGTCTCAATAATCACTTTTTTTTGGGAAAAGGAATTATCCCTGGGATACAGTTTCATATCAAAAGCTGTGATTTGTACAATGGTGCATGAGCGGTTCACACATTTAATACATAGCCCATGCTCTGAAGAACGTTAAGATTCTGTGCTTTCACAAGAGGCATAGTACTTCAAAATGAGGCTTTGTGAGTGGGTGGTAAACTTTCTTCTGGGTCACTGAGTAGCAACTGGATGCTTTGAAAGTATCTCCCAGGAGCCAGATAATCTGTGGTTGAGCGATGCAGATGTTCTACTGTGGTCAAATCAGAAAGAAAGACTTCTATCCTTAAGGCAGTAAAGTAATTACACCTGGTATCCTCATATCTTACTTCCAGTAAATAGGTGTAGAACAATGTGGCTTTGTAGTGCCCATTAATAATAGTAGTAGTTGGCAGCAAGAGCTTCTGAGAGTCTTTATACAGTTTACTGAAAGACTACATCACTATGCGCAGGAGAAATGGTTAATATTCAGAGTACTCAGGGGTTCATCTCAAAACCAAAAGACCTGCCTTTCTGTAAACCTTGTAAGTTTGTATGACTGGGATGAGAATCTCAGCAGAGGAAGCTTGTTCTCATCTCTTAGGGTCTCTTGTTTGAAGACAGATGTTATGCTTACAACTATACCAGTATGCACGTCCGTAGAAAGCGCAAAACCCAAAACGCCAACTCCAAAGAGTTGCTGTCCTTAAGAGAATTTCAAATCTAGATCCAGATTTGGGCTTGATGTTCGAGATCTTCAATTAATCTGTTCTTTGTTAAATAGCAATACTGTAACAGCACTTGCTTAAGCTCCAAGTAGACACCGTGTCAGCATTTCTGGTGTGAAACCATTTGACTTGGGTTTAGAATTCGTCCAGGACTTCCAAAGCAGGTGCCCACAGTAGTACATGAAGACTCAAATGGGTCCCAGTGCAGAAGGCAAAGCACAGCAATGTACCTGCGTAGAGACTTGAGTGTATTCTTTCAGCTCTGACACAAATCAACTGCAGGGCACTTTGACACATCCCAACCTTTCAGAGTGTATTTTTTGAGCTCTGCTCATTATCTGAGCCTCCATTCAGATGCTCTCAGCACAGATGCCTTCCTCATCAGCTCTGCACTAAAACATACAGTAAGTGAAATTCTGCCATATGTTAATACATATGTTTCAGTTTCAATAAGCATTTGATGCAGGGCTGGTTTTATTTTTTTTCCCAGGCAATAGAAATTACAGAGTTTATAATATTATCTTCACTCCCTGTTTAAATACACTAGTGAGCTTAAATAAACTAATTAAATTAAGGTTAGCTATGTCCAGCATAACCTGTCACAATGGTGGAAACATGTATTGATTCTTAATGGTTCAGCATTTATCTGTTTGGTCCAAACCAGCTGGGGATGGCAGAGTCAAACTGTCTGAGACTCTGTGATGTTGTAAAATGATGGAGAGGCAGATAGCCTGGAGAAAAGGTGTAACTGGGATTTTCACTTCATCCCCACCTCAAATTTTCCCATCTGGCATATCACAACATAATGATGTGAATGATGTCATCAAACTGGGAAAGAGGATCTGAATGGGGGAGCTTTCTCCTTTACTGAACTTTGTAAGCTGGCCACAAATTGTAATTAGCAAGTGTCTACAGTTTATTTCTGGCGGAGGCTCAGTCCATTTTCCACAGGCTGGAATCAGTCTGTTCAGCAAGGATGACTCTTTTTGTTTGTTTGTTTGCAAATAAACTCTTGGAAAGATACCGGGCGCATTATGAGATTTACAGATCAGTTGCTATGCGCGGGTATGCTGCTTTTACAGCAGCCCAATACCTCTGAGTAATGCTTTTGACTGAAATAGAGCTACCCTAGATTTGCACCATTGTAGGAGCCAGATTAGGCCCCATAACTCTTGTACACAGGCTTGAAAGCATCCAAGCAGTTATGAATGAGAGCAGCATTTGAAAGATAGAACAAAGAAAAACAAGCCAAAAAAAAAAAAAAATCCAACTTGCATCAGCTTTGCCTGCTGGATTCTTTGCTTTACAACTAGAGAAATATCTAGGCAGACCCTCAGCTAGCAGAAGCTGGCACAGCTTTGTTAAAAATCAGTGGAGCTTTGCTGATTTATATCAGCTGAGAATCACTATCTGCCCCAATGACAAAATGAGGCATTGAAACATAGTGGGAAGGCAATGGGGTTTATCTATGGTTACAGCATTAAAGCAGCGTCATAAGATAAACTAATTCTTGTCTACAGCTTTCAAAAAAGAAGGTGTCTATGGGAATACAGTACTGACTTTGCTTTCTCGGTGTTGGTTTCTGATCACTGTGCCAAGACTGGCATCTTCTCTTCCCTTAACAAATCAGCATGGCTCCTGCAAACTCTTCATTGACTGCCAATGCTCTGCTACCAATAATTTACTACTATTGAGAAATGTCTCTGCTTTCACTCTGCACAAGAGAGTTTGCTTCTACATGCCTGGATTTGTTCAGTTACATACTTTATGAACATTATTAAAAAGAATCAAAGGATTCTTTTGGGTTCATTTTTCATAAAATGTCTCAAGCATTTGATAAATAAATAATCTTCTACTTAAAATGGGCATGAATTCCCTACAGACTCAGAGGTGCAAGCAGGTATGTGCCAAGCCCAGCTCTCCTCCAGGGGGATGTATATATCTATATACCTGTAATTATAGGCTGATAATTATATAATTCACTGTATGTATATCATCATTTGCGAATAACTGGGTAAGCTGGCAACACAGAAGGGTGGGACTATCATAAGCTAATAAAAAAAAGCAATTATATTTCTTTCTGATCCAGTTCTCACCTTCCCAGTGAGATTGGGGCATTGTGCAATAAGTGAGAAATGAGGAACCTCAGAACACTTGGAAGCAAGATAAGCATCCAAATGCCTGACTGTGTCATTCAGAGCTCAGCTGAACTGTTTCAGTCAGGAAATTATGGGCTGCCATGGGAACAAAAGTCCCTTCCCAGATTACCAAAAGGAGTCTGAAGTGGGTCAGAAATGTTACAAGAATAGGCTTTCAAATGGCATTTATATTATTTCCCAGGTTAATACAAGTTTGAATCGAAGCACTAAGGCTAATATGAGAAATTTCATTTCAGCTTTATGCAACATCTCCTTGCTGTACATACAATTCACACCCCAAAAGATTCCTAGAAGAAGGTATCTCCACAGTCTTGCCTGCATCTGTCACATCTTAAATGGGGACCATTCGTAATCTGTGTTGATGCAGCGTCCTGCAGAAGGTGCTTTTGGGGCTGACATATCAGAAATCACAGAATTTTACATAAGCCTTAAAAATTTGACAAATTATGAACAAGTGCTTTTGTTTTATAATTTACAGTGTTCATGCAAGTCCCTAATTCCTTTCCCAGATGCACAGCAGAGTGTCCCCAGTTGAACCAAAATGTTCACCCACTACCTTAACTTTTAAATCCTGGCACTGCTCATACTCTCAAAAGCCTAGAGACAGTGCCCAGTATCAGGGTAGGATTGAGCCTCTAGTACGTAATCCAGAACTGAACAAATCTGGGCATGCAGGAGATAATTTAGTTGTGCAGAATGAAAGCACAAAAGTTTCTTAATTCTGGTAAATTATTGGTAGCACAGCATTGGCAGTCAATGAAGTGCTTGCCGAAATCGTGATGATTTGTTAAAGGGGAAAGAGAAGCCAATCCTGGCAAAAGAATTCCAGGCCATGGAAGAGAGAAAAAGCCAGCATTGTACTTACACACACAGTCTGTCCTTAGAGCTCTAAATGAAACATAATTTTTTTCAGAGGTTCAAATGCTGGAAGCACAGATCAGCCACATTCTCTCTACCATTTATTAGAGCTTTCTGTCACTATGTGGCTGGCTGTAAAGCAGGCAAAACTGCTAAGCTGTTTTTTTCTGTGTGAAATGAAAATGACTGGAGTGGGACAAATGTAGAGCCAAGCTCTCTGTCTGGAGCTGAGCTGGTTATCTCACTCTTAAGGTCCTACTCAGCAGAAACCAAATCAGTATCATCAGATAGTTTATTTGTAATGGAGTCTCTGTGGCTATTGCAAAGTCCTAAGAGGTCTACAGGATGCTTTTCCTACTATGTCACTATTAGCTGCTTTGCCCTGAAACCAGGAAGATAGGAAATGAAATGTGGCTCAATTCTAATGATACTGCCTCTGGTTCAGTCAGTTTTGGAAGTGTTAAAACTCCCTCACATAGGTTATAACAAGCTGATAGGACTGACCACAGTTGTACCTGCAGACAGAATCCATATATTTCACTCATTTGCTTTTGAAAAGCTCTCTTTTGCCAGCCTGTCCATGTTCACTTTATATCTGTATTTGTGTGTTCGTACTTACGCAGTCGTGTATGTGAAATGGAACACTCTAGCCATTTCTGAGTGTTGCAAAACTGAAATTAATACATTTTCCCTGTTCTTGACAAAAATTATTGTCATGCTTTTCTACACCACAGAGATAATTAATATATCAAAGAACTCCGAAACCTGATACTTGGAGTGTAAACAGTTCTCACTGGGGCATATGTCCACAGCCCCTATAGGAAAAAAATCTTTTTTGGATACTATTAAAGTCTGAAGGACTGAAAGTTGGCTGTTACATGCAACAGAATATTTCAGTGACTTAGAAAAGTCTGTGTGATAACATCTATAGAGAGTGATGTACTGTCAGTTCAGTACACACTGGGTTAGTTACTGAAGTAGTTTTTATTTGAGGAGTTTTTTTCCACTTTGGGTCAATAAGCCCAACTTGGCTTAAAGGACTTAAGATAACTTAAAACATTTCAAAAGGCTATGGTAGGCATACACTTGGTACCCTCACAGTAGTCAGTATAATATTCACTTAACAGGAATTATATCCTGTGCTGAAACAGGGCTTGGATATTCATATGTTTCTGTAAAACACTGTTTTATGCTCCCTTCCATGTTCAGGGTAGTACCAAAGGCCATGGTAACTGAGAGCACTCTTAGGTAATACTTACACTTTTTTAATGTTCTGTGGTCAAGGACTCTAAATGTCTTCACATGCAGTAATGAATTTTGGCAAAAAGAACTCTGTAGAACAGGCTAGGAATTAATATGACAGCATAAAGCACGGGAAAAAAAATCAGCCTTTGTAGATTAAGAAAGTTTTTCAAGAGTGTCCCAAGTTTTATCTATTTATTTGTTCAAAGTAGATTAGATTAGTAGTAGTAGTTAGATTTTAAGAGATACTAAACAACCTAGAGCTCCTGTTGAGTTTATACCATTAATGATTCCTAGAAAAATGTATATAGTGACCAAAAATTTGGAGTTTTAATGTGCGCTTCCACTCTTGAAAAAAAGATAATACACATCCTACCACACTGAAGCTTTGGGTTTTGTCAGTATCATTACCAATCATGCTAAAATTTGGATGCAAAAATCAACTATTATAGAGCCAATGCAGCTCTGGAAAAGTAAGATGGCATCTGCACATCTCCTGTCTCACGAGCAAAATCGTCACTGTGTTCTACTCAGATACATCTGTTGCTTTTTAGGTTTCAGCTGTCCACGCGACAGTTAACCAAGTCTGGCTTCATTCACCCAGTTATTAAATCATGTACTCAATGAAATTGTTCAGAGAGGCCAAATGGACTTTGTATAGCACTACCAATTCAGCACTTTTAGCAGAAAAAAAAAGGAGTAAGGAGTGAATACTTAGGAGGAATAATTGTGTTTTGTACAAAGCCCTCTCTGCGATTCCCTCCTGTGATGGCAGGAGAGAATGATAGAAATCTATCTGTTCCCAAGGTGAATTGCTTGAGAATCTCATCTTAATAGGGTGGGGGCACTGCTAGATGGGTAAGGTAAGAAGTTTCTTGAATTTCTAAGGGCTAGTCTGGGCTAATTCCTTTGTGCTTGTCGGGAGGTATCAATTCCTGAAAAGGGAGTTTCCTTTCTCTTTCCTATGACTAGTCAGGATGGTGCCTACACACTTAACATATCTACATATGGGCTGACTTCCCCGCCCGCTTGGTGCCTACTGGCCCCACTCCCTTATCTAATCAAGGTTCAGTCAAAGTTAATTAGGGATCTAGTTTTCTGTTCCTACATTAGGCGTAAAGCAAAAGAAGCTCCTGGGCATATCTGATCAAGAAGCTGATTTGTGTTATAACTATGTAATAACTGGCACAACTGTGTAATTACAATACAGCACTATCTAAGGTTACATCATTATCATTATGCTTAACACTAAAATAAAATGCTGTTATCATGATTGGTGTCAACACATTTGTGATATGCCACCCAGGAAGATGGGGAAGATGTCACCCAAGCCCTATTTGAACCTGGAAAAAAGTTTGTTCCCGCAGATGGGGCATAAGAAGAAAAAGAAATAGATAAGACTTTGACTATTCGGGGTTAAGTTTGCCCTTCCTTTTCACCCTTCCTCTTCCCATTGCTGCCTTAGCCAGACTTTTACTTGTCAGTGAGTACATTGACGCTGGAGTCACTGATAATAAAAATGTAATCTACCTATGTATGTCTATAGTCTACTTCCACTCTCCATGGAAGAGAACTACAAAGTTCCACAAACTGTGTTAACCCAAAGGCATTGCACACAGAATGTATTTTTTAGTTTTGATTTTCTGCTTAAATAGGTAGTTCAATGAACTAATATGTATTTATAAAAAGTAGATGCCATGAAACATAAGAAGTGCAATTCACTTGAAGGAAAGACAATATTGAAAATAAAATTTTTACATCTTCTGTTTCTTGCTGGGTTTAGTTACAAAATATTAGGGAAACCATATTGCACAGCTTTTAGTGACTAATATTTATGTGTAGTCTTAAATATCAACAGCTTCAGCCACTTTTTGTTAATGATAGGTCTGGATGTGATTTCTTAGCTAAAGACAGCTTCCTTAGCTTACCTCATATCATGGCATCTGGTATCTCTAATTGGAATCATTTTCATAATAACCATGAGCAATATACATTACCATCTAAATATGAATGCTGACTACAATACAGACTTGTCTACAGCTCTTTAAGTACCCAGGATCCAGTCCAAAGCCCCTTAAACTCGAGGGGAAGACTCCTGATGATGTTAGTCTTACCTAGCTTAGGCTCAATGTATCAAAAAACCCACCTGAAACTCCATATAAGAAAGCAGAGATATATTCAGTATTAATAAGTTTCAATGCAACTCTGTCAAATCCCTCCAAAGGTGGTGTCCTGTTACTAAATAAGGCCTGATTCAGTCAGTATTTAGATACTTGCACAACTTGAAATGCTGGAGTAGTTCTGTGGATTTTTATGGAAGTTCAAGGCACTAAGTAGGTTCGTCTACTCAGTAGTTTACTGCTTATGAGTGCTTAATTGTTCGAAATTTTACTGTTTCATTAGTAGTAATAGAAAATTACCTAATTCATAAGCACATGCCTGATACTTTTTTTTATGGTGTTATGAGCTTGTCTTGAATTATTTAAGAAAAATCTTGCTCCTATGCAACACTCATAAGTTAGTAAAATATCCATAGCCAAAGTCTTCAGCTACTCATTTAGCAGTAGACATTTATGTTACGTGCAAAATGTAACATTTGATATTCATCACAATCAGCAGTTATCAGTAAGATAAAAATACATGAATTCGTCTCAATCTGGAGGGTTCCTCCAAAAGGGACAAGAAATCCTACTGTCAAATTGAAGGGAAAAGAAGGGATTAAATAGAGACCCCTAACAACTGCATGCACAGGGCTTGTTTAAACTGAAATTTTACATAAAAAGGTGCAAATGCTTTTAAAGAGAACCATCCCAGATTGCATTTTCTCGCTCTCTCCCATATAATTGTAAACAGCTTTGATTTCAAAGGGAAAATCAGACAATTATTTTATAATGAGAGGTGTGGTCTAGTGATTCGAGCATCAGACTGGCAGCCAAAAACCACTGGAGTTTTAATCCTGGCTCTGACACTGACACCATCTATTGCCTTAGGCTAATCAGTATGGGTTTGACTGAGATCTGCTCCTTGTGGGTGCAAGAGGTAGGGACAGCTGCAGAATTCCTGATTCAAAGCTGCAGAGATGAGCGAGAACCTTCTCTCCGCTGCACCCAGCTCATACCCAGCAGGGCCCTAACTGAAGGACAGTGTCCCTGACCAGAGGAAGAAATTAAACCCATGCAATGTTCACCTGAGGCAAGCCGAGGTTCAGGAAAGCCAATGTTGCTAAGTGCTGTCAATAAAAGCTTTAAAACCTCTTTGCATAAGCATATTTGAGTAGGTCTCTGCTTTGAAGAAAGCCTGCTGCTTAGGTCGAGGGGTGAGTAAAGCCAGTCTTGCCTTTAGAACACTCCCGGCACCTGGGGAGTTTTTTATTTCCTTTAAGCACCTTGTAGTTAAATTTTTAGTCATTGTTTTCTTTCTTCCTGTGTGCGCCCATCCCCCAGTGACCCCCAGCTTTTCCCCGCCCTTTGCTTCTCAGTACAATTCCTCCTGTCTCATAGAGTTGTCTGATTTCTTGTCCTTGATTAATACAAACACAGACAAAACTCTCATCCTTGGAGGTTTTAATTGGAAGGTTGATTGACTTTTCTTCTTTGCTTGTACACTTCCCATCACTTTAGCTTCCTTGGGGTCCACTGAGAGACTTTCAATCTTCCCCCCCCGCCCCCCCCCCTTCACCATCATGTTCTTGATCTTTGTTTGCTTGGGGCTTGACTCCTTCTAATATAAGTATTAGGCATCTTGCCATTTCAGATGACAGATCAGCTCTTTGATGTGTCTAATTATGATGGAGAGGGGGCAGAGAAAGCAGGACCTCCTAGAGCCAGGATAAATTTTCTGTCCATATAAACTCTAAGCACTGATGTGTCCCTCTGCTTCCCCTCTTGTATGTGACAGCACGCTAGACGTAAATCCTGCCCAACCTGAAACAGTTCCATGAATACCCTGTCCACGGGAAGTTTTCACATTTGAACCTGTTTAATTTGAAAGGGGGAAGCTGGCAGAAGCCAGGATGCCATTATGATAGGAGGGGTAGCAGAATGGGGAGTTCTACCTCAACTTTGCATAGCAAAAGCAGAGGTGGCTGACTGAAAGCAATCTAGTGAGAGAACCTTGTTCCCTCACCTCACATAACTCTCTCTCTTGCTACCACAGAGTGACACTCAGTATTTATGTTAGTGCTTTGCAAAAGTAATCAAACTCAACCTCACAACACCTTTCTACGCCGAATTTTCTGTTGAGTTTTATGGATGCTGTTCAGAGAAAAGAGACATGCTGCTCTAACAGCAAGAAGCTTAGGAGCACACCAGGCTTCAGTCACTTCTCTTGCTCTTAAGTAGTTTAGACATTTTCAGAGCATCCCATCCCAAGTTCTTTCTCTTTGGTTAAGGACCAAACCTGTGGCAAAGCAGGAACTGAACTTACTCTGGAGTTTGTGACAACCAAACCTGAACTCAATTCACAGCTGTCTTCCAGGACTTTAATGAATACCCCTCTCTGTCTGTGTCTGGGGAGAACCTGCCTTGCTTGGTAGGAGAAGGGAGAGAAGATTGGGTAGACTGTTTAGCACTGAAACCTGTTTAAGGGCTGTATGGTTGAACTTGTACCATTCCTCTGTAGCACGTGTGTGCCCACAGAACTGTTGTACAGTTCTTACCTGTACTGTAGTAACATGTGGCTGCCCTGTTCAGGACCAGGGCTTTATTGACTTGCATGCTTTATAAACACATGAAAGGCCATGGTCCCTGCCCTGAGGTACTTGAAGTCGTTAGCAAATCTCACAGACGTTTCTTAATATGAATTTATTGCTGATCTGTCTGCCCCAGAGCTTGAAATTCTTTATCTGCCAAACAGGCACAGCAGGAGTTTCAGCATTGCTTCCCCTTGTAATACCTGGCTAATATGCTTCAAGCCTGACCTACAATGATCGTCTCCTGGGAAGAAAGGTTAGTTTAGTCTTCCTTCCACTCAGCATTCAGCCCTTGATCTTTCTACCAAAATGGGCAATCAGTACTAGTGAAATGAACACTGATCAACACTGACAAAACCTTTCACCTCATTCCATGCAATAAGCTGGGGTTACATTTGTGCTGCCGTCCTTGACCAGAAACTCTTGAGTGGAAAGTTTCCTACCATCTCCCTCACCTCTTCACTTTTTAGAGCCAGTGCAGAAACCTGCTTTAAATTAAACAGCCAGAAGGTGAAGAGAAGTAATGTTCTAGTCTACAGAGTGACAGCGTGAAAGGCAGTGGTGAAGGGAATCGCAGTGCAACAGAGGTAGAGGGAGTACAGGGAACATCTATCAATATTTACTGAGCAGCATTGCTTTTCCATTTCATGTTTCTCAGCCCTTCATCTTTACAGAGCCCTGCCCTGTAATAGTTTTGTGCTTATTCCTGTACATTGCCAAACAAGAAAGCTAGTTTCTAGCTCCGATCTTTGTTGACAGGGATGAGGAAGATTGTGGAAGCCTTTCTCTCCATGGGTCCTCTCTACCCACCCCAGAGGAGAGATTAATAGTTTCTGAAAGCATTTCCACCCTGCAGAAAGGTCACTATAGTCCTGGGGAAGATGAATAGACAGGGATTCATCAGGACTCTGTAGTAACATGGGAGGGATCTCTTCCAGCAAAAATATTGCCAATTCTTAACAGTGGCTATTTCAGAATAGCTGGAGGTAGGCAGGTGACGTCACAGGTTATTGTTTTTCACACAGTGCAACACAATCCGATCACTTCCACAGGTGTATTTTTTTTAATATTTTTTTTTGCATCAAGTGTTTGTCATTGTGCTGACTGGGATCTGTGGGGCATGGTGATTAAGACTGTAAGAGAATATATCCCTGTCATCTTATCTTCTGTATATAGTCATCTGTCTTTCGGATTCACTTGGAGCTGTGAGGGCAGGATTTTGCTTTAGTTATTTTATGCCAACTTTATCATCCTAATATTTATTGCTCTGACTCTGGACAGTAGAGTTAGCCAGAATTAACTTGTTAGATACTCTTGTGTATCCTCTTAGTGCTTTGGGCAACTTTTGGGGCCTGATATACTGAGTACCTTAATTCAACAGTATTGACTTTACTTTTAAAGCAGAAAAAAATCTACCAGAAAATCTACCAGAAGCTAGCAGAAGCTCAGCTAGAACAGTGGAAAAATCTTCCCTTTAGATTTTCTATTCACTGATTTAGGATGGGGTAACTACATTGCTATGTGTTTACTTTCTAAATAAATTCCATACATGTGATGTATACACACACAGAGTGTAGTTCATTATCCTATGTTGCAAAATCAAGTTACCTATGCCTAGAATTCTTTTAAAGACATAATGTTAAGTAGTCATATTGCTGAAAAGACAGGGAAAAAATGTCTGAAATGGACTGATGCAATTTTGTCAGATTATCATAAACTACCAAACCTAAGCTACGAGAATAGATGATCCTGACAGACGCTTGCAGTTGGAGTGCCCACATGGGGAGAAGTCTGCTTATGTATCTGGTGGGAGGCATAAAGACAGAAGAAAGTTGATTTGCTTTATCCTGTCAATCTAAGGATTCACTTTGCAGGACATACTTTATCTACACACAACGTTTATTTAGACAATGAAACCATCAGTGTCATTGATAGAATCTAATACACCAGCAGAGATGTTTTTCTTTCTCAGTATTTTTTGTTGTTGTTGGAGTATGTATTCCTGCCACAAAACTATTTTTATGGAAATAATATTTTGTTATAAGCACTGTCATCGTGTATTGTAATTATTATTTTGTTTTACCCTGCCCACACAAAAATCTGTTTGCATTATATTCCATTGAAAGATACATTTTAAGTTAGCTCTGCTAGTCATGAATAATGTAAATTGACAAGAACTATTATTGAGGGAGGTAGACAAAGAAACAGAAAGTTAAGTGGTTTCCTTTCTTTCTATGGCAGAGTGACATTTACCTGTAAGTACATTTGATTTTAACACAATAGGATGAGTCTCTGCTGTGCTGGATTAGGATTGAGGCATGTGGAGGAGTTTTCAGATAAAGAGTGGGCACTGAGAAATGCCCTCGCCAGACCTCTCTAGGGAGGGTACTTCAGCAGCAATAGCATGTCAGAATGTCTTTTTTTCAGCCCTTATACCCAGCTGACAAAATCTTTCTTTGTTTCTGTATCTGTAATTCCAAGAGATCTCTCAGTGCTTCCCACAGCTGTCTAACAATCGAATACTTAGTGCTTGTCACATCACTTTCCAAAAAAGGGTCATTGTCACTTTTCCATCCTGACAGACAGGGAAACCAAGGCAAAGAGAGACTGCAGGTGAATGAGGGTCACTTGGAGACCCAGGACCAGCTTTCCTGGTATGTATACTCATGGCCCAGACTGGTACTGCCCCTCATATTCAAGCTACAAATTTCACCAGTTCCTCTTTTCCTCAGACTTGCAAGAGCTGTGACAGTTGCGTCTAACTCTTCTACAGTTACACTGTGTTTAAATCAGAAGTAACTTCTGTGGGTTAGATTCTCACTTTTGTGAACAAGAGTGTTCCCCCTTGAACCAGTAGGGCTTATTTTTATGTCTGAAATGGTGTAACTGCTCTCATGTCTAAAAACATCCCACTGACTGCTTTGTTGATCTAGTGTGGCACATTTACTAACCTCTCTGCTCCGGCTTTTTTCTGCGGTGTAACTTGCCATGTCTGCAAGGTTACCTGGGGAAGAGGGACAAAAGCTAGTCAACCCTTGTCTCCAGTAAAAAAACAAATAAACAAAAAAACCAAATAGGCATTGCACTGTGATCAAGAGATTCCCTTCCCCAGGGAAGGCGCAGCTCTGCAGGGGGAGGGCTAACATCTTCTGTTTCTGCAGTGCCCTCCCTGGGTACCACAGTTTAAGCTGTCCATATTCCTTGTAGGAAAGCTTTGGAGAACGTTGTCTGGACTGCCCTCCCAGAGCTTTTCTACTTTTCTGATCTCTCCTTTAAGTTTCTCTGCAGGGGAAGGACAGGATCTGGCTGATTATAAATGTGACCTGTCCCACTGAGTTATTGTTGCACACTATGGGAGATAAGGTTTTGCAGTCCTCTGTTTTCTGGTGACGTAGTCCGGGGTGCATGCACACACCAGAATCGTGTCTTGGGGCTTCAAATGCCTTTATCTATGTCATGCATTGGTTTTTACAGTTTGCTATGAATCACTGATGCCTGCTGGGAACACATACCCGCTTCTGGTTATTTTTGTTACAATGTTATAATGGGCACAAGGACACTTAAAAGTGGAACAACTGAGCATCTCTTGGTAGCCAGTGCTGTGCAACTCTCCCGGGATGCCTGAGAACACCAAGATCTGCTGCTGAACTGTCTTACTGTGGTGAAAAGAAGTTAATTACGAGATTATGGCATTGTCTGTGTCCTGTGTAGCAGCTCTACTCATGTAAAGGATAGAAAAGTAGCTAGAGCCCTGTCTTAAATCCTGGAATACATGATCAGAGACCTCTGTATGCTGCAGGTTTCCTAGGTGAGGGTGGATCCATCGTTTAGGCACTCCAATTACATTTCAGCTGTGGGACAGCTGCTCTCTGTTACATGACCCTGTGTCCTGGGATGTCCAGGAACTAGGCTGGAGAGTTTCATGGCTCCCTTCTAGCCAGCATCTCCTGGCAGGCATTTTCTGGTCTGCTGGCTTTCTTACCAGCAGAAACTCAGTGGGCAGAGGCATGAGATGCATGCCAGGGTCTCCTTCTGACAACGAACGGAGACATAGCTTGGGCAAACACCTGGACAGCATGTGAAGAAGAAGGGATTAATAGCATGCTGATGTTATTATACCATGCTGATGCTGTGTGGTGATGCCAGGATGAATACATGAACGTCTGTAAGGAATTCAGTACTGCGGTAAAAGGGAACATATACAACCCAAGTTAGTTAATAACTGTTTCCCAGAGGTGTGAGGGTTTCAGCTTTGAAGGTCATAGTATTTGAAGGACAAATATTTCTGTTCCCACAGAGAGAAACAGGGAACAAAGAAACCAACCTGAGAAATGCTGTGCAGCCAGCTCTTTCAGTGTGAGAGCTTAGTGTTCAGTGATTTCTGAAATGTTTGTTATGGATGGGGAGCATGTTAGAAAAACATTAAGATACTTAGAGAAAACAGTGAAGGGAATGGTAGAAACAAACAATACTAGATATAAAATACTAATGTCTGGAGATCTATTAGCTCTGGGGGTCTCAGAGTGGCCTCCTTTGTCATCTCCACTTTGCGAAGAAGGTCAGACCCAAGAGAGGTACTGATTTGCTCAAGGCACACAGCCAGCAAGTGGTAGAATTGGGACTAGAATCCAAATCTTTTCACTCTTAGGAGGAAGTGAGAAGATAGGTTTACTGTAGTTTCAAAATACATGGCTACAAGAAGACTCCAACTAGCTGAAGTCAATCTTCTAACTCATTGTGTGGGCTTTGGCCTGCTCTTCGGATTCTGCTTTGTGCTTTAATTCTCCTGTGCCACTATACACAAAGTAACAGTCACTTTTACAGAAAAATATTATGCCCAAACTCTGCCTTTGGGTACAGAAAGAAATCACAGAGAAGAGAAGCCATCAAGTCCAGCTGACTGGGATAGTGGCCATGTGCCAGACATCATCTTTTGTGGTAATAACCCCTTTCCAATGGCAGCCTGAGCTATTTGCCTGTCATGATTTGTCTTTTTGTGCTTGGGGAATGCTGGCTGACCTTTGTCTTTGATGTTGCTAGGCCCCTTCCTTGCAATAGGGCAGTTCAGGAGGCCATGACCACATCTGCTTTGGCTGGTTCTGTTATCAATTAATTTGTCCTGCCACATCAAAGAACAGAGATAAAGCTGTAGCATTTCCTTACCACAGATTTTTATCTTCACTCCCCAGTTCACCTCACACACACACACCTTCCACCTCCACAGCAAGCAGAGAGAGAGAGACAGACAGAGAAAGAAACTGAAATGACATCCTAATAGTCTCCCTTGAGTGCTGATGGCACCTGGGTCTCTGTGTGCTGAGCCTAACACCCACTTCCAATCTGGCCTGGCCACAGCCAGTCGGTTGCTTACTCCCCCAACAAGTTATTTGTTTTTCTCTCTAGACAAATCAGTGATGTTAGAATGACAAATAGCAGTTATAGCTTTGCACTTAGCTGAGTATAATTTCAGCCCATCAGTACCATCTGTCTCCCTTCTTGGGCTGCAGCTCCATTAAGTGGCAGCCAGAGATCCTCAAGGACAAAGAGCCAAACTCACATGGGTAGATATTTTAGGGGTCAGAATTTGTGACTCTTTGCCCTTTGCAGTTAATTCCAATGGTGAGCTAGAAAAAATGAAGCTGGGACATAAAACCTAATCCAAATGAAAACTTCCCCACTGCTCTGCCACGCTGAGCCTTGACTCTCCTTGTTCAGGAGTTCTGCACTGAGATGGATACTAACCATCGTCCAAACATAGTCGAAGACTTGCTGGGATGATGCTGTTTGTCTTGGCTTTGAGACAGCATTCAGGCTTATTTCTAGGAAATTTTGGGTTCATTGGAGAAAAGATGAGAAAATTCTTATGCATAGTAGGCAACTTCAGTATTAATAAAATAACCTAGTCCATTTACGATAATCTTGCCTTGTTTTGTTGAACTGCCTTGTTTTCCAAAGAGCGATTCCTTTTGTCTCATGGCCCTCACTAGGGAAAAAAGATGCTTAACTTAACTTCTAGTCTCCATCAGATTTCAGGACAAGGTGGCTTTTATGCTGTTTATGTCTTCCTGTCTCATGTAATCTCCTCCTCTTTTCCAGCTATGACCTTTCAAAGTACCCTGTTCTCATTCTCTATGAAGTTCAAACTTCTCTCCCTCATTTATACTGTCTATCAGTAATTTATATATCATCTCCTCTGTCTTTGTCTCCTATTTACCTTGTGCCCTGCTGAAACCTGGTCATCTGTGTTATGTCCTAAATGTATGGCCGAAATTCCAAACAGGTCCCTCTGCATAGAAAATATAGTAGTGAGGCATTTTAAAGAATTTTTAGAGTTACTGTAAGGTGACTCTTACCACATTAAAGTAAGGACACATTAAAGTACTGGGCTGTTCAAAGTCTTTGGGCACTTTCCTTTTAAAAGCTCAATTCCTATTTAGCCACACAGAAAAAATGATCAGATTTACAAAAGAGTTTGGTTTGCTGAGCACAATCAGAGCGCTATGCGTGTTTGAAAATCTGATCCTTCTGCCACCAGGCATGCTGGGGACTGGACTAGGACCAGCACCTAGGAATCCTCATTCCCAGCTTTGGCCTCATGTCCTCAAACTTTTCTGATTTAGTTGTTTTCTCCACAGACTGGCTGGTGTTCTTTTTTCTTTTTCCTTCCTTTCTTTCTTTCTTTCTTTCTTTCTTTCTTTCTTTCTTTCTTTCTTTCTTTCTTTCTTTCTTTCTTTCTTTCTTTCTTTCTTTCTTTCTTTCTTTCTTTCTTTCTTTCTTTCTTTCTTTCTTTCTTTCTTTCTTTCTTTCTTTCTTTCTTTCTTTCTTTCTCTTTCTTTCTTTCTTTCTTTCTTTCTTTCTTTCTTTCTTTCTTTCTTTCTCTTTTCTTTCTTTTCTTTCTTTTTCTTTCTTTTTCTTTCTTTTTCTTTCTTTCTTTCTTTCTTTCTTTCTTTCTTTCTTTCTTTCTTTCTTTCTTTCTTTCTTTCTTTCTTTCTTTCTTTTCTTTCTTTTCTTTCTCTTTCCTTCTCTTTCTCTTTCTCTCTTTCTCTCTCTCTTTTCCTTCCTCCCTTCCTTCCTTCCTTCCTTCCTTCCTTCCTTCCTTCCTTCCTTCCTTCCTTCCTTCCTTCCTTCCTTCCTTCCTTCCTTCCTTCCTTCCTTCCTTCCTTCCCTTCTTTCTGTTCTTGTTTCTTATGTTTTCTGAGGACTAATTTGATCACATCTCAAAACACAGGGAGAAAACAGCTTTGGAACCATTTTGCATGGGCTATGAAAAAGCCCAGTCTTCTGCAGTGTGGTTGTGAATGTCCTTCTCTCTCATTGACTAAGGACCCTGTATACCTTGCAGGATCAGTTGCATTGAAAAACCTGTCCTTTCAAATTTGTTTAGGTAAAATGCAGAGTGCAGATGATTCCCAGAATAACTCTTCTGGCTTCATTTGGAATGACAGCAAAACCAAATCTGGACTAAGCTTTTCATCTCAATGGAAGGGCATACATGAAGCAGTGAGAATATGTCATTGTTCATAAAGGACAACATTACATGAGAAAGAGAGCATGGGAGAGAGGCCGAGAGAAAGAGAGATTTTTCCTCTTTGCTAAATAAGGGCCGTTTTGAGGTGTATGAGGACAGCAGGGGTCAGTGAGTGCTGGAACTGACTCTGAACTTCTGGCAGAACAATCTCCTGGAACTAAAACCAAGAATACCTTTATCTTCAGCAACCTGCCGGGAGATGTTCCACAGCCAGCTTTCTCCACAAGAGCCAGGTTACTGTGTCTGTACATGACAGCAACTGAAGCAAAAGCTTTTGTCTTTTAAAACAGACTAGCTCACATACAGCACAGTAGACTTGAGCCTGAGACCATTTAATATCAGACACTGAGCAAGAATCCATTTGT
Source organism: Strix aluco (assembly GCF_031877795.1). Lineage (NCBI taxonomy): Eukaryota > Metazoa > Chordata > Aves > Strigiformes > Strigidae > Strix > Strix aluco. Next base: position 8,614,000 of record NC_133949.1, on the reverse strand, counting down.
AACAGAGGAGCCATAAACCATGATATTATTTGCCACATAACAGGGACATGGTTTGCACAGATGTTCACACACCATGTCTAATTAGAACAGGAACAGATATGTTACAGAAATTAGAATTCCTTCAGTAAGGATCTAGCTCTGCACACTGGTCTGTTTTAACTACCAGATACTTTATGTGTCTGAGCCACTTTTCACCCATGAAACCAATTTGTTTGGCAAAGTCCTTAAACCTCATTGCTTCCCTGTCTTATGAGGGGAGTAAAGACTATTTTCCCCACTTGCCGGATAGGTAGTTTCTCTGAACTTTCACATTACTTTCCTACACATGCAGTCAGCATCAGAACTAGAATTAAAGCCCAGGAGTCCTGATTCTCAGCCCTCTCCATCAGTCATGTTCTTCTGAGCTTGCTGTACCTGCATATCAGGAATTTTGTGGGCAACTACAGAGACAGAGAACAGATTGCCCCCAAATGGTGTCTTCAATCACTCAACTTTTATCGCTGAGAGACAGTAGCTTCCCTCCCTACCTCCTTGAAAAGCTTTTAAAATAAACACAGGTACATTAGAACAACAGCCCTTCAAAAGGGTCCCTTTCTACCCCTCACCTTTCTTGCTCTCCTGTCATTAAGCAGAGCAGAGCCACCCTTACACGTGACATTTGGACAGATTGACTTCAGCTATTTACTTTAAGCTTTTCTTCCTCCCATTCAGGATCACTTTCATTCATTTTTCAAGTGTCTCAATTTTTCTTTTGCTCAATCCATAGATCAGGTGATTCAGAATGCAGCAATGGGACGTGTGCCATTCCGATAAAAGTACAACCCTGAAGCCTCCCTACTCCTCCTGTAGTCCCTTTCTGCTTAGTCTTTAACTCACTAATTCTGCTGACAAAGGGGAAAATACACCGGGAGTGGTAAAGGAAATCTCACTTTTAAAAGGTGGACACAAGATGAACTATCCCTGCAGAATAGATGGATACAGGCAGACCCTTCATATGCCAGTTGAAAGAAAATAACAGCAGCAAAATTTCTTCCTCTATCTTTCAAAAAAGAGACAAGGGCACCCCTCAGCCTGTCATGCAACAGAAAACAAACCCACTGTTTTCACGTTAATTGGTTTTCATGTTGTCTCTCCCTGGTTACTGTGGTCTTTGGTAGCTGTTCCAGCTTCCCTTTTACCAGGGTGAAAATAGTGCTGTTCCCTTCTGCCAACACAAGACACAGAGGAGCTCAGGTTTTTTCATAACCTCAAACCATACCTAGTCTGCAGATGCCTAGCAGGTAATTTCAATACCTAATAAAACAAAGTAATAGCTCTTAAACAACACTCAGAGCATCTAGTACTAGGGCCTGAGACTTTCCAGGATTTATGGAAAGTTGCAGGAATTGGAAAGCCTGCTACAGTGAAACATGAAATCCTGGGGGCCTTTGATGGGAAACCATCTTTGTCAGAGATGAGCAGGGCCTGAGAATATTTTTCATTTTTTCTGAATGAAAGCTGAATACTTTTTCCCATTGCTTTGATGCTCCCTTTTCACACATGCTTGCCAGCCTGGCTATTACCATGGCTTACATAGGTTATGGCAGCAGGGAGTGGTCCCAATAGAGAGCAGGACCCTGTTGTGGCAAGGGCTGAACAAAGATGTGCATACTACCCTGTTATTATGAGCTTTGACAAGCTATTCTCTCTCTCAGTCACTTTTTTTCTCTTATTCTTGATCTTTCTTGCTTAATGGCAACTGGAAGATCTTGAGTGCTTCCTCAAGTTTCTGTATTAACTCCTCCTAGGCAAAATGTGGTTGAAGTCACCTCTTCTCAGAACACACAAAATGGGGAATAGAGAGAAAGAATTAGGGATGCGGGAGCAGTTGAGTGATGCTAAGCGATGTTCGTATTACAGAATGGTCACATCAGCACATGGTCATTGGGCAACGGGAACTGCAGGTCGTGGTTCTCCTGGGACAACAACTCACTGTAAAGTTACAGCTTTTTGTGTGCATATAGAGTTTGCATTAGGGGAAATGCTCAAAATATATAAACAGGAACTAGTCTTGCAGAGAAGATAAGCTTTGGAGTAAGGGGGTTGTCTCTTCCAATGTGTATTTAGTGTCCGCTGCAGTGGGGACTAATCTCATTTTGGGCCTCTAGATGCTGGGCCTCTCTTCATGTGAATATTGCTGTAATACACATAACTACTTCCTTCCACTGACTGCCTTTTTGTTGCATTGTTTTGTGTAATTGACTCCCTTTTTCATCCAGAGGCCAAAGAGTGATTATTGGAGATTGCCAGCTCCAGACCTGAATTGTTTCATTCAGGAAGTTAATTAAAATCAACCCACCTCTTTAAAAACCCTTTCAAATATAGTATGGATGCTCCTTTCATCTCAGCGTTACTTCTTCTTTTTTTTTTTTTTTTTTTTTTTTTTTAATCAGTGCTCCTTAAATCATGGAAATAACTTGGCAAAGGAGCTGAATTACAAGAAAAATCAGTTAGGAACGTAGGTAAAGGCACATAATAGGTCTTTAGAGGAGAAGAATGAATTTAATTGAGTGAAAGCTCAGAAAACCCAAAAGTAAACTCAGGGTCATCAGCATGCTTCTTTCACTTATCCCTCAGTTGCACTTCATAGATCCAGGCTTCCTTTTGCTCTGCTGTTATCACACTTTCCTTTTGCTGTGATTTATTAACTGTGGAACTGTCAAATTATGAAACTGAGGTTCTAGAAATACTTATTAATGTTTGAGAAATTCATTTCACACTTGAATACTTTTTCTAACACTTACTAATGTCCCTCATTTTGGTCATGTGGGTCTACAGGGCAAGAAAACAAGGTATCTTATTATATATTTAGCATGTGGAGATGAAGGATGAAAAAAATTTATTTTAAAACCCCCTCAAACATTACAGCAACTTTATGCATTTGCTCCTTGTGCTGCTGTATGTGGTGACTCTGTGTGTGTCTATGTGCATAAGCAGGGCAATGTCTGTACGTTCAGTGACACCATTCCAGTTTCCTTTCAGTCACTATTAAGAAAGCACTTCTAATCCCCTCTGAGAAGCTTGAACATAAAATTCCTTTCATGCCAGTTTTGTCTTCCTCAATTTGGCAAACACTGACCTTCCCCCTGTGATTCCAATGGAACTTGTAATTCAAAAGGCATTTCTGTTTATTATTACCCTGTTAGTGTACAAGAATCATCGGGGATGCCAGTACTGCTAAGGCAGCAAGGTTACTTTCTGAGCTCTCTGTTGCAGTTTTGTACTGCAAAACAAAAATACAGTAGGCCATAGATAAATGATGATTACTTTATTCGCTATTTAACAATGAACCTAAAAAAATTACTGAATAATTGCTTGCCTCACAATCCATGAGAGTAAGTTTGCTACATTTATTTCCCATACAAAATTTTCTGATGGAAATTAGTTTAAAAAGTAGAAACAAAGACCACCAATAATGTCAAAATTTATGAATTTGCTCTTGCAGGACTGGAACATTTCTACTTCTTGACACTCAGTTTTGCAATGACTTACAACAGTATCAAATTTAACAGTTCTAAACTGGTATACTCTTACTTAAAAGGAGGTTTTCCTTCAAAACATGATTTTGCACAGAATACTGAGCTCTGTGTTTCCATCAGCATTAACTCAGTCAGGTTTAGTATTTAACCTAATCTGCTCAGAAAAGTCCTCTTACCCTTCATATTTAGAGAGACATCATCTGATAGGAAATGGCTGCAATACCTCTAGCTTTCTAAAATACTGACAGTTTCAACCGTTTCTTAAGAAACACTTACTCACTAGGGACTGCAGCTCTAAACAGATGCTTCTGCTTTAAAATACAATCACCATCTTTAGCTTAAATGGATGACTCCTTACAAATAAAGCAGTGGTATTGCTGGCATAACACTGAAGTCACCCAAAGAAATGGGTGACCACCAGACATTTTTCCTTGCTGTATCTCTGCATAGTGCTTTGCACCTTCTGCTACCTTACTGTTACCATCTATGATTTCTTAAGGACCGCAATATTTTTTCTTCAGGCAAGTATTTCATGCCAGCACTGGGAACATTGCGTTTTCAAAGGACAATTTCTGCTTTAAAACACTAGCATCCATTTACAGTTTTTCACATTTGATAAGCTGCTCCTAATGAAAACTGAGTGCAGCAAAAGTACCCTTCTACAATGCACAGGTGTCCACTGCACGCTCAGAATATCAGACTTAATGATAAAGGGTAAAAAGAAACCTCTTTGGCAGAAGTAACATGGAAGACATAATTTACTTTTCTTACCTACTATGAGAGGTCTGAATTCTGGTCTTGTTTAATCCAGCACATAAGCCAATGATGGGATGGACAGGCTGGAGTGTTTGCTCTGCTGTCTCTTCTGTTTAAGCTGAGGAAAAGACTAGAAGTTACTATAACAGCGAATCCTTGCTGAGACCTGATCCTGATTACAACTGTGCCCCACGTACCTGCATGCCACTCAGTACTGAGGTTTTCAAATCTGCCAATTTGTGCATATGTGTTTAATTTGGTATGTACGAAGATGCTCATGTGTGAATGTAACTCCCCTAAGTCCTGCACACACAAATTCAGCAGATCATTCTGGTCAGCATGTGCCCATTTGAAAGTTTGTCTTTGAACGTCTGTCCTGTTGCTTTTTCTTTGTCACTGCTCTTCAACTTTTGTGCCTGTAGACTTGAAAAGTTGTGCCATGTGAAAGTGCCCTAGTTACATTAGCTAACTACTGCTTCTTCCTTAAAACCATACATGTTGGTTAGTTTTCACTTTGCAAATTGCTCTGGATTTGATAAATGCAACTTACTGAGTGGAACAAATTTTGAAACATTATCTCCACGCACATTTTTAAACTTGTCAGGCGAGTTCTACAAATTATTTATTTGTTTTAATGTTACATAGCATCCATGAATCTACAAGCATTTCATAGATATCATTCACTGATCATTTCATTAATAATGATTTAGCTTGTTATTAACGCTTCCATTTCACAGAAACAGAAACTGAGAAGCAGATATCTGAAAGAAGTGCTATCATTTTTGGAAGGCTTCAGCATGCATAATTGCCTTCTGATTTCTAGAAGAACTCACCTTGCTGAAGGCTCAGCTCTTCTAAAAAAATCTGTCTACAAGGGTCAGAAAGAAACTATTAAAATGCCTGACACCTATTAATCTACTCCTCTTTTAGGTGTGTAGCTGTGAACTGAGCTCATTGAAATCTCTCATACTTGTGAGATAATGTATTAGAAAATCAGTCCTGGTGTGCCGAATAGGTTGTCCCCACATCCCATTTCCTTACACAAATAGTAATAAAATACTTATTTTTTTTCCCCCAAATATTTTATTTTAGGGAAATGCAACAGGAAAGAACAAAAGTAAAATTCCCATTTGAGAAAGCACAGCATGTGCAACTTCACTATAACAGACAGCAAAAGGTCTAAGAACAAAAAAGGACTACTGAGACCTGCACACAGAGAGATTCTCATGGATTAGCTCAGAAAACCAAAGGTAGAGCACTGCATGCTATGGAGGCCTAATATCATAAAATATTTTTTAAAGTCCTTTAACAATATTAAAATTCTGCTCAGAAACAACTATTGTACAATTTTTCCCTCTCCTTGCTTGCAAATCAATTGCGCCGCTCTTTTCTTTGTTAAAAATTTTCAAAACTCTAAAAAAATGGAATCGGTTACCACCCTGGAAAAATGAACGTAAGTGCTTAATCCATTGGCGTTTGTGCACAAAGTGCATTTGTTGTGCTGCTGAATGTAAAACGATCTGAACCAAGGAAGGAGAACGAACGCTTTGCGGCCCCTGATGGATTTCAGATTTATTAGACACTGGAATGTTTTTTTTCCCCCCTTGTCTATAAGAACATGGTGTGTAAGATGATAAAGGGCAGGAATAAAGGGAGCAGACATTGTAGCCCTTAAAATTAAAAGAACTGTTTCTCGATTTTGAAAGTGTCATTGTATGAAAAAACAACCTAAATATAAGTGTTGCATTATTCAGTATGCTTTCCTCCTGGAAAGAAAAACATTTTGCAACCACTGACAAAGGTATGGACATGTGACTAATACTACTTTTATTTTCCTATATGGAGAAAAACATCATCACAAAGCATAAATGGAATATTTATGCTGTAAGATAATACACACATACCTGTAAATTATGAGTGCAAGATGTAATAATTCATCCTTAGTTTCATTACTCATGCACTATGGAGCTTTCAAGATTAGGGATAGATTTGTTATGCCACTACATTCCAGTGTACGTTTTCCCTTCCTTAACCCTCTCTCTCTTCTCTGGCACACACATCCTATACAGTAGGAACAAGTTTCTTTGCACCAACACATACTGACTGTATAAGCTACACAGAACTGGCATCATTTTCAAAGGACATATTCATGATCCATTTTATGATGTTAACCAGGCTGAAAAGAATTAGCTCAGGGTATAGGGATATAATTTCAAATACATTTTTGGGGAAAGTTTCCTATTCAGAGAAGAGCTCCAAGGTGTAACATTAATAAAAAAGCTGTTTAATTCTAACGTTACAGGATTGTTCTCTTGAGCTTCCAGGATGGGAAGCACAGTGCTCTGCCTGTAGTAGTGGTAGTTTTGTTCCAGTATCTATACATTGCTTCGTGAAAGGGAATAGCAAAAGTCTGGAATGAATTGCTTCAATAATCAGAATTCCTATGAAAATGTAAACAACAAAACTATTCACTGAAAGCCAACTTATGTTTAATATATAAGCAGAGGCATAAACAAGCTCTGTTCTTCTATTTTTGACTCTGTGTGTATTTTAAGTGTTGGAAAGCAATGTACATCTGACAGAGATGGCACGACCAAGGAGACAATTTGGGCTAGTGTTCCAAGCACTTGGGCTCCAGACTCTGCTAGGGTCTACTCCTGTTATTGGGTAATCTTGGGCAAGTCATTTAAATTCTTTATGCACTTATTTCACCAGTCTGTAAAATAGGTGTAATCCTCTCCCATTTACCTCAGACAGCAAAAATATCTATAAAGCATCTTAGATGACATATTACATTCAGGCAAATTTTTCTTGAGTAAGAAATTCTCTGTATGAGCTATATTTGTCCACAGATCTTTTTGTCCTGCAAATCTCTACCCCCAGACACACACATACACAGTCACGTCAGTTCTGCCTGAAAGATGAGATGAACATGCCTTTACTGTGAAATCAAAACCATCATTCTGCTCCTATAGCTGCAGAAGAGAAATTACATTAACTATCAAACTTTAAGTCTTTTCAAGGAGACTGCATAGGCCCAAATCTTGCTTGTCTTAATCAAGTGAAAAGTCCCAGTAAAAATCAGTAGGATACTTCAAGCCATTAAGGAAAGCAGGATCTGGCCTCTTGTAGAGCATTGAGGTAAAACAGACACACTACTGCAGTTTGCATTGGACAGTTCTCAATTAGAATGTCAAGATTTATAGTGTATTTTATCCGGTTTTCATTCTTTGCTGTTCAGTTTAACTTTTGACCTACGGTTATTGGCAGAAGGGGGCTTGTCTCAGAGGGCCATTAGTCCCTTCCAAAGGGGCCTTCCAAGAAGTGCCAAAAAAGAGGGTGGGAAACAGGTCTCTTTGTAACAGGACCCCTCCTCCCTCCCTGAAATGTTCACACAATCAATGCCCTAATCAGGATACAAGAAAACAGGAGATCCTCCGGATTTTTCTGCAATGAGTAGTTAAGTTCTTGCATTCTTTCTCTTCAGTCCTGACCTGCCAAGAGGTCAGATGGAACCAAATCCTATAGAAAGGGTCAACACTAATTGTGTCCAAAAATCTGCATGGAATTAGAGCAAAAGAAAATGGAGGTTATAAATATAGGAAACCTATGCTGAGATCCTAATAAAAGCCATAGTAAGGTGTGGCATCCAGGTGTTCTCCAGAGGGCTGGAGTTCACAAAGCTCTCAGCCAATATGGGACATATCATCCTTAAAATATATGATAGAAGAACATGAGTTGCAGATACATCCCTGAATTTGAAAAAAAACCCGTATGGGAATAAATAGATTTACCCAGGTTGGATAGCCCTGCCCAATGCTTTCTCTTCAAAAAGGGAGATGATAGCTGTGCTGAAGGGGAGCCTGCTGGCATGTAACTGGTATGATTTCTCAATGCAAAATCTTAAGATTGCTGAAAACATCAAACAGGATCAATGATCTTGCTGTAGGACTGTGCTGACGACAGAAATTAAGGGCAGCACTGTAAATGTATAGGGCCAGAGTATTCCAGGGGAAGACCTGTATGATCCTGAGTGTAACAGCATTAGGAAAGGGATGAAACGTAATAGGATGAGATCTCAGGCTGTGTAGTGTGAGATTAATAACAGCAATGCTCCGTGATGAACAAGATGCTCCTCAGATGGAGACGTCCTTACAGCAGTGAGGTTCTCCAATGGCCTTCCCACGGACACAGGGGGACAAAAATAGCCTAGATAGCTTTAGGACAAAGCTAGCTTCATTTGCAAAAGGCATTATATAATGTAGTTGCCTCTAACAACAGAGGACTAGTTTGATGAACCAGAAGGCCCCTTTCCAGTTTTATTGTTCCTGCTATTCCCAAAGTTAAATTAACACCAACCTTGCCTAGCAACATCATGTTCCCATGTGTGTGGAGATGGAGTTTGCTCTGGAGATCCCAGGGTGGGATGTCTCTCTTTAAATGGGAGCTGAAAAGACTCACAACGAAACGAATAACTAGGAGAGATGCCAGATTTATAATTTTTTTTAAAAATTAATGGATTTAAATCCTCTCAGTTTTGGGGGCAGAAAGACCTGTGACAATACAGTGTGCTATAGGAGACCTATTAAATTCCCCTCAGGAGTGGCTCATGGCAGGCTGCACAGCATTCAGTCACCTCACAGGGCACCCGCTATCCTCTGCCAACCTGAAGCAATGGAGGCAGAAACACTCAGTCTGGGAAAGCGACTTTTCTCTAGAAAGCAGGGACTGGCAAAGTGTCCCCCACCTCTTTCCTCCAAGCATGGGCAGGAGACAGGAGCAGGATGGGAGTAGATGTACCCCTTCATCTTCTTTCACCTCCAGAGCAGCAGCAGCAGCAACTGGGGAGGGGAGCTGTTGCAAGGACGCAAGTGTCTGCTGGGTGACATGTCCTTGGAAGGGAGCTGGAGGCAGTAAGCTGAGGACACCCTCCTCCTGGGAGGAGCTGCCCCAGCCACTAGAAGGTGCCAGGCCCCAGCTCTCTGTTGAGATTCCCAGTGCGGGTTAGTAATGCAACAATTTGCTCGCAAGACACAGAGCAGAGCCTGCCTACTCACTCCTCTGAACAGTCATCAGACGATAATGACTTTCAGTCAATGGCCTAGCTTTGAACAGACGCCTAGAGGTGAAAGGATCTGTATTCCATTACTAGCTCCTTCAACTAGCCAGGGTCCCCTAGGTTAAATATTTTTAGCAACAGCTTGTTTACATGTCAAACTTGTCAATGAGCTTCTGGGGCACTGCTGCCACAAAGCTGTGTTGGTGGCAGTCAGTGAGCTTTCTCTATGCACGGAACTAAAGCCTTCTAAAGGGCTTGTCAGATAGATTCTTCCTACTGTGTCACAAGAGCAAGACTAATTTCAAAGAAATGCTCTTTATTTCTACTTAAAACTGCTGCGGAAAATATCCAGCACTGTCTTTTTTCTTGTCATCTGTTCGACAAGTGTCTCATAAAACAAATTGAGAGGTTTAAATCTCCGAGACAAAAATCAATAAGAGGATAAGTAAAGAATAGGAGGAAGTCAGCAGGCTGAGATTTATTTCGCTGGAAATGTTTTTTCAATGGATTTACTAATAAATCTAAAGTGGCTGGTGAAGCTGCCTTTGATATGCAGTATCCCCTTTACTTAGATGGAAGCTTCACATGAAAAGGAGCTTTGAATACTGATTTTTACAAGGGTGTAAATCAGCAAAGCCCCACACGTTAAATATACCACCAGCATCTGCTTCAGGTAGAAGTTAAGAGAAAGGATTTGTTTGTGTGCCAGAGTTTTTCTCTGTAGTTTTGCCATTTTTTGTTTAATATATTGCAGTGGTTGTGATCAGGGCCTTGCTGTGCTGGATGCTGAGTACTCTGATGTAATAAAATCATCTCTGTCCCAAAGAGTTTATGGAGTTTCAAGGTCAAGAAACTCTACTGAAATATTAAATATGGACCGACCAGCAGTGAAATCACAGGGAATGAAGTGTGTGATGGCGCAACTGAGCTGTGGTATCTCTTGAAAATCTGCCTCACTGAGTACTTCCCTTGTGGTGATGGGAAACTGGAAAAAAATTAAATTAAATAGATGACTCGAAACAGACTTACAGACAGAGAAAATGAAGTAAACTCTTGAAACAGTCCAGAGAAGGTCAGCATGGACTGGCCACCAGTCATTTTTAGGTTGATCCCACAGCTGGTCTATGTTCTAAGGAAGAAGGGATGTTATCCTGAGTGACAACAATAATAGTTGTTACTGAAATGCATAGACTTTGATGTGGACATGTAGCAATGGAAAAGACTGCACCCAAGTCCAGAATACCTGTCCGCCCTGCTGCACATTCCCAAAGACTGTGATCTTTTACAAAAGCCCAGTAGATGAAGAGGAAACTATAATGAGCTTCTTGTTGAGTAATACTAGTGGCTTGCTCCAATTGGCACTCATGACAGATGGCTGTGGGTAGGGAGCTTGTTGCTGGGGACTGTGTATGTGCATATGTGCTAGGAGGGGTTCCAGAACGGCATGGTTCACTATTCTATTTCAAATTAAACGAATAGTCTTGGATGCTTTTACAATGTCAGATGGGAAATCAGCCAGAAACTAGCTGATATCTTATTGTTCCTTGTTCTTCAATCGATTCCGCATTTTTCAAAAGATTTCTCTGCACCAAAAATGTATCAGAACATGGTTAAGCTCTGTTGTTCCAGTTCACGAATTTGATGTCAGGAAGAAACGCCGAAAGTGAGAGTAAATCAACTAAATGATCATTTTCATTCCCTTATATGTTTTTTCTCAAGTCAACAAGATAAACATTTCACATTTAACTGTGAAAACTGGCACCTCATTACCTACTTTATTATTTCTTATGACTTATTAAGGATTATTATCATTGTTCGTTATCCTTGTGCATACCCTGGCTATCATATTGTGTTATTATTGAATAGTAGTAGCAAACTCTTACATTTAGGTCACTTAAACAGCTTGTATTTAAAAATTCCTATGGCTATTAGTCTGAAGGGCACAACCAGTACTGTGGTTTGCACAAGGCTTTGAAAATGGAAAGAGGAAAAATGTGGAATGAAAACTGTGTGTGACTATATGCTAAATGACTATGTCATAAAGCCATATGCACAGCGGGGCTGAACTGAAGTTGCATGGCCCACCGAAAGTCTGTAACTTCCTTCATGTTTGAGCACTTTACTTTTGAATCAGAATAACACTGCATTAACACAGTGTTTTTTAATCCAGCTATGTATATGTATATTATACAAACTCACATACTTGTATACAAATATATTACTGTGGAAAGTCAATCTTCATAGTAGACAATGCTACCACTGTTTTCCATAACACACACACACACACACACACATTTAAATCTTCAAAATTGAAATAGGGATAATACATTCCCTATGTCACAGAGCTTTAAGGATATATTATATGGTTCTATGTAGGTTTTACCATGAATTGTTAACTGTCATAAAATGATGGCCATAATTTATAGAACCCCCAACTCTATACCACACATTCAAAGAAGTCAGTACAGTTCTGCAAAACAGTGAAGTATGATCTCCAGCTCTTTGAGGAGGATGCAGAGAACTGACAAAATCCATACTGTGAGTCAGCACTACAGCTAAAATTAGAACCCCCAGCTTTAAGTATTAGCTTTTGCCAAAAACTGTCCATCAGTCTTTCATGATGAGGACCGGCCAGACCTTAGTTTGACTTCCAAGTCAAGAGCAGGAGCCTCCACATTTCAGCAATAAAGCAGTATACATATATACTTTTCAGATACTCTGTGATATCTGCAGAGGGAGAACACTGCATGCTGTGCTCCACACCTCACCACATCACCTCCACGTCACAATGCCCTGCCTGGGTTTTCATTCAAAGTCTACCATCCATGTCCTGACCTGTTTGATCTCTTACAAGATCAAAGTCTGAAGAAGTTGAAAGACACACAATGACATGATTTATTCTCAGGGGAGCATGATAACTTCTGAAATTTCTTTCTCCCCTGGATGCCACACACTGTCCCCCTGCCCATAATATGGAAATACTGATTTTGTTTCTGATCTGGCTTGTCTAAATACATGTGGGAGAATAGCAAATGTCATTGCACAGGGACACAGAGCAAGATGTTGCAGAGAAGAGGGGGATATTAACTCTTCCGCTCTTTTAGATTTCCAGGCTGCAGTGTAATCCTACAAAATTAAATAATATGATCAGGATTTCCCCCTTTCCTCTTGACCTGACTTTTAAGCTAGGGCTAAGCATTGCAGCACATTTCTTTTCCCAAAGCAAAACATGATCCTGGATAAAAGTCAGTTTAGTTGAGAGAAAAAAAGTAAAACAAAAATAGATCTTTTCCATAAACAAAGCTGCTTTCCATTTTGCTAAAGTAAACAGGCAGATGCATTAGGAGATCATGCCACCCAGGCCCTGGAAAAAGAAGCAGGGAAATGTATTTCTGAGTATTTTTCTGAAGGTGCAAGGATGGCTGAGCCTAAGGCAGACTCAGCAGAGGGACAAGGCTTTATAGACAGGGCAGCTTTACAGTTTCACCTGAGACTCAGAAGAACTACATTTCCATAGTTTAGGTCAAATGCAGCAACCCCTCCTTCCCAGATGAAATCTCTGTTTATAGTAGGCACCTGTGCACTTTGTATGCTTTCAATTGCCCTATATTGTCACAAAAATAAAGGGTTTTGCACTAGTCTCTATGGCTGTGCAAACAGAATTTCAGGTCTCTGGGCATGGACGTGGATCTGGATGTGTAACGGCAAAAAAAGCCTTTCAGAAATTAAGTGCTCTCCTTTGCAGACTGAGAGGCTACCAGGTACTCTCTATGGGATGGTGTTCAGGCTCTTGCTGTATCAGCTCTGCAGTGAATGAAAACACCCTTCCCCCAGGGACCAGAAACAAGGAGATGAAACAAGAGAAATAAGAAACGAGTGGTGTCCTAATTATGGACTGGATTTTCTGACAACCAAGCTGAAGTCAAGCAGCTGGGATGGAGCCTGTTCTGTTAGGGCCCAAATTTCTTTTCTCTATAACTTGAATCATTCTATTGGTGAGAAATTTAGCCCTCTACTGCAAGACCCACATACTACTTAAGCCATCAAAATAGTCTTTCTGTAATTGCCTGGAGTCTACAGTCTAGATATCTACAGTCTGTAGGCATCTGTAGTTAAATGATGCTTTGCAATAAATCGCACCCAGGAGATGCTGCAGTCTTCTGATACAGCTGGTTTGTGATATATTACAGCCATGGATTTAATTCATGTGATGTAGTACACAGCTCTTCCCAAGGTAACATCCTCGCAGACCCTCTCTTGATTATAATTTTTTTTAAAATATCTCTGGTTCTGTTACTCAAAGCAATCTGCTAATATTAGTCTCCCAACTAGATACTGCAGGGCAAATTCTGCCTTCATGCATGTTGCATTTGATTAAAACTGGTGTTTATATAGATATATATGTGCATATAAAGCTGGTAAGAGCGAAACTCTTTCAGGGCTTGATACAGTATCTGATTCAGATCAATTTAAAAGACAATGAATATATTCAGTGCAAAAATGGCTTCTTCCACTTTGGCTGATATCAGAAAGGAAGATTTGGCATTTAGTTTCAATACTTGGATTCAGCTTAAATATATGTCCAGTGAGTCAAATGCTACTTCTTCAGACTGTTTGGAAAATGGTCTTTAGGATCTCAGCGGAACAGGATGATTTCTGCTTTTTCTTGCTTCCTCTTGGGCCATAAATGCAGCAAGAAGGGCCTTTTGCAGAAGGCTTTGACCCTCTGTACAGGAAGTTCAAGTCTATGTGCAAATATTTTAGCCAATATTCCGTATCTATAGTTGTTTTGTTCCTGCCCCCCTCTCCCCTACCCCACTCCCCCATTCTCAGAGGAGGATCTGGTTCAGGTTGTGCTGGAGGTATCTTTGGGGCAGTATTTTCTCTGATCTGGTTTTGATAATCTTTAGGTATGCCATCCCTCTATCATTTGTCTTAAAAAAATAAATGGATAGAAAGAACTAGTTTAGATTAATTTATCCTTTCTGTTACTTTTTTCTCCTTTACTCCCCTATTCCTTTTTCCTTCCTGTGTCCCTCTGCAGCTCCCATTAAGAACAAGTCAGTGACTCACAAAGACACGTTTTCACTCATTCACTACATCACAGCCCTACATGCTCATCCACTACAGGGTTCCGTGACGCTTGATCTTTGCCACCAGGAGCACCCAATTCTGTGGCCAGCTTTAAGGCCAAAGGGAACTCTACAAACCAGTTATTCTCTGTTTCCCCCAGGAACAAAACTGTGGCGATGTTACTGCCCTCTAAAGATGTGTGGATCAGCATTAAAGTGCTGACCTGTTCAACACTTCTAGGACCCTTTGAACTGTAGATCTTTGAAGCGAAGGCTGTAACAAACTAGTGTATAATAAGCTGCTGCCCCATGCCAGGAAAGGCAGAGGTATCAGGGACTGATGGAAGCTTTTGAAGGCATAAAATGCTATTAAAAACTGAGGGGGACTAGAGAAAAAGAGACAGTGAAAAACAAATCTCTTTTCCAAGCAGTGATACATCTAGCTTTGGCAAGTTAGAACTAGGGTCACTAAACCGGATTTGACGCTTACAAAATTTCGGGGGGGCTGGCTTATGGTTGTGGCTTACATACACTTTTGCTGAAATTGGGGCTTTACCAGGAGAGACACTTAGTTCAGTTCAGGGCTTTCCTTACCTTTCTGCACCAATAAGTTGTTAGGGAGGGGAGAACCAGTCTGCATAGCAATAATTATTATCAATTGTATTGTGCTTTTTATCTTCAAAGTGCTTTACAGACACAAACTAATTATTTCTCTGCAACACCCCTGTGAAGAAGATGGTAAGTATCATTATCTCTGTTTTACCAATGGGGAGACTGAGCCAGAGCATTTAAGTGATTAGCCTGGGGCCACAGGGGCAGTTAGTGTCAGGGCTGGGAATGCAGGAGTGTCTCTGCTCCCAGTCAGCACCAGGCAACATACCTCTTTAGTAGGAACAAAAGGGAACCTTTCTCCAGACTTGGAACCTAAAATAAGCTCATTTTTTTTGGCAAGGGATTATAAACCCTTTCTTTAAAATGTAATCATAATTGGAAAAAAGGCTGTGGAGTAATGGCATTAGAGAGGGTTGAAAGTCAGCATGTCTGCTTTATGGGTAATCCTAGAATTTGGAAATTTGGGAAAATTCCTGGAAAATTTGCGCAGGAGATGAAGAGTTCTATTTCAGTGCAAAAAAGTGACATATTTGAAATTTCCCATGGAAGGGAAAGTAAATTATAATAATTTTTAAATATCAAAATGTTTCATTAAAGACATTTCAAAATGAAACTGAACCTGAAAGTCTGTGCTCTGAAGTTCCCGATTCAGACATGGCTTCAGGGCTTTTAAATTCCTGCATGCCTATCGGCTCTCGGTGAGGTTCTCAGGGCTTCCACAGGTATGTTAGTCGTCACCTCCCGACTGAGCACAATTCGAGCTGTGGAGTGCCTCTACTCTACCCCAGAAAAAAAACCCAAACTCATTTAAAACCACCAATAGCTTGGCATAACTATTTGACTTTGTGCTGGAACAGAAAAGGAGCAGTCATGCAAAGAGGTCCGGATGGGAAGCAAAGAACACACAAAAGCAGGAGGAGGTCGCTTGCTGGGCCAAATCTGCAATGGGAACATTCCCACTGGTACTGCCAGCTTCAGAGCTCCCTGACCAGTCTGATGTGGAGAGGCTGTCCCCAGACTGTACATGCCAGACACCAGTGTTCCGTAGAACCCTATTGGGCGGGCTATCCATAAGCTTGGCCAGGACTGGTCAGGACTCTTTCTGAGTCTAACTAGCCAGTAAGTTTCTTGAATTTCAAGGATTCTGTCATTCTGGGGGCACAAATCATTTTCAGTAGTGAATTCTCATCCAGCTGTGAGGGACATCTCCTCCAACTGGGTTGTTGTCCCTGCGCATCAGACTCCAATCTGCTGATTTCAGAGACCAACGCGCAGTTCTCCTCTTCCTTCTCCTCCATCCCCTTTCCATTTAGCCTTGTAGTGCCAGCCCAGCTCAGAGGAGGTTGTGCTGTTACGTATCAGCTCATAATTACATGCCAAGGGTTGTGCCCTGCAAACATGCCAGAAATCACAGAGCAGTTCCTGACAGCCTGTCATCCTTTCAAATAGCCTTGATGGGTTTTGGCATGAGATAGGAGGTCCCCCTAGTCACCCCTCACAACCAGATGTTCCTTGGTGCTCTATTGTGGCGTGAAGCAGTGTTGGAAGGCATGGAGCTGGAGCAGATTGTCAGCAACCCAGTTACAGCTACCTGTCCTGTCCCATTCAAAGTGTAGTCTGGAGAGGTGGTCCTGAGTGACAATCCATCACGTACAATACTGCTTGCTTCCCTCACCTGAAAATGAGTTATGAGTTAGGGACACTGGGAAAGAACATATTCAGTTAGTGCTCCCTTCTCCATGAGATTTCCTTTTGCCTTGCTACGACCCTTAGAGAACTGAAGGGCAATCACCAAGCTCAGGCACTGCCTAAGGAGTGGAGCTGGGATTTCAGGGCAGGAGAATAGGAAAAAAGGGCATCTTCTACTCTGAGATTTTCAATTTTGTTTGGAATCAAGAGCTGATGGAGAGCACATCTCTTTGTACAGCTCATCTTGCATTACCTAAGAGGGGCTAGAAGTTCTGAAAAAATAAGAAAACTCAACACTGAGCCAGGGCAACACTTTTCACATAGCTCTGGTTCCCTTACAGCCTGAAAAGCTGAGCCAGATCCTCAAATACTCAGAAGCTGCCATAAGGGCTGGATTTTCTAAGGACTTCTGTAGCCCGCCAGCTTGGCACTTCTTAAAATCTAGATACGGGTTTTGGTGCCTAAATGGGAGCTGAGCTCTTTTGCAAATCTGCTTCTGATCGTGCATGCTGAGCTGTTCTGCAAATTCTGGCTATCATTGCTCTGCATTCTTGTACTTCCTGGTTGTGAGCTGTGCTGGGAGCAAAACTATCAAAGCACCACAAGGAAACCACTCCTGCTATAATCAGGAAGCACAAAAAATCTCAGGAGCCAAACTGTTCAGCCTCCTATTACTATTTGGGCGATGGTTGTACCTCTGGTACTGCTTTATCCTTATATGGAGTAGAGCTGTGCAATGGCAGGTGCTGTAAAAACTTCTAAAATAGAGACAATCCCAACACTGAATAGTTTATAATCAAAATAGAAGACGAGGCAGAAAGTGTGTGCAACAGATGGACAGATCTGGCATAAGGAAACCATGGGGTAAGTGTTCTAGTGAGTGTCTCCAGCATAGTTTGCAGAGCAGAAAAGAGCAGTCAAGGATAAGCTTAGCTGCTTACCTTACCTGACCCCCTAAACCTTTTGAGATTTGCCCACAACAATTAATTATTCCTTTGACTGGCCAAGATGACTCACAGCTGCTCATGCCATCCCAAAGCTCAAGATCTAAGTAAATTTATTGAAATTAGTGGTGGCTCTATTCCAGGAAACTTGCATTTAGTTTTGACTCAAAGAAGCTCCGCACCCTTCCCACCTCTTGTTTCTCCCCTCTTCCAGCCCTCAGAAAATGTGAAGCTATACAGCTTCAATCTAATAGTGATTAACACTCAGGAATGGGAGTCATGAGATCTGAGTCCTATTCCTGTCTCTAATACAGGGTGTTTTTCAGTGAGTCACTTCCCCTCTCTCTTCCTCAATATCCCTGTTTGTAAAATGGGGTTAACAATACTGACCCATCTCACTGAAAAGTTGTGAATTCGTTAATATCTGGGAGCATTTGAGTAGCTGACGTTCTGGAGACTTTCCCTGGCGTTAGTAGCTTTGTATCTGGCACTAACCACGGACTCGCATAGTGCAAAGGAAGTTCAGGGTGTTAATTAATGGGACTGTTATGGATTGTTAGGGTTTTTAGTTCTGAATTGACTTACACCTCCTTAATAATTAATATTGCCAGGAGGGCATACAAGAGGGAAAGCAAATAAATGAAGTTAACCCAGTTCTCATTTGGGAGAGAGTTTACCAGCTTCTTACGGAGTGAATTTACTCACTTTGGTGTTTACCCAGTGCTGTCTGCAATTTCCTAGGCACCTTTCCTTTTAATATCACCCTTTGGTTTCAAGTATAGGCACATACTTGTGTCATCGCCAAACCCCACTGTTGTCTCCATTTTGTAGATGCTGATGCAGAGGCGCAAATAGGTGAGGTCGCTTGCCTGGCTCCCTGAATGTCAGCTGTCTGGGGAATCCTCCCTGTGATGACATCCATTGATTTCACAAAGACCCTGCAGTATTTTAGCCTTTTTGGAGAACTAGAGATTATCAATGCCAGACCTTAGTGAGTTGAAAATGGACATTTCCGATATTCAAACACCACTGTCCTTGAAGCCCTGATCTCAGTTCCTCCTTCGTAGGACACAAAACCTACAGCTTTAAGAGCCCAGTTCAAACTTTTTCTACCTCCAGCAAGGTCCCTCCCGGTAAAAGCTGACACTGTATCCATCTCTAATTAATTAGTTTTTTCCATATTGGGTCAGTGGGCTAGACAGCTTTGAAGTTTGCTTTGCCTAATGGTACACAAGCCTTTTGAACAGAGAGCCTGCTGTTGGTGGGCTGGAAGGGCTTGAGGATGGTTAGTCAAGTGTTTGCCCAATCGCTCCACCTGTAGGAAGGTGGAGGAAAATCCTCCGGGTTCTCAAAAGCCTGAAAACCCTCGTTTTTTCCAGGAAGGGCTTGTGTCTATTGCACAGCTGGACAGGCCTTTCTGTGTACTTCTCCTTTCCTCTGAATGATGCCACCCAGTAGCCATGAGTGGCTGGTACCTCCAGCAGCTGCACCAACTGTCAGCTTGAGTGTCTCTTCTTGATGGAGTGGTTGATAGGCTACAAGGGCAGGAAGGAGAAACCTGCAGAGTCATCGCCTTCTACAGCAGCTGAAGCCACAACTGCCTGCAAGACACAGAAGAGTGGAGTCGGGGGGTTGACTTCCTGAAGCAACCCTGCTGAAACTGTGACGAGAAAGAAAAATCACAGGGAGGAAAGGCAGGCAGAGGAACTAAAACTGGTGGTTTGGGTCTCTCCCGAGCCCAAGAGAAACCATGGTGCTTTTCTTCTGACAGTGCCTCCCTGTGTAGAATTGTGATCCTGAAACAGTAATAGCTACAACCTGGGGTTCTGAAGCTGCATGCAAGAAGAGATAGGAGGCACCCCTGACTAGTACAGTGTGTGTGTGGTCCTTGCTGAAAAAGTGTACGAGGCAAAAATAAGAAAGATAAGAAAAGAAAACAGAACTTTTTTGCTAGATCTTCCCGGTTTTACCATCCTGCTTCTAGACTTTCCATATACTAAAAATTCTCATCTGTGTTTCAGTTGTAAACTCAGGAATAGAGCTGCAGTACCACTTCATCAAGCAATAGAAGAGGGCTGTTCAAGGGGCTCCACATGCGTGGCTGATTTTTTTTAGCTAGTGCAGTGAGACACATGGAGCCATGCTGCAGTAATGTGCATTTGGCACTGCTTCTCTCACCTGATTACACCATCCTTCCCCTCTAGTGTGACTGGCACTGCTCAGCTTCCGTGCCTGAATTCACGGCTCCCACAAACTGGGCAAGTTTCCAGCCCATTATTAGTTACCTTATGTCTATGTTCTTGAGATCAACTGTCCCACTCTTTTCTTATCTTTTCTCCTTTATCATATGTTATTTGGAAGGCAAACTTCACATGAAGGATCACGTCTATCTTACATTTGTTCATTGCATAGTACATAAGAAACATTAATAATAGCAGTATTATAATCAATCACAGCATCACAGTAACACATGAGTTAATGTTCCTTAAGATCCTATGTCAGCTTACTGAATTACAAGCAAACATATTTGGTACATGAACTAAAGGGCTCATGTACTTGCCAAGACTCAAAACCAGATCACAGGTTCACATTTCTCTTTCTAACACTGCTGCTCATTCTAGACGTCTCAACAGAAGTGTAGGGTGGCCATTCTTTCCCCACACCTGGAGCTAGAGGTGTTAGCAATTAGAAGAAACGCACACAAACAAAGAGAAGAACTAGAACTTGGTTTAAAGGAGGCACGGATTTTAAACAAGTTTTGAAGTGTGCATACTGAATGTTTTAAAGTTTGGTTTTGGGATGTCAGCATTTTGGGAATGTGGAAAGGGGGCGTTTAGTTAATACTTCATCCACTCATAAATAGAAGGCTCTGCATTCGCAAGGAGTCTCAAAGAATTTCTACTAGTATAAATTGCTATAGCTCTGCTGATTTGAACGAGGAAGGAGACAAGAAGGATGTCCTGGCTGGGGGTAGGTTAATCCCCCTGGGGTTGCTAGACTGATGTACTATTCCCTGTTTTGCTACAGATTTCTTGTGTGACCTTGGGCAAATCAGTCTCCCTCTCGGTATCACAGTTTCCCATCTGTAAACTGGTGAGAACAACAACCGCCCTGCCCCAGAGGGGTGTTTCAAGGATAAATATGTTAGAGGCTTGGAGCTGCAGAGTACAATAGTGACAAGGTTCCGACAAATACTGAAGATAGATAGAAGCTGACAATCAGGCAGACTGCTATTAGCAGCTGATTCATTCTCTCTGGTTAATGCATATTTTTAGCAGGCTGCTATTGACTAGACAGCCACACAAGTCTGTCAATTAACAATGTTATAATAAACTAAATCTCTGCACCAGTAGCCTTTTCAGGGTGAATTCAGAACTCCCCAACCCTGTGGCACAACACCTGCACTGCTAATAAAGGGTGAAGATTTTCCTGTAAGTCAAGTGGAGACACCATGTGCTGTGCGGAGCAAGTGCCCAAGTGCAACTGGCATTTCCACCGTGGGGTTCTGAGCAGCTTTGACGTGCAGTACACTGACAATTAAGAAGTCTTAGACGGCCATGGATTTATTACAATGTGTTCATAAAACCTTGTCAAGGCAGCATTTCAATGCAACTCATGGCCAGACATTCCAGTGATTGGTGCTTAGAGCCCTTCTTACAGGCTGCCCTGCAATACGATCAGGGAACACTGCTTATTTCTTTTACAAAGTGATGAAATGTAAAACTCTGCTCCTGGCACGCTGGCTGGCACAGGAGTCTCAGCAAATATGTGATTCGCGCACTGCAGCTGGACTCCAATGACATGAAAGGTGCTAATGCAATGCAACTGGAACCTTTAATTATTGTAGTGACTAATAGGAAATATCTCAAAGGGTCTAAGAGAAAGAGCCTATTCTTCACTGAGAATTCCCTGAACTGTGCTCAGAAAAGGGGACAGACAAATGGCAAGTCTAAGAAGAGACCTGAGTCCCAAAGCTACAGTGTCTGGGAGAGGGGTTCTCTTTTCTTTGACAATCAGCTTGTCAGACATAGTAAGAAGAGAGAGGGAGAATAACGCTGGGTCCATTACTGACATAGACTAGTTGGTACCTAAACTTGTTCTGCATCCTTCAGGTAACTGGATAAACCTGCTGATGAAACAAAAAGATTTGGATTGACTTTGAATGTGTTTGTGTTCAGGCAAGAGGAAGAGTGACAGACAGCCAGCTGTCTCCCACTTGCTAATTGAATGGAGACTGTCAGATCTTAATGTACCTTGGGGATCGTTTCTGTTTGATACAGAGTTTCAGGCCCTGTTTGTTAATCTTTTTTTTATCAAAAATCTTTGCTGAACCATCCAAGCTGAAAACCATGCAGGCCACATTGCCTGGATTTTTTGGAGTAACACATAATGCATGTAGGGATGGGTAGTTCGTCACGTTACTCAGTGCTGTTGCTGCCTGGTTTTCAGACTGGTGCAGATTCAGCCTTGTATCACCACCAGTTACATCAATTTTTCTTCACTAATTACGGCAACCAAGGGTAGAAAGGGAACAAGGGTTAATATGACTTACATGATATTACCTGGCGGCTCAGAGGTAGGAGGAGTCTGCAGACATAAGAGAAAAACTTTGTCTTTCTTCCCCCTTTCTCTCAAGCTCTTGATAAAACTTGGCAGTGCTAGATAATACAACATCAGCCACAGGGATTTTAAGAACAAAATAAATCACTTTCTTGAAGAAATGAAAAAATCAATGTCACGATTCAAAACATTATTTAATCCAGTGATTTCTGTCCCAAATACTACAAGAAGTTAGGAAGCTGTGGAGGTGCTGAAGTAGCAGCGCTGGTGCCGAGAGCATTAGGGGTTAAAGTAGAGAGTCAGAAAACCAGACAAAATCTTGCCTCTCATGTCATGTTTCTGTGTCATGGCACATTTGGTGCCTACAGCAAGACGGAGCACGTGTGTGTGTGAGGGAGAGTGTGTGTGAGTGTGCAAGAGTGTGTGTGCGTGTGTGTGTGTGTGTGTGTGTGTGTACTACTGCCCTCTACCAGGCAGAATTACACCAGTTTCACAACTGTGCCATGCAAGGCATGACCTTGGATTGCTCAGGTGAAAGTGCTGGTGCGCTGGCCTTAAGCTAAACCAAACCAAAAAAAGACATTTCTTGCGAACTAGAAATCACCCATTACCAACCAGTTCTAATCATGAGTCCCCTGAATTGCAGAAGCAGCTATATCAGCGCCTTTGAAGCATGGAAACGTATTTGTTGCTGCCACCATGCAAGCCCAGGCAGTCCCAAGTCTGTTACTTCTTTCTGTTCCTGCTTTTCTGGTTAAATGCACCTGGGAATATGTAATTGTTTATGTCATAAAGCATTCATCATAAACAAACGGGATGGGCAAGCCAGCTGAGCAAATACTGGGGAAATGAGTTAAAAAACCCTGGGATTGGTATAATTGGTAACGCACTTCTTGTGAGCAGGATGAAAGATGCATATGTTATATGAAAGTATAAAGAGGGGACAGGCTCTGTGTGTACCTGGAGAGAGAAAGCATTCTGTGTGCAACTGTGGCTTGGCAAAAGCATGGGCACTGTTGTTAGAAACACAGAGAATAGATCACTGGCGGAGCAGAGGAGTGATGTGATAAGAAATTTAAAGGCCTACTTTAAATCTCTTACAGTGATCTCTGATTTACATCAGTGCAAACAAGGGCAGAGACATGGCCTAAGTCAGAGCTGTAGGCATTGTTCAAATGTCTCGGTTGTTTTATTTTTGTTTTGTTTCCTATATAGATAAAAGATAAAGAAAACATATATTCTTAGTTAAATAATGCTCTGTGCTAAGGGACTTTCCAGGTCTTAAAGCTGAGGCTGAAGAAGTTAGCTTACATGTGGAATTGCCGCTGATCCAAGAGCACAGAAAATAAACAGTACGTGTACCTCCATCCCTCGAACCCTGTGAGCTAGTTTTGTGGTTATTGTTCCCTTCAGTATTGCCTTATCTCTTGCCATGTTTACAGGATTCACCTTGTCTGCTACCCTGAGCCTCCCTGCCAATCATGAAGCAACTGAAAGTACATTGAGAGGTTGGTTAGAGTGTGTGGTGGGCTGACCCAGGCTGGACGCCAGGTGCCCGCCAAAGCTGCTCTATCACTCCCCTCCTCAGCTGGACAGGGGAGGGAAAATATAATGAAAGGCTCGTGGGTTTGGATAAGGGCAGGGAGAGATCACTCACCAATTTGTCATGGGCAAAACAGACTTGACTTGGGGAAATTAGTTTAATTTATTACCAATCAAATCAGAATAGCATACTGAGAAATAAAACCAAATCTTAAAAACACCTTCCCCCCACCCCTCCCTTCTTCCTGGGTTCAACTTCACTCCTGATTTCTCTCCCTCCTTCCCCCCAGCGGTGCAGGGGGATGGGAAATGGGGATTGTGATCAGTTCATCACCCGTTGTTTCTGCTGCTCCTTCCTCCTCAGGGGAGGACTCCTCACACTCTTCCCCTGCTCCAGCATGGGCTCCCTTCCACAGGAGACAGTCCTCCATGAACTTCTCCAACATGAGTCCTTCCCACGGGCTGCAGCTCTTCCCAAACTGCTCCAGCGTGGGTCCCTGCCGCGGGGTGCAGTCCCTCAGGCACAGACTGCTCCAGTGAGGGTCCCCCGTGGGGTCACCAGTCCTGCCAGCGAACCTGCCCCAGCGTGGGCTCCTCTCTCCACAGGGCCACGGGTCCTGCCAGGAGCCTGCTGCAGTGTGGGCTTCCCGTGGGGTCACAGCCTCCTTCAGGCATCCCCCTGCTCCAGCATGGGGTCCTCCCCAGGTTGCCGATGGGCATCTGCTCCCCTGGTGACCTCCATGGGTGCAGGGCACAGCTACCTCACCATGGTCTTCACCACTGGCCACAGGTGAATCTCTGCTCTGGTGCCCAGACCATCTCCTCCCCTTCGTTCTTCACTGACCTTGATGGCTATAGGGTTGTTTATCTCACATATTCTTACTCCTCTCTTTGGTTGCAGTTGGTCTTGCACAGTAACTTTTTCCCCTTCTTAAATATATTATCGCAGAGGCACTACCACCCTCGCTGATGGGCTCCGCCTTGGCCAGCAGCGGGTCCGTCTTGGAGCCAGCTGGTATTGGCTCTATTGGACACAGGGGAAGCTTCTAGCAAGTTCTCATAGAAGTCACCCCTGTAGCCCCCCTGCTACAAAAACCTTGCCATGCAAACCCAATATAGAGTGCAACACTTGGAGTGGCAGATGTCACATTGGAAGCGCCAAGCAGAGTGGTGAGGAGACAACAAATTTAAATGTCAGTGTGACTGTGTAGACATAAGAATTAAACAGACTTGTTAACGGTATGCTGAGCAGGGAGGCCATTAAACAGAGGGAGTATGTATATGGGAGAATCAGTAAGGTATCCAATACTCGCTGGGTTTTTTCAGCCATAGTCAACTGCAGCATGATTAGATTTAGACCATTTCTTCTTTGTCACTCCATTAGCAAGCAATAAAGCACGATGAATGTGTATGAAAGAAAATAGATCTCAGATCTAAAGCACCCAATCATCTCTGCAAAGCTAGACCCTTCCAGAGCAGATAAGAGACTTCAACCACTGCCTTGCTTTTATTTTTATATTTCCTGACTGGATCAAAGACAACTATTGTTATGGATGTTTAGTCTTTGCACTGTGGTAGAGTTGCCCGCTGGTGGCAGCCTCTTCCAGACTGTTGGCCAATCTTAAGTCTGTTATGATTCTGTCACACGTATCTTGGTCCCAAATAGATAGATGCACTTACCAAGCTGTAAACACATTTATCAGCAATTAAGTGTCCTGGCTAGGAAACAACCCAATGGCAATATTACATGAACTTAAGTTGCCCAGGAGGTAATCCAATTTTCTTCCTTGGCTGCTTGTCATTTTTTAATTGAATGGCAAGAAGTTTGTGTCATTGCTGCATGTTACAGTTGTAACAATGAATAGGCCACCAAATGGCTGGAAGTCAAGCAGCACACTGAGCCTAATCCTAGGAACTACAAAGCCAGTCAATTCCAACGATATTTGGTAACCCTAAAATAACTCTAAGAAGTTAAAAGTGGGAAATGTCTGCTAAGATAGAAGTATGTAGCTCTACATTGTAAACAGAGGTGAAAAAATGCAGCTTGCAAATATTTGCCTGCATATCTCTCCCCATGCTGACAAGTATGCTTCATTTTGTGTTTCTAACAAAGAACATTCTAAAACTAGCCTGAATCACTGCAGTATTGCTCTTGTACACCACAGCACTTTGATTTCTTTTAGGATTGCAACCTCTTGTGTTTTTTGGTAGGTTCCTTAAACACCTAGCTATTGGACAGAAGTAATTAGCTGAAAATCTCCACTTTCCTGGGAAAAAAGTCCTTCAAAGGCTGCCTAAGTGCTTAAAACCATGGCCTCAATGCTCTCCCAAGGTTGCAAAACTGAGCAGCAAATAAGCCAAAAAACTTTCATTTGAACTGAAAACTATGATTTTTCCTCAGTCTCATGATTTTTGGTGAGCCTGACTCATGATTTGAATGCTTAAAATTTGCAGTACCCTGTGAGGTAGATACAACCTCTGCAGGACAGGTCCAAACAGTCCCTTAAAAGATCATTTATTAGCTCTCCCTTCCTTTGTACTCCCTTTTGTTGGGTGCATTTAATTAATTAATTTTACATGTACTTTCTGCCTGTCATTTTTTTTAAAAAATACTTGTGGATTCAGGGCGCCAATAAAAATTTCTTTTATTTTAAAATTGAAAGATGAAAACCAGCATAATGAACTTGCCACTTCCTTAGAGTTCTGGTAACTTGGGTGTGATCTGATGGTACAGAATGATTCATGGGATAAAATTATAGACTTATGCAGGTGTGTACAAGAGCCTGGGTGGGGTGTAGGCAAACAGGGAATTTTATATGGCAATAAACATGGGCATGTGGTATGAAGAAACTGTACTGCCTTAAAAAATCTTATTTTATTTTA
Source organism: Strix aluco (assembly GCF_031877795.1). NCBI lineage: Eukaryota > Metazoa > Chordata > Aves > Strigiformes > Strigidae > Strix > Strix aluco. The sequence continues at coordinate 8,587,365 of NC_133949.1, read as the reverse complement.
TTTTTATTTGATAAGGACAAATTGAACAACCTTTCTGGTCAAATACAAAGACATTGCTTTCCTCTTCTTCTGCCAGAGTCCAACAGAGATAGCACTATATACCTTTGAGCAGATGGAACCCTTGTCTGACTCTTAGCACCATGCAAAAACGATGTGCAGCTCATGCCTAGATTCTCCTTATGCCCGAAATCTGCCTTTATTGGAATGGGACAACATGGCAATATTTAAGCTCAGGTAAACCTTCATCTGAAGAGAGTGTTTTGGGGCTCCTTGCACAGCCTTTAACTCTACGTTCTGTCTCAGAGAGATAGTCAGCTGTCTCAAGGTCTGTGATGGAAAGGGTAGGCCCCATCTAGTCTGGCTGCTGGACTAAGTGAAAAAGCTCTGCCCCTCGGAGCAGTAAGTTACAATCTCACACCTGATCCTAGTACCAGATACAGTGAAGGTCAGAAGGCCAAAGGTTGAGAAATCTGGCTTGCAAAGCAAACAGAAATGTTTCTGTTTGCAGACAGAAATGCTGACTGTACATAGAGCCACAGGAACTTCCAAACCACAAGAATTGCCTCTCACTGCTTCCCTCTTCATCTTCTGTTCCTCCACCACCAACCTTTTCTCTTTCTTGCCACTGTTGGCCTGAAATAATTCTTGCCTGAAGCCCCTGCTGTCTGAGACAGCCTACACACGTCTGCCTGAACACCTCTGCTGATTTCAGAGCTCATCAGAAGAAAGATTTTTATAAAAGAGACTAACTTCGAAGCTGGTATGAAGTTATACAGCTCTGCTGAAATCAGGGGAGTTAGGCAAATAAGAATTTTTGAAATGTCAGGGACAGATGTTTTGTCTTTTTTTTTCCTCATGCAGTTTCTCCTTCCCTCTGTGGTTTGTTATCATTCAGCTCTACAAGGCTTTGTTTAACTCTAGGAAAGGCCATAGGAGTTGGAATTAGATCCAATTTTGTTCGCACAGGAGTGTGTGGCTAAGGCTGGGCCTTTGAAAAAGGGTGTATTATACACTCTGGAGGTTTTGGAAGATCATTGTAACTATTGCTTAAGGGTCAGATTGTACCAGGCTCATTCTCCTCTTATAGTATCTTACTCCACAGACAAGTCCTATTTGCCAGAGTAAAAGACGCATTAAGATACTTCTGAAAAAGGATAACTGTCCCTTGTCCTAAGGCAGCTCTAAGAGAAGTGTGTTTTATGGTATGTATGGGGCTTTGGCCCCATAGGGACCATTATCCCCCTAAATGCCAACATTCCCTACATCATGACTAGAGCTGTATGTTGGGCCTTGGGAGTTCATGGGCTCCTTAGCAAAGAGATGACGGAAAATTGCTCCTTTTTATACCAGCCAGGTGTAATTTTTGGGCTTTTGACAAAGTCAGCATAGGTAGTAGGGTGTGCTCATCTACAGCAGCTGATCAGCTCTTCCAGATATCTGTAAATCTTCTGCCAGGAGGAGAGATGGGGTGCTGAAGGACATAAGTGGTAACATTTAGAAGTACAGATCTCTTATCATTGCTACCAGCTCAGCATAAATCCAGTCTATTCAAGTGAGCAGTAAAGCCCACCCCAGACCATCCAGAAAACAAAATCAGAATGCAGTACTTTCTCTGCGTAAATAACTAGCAATTCCTGAGGAAATGGGTCCCAGATTTCCCTATGAATTGGGGCCTTAAGTTCTGACATAGGGAGCTATTCATGGAGGAAATTCTAATTGAGTCAGGTTGTGCTTTTTCCACAAATTGTTTACCCTCTGTCTGGGTCTTTACTGGATTCCTAAAGGGACCTGTGTTGCACCCAGGTGCTGTGGTGGTTAGGCAGATTTAGGTGAGCACTCTTTGCATGCAGAAGTCAAATACTAAAGCATAAGAAACATGTCTATGGTCCATAAGAGGGACAGATCATATGGTCACCATCTGGGGCTCAGGGATGGCTCTGTGCACTGAAATAACAGTTGCCGTGCCTTGCTGTGTTTCCACAACAGCAACCAACGATGGTGACATGGAGGAAATTAATGCCAACTGCCCACTCATTTCCTGATTCTTTGTCATACATGCTCCAGTGATTTTAAAAAGAGAGACTGCAACATAAGGAATCTGAAGTCTCATCTCTGATGGGTAAGGATTGAAGTGAGTGGAGTTATCCTGGTGTAATTCAGGTTAAAAGGAAGAAACAGGCCCTGTACTCTAAGCTGAAATTCTCTCATGAAACGGTTCCCAGAAATATCAAAGAATATTAAAGTTCTTTGGGAGCAGGGACTGTCTCATACTGTGTGTGAACGGTGTCCAACACAATGGGGCTTGCTCTTGGCAGAGACCTCTAGGAGCTACAGCAATACATGTAATAACATCTAACTACACCTTCAAGACATGGTGTAGGGAAGTACATTGTGTTAACTCAGTTGAGTGCCTGCCTAACCTGTGATTTAGAGGGGCCCCTCCCTCAGCGTTCAAAGGAGGAAATGAAATCTTCCCCAGGGAAGAAGTATTCTGACCTTTCAGCAGCAGGGTCTGTGTGTGTTGGCTACAAAGGAGGAGCAGGAATTGGGACGCTTAGGATCAGTTCCCCAGTTTGGCTACCTGGCCTTTGGCAAGTCACTTAATTACTCTGTTTTACAATTGCCCAATTGTCATAATAATTCTTTTCTTTCCCATAGCAGGGTGGGGATGGACGGAAGGGAAGCAAATTCTTCCTACATTTATGATTACAGAGCGCTTTAAGGTGCTCTGGTGAAAGGGCAAAGGGACAGTAATAGATCACATTCGTCTCTGCTAGCTGGTCCCTAAAAGCATTTACTTACGAGACTGAGGCTTGCTCACTGTCTTCGGTGGTAACTCTTTAAGGAAGCAGTTGCTTAAGGTAACATTTTCCAAAGCATCCAAGTGAGTCTCTCAAATCCCTTTGAAAGTGAAGGAATCTCAGACATTACATTTCAAAAATACACCTGAGCCCCCACTACATTTGAAAACATCTGCATCATTTTTTTTCCCATGTGAAGAGTATGAAATTATAGAGCCATCAACTGACCCAAGGAGTTTTATGCTCTTATTAGTAAAATCTAGAAAAATGAATATCCCATAACTAGCATGTCACTAAGCAGAGAAGCTTTCCCTTTACTGTAAAGATCATATCGAAACCCTCAGCAGACTTGCCTGATTCACTAGCCATGAAATCTTGGTCTCATCCTTTGATCTTTCTTCAGATACCACTTCATGTAAGAATAAGGCAGACTCCCTTGGCTCGCCTCCAGCAGGGAGAGACTAGGAGAGTTTCTGTGCTTCTCTGGGCTAATTAGCCACTTGCAGGACCCCAGAGAGGTGTAATCCACCCTTTTCCTTCACTACATCCATTCCTGTAAAAGCCTGAATCCTGGTCTTTACTTCAACGCTGTTGAATTGTGGGGCTGAGAGATATTTCTAATCTCCAAATTAAAATAAACTTCTAGCAAGGCCCAGTTCTTGTAAAAGAGACGTACTATTGAGATAGGTAAGCGGTGTCTGAGGAGGTGTGTAGATACTGAGGTATTAGATGCTACGGAGGTACAAAGTGTTAACTTCTTTCTTCCTCTCTTAATTGCACAGTCACTCCACAGGCTGAACATGGATGTCTCAGGAATGGAAGAGGGAAAGGCAGAGAAACTGTCTGTGGGAAAAGCTGCATTCCATACCCTGAACCTCCACAACACATTTCCTGCCTCCCTCTAAGTTATTTTGCTTTCTTGCTGTATCTCTAACTCCCAAGGAAAAGACCTTGCTGACTCAGCCTGAATCCTTTTCTGTTGAGTCACCTCCTTCAGCTTCCAAATGAAAAAGCAATAATTGCCTGTATATGAAGATTTAAACATTTGCTGCCTTATAACCTCAGCACGAGCTGTATGTGGAATTTCTCCTGTTTGTAAAGACAAACTTAAATGAGATTGTAGTCAGGGACAAAACTATTGGATGAGCTCTTCTGCCCTCCCCATGTGGAACCAGGGCTCCAGACATCCAGGTTCCCCAGTGCAAGATATAAACCCTGCTGGAATGCTGCATTCTGACCCAAAGGCTGCTCAGGAAAGCTAAGATCTGATGCCAGATTCCAGTTGCAGTTAAGAGCAGGAATGTATCTAACATCAGGTGAAGAACAACCTGGCCCTCTCTGCCATGAGCTCTTTGCATCTCACATCCTTTATCCAGTGGGTGCTTAACTCATTTGCCTTTCTCAGCTCCAAGTGCTAGAGCTACCCTATTGCTATGTTGTAGCCCAACACAAATCTGCTCCCCTCTAGCAGCATCTGCATCCTCCGGTTGCCCTACTGGGTAATCTACCAGTTCTTCCCCTTCCCAGGGCTCTGCCTTTCCTTCCCATGGTCTCAAGCTCTCTGCTGTGATCATTTTCTCCTGCTAAAGCCTAATTCCTCTTGTTTCTGCCCTTGTCAGCCAAGATTTCTTATTCTCAGGAGACACTGATGCAGAACACGAACCTCTTCATATGACCCCTTGAACATCTTGTGCTGCTACCTTGCATTGGGGAAGGTGATACCGCCATCTCCAATATGAAGTAGGAGGAAGGACACACTTAAGACTGTGAACAAAGCAGAGTTCCAGTTTGAGTTTGTACCTTAATTTATTTCTTAATTTCCCTGGTCATAACAAAATACCAGTGGCATTTATCTTCCTGTCCTTGGTGCTGTGGAAACAAGTAAGGGAGGCAGGGTGGTCTACTAGGATAATATCAGGGTGCAGCAAGCACCAGTTGCTCTCAAAGGAACAGGGAACTGAAGGGGATAATGTGGCTGGAAGATCAGGGTCCTCACCAGCCAAAGGCCCTGTCCCATAGCCCTCAAGTGATGGGCGAGCAGGGCAGGCCTGGGAGTGGTAGCCAGCTTCAACCAAGAGTCCAGATCATCAGACAATTTTGTGGTGACAAGGCAGGTCCAACCTCAAGCCAGGAAGTCAATCCACAGGTCAGGATCAGGTCCAGTAAGGCTAACCAGGATCAAACACAGCCCAGCGATCACCAGGCAGGTCTGTAGTGATGAGGTAGGTCTGAGGTCAAGCTAGGAATTAGTCAATGGGTCCAGATCAACAAGATTCATGGTCAGGCATGGCTGTGCATGAGCTGGAGACAGGCACTCCTGACAGTTTTGCTCATATGGTGACTGAAGACCCAGTGTTGAGTTTAAGTGGGGCTCCTGGGCCCATGGGCAGAGGGTGGAGGCTTCAGGTGGGACTGGTTAAGGTCATTATTAGTGCTCTCAGGGCCCTTGTAGACAGATACTATTTCTGACTCTACCACTGACTTCCAGGTGGTCCTGAACAAATTCCCTCTCCTGTGTGTCTCCATCTTACTTGAGTTTCAACTGGAAGGAAGACCAGTACTGTCATCTTCTCTGAAGCTTCAAATTAGTAGAAAGGAGCAGTGAATCTAGTATTATTTTTCAGCACGCTTGTAATTGCAAGACGTGCACCTATTATGAGAATGGGAGTCACAGTAGCTCCTCCACACAAGAATCTTTTATTGTTCACGTGAGTAGATTCTCATATTTTCCCCTAACAAGCTTCTGAGTATTTCTGGCAGAATTCCTGTGAGATTAAACATCATATAAAATGTATTTGTCTCACGCAAGATATGACTTGCTTTTGAACCATCAGCAATCATCCCAGCAATTCCTGGGATACAACTATATTTTTTATTGTTATTACTATTTTTCCACTTTCTGTCCTGGATCTTTTAAGATACCAGTCCTATCGCTAATTATGCTAACAAGGTCCTGAGGTTGATTTAGAGGCTCTGTTATAATGCCAGCCTCTCAGTTTACATCTCAAGTATCGGCATGTTTATTGTAGATGTCTGTTAAGAGAAGCTACTTTTTCCATGCTTCTACAGAGAGTGAGAGCAGGAGCCAGAGTTTGAGGAGAGTAGTACAAAATAATACACAGAAATGAGAAAAAGCAAATATCTTTGCTATATCTGCATCTTACTGGCAAAAGGACTGATATTTCCATGGGGCACAGAGGTTTGCCTGTAGCTTCTTACGGAGATGTAACATTTGGCTTCATACAGTCTTTCCCCAAATACAAACCAAATAGACTCATGAAAGGATAGCTCATTCCTGAGGGCTAGCACCCTGTTCAGTGTGTTGATAACTTTGCAGAGCTGATGTGTGTATTAGTCACCCTTGCTGGTTCATTGCTGATCTGAAAGACAGAGGTTAAATAATTGTGAAAGCAAGGCTGATGTCATCATGGCGCCTGACTGAAGCTGGTACTTGGGAACGGTTGAGAGAGATGTATTTGCTTTGCTTTTGCCCAGGAAAGGGGTCACGCTGAGCAGCGGTTCTCAACCTTTTCTCAGACGTACAGTCCGATGCACAATGTCTGTGTGGCTGAGTCATTCCCACCTTCCTGAACCGCTCACCAACGAGCATCATGAAGAGGTGAACTGTAGACAACGTGTCTTCCCTCTGCAGTCCTCTCTTCCTCTGTTTCTCCCTATTCCTCCCAGTCTGAAGGGATCCTGGAGACTTTTAAAAAGCAGATGCATGCATGTACATTTACAAGGGCCTCCTTTATACACTGTACCATGTGTGTATGCCCTGCCACACAAGTTAGGATCTGTTTTGTTGTGTATATAAGTAGAGAGGTTTCTTGTACAGGCCTGTTTTACTGACCATATCATGTGTATGTCATACATAAGCTAGATGTATATCATATAACCTTGTATATGTGTATGGGCCTCTTCTACTTACTGTTTAACATTGAGAATATGACTTGGCTCTGTATGAGACATAAAATATAAAGACAGACCCTGCCCTAAAGAGTTTGTACTCTAAATGTCAGACAGAGAAAAGACAGGATGCGCTGTGGTGAGGAAGATTTCTGATGTGTTTGTAATTTAAATAGGAAAAAAACTAAACTTGCCTCACAGGAAAAGAGTGTGTGCCTGTTTGTTTTAAAGAGGACTTTAGAAAAGAAAAAGTAACAGTTTTATGACAGTTTGCTCGGGGAGAGGTTTCTCTTAACACCTGCACAGAGGCTCAGGAGAAGGAAATGGGTGTGCATGCCTGTGTGGTCTAGAGTGTCTATGCCTATTGTTCCTCTGTTCTCTGAGTCAAATTCAGTTCTGGCTTCTGAGGGTGCAACTTGTAGCTGACACCAGGACCGGCTTTATAGGCACATGTGCCAATCCTTTTACTCCTTAGCTCTTCCCTGTGGCTCTGTTGCGTTTGCCTGCCTCTGTGTCTAATCCCTATCTTGCGTTGTGTTTTATGCTTTTAATGAGAAGGGATAGACAGCAAAGCAAACCTTCCATGCTGTGATCATAGAAGAGGAGCTATTTATTTCTGTGTTTCATGTGATGCCATGAAAACAGTCAGCAGTCTTACAGTAGAGCTCTGCAGTATCCACAGCACCTTTGCTGATGCCAGCTGACATTATGTAGCACATGCCCCTTGCAGTGTTGTTCTGCATCATCACAGTCATGGGCAGGCTGTAGAATCAGAAATTAGTGCAAGGGGCACATTTTATCCTTTTTGGGAGCACAGGTTTTCAGGTCTAAAACTTCTTAAGCTCTGACTAGGACTTGTTTTTATTATACATGTACATATTTGTATTTTAAGAAAATGAAGTGCTGGGTGTGGGTATGTGCTAATACTAAAAAGGAAACCATAACCATATGAAACTTCCTAAAGCCTTATATTAAAATACCAGAAGCATTTGACTCCAAAGCATTGGGTTGAAGAGGTATGTGGAAAAACCTTGGTCCACCTTGCTGCTAAAGACAGAAACTTCTCATGGGTTTATTTCGAAGTGGTCAAGCCCACAGATATGAGCAGGAAAGTTCTATAGGTCACAACATCTTAATGAGAGACTGTCACAGCTGGAGAGACATTGTGGGGATATAATGCCACTCAGGGAGATGTTTCAAGGTACTGGAGCCTCTTGGATGTTTGAATTCCCTCAGTGATGTCTATCTTGTCAGTGCTAAACTTCAGGAGACAATTAAGACCCAGATCCCAGCTTCTCCAAAGTGCCTTCACACTGGCATATGCTCTGGTTTTACTGCAGACAGAGACTCAGTTTCCCTGGCTTAAATTTATGCCACATCTCTAGAGGAAGTGTGAACACAACTAGATCAGTTTCTGTGGCTCTGTGAACTCAGAATTCAGCACAGCATCCTGAAGTGATATGTGTTTATAAGGACTCCAGACCAATCATAGTGCAAACTTAATAGTAATTACAGGAACAACGTCCTCATCCCCTGGATGGAAGTAAAAGATAATGCAGTGATAGAGCCAGAACACAAGGCAGGTCTCCTGACCCTTTGGTACTGGCCATTTCCAGCTGCCTATAGCAAATGTGCTGATGGCAGAGAACACACAGCAGCTGGTGGGAACAATCTGAATTGCCTATGGGAAGCTTAAGGTTGGAGTCCCTCTTCCAGCTGAGCTCCGATCTGCCCAGGACAGAGCAGTGGTTATGGAGGTGGAACTAAACCGACCTTGCCTGTCTCTAGTTTTAACCTGGCAGTTGTACCTACTTTTTCACTCTCTGATGATTACTGGGAATAACCAAAGTAGGCTTTGCAGCTAAGATTAGCTAGAATACAGTGCTGGTCTGACCACTGCCTCTCTTCTGCATCCAAAGCAGGATGATCACCCATCTTGGAAACAGCTACATGATTAAGGGAAGAATGGCCTTTTTGAAGGGGCAACTTAAAGAAATGTCATTTCCCTTAGCAAATCCTGTATTTTTTCTCCTTCTGTTCACATCTACTACCCTTGAATATACAGTTCAGTCCTGTAAACTTCAATTTGTTACGGAAAATAGTACTTATGACTGGTTTTGATACTTTTTCAATACATTTTTAAAGCAATTTGTAAGGCTCTTTACATGAATAACTGAAATTAACCTTCATTTGTGCCTTAATTTGAAGTTCAAACTTAACATAATCAATATTTTGTGGTCTTCTGCAATCTGTTCAAGTCTGTTTATCCAAGGAAATTATTTGTTCCCCTTCTGCATTTGAGGTAGAAATGGACATAATTAATTCCACAAACTATAAGGAACTGAAAGAACTAGGACTCTGAAGACAGAGAAATATACTATGTCCAAATTCAACTCTTGTGAAGTACGTGCACACTCCACTTAATTTTTTAGTGTATAATATATACACTGTTTCTCAGCAGACTATCACTATTCAACTTTTTGTAAAATTTTAGCTCTTCAACAATGTCTGTGAAGCCTGCTTTCCTCCCCTCAGTGAAAGTGATTGTATTGGTGAAAATGGTCTTATTTGCTGAAATCGGATATGAGAGCAGACAAGTACTACTGACTAAAATACACTGGGTTTGTCATGATGTGGTTTTGGATGAGCTACATTTATAAGCAAGTAATTTGCTATCAATGTTTCATTGTAATTTACTCTGTAAAGAATTCATCGTGTCATAAACTTCAGTAGGTACAAGATCAGTTCATTCTGATTTTAAGATTGTATCATAAGAAACATTTAGCACATTGTGAAATAAATTCAAGAAGCATTTAATCACTGCAACTCTGTCATGCCTATCTTTGTCATCCTTAGCAAACTTAAAAACTGCAACTGGGCAATTCTCAGCTAATGTACAAAGTAACATCTAATAGCTTTCAACTGCAAGTCAGATAATCATCTTGTGGGGACATGCCTCCACATTTCTGTGCATTGAAGGTTGACAAAATGATAGAGCTTCCGTAATTCTGAAACTCTTGGCAGCTAAGGAGAAGTGATTGAAAACTTTGGTTACACAACCCTCAAGATCAAATGATTATTTGATCAAATACTTATTTATAAAATAATTTGCTATGTTTTACAGAAGATGAGGATGCTTATTTTGCTTCCAGCTAATTGCCCAGCTTGTTTTCCTGTAATTTATAGACAGTGATGCCTCCAAAGGTTAACATTAGTCTTATTAGCTGAATGTGAATAACAGAGCTCAGGCTATTTGACTTTTTAAATACTTCTTATGTTCTCAGATATACGGTTTCACTGATGCCTTGCAATGACAATAAAACAGATTTGTTCATCACGGTATGGCTGAGAGGAAAGTGACTATCAAGAACACTTCATTATTTCCATGGTTTGAGAGTTTGTATGTGCAGAGTAATGCCGGTGCAAATCATCTAGAGTTATTCAAGCTTATTTTTGCACGTTTAGTTGCTATTTTCTGTTTAAAATTTGTGATTAAATTTTTGAGAAAACAGAAGTTCTTGTTTACGAGTGGATGGAATTTGATCTCGTACAAAGTGGGCAGAAGATATAAAACAGTCTGCTTCAAATATAGTTCCAGTTAAGTCAGTCAGCAGCAACCCTGTGGGAGTGAATACCCACATTAAGTCTCCAGGTTGTTCTCAGTTCTCTGCCTCACTGTGGCAGAATCTCCAAGCAGTAAGCTCAGTGTAGGAGTTTACTCCATTCTCCCTCAGTGCTCATGTGAAATTTTAATTAGGCTTTTGTGCTAAACTCAAATGGAACCATTTCCCTTTTGGTTTCCACCATATACTTCTGATGCCACCTTCTATAATGCTTTTAGAAGCTCAGAGCACACCAGCAATGCAATGTAGAAAATGTTTTTATTGAGCAACATAGTACCTGCTCTGCTCTAGAGCAAACTCTGTTTACATACTGCTAAGCTTGGATAAAAATTTCTAAACAGCTCTGGGAAGACCTTTACCTAGAAAGTTCCCCACTTCTGCTTCAAGGTCTTGTGCTATATGTAGCACTGTAACTTAGTTTTGCTTTGAGCAGGAGTTTGAACAAGGGATCTCCGAGGTCCCTTTAACCCAGATGCTGTGATTCTTTTCACTGATCTTCTGCAATAGAAGTCATTAGTACCTGTACGTGGCTTAACCAAACTTTCTGTCTCTACAGTGGCTTGAAAGGGCTCTAGCTCAACAAAGTTGAATCCTCAGTTTAGATTCCTCATTTAGCTTTTTACTTCCCAAGGGCTGAAGATAAAATTGAAGCTGGGTATGCAAGATTTCTACCACAGCAGCGAGTTGGCCCAACAATATCCCCTCTAGTTATCTGTGGAGAAGCTGGAAATAGGACCCAGAGGGACCTTCATTTGTTCTTTGTCTACTGGATTCAGGTTGCTGGACTGGCTTGATTTTGCTCAGACTTCTGATTGTTTGGGAAAACTGGATCTGGGTAAACTCAGATATACACTCAGGTGTAGTGTTATGTGTCATGCACATCTAATCAGATGCATGGCTTTGTGTATTTTTTTTCCTTTGCAGCTGGTAAAAATCAAAGGATAGTAAAAAGAAACTGTAAGCAGGCAGCTTTGTGAACCTGAAGTGTTTGAAACGGGGCAAACTGGATGTGGGGAGAGAGGTAAAATGGGGGCAAATGTGATAATTTTCAGAGCTGTGCAAGAGAGGCTGAGAAACCCCTTGGGGCAGGGGTAAAATCATCATCGCATTAAGTGAGTAGTCATTGTGATTGTTCTCTGATGTGAAATAGAGTGAAAAATGATGGGATTTTTTTCCTTTAATTTATTGGAAATGTGAATGACTCAGTCTTGCTTTAACTTATTTTGTATCTGCTTTATTTGGAGTGTGCTCTGAATAGACAGGGCTTTCTGTTTTCATACTCCTGTAGATTTTGCTTCTTGCCTGCTTTTTTTCTTTTTCTGAAAGTAGATGTTTGGGTGAATAGTAGCCATAACATCTCTAGTATCAGAAACATACTAAATTAATTCCTTTTAAGCCAGGGATAATGAAACTTGAAAACTTTTCAGAGTCACTCAAAAGGTTCTGCTCATGAGAATTGTATTGCAGCTTTTCTTCCCAGCCCCCTCCTGGATGCTACCAGAAGGGCAAGCTTTGAACCCAAGAACTCTTCCCGCAGCAAACCCACTATTCCCTCTTGCTGGCCTTCTGTCCTTCTGCCCATCAAAGGACAAGGCTGTTTGCAGACTAGCATCTGAAATGGCTTGGTCTGTGAATAAGCAGCACATTGTGGTCAGCTGTGAGCCAGACTGCAGAATTCATGAAAGATGAGGAAGGTGGGTGACTCACGTGGTTCAAACAGATGGAAGACGACCTCTGGGCCAGCCCTTGCTGTCCAGTTAAGTGTAATCTCGGAGCTGAACAAGCTGAACAGCTCTAGCAAGTCTGTGTCCAGTTCTGATTTTTTGGGCAGAAATCAGATGACATGCAGCTTAAGGCTGAGTTTGTGTTTAATTAGGGGATTATCTCAAATCTGAAATGGAGCCGCTTTGAAGCGTGTGAACCAAAGCTAGATAAAAACTCCCACAAACCCCTGCAAACTGGAAATTTATAGGTTTCGCCCTGTATTTATTTGCTGTGGCTCAGTTTGAGGTGAAAGATACAGCTCATCTGCCACAGCTGGACTTTTTTTCTGGTCCACATTTCGTTCTGTAGGCTGCTCTAATTTGTTTGTTGAGCAGATCATCTGAAATCAGATTGGCTGGAGCTGGAATCGCTCTGCTCCGCTCCTTTAGCAAATACATGAGGTCTGAGAGGTGTCTGGCTGCATGTAATGAAACGAGCTGACTGGCACTTTAGCATTCCCCTGTGTAGGAGCGTCTTAGGAGTAAGACACTTAATTATTATTAACATTCTAATTGGCCTGGGCGAGTGTGGATGTGTGCTGTGCTGCCTGGTTTGCTGCTGGTGGAGGAGCCACATCACCTACTTCCCAAACTGGGTCCCTCCGAATCAAGCAGAGCCTGTATCTTCTAAAATTCATATCTCAACCTTTAGGCGTTTTCAGTAGCAAAACTCTAAACAGACTCAATGTGGCAGCAGGAGGGGAAAAAAAGTAACTACACTAAGGAAACATTAACAGGAAAAGAACATCTTGGTAAGGTCTGAAGATAAGAATGGTAAGAATTGTTCTCCAAGCGATGTCTGCAGTACAGCTTGTCCTGTATGCTTTAGCCGCTGCTCTATGCCAGCGTATAGGGAGGACATCAGCTCTTAATGGGAAACACTAGGTGTTTAAATCAAGAACATTTTTCCACAACGTGAAATTCTGTCAGGTGACTGCTGAAAGCCTTGGTTGAGGTTCTGCTCCCCCGAGTTACTTCTTGTTAGAGGCTTGCCACCTAGTGCTCCAATTCGGTACTGCGCTCCTCTGTCTCGCCCGGACTTAGTGCTGGAAAAGCCGATTTTTAAGAAATTGTTTATTTAACATAAGCAGCAGTTACTACATGCATTGGCTCTTAGCTTTTGCAAAGAACAATATTTGCTCTGAGGTGGCAGCAGTTCTTGTTGTTACAGCGAAACGCGCTGCTTACGCTGACAAACTCCACCAGAACGGAGGGTTTATTGGAATAATGCCCTTTCACCCTGCTTTGGCAGAGAGAAGCAGTGTAAAAATGAATGACTACAGTTTATAGCAGGGTGCCCGTCTTAGTGTGTAACTAACTGCAAATGACAATCAGTTCTGCAGGGTACAAGGAATTTTTTTGATTGTCTGGCAGAGAACAAACACTATTCTTATGAACTCACACATAAAAGAAACTGGCAATTTAAAAGAGCTTCTTTGGTGTTCAGACCATCTCTCTGAAAGACATAATCCAGCCATTCAATTGTATTTACAGCTCTCCCCTTCTGCTGAGTTATAATAAAAACAGAAGCAAGATCCTTAGCTTCCTGTATCTGCACTTAATTTAGCACTAATACTAAAATAGTCTTACCCTTTCATACTATAGGAGTGATTTCTTTACCCTTGTTAAGAACGGCATCTCACACTGAGTTTTGTTACAGAAATCAGTGAGACTTAACTACCCTTGTAATGAAGTTTAGGGTGCCAGAATCTGACCTAAGGTTATCTTGCTAATGGAGTTATTTCTGCTTTGGCAGCACCAGTTTTCTCTCTACATACTGCAAAAAATACTTGAACTCACCCTCTGAAAGGTGTTGAGCAGCTGCAGTTCCCACCAAAGCCAGTGACTGTTGAATATGCTCCACATCAGTCCAGGCTCTGCTCATCATGTTTATTTGACAGGCAATAACCTTTTTATTGAACCCAGCACATTACACTGATGATCCACCCTTCAGCAAATATGATTGTAATAATCACTTGGTATTTATTTAACAGCCAATTGCTGTCTTTTGGGAAAGAGTCAATTTACATAGTTCCAAATTAAAATTAATACATTTTGTAATGGTTATTTAATAAAGGCCGATGTGGGGGAGTTGCCTACAGGTGAGAGGTGAGGATGGGAGACAAGGCCCCTGTGTGTAATACTTGATTCTGCCACTGACTTGCTTAATGACCTTGGGCAAATCATCTAGCCGCTACATCCTTTTATTTATTCCCTTGTAAAACAGGTATAATAGCACCCTGGTGCCACGAAGCTTAATTACTGTTTGTAAAGGATTTTGACCTCTCCAGCAAAGAACTGCATGAATTATACTATAGCTAGCCCGTTGACCCTGAATGAAGGAAATGTATGCAGCTTTTTATCTAGAGGAATGTCTAGTTTTCTCTGAATAAAGTCTTATTTTCTCTGAATATATGTATTCAGGAGCCTGGCCAACTCCCCGAGATGTTGATTTCATAGGCCAATTGATGAGGCATGTAGAATTTTTTTTCTAATGCCTAGCCCGGGCTTTCCTCATGTTATAGCATTGGGCTCTGGCTCCTTGTCCTGTTTCTTTCCTCTCCCTCTCCTCCTTGGGAATATAAAGCACTTCAGAAATGGGACTAGGTTTGTAATAAGTTACTTTAATTGGATTTTTTTTTTTTTCTGGTATTGGTATGCACAGGTTATCTTTAAATGATTTACTGATGTGCTGCCAAGCACTGCTCATTTAACCTCCTTCCTGCTCTCTTTGTATATGGATTCCTCTAATGATACTGGCAAACAATCTTTTAGAGAGTGTGCAACACATTTCTGCAATGAAAATACCAAACGGAAAGCTAGAAGACACTGCCATTTCAGAGGTGTCATGTCCCAGTCTCGTAGGGTTTGGGACTTAGTCTCTAAAGGCCTCCGTGAGCACCCAGCACCTTGCAGGATGGGGTGCTTACCCACCCCCAATCCCAGGAAGGTGAAGGGGAGCTTTTTTCTTTCTGGTTCTCTTTTTTCTTTTTTTTTTTTTTTCTTTTTTTTTCCCCTCCCTGTGATCGTTGAGCCACTCCGACGTGAATTTATGTGTGTAATCATCTGTGTTGTAATTGGCAGCCTGGCATATGAGTCACTAACCAAATTAACTGAAGTTTCCTTTGGGGAAAAATGTAATCAGTTACTACACTCGGATACATTGCAACAAATTAACTCTTAGTGTTTGTATGGGTTTAGACTTCTCTGGCTGGTGGTTTCCTTCCCCAAAACAAATGGGGGAGAGGGCCAATAACAGAGGAGGGTTAAAAGCCCTAGGGATGGAGGTATCCCAAAGCATCTTTCTCAATAGCTCCTAGAAAGTAATTTGCAATATTCTTTACCCTGAGAGTTCAAATATCACAAATAATATCCATCCCATCTTATGAGATTGACTTTAAAATTGGTAAAATGGAAAAATACATGTTTTGCTTGTTTGGGACATTGAAGCCTTTAGTGCTCTACCATGCGAGCTTGTTTGCAACCCAAATTATCAGACCCCTACTTTCTGTGGGAAAGAAAGCTGAGGTTTTCATATAATCACATGATTCAAGAAGCTGGGGCTTTAAGAAAAAATCCACTATTGCAGAACTAAGAATTAATTGGTCAGAGTTAGCAACACAGCACTTGATTGTTTTTCTTCTGTACTGAAATCTATGCAGAGCCCAAATTTAAGCAGCACTGTGGAAATAATTGATAATAATTTTTTGGTTTGCTGGCTGAATCAGAAAATTGGTAAAAACTTTGTTTTAAGTAAAATTAAATATTTTATGTGAACTGAAATAAAACATTAATTTTCAAAGTTTTTTCACTTTAAAAAAAATTCAGATGCTTTATTTTAAAATGTCTTCATCTCTGTAAGTGTTTCTTCCCCAAGTCTGATAAATAGTTCCAGTTGAGCTTGATCTGCAATTCTCAAAAAAGAAAATATTCTACTAAACAGGTCACAATGGCTGACCTGAGAGGTCCTAGTCTCGTGGGTGACTGAGACATTGGAAGACTCAACTTTTTTAAGTGGTAATTGCTGCTTAATAGTGTCAGGGGCACAGATATACAGTATGTAGGTGTCAGTCTCTTTAATTTTAATCTCTGAAGCTTTGGTATCAGGTATTTTTTGCCTTTTTACTGCCCGAGGAGCATAGGACTACTCCTTGCTGAAATGTTGGTAGAAGGTAGATATGTTAACCAGTATGAAGTCATATGCAGTAATGTAACAAGAAAGGAGGTAAATGGTGACTGAGGGACCAAGACAGCTTTCAGGAGGACATTGCAGCCTGTGTCCTGGGAAGTCCAACTGCAGCCTCCTGGACAATTAAGATTTTGTAGTGTCTTCTGTGTAGGACCTAACTTGGTCGGTTAGATGTGTGGTGCCTAGTGAAAGTGAGAAGAGGAGGGCTGTATGAAGAAGATAACCATGATGGGGAAAATCTGTAATTCAGGCATAAAAGCCCCATACCGACCAGAGAATGCACTGCAACTGCTGGAGGTATAACCAGAAGTTTAACAATTTTTTGGCCCATTCTTGCTGCCACTGAAGTCAGCGAGCTGGTGCAGTGCAGGTTAAGTTGTGACATCTGCTTTTACTTTAACCTTAAACTGCCTTCAGAAAGATTCTCTCTGAAAAGGTGTGGGGTTTTTTCTTTTTGCTTCCCCCCCACGTTCTTCCTTTTTGCCCCTGCAAAAATATAGCACAAGTCTCTTAGTACCACTGTGATTCTTTGGCATGACTCTGATTTCTGACTACACTGGTATTTCCTTTCTTTATTTTCCATTTTTTTCTTCATATATTTATTTTAATAAGTAGAACAATCTATTTTTGCAGTTGGAAGAATGCAAAATTCAATTTATCTCACAGAACACCTAAAATTAATTCACATAGAAAGGGGGTGGTGGAAGATTTAGGTCCTGACTGTAAGCTTTTGACTGGAGTAATTTGTCATTTTGCTTCACGGATTGGAGCAATGAAGGTTTTATAGTGTGAGCCCTTAGAGTGACAGAGCTGTGTGTGATTTCACACTGCTGTGTCAGGGTTTCCGTTTCCAGGCCTTCGTAAGTGGCCTATACAAATTCATATCTGCTTGAAACTGGTGTAGAGTAGAGTTGGATTGGACACGGTCCTACTGTCATCTTTTATACTCAGTGTGAAATTACCTCTTCTGTGCTGAGGATGAGCACAAGGCATCTGGATCACTTGTGGTCTGCCAGTGGTTGTATGTGGATACAGACACCATGCACATAGGACGTTCATGTGAACTTCTCAGTGGCCTAACTCAGTTCTATAAGATGGTCACTGAAATATTACTGCTGCAGAAACTGGTGAAAAAAGCTACCTGGAGGTGTGTTTGATGCTGGATTTTGATGAAGCCAGACTCGGAATACATTCCAGTCTTTGAAGATACTGTCTGGGATCGCATGGCTGAATAATCCTTTGAAGGAATTAGGTTGCTCACTGCCTCCTGCAGATCCTCCACCCAATTGGTGGGATCAGTTTGCTGTGGCAAGGTGATACTGGAGCAAAGAAACAACCGTAATGGAGTCTGAGGAGTCTGGCTTTAGTGATGAGGTGGAAACACAGGGCTGGGCATATCTTCATGGTAGGTGCTAGCAGAAATCCTCTTTGGCAGAAGCCTTGGAAGGACCAGGTATCCAGGCCTAGCTGCCTATTTCAGCTGAAGCACAACTGCCCTAAAATGCCTTTTCAATGGAAAATGAAATGCAGAGAGCTGTGAAGGCTCTGATGACGGGGATGCTCTGTGGCTGCTGAAGGAGTGGGGGGAGCTGAGTGTGCAGGTTCCTGATCCTTCCAGTCAGTTTCCACAAGTCCCTGCTTGTCAACACCCCCTTTCCCAAGGTTATTTGTCTTCCTGTCTGTTGCTGAGAGCTCTTGGATCCAAATGAACTGAATTAGTTCACACCTGCCATAGAAACCAGTAATACTGTAACAAGAGAGTGGGCTTCACCACCAAGAGCTATGTGTTTCAGGTGGGATGTGATCTGTGCTCTCCTCTGCCAGGGAAGGAGAAAGCAGGGTAGCAGGGCTGGGTCAGACCTACCTCCTGCCACGCTTTGCAGTCAGTGGGAGCTCCAGAGTGACTTCAGAGACACCCTTCTTCCTTGTCCCTTCACAAAGTGAGCAGCGATGGCAGGGGAGGCAGAACAGCAGTCAGGTTTGCCTCATGACGTCCCACTCATACATCTCCTTCCTCTAACAGTGACTGATGGCCTGGCCCCCATCACATCACTGTAAACCAAGCAGCACCCAGACCCTCTCACTTCAACTCAGTGCAGTGAAGGGAACGGAGGAAAAACTAGGAAGCAACAAGGAGGCGCTTGGAAATGCTCCCTTACTAACACAGCCTCTGCCATGTTCCAACTTTCAGCCTACTTCGGGTGTTTGCTTGTCAGGATGTGTGTGAGGCCCTGGAGTGTTAGGGGGAGAGGAATATGCCATTTGATCTTGCCCAGAGTGGCTGCACTAGCCCTGGTTCCTCAGCCTTTCATTGTTGCTACATTATTAGTATTATGCCAGATCTGCAGAAAGATCTTTGAAATGTGCATTATAAACAATGCAAGGTAAAATTTGCACTTGGAATGGTATAAATAGTGCATAAATATCCTTGCTGTCTGCACGGAGGTGAGTCTTGTCTCCAGAGCTTCCACTGGTTTTATTGCTTTTTTTTTTTTTTTTTTTCCCCTTCACAATGCTGAATTGACTGACTTTATCTTGGCACTTTCTATATCTTGCCAAAAGAACAAACTCAAAATAGCTTTCCGGGGTGCATTTTGGATGTTTTTTTCTGTGCCACTGAAAGAAGAGATGGTTCTTTTGAAGAATGCAATTTATTTTACCCACTCTCATCCTGAGTTTATACATGGGCCATTAGCTGCCAGCTGAGTGGTAAACACATAAATGGTGGTGGTGCTGCCTACATCTCTGCTTCACATTCTCCCCTCCAAAAGCTTTTCCCTTCTCCCTAGCTGTGGTTCTGAGCTAGCAAAACTCACTTAACCCTTTTTCACCAGCAGAATTAACTTCCATTAATATTATGAGTGCTTCAGGCAAAAGAGCATTAGTCTGTTATGCCTCCTCTGAGATGCCTCCTCTATGGTGTTGAACAGGTTGAATGACAAAGCAGTCATTTAAAAACCTGTTTGAAGATCATTTACCAAGAAAGGGGAGTTTGTAGCTAAGTTGTTTGGGAAGTGGAAAGTCCCAATTCAGTTCTCAGCTCTTTAGGAGTCTTTTGGCATGAACCTGGAATATGCAATCTCTGGTTTTCCCGACCTTCATCTTTTTTTGTAGCAGCTTTTTCGTCTGGAAAAGGCTATTGGTGAGCTATGCTGGGGGCATGGTGGTGGAAAATGTAGTCCTTTATCTCTCTGAGCTCTAACCTTTTGTGTATGAAATGGGAGATAACACTACTTCCTTGATGTGCACTTTCTGCCCTTTATTTAGAATGGGAGACCTGATCTCAAACAGGAGCATAAAGTATAATACAAATATAAAATGTAAATGAATTTCAGTGTCTATAATCCCTTGTCCATGTAATTTCAAGATAACTAGTACTGGTGAAGTGACTACAATCTCATACTCCACTTTTGTAGGTCATGTTTACATGCAGGGCTCATTGAATTTCTGCATAGTTACGAGATCTTGAGGAATAGCCAGAGCCCATTTTACTTAGTAATGGAGTAGGTTGTGAATAGGTCTGTTGTTGAAGCATTTATTGTTTTTCAACCTAAGTTATGGTTTCATATAAATAATATATGTAGCTAGTCAATGCTTGGGAAATGCATTCTTTTCCCTTTTGAAATATTTATGGACATCAGTGCCTACCAAGTACCCACTCAATTTTGAGAATACAGCTCTAGTAAGAAGGCTTGGTTGCCTTTAAAGTCTTGGCCAGAGATTGGCAGTGTGGGACAGACCTGTTAGCTGAAACATACTGGAAATCTGCCATTTTATCTATTGATTTCCCCTGCTTCTTCCTCTCTCTGTATGGGGTCTGTCCATACCCCCCCACCCCAAGATTTTGAAAATGGATTTTATGTTCATGAAAGCTTCTGCACTGATAGAAAAGACAATGGAATTCTCTCCATCAGTAGGGGATAGGTACAGTATGAACTGGTAAAAAAGATAATTGAAATAACCTCCAAAATGCTTATATTCATATGTGGTGCAATTCTGCCCAATATAGACTTCCTATATGTGGTTTTTTGCATTTCCCAAGTCTTCAGGATGGAAATGAGAATTAATCCCGATATGGGTTACTGGTAGGATAATCCAATGTGACATGCATAGTGGGGATCATCTGAGTCTCCCTTTGACTTTTCTAGCCTGGTAAGAGGTGTTCCTGTGTAAGAACCGCTGTGATTTAAGACAAAGAAACTATATGCTCAGTCTTTGCCTCAGGTAATATTTCTTGGAATATTGGAAATGGTATCCCTTTTGTCACAGGGCTCTGTCCTGCTCTTTGACTGGATGACGAGACTTGGTAATGAATGAGACTTCAAAGAAGTGGACATCTGAATTTTTGTGTGTGTGTGTTCAGTTCTGACTCCTACAGGCTGCAAAGAGACAGCGCTCGCACAGACCAATGAAAAGCTGCCTTTGTAATGCTTACTGCAGTTTCCTGCTCTGGTGGTCTGTGAATGGATGATTTTCGTGGGGTTTTTTTTTTTTTTCTTCCCCCTCAATAAAGAGCCCTCATATCTGTCTGAAACCCACACCATTACACCATTAAAACCTTAACTCAGCAATCTAAAATGGTGTATTTTTTCCCCTTACCTACATGTCAAATCATAAACATCAGCTTTAGTAATAAATATTTCTATTTTATATGTATATTTTTATGCCTTTATCCCAGTTGTATTTTCAAGGCTAAGGGCTTCAGTGTGAGATTCTTGCTGCATCTTTAACAAACAAATAGTGAAAAATAAGATATGCTGATGTGGTGATTATTATACATAAATCATTGAAAAATGCTCTTTTTTAGAGAAGGGAATCACAAAAGGAGTCATTGACCTGAATAAAAGAAGCTCAGCTATACTCCAGAGAATTTGCCATTTTCGATACATGTTAGGGCTTGCTAACAATTGTAATTTATTAATCCTGCTCTCTCTTCTTTTCCTCTCTACTTGCACATTTGCTTCTTATTGTAAGCAAGAATTGTATTTATTTTCTAAGAGTGTAAATTGATCTTGTGGTCACTGATAACCACTAAAAGCTACTTGATAGTCAAAACAATCTCTCAAAAGACCCATAACCAAAGTAGGTAGAAAAGGCCTTCTCACTAGATCATTCAATTTTAATATTTCTAAGGGAAAAAGCAGTATTTGCATCCTGAAACAGAGCCAAGGATATTCTGGCCTGATTTGCAGGTCATAACTCTCTTCATGGTCTGTTTGGAAACAGAAGCTCCCTGCCCAGTACAAATTGATGTGGCTCTGCTGCTCCAAATGAAATACAGTTAGCTATGCTGATAGACTCCAGGATATGAAGTGGTGATAAGAGTTTTTATAATCTCTGGAAAATCAGGATGTCTATTCTGCTATTTGAATGGGAGCTGCACTCTTGGAAATTGTGCTTCCCATGCAGAGAAACTAGAAACGGAGTTTAGAGAGCACAGGTACATTACTATATGTTATCTTGGTTTTATTTACGTCTTGAGTATTTCTGTTGTTTAGAGGCTTTACTTGTTAAAGAGCTATCAGGCCCCTGCTTCCACCCTTGGCATCCCAAAGCTTCCATCTACATTCAGTGTTTGCCAAACACGTATTCATATCCATGCACAGATATATGTACGTACCTGCCTCCACTAACAGATGTGATTGTCTTTTTCCTCATGTCTCTGTTTTCCAAGTGAAGATGCAATAGTTCAGTATTTTATACCCCCAGCAACCAGAGCTAAATTCTGCAAAGGAAGAGGCAAGAAATTAAACATAGGTGAGGGTTAGGTAATCTTATCTCAGTAAATACCCAGTTCTAATTTGTAATCACCAGATATCTGTCTGAAGCATGAGTTTTCTCTCTCCCAATATTTCTTCCAGTTACCTGTACCATTGCCTAGCTTCACTTTGAATTGAGCCTAAGTCTCAGCACCATGTTTTGTTTTGATAACAAATGTTGACTTTTTTATAAGATCTGTTTTCTTCCTTTGTCAATGTACTCAGAATTTGTCTAAGGACTTTTTCTGTGCGCCTTCCCTGTGGTGTGTTGTAAACTTACTGACAGAAGCAATCGAGTACTTAACCATTCATTAGGGCTTGAGTTGCTCCTTCAGCTGCAGCCGTTCTATTTCTGAAGGTACACTGTGATGTGCCTGCTGCCTGTATGCAAGTTTTAAATCTTACTCAGATTCAGTAGGTTCTGTGCATAGCTTAGCTCTTGTCAAGTCTGGAAATCATTTTTTTTCCTTGTTGTATTGGTTAAGATAAGGTGCTTGCTTGCTAGAACACGTTTCCTCCCCCCTCCTCTTCAGTGTCTTTAAAAAAATATTATTGGGGAAAAAAAGATGAAATAAACCAGCATGCAAAGAGAAATAACAAAGAAATGTGTGGTATATTTGTGCCATACATTTCAGTAAATTCTTAATGTGGACACAAGAGTATCTGACTTTGTAGATAAATTTCTGTATTCTTAGTGTTTATTGAATCAGCAATGTACCCATCCATTATGTAATACTAGCAGCTGGTCAGCCTTTCATGTGATGTAGTTTCCTTTTATTCTTGGGTAATGATTGAATAACACTATTATTCTTCAGCACCTTTCAGCTAATGTTCCTTTAGATTGTTATCCAGCTACCAGTTACTTCTATGTAAATGCAGATCCTAATTTAGAAGAAGAATTAGCTTTGAATAAAGCATTACTTTATACTGATAGGGTTGGAAAATAGTTTCTTTCCAAGTGGAAACTCTTGGACAGGTTAAAGAAACAAACAATTGTCAGTATCATTCGTCCCTTGTGCCTGCGCGGTTTCAGGAGGGTTCTAATTATTGGCTTCAGCCAAAGAGAGGGATATAAAAGCTGTAGCTCACAATCCTTCTCTACATCATAGGTACTTCTCTGGCCCTCTGAGAAAACCTGTCACTGCCTCCCTCAATACTGGGAGGTCACAGTATTCTTTAGCACATTTGAAGATTATGCCTTCCTCCTTTTTCTCACTTCTTTCACTTCCTTCTGAATTTATTTACTATCTGTGTTGGGGAAAATTTGACACTATCAAAAATGGGTTGTCAGTGATTTGAAACCTTTCTTGATGACAGCTCTCTTCACTCACCTGATACATCCCACATTATTTTGCAATAATTAAGACCATAGTGAGGAACAGTCAGTAACTGAAGGGAGTGGAAACCAGTTCTCCAGTAGCTACAGAGCTGTAGCAAAGGTATCATCTGATGCTAGCTATGCAAGGATCTTGCACAATTCCTGCCAGTTTCTCTCTGTGACTAGGAACAGAAAAATAAGATGTTAAGAAACAGTAATGTACAGAAGGCTAAACAGCAGACCATTGACCTTTCCAATGTTGTCTCCTGTCATGCTTCTCTAAATGATGTTTTATTGTAAAGAACACATCTCTTATTTTCTATTAAACAGACAAACCCAACAACACACTTTGGGGAATTCTCAAAGAATCTGGGGTCTGATTCACAGCCTACTGAGGTAATAGAAAATGCTTCTCGTTATGTGTATATTGGTCAGTTTTTCAGAAATCGTTGCAATGGAAAACTTTAAGTTGGGCAGATGTTAAACATCTGGTATCAGACCAAGGGCTCCCTTGTACAAAATGCTGAGTAAAGCTGGCTAGAAAGCAAAACATCTGTTTTAGGAAAAATGTGGATGTTTTAGAATTTTTGTCTCCTCAAAATAAAAATAGGACCATTTGTTAAAGAGAGAGCAAGCAGTCAGAATAGAGGTTCAGCTCACAGTATGCCAAAGCCTAGTTCTGAGGGTATTCCTATACAGCGTTGGAGACCAGGGTTCATGTTTATGGTCTACAACCCCTCCTTGACTAGGATCAATCTGTTAAGCACAGTTGCTCCCACTGGATTGGTTCTGACTTCATAAAAATCCCGTTCCTTGGGGCAGAGGAGGGATGATGACCCAGAGGTTGGGGCATTTACAATGACTGTGGGAAGACTATGTCAAATCCTTGCTCTGCTTTATTTGGAACCAACTCAATCTTTCCTCTATCACATGGTATAAATCCACATCTCCAGGGAATGTGCTAACCACTGGGCTGCTGGCTATGCTGCGATCCTTTCCCAATCAGGTTTTGTCCATCAGTCTCAAGCTGGGCTGGAAGATTCTTCCCAGAAAGCATTTTGTTGAAACTTATGTGTTTCCCACAAAGTTTCAGTTCTGAGAGATCATCATTTTCTGTCCCAAGGAAAAAAAAAAAGATGTCATTGGAAAATTCCTGACTAGCACCAGCTCTGAGCACTGATGAGGTCAATTGACTGCTTGCATCCTTCCAACGTTTGTCTTTTTATTTCAAAACAGTTAGAGAGCTGCTCTTCTGGGCAGGAAATTGCAAAAAATCCAAGGCTGCATTTAAATAGTGCATCCAACTGCAAATTGCACTGAGTGCAATTTTGAAATAATCTTTATATAGAAGATGTTGTCTCAACTACCTGTTGAACACATTGAACCTCCCACGTGCCTAATCTTTCTGCTTTGCACAAAACATAAAATTTATCTCTTAAATACCAGAGCCAATACCATAAGAAAGAGGCCTGGAGAGAGAAACTTTAGTAAGATAACCCATAATTCCATCCCAACAGGACTTTCACTGTCAGATGAAGACTAACTGGGAATGTGGATGTTGAGAAGGGAGAGGAAGAAGAGATAAGGGGGTCAGAGAGGTCTAAGCAGCTCTTGCATGACTTTGTCCCTAGTAGAAAGACAAAGAATGCTGAACAAATATTTTATTGGCATTAGAAATGTGAGCACTGTAGGCAGCACGTATGTGGGGCAGCTTTCCTAGTCAGCACATTACTGTTTGTATTCCTACCTCTGCTGTTGGTCTATTGAAGGGTTCTCAGACAAATAACTTTCCCTTTGTGCTCCTGTTTCCCTTGCTGTAAAGTGGTGTCAATGACATTTGTTGGCTTTGTAGAGCACTTTGAGATCCCTGGGCAAAAGGCATATGTTAGGGTTGTTACTAGTTCAGAAAGGGAAAAAGATGTAAAACTGAAGTTATCCTTATCTTTTTCTGTCTCTTTCCTCTTAGGGATTTTTTTTCTGTTGGGAAGAAAATGGTGATTGCAAACTAGTGAACCTAGAAGTGCCCAAGTCTTGACCTCTGAGCCAAGAATCAAACTTTTCTGTAGCTTAGCTGTAGGATGCAGATTATGTGCACTGAAGGTATGTGCAGATATTTGGAAAGTAGCTTCTGGCATGGAGGCTGTCTGGAGCTACTTCTCAAATCCATGTACTTCGAAGTCCCAGGCTGGCCAACCGTGGGCACATACCTACACTACTCACACTTAACTGTCCCAGTATGTCCTCAGAAGCTTCTAGTATGCTTAGACAAGGCAGGCACAAAAAAGTCATGTGTGTTGCTCATGAGTAAAGCAAGGCTGAAGCAAAGATAATGTGCACTGAATAGAAATAATATAATATTAAAAAACCCCACAAAATTGTAATATTGCCATTTCCTATACATGAATTGCCTGCATTTAGGTCATAATAAAAAATGTTTTAATGCCTTTGAGCCCTTATTACCTATTGCCATGGGCCTCACAAACTATCAATAATACAGCCAAAGCAGCTGTATTTAGAGACTTTGCTCTGCCATTTGATTCCTGAGCAGATTTTTCGTGACCAAGATAGAGAATGGAACAAATGACAATTCAAGAAATATCATTTTAGAATGAGATCCCATACTCCAGTCCCAGAGCTTATTGTCCACATGGAAACCCAGCTGAGAAATCCAGCATTGCATTATCAGCAAAGTTACAAATATTTACTGAAGAATAGAAGTCAAATGGGAAGGACTGTCTAATCCAAGCTATGTGTGCTTATAACTGCCCTAAGCATGAAAATAACTGGTTTTTCTCAATTTTTCTTGCTGTATGGGTGGTCTCCAGTGTTATCCATAAATAATCTTTTTTTTTTTTTTTTGTCCTTTGTACAGGATAAAGAGGATAATAACCGTACCAGCTTCACCAGCCCATGGAGAGAACAGCTGAAGAGAGCATGTGAAATTGCTATGATGAATAGCAGAAGAGGGGAAGGCTTCTTTCAGTGAGAGAGATCTAAGCAGCACAGGAGGCAAACTGAGAAAAAACTTTTTTGGATGTAATCAGGTAGGTTGCTAGGATCGTATTAGGAATGGTGTATGGTATTCTCGAACAGAGAGCCAACAGGTACTCCACAAAAGAAAACCAAAGAAAAATTAATGCAGTAAAACACAATTCAAACCTTATCTAAATTGAGGAAGGAAAACTGAAGTGCTATTCCAAAGAAAGAGCTTGAACTCAATCAAGGAAAAGAGATTCTAAAAAAGTAATCTGTAGTTTAACATGGGCAGAGCAATGAGAAGTTTACCTTGAAAAATCAATTGTGATTTCTGGAATAGTTTCTCTGTAGGTGAAAGTATCTAAGATTCTAACCAGGATTATAGTCTGGTATGCTAGGCACTGTCTGGTATGCCAGTACTGCCTGCTGTTACCATTTCCAGATTCAGTCTACTCAAAGACTCATGAAAAAAACTGCTTAAAAGAGGTCAGTCTGCTGACTATCACACAGCAGATGTAATACACAGCAGTCTTCCCTAAATTCCTGGTGGCTCAGAATCTTATGTCCTTCTAGAGGCAGTATGAAGATAGCTTCATTAGGGTCACAGGAGCTAGGCTGCTGTGAAACTGTCTCAAGAGAGAAGAGAGCCTTCCTCCCCCTTAGAGACACTGGAAGAGAAAATAGGGTGTACTGTTCTATTAAAATGTGTCTTGCCAAGGAGGAGCAAGGTTTGAAACCGGTGTGTTTCAAAGATGTTAGCACCACTGTGCTCATGGTTAACTGTTTCAGCTCAGTGTGCACTGATGGGTAGCGATGATGGCAGAGTACTTCTTGGGAGCTTGAAAAGCAGTGACCTAGAAGCCTCTATTCCAGAGGCAAGATCAGGCTGTTCTGTCTGTCCAAGACACTGACCAAATTCATCTATGTGTAGGATGTATGCAAACCACATCTATAGCATCCGGCCTCCCCGCTGCTTTTAGTGGCTGCTAAAGAATCCAGATAGCTCAAACCAAGAAAGTGTGAATTGATTGACCCCTTTAACTCCAGATGCTTTTGGACTGTCGGTAGGAAGACTTGCTAAACTTTAATCTGACTCTGGCCAGTCAACACACTTATCTTGTGAAGGCCTCAGGCTGATTTGACTATTTGACTATATTTGACTATATGATTGCTGCTACCAGCAGCAATTCAAATGTTAAAGATCAGCACATTAGATAAATATTAACAGAATTTCAGGTCAACAGCTCAGCAGTAAAATGCTGCCATGTGTTGAGATTCTTTTCCTGATCTATAGCTGTCACTGGTGTGAGTTTATGCTAGTGGCCCTCTTCTCCATTTCACTAATGACAGCTGTAAACCTCCTCTATCAACAAGTTGGCTTAAGCTATGACATGATTGGCTTTGCCCGTCTGCCTGTACACTTAGCAATCTCTTTCTTCCTCTTAAAGTGTTTTGGAAGCTCATGTACATCATGTTGGGACACTGAATCTATTGCTGGCTTAGTGATGAACAGATGTCAGGAAAAAAATTGTAACAAGAGAAAGTCTGAAAAAAATATTCTTCCATAAGGGCCTTCTACCTAGCAGAGGCATTAATAAAATGCAAAAGGTTCTTTCTTCAGGTGGTTCAACAGCAATCAGTCTGATGTTTTTTAGGTCATTCTTGAACTGAGTTTTCTTCAGGCAATAAATGTGGGAAGTCACTTTACCACCAGAGTGTTGGTGGAGCTTGTGTAGGTAAGAGTGTGACCAATCTTGGACTAGCATTTAGGTACATTGAACCCACAATATTGCCTCCATCTCCCAAGGCTGGCCTAAAACCTTTGGGTATGTTACCAGAAGAAGTATCTGTGTACTATTCACAAAAATTATGCATTTCAGAAGATACTTGATTTTTTTTAAAAAAGTAGTTCTTGAATTCCCAAGTGCCTAAATAACTTCTGAAAGTAAAATACTGACTTTTCAATCAGAAGCTTCTGAAAGCATTATCCTCTGTGTTTTTGAGCTATGCTCTTCAAGCACTTAAGTGATTTTTAAAGGCACTGCTCACCCATAGATTACTTTGAAGTTACTGACAGTTGTGAGTAGTCAGCACCTCTGGAGAAGTTGAGAAGTTTGGTGCCTCAGTTCATTTGCCTGTATTTTAGAACTGCGGCCTCTGCTTTTATAGACTTTTGAGACAGGTGAAGTTGATAAAGTGAACGAGCACAAAAAACTTAAGTGCAGCAGAGGATTAAAAAGTGGGGAAGATGATGAGAAGAGAGATTGTGGCTGAGATTAAAAGACAGGATTTCATTGGGATGTTTTCCTTATGTCAAGACCTCCTTTTTATTGCGTTTCTTTTTCTTTATATGGAGCTGCATTGAAAAAGCTGCATCCTGACTCTCCCACATCCCTGTATTTTATCATAGCCAATGATGCACATCCTTGTAAAAAGCAGATTAAATATTTTGTGGTTAAATGTCACCCGACTTGGTGGAAGCAGAAGCCTCACATATAGGGCTGGTAGGAATGAGTCATTTTATAAGTTACAGTCTCTGCTGCTCCCCCTTGTCTGGACCTGTTCTCATCCTTAAACCTAGCAAGGTCCTGTCACTGAAGTCACTTAAAACCTGGAATGGAGAATTCATGCCACAGCATACTGTACTTGTATCCTGCAAGCAGGAGTTCTGAGCTGGGACTGTGTTCCCTGGCTGCAGTTCTTTATTCTCAGAATCCTCTGAGGCCTTGCAGTATGTTTCATGTTTAACTTTGGAGGTCTGAACAATTCTGCTGCTTGGATCTCCTAAGTTAAACAGGGTCAGACCTGGTTAGTTCTTGGATGGGGTGCCCTCCAAGGAAAACACAGGTGTTAGCCTGCAGGAAGTGTGATGGTGATTCAGGAGGTGGCTCAGTTCCCTTAGAGTCAGGATTGAACTAGTAAATCTCTCCAGGGCCAGAGAGTGCAGTACTGGCAGAGATGACATCTTCCAAAGGTCAGGGCAGGATGGAAAACTGATGTCTGTTTATTTTGTTTGCAAGGGCATGAGGAAAAGTTCCTGCCCTAGAAATGGGGCACCTCTGATGTGATTAAAGGAGTCAACAAAACTCTGCTTCTTTAATACTGGGAAATGACCCTTTGAAAAGATCACACCTATGGTATTCTAGGAGGCCACAAAACACCATTCCTTAGTCTACAAAAGCCCAATCCTTTTATAGCCCTGCTGCTAGTGGAGAGTCAGCCCTGCTGTCTGTGTGAAGAATGTTCCTCCTTTACATGTCAAAGACACCAGCTTGGTTACCATGATGGGTCAG
This sequence comes from Strix aluco, assembly GCF_031877795.1. Lineage (NCBI taxonomy): Eukaryota > Metazoa > Chordata > Aves > Strigiformes > Strigidae > Strix > Strix aluco. The sequence goes on along the minus strand of NC_133949.1, from coordinate 8,557,734 downwards.
TATAAGTTATGCACAGAGCAGGTTTACAGGTGAAACACATTCAAAACACTTAGTGTGCTAGCTACTAACAGCACCTCCATTTGTGCTCCTTCCTCCTTCAGTAATAACAACATGAGCTAAAACAGTCCTTATAATATTATGGGTCATAGGTAGCCCAAGACTTCCATGAATGGGCCTGTGGTTTCTGTTGGCACAGTGTGAAAACCTCTTCTGGGCAGAGCAAGGAAATGTTTCTCTGGAGAAAACTTACATCAGGTCTCCTAATTTCCCTCCTCCACTATGGACACGTAGTTGCATCCCCTGGCCATATGATCAGTTTGTACAGCGCTAAAACTGGGAAAATGCAAAAGGCTTCAAAATGGGTGGGACGAATTCTACCTACCTTCCTCACTCTGCTTAGCTAGATACTGTTCTCTGCTACATGCAAGGAGAACAACTACTGAAAGGTTTTTCATCCCAACCAGCATTAAAGTAATTACTCCATGTGTGTGACAATTGTGTCCAAGGGTTCTTAGAAGAGGACCCTAAATATATATATAAATATATAATAATATAATATATAATAAGAGACCCCCTAAATAGGAAAGTCCCTTGTAGACTTGATACAGTCTGTGGCCTGTCTTGGACTTTCACAGAGTAGGTTAGCTTAGAATGAAGTCCTCATTCGTGTTTTATTAAGATTAGTTTGTACTTTAACCATTTTGGGTCAAATTTCCTTTTTGGTTAGCACTCTTCCTAAGTTTCTGAGTAGTAGTGAATGAGAGTTCTTCTTGTAACTTAAATCTTTCTACCTCTTTGGACACAGTCATGTATGTTACACGTGGCTTAAAACTTCAAGTCTCTAAATGAGAAATGATGCTGTGGGTCATCCTACTAAAACTGGACAATGATCTTACTAACATCAAATTTACTCTTTCTCAAATTAGTGTGAATCAATATGCCTTGTTACAATAAAGTGCCTTAAGGTGAAATCTACCTTTAAAATAGGACTTTGCCTCATGAAGAGAGGACTTTTTCAGGACAATTATTGTTATTCCTCACTTGCATTTTTAGTCTATTGATCGTGAATTTATTGCATCTTTATTTGGGACAGTGCTGAATGCATGTTTAGTTATAAAGTATTGAGTCACTATTTATTACTGATTTATTGAAGCTTGTAGTGGGAAGAGAATGAAACACTACTAAACATTTTTGAAAGTAAAGTCGAGTGAATCTAAAGCACATGCTTAACGTTAAGTGCCCGCTTAAATGTTGTCCCAAAACAAGGATGGGTTTCTCATCCTCAGGCATTTTGCATTAAACCACAGGGGTCAAAATTCAGGATTTGTTTCATTGAATCAGTCAACTGACTATAAATGGGCAATTTCTGATCATCCACTGATGGTGCTTTCCATGCAGACGTGCTCCTGGATGCTCCATCTCATCTGCTGCTTGTTTTGCTTAGTCCTGGAGTTCTTTACATTTTTGCCAGTTGCAGCTGGAATTGCTGCTTACTATTTGAGAGGAGAAAGGGGGAGCAAGTACAATTTCTAGATTTTTGTGGGTTTAGGCATCTTCATGACAGCTTTACTGAGCTTGCTCACATTATGCTCTTCCTGGCATTTCCTCCTTTTGAAGTCATTAAAACCAATTTCATATTTATAAATAAAATGTCCTAATGCATCTAATATTTGATGAGGTCTGGCTGCTGCCTGCTTTTCTTTTTAATGTTTACACCAGGTGCCTCTTTCTATCAAGGAACCAAGCAATGAATAAATGTAACAGATATTTCTTTTAATTAGCCCCCGAAGAGCTAGCAATGAAAAACACTATCAGAAACATTTTACTGCTTTAGAAAATATAAGACTTCTTCACAAAGCCACTACACAGAATTACAGAACAGCAATAAAATCATCACTTGCATGCAGAAATAGATTGTTTACACAGGGATCTTGTATGAACTGTGCATTTATTAGTATTAACTTCTAATCATGCAAACACTTCCACACATGCATCTGAGTAGAGCTATTGAAATCAGTGGGACAACTCTGCTGCCTAACATTAGGTACATGCATTAAAGTTTGTAGGATTAGAGCTCCATTTGTGTATATCCCTAAGAGCTTTGCCTTCTCTCAGAAGGGGGGGAGGAAAATTTATATTCCACATTGGTGTAATTACTGTAGCACATACAATATTGGCAAACTAGATTCTCTGAATGTCTGCAACATTTCAAAGCAGTTTAAGATACAGGCTAAAGGCTGACAGTTTCTTATTCTGACTTATATTCTGCCCCCTCTGCTTTTGATTCTGCATTCAGAGCTGCCACAGGAATGTCAGCACTGCAATAAATATGCATTTATGTAGCACCTTTTTTTGAAGTTTTCTAAATACTTTACAGACAGCCCTTTATATTCACAGATCTCAAAGTATTTTAGAAATCTCTGTTAGTATTGTTATCCCTCTTTTATTGAGGGAGAAATGGGTGTGTTTCAAGGGAAGTGACTGATCCAAGAACCATTGCTTTCAAATTAGATAAATCAGAATTCTCCTGTGAAAAGTTTCTCTGAAAGACTTCAAGTGTCTCTGAGGGAAAACATAAAGTTTTTATTTCCGTGTTGCAGTTAGCTGATACAGGCAGGATTACACAAGGCTAATAAACCTCATGTGTGACGATAGTCAGCCTAGAAAACTCCTATCAACCAGCCTCACAGTAATTATCTCCACTCTATGGCTAGGATATAGTGAAAAAAACCCAAGAATCCTGACTCCAGAGTTGTTTGTTGTAGATGGTAGATCATGGGGGTGTGTGTGGGGGTGGTAATTCTGCACTGAGTCCTTCCCACAGGCCAGTTTTACATGGGGCTTTAAGTGAGATTGAAATTACATACTAGAGTCTATTTTTTGTGTCTGGTTTATCTGGCTTGCAGTTGAATTTTCCCCAAGATGTACAGATAATATAGCTGACTATGTGCCCATGCAGCCCTGCGCTTGAAATATACCCAAAACCTGGAGCCAATGGGCAGTGGAGAGTGAACATATCCACACAGATCTGCAGAAACAAACCTGGTCTGATGCAGCCAGAGTTAGCATATGCTTTTGGTAGCTGATGCACTGCTGTCGGGTGTGTCTGTGCCATAGTCTCTGGCACGTGCCATAGGATCCATAATGTTTCATTGAGGAGTCACAATCTCTAGATAATGGAGTGTACGGGGTCATCCCATTGTATTGATCCAATCCCTGAAACAGCTAGTTGAGGGGAAAAAATACTCTCTTCTCTCCCCCAGCTATATAGAAGTTCCTTAATTAGAGAGCACTGTAGAGCTACAGAAACATTCTCTGCCAGCAAAATATTTCCCATAATGTTGTTATGGGAAATGTCTTAAAAGTGGCAATCAATTCTTCTTTGAAGTCATTAACAACCAAAAATGAATGCAGGAATTGGTGTGAGAGGGCTGGAAATATGAGAAGATTTAAAGTGTATCTCTTACATGTGCTCCAGCAGAGAGAAGGGAAGAGATCCAATTGCTTTCTTACCCTTGGAATTTCTCTGTTGGTTTTAATAGTGTGATGCCCTAATGACAAACTCCACACACACTCTGGGGTTTGTTCTCAACTTAATCCATGGGGATACATGTCTGTAATACTCATTAATGTCAAGGAGCGTTAGGACAAACATAAATCTTTGCTCACTAAGATGTGAATCTAGACTCTGATGTACACCATACAACATCAGCTGCTGACTGAAGAAAAAGAGGAATTCCAGCACCTAGAAAGTCTACTTGAGAGTTCCTAGACTAAACAATCGATCCAGCCAAAAAAATCAGGGATGAAATTTCTACTCCACACTTTGGTTCAAAAACACCAGCTGTGATACAGAAAGATGCATACCCAATGGGCAGTCTTTGGCTCACACAGGAAGTCCATAAAATCCCTATGAATCCTCAGTCAGCTAGACAAACTCTCTAGTTCCACCAGAAACCTTGAAAAATAGATAAGCAATACATTTCTCAGGAAATCTTCTGTGCCATACAGCTAGGGAAAACATCACACTATACATATACATAAAGAAAAATTTTGATGCCAAGAAATGGGAACTACTCTATAACAGACTTCTGATTTGTGATTTCTTTGGCACAGAGCCTAACAAAAAATCACTATGATTTCCAACTACAAATATTTTTGGAACCACCAGACTTGCTCCCATGTGTATGTTAAATGAAATGAATGTTCAAAACCCATAATAAAACTCCAGAGGGAAGACTCCGATCAGAATATTAACATTAATCTTAGGAAGTCACTAGGAACCATTCAAGCTATAATAATAAATTGCAGTAAAGAAGGAACATAAGGGCTTTTTTTCTGTCTGTCCAGTAAGCAGGTGTTACTGTGAGCACTCTAATCTACACAGCACAAAAGTGAAGCGGTTGCCCTTAAATTTTCCAGTTGCGTAAAATAAATAAATGACATTACCATAATATGTACAACAATCTCTCTTATACTAGCTTAAGTGTAGTTTAGGGAATAGTGCAGATACTGAGATAATGTAATGCAGCTATCCAAGACAAGGCTGGAAAGTTTTCAAAAGCAATCCTTCTATCAACAGCTTCAGAGTCAAAAGCAGGAGTCTGAGTTCACTCCAGATTTATGGTAAGAGCCATCGCCAGGCTGTTTGCTTGAGACTGGGTCCCTGGTCATTCAGCCTGGGAAGTCAAAGATGTCAGGACACGATGCTATCACATTGCAAGTGGCTGAGCTGCACTGTTGTGACCTGCCACCTGCACTGAACTTCACCTTTGATTTTATTTGGATCCAGTCTGAAAGGCCTAAATTTAAGTATCTAAAATGGTAGCAAAGCACCTTATCAACAGTGGCTCAATTTTCAAAACTACTGATCATTTTCGAAAGCAACTTCCTTTGACTGGTTAATTAGGACTGCTCAGTGCTGTTGTCTAGATAATATGGATATATATGTTCAGTCTTAAACCATTGAGTTTAAATGCTTTGACCATAGTCTCTAACACTGAAATAAAACTGTGGTTCTCTGTGTACAATATTTGCTTGTAAAATTTAGCAAGAAGATTGATCAGGAGGTGAATCAAATCAAATCTTCCCTTTTACTTTGATTGGATTTTTTTTAAGTTTGTTGATCTGAAATTTAAGTGGTGACAGAAAAAGTTTCTCATTCTCATTAGAAAGATGGGCTCTACCATGGCTAACACACGATTCTACTGGCAATGTCATAATGTTTTAACAAACAGGTGGGAAATAAGGTGTACAGGAATTTCTTAATTCAGTAAAAGGTTGCTTTCCAGTTCAGGCACTGAGTCCCAATGGCTAACGTATCTCTGTTGTCATGGAGAAGCCATTTTTCACACCTGGCTATTTTGTGGTGTTCGTTGTGTTTCTGATCCAACTCAGATTCTGGGAAGTCTGGGAACTCCCACAGCAAAGCCTGCTCTGCAGAGATCTGTAGCTTAGCGGCAGCAATAAGGGGTTGGAAGCTAATCCATGTTGGACTGTATCATTGAATCTTTTGGGATTCACTCAGAGCTCGTTAGGAAACAGAGAGGTTATATCTCAAATCCTGACATGCAAAGCATCAAGGCACTTAATGGAAATTTTTTGATCACATGTACAATGCAATTCACAAAGAACTGTCTAAACATGTAGCAGTTCTGGTGTGTTTAGTGTGTCCCTACGATGAGTCTTCTGAGTGCAGCCTCACAGAACAGCAAAACTGTCCTTCCAGGTAGGAACAGTGCTCTATTAATAGTCTATTAAGTACTAGGAGCAAATGAAAGACACTTCAGATGACTCTTGAAAAATGAATCAGTATCTACTCTGAAATTGGACACCAAGCATGGAAACATAAAATAGGATGTGGCTGTGAGAGATTATTTTGGGGCCATATGGTTTGTTACTCTGCTCCACCCTCCTTTTCAGGAAACTAGTGTCCCATCACCCTGTACTCATTTGAGGTTAATATGTGCATGTTTTGTGAGAACACTTTGGTGGGCTACTAGGAATTTTGTTCTCTCGTAACAGACAACTGCATTGGTAATATCTCCTGACCTGTCTTTGTGGGGAAAACTTATTCAGGGAGAAGCTCTTATGCACTGATCTTGTCTTCGTTTTACAAGTAAGTTGCTGGTTCTCCTCTTCACCACTCTGCTTTTATCTGTCATCTAGCCTATTTGACACATCTCTCCTGCTGGCTGCTGGTGGGGCAAGCCTGTGATTTGTGCCAAGCAAACACATGTGCACAGTTTCCACCATTGTGTGGTCTCATGTTATGAACTTACCTGTGGGTGTTTACTTTGGTGGCGTGACCTGGTATTTTGTAGCCCTGTATCTTTTTTCTCCTTCCTTGATATTTTTTTCCCCTCAGCCATGATAAGTCTTCGTCAGAAGCTGCTGCATTTCTGCTTTGATCATATAGAACGTACCGTATAGCCTCGGGTAACACAGTGCTGCTTAACACAGATGAAATGGCTACAAACCCTCTTAGAAGTAGGGTTTAAAAAGGGATACCAGTGAAATCAGATCCCTCTAGCTGGACAGCAGTCTGATAGGAGAACAAGGGCTGTTGTGGTATTTGGCAGCCAGACAGTCTTTATTGTTATTAGATGAAACAAAGCTTGTGATCTTTAGTCCTTGACCTTAACTGCAGCAGCACACTCTTAATCAGACCTTAATTTAACACCTAACATGGTCACAGAAAGGATCGGACATGGGCTGCTGGTTTAATTACATATAGCTGATATCATCCAAACCAATTTAACCTCATTGCTGTGCGTTGGGCACTGGATGGGAATCGCCCTTTAGACACGGAACAAAACAGTTCCCAACAGAAAAAACCAGCAACATACCATTCAAAGTTTTCTGCATTCACTAAAAAAAAAGAAATAACTAGTCTTTTGTCTACTTTGCAGATAATGTTACAACCTTTTCAGGAAGAACTGGAATCAGCACAATTTGCTAAATGTTTGCCCTTTATGCTTTTATTCTGGCATTTTAAGTATTTCTAATATTTAAAGATTAAGCATCTTGCTGATGAGATTCTCCCATCCACATTCATTGAATCTGTTGCTGTGTCGTAGCATCTCATGACTGAACTGTATAACTGGGTAAAAAGTAATATTTATGTGTTTCACGATAAGATTTTCACATTTTGCTATTGCTTTGTGCTCAGTTCTTCACAAACTGACACAATATTTGGTTTTGACATTTAGATATGAACAGTCATATTTCTTACATGTTTTGACACCAAATTTGATCTCTTTTGGAATTAGTCTGGAATTCCAAAACCATCCAAAGTCTTCCTTCAGAAACAAGATTGTTTTGATCAATCAGATTTCACTCAAACAATTTTTTTTCACCAAAACCACCATCAGCAAGCCAAATACATGACAAACATTATAAATATTCTGCAGTTTTTTAGTGAAATCAGAACTTTTCCATGAAATTCCAGCTAAATACAGAAAGATTGCTGTGAACATCATAGGTTTACTTGAAAGAGATTGCCTTGAGTTTGCTATATCTAGTAGAACACTTAAGCAAAAATACTAATGAATAGAAGTAATGTAAAATATTAACAAGCAGCAAGAGCTTGGTCTCTGGGACTTAGAAGACAGAGGTTCCACTGTCAGTGTTTGTGACTGGCTTGCTGAGACCTTGGGCATGTCATGTTGCTTCTACAGATGAACTCTGATTGCTCTAACTGAAGTGGTTTGAGACATTAACATTCTGCATTGTCTGTCCTACCTGTCTGCAAGAGGTTATATGCCTCGTGGCAGGGGTGGCAGAGCAGGACATGTGCCAGCACATTATAGCTGTGCACGTTCACAGTATGGCAGATTAGCTGGCATTACTGAGGAGGGGGGGTTGCACTGAGACACTGGGCAGTAACATGCAGGCACTGGGATATACACCTTGTATAATCATTGTGCACATGTAAGGGGGAATGCAGATTACCTACCACTCTCAGTAGGAAGTTTCTTACTTTTGCTCTGCACAGACATAAAGGACTTCACAAGCTGTAAGAATCAAGACCAAAGATTTCAGGTTGAAACCAATTTAAAAGCAAAATTAATCCAAAGACTCCATCTGAAGTTCTGAATAAAAGCTGAGTTTTCATCTGCTGTAGACTAAAGACAGACCTTGCCCATGTAAATGCTTTTGCACTTTAAAGGCCAGATCACTGAAAATTTTCTCTGGTGCTTTCAGTGCAGCGGCTGTTTGAATGTGAATTTGAACTGAACTGTCTAGTATGCATTGTTTCCAAAGTGCAAGCTCTGGAAGTGGAGTAGGCTATTGTATGTTTGGTTCTCATTTTGAGTTTCTACATGATGACTGCAGTGTATTTATGTTCCGGTTTACTTTGCACAAACTTTCCATTGTAGACCCCTTACACTGACCGAGCTTTGACTGAGACAAAAGAAAGCCTTGTAGTGTTAGAGCTATGGTGGTGCAAGGTTTAATCTCTAGCTGATGCTATACTTACACAAAATCAATTTGAACAGCAGGTTGTCACTGGAACTGGGAAGAGAATCTCTATGACAGGCTTATGTGGTTTTTAGTATTTTAGTTTATCTTGTGCAGTTCTTTTGTATAGGTAATTCATTCTGTTGGAGGATCTGCTGAAATTTTCCCAGGCCTGGCTAGAGGATTGGTGTTGCTTTAAAACTTGAATAAACAGTTATACGCCTTGGTAGCTTCAGATCCAGTAGCCAGAACAAATGACATTTTGCATGAATTCTTCCAAATGAATTGTTCTGTGACCACTATAGACTTTCGAGAATTGTCATAGTAGAATACTGTTAAGGTTTTCCTTGAAGAGCTCTGAAATGCCCTTCTTTCACTACCCCTGATTGTTTCCAAAGTTAATGCAGTTAGCTCAAAGCCCAGTATGATTTCACATACTCCTGCGAGTTATGTTTTGACTTGGGATTTGAACTTTTTTGTGATTGAATGTTTTTACACGGCTCTTTGTGACCTCATGCTAGGGCAATCACTGTGTTGATTTGAAGGAATGTAGATGGGTCTGCAGAAATGTCAGGGTCTCCCATTAAGATGTTTCTTTCACCTCAGCAGGAGTACTCAGCATTACTGTGAGTGTTGTTACTGAGATGCCCTGTAGTAAGTAAAACAGCACTAGAGCACAATTGCTCTGATGTGTTCCAGTAACATGGTGTTAATGTGCCATTGCTTCTCTGCATTTCAGCACCAAGGCATCACTTCTTTGGATTACAATAACACAGGCAAGTGGACTTCTGCTTTAAGAAAACAGAGTAAGTCAGTCTATGTAGTAGTGTTATGCACCGGGACAGTGGGATACAATCAGCACTTTTCACATTGTGCCTGAATGCAAGACCTGCTCTCAAAAGGCTTCTGAGTCCTGCAAAGCCTTTTTCATGTGCTTACCTTTACACTCCATGGACTTGATCCAAGGTTCAGTGGAAGTCAGTGGCACACTGTTTCGTTGCTTCTGGATAGCTTTAGATCAAGCTGGGTCAGTACTTCGTTTCAAAGGGCCCCTCTTTCACAATGTCTAAACATAAGCATGTACAGAACCAGAGTACAGTGTACATGGTAACTCAATATATTTTGACTGAAGTTTTCTACTTTTTATGCTGCATTTGTCTGTACCATCTAATGAGTATTTGCTCTACAAAGGCTCTCAGCACCTAGAAGTGCAATTATATTTTTCAGAAAGCTCTTGTCTTAGAAGTTCTCTTTATGAGTTGGTATTTGTTGTGCTGAGGATTGAACTCTTGCAAAAAAAGCAAAGTTTGAGCTTTCTTGGTAAAGAAAAACAGCACACCTTATTTGTAGTTCTCCTGAACTTTTTGTGATTCTTATCATGCTTAATGTTCTTAAGTCTACAATCCCTGAAGTTGGATGATTAGAGAATCTTAGTTTGTGTGAAACCCAAAACAGGAATTTTTGAGCTTTCATTATTGTAGAGAAATGCTTGGAAATAAGTGCACATGGAAAGCAAATGCCAAAAAAAGGAACCCAAAGTCATAAACTAAACTGGTGCAATATTGTGGCGTAGAGAATAATTTAGTCCCAGGTTCTCACTGAAAATTGCTGCTTACTAAGCAAAAGAAAAATATTCTTAGTTTTATTGCCTTAAGGATACTTAATTGAACATCAAAATGTTTTGTTTATAAGATTCATTTCAATGTGACAAATATCACATTCTATATGAAAACATAATAAATTTACATCAAGAGCGAATTTGATGTAAAATTAAACATGAGCCTTATTCAGAGTTACCTGTATAATCATGTGGATATATGAGTGTGAACTTGTGTCTATGTCTTCCTATTTTAAGTTAATATTGGTATTTTCATGCCTGATTCATGATTTTTGAATGCCTGAGCTTGGCAGCACTGAACATCTGCCTTAGTTGTGGGTACTAAGCTTCTTTGAAATTCTAACCTAAATTTAAAATTTCTACCATTAGAAAAAAATAATCAGACAAGCCACTTGCCAAATGCTGGGCTATAAATTACAGCCTTTTCTTTTTATTACACTGTTATACAATAAAAAAATAAACCCAAAACACCTAAACCCACAAATCTAATTACAGCAAATGTGCTCTTCATCCAAAGCCGAGCTGCTGAGCTTAGCCTCAGCTCCAAGTAGACTGTATGGTTTAGCTGCAAACTAAACTTTTGGAAAAACAGAAGCCGAAATAGTAACACAACAGTAACTCTGGTTTAGCCCTTTAGGGAAATATCTAAATAAGCAATAAAATTAATGAAATACTATTTATAGCCATTGTGTCATAAACATATTATTTATAAATAAAAGCAAAGCAGGTTAGCTGCGGTAAATGGACACAACTCTACTCACAGCTCTGCAAGGTCCTGCCTGTGGGCTGGGGCAACCCCCAGTATCAATACAGACTGGGGGATGAAGGGATTGAGAGCCACCCTGCTGAGAAGAACGTGGGGGGATTAGTGGATGAAAAACTTGATGTGAGCCAGCAACGTGCACTCGCAGCCCAGAAAGCCACCCGTGTCCTGGGCTGCTTCAAGAGCAGTGTGACCAGCAGGTCAAGGGAGGGGATTGTCCCCCTCTGCTCCACTCTCATGAGACCCCACCTGCAGTGCTGGGTCCAGCGCTGGGGGCACCAACATCAGAAGGACACGGACCTGCTCGAGTGGGGCCAGAGGAGGCCATGAAGATGATCAGGGGCTGGAGCACCCCCCTGTGAGGACAGGCTGAGAGAGTTGGGGGGGTTCAGCTGGAGAAGAGAAGGCTCTGGGGAGACCTTAGAGCGGCCTCCCAGTGCTTAAAGGGGGCTACAGGAAAGGTGGGGAGGGACTCTTGATTGGGGTGTAGGGATAGGACAAGGGGTAAAGGTTTTAAAATGAAAAAGGATAGATTTAGGTTAGATATAAGGAAAAAAATTTTTACAATGAAGGTGGTGAAACACTGGAACAGGTTGCCCAGAGAGGTGGTAGATGCCCCATCCCTGGAAGCATCCGAGGCCAGGTTGGACAGGGCTCTGAGCAGCCTGATCTAGTTGAAGATGTCCCTGCTCACTGCAGGGGGGTTGGACTAGGTGACCTTTAAAGGTCCCTTCCAGCCCAAACTACTCTATGATTCTATGATTCTACTGATTAAAGGTGATTTACAGTAACAGTGGATCTGGCCCAGCCTTTTCCAGTATGGCTGTCACTGCTCTGTTGGGAAAAGATATGCCTGTAAAGTATTGCACTGATTCTCTCACTTTCAGCCTAGAACATCCTCTCTCACCTCTGAGGCCTCAGGCTTGGTCAGCAATACCTGGGTGTGAGCATCATTACAACCAAAGCAGAATCAGACTAGCTAATGTTTAGCAAAACCCTTTAAATTCCACACCTTCTCTGGACAATCTTCTGCTTGTCTATCCTTCCAGACAGAAATTGTTCCTGGTACCTAATTTAAAATCTCCCATGTTGCAATCTGAGCCTGTTACTTCTTATCTGTCTTCAATAATCCCCATGGAGTAAGAGATAACCATCTGTTCTCTATGTCACAGCATTGTTACTGAGTTTTCTCCTGATTTCTTCTGATTTTTTCTTGCTGATTATGCTTTTAGACTTGCTCCCTTCAGGGACCTTACCCATTCCCAGTAGAACTGCAGATTGACGTTATAGCTAATAGAGACACTCCTCCCATTTATAGCCTCTGAAATAGTCTTACACTGCTTGGGAATCATTAGGTGCAAATAAATATTATTGGCCAGGATCAGTGACTTGGGCATACATTTATGAACATAGAGAGGAAATGTTCCTATTCACATCAGAAGCTCCCACAAACATCAGAGTAGGGTTTTTCTATCAGATCCATGTCAGATTTTGAATAAAGCCGAACAGGACCTGCTGATTACTTCTACAGAACACCTCCTGATATCAAAATACCTTTTGACATTGTTGCTAATACAGATTTCTCAGAAGGCAGCTCATGACCTCAGATGGCAGGTAGTCTTGAGGATCTTTTAGAGATGATCTCCTGTACATGCTTAGCCTGGTTAAAGAGGAAAAACATTGTCAGAGCAGTGATCTGGAGCAGGTTTTCTAAAATGTTGAATAGAGTCTGTGTAAATATTTGAGGCCTTCTAGGGAATGTTGACCATTTCTGCTCAGAACTGCACCTGAAAACATGCCTTCACCAGAACAGCTGACCCTGAGTGACACACACAGGCTCTGCAAAAGCCAAGGGCCATCCACAAGACCTGTGCATCATTGTAAGACAATGAGTGCTTTGCCTTTGACACTGCTTGAGGACAGGGAAAAGGGAATTTGACTTTTGTGGCACAGAAAGATGAAGCTGTGCACATTTGCATGCATTTTTGTATTTTCCTGTTAAATGTTCATACATTTTGAAAAGTTTAGCCCAGGAAGTCACATAAAAAAATCAATTGCTATTGAATTTATACTTAGTGTGTGAATCCTATTACAGGAGGTTTTTTAGAGATGGTCATTTCAACGCATTTGCTTGTTTTGGTTCACAGTATTAGGCAGGACTTGTGTCTTGTCTACTGAATATTGACCTGGCATAGCCACTGGGTTAGTTTGCAAGACAGAAAAAAAAAAAGGTGGAGGCATTAATTGTTCATTACAAAGAGCAAAAACCTGTAACTAATCATGGCACAGTGCTGCTGCTAATGCATTTGAAACCTCCCTCTACCTCATCAAACCATATGGGGGTTTAAAATGTAAATACAATTTGTAATTGAGAGCAGCATTTTATTACTTGCTTTTAAGAGGCACAGGACGCCTGTAACCCTCAATATGAAATTTCCGTTGGCTAGAAATAAATTCAGCTCCATGTTTTGTTTTTATTCCCACTGCGACACCCGCATGAGAAAGGTAACGGCTAGTCTGCAAGCTTTCACTCTCTCACTCAACACTGAGGGGAGAAGTGGCTGGGAGCTGTGGTTTTCAGTCACACTGCTGGCTTCCTCACATTGCACACTGGAGGCAAAAGCAAACATGCTGCAGAATAAATCCTCAGAGATGCTGAGAGCTGCTGAGCTACCACAGCCTGGGCTGGAGTCAATGAGAACTGCAGGCACTCAGCCCTTCCCTGAATTTTGCTCTCATTTTCAGTAGTACGCTGCCTAAAAGCAGCTTTTACTGCTGATTGCAGTTATTTATTTATCAGCCTTCCAGTAGCACCTAGAATGTGTGGTTGTATCTCTGATTCTATTGTATTAGGTGCTGTAAAACTACAGAATAAGTAACATTTCCTGCCACCGTGAGCTGCAAATGTATGTGTAAGACAAGTGACAAGAAAAATAAACAGGAGTGAGGGATATTTTTGCTTTTTCTGTGATATGGGAGATGTCACAAGGATATATGATTTATAGTCAGATCCTTTAGGGAACCAAATACTCAGGTTGTATTTAACTTAAAGATTAACTCCTGAATGTAACCCTAACGGGATTCCACTTTAAACTTTCAGGATTTTAGATGGTCTGGGAATGAAATGTTCCTATTTGGAGATGGAGGCCTTAGAGTGCCACCACCAAAGAAGTTACTCATGGGGTACCTCTGTCAGCACGAAAATAATCCCTCTCACCCTTTCTGTCTTCCTTCTCTTCCTTTTCTGCCAGCTCTATATCTGGGAAGCAGTGTGAAAAGAAATCCTCCTAAACAGCACAATAATCCTGCCCTGCAGTCCTTGCAGGACATCAGTAGGGAAAGAAGAAAAGGAAGTTATTCACATTTTGGCTGGAAGGACTAGTGACCCTCACCTGTGCAGAAGTCAGGAATGTCTAGAAAATTAAAGAACAGTGAAGAGGCAGAGATTTAAAGAAAAATGGAGAAAGACCTCTGCATTTTAAGGTAAACCATTACACTAGCTCATGTGCTGGTCGCTCACCAGCAAAATGGACAGTTCAGGGCAAAGCAGACAGTTCCAGAACTGTAGGGGAGGCTTTGAGAAACTATCCAACTGTGGGTGTTCCTGGGCTGAAGAGTTCACACCTCTGCTCGAATTATTAGAGTTCATTTTTCAAGAAGATAAATCCTGTCCCATAATTCTAGAAAAATAGAGAAAATAATCAAAATAAAACTGAAAGTGAAATAAGTGCTGCTTTGTAGGGATTAGACTGCAATATTTGCCTTCAGTGCAAGTTTTGAGACCTTGTTAGGTGCCCAGTACCTCACAGGGTTTAACTCATCATATACTTCTTCACTGAGGAATCAGGAAAGTACTAGCCATAAGGCTTGAAATGAAGGCAACCATGCCAAGTGCCTGCCACTTTAGTGAATAGAAACTCATTCTGCTACTTCAAGACTTCTCGGCTGAATTAATGTGTAGGACATAATAATAGCCATGCTGAGAGAGAAATATTCCCTCTCTCATTAGAAACCACTTCTGTTCTTGTTGAGCTGTATCCTCCTACCTTCATCTGCTCTGGGTTCTATCCAACATTATTTACAATAATTGTATCCACCTTCGCTGTTGGATTTCTCAAAGGAATTGTGGCTAAGAGGGATAAAAGATGTCTATACACTCAGTGGCTTTTTCCTCAAACAAATCAGGAAGTCAAGCATGGCTTACAATGAGAAAGAGCTACTTGAAGAACTCCGGGGTGGGTTTTTTTAGCCTCTTAACGTTGCAGGACACCTAGACATCCTATCTTATACATAAGAAACTTAAATTGTACATTCTGTCAAGTAGATAAATGAGTTGATTAAAAAACCCCTGAATATCCAAGAGCTCCTTCTGAAATCTCAGGATACATTACACGTTCCTTGACCTAAAGGCTGGAGTAGGGTAACACAGGAGCAACCTACCCATACTTTGTCTTCAGGGAGTCCTTATCTTCCAAGGTCTGTCAGCTTACTGGTAAGAAGCAGGCAAACTGTCCAGGACTAGGCCACAAGTGTGGAGTGAAGATTGGATTTGCTCAAGTTACTTCTCTCTGCATCTCTATTATTCTTGAATATTTGTCTGTTTCCTTATACAAAAAAATTATAAACACTGAAAGCAAAATACAGAATAACATGCAGCTGATGCCTCCTTGCACATTAACTGCTTTCATGTCACACTGACAAATACCAAAATGCAAATGACCTCTCTTCACTAACCCGCGTTTATCTATGTGAGTTTCTGCACAGAGCACAACTACAATGGCTAAATGAGTGAAGAGGACTTGATCATATATAAACATATTAAACAATAGATGAAAATAGAGTCTAAACAGACTGTACATTTACCTGCCTCACTGAAATATGCACTCAGTAGGCAGAAGAGTATCTGGCTTAATGAGGTTAATGAAAATTGAATTTCCTTCTGCCTGGCATATTTGAGAAAAACCTTAGGCTAGAAGTTCACAGCAGAATCTTTCCTGAGGGACTTTGGTTTCTTCTGTGCTCTCTATGACTGATACATACATGTGATCTATGAGTTCTGAATGACACCCTTATGTCTGAAAGTGAACACTGAGAATTTCCTGGGTTATTATGCATTTTTCCTTCTAATACAGCATGAGTTCAATGTCTGTCATTGGTGAGGGAGCATAACTCACGTTCCATAAGAAAATCAAAAATAGAAAAAAGTGGCTATTTCTTAATTCCATTTTCTGAGGAATTTGTTAAATTTTTGGCTTGCTGTAGAAGGCCGTGGTAGCCCTACCTCTGCAGTCACTACTATTACCTCAATGCCGTTTGTTTGTGGAAGTTAGGCTGAGGGTTGACTGGGAGCCATGGTTATTAATGATAAGCATCTCCAGTTTAGATTCCCAAAATTTTTCCTTCCCAATGGACTTTTTCCTCACTGCATCGCTCTGTACATTTTCAATGAGGTGGTGCATGATGTCCACCCACAATTATGCTGAGCAGTATCACGGAAGTGCCTGACCCAAGTTCATCTTGAGGATAGATTATATGCTTAGTTTCACCCCTTTGTGGGAATCTGGCTTGAGCTGACATTACAGCTGCCTGAGTTTCAGTGGAAGAGATAAGCCAACAACAGTTCTCTCTTGCATTTGTTTTCTTTAGCAGGGAGCAGCTTTCATGCCTGCACAGGGTACAACAGACAGTCTGTAGAGCAGTATCACCACGTGCATACTCTGACCTACAACTAACTAGCAAAGGAGGTACCATGGGCAGTTGCTGTTCTTCCTTTCAGGAGAGATTTTGGCTTCTAGAAGTCTTTGTCTTGACTTCTACTGAAAGGTACGATGTGGGTCACATTTGTTTCTTACACAAGTTCAACTCTGTACATCCAGAGCATTTCAGTTTTTTCTGTTCTCATGGTTTTTCTGTTCTCATGGTTTGATAACTGACTTTGTGCTTTAGGGAGTCTCTTTGTATGGTCAAGATGTTGGATTCATGGCCCAGATTTCTTTCATATATTTCTAAACCAAAAAGCTCAATATTTCCTTCACAGACAAGGGAAGATGACTAGTACCTCAAGGAGTGATTCAGCCCACCTGAAATGCAATTCTTACAATTTATTATTATTTTTCAAACCTTGTTTCCTCTAAAACATGACTTCTGGGGTGTTGACTCATGATTTTGGGGTACTTGTATGGAGTACATTGGAATATGACAATATGTCTGACTGTGGCATTCACATTTCCTCCTGTTTGAGTGATTGTACTGTGTATTTTCAAACTACCATGGGATTTTTTGTTGCATTTCTGAGTACACTGGGGTTGGCTTGCATGCATACATAACTAATGTCTGTGTTTTGAAGTGCCAGGAATGTAAAATGGGGTAGCTAGCTAACTGACTCAAACAGCAGGTTGAGACATGTCACAACAGTATAATTCATCCAACAGAATAAGGATAGCTTGGGGGGTCCTGAGTTAAAAGAACTTGATTAGTCTCAGCTCAGAGTAAAGATTACCACAGACTGGCAAAGACAGAAGCAAAGACATTTAGATATGGCTTAGGGTCCCGGTTCTGTAAGGTTCTATCCACAATCACCAAAATATTTAGAAATTAAGTCCCAAGCGAGTCAGTCTGAGGATTCAAGTTGCTCCACCATCACTGTGAATGTGTCTGCTTGTTTTCAGGTGATTGGTACATGAGGAGCTCAGGTTGTCTCACAGGTGTTCACTCTCTGGCCAGGCTGGCTCCCACCCTGACTTCCTATGCTGGCAGGATGCACTGTCACCCACCACGAGAACCGAGCCTCCGCTGTCAGTACAATCCACCCTCCTGCGCATTTCACGTACAGCTCCTGGACTACAGTGGAACCACCATTTCCAGCATTATGGACCAGATGATCTTCAAAGGTCCCTTCCAACCCAAACCATTCTATGATTCTATGAATGCTACAAAGAAAAATGATATTCAGTCAGATACTGCCCTCAGCCACATGATGGTCAATCCCAGATAATCCCACTCATTCTAAGAGGTGACAATGGATTTATGCTATTGTTTGTGAGGTTATGTTCTGTGCTCCTGTTCCTAATTTTAAGTCAAGTTGATGAGTGAGGGTTGTTTCTTTAGTACAAACAGGAGAGTTCGTTACTTTGTCACGTAATGATTCTTCCATAATGATTTTTTAGAAAAGTGCCAAAGGATTGAATTAGGAACTTGTGACATTTACAAAGAGTTGTTAAATGCCTTTGTGGTTCCTAGCTTTTACAGCTACTGCACTGGTGGAATATGGCCCTATTACCATGTCCTACATTCAACATTTGCAAACCAATGCCAAGCTACTAGTATCATAATTTCTGAAGTGACTATTCCAGCTTGAATTTTTCACTACACTTAAATTCTTGAATTATCCCTCGTTTGACAGACCTTTTTCTAGTAATCTTATGGATGGTTTAGCCTAAAATCTGTGCTGTACTCTGAGGTAGTATTACTGCCTATCTTCTATTTCCTTGTGTGTGTGTTTTAACCTGCAGTAGAACATAAGTGGCTCCAAACCTCAGTATGATGTGATCCAACACACTCTGGGATTCATCTGCAATTAAACCACAGATACCTGGCATGAATTTAGCCACTGGGTCAATATTCAGATATTATATTCTGTAAACAAAATTGGCTTTTGCTATGCTAAATTTTTGACAGAGGATGTAGAACCTTATATTTTAGCACATCCTGATATAGTTAGACTTTAGGTGAAGAGTTTCAGTTGTTTATACTGAAATTTTAGGAAGTTCCATACTATACATATTCCAAATATTTTCAGGAATTATGCATGCATGTGTGTACAAACAGAAATTATAAATGCATCAGATTAATTTAGAAAAGTAGATTTTATCCTAACAGAAAAAGACATAGTAGACCCCATCAAAAGCTAAATAAAAGACAGAAACATTCAGGCAAAATTTCTGACAGGGAGAGCGATTTATCAAGTTGTCGGCTGGTTCCTTCATTCTTTGAAAATTTTAAGTGAATATAGCCTGTCTTTCTGTGAAGATACTTGACCAAAATGTTAGCAGATGTCTAAACCTCACCTGCTTTCCCAAAGTTCTTTACCTTTTCTCCAGCCTCTCTCAATTCCTGACTTCTGCTTTGTTAAACCCTAACTTCTCAGCAGGGTATTTTGCTGCCAGAAAGAACAGGCATTGTCAGCAGAAACTAATTACTTTCTCATCAAATCCTATCTTGCAGCAAAAATGTTGTGATCTGTCCCACTGTTTCCAGTGCCTCCCAAATCATTCATGTACAGATGACGCCCCCTGTGTGGCCAGCAGTCCAAGGTGGGTGTGGAGGATAGGCTAAACTGCAGAGCGAGGACAAATCCACTAACCAGACTGGCTCAAAGTCAATAAGGGCTGAATTCTGTCACTGGGGATGCCATGGCTTGAGCTGGCTTAGCCAACTACTATCAACATAAGATAATAACAACAACAACAACCACCATGTTTAAAAATAGGTTCTAGCTCAACCCGAAAACATGAGCTTGATACAGCAACAGATATAAAAAATGCTATGGCCTGTGTTAGACAGGAGAGGTGGCTAGAGATGGTTTTTTGATTGTTTCATCTGTAAAACTCTAGGGGAAATTACAATAGATTTCATTATAATCCATCAGCACAATTATTTTGGTTATTGGTGGGTCTTCTGTTTTGGTTTTGCTGGATGGAGAACAAGGCAGAGCTGTTGCATAGGGATTCATAACATCACTAGGACATTCCATCTTCATTTATCATTATTGTTTGAGGTTTTCACAAATAAGGCTCATGTCATCTTTTTCCACTGGGGAACTGGGCAGTATAAAGTAGCCAGGGAATAAAAAATACAGAATTAATGCAAAAGGCTGGGATATTGCTGCCTTGATTCTAGCCTTGCCTGAAATGGACTTCTCATTGGCCCTGCTTCCAGTCTCTGTCTATGGAACAAGTTTCAACCTTGCGGGTGTGTTGGGAGGACAGATTCAGCCTTGGTTTTGAAATACACATATACTGCGGTAATTAGAACAATACAAAAGCAAATAAAAACAGGAAGAAGAAAAGTACCTAACCCACAAAAGGATTTGGTTGATGTGCAGCAAATGAGATATGGGACCACAGAATACGTGATGAAGTTAAGAGAAATATTGAACAGCTGCTTTGCTACACAATTCTACAAAATGAAATGACATCCTGCAGGAAAAATAGTACAGGCTCATTTACTACCCAAGAGGGCAGAGCTAAGGTTACAGGGACTATAACAGTGTTGTCATTTTCTTACTCCCAGGAGCTGCATTTTCCAACTTGATGGTTTTCCTAATGTAATTGCATTTTATGTGATGATTTTTTAGAGCCTGATTCTTGCTAGAGTAAATCAGGAGAAACCTTGGCTTCGCTCAGTGCAAAATGATGGGAGCCACGGCAGAATCAGGCATGCTCAATCCGTAACCACCTTCTCCAAATTCTGCAACAAATGCCCACACTGGAATAGCAAGTAGGTATCAGATGAAAACACAAAACAATGACAACAGTGCATTTTTCAGTAGCCACATCATATTATGTCACTGATGTCAGGTTGAGTTATATTAGTCTGCTTTTTATTATGTTGTGTTATGCCTTTTGACATAATGCAACACACTGTAAGTAACATAAAGTGACCTCCAAGTATAAAAGAGAACACAGATTTTGTCAGATTAGATAGTGGCTATGAATTCCCAGAGAGGGAGGGGTAAATCAGAGAAGGAGAGAAGAAGGTTTGGATTCAGTGTCCTGAACAACAAATGCACAGGACTTAATTAACAGTTAGAGCAGCCCTGGCTGTTTCCAGATAGGTGTATGTATCTCTGCTCAACAGAGAGAGAAGATTCGCAGTGGGATTTGCACTGTTTAATTTATTTAAAATTCTGCAGAGGTATCTGTAATAGCTCGCTCTTTTCTGTACCTGAACTGTAGGAGCTCCACATACAGCGAACATAAGACTAACTTTCCTGAGACTCACCTTGTTGACAGGCTCCAAAATACAGCCGTCAGACCAAACTTAGCTAAGGGGCTTTCTGAGCTGTAAGGTGTCTTCTGTATCAAGGATTTAATCAGCTGCTAAGAAAACTACTGTAGGGAGAAAGGAAAGGGAATCATCATGGCTCTGAAAAGAAGGGGAGAGCCTCATTAATTTAAGGTGATTAAGGAAAAGCGGGTGGTTCAAGGGAAATTGCTAATTTTCTCTGAATGACTTGAAATCCACCTCAGCTTAGTAGTACTTGCTGGTGGCTTTGCTGGAATAAGCTGGTATTCTCGCTTTAGTGCCTATTTGAGAGGGACTTGGCCTATACTGCTGATCCATGGTTTGCATACCTGCCAGGATTTGCAAGACAACGCTTCAGTTTGCTGCTTTGCTTTTAATTCCTATTTATACTTGGATAAATTACTGAGTATACCTGTTCCCCACCTGTAGAATAAATGAACACCTGTGACTTAGAGGATGTTAGGAGCACGTAGCAATAAGAAAACAGATGACATGACCAGAGAACGGCAGTAGTTGGCAATTCCACAAGGTACAGTTTGTCAGAGTGCAGAGTGCCAGGATGGGGCTCACATGAATCCTGTTTTTACATAAGGACTGGCCTTGTCTTTACCCTCAGCACCAAATTAGGTGCCAGCAAAGAGATCAAGCCTGGTCAGTGCATAGGAAGTGGAGTCTTTTGGTATGAAGGCTGGGACACATCTCTTCTAAAGGTTTGGGTTGTCCCTACCTATTGGCAGGATGTGGAAAGTTTCAGTTCCTAAATATGATTAATTGTCACATATCTTCTTTTGAAGGCATGCCACTCAGAGACGTGAAGGAAAACAATCTGTGCACAGAAGTGTAATGTTGTGGTATGAAGTTGGTCTCAAAACTCAGTCTGCAACAGCCGGAATCCTTACAAAGGTACTTACACATTTCCTATGTAACATATTCAGCATTAGTGGCTTTTTTCTGTCCGCACTGAACTAGGAGAAGAGGGCACATTCCATTTGGCATCCTCTCTAGCATCTCATCTCACTGCAAGAATTGTCACCAAGTCCCTGTCATCTGCATCTTTTTAGACAATGAATGTTGTATGGATCAGAAACATTTTCATGATCAGTCTCAAAGATGGAAGTTGCAAAGGCACCTGAATACATTTGGTATGCTCTTCCTGAGCAGTAATAGATGTGGAATCTTACTTAAAAAGGTAGTTTAAGATTAAAATTTAATATTGCTACCAGGAATAGAGTGTAGCATTTTGTGTGAAAAAGGTGCATGGATGAGCAGATAGAAGAGCGCATGGTATCAGAATCCAATGTCACATGCGTTCTCTTTATCATTTCTCCATCTATAAATGCAGTATAAATTAATATCTACTTAATTTCCAGGCAACATTCCTTTGTGTATGAGATGCTGTCCTTGTTCATTAGGCTATTAAATATTAGAGAATTAGCAGTTACTACTCGTGAACAGTGTGCAATAACCAGCTCTGCTCTCCATCCTGCAAAGAGATCTGCGCAATCAGACCCCTGTGACACTGACATCCACAGTGCTCTGCATGACTGCAGAGATCTACCTTTAAGTATCATTTTGCAGCATCACAGAGTCCAGAATTAAACAGGAAACATTCTGGTGAGTATTGTTAAGTTCATAAAGCAAGCTGTTACCCTATACTTGATAAGCTCAAAAAAGAAAGCTGTTAACTGTGGTAGGACATCAAACCTTGCTTATGGCCAGACAGACACAGAGACTCATCACTGGAAAATCTCACTGAGATTTGCAGCCAGGCTGGATCTCAGGAGACTTCCTATTATTATTTTCTTCAGTAATAAATCATTATGTTTTCTCCTTCACAGCACAGAGAGTTCAAATAGACCTGTCCCTGTGACAATCTGATTCTCTGAAGGAGTGTCCTGTTCTGTTGAGTCATGTGAGAGGAAAATACAAAGAAGTAGAAAGACAGATCAAAAAGGGGTAGCAGAAAGGGCCCTGGAGGCAGACTTAAGTTTGGTATTTAATATTTCAGGTAAAATATTCACTTAGCATCAATTATCTTGTTGGGTTCTTTTTTTTTTTTTTTTTTCCAAATGAAATTGCCTTCTGAATCAGCCAGCTCTCTAATTACCAGATTGAATGATTGAAATTTTTAGGGCAATTAAATTCAAGCCTTTCTTTTTCAGTCCTTATATTATTCCCCCCTTCTCTCCCTCCCCTCTCCAGTCTGGAGCCTTTCTATAATTTGGAGGCAGTTGCAGAAGCAAGCAGACCTTTAAAGTCAAGATGTATGTCTCCCTTAATTCCTCTGTGGATTTGTTTTATAGACTAAGCAGAGAGGGTTCTGGTCTCTCAGGACACGTGCATTACAAACACACAGTATTGTGTGGATTTCATCCTAACATGTCATGTCATTTAAAAACAGCTTGGAAGAATTCATTTAATATAAAAATTCTGTGAAATGACAAAGATCAATGTAGAAAATACATGCACTATTGGAAAATGCCTGCAGATCAAGCTAGAAAACTAAGGAGCAAATTGATGATGATAATGATGATTGATGATATACTAGATAAGAGAAAACAAAACTCCCAAAGAAACAGTACAAAGCCTCTGTTAACAGAACTGTTACGACAAACTCATGAAATGGCTGGATGAAAAGATAAGTATTCTTCCAAAAAAGGACACAAAATTCACAGGATGGAATCCTGGGCCCAGTGAACTCAGTGACAAAGCTGCTGCTCCTTCGGCTGTCTTGTTAGGGTTAGAGCACTGATCCTGCAAAACAATTAAACATATTCTTAAATGTGAGTGTGTGAGCTATTCTGTTCATTTCAGTGGATCTATTCCTCCATTATAGTTAAGCGGACGCTTAACAGCTTTGATGAATCAGGATCTAACCCAGTGAACATGATAAGTCTTTATCACAATGGACCTTTGAAATTATGTGAGATTTTCCTCAAAAACCTTACTTTGACTTTTTCAGATTAGCAAACTCCATCTAGTATACAAATCTGGGTCTGCTATCCAGCAGGCCGTTGAAGGCTTGTGGACTGAGGGATTTATTTTTGTGCTGTGTTATACTAGGTATTGGTATAATGTCACTGAAGTCAGAATGATGAACAGGAAGCTAACTTCCAACTTGTATCCACGACAATTTTGCTAAAGCCAGATGAATCGTATTCTGCTTATTTATTACTTACTTATCCCTGTAGGTGTTCGAGGTACTTCACAACAGCTAAAATAGTCCTTGCCCTGAAGAGCATGCAGTCACATCTAAGATTAGAGATGACAGCACTGCAAGGGGCTGGACCTGGAGAAGGAACAAGGTCCTTGTTCAACTAGATACTTAAACGAATGTTGTCTGTCCCAAAGTTCAGTCGACTGGTTAAGCACTTTCGTGGCTCAAGGTTAGCGTGACTGATGTAGACACGTATTTCAGATGATAGTGTATGTTCCTGAAAAACGTATTGTTACTGCTGATTTTAATGCAGCGGTGTTCCTGTGATACTCTCGCAGACGCAGATTAGACCTTTAGGAAATATGATTTCATGTCCTTGGAATTATGCATTTTGTACTGGTTAATGTTTTGGCCCATTGTGATAATGCCAAACATGATTTATGAATCAGGTGGAATGTGTATGCATTAACGCCCATGAGCATTCCTTGGGAGACACAGTCCTTGTGGTTCCTATGCTGCCTTCTGTTTTCTCCTGCTTTCAACACCATATTCATTGCTACACATCTCTTTTTTCATGCTTGGAAGTCCACGAGTCTCCATCAGTTTGCAGTAGCTTGAGGTCTGGCCCCAGACTTTGGGCATGTATGATAGATTCAGGGAAAACAGAGCTGATCTGAGTCACTTTATTGGTATCTGCAGAGCAGTGCTTTTCGGGCATAATTCCCAGTTATAGATACACCTATGCAGAACCTCAGTCATTTTTCTGGAGCTTTGAATGCATGTGCCAGACTGGAACTACCAAACATCTCAGTGGCTGGGATTTATTGCTAGTTTCCTCTGCATTTTCTCAAGGAGTGTGTTTCTCTTTCTGCTTTTTCAGGATGCCATGTCCACTTAAAATCTTCTTAGTGCATGCCCTGTGTTCATTATTTAGAAGTACATGGGAAAGCCCCTTCAGCTCTAGCTTATTGTGAGTGCTGTACAACTGTATCCCAACTGCCTACTATACTTATCTACTGCATTATTTCTGTGAAAGCAAAAGCCGTGCATGGAACAGATGCTTGGAATGGTATTGGGATCCAATTACTGCACTTTTCCAACCTTACATCTATTGTCTAAACTTGGAACAGGCATATTTTTATTCCTTGGTGACACTATATAAAGAGACAATTGGCATTGTGTTTGCTGGCTGACTAGTTGGCAGAGAAGGGGTGGAAGGAGCAGCAGCAGTATGGTAGGTTCTATTCTTTCCCATGTCTGTCTGTTTACCTCCGTTTGTATTTATTTCTGACTCCAACAGTTCAAACAAAGCAGTAATGACCACACTGGACCCCATGAAATCTCATAGTTAGTATCACATCCAGAATGGAGATACATCCCACAGACCGAGCTGTGAACTTCCAGGGACTTTTCTGCATGTGTTTAACCAATGAGTAAGGTAGGAAACACAGATGTACTTGCTGAAGGGAAGAGCTCGTGCATCTGTTTCCAAGACACTAGGGCAGCAGTGACTGGCACGGCTGGTGTTAATTAGTGCTACGGTCTGCTATGGTGTGATGGGGAGTGAGGGAAAGGGATATCTCTATAACTCTAACTGTATTGCTCTTGAGACAGTGGGGAGAAGTAGGAAGTACTGCAGAAATTTCTGTGTCTTGTCTTTGCCCTGCTCACTGTTGGCTTTTAGCTCTGGGACTCCAACAGCCACCTCTGCACCAAAGGTGCACTTGATGTGATTCCAAGAAGCAAAGAAGAACTGCCTAAGGAGTAGCAGGCAGATTGGGCTCTATCTTTGTCTTCTGCAAATTTGGAAGAATGACTACAACAATATTCTAAAAAAACCAAAAAGCGGGTCATTTTCTCTTTCCTTATTTTTCTCCTTCTCACAGGTCCTTTTCAGGCTGCCCAGTGGCTCCCTGGGGCTATGGAATATTTGATTCTGGAGAACACTGGGGAGGGAGTTGTATATGAAAAGCTTAGTTCAAACCTGATCCCATTTAAGCAGGTGATGAATGTGATCCAAGTGCTGTTCTGAGCAGGATAAAACCACATTCAAAGTCACTTCTAAAATCCACGCACAAAACTAGGTTCTAGTTTCAGCCAGCGCAAGCCCAGTGTCAGTGGTTTCACACTGAGCATGCAAGCCACTAATCATGTTCTTCACCACTGTTTTAGAAGTGAGCAGTGCCTTGCGCTGATTATGCCTCTTCATCTGTGGGTTTACAGGTTTCCCTTTAATCAGCTTCACTAAAGTCTAAGGAAGCCCTTTTGAGGGGTGGGTGGCAAGTGCTGGGTCTTAAATTTTCTTTTTCCCCTCTCTCAAAATTTTATTTACCAATTTTCTTCCCTCCTATTTAGTACAATGATACACCACACTCTATGTCTGAAGATATTTCAGGACATTGTGTGGTGAAATTGCTTAAGTTAGATGTGAAAATACACTGAGAGACTAATCTGTCTGCTTGCTCCCAGTTCAACTGGATTCTTGGTGGAGGTTCTTTTCATTGTGCCTTTTGTTTTGGGAAAATATCTTCTGAGGTACCTTACTATACAGGGAGACATGAAACAGATTTAAAATGGAAAGAAAAAATAGCCTTAATGAAAGAAAGCTGAAGAATATCTTTACATAAGGAAGTGATCATTTTTTATTAATCAGAGGGAAATGTATATGTAATTATGCTAGATGAACTCTGTGGGGAGGTTTTTTTCTCTCTTTATGATGTCTTAAGGGATTTATAAATATTACAGAGGTTTTATAGCATCATAATATTTCAGATGTGCAGTAAAGCTACTTTCAAAGGATTAGTGCAGACAAAGCAGCATAGTAAAAAATAATTACAAGTCAGCCAGTGCTACTAGGCTCTGACATACAGGGCTGATGAGAGTGAGAGAGGCAGGGTTCAGGGAGATAATTTTTCTAACAAGAGCAGACCACACAAGTGCTGTGGAATGGAGTTCTGAGAACTGTCTACGGCTCTCCGTTAATTCCCGGGAATTTCAGTGAAGTCGGGTCTGTGATGTCTCCCCGCATGCTCTGTGCTGATGGAGAGAAGGAAGGGAAGAAGAGAGGTGGAAGGAAGGAGAGGGAAGCCTTTTTCTTATTCCCAAAACATCCCTGTGTTTATTCAGTTCAAGTGACACCTTGTAGCAAATTCTGTATGCTGAAGGGAACTGCGTACCCAAAAATAGATTGCATTCTGATCAAATGTGTTTTGCAGCCTGCTTAACTGTCTGGAATGTACCACCTGTACTGAAACAAGTACTGACCTCAGTGGAGCAATGCTGATTTCAGTAGCTGAAAATGTGGCCAGTTGTTTAACCGTTGAAGTGTTTGTGTCTGCTTCTGCGTATGCATGTACGTGTACATAGGTGTGTGTCTGCGAGCACAGAGGACTGGGTACGTAGTCAGGGACTGTTCATCTGTTTATGTGAAGCAGGAGGATATGTATGTGCCAGAGAAGAAAATTTGTTGGGTGGGGAAAGCAGCTGGTGAATTTTGGGTCGTAGAGGTTGAGCAGTCTGCGGTTGGAGAGGTTATCTGCTGTTCTGAGCTAAGTTTTGGGAGATAATGCATTCTCTCTGTGTATCTGTGCACGAGAAAAAAGGAGACTGTGTTTGGGAAGGGATTTTATGTGGGGCAAAGGAGAATGCTTTAGTGTACGGGAGTGTGAAGCAGGGAGGATGCAGTCCAACAGATTTTTGTATCTAGCAGGGATCAAAGGTGTGTGTGCCTGTGTGGGTGTGTGGGAGGCTGGGGCTACATATAAAATGGAGTGAGGATGAGAAGGGAGGGATCTGTTTGTGAGTGTGGAGTAGGTAATAAAAAGATCTTCTGTTTCTCAGTTCTGATAACGTGGGTTTTTATTTGAATGATCTGAGGCTGTTGCCTGTTTGAAATGCAAATTGTGCCCTTAGAGCAGTTTATGTTGCTTGCTCCTCTAGACTGTTCCCTCAAAGGCATGCACTTGGGTTGGCCTTATGCTGCTCACCTGCCATGAAAAGTACCTAAACCACGCTAAAAAAGGGTGGCTTGTTCATAGCTGGGATCTCTGGTGCAGATGCAGCGTAAATTATCTCAGCAGAGCAATCTTGTGAGACAATAATCAACAAAAATCCTGTGCAGTGCTGCAAAAATCCCTTGGATGGGCCTGAGAGGTAACTTTTGATTCAGAAGTTGGATTCAATGATAGCAAAAATTCAAAGACAGGAAATGTCAGCACTGAGATCCCAGAGTGGATGAAAAACAAGGAGAGAGTGTGATGGATGAAAAAGTAATAGTAACTCAGAGTTAACATCATACTGTGTATCACAGTAGGGGACAGAATCTGAGCAAGATGATGGATGATTCTGTCTTTTCTGTAGTCACGGATGTAGTTGCAGAGGAAGGAAGTATAAAATGTGAAACAGTGCAATTTAAAGCTGCTAGTATCTTACGTCTAGTTTGCCCTGGGCTGAATGAACACATAAGGGTACAAGACAACAGAATCAGGCTCTTAATAGCGATTGCCGCTGTTTTTCTCTGAAGAACTCCCTCCCAGGAGACCTGCTTATCCATTGGTGTCTTCTCTGGTAAAAAAAATTAAAAGAAGACACAATAAGTTGCTGAGTTGGGAAGTGGTTTTGCTTGTGTTTTGACTTTGGCTGTCAGGAATATCAAACTCTGTCATCTTCAGTTATTAAGAGTATTTTCTGGGTGTTTTAAGGCATGGGGGACCAAGCAGGGAACTGACCTTCCCAAACGAAACCAAAAATGTGGCTTCTGGCAGAGTGCTGCCCATTTTGCCTGAGTGCCTGTGAAGGCATTCTTGCTCTGCAGAAAATGCTGAGTAGAGTTTGGTTACTTCATACTTACTGAAGGGTAGAAGTATGCACCTGAGCAGTCAGTGCAGAGTAGCACCAGTAATGGAGCTGAACCTTTGTTTATCTTGCAGCAACTTGTCTGTTTTACCATACTTTTCTGGGTTGTATGCAGAATTCATTGAGGGGCTGAAATGATAAAGTTCTGCAATAATCCAGTGTCACTTCCTTTGTATCTCATGTGTCATGAACCTGCCCTAGTACCAGCCTTTTATGAATTTATCAGGGTAAAAACCACCTCACATTCTGAAGTAAGAACTAAGTATTTTCAGCTTCTTCCTCCTTTGCATGTAGAGATATAAACTGATTCCCTGCCCTTCTTCTTCTAGGTCACCCCGAAATCAGAGATTTTTTCACTCTGATTCACTTGAATATACATCCTCCTCCTGCCCCACAACATACAAAAAATCAATCCCTATTCTTATATCCAGAGAGGTGAAGGCAGCACACACTCATTATTTCTGCCTACCTGTGTCACTGCACTATCCTTGTTCTCTCTGGCTCCCTGAGACTGCCAGAGAGGAAAAACATAAAGAACTTCAGTGAAGGAAACTCAACTCATGGCAAATGCCTGGTTCAACAGTTTTCTTGGGACCAGATTTTGGTATGGCTCTATTTTTTCATTTAAATCTTCTAAACCAAACCAAACCAAACAAAAAAAAAACCAACCCCAAACCCTTTAAAATCCAGGCTAATTGAGAGAGTGTTAACACTAGTAAGACAAATGAGTGATATGCGACAAGCCTGTGGTTTCTCTTCTAAAGTGAAGTGTTGTTTTCTTCACAATAGGATGATTAATACACTCAGGCAGGAATATTAATAGGCTTGTTCAGTTGTTGCAACATTCTTCCCACTGCTGTGCTATTGAGGCCTTGGAATCCGAGCCCAGGGGACCCTCAGCTCTTCAGTTTCTCATCTGGCATGTTTTGTATGTCAGTCTCAGAGCACATGTTGCAAAGATAGAGCAGCTATCTTTGCAAAGTGCAGCTTGGCACACTTTGCATTTTACAAATGGGGAAATCAAGGCAGACAGAAGTGATGTGTCAGTCACCCACTTGATCCTCTGTAGGTCACCTACTAAATCCTTGGCAGTTTAGAAACCATATGTTTGCTCAGTTCTGTATTGTTATTTTTACTATGCCATTCTTTCAGAGAGATACTTGAGAGTCAGAATCCTGATTCTATTAATTGAAAAATTCTGGAGGGTTTGTAGTTTTCAGACAGCAGCACAGACCTATTTCTATGCTCCTAGAGCTGTCTTTTAAATTGACTTACCCACCAGAAAGACAGTGACAATGTACTGTATTTTGTTCCTCCTCTACCTACTTATCTCTCAGTCTTCCTCTTCATAGAGCCTGCCTACCCACCAGTCATGCAAAATCAAGGTGCAGATTCTTTCTGTGATCATGAATTTCTTAGCCTTTCAGAGCAGATGAGTCATTCCCAATACTGCATATGCAACAAACAGGAGACTGATAATCCAAGATGCTCTATACGTTTAATGCCAAAAGACTTAGCTTGAAACTGGTGATGGAAAGCCATTGCCATCCAACAGCTGTTCTTTGGCCCCTGTGAAATGTGTTGGTGGTCTCAGCCCCATTCCACAAGTGAGCAGATCATAAATAGGATCCACACCCAGAGCTTCAGCAGAAAAACTAAAGATAGATTGAGCAACATGGGCACTGATCTCCTTTATCATCACTGGAGTTGACCAACCAGAGAGTAAAATTGAACAAATATGATGCTAGGATGCATTTCTCCTAGTACAGTGATTGTTCTCTGGATAACTGTTCCTCAATATTTTTTACCTTGAATAGGACTTCACTAATGTAAAGAAACTTTTGGATGGTTTTTGTGTTGCTGGTGTGTTTCTAATAGATACTGAGCTACAGCTTTTGGGTTTATCTGATCCTTTCTTATAGCTACAGTCCTTGCTTAAAGCCTTACAGCACAGAGATCCCATTGAACTGAGGAATAATGGAGCTATTGCCAGTGTTTGGCATTTAAAGTTAACAAAATCTGGAGCTGGAGCCCACTGTCCTTCATTGTGGTGCTAGCTTAAAAAGATGCAGATTGTTTGCTGGCATGGGGAATATTTAGCATGCTGAATATTGATGCTGTATTTGGTCACAGCAGAGCAGAGCATGAGCATGGTAAAGCATGTTTCATCTTCGTAAAGACCAGATACGTGAGCACAGGAGAACCAGTTTTACTACCCCATCTGAAAACGCTGAGGCCAGCCTGTGCCCTGTGGTCAGTTCCCCCAGACAGCTTGCAGTACATTCCGCTGGGTAACATCTGCTTTCTTTTTACCTCAGGGAACAAATACATGTAAATACGCAGGATTGTTCTTAATATTTCCATTCGATCTGGAAGTGTTGAAAACCTCCACCAGGCACCTCACGTTACATGGAAGATTGCCCATTACTGTTCAAAATAACACTTATTTCATGTGTAGGAGGAGGAGAGAATCTGTTTATTCCAAAATCAATATTTCTGCATTCATTAAACATTCCACTTATTCATTTTTTTTCCATGCCCGTGGTGGCATTCTATCCTTGTTTTTAACCTCACTACAAATACATTTTTCTTTTAATTTCCATTCCTATTTCCAGATTTCAGTGCTTTGCATTAGCTGATTGAAGTCTGACAGGTCTGGAGTGTGGGTATGTGGGGGAGTGTCTACCACAGCCCTAATTTTCAACCTGGGATCTAAACCAGGGTGGATAAGTGTGGAAATCTGCCTGGCAAATTAAATTGATCAGACAATGTATACTTCAAACAGAGTCAAGTGGGAATATTTCGTTGAGCTGCTCTGCTCCTCAGGATATTTGAAATCAGTATTGAATTTGAACTTTCACAGGCTTTTTTATTTTGATGAAAGGAGACAGTAGAAGTTGCCTTCTGTTTCATGCAGAATAGCCCAAACTAAGTAAGACTAATTTTCCATGACATGAGAACCAGGTGGGACTATGATGATGAAGTTTAAAAGTAAAAATGGTAAAGAAAAAAATAATCTGTCTTGAAGGGAACTCAAAAGGTGATGTAGCTCATTATCCTTCCCCAAGTAAGGATAATGCTGTGGTTAAAACATATCTGTAATCCTTAGGAATCACAGATTTTATTCTTTACTGCAGAACAAGAACTGTATTGTCTTAGGCAAGCTGGCTGGGCCCTTATTTAGAGATATATCATGAAGTCTAGTTCTGACTGATTTTTAGTGATCATTAGATTCTTAGATATCATTGTAGCTCTTTCCCCAGTCTTTCTCCATCTCAGTCTTTAGATACAGAATAGTGTTAAAAGCAGGCCCTCCCTTTTATTTAAGATGATTATCTTGAATATTAAAATTATATGGGCTAGGAAGGCAATGTAGTGTAGTGTCAAGAATATAGACTGTCCTCTAAGTGTAGAAGTGTCCCTGTGTAGGAAGAATCTGTTTAGTCAGTGTTGGTCCAGACAGAGCAGACTTCTGAACATTTCTGTGTGAGTAGGAAATGATATCATTTCCCTTTATAGCTCTTGAACTGAGTCTTCGTGTAGGGCCTCATATTGAGTCTGACTGCCTGGCCCTGCATGGGGACTGGGAAGTGACCTGTAGCCACTTACCTGAATTGTATTTCTTGAGAACAGCAGGTTGGGAATTTTAGCTTACATCTCCAAGTAAGACTATAAGCTTGCATCACTCCTGCCCTAGTACAGAGCTCTGAAAAGCCACTATGAAAGGGGGAGTAGTCTCCTGCATCAAATGGTCTGACACAGGTGACTCTGCCCAAGGAACAGGCAGTTCCTTGGGGAAACAAGCAGTGGACCAGATGTGATATTCAGAGCGACACTTTGGGCCCCTCACCTTTTTTAAGGCAGCACAGTGTCAAGCTGTCCCTGTTTATCTGAGCTGTCAGGTTCCAGGCCAGAGCAAGGAAATGGCAAAAAGCCTCAGTGAGAGATTCATCTGTTACTAAAGCAGTCTTTTTTATCACATTTATATATATATATATGGGATTGAATTGCAAACCTTGTCATAACGAAACACAATGCTCTTGTATTACTTGACTGTATATGTTTTACCTTCTGTTAAAGATGGAACTTGTTTTCATGGGTGCTTAACAGACAAAGTAATACATATCTGATCTTCTTATTTGTATTACAGGCTCCAAAAAAGGCAAAGAAGAAGATAGAAGGTGGTTCCAATGTATTCTCTATGTTTGAACAAACCCAGATCCAGGAGTTCAAAGAGGTTGGTCACTACTCTGCTGTTCTCTATAGTCTCCTGTCATTGCTAATGAATAACATAGGTTTTGTTTGCAATCCTTATTCAATTCTCCATCTGCTTTAATAGAACACACAGTTGTTTTCTGAATCATCTCTGTGGTTTTGGCTGGTATATAATTTTCCTTGTGTGTTTGTTTGTTCTTTCCTTCATTTTTTCTTTCATTCTTTCTTTCCTTCTTTCTGTCTCTCCCCTCACTCTCCTGTTTCAAGCTCTAGACTTATTTGAAAAGCCCCCAAGCCCCCACCCCAAAATAGAGGAAAACTATCATCTCATCCTCTTTAGCCCTGATTTGGGAAAACACTTGAGCACATGTTTAAAGTTAAGTTTAAGTGGTGTTTTAAATACAAATAGTCTTAAGTGAATAGAGATGCCTTATTGAACCAGGGCTTTAATTAGTGGACTGTTCCACAATAGCAATAGAAAATATTCTTCTGTGCCCTTCTAATACTGCCCACAAACTAGAAACAAAAATACTAAGAAGCCCTCATCTGACTTTCTCCATAAATGCCAATAAAACAAAACAACATGTTGAGATTAACTAAGTAAGCATCTTTTAGCTCCCAAAGAATTTGGTATTACCATGCACTGTAGGTCCCTTGACCAGTTACTTGTGAGACAGTAAATCTAATGGGCTGGCATAAAAGCTGAAGCATATTAAAGACAGATGATTTGTTTGATGAGTTTATGCTGTTTTCTGGGTGGACATTCTAGAATATCTGTGAGGCCATCACATTTTGCACTGGTTTGTAATTTTAAATTATTCATTTTCCCCCCATTTTTTGCTAACTCACATCTCTAAAGCCATATCTAATGTGATAAATAGCTACTGTTTCATTTTGTGCATGAGGCTTTCAACTTCACTTTTCATGAGGATTCCCACCAGTAAAGCTCAGTGGTGAATGCGACTGAAAACTCATGCAAAGGATTGTGAATATGTCCCAGGTAAATGAATCGAAAACACTAACTTTTTCCCCACGATTAATGGGAACATGTTTAACACTCTTCTCCCACCTCTTCTCCATATCCTATGAACCTCCAGTTTTACTTTCTTCAAGGACTACTGTTTGAAGATGTACCAACAAAAAGAACTGCTCAGAATGCTATATTTGATCAACTCTAAGTGAGATAATACTAAGAGCATTTCTGGGAGGATGGTGGCAGAATAACAGCAAAAGCATGAGGCATTGGAGTGTCCAGTGAAAACCAACACCATGTTGTGTCTAAAAACTGCATACTTGGGACAAGTATTTCTGAAAAGCTGGTTTTGATCAGAACATTTTTATCTAGAGATTTCAACCAGCTCATTAGAAAATGTTTCAGCACTGCTGTTTTGCTTCCAAATCGGGGGATCACCATTTAAACCAAACCTTCCCAAAAGGAGGGAAAGCAACTCTAAAGAGCCAGGCTTAATTTTTTATGAGATGATGGCTTGGCAGGTAAATGAAGGGTTATGAACATGCATGCTGCAAGTAATCACACGGGCAAACTGGAATGAGAGCAGCGGGGCTTTGTAAGAAACTGGAGGTGAAACTACATGAATATATGTTGATATAATATGATCATGGAAAGAAGTGCACCCTGTAGAGCAGTAGACTTTAAAACTCTGCAAGTTACTGTAGCTGCAATGGACTAGCTGTGTTCTCAGGAGAACGTTGTCTTTTATAATAATACTGAAGTAAGAATAATTCCTGGTCATTGTAAAGATACACTCTCATATTGATGTGCATGTCAGACAGATAACCAGCTTCAGAGACATGCCAGGTTCTACTAATATTCCCCTTAGTATGACCAAGAGAATTTCAGGTCATTAAAATCTTTCTAAATCAATTAAAAGTGTGATGGCAGTGAATAGACAGACATGCAAATAGGTAAATAGATAGATAGGCAGTTAGTTAGCTGGCTTGGTAAATAATGGTCAGAGTACCTAAATTCTGTGTAGGCTGAAAACAGAAAAATAACTGGATTTTTACTATCAAAAGTTAAATTTTGCCTGACAAGAAGTTTTTAAGGTCGACACATCAAGGTCAGTCAGAGCACATAGTACAGTCTGAAGGATACAATTTATTGGAAAGGGAAACAAACTTTGAATAAATAATACTGTGAAACCTACATTTCTCTATAGCTTTGAAAATTCAGCTATCTCTTTATGATGGATCATTTTAAGGCCTAGAAGAAATTGACTTTTGCTTGAGAGATATCTACAGTAATTAAATGTTTTACAGAATATGATAGCTGCACAAAGGAATGAGGTATGGGAAAGGTACAGAACACACAGAGAATCCACTGACTAAATCCTCCCTAACTAAAGCTTCCCTAATTCAAACTTTTATGGGTTAAGGCCTGAATGGCTGGAGCTGCCAGCATTGGCTTCAGCCCAGCTACACGCTGCACTGAGCATTAATTTAGTAAGAAGAAGTTTGGGTGGGTTTAATTAAGCCCCTTGCCAAGATACAGTAATGTGTTGAAAGTGAGGAAAGTGCAAAGATGGGGATGAATCAAAGGAAGTTAAATAGTCTTTTTTTACCACATGATTATAATACCCCCCTTGACTGATATTTGTGATTGTAGCACTGTCCAGTGCAACATGGCAATGGCAATAAATTTTCCTTTTTCTTCCAACAGGCTTTTACCATCATGGATCAGAACAGGGACGGCTTTATTGACAAAGCGGACTTGAGAGACACATTTGCTGCACTAGGTAAACTGGCAGTAATAATTAAATAAAAGAAATGCAGTTTAAATTTCAAGCACACAAGAAAAGTTTGTATTAGAATTACAGTGAGGGAAATAATGAGATACACAGGAGGCAAAAGGAAACCTGTTCAGTTTGATCTTCCTCCTTTATGGTGGTTGCTGTCTTACTACACAGCTCCAGCTGGAAAGTCTCCTAAGCAGCCTGTTTCAGAAGCAAAATGAAGGTCTCTCTGGGACTCACTGGTGGGTGCAACAGAGCTGTGCAGCTGGCAACTCTCCAAAGGCACTGATACCTCCCCTGCAACTATTTCATAAAAAGCCCAGCCAAGCAGGGGTCCATGCCAGGCATTTCTGATTTGCCTCTGAATCCAGGCTTCACAGGCTGCACCTTTTTCATCTAGGAGCCATGCAATATCTACCAATTAATGTGGTTGTCATGCCCTAGCTGTCCCTCTGCCCACACAAAAGGGGACTTCATGTGAGGTTCTGTGCATTTATGTAGGGTAGAATGTGCATGTCATGAGATTAGGTATTGTCCGTTCCATGTGCATCACAATCCTGATAGTATCAAGCAGCTTAAAGCAAATCTTCCCAAGGAAAGGAAAAAATCAAAATGCTCATGATCCCAAACCTGGAGTTATATCCTTGTTGCAACATTGGAGGCTTGAACAGTGATGTAGGCATTTGGGCTTTTGCCATCTGGATCTTATTAAAAAGAGTTTGATAAGAATCTTTAGTGCTCCCTGGGGTGGAATCAGACGCCAGCAGAGTCAGTGCAAAGAGCAGAAGCTCCTGAACTCTTTATTGTGACAACGAAGTTTGCAAACTTTGGCCTGTAGCTACTGTTAGCCTGAAATATTTATTACTTAAGGCCAAGTTCTGATATCTTTCCTGTTCAGTGAAACCCTTCAATGCCTATAAAGTACAGTCACAGCAAATTACCACTCAATTTGAGTAAGGTTGCCAGGGTCTAAATTCTCATCAATAGGACTGCACAAGGATGGGGAAGGGATAGGACTGCACAAGGATGGGGAAGGGATACGATTATTCAACTCATCCATCTGCCCTCTACTCAGAAAGGCATCTCAATATACAAGAGGGCAAAGACTGAGACCTTGGATTCACTTCAGTCACTTTGAACTCTGCTATATTAATATCAGTGGGGCCCATCTTTCACCTGAGGTAAAAAAAAAAAAGAGAAGAAAAAGAAAAACAGTTTACTTGGAAGTCCCTCTTCTTTTGTCCACTGCTGGCCACATCCATACTATTTATCCTTCTTACTCCTTCAGTCACCCTTTGATCTTAGAGCTGACTGTGCCAATTTGTTTTACACTGGGGTATTCTGGAGTTGTGTTCTACCATGTTATTAGCAAAGATGCACAGAGCCCTGAGCTCCCCGGTGGGAGGAGATGAATGGGAATCATTTTTTGAAACACAATTTGTGATTTATTATGAAAAATGATCTCTGCTGCAGGTCGTCTGAATGTCAAGAATGAAGAGCTTGAAAACATGGTGAAGGAGGCGCCAGGTCCTATTAACTTCACTGTCTTCCTTACTATGTTTGGGGAAAAGCTGAAAGGTAAGTACCTTTGGGGGCTTGGAGAGGTATCTGTCAAAGATCCTCAGCATTGAAATATCTCAGCACCTTGCAAATTATAATAATGTATCCACAGAACAATGCTTAAAGGCAAGGAGTGATCTCCATTTTTGCAGACAGAGTTGAAGTATGAAATGGCTAAGGGACGGTCCAGAGGACAATTCAAAGATGTGATTTCAGCTTACATAAGCTAACATGAAAGTGGTAAGTTGAGCTCCAGAAAGTAATGAAATCACAGCAGCCTGGAGCACAGTGCAGATGAGTTATTCACCGTCAGTAGGTTCCTAGGCTGAAATCTGTTGCTCATGCTATAGTGGTATCACTCCCAGTGTTAGGTGATTTCAAAGTATTTTCAGTATTTCTACAAAAGAACTTTCTGCACTCCTTTGGCTCATTATGCAAACATGACCTCTGCACCTTCCTTGCAGTTATAGGGCATGAAGAAGCAACGTGACCTTCACTCATTTGCTGTATTAGTTGTAACCCAGTGCCCAGCCTTGGTTCCACTTGAGGTCAATAGTGATTTTGCCATTGGATGAAGATTTCACTGCATAACTCTTAATGGATTGGATAAATTGAAATAATTTAATCTCAGTGGATTTACAATGATAAGGGAGAGGGATTTTGCCCACTGCCACAGAATATATAGGGATCACTGTAGGGAGTTCAGAAAATGTGGGTACTGAATTTGTTGTGGGAGCTAGTAATTTAGTTTTATGTCTTATACTGTTAATGGCTAGAAACTGCAAGAGAGGGAGCGTGAGGCCAAGAGAAACATCTAGTTAGCTCCCTATATGCATTAGAGATAGGTGGAAGCCTTGACCTTCAAAGAAAGGTTGGCTTTAGCCAAGCACGTTCCAGAAGTTTGTTAAATTAACTAATGAACAGAAAAATGGAAAAAATCCGATCCCATCTTCTTATAAACATTTATTCTATTGTTGCTGGATTCTGGCTTTATATTGCTGAGCACAATTTCAGTGAAGAGCTTTCTATGCTTGGAATAGAAAATAAGAGGTCTGAAAGAAAGAAATAATGCAGCTAGTTCTCAAAGAAATACACCATTGGAACACAGCATGTCTGGGGAGCGTAAGAGATGATGGAGAGGGCTATAGACTGACCTGAGGAGGGGATTTTGTTACCCAGACATCCATCTGTCTTGATCACTGTGGTACCTCCACCTTTACATTCCAGATGACATCTTGCAGAGTAGGTAGTGCCCTTCTCCATAATCTTCCTTCTGGGATATGTGACTGTTTCTTGTGGGATGCCCTGATACCCATCCCTGTCTATTTGTGATGCTTATGGTCACACAGAGCAGGGAAATGAGCTCTTCTTCCTTTCCCCTCTTCCCTCTTGTCCCTTATAATTGCTGAAGTTGGCAAGGAGTCTGGCCCTGCCAATTGTGTGGCCTAAAACCAGAGCCAGCACAGGAAGGTGAATGGTAAAGCGTACCCCTCTTGTCTGCAGGTTTCCTGTTGGCTACTAGCAGAGGAGGAGGGTTTTTTTAATTTCCATTTGGTGAAGGGAAAATCACAGCTGTGCTTGTCATGCCCTTCTGGTTGGGTTTGTCATGCAAAGGAAGCAGAGCCAAAAGACTGCACATTCCCAATCAAAACTAATTGGGATGAAGAGCCTTTGTAGTGCAATTAGAAAGGGAGAAAGGGCTAGAGGAAGTGGATATGGCAATTTTGCAACACTCTTTATTAGCTAAGTACCACTCAGAGAATTTGGTGAAAGGTGCTTTCTAAGTAAAATTTGTTGTGCTATAATTGATTTCTGTCATAAAGGGGAAGCTGGGATTTTCAGGATGAGCTTTAGCTTTATACATTGAGATTATGATGCCAGATGAACAGCTAACAAAACTCAGTTTATGTTAATGCCAACCACATGGAGCTGTTTCTACAGGGAGTCAGAATAATACAATTTGTACAGAAAACAGAGATGCCGCACATCAAAGAAACCACTTTATTTACCAGCTAATCAATAAAGAATGCCTGCTGCATTGCTTCTCTTCAAAGCCAAAGTCCAAGGATATGACAGAGTAGAAAATGTAAAACACAGTAAGGAAAAAAATCCCCCACACAGTGGTGACTACTTAAAATGCAGACCTTTCCTCGGTGCTGGAAGACGTTTCTCTTCATGGGACAATCAAAACACTCATTAAATACCAATGTGCTTTGTATTGATCACATATTCATTGCAGTTTGAACACATTGCCTACAGCTTTGCAAAAAAATATACATGACCAGTGTGTGACAAGAAGGACACCATATAGCCTTAGGTTTATTCACTATTGTATCCACTAAGATACTGCTACTAATCCTTGTGAAACCTTTTAAACAAAGAAAACTAAGAAGGCATCAGGAGTGTGTGCAGCCGTTAGAGCAGGGAACCTCGACTGGGTTCTATTCTGGTTCTATCTCTGCCAAACTTTGAAACTGCAATTCTTCATGTTATTACCTTTTTTAAATCATGTTTTCAACATTTTAGCATCCCAAGTAGCTTCATTTGTCCATGGGTCAGTCTGCCTGCTTGTAAATTTGCTTTCCTACAGTTATAAATAATTTGTATTATATATACTACCATAATATTTTGAAATACTGGGCAATAGTCAGAAGCAGAGTATATAGCATATCCTTTGGTGTGGGTGAAGCTGACTGTGAGTACACTCAGAATCTGCAGTATTACGGAATAATCAGAAACCCCAGCCAAGATCAAGGCGCTGTGAAAGCTAGTCCCTGACCCAAATTTTTTCCAGTCTAAATAGATGGGACAGATAAAGGATGGAAGGAAGACTATTACTATCATTTTACTGCTGGGAATAGAAGATCAGGGAAATTGAAGTCATAGCAGAAGTCTGAGGCCCAGCTAAGAGCAGAAGCAAAATCTTGGAGCCGTAGTCTAGTGCTTTAAGCCATCCGTTTCTGTAAGTAACACTTAATGAGGAGACACTTAAGTGGAAACGCACTACAGAACGTAAGTGCAGATCACCATTTTACATTGATCATCCTGTTTCCATTGCGTTCCACTGACATTCTGATTTTATGATGAGCTCCATTTCCTTTAGTGAGGGAAATAACAACCTTTCTATATAGTGAAGAACAAGTAACATCAAAAAGTGTTTTTACAAGGAACGTACAGTACAAGATTAAAGGAAGCCAGTGAGGGAAACAGTTTGTTATATTTTCATTTCTGAAAGCCACTAATCCTCTGGGTACTGATATTGGAGACCAGTTCCTGGAAGTTTTCTCTCCTGCAGACATAGAATGGATATGAGTTATTATTTTTAAGCTTCTGAGCATTGAACTATTCACCTCTATTGTTTATCTGACATGACAAATGCTGCCGACTTAAGGAACCTTCAAACCTACAGCTGCAGAATTCTCTATTTTGCACTGTTTTCAAGTGAATGCAATTACTTAGCGAGTATTTGGCAACTATAGAAATACATCCAGGCTTCTAAATTATATTTCATTAATTTTAGGCACGGACCCAGAAGAAACCATTCTGAATGCTTTTAAGATTTTTGACCCAGAAGGAAAAGGCCACATAAAGGCAGACTAGTAAGTTTATTTCAAATCCTTTTAAAAGAATAATAATAACAATAATAATAATAATTGCACAAGTTTAAAGAACTGCTTAAAAGCTATATTTTTTATAGTATTTTAAGAGACAGAGGGACTGTCAGGCAGACAAACATTAGGTTTGTAAGCCAAAGTTAAAAGACTGGACTATTGTATTAATGTATTTGTATACCAAAAGGAGATGTTATTGTCTTCAGACATTGTAAGAGGCAACGGAAATATAATCACATGTAGGCCATTAGATAGCCTTTTTTGAAGGTCTGGATATAAATCAACACATGACTCTTTGTAGATTAACTCCATATGTAAAATTAAAATGAATGTCTGGTGCCTAACTCTCAGAGTGCTTGACTAAAATGGGGAAGCTAGTCCTCTTTTAAAAACATGATCAGTTTAATTAACTCCGGGACATGGTTTTTGTGAGGACATTTTCCTTGTTATGTGTTTACCGTTTGAGCCTTCTGCTTCTAGACAATAATTTTCTGTAAAATTCCACTAGATATGGTGGGAGCCAAACCAAATAATACTATTAATAATGTGGAAATTATTGTCAATATGGGTATTTTTTAAACAAGGAGGCAGGACCTAATTTGTATTCATAACCTGTTACACCAACAAAGCAAGGCAAAAGGACTTTAAGTGCTAATTGCACCAATGTAAATCCTCCTTGCACTGCCACAATGGTGTAAGCAGGCCTTCAGGCAAATAAGAGAAATGATATCAAATCAGGGCAGTGGATGAGGAGGTCTGAGCGATGGCTCCAGTGAAATGCTTTATGTGCCTAGATTTATTCATATGCTTAAATTCCTTGGTGGATTTGGGATCTATAGTTTTACTGCAGCAGCCATTTCAGGTAGGTTTTATAAAGCCTAACATGTACAGGAAATTTATTAGGGAACCATGAGTTACAAAATCGTATTTGCAGCAATTAATTCTGCTAATGTTTTGATAAGGTAAATGAAAACTAAACCTCTTACCAGAACCTCTAAGGTGGAGTTTTCCATGACATTATCTAAAATTATTGATGTCTCATGAAAGTTAGTTGAAAATACAAAATTCACGTACAATATTTGTTTCCATTACCAATATGCTTTTCTATGACAGTACCCCAGTGGATATGAGAGTTCTATTATGGTACTCGATAGGCAAAATAAAAGCAAAGAGACAATCTTTTCACTAAAGAACTTCCAAATTAATTAAAACACAACAAGTGGATGTAGCAAACAATCAGAAGGAGCAGAGGGTTAACAGTTATCCTGATTGTTTTGGGGTTAACATTATCCAAACATCTTGGGAAGAACAGTCAGAGAAACACATCAGAACTGACTCAAACAATCAGAATAAAATGTAGCCTGTTGCCAAATAGGCCAGATCACGCGGTAGTGAAATCACAACCATGAAATACAACCTTCTGATAATACAAAACCCATGAAATGTTATATTTCCCACCACTAGCTGTAACAATATACTGCATACAAAATCTGCAGCTTGCAACTCTGTGTCCAGTTCTACATTCCTTGGATGCTGGAAGCCAGTTGGAGTTTGGGGCAAATTAGGAATGCAGTATCACACTCCAAAATAGAGATGAGAGAGAAATACTTTTATTTTTCCTTGGTGGAAAAGGTCAACCTTGTCCCCACCCCCACTGCACTGCTAACATTAGACAATTGTTTTAGTTCATCACCACAACAGAGCATAATGTTTACTTATTAGACCCGAGGGTAATGTTGATCATTACAGAACAAACCATAAAATCAATTCTGTGAATGTCTTTGAGGTTTAACTTCTATTCATATGCTTCCAAAATTTAGACATTTGAAGGTTTTGAAATAATTTTTATGTTGGCTCATACAGCCATTTCAATATGACAGTTAATGTTAATAAATAATATTTCTCCATATTAAAAAACCCTGGAATGTTTCTCTGCAAAACCAGCCATGTTGACCTTTTAATCAGAACTTCTTTTTATGTTCATGGAGTTAACATCCTTCTGGGGATTTTTATGTCTCTTCCCTCTGCGTGTTTTCACCTCTAGTCTGGAAATGACTCATTTAGTCCATCTGATGGTAGCTGAGATGGAGTCTTCTAACCTTTCCAGAAGCTCCAGGAGTTTATAACTTACTTCCAAATTCAATGACAGACTTTGTTTGTCTGCATCATTATATCACACATAAAATCCTTCCTATAGCATGATGTCAAAAAGAGAAAATGCTTTAGGTCACATTCTCAGCTGGTGTAAACTGGCATAGCGTTTGGAAAGGTTAGATGATTCAGTCCTAAACGCCATTCATTGGACAAAGTGAGTCAGGCCAACATCAACTGTGTCTAATGCTGATGCCAACAAAACTTTTCAGATTTGTACGAGATGAAAATGGATCCAGGGAGTTTACATG
Organism: Strix aluco; assembly: GCF_031877795.1. NCBI lineage: Eukaryota > Metazoa > Chordata > Aves > Strigiformes > Strigidae > Strix > Strix aluco. The sequence goes on along the minus strand of NC_133949.1, from coordinate 8,514,312 downwards.
CATTCTGGACCTTTGGAGATTAGTTCAGCTGAGCTAATGATGTTTCTCATCATAGTTGTAGAGTGCTGCTCATTTCAACTCACCTGTTTTTCTCCAAGATAGCACTGTAGAAAGGGCAAACCCAGTGGAAAACCAAAATGTTTCACAGATAATTTAAAAAAACGTTTTGAAAATATAAGAATGCAACAAAATATTTGTAACTGTAGAAGGAATTTATGTCAGCCAGGACAAGAGATAACATTTAGACTCCTACGTCAAGGCAAATGGATATTCTTTTTTGTACAGAAGACTGATTGGTGGGTTTTTTTGAGAAGCAAATAGTCTTTAAAAAAAGAAAAGAAGATACACAAAGAAGAAAGTGCATAATCTCCAGCTTTGGAAATTGTGACTGTTCGTTTCCCTATAAAATAAATAATGGAAAATGTGCATAGATCCTTAACTCAGTCCTCCTTCCTTATGAGTGTGCCAGAGCCTACTGGGCTGTGCATCAGAAGATTATAATTAGATATTTGATCTTTTCTCTTCCCCTAAATACTTTAAGCATGTGAATAGAAGACACATAGTGCCCAGATCTCTTTTTAATGTAGTCCTGTTTGCTAATGAAGTTTATTTGTGACTTCTGACAAAATTGCTGTAAGTGCTTCCTTCTATTCACCAAGCTCCTTCCTGTATCACACTTCCTATTTACATTTGCTAATGCTGTTTGCCCCAGTGCACATATATCCAATAATCAATTTATGCTGATGAGAATAATCTCTCTACTCTTGCACCCACTGATCATTTGAGAATTCTACTTCAAAAAATGCAGTCATATAACAAGTGGCCAGGATAACAAAACAGAAACAGCAATATGAGAGACAGAGAGGAAGAAAGATTTTCCTCAGTAAAGACACTGGTAAAGTAACGCAGAAGAAATATATACAATAGCTCAGGCTCTATCTGTGACTTCAGAGTATTTCCCAAAACTTGCATGGATATTTTCACTCTTGTCCTTGTGGGTAAGATCCTTATTCATTACCCAGAAACATCTTTTTTTTTCAGTTTTCCCTTTCTGTCCTTCCAAATGACACTTCCCAATAAGAAAGAGATGCAGAATTGTATAATGCCTCTTATGCAAATGGGATTATGTACCTGTTGTAGCCTTTTACTGGGAAAAAGATGTGTGTCAGAGATATGAGGAAGTACAGTCATAGTTTTGCCATCAAAACTAGACTTTTATCTGTGTAACTTTTCACTCGAGATGCGTGGTGTATGGGAGCAGAAACGAAAGCTTTCCTCTTTTGCCTGAACATCTGCATCCACAGTAGGTGAATTTTGCTCATATGGAAGTGTTCCTGGGCAGGCATGATTTGTATTATAAATAGTTAGTTTAAAATATTCACTTTAAAAAGCAGAAATAAATACTCAGTTTAAAAAGCAGAAAGGGCTTTTTCCAGAAGAGCTATTGCTCTCACTCCCGCAGAGCAAATTCTTCAAAGAAGCAGCCTTTTTTTCAAATCTACAAGCTAAAATAGATTTCTATATTTGTTTCAGCTTTTGTTTTTGTACAACAGACAGCTCATTTGTTATCACAGGTTTATAGTCCATTTTACTGATCTAAAAAAGTCCTGATAATGTATAAATACCTTTGGTAGTAACAAAAGGAGACAAGTCTGCCTCTTCAGTGTGAATGCAAACTCTTTGAGATTAGTATAGGAATTCTTCTACAGGAAGGGGAAATGATTAGTGCAAGTGAAAGGGAGGTTTATGTGATATAACTGAGTTCATACTGGTGGATATTCCAGCACATTGCACATGTGCTGCCCTCAGCACATGAGTAACTGGGTGAAATATAAAGACATTTTATCTAAAAGGGTTAGACTAGAAGCAGTAATCATTCTTTCTGGCTTTTCTATTCACCTATAAACTTAGGTAAAAAAATTACATGCTCAACTGACTTCCCACAATGGGTTTGAAAACAGAGGGTGAATCAGCTGAGAGGCTGTCCCAAAAATATTCTCTTTGATGTAATTGCATAGGATGCAGATTGTGTGTGGGATAAGCTCCTTGTTACAGTGCTGGAACTCCAGATCAAGACGTTGTACCGTGAAATACAAGAGGTCTCATGCAGTTTCACAGTCTCCTCTGGGAATGACTGCATGCAAATAAAAGGATTCTCAGATGATGATTTGGAATAGTTGTTGGAGTTCTCTTTCAAGTCCTCTTTCTCATTTCATGCTCTGTTCCTTTCATCCTCAGATTTTACAGAAAATATTCTGTCTTTTAGTTTTGTTAACTGATCCAAACTTTAAACAGCAAGTGAGAAAACCTACCATTTTAGGTTAAGATAAGCATACAAAATTGCTGTATTTCAATTAGCGTAATAACCTTAAACAATTTTAAACCTCTATAAAATGTCACAAAAGCAAAATAAGTTGGCAGAGCAAGGCATTGACACTGATGGGTGCCCGCAGAAAATCTCTTACAATATCATGTAAGGATTAACAGCTCTAATTTATGCGGTCACACAGATTTTCTTTCACGCAACTTCAGGAGGGATCTTGCCATCTGAATTGTCATGTGCCATTATCACCCTTTAATCAGGTTATTTCATTTTATTTGAACAGCATCAAAGAAATGCTTATGACACAGGCAGACCGGTTCAGTCAAGAAGAGGTAAGGACCTTCTTCTTTATTCAAAATAGGAATCTATCTCCATCTACTATTCAGCAATAAGCATTTGCCCCTCTTTAAATGCATGAATTCAGCTGAAATCCAGACTGAGAGAAGGTTGATGCCAGCTCTAGCAATTAGGAACAATTCAGTGCATCTCGTCTGAATAACTCCATGGCTAAATCAAAGTCAAACAGATTCTTTGGACTTCCATCCAAGTGTAAGCGTGGCCTATCTCTTGCTGTTCCTTCCTGTGGTGAGCTGGGCAATGAATTTACTAGAGTTCAAGTGGGTTTGGGTGGGGACGGTGATCTGGTTTCCATTTCTGTGAGAGTTATTTTGTTTGAAATCTGAAATGAGTTTTGAAATGAGGTACCGAGTTTGTGGTTTGTGTGAGACTGAACATGGATTCTGCTGGCTAGGAGGAATTTAGAGGGACTTATTTTCAGAAGAGGAGATTGAGTGGAGTTGGTTCGTGGCAAGAGCAGACTGGAGTGCAGACTGTAGTACATTATTTGGCCAGGGCTTACCTGGATTTCAGGGAGAGCTCTTTTCAACAGGGAACTTGTTGGGATTCTAGCAGGACTGTATTAACTAGTTGTGTCCTAATTCCTTCTTCAGTTTTACTGAAGCTAAGGAAAAATTTTCTGTAGTGGTTAACGGGTCAAGGCAGAAGGAGCTGAACTGGGCTGAAAATGAAAAGCAGTACATGTTGCTGTCCCACAGTCCTATGTTTGTAACACTTATCTCCTGTTTGCTTGGCAGATCAAACAGATGTTCGCTGCTTTCCCTCCAGATGTCTCTGGTAATCTGGACTATAAGAACCTCTGTTACGTTATCACCCATGGTGAAGAGAAAGACTAAAAGGAAAGAGATGAGCTTCTCCTGAGATGATGCACCAAGTTATTTCATAATGCTTTTGTGTGCAATACAAAGGGCTAAACATTCAGTATGTGAAGCCATGTGGTCATCAGAAGAGAACCAATAAAACAATTGAAATTAGATTAAAGTTATTTAATGCTCCTGTTTTTATAAAAGATGAAAATACCAATTTTGTGAGCTTTTTCCCATCCTTTTTTTTTTTTTTTTTTCTGTCAGTGGTTTGAAATGGAATTTTCTTGATGAACTGGTGCTTTCGTGATTTATTGACAATCCTAATGTTCACCAGATGGTCCACTGGGCACTGCAGTGTTGCTTAACCTCTTGTCTTTTATACATAAGCTCCATGTATTAATTGAGAAATCCTCTAACTTATTGCACCAGGAAGAGTATTTGGTAAATTGAATTCTGTTCCATTTCACAGCCCCTAGCAATGAAAGTGTAAATAAAACAATCTGAAGGTCTTGTGAATATGCAATATGCCCTCTCCATCTCAGTGATGTGGCTAGTTTCATAAGCCACTTGACTCATTTGCTTTGGTGCAAAAGAACAGAAGTGGAATAGTGGCTATTTTTCTCATAGTAGAATGTGCCTAGGTGCACTTAGAAACCAATAATAACAAATTACCCCCTTCAGAGGTACCTTTATTATATGTAGGAGGTTGTACAAATAACAGTAATGCCTGGTCTTTCACCTGTTGGTTATTAGCCTTGTTTTACGGGTGAGGCACACACTGGAAGGGTTTGTTTTGCCAAAGGTCATCGAAAGTCTAGGGACAAGGACGAGAAAAGAACTTAGGAACTGTAGCCCGGCATTACTCATGAAAGTAGACTACATCTCATTTTTATAATTGAAGATCAGTGTAGTTTCTAAAATGGGCTACAGTTTCTTGTATTTGGACTTCTAGGAACTGGACATATTCTGCCTATGTGGAATATTGCGTGAATACTTCCTGCGTGGGAGTCAGAAGGATGCTGCAGCCAAAGTGAAACAGGCTTCTGCTGTTTTAACAACTAATGAAAATGGTTTCCTTTTGCATCAGCGTTGTTGGCACCACAGTCACATAGACATTGAGATGAAGTAAAAAGCCACTTATTTTCTGTTTCCATTATCTTAGCCTTTGTAGAAAGAGGATTTGAGGGCAAGGTGTCAAACTCTGCCCTCATCAGGAGGGGCAGAAATTACATGAAAAAGCTGCACGACTCAGGGATGTGACATTCATCCCCCACCTGCATTTTCTGTTGTTCCAGCAAGACCTTGCACTCGGTGCACTTCAGTAATATAGAACAGCTGGAATGAGAAGACTCTTAGCAGACACAAAGTTGATATACTAAATCATCTCATCCCTTGCCTCTCTGTCCAGAAGCACTGTGCATATTCCTGTAACAGAAATGTTTTTCTAGTATAAGTAGGTGATTCCCAATTGTATCTACCAGTAATTATCTCTCTTAAAAACATTAGTGGACACAGCTAGAAGCAAAATTCAGCCCTTTCTTGCGTGAATCTTGCTGAAGACATGGAGAGGGCTTTAGAACTTCTTGCTGTAAGTTCCCATAACATTTGAAACAATTGCATGATCACCCAGACCTGTCCCTCCCAACAAGGTGTGCAGCTTGACTGGGCTTTGGGAACTAGTAAAACTTCATGCACCGCAAGAGTCTACATGACCTTTTTTTCCACCACATGGCTTATTCACCCGAAGCTGAGCTTTCCTGTACGAGAACAGTTCTGCCTGTTTCACACAATGGCTTTTTTCTCCCCAGAATGTGTTTTTCTTTGGAGTTGTATCACCACTGCTTATGGAATGGGATTGTAGATAAGCAATGGGAGGTCATTGAAGTAGAGGGTTTTCAGTGGCACAGTAGATTTATGAGCTTCTGCTTTAGGTTCTTATGCAGACCCAAACAAGTGACAGCACTTCTCAGCAAAGAAAGGAGCAGCTTATGGGAGAGAACTGCAAAATGAATGTTTCATTTCTAGACTTAATCTGGAAATTGCTTGAGTGGTGGGTCTGGAAAATGATCTTGTATAGCACAAGCACACGTGCAAAGTCTAATACTACCTTGTATGAGCTACACAAAACCACATACCCATCCAAATGAGTACTGACTGTTCCACTAATCTGAGCTGAAGTCACTCAGGCATCAGATGTCACATGGTGCTTATGGGTTTTGCACCGTTTAAAGATGTCAGAATGAGACTGAAGAATAGATAAAATGGCACACAGGCTTACCTTTGGCCTTCAATCTGGAGAGGTTTATTTTTCCTCATGCAAGCTGGTGGGCAAAAACTTTGAGAATAATACTCTTGAAAGATGAGGTCACATTTTTCCATTAAAGCATACTTTTTGATGGGACCTTTTTCATCTGTTACTGCCTAGTTACATGACTACTTCAAGTGCAGCTCTATAGCATCTTAGGCTATGGAAGTCTGGTCTGAGCAGTTCCACATTCTCCCCTTCCCCTGACTGCACCCTCTCCCTCCCCCAGATCACCACTAGAACTCATACACACACACATCAGGTACTGAATGAGAAGAAACTTCTTTGCTCTTTAATAACATCAGTTCCCTACATTTTCTTGCGAGTCTGCAATTGTCAGGGTCCTGAGTGCACTAACAGACCTTAATGGCCCTGATAAGTCTCACCTGGAGCCCCCACCCACACCTGCTGTCCGTGAGACCAAGAGCCCCATTTAAGCTCAGCCTTGGGTCTTCAAACCTTTCTTGAGCTACAGTCTTGGACCTATACTACTTCCTGGGTCTTCCATATCACTCTGGACCTGCCTAGCAATCACTGAACTGGGTATGACTCTAGTAACTATCACTGGATGCAACCCCAACCTGCAAATTGGCTTTTCAGCTTGATCTTGGACCTGCCTCATCATCATAGACTTGCCTGATGACCTAGACTCTTGAACCTGACTAACATATTTGGGCTTGCCTTGTTTGGATATTGGTGAGGCCACTTTCCTGCTGGTCAGGTTACTATGCCCTGCTGTAGGCTCCCTGTTCCTTAGGGAGCAGCCCTCAGGGCAGGAGAATGGAGCTGTGTGGAAGATAGAAAATAGGACTGTCTTAGTGCAGATTAGGTTGAGCTAGGCTTTGTCTAGAAGAGCAATTTGTTTTGGAGTACTGCAATTTTGAAGCAAATCACTTGATTGCCCCTACTTACCTTGAACAACTTAGGTGGCTTTTTTGGAGGAAGCTAAACCAGAGGCTCTGCTTGAAAGCCAATCTAAATTCTCTCCAGGTCCTGGTGGGGATGAAACCAGGGTGCAGGCTATGAGATCGTCCAGCAGCTACCAAACATTCATGCACTACCAGAGTTCTCATGACACTCAAGTGGTATGTAGGCTCTCAGCCCCAAGTTCCATGTGACCCTTCCTATTTGCCTTCAGGTTTTTTGCAATTCTACTGCTCCTTCCTCATTGGTTCACTTTTCTCTGTTCAAAATCCATTTCTCACTTTTTTCCCTGTCTGTTGCCCCAGAATTACTGCACTCCAAGGGCAGTGCAGCAGACATGTTCCTATTACAGACAGCTTGAAAAGATCTTTGGGTTGGGCTACACCACCAAGCTTGTTGCTCATATGGACTTCTGCAGCCTGGGCTCTTAGACCATCATGCAAGAAAATTTGGAGCTGTAACCCTCCCCTTCTATAAGGGGAAAGGACAGATGTTCAGATAATTGTCATGAAAATATTAAAGATTCTTAGAACAAGCCTATATCAATCCCAATTTAATGTCAATCTCCAATTTCATTTGGGGACATAGGGCTGTGCTTATGGGTTTTGGGTGCAGATGCAAATAACTAAAGGGAACAAAGAGCCGAGATTAATTCCACAAAAACAGATTCTCACCAAGCATCATTAAAATGATCAGATGGGAATTGAACTTGCATGAACCCTGGCAGTTGCTCTTTAGTGTCAGCCCTTTCACAAACAATTACTATCTGGATGGGAAAAAAACAAAGAAACAGTGTAGAATTGATAATGTGTTTTATTAACTCTTAAATGTTTAATCCTGTAAACCTTTCTGAAACCTTGTGAATGGGTAGAGCAGCCTTTGAAATATACTGTCATAAAAGGCAGAGAAAGGTTCTCATGAGTTTCCCCCAGCTTGTTGTTCTGCTTGGAGGCAGGATTGTTGTTAGAAATGTTTATCTGACCTGTCTAAACTTCCTAGGTAGCCTCAAGTCCAAAGCTAGCCTTTTATTTATGCATTTCTTTCCCCTACCATCTAACCTAAATCTTTCTGTCTGCAAATTAAGCCAATTTCATCCTTTACATCCTCTTTCTAATGAACGTTAGCACACTGGAAGATTGCTTAGTTTTCTTTTTTTCAACATTCTTTTCCCAACTTTTCCCCTCAGTGATCTTTTCTATGCTTGTAATTCTTCTTGCTCTCTTTGGGATTACCTTAAATTTGTGCATATTTTTCTTAAAACACGGTATGCCAACTTGGACACAAGATTCCAGCACTAGTCAGAATGGAATAATTATTTTGGGGGTTGGTTGTTTGTAAAAAAACAAACAAACACCCCCCCCCCCCCCGCCCCGTGATTCAGCAGCAGTGAAGGTTATGTATGTTTCTAGGCAATGTGGGTAAAAGTTTATTCCAGATCTCTCCTTCTCAGTAACTGCTTGCTTCTGATCCCCCTGTAGCCTGTTCTATCTATCCCAGAAACTTTCTTAGATCTGATTCCCCTCTGCCTCTGTTACCTTGGTAATGTGCCAGCATGAGTTATCTAAGGACATACCTTGAATTTTCGCTAATGTTAAAAAGGTGCAGATTGTCTGAAGTATGACTTTTTTATGTGAAAATACAATGCCAAAACTCTATAATATTTTCATTAATGACCTGGATGATGGAACTGAGTACAACAAATCCATACTGTTTCCAGCGGTGTCCATTGACAAGATGAGAGACAATGGACACAAATTGAAATGCAAGAAATTCCATTTAAATTTTTCACTGTGATGGTGGTCAAATATTGGAACAGGTTGCCCAGATAGAATCACAGAATCATCAAGGTTGGAAAAGACCCTGAAGATCATCTAGTCCAACCCTTAACCTAACACTGACCATTCCCAGCTCCACCAGATCCCTCAGTGCTATGTCACCCTGACTCTTAAACCCCTCCAGGGATGAGGACTCCACCACAGCCCTGGGCAGCCCATTCCAACACCTAAATAGGTAGGTCATGGAGTCTTCATCGCTGTAGACATCCCAAACCCAGATGAATATGGTCCTGGGAAACTTGCTCTAGCCAGTGCTGCTCTGAGCAGGAGTTTTGATCTAGACTATCTCCAGAGGTGCCTTCCAACTTCAATAAATCTGTGATGCTGTGATGTTACAGATGGCAGTGTTGTTAGTACAGCCCAAATGACATTTGCCTGAAGTCTAGGTCTTTAACCTGTCTGTAGGCAACTATACAGGAAAATTTTCTCACCTGTGGGCCTTACTTTATTTCCCCATCAGTCTGTTTAAATTCACGTGGTCATCAGCAAGATGTTATCATGAATCACAGCCAGCCATATCTCTCTAAGTCATCATACAAGAATGGATTTCCCACTATGAATGGGGGAAAACCAACTTCAACAAAGATGGTTTATATGCAAGAGTAAATCCACTTGGATTCCTAAAGGCAAGCCCCTAGCTTGTGCCAGAAGAGACTCCAACTCCCACAGCTCTGATTACATGGCTGGGGTTGATAACTTGTGAAGGAACACTTCTGGGCATGTTGATGCTGTGCAGAACCGCCTGTACAACTGCAGCATCTGAGGTCCCTTGTCTTTCAACAAGCTATTATGCCTTTTTTCAAACTCAAGACTTTAGAAGGCATAAGAGGGGTTTCACACTGAAGGAGCCAGACTGGATCCTTGAAGCATATGTGGGCACAGTATTTAAAACAATAGTTTTCTGATGTGCAAACCTGGAAATTTTTGTTAGAGCTGTATGACTTGGGGGATTCTCATGTGTATTGACTTAACTCTGGCCACTTAAATCTAGTGTATATTCAAGGAGGCTTATCACTGCAGGACTTCTCTTCAGTGATTGAAGGGAGAGAGGTCCTTGAATAGGCATTTCAGGGCACTTAAGTTCATCTCTCCTCTGATTCAGCCTCTGCAAGCACCTGTCTGACTCTGCTGATTATAAAGCAGGGGCCTAGGAATGCTAACTCAGGTATTTAAGGACAAGCATGGCAATACCTCCTTGAGTCCTTATCTGGGGAAATGTTGCCATTTGTTACTGTCCCTTTCAGTTTAAATGATTGCTTAATGTGCCTTTTGACCTGAGGAACATAACATTTTTGCAAAATATACTAGCAAGCTCGCTGTTTGGTCAGCTGCTTCAGCAGGAATACAGGGCTCAGATGCTAGGCCAGGCAGGAATTTTTTGTTATAATGATTAGAAGACAGTAGCTGCCCTTTCAGGGGGTAAGAGAACTTATGTACTCAAGTGAAGGGAGATCCAAGCAGCCAGATGACTGAAGGGAAAAAGTAAGGTCAGAACCATCTTGGCTGAGGTCAGGTAGGTAGAGAGTCAGGATCAACCATGTCTTCTGTTGACCAGTATCTGTTGGCTTTGTCTTTCTAGATGCTGATCCTGCAAAACTGTACGTGCAAGCTGACTCCCAACAAATCTCCTGATAGGCTTGGTCGGGTATTTGCTGCAGGTGTTACAGCTTTTCTCTTTTTTATTACTGGAGAGCATCAAAAAAAGCCATCTGTGGTGAAGAAATGTGGTTATTTGGATAGCTGTGAATTCTACTCACCAAGCTCAAGCAGCAGCCAGTTTGTGTATACCTGTACAGTACAGATAACCCACATCCACTCCACTCCACACTTGGGAAGGGGGGGAGCTGGTTCTCCTTCAGCTGACTTGCACAGTGTTACTGAAAGCCTTTTGATTCCTGCTTTGTAGGGGTTTTGGCCTCCTGCACGAACCTACTCACACTTCACTGAAAACCGGTGTTGCTCAGTGTGTCACAGGCTCATGTGGTTCAAAAAGAAGTTGCTTTACAGAAAACTGGAGAGGATGGCATGTAACTTCACTTCTCCTACCTTGTCCCTTTAAGTTTTGGAAGCTGCAGGTACCACCACAGCTGTGATGAGTAGAAAGTTAATTGTTGGGGAGAGGGCAGTGCCTGACAGGACAGAAAGAGATAAATCTCCATGAATTTACTGGTAGGCTAGTGCCTTTAAGATATCATATGTAAAAAAAGATGCAGTTTAAATAATGGCTAGAAAGTTATTTTGTAGAACAGGAATTAGCTAGTTTCAGTGAGGATCTCTGCCCTCCCCAACTGGGCCGAGAGTGTAAAGGCTGTGACAGAATTTAATGCTTGATAAAACAATACTGGTGTGAATCAAGTGCTGAAGCAGTAGAAGTATTTGTATTTTGTCTGGAATTGTGAAAAGCCTTAAGGAAATATCAGTGATTTCTTTTCAAATTGGTGTTACAGTTCACCCAAATTTGTACAAACAGCAGCATGCAGGGTAATGCTGAAATACTGTGTGCTGTCCTGGTTTTCCGGGAAAAGATGGGAAAGTTTAGTTTTGTTCCTGCGTTAAACAAGCGTGCTAGCTAGCACGGGGCAGCCCCTAGGCCCCTCGCGGGCTGGCTGCTGGCAGCACGTGCGGCTAGGCCGGGCACCCGGAGCTGAGCGTCCCCTCAGCCGTGGTGAAACGCGGTGGCCGTGGCAGCCCTGCTCGGCAAATGCCAGCAGGGTTTGGCCTTCCCACGTAGGGCTGCTGCCACAAGCTGAGCTCTGCTGTTCCCCAAGCATGGCTGGCACCCAGAGCCTTCCCACACCTGTGTGGGGCAGGGAGGGTGGCTCTAAGTGTGGGGGATTAACACTAACGGCTCCCCTGTGCCCCCCAGGAGCCACGGCCGGGGGATGGCCACGGGCAGAGGCTGCTGGGCTCAGTCAGAGGAGCTGCTCTGCATTCATGTGCAGCCCGGCCCTCCTGTCCCTGCTCCTGCACGACCGACGTGGAGGTGAGGCCTCACAGCATGCCAAGGTAAGCCAGTGGTTTTTTCCAAGCAGCATATTAATTAGGGTGTTTGAGGCCTCGGATCAACCCTAGGCTTGTGCCTGGGGAACCGGTTCTTGGGGGGAGGTGGGACGGGAAGGTTGTGGGGGTTTTCTTGTTTTGTTTTGTCTTACTTTGGCTGTGAATGACTTTCAGTGCCCTGTTTAGTCAGCTGTGTCTGATTATATAAAGTAACCCCCTGGCTTTTCATATAACATATAAAGCTTATCACCTTTTTCCAGCCACTACAACACAGTATGCTCATTAAAGCACCCGTCAGACACTGAAAAAACAGCCGCCTGCTTTTACTATTAAAGATCTCCTGCATTTTGTGCCTGCACGTATCAGGCTGGTATCGGTTAAGCCCCGGGGACTGAGTGCTGGGCAGCGGGCTCTCACCGGCAGGGTCTGGCCAGGTTGCCTGTTTGCATACCTGGCTGATGGAGCAAACTTTTAATCCTGTTTTTTCCAGATGGCTCCCTCTAGTTAATGGCAAGGTAAAAACAGTGGAGAAATATGGAATGGAGTGCCTCGAAGCCCCTCTATCGTTGATTCTCCATGTTAGAACTAGGAGAAAAATAAGAGGCTTTGGCCAGTTTAAATGCTGTATTTGTGGCATCTTGTTGAAGTGATGAAGTGAGGAATAGGGGTTTTGGTGCTTTCTTTATAGTTTAGGGAGGGATGTCCCAGAGGATACTTCAGACCTCTGAAGTGAGGCACTAGGTCTGAACTGGCTCCTGAAGGAGACACCCCTCCTCTCATGACCACTATGTTAGTGGGTGGCTAAATTCACCAATGGATTTGGGTAACTTGAATGCATCCAGTCATTCAAAACTCTTCTGATCTAATTCATTGCTCCTTGCAAGTACCAAGGCATATTTCTTTTGCTTGGGGTTAAAAATAAACCCTCAATGTTGCGGGGCAGCATGGGGCTCTGTCAGTGAATGCCAGTTAGCCCTCCCTGTGCCCCTGCCAGTGTGGGGTGGCCCCACACCAGCCCTGTTGGCTCCTCTTGGGCCGGAAAGGTGCACATAGTGATTTGGGAACAGCTAATGGAGAAGTGGCTGAGGTTGAAGCAGAGGTTCGGCTGCCTTTTGCAAAGACAAGAGCAGATGTTCCCAATAAAACTTTGACTCCTTAGATGTGGCTGCTTGGCTGATAACAAACAGCATGAGCGGGCCCTGTGCTAGTAGACAAGTAATGAAGGCTGGTGTGGATTCTCTTATGTCTAATAAGCACTTTAATTCCGTGGGGTTCTTAAGCGCATCTTCATCCTTTACCCAGCTGCCTATACTATGAAACCCACAGGAACTTCATATCTTTGAAACCTCTCCCACTCTGTCAGGCTTGGCTGAAGTTTACGTGTGGTTATTAGAGCAGAGGACAGGCAAGCGCATGTTTTATTATTCTATATCCCCCCCAGTGTGCTTTTTAATGTGTGTGCATATATACTGCTGCTCCTGAATCAATTTCATGTTGAATCCTCAGTTTAGTTAAATTAAACTGGCAGAGATGAGAACTTGGAGGCTTTCTTTTCTTTTTCTTCTGAGTTGTTTCCGTCTACTGTTTTATGAATATTCCATTGCTCAATAATGGGAGGTGGAAAATTAAATCCCAAGATCATCTTTTAAAGGATGTTAATGACCATGAATGTAACCAATATAGTTAATAACAGTCCAGGCAGAGATGGAAGACCGTTCTCTTCTTTTGAATAAGGGCCAACATAGCTTTCTGATTATCCCTTCTAGAGAGGGATCTGGATATTAAGGGATAAGTCATGCTAAGTATTTCCTTCTTAGACTCCTTATTCATTTATGCCTACTGTTTTTTGTCATCTTTAAAGGTGTTGTCTAGTCTGGTTTGAATTACTTTAAAACAACTAAGTGTTTTAAAAATCAGCTCTTGAATCCATGGAGATGTTTACTAAATCCTTTTGATTAAAGGAATGAGGTTTTTCTTCTTTAAGAAACATTCTGTAACAAAAGTAAGAAAGTAAGAACTAGTTTTAATTTGAAGTGTGAAAGGGAGGGATAAGGACTCCAGACTTCAGAAAGTTCTGCGTGGTGGAAGGAGTAGCATGTATTCAGTTTTCTTGTACTTTCCTGAGTTAAACTTAGAAATTTTGAGGCTCAACAATGAAGTACCATGTCACAGATCCTAGCATGGAATTCCTAGGGGGGGGGGGGGGGGAAGTATAGTTTCCTTTACATAAACCAAAAAGCAGCAGAAAAAAACCCCCAACATTTCAACCCTGGAGCATACAAGAAATATTGGGCAGAGAAACAAAGCCCTTTAGGCTAATGAACCTGCTGCCTCTAGGTTTATCTCAGCTCCACCTCTCTCCTTTGTCGCTGTATTCTTCAGTCTCCTCCTCCAGTCTAGCTGCCTCTTAACCTCATTAATACTTTGCTTTGATGGTCTTAAAGTCTTGACAATTTATTCCAGATGTTTGCTACTTTGAGTGAAATAGATTTCCCAAATTTCCTGTTTACTCTTAATGTCCTTTGTCTTTTTCTTCTTTGAAAGTGTGACAATTTTTTTAACCTCTTAGCAATCCAAATGTGTTAGCTCACTGTTATACCCCCTCTTCCTCCTAGCATCCCCTAAAGTTTGGGGTGTTTTCCTTAGAATGGACACTCCTTTTTGTTGTTGTCTTGTGAGGCAATCTTGACCTTTTCCACCTTCCTTAATTCTGCACACATGAAATTCTAAGCTCTAAAGTCTTTTAGGTGTGTGTTGTTTTGTTGGGGTTTTTTTTGGTTTTGTTTTTTTTTTCCTGTGGGTGCACACACATAGGATAGGAGGAAAACTGAGGGGGGGAAATTCCTATTTTTTGACACACTCCAGACCAAATGTTGTTCAAACATGGGTTTGCCCATGTTGCTTGTTCCATCAGGTGTTTTCCATGGATTAATTACCTGGAGACCTTTGAGTAGACATAGAGGGCTGGCATCTCCTTGCTGAGCAGCTCAAGGTGCAAAAATTGGGGCTGCTCTTAATGGCATTGACGCAACTGCCTACAGAGCGAGTGCAGTTGGAGCAGCGTAGCTGACCTGGGAATGGCTGTGCTGTTGGAAGTTCCCGTTACAGTAATAAAAACGTGTCCACTTTAAAGTGGTTGTATGGCTTTAATTATTCTGTTGTTTTCTTTAAAAATAAAGCCAAAAACAAAACAAACCTTTAAGTGAACCAGTTCTTCAAGTACAAAAGCTGTGCCTAGACCAGGCCTTAGGCCTCAATCTTGCAAACACTTTCACAGGTGCTTAACTTTACCACTATGAGTAATCCTATTGATTTTAAATGGCACTACTCAGGCAATAAAGAGTGGATTTGTATGATCTGGGGCTTACCGTGGGGTATATCAGAAGTCACTCCTCTGAAATTAATGATTACATGGGTGTAAGAGGAGTGTCCAGCCCAGGGTTTAGTTAAAATTAATAGTACTTTTGCTTGTAGGCTTCCTTTGAAGTATTTAGCTGTCTTGTCTGCTGTATGTTGAGGGCCATTCATTTTTTGACTGGTGACTTCTGTTACGATGTCCTTCAAAATAAATATTCAGGTGGTACTTGGTGTACTGCAGCTTGTAACCTTCCATTGAGGCTATTCCATGTGTCACTGCCTTTACAATGTCATTTTCTGGTGCCCAACACTGGGTGAACTCATGCTGCAGCTTTCCAGCCTCTAGATCTCTTTTTCTATCCACTTGCCTATTTTCATGAAACTTGTGGCAACTTGACAGCTCTGAAACTCCCGTGTCTCTATCAAATTGAGCTGAAAGCAACCAACTCATTCAAATGTTATGAGATGCATGCTCATGCATACCATGATCATATATGCATTATTTTTGAAGGAATCAGGCAGAAAAAATAAAAAGTGATTTGATTAGAGATAGATGCATTATATTTTTTCAAGCTCATGAAACATTGACTTTGCTGTATGGCTGGTCTTACAAATATGCTTTACCCCAACTCATCTCTCACCCCCCCCCCCACCCCCCCTTGACAAAAAGGGGCATAACAGTACTTTTTTGTGAAAAATACAGATGAACAAACCTTTTTGGAAGTCACAGAAGGAAAATTCTCCTCTCAGTATTTCAACAATATAAGTAGGCTTGGCACTAGGGCTGAGAGATCTGTGCCAGTTGCCGACACCGTGGGTGAGTCATTTCTGCTCAGGTGTTTGCTGGAGAAGGAAACCTTTGAGTTCTGCTTAGTTAGAGAAATACTTAGGGGAAACAGCCCTGTTGTGTTAAAGTACCAGGAATCTGACATCATATCCAACTTTGTCCCAGCCGGCTGAGCAGCAGATCATTAAAGGGAAAGGGTATTTTACTCACTCCAGCCTCTTTTCCCCTTTAAGAGAGCAAACACTTGCATTTTGATTTTTAAGAATTTCAAAATAGAAAAAGAAAAAAACAACACAAACCTAGGTACTGAGATCAAGAAGGGAACATCCAACTTCAGCTGGAGCACGTAGAGAAGAAATGCTCAACATGAAAGGGTTTGCTCCAGACAGCTGTAGTACCTGGATGTTGCACAGCATTATGTGTTACAACTCCAGCTCTTGAACTGCGAGTGCTATTAATGCACACAAGTGTGCTATGGCACTTGTGTAGGAAATGCGTCAGCTTTGGCTGGCAAGAACCTAAATCAAAATTTTGCAGAATTTGTGGCAGAACTTGCATTGAGCTCTGTGGGAGCTGGTCAGTATTGACTCTCTCAGTTGAATCGTGCTGTCTGGCAATGTGTCGCAGGATGCACTGAGGAATCAAGGGTGGGGATGTAGGACACCAGGTGAAGATTAAGAAAGCCAAAGTCTGTGACTGGCTTAATGAACTCTTGAACAAGTTGCTTTGCACTTGCCCATCTCATTCTCTTTGGAGTAGTCCTGGTGCTTTGTTTGGGTTCTTGGCACTGTACAGGTGGGTGATTTGCAGAAGGAATCTTCAAGACTGACAGGAATTACAAGATAGATGGTGATAACTTGCATAGCCATTATTGTTTCTTGAGCTGTGTGGAATCACCTTGCTCAAACCCAGATTGCATGTTAAGTTCACAAGACAAGTGTCAAAAATCCAAGCTTTGTGAATGGGTATAAGAAAGTAGTATCTACACTGATGCTGTTTCTTTCCTCCTGTTAAACAGCATGTACTGCCAGCCTCATTCTCCTGCCTCTGCTTATAGATCTGTGGTGCTCTGGAAGGGCACTGAGGTTACAGCTGGTTTTTCTCCCTCTGCTGGGTTGCAAGGCCAACTCCTGTGTGCACCCAGAAGTCTTGCACTTTGCCCAATGAAAGAGATAGGGATCCTAGCTGTTGGTCAGCCAGAAGGACTGCTGCCACTGGCCTTACTCGTTCTAAGTATTGTTCCTGGGGCACTGCTACTGCCAGAACTTGAGCCTCTAGCTCAGCTCCTGTTGATGCTATTGCTGGCTCAGATGAGTCTTTTGCAGCTTTCTGGTTAGACAGTTGTTAGCTGCAAACCTGCGATATGGAAGATTGGTCACTACTTCTCTTAGTTTCTTTTCTCCCCTTTCTCTTCATTTGCTATTCACCATTTTGGAGATGAGTACAAAGGGAGACACACTGGGTAGAAATAATGTTAACTCTGGGTATGATCCAAAAGGCATTTTTTCAGTCACAGTCATTGATGATTCTGTGATTAGATTAAGACTGAGTTGTGTGTCTACATGAGGCTGAACCAGTGAATTTGGGTTTGAAGACACCAAGGTCCTGTGAAGAGAATTAGTGAAACTGAAGCTCAGGATAGAAAAATGTCTTTGTCAGGTTGTCAGAGCTATGTAGCTCTTCTAGATTTTTGCTGTTAGCCTACAAAATTGTCCATACCTTTTCAATCTCCAAGATACCCCTCAGGTTCTTCCTGCAAGGAATAGCATCAGCCAACATCTTCCACACAGGACCTTCCTCTATCCTGTGTCATTTGGCAAAACAACACAGTAGAATATTTAATGAAGAAATGTTGGTTACAAAATACCCATAATGGGCATTTAAACACATTGAATTTGCTAATATTTTTCTTTATAACTCTTATGTCTAGAAGCCCCAGCTGTGATCAGGTCCTTGTTGTGTGAGATGTTATGCAAATGCATATTTTGTACAAACATTATGATGCAATCACTTGGAAAACTTTATAATCAAAGCAGAAAACAGGCAAGAGGGGAAAGAAAAACACATGGAGTGGCTTCTTCAGGGTTATGTGGTAGGTCACTGGCAAAGGCAGGAATATCAGTGGGTCTTCTGTCCCAGGCTGGTCCTTACCTGCCATGGCATCCTGTCTCTTCTAAAACACCCATGTGCTTTCCCAGTGCTCCCCAGCCTCTCTTAAACTCTGTTGCAGAGCTGGAATGCTAAGTGGATTCAGCTAATTCAATTTAACCTTCATTTGTCGAGCTGCTTTCATATCCAGAGCCGTGTGGCTGCTCTGTGTTGCTGGGAACTGAGCTGGATTTGTTCGGTTTCCATAGAGGAAATGGAGCAAAGGAGAACTGCCCTTAGAGCAGAGCTGGGATGCTGTTCTGAACCGTGGATATGCCATCCCAAGAACAACTTGTGGTCACAAACCAGGCTACCCGGTCTTAAGTTGTGTCCAAATTTTTGAGCCAGGCAACTAAATATTTCTGAAGCTTATTAAATTAACCAGTTAGACCAAGGCAATGTGAAAGGTATACAGGCCAAAGAAAGCATCGTGGGTGTAACTTTCTGAAGGAGAATTATAGTTGCTGCTGATCATGCTGTTACAGTAAATGTTGTGTCAGTGTTTCCATTATTGGTCTCTTTTTTTCTTTTTTTCTCCCTTCAATGAGTTGTTCTGGAGCTGCGTGAAAAGGTTTGCACCTTGTGAAAAGGTTTCCATGCATTGCAAGATGTAAAGTGAAACCACTGAATCTGTTACCTAAAGAATCTGCGCTGTTTGTACAGGGAAGGACCAACCTTCAAAACTGGGATCTGAATGTGATGCTGAGCACCCAAAATTTTAGGGGGAGTTCAGCTCACGCTTGATTCTTCCCGTTGTGAAAAGTATTCACTTTGTTTCTTGTTTAGCACTGAAGAGATGACAAATCTTCAAGTCAGGTACACCTCTGTGGTTCAACTCTGCCGATACAAGCAGCTTTGCTCTATTTGTGATTTGTCTTCTTTCACAGTTTGTGTTGCGTTGCCGTGTGGGGACGCTGTGATTGAGAATAAGATACTATACAAGATGCCAACCCTACCGCAAAGACCTTCTGTTACTGAGTAAGCTCTGTGTCTCAGCCCACACAAACGTGCAGACATGCTGTACTTGATTAATCATGTTCATTATGGTTGTATTTTGAAACAACCAAGAACAGGGCTCCCTTATGCTGGGCACAGCGCAGCTCCAGAGAACCAGCCTTTCTTTGTTTCCTGTGTAATGTGCCAACCTGTTTCTCCAGGCCAAACCTGCTTTCTAATTCAAGTGACAAAATTAGTGAAAAACTGGTTTGTGTCTTGCTCTTCCATCTGCCTGGGCATGTTTGGGAATCCCTTAGAATGACTGAATTCAGTGGTTTAAGCTTTTTTTTTTTTTTTTTTTTATTGCACAGCTCCCACAAGAACTCTGAAGTAGCTTCATAATGGAAATGCTGACACAACACTATCGTCTCAGCCCCAGGAGTGTGTTCCACCTCCTATTGTTTGCCTTGGCCTCTGTATATTGTATACTGCCTCAGTTTAATTGGTTAATTTAATAAACTTCTGAAGTGCTGTATCAGTTGCCTAGCTTAGCTTTTATCTACTAGCCTGATGAAGAAAGTATAAGTTTCAAAAGCTTTCCTGTATGAAGTTAATCAAATAAAAGGTATCTTCTACTGTACTTTGCATGTATGTCTTGGAAAGACTGCCTGAACTGACACATTTTTACAATTAAATCATTTTAAAAAACCCTCTAAAAATCTTTCTGTAGCTAATGTTCCAGGCCTGACCTGCCTAACTTCAGTTTCAAAAAAGGGAAAAAAAAAAAAAAAGGAAATCTTAAACTTAAGGCTGTGCAGTGCTTCAGTAGGCACATCTGCAATATATGTTAGGCCAAACTGTACTTTAGATGGACTCTTGGGGTTGGAAAGGGGGGAGAAAAGTGGGAAAAACATAACAAAAATGGTTTGAAGGTATTACGGAAGGGAAGTCCTGCAATTCACTCATGTGTGAGACTTGGGTGATCTGCACCGAATTTCTGGTTCTTGCTGAAGCCCCACATAACCATGAGCACATCCTTTAACATGCCTCTGCTCCATTCCCCATTTGGAGAACTCTTTCACATTTTGTGTGTCTCTTTAATTCCAATTTTGAGATTTGGGGATTGTATGCTACAATGGGGCTTTTTATTGCATGAGCAGTAATAACAATAAGTTTGAAAGATTGGTAGATCTCACCATACACTTTCATTGTGGGCGCAGTAAAGCCTCTTTCAGGCCAGTGCAGAGAGCACTTAAGAGAGGCCCTATGTGTGACACATGAGGGAGTATTTATCTGCATTCAGCAGAGACAGAGAGTGCAATGCACACGTAATGTGAGTCCATCTTTATCTATTTTAATCCACAGCTTGAGCATCCCAAGATTTAGGGGTATTCAGCTATCAAGAGTGGTTTAGATATACTTGATCATGCCTCAGGGCAGGAGAACATCCTAGGTTACCTCTTGATATCCCTTCCAGCCCTGTTTTTTTATGACTCTATTAGATCTGACAACAACAGAATCGTATACTTTGTTCCAAAGGATTCTTCCATTAATTAGTACTTTGTGGTGCATAGCTCCTCTTCCCTTGAGGAGCTCTAAGAGGTTGACAAGTGCTAATTAAGTCCTACAAGAACTGGTGTGTTGAGTAATTATTATTTTACAGGTAGAGAAACTCAGGTGCAAATGTAACCCACAGGAAGTTTTGGGACAGAATCTCACTTCGATGCTTAGCATTTTAGCTTCTTAAAATTCTTGCTGAGCTGTGCCTCTGGGCTGTTGTCACCAATGGAGAGTAACGCTGGTGTTTTCCTCCTCCTGCCCACATCTGAGCTAGTCAAGGCTATAACAGGCTCATCAGCCACATTTGGGCTGCATCAGCATCAGAGGGGGACTGCTAGCAAAATGAATCTGGCCTGTGTGCCAAAAATAAGTTTATTTTTTCTCTATTACCGTGCTTCCTGGACTTGCAGAATTACAGAGACTTTAAAGGGGAGCTGCCCCAGAGTCCTGAATCAGGCCTTTTGTACTGGGAGGAAGGTAACCTCTTGCAGGCTACATCATTTGAGTGTAATTTTCAATCAAACATTTGCCAGTGTAATTAGTCTGCTTCAGAGTTCTCTGGTGTGGAGTGACACAGCCAAGTGGCATTTGAGAACACTTGAAAAGGAAATAGGCTAATTATTTTAGCTCTGGGTCAACAGCACATCAGGAGCCATTGAGCCAGACTGGCCTCTACCTGGATTGCTGGTGTCTAAACTTCTCTGTTTAGTCAGCAATACCTTGCGAAAGGAGGGTCTCTCTAGTGGAATGATGAGGTGTGGCTGGAATAGTTTCTTTTGTAGTAGGGTTATTATCCACCTGGGTATGGTATTGTATCTGAGAGATCACACGCTAGTTTTTCCATGCTGCTTTTCCTCTGTCTTCTGTGTCCCACAACACCTGTTTGTAAGATTAGACTTTATGTAGAATTGCAGGAAAACTGGCTGCTTCCAGAAATAATAATATTTATTGTCCTCAATCAAATTCTGTCTCGAATCTTCAGTGATTCCACTGACTTCCTTGTGTCCATGTGGACTGTGCACAGGGATCGAATTTGATCACCTGCAGATTCTGATAAAGTGAATTTCATTCCACCGTGCCAGTCCTCAAACCTCCCATTTGCAAATTATCCAGGTGAATTACCACCTTAGGTCTATGTGTGCAGGCCAAGATCAATTTTACAAGGGCTTTTGCTGGCTCCACCAGAGACATGCATTAAATGCTGGCAACCCAGCAACACAGACCTGAGAGCACAAATTCCAGGGTGGTGGTAGATTTGTGTCCTTGATGTGATGCAGAGGTGCTGGTTAGATGAGTTAAACTGTGATTTGCAGTTTTCCTGTGATAGAAATTGTTGCCTTGTTGCCACTGTCCGGCTGTGTCACGCTGCTGCACATCTTCCTTCACTCTTCCAGGGTGTGGTCTCAGTGAATGTTTGCACACTGCAATTTCTTGATGTTGCTTGGTTTAACAGGACAAAATATGCCAGTCTAAACCATGTCTTGGTGAGAGGGTGAAGGTGCTTATTAAGATTTTTTTAGGTTTTTTTTCACGTTCACACTTGGTCTCTTGTAATTCCACAAGCCACGGTGTAATGCAGCTTTGCACAGGGGCAGTGGCTGTGAGGTATAAGGGGTTGGTTATAAGGACAGGAGGAAGTGGTAAGAATGAGCCCCAGAGATGTTTCCTGTATAAGAATGTCTCCCTGTCTTGTTTCTTCTCCCTGATGAAGAGACCTTCTTGAAAAGCACTGAGTAGGGCTATGCAGATTAGATTTGCAAGTAATCTTGTCCCAAACTGTTCTTGACATGCAAACATTCTTTCGTGCTCTGTTATGCTCCTGCCAGGGTGATTACACCATGGCTGGTCTGATCACATCTGCCATGCTGCAAAGTCTCTGTAGTAGCCTCTGTTTCTGGGGAATATTCCCACAGGGTCACAAACCTTAAAGAAACCATTCATGCGATTCTGAACATTTATAACAGTTTCAGAAATGGGGCTTGTTTTCTTTCAAAGATGGTTGCTGCAGTATGCAGAAAAGGAACATGCATCTCCCAGCTCTTTCCAAGAAAGCAATCCCAACCTGTTCTGCTGGAGAAGCAGTAGCCAGGTGGAGAGGTATGGAGAAGCATTGGGAGCAAATGACACCCTGTGTTTTTCTCATGGGTTACAAGCTGAAGGGGCTTGTGAATGGACATTAGCAGTCTATCCTCCCCCTCATTGAGTCATTGTGGGCCAAACCTCCTCAAACACATGTCCTGCTTGTTGTGTGTCCAGGTCTGGAATCTGTGCCAACCAGGAGAGGCTGCATTTTATGGTTGTGCAGAAGAATGGGAATACTAAGGAAAGGTTCAATATTCAAGGACTGCAGTTGTGAGGGGGCCCTGATTAAGCCAGAGACCCCAGCTGAGCAGACTGGCCAGTACCCTTGCTGCCAAGAGAGCAAATCATTGAGCAGAATCATCCCTGATTATTGCTGAAATGACCAATGGATCCATATCATGTCCTAGCTGACAGCTGGACATCCTCAGCCTGAACACTCATGTGAAATTTAAGGTGAAGCACTGCCAGGAGGCAGCAACTAATCAGTCCCAGGTATCTGGGGTGGGCGTGTTAAACACCCCCTCTCGATGCAACAAGCCCTTCTGAGCATGTTAGCATCAATGTGGTGGGTAATTAGCCAGATCTCTAGTTGAAGAATTGGTGAAGGGATCCCTCTTCCCACATCTCCTTGTAAAGTGCTTATTCTAATTCTTGTGACATCCAGCTGGAGGGTCTCTGGAACTGTCATTACAGACCATTAAACTCCTTCAGATCTATCTATATATTTTAAGTAGTTTCTGACCCTTGGATGACAGTGGCCAAGGGGGATCTGAACTTTTTTTTTTTTCTTTTTAAGGTAAGGAACATTTTCTTGGGTGGAATGAGTCAAAAAGTTCCTGGCTAAGGAGGGTGTGTGTTCACAGGCTCCTGTCCCAGCAGGCTAGGCATGGGCAAAAACCGCCATCCACAGCAGCGTTGTATTACCCAGACTTATAACCTGTTGGATTGTCCCTGATTTTACCAACAAATGGAGAGTTTTCTCTCTAGCAAGAATCCCTCTAGTTTCTAAGTAACAGTAATCTTGATACTGGTAGGCACAAATTGTCCTAGAAGAGGCAGGAAGGAGTTGAAATGCTGCAGGGAACAAAATAAGTTGAACAGTCTGCTCCAAAAAGCTGCAAGGAAAATGTTTCTTCAAAAACAAAAAAGCCCCCCAGATTCAGGAGAGAATGATGATACTAGTGAAAGGACCAAAAAAGGGAATTGGTTCAGGTTGAGTAAAATATGTTGTTTGACTTAATACATAATGCTTCCTTTCATTAAAGTGCCTGTAATCTGTTCTTGTTAATTGAAATTAATTTATTAATTTCAGTTTGAAAATGTGTAAGCACTTTCAGGCTGATGACTTTTATTTTTTCAGCTGAAGTGACAAATCCAACATAAATTTGCAATGTTTTTGTTGACCCAAATATGCCTGTTTTCTTTGGGCAGGGATAAAAGTTTCAGCTGAGAAACTGTGCCTGCTTCTAATCTGGACAACACCTTCTGCCTAAGGATACTTTCATTCATAAATAAAAAGACAAATAACTGGGTGGAAATAAAACCCAGTATGTGCACTGTAAAGATTGAGGATTTCACACAAACCAACAAAAAGTGAAATCGAAAGAAACTGGACAGTATGGTGTGGCTTAAAACCCAACATTTGGCCAGCCAAACCTACAGGGTTCTTTTCATAGAAAGCATTCGTGATAGCACGTGTTGAACAAAGCTGTTTTGCCTAGCCTGTCGCTTATGTGAGGTGTATTCATGACTTCTATGGTGGTCGTATGTCTCTGAGGTGTCCATAAAAGTGGTGAACGTCTATTGGGTCACCTGAGCTAGAGATTTGCGCAAATGAAGTGGTGTGTATTTAGAAATGCATGGGGCAGCAGAGTACGTGGGAGACCTGACACCTGAAAGCCACCATTTCCAGGCTGTCTTCATCCTTCATCTCTAAGCAGTGGTGGGAATGGTGTCTCAGTTGCCCAGTAACCAGACTTCAAACTCAAAACAGGAGAGTTTTGAGCTTTTTTTGTTAAAATAAAGGGTCCTTTGTTGCCTGTGTATAACCAGGGATGAAAAGGTGAAGTTTTCTTTAGTTGTTGTCAATAACAACAATATTTTATTCTTGCAAAAGGATAACAGGAAAAGCTTACAACACTAATTGTCAGTGGAAGCAATTTTCTAAAAGGGGGATCTGGTCTCAGCTGTTTAAATGTTTACTTGCTGGTGCTTGATTAATAGTTAATTATAGAACTATGATTTTATGTAGTTTCTAAATCTGTGAAATCTGGTGTCACTCAAGGATTAAGCCTGTAATTATTTACCATGTTGGGAAAAGTCCTAGTGATGGTCCTCAGTGACGTCCAAAGAAATAGCTGGCATGAATGTAAACATGGGACTCAATGGAAAGGATAACTTTCTGGGGGGCTGTAGAATTTTTCTCTAATGTATATTAAAAATTTATGCAATATATATAGCATATTAATGTATCATATTTGAATGTAAATATATACATACATCTATAAATATATATTACCTATATTACATATAATAATATATGTTACTTTCATTTCATAAAGGAAACTAATGAACTGAAACTTGCATTTCTGTTCCCCGAACTACTTTTTATTTTGTTAAAAAGCTGGAGGGTTGGGGTTTCTTGTGATAGAGATAGCATTTTTTTTTGGTTTTTTTTTTTTGGAAGGTGTTCAGAACTCAGTTTAGATAGCTAAATAAAAATTGGATTATCGAAAGCATGCATCATGCTAAGTAGCATTTAATAATGTTGAGACTTTTCTGAAAGCTGCAGTTGTGAGGTATCCGACTGCAAACTAAACTTTGGAGCAATCAGTGCCATCGTGAGTACGTGAAGGGAAGCGCCTTTCCCAAGGGCTTCCAGTGGAAGCCATATTTTTGAGCTTCTCTCTGCTGAAAAAAATGGTGTTGTAAAGCTTCAATAATGAGTAAATGTGCATTTCTTTTACCCTTTAAGACGCTTTCTTGTGTTTGGAAATCTTCCATTAAGCCCCTAAAGGCACAGAATAAAAAAAAGGTAAAAATCAGTTCACACAGAAGAGAAAGGGAAGGGCAGAGGAAATATTATTCTGTAGGAAGTCAAAATGGACCAACCTTCTACAAATTCAGAGTAGATAAACTGTTTACCAGTGACTACCTGGTTTGGGAGAGTGATGGTATAATCACCGAAAACATTTTGAAATACCTTTCTAAATAAAAAAGCATTTTGTGCAGTTGCAGTAATTAATGGTTGCTCTCTTGCAATAGCCTGCAGAAAACTAACTCATGCGTTTGACAGCAAACATGAATATGCTTGTAAAACTGAAGGGAATCATTAGGCTTGTGTGAGCTTGATCACTTAAAAACAAACCAAGAAGCTGAACATGGAAGCATGTTATGACTTAAGAGCCTGATTGAAGTCAAGGGCAGTATGTCAGTATTAAATTCTATGGTAAGACAGAAGGCCCAGCTCATTTGTGACCTCGCCAGCTGTGGCATGGGGGTTAATGTGCATGGTACAGTGGCACACTTGGGGCCTCAAACTGCCCAAGCAACATGGACATTTTGGAAGCGAAGGGCAATTGTAACACCATCATGTATGTGGTTGCTTTGGAAAACTGGACCTCGCTGTAGGCAGATGTGAGAAGACAGTGATCTTTTGAGATTATTGTGCATACTTCTGTTTCCTTTTTGCCTCTGACTTGCATGAGGGCAACTTCTGTCACATTCATGGAGTTCCTGTAGGAGGAAATGTGATTTATTTCTGAGGGTAAAGAAGGGGAGGATTGTGACAAATCGTGCAAATACTAAAAATTTCAAAAAAGCAAACAAAAAGGTGATTCAGTTTGCTGCTTACTTTGCATGTGCTTACCCTGATTATTCCATCCAGTGAATCTGCAGGCATGAATTTTCAGGAGCATTCGTTGGAAAAGCTTATAAGGAAATATAGCAAAGCTTGCATGGAGAGTGAATTTCAAAAATCTGTGCTGTGTTACTGCAGCCGATTCTCTTTTATATGGCTTAGCAAGGCACAGAGGCACCTCAAGTCACCACTCAGTTGTTTCTTAGGCAGGTAGAATATTTTAGATTTTGTGTGTATGTTAGGAAGTTACAAATGGCAAACATAATTTTACAAATTATTCTGAACTGTGGAAAAATTCTTAAAAAGAAAAATGGGGAAAAAACTCTATTTGCTGTAAGTCCATTCACACAGGTGTAAGACAACAGTGACTTGTTGAAGATGAGGCGCATAAAGTCTATTGAGAACTATAACTCATGCTATAAAAGTTAAATGTCTAATCTCTATCCATTCCTCATGTGCATTGTAGAGTGCAAAACGCAGAATTCTTACAACTTAAATACACCCAGGTATGCAAAACTTACTAATTACTGGTAAATTTCAAATTTTCTAGTTAAAGTGTTGAGAGTTTCACTCCGGTTCTGGAAGAGCAAGCAAGTTTTGCTCTTGCTCACAGAGAGGTTAATCAGGAAGACCTCCGCTGTCTGTCCAATCTACACATTTGGATAGAGAAGGGACGGCGTGAGCTGTAAATGAACGCTTTTCTCCATCCGGGGCTTAACAAAAGCTGTTTGGAATAGGAGTCATCTTCATTGTGTTTGTGCTCTCTAATGTTATTTCTAGTTGCCTCTTCGACCGTGTAGGATTGCTTAGTCTCTGGCATTACCTCAGTTATGAATTTGACAATTTCCTGATAGATTGTTTATCAAAGAAAATATTATGTCAATAATGTCTAAAAGCTGTAGCAATATTGCTCCCAGCCCAGAGATGTAAATACTGTGTTATCTCATGGCACAGCCTTAAATGACGCCACACATCTTGAAATAACATGTCCAAATGTGTCAGAGGAAGAGATTGTTAAAGCGTTTGCCTTATATTACCTGCCTGCTAGCAAATGGGTGGTGAGAGACCTAGAGTTTAATTTTTTTTCTTTCTTTTTTTTTTTTTTAATGTCTATTAGGCAGATCATGCAACTATCTAAACACAGTTCTGGAAAACCTGTTTGCTAGCTTACTCACAGCCCCAAATGGCTTTGGGTTGCAATAGTGTGGTGCCTAACCCTTCGGGGGAAAAGAAAAACATAGCAAACCCAACCCAGTGCACCTTCTAGAACAACATCTTCCGAATTTGTGAAGATTGGGGGGGGTGGGGGGAGGGAAGGGAAAAATGGCCTGTGTGTGAAACCACGAATTATATTATGTCTGCCAAACCCCTTTGAGAATTGGACCAACTGTCGGTTCAAATGATTTGTGCTTATCCAAACTTTACTCATCAAAGGTTTTTATGAGTTCACTTTGGCAATGGCTGTGTTTTTCCATGTGGTGAAATCATACACCTGGAAAACATGCAGCCAAAATGGTGTGGAGCTTGAATAACTCTCCTTGTTCTCCAAATGCTCTTGAGTTTTAAGCATCATGGTAGTTAAAGTGTTTGTGGTGCTATAAAATTTGTACAACTTTACTGTAAACCTGACTCTTGCATAACCCTCTTGGCCAGATGATTGGCATCTTGGTTGTGATCTTGTAACACAAAAAGGAACAGATATTGGCCTTAAGTTTTTACTGTACAGAGGGAAGAAAGCTGAAAATCTTTACCTTTGTACAAGCTGGGCATGGTGGCACAGAAAACATCCTGTGAAGCAGCAACCTATGAATAATCCATTTTATGGTTTGTTTCACAGTGTACAGAGTCCTATCCAAAATGAGCCAGTTCTGGGATGGACAACAGCAATCAAGAAGACGACTGTACTTCAGAGAAGTGATGGGGAGAGGCTGACAGAAGATACTGTTGGAAAATTCAAGAGAAAGGGTATGTCTACAGCAGTACTTGATGTTGACCTTGAAGTTACCTTAACGCAGTCCCTGTGTTGTTTCTGGCAGCCTGCAGCAAAGCCAGTTATATTGCCCTCCTAATTTGCAAGTTGGGCTCTCCTAGGACTTGTTTTGAGGCCAGCTTGCCTTTCCCCGTGGATAGTAGAGAGAAGCAGAGCTGGGGAGGAGTGGTGAGAAGTGGGAATGGTGGGATTGTTGTGGGTGCCTTCTGTGCCCTGAGCCTGTGCTGGCTGCAGACGTGGTTCAGGAGTGCACAAGATTGGAGGACTAGAAGTGGTGGGAAGATCTCTAATCTGTAATTGAGCAAAAGTCCCAGGATCATGGTGGGACCACTGGAAAATTGTGGCTTTGGCAACTTCAAGGTTAATCCTATTGGCATTCTCGGTATTGGATGGGTCTTTAAGCATGGTTTAACTGAAGATAGTCCTTCCTCTGAATAGTGTATTGTTTATTTTCTAACTGCAATTAAGCTAGAGTTGTCTAGGAAAAAAGTACAGCATAATTCTCAAAATGGTATCATGAAACAAAAGATACATAAAACTAACATAACAAAACTGGTGAAGCTGTAAAGAATTTAGGCCACTAAATTCTGCAATGCCTAGTCACTTGTCTTTCTGTTTACACAACAAAATAGCCTGAAGAGAGTTAATATATTTAGAAAATGGTACTTGCATGTATTTCTAATGGGAGAGGAAACTCAACAAATTGATGTGACTCAAGAAATTGAGTATACAGAACAGATCACAGCTCTGATTAGGCCATTTGCAGATCAGTTTGAAGAGTGCTGGCCTCTGGCCAGTGAGCTGCTTCTTACTTGCAAGGAACATAGACAAACGATGAGGACACTGAGCTAGTGCTACACTATGCTTTGTCTCTAGCAATGACGATCTCATACGTAGAGCATACGCTCACGGCTGGCTGCTTAGCATAATGGAGCAGTCCTGCACCACACACGTCTGTGACCACGCTACAGAGGCTTCACCACAACATAACTGCAGACCTCTTCCATTAAGGCCTCGTAAATAGCACGGATTAAAAATAATATGGGTAACATAAAATGGAATTTAAAAGAATACGGATGGCTTAATATGAAAGTCATGAATAATGCTGCATAAAATGCCTGACCTATTAGTTCACTTATAAGCAGTGTACCTGTGCACAAATCTGTACGCTGGGTTTGCGTACTGTAATATAAATGGTCTTTGTTCTTGACTTTATATAATAACACCCCACCTAATATCTAGACACCCTGGTGTATATTTTATGCATACATCTAATTTAGTTGTTAAATATTGCTCCAAACCCCACATGTACACCAAAAGAACTGTATATTGTCAAACTGGTTTGAAATCTATAAAGAAGCAGTGCTTGGGAAGGGAAGGGTTGAAAGCTGAAGAATTAAAGAGCATTCCTTTTAATTTAGTGGCCTTGTAATATGCTACTGAGTAGGAGGAGAAAAGAATGAGTCTGGTGGCTGGATTGGGTCTGTGTTTCCTGTGTTGACATGGGATGGGTGGAGCAGGATGATAATGGTGTCCCCTGGAAGGAAGAAACAAACATTTGCTCTTGATGTGGAGTGACTCTCGGGGTTTAACTCTGGAACAAAATTGTTAGATTCACTACCCAGGCTGGTTTTCTCCCTTTCAAATAAATGTTAGCGCTCCTTCCCCTTAAGTTTTAATCTCGTACTTCTGAGGAAACCACTTCTTGGAGGGTCTCACTGCTGTGAGGCGTGGGACCCTCCTGGGTCTGTTATGTCCTGAAGCTGTGGTGAGGCTGAGAGTGCCTGGGATCCTGGGGGCGAGCTAAGGAGAAGGAAGAAGCAGCTGTGAATTACAAAGGAATCTCAACAAAGCCAAAACACTTGGGTTGTCGGAAACCCGAGCAGTGTTCATGAATTTCAGTGTTGGACTGATGTTTTTTTATCATTATGATTCTTTTTTCTTGGTGTCTGCTATTGTATGAGGGCAAGAATCTGCAAAAAAACCAAAGGCCCAACCCCAAGGAGCCTGTAAACAAAGCTAAACACTTAACACATGAGCCTGCCCCAAAAGAGAAGGGAAGGGGAAGATGTTTTTCATTTTGTGATGAGTTGCTAACTGGGAGTCAGTTTGCCATCTGCTTGTGGGAAAGCCCTAGGAGGAGGCTTTGACGTACAGCCCATGGAGTTCCCCACTGCTCCCCCTCCAAACCATTCTTCGACATGGAAAGCTGATCCTGCTGTGAAAGCACTACATGCTGGAAGCCTGCCACACTCGTACTGGGGAAGTCTGAGGCAAGATGCTTAGTCTGTGCACCCTATGTCCCTCTCTGCAGAGCAGGGACAGCCAGTGCTTCCTGACTGCACAGGAGTTTTGCAGGGGCAGTACTCTATTATTTCCTAGGTGTTTGGGATGCTGGAGTGGTGGGAGAACATGACCAAATCTCAAGTGATGGGTAAAGTGGGTACAGGGGAGCTCTTCCCCTGTGAGAAGAGGTTTTTCTGCATGCTATGGGGATGTTCAAAATGACAAACTCAGCAGTTGTGTGTGGTTGTGACCACCCCTATGTAGGTTTATCTACTGGCTGCAGTTGTGTCCTGTTCCTTTCCTTTGCATCCCCTCTCCATCCAGCCAATTCCCCAAAGAGGTTTTCCCAGAGGCTGCACAAAAGTTACTCTGTGGCTTCAGTTCTCAGGTGCCCATTTCAGATATGTTAAATACGTAAATTAAAAACATCCTTTCTAATTCTGTTCTCCCCCACGTCGTCTGGAGCACCCATCACATGACCTCCTGCTTGGTAGAGCTGATGATGCAAGGGTAGAGATTACTTCTGCTTGCAAGAATTGCATGGCAGTTCCAGCCATGTATTATTATAATTTTGTGCTGGTTGGCGCCAACTAAGTAATCTCTGTGATAGCCTTAGGAGCAGCTTTGCCATGAGATCTTAGAAATGATATGTTGTCTCCCTGTGAAAGTGCTGAATTAAACAAGTATTTGCAAATTTTCCTGACAGTGAAATTCCATTCCCTGAACAAAACCAGGGAATTTTCTTGAATTTGTGGAAATTAGATACATAGAGGAATTCTGTGCTTAAACAGTGACTCTGCCTTTTTAAAATACCCTGCCCTTTTTTATTCTTGTTTCTTCGGGAGTGAGAGTTGTTCTAAAAATTCTGGCATTATGGTTCAATATGTTCTGTATCACAGAGGGGAAAGAATCTATAAATCTTTTATTATCAACCCAGGAATTTTGCTCTGTAGCTTTCCAAAGGTGAGCACTTGCCCCTTCTTTTATTGAGTGAAGGAGGTGATGTTTATTAAGCCTGTCTTGTTGCTGACTTCATCAGTTTGAAGTCCTCCAGATTATCAAATTCACTTTGTATTAACATATCATTTCTACCTGTATTGATAGACAATTATATATGCAGCTGCACTGTATCACATGATACTAAATGAGTGATTCATCCTTTGTTCCTTGTGAGTCTAAAAACTGGGTCTCCTGCCTTCCCAGACTGTCTCTAATGTAGAGACTACAAGCTTAAGGCATCAAAATCTGCTGTGCTATATCTGTGGTTGGTTACAAGGAAATTGATTCTTCACCCAGTTATGCCAGTGAGGGGAAGAGAGCCTCTCTCAAACTGTAGCTACAATGGGGAGGTGCAAAGGCTGAATCCTCCTGTACCTTTGGCTCTTCTGAGGATAGTGGGCATGTTCTTCCATTTAATGTATATTTAGAGCAGTGCTGCTTTAAGATCAAAAGAATTACTCTGGATTTATACCAGGGTAGCTAAACAGGGAATCATACATAATTCCCAAGCACATTTGTCTTGTAAGAACCACACCTGATCTGCCTCCCAGGTCTTATTTACATAAGACATCCTCACTGTGTTGGGAACATCTGGGGTGGGGTTACTTGCTGCCAGGGTGGGCAGCCGTCATCGCTGCGCAAGCCTGAATCCTGCCTCCTCTGTAACCGTAGATCCTGACCGCTTGCAACCCTTCCTCAGACAGCAGGAACATCTCTCTGCTGGGTCTGTGCATTTCTGTGGTCTTAACACTAACCTATTTTATCCCTGAACACAATGGGATGAAATCCTACAGAAGACAGACATATCTCAAATGTTTCCAGGATGCGTACATCAGTGATGCATGTGTAGTTTCTAGTACAGAGAGGATTAGAATAAATGCATTCTTTGTAGATGCTGTTTTAATCTTTCAAGCTAAACTTAGATCTCGGACACCTGTCTCTGCAGCAGTCTGTCTCTTGAGCTCATGAATTTTGTGCACAGCTGTCAGTGCTGTATGTGGGGTTCTCTCTTTTCAGCTGGCTCTATTCCCAGTTGGCTGAAAAGTAGGAGCCTGTCTTAGAAAGAGAATTTCCACTCCTGCATACTTTGATGGAAACAAGAAGATATAAAACAAGATTTAATGACCCTTTTTTTTTTTTTTTGAACCATTTATTAGCTGTTCTGTACATACTCAGTCTCTGGGGAACTAAGTTACATATTATGATAAGTATAGAGTGCCTGTTCCCTATGGACTTTGTTTCATGATTTATGTGGATAAAATAAAGCATATAAACCAAATAAATTACCTTGGATAGCTTACTTTGAAATAGGACTCCGGGAAGTGCCACGAGGTGGCCAGATGAAATGCTGACCTGAATTGGTGGTGCTAAAATGAATATATCAACTCCTGCCCCTGCCAAGCCCTTTCTTTAACTCTGAGAGAGAAGATTACAAAAGGAGCAAAAAGGGTTGTTACGAAAAGCATCAACCTATGTTGTCTTTATTCCTTTGGGACTGATCAGATGGGGGGGTTGTGTCACAAACTGAATGGCTTCACGATGAGCTTAATGACGAGTGGTGTCTGCAGAGTTTTTGTGGTGTGGTCAGCTGCTACCCTTTTTTTTTATGAGAATGGCCATCTGAGGCTTTGGACCCCACCGTGCTCTACTCACCCTCTTGAGATGGGAACAAAAGCAAAGCTGCTCAAAATGAAGAGTTGCCTGCTAGGATCTGCAGTCTGTGTGGGCCTTGTTCTGGTCTGACTTGGGTATCCTCAGTCTTCTAATCTTGGTCAGTTTAGGTGTAGTTGTTCAGCTCCAGAGAAATGGCCAATTCAGCCTTCTCAAAAATGGCAGCAATTGGGTGTTCCTGCTCAGAGGGAAATCTTGTCTCCAAATTATCTGCAAAAAGTTTAAGGAGCCTGGTGCTATATGAGGAAAGTGTAAAAGTGAGGTCTTGTCCTTTGTGACCAGTAACAGGGATATATTTCCAGGGATGGCATGTCCTTTTGCCTAGGTCAGGGGAGAGGGTGCATGTGGAGATCAGGTTTGCAGAGGGGTAATAATTGAGATTTTTACCAAGTCATCCCATGGGTAGGAACAAGGAGGCGGAAAGGGAGCCCAGAAGTTCCAGTGCCACTTTCTGCACAACATGAGTTCAGCTTAGAGGACATGGCAAAACTGGAAGTCAGCAGTTTTATCTGTGCCTGGCTGTCTCTGGAAATGTAGATTGCTATGCTGTGCCACTGAGAAGAGCTAACTGCTTTTCTTTCTTGTTTTCGCAAGTTTTCTATGATAACACTATGGGCAAAGTACTATATTCAGGAAACAAAAAGCATAGCCTCCCTTGGGCAAACATGAGCCACTCTCTGCATTTTGTAAAAGATGCTGCTGAAGCCACCAGTCAGGTACTGCAGGGGGAAGGAGCCTGCTGGAGCCTTGTATCCTCTCTAGAAAAGAGAAGAAGCAACTGAAGGAATTTGGCTCTTGTTAGACGATACACCTACACTACCAGATAATGATTTGATCAATCGGCAAGCTTGTCAGATCGGACCCCAGATAGGATGGCAGCTTGCCAGGTGCTGGATCAGAGAGACTTTGTTTGATGTTATCAGAGTACAATTAGGTTACATGCATTGCTTCATGAAGCAGGCCAAGTGCAGGCGACCGGGAGGTGCGTTCGCCTGCCATCGGAGGCCCTGGGCTTGCCTGGCACCTCTGGTCACCCGCTATGGTGGCCGGGGGGGATCTGGCAGGCAGTGGGAGGGCACCCTACAGTCCCTGCCTGGGTTTTGGTTCCCCTCGAACTCCTGTCAGCCAGCAGATGAGAGAACAAGTAGATTCAGTTTCGGGAGACCTCGGGGCTTAGTAAAAAAGAAAGCTCAAAGGAATTACTCTGTAGAAGAGTAAAATACCAGGTGTAACATGCAGCTAATTATGCCACTGGTTTACAGGAGGGATTTTAAATGTTTCTTTCTGAAAAGCCTGAAAGGAAAAAAAAATCAAAGGGGAAAGATTGAAAAACAAGTATGAGAAGATATAAAACAAGATTTATATCTAAATAATTTCCTCTAATTGCTGTTAGAAGACATTAATTTTCCTTTTGATGCTCCACTTTACCTTAGGCTTTGCTGTACCTGCCAGGATGGCAGGGAGTCAAAGAGGATTAGCTCAGCAGCTCTCTGCCTTAGTAGCCTCTGTAAAAGATTTAGCAATGGGAAGAATATATAGGTTTAAAAAAAAAAATTAAAAAAATCCTAATTTAAACAGGCCAACTTCAACCTTCGTTTATCCTATGCAATCATGATGACTTCACCAGCATCCCATGGGTACGAATGAGGTAGAATCTGAGTTCAGAGTGCCAGCTGTGTGTGTGTTGCTTTTTAAAGATACAGAAGTATCTGTGGCTGCACAGGTGTCAGCAGTGGTTTCAAAACCATTGCAAGGGGAAAACATTTTGTCCATACAGCCAGCCAGCCTAAAGCCCATGCATCAATTAAGGTTTGCCTAAATCTTGGTCTGGAAAGGACTTATAATAATGCTCAGGGGTGAGCTATCCCTTTGCCACAGGGAGACTTTACCTGGGGAGAATCTAGACAGAAGCCATATGATAATATTTAATTTGCCTGGATTTTTACAAGCTTCCATTCTGGCTCGCATGTGTGGGGGACATCTCTCTGTGGCTGTGGCAGCATTTGGGCTGTGATTCTGCTGTTGTCCATTTTTCTGTCTCCTCCGTATGAAGATTGTGCAATTTTCTTGACTGAGACCGGGAGCGCAGAGATTGCAACTCACCTGAGAGTCTGCTTGCTGAGACTAAGTCTGGTAGTGATGCCAGCTGGGTAGGTCAAACACTTCTTGTTTCACCTTTTTCTTTGTCAGAATTTTTCAGTTTAAGGGTACTTCTTGATCTCTGATTACACCTGAAATCCAGAATTGCTTTTGGTGGTTGTGGCAGCCACTTCCCAACTTGACTCAGAGGTACAGATACCCATTCAGTTCAACAGGAGTGGGAAAGTCCACATTCCTCAGGCTGCACTGAATATCTCAGCCTGGAAGTGTTGTTTATCAAAACTTCTCTTAGATGAACCTTGCGGTAATTCTCCATTAATTTATTTCCTCCAGTTATTATAATGAGTTCTGCTCAGGGGTATCCTAGAAAACCACTTGGAAGCATCAGTGGAGAAAAATGAAGTGCGGTTGGCTGGAAGGAGCACCCTATGCCACATCACAGGACTTGATCTCTTATTTTCCCACTGCTTTAATCTATTCTGTTCTCTGTGTAGGGCTTAAACAAAAGTAACCTAAGAAGATACTGTCTCTTTGTTTTTGTCCTGCATATCATTTTGTAGTAGGCAGTGATTCTTAAACACAGCTCATAGCTCAACAGTCATGTAGACAGGCCTTTTGGGTGAACAATAAAACAGATGCAGAAATAATGAGAATCAAAAGCTGCTTTTAAATTGCAGGTTGATGTTATGAATAAGTCCGCTCCTTCAGATGGAAATATAGGAATGTATAGTGTGTATTAACTGTCCAGTTCACTAAGGTCATGGTTTTCATGAGAGTTGTTCTCATTTAAGCACTGCAATAAATACCCAGGCTGTCTAAAGAAGTTAGTGTGTTGAAGACATACGCTGGTTGCTGAGCTCTTCTAAAAATCTGGTCCCACTAAATCAAGAGCAGACAGTCTCTCTTATTCATCTCCTTGTCTGGTGGTGGTTAAACAAATGCTTTTGAGTCTGAGGAACATTAAAATTCTGCAGCTTCCATAAATGACTTTGATTTTTAAGATGAACAACGAGATGTTACAATCAAAACCAAAACCACTGCAGAATGTAGCATTGGAGGAAGCTGTGCTAATTTCTTCAGAAACAAATGTAGAAGTTAGTAACATGAAACAGCTGACCACGAGCCAGATGCTTCAAAGCGATAACAAGTAGTTCAGGAAGCCCCCAATAGCTTTGGCTTTCCAGAGAACTTTAAGATCCATATGTATACCTTTAGGGGTAAAACTCCTTTGCTAAATGCAATAATGCTCCAGATACAAAAATATGAACAGGCAATGCTCGCAAACACCAGTGAGTGCCTCTTCAGTGGTGAAACTAGTAGATTTGTCCTTTTGAATATCAAGTTAGGAATTAAGTTATTTTGCACAAGAGGTAGCTGAGCAGTAGAATCAATAATAACCAAAAGACTTTCATCTGCTTTAATATGCTTGATGAAGTCCCATTGCCATCATATTTATAAGAAGCTCACAAACCCATACCAACATTAGGAGTAGACTACAAAACAACTAAAGAAAACATGCATTATTTTTGATTCTTCATTCCCGCTGGAGAAAACTATTCAATGCCCCCAAACGTGACTGTGCCCTCTATTCTGTATTCTGACCTGCTACACCCTCTTTAGTCACAATTTGACCAAATTTAGCACACTTATTCTGTTCTGTAAGGCATACTGAGTAATGGTGCAGAGTGAACTAAGTAACAGTGGTTTGAATCTTAAGCAATACCAGAGTTACTGTGACTTTCTAGTATCAGACGTGTTCTTAAAAGGACGTCCTGTTCTGCTGTCAGGCTTTTCATTTTCAAAACAATAGATGAGTGTTGGGGAGTTGAGGGAAAGAAAACTAGTCTCCTACAGGAGATAAGATCTGATATAGAGGCCTCAGAAAGAAAAATACAGCTAAATTTATGGTTGCTGGAGTGGTTGCTCTGTATCTTATTTATCATTTTTTACATTCATCTGAATGTATATTTATGGCTTCTCAAACAATTTTATGTCACGAAAAAAGTTCTTTCCAGTGAATTTAAGGAATAATTTAAAGAGTATAAGAAATGGACAGAATCTCATAGAGCCTTCTACCCTCCGTTGGGGACAAATTTTTTAAGGGCAGCCAAATGAGTTAGTGATCTGTCATATTGAGGTTTCTTTGTACTGAAGAGTGATAGGTACAAATCCTTCCCGCAAGGCCTCATCGAGCATCAGGGCCTTGCAGTGCTGATTGCTGTACAAAACCAAACCATATCTACATTTTTGTTGTACGGTTGTGTGTCATCCCTAGGATCACATACAAAGCCTTGGAAGGGCAAAGGGCAAAAATCTGCCATTTTCTAATGCTACTTTCATGTTGTATCCAGCAGGATGATGCACGAACAATGTTGAAGGGGCCTCCAGTCATTGCCTTTACTGACATCATGTGTGTGATCCTTCAGCTGAGGGAGGGATGCTGGACTGGGAGCACCGGAAGGAAGAACTCACATTCCAGCAGAGAGAAATTTCCTAACATCATATGTTCCTTTTTATCTTGTATTTGGGGGGGCTGCCAGTATTTCTGAAAGCAAAATTCTCGTCCGTCAGGGGACTGCAGGACTTGGTCTTGCTTTCCAGTTTAGAGCATTATAGCTATCATTTACACTTGCAAAATAACACTAATGCTGAAATTCCCAGTCTCTGTTTCAGGATGCGATGCTTTTCAGTCTTAATTCATCCTGCAGTAAGAGTCTTTTACCATGTTTTTATACCACACAAAGTGCTGTGGTATCTAAATGCCTTTGAGTTGTCCTTCATAAATTTACCCCAGCTCCCCTCCGCTAGTGACTTTGACTAGAACCATGAACATTCATGACCTCTGAAAGTCAGTCCCAGGCTCCCTGAGTGACAAAAACAAATCAGGGAGTTATTTTATTTTTTAAATTTTAGTTTAAAATTTTATTTTATTTTAAAATTTTATTTATTAATTTGTTTAAATTTTATTTTATTTTACTTAAGTGATGGGTTTATTTACTTGCCTGGAAGCCTGGGACATAACCAAAGAGAGACCTGAAGGTGTTCACAGCCCCGGTTCACGCCAGCTG
Organism: Strix aluco; assembly: GCF_031877795.1. NCBI lineage: Eukaryota > Metazoa > Chordata > Aves > Strigiformes > Strigidae > Strix > Strix aluco. The sequence continues at coordinate 8,475,919 of NC_133949.1, read as the reverse complement.
TGCTAGACGGTGCTGATGCCTTATATTAGAAAACTCGATGATTAAAAAGAAACAGCTAGATATATCTAATTTAATAAGATACAACCCATGTGGATCATAAAAGGGAGATCATGGCTGATTAAAACTGCATGAATTGTTTTAAGTGCATTCCTCAATTTTTAGACTAGAACAAAGGAGATGACCTGATTTATCCTGGAATATGGAGATAGATAAGAGCAACTACCTCGACTAGACTTTTCCTCTGCCAACTCAGGATTGTATATTTAAAAACTAGTCTGGACAAACACTAGCTGTGTGCCAAGCAGCAATGTTTCCATCACTTCCCTTGGAAGATTATTCCATATACTAATAGATCTTGTTGTCAGGAGGCTTTTTCTTACAGCCTAAATCGTTCACCTGAAAACATTAAGGAACTGAGGCAAGAGTCTAATGGGTTGGGTTTTTTCCCCTGTGCCTTGTTCCTCTCCAGTGTCTCTAGGCTGTAGCCATGGTACTTGGAGCTGCTGCTGAGCCAGATTATCAAGCATTTGGGAAGACTTTATATGAAACAAACTGGTCTGAAAATCCAGGGTACAGGCTGGTTAAAAATTGGCTTTTGGACAGAAAATAAGAGGATGTCACAGCCAGGAAACGGTTCAGTATGGGGAGTTGTGGCAAGAGTCAATTTTAGCTACACTTTTTTTTCCCTTATACATAAAAATGGTCTTCACCCATTCTGGGCTTGAAACAAATTGCTGTTCAGGCAAAAGGAGACTGAACAGAGGGGTTTTTTCACTAATACTAGAGTAGTGCTTGACTGTGGTGATGTGATGGTGAATTGGGTGGAGCTGTCCGTGTGTCTATCCTTATCCCTGCTCAGCCTGTACTGTGTGGGATTTGTGGTGCAGGACCATCATCCTTACATGCTGTAGGTTATCTGTCAATGAATAAAAACAAAGCAGAAGCAGTTTAAATAAGCTGCCTTAATGTATTAGTCTGATAACTGATTTATGGGACTCTTTCCACTCATGTGAATTGGCACAGCTCCACTGGCCAAATTAGGGCTGTGCAGATTTACACCAGCTGAGGATGTGGCTCATTGCGTTTAATATACCAGGAACTCTTAGGCCAAAAATAGCCATAGATACCTTGAAAGGAAATGCCATGTGAAACGCTGACCGAGAACAAGACTGTAGGGAGGAGGAGGAGGGGAGTGTTGGTGGTGACTAATACACTATGGCCATCTGCACAAATTGGCAGCTGTAAAGTAAAAGCAGCAAGGTTATTGCACTATATATATATTGAAGCATTAAGTGTAAAGCGTGTGGATATACTGTATGGAAGCATTCAGCACTAATCAGTGGGGAACGTGAAATAAAACACGTAGGCTATTGTGTGCGGTTTTAGTTACCTTATTATGGGAAGCGTGTCACACATTTGAGAATGCAGAAGGGGCAGCGTAGGGCAACCAAAGTTATTCAGGGATTTGGGGAATGAATTATAAAGAAAGATTAGCTAGGTTTGGCCTCTGTAACTTTGAAACGAGAATTGTTGAGCTGAGCAGCTTGCTTAGGCATGGTGATACTGAATTGGAAGCTCAGGAAAATAATACCTTAGCTGACCTCTTTGACAGACTTGCTGGAAAAAGCACCATGAAAGATTTGGAGGGTGAAGCTCCGTCTCAGTGTGCTGAGGCTGACCCTGAATCCGTGTGTGGGATTTGAGTGCAGGGATAGATGGAGCACGGGGAGTTTAGACACCTGAATTTAATTCCACTTTTGAAGTTGGAGGATACTTTTGTGGTGAGGGAACAGAGAGAAGGTGAGACTGTGGCCCTGCTTGAGGCATCAGTGGTGCTGAGTTTCACCAAGGCATTCCACATTTCTATTTTGTGTGCTGAAGTCTGTCAGTGACTTCTCAGGATTTAAAAATGATGACCCACAAGCCTGGTGTCAGGTGTGTTTTTATCTTCAGCAAGTTTTAGCCTTCATTGTGATACTTCTAGATGGGTTTTCTGGAAAGCTTTTTGGAGAACCTGCCCTGGTTTGAGTATTTCTGTATTGAGGACCTATTTTCAACCTACCCTGGTATCACTGGGAATTAAACCAGGACGCTTAACCTGTCCATGGCATCTTAGATAACCCATCTATACAACAAGAACAAAGATGAGTTGCATTACCTTGGTGATCTGGATATTTGTGACCATCTCCATGCGTGTGGAATTTGTGGCTTAATGAATGTCTGAAAAGGGATTTGAGGTCCTTAGATTAAAGGCCCATATCCTGTAAAACACCACATTATGATTATTATATTCCTCCTCATCGATCAGCTGTCAGAGAGACAGACTCCAGTGCCACTTCGCTGATGAAACGGCAGCAATACAAATACCAGTGCCGCTCCACAGAGCAGCTCGCAGTAAAACTGCCGAGTGCAGCTCCAGTAATTGCCTGGCAGCGATACAGGTGGTAGTGCTGCTCCATTGATCAGCCGCTCATCACCGAGGCTCCAGCGCCGCTCTGCTGATCGCTCGGCACCACTGTGGGTTCCAAACCTGCTTTGCAGACCCAGCAGCACGGGATACTCCAGGAGATCCTCATCTACTGGGTGGAAGTCCTGCCCCAAGAGCCACATTCAGGCTGTACAGATGGGGCACCAATGATATTTGGTTTCCCAACTGATTTACTTCTCAGCCATGGTGAAAAATGCTGCACTAATACAAAGTTGCTCCACTGGAAAACCCAAGGCTCACAGCCTGTTTTTCTGAGTAATTGCCACAGTCCCCAGCCCTTTGCTCTCCCATCCAGTCCATGTGCCTCCCAGTAAAGATGTCTCTTGCAGAAGTATGTGGGTGTCTTGAGGTGTGTGTGTACTTGCAGTAATTCCCATATAACTCCATGGACATACAGGAGTGTTTAATAATAATGGAAACACAACAGTGTCTGCAAGTGAATCATTCCTTAGTGTTTCAAAGGCTGGGGGGTGAGAGGTGGAAAGGAAGTTGATCTGAAATGCAGCCAGAATACACTGTTGGTATTTTAGCAGGGGACTCCCTGAAAAATGTGCTCCTTTCACCTGGCTGATTGCTCCCAAGGAACAGGAGGTGTGCTGCAGAGAGAGGCAGGTGGGCAAGAGAACTGAGCACGTGGGATGGGTTGGCACAAGCTAGTTTCCACAGCACACCACTGGGAAAGAATCGATGAAGGTGTTGCTCTGTCGTATCCTGCAGTGGCCTGTCCTGCTCATCCCAACTGGCCTTCTTGGGGTGTGTGTCTCTTGCTGGTTTGTACGGGGTGGGGATGGGGACAGCCCCCTTTAAGTTTCTTTTTTTTTTTTTTTTCTCTTTACTCAGGAGTGACTATTTCTGAGTTCAGCAAAGCTTATACATAATAAAGGGAAGCCCAGACTTTTACTGTGAGGGGCAGCCACCAAAATCAGCCCTTTATCTTCTCCTAGGGTTAACACTGATGAAGGTACTTCGTGGTTAACTTCAGGTGTCTGATCTTTACTTGGTGTTGAGGTTTTTTTCTGGTTTGTTTTGGTTTCAAGCTTTTTTTTTAAAAAATTTTTTTTTTAACCCCAGGACAGTTCAAATGTGTTAATTACTCCAAGGTAAAGTAGACATCTTTTAATGTGAAGGCTACCCCTGCATATGTGAAATATTTAACACTTGATATGCTGAGACTTGCTCTTCAAAGTATTTTTGTTAGCTTCAGGCGTAAATAATGTTTGGCAAGAATGATTTAGCAAGCACCAGAGAGAGGGTGCCTTCGCACGAGGAAATCACCCAAACACCCCTCCAGTTTGCAAACTAATTTCAATATACCCTGTGCATCCTGTTCTACTGTGCTGCTGAAGCACGGAAAGTGCAAAGTGGGGGCAGATACTGTGCTCCATGGGAAGAATCTCATTTTATCTTATAAATTTTATTAGCATCCTTTAATATGTAGCAAATATTCTATTGGCATTTACAGAAAGAAAACCAGTTGATTAGAATGTAGATGCATGATTTGGGAAGTATATATGGTTAAACCCCTGATGTTTTCTTTACAAACTAATTCCTGGCCAATTTGGCTACGTGAGGCAAAGCCTTAGATGATGGCTCCCCAGCATTGAAGCTTTGTGGAAAACTTTAGTCTACTTGATGAAAGGCTGTATCCACAACACAGAGGTCTTCTGAATCTTGGTATAACTGCAATGCTGAATAGTTTGTTTCTTTAAAAAAAGAAAAAAGCTAGAATTAGTGCCATAATAAAACAGACAATTTAAATAAAAGCAAAAAGGAAATTCATTTCAGGGGAATTTTTTTGATCTACAGTTCCCAAGAAAAGTTCTTTTTTTACAGTTCAGAAATTCAAATACTGAAAAACTCGGGTGTTTGGCCAAAATACTTTTGTTTTTAAGCATTTAGTTTTTCAGGAAAAATAGGGCAAAAATTTTCCGCACAAACCAACACTTTTCACAGCCTCTCATGTTTCCTTGGAAATTTTCCTTCTAATTTGTTTCTGTCGGAGAACTCGGGCTCCACCCCACCCCCCCCAGGGGAAGGATCCACAGCCTACCTGACTCAAGTCCTCAAAAGCAGGCTAATACAAAGTTACTCCACTTAACCGTGGTTCTGTGGGCAGAGAAAGGTTATTGTTAATACAAGCATGTCAGGGATATTCCTGTGTGCTCTTAACTGGTCTTTTCCTAAACCTTTACTTTAGCACACTCCTACTTAACGCTCTGCAGCTACCAAATGGTGGTGACTTGTGGACATCTGATGAGTGCTGTGCGTGGCTTGCTCTGCATCAAGCCATGAACAGAAGTATGTTATGGCTTCTGCTAGAAAACTCACTCCTTAGTTAGCTCAGGCTTGCAGGTGTACCTCAGGGGTTCCCAGTGAGCCACCAAAAAATGTGCCTTAGTCCTGTTTCACAAGGCAAGGCAAGGTTGGCTCAGTCAATGAGAGATAATAGAGGATTCATATTCTCAAAATGGTAGGTTTGCATTTGTGGAAGCCAGAAGGTAAAGGAGGAGCCAGGAAGGAGTATAAAGAAAAAAGAGGACTGTTCTTCTGCTGGGGAAAATGTGTTTTGCAGGCAGAAATGGTGACAGTCCCCAAAAGCTTTAAATCTGTGGTTTTCCTATAGGAACTCAGGCTCCAGAGAATTTCTGCTTTTAGTTGCAAGGTAAAGAAAGTATTATGTATGGAGATTTGCAGAAGACGCACTGTCCCCACATGATTTCAATTACTGAAGTAGGGCTGCAGGGATTCCCAGGTGTGGATTTACCTGGGAGCTGGGGAGCAGGAGGGGCAGCGTGCCCCTCTCATCCTCTGCTGATGCAGAAGTGGCCGTGTGCTTGCAAGTGCCCTGCCACTGTCCTTGTTATGGCTACGTCTGGCCCTGAATGCTGAGGTTTCAGTGCCTGGATACCCTCTATGCTCTTTTGGCTTTATCCTGTTGGGCTCCAATTTCCAGTGTGTATTTGGATGTTTGTCAAAAGCACCAAGATGCCCTATTTTTACAGAAAATCAATGGAGTTTAGCTATTAAGTGCTTTCACCTGAGTCTTGAAAATGTCCCCCATAAATAACAAAACAAAAGCAAAAGCTGTGTGTGTAAGCCAAGGGTTTGCAAACTGGCTTCATCTGTAGGACTAGCACCAAGAAGTCAGAAGGTGCATAAGGACACATCTCGCAGCCATGAGCTGCATTAGTGGGTGTAAGGGATTATCTTTGAGCTGTAATTTCCACAGAGAAAAGTTCACACTGGTCTTAAAACGTTTATTCTCACAAAGTGAGTGTGCTGCAGAAGCAAAACACTCAGCCTTTTAATGTCTTGTATAATTAAGGACCACTTTATTTTCTCTTTTTATTAATGACTTACCTTTAATGTTAGCCTGACGACACAGTTGTGTAATTTAATGTGAAATGTATTATTCAGCTAGCTGCTGCCTTACAGAAAGGTTTTGACAGGCTGTAATGGCTTTGGTTTCAGGACAATAAACCATCTTTTTTATAAATGCTGGGAAGAAACTTGAAGGAAGTGAGGTGGTTCTTTTAGTAGTTTGATGGGATTAATTTTTTTAAAAGAAAGTGTAACTGAAGAAAAAAAATACAGTGAAGGACCTATCACAGCAAAGGCAAATTAGTTGTTTAGTCCCCAATTCAGAGGAAGCGTTTAGGCATATGCTTAAGTCTCACTGGGGACTTTCCTCAGTGAAGCTTATGCTCTGAAGACTAAAGCAGTTATTTACCCTTTGCACAGTGAAATTTGTAGGAAGAGATATAGCATCTTTTATTAAACCAGCGTTTTGTAAGACACATCAGCATGTCCTTTGTCTTATGAAATGCTAGTTGGAGTCAGTTGAAAATTAGCAGTTCTTTCAGTTAAACAAATTTAGGAGCGTTTCCATTATTTTGTTGAACTGGGGGGCAGAAATATTAGTAATTAAATGAGCTACATGAAGAGGTTTCCTGTGGGAGCAAACAATTTGATTCAGTGACACAGTCCTAAATTCCATTTGCTGAAGCAAAAATATCATATAGGGAAAAAATGAGAGAAAGTTTGTTGCAGTCCTGTGCTTTATACTTTCTTCCAACTGAGTGAAAATGTGGAATCTTTTTTTAGTGCTATTTTCTTAGGAAACAGAGCCAGTGCAGTCAGTCTGTGTTGCTCAGTGACTTTGGATCTGATGGCTGATTTCCAAACTGGATAGAGGTTTCGGAAGAAAGCTAGTTCCTGCACATTCTGTGAGATGAGGTGCCTGGGTAAAGGTGACTGCCCAGACCCAGGTCAAGGTCTCCCACAGGAACCTCAACACCAAGCCACCAGCACATCCACATGCACACAGATCAGAGGGATACCTGAACCACAGTAAAACCTGGTGGGAACAAGCACTCAGGCCAAGACATGCACCCAGAGGCCAAAGGTCTCCTTTGTGCAGGGGCTCTCCCTGTTTATTTCACTGGTTTTCAAGCTGGGTTTCCTATAGACCATCTCAGTTACTGGCATTGATCTCTGAATTTTGTACAGGCAAGAGACTTATTTTTACCCATGCAAAATCAGATTATTATAGCTATCCCTCCCTGCATGACAGGGACAAATTCCTGAAAGAGAGTGCTCAGAAGCCACACTTGCCATCAAGCAGTTCAAGTGCAGAGATTGCTTTTTCAAAATCCAAGTCTTTGGCACTGCATGTCACTTCCCCCCAGCACCCCAGCCCTGATGAAAGTAATTTGTTTTCCCTATAAACCTGGTCTTAGAGTATCCAACCATCCCTGGAGTACTGCCTACCTGTATTCCAGCAGCCTTACCCAAGAGGAGGGATATATTATTCTCTTATGGTCAGACTAAAGGAGTGAACAAAGGTACACAGAGATATGAACCGAACACAGACATTCCTAGCAGAAGGCTAATGCTTAAACCACGAGGGCTTTTCTTCCCTTCCTCCCTGCAAAAAGCAAATAATTTGGAGGCAAGCACGTAAAGGAGGGGAAGAGAGGTCTGCACTGAAGACACCAATGTTTGCTTCCTGCCCTGGAGACGATCTCATCAGCCTTTCCAGGGCTTTGAGAGTCCTCCCGTAGCTAGATACCAGGAACAGGGGGAGGCTGTGGAGAGGAGTTCGTCTCACGTCCCATCTACATTAAGCAGCACTGATATGCTTAAATTATGATCTTGCAATTAAAAACTGTATTAAAATCTTCTGCTGGTTCTGGAGTGGGAAGCTGTAGTAAATCAGATAGCTACATGGAGACTCTTAGACAAGTTACAAATTATTCATAACCAATTATGTAAATTCCTCTGGAGCTGTAATAGTAAAAAGCATCCCAGAGCCCTGTACAAAAACTGTGTTGGTTTGGTTACCCCCAGAGAAGGAGAAGCGCTATTATTGTTTAAGTCTAGTCTGTAAATGTGTTAATGGATCCACTCTCAAGTATCTGAGGGGAGAAAGAACAGACGCAACCTATTAACTGCCCATGTCCTAGTAATCATCGAATAAATTGACTTTTATTGTATCCAAAAGTAAGAAATCTTCTGGGATAAAAAACCTTTTGCTACTTGGCTGCTGATAATTGGAATCAACAACTCAAGGAATTAAGGAGGCTAGATCAGCTCCATGCTTTTAAAATGATTTGTAGCTGACGTATTGCCAGTTATGCACTCTATGGGCTAATCTCTAATTGTATTTTCATGTATGGTTCTGGACTGAGTGGGTGATTTATCTGACACACAGTTTGATCTACTCATCGCCAGCCCTTAATATACAGGATTTGCCATTCCAGATCGAGCTCTTTTGCAGTAAGTCCAGTCCTCTGCCTTTGGTAGTGGCTAAAAACATGCTTTCACAGAAGCACCCTTTGCTGAAGCAGGCAGAGGGGTTGCTCGCTGCTGAGAATGGTGATTACAGGCATGGTTCCTGGTGGCACCGTGGCTGTTTTCACTGCCAAACTTCAGACAGCCCTTCTTGGGGCCTGACCTCTCTGTGTAAGCAATAGAGACCGGAGGCACTTTCCAAGGCTGCTTCAGAGCCATGAAGTTGTTGCCTTTGTCAACTGCTTGGGAGCCTCAAGGCAGAAGCCAACAGACAGTACGAAGACCCTCATGTTTTGAGGGAATCTGTGTGGTTTAGGCACTAGTTCAGAGGCCAGGAAACTGTTAGCTAGCTCTGCTTTGGGAGATATTGAATCAGTTACTCTATCTCTCTGAACTTATTTCCACCCACTCCTTCTCTTGCATAATTAGACTGTAAGCTCTTCAGGGCAGGGACCATCTTTTTATAGTCTGTTTTGTGTAACACCTAGCACAATGGGGTGCCAGTCTCACCTGAGGCCTGCAGGCACTGCTGTGTTATAGATAATTAGGGTTTTTTTTAGGCATCACTGTAGTACAAATAACCAGGGTGTTTTGTTGTTGTTTATTCTTGGCCAAATCCTGCTTGCAAACCGAAGGCACGCAGCAAGTAAAGGTGCAGCAGATGCGCATCGGACTTTGTGGCGCAGGCTGAGTTTAGAGAAGAGCAAATACTCATGAGCCTGTGGTGAAGATGGAAGGATTCTGCAGACCTCTGCTTTATCCCTAGCTCAGGTGCTGGTTCCCAAGTAGCTTTTAGCTAGCCACTTCATTACTTTTCACCAAAGTTTCCTTTCTAGTAAAAGTATAATTAACAACCAGCTTCTTATGAAGGGCTTTGAGAGGTTTGGCTGGAGTCAATGAGTTTCAGAAGAGATAGTAAGAAATTAGATGTGGCAAAATCTGTTTAATTCCTCCTTACACTTGCGTAGACGAGAGGATGTTCTTATAGCACTTCAGTAATATGTTATGCAAAAGCAGGGAGATATGACAGAATTTCAAGTGTGTGTGTGTTCATCTGACCAGCCATGTGTGTGTATGCTCACGTGAGAAATGCCTTCTTTTTTCTTTTTTTTTTTTTAAATTCACAGAACTGTTCTTTGTTTCCTTAATCTCACCATAGATGGTTTCCTCTTTGCATGCCCATTCTGTAATTCCCCCAGTAGACATCTGTCAGGAATACACAAAACTAGCACAGCTTTGATGCAACAACAGAATCCTGGAAACTAATCAAGAAAAAAAAAATTGCCCTTGTAAAACTGGGTCTGTAATTATTATGGGAGCCAAGATATCGAGATAATAAGGAGACAGCCCTAAATAACGTGGGGGAATTACAGAAGGTAATAATGTACTGCATCACTGCCAGACAGAGTTAGACAGACAGAGTGGCTATGGGTTTTGGCCTGGGTTCTGCATTGTGTTAGGGCTGCTCCACCACTGCCAGACCGAGGAAGGAGTGTGAGGAGAGGGGCTGTGCAGCCCTCCTGCCCTGGGCTGCGCCTTCCTGGGCGGCACTGGAGCATCAGCGATTCCTTGCTCCTCTCGCTCTGCAGTCTGCTGAGGCTTCAGCGCTGCCTCTTGCCTGAGAGCTAAAAGGGGCTGTCGCAGAGTGGCCTAAAACCTGTTGTGATTTCAGGGGTCAGCTTTTTCCTCCTATGTCTGCTTGGCCGTGACATCTCGTACCCATGAGATGATCCACTCTGTGCCAGCAAACCTGCCTTGAATGCAGAAATCTCAGCAGTTGCCCCCCTGCAATATGATACCGGCGTGGTACCCAGGCGATGCAAAATAGGCAAAGGGTTACCAAAAAAAAAAGCAAAACTGTTGTTGTCTCTGAGGGAGGGAGTGTCAGCTCGACTTTGCTGGTTATGGTAAACTGTTGTACACAAGCTCATATACTCAAACAGGAATCTCTGTGCCAGAAAGTCCATGTAGCCTTGGAAAACAGATGGTGTGGGAGCGAGCTAATCAGGAGTGGTTGCCCTGTTGCATTTGTGTGTTGCCAGAAGAGTCAAGCCAAGAGCACGTTGCTTTCTTTTGCAGCCACCTTCAGCAGGGCAGGAGAAGCCGAGTAAATGAGCCTGCAGAGGAAATCTGCTCAGTGCTGCTGCAGCTAGACTGTTTCCAGTACCAGAACAAGCTTGTTGAAAGCTGGCATGGGCATCTCAAGGCTGCGGTGTAGACATATCCTTTGGGTGTAATAACAATAGAAAGATGAGATATGTAGTTTTCAGAGGTTTTGGAGCAATAGGGTGTTAAGATAATACAGGCAATAAAGCTCAAAATATATCTGGTGGTGGTTTCTAACCCTACTGGTATTTCTCCTCAGGGTTCAGTGTGTTAGAAGAGACCAAGGGCATGTTTTAAAGAATGCAGAACCCACAACCAGGAGTAAAGATTTCCAAGGATCTTAGCACTCATTTAGACAAACAAAAATCAGTCTGTGGTACAAAGCTGCTCTGCAAACTGGGGGCTGAACGCGTTTGGAAGTTTAGCTTTTAAGTGTTGTCGACTTACTATTCAGCAAGACAAGATCTTTGCATCCTTTTCAGCAAAGCAAATGCTATTTAAAGACATAAATGCACACTTATATTATTAAACTTAATGTTTCTGTTTTGCAAGGGATGGGGACGTAGAGCTGTTATCCCTACAGGCTGACTTCAGTCCTCAAAACTGAATCTTAAACAGCAACCTCTTCACTTTTCCACTTAATCTTGGAGATGCACTAAAATACTCTGTGCCTTCCTTAAATAGAAGAAAAAACATGAGTTTCAGATGTACGAGCACTGGAAATCCCAGTAAAGCTGAAGAGTCACCCTGTATAGCAGCACTTTCCAGGGACACTTACTACTTCTCCTCTAATGTCACAGTACTCAGTAATTGTAGGAGCATAGCATGCTACTGCTAAGTGTTTTTAAATTAGGATTTTAAAACTTCTCCTGTGGCTACCCCTGTTGATTATGAATCTGGTTTTTTTTTCCCTACCAAGACCCAGAGTTTTGGCTCCAGCACCCTCATCAGTTGTAATTACTGTGCCCTTTTACATGGAAAATGTGATCAACTTCAGCTTGTCTGAGCTGCTTCATCCATCTCCACCTGTGGCTATGGAGGGAATGGCTCACGCTGGAAATTCTGACTCTATCAGAATGGCAGTTATTAATCCTAGGAACTGCATTAAAAAATATCTCCCTTTTTATTAGTACTATTAAGAGAAGTCTTATTCTTGATGATCTGCTAAACATTCTTCATGTTAATTCCAATATAAAGTATAAAACCCCTTCTTTAATTTGAATCAAAATCCTGTGTTTTTAAAGACATGGAAATACAGTTGACAAATGAATGCGGTTGACTGGGGGTAAATATGGCCAGGGTAAGTCTTTTCATTCCCTGCTCTCTTTGCATCCTGTTTAATTCACACTGAAAAATGTCAATACAATATTCTTATGCATGTTTTTATTTCGGTGAGCCTTCTGATTGTGCTAAGCACACTGGTCATTGCAACTCAGGAGTTCAAGGTGAGCTTGATGGGGTGTTATGTGGCACACAACTGTCAGGAACACCAGCTAACTCTGCCTATGTCCTCCGTCTTGCTGCAGTTCACACCAGGGTTTGGATTCTTCTGTGGCTTCAGTTTCAACAAAAGTTTCTCTCAATCAGGCCAGGAGGAGCAACTCTGAAGGTTTGCTCTTTTAAATGACTGTTTTGGCTGCTTCTTTTGGTACTTCAAATAAATTGAGAGTAAAAAGACAAAAGTTCACAGTCTCCGTGCACAAACACCGGGGAGAGAGAGAACAGGAACAGTTCCCAAGTCCTGCAGCAGCCCTGAAGGCTCTCTATGTCTCCTCCTCCTCCTCTGCAGCACGTGTCGCCCTGGCCTAAAACCCATGCTCAGATTAAACCTGGCCAAGGAGCTAGGATGTCCCCGTGCAGTGGTCAGATCAAGCACCAGCTTGCATTGCTGGACCTCGTTTCGGTTCCCACTGCTCTGCCGGCATCTGCGCAGCTGTCCCAAAGCCCTGCAAACGTCCTGTGTTTGTAAGCCTCAGAAATCCGCTTGCACAGAGGAGAGGTGGGGCACAAATGCTCCTTTTGCAATAACAAGCTTGTCTTTCCACCGATTCTGCCTGGGTGGCACAGTAACCGCAGGCTCTCATCATTAGCAGCAATTGGTGGGTCCCAGATTTAGCTCTGTCACCACAAACCCTGTCTTTTGCTGGAGCGGTCTCCAGCTTTAGCAAGTGGCAACTCCCTTAATTATACATTTTTATCTCCTCCACCCCAGCTACTGCACTCAGGGCTGGGGGAAGGGAGGAAAGAGCAAAAGGAATCAAAGGAGGAAAGTTGATTTAAGTACCTGGGCACAGGGAGAACTGCAGTCCATCTTACTGGCTATAGCATAACTCTCTTCTCTGCAGCGTGATTTTAACATGAGCCTTGGCCAAATTATTTCCCCTTTCTATTTCTATTGCAATTAGGGCTGTATTTGGGGGCTTCCTTTCCACCCCCAGCCTTTATTCCTGCTCAGGAAGGCTTATTGTGTGACGCTCCTTCTCTAGCCTGGTTTGGGGTGAACCCAGCTTTGCCCTCAGGCCACTACCGTCTCCCTGGGCATCCTCCTGCCCTGGCCGGGGGCTTTCCAGGTCCCTTGTTCTTCCCCGCTCCTCTTTCTTTTTCCTTTGCTGCCCCCTATCCCCCAGCCTTGCTCTGCTGCCTGGCACATAAACCCATAATTTGCTGCATAGGCATAAAATACTGTGAACTGCTGCACCTTTTGCACATGGATAGGTCAAAAAAAAAGTGTAGCAATTTGCTTGAACATGTGCACGGGCAGTATTAATGCAGATCAGTTGCAAGAAATAACGTAATACAGATTTGCCAACGTATGTATTGCATAAATGCTGACAGGTGCTGACAGAAGTGTGTGCGTAAACATTTAATAGCACTGTTAATTCATAGCACAACAGTTGCTGTTGGCATGGTTCAGAATTTATTATATTTTGCTATTTATTCCTAGTCAGCTTGTTGTCCATCATCCTCCCAGATGGCATGTCTACCGCGATTCCTTCCTCCTAAAATTTGCATGATGCTTTTTCTGGGAGGAAGGCAGGGTGGCTGATAGCTCAAGTTGTTCATGCAGACTCCAAAGCCTCCTTTCTTGTTCAGAATAAGCCCACTTCGTATCTGTGAAGAATTCCCCTAATCTCTTTATATCTCAATTGCTCTAAGTGAATAGGGGGAAATAAACATTTCATTCCCTTATAGATGTGTTTCCCTTTTCTGTTTTTCTTTTCTAATCTATTCAGATTGCCGTGGTGAAAACCTGGCCCCACAGAAGGCACAGGCAAAACCACCACCGATTTCAGTTCAGTGAAGATTCACCTTAATTGACTCTGCTTAAAAGTTAGGTGTCTAGTCCAAGATAATAATCTAGGCTCCTTTTATAGTCCCTGTCGAAAGATACTGGCACCTCCAACATCAATTCACCCTACCCATCTCAGATAGCTATCTTGGGATGGGATGAATAGCCCTTCGTAGGTGCCAATTTCTCTCTCTATTGAGTGCAGCGGAGGCTGAAAGTTTGAACTTAAACCAACTTTTAGGTGTCTGTTTTTCAGTTGTGAATGACAGGGATGACTTCTTGCAATGTGGTGGCACTCCCTCTCTCCTTGCCAGAGGTGGGGGTTCCAGTGGGATGTCAACGTACTGCAACGTTGCAACTATTTATAGCTGGACCAAAACTGTGTGATTTTTGCCATGGCCTCAAGTATTCACCTGCAGACCTCACTCAGGTGGCCTTGGATTGTGCCTTGCTCTGGCTGCTGCTGGCATCACTGCGTTAATCCGTGATAGATTTCAGAAGCAGCATCAAGAGGTGTATATATATGCTGAGCAATGTTTTGCTGGGTTTTGCCAAGGGAAAAACTGAGCCATTGTGTGGGTTTCAGGTTTTGCTTTTCTCAGTGGAAAAACTGGACACTATCAAATGGCACGAACAGCTTTCCAAAAACATTTTCTTTCCAGCAGTGAGTGAGAGAGGAGCATTTTCACTATTAATCTCTAAAGGTACACAGTAGTCACTCATGTTTCAGGTATGAGGGACAGTAAATGACTGTTTGGAGGCCTCAGAGCTTGTCTACTCATGCTGGTCATCAGGAGCATGGGAGTTCCAAATGAATGAGCATGTGTGATAGCTTCTAAGACACATTCCTGATTGTTTTCCCCAAAAATCAAGGATGCTGGTTAGGAGGTGCTGCTAACAAGGAGAGTCTCTGAGGAGGCTATTGCCTGATGGCATTCATTCCTTTAATTTCACCAGTAGCCCTATAGGAATTGCAGTGTGGCCTCGTCGTTATGGTGAGGGGGAATTGCTGCCAGGCCAGGGTGGCCATAGGTGCTGAATTACAGCCCTAGAAGCTGCTGGGATGTCCTACTGGCAAATGAGAGGGAGACAAGTTTCTTGGCTTTAACATAGTCGCTGCATAGGAAGAGTCAACGTGGAGAAGAAAATCAAATCTTTGTTCCTCTGAATTGTGAAATTGATTTCCTCTGTGGGTGTAAATTGGTGGGGGATATTCTGATTTATCAGATAAGGATCTGGTCTAATGTGCAGTAAAAGCTTCAAGTTTTGGCTGTATACTCGGGGTTTAGTCCTTTAGGTAGTCACATAGGAGGTTTTGCAAGGGGATCAGAAGGTAGGGCTCTTGGGAACCCCAGGAAAAATAAACATAACCCAAAAAGCTGTGAGAGATTGTGTGACAGCCTCTGGTGAATGAAAAGCGACTGAACACCAGGTTTTTCTCTTTCACAGCCATAAAAACCAGGCTAAGGAGGCTGTCCATTACATCTCTTCTATGGTATCACTCCCCGTGTTTGACATAGCTCACATGATCTATGAACTGGGGCCTGGTTTTGATTTAGCGCTGTTTATTAACCTAACAGTGCTGACATATTTTAGTGCAACATATAAAATCTAAGGCTTTTTCTTAAGCTGAGGAAATGAGGTTATGTGACATTGATCCAAAATGGAGGGGAGTATTTTAGGTTTCATTTTAACAGACAAGGGAACTGAGACAAGGGAAATGCAGTCCTTCTCCTGTCCTCCCTGCCAAGTCCTCTGCAAATGGGGCAGAAATACCAGGTTTCAGTAAAGTCTAGCGCATGTTTAAAACCAGCTGTAAATGGCTTTTGATCATTTTGTTATGTGTGTGAAAGATGTAAGAATCAGTTTAAAATTTTAATTGAGTCAATAAGAAAATCAAAATAACAGGTCTGTTTGAGTTACTCAACTCATGTCCAGGTCTGAAAACAGACACAAAACTCTTGTGGCTACAGTGAAGGTACAAGACCTTGTCCATGGTATATGAAAAACGAAACTGAGGCCAGAGAGTGGAGGAATGGTGAGTCTGATATTTATGGTGATTCAGTGGGTGGAAACGAGATTGGTCCTCCTGATTTTAGGACCTTATGGAATCCCACCGGTGCTAGAAATGTCAGTTAAGGATAACTGATTAAGGAAATCTAGAGTTTGCTGGCACAAAATAGTGATCTGCAGACAGGCAATGACAGGCCGTTAATAGACCTAGTAATATGGATTTGCATTAACTGTTTGGAGATATTTTGTAAGCCCCTTGGCTGCATGTCAAATCACTAAGCTGGTACCTTGTTCCAGCATTGGAGTTACTGTTGGTGTGCGTCCAGAGTTGTTGTGGTTGTGCAATACTACCAAGTCCTTGCTTTTCTCCTGGTTACCTTTTAAATGTAGGTCCTTTCCTTGATTTTGATAACAGCTATTAAATTTGGCTGCACCCACTCAACATTGCTGTGCTTCTCGGAAATAGGGCAGTGGTTGTGTAACTTCCATTCATCCGTCCATACAGAGCAGTTAATTTCCATTATTGAGGTTTCCCAACATCATAAGAGAGTTGCATTAATGTGGCTTATCTGTGATAACCAGTGCAAACTAGTGCAGGAAAATCCATGAATAGAGCCAGTCCTGTTTAATTCAGTCTGGTCTTACACCATTATAGTCCACCAGTGCTGCTTTGGGGCGTAGCTGCACCATCTCTCAGCTTCCTGCTCCTCCCTACACCATTCCTCTTCTGACCTGTGCCGTGGTGCTCACTCTCTGCTGGGATGCCCAGTGGCTGTATTTTGATCCATGTATTTGCTCAAGTTGCCTGTAACAAGTTACCACAATCAGTTACTCTGTGATCTGAGCAAGCTAGGTTGTAATTTCACCAAATTCCCTCTATTCCCACCATGACTGTGTGGTTGCTCTTTTTTCTCCTGCAGCCAGCCCGGAAGCTCACTGGTGCATCTTTCCCATTACTCCAGTCACCCCGTGAAGAAGGACTGAAGGAGCTCACACATTGCCCTGTGTAATCTTGCTACTAGCTGACGTTTCTCCTCCTCCTCCTCTCATTTATCCCAAATCCCTTCCTTTTCAGATCCCTTCATTTCCGCCTGCTCTCTGTTTTTAAGCCTTCTCTTATGTGACTTACTGTCTAGAACAGCTTCCCTCTGTACTTCTCTCCCCTTTCAAATCCTTCCTTAAACCGCAGCCACTTCAGCAAGTCCTTCTTTTCAGAGGCAGTAATCCCCATTTATGCTGTAGCCCACAAACATTATCTGGTGTCATGTCAAGCATGTGTACAGCCTCTGAGGTAGTCTGGTGAGGTTTCTGAGAGAGTGCAGAGCTTCTAAATCCCTTTGAAATGTAATAGAAGTCAGGCACCTAATTCTCTTTGGTTTAAAAATCCCAGTTCTTCTCCTGGGGCAAGGCGTGTGTATTGATCTAGGTGATGTGCTACAGTACTGCTGTACAATGCTATGTGAGTTTTTTATTGAACCATTAATCATTTGAATGCACAGCAACGTGTGAGTTAAGTGCATGTGCCCAATATTAAGATGGGCTGATTTAGAGGTGTCTCGTGGGGCTGGTTCTTGCTCAATTGCTCATTTCCAGATGTGAATTTTGAGAAAGGCAGAGCTTGCAAGTACTGTGTCTGTCTTCTGTTAAGGATCCCCCATAGTCAGTACCTATCTATGTATAAGTAAGTGGGATTACTCCTGGTGGAATCAGGACTGTAGACGCTTTGCTTCTTGGTTACTTGCTGTGAAACAGGTTTTCTATCAGATGTGTCTGCCAAGCAGGTGAGTTCCCTCCATTCCCACTGAGGCTGATGCCATGAGAGCCCTGTACAAAGGGTGACTTTGAGCATTGTGGAATTGTCAGGAATATTTAGCCTGCTGTGTCACTCAAAGGAAAGGAGATCAGAGCTGGGATTTAAGAGGAGGATGGTATGGTCATGAAGGGGTTTAGGACTAGGGCTAGACATGAGTGTGACTATAGGATAGTCATATAGATTGTTGTCTGGTGGGCAGAGCAGAGAGCAGTAATTCAAGCAATGGTGGGTCTGCTCTTACATCCCTGAGAGACGGGCTGTTCACACAGGGGCCACCAGTAGTCCTACACTTGGCCTACTTCTGCTTTTATTAAACTCAGTAGTAAAATTTCTGTGGGGAGCCTGTCAGGTCCTAAGTCCTAAGCACTTTTGGGAACTTGCAGCCCCCCAGTTTTTGATCCGTTACATTTGTTCCTCGTGTTGTGATTTAATTCCCAGGAGCATCGTTAGGAGTAGTCTGTGGGTAAATAGGACTCTTGTGTCTCTTCCTGGTGCAGGACTTTGCCTGATAAAAAGTGCTACCCAAGTAAATGTAAACTGTCAGTCATGGTCAGTCCTTAATGAGAGCTGTGCTACATTCAGCTCAATTAGAAACCCACTTTGAGTGAAAAAAAAAAATCTACCGTGTCAGTGTTTATCCAGTAGAGTAAAATGCAACTGTCCTGGGAAGGAGCTGTGGTCTGCAGACTCATGCTGGGCTCAGCTCCCCCCCAAGCAATGGCTGACAGCAGATCCGACGCAGCACGTTTATGGGATACGTTCTTCTCCATTAAAAAGATGAAAGGTAAGAGAAGGAGAGGAGGCTAATTCTGATCAATTGCCAAAATCATAAAATGCGGAGAGAGAGAGAGAGGGGAAGAAACCTGCTGTAAATTACCCAGTGAGTCCACACTGGAACTGGGGATTAAACCCAGGTCTGCAAAATTCCAGTCAATTACTGCGAGCATGAGGCCACTTGCATCTGCTGACTCCCCGCTCCGGGTACTCCTCTTCTGAAGCAGTGAAGCTGCTTGCAAAGTGTGAGAGTGGCAAAATTTGGGCTAGTCAGCAATGCTTTTCTAAGCAATGCAATTCATGCGAGCCCTTGAGTAACAACGGGATGGCAGGATCACGTACCCTCCTGCTACATGGCACGCTGGAGCCATTTAAGAATCCCTCGGCCTCATGAGCTCCTGAGCAGAATTACTGCACTTGGTTAGGCTGAGTGGGGTTCACTGGCTGTAGTTTATGCAAGCGGGGTGGTGAATGAGTGACTGGAGAGGCTGAACAGCAAGAGAGAACAGGCTTTCCATTACAGAAGATCTGGATTTATTTCTGTTCATTCATTGCAAGTCAGAATCCATTCTCTTCATTTTTATTCTTCCATGCCGTGACACCTTTAAAATCCATGGTACATTTAACTTTTGATTTTCATTTAATACCTTTTAAAGTGATCTAATGCAGACAGATTACAGACAGTAAGGGTTACTGTCCTTTGGTGGAAATACCCTATTTAATAAAATATTGTAAGACAGATTGGCCACTCCATGCATTAAAAAAAGAAAGATATACTAAGTTTAGATGCTATGACAGTAAAACCTTATAGGCTTATCAATTTTAGACAGTCATACTCTATTCAAGTTTTCAAATCACTCTGCAAAGGTAGCTAGCTATGCTACTTTTGAAATCAGAAGTAGTTGTTGCAGTTTGCAGTATTTAATGTAGATCTATGTAAATTGCTACAGGAGGGGGAGGAGAACAGTTTGATCTTAAAATATAATTTGGACTGTTCTCATCTTTTCTTGTAAAGGCTGTTTTGATCATTTGTTGCCACCTCCCAGTTTTCAAACATCTCAGGTCTCAAAAAGTTCTGATACTTTTAAAGATAAGGATCAAATTTTACGTATTTTTGTCTCTTAGTTCTCATGCCTTTGACATTCAGGTTTGCAAACTTCTTCCCCTATCAAAGGGCTTTAACATATTTTCTTTTTTATTATTTTTAAATGAAAATTGACATTCTCATTTGATAATGTGACTGTAGGAGCCAAGGCTTTAAGAAAAATGCCAAATACCACAATACCTATGGGAATTTGCAACCTTATTATTAATAATGGGTGCTTCTCACTTCTCTTCAAGCCTCCTGAGATTTTGATGTTTCATCTAAATCCACACAGATTCTTGTGATCTTTAAAGGTGGGGAGACAGTGGAAAAGTACTTCCTCAGGAGAAGAACTTGGTTACAGAGCATGGATCCAGTTTCCAGTTTGAACCTCTTTAAACATCAGATATTTTCAGGTCTAAAGTTTGGTTGCCTGCAATCTTGTTTTTTCCCCACTCCTTTTTGCTTTGCTGGTAGAATGAAGAACTTGATTTAAGGTTATATGCCTGGAAAAATAAAGCATTTAATTTACATTTTACAAGGCAGTTATTGCAGGTTAATTAAATATCAATTGAGTGTTATAGGCCATATTAAGATTTATTAATAACCCAGCAGATAAATCTCCTTGGAATTCAATTAAATGAAAATCACATAAAAATATATGTGCAATTTTATTCATATAATACATAAAACTTGTGAATTATAGTGCAGCATTGTACAGTAAGTTGATTAATGGGAATTAATTGCTGAAATAGAGAAAAATCAATTTAAACTTCCTGTAGCAGGTATAAGAAGCGTGGTATACTTCTCCCATACCCTGAGCTGAGTTTGTGTCTGCACTTAACACCATCTCACTCCATACCATAAGATGCATTTTGGACATAAATGTGCTTCCTCTCCTTTAACCTGCTTTAGCTCAGCATTTTAGGCTTAGAGAAAGGAACAGCTCTGTGACACCAGTATGCCCCGTTGAGTTAATTGTATGGCTGAAGAATTTAGAGGTGAAAGAAGCAGCAGACTGATACGCTGGTGGGTATCTCTGACTCTGCAAGGGCACATGGGTTTGTGTCTTGTGTCACAGGCAAGATCTCGGTCTGTAAGGGAGAGGCTCAAGAGGTTTGGGAGTGTTTGTACCAATGGCTGTCACAGACTTTTGCCCTTGATGCTTTTTCAAATCTCTGTTTAAGCATTTGTAAGATAGCAACAGAAACACCGCTAGCCAGGTTGTCTGCAAACTCAGGAGCACAGGGGTGTGTTGGGCTTTAACCAGGATTAGTGAGTGGATCTAGGCCCATTGGGGAAGCAAAGCTTCCGACATCGGCGATGAGGTTCAGGAGCTGGACTTGGAAAACAACTTTCCAATATTTGCAGAACGATTGAGGCCTGGCTTGCTGCCATCTGTTCCTTGCGCATCCTGTGTTAAATACTGTCAATATGAGATTATGTTCCAATTACAGTACCAGACTGACTGGTTTAACTCCTACCATGAATCTATTTTCCTTTATTACTATGTACTAACTATGTGACTGATGTACCAGACACCAAAAGAGATGGTCTCTGCCCAGAGGGCTTTGTCTAAAAGAAACATGCCGGGAGAAGACAGAGCGCAACAGAAAATGCAGATGAATGAGTAACTCCGTTGAGATTTTCCTTTTAATTTGGGGATTCTTCTCTTGTTCGTGTGTTTGGCTTGAGTTTTAATATTACTAAACTTGCTTCCTTCAGACATTGCACAAGAACAGAGAATTCCATAGAAACTCAAACAGGGTTAGGCATGTGGCTCTTTGAAGTGTGTGTGTGTGTGTGTGTGTGTGTGTGTGTTGGGGGGTGAATGCTCAGTGCACACATGGAAAACGAAGGGAGAACCATGTTCCAGCTCAGGCGACAACTCCAGCAGATGCCATGGCTCATGCTGGGGAAGTTTAGCCATGTTTAAAATATAGCAGTTGTCTTTCTGTCAATGCACTCCTTGCTCATCCTCCCTCCTCCTATAGAGAATGCATGCATCTGTCTCCTCTGTGCTTCGTCTCTGCTTCTCCCTGCAATAGTTGTCAGGGATATTAGCATTAAATACTTACTGCCTGGCTTAACTAAGGGGTAAGATAGGATTTAATTTGTATGGCTGAAATCCAATTATATAATGGAGCCCCTGGGGGAAGCAGTTATACCTGCTGAATCTCTTGGATGAGTAATTGTGCACAAAGGCTCCTCTCCAGAAGTAGAAACAGATCTGAAATATTTTTCTTTTCTCTTTTTTTGGTGCTGCTGTTATATAATAGGGCTGAGACCCTGAAAAGAAAAGCCAATGACAACCCAGTGCAGTAGAAAGAATTAAAGCATTGCCAGGAGAAAACAAGTTATAATCTGATAAAATCAAGGATCTAACAGGAAGTCTGCAGCAGCATTAGCTTGGAGGAGCCAAAATGCAGGGCAGCCAAAGGAAGCTTACTCATCTTTTTGGAAAAGAGCACAGCGGCTTTGCTGTCTAACTTTTTCCCCCACTTCTACCATGAGCAGGGAAAGGGAATCCTCTACTTGCTTTTGTCAAAGTTTGGGAGATGGGTAGGTACAAAAAAAGCTAAGCAGCCAACTAACTCAGATACTTTTGAAAAATCCTGCACTTAACTACCTTTAAAAATCCCCGTTCCTTATCCTTCATGTCATCTGCATCCTGATAAGCATCAAAATTGTAGGTGATGATGAGCAGGTCAGGAACAAAAGCATAATGAGGTTCCCAAGCAAGGTTTCTGAAAGCAGGTGAGCTTATAAAGCATTGATCTCTAGGATAGTATTGGGCCTTGACAGCTGTCCCATCTGATATCTTCAGCACCTCCAAATCCCACAAGGGAATATACCAAGGGCTCTGAAAGGGACTGAAAGCATCAGCTCTTGTACTTAAGCAAGTTTTATCAAAGCTCAGAGTGCCTTATTTAATTCTGCTTTTAAAAACAGAAAGCAAACTTTTATTCTTTTCTAATGAGTTCAAGTGGAAAAATAATTTCCTCAGTCTCCTTGATGACATGACTACATGAAGATAAGGTGATGACTGCATCCAGCCAGCCGAGGGAAGTCCAAAACTCCAAATGCCACAGACTAAGCACAGACCCGGATGGTCAGATACCCCCGCCCCATCCCTCAGCCTCGCTGTCTGGGCAGGTCTTTCCATTCTTTTAAAAACCAGCTAAAGCAAAAGCGGTTGCAACACTTGAACTCATGAGGAGAGGGTACCTGTCTCACAGACTTGCAGCTCCACCCAGTGGCTCTTTTCCGGCAAGATAAAACCAAGGTTTCAAAACCTGTTGAGGTCAATGTTGTTGTCCTGTGGCGATACTCTGGCAACGTGCATGAGAAATTGGGTGTGTGTTTCTTTGTCAGATTCTTAGCAAGCTGTCAACTACCATTTGAATAATGGGAAAAAACTGCAAAAAGAGTTTTTAGTGAAATAGAAAACTCAGCAATCTTACTACTCCCGTTTTTAAAAACCTCCCAGCACAAACGGTAGGAGAAAAAAAAAGTAGAGAACTGATAACTCACACACTTCACCTTCCCAAATTCTTTATGATCAAATTGCAATAATTTCCCCAAAATTTATTTATTATATTAAATTATTAATGAATTACCAGAGCAAATTATTTTTGATTTGTAAGCTTATTTTGCAAAGAATTATCTTGTGAGTGTGAATTTTGGTAAAGTTAACTTGGCAACTCACACTGTATTGCTTTGCTTCCCTTCCTGGGTAATTACTGTGACTAATAAGAAGTGAATTTTGATTATTTCTATCAAGGATGCCATGCTGAAACTTGCTTTTTCCAGGAGGATTAAGGCACTTGTAATTAAAATAAGCTTTTATTTGTACATGTGTACACTTTTACTGTAGGAAAACTCCGGAGATGGGTACATATTTACAGAACACAGAAGTATGATACCAATAGAATTGATTTTAGATTTGAACCAGTGTTGTAAAAATATCCCATTCCTCCAAGCTCAAGTGAAAACTGAAATCTCTATTGTGCTTACTGTAGGCTTACCAGTCTTTCTGTGTGTCTCAAAAACAGAGGAGCTGATAAACTGATACAAACCATTTTTTGTTGTGAATCTTTTGGAAGTGCCTGTCTTGACTGTGTTAGGAAAATATCATCTGTGAAATACTGCTCCCAGATGGACTCTGTAGGTCCAGTGCCTTGGAATGAGTTGAAATGACCTCTTCCTCCTGAAGTTCAGACGTTATTTAGCATAAACACAGCCCCTCAGGCCTTCACTAAAGTTGCTGTCTGCCAGTGCAGCAGCTGAATGTGGGCTTTAATCTGTTTTGCTTTGCTGCTGGAGTGCTGCAAGGTAAGAGATTTTGAGTTACAAACTATACGAATTCCACTTCTAGGCTTGTAGACATCAGTTATCCATCCAAACAATTAGAAAGTAAGTCAGCCTATACACTCTTTGCACAAGAGAGTGGAAGTTTCTTTTTATAGGGATAATATTTCAAAACAGATACGATATTCCACACATTAAGAATAACACGAAGCACCTTGAAAAAGGTAGCTCTCAAAAAGGGAGTTATTTTTTTCCTTGTATTAAACCCTAAAACTTAATGAGCTTTCCTTGTCTTCCCCAAAATTATCGCTGAAGACCTCTTGAGTGTCTGATCCAGGTACAGCCATCCCACCAGCTGCCCAAGACTGTGGCAAGGGAGAGATCCATTTGCTGAGTATGGAAAGAGATGGAAGCTCATCAGGCTGTGGAACAAAAGTGGTTAACTAATTTTATCAAAAAGGTGTTTGCTGTGCACTGTCTCTCATCTGAACCTGTCTCGTTCCCACAAGTGATCCCCGCGCAGTGGTGGCACCGTGGGAATGACCGAGTCCAGCAAGCCCTGCATCTGTGTGCACACAGCTGGGGTGATAAGCTCTCTCCTTACCCCAAACATGCTGCTTAGCTGTTCTTTTCATGAAGCTGGGGTCGTTCCAGGTTCCCTGCAGCTGCTTCCAACCACTGCGCAGTTCTGTGCTTGCTTTCTTTCCAGGTGAAGAGAGGTTTGTACCCAAAATACCTGGAGGCTTTGTCTGTCTCATAGGAGAAGGTGGTGACTACAGTGTTCAGTAAAGACAAGTTTAGGAAAGGCTGTGGCTTCCAGAAAGGGTACAGAATGACCCTGATTATCCTGTGCAATTGTATCATTAACCACATTTTCCAGTAAGGGATGTGTGAGCCTAGTCTCACTGAGGGGTTCACAGAGGACAACAGCTGATGCCTGATCAGAAAACCTTTCCTTGTTGGAGTGTCATCATAGGAGTAACACACTTGTTCTGCAAGTAAATCTGGTTTCAACTGCAAGTTCCTTGCTGCAAGAACATGCATCCATGCAACATTCCCTGGAGAAATAAGAGGGGGAGAGAAACAGGTATTCAGGAGGAGATAAATTTTCCTGTTTACTGTAGAATGAGTACATTGGATCTGCCAGCTTCAGTGCTGTGAAGTAGCAAAAGCACTCATCGTGTTATTCAGCTGTACTGTAGAGAGACTGAGTAGTTAATCCAGACCTCCAAGATCCTTTAAACCTTTGGTCTCCCCTTTGAGCTGGACAATTAATGTGCCTTGTGATACTGGTTCACGTGAAGTGAAAGGGCAGTGTTTTGTAGTGAGAGCAGGATGAATGGGAGGCAGTGCTCGAGGGTTTTACTCCTGGCTCTGCTGTGAGCCTTTGAAGAAGTCACTTGATTTATCTAGGCCTGATTCTTCTCTAACAGCATTTTCAAACTACTGTTATCTGCACTTTTGGAAAAAGACATAGAAGTGTGCTGCACAGAAATAACTGCATGATTTAATGGTGAGTTATACTTCCCTGAAATGCATTCAACACCACAACAAACTCTTTCTGTAGGTTTTGTGAGTGGTTTCTTGTGCTTGCTAAAATCAGTTATGTAGTACAGCCTTTTTTGCAAGGAATTTTACAAGTAGTGTTAGTTTAATTTCTTCTAATGAAGAAGAAATTGTCTTTTCAAACTAAAAACATTTTAAAAATACTGTCTGAATTTCTCTCTCTCTCCCCCCATATATCCCTTGAAACATTTACCTAGAAGAAGGAAGGTTAGATCTCTATACTTTTTTCTGCTGACTTTTTTCAGTTTTCTAAACAACTTTTTCCCTATGTTGAGGGGAAAAAAGAAAACCCTTTCCAGGGAAAACAGTAGAATGTAAATAACCGTTTTAAAAATTCTTTTAGCCAGTCTAAGTTTTGTGGTTATAAAAATATTTGTGCTCATTCACCATACTCACCTCTGTCTTGGAAGATTATGGTTCAGCTATGTAAAATCCCCTGTGACTAAAACAGTGTGGTAGTACCACATGCAAAGAGGTCAATCATTCACTCACCCACGTATGTGTAATTATGCTCTGTGTTTTCAGGCTCCAGGTAGTTCAACAGATCGTTCCTGGCTTCGGCAAGCAAATACAACTCTTGAAGAAACATTGTTTTCTCCCCATACACTGTGTTTGCACGGATGATACGGGTTGTGAGTTTACCACCGTTGCTCAGCTGTAAAATCAGGGACGGATGTTAGTGAGTAGTGGGTTCAGAGATGAAATCTCCTGCAGTGATATTGGGTTTGCCAGATAAAACCAAAAGCTGGGAATATTGGGCTAGAGGAGTCAACATTTGCAGAGGTGCTCTGGACATTTAGGGCCTGGTTTGTGTCCCTAAAAATACAAGGAGAGGCTCGGTTTGATTTTTTTTTTTTTCTTCCTAACACACCTGCACCCATGTGGTGCTCACTGAGAGATGTTGGATGGAGGGTGCTAGTGGCATTAACTCTTCTGCAGTTGTGATGTATAAACAAGTATTTGCAACAACCAAAATCAGGTACCAGAGAAAGCCAGCTAAGCTGGCTGGCCTCACACTGTAACTGGGAGAGAGAGAGGCTCCAGGCACTGATTTAGGACAGAAGTCTCGTTCTTATATTCTGCTTTGTCCTCTAGAACTCATCTGTCAGCTGACTGCACTCGGAGTCTAAAAATACTAGGCAACTAGCTTACGTAGGTGGCTCACTCTGGGTACACTAATATTTTTGATTCTTAAATCACTCAGGCACGTCTGAAAATTATACCTTTATGCAGTGTGAACTAGGTGAACCTGGTTTCTTAGGCCCTAATTTAAGACAGCTCTTTCCAAAGTCATACTCCTGTTGGAGTTAAAGTAAGGGCTCAAAGGGCAGCACCCTTTGATCTTTCAAGAGTTTGGCAACTTCTTGATGATGTGGGAATATCAGGCTTTGGTAAACTTAGGGCGATGTGGTTTCTGCATCATGTCAAGGCAGCAGTTGGCTACACACTTAGATATGAGTTGTGGGGTCTTTCTAACCATCTCTCTCCTACCCATCCTGTGCTGTAATACCACAGGTGCTACCATTGACTTTTGTACCTTTTTTCCACTGGCTTCTAATACAAGTTTTTCTGCCATGGCCTTTGTCTTCCCATAAGGCAGCTCCACTTCTCCACTGTATTTGGTGTCCTCATTTTCTCTGAAATAGATTGTGAGAGGCAGGGAGCGACCATGGGCTTGGAGACATTTGTCACAGCGTGATTTACTCTGCAATCCCTGCTCTCCAGGGACTTACCACTGGTTGTGAGTTATATGAATCTGAGTCCATGCTGCAGTTTGCAAGAAATAAGGCCTCAAGAAATACCAGGTGGTTCTGGGTGTTCATAGGCAGGTTTGCATGAGGGTAATGATTTTATTTCTGATAGCTGGATTTGTTCTTGTCTAGTAGTGTGATTGAAGCAATTAAAAGTCTGTCAGGCAAATTATAAGGCAGTGGAGTTACATTTTTAAGCAACTCATAAGTGGCTGAACAAGGTGGAAGGAGCACAAAATGGAGGGCAGGAAAATGAGAGCAATCCTACTTCATTTTTTCATTAGAGGTAGAGAAAAGCCTCTCATGAGCCATAAACTAAAAGGAGAAGCTGCTGCTTGATTTTCTCACAGAGCTGATTAGAGTTGGGAGACATTTGCTGGTGATGTGATAGAGCTGCTAGTGATCTCTTGGAAGACATGCAATTAGCAGGTTTGTGCTGGGATTATTCCTTCATCTCCCTTATCAAATTATGCTCAAGGGGAAGAGCAAAGAAGCGGACCCATGATTAAGTGCAAGCAGGGCTCACAGCCATGCTGTGGATACTTGGTTGGTACTATGAATGATAAGCTGCTCCTCAGCCTCCTAACTTACAGCTGCAAGGAGGAAAGCCCATGGGATCTAACATGTAACTGGCCTCACAGGCCCTGAAATAATTCCAAGGAGAAACAAGAAAGCAGCTCTATTCCCCACCAGGGTGCTGGCATTTTGTGGTTCTAGATCAACATTAGTCCATTGCAGGATTCAGTTAAGCAGATTCAGTGGTCTCTGGAGGAGCGAGGGAGTGAAGAAAAGTTGTTTGAAGCACTGGGAAGGACCATGCATGAATACCCTGTGGCCACTTGCTCTCCTACTGCCATGACTAGTATGGGAGCTCTTTCTCCCTCTGCATGCTGCAGGAGTCTTTCTTTACATTTTAAAATTAATTTACTCTATTTTGCTGTCCTAGAAAAATTCACCCTAGGCAAACACCAGACTCTGCCAGGCATGGGGTACTTCCACACAGGGTAATGAAGAATTATCATGCTTCTTTTGCAGATGGGGTTTGGATGCACCTTTTGGAAGGGTTAAGTGACCTGTGACGAGTTCATGCAGCAAATCTGCAGCAAAGATCTTTTTGTCAAACACTGGGCCTCAGGAGAACAAGCTCTGATTCGGGCTCCCTGTTTGACCTTGGGCAACTTGCTTACTCTTTTGTATGCTCAGATCTCCATGTGTAAAACGTGGATAATACTGTTGCTTTTCTCTTGCCTGCTCAGCAATCTAGTATCTTGTGTGTCAGATATCCCAGCTGAGATCAGGGCCTTCTTGTGCTTCAGCAACAGAAATAAATTAGGAGCAAGAGAAATAAATTAGGAGCATCA
Organism: Strix aluco; assembly: GCF_031877795.1. Lineage (NCBI taxonomy): Eukaryota > Metazoa > Chordata > Aves > Strigiformes > Strigidae > Strix > Strix aluco. Next base: position 8,447,570 of record NC_133949.1, on the reverse strand, counting down.
GAAATACAGCCTCCTCGCACACCATGGGCTTTTATCACAAAACCCTCCGCCCCTTTCCTGTGTTTATGGGTGATGAGCAAAAGACAAACCAGAAAACAAGCAAGACAAAAGATTGATTGTGCATGATTTGTTGCAAGCCCAGGAGAGGCCTAAAACAATTAGGGAGGTTATCTAAAAGTTCTAGTTTTAATTACTTTGGGTTTTTTAATCCAAATTTATTTTTTGCCTTACAAAGCTTTTAAAAAGCAGCAGCTTCACAGAGGGGGCAAACCTGCCTGCTGTTCCTGGTCTGCAGAGCTCTGCTCATGTTTGCCTTCCCCCACCCCTTCTGAAGCCTGGTAGTAACAAAGAGCTCAGCATAATGCTCTTGCTTTTCAAAACGATCACAGATAACTGAACACTAATAAGACTGGAGCAGCATTGTCAGAAGGTATCTCAGCAGTGGCTGTCTCAGAGGGATTGAGACTGACAGAGGCATTTTCTATTATTGTCGGATGCTGAGGTGTGAGCATTATCCCTGCACCCATCACCCTGTCCAGAGACTAATCATGCTTTGTCTGTGTCAATTCCCAAGCATGTAAAAGTGAGTTAAATAAAATTATATGAGGAATGATGGAGAAGGGGGAAGAGAAAAAGAAAAAGGCAGGCAGGCAGGATCATGGACTGTGAGGGAGAAGAGCGGAACAGATTGGGTGGGGATGAGGGAGATGAGAAGTGGAGGAAGGGGAAAGCCATATCACCTGTCATGAAAACAGAGCCATATTACGTTGCCTTCCAGTCACCGCTGGGCTCCCTATGAGACAAGTGGTGTAATTTTTTACTGGTGGTCTGACCCTTGTCTCATTTTGCATTATGTAATTCCTTTAGTTTAAAAGCAAAATCACTGGAGAATGAGGACCGCTCTCTCCAGCTTTCTCCCAGCATCATGGGAGAACCTGAGTGTGTTCTGCAAAATGAGTTAAAAGCTCTAGGTGGTGGTTTTATTTGCATTTGTGATGGGGAAGGATTGGGAGTTGGTGGGCAGAGGATGTTCATGTGTAACTCTCTAAGCATCACCCCAGATGGGTTTTTGCTTGCACCCATTGGTGCCATCATTACAAGCCAAAGGACTGTCCTCTCAGGCAAGATTTGGGGTAGATTTTTTCAAGGCATCTGTTCACATGCACCTCTTAGGTCACAGGACTAAAATACTAACAAGGATGTGCCTGTATCTACATTCATTTTTAGAAATTATTTCGATATGCTAATGACCAAATCCCATAGCTTTTCAGTGACACAATGCCTATAGTGCTCGTGGTCCCAAATGGATTGAGGTTCATTGCTCTCATGGTTTTTTTTCCCTAAATCAGACATCTATTCTACAGATTTGAGTGCTTAAACACTTTTCAAAACAACTGGGTTATGCCTTAGCTTACTTGTGAGTATGAAATTTAGGCTTGTAGGTCATTTTAAGTTATGTCTTAGCCTTTTCTAGCTGGGTGCAAATTTCTAGAGCCAAATGATTGAAGCCAGCTGTGTCTAGGCTGGCTGCTTGTAGAGACAAAACTTGACTTTGAGCCAGTTCTCCCTGCACACAAGTTTCCATGGTTTGAGCAGTCTGTGTGGCTACAACCATGCTTGAAATCAGCAAGGAACCTTACAGTGGTAAGTATCAGACTGCAGCTGTCTCTACCTGACTTCAAATTTAACCTAAAACTTCAGCTCCTGGTCTTCAGAAATATCCACCCAGTTCTCAAGGTGCAAGCACTGTTGCCACATGCATAGAAAAGGTATCCAGATGCTGAGTTGTGAGCAGGAGTGTCAACTGATAGTGAAAGTCAGTTCTGGATATCAAAACCCCTCCAAACAGTAATTTTGACCTCTGTCTTTGCATTGCTCCAAATCCCACCTTTGTCGCAGGAGGTTTTCTAAAGCTCTCCTGCTTCTTCTAGGTCTGTGGGTCAGTCTCATAGGAGCCGTATACAAAGAGATGGGTTGAGCATAATGTCCCAAAGTGTATAAAGCCCAGGAATTAGCCCTCATAAGCGTGTTGCCAAGAAAAAGGATTCTGAGGGATAGAAGGGTGTGATATACAGGTCAGATCCAGGTCACAGAGAGTGTAACTACACATGAATACTGCAGGGCAACTTCACGCCAAATGCATCTGTCCCCTAAGACTGTGTGACCAACTAATTTTCTTCTGAAATAGTGCTAAAATAATCTGTATACATTTGACCACATTTAATAATAGGAGATGAGTACAGGCTTGCTAGCAATTCACTGTGGAGCTAAAACAAGGAGGGAAAGTGGGTTGGTAACAGTAGAGCATCACCTGTCCTTTGGATTGACTCAGTGTGGGGGGAGAGCAAAAACTCTGACCCAACAGCAGGATACAACTTGACACAACTTATCACAAACCTTAAGCATCTGAGAACTTATCTGAAACTGATTTTAGGGCTTAGAGGAGCAGGGACATACATATGGGAGACAGCCTGAAGATGCAGTTGGGTCATACATCTCTCAGCCAACTCTTGCCATCAGTGGTTTCCACTACTGGTCAAGTTTAGGATAGGAAAGGTATGGTTCTTGAAAGTGAAAAGCAGCAAAGCAGGATTTTCAAGAAAGAGAAGACAAATTGACAGGAAGAGGAACACATATCTTCTCCTTTGTCACCACGGCAAAAATCTCCATCTGGTTGCAATTTCATTGCTGTTTAATTGGAGTTCCAGAGTAATGGAGATTTGCTTAGCCTCACCTGAACATGGGCTCGTGCAAAGTATTGGGTTCCACTGCAGCAATGGAGCTTGTGTAGACAACATATGGGATGTTCAGGATACAGCAGGCCTTTAACACATTTTCAGTACCTGTGGGGCAGGTTGGGAAGAACAAATGTTAACCACCTTGCCTTGGTTCCTGTTATGGAAGTCAAAAAAAGATTTCCAGGCTTGGGATTCTGACTTGGAACAGATCCATCTTTTTTATGGCTGAAAAGCTGTAAAGCCACAGGTCAAGTTCCTCAGATGTGTTTGCACAGGCATGGATGGTTTATAACGTGAGAGTAGCAGTTACATCTGTAGCTATAATGTGGCTTAACCTCTATGGCTATTGACAACTGACTTCAGTGGGACTTAATAGTTGCTAACATAAAGGAAGCTGACAGCTCAGCAGAGCAAAGCTCCATGTTTTCTGCCTTTTTTTGATTCATGGGCAGACTGTCAAATGGTGAATTGCAGCCTTCTGGATTGTTGTTTTAGTTGAATATATTGCTCTGCAGAAGTTCTGCAGGGTGACTATAGGGTGAAAATCATTGCAACAGCCTCCTGGTAGACGCAGAATTTTAAATTAAATCATGGGGGCAACTTACAAGTCTGCATGAATCTGAAGCACGGTTTGGTTTAAGAAAGATTGTTCTGGCTGAACCTGTGGGTCAGTGTGTGTGTGTGTTTTGGTTGGTTGGTTTTGGGGGTTTACGGGGAGGGGGTGGGTTTAAATGATTTATGACTTTTCCAGGAATGGTTTTTGCATTCATTGTGATTTGGTTCAAGTTGATTCTACGAGAACCTCAATGACAACAGCATAACTATGGTTGCATACTGAGGGCCTTCAAACCTGATAAGGCAGATCTTAAAAGGAAGCCACTCATAGGGTTGGTTTCCAGAAATCTCCATACTATTTATACTGGCTAATCAGGCTCTGCCCTTGAGCCTTGCTGCAGATCTTGTCTGGGAGGGCTTGTGATTTCTTTGTTGTTGTTAGGGCAAAGTCTGAAATTATCAAGGAAATCCTGAGTTTAGGATAATTTCAGAGGGCATGAGTCTATATGAAGACCTGGTGGAAAATAATCCATTTGCTTCTCCACGAGCCTATCACAGCATGTAAATTTAACTGAGAACCCCTGATGAGAAACATTGCTGGAAACAGCTGAGTTAAAATTCATTCATCTTAACAAGAAGCAGATTAAAAAGTCTTTAAGTGACTAGATAGAAAAAAATAATTCTTGTAGAAGAGGGCTCTTCAATTTAGTCAACAAGACGACAACAGGATTCAGCAACCAGTGGTTGAAACAGGAGAGAATCAAAACAGAAGATGCAAATTTTTGCCAGAAATGGTAATTAACCATGGCCACACTAATACTCTTCAACATTGTTATGGCTTGCCTGAAAGACATGATAGATAGCCCATTAACTTGCAGTCCTTAATTCTAGGCAACAAGTCTTTTGAAAAGCCATAGTCCAATTTAGCCACAAATTGTTGGGCTTAAGGCACTAATTGGATGAATTTCTGTGGCCTGAGTTACACAGAGGAACCAGCTAGAGGATTATATAGTTGACCTGTCCTGACCCTATTTTTTTCCATTAAGTCTAGAGCAGATATCAAATTATTAGTTCCTTTTTATTCTTTTACCTTCTATGATTTTAATAGAAAACTTTAGACTAATCTCTCAATTCAAGATTTTGAGCAGTCCTAGTGAGGGCAGCAGCCTTTAGGGACATGAAGCCGTCCAAGGGGAGGCAGAAATGCAGAACAGTTTGTATGAAAATCAGGCATCTGTTAAGACATCTCAAACTGTGCTCCTCAAAGAGGCATTCAGTCACATTGGAAAAATCTTTGCGTGTGTGCGGTTTTCTGGGAATGTCGCAAACATCTGCGAGAGGTTTGGTTTGCTGAATAGGGGAGCTGCCCGCTGTTCACTGCTATCTGTAAAAACCTCATACACTGAAGTACCTTGCTCATAGCAAGCAGACAATGAAGAGGAAGATCTCACAAAGCCATTAATAGGTAGCAGAAACCCTCAGGCTCTGAATATTCTCAGTACACATGCACAACACAGGCTCTTAAAAGCATCTGGTTTTGAAAACAACTACAGCAATGAAAAGAAGGATGGAATTTAAATGTTGCCCTTGAATGTATCAGCAAATAGTAGAAGCAGTAAGCAGTAATTGAGTTTGAGATATATGTATATAAAAAATATATAAAATTCCTTCCTTGTGGTTAACAACTATTTTAGTAGCTAACAGCCTGAGGTGCCATTGGAATTGCTGCTGTAATAGGGATTTCATTATTTTTATAGCCTGTGCTTATTTCCTAGATTTATGAACAAGTTTTCTTTAAGCAGATCTTGCACCTAACATGAAATCAGGTCTTGGTGATGGGAAGACAACGTGCAGCTTTCACTTATGCATGGCTTGTAGATACATAATAGTTGTGAACTCTGACTATAAAATACCATCACTCCCTTACAGTGTGGATGCAGTTCAACTGGTATAGTCTTGTGCTGGTACGCATTGTAGGGCTTTTTTCCCTGGAAAGGCCTGGGAAAGCTATAAGCTATCTAGAACAGGGGTTAACTTTTAATTGTTGTCCTTGTCACATACAAAATGGTTTCTTACCACTATAGGCATGTTCTGAATCACCTCAGTACTATTAGTGAAAGTTATACCCTTGATCAGAATAACTGGGTAATAACTGGGTTCATTCTAAGATGAACCTTTATCAGTGGAGAGGAGCAGCATGGCCTGCCCTGAGCAAGGACAGAGGGGCAATGGCAGAAACTTCCCCCTGCAAAGGAAAGGTCCTGGCACCTTTCTCATCTTGTAGTAGAGCGATGTGTGTGAAATTCAGGGGACAAGGGAGCACTAAATCAGAGAGGATAGGTTTGTCATAGCCTCTTGTATGACTACACCAAGGTGTGTGAATTTAAGGCTGTGTTTAATTGCTTGTTTTAAAGAGCTTACCCCCAACATTGACAGCTCTCATTTCCCAAAAGGGCACAGTGTTTCTATAGCCCACAATAGCAGCTGTGTGAATAACCACGTGAACTCCCCACATGGCAGCAAGGAGCAGATTGTAGTCTCAAATGTCTCCTTTCATCATTGTCACATGAGTGGTAGCTGGAGAAAAATAATATAACCATAGATGCAGGGGGAAAAAAAGACCAAATCAGCATCCTCACCTTCTTGCAGAATGAGGATCCTGCTTGGAAAGCTTTCTTCTCTGCAGGCCAAGCTGAAGCACACTAATGGCTATGCCATTTGAATACATCACACCAGGGGAAAACACATCCCTGCTTTTGAACCCCAAGGAACCAGATCTGCATCTGGTTTAATTCAGCACAGCACTTTGCCAGTTTGCATCAACTGTGGGTCAGAATAGCTGTGTCTGTCATTGTCCAAGGACAGTGCTGAGCAAGAACAGGAGAGTGTTGGCCAGAGCTGCAGCTGGTTACAGGAGTTGCTCCAGTGCATGTGAATGGGTGAAGCTGTGCTGGACAATTTCTTTCAGACAGAAAATTTTTAGACCTTGCTGGGAATAACACCAGGCAAGTTCAAGGGGCATTGCACAGAGCTTTATTGAAACTGCAAATACTGTAGATGGGAAGGGGAAATAATGTAACAGGTTAAAAAGTTTCAGAGGAAATTCTGCCCTTTGAGCCATTCAGAGGGTTTTTTTTCCCCTGCCCTCTGCCTCAGAAGAGCAGTTCCATAGATGGCTACTGTTGGCATCTACTGCTAATTTTCTTGCTTTGAGACAGTGTTGTAAAATTTAAGTAGGATTTTTCCCTTTTTCTTTTCCTGTAGTTGGGAATAGGCCAACAGGAAGCTGGGTTAGGAAGCTGTACTGCTTGGGGATTTTGCAATAAGCCAGACAGTAGTAGCAGTCGCAGCGTTGTTTTGGGAAGGAGATGTGTCCTCTGCCCTGGGCTGGCAGCTTCCTGGAGAGCCCCATGCAGCCAGGGACCGGGGCAGTGATTTCTGAAGGATCAGACACGTGCACAGCTCAGGGAAGGGTCTGTGACTCCAGTCGTGGAAGTGTTATGACATGGAAACACTCAGTGAACAACTACCAGGACAAGGATGTAGGAAGAGGCAGAAGTTTTACAAAAGGGTCATGCTGATTTCTTAATTAGCATAACCAAGATTTGGTGGACTAGCTCATAGGAATTTTAACATTAAATTAATTAAATATTAAAGCATAGAGTTGTTTCAGTAAGAATAGAGGGGGAAAAAGAAAGAAGGCATTATCCACATAGGTAATACACTTGCCTGGAGGACTGGAGTGCAGAGAAGGATGCTGCTGCTGAAAGGTGGAGCAGAGCATTAGCAACCTCATGGTGGGGAGAATTTTGCTGCTACTTAGTGGTGAGGGAAAGCCTGTAACTACTCAGGCTGAAGTGTTAAATAGTCTCTTTTGCATCACCTGTCTTAAGGCAGCTGGTGCAATTAAGACCAGCAAGAGAATGATGAGACCTCAGCCAAAACCAGGGAGGATACAAGGCAACCATGAGAAATTTTTAAAGTGATAAGGCCTGATGAGCTTTATCCAGGGCTACTAAAGAGGTGATGGATGTAACCGCAGCTTTATTGCATTATCAGCTACTTTGGAGAACTTTTGGAGGCACTGGAAGACTGTAGTAGAGCAAATGAAACACCTGTCCTTAGAAAGGAGGTAAAGAAGAGCCAGGAAATTACAGAACAGCTTAATTTCAACCCCAGGAAATTCAGGAACACACACTTAGACAACATGTGTGTGAGCACCTGCAGGATAGTAAGGAGACTAGAAGCAGCTGACATGGATTTGTCAAGAACAAATCAAGTCAGATAAATCTCCTTTGTTCTTATGACAAGTTAACAGGCTGTACGGATATTGTGGAACAGGTCGATGTCATCTATCTTGATTTTAGAAGGGCTTTAGAAACTCTGTGTCATTCTCATAAGCAAGTCAGTAAAAGATGGTCTAAGTAAGCCACATTAGGGTGAGCACAAAACTGGCTGAATTACAGTTCCCAGGGAATTGCCAGCTGTGGTAGGTGGCTGCCCTGGGGCTCTCCAGGGCTTATTGCTGTATTTGAGTCTTTTTTATTGTTTTCATCAAGAATCTGGCAGATTTGTTCATTAAATCAGCAGATAACATCAGACTGGGAGGGACTCGAAGTACCTTAGAGGATTAGGGTATGAGCTGAACGCAACTAATAGAGTCTGGGGAAAAAAAGGTGAAATTAGATAGGAATAAAGAGACGTTGTTGGGCTTAGTAGGGAAGAGGCAGTGGATCTTCATGAAAGAATTAAATTGGGCCAGGGCAGCTCAGGAGTTATTGACTGTCAGCAGGGTCTTGCAACTATGGAAAAGGCATAATTGTACTGACAGGTACAAATAGGAGAATAGTTTGCAGGACAGAAGAAATAAATCCATCAGCTTTACTCAGCACTGAGAAGGCCACAGCTGGCCTCTCTGTCCTAACCTTGGTGCCACTCTCCCAGAAAAGAGCAGTGCCAAAACCCTGAGATACAGAAAACGTGAGCTGTGGAGGAGAGAGGAGTGCACAAGAGTTGTTTTAGACTAAAGGAGAAAACAGTGTGGAGAGGAAAGGGGGGCTGGTTTTCAGATCATGACAATTATTCTAAAAGAATGACAGTATTAACCTATTCTACCTGTAAGGTTAGATGAGAAATCAAGGACTTGAATTGCAGATTATACTGTACCAACATCAATGGCTTGACGGTGCAGAAATTGGCTGCCTGAGGTGGCCTGGGGACAGTACAGAAAAACATCTGTCAGGAAGGTCGTGGCCAACCTGATTCTGCCTTGGGGCAGAGGGATAGGGGTTGGGGTGGCCTCTCAGGGCTGCTTCTGCCTCATTTTTCTATGATTTTCTGTGGTGTTAGGCCACAGATCTCTCCTGGAGCAGAGATTACGGCACCTCCTTAAGGCTCAAACAGTTTTTTCTTCAGTTATGGATGATGCTCTTAGGGCAATTGGCTACCTGAAGCCTGGGGAAAACCAGTCTGGTGAGTTCATCTGCCTAGGGACAGTTTCTGATAGTGATATTTCCCTGGGAGTCTTTTAATTTGCTTTAAGTGTATCTCCTTTCTATTGATATCTCCTGACAGATAGGATCTCCCTTATCATTGTTTCCTCTCCTTCGAAGCAGGCTGAAGGTTTGGGCAGTTGGAGAGAGGGGGACCCAGCCCACCATTAACTGTGCAGAGCACCATGATCTGCATTGGCTTGTTTGGTGTGGGTATTCTCAAATCCAGTAAAACAGGTTGTTTTTCCCCAGCATATCTCACTGTAATCAACCCTGGTGAAACATCAGAAGGCAGCTCTCAGGATATGATCAAATGGATTAATTTAGTATTTTTGAGCGTGTTTACCAAGACTTCCTTTTTTATGCGCAGCACAGTAAGGCTACTTACTATAGATTTCTCTCAATTATTTCAGTAATTTATTTCACAATATCTGCAGCAAATGCTGAGCTTGATTCTATTATTGTCAAGGGTTTTTGGTTATGTTTCTCAGAATTGGTAACTGGTTGGAGCAGTTCAGGCGCATGGGTTTTGTCCCTTTGCTGTTAGTCAGACTGGTTGAGCAGAAGCAACCAGTTAGCCAAGTTCCCAGGTCAGGTGCTCAGTGTGCATGTTGCTCCTTACAACTGATCCCTGAGTGGGGACTTAGATCCTCCTTGTGATATATCTCTTGGGGTTACACACTATGGATCTTTTTGCTTTGACTTAGTCCTATGCTGAAAAACCTCTCTGAGCTGGAAGTTATTCTTCATGCAGTCTGTTTAATCCAGGTTCCTCCCCATGCCTGTAACTGTGGCATCTCCAACATAATACCAGATGTCTTGAAAGGGAGGGTTAGGGTCACTAAATAGAAGATAATGTCCTTTTCTTACCTGTGGTGAATTTTTCTACTTCTTCTCTTGCTACTGAACCAAAGACTCTGACTTCTTTGATGTAGTCTTTTTGAGACAGGACCTCTACTATCTTCTCCCCAATAAAACCACATCCTCCTGTCACCAGGTAGACCCAGGCTCTATCCATTTCTGAAGATGTTTTTGTGGTTGAGGAGTAGAGAGAAGGTTGTTGCCAAGATCCTATCATGTGCTGTTTTCTCCCAGCCAATATATTTTCTGAACTAAGTCTAAAGTTTAACTGTCATATAAAGTTACTGGTGGGACATTAACTCCATCTGGTTATATATAAATCAGGTTTTCATTGGCACAGTTACACAAGTGCTGCCACAGACATACCAATGATACATACAGGCCAATTCTGGGCTCTCTGACTCAGCCTTTCCCTTCTGCCACAGTAGCCCATGATCAGCGGGGCACCTCCAGCTTGCCTTGGTATGTGGCCAGTCTCAGTCCAAACTTTTGATGCCAGAAGTTTTCCACTCTGGACAGCCCTTTCCCACGGATCGGGTTGTAAGTTATAGCTCTGGGTGCTGCACAAAGATGGTGTGTCCTAGAGATGTGCTTAGGGCAGCCACCTTTTAGTGTGAAGCTACAAAGATCTTGTTCCCATGCACTAGTGAATTTGTACAGATGGCGTATAGCAGCACATGTCTCCAGTGCTGAGCTGTACTGTGCACAGTGCAGGCAGGGCCAGGAATGGTCATTGCAACTTTATGATCACTGATGCTGCCCGTTTGATTATCTGGTATGGCTCTCCTGAATGAATTCTTTGAGTTGGAATATATCCATACACACACACATGCTTCTGTAGGGGGAGAAAGTCCTCTCATAATATCAAAAATGTCTAGTAGTAAAAGCTCTACCACATCCTCTGGCAAATTGTTACAATGGTTAATTATCATCATCATTAAAGGAGTGCACTCTTGTTATTTTATCTGTCAGATAGTGGCTCATATACTTTTTCCTTGCTAGGCTGCAAAGGATGTGTGCTATCCAGTTTGTCATGTGGACAAAAAACAAACAAACAAAAGGATTGGCTTTGCCTAAGGGTGCTTGATCCTGTCCTAAGGCGGGACTGGGAGAAGGGTGCTGCGTGGGGAAACCTGCCCTCTGGCACAGCAGTTTCTCTCTCTGCCTCTCTCATAAAGAGTTTCAGAGATAACTAAGTCAGGCCTGATCAGCTACCAGTCCCTCTTTGATGCCAAGCAAATTATTTCTTTAAGTCTGCAGTAGTCAAATATTTCCCAATCCATCTTTGAACCAACTTGTCACTGGTTTTGGTGAACTGTAGACACAATGTCCTAAGAGGTAGCAATGATAAATAGGGTAATGTAATCTCCCTGCTTACTTTTTCTTTATAATTTGTACAGCATAGTAGTTGCCCTTCTGGCCACAGTGTTGCTTGGGAAGCTCAGGATTAGTTTGGTCCCATATCAGGATCACTGCATTCCCCATCCCCACTTCCCCAGTCTGTGAGCACGGGTTACAGATGCTGATTCAGGCTGCACGGGTGTAGGGGTGCTCCTGGTAGCCCTTCCCTGGTCACATACAACAGGCTGAAATGTGGAGAGCAATTCCAACTGCGTGAATGTAGAAAATAATATTGTCAGAGCTGTTCTTACTATAGCATTAATGCTTGTCTGTCTTTAAAAAGTAAGCTGTATAGCAACTTGCTTCTGAGCATGTGGTTAATGAAGAGTTAAGGCAGTGTATTCAAAGAGTAACTGTGGTTTGTTTGTGAATATATGTATTTTTTTCTTTTAATCAGCTCCTGCTAGAAGTTCAATCTGTTCAACTCTGCCATTGATTTTTCTTGTGCTGTGTTAAGCATTAGGAAAAATGCCATTTCCCCTTGCTGTGATTACAATCAGTGGCCATAATGGCCCAGAGACCAACATGGGCCTGATGCTAATTTGGTGCTTGGCAGACCAGCACAGCCACAAACGTCCCAAGAAATTAATTTAGCCTTTTATCCAGCAACTCCCAATCTGTACAGTAGTGATTAACAGAACCGCCTTCCCTCAGAGGACTTTTTGCAAGGATAAATATATCAGAGTTGGAGGTGTTAGGACACAAAAACCAAGATAAATACACCCAGAGAGACCCGGAGAAGTGTTGCATGGGAATGTTTGGCATCAAGTAACCTTGAGTATGTCCTCATCAGCGATGCAAAAAGCTGTATGAAGCAGAGGACTTGGCGCTGTGGACATTTCTCAGTGTTTACAAGACTTAGCCTTTGCTACAATATTGGTATCTGCATATCTGCAGTGTAATCTGTGGGTGGGCGGAAAAAAATTGGTTGCAATTTACATATCTTGTTTTTGTTAGGATACAAAAAACAAGTTCAGAAACCAGAACTGTCACATCTCTGTCAGAAAGAGCCCAGGTCCTCTCCTACAGCCAAGGCTCACGCAGAGTAAAGCCTCCCTTTGCAAACAGATAGTTGCATTTAAATGGGTAGTTGTTCCCATCATAGAAAGGTTAAAAAAAAAAGTCCCTAACCACTTTCTCTTCTAATAGTTTGAATTGTCACAAGAGGTGACACCAAATACAGCCGCTTCTGGAGGAGGCAGATGCCCAGGAGGTGCTGGGGGGTTGCAGGGAGGGGGGCCAGGGAGTCCTTGCTGTCTTAGATCAGCCAACTTGACTTCCTTGAACAGTAAGGAAATTTATGAGGAAGTGAGGCAAGTTGCAAATAACAGATTTTAATTTATGCTCTTAAGCCCTGCAGAATCCTCTCTGTGGCTTGTTCCCCCTCGCGCAGTCTGCTGCAGCCTCCGAGTGCCCCAGCTCAGCTGAGGGAAAGCTGTGATCCATGTACCTGCATTGCATTAAAACTGCTGCAGGAATCGGAGGGCTCTTCCTGCAGGAAGAGTCTGCCATGTCCAGGTAGTGCCTCGTTCCGCAATGCAACGCAAGCTGCTCAGAGCTGACATTGCTTGAAGGCTTACCTAGGCTGCTTGAGGAATTAAATGCCTCACCACGAAGGCAGGACATGCCCCTGTATTTGGTTAGTGTGGCTGGGAATGCAGAGTAGCGACCAAGTGCATCCTAGAGACAAATCTCAGACCTCTGAGGCAGCAGCTGTGCTTGCTGAAGCAGTCTAGCCACTACCTGCAGAAGAGTCAGTCCCATCACACGCAAGGAAACTGTCAGATTTGGCTTTAGTTAATGGAGGCCCTTTTTGCCCCTCCACCTTGCAGAAGACAACCAGAAGCAGGGTCTTTATGCACAGTCTTGTTTTTTAAGAGACCTGCAAACATAGAAAAAGTTGAGATGGCAGGAAAGAAAAACAGATGCCCTAATTTCAGGATGCAGATTGCTTCAACTTGCTCTGAACTCTGTAAATACAGGACACCTGACATCATATTCATTTACAGTATGTTTATTTCTCAGTGCATTACATGAAACGTCTTTGGTATTTGTGGGTTCTTGAATACTGTTCCCACTCTGCTCTGTAAGAAAATGCTGAATACAAAACATTCCATATACAGTAACAAACCCCATAGCAAATAAAGAGAAATAGATATTTTGAACAATAACATAGCAATATGAAAACAGATAAGTAACCATGCAAGAAGTGGAACAAACAGGTTGTGTTTACAACAAACATTAGAGCTTGCCATAAATGAGTTCATCATGTCAGATGAGATTTATTCTTGCTCTAAGTTAAGAAATTACACGATTGCAAGATACTGCATATGGCTGCCCCATAAAATGCTGCATGGTTGTAAAGCTTATTACAATGAGAGAAGCTGGGACCATTTGCACACATATGAAACACACTGATATAAATAAAAAAATACTGTGTAAAATAACTAGTGAAAAAGTTAACGTTTCCTTCTATGGATGGGAATGTGCTTTGTGAACAGTTATAGCACCTTTGAGTTGCTTGGTTTCAACGCAATTACAGAAATTGTGAGTAGTTTAAACCCCTATACCACCAAACACCAGAATGGAATGTAATCTCAAATAAGACAGAAGCTGTAAACGTGCAGGAGAATGGATTTCCAATAAATTGTATCGAGAAGTAATTCCAGAAGCTGATTGTCTTTTAGAAGCCTTTGTCACAGTGGTCAGGTTCCCACATTAAAATAGTTCATTGAAGAGATTGGGAGCGAACCCCAATCCCAGAGCCAAACTCTCAGAAAGCTGCTTGTGAGCCATCTGCTCTGCTCCACTGAAAGCAGCACCAGTCCGTGCTAGCTGAAGATCTGGATCTGTTTTTTGTCCTGTTCCCTTGAAAGTTGATGCCAAAATTACTGTGAAGTTTGGTGGGAGCAGGTGAGGGCTCTTCTCTTTAGTTTACTCCTATTTCCCTGGGTTGCTATCAATTCTTTACAGTAAGTGCAAATTAGATACTCTGGAGAGAAGTATCTCTGCCTCCCAGGAGTACCAGATTGCTGGTGAACATCAGGGTGCACGAATTGCAAAGATTTTTGGTTGTGCAATGTGCTGCTGCTGCTTCTGGTTAGCTCAAGGCAAGGAAAATGCATTACTACTACCAGAACCAATCCAAGTCAAAAACACATTGGAGCTCAAAGAAACATTAAGAATTTAAAAAAAAAGTCTTAGGAAAAAGAAAGAAAAGGTTAAGAACACACTATGGTATTGCACAGTATGCATGTAAGATAAAGCACTAAACATTTCAATTAAAATCTATTTCTAAATGAGCACACATTCAAAATAAATCCACTCTAAGTTACATAGACATGGCAAGATGCATTATATGCCCTGGCTAAAATGAGCCTTAATATCCTGCCTAAGATGGAAAATGTGGTTGGAGTGGTTTGCTTAGTCATGAATATCATTAATGTCAGTGTGTGAGGCTATGTTCACCTTTAAAACATAATTAAACTGGGACTGCACAGCAGTGTGGTCCAACCCTTGTGTAAGTAGAGAGGAATGAAACCCCAGCTGAGAGAGAAAGTCCATTTGGTATAATCCTACTGTCACCCAAATTAAAGATACAGTACCGCATAAGAGAGTGATGTAGCTAAGTAAAGCAAGAAGTGTGGGAAGAAAAAAATTACATAGCTCATACAGAAACCTGGAAAAGTCAATAATTAAAATGGTTGCAACCCAAACCTAACCAGTCTTCTGACAATTGACTTGGCAGGATTTGTTGCAAACAATTGCCATTAAATTTCCTTTCATTGTGCCAGTAATTTGTTTTAAATAATTTAAAATCCAAAATCCTAGTCAATATAAATTACTTGAAGAGAGCAATCATCAAGCTAATGCAATAGCTTTGAATTCAGGAAGACAAACGCGGAGGAAGAAAAATTTCTCTTTCAATTCAGTGTGAAGGCTCCAAAATGTCAAGGAAGTGAAAATAGCCTCATTGTATTCCCTCTTCCCCAAATTCAACCCTGTAGCTACAGGACCAGTGAAACTAAATTTTGCTGTTTCCCTTTTTAAAGATTGCTTTGGTTTAGTTTAGTTCCTGAAACTGCCATGAGGAAACTTTCTTAATGTGGCAAGCGACTACAGCTAGCACCAGCTTGCCCAGTGTACACATTTAGACCGAACTGGGATTTCTCCCCAGTCTTCAGGGCCTGATTTTCCAGCACCTACTGGTAGGCATAAGGGGTTCTCTCCTGGAAGCCACCAGCTATGTCTTGTAATGTCCATGTGATCAGGACCAAGATGGGCCCTATTCAACAAAGAGGTAATCAAGTACTTCTCAATTCCTACATGGTAATAAGTCTGTAAATGGGGAAACATGTTTTTTTGAGTGTTTAGTTCTTAAACGGAAAGATTATGCCAAGAATATATCAGTGGCTGCACCATGCTTAGCTGTCCATGAACAGAGAGCTAATTGCCCTCATGGTAGTGAAGGGAGGGACGTGGGCTGCTGTACAGCACTTCAGTCATTCGCCAAGTGTTGGAAAGTTGAGCTATCTGTATTTGTGACTGATGGAGGCTGAGAGCCGGTTGCCAGCCTTCTTTAAGATACTGATTTAATTCGGGATCATTTATATACATCCTGTCATTAGAGTTAGCACTGGATTTAGAGTTGGTGTTGGATTTGAAACGAAGATGCATTCAAAGGTACTGTATTTCATTCTCCGAAAAGGATTATGAATACAGTTTGACTGCTTGAAGTCAGTAACCTACTTGACATGGGCAGTTTTACTTGTTTTCTTGTCTTCTGACTATATCACACTCCAGCTGCAATTCGGAGCACAGGCAGGCAAAGTAATGCTGGAGCCTGAAGCATCAGCTCTTGGCAAAACGCTGCGTTCACTTCAGATGTTGGAGTCTTGGGGAAAGACAGCACCTGATCATACTCCACAGATGTTTGTAACGCTTTGGGCTTGTTTCTTTGAAATGTCCAAAGGAAAACTTGAGCATACAGAAGTACAACCTGATCCACGTGGGTTGACTGCTCATGAGCTCCACCACTAGCATTAGCCAAGCATCATGAGGAGGATTCAAAAGCAGGGCAAGTAAATGCATTTGCTGCAGCCTCCAAGCCAGCTTAAACCAAGGCTGCTTATTATTTAGCTGTACAGCAGTAAAAAGCTTCTGTATGAGGGCAAGTTTCTCTGATGCTTGCTCAGCATCAGTTTACACCATTTTACTTGTTTTGAGAGGAATGGTTGGATTTCTAAAGAACAGGGCCAAATGAAGACAACAGTGAATTCAGTCATCCTGAAGTAGCCTGTAATCTGTTCATTTCTGAAAATATAATGCCCTTCAGAGGAAAGATTTGGATGTTCCAATGTCTCTGTAGGTCTACCATGTTTACAATGTATACAGATAGCTGTATCTTGCACTAGGAAACAGATAGAATGTGACCAATTTACCTGACTTATGCCATAAAATGACAAACACAAACTCAGTTTGCTCACTTTCATCCTGGGCTGAATTTTAAAATTGTCAGATCAGGGGGGAGGGAAGAATTTTTTTTTCTTTAAAATAAAGTACCATCAGTTCTGTTGCTTAGTCTCACCCTTTCTAACAAAAATCACTGTCTACATGAATGACATCAACTTGTCCCATTTGGTTTGCACAGCAGGTGTAGTGAGTCATTTGTCACTGAAGGGCAGGTTCAACTTCTTAACCCTGGAGCTGGGACTTCCCCCAAAATGAGACGTTATTGCAAAAAGTAAAATGACTTTGTATTTAACTCCCAGTGCAAGATACGCTCTTGACAAGACTCTAATTCCTTAGGTAGTGGTTAGCTACTACACTGTCTCCAGATTCAAATGGCAAGGATTTACTCACAAAACAAAAACAAAACAGTGTAAAAACATTTTTCCTTATTGATGTAGGATTAAGAAACTATTGCAAAATATCCTTTTCCATGAATAGTTATTGCTACTACTTAAATTAATTATCTCCGGATGTATGCACAAGCTGAATGCAATATGGGAAAATTCTTGCACAATTCCATCATATCTCTTACAAACTGCTCTATATTTTCATAGTAACACATAGAATCTCACTGAATATAGATAGAAAGTCAATGTTGCCATGAACATTTGCATCAAAAGTCCTTGCTTAACCAACCATGAATAGAAATAATGCCACTCACATACAGTTAGCAACATGAAAAGCCAAGATTTTGATGCTAAATTCCAAGAGTGACCTGAATTGTCAGAGTAACAGTTTTAAATGTTCTTTGAATTTTCCAATTTGTTCTTTGCTTAAAAGAAATCCTTGCAGATGAGAATGCTTTAATGGCATATGAAAGTGGCATCTTCACCTGGAAGTCAGCATGACACCACCACGTGAAATAAAAGCAGATGTCATCAACTATGCCAATGGACAAGGCTAAGGCTTGGCTCTGAGTCTAGATGGGACTGATTGTCTCAGCTAGTTAAGCAGTGCTTTAACTGAGTAACTTTGAAGGGCAGTGAGGAAACAAGGGGAGGATTAAACTCTTGAGACACCGTCAGGAGGTGTCATTTCTGTAGACAGCTTCTGAGGATACCTGCCATCTGGTATTCCAAAGGCAAAACAACAAAATCAAGAAAAATGTTCATAAGACCCTCTCTGAGCTATGGATAAGACATTCCCTGCCATAAGGGCACAGTATTGGCCAGGTAAGGAAACCCAACTGCCAACACTGCAGCCTCCTACCCACTTCATTTGCACTCTGCAATTAAGCACTGGGATACTGTATCTTTAACTGGTGAAAGGCATGGAGAACACACAGAACGTTCCTACTTCATCCGATTGCTTCTCCTTTTGGCTTCACTGTCATCCAGCAGTGAAGAGAGGATCTGGTAGGCCTGTGGCTGCTGGGGTCCTCCACGTTTGATCTTGATGCTGGTTCGCAGAGGGGAGCCCGGGATCACATCTTGTCCAGAGCCTGGCTCAATGGAAGATAAAGAGTCTGTAAGGAGAGAAAGTCACGGGAGAGCGCTATTTAAAAGGGGAGGCTAAGGAAAGAGGTAAATGGGCCCTTCTCAGTGATACCTCTTCTGGAAGAAGTGTCATCCCTCGTGTTGTCTTTCCATCCAGCAAGCAACTGTGGCACTTACACATTTGCTGCCGTCACACTACTCCTATATTAGGTCTTTTCCCTCTGCGCTGTCTAAACTCTTTGGGGTAGGTACTCTTACTGCATGTGGCTCAGCAGGTCCTGTTCCCATTTGTAATTCCATTTATAAAGCGCTGTTCTTTTATTGATTATAAATTTCCTTGGGCTATAGCTGCTACTCAGCATTGCCCACAGATTCCTGTTATTGAAGGATGAGGCCAAGTGGTCACTGGGAAGTGATGCTCCTGAGGGTTTAAGTTCCATTTCACTCCTTGTAAAGGAGGACATTCTGAGGCACTGAAAAAATTGAACGAAAGGATTGATCCACCCTAGGCTACAGCCAAATTAGCAATAAAGCTGGGAATAAATATTAGCTGTCCGTTCTCCCAGCATGCCTCGTGGTAACACACACCTCCTCTTTCTACAGCATCCTGTCCTATGAAGCTAAATATACATTTGACCATGGCCACTCTTCTATCTTCCCAGCAGTCAGCAACAGATGCTGATAACTCGATGCTGCCTCATCATTTTTAATGCCCTAGTTTCCTCTTCCTTTTGCCGTCAGAGATGGACATTTTCTTGTTTCCCTGCCAAGAGCACAACCTCACAAGCCAGACACCCAGACTTAGTTTGATCCCACGAGGCAGCGTTTGTTTCAAGTGAGCATTTGGCTGCTGGAGGATTTGTACTGTGCTCGCTGGAAGTAAACACGGCTGGGCTGCCCTCAGCAGTCTGCTAGGCTAGAGAATCTCAAACTGCCCCTCCATCGCAGAGAATAAGTTTGTTTGCTGGTATGTTTTGCCTTGTTGCTTGGGTGGCTGTGGTTTTGGAAACCGCACTGATTGGGAAGTTTCTTGGGAAAATGAGAGCATGCGATTGGCATTTCTGCGTGGGTCTTTAAAGCTGGGCTGAGTTGGGCTGCCCAGGAACCTGTGGTAAAATCCTTAACACCTACAGTGGGAACATGACCAGCTAGTTGGTGCTGGGTAATTTAAACCTGTGTGGTGCCTTTCAGTGCAGGGAGGTCTGTGCTCAAGGATATTCTGTTTTGTTATTTTATGTCTTTTTCTCTCTTTTTTTAAAACCATATACACATAAAGGGATGAACATAATTGTACAAGGAAAAAATGCTTTACTTTCCAAGTTCTCTTTCTAAACAATATTTTTGTAGGGCCTAAAATATGTCTTAAGTTAAAGAATGGAACTATCTCAAAAGCAGAGAGTGAAAACAAAATTATCTATACTGTTATTCAATAAAAAAGAAACTACTTATATAAAGTCATACAATGTAGGTGTTTAAAGATGGCCTTAACTATACTGTACAATTAAAACCCATCCATTTTTGCCAGTGCAGTTACACTGGCATAGAAGTGTACATGGGTATAAATAACTTGCCTCCGTGGCAAGCAATAACAGAAAATACATTTGTCAGTAAAAATGGTTTGCCAAAATGACCATTTCAAAATAACAGCAGCGCATGCCTTGTTGGTGCTGTATTTCCAAACAGACAGTGTATAAAATAGATAAATTAGGCAGTTCTGCAGGGGTAAAGTTTCATGAATTCTCCCAGTGTCTATATAGGCTTCCCGAAGAGCTGACATTTTCCTTCATACTAGTATAAATGAAGGTACAAAGTAAAAGATGATGAAGGGCCAGGCCTTGGGTCCTGTAAATATACTGCTCCGTGCTTATGGACTGGGTTCCCCTTCCCCTCTTGCCCGGAGAACATACCAGCTGGGCATGGATTGCTGCCCAGGTAAGGTAGTGGGCATCTTCCTGGTACCTCCACCATCTCAAAGCAAAGAAGCACAAAAACATCTCTTCCTGCCCTTGGTGTATAAAATCCAATGAAAATATGAAGCAAACTAGGATTAATGCAGAGGTAAGGTCAGGGTGACTGTGGTTAAATCATGAGTTCATGATTCATGATTTCCCGAAAAGCTTAAACTGTTGCTGCCTATTGCTTCTGGAAATAGTACTTTGGGCCTCTAAAAGACACACATCCATTGAACAGTGAAGGGCAGTGCTGAGACCCAAGCCAGATCAGCCAGATAACAGAGCACCGGGCACTGACACTGGTTTGGCCTTGAAGTGCTGAGCAGCATTTTCATTTTAGCGCTCTGCTGGCTCCAGAGGAGCTTGTGGGCTCTCCAAGCATGCTGCCTTACTGCACTTTAAGTCACATACATGCACTTTAAGCCGCTTGCTTAGGAACTGCTGGACATTTTAGCTATTTAGCATTTTCATAGGCTAAATCAATATCCAAAGGCCACTTCATAATAAAAGTGGGTGTCACTCTGAAGGAGGGTGTGAGCAGCTCGCTTTACAGGTGAGGTCAGGAATGAGGCGCCATGTGTCAAGGAGAAAATAAGAAAGAAAAGTGCTATGGGACTTGGTTTAAAAATGCTCATCTCAGTGTCAAGGCTGGGACAGTAACAAGGCTGTTAACAGGATGAAATGATCTGGCCCAGAGACTTGAACAAGCAGCTCCCTGGGAAGCTGGTAGATGATCTGCACCACATGGCTTGAGCTGCTGCTTGTGACCTGGCTTTCTGAATTGTAATAAACATTATTGTGGGGGTCATTTCACCTGCTACTGTAAAGCCAGAGTAACCAGTGCAGTTGGTGGAGTTCCAGGTTCTCAACAGTTCTAAGCATCCTTTAAGTCAGGTTGGGTACCTAGTTTTGGAAACCCAGCTTAAAACAGATACTAGACAGAGAGTTTAGGAGACTGGGAGGATGTTTAACCATCGGGCAGCTGCCTGAACAGAGCCCCCAGTTGTCTAGAAAAGAAAACCTTAGCGACGCTTACCATGAATTCCTATCATGTGCTCGAGAATTAATACCCTCTCAGCTAAAATCTTCAGAGCTTCTCGAAGTTGTTGAACACCTTCCCCCTGCAAGAAGGAAAAGAAAATCAACATTGGTATATGTTGCAGAATAGGCTTCTTGTTCATAATGTTGCCTCCATAATGCCAGACTATGCAGTGTGAATGTTTCAAAATGAAAAGATGTGAAAGGTGAAATAAGCTGCAAGGGTTAAGTAGAAATGCAGGAGAAATACCTATTTAAAAGAAAACCTCATCAGTTATACCCCATGTTTGCAGAGCCTCTGACCCAAAGCCAAGCCTTTCAGATTGGTTCCTGCTTCTGCAGTGGGCCAAACCCAGGGTGTATATTCCTGTCAAACCTTTATAATGTGCAGCTTATGTTAACAACTATGCTGAACTACCTGGAGAACAGGTTTTGCTCTCATCTGACATTTACTCTGAACATCGGGAGTTACCTGGGCTTACTCTTTTTTGGCACACCAGGAAACCATCTTGCTGCTCCTTTTATAAACTGGAACAGTGGCATGCAAGCCCATCCTGATGGGCTTCACACTGCCTCTCACAGAGCTCCTAGCTGGGCCACATGCTCCCTGAAGCCTGTCCACATACTTTCACCTACACTCAGGCTGCAGTTTGTTGCCCTCATTGCCTTAGATATGAGCTTCAAGGGACAGATGTTGGTAAGTGTTTTAGGATGGGAGAGCAGAGATGTGAGAATTCCAACTCTCTCTCGGCACATGCAGTTTAATCTCTTCTGGGAATCTGTGCCTGGGCTTGTGGGAGGGACGATGGGGGAGTAATTCCCTGCCATGCAGCAGCTCTGTGTGGCAGAACAACCACTGGAGACTGAGGAGGTGTTCAGAGAGCATGGTGAGAAGGGCAGCTGACAACGTGGCCAAGGAAACCTCAAAACCCAGGATTTCTAGCATGTATTAAGATCAAACCCAAGGTTCAAATCATCTCTTGCTCTGCACTTTTAACTGTGGACAGGACCCTTGCCCTCCACAAAGCAGCCTGTCAAAGGGATTATGGTTGAAGCACAGTAAAGAGACAAAAATGAAAGTAAAACAACAGTAGAAATACATGCTTACATCAGCACCTTTGTCACCTTCCTCACCCTTCTTGCCTGGTTCACCCTAAAACAGACAAGAAAGAGAAATTTGTTTTCATGTGACTGAGGACCCTGTCCAGGATTATTTTCACCCCTTCCCTCTAAAGGAACAAATTAAAGGCAGAAATGTTTCACCAGCAGAAAACAGACTCTCTGGCACTTCATGCTAAGGGCCAAAGTGCTCTCGTGAGCTCTGGCCTGGTTCCCACCAGCTTCCCAGGAGGTCATCACCACTTCTAACTCTGACGAACTTGGCCAGGAGTGGCCAAGCTTTAGGAGAGGCTGGCTGCCATGACCAGGGCCCACAGGAAGACAATATACATCTCATGAAGATCTCAACGAGCAATGCTTTTATCTCACACCAAGATAAAAATACTGTTCCCATCCCCAAAAGGTGCACATGTTCATCATTTAGAACATAAAATCCTGCATTCTTCTCTCATTTATTAGTCACATCACTTTCTGCCTCTGAAGATGCTCATTAAGCTTTTCTTGAACAAAGATCCCTATGTGCTGTGAACATTGGTCTGATGTTCCCCCCTAACCGAGAAGTTCATGCATTTCTCAAAGAACAGATGACATGGAGAGATTAAATCACAAGCTAAACACAAAACAAGGAAAAGGGTTAACAAACTGCTGAATTAAATAGAGTGGAAATGCCTCCTCAAAACTTGTTGGACATCCCTGAGGTACTTGTAAAGGAAGGGTGGGTATGGGAGGAAGGACTGAAGAAAAGGTTGTGTGAACCGTACAAAATGATGAGGTAGAATTAAGAAAGAGAAAAGAGAAACCTCCCAGAGGAGCTTGGACCTGTCTGGATGCTGCCAGCCAAAAAAACTCACTTGCTCCACTAGCTTGCTTTCAGCCAGCCTTCATCTCCACTGGTTTGTTTGCACCCTAGCCATATGTGCCAGTGCAGACATCTCCTACGTTCAGGTATTGCCAAGAAATCATTTGGAGACATCTCTTAATTTCACTAAAGGGTTTCCAGCTCAGCTTGGCAAACCAAAGTGCAAGAGGGAGTTGAGAGCAGCTGATGTACTTTGAGTTGTTTAACAGTGCCCACGTTTGGGCTCTGGTAGTGCCAGGAACCTCACAGGGCAGGGAGGGGGCTTCTGTCTGCCAAGGTTTGGCTAGAGGGGATCTGAAAGCAAAACACATCTCCTCTGTTGGTGTGACACCTTCCTGATCACAGCATCTCAGCACTATCCTTAACATGCAGGAAGATTATGTTTCATTTACAGAGATATACGTTAAGGTGAGGCTGCCTATTGAACAAGTGTCTAAGCTGGAGACAGCTGACCTAAGCATTGCATCCGAGAGAGCTGGTTGAACCAGCTGCAGTCCAGCTAGGTGGTGTTTACGGTGCCAGGCAGGCACCAAACCCATCTGAGTCTTGCACACACCCGCAAGTACATCACTTACAGGAAATCCCTTAATGCCCCTCTCTCCAGTCAGACCTGCTTGCCCCTGTTGGAAATAAAGTAAGTGTCATTAGGAGATATTTTTCCATTTGACAAGAACATAGTGTAATTTTTACTAGTGGAATTAAGATGGCTTAATGAAAAACCTTACACTTGGGATAATATGAAAAATTTCCTTTCCCTTGACATTATCACTTAGAGACAGCAAAGGGGGTCATGGTTTTCTGTCAAGTATCAGCTCCAAATCCCATCACACTTCGGAGCAGTTTGGTTCAATACAGAGCTACTCAGCTCAGTACCCTCACAGTAAGATGATTAGCAATTTTTTGAACTTTACAGCAGTCAGTTACATTATACCACGAAGGAATTTGGCTGGAGATTTGTTTCTTACAAAGATACCGCATTCTTCTCTCTAGTAAAACTGATGGGCTGATGCTGCCCCAGACAGCAAACAGAGCCCAGGACTCCCACAGAGCGCTGATTTAATCTGCCTCCTGCTTCACACACACATCCCTGTGTTAACCCCAACAGCCACTGATCAAAACACACGTACAATATTTTGGTTGGTTTGTTTCTTTTTCCTGCTGTGCTAATTTTCACATTGTTCTCAGTGGGGGTTTTTCTGTTCTTTTTTTTGTTTTTTCAAATAGAAACATTTTGAAATGGTACGTGTTGGTCTGGGGCAGAACAAAATGCCATTGAGCTGAGCATTTTTTTCCCCTCTGTTTTTCTCCACAGTGTTGGTTTCCCACCCTGAAGCACGCTGGGGCAGGACGGAATCCCTGACCAGGAGAACAGCTATAGATTATTTAATGAAAAAGCAGGAGCTTGGGAAGATGAGGCAAAATTTAAAAGCATCTTTAGAAATCCTTTGATGAAACAGCCACATATTTAACCTGGCTCTTCTCCCCTAGACACACAGAGAAACAAACCCATCTTTTTTCCCCAAAAAAACCTACCTAGCTGGCAGCAGCTTTTTGTAGTTTTTGACAAAAAGGGACATCTGCTTTGGTTTTGTGTCCATCAAACTGCTGCTTTGTATAAAACCAATGGGCCTTGGGCATCTACAAAACATCACTACGGAGAGCTACCCAGCGCTCGGTGAGCAGCTAGCCAGCATGAGACAAAGGCCTGTATCGACACGAAGAGCGCTGGGAGGAAGGCCCAGTTTGTCAGGTGCTCTGAGCATCTTCAAAGGGAAATACTTGGATTCTGCACTGGAGGGAGTAAGGCCTGTGAAAAAGCACAGGCAAGAGGCAAATAACAGAGAGAAGACATAACAACGCACTCAAAATACATAAACAGACTGTTCTCTGTGTCCAGGAGGAACAGAAAGGATGTTATCAGCTTAAAGGGGATCAAAGGATATTTAGGCTGGGTGTTACAAACATCTTTTATCTTAGGCCCTCACTAGCTGTACCTCTGAAGACTGCCTGGAGATGATGTGCTGTATCCTCACTGGCACTGTTTAAGAATAAGATGAACAGAGGCTGATCGTGAGTGGCACACATAGATGTGCCATCCAGGGGATGTGCTCAGATTGCTTCAGGTCTCGTCTACATCTGTTTTCTCTGAGATTAAGCAGGAAGAATGTATAATAACATTTTCTCAAATCTCAATAGATATTGTAAACCCTCCTCTGCGTTTCTTTGCAGCTGCACAGCTCCTCCGCTCTGTGTAAAGCTAGCCCTAATTTGTATCCACCAAACCCAAAATTGCAGCATGGAGTTGTCAAAACCAGCATTCAAATCCACACTCACAAAAGACAAAAAGCACACAGAACATCCTACAGAAATTCTGCCAGAAAAAGCTATTGGCTTCGCTTTCCACGCTAACAGAGGAAGGACAGGAAATAGAATTTATTTTTTCTATTTAGCAAGACATTCTGATATTTGGAAATCTCATTTGTCCCAAACCTAGAAGGAGAGTTACAATTCTGAATATCTAACAAGGAGGGAACAAAATCAAAGTCTTAAGGATTTGTCTGTACTGAATGGACATAGTGCAACAAAGCTTTTGTTTCAAAGTAATATGGTCAACCACAAACTAAAGCAAAATGTTAAATGAATCATTGAGAAAGAGCTCTTATCAGTTTCCTGGATGGAAACTTGACAATTTGCCATATACCATGCTTTTTTTTCTTTTTAACTGAAAATTGACATTTAATGGCAATGAGCTGTAGTTGGTAACCTGTGCTGAAACCTCATCAGTTAAGGTTTTGCTCTCTATCAGAATTTTAAATTCTAGTCCCAGAAGTGCATCAGTCTCTAATCTACTAGTAGAGCCGATATGTGCCCGAAGTGACTGATCTGCACAAGGAAACTGTTATTAAAAAATTACTAAAAGTCACTTAAAATGGTGACTTTATGGTTAAAATTACATAATAACAGGGACAAAGCACCAAAAACAATGTGAAAAGATGCTCAAATAAAGCAGAGCTTTTTAAAAGCATATGTGCTCCATCCTCAGATATCCACTGCTCCTTGATGTCAAGTCCCTCAGCAGAGAATGAAACAAGCCACCTGGACTTGCTCTCCTTGCACATGGCCTGGACAGAGGAACATACTCTAAGTCTGTTGCTGGTTATTTGCATGAATTTGGGAAGTCATCAAATTGGAGTGAACCAATCTGCATTTGTCTTTCTTGGCTCTCTCAGACATCCCTCTGTCGTTTGGATTGGAAGAATGAGCAGAAATGAAGAAGAGGAAACGCTGTCAGATGGGGGAAGCATGTCATCTACAGCCACCCATTTACAGGTGGTGACCTCCACATTCACCTCCATCCATGTGATGGTAAAAGTGGCACTTGGAAGAAAAGGGAACGTGTTTCCTACAGCTGTGGCACAAGGCTGTGTCAATGCAGAACAGAGGAGCTGAAGGCCCAAATGGCACTTGAAACCCTTCCCGGTGCAGACCAGGAATCTGACACATTTATATCCTTGTTAGATTTTTCTCTGCTATTTCCTAAACTTCACCAGTTTGGAAATAACATTCAAAAAGCCCTTCTATGTATGTTTAGATATTAGTACTTGACAACCCATCAAGGACTGAGGTATATCACATAAACATGTGAAGAACATAATTTCAATATTCTAAATATATTAAGAACATTTGTCCTGGGGACTGGCTTTGGTTCAGGAAAAGTCTGATGAGCTTTTACTGCCTTATTGCCATAGAAGGAAAGGTTCAGTTTGACCACCCAAAATACTCCACACTAAAGAGCTTTGGTTGGCAGAAGAAAGTTGGTCTCCACAAGCCTTTATATACCATGTATTTGCTACCTGAATCTCTTTAGGGAACACCAGACTTTGCAAGCAATTCAACCCTTTATCTGTGCAGTAAACCATCATCTTGATTCTTGCAGAAGACCAAGAAACTCTACATTTAAAATTGTTCATGGCTATAGTCCCACAGAAATTGAAAGACATATGCTGTATATCATTTCTGAGGCATCACCCCAGATGTTGCTGGGAATCTCTGTGTTTGTAAAACCTTACTCTCTCTCCTCGGTCTCCTTTGGAGCCTTTTGGCCCGGGTTGTCCTGGAGAGCCTGGTAAGCCCTAGAAGAGATGCAGAACAAGAATGAATTAATTTCTACTGTGCATCCTTTGTGTAGGTGTAGTGAATACATTTCCCAGTGATCCTCTGATCCTGAAAACCTCATACACCCATTAAGCAATTGGGCTGGATTCTCTTTTATCCTCAAGCAACAACAATGGAAGCTCTGTTTGCAGATATCCTGAGACCTATGGTTTCTGCATATCCCACTATTTGGGTCTTTTAAAGCACTGCAGGCTACTGATGTAACATTTTTTAAGGGGTTGGTATGACAGGATAGTTCTTGTTCTCAGTTACCAAGTAGAAATTAATACACAGATAGTATGGTTAACTTAAAAATCCCCACTACTTTCCCTCTCTTCATAATTGCCTCAGTGGGTGGCATGAGTAAGCATACATACCTGAAAATTAATTGGATTGTGCAGTGGAAATTATTTTGAAGCTATTCACTCACCCTGATAAACAATTTTCAAATTAAACCCAATCTCTACTAATAATTTTGCTCCCTGGGTTGAATAAATCCATAAAGCAGTCACCAATGGATAAGAAGGGCATAGTCTCCAGATTTCTACTAATGGAACTGCTTTGCAGAAGTCAATCCAAATTCTTAACTTATCCACCCAGGGAAGCCACAGCTATAAATCAGACAGGTAGAGAATGATATTGTTTCTTTATATTCAGTGTGTCAGCTCCCCATGACCATGTGCAAGATGCTTCTTTCCACCTCAAGTAACTTGCACATCACCTTGGAGACAGCAGCAAAGGAGACTACTGCTCCGCTCCAGACCACTGGTGATTTAAGCCAAGCTGCTTAACAACAGCCTGAGAAACCCCCATCTCTCAGCATCCAGAGAAATGAGCTTTCGAGGCATAGCTGCAAGGAGCCTCAGCGTCTGGTTAAATGGCCCAACAAGATTGGGCATTAGTGTTTTAAGGGTCTAAGGGAGGACTACTCTCCCATTTCAGCTGGGAGGCAGCAGTGCTCACCATTAACATGTTGCTCCTTGCCTGCAGTCAGCCCCACCAGTCACCACCAAGCCTCCAGCTTAGCTACATCTCTCCCCGGCCCACAAAAGATTCAAAAACTCAGGCCAGGTTTAGGAGGTTAACTAGGGCTGCCAAATGACTCGGGCTGCCACCAGCCAGACTTGGACCCATGTCAAACATGCAGCATGAACAAAGTTTAAGTGTCCATAAGCATCCTTTGCTCTTGACAGCTCTCAACAGTGACTTTCAGTGCATGATTACATGGGGACACTCAAGAACACTCAATCCCACAAATCTGTTGTAAAAAAAAAAAAAAAAAATGTGTGCTGCATGTGAAAAAGCCAGACTCTACTACAGAACCTATTTATGAATTGTGAATTACCTTATATTTAATCATGTTAAACTGCATCTGTCATTTTGCTGCCAAATTTCCCACTGTGTTCCTATCTATCTGGAGTTTCTCATCGTTCTCCAGAGCATTCACTAATTGAAATGATTCTACTACACTGGCAAACTTTCACTAACCTGCTGTCTATTGCTTCTTCAAACTGATTAATAAATACATACTAAAAATCTCCTTTCTCTAATTTCTAGCAATTCCAAATCTCTTCTTATCAGGATCTAAGTTACATCCCTCTGCTACGTTACTTAACGTTTCTCTCTGTGCTCTTTAGTCACTTTTATCTCATTAGACATGTTAGATTCCTTTGAAATATTTGATGTTACTGGTTTACCTCCACCTTAAGCAATACTCTTCCCAAAACTGGAGTCCCTTTGTATCAGCCAACCACAATTTTGAGTAGTTTAGCAGTTCACTAATCATCATGACTTCACTTCTTTCCATTTAACCGTCTTTTTCCATTCACGTGAGTACTTTGCCCTTCTCCTATCATAGATTATTTTCAGTGAGTTTATCACACTCCATTATTACCTCCCAGCTCCACAATTTTTGTATCGATAAATAATCAAAATGATGGGAATTTGTGATATTTTTCTTGAATAGAAAGTGCCATTTCTCAAAAGCTAAGCTTAACAAATTCACTTTGGTGAATTGGTGAATTCCCATTGACGCATTTTTGTTCTTTTTATGTCTTCCACAGGAAACGCAGTATTTTTCTATCACTGTGTTAGTAAAGCCCATGTCAAATCCTCTGCATCAACTCAGGCCACAGTGAAGTGTTTTGACACAGCAACAGCGAGATGTGTTGTTATGATTAAGGGAAAAGCTGGAAAGCGCAACCATTTCAACCTCTCAGCACAATTCAGAATGAAAAAAAGGTATTAAAATCACAGCATTTAATGGGGAACAAAACATCAGATCTAAGACTTATAAACTACTCTCTCTCTTTGTGCAAGGAGAAGCTGTTTCACACCTAACCCCCGACTCTGCCCCTCAGCCCCAAAGCACTAAAGCACCTTACTTGTGATCCAGGGACTCCGATAGGTCCTGGTGGCCCTTTTGGTCCCGATGCGCCTGGTGGCCCTGGTGGGAGTCATCATTTGAGACAACTTTAAGGAGACTTAGAAGGAAAGACCCTAAATTCCAAATGCATGCACTTCCTTTCATTGCTCTGCTTAGTCTCTCAATGGGTAGGAGCTGTACATTGATCACAGGACTACAGCATAAGCACTTCATCTCACACTGGATTACTGGATACCCACATCCTGATATAATATATCCCTATGCCCTAGGGAAGGTGTTAGAGCTCTAGGAGGAAAAAACAGTGAAAATAGGCAGGAAGGATGTCAGTAACATGCTGCATTTCCACTGTTTAAAATGACAACTTTTGAGAAAACTTAAATGGATCCATGAAACAGCTACATCAGAGCAAGATACTACAGTCGCTGTTTCTGAAACAGAGACTCGGAGGTGGCAAGGGAAGTCCAGAAGCCTGCTACGGTCTGTCTCTCTCGTGTTGTCAGAAAATTGATGAGGAATATAAAGGAGACAGGGTTTGGACACAGCCAGCACGACAGGCTGACTGCGGCAAAGCAGAGCACTCTCTTGTTCTTTGCTCACTCCAGTGGCAATAAATTCTTTTAAAGTCTGTAGCACAGAAGAGCCTGCTTCCAGGACGAGTTAAACACTGTCTAAACAGGTCAACTTGTTTTACACAGTCACTTAACAGATTCATTCGTTTTGGAAAAATAATTATATCTCAACAGTAGCTGTTAAATTATACCTGCAAATGGGAGACAGGATGTTTGCTTAGTCTGAATTTAGCAATACTCTCTCTGCTTTAGTTGTCACAACCTTGAGATGAAACAATGTGGACATTATACACAAACTACAGCTGAATCAGCCCCAATCATTAACACACCATACAAATACTTAAGTCAAAGAATAAAGGAATTGAAGGATAAATTAAAGGCCCTCATAATGCAAGGAAAAGCCTTTTCTGCAACTAATGGGAGTTCACTCCTAAACATGCATCATACAGGGAAATGATGATGTTTGCAGCAATACTATCGTTTAAGCCACCCATCAGCACAGAGAAAAAAAAGATTTGCCACTGAATTTTCATCCCAGAGTCTGATTTCAGTTATACTGGTGAAAATCTGGAATAGCTCAAACCAGCTCCAAACTCTGCAAAGTCTGCACACACGTCACAGAGCAGCTGCCCAGATCCTGCTCAGTGGAGCTCTACAGCAACAGGAGAGGATTGCAGCAATGGTGGGAACAACTCTGCTCTCATAAAGGAATTCACTGGACAACCCATTCCTAAAGACAGTCTTTAATTATTCCCTTCTCAAGATGTAGTCTGCCAAAGGTAAAACAATCTGTTACTATCAACAGCTAAGAAATCTGGTTACTTCTTGCCACCCTTCCCACTCCTGGACCCACTGCTCTACTGCCCTTCCAATGAGCACCGCTTGCTTTCCCTGCAGGCATCCCATGGACCACTCCAGTCTCCATCAGCAATTTCTTTTGCTCATCTTCCCCATCATTACGGGTTTGCAGCTCAACTGGGTTAATTACCTGGTGGCCCCACCGGGCCTGGGGCTCCTCGTGGTCCTGGCAGGCCAGCCATGATGGTGTCTATGACGGTGGAGGCCAGCTGGGGTTCTCCATCTGTGTTAAAGAGCAGAGCAGTTAGTGTCCCTGCAGCAAGAGCTGCCCAGTCCCAGCAGGCAGGACTTCTCTCCAAAATCCTTTGGCGCCTGTTGCTGGCCAAAGGCAGGCAGTGCTTCAGGATGCAAAATTTGGGCTCTTGGAGCAATTGCCCTTTGCTCTCTACGGGCACAGGCTGCATCTCCCAGACCTGCAAAGCTGCTCATCCAACCTCTCAGAAAAGTCTCTTCTGTCAAAAAAATCGGTGTTCCTGCACACCTGTATAACCCTACCTTTGAATGCCAAAGTGGATTAAGAGTAGCTCTGCACTGTACAGCAATAACTGACCCAAAATTTGCCATCTCCAAGATACATCTGGCTTCTGGCTACCTGAGAAATCAAACATGGAGCTGGAGCTCCCCACCTCAGTCAGTGAACTGCTGAGCCAATCTGGCAGTCTTGCATATCCCCACCAACCCAGCAAGCGCCCCCTCCCATCGAGGTGGTGGTGGGAGATATCCTGAGGTCTGAGGATGCAGGAAAGCCCAGGGAGAGGGTGTGCTCTGCCCCCTCCACATACTCAGAAAACTCACTTGCTATTTAGGATTATTTCAGGTGTTCAACTGGCCAGCTTGGGCAGGTCCTCTGAGTTCTGGGAAACAGATGGAAATGGGAGTGGAGCAGGGAGGGGGAAGGCATTAGCAGGATTTGGAGGAATTTTGTGCTTTTGCACATCTTTCTCAGTCTTCTCCTGTTAGGAATAAGAATCAGCAGCCTATAGCTGCCCCCATCTTCCCTCATACTTGAGCTGATAGGCTCACCACTTCAGCTGGTGACTGAATAGAAAAAACAGAACTACATATAAAAAAGCAACCCTTACTATTTAATGCAATTCCAAAACCATACTAGTAGTCTGGGGAGGTACCTGTATGGCAGAATCTTTCATCTGAGCATCCCACAATGTTATTTGACAGTTGTGGAAACCTAAGGGAAAAAATTCCATGACTGACCAAGATACCAAGGTCACAAAGCATGGAAGGGACCCCCCCATGTCCTGATGATAAGATTTGCAATCTGCTGTCCTGACTAGTGCTATAGGACCAACTGCATATTTCTTACCGCATTCAACCTGGATGAAGATGTCGGCTCCTGGTCTTTGGGATAATAAACCCTCTGAAAAGTCCACATTTTCCATAGCTGGAGGCCACCATGCAGGAATAATGTCCACCTCCTTCTGCCCATGACCTCAAACTTACTCATGTTTCCTTTCACCCATTCCTTTAACTCATCACGGTAGAATTCAGGGGAACCTTTTGCAGGTGTATAAGACTGTAAATGTCTCACTGCTAGATTGATGCAAATATCAAGTGACACTAGGAAGATCAGAAGGGTGTTTGTTTACTTTGCAGAGTCCAGTCCAAAGGACATAGGGTGAAATCTCCAGAAATGTTAGCAGACATATCATGAAGCCTTTTCAACTTCTGGAGTGCTGGCAATGATAGAGAGGACTTTCAAGCTAGTTGTTTGAAAGCAGTTCCTAGGGAAAACTGTGAGATCTCTTTAACTGCCAAGGATGACAGTATATCTCTGCAAAGCCTTCCTGGCAGCAGAACAGCACAAGATCTAACCCACATCCCTCTGAGAACCAAATTTCATGCCTAAAGCCTGAATGCAAACAGGTATTTCTTTGACTATTGTTTCTAACCGCCACCATCTTCCCTTCTTCACAGCCCTGAAACAAAACAACTGAGACTGTTTTCATGTTCAGAAGGAAAGGTAACCAAGTGAAGTGTGTAATTCAATTAATTTGAGTATTATTTGACCATGTCAAAATCCATCACAGCTTGAGAGTAAGATGAAATTGGGAAATGAGCATCAAACAGCAGTGAAGGTATTAACAATTGCAGAGCCTTTTGTTTTTACAGAACAAGTGGTCAACAAAATCAAAAGCACATCCACTGAGAGGGGGAGAGGATGGGCTGCAAACAACCAGGATGTAATTACTGCTGGAGGTAAGCCAGGGATAAAGATTTGGGTTACAAAACATTCCACCTAAATGGTACATTATTATGATGACAGAGTTACTCCCACAAATCCACCTATCCTGACATTTGACTCAAGGTTATTTATGAAAGGTGGTTCCATAATTGTGACACGGAAGAGACCTCTGCTCAACAGCCCTGGAGCTCAGTAGCTCCTGATTTGGCCTCTGCAGCGTAGCAGTATGGACATGCAGGAAATCTAGAGTGGCTCCTTCCTCAGCTGCCTGGCCAGGCAAAACTCACATCAAGGTTTCCCTCCAGGATGAGCTCTGAATGAAACATACTGTGAATTAAATGGGATTGAAGTGTGTTAAAACACAGCCCTCACATTTTTTAAGGGACTCTCTCCATATTCCCATAAAGCAGCAGGAAGAACTCATGTCTCCTTATAAACTCCCTTCTTATAAACAGGGGGACATTCTGGGGCTCACTGCAGCTGGAGGTTGTTACAGCAGCCACAAAATAGCTCCAGCAACAAATGGTAGCAGGAACCTCCCCTTCTCAGCCATCTCCTGCGCTGACCCAGGTTCTGCTGGGCTCAAGGGCTGGATTTTGTTTCAGTGCTTCTGGATATACCAGAGCAGAAGGCAGACAACTGTCTGCCTCATTTGAGAAAACCACGATACACAATTCGCTCCGGGAGCTTTCCAACTCCTAGCCAAGCTAAGAGGAAGCACGCAACCAGTCTGACCTGGGTAGATATGAGCACCTATGGTCTCTGGAAGAGGGCACAAACATCCTGCAAAGGGTAAACCTGAAAAGCACAGAAATGCCCTGAACAAGGCAGTGAAACTTGCCCAGCCAGAGTGGCAAGGCATCTCAGAGGCACAGGCGTAAACAGCTTTGAAAGCAGTCAGTATGGTTTTCTAAATCAAATCCCTTCTCCTTCCCCTTCACTTGCTCTGCTCTGTTCTCCCTTCCTCAGGAAGGACCACGCATGGCAGCAGGCACTGGGATGTCACTTCACAAATCTCTGTTCTACGCTCTTTTTCACCAGTGGCACACTGGGCACACAGGCAAGCCTGCTGTGCCTCGGTTTCCCCTTGCTCTCCCCGCAAAATAGGTTAATGTTATCTCATGTGTCTTTCACAGATTGAAATCTTAGAGATGTAAGAAAACACAGCCCTCACCAGAGAAAAGTTGCAGTCTTTTCACTTTTCCCTAAAAATTGTCTTAGCTTTATCACGAGAAGGAGGACTGAGCTGACTCTAGACATACCTGATTTTTAAGTGGCAGAGAAAGCAAGCGATCCTTGTAGCAGCAGCCTCAGCAGTGGAGTATGGCAGTTTAGCTTCTGGCCTATGTCTAATGTTTCTAGGGGATAAATTCCCCCATTATAGGCTTGATTTGTTGAGACAGGATGGAAATGAAGTAATCCTGTCTTAATTTCTTTCTGCTACCTGATCTGGAGGGAGACAACTGGGACCAATTTCTTTACCACAGCACAGTGAAACTGTGAGAAAATATTTTTCTCCCTATTTTTGGCTTCTGCCTGCTGATAAACATTGCCAACAGGAACTTGTTGCGATGAATGAAGGCACATGCATTAACCACGTTCAGGCGGAACCAAACACTGTACTACTAACAATAATCTGATACAGTTTTCTCACATCTCCGTGGGTGCACATGCCCATTACCAGGAATATGCTTCCCTCTGCTGTCAGCAGCTGGAATCTTGTGTTTATCGTTTTCAGATGTGCTCCATTCAAAATAAATAAATAAAAATTTAAAAAAACTCTACCCAGACTTTACAAGGCTGTTTTATTGGTTGTAGAGGATCAGCTTTCCACCAACCTGTGGTAGGCAAAATCAGTCAACACATAAGCAACATGGGAAGTTTTGTAAAAGAATGGTCTTGATATTGCCATAACTTTATCATGACCACATAGATAACTCATACTTGCAGTGAGGCTTGTATTAAGAAAAATTTTTTAAATGAGAAAAATTGTCATAAAGTTTTGAGCTACTCCTTCTGCAAGAAAATCCACCACAAATGTGGGGGAGAAGTACAGGGCTGCCCCAAATGAGCACGCTTTGCCCATGGTTCTCAAGTCCATGTGGGAGCCTGTTGCAGGGTTTATGCAGATATTTATTCACTCATTTATCTGCTTCCCATTTTGGGACAATCCAGAGTTCACCATTCCCACACATCAGCTGGGAAGGCCATGTAATCCATGCCTTTATACACTTGTTAATTTATCCACCACTTTGCAAGAAAAGAGTTTAATTTAAAGGATAGTTAGAGGGAGGGGGAAGCAGCAGTACCCAAACCATCCTTAAGCATTCTTTGCAATAAAAGGCTGAATGCAGAATGGCACCATTTGGTGGGATCCTGTAAGGCAATGAGGTGACTGTAATGCTAAACTTTCTTGTTATAAAGCTCGTGAACACAGCAGCTCCATCTACATTTTGTGAAAACCTTACTACTGAACCACAATTAATTTCATCCAGTCCATACGGTCTAAGTAACTGAATATGGAATTGAGCTGTTAAAATTCTTCCCAAATTAAAAATACATCTGTTCACTTTTGGGAAAAGGAGTGTGGAGAGCGGAGTGGGTGGAAGGGAAAGCAGAGCTCTAGAAAACTTTCAGACACAGGGAGACCTACTAATCCTTGGCTGTAACTAATACAACTGAGCTTTGAAGCTGGACGTGAGCAGAAGAGCTGGGGAAGAGGCACAGCCGAAGTTTTGGGGAGTGGAGATGGGAGACCCAACAGAGGTGAGGCTCCAGGAGTTTATGAGCCAAGTGGAGATACAGCTGAGCTCTGTTCTATCATTAGTAGGTGCCAGCTACACAAGACTGGACCAGAAAAATCAAGGCCAAATCTGAGAGCACTCAGATAAAAGTGCATGATGTGCCTTTCCTAGAAAGGCTTTTCCTGCCATGAACAGCACAAATCAATGAATATATTTTTAAATGACCATAGGCTCAAAGAAACCCTGACCCTCCAGTTATAGGGAGGGTATAAATCACGGTCTTGGTCCAGGCTTTCAAGTCCGTAATTCTGTGTTTTGCATGGATGTGGGATAATGTTGATGCATCAGAAACGCAGGTGGAAGACACATCTGCAGGGGCAGGAGA
The DNA here is from genome assembly GCF_031877795.1 of Strix aluco. NCBI lineage: Eukaryota > Metazoa > Chordata > Aves > Strigiformes > Strigidae > Strix > Strix aluco. The sequence continues at coordinate 8,411,311 of NC_133949.1, read as the reverse complement.
AGAGACGCATTTAACAGATGTCCTTGTTATGTTATATAATTTCCGAGTTGCAAACCTTTGGTACTTACTCATTTCTGAGCGACCCTGAGCACTGTAACACTGCAACAGCAGCACCAAGAGGTCTCTCAACAGCACAGTTTCGTTGCACCAGCACCTAATCAGCCAGACTGCTGTATTTCTCTACCCACTATGTCTCTCGTGATGCTACCTCAGCTGTGTCATTTCAGCGGCTACTCATGATGGAAGCTTAAAGGACACAAAGTTGCCTTCTCAAAACTATGATGAACCCAGAAAACCAGGCACAGGGAACAACCATAAATCCCCCAAACCCTGTTCTCACTGATGGTTTTAGAAGACCAGTGACTTAGTTCCTCCTTTTTAGAGAAGTGAACCCCTCTAGCTTCTAAGTCTTACATGTTTCATCTTGAACAAGAACTTCCAAAAGACCCACACAATGGAGGCAGATTGTCTATCTGCTCCCAGGGAAGGCAGGACGCTGGCAGAGCCTGGCAGGGAGGTGGGAGGAAGAGCTGAGCTGCTCCGTGCCTACCCACTCTGCTGAGGTACCAGAAAAAAATGGGAACCGAGGATGAAACTTACTTTCTTTTTCAGCTGTAGGCTGGAGTGAGTAGAGAACCCCTTGCTGGAAGGTAAGAGGGAGGCTTGGGGTCGCTGGTGGCCCTGGAGGACCTGGGGGACCTGGGATCCCGGTTTCTCCTGGAAGTCCTCTTGGTCCTTGAGGTCCCAACAGCCCTGTGCAGAGGCAGGAGATGATGTGTTAGTACATTTGAAGGTGTGCTAATGATGCTACCATGTAAAAAGGCAATAAGACGGCAAGGGATCTCTGCCCTGAACTGTAACTGGGAATCAGGGGCATGGGGGGAAATAGGAACAGCTTCCCAGTTTTCCATGATTTGCCTTTAACATCTTCCTCTGCAAAGCAGGTAGCCTTACTTGGCTCAAAGGTGCTGTGAAGCTTAATTCCTGGATGAGTAAAACCTCCCCCTCCCTGAGGCTGAGCAAGAAAATAAAGGCAGCAAAACATGGAATCAAGCACCGGTCTCTCGCTTCCCCTCCACATACACCTGTATGTCACTTTACTGCCAGGAAAGCACAGAAAGAACAACAGAAACCCCGTCAGTCCAGCAGCAGACCAATTCCGCTTCCTGTGGGGCTGGAAGGCTTTCACTGCAAACTAAGAAACCAAAAGGCAGACACATCCTTGGCCAGACTTTAGCCACTGACAGTTTGCCAGAAAATGCCAAAAAGCGTTCAGGGCCACTCTCTCATTTAAGGTACGCTCCAAGTTTCAAGTCTTTCCTGAGCTCAGATTTACAAGGTACAGCCTTTTAGACGCATACAAAGCACAGAGCCTGAGGTCTGGCACCTATTGTGCAGTATCACTTTCATCGAAAGATTTAGGAACATTTTGGGGATGAAGAAAGCTCAGGAATGGACTGTACTCTGACAGAACAGCCTCATAATCTTTTCCCTTAACATACAAAAGCATCATTAGTTCGACATCCTGGCATCTGACAGCTTGACACAAATGGTAGAGAAAAAAGGGGAGTTAAAACAGGCACACAGCAAGAGGGTTAAAAGGGAACACTCTTATCCAAAGGCTGACAGATCAGACACTGTTTTTTACAGCTCCTGAGCAGGATGGGGAAACATGATCCTACTCTGCAGCTTTTCAGGACAAGCTTTCTCCAGCTCCACAGGAAATCCCAGGGACTGTCATTGCTCGTGCAGGAAGTTGCCCACTCTGAGAGTTGCTGGCTGATTCCAGTGCCCAGGGGACTCACTGGAATGGGTTCAATACCAGCTGAAGATGCTCAACATCTTGTGTGTCCAGCCTTCTATGATCTGTTACCACAGATAACTTGTATAAAGTGAAATATCTCCTATTGTGGTAGCACTGCCCTCCTCCAGCACTTACCTGGAGGCCCCGCTGGGCCCCTCTCACCAGGTTGTCCCTTCTCTCCTTTTGGCCCTGGTGGTCCTGGAAGACCAGTTGGTCCGACTGGGCCTGGAGGGCCAACCTGTCCTGGCAGCCCTGAAAACATTCAGAAAGGAAATTAGTTGGAGGTTAGGACACTGCTGAGATCAGAAGGTCTTTAGCAACCTAGAAACCAGAAGAGAGGAACTCAAAGATGCCAGGGGGAGAAATGCAGCTTTGCACAGGCAGCACAGACAGGGTGGTGCTGGTGGCAAGAGCTGGCTGGTATGCACGGCAAAAGAGACAGACTGGGCCTTGCTTCTCCTCTTCTTCCTCTAATCTTTAAAGAAACAAGCATGTCCCCACACCCAAGGCCCACCTCAGAAAGTCAGTAGGATGTGTACCTCCAGCTGGGACACGCTGGTGAAAGCTAAACTGAGCCCGCACTGTCCCCTTCCCAAGGTCTGAATGGCTCTGGGCAGGGTCTGGCTGGTCCCTCAAGCACTCCCACACTAGCTTTGTCCAGGCACACGTGTCAGCTCCGGGGTAGTCCCAGTGTATCAAAATACACAAAAGAAAAGCAAATCCAACCCTGTCTCCCACTTCCTCTGGCTGATACATACATACCACCCAGAGATTCTGCATCAAAGACGTTTCATCAAAGATGTTTCCCTGTTTTCTCCTGTTTTCATTCATCTAACAAGCATATCATGCTGTGCACAAGCATTTTTCATCCCAAACTGAAATTAATGCACCCACACTTTTGAAGTAACTAAATGTTGCTAATTTATACCAATGAATAGGGTGCTGAGCAAATCCATCTGGAAATACCAGTAACACAATAATTCCAGCCCAGCAGGATGCTTCTTGGCAAGTCTACTCAGACCCCCAGTAAGCCTATGAAAGGTTCAGGCAGCGTTTATAATCTGAAAGTGACTATTTCCGATGACACTAAATAAAATCTTAATGTTGATTTCTGTAGACTATCAAAGTAATAACAACACTTGATAATTTTATAGTGTTTTTCAGAAAAACACCATGCAACTTTGGCTCACAAAAGTAGTAGCTGCTTTGGAAAGGTACAGTTAAACACTGTACAAACGTCAGTGAAGCCTTTAATACCTTAAAGAGGTGGGTGAGTTAGTCTGTCTACTCAGATTAAGTGGTTAATGGTTACAATAAAGGCATTAACTGTCAGAGCCAAGAGAGTCAGAGGTTCCTGGTTTCTGGGCTACCAAAGGGCTTTGAGTATTTGAAAGCAGTGACAGATGCAAGCTACAAAGCCAGAGGAAGATCTGAGTACAGAGTTCAGTGCACTCAGTTTTAGTCTGTACATTACATATGACCATAACCCAGCAGAGCACAAGTTAAGTTTTGATAAACTCTTAAGCAGTGTCCTTTCTCTTCCCTGGTATCAGAAGAGGTACTGGACCCTCCAAGAGCAGTGCCAGGAGAACCTCCTGCATGTAGGGGGTGGAGAAGAATGGATATGAATAGAGAGGAAGAAGGAGAAAAAGAAACAAGCTGGCCAACTAACACCTTCACAGCTGGTACCAAAGGGAACAGGGCTACATAATAAAAAACAAGACTCACAGGATTTGCAGCTCCCACATTTGGATCCGGTTCCCACTCTAGGTGTGGGACAGCCCACCTGGGGCACAAAACCTTGTCCCCCTAGACATTCATCCAAACTCTCTGCATTTCTCAGAACAAAGCAATAATTCCCCAATATTAGACCCCTCGAAAGCTTTCCCTTCTGTTCTTTTTTTGCCATTCTGGAGAGATGTCCAAGTTGTTTTTTCTTACAAAAACGAAATCTATCCATCTCTAATCCATAGTGAAACTGGGCAGACTGAAGAAATGAGATTTTTCAAAGGCTTTGTGTGGGTGTGTGTGCCGGTGTTTTTGTTTTATTCAGTCATCAATAAAGAACTGATTTGAGTATTGAACAAGGAATTAAGGTAAGGTTTTAATTCAGATCAGTTTGCTTACCCACAGGACACAAACTGCAGACTTTTCTGTGAATAGAGGGGCTCCTCTAACGGATCTCACCTGACAGTGGATGCTGTACTTGGCAAGCTCAGGCAGGTGATCAGGAGCCCATTTAAGAGAGCAAGAGCATTTCTTCACAGCACTGCAAACACCTTCTCCCCCCTACAAAAACCTCCAACACACCTGAAACTTTATTGCAGCAAATTCTTTCTGGCGTAGAGGGAAGAACAGCAGAAACACTCTTTTGCAAGCACAACACACTGTGCTGCTGAGCATGGGTCAAAACATTACCTTGCTTGTATAAATCAGCCTCAATCCTTCAGTTCAACCTTTATAACTCAATCCTGTGAACTTGTGCAGACCAAGAGCAATCATTTGCTGCTAGCATCCTCAATCATGCTGCTGCAGAAGAGCTTTAAAGAAACTGGCACTTACTTCCCTGAAGGTGGAAAGTGCTAAGGGAAAGACTAGGAAAAGCAGCACTGAGTAATGTGTCAGGCAAGTGCTCATACTGGTGACAAATGGTGTTATCAGCATAGAAGAGACAAGTGCGAAAGGGAGAAGAAAGAGGGAAGGATTCAGGAAAAAAGGGGGAGGGAAATGAATAGGCCAAATCTTCAACTGGCATAAATCAGCTCTGCCACAGCGGCATTGCTTTCAGAGATCTGAAGCCCATGGCAAGTATTTATCCTCCAAAAAAATGAAAGAAAAAGCCATGGGGGGAAAAAAAATTAAAAAGGCAAAGGGTGAGTATTCTGCTGCTGGAGACCAAATCAGACATGCAGAGACTGGATTTTCTTCCTGGCCCTGTCATTAACCTGCAACACACCATCTGTTCCCTTTCCTTCCCCAAGGTTTTTTCTGTACAGGAGCAGGGTATTCTCTGATTGCGTGGAGCTTAGCAAAACGATGCCCAGAACATTCCCAGCAGCTCTCGGTGCCCCTGGCAGGCAACACCAATAAGATAATAACGGCGTTTTCTTCCATCACTCAGCACGTGTCCTGCTCACTCTAGCCATGTGTCCTCCAGTGAACTGCCTCTCCATGGGGCAGCACTTTCCATCCTCCGTGTGCTGGCGGAACCGAATGTCTCACAGATGATAAAGCTGGCATTTTGCCTCTCTAACCAAGCAGCCCATGATCAGATAAAACCCAAAGAAGAAACCCAGCCTCTCTGTATCTGTGAGGCTCTGAATCACTGAGGACCCCTGGCCACAGGACCCTTCTGCTTTTTTGGGACATACCATGTACAGGACTGGGCATAGCAACATTTTGTGCTTTGAAAGAGGAAATAGCAGAAGCCATTGACTTACCCTGTGGTATTAGCTGCTCCTCTGTACCTCTGTGTCCTTTAGGCTCTAGTTAAGAGGGTCAGGGTAAAAAAAATTAAAAAAATAAAAAAAAAAAAGATATGAAAAATTAGGTCTCTTGTTGCCAACTGGCTCAACCAGAGTATATATATTTTTCTAATACTCAGTAAAATGTATCCTGTTGATTAACAAGCTGATCAGAAAGGCCAGCAGTGCAGCTGTCTCAACAGCTCTGATTGCTTTTAAATGATTGTCTATTCTCAGTCCTGTCACTCACAGAAAAAATAACTACCCTAATAAACAGTAGCAAGTTTTCCTGGACTTCAGCCTGGAGAGGTGTCAGCCAACCCTGAGCTATAAGGTCATCCAGAAACGCTCCCACCATTCAAAGCATCTAGTCCATATCAACCATCTTTGTGTTAGACACCAACATTCTGCCCTTAGTCCACCCAGCTGAGAAATTTGGTGGTATGCAAGCTAGGATATGGATTTGCTTTGGCTGAAAAACTAGAAGCGGGACAAAGTAGGCAAAAAAACTCGAGGCTCAGGGATGGGAGGGACAGAGGCTTAGCTTTCCACAACCCAAACCACACAGGACACTCAGGTTTTTTACTTCCACCTACTCTGGTGACTCAACGTCACACATGTTGAAAGATCTCCTGAGGTCTGAAATCTCTGTAAGTGAACCTGGGGCCAGGTTTGAGGAACAAGTCCCAGTACAGTGTTGAAATCATGAAAAATGGGCAGTCCCCCACCATCCTAAACCAACTGCATGAAATTCCCTACATTTCCCCAAAATCCATAGTGCATTTTTTTGGCTGGCTTTGAATTATAGATAGAAACTGGTGTGGACAGGGAAGGAAGCCAAATGTGGACCTAGATCCCACAGCTCCTTAGCAAAGCAAGCATTTGAAGCCCTCAGGGCTCGGGTGGGGGCTTGAGCAGGCAATCACATGTCAATAAGCAACTTAACTAATTACTTCTAATTGCTGAAAGACACTGTCCTGACCTGAAACGGTCCAGTGCATGCCTGATTCCCAGTTATTACGCTAGAGTTGTTATTCCACACTAGGTTAAATAAATCTAGGCTAGAAAAATAAAGGGTAACAGTGAGCAAGGACTACACTAAGTAGCACACAGACAGGGCTGTAACACATGCAGCCGGCTGTGTGCACAGCCTGGAAGTCTGGCTGACAAGACAGATTCACCTAAAGCTCACACAACATCACCTGTTTTTTGGAGGTGATCACTAGCTACGTCCTAGATTTACTGCAGGGGTGGAGGGTGCTGATACTGGACCACGGAGCCAGCCTGATGCAAGCGCTATAGGAGATGCGTTCTCCTTTGCATCGCTGCCTGGGTGAGAGGCATTTGCTGCTCCTTGCTGAGCGAGAGGAGATTATCATGTGTACGGAGCCTCCGAGAGGAGAGGGCTTTGAGAGGAAGGGACAGATCCATCAGTACTTTTGCTGGATTGACTTTAGTACAATGAAGTGCAGGTGCAGAGATACTGTGACAGCAAAAATAAATGACATGGGGAAGGCAGAATGAGCATATAATGGACACTGGGGGAAGCTGCTTTAATTCGGTTCCTGGCAGCTATCACTGTGGTTCTGAAAATACTTTGCAGAACATATTGTTAGTGAACCTCCCTCCATGTTGTGGCATCCTGTCAAATTATAAACATGGACGACATCTGGTCTATGTTGGTTGCTCCAAGTCTGCTGCAGTCATGAAGGGCTGCCATAATAAACTGCTCGGACCAAAAAAAAAAAAAGACCAAAAAAAAGAAAAATGAAAAAAAGAAGAAAAAAGTGAAGTAGGCCCTATAGAGGATAAAGAACTAAAGAACTGGTCTGGGAGCAAGCAAAGCAACTGACAGACAGGGCTTTGGAAACAGAGAGGGGGGATCTTGAAATGAGAATGTCAAGGTCAAGGAAATTCAATGCGTGGGGATCTGTCTAGCCAAGTGGGCTCAGAGGGAGATTTTCTTATAAGTGTATTTTTTTTTCATGCCACAAGAGGGATCATAAAACAGCCCATTGTGTTTATAGTAAATTTAAAAAATGTAATGCAGACTGCAACTGATGTTGCTATTCATGGGAAAGTTTTTCCTCCTAATAAAACAAAGAATTACCCTTACACCTCAGTCCTCTACCTCCCCACACTGCTCCCAGACAGGGAAACACTGCGTTCAGCGCTCAGTAGGTGAGTATGAATTGTCCCCCTGTGATCCCGATGGCTCTCTGGAGTTTCCTCAGGAATGTTTCAACCTATCCAGGCCTCAAAATCCACAGTCTTTGGACTTAAAACATGTACACTGAAATACACAGGCAGGCAGAGTGGCCCTACTGAGATTAACAGAAATCGAACTTTCCCAAGACCAGTAGATGCTTGTGCCAACAAAAATCGAGGCTAGCAATGGGCCATTAAGGCTGGCAAAATCGAGCTTAATATGTTAGTTTCTGAGCTTAGCTGCTTTCTTCCAGGAATATGCCTGCTCTGTGCTGGCCTAACTCAAGGAGGGGCAGAGACATGGAGAGAAAAGCTGAGCGTCCTTCTCTTTGAGAAGGGGTGACCCTCATCCCTGCATGGGCAGTGGGAAGGGGCCCTGAGGAAATCACACCCAGCTTGATGCAGCTAAAAGGATGGTTTGAGGTGGGATTAGAGAAGGTTGAATTCCTTCTTCATCCATGAGCCTGCATGTGTATTGGCATGCGACCATCTCTGCATTCACAGCTCAGCATAGAGGGACAAACAAGAAGCAACATTGAACCTTTAGACAGAACAGCCCCTGGTTTGGAGGAGTCCTGTCTCTAGAGCTAAATAATGCTGATTCTGACCCTAAAAGAGAGGCTGAAAGCTCTCAAAATGCCTCTCTGTAGGATGTTTTTTCTGCTGAGCACAATCACATCTTGCAGTGAGCCTTTGCAAAACCCAAAGCGCTGGTGTCCTTGCTGAGGGCGCAAAGCAAAGCGCAGACACGGAGCCACTCGTGCCAGCAAGGCTGCCTGCCCCTGCTCATCACACAGCACCACGTGGCCCCACTGCGGCCGCTTCTACCAATGGCTCCCTGCTCGATCAAACACGGTAGCAAACGTCCCACAAGTGAGGAATTGCCCATCTGAAAATCTTAACTCTCTCTCCTTTACAGAGCAGAGGGAAGGAGCTGCCAGCATTTCCCTCCAACCCCTCTCCCCTGCAGCTTCCAATGCTACAGCAGACTGACACGGCCTCCTTTTGAGTTACTCTGCAGGAATCGTGTACGTAGGGTGGGCGATTTGGTGAAGAGCAGGTTAGGCTTACCAGCAGATCCCACCGTTTTTCTCAGGACAGTTCCAGGATTCAGCAGGGGAAAGGCATCTGGTAGCAAATCGTCATACCATGTGGCTGTCGTCCCAGTGATTGGCAGGTTGTTTTCCAACGGTGGGCTTCGCTCTGCAGCCTCCAGCAGAAGGATCTAGACAGAGGACATGGGGAAGGCAAACAAGGTCAGCGGGGTGGTTTCACACACAGTCTCAATCCCGGAGAGGTCTTAAAACTCCTCTCCTTGCCAGCAGGAGCGGTGAATAACTGCATCAGAGACCACATGGTTTTGGTGTTAAAGCTCTACTGGTTTTCTGGAAAGTGGCAGTAATTAGTGCAGGAAGCTGCTGTGTTAAGTTGCAAGAGGGTCCCACACACGCCCTCCTTGCAGAGGGCTTCACTGCTTCCAGAGAGACTCAGCCTCGCATGGATTGTCTCCCTGGTGAGAAACACGAAACCAGGGACCAGAGCTGGTGTTAGGGGACACAGCATTTCACTGCTAGGTTACACATTCAAATCCAGAGTCATAAGGACAGAAATTACTGAGAGCTGGTACAAGGTGAAGGGCTGCACCCTGGATGTCCAGGGTAGCAAACCGAGGTGCCTCAGGACAAATACTGGTTGTAAGTCAAAGCACAAATGCTGACCAAATTAAAGGTGGTGGAGAATATGAAGCTTCCTAAGGAGCTGACGTTCTTTAATTCTGGAGTGATTAAAAAAAGGCAGGCAATTTCCTCAAAGAGCTCTACTTAGAAGTAATAGGATATTATTAAAACACAGAACTGTTTCTATACCTTGTAAACACACTACCTTCAAATAAATCCATGTCCCAACGTGCGTCCCTGAGCTATTTGGGCTATTTACAACCTAAGCTCCTTGGCAAAGTGACCCTTTTTCCCCGGAATGATTTAGACTGCTGTTCATCAGGCTGTGCTCCCCCAGCCACTGGTGGCCCATGTGAAACTGGCAGTTAGTCTTTAACATGGCTGCAAAAAACCTAAATGCCCACAAGAAGTGGAGGGATGGAGGACCCAGATGGACTCCGCCCACTGACAAACTCCATTAAAGTGAAGTCCTGGGGAACATTCATTGCACTTTATAACCAACATCTTAAATTAAAGTTTTCACAAAATTAGGATTTAAAAAATAATGTATTTTGTATTTTAATCTAAATGTTTCATCCCCTGCCTTCCCAGACAGTAAGCAAGGGTGGCATAACAAAGTAGTCTGCAGATTTCCTTTGAAAAAGCCCAAACCAGCAGGAGCACTGACCTGGCGTGCCAAGCCCACGTGCTCTGCTGCAAATGGATTTTACCCCAATTGCTAGACAGAAGCTAAACAGAGGCCAAGGGCAGCACCCAGTTTCCCAGTGAGGCAGCCAAAGGGTTGGCAGCCCCTGCGTTAGCCATGCCTGGGATGCAGCAGCAACCCTTGCCACTCACCTGGCAGCTGGATGGATCCCTGGCAAAGCAGCCTGCCAGGGCGGACACAGGATGCCCATCAGGCAGGAGCAGGGCTGAGGTTTCCAGAACAAGAGATTTAATCCAAGCATCCAGCATCTCCAGCAAATTCTGCTTTCTAAGCACAAAGCTACACAGGAAAATTGTTCGACACTGTGGTTTGTTACAGTGCTGTCTCTTCCCGTTTGGAAACCACCTAAGCAAATACTGATTTAGGGATAAGGGAAATAAAGAGAATACGGCTCAAACTTTCCACTAAATCCCTAGAAGTTTCAGCTTTTACATGCTGTGTTGTCTTTACATAATGAAGTCACACTGCAATTATAAATGAGAGTGACTTGGCTCCACTTGTTTGTTTTTAACTTGCAATTATTACAAGGTTTATCACTTATTTATTACAAGGCATGAAGAGAGCCAGTACTGCAGCAGTGCCAGAAATGATGAACTTCCTGCAGAATGTACTGGCCTGACAGGGGTGAATCAGAAACTAATTAAACTGGGAGCTAGGTTAAGTGCAAGGGAACTGAACCTCAGCTGTTGCAAACAAGCAAAATTCTTCCTTTATTGCAAGGATCTCTATTCATGGATCCAGAGTCTTGCTTTCTGAGTAATAAGAAAGCAAAAAGGAATCAGGTCACATTGCTTTTATTCAACAGGCTTCTCTGACGCCAGGCAAGGAAGGAATTGGTTCAGTCTGTCTCTTGTACTTCTGTGCTTCCACCCAATGATTTGTCAGACTTTCAAGGAAATATGCTATCAGTTCAACAAACACTTAAGCATGTGCCTTACCATAATCGTGCTTAATTCTCATTGACATGGGACTCAAGTGTGCAATGAAGACATTTTCTGAATCACTTTATACTATTATATTATCCTCTTACTTCCCCAGCAAAACACGTGGATGTTGCCAAAGTGTACTCAGCAACAGAGGCAAAACTAATCCCGGAGGTGGCAAATTAGAGAGGCTACGTCCAGGGCAGGGTTAGGATGCTCCTGCTGTGAGGAAGGGACCAACAAGGGCTGTCTTGGACAGTATTTTGCCGCAGCCCAGCAGTGCTGTGGGAAGAGGTGATATGAAATCAATAGCAGCAATGGTCAGAGACCAGCAAACTGCAGGGGTCCAGGGCCCTCCTGGGCGGTGCGAGCGGCACTAGCACAGCTCTGCCGAAGGTTGCATCTGGAGTGGAACAGCTCCAAATCATTTTTATGGGTGATAATAAAAATGTGTTACCACATAATCAACACAAAACAGTGGCAACGGTATCCTTTTCATTAAAACAACATGTTTTCAATGAGCGCTCTGCTGATAAACGCTGTAAAAGATTTTAAGGCATGCACAGAATAATCCAGTATGCTCTTCTATAAATTGACTATGTATACTTAGTAGTCATTAAGGCTCAAACCATAGTAACAAGTTTATTTTTCCTGGGCACAAAATGATAGAGGTCAGGAAGTCTCCAGACTCGAAATTGCTGAGAAATTCTAGTTTTTATGATTAGGACTGAAGAAGTGCCCAAAAGAAATAAAGTAGAAAGAAGAGAACTCTCACAGCCGTGAGATTCACAGAGCCAAACTAAAGAAGGAAAAGCACAAGGGATTTAGTCACATTCAAAATCTCAAACTATACACAGTTCTTTCAACAAGGAGTGTCCTCTCATAAGCTAGCACAACACACAGCACAAATGGGGTCCTTACGCACTATTGCAATAGCACTGGAGCCATTCATCTATTTTCTGTCACGTTCTGTTTTTCTTAAGGCTGCCATTGCTGTAGTCAAGGGACTTGAGGAGAATTCCCACTTTCATTAAACAAAAAAAGAAAGTTTCTAGCCCTCTGAGTAAACTGCTGGAAAATGATACCACAGAGGCTCACAGCCAGCAAGCAAATTAGCAAAATGTGCAATGTATTAAAGTCTCGGTATTAAAATCTTGGTATTTTCTAGTCAATAAGGTTGAGGTAGAGAGAGGGATAACACCAAGTGAAGAAGAACGTGTGGTTTTGGTTGGAAATCCTCATTGCAAGTAGTGCCCACCTCTCTTGCTATTACCACTTCCAATACAAAAGTTATGCCTTCATGAAGAACGGAGGCAGAAAACGTCCTAATGCCACCACATAAATGAAATATGTCTTGAAGCCATGTGTAAATGTCAGTTACCCAACCAACCAGAGCAGGGACAAAGAACTAGCTGAAGGGCAGCACACGATGCCTTTGGTGTCAGGAGGGTAGATCCCTACAGAAGACATGAAGGCCCTTCCTCCCCAGTTTGCGCTGTGCTGCACAAGGTTAAGGATGGCCTCAGCTCAGCAAAACACTCGGGCTTTTGTCTTTTTGCACGTATGGAAACAAAAAGTCAAATCTGAGCCCAAATGGACATGCTGAACTGGAGCCTCTGGCAACAGAGGTCCCACCGGCATGAGGGCTTGTCTCTGGTTTCCAGACCCCACCTCTCAGGCGCAGCTGAACTGGGTCACAAAGCTGGAAAGAACTGAAATGGGGCCACATCTCCTGCCAACACCGCAGCAGGAGACGGGCCCGCCGTAGGAGACGGCGTGTGAACGCGAAGGGAATGCAGGAGGGATAATGGCCAAGGAGCTCGCAGGCCAGCGCCAGCGGCAGAGGTTATTGCCTGCAAAACTCACCCCTGGGCCTTCTGAGTCCCGTGGAGTTGTCGGGCTCACCTCTGTACAGGATCTGGCACTTGCTCTTCTCCTGTGGCTCAAAGCCTGACTCTTCACTGTGGGGCCCGCTCACGCATAGGGCCCTCAGCAGGGACATTAGTGTTATGTGCCTGAAGCTCAGTCCCAGCTTACTCAACCCACCTCCTCCTTTTCTATTTGCCAGCATAAACTTTCTGAACTTCAGACACATACCACATTTCTTGCGTCAGATCAAAAGCTCAGTCCAGGGACAATGGAAATGGGAGGAAGGTTTTCATCTTCTTGAGATGTTCAGTGTCAGAGGACTTTTTTTGGCTTGTAGTGGCTTTCAAGAACCCTATTTTGGTGTTCTCACACATCAAAAGAAGATTTCACAAACACAGCCTCCTCCCATCATCTGTCCTCTGCTTGCATTCCTGACGTCCTATAACTAGTAGGTGCTAGAAACAAGGAAAGAACAGCCGGGCTTCCAAAGATTTCAAAATTGATACAACAGGGCTCAGAATGCTTTTTCTTTGGATAAAAGTCCATGAACATGCAGGGGGAATCATCTGACATAATCCAGATGGATATTATTAATTAATAAACAGGGGATATTTGGTCTCTTGAAGCATTGGCGGAATTAACTCCCCTCCATCCCTCTCTAAAGAGGAGGGAAAGAAGCTGCATGAATCCAGCTCATCAGCTAAAAATTCCAGTGTAAAATAAGATTCCCTTGATCTTATAAAGACACAAGCTGATTAATAATGGTAATTGCATAACTTGTTGGACATATCTTTCTTTATAGCAAATTATTTGGCAAAATATAAGGTTTTTTTAATCATTCATCAAGACACAGAGCTAAACAGGGAGTTTTACAAAATCTGATGGAGAATGGTATCTCTCTTGTAGCAATACAAAACCTGTGAACGCAAGGTTCCAACACAGATGTAATTGCTTGGTTTCAAAAGCCAAAAGACATTCAGTAAGTGTCCACTAAAATCTGATGAACCAGGTGCCCAGAGAGAACCTGGGTAACTTCATCCTTACTACATCTTAGATGCTTAGAGGCCAAAGGGGACAAGATAATGAGTGCATGGGGGAGTTTTCAATATATTGATAAATTATGTGTGAAGCAGTATCTGATGTCATTGTAATGACCCAATGTAGACCAAAAGGTAAGGTTTATGTCATCACCTATTGCATGGAAGACAGAAATGTGGACCAAAGGCTTCTGCCAATCCACAGGTAGTGCGGTTCATGCTGTTTCTGCAAAGGTATTTTTGTACAGGTTTTCAGGATTTCCAAAAAAGAGGATGCAAAGAGCGACTGTTTCATCAGCAACTACCTCCTGGAGGGAAATGAGAAGACACAGAAGCACGGTCTAGCCTTCTAGCGGGCAATGTTTAGCAGATCAGCAGACTATCAAGGCTTTGCTTGAGAGAGCAGCAGTGAGGGAAGGACTGGCAGTGGTCCTACTGGGTCACTGCACTCTGAGGCACCTGGGGAGCTTCTCTGATATTGCCACACATTGGAGATTTACCTCTGCTGCTGTGAGCCCATGGAGCCTGCCATCACAGGCATCCCAAAGTGTTAGAGCCAGGGGAAGAAGCTAGATGTGGAAAGGATCCAGCAATCCTTCAATGCCGTGCAAAGAGCTCATTGCAGAGTGAAGTACACAAAGGAGCTCAGAGTGAAATCAGATTCCCCATCACTACTTTAAAAGACCTGATAAAAGTACATCGGAGTTATAACCTCCCACCCTCAAAATCACATCATTCTTCCCTGTCCAATTTATTGCTTGTCACCTGCTGGGGGTGTAGCAGTGCTATGGACGTGGAGCCAGGCCAGCCTGAGATGAACTCAGTCTTGACAAAGTAACATCTGTTCTCAGCAATGGCTTTGAGATCAGCTTCTCACCAGGTGAGGAGCCCTTAGCTCTGGCTGAGAGATTCATATCAGCTAGTTCAAACAGGCTGAGATGTCTTGTGTGCTCTCCTCCTCCACTGAAAAATGAAAAGCTGCAAGAAGAGAGCAGCACAGCTGGAAAAGGGGCTTGGTCCTTCCCTGGCTCACCTTGGTGCAAGCTGAAAAAAAGGACCCAAAGCAATTTTTTCTCTTATGATCATACTTTCCTTATGAAGATCCACTAGAACTTCTGATTGAGAATCAAATGGAAGTTTGCGTGTTTGTGCATGGAATTACCAAAGGATCTGAGCACTTACATCCCTTAGGCTCCACATATACCTCCCTTGCTGAAACCTACTGTTTGTCCACAGAAGTATTTCTCTTAAAAAACAAAACTTGTAAACTGTTCCCAGGTATTAAACAGTCAAAAGCATTTCCTAATGCAGACATAGGATTTGCCTGGCAAATTAAGTTGTATGTCATAGGAAAAGATAATTTTTCAAAGTTATTTTATGAAAATATTAAATCTATTTGACTAAAAATGCCAAACTTGTAACTAAAAGACTTTGCAGGAGGGGATGGTGGAGGAGGAGGTCTTTAAAGCCTTTTCATGGTTCTGGCAAACAATTTACAGCATTGGCCAAGCACATGGAACAGTCTTAGGGGACAGATTGCTCCTTCAATCCAACAGTGATAAGAAATAAGATCCAGCAATTCCTAGACTTAAGAATGGAAAGATTTTAACTGTCATTCTGAAAGACAGAAGCATGCCCAAATGAGAGAAAGGCCGGTATCCAAACTGCCTCAAGCATCCTAATCATAGTCGTGATTATTGCTGATTAGAAAAAGGCCAGTGAGATACATGCAAAGTTCAGATATGAACATTGCCACAAAATTTGGTCTGCCCACTCAGTTTTGGTTCATGGTTCCCCCTTGTAAAAATCCATTAGGAAGTTGCATTTTATTCTTAGGGACATTTGTTACATTAACTGACCTATAGAAACTCAGCATTAAATTAAAAACTTTACAGGGATTGATTTAAGTTTGGTTTTGCTACTAGAAACCAGCCTGTTATTATACAGCTACCTGTGAAATAGCCCAAATACTCCTTAAACTCAATGCATTACTGAAGCTGGAGAAGCAGATTCTGCACAAGATCACTGGGAAACCTTAGGGATTAGATAAGCCACCTTCCTGTTCAGAACAGAAAATAAATAATTGTTACTGGCAATCACATACACAACATGGAAAATCCATGAAAGTCCTTGAAATATCAAGCAACCACTAATGTCCACTCTACAGGATCAGCAGCAGACTCACAGCCAAACAACTAGGGCTTCCCTCCCAATCTCTCAGCCATGTCACAGTACCATGAAACATTTTCTATTGTCCAAATATTTCTCCACTACAGCAGGAAACTGTTTTATTGTCTATCAGAGAAAGAAAAGACAAAGCCCATAAAACATCCCAGACAGCTGACAGTATTTCATGTAGCTGCTTGGAAGAAGGGGGAGATATAGAAACATTTCATACAATGATTACATTAAAACTCCAAGTGATGGTGCTTTATAATCAAAAGACACAGGGTAGTGAAGGTGCTGTGGGATAATCTGTGCTAAATAAATGGGGTGATTTCATATAAATAGCAATGTATTGATCAAACTCTGTGCACAGTACAAAGATTTTCTTTTAAAACTTTCAGAATCTTTTGCATAGGGAATCACATTACAAGGACTGTTTTCATGCAAAAAATATGCATATCATTTATCAATCACACAATTAATCAATCAGACACTAGATGTGTAATGTTATCTCCCTGCATTAAAGCTGTAAGTGAAATGCCATGAACTTCTCAAAAGCGGTGTCAGGAGATAAGACTGGGTTATATCAACTCAGATCAAATGCTGCACTCAAGCTCCAACCAAAAGCTGGGATTAATACTGCACTGCCCGTAGCTCTGTGGTGGAGTTTATTAAAAGAAACTGGGTGAACAAAATGAGCAGAAATTTTAATGCAGCTGCCTGCTTTCCTGCTAGTACTGCCTGCCGTGGGCAGTGGTGCCACTCTCTACTGACACAGCAACTCTTTTGAGCTTTGTTGGAGTTTAGGCTTGGTCCCGTGACACAGGAGGGCACTATCAGGCTCAGAAAATTCAGAAAGGAAGGGCTGTACACTCTTCCTACTAAGAAGCTGTGCTGGCCTAAGGGGAAACCTCATATGAAATAAAAGCAGGGTTCATTCTGCTCTCCCACCAATGAGGCTCCCCACAGGGTCAGGGGGTGCTGTAGTCATGCCAAATCAGATGTCATGGGACAGAAGTAAGGTTTGGCATGTTGTGGCTTGGGGAGGGTATAGTTTTCTTCCAGCCTGCACACTTTCTTGTCCTTGACCTCAGGCTCAACACCATCCTCCCTGACCTGGATTGCTGTGACCTGTAGATTTCAAGCTCAACCCCATCACTCAAGCTTTCAAATCTTTGGCACCCAAATGGGTCTTGTATCAAGCAAATGGAACAGGCCAACTCCATCCTGGGGAGATGACAGGGTAACTCGAAACAGGGGAGACGAAGATGGAACCTGAATTCATCTCCCTTCACTTCCTTTCCTGCAGAAACATCTCCTACAGCCACAAGGACAACCTAGAGCAGTGTTAAGAAAAGCATACGTGGAGACACGTGGAGAACTTTGTTCTGCTGCACAGTTCAGTCATGTCTCAGTCTCTCTTCTCCCCAAGGGCTATGTAAGCACTGGTCCCTAATGAGTAATTTTTCATTCCATTTGCTCTGTGTTTATTCTTGCTTCTCACTTTCTGATCCAACTCTCATATTACAAAAATCAGAGGGTTACTTTTATTAAATCATTTGGATCCTGATCTTACAAGTTGGATGAACCAACTCACCCTTGTAATAAGAAAGATGAGGCCATTTCTGGTTATATCCCCATTTTTTAGGGGGACAGCTATAAAAGTGTGCAGAAGAGGAGCAGGGAAAGAAGAAACCACAGCCTTGTAGTCTCTTCTTCCATGACTGAGTTTAAGTTTCTTTAACCTGCTCTTCACAGCCACTGGAGGACAAACTTGC
Source organism: Strix aluco (assembly GCF_031877795.1). Taxonomy (NCBI): domain Eukaryota; kingdom Metazoa; phylum Chordata; class Aves; order Strigiformes; family Strigidae; genus Strix; species Strix aluco. Next base: position 8,393,680 of record NC_133949.1, on the reverse strand, counting down.
ATTTTACATATCCTCACACATAACCAAGGGCTCTTGGTTCCTTGTCCCCACTGCAGATGTGTGAGGAAGAGATTGTTTTTCACTTGTCCCTACTCTATTAAAGCAAAACTTCTTACCCAGCACCAATCTGCCCAGGTCCACAGTGCCTTCAGAGGCAGCTTTCCACACATTTCCTCTCACCCTTGGGCCTTGCAGTATTTATAACAAGTCACCAGAGACTCTCTGTGCCTCAAAGCCCTTGCAAAAGGTGCCAATGGCTTTACCTGCTTGAAGCGGACTGGCTACACTGAGGTGGCTGATCTTACCCATTGCCATTCCCTGAGCTCACCATGGTCATATGCTAGGCTGAAATTCAAGAGAGAAAGCAGCAAAGCTCCTCAACTTCAGCTTACTCCAGAAGGAGCAGGCCTGTGGCAGGAAAATCTGTCTCATAGGAAGGATGAAGTTCCCCATCTGCCTTTGCAGAACAAGACAGCAAAAATCAGGTGGGGGATCAGTCTCCAACACTGGCAAGGGATGTGAATGCCCATCCCCATCACTCCTGTCTTCCTCTGAAGAGCTTCAGGCTGTTGTGGTGAAATGAGACATTACAAGAAGACAGTTTGGAGACCTGAGAGACAACTTCACATCCAGATCATCCAGTAAATTAGGGATCTTTCTCCAAAATCCAGAGCAGGAATACAAACCATACTAAACAAATTCAAGCACCTTTTTAATGGTGCTAGCTGTTATTGAATAACAACAACTGAGGTCATTACATTGCTACATAGATCAAACTGAACTTAAATTAACCTGGAAAAAAGGGTGAATCAGCATATTTCTCTTGTGAACAGCACCAGCATTCGTGTAATGTTGCTTCATTCTTCATTTAATTGCTACAGTCAATTTTTGAACAGCACACACAGCTTTTCAAAGTGGAAGCCAAAAGAGCAAAAGTACTGGGCTGTGCTGCAGAAGGCACCCTTGCAGACACACAGTCTTTAGTACCTCACAGTAGAAAGAAATAACTAATTTCCCTCTGTAAAAGTAAACCCTTTGATGAGCTTTGCTCCCAACTTGGGTCTCTGGGGAAGCACAGTAAAGTCAGAAGGAAACCCATCACAGCAACAACAGAAATAGCCTCACTGCAGCACTAAAACAGAGACATGATGCACTATGCTCAAGATCAAGAGCTGACAAGAATCAAGTTACCCAAAGCCCCACTCTCAAGAAGGCAGAGAGGAGGTGGTGTGGTCTTGGCTATGGCTGGGACTGAGGCAGTACCAACATCCTTCAAGGGTCATCTCCAGGGTCTGACTGGCTACATCTTGGCACTGAACTTTTCAGGCATCTGCCTTGCTGTTCCTCATGTTGGAAGGTCTGCAAGTCTACAAAGTCTTCAGCCATCAACACTGTGTTTGTTGATGGTGACTCAGTGCTCCCTCCTGAACGCTGAGCAGGTTGCAGCCATATGGCTGCCAATGCAGGAAGCATTTCCTAAGGACAGCATGTCAGGTTTGCCAGTCAGGAGACAAATGCCTGTTGCTGCACAAGTGTCCTAGGTCAGAGGAGGAGACAACGTGCTCCTGCCTTCACTAGATCTCCCATGCAAAAGGCAAGCAGGCAGCATTTCCCAGATACCACAGACATCTAGCATTTGGTGCCCACACCAGAGAGTGGATTGCTTTCAGGTGATGGGAATGTCACCCGATTTAAACTAGCTTCATATCTGTAAGATAAGCCCACTGACCTGAGTGCAGTTTCACTCTTGAGCTAAGACTCCTTGAGGAGTAGGTAGGACCTCCTTCCTCCTCCATGAAGCAAGGGCCCCGGCTGAAGTGGCCATTAGCCTCTTACGCTTTGTTACCGAACACAAGTGCTGAGCAGCACAAGCCAGCAGAGCGTGGGCGCTCTGATGTCAGGACAGTCTTTGGTTATCATGTTCCAGTGAGCCAGATATACAGAAAATCCTGGAAAGTGAAGGAAGGTACAGCTGGCTACAGGCTGAGCATGGGAGGGCTGATTTACATCTCTCTGAGGCTGGTCCCATGTCTTACTTGGATTCGGGACTGCACACGCAGAGGTCAGTCACCAGCCCCTCACTCCTCTCCAAACGCCTCCAGCTCCTCGCTGCCAAAGAACACCCACCTGCCAGCTCCTGCTGCTCAGAAAAACAATCCAGCTCATCTTTGTCCTTTGCACTACAACAGTTGTTTTCACTTGAACAATTCTGCTCCCCAGAATTTCATTCCCCCCACCCCTTCATTTTCCTGTAGTGAAATATAACTGTGAAGGCTTTGAGGAAGTTCCAGACAACATTGCTCACTCGATTTCAGCACAGACAATTCCCAAATTACCATATCATGCACTGGCCTCAAAACCACCACACATCCACCACCCCCCTCCACAAAGGTTTCTCCCAAAATTCTTTTATGTCATTGATAACCATCAGTTAATGAATAATAACAGCAGCACATGCCTTAAAGGGACCAAAACACTATATCTAACAGCCAGGACTGGGCTGTCACAGGAGGGACCACAGATCAAAGGGGAACGACTGACTCAGCTGCTTTGTTGCTAGACTGGAACAATTTATCTGAATCCCAGTAGGTGAAATTAAAACAATTTGCAGAAAAAGAACCACAATGAGAAAGTCTCCCCTTAACATTTGTCTCCAATAAATTATGGATGAAAGCCTCCCATCTTTCAAAAAAGGGATAAAAAAGCAGGACTGGATAGCACTTGAACAGGCTAATGAAGAACTGTTCTTAGAAAAATCTACATACCGTTACTCCTCTGTTCTGCACTCTGTTGGTAAGGTTTCTACAGGCATTTTTAGCACGAGAGACCAGAATCAGTCTGCTTCTTCCCTGAGCCAGGGGAATCACTGCTTTACATCCCCATGTTATCAAACAGCTGAAGGCAAGAGATTTTTCATACAGCTCTGTCTGCCCTCTATTTCTGAAGCAAAACCTGAGCCAACGTGTTCCAGTTGAGAGCAATGAGCTATTTATTATTTATTAGCAGCTGCACACTTGTGACAGCGGCAAGCATGGCCAGAAGGCATCATCACATCCATGGCAAGTCAGCGAGGCTGTCATGAGATCCAGCCAGAGACAAGGTGGATGCGGGGTCAGGGCAGGCTTGTAACAGGCAAACACAGTGATAAGCGTAATGGCAACACATGGCATGCAATTTCTCAGATCCGAGCACTATTTAGGAGGAGCTGAGCTGAGCAGCCGAAGGGAAGAAGGGAGGCAGAGATGTGGCCACATGGGAAGTGGAAGGAGATGGGCTGGAGGTGAGTGATGCCCATGTGCACAGTGGTGCTGCCCTTGTTTCCTGGGGCAGAACCACCACCAAAGCTTATTCCTTGCTGTGAACAGAAGGACAGACACCTGACCTCTCCAGGGCTGCCAATTCGACATCTTTTTCATTGGCAAGTGTTGGAAATTTTTTGCTAAACAGAATAAAGGCGAGTCCTTACCTTGGCCTCAAGCGTGTTTAGCCTCTCGGTCATATCTGCTAGTCTCGTGCAGTTCATGCATTCTAGAAAGAACAAAACAAAATGATGTGAAATTTCTATGTACTTTGCATTTTAATCCATGACTTTCAGTCTGCAGACCCTGATCCCTTTTTGATCCAAGGCACACAGAAAAGTGATTCAAGATCAGTTATGAGGGTAAAGTAAGTACTCAGATCCATTGCACAGGTAAACAGCCACAGCCACGTTACGTGAACCTTGTTTGGGGATGTTTAGCAGGGCAGAGCGTGAAGCCAAGTTCCCAAGTAGAAGGTAAATGAAGAAAAAAACAACTTTTTATGGTGACAACCAGCATGACCTGTTGTCACCAGCAGAGACACTTGTTCTGCCACTGGTGCAAGCTGGTGTGGCACACGCTCCCACCTCACAGGGTATCAGGCTGCACAACCACTACTCCATTCAGCTCTGTGCTGTACCCTCTCCTATACTATGTCCTGGCCAAATACTGAGGAAAGCAATGAACATTCAAACTGCCCATCTCTGTGGAGTCCTGCTCCATCCCTGGGTTCCCAGGCCCTGTTAACACTCTGACAAGAAATCATCAGTCTCAGTGACAGCAAGAAAATCCAAGACAGACCCCCGATGCAGGCTGGAGCTGCAGCATGAACTGGTTTCCGTCTCACTTTGCTGCGTAGAAGCAACAGATAGGCAGCAACCACCAAAGGGGTCTTGACAGGATGCCTTATCAAGAACAAACATTAACATAATGGGCTCTGAGTGCAGTTTAAAATGATCGCTTGATACAAAGAACATCACTTATCTAAACAGAAGGCCTGCTGCTTTGCTTCTGTTTTCATTTCAGCAATTTGAAAGTGAGAGAAGGAGGATAAAGCCCTGAACAGAGATTTAATCAACAAGGCACTTTCCCAGCGCTTTGCAGCAGTGTTGAACTGCCCATTCCCATCTCTCAGAGAAGCTTCTCAGACTGGACCACTCAGCTATCATGACTCCTGAAGCGCAGAAGTTTTTAAAAAGGGAAAATGACTTGCAGCATGAAGTATTTCAGAGAATAAACCATCCATATTCAGGTGATGAATCACTGCCATCTCATGTCCCACAGAGGAGAAATACATATCTGTGTGCATTTCTGGACTCCTTAAGTGCTAGAGCCAGTTTTCATTGACTGGAAGAAATATTTAACCCTGATATATTAAAAAAATATTAAAAATATAGAAAAATTATTAATTATTTCTATATTAAACATACAGAAATACTTAAAATTTTCATTTCATGGAAGAAATATTTAACCCTGATATTTCCGTAGGGCTGGGGAGGTTGACCTGTAAAATTCTTGAGCCCCGTAATAGACCATTCAGGTGCAGCTCAGGCTGAGGTTGTAAGGATGCAGGGGATGTTGAGTAAACCCAGTGCCTACCTATGACAAGGAATAGGTGAACATGGGTTTTGGCCTGACTAAACATCTCCCCGACACCTGGGACTCAGTTGTTTCCCCTAACAAGCTTTGTCCCCTTTTGCACAAGGAGCCCCAAGGAATCTCTCCAGTCTTCACCCACAAACACTTCCCAGTTTTATGAAGCACATGGTATGTACTGATGGCTCTCAGCCATGCAAAGATTTTAGCCCATGGCTCGGAGGGCCAGGATGCTTGGCTGTTCCACGTTAGTGATTTACAGTCTAAGAAGATTGCTTGAGTGCTAATGGCAACCAATCACCCATTGCATAAACCTTCCAAAGAAATTCTCTTATTGACCCTCTATGAGGAGCTGCGTAGCTTCCCAAAGGAGCTTCCACCTCACGATACCTAACATTTTGCAGACAAAGCATCTGATGATTCAAGAACACTTAGATTGAGGGATTTCCTCACAGGTCAGTACTGACATGGACTTTTTTTTACCAAACAGGAAATAACATTTGTTTATTTTTATTCTCTGCAATAGATTTGGGCCAATATTTTTTGAATTGGCCCACGAATACGTAAGTGCCATAAGTGCATTGTCCCACAATGGGTGGGGCTTGTTTGGTCTGGATCTGCTTGTGGTGTGTACAACAGGGAATTACATTCTGCATGTAACCAGCTTCATGCTTTTGATCTTGCTCATCCCCATAGAAAGATAAGACTGAATAAATCCAGTGCTCCCAAGAGTCGAAAGGCGTACCAGATGTGTTACAGAGCAAATAAAATATGGAGTCCTATTCTCCCTTCTGCTGGCTTGCACATATTAAAAACTCCCATAGATTTAGAAAGACTGACTTGAACTGTCTGAAAACCATCTCTGTGCATAATTTGAGATGGATTGATCATTTAAGCTCTCTTTGAAGAGCTCATCTCATAAAAAAGAGCTTGTACTACCCCTCTGCATAGGGGTGAATCAACCAGCTCCCAGTGGGGAGGATACTCTGATCGTCTCTGCCAGACAGAGTGTACAAACAGCACCAGTCCAGCAGCCCTCTCTGCTCTGGAAGAGTGTCTCAAAGAGCCGTCTCAGGTGTGTTTGCAGCACACAAGGTTAGATTTAAATGATCAAAATGACAGAAGTGGGGATGAAGCAGCAGTGCCACTCCATGGTGAGATTTGTACTAGTATCATCTTCATGTCAGTGATGCCTGCTGAAACATTTGGAAAACACAGCTCAGGTCAGAAAGAGAACTACTTAAGCTCAAGTTGGATTTGAACTCTGATCCTTTCCCTTGTGAAATGCCTGGAAACCCAGATCCACACCCAAGGTACTTAGCCTGGACCCAAAAAACATTTAATTAATCCAGAAAGTGGACGTTCTAATGCAAAAGATCTTCTTACTAAGGGAAGCCATCCTGCCAGCAAATCCTTATGACATTTATTTTGCTAACCAACAGACGGATGATGCTTTCAAACACAGAGATGAATGCTCACTACTGCAGTTACAGAAACTACTTTCAAAGCTTGCTCACAACACACTGGGGACCAGGCTGCTTCAAGGCCTAGGGTCATTATCTGTCCTTGCAGAAAGCCTGAGAATGGTGGTGACAAATCAAGCTAATAAACATCTTCCTTGACTACTATGCACTGAAGTATTTAGTGTCTAATCCAGATGACTGGTGGTTCTAAGACCCAGGACTCTGAAGCTGCATTTTCTGACCAGGGTGAAAGCAGTCTGCTTTATTAAAACGAGCTTGAGGATCTCATGTGCAACGAATATAACGTTGGGGCAAACACACATACTCTCTGACCTGGAACTCCAGAGCAGACGGTTTCCATATCTGCAGAAACCCATCACTTATTGCTACACAGAACCACAGTTTATTTCCCTCATATTCCTAGTTGGCAGATTTGTATTTTTCCAACTAAACTCCAAGAAAGGAGTTGTGATTTCACTCTATGAAGCCCAACCTCAAAACACATGGTAGGATTTGTTTTAGAAGTGTTCCAGCAGGGAGGATAAATAATTGAGATAACGAACAGGAGACTGTACCAGCACGTCGCGTGACACCCAGTCCGTCTCCATAATGCCTTGCTGTTACTGTCCTAGAACAGCTCTCCCTTCCCATTCCCCCTCTCTGGCTGTGTGGGTAAAGCAATGCAACTGGAGGGAAAGAAAAGTCTAACATACCAGAGATGTGGTAGACTTGGCGAAAACAAGTCGTGTACCCTGTGCCAGCAGTGACCCACTTAACCCTGATCCAGTGGTTGCTACGTTTGACAGATCTTCGATTAAAGGATGAGCCAGTGTCTCCAGCGCTGCGGCTTTGCAAATGGGCACCGGGCTGTAAGCCTGTGGCTTCCACTCCACATATGCTCCTATGTCAAGCGATTTACAGCTACGAATGACTGACTTTGGGTGCCTTGCTAACTTGGTGTTCCCTCTTTGCAGCGTTTGCGTAATTACATTAGTAAATAGTTGCACAATTCAGCTGCTCAAGGCTGAAAGCCCCACAAATCTTCAAACTCCTCACTCAAAACAAGAAAGGTGTGATAATGGCTTTATACCAATGGGGCTCTAATGATTTCAGCACAATTATCACAGTGGCACTGAGGGAAGAAAAAAAAAAACACAGCCCAACTTTCACCACAGGGCCGTAGGTCAGTTTTGTGCAAAACGGCAAAGAAACCTCTTGGCATCTCTGCCCCATTTCTCAGCTCTGACAGCCCATGATCATTTGTATACCCAGAGTCTCTGCAGAATATTAAAAGGGCTTTTGGTTTCCCTACAGCCAAAAGCTCAGTAGATATAAATTGCACAGCTCAACTGAAGTCAAGGGATCAAGGCTCTGTCTCTCTTTTTCTTGATGGATTACTCCAAAATTCATATTTCAGAGTGGAGAGAGAGGAGGTGGTTTTCAGCATATGAAAGGAGAGAGAAATCTGGAATCACAGCCTTTGTTTAAACAAAAAAAATCTTTGCAGCCCGTTTTTTCAACATATTTTGTATTTTGCCGTTACAAGAAACTTCAACCTCGCAATGCAATGGGGCATAGCACACAGTTAAGTTTCGGGACATAAGAATTACATTTGCAGCTCATGCTTCAACCTGCTCGGGGGTCTAAACAATGCACTTTCCTCCTCTGAGTCTTACTTTCCTTTCATCCATTGTTAGTGTAATGTTTCTTCTGTAAAGCAGCCGAGGTCAAAGGATGAAAAATGACCAAATGTTACATACACACAGAGAAATAAATGAGTATATTTGATTTCTGTGATAAAACCTGCCTGGCAGCTCTTCTCTTTCCATATAATAAAGTCCACCACTTCCATTGCACTTTTCAAAAATGGCCATGCACAAAGGGGACAAACTCGGTTATCCCCAGGGTAGGGGGAGCAAACCAGAGCTGCGGGAAGGCCATGCCAAAAGCCCATGTTTACAGTGCCGGGAACACAACAGCAGCTCCACAAAACACAACACAACAGCTTTAACTCTGCAACCAGGACTACTCAGAGCAGGTCTCCATGCACCACACTGTTACAGTTCAAGGTGCACTGTCTTACAAATCAGTGACACACAACTTGAGTAGGTCCAGTTTGAAGAAAATTTTCTCTTTCAAAGAAAGAAGGAGACCAGCTTTTCTCAGATAGTAGACACCTTTCTCCAGGACAAGTTCAAAGTAGTCCCTGAACAAATCTGGAAGAGCATGGGTGAAGTCAGCTAAATTAGTCCATACAACCATGTTTCTTTGCAAGGAGAAAAGGATGAAGCTAGAAACTCCCGAGGGAAGCGGGAAGCACAGCTAACTTCTACTGTCAACTCGGTGAGCACCTGAGATGTTATGCACCACAGATGTTACATTTGGACACTCACGAGATAAACCACCAAGCCACTAACCCCTCTATCCATTGTTGCCACACACATACACACAGTTTAGCCAGGAAAAAAAAAAAAGTGACACTTTCAGACTCCAGCACAAAAGAAATTTCAAGTCAGATTCCACAGTAGAAATAAGAACACAGATCTCCTGTGCCTACCTAGGTGGCCATCAGTAGGGGATAACCAGCCTGGGCTTGCATCTCCATCCCTCTTTAATTTGTCTGATTTGCCAGCCTTTTTACATGGATACTGACTTTCCCTAAGTAGTTTATGTTCTGGCCCTTTGCAAAAGCTTTCGCCAGTGCCTGTGAAGGATAGCAGGCCCAAGCCATAAATCACAGCCAACCTGGGATCTGTTTTTTCAACACTTTTCCTCTAATGAGAGTCAGATGTTGGCTAGATAGACTTTATTAATTGTACTTGTTTAGAACCAGTCATGTCTGTAGCTCTGTAACAGGGTTTGAGCATGTGAAAGGCAAAGGGCTGACAGCAACCATGGAGAGGAGGAACGCTTGTGTCACCCGGTAGCCTCTGGTCTGAAGAGCAAACAGGAATCAAAAGTCTGGAGAGCTGCGGGAGGGAAGGGCTCCTACTGGGATATTGTACACCCTGGCCATGGCTCAGGCCCCAGTAAGCTGGAACACGAACTGTTTCTCTAAGGGGAAGCTCTCCGAGTTTTGTTTAGTGTAGGATCATTAAGACTCAGCTGCAAGAGTCTCTCGGTTTACTGCCATGATATTTACTTGTTGTGTGCATTGCAAATTTTCACCTTTTGGCAAAGACAGTAGCGAAGGAAGGGCCCCAGGTGGCTGGGGTCTCTCACAGCAGCGATGCTGGGATAGACAGCCCAAGGCACCCGACCGAAGAAAGAAAAGCTCATTAGGTCCCTCCTCTCCACAACATGTCAGCACATTCAGCTGCAGGGGAAATATGTATTCTTGCTGAATTGCAAACATCGCATGCTCTAACCTAAGCGTGCACAGACTGAACGTGCAGAGAACACTCCACCGCCTTGCAGCATCCCTTCTCCTTCAGCAGTACAGAGGTGGCTGGGCAAGGCCGGGTCTTACCCACGAGCAAACGTGGAAGGAAGGAGGGAGGAGGAAGAGAGAGCATCTTCCTTTTTGCCCCTTTCTGGGTCAAAAAACTACCAAAAACCATAGGCTACTCACTTTCAACACACAGTTCCTCCACTCCCAAGTTCAAAGCCAGCACTGACAAAGCCCCATGACTTTTGCTCAACGTGACCATTAGCATAATTAAAGTATCTCACAGATAAGGAACTGGAAGCTCAGAGAAATTTGAAGACTGTCTCATTGACCAAAGAGGGTTTGTTCTCTTCCAGTTTTCACATCGGGATTTTGTGGAATGGAAAGTTTTATTTGCACCTGTAAATTGTGAGTTATTAGGCTGTCTATCAAAAGGAAACAGAACATCTATAGAATAGTTTTGCCTTTTTACCATCATTACAAATAATTCACCATCTCTGCTAGGAGACACCAATCACTGCCAAAATTTCTCCATTTGTAATCTCTCTCTCTCATATCTCTATTATAATAACACTTACCCTTAACTTTACTGGCTGTCTTTAAAAAGCAGCTCAAATTTCCTTTCTTATGAGAACTGCTATCTGATCTTTTTCTGCTTGTAAAATATTCATACTTCATTTTCATGTCTACTTGCTTCTACCTTCTTAAACAGGAAAAGGCATTTTTTCCCTGAATAAGCAATAAATATTTTTTAATTATCATGACACTCTGTGATTTTAAAGTGTCTGTAAAAAAAACCTGAGCAAAACTGAAAAGAAAGTTTACCACAAAATGCACTTTTGGAGTAACAACTACTATTCAAGAACCCACATAAAATTCGGTACATAGTTTCAAGTGAAAAAAATGGGTGCAATTCTTTACATTTTTGCAATATTTTCTCTAGATTTTTAAAAATTATTTTCATAGTTTCTTAATGACATGTTTCAGTCTTAAGTTTTGAAATAACATTTATTTCAAAACTCAGCTAAATTAAAAACAAAATTAACTAATTAAATAGTCTTAAGTGAAACTAAATGGTTCACTTTGGGTCAAATGAAATAATCTGGGTTGACCCAAAACCATATTTTAGTTATTGCATTGTGTCAAAACCTTAAAAATTTCTATTTCAGTTTCTTCCAAATCAATTTTCTTTCCAATTTTTTGGTTTGGCAAATGAACCCAAAAAAACCTCCCTTATTCACCCAGGTCTATTCTTAAACAGCTCACATCACTCACATTGTTTTATTTAAAATTTCACACATGCACACTCCCACACCACTAACTAATTTTAAACATAATTACTCTCAGCCTGGGGATTTGTGCTCTTTCGCAGCGCCAAAGATCTATTTTTCTGGTTAGGCCTGTGCTCTGTTAGCATATGGAATTAGATCACGATCATTTATTCACAGGCAGCCACGAGTTGTGAGATCCGTGTTCAATCCATCTTTATCTGTCAGAGTAAGGTTAAGCAGGGAATGGCTGGATTTTGCTAGAAATGTATTACCTATTATTTTTAGAAACACCAAGGACATTTTATTAATGTAGCCCAGCATAGTGCCTGAAGATGGAAATGACCCTAATAATAAAGATTTTACCTATCCAGCATAAGTTTGTTGAAGTTTTGCTGTCTATGGGGCTGCTGAACATGGTGCTCCCAAGCGACGTGGTGGTACTGTGGGTGCTCAGTACTTCTGATATTGTACAAAACAACCTTCCCGTGAGCCTTTTACTCCCCTGCTTCACCACTATATCACTTCATGGCTGTAAAACACATCAGAGCAAATAAAGAGACAGAAAATAAAGACACATAGGGCTATATGCAAGCCAGATCTCTCAAAGTCCCCAAACTAAAAGGAGGGAGCCCACACGCTTTCCTGCCAAGGAAGATGAGGGCACAGTGCCCACAGGGGCTGGGGCTCCTTCCCAGGGGAAAACACTCCTCCCATAGCTGGTCCAGTCCTCACTGCACCAAAATCCAGCCTCTGACACCCACTATCACTCCCTGATCACATGGAGTGATAGTTAACGGGACCTGACCCCAGTCCAAGCACGCATGGGAACCCCACTATGCTTGAAAGTTCATCTTGAATTGAGATGGTCTCACATCCCTTACAGAAGAGACTGCTTTTCCCTGCTGGGAGAAGCAATCAGGGGAAAAATGCAGTCAAAATATGGCGTAATGTAACATGAAATAAGGAAGCAGACAGGACAAAAGGAAACATTCAAATCGAGGCTCACCATGAAGTCTGGAGGGACTCTTATAATATTGGTTCTGCACCTGTGTATCACAGGTCAGAGAATCTCTCACAGTCTCGAGCCAAACAATGTGTGCTTAACTGGAGTATGTCTTTCAGAAAGACGCTCTAGAGCCAGACAACCCAGGTTTCTTTAGTGAACTGCATCCAAAGGTAACCATTGTATAAAAAATATGCATCTTGTTTCCAGTTTGGATTTCTGACATTAAATTCTACCCCTGCTTTGAGTTTTATTACACTTCAGCCTGCAAGGCTGCAAGATGCCTCTAGGGTTAGACGCCTCCTCTCTGCACAAAGTCCCCGTAACTCATAAACATGTTACATTTAGGATGCTCAGTGAAGCACTAGTGATTCCTCATCCAGAACATTTAGCACTGGTTTCCTTTAGCCAAGACATCATATTAGCTGAAAGACCAATAAGGGCAACAATTGTTTAAGCAACTGGAAAGGATGGTTTGAATTCAGAGGAATTCATCAAAATACTGTGTTTGCCCATGCTTTCTACAACATCCACCTCTTCTACAGCAAATGCACTCTGATGATGATGATGATGATTACTACTACTATTGCCAGGGGCATTTTTGAAAAGCTTTGATTTCCCACATCAGTATTTCAGCTTCAGGCTCAACCCGCCGTGGTTTGCCCATTCTACCACACTTCACTCCTCCCTGGGGCTCTGCAGGGCACCCCACAGCCCTTGTTCAACACACCATTGATCTGCACAAGGCTAATGAGTGTCACTCAGCACTCGGGAGCTGGAGTGAAATGATTCAAGGACACAAGATGGTCAGTCTCTTGAGGACCATTACTCTGCCTAATTCTGCTAATTACCCTTTGCTGGCCTTTATCTAAATCCCCCTGAGCCCTTCAATGGTCCTTATAGATCGGAGTAGCAGAAAGAAGAATCCCTTCCACATTTCTCTGTAGCTGCAATTTTGTTCTCTGAGACATTCAGGGACAATGGGAGGGTCAGGAGACCCTGCAAATCAATCCCTCATATCATTTCATCCCCATGATGTGAAGAACAAGGGAACACTTGCATCCAACTAGTGGCTAGCACAAGGCTGTGCAAAGGACTTATTGTTTTGTTTTTGTTGTTTCCTTGTTAACTTCTGGATGAAGAAAAATTAGTAAAGGAAATATCCACTTGGGGTTAGCCAGGCACATTTCATTTTCAGCTTCAGATTTTTAACTCTTCAAAATAGCTACACCAGGCTACTTCTCTAACTCGTTCTAGAATAAAAAATCAGAGGATATCCATAATCAAACTGTTTTCCAGGATTCCCGCATGCTGTTACTTTAACCAAAAACTCACCAAATAATTCCAAATCTGGGGATCCATTTACTTTCTGATGGGACTGAGCCCTTAGTCACAATTTGTCTATTTGTGCTTTCTCTGATTTATGATATCTACACAACAATAAGCACCATAACACGTGACCCCTAAGAGACATCATGCTGGTGGTAGTTTGAGGAGCTTCATTTTGAGGTTCTAGATGCCTCCACCTTGAAACTCTCCTAAAAATTGCCTTAAATGGCAAATTTAGACCCATGAATGAAGGCCCAGCATCTGGGGAGATTTCTCCTGGAACATGGCAAGCATTGGGTAAGGCTGGGCGTCAGCCAGTCTTCTCTCCCACGCCTGTCGCCCCATGCACTCAGCCTCAATATTATGTTACTCTTACAGCTGTGGAGGATTTGACAATGAATTTTGACCCTCCCTCTGAGCACTGATGAGGAACGGGGAGAACAGCCAGCAAGTCCAAAATGGACAAATACAGAATGGTGCAATTTGTCTGCAATACACCAAGAAGGAACTGGATATCTCCAGAGACACCTTCACCCCCCCAACCCCACACCTTCTTCTCACAACAGCTCAGCACTAGTAATCACTTCTGAGCAGCAGACAGCAATACACGGGGCAAATAAGCTCATACCAGGGTTTTAAAATTACACAGCTAGAGGATAGCTTCAGAGGCTCAATGCACAGTCACTGGTACCTGCTGCCACATGGTGCTGCTGGCAACAGGGATGAAGTTGGCACTTTCAAACAAGCACAGGGCCAGACTGCAACTGGAAGGAACAACCATAATTCTCCTGCAGTCAAAGGAGCTCCTAGGTTTCATACCCAGTGAGAGTTCATAGCCGCAACAGCACAATCAGGAAACTGAAGGGCACTTAATCAAATCAAATCTCTTAAGTGTTTAAGTTCATCTTTCTCCATGAAATGTGTCTGGAAGACACTCTCAAGCACTTCACCAAAGTTAATTGCTCGAACCCAAACCATCACAGCCCACAAATCCTTCAAACTTTGAGAAGACTTAATGCTGAACTGCTGCCAGGCACTCATTCTTCTGCAGCCACAGCAACAGCTTTCTTATCAATAAATGGGCATTCCTGTGTATGCAACACCCAGTAATGGCAATGGAAATGTCTCAGTCAAATGCCTAATTTGAGATTAGGATATGACCAGAAGGTTGCAGGCAACAAAAAAGTGCTAAGTGCAGCTACAGGCCAAGCAAGATGTTCATTCAAAATAAACAATGGAACAGTCCCCTTCCAGAAGTGTGAGGACAGCCAGCGTGGGGGCTGCTATAAAAACGTCGACATTTGCTATAAATTGCTGTGCTTCAAAACCCAAGACACTACAGTTTTCCTCAACAGGAAAAAACTGGGCTATCTCCAAAAACTGTTGGTAAATGAGGACTTCAAGGGTGACAATTGCATCAGTACAAAATCAATCTCCTGTTTTAGCCCAATTAGTGCTGTGCTAAATCATCAGCCCAGGCCTTGCCTTTTGCAGTTGAAAGAGACACATCTGTGAGGCTCTTCTGTTGCATGTGTTTTATATTATGCTCTAGCACAATATGCATAAACTAACACTATTCTACACTTACACAGCACCTCATCTGGAAATCTGAAAGCGATTTATGAATGGTGGGCATCTGTGACATTTTACAGATGGAAATTGAGGCACAGAGGGATTCAGTAATTAGCCCCAGACTTGCACAATGAGTCAGCTGCAGAGCAGAGCCCATTATTTGTTGTGTGGTAACATCTAGTGTCCAAACACAGAGGGAGACAAATCTTCCCCCCACCCTAAATGTACAAGCATGCCCAAAAATGCCACCCATGTGTGTGTTCAGACCAAGACTGTTGAGGAATAGTTGGTGTGAGTGCATATCCTAAAGCAGTCTCCCCTGGTAGACAGGTCCCTCCGTTCTTGTAATACAAACGCAGGCCAGAAGAAGGGTTAATAGGCCTGAAAGTTTGTCTGCTTTTTCCACATCAGTTGATCTAATAAAAAAGATTGATTCTCCCTGCAAATCTGGCCTCACTTTAACAAATCATTTGATTTGACACAAAGGACTATATTCAGATAGTTTAAATTCCACTTTAGTCCCTGAAACTGAAGTTTCTGATGGGCTGATTACTTAGAAAGAGCCAATAGGAAACACCAGGCAGAGACACCCACCTTGGGTAGGGTTGAAAGTGCCTGAGTGCGGCCAGAAGCATCTGCTGCTCTCGGGCATTACTCTCTTATAGTGCTTATGAGCCTATGAGGAATGTCACAGTGTTACAGAAAACAGACAGGCTTTTCTATACCTTCTAGAAATACAGCAGCAACTCACACTTCTGAAGCACTTCCAGTACATAAGCATAACACCATATTACCTTCCCACCCTGCCCAAGAGAGCGGGCCAGATTCCTGGAGTGACATTCCCAAGGATGCACAACACTAAGGGTAGAAAAAGCCCATGACACAATTCAAGCAATCCAGGCACTTGGATTGAAATTGCAAATTTTCAACTTCTTTAGTTTGAAAAGAGAAAAGCATCTGCAGTCAGATCTCTATTGCAACTTAAAACAGACCTAACTTTTAGCTCTCCGTTATTCCCTCTTGGTCCTGCCTATATCAAAGTTAATGAACATTGCTGTTGGAAGGGGCTAATTTTACAGTGCTCCTGGCCTCAGTCTACCTGTTCTCTACTTCTTTGGCATGTTTCCTTCTAAAAAAGAGAAGAGCAAATCTTCATGTCCTATGGTGCCATGTACACCCTACACTGCACAAATTTTTTCATCTAGTCTCCAGGGAAGTTGTGGAATCCCTTCTTCACATTTCATTGCTCATTTCAGAATACCTCCCCCTCCAGGCCTCAGAGAGCAAATCCCAACCACACTAGGGGCAATACATCTCTGCCTTGCTATCTGGCCCCACACTTCCAAAGAGTTTAGCCTACATCCTAAAATCAGTGTATCATTTGGAAGCTAAATGACTGAGAGCAAACCACAGAGGGAAACATTTTCAAACATAAGACAACTAGAAGAATCTTAGGCCAAATTGTTGAAAAGAAGAATTTCTAGCACAGTCAGAAAAAAACCCCTCTAAAAACCCAATATCCTCTAACTCCCATTGTCAGGTTAACAGAATAATAACATGAGTTAGATTTTACCTGGATGAAACCCTAAGGGTGCGTGGAAGTGTGCAATGGAGTAAGCCACATTTTAAAATAATTTAATAACTTGTCTCCTCAGAGGACCATAATGTGCTAGGGGCAAGACTATTCCTGCCCTCCACGGACACAGAACAGGGCAGATGTTGAACAGTGCTCAGCCACCAAGGGAGAAACTGAAGCACAAAGTGGAGAGAGACCAAGGAAACAAATCAGCACTTTAAAAAGACAGTGCAGCAACAAGACTGGCCTGTGGCAGGACTAATAATAAGGATTGCAGAAGATTTAGATGTAAATGCAGATGGCGTGTTCTTGGACATGTCGTTTAGTTCCTCTGCATGGCAGTTGCAATACAAGGGTCATTGTGATAAGAAGTGCATTCATATGCCAGGACATGCCCACGTAACAGAGAGGAGTAAGCAATAGCATCCCCAACCATGGAAGAGAATATGAAAGAGAATGAGGATAGAAACAGGAACTGAAGGATCCTTCTCTCCCAGAAGGGCTGGGACTGACTTCTCTATTCGGACACTGATTTTTTCCTGATACACTAAGAACTAAGAATTTTAAGGAAGGACCTGAAGTCATTACGCACCCTGAATGCCCTCTGGTCTCTGCAGTGAGTGCTGGGAATAGGTGTTGGGCATCTTCCACGTCAGGGTCCCACCCAAGGGATGCAGAGCTGCAGATTTGAGGCAGATCATTTCCAGGCTGCCATCTCTGCCCTGCTTTGCTACTGCCCACTCCACTGTGCCTGGGATGAACAGCCAATTCTATGCTGAACAACCACAGTTAATGAGGAATCAGAGGCACGTTCTGTAATGGGCATCCATGGGCAGAGCACACGAAGAGAGATGAACTGCAGCTAGAGCATGAAGCACATCTCCAATAGAGGTAGGGGCAGAAAGACAGTTGCTTGTCCTAAATTAAGACTTCACAGGAGCTTCTGGACTATGGGACACTCATTTTTCTGCTGAATATGTGTTCAGTAAGGAGAGCAAAGAGGCAGATCAGTGTGAGCTCTTCATGCCCTTGCATACCGCTGCTTTCACAAAACAGGCCCTTTGGAGTAACTCATCTGCTCAGCATATGTGCTGCTTCAAAGGTCCCCTGATTTTCATCTTTTACCATCAGTCTGGAGACATAGATTTCATGCACCAACAAGCAACAAATAAGCTCTCATTCACTTTCAACCTTCAAAACTATTTCAGTTTTCTCAGGGGAGGCTGTTCAGAGGCACCAACACCAGTGTCACAGAAACACTCAGACATAGGCAGACACCAGGTTGCTGGATGCCAATGGCTGATGAACCTCTGTCCTCATGGGAGAGCCTGCAATTGCAAGCAAGGTCACAGCCACCTTCCCTGTGAGCACTCTGCAGCACTCACCTCGTCAAGCCAAGCCTCTTTCTGGCTCTTCTCAACATACCATCCCCAAAGATTGATGAGGAGCATGAGCAGGTCAGGGAAAACAGAGGGGGTGAGTTTAATTGCAAGGAGGAGAGCACAACAGGCATCCTGGGACAGACCCAGGGTCTGTGGAGCCTGGTGTCCCCTCTCAGACACTGACTCAAGGGAAAACAAGAAAGGTGCAAGCAGGGTGGCCCTTCCCAGGTGCTCCCTGGGCAACTCCCTGAATCTAAGAGGAGCAGGGCATTTCCAGCTCCCTTTTCCTTGCCCTCCAGATATCTGAGGCAAAGGGCAGACAGAGACTCACAGACCCCTTCCCGTATGCTTCCCCCCACAAGCAAAGGGCATCCCTGGCTGCCACAGCCCCCCACCCAGGATTGCCTCCCTCTTCACTCTTAGGCTCTGTTTTTCCGTGATGTTCACGTTGCCCACTTACGGTCCTGGTTGGAAAAGTAACCGTGCTGGCGGCCAGATGAACCTGCGGAGGGGGAGACAAGGCAATTATCACTGGGAACGTGTCAAACTCTCGCCCTGCACAGCACTGGTTCAGCAGAGAAAAAGTTTACTCAGCTTGTGGAGCAAAACTTGGTACGGAATGAAAGTGCCTTCGCTCTCCCCACTCGGCTCGTTTGCACTCCTGCCAGCACTTCCCCCCTTCCCACCCACAGCAAGACATGCATGCACAGACGCACACACTCGTGCTCTCAAAGTGCTGAAATAAGCCTGTAAAAAAGTCCCATGCCTCTATTGGAGATGATGCTTCCAAGAAATACAACCACAGAAAAACCTACTGAATGAAACAGGCTGCAGCAATCCATTCTGGTTGAATGTAAAAGGGGCTTGGGGTTGGTTTTGGGGTTGGGTTTTTTTTTTTTTGGATAACGGCAGTCATTGCCTCAGCTGCACACTATGGAGAAAAAATGGTCCCAGGTTCAAGACGGGCGAGCAGCAGCCATCATTTTGGCTGAGCCATGGGAGGAAGAACCCAGCACCTTTCCAGCAGCTGGTGCGTATGCTAAAAACCAAGTTTGTGCCAACAAGAAGAGAAACAATCAAGCTGGGTGGTAGGGGGAGCAGGGAGGCCTTTACCAGTATGGGCACAGCAGCATTTCCTAATGTTCAGAAAACCAGAGTACACTTCAGAGAGGGTGTCTGCCCCCAGCTCTGCTGCGGCCAGCTTGTGAGCTGGGCTGGTTAACCTTGCCTCTAGAGATTTTTCTATCTCCAAGTGTAAAACCAGAGAAGACAACTCCAGCTGTCTTTGTAAACCACTCTGAGGCCTGCAAAGACCTAATTATTTAAGTCTGTGAACCACAAAGCACTTTCATCTGGAAAACACTATATATGAGCAAATCAGTATCTGTGTTTTCTTGCATAGAAGGGTAAAAAAGGAAAAAGAAAAATGCTAAACAAGCTGAGAAATAATTGTCTTAGTACCAAACATTTCCCACAGCACTGGAGGATGACGGTCACACTGAAGTGATGTATATTAGTCATGATCAGCACACATAAAATCATCTTGAAGATACTAACTACAAACAACTGTTACAAGATTTTACAAGAGTGTGTTTGTTGTACCAGTGTCTAGAAACATCACATTAAAAACAACAAACAAGATCAGATAATTGCTTTGAATATGGTTTTTGTTAGTTTGAGGTCCTAGATGGTTTTGTGCATATGCTTAGAAAGCTGAGCAGCAGGCTTGCTTATCGCCTCCTACTCACCTTCACTGGGAGGAACAGGAGATGTTGGTGCAATGACACCACTGCAAGTCTGGACAAGGCCTAGCTGGAGTCCCTTAAGAACCTCAGACACTCACTAAAACCCACAGATTCCTTTGGAGGGCTGATGTTTTAATATTCCTCCAGCTCCTCTGTGTCACCTCAAGCTTTAAAGCACACAAGCAGTGATAACAGGCCAAGTCCAGTCCCACAGTCACCAGTGTTACATTCCTCCTAAACTATCCTTTGAGGGAAGTAAAGAGAGACTTGGCTGCTGGTGTGACTCTCAACAGCTGTTTCCATAATGCTGGGCAAGCGTGTGACATGGATGAACAGAAAACTGCCCTGAATGGACACCAGCCCTATCTTATTCTCCTTTTCTTAAAGAAATTCTGTCTCAGAGGGATCTGCCCCCAAGCCCCTCACAGGCTTGCCAATGTGAGGAATGTTTTCAGCCCCTTTAACCCAAGATTTGGGTTTTAAGTGACAATCAGCAGGGACAAGGTAAATCAGATCAGGCACCCAAGGGGATGTTCCCATAAAGCCCCACCATGGCTTTGCTCAGATGAGCAACCACAGTGCGTGCTGCACCACTCACACCACTTCTAGCCCCACCAACTCGAGCACTGGGAGCCAGGAGGCAATGCCTGTCACTGGGAAATCCTGTAGGGAGAAGGTGCTGGCCATGCTGCAGCCTTTCCTGCAAGCATTACCAGTGCCAGCTGGCTCCAAGCTATGTCAGCACATACTGCAACCTCAACTCTGGCTGCAGAGGAGAGAACAGGCAAGTGGGGATCGAGGACACATGCAAAGCCAGGGCAGCAACCTGGCTGGATCTGAGCATTACTGTAAGTGCAAAGATAGAAAACACGGTACTTACTGAGACTTTCCTGCTGCATGGCCTGGGCCAGTTTTGCTTCTACGTGAGCAGTAGTTGCAACCTCACAAAGAAACTTGGCAGGAGCCAGACAGGGGAGTCCTGGCCTCCCACAGAAACCTCTCTCCAGATACTCCAGTTCTCCAAATCTGATGGGTTTCTAACTCTGGTACTATTAGTTAGTACTACTACTACAAGTACTAACTCTTACTATAGGTAACAAACCTGTCTTAAGCCATGGCAGTGCCCTGCTTCACAGAAGTCAAGTCAAAAAGACTCTGCTCCCTGTCTTTGCTACAGCAGATACATGACTGCAAGTGAGGATTGGGATGCAGCTCTAGTACCTTCCCCACCTCTCCAAGACACCCAGCTAGGGGAACTCCTATCCTTTGCCTTCTGAGAGAAGGCAGAGCAAAGCTCAGTTATCCGAGTCAGCTACCAGCCCAAAGAAACATCACAGGCAAATCTCAAAGAGCCTAGAAATTAGTTAACTTGGACCACAGCAGCTGCCCTCCATGTCAGGGAATGGCACATCAGATGCAAGAGGAGTGCAGAGAAGCAAGAGCCAATCTTTGCGTTTTAAAACCCTAAGTCCAACCCTGGCCAACCTGAGGTCCCAAAGCAATACATGACAGAAAATTAAAGCCAGGTAAAGCCCCCAAACAAGATGCTGGAGGCTACAATGTCACACAGCATTTGTCTTGTGCACTCATAGCTGAAGTTTTCAGGTGGGGAGTTGTCCTGGAGAACTCTGCTATCCCCTTTTAACTGATATTGTCATTGCAGCCAGAACCCCAAAATGCAGCACACTGTTTTGTGATTGTACTCTCAGCAGGAGGAGGACTGATGTGGAAGAGACAATTAATTTAGTCTTTCAGTGCCTTACCAGGTTTGAGGGCTTAACAGAAGAGCAACCAAGTGCGTCCTGCATGAGATTTCTGGGAATGGGTGGTCAGAGAAAACGGGTATGAGGTATAAGTTACAGACAGTGCAACAAGTCACTTTGGTGCCAAAAGCCTTGCATCACCACAGAGCATCCAAACTAACTGCACGCCATAACAAAAATCTCAGAACCACAGTTTTACACTATTAACTGAATAATATAATAACCACTATGCAATAAATTTTCTTTCGTTATTCCATCATTAACAGCAACTACAAACCACCAAGTTCTGCTTCTACTTTGAGAAGCAGATAAAGATTCCAGTTTAGTCCTTTCCAGTTAAAATTAGATAAATGTTTTATGCCTTCTGCAAGAACTGCAGAGTCAACAGAAATACCAAGGGCCAAATCCAGAGGAATCTTATTACTAAGATCCATCTAGGGTTAGACAGCATCCACAGTGCGGCATAGGAAGTTTTGCCCTTTGCACAACAGTGCCAGGTCAAGATCAATGACATCAAAAAAATGTTTACAAGGTCTTTTCTGTAACAGCAACAAGAAAGAGAAAACTAAATCACAATTACAAAAGAAAGTCCAATCAAAGGTAGAAATGTATTCCACAGCCCTGCACAGGGAATCCATTTCTGGACAGCTGCCTAAAACTCTGCATCCGCCTCGTGCTGGCTCAACCCCCACTGCTCTTGGCAGGTGAGATAGAAAATTGGTTATAAAATGAGCCCTATATTTTATAAGTTTCATAAACATTTTTTAAAAAAACTAGAATATGAGGTATTCTCAAGGATCCTGTGCCAGAGAGTAATGTGGTCTAACTTGGAAACAGAGTTACCACCTGTTCATGGCAACTACTCTTTTAATCTTCATTTCTGTTTTATTACCTGACCAACACTATTTTATTAGCTGACAATTAGTTTAGGTTGATTTAATTAAACAAAATTGATTACCTTCCCTCTTTCTTCAAGGCCAAAATTTCTGCAGGACTAGGGGTTTGAACAACTTGGACCCTGTATCAATAAAGCTGTATTCCAGATCTTTTTGTCAAAAGCGATCACACAGCAATTGAGGTAAATACATGTCAGTGGACAAAGAGATGTTCTAAGCATGTGTTAAAAAGGCAGGCTCTGGCTTCCTGGTTAAAAACAGAGGTGATAGTTTGACACCAGGTAGCACTACTCCTTAAGCTTAACTGGTTTAAGAAGTTGCCACCTCTGTTTTAAGAATGAGTGTGTCTACACCTCACAGATGGACAATACACCAGATAGGAAAGAGATAGCTGAAAAATAACCCAATATGAAAAGAACTCATTCATTATTTTTCAGGGAGATCATTTCCTTAAACCATGTGGCTGCAGAGATGCTCGAGTCAGTAGAACAGAAAGGGCAGTGCAGGGGTGGAGCAGCAGGCATGGTGAAGGGGGTAAATTTTAACTGCCACTGGAAAGCGGTTCATTTAACTACGTGAAAAGATGAACACACGGTCGTTGTCTGCCAGTATCAGACAGCACTCTTACAGTTAGTACTTACCTAAAGCTTGAAGCTGATGACAAAAATCTGTTGACATCAATAGGCCAACAGAAGGTCATCTGCATCTTAAACAGATGCCTCTAAAATAGATGTTGCACACTAGACAAGGCAAGCTTTTCTGTAAGTGTTTGCTCTTTGGTGAGCACACACACTCGTGCATCAGCATTCAGGCTAAAGTACCATGTGTCTGAAAAAACCTGGTCTACAGTGAAAAAGATAGCATAGGGTAGATAGCTCAGTTAGCTGTAATATGTCTTCGGATTTGTTTTGATTTGTTGTGGTAACAGTTTTCTTTTTTTTCCCTTTATTTTTTTTTTTTTTTTCACTTTTTAAGAGCTATACCAAGAAGGAAGTCCTGACTGGGCAAACATCTCAAGTTCAGCACATACTCAACATTACATACACAAGTAGGTGCTTAAACTGTGAGGTATCGGTCAGACTGAGAAGAGAGAGTGTTCATCCAGAAAGGTTGTATAGATATTTATGTTTGGCTCATTTTAAAGATTCAAAGCAAAAAGCAAGATCAGCAGCATTAATAGCCTTTCAAGTACCAGCCCTTACCAAGCTAAGCTTGAGTGAAACATTCAAGGATGAACTTTCTCATGTCACAATTTCACAAGTCCCATTTTGCAACAAGGCAAAACTCAGTAGTTAATTATATCTGCAGAGCTTGCAGTAGAGGTTGTGGCAACAACTCAGACCTGGAGGATGGATAAAAATGACTGTAACAGTAGTAGACATTGGGGTGCAGTTAAGTATAGACAATGTTGTAGTCAAATGGCTGTTCTTCAAGATATATGTTGCCTTTGACAGAGCCTTGAAAAGTGAACCACCACCATTAGTTATAACTCCCTGGCAACAAAAGCTCTAATAATTCTGACTAATTGTCATGGAAAGTTACCCTGATTGCAAATTTGACAGTTATAAAAAAACCATTTTGGAATTCCAAACAGGCCAGGAACATAATTAGGCTCTACATTTTAACACCCTCTTGATCAGTGGTGGGGTAATGGAGACCCTTCCAAGAGCTTTGTTTTGAAATGAATGGCGCCATATTGATGAAACAACTTGGACACAAACCAGAAATTAAATTGAAAGTTTAAACAATGCAGCTGTATTTTATCATCCTGTATTGTCAAGCTTTAACGAAAATAGCTCCTAAACAGAGCCACATGTTTTGCCTGTTGCCCAAAAACTGAAGGTGAATTTTAAAACCCTTTCCTAAACTGCAGGATGCCAAGATTTTTCAGCTAGAAGTTATTATTAGGACACAACAGTATTTCATATAAGTCTTGACAACGGTTTTGTATGGTTTCTGTAAAAGTAACTTCATTTTTTAAATCAGAGATGGCTTAGATGACTGATGCTTCAAAAAAATGGAACCTCTGTTGTGCATTTCTTCTTGTTCCATATACATATGGTACCAGCAAAAATAAAATCTCATAATCAGTGGAATAATCAATACAGGGGGTAGAACAGGATTCCCCCTTCATCCTATGTATCATTAATGAACATTGTCAGCTGCCTTCTAATCTCAGGACCTAGAGACAGATCTAATGGGGGTATATCATGTGTTTCAGTGTCAGCTCTTACCTTGAGAGTTATCTCTTGCCTTTGAGGATTAAGATATGATGAAAAATACACTTGTTAGTTACAACACACTGAGAACCAGATCTTTGATAATTCTAGCAAATTGGTCAAGATACAGGAGACAGAAAATGTATAACAAGACTTAGTCTTTTTAATATCCAAGGATGGATTTGTACAGCTGGAAAATTACGAAAAAAGTTCTGGTTTTGGTTTGTAGTCGGTTCAAGTAGCTTAGAGAATTTTAGGGGGTGCAACTCATACAAATTAAATAGGATTCTACCACATTTATTTACTGAAGTATAGTATTTAAGACTGCAAGATTCAATTCCACATTGAGCAAAAATTTGCTGAATACCAAATAGCATGTTAAGTTCTACCAGCCTTTCCCATAAAAGTTTAAGTGTTCAATCTCAGTTTTGAATATCCATAATCCCAGAACCAGGACAGAAAAAAGGCTCCAGGATTGTAACCTTCCAGCTGAATAGGTTCAATGGCTCAACCCTCGCATGCTACAAGAATGAGGTATTTTAACTGGATCTATCAGGAAGCTTGCAGAGGAGTGCACACAACTCTCATTTCAGTCCACCCGACGAAGGAAGGGAGATGAGACATAAAGAGATAAAAAAGCTGAGAACAAAGAGGTCCACACGGTGCCTCACAGCCTCTCTCATGCTGGATAAACATGTCTGTCAGATCCTGAGGTCAGGCTAAAACCTCTGACAACGGCAGGCTGTAAGTCTGTGTATCTTTTATCTTCCTGTGCAACACAGGCTTTCCAATAGCACAAGAAACTACTTAATTGGACAGCTTCCATGGAGTTTCACCCATCATCCCTTTCACTCGTGTTCTCCCACATACAAACCACTCCTGCTGTAGGAGTGCTGCGAGTTGGACACTGTATGCCTACTGGTATGACAGCGCTGAAAACACAGCAGGATAGGAAGGGCTATGGGCAGGCTGTTCTCCTCAGCTAATGAGCAAGTAACGCTACCAGCAGTTTGTTCCGTCCATGTCTACAGACTAGGCTACATGCAGCGCTGTGCTGGCAGGCAGAACTACACCAGTACTCGGATTTAAGGCAATTTCTCTAAGTGGGATGGTGCTAGCACACAGACATAGCAGCCGTCCCAAGCTCACTCAGCATGGCTAACACAGTGCTGCATCATGTGGTGACAGTGGAAATACACCTAGTGCCAGCCAGGCATGCAAATCAGGCTGGGGTGCTCAACCCTCGGGAGACATCTTCCTACTCCACCTCCCCTCCTCCAAGGGGGAGCCTAGATGTCTGGTGTAAATGAGCACTAGATACACAAGTAGTCAGATGAACTTCAGTGAGATGAATACCATTCTTCATTCTTTAGATCACTGTCTACTAAATGTGGATGGGTACAACCTTTCCTTGCATATATTAGGGATATTAAGTGTATTATGGAGACTGACTGACTCACTATAATAACAGAGGACACACATACTCCTTGGGCAGACCATGAGAAATGCTATTTTTACTCAGCTTTTTACCCAATATATTACTGCATTGCAAATTGTCATGTTCATTAAATGCTACCTAAAGGACAGGATGAGGAGATGTTTTTTAATGAGGTTGCTACTCCCATCCATCTGCCACTGTTCAATATCTCACAAGGGTTTTATCTCTCTTAACAGACTAACAAGAGTGTAAAAGAAGCAAGATAAACACCAGCCAAATAATTTAGATGTTATAGCCTAGTATGTGAATATGGACTTCTAAAGGGCACCATACTTTACAGCCTAGGGCTTTGCTAAAGTGGCTAAAAGAAGAGCTCAGAAGAGGAAGCACCTACCTGTACTGGTCTGTGCTGTGGAAAGTTTTCTCTACAATCCTTTCATGGCTAATGAACATCCAACAATGCTTGATAAAAACAGTGTCTGCTACTGATCAAGTACTGGTTGCTTTGTATCACACTTGAATCTAACAGGAAGAAATGTCCAAGAAGATGTATTGTCTAAATTCAATGTTTTATCAAAACCAGATGAGCACACATAGCCCGAGGTCCTGGTCAAAAGCCAAAACATACAAGCAGGAAACTGCAAGCGGGTAAAATGTGACACTTGAATAAAAAAAAGGGGTAGTTACCTTTGTGCCAAAAAAAAAAAAAAAAAAAAGGCATTTTTACCATGATGGTACAGTGTGTCTGGAATGCCTCTGCCTCCTGAAACAGAACGCTGTGGTTGCTACAAAGCCTCTTCACGTCAGGCTCTGCTGAATGGAAATCCTAGCTCAGACCACCTCTGGATGACATACTCCTATGCCTTTTCTTTTACACATTCATTTACACAGATGCGTATACATGCGCACATATTCTTCTGTCTGTGCCGAGAGGAAAACCACTTCCATCACAGCTATTTGTACTCTCTTTGGACTACTACTGAGAAGCTTTCTGAACTATTTCCTTCATGCTATGGCCTTGGGCTTCAGTGAAGAACCTTGTCCAGTGTTCTCCTCAAAGACATGCCCTTATGGCAGAGAATAAGCATGACAGAACTGCCAGTGGATTAGCCCTGACTTTCCAGTGACCACCCTTACCCTTCCACCTATCCCTTGCTCCACTCTCTCAGCTACCCTGTTTCAGTCTAAGTCTCTTTGGTTTTCACTGAAGCCAGCTTTGGAGTCATCAAGTCGTGGAGAGACGGAGCCGTGTTTAAGCTGGAATAGATGTGTCTTTTCTGATGCAAAGCCCTAGATTCTTCTACAGTTTCATTAGCTCCCAGCTGCTAAGGAAACAAGAGTTCAGTGGTGCTTACTGAACCCACATTTAACTCCCAGGATAGCCAACTCAAAGTACCAGTTGGCTTGTGGACTTCAGATACCTGCCATGCGCACTTAAGCAAAGAGAGTCTAAACTATCTGTGACAAGAACACGAGGGGAATATAAGGCACTAAACCATCATCAAGCTATGCTAGCACATTTTTTATGTGCTAAATCGTTGTTTTCAATTAACTTCTAGCAAGAAAACATATATTGAGTGACTTTGTCACATTCCTGGTAAGGCACAATCCACCACTGCCCACTGAAAAAAGCTGCAAGGCAACAGGAAATGTGTTAAGTGCCCACAAATTCCTCACTCCTCAACCCCCAACACCATCCCAGTAGTATATGTCTAGCCCTGGAAAACCTAGCTACATTTTGCACCATGAAAATTAGTAGCAGAAGAGGCATGCTAGCCCCCGGTCATTTTAAGTTGTCTGTCCAGTCAAGGATAAAGACTCTCATGGAAAAGGCACTGCCCCATCCACTGCCATATATGCAATGGCCACAGTCCCCTCGATAACATCCCCCTCCCTCCACATTGCTGAAAAGTAACATAGCTGTTGGAAAGAAACGGAAAATAGTTTTTAAAGTTCATTAAAATATTTCAAAAAGTCACTTTGATTTAAAAACCCACCTTAATAAAGCCATATTTATAGTTTCTTTCCACAGTCTTCATCCATTTATACAGCTGCAGTTACTCTAAAAGACAGTTCAAAGAAATGCAGCTCCAGGCACCCAGTCAGAGCCTAAAAATCCACTGCTGAGTTGCCCAAGATTTTACTAATAAAATTTGTCTTCAGCGATATAAATTGAAAAGTCAAAACAGAAACCTGCTCACAATCTACTGCAGTGGGTTTTTCAATCTGTGGCTGAACTCCATAAAAAAAGGGGTTCCACATGACCTCTGATTGCTGGAGGGAGATAAGGAAAGAAACATGGTAAGTAGGTGTTGAAACTTCTTAGAAATTTGACCATACCCTGGGGTATTTTCATCTGCTCAGAGAAACAGGCACTTTATTTGTGATTTGGAGATCAGAGAAGCCACCTGATGACTTCTAGGAGAACAGGTCAACTTGCAGCCATCTCCTTTCATGGCCTCTTACAAAAGGCCATTCTCCGAGTTAAAGCTTTCACACAAGCCCTCATTTTCCAATGAAAAGAGATTTCACTTCTCCCTCACTGAGGTACAAGATACCCAAAGGAGAGGCAGCCATCTGCAAGAGCACAACACATCAAGAGCTGCTCTCATGATGCTGCTCCCGAGAGTGGCAGTGAGATTCAAGATAGCTGCACGTGAAAAAGCACAAATAAATTTCCTACTAGTGCTTGGGTTACAGCCTTCCTGCTCACCCAGTAAGCTACAGGTCAGAATTCAAGACTAGAAATAATGGATAAAGTTGGAATTGCTGAACTTATCTAATAACCAAAAGCAACAGAGTTTTATGCTCTGCAACTATATTATGCAACATTAAAATCAGAATAGCATCAAAAGGTGCACAGAAAACTCAAAAGAAGGTATTTGTTTTCCTACACTGCTACCCTTGAGCTATAGCGGACTTGAAGGCTTTACAAGCTGGTTTCAGCATGAAAAAGAAATACATTGCACAGAACCTGGGGAAGCAATCAGGCAGTGTACAACCTCCTGTTAAAAAAGCTCTCCAAAACCCAGCACTGCATTCAAACAAGCAAGTCCGCTCCAGTCCCAACCAGAGCAGGGCAGTCCAAGTCTGGAACAGCAACACCAGCTCCGATCACATCACAAATCCCTCGTTCCACATGGCAGCTCACTCATCCAGTCTTTCGGGACAGCAGCTCCCATGCCGTCAGCGAAAGTGGCACTTGGTGCCAGAGGCACATTTGGCAGGAGGCTTACCCGATGAAGCATGGTAAAAATAAGCAGACCTCAAGGCTGATCTCAGAAAACACCAGTTGGGTAGCCCTGCTGTAGAGAGAAGAAATAAGGCTGGGAGAGAAAAGTTTTCAGCTGTTAGTAACTGTTCCTTACATAAGACACATTTCAGGAAATCTATTGATGCAGCACTTCTTCAAGGTCTCCATTATTCCCATGCAAAAAAAGGGAATGTTTAGGGCTGCAGAAGCTGCCATCTGGCAGGTTCTGCTGTATCTGTGAGTTTGCTCAATGCTTATACAGGGCTCTGGTCTGAGTGGCCTCTCCATGCTACCGAAGCATTGCTGTTAAATAACGGAGCACTATTTAACTTGCAAAGGCAATACACAAGCAAAGTTGGGTTTATATTTGCTTTTTTTTTTTTTTTTAAACCACAAAAGCTTATTGAAGGGCCAGCAGATGACAAACAGGACAAGAATCAAACACGTTATCAGTGAATGGGGACAACCAAATCATTTTGAGCTTGCAATGTAACCCGTTCACTGAGAAATGCTAGAACCAGACCAATCAGCAAATGCCTGTAAGACCAGCAAGGCTAATGAGAACAGCAGGACAGGGGATATCGCTAACGGCCAGACTCTACATCCCAAAATTCTTTAATTTCAGTTACTATGAAATTCCAGTGCTTCTCTGATAACATCTAGAAGGCAAACGTTACCACAGCACAATCTCCAAGGAAGCAAATTTCAAAATTGAAATGACCTTTGAAATATTTGCCTACATCACTTTTGCCAAGAAACTTGGGGCAGTTTCATCTTTCATCATTGCTGATTCTCAGCTTTTGGCAAATAGCATACATGTTAGGCTGTTATTATTAGTAGCAGTATTTTAAATTAGTGCCCGAGAATCCATTTGTCCTTTGGTATTGAAGGAATTTGAAAGGAAAAAAAAAAATGAAAAAAAAAATATACCCCCCACTCAGAAATTAGACTTAGCTAGCGTGCCTGGATTCAATCTATAGCTCCTCAGAAATCACAAGCCAGCAGAAGATTAACTCAAAATCATGGGATGGGAATGCATATGGAATTCTCATTCTGCTTACAGGAGGGTAAATTACATTTTTTTAATCTCTGAAGCTCAGTTGATGTTTCAGTTAGTCAGTGGCTGAAATATCTGCCCAGCCACCTCCTGTTTACATTTGGATGGGAGAGATTGCTCCATTTACATCAGCCTTTGCATAAGACAGTGTGTCCTCAACTCTTGCTCGTTCACAGCGTAGGCAGGAGAATCCTCTACCTCAATACTAACATCGTCTATACTTTTCAAGAAGGCACCCTTCCCTGCTACGTTCACTGAACAAAAAATATTACTGACAGGGTTACAGTTCCCTGGGGACACAGACAATTGCTTTCTTATTTCACATCCCTTGGATACATGCATCTAACACCAGATGTCCATGGAATATTTCATTCTATAGAGGGCTACCAATTTCCCTCATCATTTTTCAATTAACAAGCATCGGCCAGGATGTGGAATGTTCTGAGCACACTGAAAAATTTCAGAAGGAAAGTTGTACCAAAGTCACATGTCATACAAGAACTTTGACACAAACTTTAAAAACAACCATTATTCAGAATATTTATTGTGACCACCTTCCCCCACATAACCAAGATGACCTCAGATTCGGACAAACCACAAAATGCTGCCCAAGCTGTGACCACTTTGCTAGCAAAATATAACGTACCCCTCCCCCAGATAACTTGGCCTTGCCTATACTAGTCCAGCTGTTTTATTTTGTGAATTGGAGTCTAAATGCATAGGCAAAAGAACTGCATGATTTTAGATTCACTGATGCACAAGGGGATTTTCTCTAATAATCCCATTCATCATTACAGAAGCTAGATGTGTGAACGATGATCCTCTAATATCCTCTGGGGAGAGCTAAGACTCTCAAATTCAACAGGCCATTCAGGGGGTTGCATCTGTGGATCTTAGAAATATGAGTAAGTGCCTTAACCAGAGGAAACTGCTTTTTCTTTCTTCCCTTTTAATGAACAGCTCAGAGTTCAGAATATAGGAAAGAGAGTGCCTGAGAGCAGTCAACAATGCATCAAAAGAATCCAGAAACTTCATCTTGAGTTTCTTCAAGCTACTTGCAAGCTATATGGCTAGGAACAAATTTTATATCCTTCCTCTCGTATCTTAACCTGAAAGGCTAAGAGGAAAGGATCATGCTTACCTTGCAGAACTGAGGATCTCCTGGTCTGGACAAACCACACAAAAGGCCAGCAAATATTTTGACATGTCCAAGGTGGAACCATGCCAGTTTATACCAAGACAGGATTCACCCCCTTTTACCATCAGCTCAACAGACAAGTCTTCTATTGTGAGAGTAAAATTTTATATTAACTGACTTAATGATGTCATGGCTAGTAACTCTTCCCTCCTGACTTTCAGTTATTTTCGCACGTTTTGCACAGGACATAAATTGCAAGTTTTGCTAACCAGCAGTGGTAACTGTATGGGTTTTTTTTCCTTTTCCTTCCCCTTCTCACTTTACTCTCTTCCCATAATGAGTTTTAGTTCTACAAAAACATTATATTAATTGTGACTATGTGCAAAAATGCCCATCAATCAAATCCCCATTAAGTTTAAAAACTGTAAGCTGACAGTAGCCTACAGCACTGTTTGCCATGGGACACCCCTGCATTTTGCAGTTCCTGTATCACAGCTTTACCCACAGCCTTTTGAGACATTCAAGACCGACAAATTACAGTGCAAAGTTCATAGCAAGAAACACTCTGACAAGGGCTCTGATAAAAAGAATGTGATTAAGCAGAAAACCTGCTTTCAAATTTTTTTAGCTGGTGTTGAAGGACAAATCTCAGTAAGCGTCGAGTCTAGAAAAGAGGCAACCAACAGCTCAACTTCTCAAAAAAGTCACCAGTTATGCCACCCTTAGTTCCCAGTAGAACATCCAGATCAAAGGAGCAAGTTGCTTGAATTTCTCTCTCTCACGGCTTACATTAATTAATTACTACTTAATGCAATACAATGTTTTCACCATTGTATTCTAAAGAAAGTTAAGCAACACTGAAACACTGTTCTCATGGCAAAGTTACTTGGCTGTATTACATATCCTACCTATGTCAACATACAGATTTAACATATGGGTCATTCTAACTGCATACATCGGAACTAACTTTGTGAAAGCCAGCAGACTTATGCTGCCATATAGTCAGTGTGAGATGAGAAATGGGGCTGCTGCCTTCATACTTCACCTATCTGACTGGAACATCCGACTACGTAATGGAGGAGGCTCTTTTTAAGAGGGGAAGAGGTGAGAAGGAAAAGCAATGTAATAGCATACAGAAGAGTTTGCATTTCTTGACTGTGAATTCATTGCCTACTTGCTTGAATCATGGAAGTTACTTCAGAAACATTGTGACATGCTGGACTTGGAGAGTGTTTTTCTCTTACACTTTGTCCTTATGAAGGTGAAAAGGAGTCAGAGCAGTGGTGTAGCCTCTGCCAGCCCCACCAGAAACCGCTATCGATGCTGTATTCCTTTCCTATGCTTTACTCCTTTGCTAGCTAAAGAGTCTACAGCACGTAGCATAATTCCTGTTACAGGAAGGAGAAGTTAATGCTGAATGTGGAGAAGCCAGGGAAGTATCAAGAGATTTCCAACAGCTGACGGCTACTCTGGAGGAAAATCCAGCTGCTCCTTTCCATGCAGTGACCTGTTAAAGTTGGAACAGCAAATTTCCAAACCAGTCTGTAGCCATGCCTGGAACAATGAAGTGTAAATAAATTAAATTCTTATCTCGGAAAAGCTTATGAGTGTCTCACTCCGTATACAAGCTTTTCAGGAAATGGGGGAGAGGGAGAAAACCTTCCAAAAATTCTGCACTAAAATAATTTATACTTTTTGCAGTCAGAGGAACAGAAAGGAAAAAAAATTCATAAGAGAAGAGCAACCTTTTTGTTGGACAGAACAAGCGATGCTGTCTGTAGGGGAGCAGGAAAAGTTCTTTAGATTCTGGCAGTCACTCTTCATTAAAGGTAGCAGGAATTCAACCGCATACATGTACAGCTATGACTGGCACAGGCTTCCTGTTTGAGCACAGCCAGTGATTCCCATACGTAAAAATCCACTGAAGAGTAACCAGTTCTGCTAATAACAGTGCATAGCCCACATATATGGTCTCAAAATGATATATGCACAAAGTAATGCCAGTTCCAGCCCCAAAAGCTGACGTTCCCACCAGCCAAGGGAATGGGATGGCAGGGAGACAGGCAGGACAGGGAGGTGACTTCAGCAGTGCACTTGCTCCATAGCAGAGCGGGACTTCCTTAAACTGCAATGGCATGACCTGTCCTTTGAAAGGATGCAACACTCTAACAAGTGGTAACGCCTGGAACATCTTTCAAACGCTTTCACATTTTATATGGACACTGACTGGTAGCAGTGGCTCCAACTCTTGCTGCAAGGGTTATGGAAAGGGAATGTTAAAGAAGGCTTGCAGTGACATTAGGCAGCTACACACGTTAGTCAAAGATCTCAAAGCAACAAACACCTGAACAAAAACTTTAAGGCCTACAGAAAATTGCTTATAATATGACTATTGCAAAGCTATCTTCTTGAAGTCCAGAGCAAAACCAAAGTTCAGTCTGCTGCTTTTACCTGGGGATAAACCATACCACATGAAAACAGAATGCAGGATGTATAGACAAAGAGCAGTTATGACATGAAACAAATGTCTCCTGAATTCAGTCATTTCCCACAGGGAGTAAAAGTTAATCACGTAACCTAAAGACCAGGCAACTGCATTTAAAAGTAATGATGCAAACCATTCATGAAAAATAAAAGCTAGATCTTTGCCTGTCCTTAGATTTTGACATTAAGACTATTATTTCAGTTTGACCTCTGTGTCACCTAAGACAGAAAAAGATAATCCTCACCATCATAAAACAATACTGCTACAGACACTTGATTACATTTATCTTACAGCTTTGTGAAAATATTTCTCCCAAGAACTCAGTTAACTGTCTAGTGTTTGCTTAACTAACCAGAGGTTCTCAGTGAAAAGAAAGACCAAAACTCACAATCCAAAACTCTTAATTCCAGACTAAGTTTTCAGATGAAAACTACTAAGACTTTGGTCAGGGGTGGAGGGGGGGGAAAGGCAATTCAGTAACTTTTAAATTTAGACTAAATGTCAGCTCTCTCCCTTAAAAACGTCAAAGGCAAATGTTCAAATATCCTCCCTAACGCTAATTTTATTAATACTGTCAGCAATTCTCAGTATCTCAATCTAAGACAGTGAGTCAGGCAGCAAATCAATCCAATTGCCAAATCTCCAGAGGGAAAGAAACAACAGAGGAAGGAGGCCAAAGAGATTGCTGATAATGGATATTTAGTCTTTATGTGGGACAAGTACTTTGCTACTTCCTCACACTCCTTTTGCTCTGTTACACTGGGGGCACTCAGTTAGTTGTGGTTTAAATGCCTAAATATAACTATTTAGATTACACTGCCTAGAATTTTTATATGGGAAGAATTCCTGCCTTCCACTCCCTGAGCGTATTCGCAGCTGACTCACAGGACATTGCACCAAGTTTGGGGCTGTGACTTTCTTGGGTAAAACAAGTGATACCGTATGGCAAGTAAACCTGTGAGCTAGGTCCAGTAACAGTGTGATTTTTGAGCTTTTTTCCTCCTGCAGCCCATTGAATACAAGTACACCCCTGTGACCACACCTGCAGGTCCCCATTAGAGCAAAGAGCCACTCCACACACATCAAAATTCAACAATTTCTTGACAGAATGACACTGAAGAAGATTACAGCTAAGGGCACAGCTGTAGCAATTTGGCCATGAAAACAGTGTTTACCTTGTTGGTAGAAAAGAAATGAGATAATGGAGTTTATGTTCCGGACAAAGAGAACATGCCCAGCACCCTGGGGCCTTTAGAGCCATTCCTGAGAGTTTTGGTTTTACCAGCTTGGCAGGACACTATGGCATATACTGACATCCTATTTCCCCCGGACAGACTATTTCCTCTGAAGCACTGCTATCTGCAAGACATCAGTCCCCGTCTAGACTGCAAGTGTAGGATTTACCTGCCCAAATTTAGGCACCTGAAAGTTAAGACATTTGAGTCCAAGCTAGTCACTCTGGCCTCTTTTCACGCTCAAAGGCAAAGAGCAGGTGACTCACATCACCCTGTGAAAGACACCCAAGCTAGTTCATAGAGTTTGGAGGAACCTATTTTTCTGCACTGATGGTGTGGGGAGCAGAGCATAACTCCAGCTTTCAGATTTTCACCCAAGGAGCTCAAAGCCATACATGATATATGTTAACCTTTGCTTTTTAGGCTCTTTGCTACCAATTTTTTATTCATGCCGCCAGCATACAAAAGATTTTCAGCTCTTAAAACGAACAGGCAGCTAGGGTTTCCAATGCAGCATTAAAGAAAAATGTGATGCGACCTGCTGGGCACTGAATGGCTAATAAACATAGTTGCATTTTCTTGCCAACATTATTTTTCCTGCTTGGTTATGTTTAGTTAAGGGACTAACGAGAAGCTTCTCCACATGCCTGCACGTGGAGGTTTTATTTCCTTTTCATGTGGGAATAGGGCTCGTGTTTGATTTGCACTGACCCTTCTTCCCACACAATGCCAGATCTCTATCGCCTTGGCTGTGGGCCACCATTGTGGTTTGAAACGTGGTCCCTCAGGTAATTATCCGAGGAACATTTGCATGGAAATAGATGGTACAAACTCACAGCTGTCAGCCTGGGCTCTGAGGTTGGCTGAGCCAGAAAGGAATTCAAAGAGAAAAGTCAGCTTCTAAATATAAATTAAGGGTTGGAGTTTTTTTTGTCTTCCTTACAGATTTTTAAGAGGCAGAAGTGAGGGAAAGGTGAAAAGTGGTTCTTCTTGGTGGGACAAACCTTAGATCCCTCAAGATGTCTGAAAATTTTGATCAAATTACTTTGTGCCTTCAGCTGTTATCATGCTGGACTGGGCACTCTTTCAAAGGGAAATTGCACAGAGACTAAAGCATACGCTCATTGGCACGAAAGATCAAGTCATCTGTTAAAAGTATTTGGACTTCTTTGAGAAAGTTAAAATGTTTTACACCAGTTATTGTGTTAAAGTGCTACAGTAAAAAGAATCCAGTAAACCCAAACACAAAGTGCAAAATTAATAGGTAGGATATCCGCTGATTCACTATGTTATTTCTTAGCTGGGCCTGCAGTACATATAACCCCAGGGATGTCTCTTGCCATACTTGGGTTGACTTAAATCAGTGTCCTTAAGATCCTTTTTCCAATTTCCCAGGTTCTTTTATACTTTCTTCTGCAGGTAAAACAAATACACATTGGTACAGATTCACCCAGCTGGGAGGCTGAGTTTCTGGGGATGATCAAGGTGGTACTGTCAGTTAAAAAATGAAAAGGTTTCCCTGTTTTCAGAGGGGTTTTACGACGTGTCACTCACAAATATACCATCCAAAGGACAAAATCTTGTTAATTATTCACTTATCAAGGTGACCTCTAAGTTTCTGCTTACCTGAGCCACAGTATCATGAGAACACTTAGAAAGTCTTCTGGTGAGCCACTGGTGAACATGTTCAAGAATTTTTGGAGGACAATGTGAGACCAGAAGTCTGGACAGAGGGGAAGTATGATGCTTATCTTTAAAAAGGGAAAACAGAAGCCAGCCATTTTTATATCAATAACCAGAAAAATGAAGCAGTAAATAATCAGACTATTTATAAGCACCTGAAAGATAACCATCAGATCACTTAACAGCCAATATACATCTGTCAAGAATGAATCATGTCAAACTAATCTAATTTCCTTCTATGATGAAATACCAGGTCCCTTGAGGACATACTCAAAATAGTAGTCTCCACCTATCTTGAATTTGGTATGGCTTTAGTCCTAGTTTTTTGTGACATTTTCATAAGACAACTAAGGATGCAGAGTCTGCACAAGTCTGCAACAGGGGACATTGGCAAACTGATGACAGAATCATGCAGCAGCTATCAAAGTTTCCCTGTCAAAGTGAAAGCGTGTACTGAATGTGGCTCCACAGGGCTCCACCTCAATTCAGGTTCTGCTCTGTGTTTTAGGAACAGTGAAAATAAAGAACAAACTCTAATACAAAATAGAAAACTTATACAAGTAGAATAATTAATAACATGATAATGAGCAAACATTAATGTTTGTATTGAACAAAACAATAAAGTAAGAAAGAATCTGTAGCATAATCTGAGGCGAAAATGCAGATTTTTAAATCTAAAAAGTTGCCTGAATAAAGAGAATACTTTCAAAATAAACAAGAATCACAAGTTAGACCAATTGCATCTTCACAGGATGAAGAATGCCTAGATAAGCACTGTTTCTGAAGAAAAGGCTGTCACGTTAAAGGGGATGACAAGTTAAACTTTAGACACCAATACCACACTAGCATGAGCAAGATGAGCCCCACACGGGGCTGGATGATGGGCACACAGACAACAGAAATAACATCTCGGCTGTCCTCAGCATAGATAAAGCCTCAGCTATATCCAGCTTCAGATATTTTACTCCAGGTAAAAATCAATCCCCTTTAGTTTTGTGTGAACTAGAAAATGATTTAATTTATTGTCTGTCTAGAGATACCACTGCAACAAGAGCAAGCATGGTAAAGGCAAGTTGTCTGATCAGAGTCCAGGGACCCCAGCAGTGCTGTGTCACTTACTCTGAAGGTGGCTGATATATTTGCCCCTTAGATCTCCAGCAATCCTATTCTTGGCTGTTGTCTACATGGACCCTCAACTACTTCCAGCCTTTCTGCTAGCGAACTAGGAATGAAAAAAGTGGTTCTGGAGCAGGACAGATTGTGCTAGATGCTGCAGGCTGATGTTTCCCCTTACTCATTGCTGCAGGCAGGAGAAGCAGGGGCAGGCATCTCATCAGCCTGCACATCCCAAAGGAAACCCCATCAGTGCAGAGCTTCCTGACAGCTCCTGGCCTCTCTCTGGAATGTGTTTAATTTAAAAGAGAAAAAGAGGGAAAGAGGTGAGAGCAGGGGGAGAAGAAAGGAAGAGAGATTCCAGGCCTGAGATTTATGGAGAGCCAGGTCAGAGAGAAGAGGGAATTAATAACTCAGGGTTATAGGGTTTTGTGTGTGGATGATGGTAACTGGGCTACACTTGGAAATTCACAAGATATAACTAGTAATAGGGGATGAACATGAAGCAACCAAACCCATCTGTGTGGCTGGATCCAAAACTGATGCTTGCTGGTACACCAGTGCAAATGTATTCCTTTTCCCTGTTTCTTTTTCCAGAAAGAGACAAGTCTGAGGTTGCTTGGGGGTGTAATTCACTTCTTCCAAGATCTTCCAACTGCAGATCTTGGAAGAAACAGAGAATACCCCTAATTCTAAACAAATTGTTAGTTGTTCAAGCGATCAAAATGAAGCAATAACAAGGGCTTCAAAGAACATAATTATATGCACTAATAGCAACAAACATACACAATTCATATCACCTTTATATCCATACTCCCAAACCTTCATCTCAAACAGGAACAAGAAGAGCCAGGGTGAAACCTCCACCTCCTGTTATTGCAAGTAGATTGGGCTAAATAAACACAGAGCTACAATGAAGCAGTACTATCACTTGTAGACTGATGCCTCCCATCGATGCAGCTCCCAGCCCTGACCAGAACTGGCCCATCACCTGCAATACCAGAGCTCTCCATTTTGGATTTCACAGTCTGCAGGCATTCACTTCTGCTTGGAAACTGGTCTCATCAACCACCCATTTCCACTTTCCTGCAATCTGAAACATTAGAGGATTGCAAATCCAGTAGTTTTAACTAGTTTTAATCCCACATTGTGGCCTCTGAGTCTCTGGGCCAGGCTGAAGCCTACACCACAGCTCAGGGGGTGAACTCTCAGACCTCTATAAATTGCTCATGAGGAATGCAAGGGATTTACAGTCACTGATTGACTATAAATCAATAAGATGATCTGATTTCTGCCACAAACATGGAGTGCCATAAAGTTACAAATGAGAAGGTGCAGGAATGACTTCTCATTTTTAGAGAAAATGGAAGGCATGGCTAAACCAGCCTTTTCAGAGTTTCTCCTCTGCATGAACAGAGCAGACAGGGCAGCCCCTTCACGTTTCATACAATGAATACTTGTAGCTTTTTTTTTTTTTTAAACTAATTAAAACCCCCACTGAAATACAGGAATGCACTCAATCATTTTGAAACCGTTTCACCAAGTGTCACCCAACCTGAAGAATGTTCCATCTACCAGGACAGACCCGACACCAAGAAGGCTTATATTTCTCTCCTCCTCTTTCTTTTCTTCTTTCTGGAGATAAGCATTACAGCCTGAGCCAGCCATGGGAAGGAGAGATGTTCAGACTCTTTAATCAATGAAACACCAGACTCTCTTATTTTAAACTCTGTTACGGAGTCTCATGCTTGAACGTGAGGAGGACTGCGTATTCCTGCTGAACTTGGGAACTCTCAGGTGGCCTTTGCCTTTCATTAAAGAGTCTCAGAGCTCTTTGACTCAGAGCTAAAAGCTCACATTACTTGCAGATGACCTCAACTGAAGTATCGTCGGCTGGGTTAGTTAGCAGCTGTCAGGCACCCTGCTCGCAAAGCTGACATTTAGTAATCCACTGCAGTTTTTATTAATGACATCCCATGAAAGGTACAATAGCATCCTGTATCTCAAATGCTGGAAAACCCACATTAAGAGAGAGTCCAGCACAAATATCAGGTACGATAAAGACAACAGAGATCTGCCTATGCTTTTTTCTTTTCTTTATGATAAGGAGAAACTCAATTACAAAGAATTAAAAGAAAGGCAGTGTGGTTTTATGGCTTGGTCTGTTGGAAGCCAGAAAGGAATCAGATTAAGAACAAATTGCTTGATTTATTATGTATGTTCTATGAATCTTGCAGCCCTAGTACCTGAACAACCTATAAATATTGTCCTCCCAATTCCTATAAAACAGGAACATGTAATCCCCATTTTATATACAGGGAAACAAAATGCCTTGACCAAGATCACAGAATCTGTGGCAGAAAACTGCTCTTTCATACAGGGTGTAGTTAAGCTGTGTATCAGCTTGCCACGGATGTTGCACTTGACCAAATTTTTCACAGATTCAAAAAGGTTTGGACCAAGTCACAGAAAAATCCATTGAGGGCTACAAAATGGAAAGAAATCAGCTCATAGCTAAGGACATGCCTGAGACATAGCTTGCTAGATGCAGGCTGGCAGAGTAGTCAGAAGTACTACTACACACTTGCCTTTTACTCACGTTTTTCCATAGGCTTCAGTTCCCAGCCACTGTCAGAGACAAGAAGCAGAGCTAGAAGAATATTCAATCTGATCCAATGTGATCAATACGATCCCTGTGTCTTCATTCTCCACCTGCTATCCTTCGCTTCCAAGATAAGGATAAGGAATAGAAATTCCTTATCAGTTATCTCAAACTTACGAAGAACAGAAATGCTTGACATGGTTCTTGTTTAACCCACCTAGGATCCTCTGGTGGAAATCAGAGCATGGAAGTTGCCAGCATAGAGAGAAGAGAGAGGGATACGATGCGTCCTCATCTTGTCAAAAAGCAACCATTGCACCTCACCACCGACCTCTTGGACCCTCATAGGAGGATTCCTAAGACATGCAGCTTTGAAGGAGACAGCTGCTAAGAATTTTGCAGCAAGCAAATCCCATTTTAATTCTATCATGATTTTCCTGCTCTTTGGGATAAAGAAAACAGACAGAGGGATCAAGGAAAGAGTACCTGGAAAGTGTCTGCTCTAGCAGGAATAAGCCTCTGCTGCTTTCTCTAGCCCCTAATGCTGGGGGCTGAGTGCCAAGTGGCATCGTGTCAAATCCTCGTTGTAGGCACCTGGTGGAAGCTTCACAAGCAGCTGCTCTAGGAGGATGGGCTTGAAGACCATTTGGGACTGTGGCCAAGCCTTAACATTGCAATGCTTCCTTTGATCTGTTTAGACAGTGCTTTCTAGACAGCACATGATGCCTGGAACAGACCTCTCTTCCCCTATGCACAAAGTGACCAAGTCTCAAAATCTATACATACGTTCTGCAGTGATTCAGACTGCGGGGGAGACACCCAGGATTTGCATCCAGAAAAAAAACTTGCTGCAAGGCCGAGGGATGAACCTGCTCAGGAAGGAAACACTGCAAACACGTTACTGGAGGAAGAACAGTGCCTCAAGAAGCAGGGGCTGCCCTCAGTAAATAAGGACAGTATCTCCTGAGCAAAGGGAGAGCAACTGCAGGGAGAAGGGTCAGACGAACACCTTTCTGACCAGTACAGGTGAGACGCAGCTGGTTGAAATCTTTTAGCTGCTGCAGAAAGTCAATCTCAGGCACAGTAAAGCTGAATAGTGCTGAGAGTGAGAAAACTGCAGTTCAACTGAATAAAACAGGGTTTGTGGATAACCAAAAGTGCACACAAACACACACATACACACACTTGCTGCAACAACTCCTAATACAGCAGGGATACATCACCAACTGCAGAATCAGGATGGACGAACACATGTAGATTCACCTAATAGATAAATATGCTTTTTAATATGAGTTTGAACACATGTGGCATTTAAAAGAAGACACCACTAACAAACCTCTGAATCTAGTTTCTGGGCTGCAATACAGCACTACTGCAGAGCCTTGCTGCTTCTCAGGTTGTCTCAGAAAAGGAAACTGAGGCAGCAATAGGGGTATCACAACATTCAGTGAGAGGCAGCCAAGTACTTTGCTGGCTGAAGCTGTAGTCACAATTATTTTGGATACTGGTGGCATCCTCCACCTAAAACAAGCCATGACGGGAAGTTGTGCTGAAGGATCTGAAGCAGGTTGCTCATGGCCTTGCACCAGCAGCTGTACAGGGTTAGAACACCCCATGCTTCTACCTCCCATGTCTGTTTTCCCTGCCAGACCTCCTGTCTCACCAGGCGGTAGCAGCATCCCGCTCAGTTTCAGTCAGTAGTGACATGCTGATTTATGAGCGTTCACTGCACAGCATCTCAGGATCCACTGTGGAGCGTTGTGGCAAATCCTCTGTACAAAGCCTACCCTGGAAATAAATGCTTAGCTCTTCCCATGCCGTTACTATAACTACACATGTGCCACAGCAGCAACACTTGCTCAACGAGGTGCACAGAGGCTGGTAAACATACGTATGTGACATGGCCAAAAAAAAGAGTCCCTTTATGAATTTGAAAATTATCTGGGCAAGTGCAGATGAAGGTCACTACAGGAAGATTCCTTGTGCAATTAATAAAGTTACTGGTAGTAACAGTGGAGCCAACTACTAGCTGAGCTGCACACAAACTGTGGCTGCTTCAGACAACAAGGCTTTCAAAGACATCAGTAGCTTGAACAACTTCTGGATGACCCCATGAGTTATTAGGCTAATCCATACCCTTTCCTAAACTGGTAAGAAAAAGAAATGCAGTCCAACAAGGAAGGCTTAAAAGTTTTTTTGAGGGAAAACACATTACAGTTTGCTGCAGGTAAGGGATTATCAGTCTTTCAGGAAGGCCTTGTGGGATTTTCAGAAAATTTTACTGTAGCAGCAAAAAATGGTTCCGTTTCAGTAGGAAAGGCTACAGCGACAGGGGAGATTGATCCTGCATGCGTTTAGTCTTCAAAGGTTCAGTAATTTCAGCCACTTGGCTAGACTTTCCTGTTCATGTTGTTTATCTTAAATGACTGGAGGTGCATCCAAAACAAAAAAATCAGAAACGGAGAGAGAGAACAGGTCCAGCATAGACAGTCACAGAAACGCTTCTTGTTCTCCCTGGGCAAGCTGTAAATTTACTCCCCCTTCAATATTTCATTAGGAAAGAACTCATTTTTGACAGGACTCTGGGTTAGGCGTTGGCTTCTGGGGACCGAAGGGCTCAGCAGATTAGCCAGGGAGTCCTCTCCTCTAAGAAGAAATGCCGATATTTTTCTTTCTTTCTTTATCTTTTGTGTGTCTGTGTTTTTTTGCTTGTTTATTTCTTTATGCTCTCTCACCCCTGGTTAGTGGTTTCCAGAGAAGCAGCAATCAAAATGAGGATAGCATGTAGCACCCTTGATAAATGACAGTGCTGGCAAGCAGCTTCAGCAGACAGGGCTTGGAAAATGAAATTTAATCCAACACTGTCTCAAATTATTGAATAAGTGAGGCAGCCTGGGAAACAAGCACTGTGGACGGGCTTAGTTCATAAGGCACATTTTTTTCCTTAGT
This sequence comes from Strix aluco, assembly GCF_031877795.1. Classification (NCBI taxonomy): domain Eukaryota; kingdom Metazoa; phylum Chordata; class Aves; order Strigiformes; family Strigidae; genus Strix; species Strix aluco. The sequence goes on along the minus strand of NC_133949.1, from coordinate 8,350,225 downwards.
GACGAGGAGTCAAAACTCTTACAGCTTTTTTGAAAATGCTGGCTGGTCTCTGAAGTGTTCCTGGGCTCACCCACAGTATGTGGCAGGTATCAGTCACTGCCAGCCTCTATAAGTGGTTGCTGACATCATATAAAAATAAAAATATGAACTATGTACCCAGCAGCATTCAAAGGTCATTAGTTAGACATCAGCTCATTTCTTTCATTCAGATATTAATAACTGTATTTCTTTGGAAAGGTCCAAATTCAGAATTTTGTACAGGAAACAAACTTTATCATGAAAATGAGCATGAAAATTTATCCTGCTTTTTAATTAGCATTGCTAGACAGACTAATTTGGAGTTTGTGGTTTTTTTATATGATGATTAAATAAAGGAACATGCCACATTTACTGTTATGATCTATTTGACAGAAACACTCAAATATTAGTTAATATCTACCTAAGTCATACAAGAAATCTCAAGTTCACCAATTACACAAACAGCTAGGGACCATTTATTTTAAATGAAACCTTAGAAATACGACACATTCAAGCATTTCTTTTTACTTTTTCTAAATGTGGACCTTGAAAGAAAAAGAAAAGCCATTTAAAGAGGCCCTTTCTCCAAAGGCACCCCTCTGGGAGGAATCCCTCACCCCATCACAGGTGAAGGAAAGCAGGCAGCAGCACTTTGAAGACTTGACATGCAGGTTCTTTCATCACCACAGAAAGCAGAACAGACCAGAACACTTTTTACAGGGTTTTCTACCTGATGTGGAGCTCAGTGGTCATCACAGGAGGCCTCTCTCTGCAGAAGAAACTGTCCCCATCCCTGTATCTACAGCTCTGTCCTGACTCAGTTTGAGAGCTGGGCTGCAGAGTGGGGCTTGCAGCACACCAGGCTCTGAGGGGCACCCATTTCTCACACCTGCAACCTCATTTCAAAGAGCAAAAGCTTTTCCTTCCACTTAGACCTCCCACTATGATGTTGTCCATGCCTGACCTGTGTGCTTCATTATTCCTCTCATCATAGGTGGCTGTTCCCTGGGTTTAGAGGGAACTCTTCTGCATCCTGGCAGAGATGAAAATCTCTGTGAGATGAGAATCTCTGTAAGATGAAAATGAAAAGAAGTGTCCCAAGCTTTAACTTTCTCCCACTGCCTTTCACCAAGGTAGCTTGGTGGTGGCCTGGGGCTATAACTCGGAGTGAGGACACAAAGCAAAAAATAACCAAAACAGAAGAAATAAGGAAACAAAACACTGAAAACAATGCACGAAGAAAATTCCAAAGAGCATCTTCCAGTTGTTGATCTTTCCTAAGGTTCACTGACTTCAGAGTTTATACTATATAACATATATAGTTAACATATCTTTCATAATTTATCTTAGTCACTCAGCATAGGGCCTCTGTTCTCAGCTTGTACTTCAAATCTGTTCTGCAATATATACCACATGAGTCAACTGTGTGCGAGTAGCAGGCACCTCCCAGGAGAGCATGTGTGTGTGTTTTGGGCTAAGAGTCACCAGGATATTTAAATAACTTGGTAAGTATGCACAAACATCAGTAATTCTAATGTAGCCATAAAAATTACACAGTATGAAAATATACTGAAAATGAAAATTGGTACCTCAGACAGCCATAAAACTTTAAACTAGCCACGAGTTTGACTTTAGGAGACCAAAGATATCTTTTAAAAAAGCCCATTAGCTTGTTGGAATAAACTTTGCTACTAACCACAGCGGAATGTTACAACTCAGAACTTACCCCATGATTTTTATTTTAATGCTAAGTTAGAACAGGTATTACCTTCCCTAAATTACGGAAGAACTGCTCACCAAGTGCTACTATACTGGCTCCCTATAATTTCCTTTTTCACCTTTTTTTTTTGGTCCCTCTCCTTTCATATGTTTCCTATCTACGCAGTCTGTACTGCCTATGTATCAACAAGTTCCTTTTGCTCAGATCATTTCTTCTATTGATGCCTAAAACTAACACATTTTAGAGAAGCATCAAAACTATTACCCTAAATCTTCAGAGCTGCAACTCTAAATTTCATATGCTTCTATATTCAAACCCAGCTGCTGGAGCACAACCCTTTCCTCACAAGCCAAATTAAAATCGCAGCAAGAGTGATTTTGCTGATCAGATGTATTAGAGCCTTGTGAAAAGACCTTCCTGTTGCTGTGTTGCCCCAATGTCTTTGAAAACAAGACTGCAGAAGGAATACGTCTTTGCAGGCTTTAGTCTCACGGCATCATCTCTTGGTGAAGTCTAATTGAAACCTATTCCTCTATAGCTATGACTCTCATCCCAAATCTAAGTTGGAGATGGCCATGGCCCATTTAATAGAGATTTCAAAGGCTGACTCCATCCTCCCCTGTTTTCTTTCTCCGGTCTGGGAAAAGACGGTCACATACTAAAAGAACGCGTGACTGATGGTGACTTTGAGGCTTTATAAATTCAGGGTTACACTCACCACTTGAAAGTGGCAACTCAAAGACCCTACTCAAAAATTCCTTTGCTAAATGGAACCGCAGGGGAAGTTTGGGATGGGCAACATTTCATCTCATGAGAGCGTCTGGCTAAGACCAACATCAAAGCTAACCATTTTGCTAAAAGCACTGGGAAGACTAAGTCACTGCAAAAACAAAGATTAAATCTCAGATTTAATCTTGAGGTGAGAAGTGAAACCTCGGCACGGCACGAGTCAGTGATCCAGGCTTACACTGAAAAGTTGTCTCCACCCCAGCCCGTTTCTCCCTGGTGCGGCTGACGGGAACGTTTCCCTGTCGCAAGGCTGGGCACACTGCCCCAGGCAGAGACCCAGGCACTGCCATGCCTTTAGACCCCCAGCCTTCACCCAGTAATGGCCAATGCAGAGGGTGTGCAGCAGCAGCAGCTCCAGGTAGTCTCCAAGCATGCAGGAATGCCAGGGAGGGCTTCCACACCTGACTTCAGAGGGGGAGGCAGTGGGGAAGGACCCTGCACCAATTCCCAAGAGAGTAAAGTCCCTGAGCAGAGCAGATCTCACTGACTCTGTCCGAAGGCTTACTTTCTACTATCGGCTACTGTAGGGAGAAGCTCCATAAGAAAAGTTCCATGCCATGATGCTCCTTGGAAATCTGAGCATCTTCATCCTTGCCTTGGCATGAGAGAACAGAGCTGTCTCAAAAGCAGGTTTTCTCCCCAGTTTCCATCTGACCTGCTTTACAACCAGGGCTTTCTGTGCCATGGTTTTTCTAGATGTAAGACAGAAATAACAATGCCATCCTTTGCAGTAAAGCACTTCAGTGATTCATGCAAAATATTATGTACAAATTAGGTATTTTTATTATAATTCAGACCTGCTGACAAACACTGAAGTTTCACCATGATAGATGCATGACTGGGTGTATGGTGTAGACATTCTTAAGCAAGCTGCTTGCAAAGTCCACACACCCATCTGCATTCAATTTGATGCTTACACTTATCCAAGGCTATTTATACATCATGGCATTCTTAACCTCAGTGGCTTTGCATCTCCCCACATCTTTCAATCACGTAATTGAGATGATGAAATGGTCCCTCGTGTACTTATTTCATGATACCATTATCAAGGCTGTACAGCACAGATACCTCAATGCTGGTAAAGCTTTGAAAAGAGAACTGTGAACACCAGGCAACAGCAACGTTCCAACCAAAGTCATCTTTTGTTGCCATTCACACAGTGAATGACAAATGCACAGAACGATGAATTAGGCACACAGCACACTCAATTCAATTAACCAGGCAAAGAGCTTTGCAATAGCTTTTCAGTGCTGACAGCTTGGTGATAATGAAGCTTAGTTATTCATTGCACTCTAAAACGCAAGGCAGAACATTGAACCTGGAGGAGGGAAAGAATAATGTTTGTCTAATTTATCATGTTTCCAACTGACAAATAACTTAGGCTCATAAAAATAAAAAGGAAGTGAAGATTTAATCCTCTCTCCTTTCCTACTCAGTGGAACATTTTTAAAGCATATATTCGCATTCTGGACCACGGATCCCTGATCCTCCTAAATGCTGCTGCGTGTTAGCGGTTTCACACACCGCCCCAGTCCTATTCCAACATATTCAAACCATAAGGCAAGAAGAAATGGGGCATCTGGGAGGAAGAGAGACGCAGGAAATACCCTTGAAAGCAAGGGAGACTGAGATTTTATCCCACTTCATAATGCACCAGAGAAAGGAATTAAACACACTGACCACATAATCAAGAAGAGTTTAAAAAAAAAATCACCTCCTTCTAAGCAAGAGTATTTGTATCACATAACCTTGGGACACAGCCTATACGTCTATGTTTGGTCTGGTCTCCCTAGGTTGCCTATGATCAATGGACAGACGAGTGAAATCACCTTCTGGATCTTTATCAGCTCCTGTTCTGAACAGACCCTTGGGAAACCTTTCCTCCTGCTCTGATTAGAAAGGGAGCCTTCCTAGACAAGTCTCAGCTCTCACGAATCCTGCTGACGCTCCTGAAGAAAGGGGCCGTGAGTCCCTCCTGCACCGAGGCTGAAAGGCTGGGGCAGACAGCCCATGCACTTCCACAAGGTCAGCATTTGTCCACAAGTGTTCAATCTGTTCTAACCTTGCCATGTGCAATGGCTAAATGAAATCAGATGCAGAACTGGGAACAGCGTGTCTAAACAGAACAGAGAAATTTCACAACCACACGAAATGGGAGATCTTTCTCATCTTCATCATCACAGAGAAGGTCACAGAGGGTCATTTAGGAGGCACGCAGCAAAGCCTGAGACTAAACACTGGCTCTTCTGAGTCACCATCTAGCAGCTTAAACAAAAAGGTTAAGCTATACAGTGGATTTGTTCAAATAACCTCTGCAGAGCATCAGAAGTGATCTACCTATACACAAGTAATACAAGTACATAGGCATAAAGTAGCTTAAAATCTCATGCAACCTCCAGCAATACTAGATTGTTCTGGCTGACCTATACAGTGGTGTCACCTAGGAGAAAAAACACACTGACAAATTGCATGGAAAAAGGGCCACAGCCTCCTGCTGCAGCTTTTTGCTCTGCCAGACAGTGGTCAGAGGAAATTACAAGATCTTAAATGAGTTACTAACACCCAAGTTGCTAACGCCACTGTGGTCAGAATGGAAATTTTCACTAGCCTGCGGTGGGTGGGGAATGAGGATTTGCAATGGACTGGAATAACACATGAGGAAAGAGATGAAATTCAAGTCTGATCTCAATCGATATACGTATAGTCCAGAAAATGCCACTAGGACTTTCTCCAGAAATGAACAGCAATGAGGAAGAACTGTCAGGAGTGGAACATTATTAAATCATTTCTGGCAGCATCTTGGAAATAATTACTTGAATGTTGGCACTTTTATACCTCTGCTCACAATTCTGGTAGAGGTTTTTGGAGCCCATGGACTCTAACCTGAAACTTATTGCTTATGTGGTCTTTGATGTTTCCTCAATTACCAAACCAGCTGGAAGGTGGGCACATATACCCACATTCTTAATCTGAGGTGACTGTACCTTACTGTTGAATTATTTGCCTAAGTTACTCTCTCTGTAAGAGCAAGTCTTGTTATAGAGATTTGTGTAGTTACCATTGCTCTCACTTCTTATCAATGGGACAAAGCACTTACTGTGTACACTAGTAGCTGAATTAAGATCTAATCAACATCCCTCCTGCGTTAACATTGATTTGACTTCCAAACTCTTCAAGAATCTTTAACTATGACAAAAGAACCCTAATAAAAAAAAAAAAGGACTCAAACTCTACCTGAGAAGCCACATGTAGCTTTACTTTTGCAGTGTGACAGTGATGCCGTCCATCAATAACCAGAGCTATAAATCAAAATGGACTGAAAATACCTGCAGTAAAGTCTTGCTGCAAAGAAGGTGTCATTCCCGACACCCCCAGGAAGCAGCTCGGGGGTGCTGCTTGTCCTACCTCCAGTGCAGGTGCCACAAGACACATAGAAACAGGCCCTCAGTATTGAGACAAAAGTGTCAGAGAAAAGAGGATTGTCTAGACAACAAAATATTAAGGAAACACAGCAACAGGACTGGGATTGCTATACCAGAAGATGCTGACCTTCCTGAACCTACAAGCCTCATCCCAAATCCTTCCCAGGGCTGAAAGCAGCAAGTCACCAGCCACAATACCTCCGAGAGCAAAAGGGAGGAGGTGCTCCAGGAGCGGTGCACAAGTGGGAGATGACAGTCATCTCCCACATGTCCACAGTGGGGCTGGGCACATGTGTGGGTGGGTCTCAGGTCAACCCAATGACATCAACTTCTTCCCCAGCCCCTGCTGGCTCCGTTCCCCGCAGCTGGGAGCACGGGCTCGCCAGCAGCTCCCTCCCCGACACACCCCGCTGCCAGGCCCGCGGCTCCGCCGGCCACTTCCACGGCGTTTGTGCCACGTGCGGCTCAAAAGCCATGAGTGGGCTGCCCCTTGGCACCGGGCAGGGTCCTTCTGGGGAAACTCCTCAAAGCAAGTTCTCCATTCCCAATGTGCAGTGAGTCGACTCCAAAATGCAGTTGTAACCAAGGCTGGGAACAAGACAGAGAACTAAAGGGAAAGAAACCACACATACCTATCACCTATTTAGCAACTGCTGAATAAGCCTTTTTGTACACATTGCCCAACAGAGAGAAATAGAGGCTCTTCTGAGTGTAACTCAATAAATTTGAAGGCAGGGAATGCCAACACACACTTCCAACTCCAACCACTAAATAAGGAAACATACGTGGAAATTACAGATGAACAAATTCTAAACAGACCTAGGGGAGTTTTCTCCTTTTCATCCAAAAAGCAATAAATGTCACAGAACTGAGCAGCAAATCATTCAAAACAATGTAGCTTACCAAGCACACTGTCAAAGCAAAAATCTGAGTCACTTAAACAACTGGATGCTATTTCAGGACTTTTTTTTTTTTTTAAGGCTCATGAAGTGCAAGTGGCTCAAATTCTTCTTTTGTACTTGCTAATAATGGGCGTGTTTCTTGGCCAGAGCTGATCTGCAGAGGTCTGATTTTTGGTTTTTATTTCATTCTGAAATGCATCCCTGACCTCCAGCCGTGGGGCCAGGACCTCAGGAGGCCATCTGCCCAGCCTCTCATCCCAAAGCAGGATCAGCTCTGCTCTTATCATTCCTGACATGTTTGCCTAAGTGGTTCTTAAAGATTTCCAACACTGGAGGCTCCACAACCACTTGAGGCAACCTGTGTGTGTTTTATATAAATCAGCGGCTCATCGCAAATTGAATGCTACATTTAATTTTGCTCACTTACGTCCAAAAAAAATGTTTAAAACATGCATACTAATGTTGAAGGATTGGAGAGCACATGTACATAAGCGCCCACCGCCTACGCTGCTGTGCTCCTAGCAGCGGTTCTCAGCACACCCCAGGAATGCACACACATTTACACCCACTGTTGCAAACCAACGAACCGAGCCAAAGGACCCCAAGAAGTTTGCAGACCAGGCAGATAACCTAAACGTGCTTTCAATAAACTTGTGTAATGATGACAAACCATTCAGAGGTTTAATCACTCAAAGCTACAATTATACGGCAATTTCCCCTCAGCTGAGAAGCCTACTGCACTATGGACCACAAAATTTTGGGGGATTCCAACTTTTTCCCAAGATTTTAGCTCATTCCAAAAAATGCTCACATTTTTACCACACTGGAAACATAAATTATACTTTGCAGTTTGAGCTGGGATCTTGCAAACATTTCATCTGCTTGCTTTACAGTGGGATTCATACATCTGTTCAATCAGTTTCTTAAATATGTGCAATTACTTTATCTGCATGGTTCATCAGTTAGTTTTCCACTATTTCCCGTTATCAAGGACTTAAGCGAATCAGGTCACTGACAAAGCAACAGTTTCCTTCACTTCTTACAGTTCTTTCTTTTGATCACTGTGGTTTAGTCCATGTGGCTCAGCACGTCCCTGTGCCAGCTCGCCCAGCAGCAGCACGGGTGCAGCCGCATCGTTCCCATCTCCAGTGAGCCCTGGGGAGACTTCTCCAGACTCTGAGCCCTTCCACCTCAGGTTCGAGCTGCTATAAGCTCTCATTTTTTTAAAGAGGGTTATACTAGTATTTGGTTTTGGCCATTTTTCTCCAAATGATTTATTAGCTACTGTTTGTATCTAAGTCAAACTCTTTCTTTCTGTCAAACTCTTCTTTAATTCAACTGAATTGTTTTCCTTTCAAGATTATAGTTTTCTTGGTTTCACATATTTGGGTATTTGGTTAAAACACAAAGAGCAAATTAAAACCCACACAAAAAACTGAAATTATGAGAAGCACTGCCAGACTCACCATGTTAGAAGTTGTAAGCAACCCTGAAAGTGCTTTTCATCAGCGTGGGGTTTTTTTCCCAAAATTCTCAATATATTTGGCCATTTACTTTAACAATATTCCTTAACACCTTGATTATGGTTTTGTTTTGCTTTTATTTCGTTTACCTTGTATTTGTTTTATATTCACTTACACATGCAATGTATTTTGGGTAAATTTTTCATTGAATTGATTTACACAGAAAAATCCTTTTCTAGTTTCTCCTTCACTGGTTTATTTAGTTACTTTCACCATAACCCCAGGTTGAGTTCCAATCTGACAGCATATTTTTTCTATTTAACATAATACACCATTTGGAGTAAGCATTTCTTTCTAATTGTAAAAACACATTCTCATGGTAGAGTAACAGACAAACTAGAACCTCTTGGCTGACAAATTAATTCTGTAGGTTTCTATTTACATCCTTTCATAGAGATTTCTGATTTACAACTCCCAGCCAGGAACAAAATGTGTTTGTTACTAAAAGTGCTGATTAAATCATTGTCTGATATTAATCAAAAGGAAATGCAGTGTGAGGTGCCAGTCACTTTAAGGACGACATAGATCTGCTGCTTATCAAAGCTTAGTTCCTCTAGTGATCCGGTAAAATGAGCTTAAACTAGACAAGGAAGCTGTGATTTTCAGGAGTCCTCAGTCTCTCTATCACAGTGAATTTGGTAAGAGCTGCATACACTCAGCCATCTCTGAAAAGTCAGGCAGCAAACCAGAAACAATGAAATCCACTGATTTTCATGCCAAAGGGGCATCCTTTCCTGGAAAGTTTTGCTGCTCTCAACTGAGACACAAATTTTGGATTGCAAATAACTTCTCCACACCCCCGCAAAGAAAAAAAAACTTTGTTTCTATCTCTGAAAAAGAGCTAAATGAACCAGGAAACCACCGACTGCCAAGTCTCAGATGAAAGAGGTACTGCACATCAAGCAGTGACCCAAGCAGACTATACAAAAGGGAATAAGTGATGGCTGTTCTTGCATGCAATACAGTTACATGGTATATTGCACTTACAGCTGCTTCCAGCATCTGTGATGGCATGCAACAGGCTGTCACTTACTTACTCGCTTCCTGTTCATCTGCACAGGAATTGAGGGCAGCCGGCAGGGGAGCTGGCACAATGGCAGGATGTATCCTGTTCTTCTGTGGACATTATACACAGCTGTGATGGTAATTTAGATCCTTTCTACAAGGAACTGTGATGGGAAGGTAACTGTTTTTCCTTCCATGCCAGATGAAAATCTAGGCTTCCTCTGAAACCTGCTGAGTCAATGTGGAATAAGAAAAAGGAGCGATATACTGCCCAGACTTGCACAAGGGATTTCCTTGTCCTTGGGCAAGCAGAAGGCAGAACACAGCCCTCCTGCCCAATTTGCACATAGTCTGTATTTGTTTCAGACATCTGGATTGTGGGACGTACATTTGGACACAGGCCAAGGACAGTTTGGAAGGAAAGGTACTCAAAAAAAAAACCACAGATTGAATCCCAAACTGCGATAGCAGAGAAAATTTACTGCATGGGGAAAAAAATCCACCAAACTGTATATCTGGTGCACAACACTTTGAGACACAGCTGAGCTACATCTTCTGGATTAAGCTTTGAATATCCTCATAATTCAAGGTACTTGAGTTGGCTTGGTAAACCTGATCTGGGTCTACCTCAAATCACAACAAGGACACTCGGGATTTGTGACATTTTCATCAAGCAGCTGCCACTCAATGGCTCCTCCAACACACCATTGCTGTCTTTCATCACACAACACCTAAACCAGAATTATTTTGAACAAAAGTATATGAGAAACACAGGTAAGGCCCAAAATTTAGGACCTTGGGTTACCTAAGGTTACACAAATTATCCTTCTGCATGAGAATATGACAATCTTGTTATAATGGGTTAAGTAAAGAAACTGGTTTGCAGTGAAGAGAAAGAGTTGAAATGTGGAAAAGGAAGCAATCATTGTCAAAGCATCACGCACAAAGAAGTCCTGCAGTCCTGCCTGAAAAGTTGTTAAAATAATGTATTCAGGAAGGAATAACTGAGTGCCAGCAACCCCTTAGTCTGGTTTGGTTTGCCTTGTGAAGAAAGGAGGAGAGGTTCAATTAAACTCCAAGAATTGTGCTAAGGCTGCTTAGATTGACTATGAGAGGATCGGAGGGAATAAGCAACAGCTCAGATTGCCACCCGCCAGTCGCAGTAAATCCAGAATCACTTCTCTTCTACTCAAGGAACTCCACGTACAAAATATCACTGTAAGAATATGGTCAGACCCATGTCGCAGCTTTCCTAGGATCCCAGTTTCAATACCAGCCAACAGTCGCTGCCTGTGGAAGTGTATAAGAGGACAAGCACGTAGCGATACTTGCACTGGAAACCCTCCCAGTCTCCAGTGGTTTCCGATTCAGCAACTTCCCTGGACTGTGCTCAGTGACACAGTTCAGCCCGTCCTCCCACCCAAGCACCTGCTCAGTTTCCTGAAGAGGCAAATAGATTCTTCTGCACTGGTTACACTTCATTCATTGTTTGACAGTATTTTCAATCAAAGCAACTAAATGTTTTCAGGAATTTTGAACGAAAAAAATGAATGCTTGCAGTGTGAGATAGCAGATGAGAGGCACCAGCATGCCAGGTGCCTGGCTCCATCCTCTAAAAAGGTGGCAACAACACGCCATACCCATCTGAGTCCCACCTCACCACTGCAGAGACTCCCTGAAGAAGGAGGGAGAGTGAACGGCTATTCCTGGAGCGACAGATGGGAGAACAGAACCCAGAGAGGAAAGGAAAGGGCTTAAAGACTTTTCATCTGACAATTTTTTGGGCAGAGATTCAGGATACTAAATTTGGGCTATGGATTAGGGATGTTGCTACACATCTTTAAAAAAACCGAAACACCACAAACCAAAAAAAACAGAGGCAGAAGCCAGAAGTCTGATCGTTCCAAAATTCCAATGACTCAGACACTGGTTGAGATGACACTAATGGCACAGCAAGGCAGGGGTGAACATGTGTCAGGAGAAGAGGAACTCCCTAGTGTGACTTGCTGAGCAGCCAACATGAGCAAATACTGTGGTGTTCCTAATCTTCAAAATCATGCTAGGCGTAATTACATACATCAGATGTTTAGAAGCATTCTGATCTTATCAGTAGATCTGAGAAGCTCTTGAGGAGACAGTATGCACTTAAGAAAGGAGTGCACAGTTTTCCCTTCAGAGCAGCTACATTCAAAGTGCCCTGGAGAATATCAATGAGGAATCCATAGCATGTCTTGGAAATTAACCACAGAAAAAAGTGGGAAATACTTAAGGAACAGCTAGAACAACTAAAACTGAAACCCAGGCAGGTTTAGGAATAAAAACAGGAAGGCAGAACTCTACCAGACCAACGTGGCTGCAGAGAAACAGTATGTGTTTATAAAGATTACACATATTCACCCTACTAAAGGTATCTACATTCAGGCTCATCATAGGAGCAAATGGGAGTTCTGAGAGGAGAGCAATCCCCAAGAACAAAAGCTATAGCCCTGAACATGGAACAGCTTGTACTTCAGGTGCTGCTGCAGCAGACCCTATGGAGGAAAGCCTGTCCACAAAAGGATCAGAGGTCAGCGGCAGAGCTGGACAGAAGTTTGGTGCCCAGGAAATAAAGCCAAAGAAACTGAAGAATCTATGCCGATATGGTTTGCTTAGGAGTGTGCGCACAACAAAGAATATTGACCTGGAGAAGAATCGTCAAGTAGTTACAATATGCGAAACACACTCAGTGCTGGCAAATACATTACCAGCTCTGGTGAATTCACAGGAAGAGCCCAGTCCCACAGGGTGAGAAATGGCTCAGTTTCTACTGACATCTACTGACTGCTCTGTTCAAGGTCCTCACAGCCTCTGGATCACACCCCACATGAAGCAAATGACTCGACACCTTCAAGGAAGGATCCTTTATACAGAAATCCAGCGGTGCAGCTAGAATCAGTTGCCCGGCCCCCATGAAAACTCTTAACACAAGGGGCTGAAGAGCTAAAACAGTCTGTACTCTCACACTGCACACATCCCCATGGCATCAGAGCGCCCTTCGGCAGCACCTTCAGTGGCATGAGTCTGACTTGCTTTTGTTTTCTTATTCTATTCCCAGGCAAGCAGTAAGTGGCTTCTTGATCAGTGACTGTGTACAGCACTATGAATCCCCACTTCCTATTCTCACATTTCTGGGTAGCCAGATGATTCTCCACCAGGCACTGAGAAATGCCAAAGGGGCCACTGGTTTCTTCCAATATGGCATTTGTGATATCCTTGTCTTGCATTAACTGTCCAGCCAGCTCACCTGTGGTCTTTCCCTGTCCCTTGTGCACGCAAGTGAGTTCTCCCCACTGCAGATAATCCAGTCAGTGAAGTGAGACCAGTGCATAGCACATGTGATCAGCATTGCACCCTGGTCTCGAAGTTGTATAAGCCTTCAAAAGGTTTTTATAAACACTAAAATCGGAGATGATCACATGGACAAAGGAGATCATACAATGGAGTCTGAGACCAACAGGCATGCTTCTGAATAATCAGAGGATGTAATATGAAAGCAGTCAGAAGATTCTTAGATAAAACTACAATGTATGGAGCTTATTGAGCCAAGTATCTTTTTATTAATAATTTTCCCCTATCTTAATTCAGCCTGATAATTTGCAATTATAGTTGTAAAGGGCCCCAAGTGAAAAGCCCTTTTATCAGATGTTTCTGTTGTTAGTCGACTTTCCAAAAGGGAATCAGATCCAGATGAAGGCACAGAAAAGTCCAAATCAATCAGCCTTTGACAAGAATTGTAGCCCTCCAGCAAATCCAAATAAAGCATCTTGATTTAGGAAGACATGAATGCAATTAACTGAGGAATCCACATTCATTTACTTCCCTTTGTAAATATTGTTTATTTCCTTAACAGGTTACAAAAATGGTGACACACTGAAAACTCAACAGCCCTAATCACTGGGCTAAGATCTAAGTGATTCCAGGTCCCCCAAAGGGAAGTCAGCTACTCTCAGATAGCCATGTACTGATTGTCCCTGTCAGAGAAGTATTGGCTAACATTTGTTAACCCATAAAAACCACTGTCTGAAAGGGGCATTGAAAGTAAAAACCTTGGCCCTCCGAAGTTTACATTTTTCCTATGTGAAGCATGCCGGTTCTTTGATTAGCAGCCAAGAAAACGGACCCAACTCCATTCCAAGTCTTAAAAAATTGTATGAAACAAAACATTAGCGAAGTGATTTTTCCTTGGTTTAATGTGGTTTTCAACATTAGGTTTATTGTTTTGTGGTTTTCTGCATGGAGATCATATGCTTGCAATATGTTTATAATATTCTGGGTTTTTAAAGCTACAGTATAGTCATTTAAAAAAAGAGAAAACCCTGCAAATTGAGGAATACTCTAATTAAACAACAGCTGATGTTTTGACCCTCCTAAGCCTCTTTACAAAACGTCCACTAAAGGTAAAACAGATTCACTGTTTCTGGCTGGTGAATCAAGTTCTCTCAGACACTGTATTTTTGACATATTGTAGAAGTGTTCTGGCACTCTTATGAGTTAGCAATGTTCATTGGTCCACGTGCTAGAAGGTACCCATCCTTTTAGGTCTCAGCTAATTCAATAAAATATCCAACTCATTAGCTGTTTCAAAGTAAGGACAGTAGAAGTACTCTTTAGGGTTGAGATGATCCCATGTGTTTGTCTGTCCACTAGTAGTTGGGGACACTTGCCACATCACCTAACCCAGCCCCAAAACACCATGCCAAAACTTTGGGGTGGTAGCAAAGGAAAAAACATCAACTGACTGATGATGCACTTTGGGGCACAGACAGAATCAGCCACTGGACCACAAGAGAAGCAGGATGGAGGGGGAGGAAGGAAGAATGAGAGCCAACAATTCCTGAAATACTGGCTCCAGAGGTGAGAGAAGGAGAACAGCTCATGGAGGAGCAGTTACCGGATCTTAACACAACAGTCTGATGGCAATCAACAGGGAGTTTTGAAGGCAGACACACACAAGGAATAGGTAACACTTGTCTGTCTGTAGGCTGGGTGGTTTGGGCAGACTGAGGTGCCCACAGTCTGTTTCCACTGTCCACAAAAGGAGGTGGCTGTGCTTAGGGTTATCTGCTAAAGCCTGACACCCAAAATGGACAGTACAAAGCTGGTGCCCATGTGGGAATTTGGCCACAAGCCATCTTCAGTTTGACAGGAGAGCACTGTAACCCAACGAGTAGCAATGGATCATAAACACAAAGCAGAGACTGCCACATAGAATGGATGTAGCGCTGTGTCCACCACAACCCATGCAAAGCTGTGGAGTGAGAGTCAACACTCTCTGCAACATGAGTGTACTAAGCAGAGCAAGCAGGTTCCTTGACATCCTAATGTCCCCCAAGCTCTGATCTGAAATAAGCAGACAGAGGAGAAACTGCTGACATGACTCTTTGTGCACAGTCACACACCCTTCCCTCACACCTCCCCCAGATAGCCTGGCTCCAAGGGCTAGCGTCAGAAGAGGAAAGAAGCATTTAATTTTATAATTCCTGCTTAAATGATTCACGAGGTGCTTTTGCAAATTGCAAGAGAACACCCTATGAATCAGTCAGTGACAAAAATAAATTACATTAATCCATAGTAGTAATATACTCAGAGTGCTAGAGTTTCAGTAGAAATGAGCTCATTTGTTAAGCTCCCCACTCAAAGCATATAGGATGGCTTTGTGCCGTGACATTGTCCCATAAGACAAAGGCCCACTTTCCTGTTGGAAAAGACAGCAGCTTGCACACTAGATCTCTATCTTCCATTTTAGACGTTGCAGAGTGGCATCCTATCACTCAGCTGCCTCTCACTCATCTTCTTCGTGCCAACGCTAATCTCTTGCCTACTAATTGTGGCCTCCTCACATCACAAACACTGAATTAGTCAGCTAGAAATGGGCTAAGATCCAAACTCCATATCCAAAAGCAGTGGTCATGGCTACACAGGAAACTCAGGCACTTCAGGATTAAAAGAATCAAGCCACTGCCTCTAAAGGTGAGGGTGAACTCTTCTAATTGCAAGGCAAAATTCAAGAGCAAGACAATCATCACAGCTGGCTTAGTGAAAGCCAGCAGCAGCCCTAGCCAGAATGACATATGAACATTAGAGAAACCTGGAGTCTGGGGCTCTTTGTGCAAGCAGTGATCTAGAGCAAAGTGCTGAAATGATTGTCAGGCAACATTGCTTTACTTTGTTCCCCTCATCCCAACAGCTGAGTCCAAAAAACACTGAAAGGTAAGAACTACAAACACAGCCATGCCCATCAGGGAGGCTGGTCCCTCATCGTTGTTTCATACACTTCCCATCAATTCCAAGTGATTTAAAAAATAATCTATCCAATCCATCAGAAAACCTGAAATTAGAGAGAAAAAAACCCCACAAACACTCGGACAGTGTTAAAAAAGTTGCAAGATATCCTGATATTGAGTTCAGTGCCTTCACCCTTCCTATCCCATTTCCACATAAATAAAATTTTCTGTGGAGCAACTGGTACCTGTAAGAAATAACACTGGCAACCTGAATACAAGGTCTGCTTCCAGCTCCTCTGAAGCATGACTTGACATTGAACAACTTGCACCTTTATTTCCAACAGCAGCTTCATTTTAAAGAACTGCTGGAAAATTCATGATCAGGTCTATGAAAAATTACAATAACTACTATGAACACATTCCCAAATGAAAAGATGGTCTCAGGCCAATTTCACAGTTCTCTCCTTTGCCATGACTGCACATTAGGAATGGAGCAGCCAGTGTGTGTTTCTGCTACGTTTTCTCTATTTGCTGCAGCTGGATAAGCACAGGATAACCCAAATTTTCCCCCCTTCTAGTTTGTTGTGGGGATCATCACAGCCTAATCACATATAAAAAAAAGAAATCATCCTTTCAGGTATCTCATTTCTGATGCTCTGGGTATTCTGTAGTTACTGCTGCAATACAATCTGGTTTTAGAAATGCAAGAGAATACATACAACTAAGTAGTCATACAATGCTCTTTTGTGAGGACTAACTTGCAATTTAAAAAAATAACACTGTTTTATGAACTGCTTGGGACAACGTACCATAAACTAGGATTCGCTTCCCTTTTCCCTAGTGTCTTTATAGCATCATGTCTGTATGAAAGCAGAGAACAGGGGGCCAGGTGCAATCTGCATGGCACGCAGCCTCTGCACTGCTCCCCCACCCCGCACACAACCCAGCTGGACTCACAAAGTGTCTCCTAACAGAGATAACATCATTTCAACAATGAAAATTAACACTTCAAACAATAATTTAGATCCACTCACATTATTAAAATGGAGAATTTGAGAAAGCGTTCCTCTCTCCACATTTTTTACACTGTATGGTTTCATATTTTCCTTCCCTCTAAAAGGTGGCTTGTTCTAGTTGACAGCTCCCAGCCTGTTTCACTGAACTGGTTCTTAATGTACTAGCAAAACGTGGGAGCGCTTGGGATGTAAAGGATACCATGTTTTTTATTACACACACACGTCTTGGTTGAGGAAAAACATTTCTCTTGGTAGAACATTTTTTGGAGAAAAAAAAAAGGTCTACGATGTCCAAGTCTGAGAGAAATGTTGCGTGATGTTTTTTTGAGAACACAGGCCCTAAATTTGGGGTGAAATCTGACCTCAGATTGTTCCTTTATGTCTGCATTTTATTTTGACTGGGTGGACTATTTTTCCCATTTTGTTGGGTCACACTTTTTTAGTTGGCTTTTC
Source organism: Strix aluco (assembly GCF_031877795.1). Classification (NCBI taxonomy): domain Eukaryota; kingdom Metazoa; phylum Chordata; class Aves; order Strigiformes; family Strigidae; genus Strix; species Strix aluco. The sequence continues at coordinate 8,333,114 of NC_133949.1, read as the reverse complement.
AAACGTTGTGCAGCTTTTCACATTTAAACGCCAAGGCAGAATCCAGCAATTCTTCAGTAAAGCAGTTCTACATATAGTGACCAGGTTTACAAATTTGTAACAACTCCTGAAATTTGTTAAGGCTGTATCCTGCATAAAAGCAGTGGTTAAAAGTCTGATCCTTAGACCACTAGAGGTCCACAGAGCTGTTTCTGCTAAAGCAGTGAAGAATGCACAACTTAAACAATAGTTTTTATTCCTCTGACCTTGAAAGTTTCGAGTGTCTCATTTAAGTGTTGAGCTTCTCTCCACACATCTGGTTAGTTGGATTATTGCACGTCAAGTTTTAAAAAGCTTCTTCCTTTTTTGGGTGTATCACTGGTATAAACTCAACCATGAACAAATTTGCAGATGATACCTAGGGCAATAAAAACTGAGAAAGACAAAGCAAACTGCAAAGTAACCTGCAGATATTACAAAAGGCAACTGAGCCAGATTTCCTTGGTCATTAGTCGAGCAAAATTTCTTTTGATGTGAATGGAAGTTTAGCAGCACTATTTGGTACCAAAATATTCAAGTCTCTAAGATGAAAATTGATTCTAATATCCATAAAACATCTAACCCAAGAAAGCAAAAATAAACAGCCCAAAGACAAAATAGAATGGAAGTAATCAAGGAGCCATAGCCACTTCACTAAAGAGATCTTTCTTGTTCAGGCTCCTTCATAATCTCCACTTATTTTAATGAAATCAAGCCCTACAGTTTTGCATGGAAGAAATAAGGAGCTAAACAGATGGGGAGGGGGAGAAGACTATTCCCAAATGTATAGTTCAAGGTAAAGCCATACTACAAAGAGAAACTCTAGACAACACTGAGCATTTAAAGGTTGTGAAGTGCTTTCTCAAAACACATCCTCCTCTATTATTATAGGCACTGATGATGAAAGTCTTAGGAGCCAAACCCACAGGATTGGTGCCATGGGGCTGTCCTCACATTTCTCTATTTTGCAGGGTAGTTGCAGGAGAGGATTCTGCAGTTTTCAAAGATCTTCCCTGCTCTATGCCCTTCCCACCTGGAACTCCATCACACTGTTCCAGTTGTCCCAGTGGGTTGCTGTGAATGGGATTACACAATGCCACAAATCACACATCTTGACTCCAGGTGCAGAATAAACAGCAGGAGCAGATAAACTCCTATGAACCAAAGATCTTGTTGTCAGACAGCCTCTTCCTTAGCAATGGTGAAAGCAGAAAGAGAAATGAGAACCAACCTGCAGGAAGAAGGTTCCCATTCTTGATTAAAATGAATAAAGACATGCATGACAATCCATCAACTGTAATGCTGCTATGCCAAAGACAAACTAGAGCTAATCTGTGAACCCATGCACAACTTGTAAAATGGTGCAAGGAAGATTAAATAGGTTTAATTCGTATGGTATTGGGCAAAACTGAATGGTATTGGGCACACACATATACACAGATCTCTTCCTACTCTCCCTGTCTGGTGCCCTTCTGCCATAAAATAGACCCTTCAGAGTCTCATTCCTTTTTTTCTTACTGAAACCTTATCATCCACTTACTCATATCCTGCCTACATAACCATATCTATATTTAGAATCAAAAATACTCAGAAAATCCCTATTAGCAAGGACTCTCTATCTTTTGCACTCACAAAGGATCTCTCAGGTATCTGAAGAGTTAATTCTCTCCCTCTTCACCTTCAGTAAGAAACCAGGTTATTTTCTACAGCTGCACTGGTTATAAAGCAACTACAGGCAATGCATTAGTCTTTTATGTCTCCAGCAGCTCTTTAGTCACCATTATAATTAGAGGGAAGATAGTACAGTTTGTCTTCAAACATAAGTTTTCCACAGGTAAGCTTTTACTGTTGTTCTGAAGTTCAGAAGCCGTAACTCCTGGTGAAATATTCTGCTGGGTTTTACGAAATCAGCAGTATTTGCTTGCCAATGCAAAGATCACAGGACTGTCCTGGAGCATGAGAACTGAAAAGGAAACAACGTAAATAAAGAAAATATCTGATCCCTTGCAGCCTTCCCACACATAACTTTTCTTGATGGAAGTGAAAAGCAGTGCTTACTGTAAGATTTGGCTAAAATAGGAATATTTTTCATTGTCCAAATGAGAAACTCAAGTGGCAGAAAACAAAATCAATAGCGAAAATGTAATTGTTTAAAAAACAAGTCTCCTCCCTATGTTACAAAATAACCTTGGATTATTAAAAGCAGATTTTTTTTTTTAAATACATAGCTTCTGACACCATCCCTTTAAAAAAGGCAAAAAATTCTCATCTGCTACCTATATGCAAACCTACAGCTTCAGTAAAGTCTGCTTGATAAAGCTGCTCCTTCCAAGGTAGAGGTTAACGACAATGTCTGAAATGTGGTAATCGGACAATCTAAAAGTTTGGCTTAGTAGATGAAGGATAAATGGCAGGAAACTGGAGGAAGAATACTTTTAGCCAAAACTGGATGACTGAAGACCAAAAATACTACCGTAAATAATTCACAGAGGAACACAGCCAGGATATAACTATGTAAAAGCTTAGATCTTTTGCAGGATAATAAATTAAATGGAGATGTCTCTGATAGCATGAACAGCACAGCACAGATCACTAATTGCGCGTGTTTGCAAAGAGGCTGAGCACTGAAACATAAGTATATGGTTGGAAGGGTGGTCTGATGACTACAGCAAAGGTCTCAGTTTCTATTCCCGACTCTACGACCAATGTCTTTGGCAGACCATAAGAAAAGTCTCTTAATTTATCTGTCTTATTCACTGAAAAGACAGACAGATGGAAACTCATGTTCTTCACCTAGCTGTCTGCAATGTTAACAGGCTTAATATTTGGAGAAGCTTTGAGAGCAATAAAATATGAGAAATTTTCAATATCATTTACTTTGATTCATTCAAAATTAAAAAGAAAAAACAAAAGAAAGCATGCTGATTCAAGGATCTAGGCCTCTTGACAAACCTCAAAACACAAATCATGCAATAAAACTCAGCCACTCAGGCAGCTGAACTCCAGGCAATTAAATCAACTAGCCAGACAACAGAAAAACACCCCTGTTCTCTCCAGAGGCTCTCACTCCTCCTGCCCAAAGCCTGAAATGCTGCATCTATCTCAGACCATGCCAAGAACAATTAAGATAATGCTACTCCATATCAAGGTACAGGATAAATCCTAATGTCAAGGGCCTGAAAAGAAAGCACTATGCCAGCAAACCATTTTTAAAATGAGATGGCCTTCAGTATATCTACAACTAATTCACCTGGAAAGCACATAACTACATTAACTGCAATACACTCGTGCAGAGCTTTCCCTTCATAGTGCTGCAATGGCACAACACTCACCTTTTTCAAGAGATCACTGCCAAATCCCATGGGCACAAACCCAGCCTTCCAGCAGGACAGCAAACAGCTACGTTTGTGTTGGTGTTATCTCCAAAAAAGCTAGTACTCATCAAAATTTAAAGCAGGTATTCAGACTGTGTGGATGCTCCCATTGCAATTCAGGCCATTAATTGACTGAGGGTCTGGACGGGAAATGGCAAAAGATTAATTTACCACAATTTAATAAATTGCTTACTTAGGCTGTTTCTTAGTACTCTCTCATGTTTGTTTTATCCAATAGATTGTACTTTGTGTTCACAACAAACAGTGAGGGTACAAAACATCAAATAGCCTGTTAAACTAATGACCTGTAACTCATTAAGCTGCACGGAGAATAACAAACATACATCCATATTCTTAATGTAATCCAAAATAAGCATGTCTACACGGGATTTACGCTAGTTAAATGAAAAGACTATCAAAGCCATTTCAAGTTAAATATCTGCACATGGATAATATCTAAATCTGGGAGGGGACAAGCAGCTCCAACTCCCTGCTGGAACGATGCTTTTAATCACCATAAGCTGATTTGCCCAAGCAACAAAACCGGCAAAGTTACCTGTACCAATTATTAGATTTCTAAGAGCATTTCCTCTAGAATCTCTGTAAGTGGCATTAACAGCCCCATCCCCTAAAACAGTGTAAGCAAGGGAAAAACTATTGTCTCTGATCAACGCATAAGAGAAAAATAGGCCCACGAACCCTTCCAGTGATCTTAAACTGGGTTAGGTAAACTAATATACACCCAGATACAACCACTCTTCTGTCACACTGAAAGTCAACACACAACTTCAAGACAGAGGCCAGAGGATCTAACTCAGATCTCGACTGTTTTAAGATTTCATTTACTTGACCCCCATTAGTTTTAATAGCTGCCTTGCAAGCTTCACCTGAAGCTTCGCTGTAGCAGAAGGGAGATGGATGGGGACCTGCTGTAGGCAGAACAGGCTGGTCCACTGAAACACCACAGCATATCACTAGAAGAAAACTTTCCCATCACGTCCTGAGGGATAAAAGGGAAACCAGATTCACAGCTCAGAGTAAATAATTCAGTGAAGAAAACTAAGTACGATACACAAATGCAGTCCAAAAGTATGCAATTAAAGATTTATTTGTTTTAAATTACAGCTAGTAAAATGACAACGTATACCTGAATGTCAGTACACAGGGTATTGACATAATTCAGGTATTAAGGAGCTATGTGCAGTATAAAGGCACAGATTAGGCAGACGGGTAAGAGCTGCACAGAGACTAGCCTCGATCTCAGTTTATTGGGGTTGCAAAGGAAAGTACAATTTTGATTTTAAATTGTTTTATGTACAAGGGTAATTTGAGGAAAAGTCAAAGCAAGCTTGGAGGAAGCTTCCCCCTGCTTTTTCCTTCCTTCTTTGCCTCTGTTATACCATACTGGGACTTTCCAGTAAAAAATCTATGGTAGGTCCAATTATGAGGGTGGCTTTTGAAGGGGCTTTTGTGGGGAGAGAAGAAAAAAAAAACAACAAGATAGACAGATAGAAGAGAGTTATATCTGATCACCCAGCCTGGAAATTACTGTGTCTGCACAGCCTTGTTTCAAACCTAATTATTATAAAAGCTTTGGGGGACATTATTTTCAAAATGAAATCTTCTCTGTCAAAACTTTCATTAATAAGTTATATTTCTTAGTAGGGTATCATTTTACATAGAGTGCCCAGAGATCTTGCAATGTGGAACAGATTCTTTTTAGATGAAGTACAGTATATTGTTTTAGGATTGTGGTAACTTAACATTTTACTTATGTTTTTGAACCAGAAAGGTTTTCAATCTTTACACATCCGTATCTGAGAAACGCACTTCTCTTAGGCAAGCTTACTAACAGCTTTCTTTGGTGCTGTGAACTCAGAATAGGAGACAGCAGAAACAGAAGTTCTCAGAGTAACAGGAGGAGAAAAGAAAAGCAGAAAAGAGTGGGGGGAAAGGAAAATGAAGGATGTTTTCCATATAGAAGATCACACCATCACTAACCAAAAACTTTTATGGCAACTTACAGTCATTAAAGTATTCACAAATCCCAAAAGGTTTCCCTTCTTTTCTGCCTCCAAACCATGCTGTAATGACATCAAAGGATTCAGACACCCAACCAGAGAAGAAGGAACATCACAAGAACAGGCCCATGCAGTAAATAGCAAGTAGTGGCACTAATTAGCTCATTTGTCTTACTCAGGCCTACCTTGCTAACAAGACCAGAGAAGGATCTGGGTTTAAAGACAATTCCAAATTGCCAATATTTGGTTGGTTATACCACAGGAGAAAGGAAAACACTGATATTATGGAGTTTCCAGCAACATCCAGAGGGCTGCCCTCCAACCTGCCTGGCCTTGCCTGCCCCACAGCTCTGCGGGCAGCTGACAAACCAGGCGTTCGGCCAACCAACGCTGCCCAGCTCACCCCTGGTTCGATCGCTTACCACCCATTAGCCAGGCAGCCACAGAGCCCACCAAGAGATCAGGCAGCCAGGAGGCTAGTCACCAACACCACTCTGGCCTGTCTGGTTCCTGTCAGTTTTGACAGGTCTCCCGCAATAACAACAAAAAGGAGATCCCATGGAGTCAGCATTTTCTTACAGAGAACAGTTCTGTTGGGAAAATCCTGACCAGCTCTAGATACAAGACAAATTATGAAAGGCTCAGAAGTATTTCTAGCCTAAGGATAAATCCATACTCTCAAGAAAAAAGGCCAGATGCTATCCACCATGTCAGCCATAGATCCAGGGCATGTTCATCAGGTGACACAAACACAACTGATTGAAGCGTGGCCACAATTAAGTTGCATTTTTGAGTCGTGCTGTGGTTCAGGGTAGTTTCCTCCACGTGCTGCAGATCCGACAGCATCAGAGCAAAGCGTGTGAAAGGCTGGGGGAGAAAACTCTCAGGTGCAGAGGTCAAGATGTGGAATAAACATCCAGAAGATAGGAGGGGAATCGGGAGCATTGGTATTTAGACCCAGGACAGAGCCTTTTATCAAAATGGATATTTCTGCAGAATTTCTTAAAGCTTTCAGCCATAATCAAAGTAGAAGTTCCTTTTTGTTTCAACACCGAAAGACACTATTCTCTAGAAGGAGATCTTTTTACAGCATGGAAAGGGAAGTCTGTTAGAGATTTCCTTGCTGACAACGTACTTTAACACCTTAAATACAGAATCAATACCTGGGCATTCCTCTGAAACTCAATACACACAGGTTTTACGCACAAATAATAAAGGGATTTCTATCTATAATACACCTGCACCCAGGAAAGAAATTAGAACCCTTCATGTCCTTGAAGCCTTGCAGAATTATGAATGCCTATTTATCCCAAAGCAAGGAGCATATTTATGCATATCTGGACCAGTGAATGAAACATCCACATCAAAAAAAAAAGTAAATTTTCACCCGAATTTGGAAAGTCTTCCTTATGATTCCACAAGGTTGCCTTGAAGTATATCTTAAAGTACAGAGTAGGCAGGTTTGCTTTGGATGAAGAAGCTGATCTCTGTCCCAAGGGCACCAAACTGTGCAGTAGTTGCTATGGTACTGCAAGTATTTTTGTTTGTTAAACAGTAGATTAAATAGTCACATAAAACGATTAGACTGCACATTGGACCATTCCCTAGGAAGGCTTATGTTTCAAACTGGCTTTCTGGGGAAATTATTTAAGCTTTTCACTTAAAAAAAATGTTTTTTGAATCTCAGGCTGGTGTGTTTAAGAGACTACTCCTTACTCCGATTTAAACTTATTTGTGCAGGCAGGTAATATAACAAGGCACTTTTACACCTATTAAAAACGTTGCAACTGTTGGCTTCATGCAGTAAGCTCTTTAATAGCTCCAGTATTATCATCACTATTATGAATGGTCAGGGCTTGGATTACAGTTCTTTTGCAAGAGGGATGGATGTCTTGCCTTGGGTCATAACAGTGCTGCAGTAGAAATTAAAGATGAAGTGTTAGTCTGCATTACCAGACAGAACAACAGATTCCCTTAAAAGGCTAAGTGCACATACACTGCCTCCAAAATAAGCTTGTTTGATTACAGAAGTTACCGGGGGGATATAAAAACTTTTACTGTTGTGTATTTTATTTACCTGCCTTGGCATTTCTATTGCACTCCCTTCATTAGGATCAGGCGCTACTATGAAAGAGATCTAAAAATAAGCATAAATATTCAATGCTTGATGAATGAGCCTTGGCCTAATTGCTCAGATGACTCAACAGGCTCAGGAGCAGACGGTCACCTAGCCTAAGTCAGCACAAACATCACGAAAGGTGTGACAATTACACAAATGGAGAATCTGTCCCTCTGGCCAGGAATTACTACATTTTTCAAGAGCCTACCTAAGCTGCCAGTCCAGATGGCAGACCAGTGCCAGATTAAAGGTAAGGTGTTGTATCTTAAAGCTGAGCAGCAAAGGGCATCCAATTAACTTCTGAAACCATAACAGCTCCTTTCCATCTGATGGCTTTCACCAGAAAGTGACTTTGGAAAACACAGACAATGAGTATCGAAGACACAATCTTTGATGCAATAAAAGTGAATCATACATACAGATACCAACACAGATAATTCTAGCTGCTGAACAAAGATGCCTAATTTCAGAGGATGCCACTTTTTAAAAAATTTTCTCTAAAGAAAGGTCAAGCTAAGCAAAATCATATTAACATTAAGCAAGTACAGCTGTAGATATCAGATAAGAGCAGTTCTGAGGATAATACTTGGCATATATTGCACTGCTTCATCTGTTTTTCCTGTACCCCCATAAATGATGACAGAACTCTTCTCTGCAAGAGTTCCCACAACCGAAGGCATTGATCACTGGAGCTTCCAAAAGAAAGGCAAGAGAAGCCAATACTGGCTCCAAAGAAAACAAAACGTGTACCAAACTTACAAGAAAGAAGTCATAAAATTCCCATCAAAAATGGCAGTAGGACTGAAGCAGGTCAACTGCAGACAGACGTGAAAAGTTTACTGTTGAGTTCCCTTCTCGAGCACGGGTGTAACAAACCAGACGCTGAACAGCTAAAGTTACAGAACCAAATACTCTGTCCTCTAGGCAGGAGGAGACAAGAACAGCCTGTGCATTTATCACAGCAGCAAATGCAAATAAAAATGCCCATTCAACATAAGCTAAAGCTTTCTGCCTTGCTTCAGAGACCTGGGGTCCACAGCTGCCATTCAAACCCTTAGTCCCTGCTGTAGCTTTGCCAATGTCCTCCCAGGGTTATTGCTTCGGAGTAACCTCAAATTACCATTTCCTTGGGATGAACACCACACCGCTCAAATTCAATACTCCCTATACAGCCTCCCCCGGGGAACAGGGCTGTTCCAGATGACTGCACGGATGTGAAAAACAAACTGGAGAATGGGAACACCCATGTTCAGAGAGGACAAGACTCGCAGGAGCCTGGAAAGAAACGCTCTAAGTTCAAAACAGATAGTTACACAGCATCTTCGCCTCCTGTAGAGAAAGGGCCATCATGAAAGTCTTGGCGCCAGATTTATAAAGTCTGCTTCACAGCTAAGTTTCCTTTGAGGAAACTAACTTTTTAAAAATCCTTACAGCAACTATCAGGGATAAGCAATTGGTTGTAACATTGCTATTTTACAGATGAAGAAACAGACAAAGATGAAAGTCAACATTTTCTAGTGTGAAAAATGAACTTGGGAACTGCAGACTTTGGGTGTCTTTACTTGGGATGTCTGAGCAGCAGCAGCGGCAGGGGGGTGGTGGTTGTTTGTTTGTTTAAGGCTCTCCCTAGTCCGAACCACCAATGGAAGCCAGTGGAAGCTGCTTGGATTTGCCAACTCCCAAACCAGACATCCCAAAAATTATTGACTGCTTTTGAAGAGCTGGCTCAAATAATTTGGTCCACATCGCATGCAGGAGTTGGTTGCAGAGCCACAAAGCAGAACTCAGGGGCCACCGTTCCACAGCTCCCTAGCAGTGCTGGGCCACAGTACATTCAAAAATATATAAGCTAGCTCTTTGGATGTCTTCTGAGGAACTCTGAGAGCAGGCAGCAACTTTAAGCTTGATGTCAAGTTTTAATGCCTAGCTGGACCCTTTCCCTCTTCTTCCATTTTTCTTTTTGAAAAGATGAATTCCTCCATTTATTTTTAATCCTATTTCTCTCTTGGAGCTGCCAAAAAATCAAGCCTGGTTCACATCAGACAGCAGTTTATTTCCTTGGGGTGAACCAGCAACCCAACCAAAACACACACCACCCTCTGCCTTCTCCTGCCTCTCAAAGCCATTCGGGCCACCGCTGGGCGAGCGCTGGACGTCTCCCTGCTCTGACCGATGGAGCTGGAGGCGCAATCAGGCCTCCTCATTATCAATCAGACCTGTACGCTCGCTCGGAGGCAGCCACAGTCCCAGAGCCAGCGCAAAGAGCAGCGCAGCAGCTATTTTATTTACAACCTGCTGACAACAGAGTGGAAATTGATAGAAGCTGCAGGCAGCAAGTGACTCCCTGTCTGTCAGCACCAAATGGCAGCTCCTGTGCTTACTCCGCTGGACAGGAGCTCTTTAACTCTTTCTGTCTCAGCCCAGCATTCACAGGGGTGCTATGGGCCTCCACCACATTTCTACTTACGCCAGCTTTACGCTGATGCTCTCCTGCTGCCTTTGGCCAAGTTGCTTCTGATTCAGAGCAGTGAGAACACACCAGGACCTCCCACATTTATATATTTACTGTCCATGTGTGTTTGTTGGACAGATACTGTACCTTCGTACTTTATGCAGTGCCAGGTGTCAATACAGAGCTCATTTGAACAACTTCAAATGCTCAGAGAGAAGAAATAAATTAAATCTGTATTTAAAAGGAAAGGGCTCATCTACCCAGAGAAACTCAGAAAAGCTATCTGTGCTGTCTATAAAGTCTAACCTTAAAAAGGGAATTACGTAAACGACACTGAACCCTATGTAGGCATTTTTTTCATTGTAAGTGGCTATCATTCAGTTATTTCCAAACAATATCAAATTAAGGTCAATTCAATTCTGAATAAGAGTGTTTATATGATGATCTAGTGCAGTTCAATTAATTATCTTCAAATTAATCTCTTTTAATCAATGCGGATTATCTAGACAAGGCTTCATACAAAATTCAATAGTTAGAATTCCAAATACATCAATATTGTTATTTTTAGTCCTGGGGGTTAGGGTGTGAAATTATATTAACTGAAAAGATTTCGGACTAAAGAAAATACTGTCAGTGGCCCAAAGATGTGTAAAAATCAACTCTCCTTCATGTATGATGGGATTAAACATGAAATCTGAGTTAAAAACTATCTATACTGAGATTTTAAACCACATAGTACTTTTTTGGTGAAAACAGTTTACAACATTAGAAATGAGCTTTCTTCCCCATCCGACAAATTGTTAGCATAGTTTGAAATCTCCTTTCAGTCCTCTCCCTATCCTACTCCCAAAATAATCCTGCTAAATTACTCTCATGTGTGCTTCTGTCCATCAACAGGCATTTCTAGAGGATTAGCAGAGGTGCCTGGCAGCTTCATCACACCTCTCCCCTCCTGACCCCTTTGGTATCACACCATGGTCTCCAGCTCACACAGCATTGTGCCCTCACCACACTGTGTAACCTCGGTGCACCTGAGGCATGGAGCAAGGGAAGGCATGGTGCTGGAGGTCACAGTCCCCAAAAGCAAACCTGTCCTCCATCACTACATGCAACACACAGGGTCTGCTCAGTTGGAAACAAGATACCTGGAAGGTATCACCCTCCACCAAACCAACTCAGCTTATATTACCTATACTGTTCACAAATTCACTTGCATTTCAGCTTTTATATCCAACTACAAAATGCACACCCAAGGATGCCATCCAGCCACCTAAACACAACCATCTCATGCCACTTTATATACCACTGAGCACCCTACCTGGCCTCCACCAGCTCCAGAAACACATGAGGCCCCTAGATTATATCAGTCAGCCACAGGATCATATCCATCAGCCCTCAACAGCTGTTTCAGATACACCAGGGCATCTAAAACTGGCACTGCTTATCTACAGGGAAAACAAATTGCTTTCTAACTTACCCTTCTGCAAGATCTATGCAAGGTTTCACTTCAGCTCTTGGACACATATCAAAAAAAAAATTATCACTTCTTGGAAAGGTGCTTTTCTTTGCATGACCACAGTCAGTCCCTAGCTTTTTCATCTTTTTCATTCAGACTAAACTCTAAATCTCTCTGAGGCTGAATTCAGAGTGAGCAACCAAGTCCTTAACAAGGTCATTAAGATTTACAGGAAGCTCAGGCCCTTTCAGGACCCATTTTCATAAGAGCTCTTTATAAGTGAGCCCCTATTCACCCGAGAGATGCACCATTTTGGAGCCAGTATAACTTCTCTGAAATCAGGTCACATATGGATAAACTCCCAAACCAGACACACAAAGTGACTTTAAACACAAAACACACCCCACACATATTAAACTGGAGTAATTCTAAAGATAAGGGTTTTCTGCAATCCTTTGCCTTCCACAGTTACCTGCTGTGAGATAAGCAGGTGCAGCCACAATGACATCATCATCTCAATGAGAAGACAGATGATGATAAAAGAAAATCAGATAAGCTCCAAATTCCTCAGCTGGAGTCCACCTCTGCTCACTGTAAGGGCAAACACCAAAGGGCACCACAAGTGCCTTAAACCTTTCTAAGAAAGAGATCTGTGGCAATTTCTGTCTCAAACAGAAGCAAATCCAACAGCTTTGATCCAGTTCACTCAGACTTCTATTGCTGTAAGCAATATCATGTGGCCCCTGATAAAAAAAACCCCAAACTACTCTATGATTACACTGTGTCCAATACAGCACAAGAAATGCAAGAAGCCGCTTGTAAAAATAGCTCCTTGTGTTTCATCAAACTTTTCCAAATCACAGAACAGTTGGTCAGATTTGAGCTGTTAGCAAAGACAGGAGAAGCTCTTTAAGTCTGATTTGCTAATTCTCAAGATGCTAATCAGAGCAAATAGACAAACCTACACTTGATTTTTGGATCTTGTGTTAAATCTGTTGCAACTGATGACACGCTCATGCTGAAAAGATGAGCTATACTGCAGAGGACATGCAATCCCAAACTGAAAGCAACATATCAAATCAGCTGAACCAGGAGAGTTTAAAGCTCTCTGTACCACTGGAGAAAGAACCCCAAACAACCAAACAGTTAAACACAGTTGTGGAGCGAACACAAACTTTCCATTAGACAGCTGGTTCCTTGCTTGGGGAAAATATATATGTTACTAATAGGAATTATATCCTGTTTCCTTTCTACTGCTTAAAACATACAAACAAATTATATTTCAGCCTAAAGACATATTATTTATGGATCTTTTACTTCACTGGAATTTATAGTTCAATTCCAAACCTGTAATTTTACATGTTGGCTGTTTTTCTAAGTAATTCACCAGAAGGGGGTCCCAAGTCCCCTTCTCCTGCTAGCAAGGAAAAAAAATTCCCTGCCAACTTCTACATAAGTTGGTGTATATCACAAGCCACACCACTCAAATGCCCAGACATGACTTTTCTTTTCACATCAGAGCTAAAGTGAAAAAAATATAGACACACACATAATTACATACAGCCTTTCTTCTTTGTGTCACGCAGCTGGTGTTAAACTGGTGGTAGCAGAGCGTTGAGGCCAAGAGAACTAAATGCAGCACCCAGCAACTAGGTAAAATATTGCTAAAAATACAGTGTTTGAAGAGAAGGAAATCTGCTACCAAGCACAAGGCCACTGCTGAGCAGGGAATGGGCTGAGGGAGCATCTTTAAGGACAGTCAGGGGAAAGCCTAAGGCAGGCACTCTGCCCGCAGGCATCCATTCCCTGCCAGCCCAGCTGCCCCAGCCACACCTCGTGTAACAAGGAGGTTTTGGGGCACGGCAGGGATGGAGCAGAGCACCAATGTGTGTAACTGAGGGCTCCCTGCCAACTTGCAGAGATTTTGGCTGAGAAAACTGCAGGCTGGCTCCCTCTAACAGTGCAAGAAGGTCTATAGGAGCAGGCTGGTACCTCATTTCTGGAACATGTGTTCCAGTCACCCGTAGGTCACATACCAGAAGGCTAAATGTTAAACTTCAGCCGGGTAAGTCCACCACATCACACATAGCTTTGGAGGAGACAAATACCCAAAGCACAAGGATTAGCATATCCCCACAGGGAAGACAAACTGAGTTTTGCCCAACATCTGGCAGGGAGCTTTCTCTTTTGGGGTTAGCAGAGAGGTGCCAGTCAGACACGGCTGTCCTCTTAGAGGAATGGCACAGAGCGAGTCACAAACCATGTTGGCTACAGGCACAAAGCCTTTCCAGTTGAAATAAGTGGCAGTGGAGAGAAGAGCACCCTTCTGGGAGCCCAGCAGCTCCTGTAGAGTGGCGCAGGACACTGGGACCACCACACCCGTAAGAACAGTCCCTGTGGACCCCACAGACCCCCTGGCCTGTTTCACAGACCAATTTCTCTCTCTTGGCAGGTCACAGGAGTGGACAAATGCAAACAGGACTTGATCCAAGATGTTTCATTGTCAGAAGCTACATTAAATTCCAGGGGAGTATTTTGCTCTCACCCTCTAGAGGTCACAGGGGCTGCTTTCTTGCTCTGCATTATGTCAGTTTATTTTATAGCAAGAAAGGGTGGAAATAAATACCATCAAACTAGCCCTGCCTTTCCTCCCCCATGTTCCACACAAGAAAATCCCTCAATCCCTACAAAACAAGCTGAAGCTTATGCCAAACCTAACAGAGCTCATACAGACATTGTTATCTTTTGAAATGACACCTTCAATTTAATTATCTCAGAGATTAAATCATCTCCAAACTATTAAGCAAAATAACTCAGTGGTGCCAAAACACTGCATCACACCATGACTTCTTTTTTTCTAACCCCCCTTTAAACCTCCTCTCTGACTAGATACAAAGAATGGCAGAAACACACAGATCTGCAATCGCGCCCAGCCTCCGCAAAGCCAATCCTGCCTGCACAGCTTGCCAAATTTCATATCTACTTTAAGCCTGACCTCAACTCCACTGGTGTAAATTCAGAGCAGTTCCAGGGGCTTCAGGGGTAGGAAGGAACCAAATTTAACACATGGGACCATAGGATGTGCAAATAAGAGTACCTGAAAGTGCACCAGCTTCATATGAGAAAGTACAAGAGGAAAATCAACCTTCAAGGTATTTTAAGAGTCTCCAGCCTTGACTGCTTTGCCTACACTTCTGCAGACACATCCTGCTCCCTCACTGCATGCTGCATTTGCCTACACAACTCTGTACTAACTGGTGCTTACCATGCTTAACTACACACACTTTTCTTAACCCACTCCCCCAGTCCTACAGTGGTCTTGGAAGTCATGTCACCAGCCACATCAGCACTGACCAGCCCAGAGATCGCCATGGCAATAGCTCATTCCTAGCACTTGTTGAACTGGAGACACTGGCTGCATAGCAAAAATAAAAGTATTTTTCTCCCTTCCCTTCTCTTCACATGTGCATGGATACCTGCTTCAGCAGTGACACAGAGAGACAGAGCTGAGTGTCAAGTGCCCAACACTGCAGCCCCACAGCAAGAGACAAAGATGTCGCCTTGGTCTTACTGCACAGCTTCAAGTCAGGGGAAGTATTTGCTAAGAAGGAATGATTATTCCAGCCAAGCTTGTTAGAACTACAGTGTCCTTTACCATATGAAGGCATGTGGAGCAACATAATGAACTCTCTGAAAGAGCAAGGAAATAATTGCAACCTTCTGGCTCAGGGACCAGACAGGAGCACACACAGCCTAGGAGGTGGCTCGCTTGGCTGTTACAAGCCGCTGAAACAGAGTATGCTTCTCTAAAGATGGTTTTAGAGCAAGGACAGCCAACTGATGGACCCAGGACTGGATGTGAACCATAAGCCAGTTTTTCCTGGACCCCAGGAAGGCCAATTAGCTCAGAGACCAAGTGTTTGGGGCAACACATACCCCAGCATGCAGTGTCAAGAGGCACACAAGTCCAGGCCAGGTGTATTTCATTAGACTATCAGCAGTACTACACAAAGTTGACTTGTCTAAGAGAAAAAGGAGAGGGGGATAATTTTATGCAAACAAAGCATCTTCCATCACTCAGATATTTGCCATTTCTGCTCCGGGTAAAGAAAATACAAACCGGATCGAGGCACAGAGCTGAGAAACACCAGTATCTTCTATGGGCCACCTGTTTGTTAATCACAGGCAAGTCACTTGAGGCATGCTATCACTCAGTGTCCCAACCTGTACAGCATGTAAAGCATGCTCTTCCTACCTCCTCTGTGTACAGGCACACACCATTCCTCCTAAAGATCTCTTAAATTTTATGGTAGAAGGACGAAGTATGGCCATCTAGGCCCTCAACAGCAACTATCTGCCTCAGGTACCAGCCAACAAGGTAACTGCCAATAGGAAACGTCAGGAAGAATGAGTTTTTGAAAAGGGCTGGGACCAAATGCTTCAGAAAGCAAGCATAAATCTCCGTACATCAGTTAACAGAAAAACTTGTTCTTAGATAAGGTTCTTCTCAAGCACCACAATCTACCTGCTGGGCTGTGCTCTGGTAGGTTTATGTGCTCTGATGCAACCAGAGCTGGTCTTAATCGTGGTAAAAAGTTCTGAACATGTTTTGAACCACACAGAAGTTTTGGCTCTGTCCATGTCCCATGACACTGAGATCGCGAGACTGTTCATATGCAACCACACAATTTCACAGCTGCCTTAATTTTGTGATCTTTTAATTAAAGCAGACAGCAAGGTCTTTGGGTTGGGGACTCTGTTCTGTGTTTATAGCACAATACAGACCCAAGGCTGTTATTTACAACACAAATAACTCTGCATTCTCCCTTCCTTCCTATCCTCCAGTATTCCTGTGCCTTGACAAGAAAATTAATTGCTTGACTGGCATCTGTGCTGTTTGCTATTTCATATTCTGCCATATCTCCTCTTACAGAAGAATGGTCCTGAGCTGTTTGGAGAGGGATAAGAGCTTGTCATTTCTACAACAGTCTGCCTTTTTAAAAGTTTTAACATTCAGTCCTCTGGAGACCTGGAAACAAGAGATCCTGGCACAGGAGGCTTGTGTGCTAATGTCATGACACCGTATTGGATTTAACTAAACTATGGCCTTATGAGTGAGAGCGCCTCCAAGTAAGAAGCAGCTGATGTGGGCCAGAGAGAGAGTAAAGGAGAACAACATGATGTCAAGCCTAAGAACTCACCCATCTGAGGTATCAGGCTGCTTCGAGACAGCAATTTATTTTATTAACATTATTCCCTCTGGTCTTATATCTCAGTTAACCCTAGCAACCCATTCCCAAACTCCCTGGACTATTCATGTGCTTAAAACCAGCACAGACTGAAGAAAAAGTTCTGATAAAGCAAGAACTCAGGGCTGCAGCTAACATTGTCATTACTCCCCTACAGTCCTCAAGCCTCAAGATTGATGCATCAGAAGCCAGACACATACACAGAATCACAGAACCAGACAGAATGGGGTGCAAAGCAGGGAAGCTGGGACAGTGCAAGGTAAATTGTCTCCTGTGAGATCCTGCGATGAAAGAAAGAACAGAACAGCAACAAAAAAAGAGGAGGAAAATACTTTATTTTGCCAAAATATTTTCTCTTCAAAACCTTTCCACGGGTTTAGAACAACTGTTGGTCTAACCTAAAAATCAAAGGTCCTGCTCATGGTGTTTCTTCCTCCCTGCAGAACCTAATTTGAAATCCTGTGCTGTCCCCCTGGACCAGTCTGCTCCATTGTCCTACTCCACAGCGCAGTGAACATCTGGCACAGGTCAAAGCTGACAGTCGGATAATGCAGTGGTGGGGATATGTAGGACTGAGCTTCCATCATTCTGGGTGGGATTTTAATTCATGACTAAGACAAAGAAAAGCAAAAGGAATAGACTCCTGCGGAAGCTATCAGGCAAGTGGCCACTGCCAATTCCTCCCCACAGGATCATACCACAAGCAAATTACCGCCAATCTCCTCGACTTTCAGCAGGCATTGTGTCCCTGCTTCCCTCATCACCTGTGAATGTCATCTGCTTCTCAAAACCCATTAACATCACTAAACAGGGAAAAAGGCAGTTAGGGGTTTTTCGTTCTTTCACCTAGGGCTGGCACAGAGTTTTGATACAAGCAGATAAACAGACTCTAGCAGCAGCCCTCAATTTCCACAAAAAAAGGAGATACACAGCTACTCCTCAATTGGTTCCTTTTTGAAGTAGACTTCCTCTGAGAAGGGTCATGTTATACAAGCAGTCAAGGATAGGCTTTTAAGGTGGGCTACAACTTTCCCTGTCCGACTTTCTAAACAAACCAAGGGTGTAAGAGTTACAGCCTGCCATACTGCCATCCAGGGTTTCTGATGATCCTTTAGCTCACCTTGGACTAAGAATAAATTGTTTTTCTTCCTAATAGTTTTCCTGCTCTTTCTACCCATCAATTCTGGAAAGATTAACCTGTGAGCAGAGCACAACAATTAACACACTGAAGATTTTCAGAAAAGTTCAGGATACATTGTGTGGTGTCCAGTTCCAAAATGGCATAAATTACATCCTGGAACACATTATGTCCTGCTATGTTAGACAAGAGGAAATGTGGTATACAATGAAATAAAAGACATCCTGGAACCTATTACATACTCAAAAGACAAAAGAAAGGACATTATAGGATCGATGTGGCTAATAAATGATGTGTTGGCATCTCTTTTCTACCAAGATGTGGATTAACAACAGATGTATTACACTAATGTCTATTTGTACACTAATCTAAAACAACTGCATTGCTGTTGCAGACAGGAATTTGATAAATGCAGTCCCCATTCCAGCTCCATGAGTGCTGCTGAGCTTTAGGAAAGGTGGGGAGGGGGGTGAGCCACTCCCAGAGTTTCCCTTTTCAGAGTTCAGGTACTTGCTCTCACCTCCTTTTCTTGCTGGGTTGTTCCCTGCTGATTTCTTATCTCCACAGCTGGGATCCTAAGGATCCAGGGAAGGAAAGGGACTACCTTGCAGACACAGAAGCCTGAAGCTCAGTTGCAGGATACTTGGGAAGTAAGGACTGCTCGGCATGTTGAAGCAGTCAGTGCTTTTGAACTCCAGAAGCTAAAGGGTTAAGTTCTGGAGCCTAGCAATTTCCAAAGTATCACTTTTCTTCTCACAAGCCAACAGCCCTCCTGCATTTACATAAAGCCCTCCAGGGAAGGCAGCTGCAGAAAGCATGCACAGAAGATGCCTTCCTCAGGTGGTTGAGGAGTAGGAGAGAAGATACCGCTGGATTTACCCTCTAGTTCCTTTCCACAAGGAGAAGCTGGAGGAGAGTTAGAGGCAGAGCCTCCAGACCACTGCGCAGTCCCCGTTTGATAGCTATGACAGTTCACTCGCCTTCCCTCAACCTGAAGAGGCAAGCACAGGAGAGCAGCCTTTGCAATTCTGGAAACCTGGAGGAAGGTGGCAGCTGAGGTGGAGACAATCCTTTGTCGACCATCTTGGCAGCATAGGTGAAATTCAGTTTAGTACCAGCTGCAGAGAGCTTTCTCCAGGTATTGCTGCTCTCCTACAGCACATACAGAACAAGTCCGTCCACAACATCTGAGGTTTGTGGTGTCACATGCCAGGGAGATGAGAGGAAACAGTTACCTCCCTGTCCTTCTCCCACATGAGCTCCCTAGGAACCGATGTGATTATTCCCTATTAACAATACAGAAGGGGCCAAACTGCTATAGTGTACAAGCAGAGGAGCTTGGAATACCTGACCCTGTGGACACAGACATCTTACTGGCATCCAGAAGCAGTTGTGGATGGTGGCACTGGTGGGAGCTGCTGTGAGCCACCAAAGACTGGGCATAGAACAGCAGCCGAGGCTGGGAGTCAGGAGCCCACATCAGCCCACCACCCCAGAACCATGTGTTTTGCCTGTTCCTGACCTAGGCTGTGCCTTAACCACTGTAAAAGAACAGGAACAATGGGGCAGGGGGTGGGGAGAAACAGAAAAGAAGCAGAAGAGAGAAGGAGGGAAAGGAATGTGAAGCTGGCTAGATGAGAAAACCTAGGTGGATATATCTGATCCTTCCTCCCCAGCCAGCAGAGGCTTGCTCTGTGAAAAAGATTTTCTCTGAAATAATTTGCATTTGCTTCCAAACTTAGTGCAGATCTGTCACCAGTCACTCAGAGTTCCACTTCAGGAACTAGCAGAGATTATAAAAAAAATGTGATAGGGTCTGTCTTCACAGTGTTCATAGCCTGGCTTATTGCTATGGCTAAGAGCACTAGTTGAAAACCAGTAGGATGGCCCTACAGAGTCATGCGATTACATGACACAAAATGCCAAAGTGGGTTGTCAGCCATGGCACAAACATGGAACATGAAAATCTGTGAGCAAAGATGCAAGAAAAAGAAGCATATCCACAGATGCCACACACATTTTTCTGCATATATTTACAACCTTACATCAAAGGAAATTGTTATTCTGTGTTAGGCAACACAACCATCTATTCAAGATAAGCATCCTGGTGGGTTGTACACTACACTCCATCCACTGCTTTATTTCCACCATGCATGTTTAGTTCACAAACCAGCAGTGGCCTAGCTACAGTGTATGAGTGAGAAGCAGCTAGTCCCCTAGGTACCCAAACTTTTTTTTTTTAACTTCCTAGAGAGACTGTGTCTATTAAAATTAAATAAAACCCTCCCCACAGAACTCCTAGTAATGATGCTTAAAGAGATGTGGTTAAGAACTTAATGTGAAGCAGAACCTCTTATTTTAAGAGATTATCTATACAAACACTTGCTAAAGGCCATCAGAGAGTAGAAAGCTGCAGAATAGGTGTGTTCTCCCCAGAGATCATATCCATTCCCTCTCCCATAAAAACCCTATAAAATCTGAAGCAAAAGGGAATCTCATATCAAGGCCATGATCTCTGCCTAAGCAGCTCTGGTTCACATTTTCATTTCTTGCATTTCTCCGACTTTCCTTTCCCTGGATGTCTGTCAATGCCCTTAAGGTGCTGAAAAAGCTAAGTTACTCCACATGGAGTAGAAGTGGGAAAATTCTGCAACTTCCACACAGTTCAATATTCCAGAACAGTCTGAAGTTTTGCTCTTGCATCACTTCAGCACTTTGGAGCAAATTAATTTTCCCTGGGACAATGGGATTTGCAAACTTCCATATGACACTTGTTTGAAGGAGGCTCACATTGACCCTGACAAAGTTACGTGATGATAATTCTACATGACAAACACACAGTGGTCTCACTGGAGGATCCTCCTTGTTGGCACATAGTCAGGACAAGGGCAAGCCTCTGCTGGCAGCCTTACTCCTGAGGCAATGGATTGGCCCATGGGCTCAAAACCAGCCCCACTAGGCAGGACTGTCACTAATAGGCCATGTTACGTGCTAATTAGGGCTCAAAAAGGTTTGCTCTTGTCTTGTGGGCATTTGAAGTAGAGACTCCAGGAACAGAAGACAGCTTTTACAACACATGCTCAGCAGCCAGGACCAGAAGCCATTATCCAAAGAAACCATTCCTCCTCTGCACAGCATTTGCTAAAAACCATAAAATAGAACAGGGTGCCAAGAAGACTCTTGCCTGAAGCACCAACTCTTTCTCCATAACTCTCTTCCAGTTCCCATGAACAACCAGCCTCTGCTCCTGGACCCCATCAGCCCAGGAAGGGGACAAGTGCCAGTTGAGTCTGTAGATTCCTGCCCTTGGACCAGCCCAGGAGAGGGACATCTCCATATTCCAAGAAAGGAAACAAGCTCCACCTGGGCAAAGAAGAACATGAAACCAGGCTGCAGACTTGGAAAGATGGGATGAGAGGGGAGGTGGGGTGAGAAGAAAAGATGTAGGGATAGTGAGGGACGACACACAGAGTAACCTACAACATCCTGCCCCAGGCTACACAATTCCTGGCTGTAGCCCCTGTCCCTGAGCACCAAACACTTCAGATGAGTTAAGACCCTGGCCTGGGTGCTGCTATGGAGCTGGATCTCTGCTGCTTTCCATCTGTTTGTAGTTGAACTGCTCGAGAGTCTCATGAAAGAAAAAGTACCTCTAAAAAGCCATGAACTGAGGGAAACTGGGACACTGCAAGTGGATATCCTAGAAGCAGAAGTGAGGACAAACTTTGGCTGACAGCATTTAGAGCTGTAATAACACTCTGCTCCTATGTTTAATAGCCATTAAAAAAAGAATAAGACAGACGTCTATGTACACAAACAGTCACTCAAAAGCTGAAAAATGGCCCTAAGGCCACCTGAGCCTGTGCAACAGATGGGAAGGGTGCAGTGGAAATTTTAATTGCTTAACTACTCTTAATACAACCAAGTATTCCAGTGGAAGCATCTACTTCGTGGCCTTGCTGCAGACAATCATTTTGTTTATTGATCTCTGAAGATGTTATAACAATTTGTGGTGCAGTTCATTCGTAAGTATCACAAGCTTGTCCGCTAACCACACTCTGCACAGTGCATTAACCACTCTAAGGACATTCACTTTCCATACAATGCTTTGCAAACAACAGCGTAGAAGGGTGCAGATGCAGAGAAACAATGCAGCAAAGAGGATATTCCCTGCTGATAGGGACAAAGAGGCCAGGAGAAACAATTGATCCAAATGTATCCAAATGCAAACAAATCTTGCTATGATCCTGAAAATGGGGACAGCAAAAAGGACCTGGGCAAATTGGGACTTTCTGATCACAAACATCAGGTCAGGACAGGAAATTCATGGTTCCAGAACAGATCTGACATCTATATGGCATACAGGAAAGTTGTCTTGTTTGCTGTATTATAAGGTACGTGGGAGTGAATCAAGGCTTAGGGCTTGTCCACCTAAGTTTGTGAATACCAAAGTCTTCCCTCCCAGGACACTAACTGCCAGTGTGGACACTTCAAGTTAACAAGACACACGTGCCTGTTTGGAAACAAGAACATTGCTGCATGCACTGAAAACAGAGTGAAATAGTTCTTCGGCGTATCTCAAAACTGTCCCTATGGCAACAAGAACAGAACACCTTCTCTATACCATCAATTTCCATCTCTGCTTGCCGAGCATTAAAAGTTGTCTCCAGAGACCTGCAGTGTAGACAGCTTCCAGGAAAAAAGCTAATGTGATTATGGGTTAAAAGAGATCATGAGAGGCCCAGGTATGATGACAGTTAGATACAGACACAGTTATTGGCCTGAAGCAGAAGCCTTGCCCTCAAGGGGACACACAGATGGCAGAGCAGGTATCTGGGGAGAGCAAGGCACTCCTCAGGTGAGAAGAGGCATCATATCTGCACCTGGGTGCAAAATCCACAACAGGCATCTACACAGAGAAAAGAAATTCTAGATGGCAGCATGCTAGAATGGAGATGACTGAAGAAAAGCTTACTAAGAGAACTCGAGACCAAATACCAGTTAAAACAGAAGAATATTCTTGCCAAATTCCTTCACTTGAGGACTGTGTAATTAGGCCAGGAAAAGCACAACAGAATATGCTATAGAGAATAGTCCTGCGCTGGATTGTTAACCCAACAGGCCTCTTCCATCTCCAAAGTCTGCATTTCATAGCAGGTACCTGAAGGGTATAGATTACACCAGGTGGTAAGCCAACAATTCCGATCTCATCATGAAATTAAGCCCAGGCCAAGTGTGGGGAACTGTGTATTTTAATGCAAGTCAATAGACTAGCTAGGCTCTTGTTAGCAGGGGAGCACTCCCTATGAACCAGCAGAGTTATGCCCAAATAACTGCTGGTGGACAGGACAGGAGCACCTCCTGCATATACTGTTCTGTGCAGTACCTATGATAGCCACGCTCTGAGCTCCCAAGGCTTTAGTCCCCAGGTAGGAGATTGCCCATAACCTCTTAGCTACACTCCACCATTCACAGGCAGAGCAGCAGCAGGGACTCTAGACAGAAATTCAAGTAGCATAACCAAATAGATGAGCCTCTGTAAATAGGGTCCAACTTATCCTTAAACATAAGGACCACGCAACCCCACAGGGGACTAAAGGGATGTTGCCGAGACTGTGAATAGTGAGTACTTCAGAAAATCGAGCATCTGGGCACCACAGAGGAGTTCTTCTCTTTCCTCTACCACCCCATAAAACAAAGATACCCAAAATAGCAAGGCAGTTTTTTAAAAGGTTGCTGTATATCACCCCTTGTGTGACCTTGACTGAGTCGTGACTGGACCCAAGAGTCTTCCTCTCTAGTTCTGGGCTCTAAGTAGATGGCTACACTGCTTCCCTGGAGACCTAGCGAGGCAGAAATAGGAAATGAAATAGAGAACAGGGAGGAAATTCCATCTCCCAACACAAAAAAATTAAGAGGCAGTCACAGAATTCTCCTGGTAAGAGGTAAAGAAATACGTATGCAAGAGTGAAGGCTAGAGACACAGAAATATCTTGTTAAATTTTTACAGTTTAACCACTGAACAAGCTACTTTCTCTCCATAATTTATACCTGAATTGTGTGTCTAGACATGACATCATTTTAAGGTATGCCTTGTGTTCTGTGGTAAGTTTACAATAACCAGAACTTATAATTGCTGTGGTTCAGGTCAGCAAAAGCGGAAAAAATATCCAAAGCCCCTTCTAAGCAGCTGTTCTTGGTAATCGTTTTAGTCTGTTGTTTTCTGTCAAGGAGACAAGGCCTAGCAAATGCTAAAAGCCAACATTAAACCAACTCCCCTTCCTAAAAGTGACGAATACCACAGATAATCTTCAATTCTCAGGCAGCTTTATTTGGTATGGTTCGTATTAAAACAGTGAAGGACAGCCAGATAAGCAAGGGCAATAAAAACATCTACTGCATGCCTATGGAGTTTGACAGCTACAGACACACTAGACCCTGCTGTATGCCCATGTGATAAACCAGTTATCTAAATACAGTAAAGTAAGCCTGTGGGTCTCAGGTGGGATAACAACAAATACCAGCATATTCTCACTATTGAGACATAAATCCTGAGGCTGCAAAAGCTGGAACCACAGTGTAGTTAACGTGCACCAGCCACTCTTACTAGAGGAATGAACCCCGTGGTGATAAGGGCTGCTGGCCAAGTGACTTTAATCACATGAGGAGTTGCAATCAATGCCCTGGAGAGTGTGGCCTGAAGCATCCTCTTGCATCAATGAAGTGGAATTTAGACATTGGAATGAGAGAAAAAAACTGCACAACCTGAACACTAAATGATGTTTTGGGGTTTGGTTTTGTTTTGGGGTTTTTTTATTGGCATTTTAAGGCTGGGCATGCTGGGTGCCAGAGCCAGCCAAGGAGGAGCAGGAGCTGGGATCAGAGCACACAGGAGGATGCCTCGGTGCATATCAAAACAGTCTTTATGGCAGCAAGCAAAGAGAAACTCCCATGCTGTCACATCCAAGGCAACCCAAAGATCCTAAAGAGAAACCTGGATCTACAGGTGCATTGGGTGGAACTCATAGTCTATAACATGCATCTCAAAAAGACACAGGTATGTCACACACAGGGAAATGATTTTTTTTGGAATAGAATAGTCCCGGTTGAAGGGACCGACAACAATCATCTAGTCTAACTGCCACTGTTTTTTTGACAGAAACATTAACAGTGCTAGGAATGAAATACACATGAAGGTTACACCACACAGCACACACCGTGCCTCTTCCTGTTATCTCAATGGGAAGACAAACTATAGCCATGAAGATATCTAAACTGAGGTCGAAGACAATGGGGCAGCAGCCCTGGATAAGAGTGATAGAGGATTGTGCTGGTTTTGACTGGGATAGGGTTCATTTTCTCCAGCCCACAGTATCACATCATTCAGTGCCATGGTGAGAGCTGGAGAGCAAAGGGAAACGATGACAGATGCTGGCAAAGACTGCCTTGAGATAGCTGATGCTCATGAGGAGGAGGAGGAGAAAGGGCCACTGCTTTCAGTGCCAGATAAGTTAAAAGCAGCAGTGAGAATGCCATTGCTCAATGGATCCCAAGGGAGCAAGCACATTCCTGCCCAAATGGTGCAGCTGACCCATTATATCCTCTGTCCCAACCTGAGCGTACATTAAGGTCTACAGCTGGCTTATAATGAAAATCTGAAGTCATCAGGACTGTTCTGGCTTCAGTTCTTGTTAAAGATGTTGAACATCAGCCCAGGTTTGGTCAAAAGGTTACACAGGTTTTCAAATCATTCCAGCTTGCAGTGACCAAAGGTTGATTTAGGGTTTGCTGTCAGAGCATATTCACATTTACAGTTCTACAAGCTGCCATAAAAAGCCAGGTGAAGATCAGAATTTCTGCTGATTTGAGATATAAACAAGGTACAAAACCATGTGGATAGGAAAAAGGATACTCACTCACCCTGGGATCATCACAGCTCCAAGGACAAAGGACTGACAATCAGCTTTTGATATACTTCAGGAAAATGTTCCTCTCTCCTGTCAGCTTTTAATGAGTTTGAAGAGTGAAACTTACTTTTACTCTGTCTCTCCTGCTTAAATCAACAAAGACCAAAGCTTAAAAACCAGATTCCACGGTGCAGGTTTATGTTCCAGAGTTTACAGTATTCACATTTGTCCAGGTGACCAGTGCTGAGTGTTGAAGGACACTCACTCCAGAAAAAAAAGTCTCTGCTAGACATTAATAGAGCCATCTAAATGCTCATTCACATTCCCCATTAAGTGTGTGAAAGATCTTGTTACTTACACTGTTGTGTAGAGAGCTTACAGTTTTATGGTTAGTGTCTTAACTACCACTGCTAGTAGTCATTCTGCTTCCCTAAGACAAGCAGAGGGCAAGAATGGTACCTTTGTACAGACACATCATACTATAAATGAACTTGAACTACTGCTCACAAAGCAAGGAGAATGGTTTATTTTCCTGTGTAGCTAATAAAAAGCTGCTGTCTTGCTGTGAGTGCTAATATTAAGACAAAAGCAAGAATCTTCAAGTTTATGTTATGTTAAACATCAAACAATACCCATCCTCTGCATCCCACCCAGACAGACGATGCAATAGAAATAACTGCTTATTTATGTTTCCACAAGGACTAGCAAGTACACAGCAAAAGGACAGTGTTCAAGGCATCTTTGGCAGATCACACTGGGAGATGTGTTTAGCAGATAATACAACTGGAGAATGCTTGAAAAGCCACTGTTTGCTTAATCACTTGAGGGTAAGTTTGAAAAGATCAAATAAGCCAAGTTTAGGAGTAGCTTGTTCCCCTTATTTAATGGGCTATAATATTTTACAGTGCAAAGCCCTGCAGCAATACAGCCTGCTGCAGCATTTGGAGCCATCACTACGCAAGTACTATGAGCCATATGGATTTAACAACTCTCACCACCAGTAAAGAGAAAACCAGAACCTTTGTTACTTAAGCACAGGCCTCTACCATTGAAGCTAAAAAACACCAGCTGACAACAGCAATAGTTTGTATCTATCACCCAAATTGGCCACTGGAGAAGAACTAATTAACCAAGACACTTCACAATTTCCGTCAGTGTCTCAGTGGTACCACAACAGTTTCTACAGCTTGTGTTGTAGAAAACACTCTCTTTCCATGAGAACAAGACCTGACACCTTCAGCAGAAACCTCTAGCACTTGATCTGGGGAGCCACATTTGACATAGTCACTGGCAGCAGGAAATAGTCTAATTAAAATCCATCTGCCATGAAGTTCCTCAAGGTTTTTAAAATAAAGGACCACCTAGCAATCAGCATAGGCCCCTGCACTTTCTACAGTGGACACACACCAAAGAATTCTCTAGCGTTACTGCTACAAAAGTCATCATTTACAAACAAATAAAACATCAAATTTTGAATCCTGACTGGGCCTGTTCTCTTTTATGCTTGTCTAGCAAAGGCTGTATTTCATTTACAGGGGAAAAAAAAAAAAAAAAAGGCAGGCATTTCTTCAGCCATCTCTTAGCATCTCCACAACCAGGTAAAGACTAAGATATCTTCTAGTCCCATATTTCTATAATCCTTCTGACTTTGTTAGAATTGCTGCCCAAATTAATTTAAGCCACTGCCTTAGGCAATCCTGCACCCCACTCTGTTCATTACTGCAATGCTCTTCTATTGGATCTGCCTGCAGTAGAGGCACCAGCCATCCATGCCATTGCAAGGCTTAATGAACAGCAAATAAAAGTCACAGGCATTATTAGTTTTTGCGTTACTCATTTGATGGTATTAGCAACCCGAAAACCGCAAATGTTACAAGAATTTTCCTGTCAAGAAAGAACACATGTAAGATGTGGTTGCATCTGTAGTATGACCCTGATGTTGCCTTTCTTATATGCTGCACCCATTGCTACGCATCTTGAAACATCTGTGCCTTTCCAGTGACTGATTATCCAGAGACACGCAACAGTGCTCAGTATCTATAAGAGGCCGGGGACTGAACCTTGAGTTTATTACAGAAAAGAGCTGGAGTAAGCTGCTTGCCAGAAATCCAAACTCTAGCCAACAAGTCCCTCCAGGCTCACTTGGAAAGGTCTTGTAACCTCATTGCCGTATGCCTGCTGGGCTCAAAATGAAACGCAAACTTGCATGTTACTTGTGGATTTGGATGCACTATCCAAGGAGGAGACAAGTCAGGAGCCCGAGAAAGAAGCATATGTTATAAGTCCAGAACAGAATTTATCAGTCTTTAATGAACTTCATGATAGGGGATTTTCACAGAGCCATTCCTTAGTGTCTTTCCTGCTTTGGTGGTTGAGGGACCTAGTACAACCTGTTTAAATGGTGATGTTTCACTCTCTCACATATTTTGATGAAGCCTTTTATTAAATGTTGTTTGAAATGTAGCTCATGGTACACAGAATCATAGCTGATTTCTTCAGAAAGTTCACCAGCAAGTTTGTCCCAGCCTTCATTTATGTAGAAACTGTAAAGTTGCTAAAGACCCATCCAACAAGTGTTCTTTACGCTGCAGTGACAATCAGGGTATCTTGCAATGCTGGATACTCGTTTAGGAACTGATTAAATGTTTCCTACTCTTTGTAATCACATGCCTGTAGTCATTAGAATGGGTCTATACCTATTTCTTGTCCAGTTTTTGAAAAATGTGAGTTAGCCTTTAATGACTGCCAATTATGTTATTTTTAGAAAGGCTTGTTAGTGCTGATGCTATTACCAGTTGTATATATAACATGCACCTCTAGCTGGTAATCAAAGTTAACCAACCTAATTATTTAACAGTACAACACATTCAAATCCTATCAACTACAAAAGGCATATTCCTTTCCCCGTCAAATACTTTCCTTCACAGATGCAACACAGCATCTGTGCAGTATTTGAGATCATGGGGTTCAGATGTGACGCACCAATTAGGACTAGCTTTCACATGAATTAAGCAGTAACGAGGCTGAAGTTACTGTAAATGCTGAAACAAATTAAGCGATAACAAGGCTG
This sequence comes from Strix aluco, assembly GCF_031877795.1. Classification (NCBI taxonomy): domain Eukaryota; kingdom Metazoa; phylum Chordata; class Aves; order Strigiformes; family Strigidae; genus Strix; species Strix aluco. The sequence goes on along the minus strand of NC_133949.1, from coordinate 8,304,310 downwards.
AAGTTACCGTAAATGTGTAAACTTGACCTCTCTGAGAAACACATGCAGGCACCCCTATCCATAAACATTTTAAATAGTGTGTGTCAGGCAGTCTCATGGTTGCATTAGTAGTAAACATTACACCTGGCCAGAGAATTTGGAGCAGCAGACTCCAGGATGGCATTTCTTCTCAGTTTAGAGGAGAGATTCATTCTACCGTCTTCCACAAACTCCATTCCACCCTGGGATCTTGCTACCTTCAGAATCTTCTTCCATTTAAGATCTGTGCATTTGATTATTCCTGCCTCTGTAATTGCCCTTGACCGAATCTCACTTTATGGATTTCTGCCCAACGCTACAATTTAATCAAGCTTTGACTGCATTTTAATCCTAGTCTGCCATGTATTCCCAGCACTGCTCAGCCTGTAACACACACAGATCTGATTAGAGGGCTCTCTCCATTCCTTACACCAATTTTGAAATAGCTAGCCATACCGGACTGAGAACAGTCCCTGGTAGAACTCCATTTGACATCTCTGCCCAAACCGACCCAGTCTGAACCCTTACTAATTACAGCACAGGTTTTCTTCTGAGTGAACTGTGTATTTCAAAGTTGCTCCATCTAATGCACATTCCTGTAGCTTCCCAAATGGAGCTGTAGTAACTCGGCTCTTTTATCCTGCTAACTAGCTCACAGAGAGAAGACATGATGTTGGAATGACATGCATTGAACATGCTTTTGTCTACCACTTCATGTTAAACTGAAATTCAACTCCACTAGAAAGTATTATTTGAAGGAACACTGTTGGTTCCCCTTTAATAACAAGAAATTGAGTAAGAATAAAGTCTGGGATTCAGCAACATGGGAATTTCATGCCTACCTCTTGCTTCCACCTTGAAGTCTTCTACAAAACATGAAACCAGTCTCAAACTTCTCTGGCAAATCCAATTCCATTCCTACTCCTGGGCTTGCAATCCCAGTTCCACCTGCATCCCAATTGCTCGCAATCCCATTTACAAATGGCAAAGCATCCCAGAATAGCTGTAACAGTTGAACTGGGGATTTAGGTCCCCAGTAAATCTCTTCTGCCTGAAGAAAGATTTTCTGTGGATGAGGCTTAGCCTGCTTAGGTATTGCACTTGCATGAAATCTTCATTATGTTGATGTTTTTGAGCAGCCCACAACTGGAATTAGTTATGACAGAAAACACAAATGTTATTGTACCAATTGCATTAACTCATTTAATGAAAAACCTACATTAAAAAAAAAAAAAAAAGGCAAGAGTCTCTAAGGTAGAATCAGAAAGATCTCTATCTGCCTCTATCACCCCAAAGCTTGGCTCCAGGTCAGCTTGCTACCAGCTTGCTCCCTGTATACTCCATGGCCTTCTTCAGCCTTTCCCCTTTGTCTTGCCACACCTTATACCCTTCTTACCACTTGCACATGCAAACAGCTTGCACTGTCAACAACTTTGTTTAAAATTATTAGAAAATTCTTTGCAGAAAGAGTGCATTGGCCTGTCCATCTGCCATCTGTGGAAAGCTGGCAATGAAGTCTCCCGTCTTAAGGAAATTCCTTTACTCTCATGTCTTTAAACCTCAGCAGCACAAGATATTCCACCATCACTCACGCAAAGTGACAACTCATTATTAGAACAGCTCTGCACAGGAATCTTAGAACTCATGTGGTGTAAAGTACATTCTTGTCTCTCCTCCAGTATGTGATAAGACAGAAGCCAGAGATGGCAGCAGGACTCTGAACCCAGAGTCACACCTAGAGGTGAAGGTTATATGTAGGGGTGAAAACCAGGAACATTCCCCTCACCTCTTCCTTATCCTCACCAACATTCATATCTGCACAAGTCTCTGCTGCTGCTATGGCCAGATATTCAAGATAATTAAAAGTAAATAAATTACTGCACTCATAAGAAAAGAGCTGGCGCTCTGCATATCAGGCATTACTGGGCTGCTCAAGTATTCTCCTGAAAGAAATTCAATCAGTTCTTCCTCGAGGAACCACCCCGTTCAACACTGTTTGACAGCGACATTAAGTCCACACATTTCATAACTAAGCCCTTGAAAAGTGATGGGGAGGGAGCTGTAATTACAGCTGTAAGTGTTAGGCTCAAAAATTAAACACAAAACAGCTCGTTAAATGGGCAATAGCCTTGCAAATCCAGTGAAAGAAAGATACTCCTCTTCATTGCCACCCCTCACAATATGAAATGCCCACAGTTAAGGGCCTACGCCTCATTTCCTATTCCTGATAAAAAACCAAATAAGTTATTACAGCAGCAAGGAAGCTCAGAAACATCTTCAGTGGGTGGTTTTAATTCTTCTTCCATTGTTATCTATAATTCACTTGAAAGGCATCAAAACAAACAGTGGACATGAATTAGGAACTATTCCTCTCATTTAGCTCTTCCATATGCGACTGGTAGTGTGGTCTGCACTCCAAAAATTGCTAACTTTTTTTATAAACACAACCCCACCCTTCCTCCACCACCTCTGACAGGAATCTCTGTAGAACAGAGAAAGAGGGTGGAGTTTTTCAGGAAAATGTTTTTCATTATTTTGGTACTAACTACATTTGCAGGATTGACAGCATAACGTGTCACATCCTCCTTTTTCCAGAGGAGGACACAACACTGGCAGCAGCTGCATGAACTTTCCAGCATGCTCTGCATCAGTTCAAAGTCCTTATCCTGGACAGAAGTGATGGCTTAGCTAAGTCCTCCAACCTTCTGGCTATTTTCACATGACTCTTGATAATATCAACAATCAGGTCTGTTTACGCAAAATTGCTTCCTCAGGGTCATCCCTCTTATACTTAATGGACCAGCAACATCAACTCATCCCACAAAGGTTAGGAAGACAGGTGGCAAAAACTAGCAGCCATCAGAAGATATCTCCAGGATCAGATCCTGGAATCAAAGGATTTGGTCCCTTCACACAGCCCAACCACCTGTGAACATAGCAAATACACCACACACAGGATATCTGCCCAAGTTATGAACACCCACCTTAGCTATCTCATTGTTATACACTTCTCAGACTTCTCCAAAAGGGCAGGAGTACATCTTGCACAACTCCTGTTAGGACAGCCTCTGTGGACAGGTTTTCAGGGAGATCATCCCGCAACTTGTGGCTTACCAAAATAAATATTTAAAAGAAAAAAGTGTCACGTCCATCTTGTCCATTCACTGCCCTCTGACCTGATGATTGTCCACCTCAGGATTAGAGTTTAGCATGGACTAGTGATAGTTATTGTAGCTCCCTGCAGTAAAAGCAGAATTGTTTCTATGTCAGAAGCATTTCTAAACCTGATGAAAGCAAGGCATTCCCTATATCTCTCAGGCAATCCTTCTGTTGCAAGATTTCATTACAGTTTGTGAAGTCTGACAAGATCAAATATATTAAAAAACCCCCCACAAAACCAAAATAAAAACACCCCAAAACAAACCTGAACTCCAAACCCATTGAAGGATATGGCTCTCGTGGATTTGGAGGAGGAGGAAGAATAAAATAAGTCCGCTGTCTTGAAATCCCCACCAATTCCTAAGCAGATTTAGAAGTTTACAATGTAGATTTATTATCTCAGAGGCTGTAATAATGTGAGTCTTACACAGGGGAAAAAATAACTCCCTTCTAATGGCCTCAAGCAAATAAAAGGTTCATCATTGTGAGGATGAATGGGAAATAAGTGATAATTTTGAGGGAAGACAGGAGCTCTGAAGGGAACATGTACTTGAGAAAGTAGTAAGTTAAAAGCATAAGGTTGAAGGAGGCAGTAAGGATTATGAAAGGAAGATGACATTGTCAAGAGGCTGTATGGGGTCTTCAGAACCCACGCCTCTCAAGTTCTATTGCCAGGTAATTCAAGAGCTCACCTGGGTGCAAAAGTTCCAATATCTAACTAACTGACCTCCAGAGATTTGTCTAAGAGTGCTTATACAAGTCTAATGGAAAATATTTCTTAAAGGCTCTCAGGTCCATCATCTACTGAATCTTTGTTTGGTCAAGAGAGAGATATGCAGAGCCCAAGATTTCCATGCTTCTATTCTCCTGGCTGATCAAATTGGTCCCATCAGGAAGTCCTAACCTGCTAAAAAACCACTAGCACCACCAGATGAATAAGAATTGGCAGCATTTGTCATTCAGTAACCAACTACTGAAGTCAAAGGTCTACCTTTTCCACCCCCCTCTCAAGTTCTCTTTACAGGCTCACAGCAGAGTTTGGAGAGCCCACTGTGTCCCCTTGGCTGACCTCCTTACCAGCAGTGTCCTGAAAATTTTGCTCATCTATTTCTGTGATCAACACATAAAAACTCCCTAGTGAAAGCATTTTCTTTCTGTGGACCTTTTCCTAGTTGTTTATTTGCTTTGCTGAGTGCTTCAAGGTTACTACCCATTATGTTCTTTACAGGATTATAAGAATTCAAGGCAAGATTCAATTAAACCAGCATTGCCAATGGCAGCTCCAGTCACTGACTGGTAATGTTTCTGTCAACAGTTGACTCTAATGTAGCCCAGCTCATCAGCACTTACCTGCTCTGTCACTGAAGCAGATCAAAAGAACCTCAAGAGACTCCCAGACTCCCAGCTTCAAGGCAGAACCAACCCATGACATCTCTAACAGGCAAAAATGAAGACCCTGCCCAATTTCATAGACCACCTATTCTAGTAAGTCACCATTTTTGGTCTTTCCAGCAATTCCAGGATCATGATTGCTAGTCTACTTGTTTCCATGCACTAAAGGCAGTTGCATGAAAGATGAAACTCCTTTAGGAAGCAGCAACACTGGCAGAGACATGGAAGATCCATACCTTGCCACTGGCATCCATTCTGTGAAACAGCAGAACCTACTTGACTGCAGCACGAGGAGCTCAGAAGCTCAAGTCAACTACCCAGGACTTCCTTCTCCACTCTCACCTTCTGCTGCACCCCACCACTTTGCAGTAAACATGCCTATCAGTTAGCTATACCAGCACCTACGGACAGGCCAAAGTTGTCAAAGAAGCCCCACATGCTTGTCTCTTGACAGCAATTGGCAGAATCCTGCCAGCATGGTGAGAATGATCCAGCAGAGTAGATATAGACAGAGCCTGGTCCTGTGTTAACTCTACCCAAGGTAAGGTTATGTTCACTCCCGATTAGAAATAAAGCAAATTAATAGAAAAGCCATTAACTATAAATAAGTGGGTCCATCACTTATGAATTAAGAAATATACAGCAAAGAGAAACAGAAAGCATCCAATATATTTGGGAAAGCAAACAAAAGCTTATCAAAATAAAAAAAGATTCCCTACATACCACAGTAATTTGATGGGAACTTAAAAAAATGGGGACAATGTAACAGTACAGCATACAGCTTTTCTAATTATGTTAAGATAACATCTGCAGATATTTAGCACTCAAAATATTTTGACATTAGGTGCTGAATAAAATTCTCCCTGTTCAGATTAAAAATGTCCAAAAAAATGAAACTACGTAGATGCTGGAATGCAGTGTCAAAATCTTTGGAAATCTGACAGGGATTTTTATTTTTTTGACTCTGTATCGAAAGAGAAGATGAACATTTAGAAATTGTTCAAGTAGTCACACAGCACTGATGCCAGAAAGCACTCTCAGCAGGCTGCAGATTCTTCCAACAGTGACCACACACTCCAGGAACTCCTCAGAAAATTTGATCGAGGGTGACACACATGTTATGCCTGAAGCCAGAGGTTGCCGAATGGTCACCATGGGAGTGGATAGGAATTGGGTGACACATCGTAGTTTGGGAGACTTCTGGTAGACCTTCTGCCTTATATTGAAGGGGCCACCAGAAACACAAGCAGAAGGAGCTATAACAATATGGAGGAGCAGGAGTCATATACTATGGAAAAAATATCAGGGTAGATACTATCCGACACCTGTGCACTACAGGTACACAAGCATCGTTACTCAGAAAGTCGCTTTCATGCATCAGCAATTCCATCGAGTGATCAACGTGGTTTGATGTTTTTTCATGAAGTATTATTGAAGGTAGGTTTACAGAGTTAGTTACCACATTTTACTACTTACTTACTAATAGCTTTATTAACTAGATAATTATTAGGAAATTCAGGTTGCACTTAATAGTCTATGACATGTATTCACATAATTCATTTATCATGGAATGAAGAGATATTTTTAGAAGCAAGTTTGCAATGTGGAACCAAATGTTGGAGTTTGAAACAAAGGTCTCAAAAGAAAAGCAAAGTCACATTTCACTAAAGGAATTACTGAGCCAGTCTCTAGTGGAGAACTACATACGTGCAAGGATCTGTACTAGATCCAAACTCAAAAGGAAGGTACCTCAGTCTGCCACACATTCACAGCATAGAACTGCCCTGCTAACCAGAGAGCACCAAGACAACCACCTCTGGGAGAATTTCACTATTCAAATGGAAGCTTTTGCTTTGTTTATGACAGGACCTGGACTCTGCTGAAGTGGGAAAACATCACTGTACGAGGATTTAGCAGCAATAGGAACAGATAGTGCAAGGCCTGTCGACTCCCACTGCCTTCTCTTATATTTTCTCATTTTCGAAGGACAAGATGAAGAATGCTCAGTGGCAGCAAAGAGCTCTGCTACTCACTGTATGTGATACACAGGCTTAACTTCCTTGCTTCCAAACAGTGGCTACAAGGAAGAGGGAGAAACAAGAAGGAACTGAAGTACTTGACAAAAGGGAAAAACTCACACAAGCTCAACTCCTGGAGAGAACTACTGTGATATTATGGGAAACGTTACTCTATAATCTTCACATTGTATTTTCACATAAATTGACAGTTCTATGTTTAACAGTTCACAGGGGAGCAAACCAAGACCTGGAGAACTGAGGTCCCATCAACGCCACTTAGAATACCCTTTCTTCTAGACCATTTTAATGGGCTTTCAAACTTTCAGGTCTCTAAGTTTTGATGTCTGTTCTCATGGCTTCAAAGTTTCTATCATAATTGCATTTGCTAGTTCAAGATTTTCCTGGCAGTGTTGTTCTGCATCTCTCCTCCTGAGACCAGGAAACTCTGTGAACCAGCAGTAAAAAAGAAGAGGGTTTTTGCACTGTATCGTACCAAGAGGAAAGTCCTCATTTTCTTATGCTGCCTTGAAAATTGTAAACACATGGGAATCTAAGAGGTTTGAAAAATATCAGAATAACAAGATGCAAACAATAGTTATTAAAAGTAGATAAAAATATTCAAAGAACTGAATTGGGGGGGTGTCTCATATTAAACAATTACTTGAACAAGGCTGCTCAAATTTCCTATCCTGCTTGTATTCTTATGGAAAGAAAAAAAGTAAGCTTGGAATCACAATGGCATCACTTTAGAGGTGCTGAGGCTACTCTTGGAGCTGCTTCTTGCCCAAACAGCTAAGCTGTCTGCCATCAATCTGCTTCTGGGGTAAATAGCATACTGGCTACTGTCCCAAATTCAAGCAATACAAACAAACAAGAAAGAAAGAAATCTGTTAGATTTGTAAAGTGAAATAGCTGGAGAGCTCTATGGCAGTGCTGAGCCCCTGAACTTGCTAGGGACACTCTTCCTCTCCCAAGAGATTGCACTTGCCTTTGAACTTTCAGCCATATAGAAAAAAGGCTGAGTTGAAATGTCAGCATCATCTTGGATTCAAATCAATCAGCTTGATGCATGATTGCAATAGCTAAACCACTTCACCTCTGCACTGCCCTCGTCCATATGTTCTTTATATCAGCAGTCAGCAGACTGGGTGGCTCAGTGGATTAATTTCCTGTCCTAGGCTTGGGCTCCAGTTTAAACAAAACAAAAAAAACCTGAAACTGGAAAATAAAAATTAGCATCTACTGACAGTTAAATTCACCAGACTTGTTTGCATCAAGTCTCTTTCTCCATCCAAGAAAGTTGCAAGAAACCCTCTGGGAAGCCCTGGTACAACTGGTGATTTTTAACTATCTACTCAACTAGCTGGTCACAGTTCTACAAAAACAGTAAAGAAATTAGAGACCTTTCAAATGTTGACGTACCTTTGGATGAGGGGAAAGCAATGAAGGGAAGTAGAGAGAGCCCCAAGCAGTGTCAACTTAAAAAAAGGAAACAGATTGGAAGTAGCCATCCCTACCTCAGTAAATTAATAGCCCACTGAGTAGCAAAACCTCCACCCACTTCTAGAGGTGGGCTTCCTCCAGACCATGCTGCTCTTTATCAGCCTCAGTGCAAGAGTTAAATTCCCATGATAATTTAAATCTAAACAATGTGCAGCCTTCAGCATTAATGTAAGTGCCTGCCAGCTGGTGACAGTTAAGTGGTTACTTTCTCAAGCCAAACTTATTAGCTAAGGATCAAGACAGTCTGTAATACTTGAATTGCATTTAACAGTTTGCTCTATCAGAGTGCAGCATGTCACTGTGGAAGGGGAGTTTTCTCATTGAAGGTGTGTTACAGCAAGCCAGTCTCATCAGCAGTCTGTCATACTTCGGGGCTAGGCATCCAGGCTGGACTATTTCCTTTGCAAAAGAAAAGCTGACCTACCATTTGGGAGATAACAAATATGCATGTCGGAAATAGCTGCACTGCAGCCTTTGAATGATTGCAAGTTCTTTGACTTAGTTTCCTTGGTTCACCCTCCCACCATCCTATCTTTCCTCATAAAATGCTAAAAGAATAAATTTTAAAAGGGCAAGGAAGGCCTCATAAAAGGACAGCTAATAAAAATAATCCATCCTCCATATAGGCTACAGTGGCTCCCCCAAAGACACTGCTCCAGAACAGCAAAAAAAAAGGAGCAAGTATCAACCCTGCTCACTGGGGATTAACGAAGGAATCAATTGATAGGATCTCTCAAGCCTCAAGATGCAAAAACCACCATCAGTCCAAAGGAGGGACCCCACAGCCATGTCCATGCACACACAATTCCCAAAACTGCTCTGTGTGCTTGATCAACCCATTACCTCCTGGCTTGGTCTGTCCTACACATGAAAATGCAACCTACTATTCAGGGCCCATTGGGAAAGAAAACTTTTTACTTCAGTCTCTGGAAACAGGAGACATCCTGAAGTGGAAGCTCTTAGCCACTGTGGTTGCCATTCTGCTGACACATGGAGAACAATAGTGACTGTCAGAGAATTAAAGCATTTGCAACACAGCAAGAAGGCACGTTAAAAATAGTGCAGGTCTAATCTGCCTTCAATCATGCCTATCTCACATCAACTTCAAAAGCACCAGCTGCACATAAAAGTGAAATGAAATACTGAGGAGAAATCTAACTAATACCAAAAAAAGATTAAAGCATTTGAGGTTCTACCCTGCTAATTCGCGGTGGCTTCATAACTGCACTGTTTTTGTTTTGTTTCAGTTTAGTTTTCTGTTTTCTTTTGTCTGCTGTTTCCAGGAAGGACTCACACAGATGTAAGCATCCTACCCCCTCAGAGGAACTGCATTTGTGGTAGGAGAGAGTACAAAAGGCTTTATATCAGATGGCCAAAAAGCCCTAAAAAACTCCTTTCAGCCTCTTTTACTTACAATTCCAAGTGACACTAACATTAAAATTAACGTAAGAAGCAAGTAAATACCTCAGGTTTGAAACTGATGCCTCTGGACAGCTTGAGGTGCTGTGCACAGCACTAGTGTCAATACTGCTGCTAGAAATTAATTGGCACAACCCTGCTGCACTAGAAAGGGGTCTTTTTTAAAATTTTCCTCCTTCTTTCAAGAATATGGGACTGTCGGTAGCACCAGATGTTTTAGGGAGGAAAAAAAAGGTAAAAAGAATCTCACACATGAAAGTGAGGGCTTGCTACTGGCTTTCAGCTCACACTCCACAGGCCGTATCCAAGCCCAAAAGAACAGTTCCACCTTGAAAACTGACTGCATAAAATTGTCACCTCGTTCCACAGACCTGCTCCTGCGAGATCGCTGCTGACTTTCTCAAACAAGCTTATGTTGGCTTTTTATTTCCACTGAACTCTGCTGAGACAGATCTGGCACCGCGGGAGGGAGCTGGATTCTCTCCTTTACACCAGCAGCACCACTAAGCTGTAATTACTCACACCTGTCCAAACCTACAGGCACGAAGGGGCTGCACACACGGGCTTCTCGGGTCCCCGGTCAGATCCGTGGCCAGTCTGAACTGCAGCTACTTTGGAAATAACGGGTCTGCCACAATCCTTATCATCCCTCTCCCCTGCAGCGACAGGTAAAAATCCAAGCTGCACACAGCAGCTTCTCTTTCCCAGGCTCACTTCTTTTAGCAGCATGCTAAAATGCAAAGGTCTCTCCTGCACGCTGCGATTTAGGGTAGCTTTGCCACTTTTTAAGATTTTTCTTGAGCTTCTGGGAAGCTATTGTTTCCTCAGCAGCCTGAAGCGAGCTGCTGTCTGCAACCATCATTCTTTGTGACTGCAACGAGAAAACTTCCTAGATAGACATTTGCCTGAATTGTGTGATTAGCACCGAGATACCGTAGCACAGGGAACATGAGGTGCAGCTACAAACAGCAAAGCCTTAGAGAAGTTGGACACCTTCAGTGACCCTTCACCAGCCAGCAGAGACAGGCTGTGTTGACCTCATGCAAATGAACAGAAAACTCAAGGCTTAGTTTCTTTCCAATTCGTAGCCATGAACACTGATGCCAGATTCAGCAGATGCCTTGGCATCTAAACCTGAAACTCGATGGAGAAGCAGGACTGAGAAGCAACAGTTAAAGAAGAAAACACGCCCTTTTTGTCCACCGTTATGAGAAAGGAAAAAACTTTCCATTCTTCCAGCTCTGGGAAGAGCCCTGTGTTTTCCTCGGTGTGAAGGATCAGATGCCAAACCCAGAATTGTGTTTTCACATGCACTGTGCAACCTGAATGTTGCACCTATAAGTCAGGGGGAGGGCGGGAAGGGGAACAGAAGGTGCCTAATTTAATTCAAAACTCTCTGGGAACACAGACTATTATTGGTGTCCAGACCTTACAGGCATAAAATTTCTACAATCAACCATCCAGGGACTGGCTTTCATCAGCTACAGCAACTGATGGTGATGACAGTGGGATATGGAGAAGATACACGCTGACATGGAGAAAGCACATTTTCTGAAGGACTGTGCAATGGGGACACCAAGCATGAGCACATCGATAAACAGGTCATCCCTGAGTACCCATTTCTTCATTTCTTTCCCCTCCCTGTTCAGGTTTCTTTGCAGGCATTCAGTATGGTCTGTTTTCCAAGACCACCTTTTGGACCTTGTGTGTGAACATTCAGGTAACGATGGGGAGTGAAGAGAATAGGTGATTTGTTCCTGTGTTTGAGACACATAGAGCAAATTAAGGAACAAAACTCAACCCAGCCAGTCCATCCACACATCCCCTTGCTGCTCTGTAAGGACAAATGCATTGCTGGATAACTTACCCTCTTCACAGTTGCTCCCCGTGAAGCCAGGACAGCACCTCCACTCCAGCGTGGTCACAGTTCGGTAGGACATTTTGTACGTGGGCCTGATGAGAGTCCTGTAACTAACACAAACAACAAGTCAGTAGAATGCACTTACCTACTCAAGCGTGGTGTTGCTACTAATTTGTAGCACATCTTCCTGCCTGGATATATCCCCAGACCACCCAGCCACCCCCAGCTGCAGAAAAAGGAGACACACAAAATAACAGAGCAAGGGTTTACCACAGCATGGATCTGATTCAATAACCCTTATTTTTCTCCTTAAGTCTTCATACACTTCTGGCTCTTCCCCACACCCCTCCCCCAAACATGACCAGTATGCTTTGCGGAGGTCTCATCGCTACCAATCGTTGCAAGTAGCAGAGATGATGACTTTTGTTTCCCTTGCTCTGTCTCTATGTGGATTTCTCTGACATTGAACAAAGGCTGGCATTAATCTTTCCTCACTCAGTACTATCAGAGTTTCCAAAACATTACTCTCACAAAAATTGCATAAATCTCTCAGGTGTCTTCCCTTCTCCCACCCCCACCACTCAGATCTGGGGCGTGTTGACACATCAGCATGACAAAGGTCATCATGACACAACACTACATCAGTGCTCTCCATGGAGCCTTTTTCCCAGCTAGCTGACCTGTACCTCATTTTTCCCCCATCTGAAATAGGGTTACACTCTTCCTCACCACAGCAGAGGTGCTGCCGGACACATTTGTTAGCTCTGTGTATAGCACAGAGCACCCCCAGGGTCCCAATTAAAGCACGAGCACTGCCATGCCCCACTGGAAACTAGAGGGCTACCTGCAGACACAAGCAGACCTGTGCAAGGCACCAGTGATTCTGAAGTCAACACAAAACAGACAGTTGCATAACTGCCAGCTTTGCTTTCAAAACAGCAGTCTTTCAAAGCTGGCAAATCAGAGCTTTCCCAGTACACAGCCAGACAAGTCACTGCTGCTATTCATGAAGCTAAAAGCAAACACAGAAGTCGTACTCTACAAGCTCCCCTCGAAATTCCTACCCTTATTTAACAGCCAAAGGAATTTGGCACGCATGGGGAGAGGCTGAAGCTTTGGGATTACAGCGTTGCAGGCTGCAGCTTTATGCTTCTTTCTCAAGGCCAGGCAGACACAAGCCCCAAGCACCCGGGTCTCCTGGGGAAGAATCTCCTCTGGCAGTGCCGAGAGCCGCCAGGAGACGGAGCGCTGCCCCAGCCTGCTCAGCCTGCAGCACTGCCCTGGCCTCGGCCTGGCCCAAGGCCAAAAGGGAGCTAGAAATTGCATGAATCTCATCCAAAACCCCTCCAAGGGGTAGCAGGCACAGGTGTACATCCAGGACGGCACTGCAGTGACACTGGGACGGTTACTCTGAGGAGCAGTAGCAAAGGCTTGCCAGGAGAGGCTGCCCACGTAGGTCTTGGAAAGAAGGCAGCAGCTCAGCCATGGTTAGCGCAGTCTTTGAGACACTAATTTCTCAGTAAGCTGTTGCTGCCAAACACAGAAACCAACTTCTCCTGTAGCCACCAGAGAGGAGGGCTGCACGAGCTTCCTCCTGAGCACGGGACTGCCTGCACTTGGAACGGCATCGCCCAGCAATGGGAGAGCAATGCTGTCTCCCGAGAACATTACATCCTCACCCTCTGAGTTGCCAAAAAGCACACCAGTTACTGCTAATACCGACAACCGTGATCCAGGCACTTGTCTAATACAGGCTGGACAGAGCCAGCTCGTCCCACCTAGTTCTTTGCGCTTCTGCATCCAATGGTATTCAGGAGTTTGCAATCAGGAGTGAGTGTGAGGACTTGGCACCACATTGACATAGGTAGAGATTCAGTGCTTTTTCACAGAGAGACCTAAGGCATGAAGACTTTAAGTGTCTTGCTGAGGGTCTCTCAGAACAGCTCTGGCAAAGTTCAGGAACAGAACCCAACTCTCCCGACTCCCAGTCCTGGCGTTGGACTCGAGACATCTTTCCACACGTAAGTCCTGAACCATCAGTCAGAAGTTCATGACTTTGTCACTAACACCACAGCTGGATTTGACCTTGAGATGAAAGCCTCCAGCCCTGTTACCAATGTCCGGAGCCAGCTAGTATCCAACCACACCGTGATTTTAAAACCATGTTTCTGCCAACACCAAGATGTTAAAGCTCTCTCAAACTTCATTATGAAGTGTGGAGAGTGGCTTGAGCCAGACTGGAATCTTGGCAGCAGTTCTGTGTCGGGGAAGTAGCTATAGTTTAATCCTCAAACGAGCAAGGACTTCTCGGGGCATGACAAACATGGAGCTCAGCTGTCACAGTCTACCACCCACCCTGAATTTCCTGGAAGAGTCCTGACATTTGCAGCTCTGTTCAGCATCGTGCAGTCAGGCATGCAAAGTGGCCCCAGCTCGCCAGCTCTGATTTGCTCTAAAGTTGCTTTGTTCTTCATAGCATCATTTTTCCTCAATCATGTGACATGGCACATGTTGTTTCATATATCATCACATCATGCAGACTTCTGACTGCTATCCCAGGAGGGGAGCAAAGGGAACTCTTTTAGCAAAGCATCACCACTGTCTGATACCTGAAGTGTTGCAACTGAAGGAAAGGAAAAAACATGGGAAAAGGAGAGGAAAAGAAAATACCTGTTAAAGATCAGAAGCCTCAGAATGAAAATGTGTGGAAAACACAACAAGCAGAAAAAAGGATTGGTAGCAGAATAGGGAAGCCTTTCCCTTGGATGTCACCCAAGCCACAAACACCAGCATAGAAAACTGAAAACCACAGTAAGAGAAGAGGTTAGGATGAGCCACAACCTGAGCCTCTTGCTTCCCAGACAGCCAAAGGATGTGCTCAGCAGAAGGCTTCCAAGTACTTCAGAGAAGCAAACTACCAGGACCTGCCACCCTACTGCAAGAGATAAGTGTCGTTTACCAACATGTTTGCTGAGGCTCACAGCAAGGTCCCAGGGAGTGGGGCAACACTGAGGGAAGAACCCAGAAAACTCAACTAGCAGCCACTGCTGTTACTAGATCAGATCAAACACCTGGCTGCCCTTGAAGACTGCCTGATCAGTGTCAGACAAGCTACAGGAGCTCATCTGCATGCAATCACTGTTTGGGAAACAGAGTCTCTTGCTTGTGTCTCTAAGTGACTGCCCAGGAAGTGGTAATTTGGGGAGGGAGCACGACATGACTGATTAACTGATTTGGGGGTATGAAGCTAGAAATACTGAAGAGGTCAGAACACATTGAGGGACGGCAGCCAACAAGTCTCACGCCTCAGCACACACGGATATGTTCCCCTTGCTCTCAAGGAAGTGTCACTGAACATAACAGCCAGACGTGACAAGAAAGGGAAAGAGTGTCACATTCTTGGATCAGAGTCTCAAAAATCAGGTCAAAGAGATGGGCGTGATCTCTGCCATGACCCAAGCAGAACAGCCTGTCACACACAGGAACTACATTCCCCCCTTTATAGATTTCCTTTGCCCTTTGACACTTACAAACAAAGCTGTTTGTACATGAAGACCACATGAGAGGGAGGGCATGAAACTCATTTCCACATCACAAGAGATGGTTTTGTTAGTGTGATTCATTCAGCCATTGCAGTTTGTGCCTGAGGAGACCTCAGCAACCCTCAGAGGCTTCTACTCATTTTTATTCAAGTTCCAAGTTGAAAGTTTCACCACTTACTGGTGGGTTTCAGGATAACAAGAGGAATGAACTTGCCTTTTTGACTGGCAAATAATCTGGAAAACAAGGACTCCAAGCTTTCTTCTACCTACTACTCTCATGGCAACCCTGTATATAGAACTGACATATTGTCTTTTGAACAAGGACAATCCATCTTCATTATAACAAGTGCTACCTCTGCATTAAAGGAAGATCAGAACAAAGGTCGTGGCAGTTCCTCTAATTTTTAGTACCCGTGGCCTGATTTACAGACATGCCAAAAATCTAAAATTCCCCATAGAAAATCAGGGTGTTCTGAAATCAGATTTCAAACATGTCAGGTAAGTAACCTAATCTTGAAGTATTTGGTTGCCTTGGAAGGGAGGGAGGTTGGAAAGAACTGGGCAAGTATTAACATAGAAAAGAAGATCCTACGAGAGTATCCAGAGAGTCCATTTCTCAGAGTACCTATCAAGAACATAATTGGTTCCCAACACCACCATCCCCACTCCAGACACACCATCATAACTATCCTCTCAAAGCCTACCAGACACTGATTACACCAGGTAGCTTCTCTATGGAATACAGACAAGATAACTTGACCTCAAACCAGTGCCACAGCTGATGCAGGGACAAGGAGTACCTTTGCTATCATGTTTGCACTCACAAGCATGGCAGAGTCCATCACTCTGTGAATCAGACCTGTGCTCTTTTTTTTCCTGCAGCCCCAGCTCTTTCAGCTTCCCGAGCACAAAGGCAGTAGTTCCCCAGGGAAGAATGTAACCAGGGGAGTTTCAAATATGCTCCTGCAGACACTGGACAAAAAACAAAACCTGCAGCTCCAGAGTGTTGAAGGCCATTATACGTGTCTTCTGCCTTTGCAAAAGGGGAGGAAAAGAACTCTAACTCTGTGCACGTCTGGTTTGCACAACTTACCAAGAGTCTAAAACCCAAAAGAATCTTACACACCTCCTATCCCAAGTTGTACAGAGCAATCTTCACGGTCTCTCAGTCCCAAGAAAAAAGACAAAAGGACACAGAGACAGGTGTTTCTATGCCACCAGAGTAATCATCAGCTCCTGTCTTTATTAACAATTAGATCTCAGTGCTATTGCAGAGCAGCACTGCACTTCCCTACCAGCAAGGAGGAAGAGTGCCCAGACAGCGTGTCTGGACAAGATCAAAAGGCCCCAGTTTAGCAGCCTGAGGACACCTGTGCCTGTGCACAACCTCCTAAGCAGATGGCCCTCCACCTGTGCCCAATCAGCAGCGCACAGCCGCATTGTTCCCAGACCTCAGAACTCACCTTTGTGCTACAGCTCTAATCCCTTACACACCCAGAGCCTCTATCTATCCTTTTCACAGGAGCACTGTTCACCCTGTGTGCATGGAAGAGCAGGCATCTTTTTCCAAGCATATGACTCTACATCTTGGAGAGCAATAAGGGAATTAAACACATAAAAGAGTTCGTGTGTAACAGGACTTCAAATAGCAGTCCTAATGCACTGGAATAAGCTCTGGGATTTATTATTCAATTGACTGGAAAGAAAGAGAGAAGGATTTCCCTGTGGCGTTACTACTTCTGAAACTGAGGAGAAACATCAGCTACAGGCCAATCTCTTGGGCGACAGATCCCAAATTTCTCCTACTGACCCTGTAGCAATAGAGTCTTCAAAAGCAGAGAAGACCAAAATGGATGAGCCTGCAGAATTCCTTCTTTGTTATTCTGCAAACTAGCTTGTAAAATCCCTGCGGGAGCAGAAATGTATTCAGTTTAAATGAAAACAAAAAAGAAAACCTAACATTCAAAAACACCAAACAGCAAGAATGATCCATGCAAGATGTGTAGCCTGCTTACATTAAAAATGTCATCAAAAGCACATAGCCTTTGTGATAAGCCAAAGCAGCTAGAATACTGAAAGGAAAAAAAAACATGTAACAACTAGTAGTTGGAAGGGGCATTACAATCCAGATTCCCTGTGTTGCAAGAATGCTCCCTCTCACTTCCATCTCTCCTGCCTTTGAGTGATGTTTGAAGCTGACAGATGAGTAAGTTCATGTTTGGCATTTCAATGGCCCTTGCTAAAGCACAGAGACTGGGTAAGCCCGTCCTTGTACAAGCCAGCTATGGATTTTCAGGGGAACCTTCAGATTCTCTGAAGCCAGAAAGTGCTGCAGAGATAGGATGCTCAAAGGCTAGAGTTAAACAGCTGTGTGACCACTGCGTACAGCAAAAAATAGCACGATAAACACTCTCACAACCTTTATGGGAACATTCATTTTTCTAGGATGAAACAAATAGGAGTCAGAATATCCTGCCACAATCTGAAGCAGGATGCTTCCAGAGATGAGATAGGGATTTTCACAGCAACAACAGTTTGAAGCAGAAAATGTTTGTCTTCTGAAGGCTGTAACAGTGCATGATCTGCCAGGCTGTTCATCATTTTCATTTACCTACTGAGATACTGTTTTACTGACCACAACAGTCATACACAAATACTCTAACCAAAATTAGGCTGATTTTGACCAATTACAGTATAGCAAGAAGTTGCCCTATTCTCAAAGTCATAAAACACAGTAAGACAAAAGAAATACTGCTCTCATCTTACAGATGAGGTGTCATTGCTTGACTGAAGGCACAGGAAGTCAGAAAAGCTCCAGAACTGAATGCAGGTCTCAAATCCTTGCCTGGCCTATGAGACCACCCTTCTTCATGAGCCTTGAGGAGCATAGTATCCTAGTCATGATAGGATTCTGCATTAGCCTGGAGCTGCTGCAGCAAAATGATTGCTCAGGAGAAGGGTTATTGTTCAGATGCCTGGGTTTACTGGGAGCTAGGTGCGACCATCCAGGCAGCAGACACCCAGAGTTTAGGTTGCCACTGAAACAACAAGCTAGAGACTTTATCCCTTCCTTCAGACAGATAAATGGCATGCAATTTTTATAAGTACACTGGGAGCTTCAGCCAGAGTGCTGGAAAGTCGCCCATTCACTTCGTAGCGTGACAAAGCAAAGGCATATCCTATAGCACGCGCGGAAGCTGAAGTCTTCACTACACAAATGGAGAGAGTTCAAGAATAGATCTGCTGAGGGAAAGTCTCCAGCCAAGACTGCTCCAAAGCAACTCGGCACCCAAGCTAAATAAAGAGTCTGGGGTGGAGGGCAAGAACAGATCAGCTCATCCTATCCCAGCCAAGATGACGACATGCCTGAAAAAGAGGTACAGCTGCCAGCTTCCCAAGAGCAAGTGAGCAGACAGCAAGGACATCACACAACTGAAGCTGCTAGGCTGGGGATCTCACGGATACTCCTCTGTCAAAGGCTTGACCCTGAGCTGCAGTTTGTGCAATAAGGGAAAGAAACGTAACACAAATGAATGGGAGACAGGAAATGGATTAAATCCTTGTCTGGCCACACTGATATCTGCTTGTAAGCAGAGTCTCTCTAACAGAGAGCCCCTCTCAGCTGTCACCATAAGGTTGAGAGATGCCTTTTTTTTGGCTGGCATCCCTTTTGCTAGTGAGCAGCCCGATAATGGGTGCTGGCAGAATGAAAGGTCTCCCAGATATGGTTGACTCCCTGGAAAGACGGAGATGAAAACAGTTTGTTTCAAGTTGCAGCTGGGAGAAATACTATAAAGCCAAAATAATGCCAATGGCTTACTGACATTATGCATTGCTTACAGTCAAGCATAACACCATATGAATGTGGCTGTGCCCCCCCTTCAAGCTCAGGCACCAAAAATCTCGCTAGAGAAGAACAGAAGGCCACAAGATCTTTAAGTTTGTCTTTTTGGCAAAAGGAAAGCAGATATATTTATAGTACCTGAACAACCACAGGGATATAGAGAGAATGAACATTTCTAGCCACTACCAGACCTGGAGTAAGCCCAACGTCACCAGAAGCTAGAATTCCAGAAAAACTGAAAACACAGAGGTGCTGGTATAGACAAGGTAAGGAGGAAACAAACAACGTTGTTTAACAGGAATGAAGTATTTATTGGCCCTGTGGAGCATTCGTGCTGAACCTGTCATGTAGGGCAGATACAGTCAAGCAGGCAATCATTAAGGACTGTAGATGAAAGAGAAGCTCCTTCATATTACAGGAACACACTCAAGGACTGGTGACCGAGAGAAGGCATTTAGTGACACAAAGGATTCTTTGCTTCCCCTTCCATGAAGCTAGTGTAAGCCCTCTCCTGTGTTTTGCGAAGTCTTGGGACAGGACACTATCAGATTTGATACTAGTCACATGCCTTTTCCCTGTTTAAGGTAACTACTAAAGATATCCTGACTTAGGATGTCTCCTGAGAGATTAATGTCTTGACCTCACAAGGTATCAGGACTTGCAGCATTTCTGGACTTCAGTCCTGCAGTGTAGCAGGATTAGGTGAAACATGGGTAGAGGGGTCCTTTGCTGTTAGCCATAGCCATGGTGGCAAAGCGGCAATCCCATGGCTCAAGTTCTGCCATGACACATCCATCATTCTCTTTCTGGGAGAAGTTAGTTTGAAAGACAAAAGAGGTAACATTTACCCTAAACACAGAGTGGTTGTCTTGGCCCTGCACCACAGACAGGGTGCTCATCACAAGAAAAAAAGACAGATTCCCAAGAAAACCAGGACAGCTCACAGGCAAACAGCAATGTCACCCAAACCTTTCAGACATGCTAAGATAGATTTTGGGATCTGGGTTGGGGTTTTTTTGTTTTGAAAAAGTAGGTACAGAATCACTTTCAAACCACTAGTTAGGGGAAGGGTTGGGCAGGGAAGAAGAAAGAAAAGTAGGGCACATGAGTCGAGTTTTCTGCTCTGTTCATCTTTCACAGGAATTTTCAGAGACCTGTCAAAGGAAGTTGTGCACCACGGTGGCTGGTGTAAGCTTACAAGCCCCTTCAAAGCCAGTTTCTCAGCAGAAAAATAAGAAAGCAAGTATAACTTGCAAGGAACTGCACTAGCTGAATAGAAGAGTGACCCAATCGCCCTGTGACTTTGGGGACTGTTTTTCTCATTGCTATCCTTGGGAGTTTTCATCTGAAAACAGGAGATGTGATTCACCTGAATTAGGAGAGAGATTGGTGTTTTCTAAAGAGACAATATTCATTTTGGTGAAAGAGGAGAAAACATGTTGTTAAAAAAAAAAAAAATTTAAAACCTCAGCTTGACTCTGAGACAAGAGAAAGCCAGTTATTCACACATCTCTAGGTGCTGGCAACATAACGTTGATAGTCTGCCACCTAGGCCCAGGAAATAAGACCTCAACTATACAACATGACTCAGGGTTACCAAATGTTGCCCACAGTAGTTACATGTCACAAGATCCATCATTTTCAGTAGCTTTTTTTCATTCTGTTATCAGAATGATAACAGCACCACCGAAAACAAGCAACCACTTATAAAAGATGTCTGGGATGGGGATAACTTATCCGACAACCCACTCAACTCTCAGGACCTCAGTGGCTTCGACTTCACTGCTACTTGTTCTTGGGGCTCTCCCTTTCATACAGTGGCAGTACAGGAAATTATCAGGAACCAGCACATGCTGCTCCTGCTTTACCTTTGTTGATAACTTTGGATAGCTTTGTTGATAGCTTTGGAGGGCTCCAGCATTTGTCCACAGCTTTCTGGAGGTCCTTGGGAAAGAGAAGACCGGGGTCTTTCTCTACTTCATGCAAGAATGTCATAAAATGCATGATTAGAGGACAGACAGTATAGTCATTTTCTTGGAAGGGTGCCATTCTCTTGGCTTGTGTTTCCTCCCACTTGCAAAGGAAACAGAGCATTAGTGTTCTCCCATCTCTTCTGGTAGGTTTCTTCATGGTGATTGTCTTCTAGAAATGCAGCGTGTGTCAGCTGAGCTTTCACCAGCTGAGATCTTAAATATCAATAACCCCAGCTTCTTTCCATGATATTTTCACATAGAAAGAAAAATTGAGAAGTCTGCTGCCATTCTGCATTGTCTCCAAACAATTGGACTCGTCAGACAAATGAACCAAACTACATTTGAAACTGAAAACGTTCCATGAATAACAATGTCACAACAGCACACACTACTCCTAAAGTCTCTGGGTTAACAATGTAAGAAACAATGTATATGAGTAACTGCAGGAGCCCACAAAAAGGATTTTTACTAGTAACATGATCAATTGTTTGGTACTTATGAAACTACAGTTATGTTAACAAGGAAAAATAAGCAAGATTTTTGGCAAGTTTAGGAGACAAGGTGAAAGCTCACAAGTTTCTAATGACAATTATGTGTGTAAAAAGTCTGGGAAATTAGAAAGCTTCAACAGAAGTTTGGCCATGACCGTGTAAAATATTAAGTGTTTCAACCACAGCCTTGCATAAAACAAGACCAAAGAGACACCAAAGCAGATATATTACAAGTGAAAAAGCTTAGACTGACCACTGGCCAAGTAGAAACTGGAGAACCAACTGTGGTAACTGCCACATGGAAAATGTGAATTCCAGATGAAGAGTCAAAAGCTGCAGATTGGGAAGGTGGATCTCCGGGCATTTAAGTGGGTAGTACAACCACATTCTGGCTAGGTTATCAACTACAACAGGACCTCAGTCAGTGCCCTGTGGGTGAATTGGTAACAATAAAATGACTAAGCTTTGTGAGCTAAATTATGGGCTTGTCTACATGGGAAATTGTTATAGAAGCTAGGTGTAAATTTACAGCACAATGGCTTTTTTTCACCAATTCCCAGATGGGTGGGTAACACTATTCTGCTCTGAGAATGTCTTTCAGAGAAGGCAAAGCTCAACAATACGAAGACATTTTGCGTACTGAAAGGTGGTAGCTGGGCAGAGCTATTTCACATGGGTTTTTTTTTCTTAAATGTAGGTGAGTCACAAGACTGTAAGTGATTGAAAGACAAATCAGGCTCAGGGCAAGTTTTTGACAGGTCACTGTCTCTATGCTTTTGTTTCTCATCTGGGGAGAGGGGACACTGTGCTTTCATGCGTGTCTCTAAAGGATATTGAGATGCAGGATTAAGAGGTGCTGTAAGGAAATTCCACTCTGAAAGGTACAGGGCACATTACCTTCATCCATCACCAGCTGCAAGGAATTCAA
The DNA here is from genome assembly GCF_031877795.1 of Strix aluco. Lineage (NCBI taxonomy): Eukaryota > Metazoa > Chordata > Aves > Strigiformes > Strigidae > Strix > Strix aluco. The sequence continues at coordinate 8,282,162 of NC_133949.1, read as the reverse complement.
TCAAAGCTTTCCAGTGTTTCTGATCAATATTACCCTTAAAGACCCAAGTATGAGGACGCGATACCAGCAAGCCACATAATGCCACTGGTCCAGCATCCCTGCTAAGCCTGTTCAGTCACACTGCACCCTGTTGGACTTCACATTTATATCGCTTCAAGCCTGACTAGCAGCAGCCTCCTGTGTGGAGAAGTACAAATGGGCATTACAACATAAGCCAGACTGTTTCACATAGGTTGTCCCTAATACTGTATTTACCTTCATGTGTAATTATTCTGCAGCTAACACCAGTGGCATTCTTCAGTTACACCACCATGAAGCAGGATATCACATCTGACCCATTCATCTCAACCCTCTATGCAGTACTTAAAAGCTAATCAATTTAATGAGAAGTGCAGGAAAATTCGGCAACATGAGACATAAAGATTTTTACCTCACTAAGTTGGCACAAGGTCCTGGCCACCGGCAGCTCTGATAAACTCGCTGGATCACTGTTTCTGACCCATTCTGCACTTGGCAGGAAACTGTCCGTGTAACCGTATAGTGACACCAGTGCCTGCAGAGAGAAAGAACACTGTTAGCCCCAGTAAGACAGCAAGCTGAACCAACATATATCAGACTGCATTAAAAACAGACCAAGTGTCGGGGGGTGGGGTTGTTTCTTCTGCCAGCCATAGCTAGCCTAACTTGCAGTCTTCATTTCTCACCCCACCCTCTCCTCCCAATAGCTGCAGAAAGATTCCCTGCTTCTGCCAACCTGAACCACAAGAGATCCAGTAACGCCTCTTGCTTGGTCCTCAGAGGCTAGAGTTTTATAGTACATAATTTAGTTCTGTTAGTTATCATAAACAATAGGACTTTAAAAAAAAAAAAAAAAGAAAAAAAAGTGTTCCAAATCTCCTGATAGTCAGTTCCCATTGTACTGGTCTTAATTCCATCCTGCTCATTATGGTATCTTTCCCCAGCCTCCTACCATTCTGAACAACATCCGAGTTGGAAAATTCTTCTTTTTGGTGTGGTGGAGCTCATTGTCAGCAGCGTTCAAACAAGCTGGTTGCTGAACAAGTCATATTGCTGTCCTGGTGAGGTTATGGTCTAAAAATGGGCAAGAGAAAATGTAGGGGAGGGAGGACTACTGTCTTATGCTTTCTCATAAGTAAATAAGAGTGAGAGAGACCTCCTCACTGTAAGGTGTATGACAAGGCAGGAACTGCAGTGTCAGCCCTGGGGACTGGGACCCATAGACCCTTTTCCACCTTCTCTGAAAAATGTGCTTTCAGGTTCCAGTGTCATGCTTCAGGGGGGAAAAAAGGATTTTCTCCTTGCAAGCATCATTCATATTTGCCAAATCCTGGTTCACATTTTTGCTTTTGTACCTCAGCATAGTTAACAGGTTTGAGAGCCGCTTTCCTACTGATTGGGGATCAGAACTGGGGTCACTAATGGAAAGTGAAGACACCAGCTTGCACTCCAAACCACACAAAGTGCTTTTGTTAGCATTCCCTGCACATGCAGAAGAGTCCTGGCTTCTCATCCATCTTAAAGAGCCCCCAGTACAGTTGATCCCTTCTTCTCCAGGTATCACAGTGGCTCCCCAACCTTGCCTACCAAAAATTAAACTGCTGGCACAGTGGAAACAGGCACCTGTACATCCCCTCCTCCTTCCTCAACCCACCTTCCCCATGATAGTTTAATTTTTCAGTATTTGCCATTTACAGCATTTGTTGCATTTTGTTTTCTTTTTGGATTCCCCTCCTATCTCCACAGGAGGCTCCCTGCTCTCTGGATAACTCTCATTTCCATGAATAGGAGGTACATATGCCAGCGGCTGAGCCGAGCGCTGCAGACCACAATGGGCAAGCTGGGGCCAGCAGGCTGCTCACCGAACCTTTGGCTACAGCCAGATGGGTAAGCTGGGGCACCCAGAGAGAGGGTGGCTTTCTACCCAGTGCCATCGAGCCCGTCAGCAGTGTCAAGGCAGAGCCACGCAGCTTTCCTCCTGCTCACTGTAAACCGACTTGCAACTCATCAGGAAACGTGGACTACAGTCACATCTCAGGTGACACCAGACTGGCAGGGAGGTCTTAAGAGAACCACTTCTCTCAGATTTATATGGTGTAGAATAGGGATCAGACACTCTAGTACCCAAATGTCTCTACTAACATCTACTCATAGAACCAAAGGGCAAAATGGGGGAAAGATAAGATTAAAGAAGCTTCAGCTCACATGATGACAGCAGACCCTTTAACATGCCCAGCACAACTTCTGCACAAAGTTTAGGGAGCAAAACCAGAAGAAACAAGGACAGGAGCTAAAGCCTGGAAATGTGATAATTCAAAGTTAAGTTTTCTGTTTCATTTCACATGCACACATGGTGCAGTCAGCCATTTCGTCTCTCCAAGCCTTAGTCATGGGGTTAGTTCAGACAGGTATTGCTGGGTAAGATCTCCTCATGCCATGGGAGCAGCCAGCTGAGCATGGAAGGAAAAGCAGCCAGGAGAAAGGGCAAGTATGAGAGAGGTCAGGGAAACCACAGCTCTCTCTTGAGCATGTTCTTAGCACAGTACTTACAGCCTTCAGAAGGACAGCACTTCGGCACAAGCCTCAGAGCAAAAGCATTTCATGTTAGGCAAAACAAACTGCACATATACAGAACCTGACAGGATAATGGCAGAAGCGTATGTCCTAAAGTTATGGAAAACAAAACCTCCCATTAACATGCAATGAGGAAAGGAATTGGTCCCACCACAGGAGAGGAATAAAGCAGTAGTACGCACACTAGCAACATGTAACAGAGCATGAAGGGACATGAAATACTAACAAATTCAGAATAAAGTTACTGAATATTTTAAAACAGAGCATAATTATCAAGGACTCGGGTGCCTCTTCTCATGTTAAGGCCATTTTTCTGGCTTGTCAATGAAATCCAAATAAATGAAACATTTATTTACACATGCTCTGTTTTAACTGTTACGTGGCTTGTATTTGTGTCACTCCGGCCTTGTCCCATCACAGAGTCATCTGGGAAGAAGTACCATTTCCATGGTATGGAACTAGATTATCTTACACCAATTATTTCACTCTAATACTGATTTTGGTGGGCTTCTGAGACCACCTGTCCCACCTTCTCAGGTATACACAAAGCACTTCTGTGTCAGATTAAAAAAAACTTCAACTCCACTCTGAGCAAATCCCTCCATATCCGATGGTGAAACTAGAGCTTCATATTCCTGGAGGCAAACGATGTGGGAAGGTGAACAAAGACAAACACCACTGCACGCCCCAGCACAATGCAAAGAGAAAGGCAGGCCTTGGAGGCAGACTCCACAATTGCCAGAGGGAATCTGGCAGCCTGTCTGCTCTGGTTAATGTATAATGGCAGCTCCAAATCACAACTCTTAAGGAGAATTTAGAAACTAATTGTTACTCTCTAACTTTCCATTGCATAGACCCAGATTCAACATCAGTTTATTCCTTCAAGGATTATTTTCAGCCAGCTTGGGAGCCTAGCACTACATTTGTGGATCTGGAGCTAAATAGGTGGCACTGTGCAGGCTGCCTATGTCAAAAATGGCAAGAAAAGTTGACTGCTTTAAGCTACCTACAAAGCTGGTTTTGCCAGGGCTTTCATTCAGTGGGTGCTACCAGCATGCACACAGATTTTCTTTCCAAACAAGTCCAAAACTGCTGTTGTCTGAGTGGGTCTCTCACACCTTTGCTCTACCTGGTCCTCAGAATAGGCTGTTCAGGTACATGTATCCCCTTGCAGCTCCAAAGAATTTGGCAGTAAAGTTGTCATTTCTGCCTTGGAAAAGCCTTTCTTGGAAGTGAAATGTGCTGGACAGGCCTTGTTGCAATCAGACAGAGCCTTAGGCAGCAGTTTCACATAAAGGCTGCTCCCACACTACAGTGCACAGGACAGGAGCCTGCACATTGGTGAGGGGAGAAAACCACCGCTTTCCCAGGTTCATTTCTTCAGACGACCTGTTCAGGGACCTGTTATAAAAGGAAACAATCATTACAGGAAGTGAGAAGCTTCCCCGAGATTCTCTATTCATTGCTTTCCTTGCCTGAAGCCATCACCTGGGCTTGCCAGGCTGAGCAGGACTGATAGTCCATGGCAAAATAACAGATCCTTCACTCAAGTCTAGGGACAGTCTTCCACCGTCCTCAGCAGGAGCACGGAGAGTGCAGTGACAAAGTACCACAATACTTGTCACCTCAGCATTCTCAGTCTTCTCTAAAGCAGAACCACTAAAGCATGGATCATGAGGGCAAATGAAGTGGTCAGGCCCCAAAGATACTCAGATAATCTAACATGAACACAGATTTCTCTAACTTCTGTTTACCAACAGAAAGAAGAGTTTGGTTACAAAGGTGTGAAATGTACATTCCCATTTGCAAAACATCACACACTTTGTTTCCCATAAATAGCATAATTTTCCTACAAATGCAACTTTTATGTGCTTGGTTTTTACTGTGGCATAGAAGCAGGTGAGACAGAAAGACACAAACATAGCTGATCATAAAATGCATTAGAATATATAGCCTGGAACTCACTATAGATATAATAGCACAGTGACTACAACAGAAAGAAGACAGACAAAACCACCCCAAGATTTGTCTCTGCAAGCCAAAAGTCAGCAAAAGCAGTCTTCAGAATGCAAGCAGGCTTCAGACAATGTGACGAAAGGCCCCATCACGGCTTACAGAGATTATAAATGACCCTTTATATTATATACAGATGCTAGCAAGAAAGGTTTAGGACTTTTACTGGCATGCATCCAGGATGGCAGAGAATATATTGCTGCTTATTCAAAAAAGAACATCCCAAGGAAACAAACAAAATGATCCAAATAGCAGCTCCTTTAGGGCTGGGTCTGTTAGAACTCATGCATGCTCATCACCAGCATATTTAGCATGATGCCCTGCAGTGTCTCGTGGAATTGGTCTTCCACTGCTTTGCTTAGAGAGGCAAGTCTCACTTGGTCCATTTTCACCATCCGTTTCCAAAGAGACACCCTTCTCTCACGCCCTATTTAATTCTTGAATGACTTTCATGGACAACTGAGGATCTGCAGACCATGGCCTGCAAGCTGCTGATTTAGACAGTTTCAACCCAGGGCTACAGACCAAGATCTCATGTCTTGGCCACAGCTGACAACATGTTGTTCCAGAGGGAATACAAGTGTTGATGCCAGCAGATATCCAATCATATTTACTGTATAGGTCCAGGATGTTACTGTGGACCTTTCAGACTAACTAGAGCAACAAACTCAGTAGTTTGCTTCCATTTGGAGATACTCTGAAAACTACTTCTGAGCAGATGCTGGGAGAGAGTTGCCTGTTCTCTGCTGGCTCAGCAAGAGCTGTGATGCCTGGCTGCAGGCACCTGGACACTGGGGGAGATGAGAAAACCTAACTTCCCAGGGCATGCATGGAGCAGGCTGAGAGGACCTCAGAGGGCAGCTGGACTTACACAGGGAGCTTGAACTGCATTTTGCTTCTATAGGCAGAAGGGAGGAAGCCATATTCTGCATATCCCCCCCCCACAGCTTTCCGAACCTGCTGTGCCCCTCACCAGAAGCCTTATTTGGATGCACAGTTCATCCCCTGGAGATTCTGGATGTCTGTACAGCCTGTAATCCTACAGTGAGAGAGAAAAGGGACTGCAGAGGGTGGAGAAGTGTAAGGTAACAAATACTCAAGCTAAACTACTGTAAGTTCCAGAAGAGCCATATACTCATATCAATGCTTAATTCCTAGCTACCATGACTGAGTTAGCTTAGAGCAATCATTTCATGGACGGGAATACACTGACAGACAGCAAGCTGCTTTCTTCCCCACTTCTCACCTTTTGGATTTGCACAGTACTGTTTCCTAAACCCACCACTCAAGGGGTATGTAAGGGATCCCTCCACCCATTCACCCACTGTGAATGCTTAGAAAGACTCACACCACAACTTAGAGCCATCCCCAAAAGCAATGCTTGGTTCCTTCCTAGTCCAAACTCCTGGCTTTTCTCCAAGCTTCTCAGAGTCCTGGGGGTCCCTGGAGGACCTTCTAGTGGTTTTGCAAGAGAAAAGCCAACTGGTTGTTAGTAGGCTTCATTTCACTGACCAAGTGATCACAAACTAAATGTCAGAAACCACTGGGCTGAACTGATCAGGACTCAGCAAGTAGCCTGTTTAATCAGGAGTGTGCAACTTGAAGATGAAAGCGACTACATTCTTGCCTAATCACTTCTTTCAATGGGAGGACAGTCCAGCTCCATACACAAAACTGACTTGCTGCTGTGCCCTGTTAAGAATAGACCTACAGCCGACAACACCTACCACACACAGGGCCTTGTGGCTGATGTGTTCACTGGAGTGAGGGACATGGCTACAGCTCCTGATATCCATGGCATTATAGCACACCATGCTCCTACCAGCATGAAATGCTGCGCTTTCAGCAGAAACAATCCTACAAGTTAGACTCTGAACAAAGCCATTTATGCTGCTGTAGAGCTAAGTAAAATGGAGATTTAGTGTGGTTTTAGTACTTCCGATGAAAGCACATGCCACACAGTACAACACAAAAGCTCAAATCACCAAGACTTAACTTGCCAAGACAGAAGCAAGCAAAGTCTTTCTGGGAGGGAGGGGGAAAAGGCAAAAAAAAAAAAAAAAAAAAAACTTTATATGCAGAATTGTTTCATCAGCACCTGTTGCATGTGTTTGGGGCATGAATTGACCCTCTCCACTCCCAGTAAACATTGCAGAAGTCTCTCAATAAGGTTGGCATTTCTGATGCATGTGATTTGCCCTAAAGCTTTGTGCTGTGTAAACAACTGCACTGAATTATCTTTTTGTTTCCATAAGGATAACACACTGTATGTTATACTTAGCAGAGATCAACATTTAGGGCACAGAAAACAGTAGGAGTGTTTTGATAGCTAGATAGATTTCCCCAAGTTTCCTCATAACATTTTTCACTGGAGCTATCAATTTCCCTGAAATTCTGGAGAGGAATTTCAATAAAATCAGAAGGTCACTGACTTTCACTGGGAAAAAGTTGCTGTTCTGACTCAATGAAAGTGAACTGTGCCCTTTTCTCTGTGTAAATAGTACAGCATCCCACTTGCTTTGCCAGAACAGCAATCCATACGTTGTGTGCTGGAGCCCATCGTTAGGAGGGGTTAGTTATTTATATACTCCACTGAGGCCAGAAGCAGAAGTTGCCCTCTACGTGCCAAGAAATCCAGATTCAAAGGCTGCCAGGCTCTCTGGGGTATCTGTTCCGGAACTGTCCAGTCTACATAACTACATTATTCCCTTCTTATTCACAAATACACACCTCCCTGAATGTGCTTTGACTCTCATCAGGATCAAGTTTACCAGCTAATTCAGTTGGCTGTGACCAGATTACTCTTTACTGCTATGACCTGGCTATAAAGGAAACAATCTCATCACATGTTACTGGCAAGCTCAGATAAAAACCAAGCTGGGCTTAAGTTTCTCCTGTTCCTGACCATATTTGTGCTCTCCCCATGTAACTAGATTTTAGGATCCACTGTTGTTGTTCAGCATATTGTCCAGCAAAGAGCCAGCTACAAAATTCAATTGTGAGCACCAGTATCCACAATATTAGTATGTTCAGAGTTGATGGATTGATTCAGGTCTGTAGATTGATGGACCATTGCTAAGGAATCCATGAAAGACCACCTGGCAGGGGCAAGGGGGTGGCTGTACACCAGCTTATGACAGCAAGGTTCAGTTCAAAGCAGAGTCTGCTCTTCCATTACAAAGTTTTAAGAGGTCTGCAAGTCAGAAGACATGACAAGCCACAGTAATCTTGTTGTCAATATTGATGTTTTACGCATGCCTTACTCCCACTGAGTACTTCATAGTCACTAATAGCAGTTACCCCGACTCCTGTGGAAAAGGGAGAATAATCTTTGTAACAGCCCGTTCATTTTGGGAAATGAATAAAACTGGAAGACTGCTGGTGTTTCTGAAGCCAGACAGCAGCAGCCATTTGAAGCAGCAGAGAGCCAGAGGCACAAACAGGAGTAAGACAAGTTCCAGGTCTCCCACTCCACTATGTTGGTCAGACAAGGACTGGAAGAAACTCCAATCTTTCTGCACACATCACTACCACCCCACCCCACCATAAGAGTTTGTAAAAAGTGGCCATAAAAATAAGTTCTGGCTAGCAGAGTAAGATGGGACAATTTATCTAGGTACCTCCCAATAGCATAACCCTTCCCCAGGGGGCAATATGTTCTGTGCTTAGTGCACTTCAAATACTCAGTTGCCAATAACAGTCTTAAATTTCCCACACAAAGTGGATTATCAGAGACTGCTGGAGGGAGTTTAGTCCTAGAGGAATCTTTACCTTAGGAGGAAAATGCAGTTCAGTCTGCACAACAGCTTTAATCTTCAGCAAGTTCTGCAGCCAAGCACATTTAACTGTGCTTTCCTTGCTTTGTTGTGTGCATGGTTGACCTTCCAAACAGCATTACCTCGAGGGCTGAACTCGATTCAATTCATAGAAAACTGCACAAAGTTTTGCCTTATCCTTCTGCAGCCATTGAAGTTACAGAGGTTCAGGGAAAAACCTCTCCCTGGAATTATTAAAAGTCTAGAAGCAGAATAGACAAACAGTATGAAGCCACGGGTGCAGCTCTTTCAGAGAAAAAGAGGGAATCCAGCTCCCCAGAGCAACATTCAGCTTCTTCAGCCATGAGACCATTCCTCTTCTCTTCCAATCCCCCACCTCATTCACAAGGCACCTTCCAACTGCTGCAACTAATGAAGGAAGGGCTCTGGAGATTATAACACTTGTCTATTACACACGCTTGATTCATTTGTACAGCAGATACACCCTGTACATCAGGATTAATATAAATTTAGAATACAACAAAGGCAGATCAGAACTTTAAAAACGTTGAGCAGGCAGGTAGTATCAGAAATAAATTAATCATGTTCAATACATGCACCTCTATGTATCTGTTTATGCATGCATAAGGGAAAGAGGTGAGAAGGCACAAGGACTGTTTCACTAGCATAAAGCCCCTCTGATTTATACCCACTACCCAGCTCCTCTCAGTTTGCTAGGGACATGTTCCAACCGAATCAAACAATAAATATGGTTGACCTGAACCATAATTACCTTCATCGTGAAAATGAAAGAAGTTAGTCCATGACTGAGTGCTCAAAAATAAAAGGGGAGTTTGCTCCTTTGAAGTGCTTTGCTTTTACAGGCATTCTTCTAGGCACTGAACTGTTTTGCTACTCCTTCCCCCAAGCGTAATCGCAATCAATGAGAAGACAGTAGTTTCCAGTGTTCACAGAGGGAGGAAACGTACGTACAAAAATATCCATGGAATCTGTCTTTGTTAAATCAGACTGACTTGATGGAATTTGGCATTCAATATCCATGCAGCGTGGAAATCATACACAATTACAACCAAGTATGTCATTTTTGCAACATAAAAGCTACTTGAATTAGAGCCTTTCAAAAGAAGAACCCAAGTCTAAACATTTTTGCGCAGCTGGATAACCTGGCTGTAGATAGGTGTCCTACCTTCATACTGCCAATACATCCGTAGTACTGGTTTGTTCGTTTCTAGAAAGCCTGACCTTGAAAGCAGGGGTGGGATCAAGGAAAAAGATGTCCTTAAATCCGTGACTGAAAGTATAGAGCTGGGATTTGGAACACTATTTGTCTGAAATATACCCCTGTGTTCAAAAATGACATTTGGCACTTGTCTGTGTGTCCTCCTCTGAAGATCTGATCTAGAACTGCTTGAGGACACTGGCCCTAATCTTCATTAAAGTACAAGACAAACTTTTATCAAAGTCAGTACCTCTAAATTTACACCAACATAAATTCATTCAGAATTAAACTCTAACTTTGAATTAGCAAGAGGTGGGAAAACAGGACACTGACACACACCTGCTTGTCCTCAAAACTTTTGCAGTGAGAAAAACATTAAGAAAACTAGCTTAAGGAGTCAGCAACCCTATAACAGCATCCTATGCTTTCCTAGTGCTCCTGTTGTGGCTAGAGTCTCCTCCACCATCCATAAAGTCAGTACCCATAGCGGTCTTTAATTCCCTCTGCTACATTACATCATAACAAAACAACACTTTGCACAATCCGTGTTCTCCAAAATGGACAAATCGGGCTCCTGCTGGTTTTCAGCAGCTCCTTCAAATCACGTACTTAGCCCTACAGGGCCTGTATCTGCATGCATCAACAGCTAGTCTGGAAGGACTGAACAGGGTCTGCTCCTGAATTTATTTTTTTGCTTATAGAGCTCTGTACAGACAACAGTGCATCTTTCTGCCTCACATTCAGCCCTCTGTTGCCAAACTCACAGCACTTACCAGCAGCAATGAAAGCCACATGCATGACAGGAACACAGGGACTTTGCCTAAATGAAGCAGTGTTTTTCATTACCATTATACTGGCACCAAAAACCACAAATTACAAGAAGAACAAAAGGCAATGTCAAAAGGAGAGCACTGAGCGTATCAAAGAAAAAAATTAGGATGGCACGATCAAGTCATTGCTTCCTATTAATTGCATTATGTTAATCCACCCATGTAACATGCATGTTTCAGGTTTTTCCTGGAGCTGAACAGCAGAGATATTACTGTTATTGGAGACAGGTACACCCTTTTGATAGCTAAAAAGAAAAAAATATCTTGAAGGAGATCCCACACACAAAACATTGCTTTTTCTATTGAAGGGAATACAGTTTTGTTTTCCTGAGCTATTTCAACACTCAGAGCAGTATCCTGTGGGCCCAAAAAGGCATTGAAAAGCAGATCAGAGCATCAGCTTCAGATTCACAAGTGCTAGGACGCAACTGGAAATACCTGTACAGACAGCTGTGTCATGTAAACAGAACCCAGAACTCTTCTAGTAACACTTCTTCCACCTGCCCTCCTCCCTCCTTGTCTTTTCCTGTGGCACAATATAATTGCTTCATTCAGTCTAGGTCTTCAATTTGTTCAGCAACTTACAATGCAGTTTGTGGGCTCTGGTATAGAAGGGACTATACAGCAGACCTTTCTACAGTAGTTATCTACCATGTGGTTGCCCATCATTGTTGGGAACTGGTTTTCATGAGCCAAGGCGACCTCTTTCTAGAGTGAAGCTGCAGTAAGTGTGCAAGCTTGGCTTTATTCCACATCACCTCTGTTTCAGGTGAATGCCATACAAAGAGTCAGACGTGACAACATCCTCATTGAGACTGCTAAAGAAACAGCCTTTCCTCAAATGCAAGAAAACCCTTCAGCTTTCTAATGTTTCCAGGGCTGGAGGAGGTGATTATAAATAATAAGCCAGTCTAGACAAATCCATCTACTTATATTGCCTTGAGATCAACAATTCCTCTTTTCCCTTTTTGATTTGTCAGCTTAGCTGCTTCTATTCAGTGAGGCAACTGAAGGTCAGATACCATCAGCCAGCATTTGCATTAAGGCCTGAGACAAGACTACTGCTGGTGCTCCAGGAAGACTTTTGGGGACAGCTGTGCCCTGCCAACATGCCTGTACTCCAAGAGCAAAGCACATTTCTCCAGTAACTGTTCTACTGATATGCCAGGTCATTCTGAATACCAGGCTGTGTTGATAAAGCTGGCTGTCTTGAGCTTGCCCAGCTCAGAGATCCCTAAGCCACACAAGGACCCAGTTCAGTGAAAACAAAGCCTTGCAAAACCTCTCTGCCTGGGTATTCAAAGTGTTAATCAGTCTGAAAAACAAAACCCAAAGCCTGTGTGTTAATTTGCTATTTAAATTGAAAACTTTTTATTCCATGTCTGCCATGTCTGGCACAAGGCTGTCCTGGGCGTTACTACAATAAAAAATAATTTGGAAAATAATCCTATTGTTCCAGTTACACCCATGGGAGTTTCATGTGTAGGGAAGTAGGAACATCAAAACTTAGATCTGTTGTGTGATCAGAGAGCTGAGTTTGCCCTTTACAACAGTCAGTTTTGATTCAAGTGCATGTTGGGAGAGAGATCAGAGACAGTGAGCTAAGACAGGAGGATGTCTCAAAAGCTTTAAGGTTAATAAATTCCTACTTGCACAGTCTGAAACTCTCAAAAAACATTTTTAGTGTAGTAAAGTAACAATACCCTTTACAAACACACCTCCACACCCATGGGTAGCTAGGTGATCACATCTTTCCCTTCCTTGCCTCCCTCTCAAGCCAATCATTCCCAGTGCCCATCTAAATGCAGTAATGAATTGCCCTAAAAGACTTCCAGTTGCCAGCCACGAGCCCTTTCAAAGTGCTTCCTTTGCACAAAGTGGAAGCCTCATTCAAAGCACCATGTGAATATAATACAGCTTGGATGCAGTAGTTACAGGCACACAATAATCTGCTATACCAGCAGCCTCCTCTTCACCTTTCTCCAGACTCCCACTCTTACACTCTGACAACTGCATCCGTCCAATGCCATAAAAAGTAACTACATAGCATTTGCTGTAGATCAGCTCTTCTGCACACAGTAGTCCCAAACCCCCGCTAGTGAACACTCTGTATTGCCTCATCAAGTTTTAAACTCACTCTTAAGCAGATGGTGTATGTTTCAATCACACAGAACCCACTGCACTTCAATATCTGTCTATAGATAGACTACAAAGACATCTAGAAATGAAGTGCTCTACCTACCTATTTCCAATTTAAATGGTTCTTCTGCTTTTAACACGTCTTCCTAAGCTTTCACTGGTTTTGGAAGCAGTCTCCATACCTTATTTCTAGCCAAGAACAATTATTTGCATTCTCCTTTTAAACTTTGCTGCAATCCAGTTTGTTCATTAGAAAAAAAAAAAATCTTAAAAAAAGAAAGCCTTTCTCTTGTGAACAGAAACACTAACACCTTTCTCTATTATTAAAAAATTCTTGAGCAATCTAAGAAAGCGCTTTAGTGCCTTGGTGCTTTGGAAGCCTCTATTTGGAAAGGAGATGGTCTTGAGGGAGGAGATTTACGTTTCGGTATCCAGGTGGAAAGTGGGTTTGATTTGGCCAAGTAATAACAGCCGAAAAAAAACCCCTCTATAGCCTGTGCACGCACAGTAGATTCCTTAGGAATGATAACACTGCCTTGAAACATTCCCGAGTACACACATGGGAAACTGGATGGGGAGAAGGCAGCACTGAGCAAGAGAGAGGGGACAGCAGGAGGTCTGAAGGAGAGATACAGACATTTGGCCAGAGAAATTCCTGCCCTGTTCTGTGGGGAATTACAAGTACGGCAAACTCCATTAGATGGGGGTTTGTAGGGTTTTTTTGGTTGTTGTTGAAGTTTCAAATTACCTGCCAATGCAAAAGGGCAGGGCAACCGAGCTGTTTCCACCAAGGCAAAGCGGAAAACTCCACAACAGCATTTTAACCACAAATTTGGTAAGGGTGCAAATTGATGCACCAGATGATCCAACCTCCAAAAGGAAAGGCTTCACAAGCATCCCTTGCCACTCTGCTGGAAGTGGGAATGTCTGGAGTTATTGGTGAGAAAATTCTCAGCCTGTGTGTACAAAGGAGTGACTGGCACTAGATACACCCACATGCCATTTGAGACACATACTACTCACAAAAGCTTGTGGTAAATTCAAGGCAAAGCCATTAAAGACAGATGACCTTTTTTCTTCTCCCTATTTACACAGATTTCATCAAAAACAGAACATTCAGAGGATGAAGAGTGATACCAAGATGGGTGTCGAAGATACAAGTTCGATTAAAACAAGCAGTTATGATCTGAATTTTATTGATGGGTGACAGTTATTCTGTATTTCTGGTACCGTTTTTGTAGTTTGGGAAGAACAGCATGCTCTTGCTTTACTTCCTCTGGGCAAACCAGTAAACCTGTGACTGACATGTGGCTGCTCAGCAACAGTCTACGGTTTATTGTTACACTAAGTACATATGAAAACAGCCTTCACACACCACAGCTAAAACTTTCTTGTGCTTTTTCTCCCTCATACACACATACATGAGAGCTTTCCTTTACACCTCTCAGTGTAGCTTGGAGAAATATTTACATGCAAAGGATGATGCGAAATAGAGCCACCCTGCAAGCAAAGACAGCAGCTGCTATTACAACAGTGCTCACCTGACCCATTTATAAGAAAGCATATAGGGATGCCATACATCAGCCAAGTCACTGAACACATCAGGGCTCAATGTTGAATTAAGGGGCTGTGACAGACTCATGTCACATACTTCTCGCAGCAGAAAAGACCTGGTATGAGTTTCAGCTGAAATCACTCTCATATACACAAATCAAAAAGTATGGTTGAACCTCAGAACATGGAGCAGGGAGTGACAGAACAACAACTATTGAACTGTTTCCCCTTGCTGACGATATGTCCATGGGAACAGCCTATTCACTTGTTCAAGTACTACTGGCAATATCTGAGCCACAAGCCATGGGGGGAGTGTGCAACTCCAGTCAAATGCTTGTGTGGGGTTTGGTGTTGTTTTTTGTGGGGGAGTTTTTGGGGTCGGTTGGGTTTTGGTTGTTTTTTTAAAAAAACAAAGCAAAAACAAACCACAACCACACACATCAGAGCTCATGGAGGTGCCCTGCAAAGCGAGCCTTGCCTCCATAGGCCACAGTGATGCTCAGATACAAATTAGTAACCCAGACATGGGTAGCACAAGGCAACTTCCAGGCTCAACCAGGACACCAGCTGAGGTGTCTGATAGAAACCAATGTAGTTTCTAGTTGCATTCAGCTCAAGAGACAAGCTGTGACAATTCTGACCATTCTCATATTGCCACTTCTCCCCTCTCTTCCTACCCGGTGCAGACAGACACAGCTTCACCCTTAGCTTCCCAAAGGTTATGGAGCAACTCCTTCAAAAGGAACTTGGGAGCTGAAAGTTTACTTTCAGCAAAATTCTATAGTCATTTGTAGAAGTTGTTTTAAAAACCTTCTAGTTCAGACGCCAGTAACCACTTGGCAGGGCCTGACAGACATAATTAGAGAGCTTGATTGTTTCAAAGGACATTACCCAAGAAAATGAGTATGTTGCTGCGGTCCTTGCAATAAATTTCCAATGGGTTTTGTTGCAAAGGTCTTGAAAGGGTTTTAGCAGACTTTTAATTACACTATCAGGACTCAAGTATTTTTCTGGTGCTTGGCAAAAGGGGATCCTATTATTTCTGCTTGCAATGCACACTCATTCAAAGCTTATCCACAGGCCTACAGCCTAAGAATTCCTACAACTTTGTAATCCAAAATTTTTGTATCATTTGTGATATACATTAGTGACTTCCAGTAACAGCGGCCCAAGAGACAGCATTTTACTGTGCGATAGTTTAAACCATTTGGCTCAGTGCTGTATCCTGAAATACACTGCAGGGAGACTATATATTTTGCTGCAGGTTACACTGATTTACAGCAGCATTAAGCCAAGTGCTGTAACATCCTACAGAGCCAATTTGCCTTTTTGCTCTCTGCTATACTTCAGATGCTGCATGGGAACAGAGAAAGTTTGCAGCATCACAGCCCAGACCTGCCTTTGCTCAAAGGCTGGTACTGTTTGGTAGCACCAGTTGCAGGCATTTTTGCATTGACCCCATCGGTCAGTGCTGCATCTATAGGTATGTTACACATTCAGCCTCCCACAAAGCTCTCATTGCAGCTGAGGAGGGGAAAGCCCCACAGCCTGTGCCATCATCCAGCCCTCTGCCAGTGTTCAGTCCAGCCTGTCCTGCTCAGCACCTCCCTCTCCCACCTCTCAGCTAGCCCTCCAAAAGAAATCCTTCTCTGTAAAGATCAGGCAAAGACTAACTCCCCAAGACTAATTTCAGTCATTCAGGCTCAGAGAGGTACAGTAAACAGGGAGCACAACGACCTCTATTCTGTAAGAGTGGAAGGCTATGCAAGCGCCAAGTATTATCATTCATAGATTTATTATAAACTTCTGCATGTATCCATATACAATACTTTGGATTTTGTAGCTTTCCCTCTAAGATCTAACCACACCCTCATGAAATACTCCCCAGAGCCTTCCCTTACATGAAGGGAAGTATTACTATTCCCATTTTATTTAGAGGAAAGAAAAGAGAGAGAGACAACTTGCAAGTCTCAGTTCCCAGACTTTGCGCTGCTCTATATAATTTACACTGAGCATTTAAGGGAATGGTCTTTTTCTTGGGAAAGAGGGTGGAAAACAAAGTCTTATGAATCAGCCAGCTGATAATTAAAAGCAACTAAATCCAGATCACTTTAAGCTGCACATGAGAATCCGAACTCCTCAGATGCTGAATTCCTCTGCCGACCAGAAAAGCCAGGGTCACTTGCCCAGCTGGTCACTATTGTTCTGTCCAATAAAGTTCTGGCAGGAATGCATGTTTAACAAAATACAGAGATTAGGCATAGCAAAGAATG
Source organism: Strix aluco (assembly GCF_031877795.1). Classification (NCBI taxonomy): domain Eukaryota; kingdom Metazoa; phylum Chordata; class Aves; order Strigiformes; family Strigidae; genus Strix; species Strix aluco. Next base: position 8,265,766 of record NC_133949.1, on the reverse strand, counting down.
CAGCTCCCCCCTCAGTGTTTAGGTTAGTGGGGTTTGCCATGTTGAAATACTGAAGCTTAAGCATATCAGATTTTCTCTGTCCTGTACTGCTAGTGCCAGTGACAGACACAAGCTGACAGCTCAGTTCCCGGGATCACTGATATTTTAGCTTTAAGTTCATTAAAAGAAGCATAAAAAGTTCACCTCAAAGCTGCAATGACCACTAATTAAATCAGTGTTTTCTTGGGGATGTAGAGAACCAAATGAGAAAAGCTATCTGTACCTTCCATGCACCAGAAACTCTTGAAGGGCAATTTAAACCAAGCCAGAGACTCAGGGTACCAGATTTCAAGAATCTTGCAAGAGGGTAGTTCATCTTTAAAAGTCTTAGGATAGCCTAGATTTCCAAAAGGAAGTCTAGCATCCAGTGACTAAATACAGCATCAAAACGGCAATGATCTTCCTAGCATCTGACTTCGCTCCTGACAGTTCAGAACCAGGATCTTTAGCTCAAGTTACAAGACACACAAGACTAGAGTCAGATGCAAAAATGTCACAAGAACAAGCCATACAGATGATCTTGCAGAGATCTTCAGAAATCTTGCAGGAACACAGATCTTACCAAGTCAGATGCCATGCACAAAGCAGCTGTGATACCTCACCGGGACAAGAATTTCTCAACTCAAAAAAGAATTATATTAAACAGATATTTGAGTCTCATGAGTAGATTTGCAAAGGATATAGTTCTTGGAGAACTGTGTGTAAGAATGTTATAAATAGCCTGGTTGCACCTCAAAGTTAATGGCTTACATTTAGAGATACCCAGGATTCCTAAATTCCCCTGCAGGGGGTATGGTAACTCACACTGTGTGAAGTGAGGTTTACAGGTAGGAAGCATCTAAGATCCTGTTACCCTGGCAGTCACTCCTCTCTTTCTCCGTTCACAAAAAGCTGGAAAAATAACTTTCTGTCAGAGCCACACAGTAAATCTGGAACAGGTAGAGCTGAGATACAGAGCTACTGACAGCCAGATCTAGGTGTTTTCTTCTAGGAGAGCCTTTTTTAGTCATCCTAGAACAGCAACAGAAACCTTATTTTAGCTGGATCACTTTCACTGCTACCTGAAAATGCAAACAGCTCAAAGTTTGCACAAGATAGTGATGAGACAGACAGACAGACAGCCCACATTGAGCAGGGTGGCAGAAACCAGACCAGCACTGGGGAAGCAGAAGAGGAAATCAGGCAAGAAGAAAGCCAGGAAGCCAAGCAACCTGAGGCAGGAGGAAGAGAAGTGGCATTAGATTTTTTTAAAAATGTCTTTTTCTTTAGGGAAAACACAAACAGAATCTCCCTTAGGTTAGAGTCTTGAATTTATGTCAACCCCCCTTCACACACAGGCACACTGGAGAGTTGTTGGTAGAGCTGTCACCCATTGCTGCCTCAAATGAGGATTTGAAAAAGCTCCCTGTGCTCTGCTGTGTTTACAGCAATAATGAGAGCCTGGAGGAAGGGGTTAGAAACATCTGAGTTTAATAAGGGCTAAGCAGCACACAGCAAAAAAGAAATGTCTGCCCTTCCGTTCAGGGCTACCACACCCCACCAAGCACCGCAGCACCAGGCCAATGGGAGACTCAGCACGGAGACGTTATGTCATCCGAACAGCCACAGCAGCCCATCTGCCCCAAGCCTTTTTGTGATGAGAAGAAGCATTTCAAACCAAGCTGAGAGCTCCCAGCACCACACTTTTGAACAGCTAAATAAGCAAAGTCCTGTGGGGAAAAAGCAGATGTTGATTGACCCCAGGCACAAAACAAGCCAAGGACAGAAGGGAAATTTTTGTGCAGTGCCTTAACTGAGCAACTCCATCCCACAAGGTCATCATAACAGGGCAAAGGGGGTATTTAGCTCATTTAGCACCTATGCTGCTGCCTAAACAGCTCTAAGGTCCAACATACACAGGGTAAGGAGCATCCTATTCCAGTTTCTCACACAGAACAGAAGACCAGTAACCTTAGTACTCAGGTCTTGCAATCGCATTTGCTGCACCCTCTTCCTCACTTCTGCATGGTCCATCCCCAGAACTATCCTCACATGAAACAGGTATCTTTCATAAAACACCTTTGCCTACATTGCCCTTATGGGGCACTTCTACCCACCACATGTACTTGGTCTTTTTATTACACTGGGAAGTGGAAAGCAGGAATCAAGAGTCTTGTCCATCTGCAAAGTCAAAACCAACTCCCCTCTAGAGCACACATACAAAAAAAAAAAAGGCAGGCGGGGACACAGCAACACACACAGACACCCAGAAGAAACAGGACTGGACCTGTTCTTAACTCTATAGACTCAGTACAACTTGGTTACACGACCATGTCCAGGAGGATATTCCCCTGCCTCATGATTTCATTGCACTGGCGTTTCTGAGATGCTCTGAGCAAACACATGCCTATATCTAGTGCAAATACTGCAAAGAATATCACTTCCACCCAGTTCCTAGGGGCAGAAAAAGTTGGAACTGATTAAAAAGACATCTGACTACATAACCTGATGTCAAGATTGGATGCATGTCCATCTAGTGGTACCTCACATTGGCTTTAAAGTTTTGACAGATGGTTTGTTTGCTCAGCACAAAGGAAGGTAGCTGGATAATCAGGACAGACAGGAGACACGCAGCAGACCACAGAGAAGTAAAGGGAAGAGTCCTGCATAAGAGAAGCTCACAGATACCTTCCCTTCTCAGCTTCAAAGAGGTTTCAAAATCAACTACTGTGTTTTTAAGTGGCAGATTCTCTTTTCCAGATAAACCAGATAAATATGGAAGAGAAGACTGATCTGTCCCAAACATGAAACATGATGACGCTGCCTTCAGCTTTTGGCTCAGCAGCATCCGTTGTGTGGGCCCCTGGGTGAAAGCCACTTCTAAACAGATAGGAGAGGTTTTTTTCTTTGCCAGCCATGATTTCCCTGCTTTGGAAGATGAAAAGGAGTCTCAAACCTGAAATAGCTTCCTATTTGTTGGTCCTCTCAAAAAGATTCAACTATTTTCAAATAGCCAGGCCTAAACATTACAGGCAACACTTTCACCCAAGCACACTCTTTACTTACACATGTGTTCATTTCCAAGAGGAGGAAAACATTAGACTTGTCAAAAACAGACAAAACATCTAAACAATATTATTCCAAGCAAGAAACTTCAAGTCAACAAATAGTTGTTTCTTCCTAAAAAGGAGATAAGGAACAATATCACTGTTCCCATCCTTGTTCCTTTCTGTAGTAGTATTAAGGAGTCTAATTCAGATCAGTGCCACATTGTGCATAAATACACTAAGCAGGAACTTTAGCATTATTCAACTATATGAACAGTTGAAAAATTGCAAGACAGTAGCCCGATTAGTAGCATTATGCTTAATTTTTGCAGCTACGATCCTTAATAGAGTCTTTGTGATATCTAAGTTGGCACAGGCTAGCTTTATGCTCAAAGCTTCATAATAAACACTATGCCTCAGTGAAAGTAAATTTAAGCACTGTCTACATCTCTCTAATTAAAAGTGAGTTGAGAGCTTTGAGCATATTGCAGAAATGAGGTCAGATGAATTTTAGTATTACCCTACAGGAGAGGTAGTCTATGCTTTACAAAACAATAATGTTTCCAGACATACTAGAGGTCTAATGCAGGAAAGAGCATGAGTAGCTGGTCCATTAATCTAATCCAGCAGACCTAAAGCACTCTATGCTTTCAGTCTTTCATCGTTACCTCCAAGTCATTCTTCATTTTTCCCTCTTTGTCAAGAGACAGCCCAATAAAACAATGATGTGAGTAAATATTGTATGATCCAAGTGTCACAGAACCACTCCCCCCCAAGCAAAGCTGTGAAGTTTCTAACCTGACCTGTTTCGACTAGGATTTTAGTGCACTAACAAGCTCAGTTTTGAGAAAATGAACAAATAAGAGTTATTGAAAGAGACACATTTGTTAATTTATCCAAGGGGAGCACAAGTTCACTGCCACCCATTGCTTTGCCTCTCCACTCCCTTTTTCTTCCTAGAGCTGGTAAATGAAACCTACATGAGAGGAAATGATTCACACAAGCAGCTGGAAAGGCAAGACCGTAGGAGATTTCCTAAACGAATACAATTTACTGCAGTAACTACAGTCACGTCTGGTATTTCAAAGCCATTCCAGTGTTGCTAGATCCTTACACTACCGTTGGCTTCACTGTTAATTGCATTGCAAAGTTACAGCGCTGAACCCCACAAGTCAGATGAAGATCATATGGCTCCAGAGTCCAGGAAACAAACACCGGATAGTTCAAGGGTTGGGTGATGAGCTTAAGACCTTCTGACCTCTTGGTTACCTGGGTAGGGCACTTCAAAGGGGAATTAGCACAGAGGACTCAGCATGACACAAATCCCAGTTTGTTTGCTTGACATCCTCACACAGCCCATAGCAAACCATAGAAAACCAGGCAGTGAACAGACTATTAGGTGATGGAGGGAATGACTCAGAAAGCAAGATCCTGTCAGTAAAAGGAAAAAGAACCACATTTCTCCAATATGTATAGTTTTATATTCCACACACACTTAAGAGCCACAAGAGGTTCAGAATTTGGGGCTGAAATCAGGTTCAAATCATCTTTCTCTGGTTAAGAGAGAATTAACAGACAACCATCAGGAAAACTCCAGATACATGTTCTGAAAACAGTCTGACAGACTGCATGAATCAGGATACTGATTTATAGATCACCTTTTAATACCAAGAACAGGCTTCTATCACATAAAGAGACCCACACTTACTTAAAAGTACTAAAACCTCACCCAAGAGGCTGGAGGTTGTTACATTACAATGCAGTTGTGCACAGTCCTTCAGATGGGGTTGGGGAGGGGCAATTCCATCCTAGCAAATGTGTAGCTGTAGGACCAGGCACAATGCAGGCAGCTATTTTGAAAAGAACAGATCTGCCTTTAACAGGTCCACCCAGACATCTTGATCTTGAAAGCCAGCCATTCAAGTGACCTATTAGGAGACTGCTAGCCTCAAGGAATAGTTGACAACATATTTCAAGCATCACCTAAACATCTGAAAGCATCGACACTTCAGGCTTTTCAGGGGGGAAAAGACAGGCTATAGTAGAGGAAAGCTGATGTCAGTTTAAATATCTTTTCCAGGTCAAAGCAGCACACAGATCATGTTTAATTATTCCACTGAATCCATGGCAAAGTGATTTGCCCTCTGACACGGAATAAACCATTGATAGAGACACAACTGGAACTCAGGTCTTGCTCTCCTGGGCTGTGCTCTGAGGTATGTATGTGGCAACAAGAGACAGACGAAGCCAGCTGGCCTTCCATGTTGAAACGTCTGCCTCTAGCAATCAAAAGTTGCACTTACAGATTTCAATTGGCCGATATTACTTCCCTCTCCATATCCATCCTCAAGAAACATCACTGCTGTAGCAAGCACTAGGAATTACTTACTATGTGACCAAAATAAGTACTGATTTGTAATTACCAGTAGAGTCTGGATAAGAATGCTCGCTTGGACAGACCTGTTATTTGTAACATCGTGGTTCTAATGTTCATTCACAGGAAGAAATTTTTAGGCTGAGGTGTAAGTGTTTTGTAGGTCTATCTATCATAGTTGGACTTTGCTTCCACCCCCGCTGATTTTTGTGATGCTACTGTAAATCTAGCAGTAAGAAAGTTATCATCCTACATTGCTTTCTGGTTTACGTTTGGGGATTTTCTTTCAGCTACCTCCACCTCACATCCAAAGAGGTTCCCAGTCTAAGCACTGCATCTTGTCTCAGAAGTTTCTCACTCCCACACTTGAGTTCACAAGGACTTGATGCATGACTAATTTGGAAGTACAGGAAAATAGGATGAGAAGTTAAGCTGGGAGAACACCAATTCCAAAGACAACTAACACAGATGCAGGCGTTCTTTGAGAACCAAGCTACTTCCAGCATGGGAAGTAGCTTAACACAGTTAGCAAAGCTTATCATGTTCAAGTCTGGAGGACAGCAGTTTCTGCTTGGCATTCTTATGCTTTGGGCAAGACCTACCTTCCCATTCCCATTGCCTTAATACAGTAGCAAGTTAGAAACACATGCACCAAATGTGAATTTCAAACAAAATAGTGAAGCTGCTACAATCTATACAATGCCAGCAAATCCTGCTGTTTGGATTTCAGTCATTATTACTTGCATATCCCCTCAAAGCAATTCAAGCACATGCAAAGATAGACTGCAAGTGTCTTTGGTCTAATAACCAAGATCTGTCAATTGAAGCCAACAAGAAGCTAGAATTTTCATTTTTAAAAAAGGAAGCAAAGCAAGCAACATTCCACAAGAACAAGTATTCCACAGTTTCATTTTGAAGGATGTGAATTTTTTTTTTCCTGCAAATTTCCCTCCACACACACCCCCAAGCTTTTTACACTGCCCAGAGTTTTCTGGCACAAAAAATGTTCAGCAGTCCTCAGAGCCTCAGAAGCCCATCTCTGACACAACCTGCAACCTAGATACCCAAGGACTATATCAGCTATTGAGTTTTCTAGGTGGAAGACAAGATTCCAGCAACTTGGTTTTTTTCCTTGGAGAAATACAGTGTTTATAACAGCTAATTTAAAAAAAAAAAAAAACAAAAAACCACAACTAAACAAAACCCAGCAGATTCCCAAACACCTCAATCATATCTTCACTTGCTGATCAAGGACAGATAAAGTCAACTGCAGGAACATGGTGTGTCTTGTATCGAGGTTACATGTCAGCTGCAGAGCACCGCATCAGTATGTGCTGCAACGTACCAAAACCTAGAGCTGCAGCAGTAACTTTCAAGGCTCTGGCCTGCTTATACTCGGCTGATGGTGCCCAGGAAACCTGCAAGAAGTCACTAGACAAAGCACTCACTGGGAAGGTTGCAGAAGAGAAAGTGGGAATGGCCATGTACTGTCATTAATAATAACCACCTCCCCCCCATCTGGCGTCCTCCGCAGCCTCTTCAGGGCAGAGGCCAGCAAGCTCTGCTGTGATAGAGCTGCTATTGCTTCACATAACTCAGGTGCTCCTAAGATCCCCTGTTTGGATGGCAAAAGGGATGCTGAACAACGTAAACAGTTTATGCTAGTCTGATTGAGTCCCCTGAAAAAAGGCTTCACACCCACATAGATCAATGTCAGACTTCAGAGCAAAAAGCCTCATTCTTTTCCAGCACCATATTAAATCCAGAAAAGCACAGCTATCCCAACCTGAAGCTGCACCCTGCAGGAGTGTCCCCCAAAGGTCCAACACTGTGGCTGGGTAAAAGTTTTCCCACACAGATTTTCCCATCAGAAAGTGAAGCTGTTAGGCATTTGCCAACAACAAAACTCCACCACTCAAGGGGAAATTAAAACACAGAAAGATTGCTTCAGCGTGTGATATTTGACTAAGCACTTGAATTTTTATTTCAAAACATCCACCAGTGACTTTTCCTTCCCTTCAATTTTTTTATTTCCCCCCTCTGCTTTAAACTAGAATGGGAGATTCCCACATGGCAAAGTTCCATTGGAAAAAAAAAAAAAAAGTAAAAAAATAAAAATCTACCAGCTTTCCCAAGATCATTGTTTAAATCAGCTTTAAATGGTTTTATACAACACTTTATAGACTTGGAGATGGACACGTTCCCCTGACAAAGCATCAGCTATCCAAACAACCGAGGCATGGGAAAATTGTGCAAGAGTGTGAACTGGGGAAGGTCTTTAGTGAGCAGAGATACAGTCCACACTCATGTAAGCATGGTAGCTCTGAACAAAGATCTACAGGCTAATAGATATGTAAGACAAATGACATGTGGTTCTCATTGCAGCTCATGCTTTGGGAAGGGGGTACCTTGGAACAGATCCAGCTGGGATAGGTTTATCCCATTACTCTCCTATAATTTTCTGCTGTTTCAAACCCTTTGACAGTTACTGTAGTTTAACATCACACCCCCTACAGACTGAGGCCTGTTTGACAGCCCAGCAAACAAAACCACCCCCACTTGGAGATGAAATATGCACCATATGTGAGAACCGTGCAAGACACAAGGCTAGCGCCCACTCTTGTACTTCTGTGACACGCCGATGAAAATCTGTTGTGTAGATGTCTTATCCCAATTCCTAGCCCAAATAAGCGGTGCTAACATAAGCCCTCCTCCACAGCAGCATAACTCATGCATACTAGGTATTAGCAAGGGGAGGAGGAAAAGAGGTAGAGACAGGATGGACGAGCCCTGAATATTAAATTCCCAAGTCCCCATTTAAGGGAATCGCAAAAAAAAAAAAAAAAAAAGTGAAATTCAAGAACAACTGGAATCAGGTTAAGCCACTCTCTCGCTTTATACAGTGCGGCTCATTCATCTGAACAGCTGTTTCACCTCCAGAGAAATACCCAGAGAAAACAGAGGGGAGGGGGAGAAGCCTAAATTGTTTGCTCTACTGAAGCAGCAAGACACAGTAAATCAAAACTGATTTACACTAAGTTTGTAAGAAATTGGTTTGGGGCGGAGGGGAGAGCAGAAGAGTGGGAGGTTTGGGTTTAAACAGCTATTTGAAAGCTGCAGCTCTTGAATAGAGATCTGTAATTAAGGTCTTTCCTTTGTTGAGCTGAACAAGTTTTTCCTCGCAGCCGAGGGCTATAGCAGTTCCCTCTGTCGGCATCCCCGGGGTCCCGGTTCAGGAGGTTTTACGGCTCCGGCTGCGCAGGGACACGCTGCCCGCGACCCCGGCAAAGACCTTCTCCGCCCCGACAGGCTGGGGGGGGCAGGAAGGGGAGTTTGCGGGTTCCATCTGCCAAAGCTCAGCTCCTCCTCGATTCCCCAGTCACCCCTGCCCCAGAGGGGGGCCCTGCCGCGGGCAGGTAGGAGCTCCCACCACCACCACCACCCCAGTTAGGATGAGGGCAGCCCAGCCCGGCGAGCCCCTCGCACCCTCCGCCGGGATTGCCCGCGGTTCTGCCGTGCCCGTTGCTCCCCCCGGGGAGGCGGACCCGGTCTTACTCACCGGCGACTGGCGAAGCCGCTGCCCGGCGAGCCCGAGCTCTGCTCTGGGTAGTTGTGCTGCAGGGTTGATGCTGGGAATTGGTAGAGGAAGCCAGTCCCTAGCGCACATCCATGCAGGCAGCAGCACCAGGACAAGAAAAGAGCGAACTGCATTTTTGCAAGAATGGGGTGTTCCTCCCGCCCCCCCCACCCCCCCCCGCTTTTCCTCTTACACAGCACGGCAGGCGCGGGGCCCCACCGTGCCTCCCCCGGCCGGGGTCACGGCGGGATCCCACGGCGCGGAGGTGCCCCCGGGACCGGGGACCACGGGGCAGCGGTGCCCGGGACACAGGGACCGCCGCTCCGGCTCCCGGAGGGAAGCCCCGTCCCGCGGCAAGGCGAGCCCCGGCGAGGCGAGCCCCGGCGGCGGCTGCTGCCCGCGCAGGGGGTCCGGGGCCAGCGCGGCTCTTTGCGCCCAGGGCGCACACTCAGCCCCGGATGCCTTTTCAAATTTGGCGAGGTTGGTCCGACTCCGTCAAAGGGGGCGTGGGGTTTCGGCGTTAACCCTTGCCGGGCCTCGCAGCAGACCCCGCTGCGAAGGGGCTCCCCGTCGGGGGGAAGGCGGCCGGGCACCCCGGGGCCGTGGGGGAGGCGAGTCGCGGTCCCGCGTGGGCTCGGGGACACGCCGGGGCTGCGCCGTCCCGCCTGGGCAGAGCTGGCAGCGTCACCGCCGCTGAGGGCACAGGCGGGGAGCACACCCGGGGGGGGAGCCCGAGCCCCCCAACATCACCGGCACGGAGCGCAAGGGCCTCTGTGTTCCTGATGAGCCGAGAGCCAGGTCGAGGGGAACTCACTGCCCTGCAGCAGCGTGGCCCAAACACCCAAAAGCTGGCGCCTGCTGCCACATTCGCGCTGCGGCAGTTGCACAGATAAAGTAGGAAATAAATAATTTTTAAGACGCTTCATTCACAAGGTAACCAATGAAAAAGTAATCTCTGCTTCAGTACATGCATCCTGCTCATTCTGGCATCACATGTAAGCGCTCTCCTTGCCACCCCCTCATGCAGACCCTTTGCCTGGCACCCAGGATGGCTCCGAGCTCAGAGAATTGCACAGCCAGCCCCAGGCAGGAGGAACATTTTTGCAGTCGTGGAAGGATGTGGGTGTTTCACAAAGGCAGTACCCCAAGAAGGGAGCCAGCAGCAAGGCTCCCTCTCTATACAGCAGCTGAGCTTGTGCTTAAAGCCCTTGTACATCCCCATTTGGTAACAGTGTCACAGACCCCACTCGCTGGCCTTTCAGAGTCCCCTTCCCAGCCATGGAGGAGAACCCAGCTCACTGACTGGGCAAGCGACTCATCTGAGCCAAACACCACAAGGAGGGGGTTAATTTTTAAGATGACACAACCGTCTTTCTAAGCTTTTTACCCTCAGATCCTGCAAGCTCACAGGAGTTCCTCCGCACCTTCGATGTTGTGAGGCCTTCCAAAGGCAGCCCTGATTCACCACTGAAAGCAGGTCTCTTGCGGGGATACCCTAGGGGCCCAGAGCTTCCCCGTGGGGCTCTGCAGCGGCAGAGACCTCTTCCCCTCAGGGGCAACACAATCCCTGCACGATGCTGCAGCTGGAAGCAAGATACTGGGAAAATGGTTCAGTTCACCCCCCACCCTCGGGTGAGGACCTACCCCTTCCCCCACGGTGCCCACCTCCAGAGCCTGCACACAGAGATAAATAGCCCCTGGCTGGAGCCTGTAACCAGACAAGTTTAGACTGCAAATGAGGCACCAGGTTTTTAAACAGCCGCTGTCATTAATCACTGGAGCAAATCACACAAGGAGGCAGAGGTGCAGTTTACACTCCAGCTCAGTGCAGCCTCCCTGGGGTTGCCCCACAGCTGCTCCTGGGCTGTCCCAGACCTAGCTGGAGCAGGCAATGGATCAACACTCTCCGGGCTCAAAGGGAGCTCAAAAGCTCTGGTCCATCAGCTTTGGGCAGCCAAGCCCGCTCAGAAACAGCCACTATTTATTTACAAAAAGCCCTCAGTGCCTGGAGCTGGGACATAACAGGACCTTCTGTCCCCAGCCCTGGCTCAGATCAGCCTGAGCACCCTTCCCTTCAGTCTCCCCCCACCCTCAGGAACGTCTTCCCTTCCCTTCTCCCACCCCCAAGAAAACACAAAGCTCCCAGCAACTCACCCTAGGATGCTCAACCACTCAGCCATTTTGCTCAGAGTCAGTCCTCAGGAAACCTCTGCTCAGCCTGACAGGGTAACAAGAAAAGAGGTTTACTCTCCGGTCTCCCCTCTCAGTAGGGCTAGAGACTTCACCAAATTCACCCTTCTCCTGGGAAAGCAGTCAGAAACTGCAGCACACGCAAAACACTGTGAGGCAGTTCTCTGAGGCTCCCCTGCCCCTTAATCTGGGTGATCATCCTCAACTATGTGTGCACAGCCAAACTGGGTGCAGCGTGACCTGGCAGTTTATTGCAGCTCCAGGCTGTGTGCTGGGGGCCTGGTTCAGCCTTTTGTCCCCCAAACACTAAGTTCCCTCCCCTGACAGGCTGGGATAGATCATTTATCAGTATTTAACAGCACTGAACAGCACCAGTGGCTTTCTGACCCATTTTCCTGGCTTGTATTAGCCCCTTCAGAAGCTCTTTGTAGTCTTCAAGTCTTAATTGTCCAAGGGCATTCTATTTTTGATTGCATGCAAAATTTGCTGCTTCAGCCTTCACTGACTTTGCAAGACCCTAGGAGATATTAAACGCAGGTGATTAGACAAGACATGATTCTGGCAAATTATTCAAGACATCTGTAGGAAGCTAATGTTCTTCCTATTTCATGAACTGAGAGACTGGAGACCAGAGGTCAAATGACTTTGCTCAAGACTGCAAAGAACTAAAGACAGAGCCAGAAACAGAGCTCAGATCTCCAGGCTCCCATTACTTCTGCCCTGTCCCTAATGCACACTTGCTTCTACTCTGTATGGCTGATTTAAAATGAAAATGAAGAATTAACTTCCAAGCTGTTTTTGGAAAGCGAGAAGAAAGGGCGATATTGTCTACTGTAGAGGGAGAATTAAAGATGACATTTCATTTTAGTCCTTTGGATATGCATAATATAATCAAACACAATAGCAGTAACAAATGAATATTTTTTCTCCCCACGGTGCTTACGAGTGCAACATATTCTAACAATTTCTCAAAACTATGTTGATAAATTGGAAACACAGTGATGGAGGTAACAAAGACAGCCAACAAAAACATAATCCATTCAATTTATCAGAGGGACTAGCTTTGAGAAAAGAACCCTTGAAATCTGAACAGTTCTGTTCTTATAAACCAGACATAATATATTTCAAAATATAAAGCTACACTTTTTATGCCTGTGCATAAGCATGTTAATTAAAGATTGCCCAGGCAATCAGGGCTAAATAACTTATTTGGATGTATTTCACCAATTCAGTTCAAGATGGGAACGGCAGGGTGCATACTGGAAAGCCACAATGCATGGAAGCACCAGGGGAAATAGCAAAGAGGCAAGGGCCAGGTCTTCAATTTAACAACACTATTGGTCTGGAGTGTTTTTCAGCTTCCTAGTCCATTGGGCATACCTGAGACATAAGACATCAGAAACTGTTCTGTGAAAACATCTATAATTTCTTTAAACATATACACTGCATGCAAGCCAGCCAATATATGAAGTGGGGGGAAATACAGACAATAAAAGGAATATTCAAAGTTTAGCCTGATTTTTGTTCAGTTGCAAAGTAAAAAGCTGGAATGATACAGCAAAAGAGGGATTTATTTTTTTTCTACAAAGTTTTCAGTTTGAAAGGTGGTTCAAAAAGGTAGAAAAGCACTGTCATACCTGTAAGTGGAGTCCAGCTCCAGAACTGCCATGCCATCTCAACTGTTCAGCACCACTTACAGTACTAGAGAAATAAGTAGTTAGCTGAAAAAGAGAGTCACAATGTTGTTAGAATCATGGCAAACAAATTTTGAAAGGCCCATCCCTTGAATTTTGTGAGTGCACTTTTCATGTGGATACTAACAAGACACCAAAGGAAAAGCAGCTTTGTTCTAGTTGATAAAACCTTGTGGAGCTTTAGAATTATGTTAGAATTAAGTTAGAATGAAGTCACTGATACAACCATTTAAAACCAAAAATAATTTGGATAAACACCTTCTAGCTTCCTAAAATGCCTAGATTATTTCATTGTGATATAACAAAGCAGTCAAGGAACCTTGGAAAATTAGAAGAGATGGATAAGAGGTTAGTAACAGTAAGAGTTCAAGACCTCTATTATAAACTAAATTATAAGGTGACTAAGGTTATTGTAACACATCTCTTACTGGGGAGTCAAGCCAAACCTGAGCCAAACTGAAAATTTTAGAGGACTGTAGTGGTTTTTCTTTTAAGCTGGGAGGTAGCTAGTGTGTGAAAATTTCTTGAATTTGACCTGGAATAAATCAATCACAGCTGAAGTCAAAATGGAATAGAACCGAAGAAACATCTGACTTACACAAGCAGTTTAGCATACAGTAAACATGATAGACAGTGATATTGTGTGAAGTACAAGACATGATCCAGAAGTCATGACTCTGGCAAAATTCATTGACCTTAGATGAGAACTTTGCCTGAGTGAAGCACTTGTGTGGGTATTATAAAGTAATATACTGGATAAAATAACTCGGATTGAAACATAATTCAGCAGATGGAAAATGTGATGACTCAAGAGATCAGCAAGATCCACTACATCCAGTGGAATTATACATAGAATATTATTGTGTCCTGGGAAAAATTTATGTCACCTTTGATGTTAGGCAAAAATTCTCCCAACTGGACATGCACTGAAGCACTGATCTGCACAAGCAAATCAGGTGGACACACCCTTGATCCACCAGACTCACCAAGAATGCAGTAAAGCAGAGGTTCTCACAGGTGTGATAAAGCCAAGGCACAAATAGGACCAGGTCTACTACACTCCAACCTGCTAGAGTAGAAACACATTCAGAAGCAGCCAGGAAGGACTGCAAGAGTTATCTAATCCCTCTTCCTTCTTCCTGCTAGAAGGCAGGATCTATTATACATGATTGTTGGCACAAGCTTTTCTGCCTTGTTCTGAAAGAACTCAAGATAGAAACTCCCTGAGCTCATCCGAAAACATATTCCAATGAATTGTGCTCTGTACTAGTAGTTTTTCTTAGCATCCAACCTCAGTCTGCTTTGTTGCAATTTAAGCTCGTAATGCCTTACTTTCTCCATTATGGATGTAGAAGACTATTCCTTCTCTCTTTGAACAGACTTTAAATTCCTTAAAGTACTTTTAAAAATGTTTTAACACCTCTCCTTGCCTTCTAGAAGAAAAACAATGCCAACTTCTTCAGACTTTCCCTGGAGGTCATATGTTACACAGTTCTGATCCTTTTTTGGTATCCTCCTCTGGACTTTCCAGCTGGTCTACATCTATCTCATAGTATGGCACCCATAACCTATACTTCTGTGCAATACCTCCACCCTGCTGAGGATTTGCCTTTTTGACATCTGTACGTCATTGTTAACGCATGTTTACTTTGGGATTCTCTACCTCTTCTGCAGAACTGCTAGCCTGACTTTCCCCCATCCTGTATTTGCTAGTTAAAATTATTCCTGCCAAAGCATAGTGCCCTGCAGTTGTCCTTAATGAGTTTCATCTTATTTTATTCAGATCATATCACTAATTTGTCAAGATCACTTGACATTTTAATCCTCCCTTCCAGTGTTCTTGCATTCGGTTCCAGCTTTGCCTCATCTACAGATTTAATAAGCATGCTCCGTCTTCCATCACTGAGGTCACCAAAGAAAACATTGGGAGGTCTGTCTCCATGTCTGTATTCTCAAACTATGTTCCTGTTCATTAACTGTTCATTAAACATTATTCAGTCACCGAAGGCTGCCTGCTTGCTTGATGCTGTACAGGACATAAACACTGAACTTATAAACTCTCCAGACCACAGATGGTCTTGAACTTCTACAACAAAACAAAGCACTTTGTAACCGGCAGTGGAAAGAGCTACCAGATACCAAGCTGCAGTTTTCAATGCAGTCACTGGCTGTAGGATATCCAGATTCAGTGGTATCCGAATGCTTAGCTGATTTGAAAATCCATCCTGAGTCATGGACTTTCTCTAAATCTCAGAGTAGCAAGGACTTTCATGACCAAAGAATGTCTCAGTTTTGGACTCTGGCCCTGAAATCCTCCTACTTCTCTCAATTTCCCCATGGGCCCAGGTTGTCTGACTTGAGCAACCCAACATGAATGGGAGTCTGAGTTCCCTTTCTGCATTGTGCGAGTCACATAAAAGGGAGTGGGCTCACACCCCTCCTGACAAAATACACAAATAAAGGCACACAAAACAGATAAGAAAGGATTTATGGAAATAAGCACCCTCTTATTCCTGCTCCTTCACACCCCAGAGGTTGTGCCACCTGCCCTGTGGAGCCAAGGAACAGAAGAACTGGGGGAGATGCAAGTGGGGAGACTAGAGTCCCCTTTCTTCCACACAGCAAATCCGTATGTTCCATCCATATTTTTTCAGCCTTTACTGATTTTTTTTCAAATCTCCTAGGAACTTTCCCTGTGGGCCATGACAATGAGGCCTAACCACAATAGTCTGCTTTTCTTAGCTGGCTTCCACAGGCCCCTGAAAAGTTGGCTATAGTCCTTCAAAAGTTTGTGGGCTGCAAGCTGAAAATCGCTGCACTGTAGCCATTGTACAGGGATACCTCTGCAGCATGATGCTGCCCAGCTAAGATCTGAAATTGCCTCCAACATTTTCACCTTAGGTGTCTGTTGTTAAGGTGGATTAATAGCAGCCATATGCTTTCTCCCTCTTCTCTCCTCTACCTTGTTCCACGAACTCCTTACCTGCCAGCCATCTGTCTTCACACTGCAAACTTCTTGCCAGCCAGTGCCTTCCTGCACCATCTTTGCCTGTGTTGGACCTTACCCCACAGGCTCCAGCACCTTGTTTCCTTCTTGCTGCAGGTGTTTCTCAGCGCCTGCTCTGGCATGGCTTTCACTATCTCTGTGTGTTACTGGTAAACAGTCAGTCACAATCAACTGTCATACCCATATTTTCCTTACAGTTCTATCTTCACCTTGTTCTGCTCTAAAGCACTGCACATCTAGATTCACGGGACCACACTGATAACTGACATTACATATTTCTTGAAGCATTCACATGAGCCTCTCCCTTCTCTGTCTTCATTCTTTTCCCAAGATCCTATTTTTCAAATTAAGTCTCCTTGTTTTCATAGACTTTGTCTGTTTCAATGTAATTAATCCCCTTCATTATTTTAAAATCATTGACTGAATCACAGCAAGATCTCTTTTTAAACAAGATAATACCAAACCTCTTCAGTCTTGCTTTATAACTCAGAGCTGAAAGGCACAGTATTATTCTCATTTTCCCTGCTTTATCCCCTTAATCATATCCTTCTTAGGTAGAGTGAGCAGTACTGAAAAGAGCACTCTGAACAAGAACTCACCAGTGTTTTATGTAATAACAATAACAAGAACTCAGTTCTTACCGTAATGCAACCCAACATCCTGTTCAGTTGTTAGGGTCTGTTTTCTACAGCTGTGTGTTAGGCTGAGAGCTCTGTGGATTATTTAAAGAGAATATTCTCCAGATTTATCAATTTACCTTTATGAACATTTTGCTCTATGCATTTTAAGAGGAGCAATCACGTAAGTAAACCCCAACACTGTTCAGTGGCACTGTCTTGCTCTTTAGCTGGCTCTCTACCTAATCTCCTCTCTTGAATCTTGCAGATTCCTCCATGGAAGCAATAAAAAGGCAGCTAAGGTGCTAAATATGAAAAAATCATTGTAGGCATTAAAGGCTAAAGTCATTGCAAGGCAGTTGGATCCAAGTATTTCTTGGCTATGCACATGTACACTAATGCTAGCTTAGGTGTTCACAGTATACTCTATTGTCACCAATGGATACCACACCTAATGGGCTTGGTATCCAAAATCCACCCCTCTTCTAGGGCCTCTGGGTGGTTTTGTCAAACAAGCTTAGTCTGAGCACCTTCTTGAACTGGTTGCATGCAGACTTCCCTCCCCTCCTCAGTTCCATTTCTAAATGATGCAAGCTGGAACTATTAAATTGTACTTTGCAAATATCAAGCTCCTCACATAGAACACAGATCTCTCTTTCACCATAAAAAAAAATGCTCTTCATCCCTCTCTCTTTTCTGTTCTGCCTGAGGGAGATCAATCTCTCTACAGATGCAAAACCAATCCCCAAATAATCCTCTGGGATTACACTGGCTCACAGCCCCTCATGCCACTGGATCTCAGGCAGAAAGGATACATGGGCTGCCAGTCTACACCCAGAAAGGATCTGGTTGAACTAACTCCCTGACCTACCAGAGCCATCATGCAATCTCTCAGTGCAGGGTTTAGTGCTTTGTTATATATCATGGCTATTGTAAGGGTAATAGAAATGGAATAAAAATGATACGGTATAAATAGTAAAAATAATGAAAGAAGAGAAGAAAAAAATAAAAGCAGCAAGGTGAGATGTAATCTAACAAGAGAGATAAATTGTTCTTTTTTTGTCAGAAAGGAAATTATAAAGTCTGCAAGATTCTATGAAATGTTTAAACTGATTATTGCCCAAAAAAAGAAATAAATGCTTTTGACCAGACTAAGGAGATTTTTGGTATGTGATAGTATGGTAGGACAAGACTATCAGCTTCACTGTGTGCCTGGAAAGAAGTAGCTCACAGCAAAACATTTTTTGGCTCAATTCACATCTTGAGTATTTAACTCTAAGATTGTTGTGAAAAACCCAGTGCAGTGCCCCAACTGTAGGGTGATGCACTATTTTGCATTGAAAACAGGTGTTCAGTTGGCTGGCTTTCTAGCGGAGCACAGTAGATTTGTCCCAGATTTTCTGTACATGATCTCTAGGTAATTCTTACCTTTTTTTTAGATGTTTCAAGAAAATTAGATAATTATTTTCCATGTTCTGAGCCTTCCCTGAACTGCCTGACAGTAGATTTACAGAGCTGAGCTGTAGGTCGGGCAGAGAGGGAGTCTGGCCAGCTTACAGAGGAGGTAAGTGGACTTTGGAAAAAGCAGTGCTGCAATTCTGGAGCATCTCTGAGAACAACCACAGCTTGTAACGTCTGCCCTGGCACACTGCAGCTATGGCTAGCAACCTACTGAGGTGCTGTCTCTGGCTGGGGAAGAGAAGAGCAAACAGTCTTGATAACCCAACCATTAATTTCCTTAGTTTTGAAGCTGTGTTAGGTAAAAAACTACATTAACTGAAACTCTCCACTGTGTTTATTAATTTTAAATGGCTTTGAGATACAGTTTCTTCAAAAGATCCTGTATAATCAGTCTCCATTGTTCTGTATATATTTGCAGAAGATAACAGCTTCATTAAAATATAGTGTGCTATTAACAGCAGTAAATATATAGCCTTAAACCTTAAAATGTAATGCAATTAAATAAGAAATATGAACCTAAGGAGGTTAAGTGCAATCAACCACTGACATTTACATTTGATTTGAATTAAAAAACACACACAGAGGGAAATAAAGGGCCTCGGTACATACTTGGATAACAGGAAATCCCCTGGATGTAAAAATAGTGAATTTAAGAATGAAGAATATAAAGGTCTAGTTCAAATTAAAGATTTTATGACTGAGGACTCCATTAAATCTTTGAACACTTACAGTAAAGAGTTTGGAACGCTTCCAGTCCAATTCTTTATGTTCTCACAAATGACAGATTATACTTCTGAACTTCTATGGCAAAAGAAAGAAAGAGGGATTGTATTAATCCATCTAAATCTGGAGCTTGATAATTAAGATGAAAACTATAACAATCTGTGCTTAGGTGAAGCATGGTATTTTTATAACCTAGCTCAAGACAACATCACTAGCCAAGCGAAAAGTAGAAGATTTACATTTTCAAGTTATTGAAGAACAATAAAATAACGAACCAGTTAATACTACCTGATCAATGATCTGTACTAAAGATGAACTTTTCTATAGTACATAGTCTACTTTGCTTTTTATATTTCCAAGACATTCCTCATGGTGTTTAAAATACATAGTACAACACACTGCTTCTAATTTTACCCCGACCTGCAGAAATGCAAGGATCTTCAATTGCAGCAAGTCTGCAGTGGCAGACCACGTACAATCAAAGTGCCACTCTTACACACATGTATTTGTAGCCGTAAGGTATTAAGGAGGACCTTTCAAATGAGGAGTTTGCAAGTGAGTCAAGCATTGGAAACTATTGTACTACTTCTCCCAGGTTTCAAAGGGAATCAAGGCAAAATCATCAAGGCTACAGATTTTTAAGTTGGGGGTGTAGAGTTAAGCATTCATCACTTATCCAGGTACCTAAGCAAAGAAGCAAGGATTTTAGATCTTGTTCCAGACTCCTCAAAACATACTAATTACTGGTATAAATCAGTTGTCTCTAATGGCATACTGCCAAGAGGTAATTGAGCCTTAAATGAAAATTAATGTGAGACATCTGAAAAGACAGCTGATTTGGCCCAGGATGTTAGCAGAAACATAACGCCTGGAAGGACTGCAGGATTAAGGAACTCCCATGTTTGGCCATAAATTCCAAAGTGACACATAAGTCAAATCAGAAGATGAAAATGAGAGAAAACAAAATCTTCCTGTCAGTAGGATCTCCTCTCCTATAGGAACACATGGCAGTCCCTCTAAAGACAGTACACACTTTTTTGCTTGCTTTCTATGAAGTCACTGAGGGTCTGGCCTTGAGTGAATAAATAGATCAGACAATGTTAATAAATGCAGGCTCTTTCCAGACCAACAGGGGCGGCAGACACCACAGCTGTCAGTAAGAAACAAAACTTACTTTGAAATTTTATATTCAAAACAAAAAGCATACTGGTCTAATAGAAAAGGTTCCATGAGCCCTTGTGAATCACAAATAACAATTATCCTTTGATTGTCTTGTTTCAGTACCTTCTAGTCTACCACCTATAGAACCCTTTTTACCAAACATAGAGAAATGTTTTTCGCCTAGCCCAAGAAGGCTGCCATGCTCTCTTCTAAGAATAAAGGGTGCCCAGCACAATATTTCTCATTTCTCACCATCAGGCTGTATTTCTCTTTGACTGCTCTCACAAACAGATATTGAGAACATCAAATTTAAGAGGTCTGACTAAAGGTATGACTAGATGCATGCTTTAATGCAGTGGACATCTGCACAGTAGCTGAAAAAAATGGTCTCATCCTTGTGCCACTTGGCCATGTCCCCGCAGGTCCTCATTACCTCCTTTCTGATAGCATCAGCTTTTTGTGCAGTTATGCAGTGAACAGGTTCAGGGAGCTGATTTTTGTTTTTTTTTTCCCCCGAGGCATCAGACTAGTTTTCAATTGAATCAATTCTATCTAAACAGGTAACTGGAAGGAAGCTAGACCAAGAGCTGGGGACGTGAATGGAGGCAATACTACTTCTTTGAGTGGGTAGTAATACAAGTTTATGTCATATGTAAAAAAGCAGGCATCCACAGCATAAATTAACATTCCAGGCTTTGTCAACAGGCAGTGAAGACTCTCCTAAATAGATGCTTCCAATAGATAATTCAGAATACCTAAACCAGAAGCCTAAAATTAGAGAGCATGAATATGACAAGACCATAATTTCTCAGTACTGCAATTCCCACAGAGTTGAGGCTCTATTTACAAATGCAAATGATCTGGGCTTTAGTAGAAATACTTTTGCTTAATGTTTTTTTCCATGGAAAAATTAAAATTTTCCCCTGTGAGGGGGAAAGAAGACCCTCTGAAGGGCTCTCCTGCTAACACAATAAACATCTGTGGGTTCTTTCCTCTCAAATGCTATTTTTCTAGGGGGTCCCTCTCTGATGAATTAGCAGTCCCAGTAGATCATGGCAAACAATCCTGCATACCACATCTTAAGAAATGGGACTTCTTGGAACAGATCGGTTTGGTCTGCCTTAACACAGGCAAGTTAACACCACATTATCAAATGCACTGAGGTCACCAACCTCCATCAGATGATCTGCTTGATCCTTTTCAGACAAAAAAAGAAAAAGAAAAAAGCTTGAATTCCTTACAGAAATCTGAGTGCTCCAAGCTGGAAGCAGTAGGCTCGGCCACTCACAGCCCACCCACCTACAGATCAAGATGGACTGGAACAACCTCCTCCATGAGCCAGAAAAGTAAAGGGGGTTGGGTGGTGGGAGGAAGAGTTTCATATTTCATCTACCACTTTTAATAGAAAACAGAACATAGTGGGGGTTGAAAGGAAAATGCCAAATCCCTGGAGATCCTAAGTGTTGGCCTTGCAAGTCAAAACTGTCAATCACACCATGTCCCCTCCAACTCGTGCTTCTTGAAGGGAAGGAAAGGCAGGAGGCAATGGGCTGGCACGTTTAGCCACTAGGTGTTACTGTTGCTCCACAGAATGGGATCAGAGCAATCACTTTCGAATAAGCAAAACATCTACCAGAGACATCATCTGCAGCTGTACCTTAAGATTTAAACCATAGAAACTAAATTGTACTTCTGGATTCATGTATAGTGACTCAAAAATCAGAGCACTTGGCTGTGTTTTCTTGGGGGGGTCGTGGAGGTAGACTGCTGCTCTTTGTGTTTTGTTTATACATCACTGCGTAAATGGAGCAAGTCAAATTCATCCCTTGGGAACTTCCACTGACTTTGATGAAGGTACAGAGGGAGAATTGGGCCGCTTAAGGTGTCACTGAGTTCATGTCCACTGGTCAGGAAAATACATTGGCGGCTGAGTTGCCTGCCTCCTCTGTGAGTGGCCACAGCTGCACTGACACTTAGAGACATTTTCATTAATGCTAGATCTGCTCTCAGCCAGGTGGGTTCCTCAGGCAAGTCATTTCAGCTTTCTCTGCTTTTGTTTCTTCATCTATAACATGGAAATAAAGTTCCTCTTCTCCTCTGGGAAGGACTTTGAGACCACAGATAAATCAGAGCTGTAGTCCTTGACAATCTGTTGTCATGAACCAAGCAACAGGTTTTGCATGAGCTTTCTCTATTGATTCCAGAATAGGTTTTCTGAGAAAGACTGAACTGAGTGCTTCTCCCTCCTTGGTAGCCACTTTTAAGTGAAACAGATTCATGACAAAGAGCAGTGCTCCACTTCACCCCTGTCAATGTACCTTAATGTCCTGTTTCCATTTGGTCCTTTTTCATAGCTCTACCAAAACTTTATCCAGAGGACAGCCACACTTCACCCAAAACTTTATCATTTACTAAATCAACTAGGCTTTGAACCTCAGAGACATATCCCTTCCCTGAGCTTCTCAAGCAACAAGCTTCAAGTTCACAACAATATTGACTTCTTAATTTTTCATAACAGGCTTTAGAGCACAAAAATAGGTGTTTCTTCCTTTCAATTCTCGTACTCTATGCCTTGCCCCCAGATGAACCAGTATAAATAGAGGATGTAATGCAGGTCTCTGCATGCCCCCACGAGAAAGCTGTTTCTGCACACACATAATAAATGTCATGCAACACACAACAAACAGGCAGAGCAGTCATTCTCATGGTAAGTCTTGCCATGTGGTTGTACTTCTAACCAAGGCATTATTTTCACACAGAACTTGATTTGAGTGCTCCAGGGTATGTTTTCCAAAGTTTGGAAACATTGTTACACTACATTAAACAAAGTACCAGTACTGAGCCACAAAATCTTATGAAAGATTTTTTGAGTTGTTTTTATAGGAAAATTTTTATACGCCACATTAAATGAAATATAATGCAAACTTAAAATACTGTTCTCCAAAACACTGAATGATTTGCAAGCGCTAAAGTATTATTTGAAAGGTGACTGGCACTACATTTTACTGCTGCTTCCAGAAAAACCTGTGGGCCTCTAACTTGGAGGCAAAGTCCTCTTATCTGCAATTCAGGCAACAAGTATGACATACCTTGATACAGCAATCGATATGTCTCATGGTTTGAGTTCTCATCGACATTTCTAGAGTGAAGAACATTTTTATTGAAATATTATTGATAGCCCCCAATTATTTCTGGTTTTTGAAGGAAAAGTAGGATCTGTCCACGGAGAAGCATCTGGAGATTATAATTTTTGCTTGCTACCAAAACATTATGGTAGAAAAACAGGCATCTAATAAATGCAAGAATTATAGACCATTACCAGTATTGTCTGGAAGTAGTTCACTTACTGCTGGAGTTTTCTCTCTGCTGCAGTCTAACAAAGAGTTTTAAATAAGTGAAACAAAATGGCCTTGCTGATTTGTACACGTGTACTCTCAGCAAACAATACATCAGCAACAAACATAACTTTACCCATATGCCTAAGGCAGATGCTGATACCATCAAATGTACTTGACTTAGATGCCTTTGAAAATGTCACCCTAAGTGGCTTGGAAGCTTAATTCCCACTTTCTAAAGTGACTTCAAACCCTAAATCACATGGATAAATCCAAAAATTGCAGCCTTAGTCAGCTGTGCTCTCCTTACTCTTCAGTGGCTAATATAAACACACAAAGACCCTATCTGACACTTCATCTAAAAATTAATCCTAATTGCTTTCTGGGCAGCTGCACAAACAGCCAGTTTTACCCAGTTTCAGTTACCTCTTACTCTTTTTTTTTTCCCCTCTTCTGTGCTGCGGTCCACAATAGGACCCTTTATAACCCATTTCTTTTCATGTGCTAGTGGCAGCTAATAACATGTGCCAGCTAATAAGAGAGGCTCTCCTACTCTCCTAATTTCTTCTCTCTAGGTCACCCTTTCTGTCTTTCCTTTGGAAGTTAGTAGGTCTGAAATGCGGACAACATAGCTGTATAAAGGATTAACTACGAGCTGTCCCAGTTCACTGTGAATTTGGTCCTGAATCACATGTGGATCTTCAGAAACAGAAAATACACATCCAGTCTGCTACAGCAGAATCAAATTCAGTGCTAGCTGCAACTATGGTTTTTATACTGTCTTTGTCCCACCAACCTGAAAACAAAGGGTTTTCTGAAGTTTAAAATACTGTGTGAATGGTGTGATGCCACTGCCACATGGAACCATCCTAAACCATCCCTATGTAAAGAGTAAAACGGCAAATAAGTCTATAGTGTGACAGAAAAGACTCTCCCCCCTCACTGAGAGCAGAGCAATTCTGGTTCACATTTATTAGTAGTACTAGTAATAAACATTTACATTATGGTAGCACCTAGAGGCCCTATTTGAAAGCTTGTCTAAAACTGCTATTGTACCTGGGCACTAAACAGCTCTGAAGCAGCACATCTGTCTGCCAGATGTTTTTTTCTTAGAAGCTGCAATGTAAAAAAGCCTCTTGCTTCCCCTAACAAGCCTTAATAAGAAACTTCAAGAGCTTGCTTCATTGTCCGTTCAGGAGAATCTGCAGTCAAAATCGCAACGGAACTTCAGGCAAGGACAGCACTTCCAAGCTAGTGAGGGACACCAGAGCGGTGTACGAGCACTGTGGGATTTCTGAAGGTGTTCAGTATCCGTCAGCCTGACCCTCGCTTTCCAGAGGACAGAAAGGCCACGGGGACACCTCTCCCCCGAAACAGCGCGGGCAGGAGAATCCGCTGCCAGTCCCGCCCGACAGACACAGGAGCTGGCCGTCCCCTCAGGGCACCCTGCTGTGCGTTTGAGGCCGTACAGGCGCTGCGAACCGCACTGCGGGCAGCGCGCGGGAGGCCTGGGCGCGCAGAGCCAGAGCCAGAGCCCGAGCCCGCCGCTGCCGCGCCGCCAGCCCCCTCAGGAGGGGCGCGGGGCGATCCCACCGCCGGGGCTCCTGAGAGGCCGCGTCCATCTGCCGCGCCACGGGCCCTACCGGGTGGGAGGGGAAGAGGGACCGCAGCTGCCGCGGAGCAGCCAAGCGAAGCGGGGCGGGGCGGGGCGGGGCGGGGTCCCCGGCGACCCCGGCCCCGCGGAGCCGCCCGGGCGGGCCGTTCCCTCACGACGCGCGGGCGGCGGCCAGCCCTGCGCGCGCCCCGCTCCCCCGCCACGTGACGGCGGCCGTCCCCGCGCGCGCCCCGCTCCCCCACCACGTGACGGCGGCAAGGCCAATCGCAGCGCGCCTTCCCCTGCTCCCCCTCCCACCAGCACCCCCTCCCCGCGCGGGCGCGTTGCTGGGCAACGGGCGGGCGGGAGGTGCCGCCCCCCCCCCCCCGCCATGCTGAAGGTGAAGGTGCTGCTGGTGGGGCCCCGCGAGGTGAGCGCGCCCCGGGCCCGCCGGAGCCCCCCACCGCCCCATCCCCAACCCTCCCGCCCGCTCCGAGGCCGTGTTCACCTCCGCCCCGGCCCCTCGACCCCCCTCCCCACGCCCCACGCCTGTCCCCTGAGGGCCGCAGTCCCCGCGGCCTGCCTTAGGCATCGCCGTGCAGAGGATGCGGCTGTGGAGGCGGGAGGGAGGAGGGGGGCAGGCCTGCGTGCACAGGGGCCTTAGCTGGAGGGCGAGCAGGGAGCCCGTTTAATGTGGCTTTGGCACATTAAATTCCTACGGGTGTCTTTCACTCCCGCTTTCTCCCAGGCTGGAAAATCGGTGTTGGCAAACTTTGTTTCGGAGAGCATGGAAGGGATTGGCAGCTACAGCCCAACGCAGGGTGTAAGGTGAGCAAAGGCTCGTGGCGTGCTGACTGAACCAACCCCCTGACAATTGCCTGTCCCTCAGAAAGTCCCGATATCACATTGTATATCCACTCGTTTTCACAGGATCCTGGAGTATGAGAAGCCAAACTTGAACGGTAACAGTAAGGGAGCTGGCTGTCGATTTGAGTTGTGGGATTGCAGTGGTGATCAGAAGTAAGCCAGCATTGTTGCTACTTCTTCCAGGTTACTTAGTTCATGATAGTTCTGCTTACACAAAACATTCATACTTAAAGCCTAAAACCAGTGATCTTTTTGAGATGAGGAATATTCCCAACTCTTTACCCCGTTATATTTTTTTACAGCTTTCTGCTATGAAGCATCTGATACTAGGTACTCACTGCCATGATACCAGCTGACACTGAACTTTGTTTTGGATAAAGATTGAGTATAACAGCAAAGTCCATAGCTCCTAGAATGCAGTTACAGGTACAGGAGACGGGCCCACTCTATAATTGCCTTTATCTCTTTGAAGTTATTATGTGAATGGACTCCAAACAATGTATATATATGTATGACTGAGGCCTTAATTTCTAAAAGACGCAACTGAGAACTGGACAGATCTGTTTTTAGGGAAAAAGTTTAAATAAGCATTTGACCAAAAACTACACTGTCAGCAAATAAGGGGACCAACTACATAATAGGAAAGTCAAAATATTTGGAATATGATAGATCACTGGCAAGATTACTAATGCTATAATAAAGAAAAAGTACTGAAATGTGTTCTTGAGAAGGGAAGAAGAAAACTTGAGGAAGTTTGAGTGCATGTTTCTGTTTTACAACTATCAGTCTTACCATTTGCCATGCATCTGTTTTTCAAGGTTTGAAACATGCTGGCCAGCTCTGATGAAGGACTCTCATGGCGTAATAATAATCTTCAATCCTGAGCTGCCCAGTCACCTGAAAGAAATTGAAATGTGGTACTCCTGTTTTGTGCAGCAGCAGCCACTGCTTGATAGTCAGTGTCTCCTGGTTGCACATCACAAGCCGGGCAGCACGGGGGACGCAGAAAATCTGTCCTTGGGTAAGAAGATGGAAAACTCAATCTGTAGCTCAGAGGTTTTTATTGAGCTATGTACCTCTAAAATTGTTCACAGCTTGCATTTTTCATTTAAATCTGCCAATCGAAGAATACTACAGTGCTTTGCAAAACCAGAAGTAATGAATTTCAAAGGTCATCTAGAAAGTGAGGAATATTCCTATTTCACAAAAGGGACAGTAAAGGCGAGAAGAGTTTGAGTGACTTCTCTAAGGCAGTGAGTGTGCAGCTGAGCCAGGAATTAGAACTCCTGCCATATTTCATCATCACTAGTAGATTGTTTCTTACGTTGAATTTTATCTTTTTTTAGCTGACGCTTTTGAGGCCATTTAAGCTTGCTTGTTATTGATCAAAAGAATAGGAGCCCTTTGAAATAAAAGGCTAACGATCTTCCTCTTAAAATTAGTAATAGGTACCTTATATACTGCAAAATTATTTGTGGCTGTTTATACAAATGAGAACACACGCTCCCTCTGAGCAACCTGTTCCGGTGTTCAGACAAACACATATTTATTATAAGTATTAATATATTAATAAATATTTAATATAACGATATTGTTCCATCATTCTGAAGTAATCAAAGAATGTCATATCACTTCAATAGAAAACCTGCAATTCAGTTCTGAATTACTTTATTCTGCCTGAGAGACCAAAACCGGTACTTTAAGCTTTAATAATAATGTTTGAAGAATTTAATCTAGCAACAAATTGTACTTGTTTGTAATGCTAACAAGCTATGATGCATTCCTTTTTCATGTGTTAAATGTTATCTGGGGTATCAAACATTGGATACTGCTGAATTCTGACTCACTTTGGGATGAGCTGCCCCATGACCTTGATTGTGAATATTTCTTTTTATAAAAGGAATATACCTAATTATTTTTTATTTACCTTCAAAGCTTACCCACTGAACAAGCTAAAACTAATACATTCCAACTTAGAAGAAGATCCTGAAGATGTTCGGATGGAATTTATGAAATACTTCAGAAGCATCGTCAGCTTAATAAATGAGAGCAGAGAGAGGGAAGAAATGTCAATTATCTCATAACATTAAAAGAAATACAGAACAGGGAAGAAAAAGGATTGTTTTCACTTTGTAAGCTCTACTAGCTTGTGAACAGGTCCTCACAATGAGAATTTTCCAGCCTATAAACACTTCAGACTATAAACAAGTGCTGACATCAGATCAACTGTGGTGCCAAAGAGATGGCTGCACATCCAGGAATTTGGGTAACTTTAGCTGCACTTTGGTTTCATTTCACATCAGAGGTACAGAAAGGTATTGTTTAATATGTTAGTGTGGACCAAAACATAAAGGTATGGGTCATCTCTTCACTTCAGAATCTCTTTTTGTAGAGGTGTTAAGAGAAGAAAGCCTGACAGAACATAAGATTTGTGGAGTTCTGTTGAAGCATCTGAGTAAAGTGCTCATGTTAGCTGTGTTCCTGGAGAAGTTATGCTTTTGGAAGTCAGTACAAACTGATTGGAATAGAGATCTGAGAAGCAGTTGTGGTGTGGAATCCACATTTTTATGTTCCAAGTTCTTATCTTTCTGTCCAGCATCTGAAGAGAGCACATTGCATAGCTATTGCCTTGGCAAGGCAGACAGGTTGCAGTCCTTCTCAGGACTAGGTTCTTCTTCTATTCCAACTAAATATGTTATTGGGGACAATGTATAGGTCTCTCTGGGAGGAAGAGAATTAAAATCTCAGTGTAGTGCAATACTTTGATCTATGTTGTGAGCCTCAATAGAGGAGAAAAGTTCTTCATTCTCCCAAGGAGGAAAAGCTGTTTCTAAACTTGTATTACTGTTCCCTGTTGCATTGAAATAAGTGGTTTCATAGA
Organism: Strix aluco; assembly: GCF_031877795.1. NCBI lineage: Eukaryota > Metazoa > Chordata > Aves > Strigiformes > Strigidae > Strix > Strix aluco. Next base: position 8,237,220 of record NC_133949.1, on the reverse strand, counting down.
TAATTTACTTTCTGATTTGTTTGGTTTGCACTCATCCCTGTTCTTAGTGTGTTTTGCTGTGGAAGACTTTTTTTATAACGTGCAGTATTAAAGCAATAAAAACATTTTTAAAATGCATCCTTTTTGTTCTCAGAGGGAAATTTAATTATGGTTTTGTGGAACTCTTATCAACTTGCTTAATTTTTAGTAAGGAAAACAGTGATAAATTTGTAGTACGTTTTACACTAATTAGCTCCAATGAGACATTCACAAAAACTTGTCACCAGCCCAAATAGCCAAAGAAATGACAAATGAAAAACAGAAGCATGTATCCATACTGACACACTTTTTTTTTTTTTTTTCCCCAGAAGATAATTTAAAGGGGAGAGGGACTGGGAGCTGGAACTGCAGAAACCCTTGAGAAGCATCCCATTTCACCTTGTACTGCAGCTCATGTGAAGTGTGAGATCAGTGGTTGTCAGAAATATGTCTGACCCACAGCACTAAATTTTACAGATTTTGTTTCACGCCATACAGCTATGTTAGAGCTGCAGCTGTTTTTGTTAAGTATATTGTTAAAACAGCCTTGTCCTCACATCAACATTGTCTTTTAGTAAACATCCTTTACAGAAAGTATGTTATAAAACAGGAGGTCCTTGATGTATTTTAGTTCAAGACAACAGGAGTGACAGCCTCTTGGGTTTTTCAGTCATCTAGGTTAATTAGTCTACTATTTTTCCTGTTTTCATAGTTTGTTATTTCCTGAGTAATGAGTAGCCTGTCCTTGCGCAAATACTCTGACAAGAAGATGACAAGAAGAGATGCCTCAAAAATCTACTCGGCTGTTCGCACATCTTTTCTCCTGGCCTTCAGTGTGCAGTCAGGGGCTCTCTGCAGGGTTTTGTCTAGGGAGCTTCAGTGAGAGCAGAGCGCAGCCGGGGTGTGGTGCACTGCCACGGGCTGGTGTGAGCAGTAGCTCAGGTCTTGTCCTGGCCTCCTCAAAATGCCCACAGGTCTCAAGGCAAGAAATTGGTACTCCCTTTCTTTTGTCAGTCCCCTTTAATGGGATTCATTCTAGTGGCTTAACAATGATTGACTGTAGCAGCATAAAATAAGTTACTTTTCTTGTTGCTTTCAGGTAGGAGAAGATCTTTCAGTTATTTTTGTATACTGCTTGAAGCACTTCTACATCATCATGCTCAAAATCAACAAACACATTGCTAGAGTCTGAAAACCTCTTCATCTCAGTAGTGTTTTGTACTTTCCCATCTCTTTTGTCTTTGATTATTAGGCCCTGTTGATTTAAAACAAAGGTGTATGAGGTGAAAGATTAAAAGAAGATCTCAGAATAGTTCCAAGTTGTAAAACTAATGGCTAGAAATAACACAACAAAACATACTGAGCTAGGTTCATACTTTAGAGAGTTGCTGTTCCAGTGATACGCTGGTTTGCTCAGGTTGGCACCAGGCGTGTGGCGTGTGAAGTTGTGTGCACGCACAAATAACCTGCACTGTTCTTTTCTTGGGTGCTTGGTGTGCTCACAGAATTTGCTGCCCCAGCTTCTTCTCATTGTCTGCTGGCTCCTATTCTGCCATTAAAGCTAAAAGCTCCACTCGGTTCTGAGAGGAAAAGAGGGGGTGGTACTGAAAGAAAACATCAGTGAGAGGAAGGACACCAGGAAAGAAAAAAGCAAAATAAGCAGTAAAAGATTAAAAGAAAAGGTTGGAGGCAAGTAGTGGGAGGTTGGCATTTCAACATCTACATTTTATTTATATGACTTTTGAAACAATCAGCCTTTATATGTTTGCAATCAGTGTCATAGGGTGGTCTATTGGAGGCAGTTATTGGAAAATTCACAGTCTAACTAGAGAACAAGTTTTTTACATGCTGCCTTAGATTATTTTTTCCTTGTTGCCAGCTGTGTGGTGCTGGAGCCAATTTTTAAAATATACTGCCTTAATAAATTCAGTTTTTCCCAACAGCAACATTGTGATATACACTGGTAAAGACTGGTCTGAAACCTACCAAATATTTTATTTGGAATGTAAACCAGTGTTTGGGTGATTCCAGGGTTGAAAAGTCAATGAACTCTCCTATTCACCACCTTGCTTCATGCAAAATGTTAATCATGATCTTACTTTAAACTCAGATGAAGGATGTAAATCACAGGTATCTATATATTGCAACACATTGTTCATTAGAGAAGAAAAATACTGTTAGACAGAACCAAAGACAGATCCCTAGACTTGGCTTTATGTTATCCAGAAAGGTCATAATACGTAATAAATGTGGAACATCATTCATAAAATCTGGCCAAGAGATTAATTTCTGTGACTGCTGAAGAACAGAGTAAATGCATAGACCCATGCAAAATTAATCCTTAGTATTGGAGAAGATACAGAGAAAGTATTTATTCAGAAGTACCGTTTATTAATGATTTATGAAACAGGTCAACAGAGACACCCAGTTAGAAGGGGGGTAGGAGAATGCCAGCTGAACACATGCCTCTGTCTCTGCCCTTTGCAGCCTGCCTGTCCCGTGTGGTCAGTAAGTCTGCAGAGCTTCAGACGCCACATCACGGCGTTACTCAGGCTGGGGCTGCGCAGTCCTATTTGTTTGCTTGAAGCGATGTGGTCAGTAGGTGACTGTTCCATGGCACTGTCCGTACTTCTGCTTGGGAGAGCAAATAATTGTCCAGACAAGTGTAAAGGAAACTGGGAACACGAGGTAATCAGCCACAAGTTACACGGAAGTCAGTTGGCAAGCCACAGGTTTAACTAGGAGTAGGAACAATTTAGGAGCAGAAGATAACAGCAAATTTGCAGCAAAAGCACTTTTATTTTACTCTTCCACACTTACCACCATGCTTGGAAGTTTGGCAAGGCTTTTTGGGTGACCTTTCTGAGAAGTGGAAGGGAAGGCAGAGAACCAGTGAAGTCTGTCAATTCCTCCAAACAAATGTCACCTTCTCGAGGTGTCCTCAGTCCCTCGGAGTGAACAGTTCATGTCCTCTTCTCATTCTGTCAGCAGCCACGTACTCCCAGACCCCTGCTTTGTATGAACTGTGCACAAATTGGAGGTCTCCAAGTTCCCTGTCCGTTTCTGCGGTTCCTCATCCATACTGGAATTCAGTGTTTATTTGTTCCAGTGACCTTTCTGTGATCACCTGCACTGTCATGGTTTGGGAAACTGAGGCTGGAATCAGGGGGCTGGAACATTTTAAATATGAATTCAAATACATTCAGCCTCCCCAGTGCAGAATCCAAAGACTCCAGGGTATGCCAACTGTGCAGCGAGAAAACAGCCTGTTACTTAAACAGAAGTCATCCAGGTGCAATATTATTTTGTCACTTAGAATTGAGTATTGATAATCCTGACAGCCTACATCATTGTATTTATGATGTACAGAAGTTATTTTCGAAGTTTTATTGTTGTATATCTACAAAAAGGTTTACAGCTATAGGTGAGGTCTACTCAAGTTCACACTCATCTCCCACAGAAGTAGTTGGTACATCATTGCTTTGGACAGTTGACCTACCAGACAAAGAGTCAGCATGGAAATCTGACAGGGAGCGCCAGAATCAGAACTCTTTAGAGTTACCAATGCAGAATTCTAAGACTTCAGGGTCATACACAGAAAATTAATGGCTGTGGCTACCTTGCAGACTGGTGATTTAAGACATTGAAGCTCTTCAATTGTAAAATAGGGTTTGCTCAGGTTACCTCGTACAAGCTGTTTTCTGCACACACAGAACATAACAAAGCCAATAACTACTTGTGATGATGAAAACAGTTACAGGCACTGCAATCCAGATGTGTGGCTTCCAGGGTAGAAATCATACTTGTTTATAACCAAACTTGGGGAGTAGCAGCAAAGCCGAATGAAATACATTTGGACCTTACCAAAAAAATGCAGCTTTCCTTTCAAGTCATATATTTTGAAGGCCAGGCCTTTGGTCTCAGTTGCTCTCAGCAGTATTGTTCTAATGGACACAATAGACATAAGAAATCCTATGTTCCTATTTCTATTATTGCACTGCCAAGTGACTACAAGGAAGTCACGTAGGCCACCACATTTAAGAGTGCCCATCCGTGCTGTGTTTTTGCATGCTCAGTTTAAAATATGTAGGGTGCTGATGTGCAGACACTTGAGGAAGCAACTTCTAGAAGGTATCCAGGATCTCTTAAAATCAGATCTTAAATGACTCAACAGGAGTACCTTGCTCTGGAGGTCACCTGTGAGTATTTCCTCTCACCACTTCTCCAGAAGTCTTCATTGGTGGAATACTTCAGTGGTGCAGCAAAGATTCCCCAAAACATCAGTTTACCTTCTTGAGAAGTTGCCTTTCCTGAGATGCTAGAAACACTCTAACACTACCTCACACGGCTTTAGTCAGCGCTCTTCTTGCACACAGACACTATCGCACTTGTGAACAGAACATACCATATGTTACAACAAGCAGTTCAGGGAGTTAATTCACATGATTGAAGCAGGCCCCTTGTCAGTTCAGGTGTGTATTTTTGCACTGATCCATCTTATGTTATTTACTTAGGACAAGATTCCCCCTTGAGTGACTGAGGTTTATATAACTAGATACCTCGTAAAGGCACCTTCTTAGAATTTGCTGAGAATTCATCCTCAGAATATCAGTCCTCCTACCTCTTCCCTCTGGCTGTAATCACCAATCTGATGGAACTGGCTTTGTGCAAATGGTGTACAGGTTTGGTCACCCATGCTCAGAAAGCTGCACTGAATCAGAAAAAGGCCACCTGAATGGCTGAAGAAGAAAGAAACAGTTTTATCAGGAGTGTTTGGTTTTTTCATTCTAGCAACATAGGGAGAGAAGGCACACGCTTGATTTCTGAAAATATATGACAAAGAAAGAAAACTGACTGTATTTACTTCAACATAACAGGAGCAATCATCAGAGCAGGGATGCTGTTCTTAAAAGGCTGGACCATTCTGATTAAGTTACACAAACCTAAATATAAAGCACTCGTCACCTGCTCCTTTTGCTTATTCTTGCCCCATCTCCCCACCCTTAAACTGTAGAAGGAAATAATTTGACCTTGAATACAAGGTGACCTTATATTTAGGTTCTTTTCTTTTTCCCTGAAAGAGGAAAGGAGGAGACACCTAATATTCAGGCCTACATTCTATTTGTGTATAATCTAAACTAAAAGACAGCTTTGACACAATAATGTATGTGAACAAACTAGTCATTAATAACTCTAGTCAGGAAATTGAAGAGGGTTTCTAACAAACAGAGTGGGAAAAACCTACCTGGTTTCAGAATGGTGCTTAATTAATAGTTGGTGGTTGAGTGTCACTGGACCGGATTCTTCTAGTCCCTCTCTTATGAAAACAAGAGGCTTATTTCTTTTTTATTCATGCAGGTATTTTTATTTATGTAGGCACTTTCTACAGAGGTAACAGTGAACCAGAACATCAGCTCTAAACTTCCTTGAACTTTGAGAAGCTTGGATTCTGATTCATACCCTCCAGCTGGAGATCTGTTGAAGCCATAGGTTGTATTTATGCATATGCAGAATAAGTGAAGCACTTTTGTCAACTCATAGCAGAAGAAAGGTAAAACAAATTTTCTCACGTGAGTCTCACTTTAGAGAGTACTGTCTGAGGATGGGCACTGGGTTTTGCTTGCATAACTCTCAGACAGGAACAAAAAAATGCCATATGTTTTGCTGAGTTCCATTGTCTCTTCTTCCCTTTGTAAGGAAATGAAAGCCTATTTCTCTACTAGTTCCATGAAATCTATCTGAATCCTGGTTACATGTCTCTGAGAATTTGCTCAGAGGGAATAACAGACAAGGGTACACCCTCCATTGCTATGTTACTGTTCCATGAGTTCCAGACAAAAGCATTTATTGTGGTTTGGCAGCAACCATCTATTCCTAAAACCCTGGGACTGCATTGTTCTTTACTTGTCAAAAGTTGATTTAATACCTACAGGAACACATGGCAGGGTTCATCTTTTTAGGAAGGATCTTCAGGCTTTCCAGGCTCCTGGGGTCACCTCTCACAGCCAGTAAGTTTGCTTGGAGGAGTCGCACCAAGGTTGACTGTGAAGACCAGGCCCTCGAAGAAGCAAAAGCTCTGCCCTGCAATGAATATTCCAAGATTTTTATTCCGACCTAGGTGAAATGGTAAGACTCCAGAAACTGAGCAACCAACTGCCAGGCCCATAATAATAACTCTGAATCATTAAATAAAGATACATCTTAGGGAAAAATATTGTTAAGGACCCGAAATTGGTTTGCTGTGTTTGGAATTCTAATACTGGTAGGCAGGTTTGACTGGAACTCCTAATGATACAAAGATCTTGCAATCCTGCTTATCTGTAGCTAAGATAATAAGCCTGGGACCTAAACAAAGCTATTAGAAGGCCTTCTTCTGCTCGGTGAATGGTGTATCTTTATTTTTAAAGCAGATCATTAAAAGGAATATCTAATGAAAACTCCATCTGTTTTCCATTGAGCATACACTTGGCTTTTTCTTCTTTTTTTTTCCCTAAGGTTGCATGAAGCTTTGCAGCACACAGTGCTGACACCTTCACAACATAACAGGACAAGCCAACACTTGATGGGTTCCTTTGTCCAGGGAAGTTAAATATTGGGTATATCTGGATCTATTAACATAAAGCTGAACTTTTGGACCTTTCATTTATTTCATATCCAGAAACTAGAGATGTACCAATATGGTAGTGGTGTAATCACTCTTAGGTCACACACACCTGCACAGGTCTAAGTCTGCAGACCATAAAGGTTATTTTACAAAGCATCAGCAATAAAAGCTAAAATGTGCCACTCTGTGCTCTCTTCTCTACTCAGCTAAATGGGAATTTCTGTGTCCTGTTAAGACACAGGGTCTATGACAAAGTTGGGCAGTTGTGACCCCTATGGACACTCCTACAGTTTTCTATACCATGAACCCACAGAAGCCAGAGATACACATGCAGTTTCCATTACTAAATAATTCATTTGCCAGTCCCAGAAACACCTAGTAATATTAGATAAACAAACATTTTATGCTAAGTGCTGTTGACGCCCAGTTTCCAACTGACTCATGTCTTAAGGATTTACCCAAGTGTAGATTTTCTATCCTTTTAGAAGGCTCTTCCTCCCTTATTCTCTATAGACATGGCTACCTATAGTAATGATTTTTTTTAGGAATTTCATAACTTTGAGACTTACTCTATCAGATGTGGTTGAAAATGGTCAATGGCTTAAGAGGGACAGGTGAGATAAACCAGCTGACAGGTAGACAGTATATTCTAACAATCAAAGTCAAGCATGAAAGTGGAATAACATGACAAAGAGATCACTAACAGCACTTGTGTGGTGAGCAGGAATGTGTGTGTGCTTCTGTTCTGGTGATATGAGCATAAGCTATGTGGCTGCAGATTGCTTTTTGTTATATTGTTTGTTAAAATTTAATATTCAAAAAAAAAAAAAAAAAGTCAGGACATTCATCCCCAACCATCTGCAGTTCCTGTTAGACTCTTGAGACTCCATCTGATTTCCTTTTTCTTTTACACCCAGACAGCACTGGCCAATATCCATCATCCTGCCAGTTAACAAAGACTTGTAAGGCTCTGGCATAAGTTCCAGGCTGTGTCTGGCTTCCTTTTGTCAGTCCTGAAAGGGGCCAGAGAACAGGAAAGATCCCTCCCAGTCTTAATCTGCCAGGCACAGGGGAGATTCCTGGGTGATGGCTGCCTGCCACACACACCCTTGCAGACCCCTGGGACAGGGTGAGGCCCAGAGGAGGAAGGGGACCGATGTGGAAGATGATGAGTTTAGCTGGATTCCACTCCAGTTATCTTTGGCTGCTGATATGTTTTCTTGGGGACCAGGATGAGCATTGTTCAGAAATCATTCACATCTAAAGAAACTGAAGCGGGCCTCTGCACCCAGCATCCAAGCATGGCTGCTGAGCACCGACATGTGGGTCACTTCATAAAACAGACACTGCTTCCAGCTGACAACGTCTCCTAAAGGGAAAGCTCCACAGCAAGAACAACCAGTCCCAAAATTTGGGTTTAAAATTTCCATTGCCATCTTTCTTGGGACCTTTCACAGATCCCACTCGGACTCAAGGCCTTAATCTGCCATTATCAAACATAATGAAGAAATCTGGCTACTTTGCAACAGAAGACGAGTGAGCCCTGATCTCTAGCTCTTGGTCTGTTTCCACATGATAGCTCCCCTTTAACCATAAACAGATGCCAGCTTTTACACTGGCACAAGTGAAGCTGAACACATCAAATTTTGTCCAATCTACTTCTTACCTTCTTGTCTCATCTACTTCTTCTACCTCTTGAATTATTTCCTCCCCCCTTCATGCTTTTAATTTTTAAATTAATTGTTCATTTACATTAAGCAAACTAAACTAACCTTGCAGAAGATTAAAGACAGTGAGAGAGACTTCCAGAGTTGTCTTACTTACAGGACTTTCTCAAGCTGTAAGCAGAAATTGGATAGGTGTCATTTTTCTTTACTCTTTGTAATTTTAAATGTATCAAGGAGGTTTGAAAGAAGCAACTGTTATTTTTTTGAAGTGTTTTTCTTAAATACTGCTGACATTTTGTAATAGGCATATAACCATTTCTTAATCTAGAGGAAGCAAAAGTTACATTTCCAATGTGAAAAATAAGCAGAGAGTTTGAACAGCGAGTATTGTTATTAATCAGAGACATGATGATAAGGTTAATCAGGAGTAAAATTAATAAAATCAAGATGGACTTTTAATGTCACTGAGAAGGACGTGAAACAAAAATTAGCTTTGCTGAAGGTACAGAACCCTGACCCTTCACATGAAACTCGAGGAAGCTTACAGTCTCCCAGGTCAGGACCCAAGAAACCCCTGTCAAACCACATGAAGCCTTGACTGGATATTATCAACATTTGAAAGATCAACATGGAAGGAGCAGGGAAAGACTTCAGGCCTCTTATTTAGTACAAACAAGCTAAAATGGCTATGATTTCCTCACTTTTTTTTCCTGGTATCCTTAATTTTCTTATGACCCCCTCTCAGGCTGTGCAACAGATCATCCTCCCATACTCAGTGAACTGAGGCTGCTGCCAACCTTCCTGCCACCCTTCTCACTTGACTAGTTCCTCAAATAATTTATGATCCACAGGAACTTTCTCTTTGCTTAATGTGACATACCATGACGAACGCATGAAGAATTTGCTCTAAGCAGCTAAAGTATGAGGGAAATAAGGGCTGGCTATGAAGACTACCTCCTGCCTCCTTTGCTGGACTTGGCACAGCAGAGCACGTGCAGTTTCAGTTTAGTTAGGTGGTGTAGAAAAGAACTAAGCAACCTAAGGGACAGTCCTGGAACACGCATAAAGTGGCCATGGAAATGAGAAGGTTTCTTCCTATCAAAAGAAGGAAATTCTGGAGCAAATGCCCAAATGAAGTAGGAAACTGGGAGGATAGGAGAGATGGCAAGGAGGAAAGAGCGTATTTTTGAATAGCACAGTCTGTTTATGAAAAAGATTGGGAACTTGGCTCACTGCTGAAGCAGAAGACTGGACTCAGCAACTCAAAAGGTCATTTTCAATTCCAGGTTTCCTTTCTTCATTTTCAAACTGGTGAGGTCTAATTCTAAAGGAAAAACAATCTGTTCTTTCTCTGCACTTGCCTGTGCCAACATGTAAGTTAAAATGCATGTCACCTCTTTCCCATGCTCCAGCAAGGACACTAAAAAAATAATGTAATCTCTTGTGTGGCCCATAACAAGTATAAATTAATGATGTTTTAATATGTATTTAATGTGGCAAAAAAATCCCATATTTCATACAGTTTTACAAATAAAGCATATCTTATATGATTGATCACAAACAAAACAGAATAGAATCAAGCAGGTAATATACAAGGGCAAAATATTAAAAAATTTATTCTTACCTTTTGCTTTTGTAAGAAAATGAGACTCATGTTCATGTTTGTTTACACGAGTTGGTCCCAAATAACTTTGGAACTGGTTTGTAATTCCCACTCAAATTTGACAGCCTTGAGATATTTAATTCCTGCAAGTTTTGTGAAAGTAGATGGCCAAGTAAAGAAGACAGATTATTCATCTCTCATTGAAGAAACAGGCTAAAATGAACTCAATCCCCATTAAACATCAGAGAATCCATGCTGAAACACAAGCCAAGGTATAAATTAATAAGAAAAAAGATTTCACTGTTTGCAGAACTACTTGTATTGAATGAGATCACAGAGAGATAACATCAGTATGACACAATCTAATCACCACTCAACAAACATTTTGGAAACAAGTCAGCAACCACATCTGCTTCAACAGAACCAGAGCCTCATGTGACAGGAAGCTTATTAGAGACCCTGTCTCTCATTATTTTGTTTTTGCTTATAACTTCCCAGCATGAATATTCAATATTGCAAAATAAAGCAGTTTCCTTCACAGACTGTCCAGAATGGAGAAAGAAATTGGGCCAGACAGTCCAGATCCTGAAGAAATTGGTGCCTGTGGAGCTATGGATTTTTACCAGCAAAACATCTGGCACAAAATAACATTAAACATGAATAACTTGCTTCTCTTTCCTGTTACCATTGGTGAGAGGCAAGAATAACTCCACTGAAGTTTGCTTGATGTATCAAGCATGAAAACAAGGCAGAAGAGAAGAAAAGCAGTCCTTTAAACATAGCAAGACATCTTAAAGGAATATAACTCAAAGTAACATTTCCTCAATAGCATAAAATGTTACATCGTGAGACATTTTTCTTGGTTACTACAGATGGAACAGTTGCTTCACAATATTCTGAATGCAGTTTAGGAATTTCCATTTGGTTCTCTTTCGTGGCTTTGGTCATAGCTCCAGGAGTGAGCTCTGCACAGGTAAATTTGAGTGACAAACACCCACCTGAAAACATCTGAAAATCTGCCCAGGAGTGGAGCCAAGTGTCCGAGGTCCCAGGAAGGGTAATGGGAGCTCTGTGTGCTCAGCTTTTCTTAGCTGAATCACTTCCTAAAGTGAAAGGAGTTAATCTCAAACACCTCTAAATTAGGTGGTCTGTATGCCCCTGATTTGTCTCTGCTGTCCCAGTTATTGAAGTGAAAAACATGTAAGCCTGCCCTTCCTCACTGTGCCCAGCAGTGGTACGTGTTTTGTAAGACTGGGGCTGTGGATCTCTTTAAGTATGGGCACTTCCATCTGTTGTATGGCATCAGTCACACAACATGACAACAGCTCCCATTTGCCCTTCTCACTCTTCAACTCTGCAGGAGTTTTTCTTGCACACAAAGCAGGACTGGCAGTGGGATCTGTCAGTGCTAAGCAGTGGGACACCATTCACTTCCCCTGGCAGGGAGGTCTTGCATGGATGTATCCACACTAGGTCCCTATGTGGGACAGAGGTGTTTTATACAGACAAAACCACTCCAATGGGGTTACACTCTGCAGGGACATCAGGCAATACCTTCCCTAAGCCTCTGGATGATCACTCCTTCTTTCTCCACCACCTTGAGGACAGATAAAAAGCCTTTCAGGGAGATCTTCAGTCAGTGTTGCAATTTCAACCCCACAGATGCCAAAAGTGATTTTTATACTCTTTCTGCTCAACTAATTGCCAAGCCCCAACAAAGGGACTTTAATGGGTTACACCAGGCAGTAAACCATCATCTATTGGCTCTAGAAACAGGGAAGCGAGAGAGAGAATGTAAAGCTGGAACAAAGCACAGACCCAGAGCAGGTCCAAATACTTGCAGAAACTGATTTATCCAAAGATTTGATACCAGATGTTCTGTTCAGACAGCTTTAACAGAGCTCCATAGAACATATTTAATGTTTTCAGTATTCAAACCACTGCATCTGGGCACTTCTGCCACAGGGCACAAACAAAACACTGCTTAATATTAATCAAAGAAGCGAGCTCTGCTCTGCAAGTTCAATATAAAAAGAGTAAGAGCAAACACATGTTAAGTTGTTCCTGGGAACGCTGAACACAACAGAGGAGCTGTCTTGGATTACAGCATTTCTAAATTATGCCAGCCCAAAGTCTGATTTTAGGGAGGATATATTACTGATATGTTACTACAAACATTGTGCTAAACTGGAGCACTCTGCATCTTTGATTAATAAATATCCTCTTCATAATATACCAAACATTCCTGTTTCCCTGTTTACCTAGATTTTCCATAGATTGTTGCACAACTACTAGTCCGTGGAAAAGTTGCATGCTTTTTCTTGGACATCTATTTGGGTATCACTTCTCTGCAGATAATATTAATTTTTGCCTGTGTCCATTTTTAGCCTCACAGACTCCTTGTTCTCCTATTAGTTCCTTCTCTCTAGCCCACCAAATTGAAGGATTACTACTTATTGCGTGCTTCTGTGCAAAATCTTTTTCCAAATAGTTTTCCCTCTTGAAATCCAGGACTACCTATGTTTGTTAAGCAATACAAGGCTGTTGAGACTGGACAGTGGCAGCCAAAGTAACTTCTCCCTTATTTTCTCAGTTGCCAGTGCAACTTTCTAGCCTCTTTTTGCTGATTCCACTATACAAATGGGAAGAATTACAGGATAAGAATCTGGCCCAATTTTCTCTTTCTGCTGTAGTTTCATCCCTTCATGGATTTGATTTGCATACTTTTCTTGATCAGCCCCATCTACTGCCACCTCCACTTCCTCCTGCTTGTGTCTTTTGCTCCCTCAATCATCAATAACTTCAACTCAGAATACAGCTCTTCTTTAAAAGATGTGATCTTCCAGGTTGTCTCATGTCTTCCTGAAAGGTTGACAACTTTGGCAGTCTTCCCTTAGTAGTTCCTTCTATAACTGACTGTAGCCTCTTTTTATTTAGATCATCTTGCGCCCCTCCAGGTGTAGCTTCACTACGAGATGTGCAGAGATGCCTTTGTACCAATGGCATCGATTTTTTGTGTATTTACTCTGATTAGACACTGGATGGTGCTCTTTGCACTTTCATGCCAGCAAACGCACTTTCAAAGCAATCCCTCTTCTCATGAGAATTGTAAAAATTCCCCAGGGTCAGATATAGTTACATGTCTAAGCCTCTAAATCCTGTGGGAAGGGCATGTTTTGACTACACAGAATTTTAGCTGAAGCTGCAGTGGAAGAACCTCAGCTAGGTAAAGACAACTGCCAAATAAAATGTCACTGCCTATTACACACAAATCCACCAAGTAGTGCCTTTCACATTCCTCCTCAAATATTTGCTAATTTGTTCCTTATCAGTGTTCCCCATAGCAACAAGAGAGATGTAAGTGGCATAAAGTGGGCTGAATGACATTATGTCTGCATGTAAATGTAACTCGAATTGTTCATGGAGGAGATGATCTGAAGGTTAACAACGTAACGTGAAACCTCCTGTGGTCTCAGGAGGAAGACAGGAGCTTCTTAATGCTGCATGAATGGTGAGAGTAAGGCACAAAAGCATATCTTAGCAGCAAACATTTTTGAGAATCAAACTGAGATTCTACAGAAAATGAGTTAATTTACGCTTTTATCTGCTAAGAAATACTCATTTTACAACAGATGTTTGTCTGCAGCTATTTTTCAAAGAAGGCCAGAAGCTTTTTGATATTTTTAAAGGTGTGATGAATAAGCAAAGGAAATATACATTATGGCAAAAAAGCTGCAAGGAGATAGGAGATACATGTTCATTTTTTTCCTCCGCTGCTGCTGACTTTTGTGTATCCCCAGGCAAATCAGGATATCCCTTTCTTCTCTTCTGGCTCTACTAAAAGGCTCTTTCTCCAGTGAAGGGTGCTATAGAAGTACAAAATATCTTGTGGGTCTGCATCTAAGGGACATTGCTCTGAAAAACACACTCTAGTAAAATAAAGAGGCAAACAGAGAGTACCACTGTAACACCTAGGAGAAATCAGGGGAAATAGGGAATAAAAGGATTCCTAAGGATGGGATGGCACTGATGAGAAACAGTTGGACTAGCTGGGTGTGCCCACTGACCTAAGATGTGGGATTTAAACTTGTATTAACAAGTATTTGGGTTGGTCCACCTCTGGACACGCAGGCTTAGGCAGAGCCCCAGAAAAGGCTCAGGAAGCAGAGTCCCACCTGGAGGAAGGCCTTGAGCCATGCTTTTGGAGCTTCCAGCAATCCTACCTGGATTAAACTGTTCAGAAGGGTGGACTTGTTCAGCTGAAGGATTTGCAAAGATTTGGTGATTCTCTGAATCCCTATGGCATCTCTTCAGCTACCTGGGCCACTGTTCACACAAAGACTGTTCAGTCTTCTTGGGTATGATGTTCTTCTAAATACCTCCAAAGACAGCTCTGAAAGGGACATACAGAGAATTAACAGTGGTTAGATTAATTAATTAATGAACTCTCCAAAAGGAGCACTGCTGTTGAAGCCTTAACATGGAAGTCTTTTGGCTACACCATTTAATATTACACACATGGGACAATGAGTTTTACACTCCCTCCTTCTCTTGGCAAGTGGGCATTGCAATCATTAGAATTTATGGGGTATCTGATCTGCTTGTGCCTCAGAGGAAGAAAATAGGATAAACATCCCAGTCCTGCAGATCTGATGTGACTCCCCTTATTGATGTTAATGAAGGGGTCCTCTCAAGTTAAGGAAGTTGAATGCATGAGATGCTACTGCTAACATGGTCTGTTGTTTTGAAAAATACGACTACATGCAACATTTACATACAAAACAGCCTCAAAAAGCAGAACCCACTGTTGTTACTTTAGGTTTTTAAAAGAAAAGCATAGTCTCATGAACAGAGTGAAAAACAAGAGCGTTCTCTCTGGGGTCCTGTTATCCTTGCTGACCCTGCTGTTGGATCACGTTGGGCTTTGCTGGTTGAAGTCTGATGAATTTGTGGTGACTGACGCGGGCCTTGCTGGTGCCTGCTCTCCTCTCCTATAAAATCCTGCTACAATAACAGAGCGGGCAGGAGGAACTGTGTGTGTCCACACCTCAACTACTGCAATATGAAGTCCAGTGTCTCTACTTAAATCACTGATGAGGGCAGATTTGGACTAAGGCTAAACACTGCATGGCTAAGCACAATCCTACACTCCACTCTCTGCTCCACGTCAGTTGTCTCTAACACAAAGGCAGAGCAGGCTGCAGGGCACTAGCAGTTTAAACCACTATGGGAAGGTTTCACAGAATATCTGCTGAACCACTTTGGGTCCTTCTCTGCGTGTCTGTAGACAGGTGCAGATAACTTTGTTAATACAGGTATAGTGAGTCTGAATGGGTTAGGGCATATTTTTAGATCTTCCAATGAAGGAGTGTGTGCGTACAAAGCAGTGTTGGTTTTGTGCCTCCTTGCAATGACAATTCTAATGAAGTACTGCTGAGCAAGGTTACCCAAAAGACTATGCTCTTAATGTGTCCTTTGTTATGCATACAGAATGAGTTTCTGATTCCTTGGTTATTTTGCAGTAAGAAAAATTGTTTAGTTTCATGGTACATCGCAACATTCAATGAGCTTGCCCCTTGAGAACCTAGAGAGCTTTCAAATCTTAATATAGACATCTTTCAAATGAGATCATTAATGTGCATAGATCTAGATTTAGGGCCAATGCAAGCACTTTGATTTTTGCCTGCCAAATTTTCATTTTTGGCTTCATTTGCTTCCCATATATTCAAAGAACTGTACCACATGGAATCCTTTAAACAATAGATGGGATAACATAATTTTTCAATTGCTCTTGAAAAGGTTTTTAACCACATAAACTATTCCAGGGTTCGCTAAGAAGTTACCATTGCAAATAATGTAATTGTTCCAGACTGAATTCCTTGCATTCCAGAATAACTTTTGAAGAAAGGAGCATGACTGGTTTGGGATTTTTAACCAATGTCTTTATGGTAATACTTAGATGAATGTAAATTTTCTCCAAAAGCTTTGCATTAAAAAGAAAGGACCAAAGCCTACAAACACTCATATCTGCAGAACTAATACTTAATGCTAATGACCCATCAATCTCAACAAAAGGAAAATAAACATTTAAAGATTAGGAAACTCTGAACACTTTTTTATTTTAAACAAATAAAAAAGTGAGAAAAGCAGTAGACAAACTCTGGCAAACCTACAAATTTATGAAGTGCAAGCAATAAATTCTGGTTTTCCTCTTCTCTTTTCATAGGACAAGTCTGTTACTTGCCTTTTGAATGAACCCAAGGCTTGCTGTCATGAGCAGCTGAGTCCCACCTTAAAGAAGCGTGTGACTTCTGTTTCCCTGGGCCTCACCTGGAGTTAAGAGCACACAATTTTTTCTGATTGTGTTTACTCTCCACATTCAAACCATTCTTGTTGCATTCATCTAAATACAATGTCCTTTCATGGTTTGTCCAACGAAGGAGATTGTTACCAAAATCTTCACTGTGCAACACCTACAAGTAGAGTCACCTGGGATAGATGAGCTGTTGATCTTGAAATTAGTTGTCCTACATGCTCGGGCAATTTTCTTCCTCTACGAATGCAGTGGAGTCCAGTCTTGGCAACCCACAGAGCCTCTTCCCAAATCTACCTTGTTACTCTGCTTTCTTGGATGAATTGAATTAAACAGTGGGTGGTTTATGAGATGAACTACACTGGGGAGCAGGGCCTGTAATCCACTGCATACTCCTTCCATACGGGGCACGATGGAATCAAACTTCTTTGTGGCCAGCAGGCCAGTAAAGCAATGTAAATGGGAAACAGCACACTTCAGAGGGTCTTTTTGATCTCCACTTTGATTCTGTGCTACAGGCCAGCGTCTCATTTCCCGTACATCAGCCTGTTTCCACTGAATTCACACCAGATGTAGACTTGGCTTTGCAAGTCCAGAACTTTAGTTTATCTTTTTAAATATTCTGTTTTTTGCAGAAATGTCTTAGCTGATATATAAAATAATACTATCTTGTACCATTCAAAACTAAAGGAATTAGCTCTGTATTTTATTAGCCTCACTTTCTATGAATACAAAGCTTTTGTGATCACCACACCAAGGGACTTGCTGGAGTGTGCAGTGACTTCCCCCAAAGCTGTGTACTTGTGGCAAGTGGTAGTACAATGTATGTAATTGTACTACATACATTGTTGGGACTACTTACATGGAGCTGGGACATAGCCAGGGTAACTCAACCAGACCTAGGATCTGGGTCTAGTTTCACAGATAAAGACAGCGATCATTACATTCTTCAAAGTCTAATGAAATTAGATGCTTCAGTTGAGGTTAAAGTGCCCCAATTAAAGAAAAAAAAAAAAAAAAAGAAAGAAAAAGCAAAGTCACACAAACAGAAAAATCCTTCTATGTGATCAGAAAAAAAGTAGGAAAAGTTTCATTCAGAACTTGAGTGTTCATAAGCACTGAAGTCAACCAACCATAAGACAGATCTATTAGGAAAACAGATTTAATTAGCTCTTTTGCTACTTGTTTGTTTTATTTTCCTCAGGCAAAAAGAAAATCTTCTCTTCTAGATGTGTTATGTAAATTACTTCACTATGTTTTTTGCAGCCAAACAACCACAGTCCCCCTCCATTTACTCCTGGTCTCCAGACAACCACTGAGTGTACACACATACTGCTTGTCACTGGATGTTACTCTTTAAACAAAAGCTGCAAACTTATCTTTTTCAGTAAACCTGCAAGATTAAATTTCAGGCAGAGTGCAAGGTGACAGCTATCCTCCAGCTTGTACTAACACAGCACACATTGTCCAGGAAGATGCATTTTCCATTAACTTGTGTCTGCTGCTTGTGGTACTGGTGCTGAAAACGCCTGTTAGACTTTTAGGCCAAACATATTTGATAAAAATGCATGGGATTCTAGAAGTGTTATTATTTCTGGAGAAGCTTATTCCTGAAACAGTCTCTGCCTACCTGCAGCTCTCTAGATCTGACCCATGTCTCACCGACTCATTAATACAGCACTTGTCCAACATTTACAGCACGGGGATTGGAATTCAAGACTTTTGTTCTCTGCTGGTTCTGCCACTGCAATAGACCTGTTTCTGTGACTGCAAACAGCTGTTAAACTTTGCTTACCTCTTTTAAGGTTCAGCTGAGTCATGTCAGAAAATCCTTTGAGATCAAGGCTGTAAGAACTACAAGGGATTAGAATTAAATGGGACATTGGGAGGCACAGAGGAAGTTACCCAATTGCAGGTTCCAAGACACTGTGACTAGATACTACATAAATCTTTGCCTCTGTCAAGTTCAATTACTGTCCAGAGAAAGAAGGAAAGATTAAGTAAGAACCAAACCTACAAAGCTAGTACAGCTTTAGGTTGGAGAACAAGAAGGAAGAAAATAGTACGAACCCCTGGAGAGTTTTCCTATTCCTCAAACTACTGTATAAATCCCATTTAATGTGTAAGATCAGGAGTTCTGATACAGATTTTGAAACGCTGCAATTCCAATAGTCAATATTTTGGCAATGGGGATTATGATATTCATCCCTTAATAAGTGCCTGTAGGTACAACAGGTATGAAGCTTGATATTATCTTGCTTTGTTTGCAGCAGGAGTGATGCATAAGGGTTTGATCCCAGACTGATCAAAACGTGTGGGAGTTTTGCCCTGACATGAGCAAGATAAAAGTAGCTGCTATAGGGATGGTTTGGGCTATCAATACCAACACACACAAGGACAGAGTCTCAAGAGCTCAGTTCCCACAGTTAGGACTAGATTTTCAAAAGGATTTATGTGTTGAATGCTTATAATATGCAGCTACTTCTCACAGAGCCTAAGCAGGAGCTAAGAAATTTGAAAATGTACCTCAAGTGATATCCTTTGTTAAGTTAATCCTTTCACCATTTTGTCACTAAACCAGCAACTCTGTGAGCAATCTGCAGCTCTGGGTTCTCCCAATACCTATGAAAAGAAAGCTCTACATGCCTCAAGTTGGGAACACTGAAAAATTAAGTCTTTAGGTTAAACACGCTTTTTACAAGTGCAAAGACTGAGAAGATTTACCTCAATTCATCAAATTAGGCAAAATATAAAGGATTAATTTTCAAAGACTACTTATTCAAGTCTGTCTTTGGTTTAACTGAGCAGGAATTTAATATGAAATGCAGAATCCCATGTCTTGCCATACCACCTATTTTGATAGCAAGGCCTGATAAACTGTGGCAACAAGTGATGGGAAGGGGGAAGTCCTGTGAGACCCGGTTTAAAAATGGCTGGTGTTTAGGGTGTGCAAGCCGTAACAGATCTTGCCCTTGACAGGACTTTGTATCTTACTATCCTCTCCAACGCTGCTTTCTGTGATTTTACAAGTGCCCAAAGCATGTAGCTACTTTTTTATCGGTAAAAAAAAATGGAGTTTAGACACAATCTCCTTGTTAGGTGGAAGGATTAATAACCTCTTCCATCAAAACAGACCAACACACCCCGAAATCCAGGCTTTCGGTGGAGAAAAGGCACCGTGGCTGGACAGGCTCCTTCTGCCACCCATCCCGGTCACACCTGCTTCCCTCCCTACATTACACAGCACAATAGTATTTTGCTGGTGTCACTTCAACCAACTCCCTCAGTAATAAATACTAACTTTAGTTTTAGGCCAGCCTAACCGAGGGCAGACCCAGGGATGTCTCCGTGGCCCGGGAGCCCAGCCGGGCCCGCAGGCGAGGCCGAGGCCGAGGCCGAGGGGGCAGGCGGCGGCTCAGCCCACGGCCGGGCCCCGGGGCGAGCTCGGGGCGGCGGGAACCCCGGCGGGCGCCCTCAGCCCCACCAGCTCCGCCGCCGGCCCGGCCCTGCTCGTCACGGGCGGAGGCTTCGGCCCGGCTCCCGCCGGGGCCGGCTCGGCCTCCCCTCTCGGCCCTCGGGTGACAAAGCGCCTCAGCACGGGGCCGGGCGGCGGCAGCCGCCCCGGGGGAGGCCCCTCTGCCCCGCCACGGCGGCGGGTAGCACGGCCCCGGCCCTCCCAGCCCCGGCGGCAGCAGCCGCCGGTCCCGTGGTCTCTCCGTGGGCGCCTGCGCGGCGCTCCTCCTCCTCCTTCTCCTCCTCCTCCTCCTCCTCCTCCCGCCGGCGGCGGCCGCTGTCAGGATGAGGCGGAGGAGGCGGAGGCCCAGGCCGGCAGCTCCCGTCTCTCGTCGGGGCCCCCTGGCGTAGCGGTTCCCGCTCCGACGCCGCGGCCGGAGGCGGAGGAGGCCGCGGCGGCGCCGCCCGCCCGCCGGAGCCATGGCCCAGCCCGGCCCGAGCCCCCCGACGGACGGTAAAGGGGGAGGCGGCCTCGCTCCGTGGAGCCGGGCGGCCGCGGCCTTGCCCAGCCCTGGACTCGCCTGCGGAGCCGCGGGGGGCGGGGGGCAGCGGCCTGGGCGAGGCGGCCTTGCCGGGCCGCGGCGGTGGGTGGTGACGGCGGTGGGAAGGTGGGATCGGCCGGGACCGGGCGAGCGGGCAGCGGCGGGGGCGTGCACGAAGGAGAGACCCGCGGAGAGGCCTGTGGGGCCCGGAGGGAGCCGTGCGCGGACGGTGGCGGGGCGGCGCGGCGGTGGGAGCCGCCGTGTGAGGAGGGGTCGGGCGCGGAGCGCCCAGGGGGGAGCTTGGCTGGGAGAGGGGGGTCGGGGAGGCCTTGCGGGGGGGAAGGGGCAGCGCAGGTGGTTATTAGTCTGTGAATGTGCTTGGTGTGGAGCAAGGGCGGCTCCCCAGCGCGCACAAGGAGGGAGGATCGTGCTTCGGAGGACGCGCTGCTCGCTGCTGCCAGGAAAGGGGCTCTCAGCCTGGGCCTGCGGGGGGACGGGGGAGGCCTCCCTGGCCCGGGAAGGGGGCACGGCGGGAGAGGGGGACAAGGGTGGTGATGCTGGTATCCAGGGAGGCATTTCTCGGCTGGGCAGGACTCCCGTCATCGATTTGGCCACGGCAGGTGAGGTAGGGCTGGATTCGCCGTGTGTGTGCGGCCAAAAGGCACCTCAGGAGGTTGAGGTCGGGATACGTGGTGTGGACAGTTCGTTCCTGTGCTGGAAGAGGCAAAGAAAATGACAGCTCTTCTCTCAAGATGGTATTTACCTGTGGAGGAGGAAGCTAAGCTTTCCCTGAAGGTTTTTGTTACAGAAAGATTATTTGTTTCTGGTTTGAGAGAATTTATGGACAAGGAAGTATTTTTTCCCCTTGGAATAGGTTATAGAACTGTGTGTGTATCGGAAAAGCTGTAGGTAATGCTTACCTTGGAAGATGGGGTTGGAGAGACAGTGTTTAGTGTATGGGATGCATGGGAGGGGGTGGGAGAGGCTGGTCATAGTGTAGAAATAGGACGACTAGAGAGATGTGCAGAATCTTGAAGGATAGGTGCTTACCCAGCCATGGGACTATGCCAGAGCTCTCTTTTTTTAGAGAGCGGATGAGTTTCCCTGGGAAAGCACTCTGTTAGAAAAGGGCAATGATGTATTCTTAATTATGCATATCTAGGGAATTGTGTGCGTTGGCTGGGGTTTTTTTTGGTGGACTTATACGAGAAGGTGCTTATCCTCAGGGATTTCAGTATTTTGGTCCACGTTTTAAAAGTTTTAATGCTGAAGGTGCTTAGATTGTGGGGTTTTTTTCCTACATTAAGCTCAATGATTGCATGCTCATCCTTCTAGAGCACTAAGGGGGAGGTGAATTTACTTGTCATGCTTGTAAGATCAGTGTTGGTGTGGGTAGCTCTTGTGTACTTTCTGGTGAATAACCATTGTTTATTGTTCTTTAGCCTTTTCTTCTGAGAGCTACAGAACAACTTCCAACAAATTTTCTTTTTGGCTCTTGCAGACTATCTGACTGCAGGTGTACGGTGGAACTGTGCATTGTACAAATGTTTGCTGCCTCTTGACCAGGAAAGGTAGTTGTATGTTAGTAGTACATTAGAAGTTCCAAGTTGGATAGATTTTATTTTGTTGTTGTTCTTTAAAAAGAAGACAAAAAGGTACAAGTAAAATTTAGTAATTTGATAGGTTGATGAAGTCTTTCTTGTAGGAGGTATGGATTGCTGTCTTTCTCGTGCTTTCTAGCTGTGGGAAGATGAGGATGCTGTAAATAAGGCACATGGCGGGGGGGAACTGGCTGCAAGTTGGATGGATTCTGCAAGTGGTTGCTGTGTTCTTGCACTAAAGAATTAGAGCTCCTAAAATGGCTCCTCTCTCCCATCTTCCTTTGGCAGTAATAGGACCAGTTTGGGGTTTTTTTAATCCACTTTGATTACTATACTATTGTTCTCATGTGTGTTGGTTTAATTTTTAAGTAACTTGCCAGAAGTGTTCCTTGAAACTTCTCTTTCTATTTTAATGTGGACAAAATATTGAAGAAATGACTATTTAATATTTTTAGTTGTCTGTACTGAATTTATTGCTTAAAGGAGTAGTGTAAGCTCTGATTTAAGATTACCTGTGACAAAACTGGATTAGTATGTTCCCCTAAGGAAAAATAATGGCTTTTTATAATTACTTATGTTGATTATAAATACCTTATGCATTCTTTATTTGTGCAAGACACATCAACTATGATTATTTTTTTTTTTGTTGAAAGCAAGTATAAAAGAACTACTATTTCTACTGTAGTAGAAATAACGTGTATGGAACAACGTAAGAGGAATATAATACAGAAGGTATATTCTATTCTAATGCCCATACTGAAATGAAAATGGGCCCAAGAAGAGGGGAAGGAATAGCACAAAGAAATAGGAAAAGAATGGACATCAGGTCCTACCATGTTTTTGTACTTTGGCTTAGTATAGATGTTAATAACCCTCTGATTCTTTTGTGTGGGGTAATAGAGTTTCCATATGATAACAATCACAGAAAGGCTAAGTGCAGAGTCCTTTGGCTGCTGGTGTAGCTTTGTGCACTGTGCAGTGAACTGTTAGCTAATGATGTCAGCCTGTGTTGCAAGTAGGTGTGTGCCTCTCATTGATCCTGGTCAAGGTGCTTTTCTTTTGAGATTTTAATTAATATATGTGTTGTCTAGATTGTGTGACTGGAACAGTAACGCCTTGTTTTTCAAAATATTTTTATTTTTGAAGGTGGTATGCCCTCAGCCTCCCTGGGTTTAATTCAGATCTGGGTGCTTGCCATCTCTGAAAGTAAGGCTACCAGACAAAAGATTTTGGCATAGTTCTTTCCCTATCAGAATGCTCAGGCTTTAGTATTATTCCTCTTCCCATATTTGGAAAATGCTTCAGTGAAGAAACTGCAGTTAAATAAAACACTAATTTTTCAAGACTAAAATTAATTACAATGGTATGCTAATTATTAAACTCTTCTTACTGCACTAGTAAACTTAAACCATTAGTACGGTCAGGCTGACAAATAGCATATCCATTGATATTATTCAGTGATAAAGGAAACTTGTTAATGACACAGTCTATCAAATATTTTAATCAGAATTTGCCAGCAGAAAGAATTCATACAGTACTGGAGTAACTTGTTCTTACCCCTGTGCTTAGACCAGTGAAAATGATGTCTCTTTGTGGTCAGAGATTATGCCAGCTCTCAGTGGAGAGAACTGCTCAGCTGGATATAGAAGATCGGAGGACGTTGCCATATTGATTTTAGTGCCACTAGCAGTGCATGAGCTGCATTATTTCCCTGTATATATATATATAATGGGGGATCCTGACAAGAGATGAGACTCGCTGTCGCTGTACTTTTTGCACTGTCGCCGTTCTTTTCACATATCCCAGAGGCTGAGCACTGCTAGTGGAGGGGTCTGGGATGTCACTTAGAAAGTTAAATAACAAAACTTAAGCCTTAGATGCTTTTACATTTCTAATTATTTTCCGTATAAGTATTACTTTTAAATGAAATTGAAGTATCTAAAAATGCTATTACTCATCTCAAAAGCTAGGTGTGGTTGGTAGAGGAGTGGTTTTGAGTGCTGAAGTTCAGCTCTGTGTTGTTGATGTAACTGTCAAATGTTAAACTTTTCTCTTGGGGAGTAACTTCAAAATTGTTGGTACTTTCCAAGAACCAAAAAATTTCTTCCCTCCTCGGTTTCATTTTGCTTGGTCCTTGTTTTATTATTATTTATTTTTATTAATATTTACTGTATTATTATTTATTAGTATTAATAATAATGATTATTAAACAAATATATTTTTAATTAAAGCCCATGAACATTCGCGCTCTTTTTTTTTTAAGCTGCATGTTTTTCCATGTCAGTTCAGTGGACAAATCTGGGATTTGGCTTCAAAAGCAAAACAGACACCTTAAACGTACATGTTTCCACCTTTTAGAATTTCTAAGGAGGTTTTGATCCACTCAGCAGGTCAGTTTTCTCCAGAGTGGAAATATGCACATTCAAGGTGTCTGTTTTCCTGTTGAAGCCAAGTCCCAAATCTCTCTCTTAATTTTGAAAAATACCGTGACCCTTTTCTTTATAATTTGCTGTTGACTCTCCTGAAGGCACAATGGGTATACTTTAACATGTGGATTGACTCTTGCATTTTGAACGCTGGAAAACAGAACTTCTTTGCCCATTTTTATTGCTTCTTGGCCACTTCACCATTGTCGCAGAGAAGATGGCCTTACTAAATGTTTTCTTCCTGTTCTGGCCTGATGCCTCAAGATGCTTCTTTGCTTTCCCATAGCCCTTTGTGGGTGGAGCAGATTCCCACTGTGGAACTAGTTTGTGTGCGCTCCCTCGAAAGTCATTGAAGAAGGAATTTTGTCTTAAAAGTTTTAAGAAGCTAAAACAAACAATGTCTCCCAGCATGGGAGTGGACCAAATCCCATAGGCTTCATAACATGTGATGGTTGAATGGCAGACTTCCTGGGTTTTCACTCCAGGCATTTTATTAAAAAATACTTCTGAGATGTGAAGTTTTCTATATTACATTTAGGTATTTTATTATATTTGTTATTTTCTTTAAATAAAAGTATGTAGTTTAAAAAAGAAAAAGCATGAGGTTATGGCATTACTCTGACTGAAGTCTTCCAAAGATAAGAACTGATAACATTGATAAGCAGCACTTACTAAGCAGACTTCTAAGCAGTGTCTGACAGCCAGGTTGGAAAAAAAGATGACTAGCTATAAATGCCATTGTATGTGTGTATTTAAGAGGAACATCTTTCACTCCAAAGGTCTAGTGCTTCATAGTCTTTACTTGCAGAATTGTTTTTAGTTTCTGATTTAGTGGTGTCTGAGGTAACAGTCCTAGCCTCTGCAAGTTATTCTATAAATAGAGTAAGCATTGTGTAATTTTAGTCATGGTATAGTCAGTTAAGCATGATGATGAATTATCTCTGGAAAAATTGAAATAATTTGATTGACACAGGAAGAACAAGTGAGTAGCATACCCTTAGTTAATATTTCTGTCTTTCAGAAAAAAGAGCATTGCTTTTTACTGAAATATACCTGGTGCTTGAGAAAACTTCTGGGTTGTCCTGTTGCTTTCTTAGCAGTGCCTATACTACCTTAAGAATGCCAAGCTGCAGCACGACTGCTAATATAATGAGAAATTGCTGTGTTTATTTTATTTTTTTTTCCATTCATGTCTGCTTCTGTCAGCCACAACTCCTGTTGGCATTCAACTGACTTGTGGTGCTTCTTCTCTCCTTCTTGTCCCCATCCTGTGCTTGTCTTCCTTGGCTTACTCTTCCAAATACAACAAAAAGGAAAAATAAAAGCTTTCAAATCACTCTTCACATGTGTTTTCATCTCCCCTGGCAATTTCTGCTTCCACATAGTTAAGCAGCAGCAATGTGGCCTTACTTGACCTTTGGTCACAGATTTTTCCTCTCTGGTCAAACAGCCAGTCATTTGACCTTGTCTTAGGCAACTACTGCTCCTCAGCTAATCCTCCGGTTTCCTCAGTCCTCCTTCCCAGCCATCACTTCATCTTCTTTAAATATTGCTCTCCCTCTCGCAGGCCTTTTGCAACCTCCAGTCTGTGGGTGTCCTGTGTACCTTGCCCTTGTTTTGGCTGCTCCGGTCTTTGCTTGCTCTGCTCTGCAGTTAGCACACCCTCACTCACTCTTCATTTCCTCCATGCCTCCATCCTTCTTCTAGAGAAAATCACATGACCGTTCAAACTTCCTCTGTGAAAAATGTCTTTTCTTTTCCAAACAGCATTGCTCCCTAGCAGTGCTGGATCTTAGCTTGTTTGCTGTTTTTTTAATACCTTTTTCCTTACTTAAGATCTCTCCAGTTTCATTTACTAAGAAGGGAAGATCTTGTGCTTTACTCTTGGTATAGAGCAAGTACTCGTCTGCTTTTCAGCCCTGCCTTATACATGCTCACATTCTGAGTGTATTCTCAGAACAGGTTATAGTATTTTGCAGGCAATGAACTTCAGTTACTCATTTATCATGAGTTTGGCTGACATCTAATTCTTCAATACCTTGGTATCTTTATTTGTAAACCAAAGCAGTTAAGCACCTCACAGATTGCAAGAATTAATTGCTGGAAATTAATTTATGCTTCTTGGAAAGGTAGAAAAATATAAGTTCCATCTTTTGACTATCAGAGCAGTTCTGAAAGTTGGTGTCACTAGGGAGCAGGGCAGGAAACCCACACTGCTGCAGTTAGCTTGCTTTGTTCTGTGTGCAGTTAAGAGCCCTGTCTTGTCTTGTGTGTCTGGCATTGTTAAGAACTGAAAAATAACTAAGATCTTAAAAAAAAAAACTCAAACCAACAACCCGCACACAAAAAGCCCCAAAACAACAAAATCAAACTGACCCAAAAACCCCCAAAAGAGCAGCCAGATTTAGTTACTTAATAAGCAGAAGAGCTTTGCCTTACTGTGGTGAGTCACACTGAGAGAATAAAAAAATTCCACCTGAATTTAAATTTCTTAATATTTATCTTCTTTTTATATTTTGCGGTTTCTGAAAATGTTTTTTAGTAAAACTATGGAGCAAAATGCAATAACAGATAGAAGTTGTACGTGGCAAAGTGAATGAGAATCAGTAATGGAAAGACAACAGAAGCATTAACCGTGTGGTGCTCCAGAGGGAACGGCCTGTAGGTGAGAGAAAAGGATTAACTGAGGATCAACCCAAACCAGCTTTGTTAATTATAGCGGTGGTGCCCGTGCCTTTAAGAGAGTGACCTGAATAGACTGTATGGCTTTTATTGCATCTTTTGTCCATACATGTTTTTAACTTACAGATAATTGCAAGAAGACTTGAAATGCTATTTAAATGCCAACAAAAGAGAGAAATCTGCAAAACAAAAGAAGAAAGAGCTCTCTTTCACCGTCTTGTCTAAGTGTTTCCCTGTATAACTGTTTACCCACCACACCCATGCCTTGGTAAGGTAACTTTATGTATTTGTGTGGGTGGTCACCACTGAAATACTTATCAACAGAAGTGATTTTTTGTGTTACATTTTAATCTATGCTACATCAGTGCTGTGCAAAATTATTAGACTAGCGCCATGGTTGGTTACTTTAAAAAAGAAAAAAGATACAGTAACTTGCAAACAGTAACGTGGGTACAACCACAGTCTATAAAACAATCCTCACATCTGTATTCTCAGTCTCATTGTCTTAATTTACATAGGAAGAAGCACAGATGAGTGCTAGAAGTTATTGCTCAAGCAATAATTATGTTAACCATCCGCTATAAATTTTCATGTCTGGTACCCTGTAAGAAAATTGTCTTTCCTAAGGCCTACTGAAGTTCAAATTAGACTCCCATTGACTTCAGACACAGGAATTGGAACATTCATCTTACATTAACAGTAGTCGGTGCCAAAATCACTGTGATATAATTTAGCTGTGGTGTTACTTGGTTTATTTTGATGAAATATGAAGCATAAATTTGGCTCAGTTAGTTCAAATCATCTTATAAGCTGGCATCTTTATGTCATGTGCTACATCTTTTAAATTTTCTTTTAAAGATTGGTTTCAAGTAAGGTTTTCTTAATTGTCAGCTCGCAATGTCTGTCTATATCTTCTTCCTTGTGCTGTATCTAGAGATGAGTGCTAAATTAACGGGAAAGCAATTAGCCAAACTCCGGATTCTGTGCTTGACTGACGCTTTTAGCTGTGAACATATTATAGCTGTCTGTCTGGTCTTCACAGCTTCTGTTTGAGTTTTAGATGAAACTGGAGATAAAGATGCTGAATCTCTAAGTGGTGTAGAAACTCCTGGTGTTACAAAGGTTACATTTATTTGAGGCACTGAGGCTTACATTTAGCTGATGGTACCTCAAGAAGGGTTGTAATGGCACGTTATAGGGTCTAATCTAACTGCAGTTTTGTACTAGTGTATTTGCTTTCAAGAAAGAGAAGATGGGAGCCTAACCTTATTCTGGAATACAAATGTTTTCTGATATATTTTTATCTACAGCTCTAGGTTTTGTACCAGTCTAAATGCATCTATACTGGAGATGCTCTTTCAGTTGCATTTGTTCAAAACCTGTGTGTATACAAACACTGATGGGAAATCTGAGTTTTGGAATTTGCTTTCTGATACAGATTAAGTTTGTAAGCTTCCCCTGGAGAGTCTGAATGGAAATCAGGATTTGAGGAAGGTCATTTATCACTTACAATGACAGTCATCACGTCTTAAAAAGTAAGTTCTGCTGCATGACTACGCCAATCTCAGTTGCCACAAGGGAGAGTGCAGGACAGAAGGAAGGCCAGGCTATTTCTTTGGGCCAGCAGCGTGCACTTAGGTTTAAACTGGTTGTCAAACCGTACCCATAGGCTGTGGTTTCACAGCAAAACCAGTCTAGAAGGTTGCTGCTGCTGAAAGGAGTGATCCTGCTCTCTTCCTGCTCCCACAGTCGTGCTCCCACCGTTTCATTTGTGCCAGCTCTGTGCATTGGACTCATCAGTGAGCCAGTTCAACTCAGTCACCCAGCTGAGAACTACTCACTGCTGGATTAATGAGTTTAATTGATTTAGTGAAAGACCTGATGAGCATTAGAGCTGACATAAAGGAAGGGGTGGAGACCACACAGTAGTAGTATGAGTGTCCAAGGGTATAGTTCAGACAGTTTAAACCAGTCTACATCCCCACTGTCAGGTCTCTGCCAGTTCTGGTATGTGCTCAGCCAAGTGATAAGTGTGATCAGGGACCTGGTTTGGCTGAAAATGGGTTTGACTCACTCCCACCCCCCAACTTTTTGCTGTATCACTTCTCTGATCCTGTCACTGTACAGCCTCAAAGGCTCTTGTAGCGTGGTGGGGATAAAAGGCACATGTGGTCAGGGTGACGTGGGAGCGGTGAGTTACTCTTTCAGATGGTCACCAGTACTTAAGTTGATTTAAAATCATCATAACTGCAGGCTTAGTAAAATCTTTGTGTTCTGTATTGCTTATACACTAGGCATATTTTAAAATTTTTGAAAATTCCATGCTGGAGGAGGATTTTCTTACTTTGTCAACCAAATGAATTCCTGAACAGTTAAAATGTAGCAAAAGATATGAATATATAGAATGATGGCACTGTTTTCTGGCAAGAAATAGATTACAGAGGCTTGGGGGAGTAGCAGTCTGTTGTTCTCAGGGCAACTACTAAATTGCTGTAGAAACCTGACTCCAAATGATAGGAACTGTATCCTGTTCCTTATCAAATAAAGATGTTAATCATCTTTTATTATTTGTCATACTGTATTTATCACCACAGTGTCTCCATAAATACATCTGGCAACAATATTTTCCAAGTCATTTATTAAGATTTATATCCTTTAAGTGGTTACTCTAAGGCACTGTGTTTTCATGCCTGCAACCTGCTTTCCTGACAACTAACACTTTTAAATTACTATTCCTTGAAAGTAAGCCTTCACTTGTTCCCTTTCTCAGTTTATCCCCTGTCTACCAATTTGGGTGGCCAAATATGTAGAAAGGGATAGGGAACCACAGAGGAAAGAAATTTGGTGTTAACTCCCTTTTGTGGTACTTGTTTGCATTCATAAGTTGTGGGTTATATATGAATTACTGCTATTTCTGAAGATTTTCTGGTACCTGTAAAAGCACAATAGGGCTGTCTGGTAGCTGCACACGTGAAAAGGAGTTTGCATGCTATTATTAATTATGTCAGCTTTTGAAAATGCCCACAAAGATGCCGATTTATTTTAAATGGAAATCTCCTCATACCTGTAGCAATGGTAAACTTAGAGAAGCCATTGCCTATCTAAATTTCACAGTGATTTCTTTTTGTTTTTCTCTGCGTCATTTTCTTGGTCTAGCTATGTGCTTATCTCTGCAATTGAATATTTCATTTTTGTTACCTTCCTATGAATTTTTAAGTGTGTTAGGTCATCATTAATTTGTTCTTTCTGCTTAGGAATTGGAAAGCAGAGTATTTGGGGTGGTGTGTAGCCTGAATGCTCTCAAAGCTACATCTCAGTTGTTGTCCTGCAGCAAATGACAAGACAGCATGAGATCTCAGACTACTGGTATCTGGGGGAATTTTTGAATTAATGGAATGGTTTTGGTTTATATATTAAATTACTTCATCAAAGAGAACAATGCAGTAGGGTTGTTTTGTTGTTTGGGTGGGTTTTTTTTTCCTGAGAGCTGAGTCATACTTTATTCACTTTTTTTTTCCCAAAAAAGGACAGCCTTTAATACATATGGAGGCAAAGTGATAAACATATTATAAGGAGTCAAAGAGGATTTTTTTTTTTCCCCTCCCACTGAAAATGAGTCAGCAATTAAATTATCTTGAAAGAAAATCGGTACTGAGTTTGTTGTCTGGGTTTAGCAAATGTTTACATTTTAAGAAAACATTTATACTAGTGGTGTTCAGAGTGATAAATTGTGTAAGTGGTCTCCTGTATAGTGAAGTGCCTGTCAGAATCTCTCCCTAAATGTCTGTCAATCTGAAATATTCTTATTTGATCAGAACAGCAGATTTCTGATCATTTACTAAAACAGTCAATATCCTCATTTTCATTTTTTTCTTGCAAGACTAGACTGAAAACCTCACTGTCAAGTGTAATTGCCACACGAAGTGAGTTAATCCTGTTCTGGATTTTGTGGTTATATCATACAAATGATGAGATGTGGTAGTATGGAAAAGCTTGGCAGGAGCATTTCTGAGTAAATACGGAGACTCATTTAATATTTTCAGTATTGCTTTGGTCAGGAAGAATTAAGTGACCTGATGTTTTTTGGGGACTTGCTTTAAAATACTGTGGAAGGGGAATAGGTGGCTCTGCTGGAGGTCTTATTACAGGCTGAAGGAGACTCCTCTATGTCTGCTTAAAATCCCTTGTGCTGAATGTTTAGCTTAACAGTTAATGAGGTAGGACAGACTGATGAAATAAAAGGAGTGGTGAAAGTGTCTGTGAATGCTGACATGTTTGACAGATGCATTGTTTAAGCTTAGATATATTAAATGCTTGAAAAGCCTTGCCAAGGAGATCAAGTCAGGCTGTGACTGCAGGCTATATAGATCTACCTAGGCTAGCTTTGAGCTGATAGTGGTGTAATCGTAGCAGCAGTGGCACTCAGCACAAGCTGTGAACCCTTTTAGAGAAATCTGACTAATACTTGGATGCTTAACCTTCACTGAGTTTTGTGCTGCCATCACCATGCTCTTGTTTGCTCAAGCAGTGACTAGTCTGAGTAAATGTATGCAGCCTGTAAATAAACCCTTCATAAACCCAAGAAGTCATTGAGCTTTCTTCCTGCAGTCTTTTTTAAAAATTGATCCACTTCTAAAGAGCAGTTATAAAAATGAAAAATTGTTAAAGCAAGGGGAATAAGATGCAAGCACTGAGAGAGCAGGGAAAATGCTGATGATTGTGATGAGATTGGTAACTCGGTTCTCTCCATTTTGTGTTGCTGTAAATGAATTCAGAGTGTCTGTGTTCACCAGACTGTAGCTTGCCGTTGACTTTTGAAATACTCTGATATGCATTCAAGCTTACCAACACTGTGTTTCTGAAAAGATTCCCTGATGGTAGCAGCAGGATGCAGCCAAAATGCTTTCTATAGAATACTGTCTATTGTGGTCTGGTTGACTTTTCCAACACTGATTCATCCACTGCTCCCTATTTAAGTTATCATTGAATTGATGAAGCATAAAGTGTGGTTGATTCTCTTGAAAAAATGCTAACAAATGGTATTTTCTGCGAATTTTATGAGGGATTGTTCTCCCCACCTGCCAAAACATCAATGGCAGAAATAAAATAGTGTAAAAACTAATGATGGCGAAACCCTTTATGTGTCAAGTTGAAACTTCTGTAGAGAAAATTAAAAGTATGTGCACAAAGCAGAGAGGTCTGACGGCAATGCTAGTTAAACAGTGAAGGAAAGAACCAGCTACTATGGTAAGGGATGTAGGAAAAGCCAGTCTAAAATAATGGAGGTAGGGGACTGTCCTTGGGAAGAAACAGTGCTTTTAGCAAATTAAAGATAAATTGCTGGAAAAAAAATTCAAGCCCGCTTCTGTCAACATGAACGTAAGTGATTAACCGCTTTCCTGTAGTACTTGATGTGAGTGAACACTGTTCCATTGCAGTCTAATATAAATAATGTTTAACTAAGCATAAATTTTAAACTAGACTTAAGTTACCTGGGACCAGGATGACTAAATCGTGTGGAAGTGGTGAGGAACATTACTCATCACATGATGTGGGCTTATCAAAACGGGGGGGAAGTCAAGTGTGATTCCCCTTTACAGAATGCAAATGGGGAATGGAGATTTGGATCCCAGAACAGCAACTGCCTGGTTTTGTGTCCAAGAAAGAAGATGAAGGAGGCAATAACAAAGCAAGGAAGTAGTTAACATGTTGTGAGCACCGTGAAAAGGGAGAAAAAGTGGGAAGCGGAAGTGGAAAAACATGGGGAAGGAGGCACAGTATGTTGGCTTTTTCCATGTAATTGTGCATGAAGATGTTTGCTGTATAAACATACTTTGGGGAAGATTTCAGTAAAATGGTTGCACATGAAAGATACAGGACAATATGTTGTATTACTTACAACAAGTACTTAGAACAAGTACTAAGTGACACTTCTAGCAATTGATGTTTGACCTGAACCTGGAAATGCTCTCGTGTTCTTTTGCCTGCTGTACGCTTCTGCATCAGTTTAAACCAGCAACACCAGATGTAGCTTTGGTGCAACACTTCATAGTGAATAGCTGGTGAAACCAGGAACAAGATCTTTAGAGATGATGCACCTGTGAAATGCAGGCAACTCATGTAAAACGCCGTGAAGATGGTCATATCAAAAAGCCATGCAAGTTTTTACAATGTTGTGTCAAACATTAGTTGTTACTGTGTGTGGCTATTCAACTGTGCAGGATTAATTAATCCATTTAAAGGACCCTTGTTTTCTCTTCCCTTTGTTTTTGTCCTCTTAATTGTATTATAGAAGAGAATCTTCTTATTTATTCAAACACCCATTTCTTTAGATTTTAATTTATTTTTCTTTTTTTCTGAGATCCTTAATGTAGCATGTCATACAGTGTTTAACATAAAAAAGGAAAATAAAGAGTAGGAATAGGCACTACTGAGACTACAAATTATAATGTCATTCAACTACAATGAAAAAATAATATTACTTTTAAACTTTAATAGTATATTGCAAATTTCCACTTGATATTAATATAATATTTATAATGTGGTTAGACGTTTGTAACATACAGTGCTTAGTTGAATGTTTTTGGTCCTGCAATTACTGATTTACTGCAATAAATAAAAAGATACTGTAATAGATATGATGCAGCAAGGCTCAATTCTGCATTGTAAGTGATATCTGCATTTGTCAGCAACACAAAGTTTTTATGTATATAGCATTAAATTTGTACTGGATTGTTTGCCTGTGAATGTTTAGTCAATAGAGAACAAACAGTGGATGTCAAATAACCTTCAACTGTACAATAAACTAGAAATTGTTGGATGAGTGCAATAATGTCTCTTGAAAGCCACGCTGCCCAAAATGGGGAACTGCCTAAGAGTTACTTCTGCAGAACTACTTGTTGGTGGTAATGTTGGCAAGCAATGGCATGTCTTCCATTGCACAGCTGCAGGTTAGAATATTTTTTCTTTTTTTTTCCTTTCTGTAGCTCAGTTACCATCGTTGCATGCAGTGAAGTACTCTGGGAAGGAGAGGTGTGACAATCCAAAGGGTTTTGTTGCCACTCTGAAAACGAAGGTGGCAAGTGAGAAGTCTGGTGTAGTTCTCTGTCCCCAAATAAATCTAGGAAAGTGTATGTTGACCAGTAAGCTTTAGCCATTTGTCCAGGTAAATGAAATGCTGATGCTTCCAAATGCAACTTTGGAAAAAGCAAATAGTCCTATTCTTCCTTTTTTTTTTTTTTTCCTTCGGTTTGGTCTGCTGCTGAATGTGGACCTTACACACAACTGCTGTGCGTAAGGGCAAATTTTGTTCCTTGAAAATAAAGCAACCTTCATGTCAGGAATTATTTCTGTTCAACGTACTTATTAAAAGAACCATAATCTATTCCTTTACATCTGGGTGCCTGTTACAGAACAACTGTATTGGAGTATATTTTAAGAGTGTGGGTGTTTTTGTCTTTGTTTTGTTTTGGTTTTTAAATCAAATTCTGTTTGAAGAAAATAAAGAAAAGCTTTTTGCAGTCTAAATACATGTCCTGGTGGCAGACTTTTAGATTAAAAATTTATACAGTAATGTAATTGTGGCTTCAATATGATGTTGTGATAGATGAAAATTAGTACTCTTAGGAAATAAGCATGAAGAAAAATGGGCAGCCATATATTTTTATTTTTCCATACTTCTGTCTCAGGCAATCGTGACAGGAAAAGAAAGAGGTGGAAAATGACAGAAGAATGACAGAAGTGATTTTTTTTTTTGTCTTCAAAAAGTTTATTGTATGTATAGCTTTTATTTGTGATCTGTTTTTCAGATTTCAGCTGTATAAGACTGACCTCTTGATGTCACGTTTGACACCTTAAATATCAAGTAGAAAGCTTTGTGGCATTAATTTTATAAATAGACCTAGTACTCAAAAATAGTCTTATCGATAATCAGCTTTGTCTGTCGTAGTTCTGGAATGGTCACTATACGTTTGTGTAACTGGAAAGTTTGTCATACATAAAATTTAATCCTTCTGGAAGCTGATCTGTGGAACAGCATTTAAGTAGTCAATAAGAAATGCGTGTTTGTTCCTGTGTTTCCCTTGAATTGAAATTTTGCTGTGTAGTGGGTTAAGAGAAAGTTGTATCTTTTTCACTAGAGTTTCTCTTTGTACTCCAGTAGTTTCATGGTTCTCCTGTAAATTGATGACTCCACTCTGAAATGAATTTTGCTGCCCTTCTTTTAAGTTCTTACACCTGTTTAAGCCACATAAGAGCATACACTGTACTTCGCTATGATGTTACTGTTAAACAGGGAGATGGTGATCCCCACATCTGGCCTGAAGTGTCTCTGCAAAATCTGTGCTGTTCCTTAGAAACAAAGCTAGTAACTTAATTGGCATGTCTAACTGTGCCATTAGTAGTCTATTTGCCCTAATACTCGGGGGAGGGAGGGGGGGAAGTGTTATTTACAGCTAATAAATTGTTGGCCAAAGGGACCTCTTGTTTGCTTGTTTGTTTTTCAGTTTGGCATGTCAATTTTAATTTAAGTTCTTCTCAATGCTATTTCAGGAGTTAAGAAAATGGGTCTTCAGGGGTTTTGTTTGTTTCTTGATGAGTTAGGGCCCTAATTACAGAATTAGGTCTTCTACACTACTGCTCTTATGAAATACAGCATGTTCTGTGCCTGTTCTGATCTGGTGTGTAACACTAGATCCTGTTTCAGTTGGGCGTAGCTCCACCAGAACTGACCATCTATCGGGCTTTGTTTACTACATACTTCATTGGTGTCGTTAAACATTGATAGCTGTATTTCTGTGCCTGGAAATAGGAACATAGGGACAGCAACTCTGGCAAGTTAATGACTAATATCACTGCAAAAATGTATGTTTTGGTTTTGAGGGGGGGGGGGTGTGTGTTAAGTTGATAGCCTATTATGGCAAATAAAAAGTTTTCTTTTTCAGCTCTGTTACAGACCTGGGGTGAGTTGGACCTACATTAAGAGCAAGAAGTAAGCTATAAATGACAAAGGTCTAATTGAAAATCTATGAATGAGTCCATTTCCTGCCATTGACTTCAGTGAGTTTCCAGGCAGACTTTAATCAGTGTCCTGTAGCCCGTGGTTACCTGCATCTGGCAGGTTGGATTTGGATTCATGCTTTCGTTCTGGAAAGTGGAGTGTCTGCGTGGCCATCATATAGATCATACCCCCAGAAAAGAAAATAATTTTTTGTAAACTTAATCACTTAGGTAGAAAGGAGGTGGTTGTCATGCTCCATAGAAAATAAACCTTCTGCTTTTACTTTTTATGCACATGTGTTTTAGGGTCTTGATGTATGGCATAGCTTAATGTCCTCAAGTTCATGTGGCTGTATCACTGCAGCGTTGTGGATGTGCTGAGGTCTGTCCTGAGCTGTATACATAGCACAGGTGGTAAAAACACTTTAAACTTAGTACCTGAACAGAAGGAACGATGTTAATACACAGTTGCAGTGATGCATGACCTGCAGTTGAGAGCTCAAACTGTTCGGTTTTTTTAATGCCTACAGCTGGTCCTGACAGCTGCCAGAGCTCTGTGGTGGTGGGGGTTGATTATTTATTTATTACTTTTATGCATCACTGCCAGGCTGCAGAGAGGGGGAATACTGTAACAATGTAAATATTTAAATTGCATTTCCTGCTTGGTGACTCTGCCATCCCTCTTTCTGTTTGGGCGGGAGGATTTAAAAAGGATGAGTCTGGTGTTCCTCCAGGTTGAAGCACTTGCACTTTCTGCTCTTGTGGTGTCCTCTGTCCTTCCATCCTCAGCAGAAGCAGCTCTCACCTCCGGAAGAAATACAACTCGGGTGTTTTGCACAACAGCTTTCTGAAGGGAGCAGTAGCACAGCTGCTGCTGTCTCTCTGCGAAGGAAAGATGGAAGGGGAAACAAGTAAACAAGGAGTGCTTGAGTCCTCTTGGAGGGTGGGGGGGGCTGACTGATGTCTGCAGTTGATAGCTTTCAGAATTAGTAATTGTAGAATTAAAGTTTTATATGGTCTTCAAAACAGTGTTTGGGAGGTGAGCAATGTCCAGATTCCTCCTTGTTTTGTTTTGAACGTGTGCATGTGGCTTCCAGCCTCCTGGCCGGTTGCTGCAGATGCAGAACTGCCTGGCCAGACCTGTGGGGTTTAGCCACCTGCCCCGAACCACGGTACAGAGCTCACTTTCGACTTTAGTGCCTCTAATAGTTTCCTTTCAAGAGCTGAAACTGTGAGATCAAAACCACCTCCTGAGAGCCAAGCTTTTCATTCCTCAGAGGTGTGAAGCAGTGCGGCTGCGCGGGGCCCTGGCCTGGGCCTGCAAGCGAGCTGCTCTCCCTTGGGCTGCGGGAAGCAGCTCTGCTGGCAGCATCCCGTCTCAGAAGTCAGCACGGAGTGGAAATGTAGGCAAACCCTTTCCCTTTGGAAGACTCCAGCAAGAGATCAAAGGCAACTCTTTAGCCTTGGGAAGCGTTTTTGCTACCTGGGCCCGGCTCCATGTGTGCTGTTTCTTTCCTGGTTTTGTTCCAGCCGCTTTCCTAACTCACTTGAAGCTTTGCTCTCAGTGTGTCATCTTTGCTACAGGTTCCTTTCATTTTCTGGAGAATACTCCTGTGCAGTTGGCTTTGCACTATACTGGTAGGGGTTGTTGGCCAGAAAAACCGATGCGTTG
This sequence comes from Strix aluco, assembly GCF_031877795.1. Lineage (NCBI taxonomy): Eukaryota > Metazoa > Chordata > Aves > Strigiformes > Strigidae > Strix > Strix aluco. The sequence goes on along the minus strand of NC_133949.1, from coordinate 8,199,642 downwards.
ATATTTAGTGATAAAAAACCAAAATGAGGATTTCAACAAAAAAGCAACATTGAAATATCTTCAGTCCTGTATCTACATATACCTTTTCTTTGATACAGAGTTGAACAGATTAAGTGCTGTATTTTTAACACCATAAGCCCTCATAACCAGCAATCAGTAAAATACACCTGTGCTTTTAAAAGGTCCTTTTGTTTGTGTCTGCTCTTACTCTAAGTCATCTGGTACTAAAAATAAATATAGCTCACCCAGTCTCAATGGCATTGACCATCCAGTGTTTTACCACTCTGAGCTCTAGATCTGATTCTGTCTGGTTGTAAGTCTAAATGTTTGATGCTGAAGTTGTGTAGCCTTTGTATGATGTTTTCACTACTTGCTTTTGGTGGGAAGTGTGTTGGGTGTGATATGTAAACACTTCTGATGGATCGATATTTTATGTATCTAGTCTGTTCTATATAGAGGCTATAACTGAAAAGAGGTGATTCAGCTTTGCACGACAGTTGGAACATGTCCATGAAATGCTTTTGTAGAACAGATAGAGAATTGTGTAGAGGAATGTTATTTGCCCGGTGCATTGCAGCATGGAGATAGATTTTGTTCTAGCTCATCTGTCTTTTGTTTCTGTTTCATATTGCAGTGTGAAACTGTCTGGCATCTAAACCAGACCTATACTGCTTGAGGTGCAAAGAATATTGCACATGAAGATCAATATTACAGAGTTGGTGGTTGTGTGGGATCTTTATAGCATCATACCATGGTGTAGTATGGTTTTTTTCAATAACAACCACACTGTAACAACCTTTAGGTGCTTTGTGGAGTTCATACTGTTCCCTCTTTTGTTGTACCACCAGATCAACTGCTAATGTGGTAAATACTGGAAAATAGAGTGATGGATGTGCCCTTGAGGATTTTTTTTACTTGCTGGAAATGAGAGTTTGATCTTATGATCATTTATTTCTCCATAGATTGTGGTCATCTTCTGGCAGACTTCTCTGACTATAGTCTGGTTCACCTTTTTTTGGTGAACGTGCAGAACTGAAGACAGGAAAGATTATGGCACCTAATTTTTAGCTTATGGGTTTTTATGTGCTCTGTTCTTCCATAGTTGTTAGCTGAGCGGCTGCCACTTTTTCTTTGACCTCAACCTTTGAGAACTTGGTGCTTTATTGCTCAGCCTTCACACGCTGTTCCTGTGCCTCGTGACTAAATTGGAAAGAAGCACCAATAGAAATAATTCTGGCACTTTTTCCATTTTTTCCTTCATTGTATATAAAAAATTGTGGTTTTCTTTGGGAGATTGATGGTTTCCTACAGAATTCCCTGCCACATGCACCTCTAGTGCAGTGAAGATGTCTGATTACAATTTGGTGCTACAGTCTAAGAAAACTTATCTTCCTTTGTTGCTTAAAGGATTTTGACTAGTTGTCCTGATGTATCATGGGGCAGCAACTGAGCTAATGAGTAAAGATATTTTAAAAAGAATAAGCCCCAAACCTCAAACTTGCAGAATGGGATGCCTTAACTGTTAGTGACGTACCTTATCTTCTGTTTTATTTTTTAAGTTGCTCTTCTACAACGGGTAGCAGAATTGGAAAAGGTCAATGCAGAATTTCTGCGCACAAAGCAGCAACTTGAGCAAGAATTTAATCAAAAGAGAGCAAAATTTAAGGAGTTATACTTGGCTAAGGAAGGTAAGTTCTCAATTCTCTGAATTACTCTAAAGTTTATTAAATTTCATTTTCAAATAATGCCTGTATGAAGAATAACATTTGTAGGGCCAACTACTACTCCCCATTTGCCCATGCACACCACATGCTTTCTGGTTTGGTTTTTGGGTTGGGTTTTTTTTTGTGGTTAAGGATAATTAGGATTTAAGGGGGTTTTCTACTGGGATAGTCGACTGCATATCCAGCATGGTTAGTAGGATAGGGCAATGTTGTTGTGTCTGATTTGCCAAAAATTGAAAAGTGATGGTAGTCTTTTAAACAGATATAATAAGAATGTAAGAGACAAGGAGAGAGTAAAATTCAGTAGGTGGGCTATTTAGCTTCCTAGAATGAATTTTTAGAATTAAATTTAAAAATTTGCCTGCATGGATAGGAGTCAGCAGAGCAACTTGATGTACATGCAGAAACACCACCACTGAGTTTTAATACTAACTTTCTGAAGTCCTGGTGTGCTTGTTCTCTCTGAACAGCAGCTGATCTGGTAAGTGGAAGGACGTACTCTGGATGGTGTGCTGTTTGTACTTTGTGCTAGCTTTTTTATGTAATATTAATTTGTCTTAAATTTCCATCTGAGGTAGAATGTAAGCAGACAACATTATAAAAGCTTTAATACCAGCCAAGGGCATCTATTTCAATAACACTCTTTATAGGAAAATTTGAACCATATGAGCTCAAATATCTGATAAAGAACTGGAAAGTAGAGATGGCTGTTGTTCTGAGAGTCAAATTGATTTATTTCTAATCCTGATGATTTTCCTGTCCTTAACATATGAAAGTAGAGCCAAAAAATAATGCATTAAGACTGCAGCTGCTTGTGTAAGTTTATGAGAGCAGAAATACAACAGGCATAATAAAGATCAGATCATACAAAAGGCCTATTTCTTTGTGTTTCTAGCAGCTGGATGAAAGGAAATGTAAGATACAAGACACTACCGGTGAGATCAGCAATAATTGTCCCTATTCAGAACAGTAAAAGAATAGAAAATAAAAATAAATTGTGACGAGGGATAAAAAAATAACCCAACTTTCACATGTACTGAAGTGAAAAGATACCAGAGGAGAGTACACAAACAATTACTTTTTTCTTTTTTTTTATTTTATTTTTTTATTGGCCCCAAAGCTTTTTTCCCCTCCCTGTTTTCCAAGACCCTTTCCTAAGTGTGTGTTGGGACTGTTACAGCCCATCCTTAATACTAAGTAACTAACATCTTAAAACTAAGTAATATAAGTGCTGCAGGATTTTTTTATTTTAAATTAATAAGAGGATTAGTGCTATTTTGAGTACCTGATTAGCACTGGGTTCCATATTCTTTATCAAGGAGTAAGGTGTTGGGCACTGGGATTGATTAAGCTTTTTGGTATTAGGGAAACACATGGCGATAGCTTGGTGTTTGTTGTATGCTGCCAGATGTTTCTGCTAAAAGTGATTGCTGTTGAGATAGGCTATGTGGGCATAAAACTGTATTTTGTGTTAGTGCTGTTGGAATTAATTGTATAATATGTATCTTCCAGAGATTTTTGTTTCAGATTAAGTGAAAACTCAGGAAGATAATGTGAAATTAGTTCAATTTCTGTTTACAGGTGCAACAATCAGAGAAGCAGTGGGTGTTTATTGAATGTATTCCTTATTTTAGTAGAAGCTCAGTTTTAGCTAAGCCATGGTAAAGAGCAAATTAAGCTGCAGAGTTTTCTTCTGTGGGTTCCATGTAGTGGTCTCAAAGTGTTTCTGTTCAGGAAGTATCAAGTGTTCTATCCAAACTCAGGACCAAGTTGGTGCCAAAAATGGGAGAAGAACTGTCTTCCTGTCTGTTGTTCTTAACTTTTCCAGATTCATTACCAGAATGAGTTAAATCATAATGAAGCACAGTTCACTTTCATCAGGTACATTGGTCATATGTATCTACAGTGTCTGCTTTGTGACTGCATTGATGAGAAGGTACTTTTTTAATAAAAGGCTAGGGCAAGCAAAGTCAAGCAATAACGTTCCCTAAAGATACCAGCTAATGTTTGTTCAGTTGTTATGGGTAGATGCTTTAATATCAGTGCTTCCTCCACCCCGTTGTTAGAGCACTGTTCTTTGCCATAGCAACTATGGATACTCTTCAGATTGAATTTATTAATCAAACTAAATGTCAATAACACTTCTTTTCAGAGGACTTGAAAAGACAAAATGCAGTGTTGCAAGCAGCCCAAGATGATCTGGGACAATTGCGGACCCAGCTGATGGAGGCTCATGCTGAAATGGAGAACATCAAAGCTATAGCTACAGTATCTGAGAATACAAAGCAGGAAGCTATCGATGAGGTGAAGAGACAGTGGCAAGAAGAAGTAGCTTCACTACAAGCTATTATGAAAGGTAACAACAACCAGGCAAGCTACTGCCACTAAGATCAGGCACCTCTTTAGTATGTGTTTGGTGACTTGTGCCTGCTCTTGCACAGAATATGGATAGCTGCTTTTCACAGCTTGACAAAACTGGGCTACAGAAGTGATGGATGAAGCATAGTTCCTAAGTTCGTAAAAAGGAGCTTGGTGGTTCTTTTCTGTTAGTATGAAGGTAGAATTTAGAAGGAATCATGGCAATGGGAACTCCCACATATATGCAAAACATTTTTGAGGGACTATGAATGTGATACTTCATTCTTCCATGAAGATAAGTATAATGTATGTAATTTGACAAGTCTGAAAACAGCTTTAGGCTGACAGCATGATTCTCTTCTCTCCTTCTGTGTAAACATAGTTCTGCTGTCAGACAGTTAAGTGTTCCTCCAGTATTATCACATGGACTTTACCCTAGGCTAAGGACTGAACATGCTACTCTGTATCAGTTGTAGGTCATTTTTTTTTCTTGATAGTTCAGAACTATTCGTTGTTTGCTTGTTGCACAGCTTTTGGTGTTTCTGAGACAAACTATGTGCAAGGAGCAAAATGGGGGCAAACTGTTGCCATAACTGGCTGTTTTCTTAAAGGTTCACAAACAAGATCACAGTATCCTGAGCCTCCATCCTGTTGGCTGTAGACAGTCTTTCCATCACCTGATTGTGCTTTTCCGCTGGAGAAGACAAATATTCATGTATATTGAGTACACAAATTTCTGTTTGTTTGGATGGTACAAAATGTGTTGCTAAATAGGATGTTAGACCTGTATGTTATTTTGAAATGAGGAGTTACACGGTTTTGGGGGCTTGTTTGTTTTATGTTCTAGTGGTGGTACAAATTGAGATGCAGTTCCTCTGGATCTTTTGCTTCTGTGGTTGGGTTTTGGGGCAAGAGTCAAAGGGAACAGAGGGGGAGAGTTCGCTGTTGTCCTAGTTTTGATCAGTTATGATGATAAATCATTGACTGGTTGGAGATGGAGTTCCTAAAGCTCTGTTTTTTAACTTACATTGAAAATAAGTTTTGAAAATGCTGTTTTATAGAGACTGTTCGTGACTATGAGCTCCAGTATCACCACAGGTTGGAGCAAGAGCGAGCTCAGTGGAATCAATATCGAGAAAATGTGGAACGGGAAATAGCAGAGTTAAGAAGGCGACTGTCTGAAGGTCAAGAGGAAGAAAACCTAGAAAATGAAATGAAAAAGGTACGTTGAAATCTAGTTATTCAATTTCTGTTTCAAGATACACTTGTGTTGTTATGCATGAGTTCATTTCTACGGCCTGCTGTAATTCCTCAGAAATACACATAGCCTTGTTCTGCCAACTTTCAGCTCTTTGTTCATGGAAGTCATCATGACCTAATCCTGCATTTAAATCCACAAAGGTATTGTACCTGATTATGTGGATTCAGTAAGAGGATTGCAGCTGAGAAGATGGTAAGGTTTGGCCTTCAGCTTGTAAAAGCAGGAGGCCTCGTAAAGTCTCTTGTCATAATGTCAAATGAACTCAAGTAAAGCCCCTTTTAGATTTTTCTGGATTGACTGCAGATTTATAAAATTTCCTTTATGCTTCTGCACCTTGTCCTTGTTTGAGTTGACACACCTTTATGCCTTTTCTCAGATCTTGTAAACTTCTTTTGAGGTTTTTAATGGGCACTATATCTAAAATGTCTTTCATCTTTCTTTAAGGTAAGCCATGTTTGTGCAACACAGTACTGCTGGCTTCCTAGGAGATACAGAACCTTGCTGTTACAAAACAGGCACTAGCTGATGAAAGATACCTGCCCTGGAAAGATTTTGTTGTTGTTGTTCAAAGATCTGTGGCTTAGAGTTCATAGAAGTAGATGGAGGTGCCTTGTGTTGAGTTTGGATTTATTTTTTTTATTGAGTTTGAAGATTTGGTGTATTTCTCTTTTAGGCAGGAAGGAAACTGAACCTGGCATAATAGATCAATGTTTTGGAATCTTTGTTTATCATATAGTAAAAACTTGCATTTCAGTGAATTTGTCTTCTCAGCAGGCTTACAGTAGTCTTCAAGGTATTCTAAGAAAACTTTAATGTAATAAATGATCCTGTATTCAGTAAAGGAGTAGGCTAACGTCTGATAATCTTCCACATCACTGCATTTCCTTGTTTCTTCTTGCTGTCAGCAGAAGAAATGCAGTATTGAATATCACAAACATTCCACATAATAAGTATTTTACCTATTTTTACTGTTGTAACAAGCAGTCAGTATTAGTGTTGCAAAATGAAATTATTTTCTGAGACTTACAAAGAGATTTTTGAATATTGCTAGTTGTAGTTGCATAATTGCTGTTTGGTGTTCAGTGAGACTGCTCTTCATGTAGTCCTGATTTATAAAGGTAGGAGTCAGACTAAAGCCAATTTGCCAATGTTCTGACTACAGAATTACTGCCACTGGAATTTTAAGACATAAACTGTTTTTAAGAGAAAGTTTTAGTGCTATTAAGAGAGAAAAAAAGACTTCAGTTGAAGCTGGAAGAAAGGTTCAAAATTGGATCAGTGTGGTGAGTCTCATAGAAACAGCCTAGAAGATGCAGAGTTCATAGTGTAAAAGTCCCAGCAGTGCCTTACCAACAAACTGCTGATAAGAATTTTTGGAAAGTGATCTCTCTTGACTGAGAGAGTCTTTCCAATAACTAAAATCTCAGCACTCTTTTTTTTTTTTTTTTAAACTCTGAGTGTTCTGAGTAAGTAACAGTTGGAGTTGCAAGTTGCTCAGTTGACAGAGCAGCTCACCTAAACTTAGCAGCTTCACTATGTGCCATTTAGCCTTTAGTAGTTTAGTATAGCAGCTAAATAGCATTTTCAACTGTACTCTTTTAAAAGGGAAATAAATATCCCTTGTGATCCTAAAGCAAAAGGTGATTGGTTTATTAATCTCTGATTAATATGATCTTGCAAAGCTTTATAGCCTGTAAAGCAGAGGAACATGTACTTTATGTAATAGGAGGGGGAGGGGGAAATCTGGTCTTCAGAGCACAGCTTGAAATAATTGCTGAAACTGCTTTGCATGGGTTTTTTAATCTTCTTTGTCATTAAACCTGTGAGGTTTTTTTTCCTCAAGGAGACTAAGAATTAGATCAGAATTAGGAAGAGGACATTCAATTTTACCTTAAAACAAATGAGCAAATCCCAAGCCCATAAAAAGCTGTGTTTGGCTAGCAAAATAATGAATATTCATGCCTCAGCAGTCAGTGTGAAAGGATGAATTTTCTTGATCACTTGGGATGTGCTATTTGAAGACTTGTGATCAATTCCTCATGCAAAATGGCATTTCCAGCCAACAGTGTTGTATTTATCCTCCATCTTTCTATGCTCTATTATAAGGATGGATTTATTATATTTTAAGGCATAAACTTGGAAAGAGTTTTTCAAAAATATCTTCATCTTCTGGCCAGTTCTGAAGACTCTCCAAACATACCAAAGGAGTAAAAATGAAAAAAAGTACTTTGCTCTCTGGGTTGTAAGTAGATGCTGTACCAGCATATAATACATCACATTTCTTAAAACTGGCATAAACCATGCCGTTTTCTAGCATTCTCAATGAGAGGTGAGGTGAGAAGAATGACAGAGCAGAGACGAGATTGCAGGCAGTATGTTCAGTCCAGGACACTAACCTTTTTGGCTCTCCTGACTGGATTATATCTCCGTTCATTTGTGTTCAATTTGGCTATAAAATCCATTTTAAAGTATAAAGAAAATGCATGAGACTTAGTACTGCATCCATGTAATTGCTAACAATTATGCTTGTTGTCTGCATACTTTTTCCCCTGGAAGAGATGAAGGATAGATAATAAATGTTGCTCTGAACTCTGCAAATACCTCTTCGAATTTAAAGTTTATTTATTTGGTTGAGCATACAGTTTTGGTATGTGTGCTACCAGGCTTCCAGTATGCATGTTATTTATCCTGGTTTAGGAGCACTTAGAGCAGGCGGGTAGTGTTTTGATAACCATACTATTTTGAGCTGTATTTACTAGATTTTGACTACTTTGCCAGAGGTATCCAAGTCTAGCCTGCAAACCTGGTGCTTGGCATTCTTGAGCATCCTGTTGTCAGAAAGGGTGTGTCTGATGGAACATATGCACTTGTCTGGAAGCAGCTGTCTTGCTTTTCCGTATAAATATATTTCAAGTTACAAATTGCCAAATATCTGTAGAAAACTTGTGTGTTCTGTGATTTTTATCACAGAGCAATTATTTCTAAGAAATCTGTGCTGAAAACTTTGTGTGTATTCTATAAATCTCCCTTCCCAACTCAAAAAAGGTAAATACCTTGTCCTAATGATAAACTTGCTTACCTGGTGATTCATCTTTCAGGAAATGTAGTGGTGACATATAAAAGTATCTGTCTTCTTGTTGTGTCATAATACCAGATAGATTTTGGGGTTTTTGTTATTGCAGATGCTTAAAGCAGTCTAGCCATAGAAGCATGTACTTCCATGCAAGTTCTCTGGGTGGTAATGACTGGGCTACCTCTGGACAATGACTTGCTGGGATGAGTCTTGCCCACTGGCAAAATTTGGTTAGTCCCTTTATTCAGACCTCATTTTCCATTCAGGAAAGGATTTGGTTTGCTTTGGAGCTGTGATGGATATAAAGACTCTTCTCGGCACAGTTGTGTCAAACTGAGTAGCAGAAGTCTGCAGAACAGGGATTTTGCATATAAAAAGAGCAAGAAAGGACCAACCTCCTGTTACAAAGTTTGCCTATTAGTCAGGATTGGGGAAATTGAAAAGGGGAGAGTTAATCTGGTTTCTGTGACAGATTTGCCCATAAAATCTGATACACAATAAACTCCTTTTGTTGGTAACGATAAAGAACAGTGGAATAGATTTAGAGGAAATTTGGTTTATTCCTACTTTAAAGAGAGATTCTCTTAAGTTGTGTCTATGTGTCTTCTGCTTCTCTCATTTTTAAGAAACGAATTTGGATACAGTATTGCCTGAGATTTCTCTACCTGGGTTTTTGTTCTGAAAACAATGGTTGGTGTAACAGTAAAGGATATTGAGGATTGCTGTAGCTTGCTGTCAGGCTAGCAATGCAATGTTTTGTGGGCTGACTTGGGACTCATTTGGGGCATGTTCCCTCTGTGGAGTCATCTTCACGCTGTGCTCTGTAGATCCCTTGTAGTGTGTTCTTCAGCCACTGTGCTGGGGGAAGCAGGTTTTGCTGGGGCAGAAGCGGTCTGGGTGCCTTGTTTTTGAATAGGTGATGAGTAAAGACAAGCTGATAATATGTAAAACCTTGGTCTTTGACAGTCAAGTTAGCTTGGTAAAATGTTAGAAGGAAATAAATGTTTTAAGGATCACACGTCTGGAAGAGTCTGAATAATGTGTTTTAACACAGGACATGTGATGCTGTGGCACCTCTTGCCACATGTGACAGTATCTTTATGTAGCATTTTTTGACAGGATAGATATTCTCATTTTATTAAAAGTTTGAGTGGGAACTTTAAACTCAGTTTGTGAGTCTCAGTAATTATACTTTACCTTCAAAAGCAGACCCAGTGACGAGCACTCGTTTTGTTAGCAGATACAGGCTGTTGTGGGTGTTTAGCTCAGTATCATACTGACCTTTCTTTAGTATGGATCCTTAGCACCCAAGACCACCCCCCCTTTTTTTTGAAGGAAACATTTGCAATATGTTTCAACCATAGTGTCAAATTTCAACTCTGTTTACCAAACAGTAACAGCTAGAGTAATTTTTCTGTCAGGTGGAATTTGATACAGTTTTGCCTTTCCAGTTGGGTGCTGTTGAACAGCAAATTCATTTTGCTTTCAGAGAACTTTCAGACTTTCTCTGAACTGGTCGGTTCCAGCATGGATGTATTTGTTGCTCTACATTCAGTGTTGAACCATGTGAAATTGGACTGGTGATGAAATATTCCTGCCAGTTATCATGAATAATTAGGAAAAAGCTTATTCACCAGTCCTAAAAATGTTGGGCTGTCCATATGAGCTGGCTGTAGGTAGCATTAAATGAATAGAACTGACACAATAAATGAAATATAAAGCAATCTTTGAAGTTGAACTCCTGCTCCCATCTGTTTGAAAAATGTGACTGAGTTGCTGGCTGCAGGTGACAGGGTATGTATGTATGTGTGACACCATCACATGTCCCTGGTATTGAATTCACTGTGTCAAGATGTCCCTCACTTTCCTCACGGACTTTATTTGTACTCTCTGGACAAGCAAACTAGCAGTGACAAAATGTAGCAGAAGTGAATGAAACATGAAGAAATTTAATTTTGTTTTGTCTATAGAGTTTTCTATAAAGCTTTTTAGAGCCCAAAGGCCTGGCAGCATTTGTATAATTGACAGGTATTGTAATATTGGTTTATTTTGTCTATTAATTTTAAATGTAGAAAACTTCATTGGTTAAAAGTATTGTCTATTTTTCTTTCTGAAAATCTTGCTCAGAATACAGTTTGCAATAAGCTTACCAGAAACTGAAAGTCAAATGAGTAACCTTTAAGACCTGCATTCTAGTTTAGATTTAAACCAAGACATTAATGTTATCTTTTAGCAGCTGTCTTTACTGATTCAGTTAGAAAAAGTGTCATCTTTTGAAACTGCAGCTTTGGAACACAGTTCTCTGCCTTCCCTCCCCTGGTGAGTTCCTCCAGTAGAAGACAGAGAACAATTGAGCATTCTGAGCCTTCATACATAAAACCAACCCAAATTAGGTTACTTAAATTCTTCATGGCTTGAAGAATTTTACTTGAACTTGAGTGTTCTGCTTGTGGAGTCTATGGGATCTGTTACTTTCATTTGGAAAGTTTTTAGTGCATCCATGAAAAAAAAACAGAGCATTGAAGAAATGGGGATGTCGGGACCACCCTTTGACAGGTGTAATTTTGAATTTGAACACTGAACGTTATTTCTCATTTTAATTCTTGCTATTTTACCCTGGCTCTTTCTCCTTTTTTTTTTTTTTTTTTTCCCCTTGTCATTGTTATCCTATTTTGATCTCTTCAGGACTACTTTTTGAAAAAATCATGGTGTTTTTGACAAATTGTACTAAATATTTCAGAACTACATACAGACAGTAATGACAGAAACTGATGCTGCATCAGTAGTAGTTTAAAGTTGAAAAATGGTCTTCTAAAACAGAACAAAGCTACACTATACATTATTATGCAGATCCTTTTTCTTTTAACTTCATAAGTAAACAAATGACCAATAACTCACCATTCAGTTCTTGTGTTACACTTTTTTTATATGTGCTATGTGGCAGCCTTTAATAACAGAAAAGCGCACATATTTTGAAATATCTGGTCAGTAAATTTTCTCCCATGTATCAAGAGTGATAGATTTACTAACATTCTCTTTAAAAAGAGATATTCATGGCCTAATCCATACATGGATTTAAAATTTAGCTGCCTTCTGTGAATGGAGCAATATTGGCCTGTTGTCATAGAGATGACTGCTGAACTAAATAAATAGCAATAAGACAAGTATTGAAAGTGGAAGTTTAGTCACTGTTTTTGTTGGAATAGAGATTTTCTCCAAAAGTCTCTGATAATGGAAACTGTTGTGGTGAAAACTATGATAATGTGCTATTCATAATTTATTGTATTAACTTCAGGCCCAGGAAGATGCTGAGAAGCTGCGTTCGGTTGTGATGCCTATGGAGAAAGAGATTGCAGCACTAAAGGAGAAATTGACAGGAGCTGAAGAAAAAATAAAAGAGTTAGAAGCATCAAAGGTGAGGTGGAGTTGTAACTGCATCCTAATTTATATCTTACATCATGCTAGTTTGCAGATAAGTAAAGTCAAATTTTGTAAGAGAGAAAAGGTGTGTTGTGAAACTCTTCATGTGCAATACATCTCCTGTAGCATAAATAATGTATTTGGCCTATCTATGTTTTTCCCATCTTTGTGTTTTGAGGGGTGCATGACATACGTATGTGTGTGCATCATCTCTGCTTAGCCTAAATTGCATGGCTTCAGGTCTACTACTAATAGAAAAAGCTCTAGAAAAATAGCTGCTTTGCACCTTTCCAAGAGCCTGGCCTTTATATTACTGTCATGCTTGCAGCCACAGAAAGATTTGAATTTGACAGAATTATTTTAATCTACTTCCATTGAGCATGTCCTATATTTCTTTTTCTAATCCTGGGCATAAAATTGAGGCAATATCACCAGAATTTTTATATCTTAAAATTTAAGCAAACCTCAGATTCATAGAAAGGGATACTGGTCATTGCTGGCAAGAAACCAATATAAGTGATTTGTCTAGCATTTCTGTATTCTTCAGGTGTGTCAGAACCACTATTGAACTTCCGCATCAGCTGTGAAGGGTAAATGATACCTACATCACTCTAAGATAGTTACATGTAATGTACTGTTTTATACAGAAATGAAGATGTCTTCTGTAACAAATATTTTTATCTTGAAAGTCAAATAGGCTGAAATTGCAAAGTAACTTACCATGTGAATGTTAAGACATACAAATAAATGCTTTGTCTTCCGGATCACTTGCATCCTCAATTCAATAGATGCTCATCACTTGGTGGAATTCTTTCTCTTCCCCCTCACCCCTGCTTTTATTCCAACTTGGAAGTCTGTCTGAAATTTGAGACAACAACATAATTATAACAGTCTAAAAAATTTTACTAGATTGAGTGTTTTCCTTCTTCACAGATTCTTTGTGCTTTATAGGTCAAATTTCTGAGATTTAAGTACTCCTAGGAATAATAGTTCTCCAGGTAGTTCTGCTTTTTCTCTTGATGCAAATAATACTTCCTTTTCATTGCCATGATGAATTTGGGGAAGATGAAGAAACATGAACCTTTTCTTCTTTCTTGCTTGCTCTCAAAATGTTCCCCCCCCCCTTTTTATCGTTTATTCTTTCTTAAGAGTAGTCTAGTCTGAGCATGTAATTCTGTGGGATGAGTAAAACACAAGCACACATTTCTTGGAAAAAAAGAGAATAATCGCTTTATGCATGTTTTCTAGTTTATTGAGGGGTTGTTTTTAAAGTTGTCTCACTTTAGATGGTGGTTCTTACCAAATAAAATAACTTAGGCCCTTAATTCTTACCTGGGGTCAATTCCACTTCGTTACTCCTGTCTGACATTGCGATAGTCCTATTTCAAGTCACCTTTTTAGCTTAATGGGAAAAAATTGCTATTTTGTGTCTAGCAAGAAGATATTTAAGCACAAACTTAGGAAGTTGTTAAAATACTGTAGTCTATAGCACTATAAAAATGCAAGGTATCATTTACATGACTTATTACTAGGTGGATATGAGGACTGACATGCAGAATAAGCAATATATTTGGCTTTTCTGTTGGTCATGATGAAATCCCTCAGATCTGCTTGAGTCATGTCATTTTGTTTTTCAGTGTCAAATATTTAGCTGGATTAGTGAAACAATGCATTTCTTTTATCTCTTTTTTTTTTTTTTCCTCCCCTCCTGTTCCATCCTTCCCAAGAACTATGCTATGGGAGTCAAATTTCTCCATTTCAAAGGCTAAACTGCTAGCAGATAGAAGACTTGGTATCCTAGGGCAGGAGAAGCTGTCCCCACCATCAATGCCAAGTTAAAGCCTAAGAACTATCTTGAACTCTGAGTTGGTGTCTGTGGCTCCCGTTCTGTGTTGAGGAAGATGAAGAGCACCTCTGTGGAGTCAGTTAGCAATTGCCTGAAGGCTTTTGTTTCCTTCAGAATAAAAACTCCTGTGATTCCTGACTCAGCAAACCGTGAAACTGAATAGTGCCATAAAGAAATCTTTCAGCCCAATCCTTGCTCCAAGAAGGGATCCATTTCTACAAGCATTATGTTTGGCAGATGTTTATGTAACCCTATCTTAAAAGGTTCTTACTGGAGATTCTGCAGTCTCCCCAGTGTGTTCATTCTAGTTCTTTGTTAGCTTTGCTATTTAAAAAACAGAAAAGAAGAAAGATATCTTAATATATTTCTTCAGTCTTTCTTGAAGTAATTGATTTTCACTGAAAGATTTTCCTTTCTTTCTGCAGATGTGTCTCATGGATTTGAATGTTTGGGGTTTTTTCTTGTCTGTCCCCAAGCTTTCTCTCTTCTTAGACTTACCATCCCAGGTTTAGTTCAAGCTTGCCTCATAGTCGTGTTTTCTGACTACTCTTATTACTCTTATTTTTGAACCATCTCTGCATCATACTTAGTTTTTGGCTTATCAGCACTGGTTAAAGAATTGCTGCATTGTCTGCTCTTCTTAGATACTTGAGATACTGGCCTCTTTGCCATCTCTGTGCTCAGTGCCGCTGCTGTTATGATCCAGCTGTTATAACTGGGATATACTGATATGTTTGACTTAGCAGATTTTTAATGAGTAATTTATTCAGAAATAAATACAAGTACTACTTGCACACTGGTAGTTGAATATTTGTGATTTCTAGAAATAGAAATAGGTGTCCTTCAGCACCTCTACGTTATCTGAACAGGTGACACTATAACTTCTAACAAAAAGGAAATGCCTGAGAGTGTTTCCTCACTGAGATAGTGGATTTCCCTCTTTTTATTCAGGTTAAAGAACTGAACCATTATTTGGAAGCTGAGAAGTCATGTAGGACAGACTTAGAGATGTATGTGGCAGTTCTCAACACACAAAAATCTGTCCTGCAAGAAGATGCAGAGAAGTTGCGGAAAGAACTGCATGAAGGTACCTATCTAATAATAATCCTTTTGACTTTTACACTAAGGATACAAAACCCAACATAGCTGTTAATTCTTTTCTGATTTCCTATTTGAATTGGATTTAAAGAAACTGTGGGGGGAGGAAGCAGTACTTTTAAATGTGAAAGCCCTTAAAACATTTACAGAAGAGTTGAATGTGGAGTTCTTTTATGACAGAGAAAAACAACAGAGCCATTCATTCTCTCGAGGGATGGTATTGAATTTTTGCTAAGTTGTTATAGTATTGCAAGCTTCCTTCTTATTAAAGTGATTTTACTGGTGTCTTTTATTTGTGTACAATTATGAGCATTATTTCTATAATGTACTGATATGGCTCCCTGAGGTATGTCAGCTCTGAATGCCTGGTGGTGGAAGGGGTGTGTAAATGTACATGTATGCCAGTACAGCGCAGAATCACTGCAGAGGAATGAAAAACGGAACCTCTGTTGAAATAAATAGGGACATAGAAGACAGTCTTTTGAAACCAGCACTAAAAAACCTATTAGAATTCATGAATGGAGTTAAGGCTTTAGTCTTCTAATTGGGAAATCTTGAACTGTCAGTAATACATCCCTAATCACAAGCCAAGTTTGGAAATTAAGAAAATGTCTTATTTCATCCTAAATAGTTGTTGAACAAAGCCTGACTGTTCTTGATTAGAATAATAATTACTTTTATTCATGAAAATGCCTCTCTTTGGAAAAGAGGTTAAAAAAATTCTGGTTCAGAATGACTCTTTCTGTTTTTGAATAGTCTGCCATCTCTTAGAGCAAGAGCGACAACAGCACAACCAGTTGAAACACACATGGCAAAAAGCTAATGACCAGTTCTTGGAGTCTCAGCGTCTGCTGATGAGGGACATGCAACGTATGGAAATTGTTCTGACCTCTGAGCAGCTCCGACAAGTTGAAGAACTGAAAAAAAAGGATCAGGTTGCTCTCTGCTTTCCTCCTTTTTTTTTTTTTTTTTGTCTCTTTAATACTGTAGATTTAATGTGGTGTATCAGGTATGGAAATCACATGTTGGAGACAAGTTATTTAAGTGTTAATATTTCAAAAAATGATAGCTGACAGTTTTAATAGAAATTCTGCATTTGAATGACAGCCAACAGTTAGAACAGACACTCTCAATTTGTGTGATTATTTTAATATTAATGTATATAGTAACTTTAAAAGTCATGTTGTCAATATTGTTAAATGAAAAGGTAATAATATCTAGAAATTAATCTTGGAGGAAGGAACAGTCATCTACGATGCAAAACATCTGGGTCAAGGATGTTAGGATAGCAAGTTTCACTTCTTTCTAGGTTTTTCCAATACAGTACCTAACTCGGGCATAAAAGAGCTTCAATTTTAAATCAGTTTGTGCAAGTGATTGTGTACTCGCTTTATGATTTGGTGTTCTGTGATGTCTTTCTTTTAATTCTTTTTCCATATGTTATATTCCAATGTTTAGAGTGATGAAGGCACTTCTAGTTTTCACACTTTGTTTTAATGTTCGTGCTTGTATAATGGCTGTTAATGGGGCCATTAGTGATGCAAATATATTATCAGGTTCTATACAATAGCCAGTGTAACAGCTATTTTTGTTACTTATTTGGTAATCCCCATAATAATAATTTTGATCTAGGTAATATGTTCTTTAAATAAAATTATTCTAGAACACTTGAAAAGTAAGTTCTCATTTAAGTCAGTTTGGGTGCCTTGTGAAATGAACACTAGATTTTTAACCATAAATGTGATAAATACTGGGTTTTTAACCAAAATAATCTTTTCCAGTGCCTTCTTAGTAGCTTAGCTTATCATGAAAGCTAATGTTATGACTGCTATGGAAAAATTGAATCCCACTTATGTGTTTTCTATTGACCACTGATTTCCAGGAAGAAGATGATCAGCAAAGGCTTAGCAAGAGAAAGGAGCAGAAGCAAAAAGATTCAGACGATGAAACGAAAGCTTCATGTTCTCAAGCCCATGAGGAAACCCTTACCCAGCTCTCTAATGAAGAGGTAAACCAGTTGGATAGTTCAAAGCAACTCTGAGCACTCGTGCATTCCTCAGGGTGTTGATTACAAATACAAATGCAAACTTAGTGCCTGTTATTCTCTGTAGCTTGTAATTCTTATTAAGCGATGAAAGGTCTTTGGAGTTGCACTTGAATATATAAATTCTAATAAAGATTGGAAGACAATACTTTCCAATCCTGAGAGGTGCTGTTAAAAACTGTAATTTACCTTTTACGTTCTGGATGTTAACTGCTGTTAAAGTCTCTTGGGATTTATAACTACGTTCTGACACACCTAAATGTTCAGAATTAAACCAATTATATCTGAATGTTCAGCAAGGGTATTGTAGCTACTTTGCTAACCTACTTGTTGAATTCTGTACTAAACTTACACTGGTTAAACAAGTCTGAGATCACTGACTGTGAAGTTAGCCAGTTGCTTAGCATGTGCAAAATAGTATGATATGTGTGTCTGTGTGTATTAAGCTTCATCCAACTATGTGAGTTGAGGTTTTTGACCGCATCTGTTCAGCAGCCAAAAATAAGCTTTTTTTAGGCAAGCCAGTAGCTGGGGCTCAGCACCAAGTTTTTGCGGAAGCTGTGTGAGCTATATTAGTAAACCCATTGTAATAGCCAGAAAAAGTGATGCTGCTGGATGTCATGAGTTAGCAAGCCATTTGGGTGTTGTAGATACTCATACACTGGGACAAGCTGAAATTGTCCCTGAAATTTGCCTAAGCTTTTCACTTCTGAGGAAACAAGTCCAATGAGCACACAGGTTGGAACTTGGAAACAATATCAAAATGGGCAGTTACGTATCCTTTTCCACTGCATTTTGCTTGTTTTTGATCATCTGACAGGTTCCATTTGGGTTTTGTAAGTCAAAATAGGGACAAATTAATAAAAAAAACCCAAGTTTTTATTTATATAAAGTTTTTATTTATACAAAAACAAACCAAGCCTATGTAAGCTTCAAGAGACTTGAAAATTTGCAGTGTGAGCCAGTATTTTGCCTGTTTTATTTAGTCTTCTTGAAGGGAAAAAAGTATATACTTCTAGAATCTGTCCTTTATTCTTATCAATGATTTATAACAGTTCAGAATGCAGGAAGATGTTCAGAATCATAACATCTAAATGTAGCTGAGATCTAGTTCTACCCTTTATCCTACAGTCAGGATACAACTTTCTATTTCAAATAGCGTTGTATGCTAACACTTCTGTATCCAGATATGCAAATGAGACATATTGGTGGTGAACAAAAGTGTTATCTTCTGATGTTTTCTTTAATCTCAGTTCCTAGGATACTCTTTAGTCCCTTAATCACAATATTTATTTAATGCTAGGGATTATACATAATGGAAAATTTTACATTTTGAGAAAGGGCAGTTTCCATTTATGGATTTGTTTTTGTTGCTATTTGTGACCTTTTTTGACTGTACAGAACATGTTTTCAAGTGGTAATGAATCATTATCAGTCATGCCTTACAACTTACCATAATTTGACTTCTGAGCTCTTCTCTGTTGAGCAGTTTGCAATACAAACAAATGGTTTGTTAACTGTATCACCAAACAGTTGTTGTCTGAAGATGCAATTTTATATATGTCTGTATTCTCTTGACTTTTTGTTGTGAACTTGAACTCATGTATATATATTTATGTGTAATTATAAATACTATGCCTAAAAATTATTAAAACAAGGCATTTACAATAGTCATAAAAACAGTAGTACGTAATATATAGTTATAAATTACAAATGCTTATGTGGAAGTACCAGCTGCCTGCTCGCCTCTGCTGACCTATTTTGGAAATTACTATTTTTCTTAAGAGCCTTGTTTCAGTGTTATTTTATTTAAATGTCTAATGACAAAGCAGAAGTGTGTAATATATTGGAAGGTATTTTGAAAGCAGTCATATGCTTTTTAAATAAAGCATTACTGCTCTCTTTTCAGTGCTACAAATAAATAAAAATAGATCAAGAGGCTTAATGTGCCCTTTTATGTCACAGGACAGTGTGGCTTTTGGTATTGGTATTCCCCAGGATACATTTCTGTTTAAGCCCAGCCTTTTCCAATTTATGTACAAATAATCTTTTAAAGAAAATATTTCTCTTACAATATTTTGTCAGATACTCAAAGCAGAAGAACGACATAGAAGTCAGTATAGAGTAGATTTTAAGTATATCATTCTCCATTTATTTTTATGTTATTGTAAAGTTTTTTGTTTTACAAAAGACTTCTGAATTTACTTGTGGAAGTGGAGTATTTGCCTTCTGTTGTGTAGATTTTAGTTCTAGAAGTGATACTGCAAGTATATCTCTTTAGTGGGAGAAGCACCTCATTTCAAATATTGGAAGATGTAAGGTGACTCTGTCCTTGCTTGTCCAGCAGGAAGACAGATCCTTACAAAAGCACTCTGTTAATAGAAGACTCTTTTTTTTTTTTTTTTTTCACCTTATTTGTTTTGTTCTTTAATTCTAACTGGTACATTTCAGTTCTCTATCCTTTGCCATCTTAAGCTTAGTGATCAGGTGTTCTTGCCAAAGCCAATTTAAATTTGCCTTTACCATGTCTGATAATTAGTGTCCAGCATTCCTCTTGTACCATGCTTCTAGAATGCAGTATATAATTTTTTCTTCCTTGTTTTTCAATTCCAGGTGCATGTAAATAGCACCCATGGCTCAGTCCATTCATTGGATGCAGACTTGCTTCTTTCTTCTGGCGAATCTTTCAATAAATCAGATAATGATATGTTTAAAGAGGGACTACGGAGAGCACAGTCAACAGACAGTCTGGGGACATCTGGATCTTTACAGTCCAAAGCTTTAGGATA
Source organism: Strix aluco (assembly GCF_031877795.1). Lineage (NCBI taxonomy): Eukaryota > Metazoa > Chordata > Aves > Strigiformes > Strigidae > Strix > Strix aluco. Next base: position 8,180,029 of record NC_133949.1, on the reverse strand, counting down.
CAACAACAAAGCAAAATCTGCTGGGAACCTGGATGAGTCAGATTTTGGACCACTTGTTGGAGCAGACTCAGTGTCTGAGAACTTTGATACAGCTTCCCTTGGGTCTCTGCAAATGCCAAGTGGGTTCATGTTAACCAAAGATCAGGAAAAAGCAATCAAAGCAATGACACCAGAGCAAGAAGAGACTGCTTCACTTCTTTCCAGTGTTACACAAGGGGTAGAAAGCGCTTACGTATCTCCTAGCGGTTACCGCTTGGTTAGTGAGACGGAGTGGAACCTACTGCAGAAGGAGGTGAGTACCCACTGCACGCAGCTGCTGTGACAGGCTGCTCTCTGCTAGGTGAAAGCTCTTTCTAATTTGCTTTACATGGAGTCAGGCACAGAAGGAAATAGGTAGCATCATATGTAGCTATTCAGTTTTCTCTCTTGGAATACTTCTGTAGGTAAAGCACATCTGATGGAAACTATTGGTTGATCTGTTCATGGGCAAGCCAGCTTTACTAAATACAGAACATTCTAGCACTTAGGGGAGGGTCTGACAGAAGTAGTTGTTGATCTCACAAATATGTGAGAGGGTGAAAAAAGATGGCAGAACTCAAAAAAAAAAAAAAGGTAAAAAATGGAAGGCTAAGGAAAGGACATTATAGTGCAACTGGGGGTGACTAGGAAAGTACAAAGATTAACAAAAGGAGCAGAGCTAACAGTGCTGTTTTGTATGCCAAGAAGTTTTACTGAGGATTATGCATGGAGTGCAATTTAGAAATGAGCAGCCAAGATATGCATAACACACAAAGCTACCACAAAGGAAGCTTCAGAAAATTGTTGGGGACTTGCATCATCAGAAACCAATTTCTGAGAGCAGCAAGCAGCAGATTAGACTTAACACTGTGCCAGTTTCAGTATGGGTGACCAAGGAAATTGTTGCTTCTGGGTGTTCTGCCTGTCAGTTTTTCAGCAGCTTTATATGATGCCACTTCAAAGCTTGCATTCGGCTGAAAAGAGGAGTATTGTGGGGCTCATGTGGTTACTCTTTCAGAAGGAGAGGCCAAGGAGCAACACTTTATGAGGAAGAAAAGGCAGGGAGGAGATAACAATCCATAATGGTTGAAAAGGAAGACAAGACAGGGAAAAAAAAGGGAATGTAAAAATGCAGTGAAAGAGAAGAGGCCAGGCAAAGGACAGTGAGATGAACTAGTGATATTTTATTCCTCAACTTTTTGGAATTCATCTTATCTGCAAATCATTACTTAGGAGGTCTCTCCAAACCTATTGTAAAGTTGCTTTTTTTTGGTGTTGCTAGTAATTTGTAATATCTGGAGAAATTACAGCATCATGATCTTGGAGCCAAGTTAAATCTTCTGTTCCTTAGTATTTCCTTGCCTTGTTGACATTTTGATGACACTTTACTCCAACCCTTTCTTAGAATTCAGAAAAGAAATGTGCTGCTTCCCACGTGTTTCTGGAGGCAGGAGTACAGGCAGGGTATGTGAATGCCACTCCGTGTGGGTGGGACGTGGAACAGCAAATACAAATATGATTTCAGCTCAAACCTGACTTGCAGCTCGAGCTTTGATAAAACTTTCGTTTGTCCCCTTGACCAAAACCATTGCAATTTCAAAATGACAGCTGTTTTACTCTTTGTTTCTCTGCTGCACACCTCAACACTTTTTTTTTCTCCTGTTTGGTTTCTTTCTTTTTTTTTTTTTTACATCGGCCTGTCTTCTACTTTATTCTTTCCCAATTGTCATTTTAGCTGATTATTCAGTCTCTGATACTGAGCAATACTGGAGGGGAGGGTATTATGAAGTAAATAAAGCTTGATGACTGTTAGAACAGAATTAGTATATACCATTGAAAAATATTCAGAGCTCAGTTATAGGAGGAAAAAGATTTAAGGAAGTCCTGACCTGATGAACTGACTTGCTTTTTAATTGCTTTGTGTTGATCTTAAAAAAAAAAAAACAAAACAAAACAAACAAAAAACCAAACCAAAACCAAACACCAAAAACCAAATCACATACACACAAAGAAGACCCCAAAACAAAGCACAACCCCCACCCCCAACCAAACAGCATAATATTGTGTTTATAGCTTGATATGTAATACAGAATAACTGCATGAAAAAATGCTGTGGCCTGTTGAAAGCTTTTCTGAGATGTCTGTTTCTGTACAGGTAATTAAGTAACATATTTCAAAAGAACACACTGAATGACTTGATGAACTCTTGCATGACATGGCTTATTGCTTTTGTGCTAATAGTGGGACTCCTGCCAGGAAAAGCTGATATCCAGCAGCTGATTTACATTATCCTTTACTTTTAGAGCAACTTAATCTTGCCATTACATGAGTCTGCCACTGTCTTTTATCTGTAATATTTTGTGATCACACAACACACCCAAGAATACATACCACTCCTGCATTCCTTGAAGAATTTTATGGCCTTTGTGGCAGGTGATAACTCTGTGTTCTTCAGGTGCAGAATGCAGGGAACAAGCTGGGTAGACGCTGTGATATGTGCTCGAATTATGAGAAGCAGTTGCAAGGTATCCAGATTCAGGAGGCTGAGACAAGAGACCAGGTGGGATTTCTCTTCTAGCTTTAGCAAGATTTTTGCAGCTATTCAAACTACTAAGGATGCAACAATGAACCATCTGCTATTTTATTCATTGGTTTTAATTGAACAATGAGAGCATACTTAAAATCTGGATAACTTCTGACACTTTATTCACACAACCTGATTTGCTATGGGTATGTGGTCATAAGCACCACGTGTACGTGTTTCTTAAGGATTCACCTTGGAGAACCACTTTATCTGGTGCTATAAGACCACGCAGGAAAGGCATTGTTCTATAAAAAGTGTTGTCCTCATGCTGAAGTCAGTATCTTTCATAATTTATATTCTAAAATGCTTGTCATGCATTAAATCATATTATCTTTGATACTGCAAGAATTGTTAACAGCAAAGGAAAAACTAGAGGCCCTCATCCTAACAGCATAAAATGACTGTAAAGTATTGGAGCATGTTTGTTTCCTGCCATATACTGAAGAACAATTTTCAGATGAGTATGGAAGGCATGAGTCACCTTCCGCTTTGAAATAAGTGATTGAAGTCATTACGTGGCAATGGTCCAGCGCAGGTTGATGTCCCACCCTGTAGGTGTAATCTGTGATGCAGAGTGTTTCAGAACAAGAAAGGAACTTCTGGGTTGCATAGGGGTTTGAGGGATTTTGTTTTGTGGTGGGATAGTTTATATTTGTGTTCAGGAAAAAAATGCTCCCCAAAAGAATGGAAAATTAAATTATTTTGTTGTAACAACACAGGTGAAAAAGCTGCAGGTGATGTTGAGGCAGGCTAATGATCAGCTGGAAAAGACAATGAAAGATAAACAGGAATTGGAGGATTACATGAAACAAAGTGCTGAAGACTCCTCTAATCAGGTACAAGCATTTTGTAATCAGGATGGTAGGAATCATGAAATATTATTTAAAAGTATATAACAAGAACTCATCTTGTTAGATATGGATGGATTACCTGCTGTAGAGGCAACGAAAATGAGAATTTCTAGCGCTAGTTACGCTCCAGCTGAGTCTGCCACAGTTTCTAGATAAGTCTGACATGTCTCTAATATGTTATACAATTTTGTCCCTAAAGTTTCATCTCTGTTCTTGAAATCTGTTACAGGGGTGGTACTTCTAATTTGAGTAGTTTTTGAGTTTTGAAGTGACCTGTGTATGAAATCACCCAAACATGCAAAAGTAGCCCTGTGTTCTTGCTCACTGTCCACTTGCTCTCATCAATAGGTGACAGCCAGTTAGTGTGGTGAAGACATACAGTTAATGAGTAGCTGAGCAGGCAGTAACAGTAGTTGGTCTAAAGTATGTGCTAGGCTTCTTTAAAACAATAGCCCGCTGAAAAGATTTTTTTTTTTCAGTCTGAGGTGTGTATATAACTCTTCTGGAACAATGGAACCAAATAGGATGTGTGGTAGTCATAGGTTTGGGGGTTGTTTTAAAAAAAACCCCATCTTTTGCCTATTAAAGATTACAATATTAGGTAAATTCAGTGTACAAGACATTGAATTTACTTCACTCGAGCTGGAAGACTTTCTCTCTTCCATCCCAGCCAGTGTTTTTTTTCTTACTAAGAAAACAGTAGTCATTAGACAAAGTCTGTCTTAGATGACAGCAATATGTTCATACATTCGTTCTTTTGACTGTACCAGGGTGCTCCTAAGTAATGCTTAATCTTACAGTTAAACATGTGTTGTTGTAAAATCACTTAATTGTAAAGTTTTTGAAGATCTGTAGTTTCAGAAAAAAGTACAAAAAATTAGTTTACCTTAAAGAAAATGCTGAAAACTTAAGTAGTAGCTCTGCAGTTTCCCTTCAGGGTCTCTGAACTGGCTTACATTTGATTAGAATTAACTGTTTATTTGGTTTTTAGAGTTTGGTAAATTAGAATATAAGTATATTATTGGTACAGAAGCACAGCATCTCTTCTTACTGACTTGAGCTGCATTACTGCTTTACTGAGTAAGGAATTAACAAAATAAACTTTAGTGGATTAGTTTGAAATTTCAAAGTATATATTAGCAAAGATAACAGGCAAGAGAACTTAAATGGTTATTTCTTCTTCAGAATCATTTTCATGCTTTATATCTCTGTGGGTTTTCCTTTTTTTAAGATCTCTTTGCTTATGGCTAAATGTCAAAAGTCGGAGAACTTCCTCAGCGAACTGCAGCAGGCGTTCTCGCAAGCGAAGAGAAGTGTCCAGGAGCAAATGGTAAGACAGCTTAAGCCCAGAGATCACTCAAACAGCGCTGTTTGTCTAACCTTTGGAGCTCAGTGTGTTTGTAAAAGACTTTGTCTTGTTGCACAGCCAAGCTTAGCTAGAGAGAGCTGTGTATCTTAACATGTAAAGATACTGATCGAGTGAGCTCTGACAGCAAGTGCTGGACCTGTAACAGTTTGTAGGGTCAGTCTGTCAGGTTTCTGTGAGTATGCATGCTGATTAATATGGAGATCACTAGTCAACTTCTTTTCCCCCTTATTAATCATGTACATTCCATGCCCATTTAGTATCTTATTTCACCTCAGATCTGAAGACAGAATAGATTCTCAAGACAATTTTTTAGGATACAGCACAAGTACTGTCACTAGTGAATATTTTCTTGAGTTTTAGAGATGAATCCTCCATGCTTTTACAGGTCAGACTTAAAATATCAGCCCTAATGCTCAGGAAGAGATATGCATGGGAACTTACATTTTTTTAGACTGTTTGGAGCATCTTGTAAGAATTAAGCCAGCGAATAGGAATAGGGCCTTGTTTTCTAGGGCAGAGCAAAGTCTAACTTCCTTAGAGCAATTCATTCTCTTCTATATTAGAATCAAGTTTCTTCTTTTCCTCCTTTGCACAGCATTCATTCTCATGAATCCCAGTATTGCATTTCTGGAGTCTGAGACTGTCTGTAGGACATCAGGACATCGCTTGCAGAAATGTCCTGTTGATGTTCTGCAGGAGAGACGCCTAATGGAGGTGCAGAAGAGTCAGGAAATGTATTGATCTGAATATACTTTTTATGCTGTCCACCTATAATACAAAAGGCAGCTGATGTCAGAGTTCAAGTCCCTGTTTCCCCACAGCAAAGGAATCATTCCTCTCAAAGTTCACTGGCTTTTTTTTTTTCTTTTGTAATGCAAGCAGAACTATATTTTCTTAATCCTTTTTCTTTACAAGGGATCAGCTGTTTTGATGTTTTCCTCAAAAGACAGTGGGAGGCAGACACCTACCATTGAAAGTTTCAGGGTGAATGTTTAAGGTTTCTGAATAATCTGATTTTACAGCTGAGTTGTTGGGTGATTTTAATAAACATCACTGCCAGTTCCCGAAACCACATGTGATTTCCCTCCTGGCCCTCCTCCATGAACACAGCTAGCTAATGGATAAATACAAAAGAAAACTGAGAGACTTAACAATGCTGTATTTATCACTTGCTTCCTCCTATCTCTCTGTACAGTTAAGATTGATCTTGCCTTTATTTCTGGTGCATAAGCCAGGCAAGAGAGAACTGATCATGTTGCTCCACACAATCATTTTGTTTCCCTTCTTCACAAAGAATATCAATTCCCCAGACTTCTGAAAGCAATGATAATAAACGGGGCATGAAGAGATCTGAGCATGACCCTAAGTGAGAATTTATGCTTTTCTTTGCATTGGAGGCTGTCCTGACACAGTCAAGGGAGCAGGTTTCAGAAGAGCTGGTGAGACTGCAAAAAGATAATGAAAGTCTTCAAGGAAAACATAGCTTGCATGTGTCTTTACAGCAAGCCGAAGATTTCATACTACCAGAAGCAGCAGAGGTAAAACTTTTTTAAATCATTAACACAAATAATGCATGTGACTAGATCTCGCTGGAAGAATCTTCTTTATCAAAAAGCTGACTTAAATAGCGTAATGAACAATAATCTGGATTTTAACCCTGAAATCTGTGATGTACAAAAGCAGCAGTCTGATCCCATAAGCGTCCATTATCTATCATGGCTAGATAATGAAATGAGTTAACTATGGCCTGACAACTGCTCTGTTGTTAGCAGAGTGTGGGTTTATGCCAGTTCAGCTAGTTTAAGCTGTATTTTGCAACTGGGCACACAAATGTTCAGTCACCATGGCTCCAGTGTAGATACTGATTCAATAAATTGAGCTAAGTCAGTCACTTTAATTTTCTGTCCAGGTGTTAAGACCAGTAATAATCCTGAGCCTTGAATAATGATAAGCCTTGTCATTCTTTTCATGGCCACTGCCTTATGCTCAAGCACGTCGAGCTTAAAAGATTGTGGGGGGTGAAGGGCAGGGGGAGAGGGTCATAAGCCTGTGGAGCCATGAATCTTTACATGTTCTCCATTTACCCTGGCCAAGCAAACTGTTTGCAATTTTAATACCTTGCTGGATGCAAGATCTGGTATGGTGGGACAAACCTCAGGGTAGCATAGCTTTGTCTTTGGCTTGTATGCCGATAAATATAGTACTGTGTGTAGCTGCAAATTGTAATACAGATCTTTGCTAATCATTGATTCAGGAGCTTCGTGAGCTGATTGTAAAATATCGTGAAGACATAATTGGTGTGCGGACAGCAGCAGATCACCTTGAGGAGAAACTTAAGGCGGAGATTTTATTCTTAAAAGAACAGATTCAAGCCGAACAATATTTGAAAGAAAATATAGAAGAAACTCTACAGCTGGAAATAGAGAATTGCAAAGAGGAAATAGGTGAGCAGGGGTAAAATAGTCTCAAAATAGGAATATTAGAAATCTAGTAAGACAAATGAAGACTTGATTTTGTGATAGGTAGACTTATCTGAATTTTAAATACTGTCCCATTTTTGACAGTAGATACACCAAAGCTGTGCAGCTGAAAACAGAAGTACAATTATTTGTTTACCTTTGAGGTACCATTAATGTAGCACACACTTAATTCTCCTTTAAATATTAACAGAAGTAAACAGGGTATGTCCATTTTCCTGTGTTTTTCTTACATTTAAACTTTAATATTCTTGTTTTTCAGCCTCCATTTCCAGTTTAAAAGCTGAACTGGAAAGAATAAAAGTGGAAAAGGAACAGGTAAGAAGCCCTTCTGCTGTGGGATCTTTGGGTTTTGTTTTGGTTTTTTTGAACAAAGAAAATAGGATTCCTTTTTTCTGCTAGTTCTATCGGTGCCACTGTGTTGGTGTCTTTGGCATCAACCTCTTCATATTAGAGAAAATGAGGTTTTTTTCCCACCTGCCTTTGATGTGTCAGTAACACTTTAGATGTACTTTTGTATGATGTTTAGTATGCCCGGTATTGGGATGGAGAGAGCTGAACTAAGGAGAGAGTTCTGAAACATGTAACATTATTGTTCCTTCACCTCAACGTGCTTGTGGGATGCTGGAGGGCCGGCTTATTTGCATAGATAACCTTTCCTTTCTGTAAGAAGGAACACCAATCTATGCATTTACACAAATTTTCTTACTGAAGGTACTGACACTGTACTGGACACTCTCAGTCTATTGCAGCTCTTGGTATCAACTAAGAGTGTGGATGCACCTGAGTGGCTTCTGTCACCATTTCAAAGGAAACACATAAGGTCATGCCTGGAACTTTGAAGTACAGAACAGCTGGATTGATGCCAGTGTAGGACTGGGACACATTCATAGTTCTGTTCCTTAAAAGGTGTTTTGTCTGTTTATTAATCTGTAATTTAAATATTGGGTTGACTAATTCCTAACTAATATTAGGCTACCTAATAATAACCTAAATGTCAAGTTTGGCCATTTCTCTCCAGCTCCAAAAAGAAAGAAATTGAGAGAAAGAGATGTTATTTAGGTCCCTAGAAGAGCTTATTTAGCTGTATTCCCGAGTCTCAGGAAAGCCACTTAGGCTACACTTCCTCTATGCAGGGACCGTGAGAAACTGAAATGTTAGGAGGCTTAGTTAATACTTTTTTTTTATTATTGTAATATAGTTGGAAAGTTCTTCGCAGGAAAACCTGCAGCAGCTGGAGAGTCTGCAGGAAGCAAAAAACACTCTAGAAGAACAGCTTAAGAAGGAGACCGCAGCAAAGGTAGCTATGATGTCTGGGTATGAAGTATATGTGCATCTTTGATGATGATCAAACTGTGGTCAGAGAATGTGTCACTACATAAGTATGAAAAAGGAAGCTTTTGAATGTGAAATGGTGTCCACTGGATGTGGTTTAAATCCTCATCCCAATCACTTTGCACTTGGATTTATAAAGTGGTGGATCTGAATTGCTGCTAACTTGAATATCTCTTTTGGATTGTCTTCCAAAGTTAGGCTTCAGTAACATTTCTGCATATAGAAAGCTTCCTGCCTAAACAAACCTTGGTTTGAATGCTTTGATCCTTTTGAATAAATGTTGTTTTGTTGTTGCTGTAGGAAGGAGCCCTGCTTTGGCAGTCAGATGAATTAATTGTGGTCTGATTTTTATTTTTTTTTTCTCTCTCTCTGTGGTGGCTTTTGTTGTTGTTGTTGGGTTTTTTTTTTTTCCCCTTCCCCAAAGACTTTTTTGACTAAGACTCGAGACAGCAAGATAGTTATATTTTCACCAGCAGATTACTACCCTTCGCCTATGGTCATGTTTCATTAAAACTCAGAAATCTGCCTTTTTTATTTTGAGATCCTTGGACATAGTGCTGTTAGAAGACGTGGCTTTTTCATGCTTTAACCAGTCTAATGAGGAAGTTTGTCTGATGGGTATTAGCCCTTGATTTTGTGGTTAGAAAAATTGAGGTTAGAAAGAGTGAGTGGTTTAATTTCTTGCCTGGACTCTGAGAATAACCATGTTTCTTTGCTCTAATATCATGCTTTAATCAGTTTATACAAGCTTCTCCTTTTTTATTCAGTTTAAACTTAGCGTAAAGAATCTTTTTCTCTTTAGGCAAACCTTGAACAGCTTGTATTTGAAGAGAAGAATAAAGCTCAACGGTTGCAGACTGAATTAGATGTCAGTGAGCAAGTGCAGAGAGATTTTGTAAAGCTTTCTCAGACGCTTCAGGTAAGGGAAGTGCAATCAGTTTGTAAGGTGCTACTTTTGCTTCTTCACTTCTTCAGAACTGTGTAAAATAAGAAGTAGCAGTTGTAAATTTTCTTATGTTGGTTTTTATAAACTATTTTTAACTTTAGTATAATAAACGGATCAAGTGTTCCTAGTATGAGGTTAATATTAAAGCCTACTGGGGATTTTCTTCTGATTACTTGATTCCAACTGATTCTCAGCAGCAAAGATATACAATTATTGTGCTAAAAAACTGTAGAGAGCCATAAGTGACGATGCCTATAGACCCTAGTATTTCATTGTCCGTCTCCTGTTGTTTTTCCAGTATGTTACTTTTCATAACACATCATTAGAGTGCAAACATTTGAGGACAAAGTAAGGAACTTGTACTGTTTGATACGAATATATGAAATGGTTCTTCATGTTATGTTTGCTGCTTTCTATTTATACTATCTAAAAGTCTTATCCTTGCTGTTGTCACTGTTGCTATCCTTGTATTTCCTCCAAAATCTGGAACCTGTGGTTGGCAATGAGATACTGAGAGGTGGCTGAAGTTTTGGCAGGGGTGTTCACTGAGGGTAATTCCAGTTTGTCAGACTCATCTCTCTTTCTGTTAACTGTGGAGAGCACGAAGGGACCTGCAGTTTTTATGTTGGCAGAGTGACTAACTGTCTCCTCAGGAAGCCAGGCTAGATTGGTCTCACCTTCAGTGTCTGTGTTTTTTAGAATTTGCATTCCCCCTCACATTCCAGCTTACTAGGAATCTTGCTCACAAAGGAGGTACTGAATTTCAGCACTGTCTCCTTTGAGCTCTTGGCCAGTCTGCTCAATGAAATTCAGTGGAATTAAAAACATGAATTTTTTTGAGTCAAGTGTTCAGGTTTACTTGGAAGACTAAAACAGGAACATAGGAGATTGTTTACTAGACAGAGTTTAGCTGGATGGACAATAGGGAACTGTCCTCTTTTGTTCTGGCTGTTTCTGGAGGAGTAGGTAGGACAAAGGAAACTATTGAATTGTCCTGCTAGTGAAGTTGCTTCTTGCCTGTCATTGTCCTCTTTTTTCTTTTTTTTTTTAACTGGTTTATGCAGTTCTTAGAGCAAAAACATACACACCACTTTGAAGATGTGTGGTGCATTCTTCCAAAACTTGCAGGTAGTTTAGGAGTCCTTCAGTAATGAGCTCGGTAAGAGTGTTGTAGCTCTGTATTTTGTGTCTTCTTTCTGCCCCATAGCAGTTATTACACATTAGTTTCTCAGCAGTTGGTGCTTTCAGTTTAAACAATAGTTTGTGCCATCTCCACCTACATAGTACAAGATCTGCTGTGTAACGTGAGAGATTACCATCAAATGAGGGTTTTGGTTTCTTGACAGCCAGACAGGGTTATTTCCTTCCCTGACCTTGTCAGCGGACTATCACTAGTGTGAGGTGTCCACTGGCCAAATCAACAATGCAGAAGGGCTAAAAATCAGTTAACCACTAGTTGGGAATTTACAACTGAAAGCCCGGATCCTAGTATAAAAAATGTGGAAAAAAAAAAAAATTAAAAGTAATTGTGATCTCTTTGCATTAATTTCAACACAGTTCTGCTGGGTGCTTTTTCAGCATATAAGAAATAGCTTAAGATGGATTATTGGAAAAGCAAATAACAGGAGTGAGCTTGGAAATGGGATGTTTCCTCCAAGAGCATTTTAGCTTTGATCTTGGGAGGCTTGAAGGCACGTGTTAGGCAGGTCTGCACTTCCTTTACATTCCCTCTGTGAAAGTTTACGTTGCTTTGTACATCTCTGGGTTGGCCACTGTGGTGTCGGTGACTGGTTATTAGGTAAAACGTAGAGTGAAGATGAAGGCTTGCTTGAGCCCCCACAGAAAGTGGCTTTTTATTGTAAAAACACAACTGCCTTATGTCTTCCTTCCTCCCATTCTTGGCTCTAAATTAAGCTTGTGCTCCTTCATGCCTTGCATTTTTCAGCCAATGGTAATTTGACCTCTCTCCTGCTTGCACAGGTACTAGGGGCTGCTAACGTGGCCTGTGGCTCAGTTCTGGTTGTGGGTCTGGTCCTGCATCGACACGAGTTACTAGCTCAGTGGTGTCTGTTGGTTTTCTGTAGGTGCAGCTGGAGCGGATCCGGCAGGCAGATTCCCTGGAGAGAATCCGTGCAATCCTGAATGACACAAAACTGACGGACATTAATCAGCTTCCCGAAACATGACACCCTGATGAGCGGGCTCCAAGGCTGCATTTGGGGTTTTTAACTCATCTTTATAGCAACATTAATTATTATTTAACTCTAACCGAACGAGCAGAAGACAACAGAGGGGAGCAATGACTAAGTTTTGTTTCTAGAGGGGAAAAAGGTTTCGTACTGGGCAGGAAGAGAGCACAAGGGTGACTTGCAGTGTAGGAAGGAGAACTTTCTAATGGAAACACTAATGAGTGTGGTGTTTCGTGTTCCACTGAGTGGGATCAGTCCTTACATTCTGAAAAACTTCCCCTCTTTCAGCCGACTTCGTAACCTAATAGAGAGTTTTGGAACATTTACCCCTGTCTTTCCCTCTTTCCTTTCCCCCCACTACTGTGATCAAAGTAGCTGCTGGAAACCATATTGTCCCTCCAAAACATTGAAGAGCAAAGTGGTTGAAGTTTTTCTGTTTGAATAGTCAGTAACAGTATTCAGCTAGCAGAGAGAATGAGGTGTAGAGTATGCTGTATGAATATTTTATATTAAAATATGACTTTATTAGCAGGACACTGGATATTGATCTTATTTCATAACTCAGTACTGTTTTGGTTTGGGTTTTTTTTTTTTTAAACCATTGACTTTGTGTTGAAGAATCTGAATGCTGCTGAAATGTGGTGGACATGAGTGAGCTGTGTGTCTCCTGAACAGATAAATGCTAATCCAAAAAAATGAAAAATGTACTGAGAATTTAGCTCCTCGAAATTTCTCCGTTGAATTCTGATACTTAAAGAAAAGCACAAGAAATGCACTGTTTTGTAATCTCTTTTCACAAATGTTATTTAGAATATGGAACTACAGCTGGTTCTTTCTCATCTGTAAAGCTGAGCAGTACCTGTAATCCCTTCTGTTTAAAAACAAAAAGAAAAAAAACAAACCAAAACAAGAAAAAAACCATGAAAACAAACAAATATTAAAAATCCTCTGCACTGTCTGAGCATTGGCATGGGGTTTACACAGGTCTGCTTGCTTTGCCCGGTGGGTGACACCAGATGTAGAGTTGCTAGCTTTCGCTGGAAAGCGTGAGGGGAAGGTGCTGAGTGAAGCTGTCAGCTCGACCCCTCTCTTCTGGGTCAGCATATTAGTATGCAAAGCAGTGATTGCACTCTCAGTCCCAGAGCACAAGTGCGAAGGAGCTGCAGTGTTCTGCTGGTTCAAGTTTGAAAGGTACAGTGCATCTCTTACTCAGTATGGTACCATGGTATCGCTCAGAGCTGGCTCCCACGTAGAACCAGACACTTAAATTACACTGTAATGTGACAGCAGAGGCAAGAAATTCTTGTGATCAATCAGGTGCTGGGTTTGGGTTTCTTGTTCTATAAATGTATGGCAGTAACATGACCATTCCTCCTCCCTTTTTCTCCTTTTGTTGGAATTTCATGCACACAGTTGGATAGCAATGGTTTCATGTGCAGTTGTGGGCGTTTTTAATACTGGTGGTGCAAATTGAGTTCTTGAACTGGCCCCTACTTACAACTCAATTAAAAAAAAAAAAAAAAGGAGGCTGAAGGAGCAGATCACTACTGTCCAAAATTTATAACTTGGACTTTCCTCCATTGCTTATTGATTTCCTTTACATACTTGGCCATAGATCTGAAGGTGTTGAAGAAAACCAGAAGTGACAGAAAATGCTCCAAACTGTAATGCACATGACTATATTTTAAGTGCTTAAACCCTATTTTTAGCAGTGTATATCCTGCTACTAACATAAAGTTAGAATCAGTGGTTTTGAAGAGGAATGCCTTAAAAACAGCCAAAAAGAAGCATACGAGCTCAATTCCTCATCACTCATTGCAAGAATTAAAGCATTTTATTCACCCTTGCAATTAATTCCTTTCATAATCATGACACTCAAAAGCCATTTTTCCTACCGGAGTCATGACTAGACTAATAGAGGGCAGAGTTGTCATCTTCTTAAGATGACACTTAATTTCACTTAAAAGTGAAATTGAAATGTGGCTTAGGTTCTTTATTAATTGGCTCTCACCAGATTTGGGGGTTTTTAACCTTTCTCACTATTTGCTGAACTGGGAGGTGACAGCAGCTGCCTCCTGATGCCTAAATCCAATACCAGATGTTTCACCTGCAGTTTTCCAACGGTTAGGGTCCTGTTCTGTTGAATAAACTTGGAATTAAAAAGCACAGGCCTTCGACAGGAGCTGCAGAATGAAGCGCTTTTTCCTACGTTCCCTTCCTTCCCAAAAACTAACTCGTAACTGGTTACTGGTACTTAACCTGTGCGGCAGTGTTTGAGGAAGCCTGTTGTGTGGCAGAACTACACCAAATCCTGTCCATCTCTTCAGCAAGCTGAACACTTGAGGAAATGCACCTGAAGACTTACGCAGAAAAAGACTTTTTTGGTTGAGTTTCTGGGCTAGTGTGAGGCAAGTGGCTATTAATGGCCTTTCAGCATCCGTCTGGGCCGTGTGTCAGTGCTGTTCTCAGCAGCCCGGCCTTCCTGCCTGCTCTGAACAACCCCGGCCGTGGCTGACCATTTTAAGTTGTTTCTAACTGTACAGGGCTGGTGTGGCTTTTCCTTAGTGTATTTTTACAGACGGTTGGCGTGGCTTCCCATGGGTGTGGTGGTGTCGGGTCGCAGAGGGTGGCTGCGGGGTGTCTCACAGGTGAGTGGGTGATCAGTCTGTGATCTTCACAGCCGCAGGAACCACCACGAGCTGCGGAGCAGAGTTGGGCTGCACGCCGCTGGGGTTTTCTGAGCGGGCAGCAGCGGCGCCTTGGCTGGTTAGAGGAGGCTGGAGGTGAAGGGACTGAGGGGAGAACTCAGCAGAGTCGCTGCCTGCCGGCTTCCCCGCTCCTAAACCGGGCACCGTGCGAGGCGGTGAGGGAAATCCCGTTTGGTTTGGAGAGGAAGGGAATGCAATTGCTGTGCGGTCGTTTCCCTTTTTACCACCTTATTCCATCGTGCACCCGAACACCTTTACTCCTGTTTAAGTACCAGCTGTGACCATTTTAGAGTTGGAGCACGAGTGACCTTTTTCACCAACTGATGCAACTTCAGAACGGACCTTTTTAACAATTTCTGACTTTTAAATTAGAAATGTGACTGTTCCCAGCAGTGGTGGGAGATGTGCTCGCTACAGCCAGCTGTGCTGCTGACCCCAGGGGCTGCCCCTCCTGGGGAAGGACAGCGCAGCTTCTGAAGCAGTCACTCAAGCTTCTGCTGAACTCAAACTTAAGAAACTTAAAAGGGGCCTTTAAAAACAAAACGGTGTGTGCCAAATTTGCAGAGCAAATTTACAAGATTGTAAATTAAGTGTAGTAAAAGCTCTTAGTGTAGATACTCACTGGATGGACTGTGGTGTTAATTGCTCATAAAACATCAGAAAACAAATGCTCTTCCCTCCAGTTCTTGGTGTTCTGGAGCTTGATTTGAGTAGGGTGGTAGGTTCTCCTCGCTTAGTAAGAGACTCGTAACTGGCACTACTTGTAACCTGGCGGGTCAGCTACGCTACACCGGGTGAGTGGACTAGAAAACTGGATTCTGTTCGTGTAGACTGTAAAAGGGGCGAGATCAAGTTTTGTATTGCATTCCTATACTTGTATAGTCTTAATCTGTACAAAAAAAAAAAGTGTTCTTGCAGCATGTCTGGTAACCTTGTTACCTAACAGGTACTAACAGCCCTTTCCTTACAGCTTTACGTTGGCACCTCTTACCGTGCCCCTTTTGTAGCAGTGCAGTACTACTTTTCAAAACTGAGCTTGACCATGTCACCTTTTCTAAGGGGTGGGGGGAGGGGACAACAATAATATATTGTCCACTACAGTTTGTCTCCAGCAGATAAATAATTGGCCTTTTAATGTCAAGACGGACTCCAGAGCCATCTTTTGATAAAGGCAAACTGAGTGTTTGGAAGTTAATACTGCATTCCAGTGAACCAAGCCATTGGTGTCCTGTGCAATTGTGGGTGTAGAATTCTGCTGTCTACAGGATTCAAGTGTAACCATTTGTTAACTGTATTGAAGGTGTGTCCTTTATGAAGAAAGTGTTCCAAATTAAAAAAAGCTGCTGAAGTGTGTGCGCTTCTCTGGTCTTTCTCCTCTGCCTTCTGCCACAGGCCTCCCCTGCAGTCACTGTGCCCTGGACCAAGGGTAGGAGAAGTCTCCCAGAATAACCCTGGGGAGCTTTCTGAAGGAAGCAGCAATTCCCACACTCCTGAGCTGGCTGTGAAGTAGAACACTGTAACATACTTAATAGAAAATACCTTCCCTGCACAGGGATAATAAATACCTGCACAGTCTCCTTCCCAGGAGAAAAAGCAAAAAACCACAAAAGTATTTTATTTCACAGTCCGTCTTTACAAAATAATAAGTAAAAGGCCTATTGTTCAACATACAAAAGTAAAATATACAAGGGGAAATACCAGGGAAAATTAAAGCTTGTCCAGCCCTTCGGTGTAGATCCCTCAGCGTGGACATGTCAGAAGTTCACATGGCTTTTGATGTCATTGATCTGTTTTACCATTTCCCTGATGTGTTCTCCCCTTCAAGAAAAATAAATTCAAGTCAGAAGGCTGCAAGTCATTTTTGCTTGAAACTAATCAAGAAGGAAGATACTTCATAAAGTAGAATCAGAGAACGGGAGCACTCCTGGATGTTGTTTTGTTAATTATAGGCTGGCTGCAGCCTGCCAAGAGATCCTTGGGCAAAAAGCAGACTTAAAGCAGGCCTAGTTTAACAGGAGCATGAGAGGGCCAGTGCTACTGTCCTAAGCCAGCCCATTTTATGCTTCAGACCACCTCAGGAAGCCCCAGCTGTGCCTCAGCCAGCCCCCCGTGCAGCACAGAGGTTACGTTACACCCCAGAAACTTGCACAGACTCGCTTATGTAAGTGCCAGGGCTGGAATTCTACAGGAGGGTCCAAGCTTTAACTTACTCTTCTTTCAGGACGGTTTGGATGCACTTGCTCTGGTAGGCACTGAGGGTGATGCTGGGTTTTCGGGGGCTGGTACCCTTTTCCATCTTTTTCTGCTGGTATTCCTTTTTCATTTTAACCTGGAAGTTGTGTAGAAAAAGACAAGCCCAGTCAGTGCTGCTAGTGCCTGCCAAAGTGAAAGCTTGTTACAGTTACAAACTGGTGTGTCATACCCCAATGAACTGATTCTCTTCAGGTTAAAATCTGCTTGCTTTTGCACTCTTCCTCCCACAAAGAGTAGAGAATGTTACTGCTAGGACTGAGGAAGGTGTGTAGACTTTTTCTTAGGGTTTGTGGCAGAGGTTCTGTCTCTATTACTAACAAGGATCAGGAGTTATTTTAGTATGTTGTTGCTAATTTAACAAAAGTACAAAATTCTCTCCTGAAGGACTGTTATTCTACCAGCACTACCATTAGGTGTGAGGTGTTGCCAATAACCTACCAGCCAGGGAACATGTTCTCTCACCTGTCTGATGGCATTGCTCAGGTGCTGCAGCTGGTCATCTATCGTCTGCAATTCCTTCTTCATATCTCTTTCACTGTCTGATAGAACAGGAAGCCGAGAGTGGAAACTCCGAAGCACTTTCTTCATCCTGGATGTACAAAGCAAGATTGTAGGTGCCAAATTAACTCACCTATTAGACCAGTTATGCTGAGACCCCAACAGTCCTGTTCTTCCGTCACTCTTCCTGAGGCTCAGGGGCTCAAGGTGTGACTCTCCTCTTTCAGCCAGTCTCACACAGCGTTTCTAAAGGGCAAGCTGACTCAGTCTGGACCTGAAGTAATACTGAAAAGTCACCACTGAGCCGCAGCAAAGAGAATTTTGGAAGCCCAGTCTTCTAACAAACCAGTGTGGCACTTTCTGCCCACTCTATTCTACCACAGTTGCAAAATAGTTAACAGCAGGTGATCGCTGATGAAACAGCATAGTCTGCACTCACCTGTTCATAATATCCTCTTGCTTCTCTTTGGCTTCTTCATACTTGTCAGCCAAGCGCTCAGCCATTTCCCGCAAACTTTTCCTTTATGCAAGTGAGAAATACTTACTTACTTTCGATTTACATGCAAGGCAAGTCTATGTGAAAACAGGAGAAGGAGCCTGAAAAAGCAAGCTCAAGCAGGGAGTGAACCCACGTGCTTAATTATAGCCGGAAACACACTCACTTCTCCCTTGTTTCACACAAGACCCTGTACAAAGTACTTTTTTGCATAAGGTGCACTATTTCTGATGATACATTTGATAAAAGCAGACAGATTATACTCACCTCTCCTCTCGACAGTAATTAAGATCTTCCAACTGTTTCTTTTTCTGTCCCCACAGCAGCTTCACTCTTAAAATAAATACATACATAAAATCAAACCACCCGCAACAGCAATCCAGTTGCATCAGGATTTACACCACACAGAAAATATGTGATAGAAGTTATTTCACGCTCCTGGGAGTATGAAGAACTAAAGACACTGAAAAATGGGCAGTGGTGAGAACAAACTCTTCCATTCTGTTCTAACTTTATAATATAAATAACTATGATTTGAAGAAGCAGATGCTTAATGCCATTTTCCTTTGTCAGGAAGGGTTCAAGGCCAGGTTGGACAGGGCTCTGAGCAACCTGGGCTAGTGGAAGGTGTCCCTGCCTGTGGCAGGGGGTGGGAGTGGATGAGCTTTAAGGTCCCTTCCAACCCAAACCAGTCTGTGATTATTGTTGAGGTCAGAGGATTTCCTGACACACACAGGCACAGACAGACTGACACCAGTAAAAGAGAAGTATTTTATGTGTGTGTTTACTCTTTTTTCTTTCCCCTATGAGTCACTATAGAGATCAAGTATTACGCTCACCCCTGCTTTCCCTGCTAACTCAGTTTTCAGTTCTGGTGTTCCATTAGTCTTACACGAGTACATTTTACTCATTTACAAGGGTTAGTGCAGCAGAGAAGGTTTAGTGCTTGGTACTTGGTGCTGTTGTTTCACAGAGACATTGTACAGCACAGATTTATGAGGGTTTTGTATTACCTCTGCTGAATTTCCTCTTTTGCCAGATCTTGTTTCAGTATGTATTCCTCTCTGAACACTTGAGTGGCTCTGCTAAGAAGCTGAAGGCATTCTTCAGGGGGAGGAGCAGCATCTTTATCAGCAGACCTTAAGAACACGAGACAAGTTTTTGCAGTCTTACTCTAACACGTCCCTTTGGAAGGCTAAACAACTTACAATAAATACTGTAAGGGGCTCAGCGATGGAAGTGAGGGACTACAATTAAATCTCTTTGCTATAACTCATTTTTCTTCTATGAGGAAATCCCAAAGTATCTTAAGACACTCAAAGCCCAAGGGACAAGCAATGAGCAACCTAATCAGCCGAGGTCAGCCCTGCTTCGAGCAGGGGACTGGAGCAAGATGATCCCCCTCCCACCCTACATCTGCTGAACACACAGTATTCCCGAGAGTCTTCCCTCTTCAGGTCCCCTGGGAAAACAGATTTACTTACTTCAGAAGCAAGGGATTGGCAGAACTGCGCTGCAGGATGCTTCTGATGTGCTTCTCAAATGAATGCTGAGACTCAGCCAGGATACGGAGAGGGGAAACAGCCCCATCTTTGTCTTCTCTGGTACACAGCAGGGGCGGGGATGCAGGATGGACCGTACTTCTACCAAAGAACATCGAATTGGAGAACACAGTTTAAACCAGAAAAAATTAAATTATGTCAGAGTTTAAATGGTAGTTAAAGAGAGGAACTCATCCACTGTGGAATTAATGTATTAGAGCAGTAAATCAGAAGTGTTCTAAATCAAAATATTTCAATTATGTGGTAAATCCAGCTCTAGACAAGGTTGAGCTCACATCTTTCTGTTTGGCCACAGCTGCAACTAGCAGCATCTCTTTACTTAAGGAGAAGAAAGTTCCATCACAAGGCAAGCAAGCGCTTGAACAGCAGGCTGACCGGCTTTTCAAAGCAGCCTGCCAGGTCACTGCCCACCTACGTAACGTCACATAATGGGGTTTAAAAGAGCTGGAAGAAAAACCTATTTAAGAACACTGTAGAAAGAGTTTAAAAAAAATAATAATAATAAAAGGTCTGTAAGAGAACCTGCCATTAATATTAGCTCTGCTGAAGGCACCTGTCATACATTAAACTGTGTCCTTGACAATAAACTGAAAATAGTGCCCCCCCGCCCTCACTGTGTTCACTTAATTGTGCAAATGCAAATCTACCACACTGGTCTCTAGCTTTCCTACCACCCCCAAACAAAGTAAAATTGCTTTGGAAATGCATACTAAAACCCCACTACTTTAAAGCACTTAAAGAACCGACACTTTCTTTTTTTTCCTGTTCATGCAAACATAACCTTGGAGCCCGTTAAGAATCTCTGTAGTACTGTCTGTAAACAAGTCTTTGATTTGAAGATTCATCATTATAAAAGTGAAGAAAACTCCCCAATACCATTAAGAACCTTTTGATGTGATGCTTGTCCTAATACTCATTAAAAGTGATACAGATTAATTATTTCCCCTACAAACACCTTATTGGTAGTAAAGAGCTACTATAATAAGACTTAAATGTGTGCAGAAAGCAAACTTCATTGTGTGTCTTAAGAGGTGCAGAAGTCTGGGGTGAAAGGACCAAACAATAATAACAAAAATATCCTGAGATCCTTTTCATGCAACAGTCATGGATTTCAAACCAATTAAGAGCCACGTACAAGAGAGGCCTTGTAATACACTCGTAGGTGTTTGTGATGCAGATCATTGTGGACCCCAGGATGTCAGAAACGATCCAAAATCCTCTAATGGGAGCAGGTTGCCTGAAGGGAAGAAAACACAGGAATTACCTGGTCAAAAAAAGTTCTTTGTTGCTGAAGTTGTGCAAGTTCACTCTTCTGGAAAAGCTCCAGCTGTAGCAATCAGCCTGAGCCAGACACCCTTCCCTAAGAAGCACCCCCTGAATGAGTCCTGCAGGGTGACTGTTCTCAGCCCACACTCCGCCTGGCACTCAGGTGTACCGGGACAGACTCATCCCGCTGGAGCACAAGTGCTCACACAGCTTCACTGGGAACAGCAGCAAATGCCAGCGGGGACCCAGGGAACCTTACCTGCTCCTAGTGCAAGGCGCAGAGCGGCCCAGGAGAGAACACAGGGGCTCCCGCCTGCCACCCTCTGCACCCAGATGCCCTCTCCCCACTGGAGAGTCACCGTCTGTGCCAGCTTCAGGAGCCCTTTACATTAGATAAACATTTTTTTCTCTATTTTCATAGTGTTTAATATATAGCAGTCTATAGATATGGCTAGGTTTTATAGAAGTGGGAAAATAAAGCAGATAACGATGTATTACACTGCCCAGCAAATGGTGCCTCTTAAGCCTGACTAAGCCCAAAAAATCAGATGTTCTTTCGAGGCATTGTCTGATCCGTAACACGTGGATAAAAAGGGACATGTCAGCATTCAAAACTCTCCACCAAATCAAGTCTAAGAGTTGTCTGGGGTCAAGTAAATGGAAGTGAAGATTTCTGCTGGTTTGATAGATCGTTTTCAGACACTAACACAGGAATTTAAGCTTCCTTCCCTAACTGTGCATTAAGAATCCTGATGCACAAACTGCCTGCTTGTATTATTTGAATTCTTTTGAGCTGACTTTATTATTTTTAACGGCAAGAATGCAGCAAAAGAGGGCAAATCATAAATATTTTCCATAGCAACTCACTGATTTGGAAGCAATAGAAAGGGTTTGGTTTCTACCTGGATGGCAAAGGTTTTGTACAAAGAATATGTTCCACAAAGCACTTCTGTTCTGCTCCCAACTCTTGCAAACTGTCCTTGTCTTCTTCATCTACAAAGAGATTTGTCAGAATGCATCAGATCCACTCTGCAGGGTAAGGGAGTCTCAGTATTACCCCCATCCACCAACTTGTTTCTAGCAAAATGCAGGTGCTCAGCCAGCACCTTCTTCCCTCTCCACGCAAGAGAGTCTCACCACTCACCTGAACCCAGGAATTTGTGCAGTTTATTGATCCATGTCAACCCCACGCTATGGACACCAGCTTCGTGTGTGCAGTGGTATCTAGAGGGACATTTCGGATCTGAAATTTAAACAGCAAATGTAGGAGAAGGCACTGGACTGAGAAAAACTCATCCTTCAAACCTGTATTGTTGAACACGTGTATCAACTTATTGTCCAGTCGGCACTAACATCTTGTTGCAACTTGTCCCCTTCCAAACACTGAGGTAGATGCATTAGCCACATTATTAGTTCTGCATAAAATGAAATTATGCTTGAAATACCTGATGAATTATTTTGAACTATTCCTCTCACACCACATCTGTATCAATCCACTAGATTTTAAAGGGAAGGTCAGTTAAAGCCAGCAGACCAGCATTCTGACAAGCTTCTTGTTCAGAAAGACCCAAACACTTTGTCCTACCTGACCTGCTACCCCACAGCTACACCAGACAGTCTAATAAGCAGATCCCCATTCTTCCCTCAGGATCACCATCCTCACAGCACTTGCTTACAGATAGCTCATCACAAATTCAACAATTTCTACTTTATAATCCACAGCTGAAAGAATTTAGTATTGTGTGACCATATGTAACCTGCCCTTGAGTAAAGCACCTCCCAGGCTTGCTCCTTCCATGGCTTTATTGAAGACATCAGGCAAATCTTACTCTAATACCACTGTTTGTTTGATACCAGTAATTTGTAAATAGCTTGGTCCTAAATGCATGAAATAAAGCAAGTAAAAGCCAACAACCCAAACGACAGCCCTACCTTTATGGAGTTTGATTGGGCAGGAGAAATAGGTCTCCGACGGGTCTTCTTCATCTCTCGATGCCAGTTTCAGTGCAAGTTCCAGCTCAACACATTCAAACACATACAGCGAAGGAGTAAGATCAGATCTTGGGTCCCATGACTTGTCTGACTGTAAAGAGCATTGAATTCTTCTGTGAGACATCATTTAAACAGTAATGCCAACATAAACATGATCAAGAAAGAGTTATGTTATATAGGCAGTATTAATAGTCAGGGAAAGTAGTTCAAGTCCCTTTTTTTTTTTAGTTAAAAAAATTTATCTCAGAAACAGGGTTTCTTCTAAGAAGATCCTCTTTAAAATACTTCATAGCAAGTTTGATCAAAAACTGATCTACTGTCAGCATACACAGAACTGACATTTAAAATAAAAGCATCAGAGAATCACAGGGACTGGCTGGAATAGGAGGAAGACTCGCTACCTCATTATAAAAGAATGCAGCTTTGGCACTTGGCATTCACTTCCAGGCATCCTGCCACCTTGCAGCCAGGAACTGCGACTAAAGAAACAAAAATGCGTATAGAAAAAAAAAACAAGACACGGTCGATACCTGCTCATCATCCTCTTCTCCATCCAGTACCACGCAGTGATAAAGCATTCCCGACTCGGTGGCGATCACCAGGATGTTTGGAACACAAGGCAGGCAAAGGACAGCACAGGCATCATAGCCATAATTATCTTCTGCAGCAGGGTGCATGGGCAGAGGGCCAAGCAGCTTGTCAAGACTTCCAGTGCTGGAATAAAGATGTGTTCACAACACAAGGTGTGGAAGGATAGTTCCCCATGGCTGCCTGAGGGAGTTTGCTGCACAATAACTACAAAATAAGGATGATTTTTAAAAAAAACAAACAAACAACCCAATGGTTTGGAGTTCTGTCTAATTTCTGTTAAGATAGCAGCAACCCAGACTTGTGTGGATTAGGAGCCTGAACTACACGTACTTGGTGGAGATCTCGGAGAAGAAACTGGAGCTCAGCAATAACATTTTATGCTTTGAAAGCATCAAGCTACGTGGCAAGAAATTCAAGAGGAAACATTTTCATACAACACGAAGTACTCACAGAAAGCTCAAGTTAACTATCTTTATCACTTCAATGGTTTCTTGCCTAATAAAGCACTTTATAAGCAGCATTTGGTGGCATGGCATTTCTCTAGGTAGAACTTTAGAAGGACTAAGCCCATTTCATTGCCTACAGACAGATCTGCTCAGTGCTGCATCATTTCTCATGCAGAGGCAAACAGTGCTGTTTCTAACCTAAATACCACGTTTTAATATTCAGCTACACTAGATCCAACTTGTAAGTTTTCCACCACCTTCTCAGTTTTCTGAAGCAATTTTTCCTTGTATTGTGTTTATATTCTTGATTCATATTCTTGACTTTTCATTACAAGAACATGCCTGCAAACCCTCTATGATCTTAAAATATTTCTTCTCCTAAGATGGACGGGCTCCACGAGCTCATCCAAAGCTAAGGATATCTGTGCTGTGAACTGACAGCCTTGAAATACACTTTAACAGCCTTAGACCCACTGATCTTTTAACAGTCCAGCGTCTTCATTTCAGATATCTGATGGCAAATAATGGACAGTGGATTCTCAGCAGTGGAAACTGCACCCTTAACGTCTGGATGAAAAAGTATGGCACGCTATTCTTGTATTTCAGTCTATTAGTACTGCCACAAAGAGATAAAAGAAGCTGCAGTACAATAAAATTCAGCCCAGGCTCCATTACGGCAAACTGAGAGGTGGCTCTCCAACCCGAACATTGTACAAACATACAAGCACCCCACAAAACCTAAGGACAAATGTGATCCTACCTCTGTAGCAGGCTGATATATGTGAGGAATGTCTCTCCGTTTTCATACAAAATGTAAAGTGGATAGGCTAACACTTCTTCGCTCCTTCGCTGGCCA
Organism: Strix aluco; assembly: GCF_031877795.1. Classification (NCBI taxonomy): domain Eukaryota; kingdom Metazoa; phylum Chordata; class Aves; order Strigiformes; family Strigidae; genus Strix; species Strix aluco. Next base: position 8,155,592 of record NC_133949.1, on the reverse strand, counting down.
AGAACGTTCTCCGGGACCGGCACGAGCAGGCCAAAGTCGAACGCCACCGCAGTCTCTCCCAGCGATGCTGTATAGGCTCTCCTGGGGACAAGTCAGAACAAGACCCGCAGTCAGCAGGGACTGGGAGAACACAAGCATTTAACCAGGTCTGTCGGTGTGTGCCGACAAATCACTGCTAACACCTGTCCATCAGGTCGCTGACATACGCCATTTTCAGCAGCAAAAACATGCAAGTAACACCCTTCTTATGGTACCTCATTTCTGCAATACACCCACCAGCCAGCCCAGTTTCCCAGGATAAAGGAGGAGGGCGTACTGGTTATCTCCCGTGTAGTACATCAGTCTGTGATTTGACTAGGAGAGACCCTCAAGTTTTTTCTTTCCAACAAGGCCAGGAGGGAAATAAAAAGATCATCTATTTTCTGCATCCCCCACTCAAAAAGCCCTTCTTAACTCCACCTTAAAGACAAATGACTGCTCTGACAAACACTTGACTGTACACTTTGTTACCACTTTCTTTTAGAAGAATGGGAAAAAAAGAAAAAAAAAAAGTGCAGTTACTGTACTAGGAAGAACTCCTAGCACTGAAGAAGTCCGTGAAAAAAAAAATCACATCAGATTTTCAGGTAGATTTATCACTTATTCATTAAAAACACTACTGAGAATACAGAGCTTATTCTGTCAAAAGCATTTCAAAATACAAGAAGCCACACAAACCCTTTTCTGATTGTAAGAGTCTCCTCCTCAGTGTCTGAAAGAGCAATCACTTTGATGGGTGTCTGAGGTACCTTCAGACTGTAAAACCTAAAGGAAAGAAACAGCAGCAATGTTCATTCAGCTGGTAGTGTTGCATAAGTCCCTGCTGATGCAGGAACATGAGTTGGTTATCAGTCTAAAATTTCTCCCATCCTGTTTTTTGTTGGTAATCCTGGTAAGGATGGCAGGAGACAAATACCTAGTGAAAAATCAGCCTGGCTATGACAAAAAAAAATCCTACAATAATCAGCTACAAACAGGTTTTACCTTATAGTGTTATCTGAAGTTAAGAGCACAATATGTGGCTCTACTGTCTCACAGGGATACCAGGCAGCATGCTTTAAAGTCAGAGATGTTGAGCTTGTGAAGAACCTTTCCGCGATAGGAATAGTGCTGAAATACAGAGCAGAAATATGCACTGTTACGAGAAACACAGAAACTACTTCTAAAGGGAAGTGGAGGCAAGAGGAGCTAGAGACCCAGTTAGAGGGTTTCAAAGTCATTATTCAAAGCCATGCTGTATTATTCTTAAAGCTGGAGGGACAGCTTTAACTTGAAGCCCTTTGTGATTTCCATCTGGACACGTGCTTTTAGCTACCACAGCTAACAGACCCCAGAAAGGCTAGAGACTACTACAGAGAAGCACCTTGCTCCTCAGCATTTACAGCAAGTTTAGAAAATCATTTATTTGGGTCACTTGACAACCAGCAAGTCCCTGAGCCAAAATAACTTCATTTGTGATTGTCCCTACAACCCCAATACAACCAAGGCCTTCCATATCTGTCTGGCACCAAGAGAGGAGGAGAGGCTATGAGGAACCACAGCAGGACAAGGATGTTGTTAACCACCTGAGGTCTCACCCACCTACAGTTCACCGTGGATTTCCCACCTTCAAACTCTGAATTTTTCCCCCAGCGTTTAGGCAGCTCCAGCACCATGAGTCCCTTCGTACCAATGAGCGCCACGTGATGCTGCATGGGGCTTAACAGCATCTGGTAAACCTCAAAAAGGGGTGGGTTTATGCACATAAGGGTCTGAAAACACAAATATTACAGTTAGGTACAAGCCATCAAAAGCGCTCACAGAAGCATGACACATCTTTGCTTCGGACGGCGGTTTATACAGCGGTCACAAGGCGCAGAACGAGGCGATAAGGTGCCTCCAGCCACGGCCAAGCACACAGCCCGGGAGTTTCACTGGGGGAAGACCCACCGACGGCGGGCTGGAGGGTGCCCGCCCGGCCCGGCGCCCTCAGGGACTGGCCCCTCTCCCATCACGGGCCCCTCACAACCGCCCGCCGGCCCTCACAGCTCCCCCTCATCGCGAGGCCCCACCTGGTATCGGCCGAGACCCGCGGAGTCGGGCCCGCCGAGGCGGTGGAGGCCGATGGTGTGGAGGGCGCTGCACTCGCCATCCCAGAGGAAGAGGTCGCCATCGAGGCCGAAGAGGAGGTTGCGGATGAGCGGCGGCCGGGCGGCGGAGCCGGGGGCGCGCTCGCGGAGCCGGCTGAGCACCGCGTGCTGCGGCAGGGCCGCCCGCCACTGCTCCGCCGCGCCCCACTCGGCCGCCATGGCCGCCGCCGCGCGACCCCGCCGTCACCGCCCGCGCCGCCAAGCGGCGGAGCCGCGCCCCCTCCGCGCCGGGACTACATTTCCCGGCGTGCCCCGCGGCAGAGGCGCTGCGCGGCTCCCGGTGGGCGATGGAGGCGCCGCCGCTCCGGCGGTTCCGCGCCCGCTGCAGGGGCCCGGCCGCGCCGCCCTGGAAGGAGACCTACCGCCGCGTGAGTGGGGCCGCGGCGGGGCGGGGTGGGGGGCTCTGCCTGCTCCTTCCGCCCCGGTCCCCATTCCCCCTCCCCGGGGCCGGGTCCCGCGCGGGCGGGTGAGGCGGCCCGAGCCTGGCCCCTTCCCGCGGTGTGAGGGTCTGGCGCTGCCGTCGCGCGGCTGGTTGAGCCCAGCCCCCGGTAGGAGCTGTCACCCCGCTCCCGCGCAACCCCTCCGGGATGCCACCGGCCCTGGGGCCCCGTCTGCCCCGCCCGCAGCGCGGCACTAACGGCCTCCGTGTGCTCTGCTCCCTCCAAGCGCTGCATGGAGCGGCTGAGGCGCAGCCGGGCGAAGCTGCTGGAGCGGTACCGCCAGGCCGGGGAGAGAACCTGCGGCCCGGCACCGGGCGCGCTGCTGGTGCAGGAGGTGATGGAGCAGGAGTGGCAGGCGCTGCAGGCCGCGCAGGAGAGCCGGCCGGCCCTCGGCGGAGAGGAGACCCTGGCCCAGGTCAGTGCAGACTCTTGGGTTGCGTCTCCAGCATCAACGTGCCACGTACCAAACGCATCTCTCTGCAGCTGTAACTTCACTCTCTCGCTGGTTGGAGTTGGCAAAACTCAATGTCTGGGTCCCCTCCTTCTGCAGCTCCTGTGGGTGTTGGGCTGTGAAAGCACTTGCCTTTGGGCCCACGAGTGGGGAACTTCCTTATTTCCTTCACAAATTGTGTGTGAATCATGGCAGAGCGTGGGGTTCCTCATCTGTGGTTTTCCTCATCTGTGGTTTTCAGAGCTGGGCTGTCACTGACCTCTCTTCAGAATAGAAAGAAAACTTCAGTGTTTTAAAAAACAAGTTCTTGGACAGGCTGTGTTCTGGTCCATTGTGGCTGGCTTTGCACAGGAGATTATATTATAGTTTGCTTTACACAGTGCATGGTTTTCAAATACAGAGATTTACCAGACAGAAGAATAAGCAGAGTGAATTTATGTTATAGTGGCAGCTCAGGTGCTGGAAGTTAAGTGAGAAAGTAGCCAGAATGGGAGAATCACTGACTGATACCTTTCAGATGCTAGAGGACCCTGATGAGCTAGCAGTACTGGAAGAGATCCAACAAGAATTGATCTTGCAAGGTAAATTCTCTCTATGCTTTCTGACTCCTACTTGATTTGTAATAGTCCTGACTTAATAGTCATCCAAACTAGCTGCAGCTGCACTCCTTGGTTTTTGTAGGCCATGTGATACAGAAGAGCCTCCTTGGAAATCTCTGTAGCCTCTAATGCACTGAGACCCTTTTTGACAGTTTTAGGAGTTTAAGTGGCATTTTAAGGTCTGTGAGAAGCTAATAAGAGAGGAAATCAGCAAAACAGCACTGGGGTGTTTGAGAGCTGTAAGAACCTGTATAAATCAATTCAGAATGTTTCTAAATTGTTGTTTGGAAAGTAAGAATTTACACCCTTGTGACCAGCTAAAGATTGAGCCATAGGAAAAACTGGATTAATGGGAATGATTTCCTCAAGTAGAGAAATCTGATCCAAGGAAAGAAAAGTTCAGAAGCTAGTGACTGCCCCAGCCTCCATCTACCAAGCAGGCTCACATGTGCTGCTTTGTCTTCAGTTCAGAGCAGGTGCCTGAGGGTATTTTGCTGTGTTATTGCAGAACAGTCGGTATTAGAAGAGTATGAACGAAGCCTGCAGTTTGATGAAGAGTGTCTCAACGCGATGCTTGATGGCTTGGATGCCAGCGACAAGGTCATCTGTCCTGTGTGTAGAAAGTAAGAAAGCCCTTGGCATTGGAATGAGGTTCTCCGCTCCCATACAGCAGTCTGGGCTTAGGAACAGGCAAAAGCAGTGGGCAAACAGGCTCCTGTGTGTGTTAATTTCAACAAAATTAAAAAATCTGAGCAATGGTCTCCTAAATCTAACAGATTTTTTGCTAAAATCTACCTTTGTTCTGGTTGTTGTGGTGATGCTTGTATGCTCTTTCTAGGAATAACCTGACTGTGAGGAATCACTTGGTTTTTTGCCAGTGTGGACTATACATCACCACGCAGGTAAGCTGTGCTCTGAGTAATGTGTTTAATGGGACACCTGAAGTCAGCTGCTGTGAAGAGGCAGTTTTAAGCTACAGACAGCAACTTCAGTGTAAGATTTCTCGTAACCCAATTTTCTCAGGGCATGACAGAAGAGAAGCTTCGGTCACTTCTAGAAAACACTCTAACAGAGCACAGTCACAGATGCTTTCACAACCCAGAGTTCACAGTTACCAGTGGAATGGAGGAAGAAACCAGTCTTCTCATGAGCTGTCCAGTGAGTTTAAATGTCAGGTTCCTGGAAAGGAACTCTGCTTCGATCCACTTCTCAATTACATGGGCAGAAACCACAAGTCCATTGATCCCAGCGGTTTGTGTTGCTGGTTTACCACAAACTTTCTTGGAAATGGTTTTACTTTTGACCACCAGTAACAGTAAAAAAAGAGCCAAATTATAGTTTACGCTAACTGCTGGATTAGGGAATCTTTCAAGGACCTGTCAAATTTAGTGCCTTACCTTTCTCATACCTTAACCAACAACTTCGAAGTCTTGTGTGAAGCATCTGTTCTGGTAAGTGGTTCATGAGAAGGTTTTAAAATTACTTCAGTTTAAGCTTCTTCAGAAGACTTGCCCATACCTCTTAGAAAACACATACCATCCTTTGGCTCAAGCTAGAGCTAGCAAGTTCTTAGCTTTGCTGCTTACATAAAATCACTGTGAGGGCAGTGTTAGGAGCAGAGCATTTCAAATAGTTTTGAACACTAATAATTTGTTTTATACATTGCTATAGCTTCTCTTCACCTTACCTTTTCTAAAGGTCTGTGACTCCTGGACGATTCTCCTGTAAGTTGATTTGGCTGCTGCTTTACTGGAAGGACTTCAAGACTAAAAATCCACCCAGAGCTGCTAGTATTTTTATGTATATACTTGTAACTGCTGTGTCAAAGATACTTGAAAAGGCAGTAGTACTGCCTTGACCTGCACTTTTAATGGCACAATATATATTTTGAAATAAATATACTTAGTTTATTTCAGACTTAGTGTTGGCCTTAATGCATCAGTGATCTCACAGCTCACACTGGACTCCATCTTTGGTTTCTGTTCAAACTTAGTATGAGCTTCAGGCAATGACTTGGGTTTGAGTAGCAGGCTGGGGTGCTGCCCTGCAGCAGGGCCTTAGGCAGGAGCAGCCACAGCCTCACTCCTGCTGCTGGACCAGCACAGGCAAACACTAACATCCTTTTTATGACAGCACTCTGTACAGCAGGAAAAAAAGAGAAACCACCAGTTTTCAGTGATATGTTGAACAGATTTTATTCTTCACATTCATTCTTAATTGTACAAAACCCACCAAGCAGGGTGATGGAACTCTGGACCATAATGTCAGAGAACTTGATCTGGGCTGCAACATAAATACAAATCCCCAAATACAAGTGAAAATCCTCACTCTCCCATTCTCCAAATTCAAAGTTACCTACTCTCAGTATCTGCTGTGAATGTGTATTTGGGTACTGCTGGCTGGAGTACTGCTGTGGAATACCCACACTTGAAGAGAAGTTTCTTAGCCTAACCTACTGACATTTGACAAAGCTTTTAAGGTCTTCAAGGAATTTAATGTACTCTTGGTGCTCCAGTGCAGTGCTGAGCTCTATTAACTCATCAGCAAAGGTGTTGTCCACTCCTCGATCAGCCAGGAAATCCATTAAGTGATCATACAGAGCCTGGAAGCAATGAACAGGAAGTTTCCTTAGCAGAGCACACCTGCATAGGGGTTGCTTTTAAAATGTCCCAAGGCAGGTGGCATTTCTCTCCTGGGAAGATCAGGCCCACCTCCCACAGGAGACCAGGCAGCTCCCCACCCCCTTCTCAGCAGGTCTGGGGTGTAACATTTGGAGGGAAGGGGCCGGTCATCCAAACCCAACATTAAAACAAGCTGCACCCTGGAGATGATCGACTGACTGCAGCAGTCAGCAGGTAAAGTCTGTCAGAGATCACACGTGCCAAGCCCTGCCTGTCCCCTCTCTAGGCAGCTACGGCCGTGGGGGTGAACTGCTTCAACAGTGTCTGGAGAGGGTGGTATCTGATGTAAATATTTGTTTGAAAGGCTTAAGTAGGATTAAAAAGAAAAAGAGAAGTTGATGATTGTAAAAGACTTAACTATTGCAACTGCAACATAAGTTAATGCTTGTGGGCTCCCCCTTGCTCCTTAGAACAGATTCATTATTACTGCTTAGTGTAGTCATGCTAATACCTGTCTTGTATTTTTTTTTTTTTAAACAGACCAATATTACTGAGCAAATTATTCATTTTGGGCTTCTGTAATCTGAGTAGAACACAAATCATACACATTTTTTACTAATTTTCTGTCTCAAGTCAGAGAGGGGAAAAAAAAAAGTGTGGGATGTTCTGGAGCGCACTAACCAATTTTAACATCAATGCTTCCCAAAGAGAGATACACTCTAGGAGTAATTTTTTAACCATACAATACACAGCTTCCAGCTAAGATTTAAGCTTCTGAAAGCCTGGCATTGAGAATACATAAACAGAGGCCAGTTTCCTGGGCGTACCAGTTGGTAGTGTCAGTGCTATAAAAACCTATCTGGAAAACCCAGAAAACAAAGACATCTACACGTGGCATCTGATAAGCTACATTGTTAAACACACATATCAAAAGATGCCTGAGCAAGTGTCAAAGCATCTCTAGGAATTCAGTCCCTACAGCCTGGAACAGAACAAGCTTCAACATGTCTGTCTCTGAGTGCCAGTAATGTCACCAGCACTGCACGACTGCTGGGACTGCGTAACAACCCTCAGTTTGCAGCAGAACCACTATCTCACAGCCAGCTGGGGCACAGCAGGGGCATCCCCCGTCTTGGGCACCTGGGAGAAACTGAAGTGCCCCTCTGCAGCCGCGTTGGCAGCACTTACCCAGTCGAGGGAATCCGTGTTGAGGGTGTAGTTGGTGTCCTTCCAATCTGATTCTCCTGTGGGCTGAAAACTGACCTCCCGAATTGTGAAAATATCACTTTCTTCCTCTCCCTCGTGTCCAATCTGAAACAGAAGATGTAAGACATACGACTAGCTCTAACTGCCGGGCCCCTTCAGCCATCTCATCCCAGAGCTGGGCATGTTACACTGCAGGCAAACCCCCAACCGTACGAAAGCAGTGCCCCCCCAGTGTGTGCCTGTCAAGACAAGCGCAGACATGCAGGGGAACACAGGAAATCCTGTCAGGCTACCAGCTCGTGCTGCCAGAAGCAACCTGATGTAAACCAGCAGCCTGATTTTTACAACGATGTAAAAACCTCTTCTGCCTGGTTCTAAATCAGATTTCACAAGTCTGTCCAACCTTTGTCAGCTAGGACTGGCTGCATAAATGATCTGTTAAGGTTCACAAAATAAACCAAAAATATCAGTCTGAAGCAAAGCTCTGAATTTTATTCCCCTTCCTGGCCTTTTTTTTTAATCCCTACTTCTTTTTGTGACATCTCACAAGGATGAGATTTGCAAGTTACTGACACACTGTATTAAATCTACCCTGTTTTGGCCATTCTCATTTAACCCCCTCAAGCTGCCGTGCTGTTAAAGTTAAGCCGTGCCTCCCTTCTCAAACATCATTCAATAAACAGGCCAATAAGCAGCCGATCAGAAACGCCAGGTCAGGATGTGAGGAATGCACTGGAACATCTCCTCCAAGAGTGTTCTGGCAAACACAAAGCCTTTTCTTGTGTGTGTGTTAAAAAAAAAAAAAAAGAGGAGACAGCATTTTCTGCAGATTCAGAAAATGAACACGCTATAAAGAGCGGTTATTCAACAGGAGCACAAGCAGGAAACGGGCGGCAAGTCACAGCCCAGAGCTGGCTATGGCTGGCACACGACCGGCTAGATACCCACCTCATCTTCAGGAAAATGGCAGTCAAGAACCAGGGTCTGTTTGGTATCATCTTTTATTACTTCCACAACAAAGTTTGGAGTTGATGTAAGGTCAGGCTAAATAAGAGAAAAGTTGCATCAGCACTGGAGTCTGAACAGGAGCCAAAGCAGTGACCATAAGCCCAGCAACACAGCCCACCCAGCACAGGCTGCTCCCTGTCACCCTGGAGTCTCTGACCCAGCCAGGGCAACCCAAACTTCCCTCCACCTTGCCAACGGCCCTTCAGCCTCTGCTCCGCGGCTGGTCACACGGGTGAAATGGCAGCCGGGAGCACCGGCCACCCCCTGACAAGTCAGAGAGCCTGCACCTCACCGGGACGTGTCCCTCCAAAGCGACAGGAACTGGGAACGTTGTTTTGAGAGCAGGAGCTGCTCGTGCCTGCCCTCCTCCCTGGGGGAAACCTGGCAGGGCACAGACACTGCCAAGCACACGTGCACTGCGCCATCGCGGCGGACACAGGCTTGTCCCGGAGGAGAAGCAACGTACAAGCGTCCCCAGTATTGTCCCACCCAGCTGAAATAAACACTGCTCTTCAGAAAGTTAACTGCTACAAACCACACACAATGCAGCTGCCTTCCTGACTCATTCGGCATCAGCCTCGCTGCAGATGAAGCCATCTGCCTCAAATTATATTGCTCGTTTACAGTTTTTACCAGTAGTTTTACTAACAGAGTTTGATTAACAGGAGACGCTTCTGACCAACAAAACCACTCAAGTGAAGTCATGTGGATAGCTTTGTTTTGTTGACACTGCCTACCAGCACTGAGTTACACTAGCTAAGTATTTATTAGTATTTATTCAGTATTTATTGCAAAGGTCAGAGATATCTGAGCTCCCCTCACTTCTCCTCGTAGAGCCCTCTCACCCTGCTCTGCCTGGCTGCTGCAGAGAGGAGGGGCACAGCCAACCCAGCAAAATCTGCATTAATGCTCCAAGTATCAAGTGAGAGGAAAAAAAAAACCTTAACACTGAAGGGCAAGGTTCTAGCTTCCCTCTGTGCCTGTCCCTAAAGCGCCCATCAAGACTAAATTTACCTCCTGCTCATCAGGTTTCTGCTCTTCTTGTGTTTCTTCATCAACTGAGGGTGGAATGCTGTTATTGATGTTGAATGTGACTGTTATCCTTCAAAAGAAACAGAAGCAGTTACTTGGAGCACGCTCAAAAAAATACCCATCGAAGTTTCTTCTATTTAAAGCTTTTATTGTGGGGACAGCGTTCCTGGTGTTCACGGTGTGTGAATTCAGCAACACCAGGTTCTGCAGTTATGAGACACACCTGAATGAAGCCGTCTTCCTCCAACTGCTCTCACAAACAAGCGTTTTTCAGGTTTTACTGGACCAAAAACTGTTATTTTTAACGCAGGAACACCGCACTAAACTTTGTAACACACAATACAGTAGCAAACTTGTGTGGAATAAAAAAAAAAAAAGTGCCTTTGACCCCAGGTGGTAAAATAGAGTCTCTGCAACGTCTGGTTTGCACAGACTGGGCAGGCAGCGATAAAATAACGTGAGCAGGAGCAGAAATCTGGTTGCTGTTGCCTCCCAGCCCCTGCGGGCCCAGGGTCCTCCCGGGGCCACACTCACCTCTCCCCGGCCACCTTCCGCACCAGCTTGGCCTCTGTGCCGTGGACCTCCAGCTCCCACCCCCCGGACACCTTGGGCAGGGATTTGTGTTTCTGGATCTTCTTCTCCTCTTTGATCTCATCCGTCAGGAACTGTGCGAAGGCTTTGTCGCCTGGCGGGGAAAAGGTGTGGGGGGGTGTTAAGGGAAGGGCCCCCCACCACGTGCTGCCCGGGAGGGGCCACCCCACCACGTGCTGCCCCCCCCCCGCCCCGCCGCCGCCCCGCGCTCCCCTCAGGGCTGGGCCCCGGCCCCGGCCCCGCTCACCCTCCGTGTGGAGGCCGCCGCAGCCGCAGGAGACGCCGCCGGCCGAGCCCCGCCGCGGGCGGAGCAGCGCCGTCCGCCACCCGCCGCCGCCCAGCTGCCAGAGGGAGCGCGCCAGGGGCGGCGCGGCGGCGGGCGGCGGCAGGAGGGCGCGGGGAGAGGAGGAGGAGGAGGAGGAGGAGAAGGAGGAAGAGAGGAGGCGGCGGGGCGGCGGGCGCAGGGCGCCGGTGGCGCGCAGGGCCCGGAGAAGCAGCATGGTGCGGCGGGACGAGGGCGGCGGCGGGGCGGGCAGAGGACACCGCCGGCCCCGGAACCGCCCGCCCCGCTTCCGGCCACAGCCGGCCCGGCAGCCCCCGCGGCGGGGAGCGGCGGCCGCGGGTTCGAGTCCCGGCCCCGGCAGAGGGGAACGTGCCCACAGGCGCCCTCAGTGCTGTTTGCACTTGCAGGGGCAGGAGGACGGGGCAGGGACGGCACGTACAGAGCACAAGCACATCGGTGAACGGCGTTTTGAGAAGGGGCAGTGTGAGGTTCACGGTTGGACTGGAAGATCTTCAAGGTCTTTTCCAACCTCGAGGGTTCTGTGATGCTGCGAAGGCGCAGAGGAAGCGTTGGGGATGTGGAGAAAATGCTGGTGGGCTGCAGCAAGAAAAAGCGGCGTATAGGGCAAAAGCTTTACTCCGGTACATCATCCCACTCTTTAAAGAATAGTCAGCTTTCTGGCAAAACCTCAGCAGTTTACTCAGAAAAATAAAAAATTTTTTTTTAAAGGGAAGATTGACCAAGGCAAACTTCCCTGGCATAAAGTGCTCCCTTTGTCTAAAAGCTGGCACTACTGCCATGTGTTGAGAAGCACAACAGGCCCGTTGCTGCTCACCGCAAGGCTGTAGCAGGAGACCGAAGGACCAGGGTTTTTACTCCCAGCTCCCCACCGCTGTTTGAGCACCACACACATAATGACAGGCCCCATTCTGCAGGCGAAGCACAGATTGACTGACCTACCTTAACATCTTGTCTTAAAGTCTGCGCACAGACACCCCAGACTGCTCAAATGACACTCCCACAAGAACTGAAAACGCTGGGACTTGCACCTGAATATCCTGTGATCATTTCTTCCATCCACACAGCTTTTGTGTCTCACAAAACACCCAGGACTTGGATTTTTGCCATCACTTCTTTACTTTTGGAAAAATGTATGAATTAGTTCTAAGTAAACATCCATCCCCTCCTTTAAACAGACTGTAAAATCAGACTGCCCAACCGAAATGTGCTTATACTCCCTTTTCCCCTACAGATGCAGAGTCTGTAAAACCAAGAAATAGATAACTACAGTGCTTTGATAATTTCCTGTGAT